>NC_056691.1:71438809-73838809 GCF_018350215.1 Panthera leo
GCCATTGTGAGAGGTGTGAGGTGGTATCTCATTATGGTTTTGATTTGTATTTCCCTGATGATGAGTGATGCTGAGCATCTCTTCGTGTGTCTGTTGGCCATCTGGATGTCTTTGGAAAAGTGTCTGCTCATTCTGCCACAAACCTTTTAATAAGTACTTTTCCATTGCCCTTGTAATAAAGTGTAAATTACTCAGCTTGACTTACAAATCCTGCATGTGCCTCCATTTCCAGACACTGCCCCCTCCCAACTGTCTACTCTCCTCTTTTCTCCTATGTTCCAACCACATGAACAATTGATTTTAGCTTCCCAAAGAGTCAAATTCCTTCTTACCTCCGGACCTCTGCAAGTTGTTCAGAAAATATTTACTAATCTATATTTCTATGCACTTTGTTTTAGGCCTGAAGGGCCTGGTCCAGAACAGACAAACCAGAACACATAGCGAGAACACAAATTTTAATATATGTAAGAATTTAATATGCTATAAAGTGTCACATATCAGTGGGAACATAATTATCTAACAAATATTATGCAAGAATATTGGCCTCCACTGAGGAAAAAAAAGTTAAGAATAATAAAGTTGAAAGCCCTACTTAATACTAGATATAAAAATTAACAAGCCAGATTTAAGATGTACATATGAAATACACATCTCAATGTACATATGAAACCATTAAAAACTGGAAGATATTACAACTGGTTAATTGACCTTGAGGTGTGAAAGGAAGTTCTAAGCATATAGCAATAGAGGTATCTTTAAAAGAAATTTCAACATATTCAATAACATAAAAATCAAGAGCTTTGGCAATTAGGGAAAACAAAGAGCAAATAAACTGAGCAATATCGTATTAGTTGTAATGAATGCTTTATATTTTATTGTATTCCCAGCTCACAGAGAAGGTCCCAATCCATATAACCCAGCAATTCTGTGGCCTCATCTCCCCCACGCTTATGTCCTCCCCACCAACTCTTGACCACATGAACTCCTTCCTGTCCTTCAACCCACCCTGCTTCCACCTCAATGCCTTAGCCCTTGCTTTGCTTTCCTTTGGGTTTTCTTTTCCCACTTACCTGCAAACCTTGCTTCTGCCTTTGCGTATTCTTTCCTATTGCTGCTGTAACAAATTACCACCAGCTTAGTGGCTTAAAAACCTCATAAATTTAGGGGCGCCTGGGTGGCTCAGTTGGTTAAGCATCCAACTCTTGATTTTGGCTCAGGTCATGATCTCTCAGTTCATGATACCAAGCCTCATGTTGGGTTCTGAGCTGATGGTAGGAAACCTGCTTGGGATTCCCTCTCCCCCTCTCTCTGCCTCTCAAAATAAATAAGCTAAAAAAATTGTTTAAACCCTTGTAAATTTATTACCTTATACTTCTGGATGTCAGAAATCCTAAGACCCAGGTGCCAGCAGAGCTGTACTCTTTCTGGAGGTTCTAGAGCAGAATCTGTTTGCATGCCTTTTTCACCTTCTAGAAGCTGCACAGGCAGCTTTGCTTCTTTGGTTCACAGCCCCTTCCTGCATCTTCAAGCCAGCAGCATAGAATCTTCAAATCTCCTTGACTCTACTTCCCCATGTTGCATCTCCTTCTCTGACTGACCTCCCACCCCCCTCTCGTAACAATCCCTTACAGTGGGCCTAATCTTCCCATCTCAAGGTCGTTATTAACCTAATCACACCTGAAAATCCCCTTTACATGTAAGATAACATATGTACAAGTTTCAGAGATTCAGACATAGAAATCTTTGGAGAGGGCATTTTTCTGTCTACAAAATTTCCTTCAGATGTTGCTCAAATGTTACTTTATCAAAAAGACAACACTACACCTAAATAAAACAGAAAGAGCTTCTGTTCCATCCCTAAACCTATGCTTCTGCTTCTCACTGTATTTTATTCTTTTGTTTAGCACTTTATACCATCTAATTTATGCAATCTCCATCAGGCCAGGGACTTTATATTATTTACCCATGGGTTCCCATAGCTAGAAGAGTGGGAAGCACATTATAGGTGCTCAATAAATGTTTGCTGAATGAATAAATGAACCAGAAAAAATAAAATGACTTGTTTCCAGGGCAAGAAAAATACCAGAGATGACAAACTCTCTTGTATTGATAAATAAATAACAAAAAGAAAGGAAGAAAGGATGGACTGCATCTCCTCAAATTGCTGTTGAATTGTGAAATCTCTCTGTTATTGGTCCGCAAAACTTTCCCTATGTCATGCATTAGATTTTCTTTAAATTTTGGCCAGAGCAGTATTAAGTCAGTGTAATGAAGGCAAGAGGTGACAAGTCTATACATTTCTCAAGAAAAATCTCAATTCTTACATGTTCCTCCTGCCTCCATGGTAACCTAAGGAAGGTAAGTATAAGCAAAATCAAAAAGGGAGAAGGGAAAAACAATGTTGAGCCCACGTGGCCCGTTCACAACAAAAGTCCGTTCCGTTGTGATTTGTAGTCTGTTATTCAGCAGGAAAGAATCTTGGAAAAACAAGCATCTTGTTCTTGGAATGTCAGAGAGAATCAAAATAATTCAAAATCCAATCAGTGGCTTTGAACAAAACACATATTCCTTTTTCCTGCTAGATTTGGACAAGAATTCCTCACACAGTAGAATTTATAGAGCTGAAGACTACTGGAATAATGAACAAGTCTAGGAAAATCCTGAACCACCCTGACTTGCTAAGAGTTGGGGACAATGGTGCAGGGCTAGAGGGGGAGACCAAGGGAGAAGATGGGATAGGGCGCAATGTATGAAATGTAAGACTGAATTCTGGCAAGGGAACTGCCTGCTTTGGTATTTGCATAGCAGAGTAATGACACTTGAAACCTTTGCTTTTATTTTTCCTTAAAATGCATGAAGCCACATGATTGTTATAGTCACTCTTGCTGTATAAAAATTGTCCCATGGTTTAGTGGTATAAACTACAATCATTTGATTTTGCTCACAATTTTGAGGGTCAGGAATTTGGGACAGGCTTTGCTAAGTCTCTCCTTGGGGGTCTCTCATGCCACTACATTCAGATGTCAGCTGAGGCTGCCGTCACCCAAAGACTTACCTGGCTAGACATCTGAGTTGGCTCAATCATGTAGTTGGCAAGTGTTAACCTTTGGCAAGGTCTTTATCGTATTCAGTATATAATTATTAAATCCATATCACCTGCTAAGCACTGTGCTAAGTAAATAGAATTATTACTGACTGAAGTAGGAAAAAAGGAAGGAAGGAAGAGTTTATTTCAGTTTGTCACATTTCACCTTAAAAATAATGTTCTTTTTGGCATGCAGAGAAACCATGTGGTTCGCTCTGGCTTTTGTCCTCCAATAGTTCAAGCATTTAAAGAGAGAACTTAAGGGGCACCTGGGTGGCTCAGTCAGTTAAGTGTCCTACTTCACCTTATGATCTCACTGTTTGTAGGTTCAAGCCCTACATTGGGCTCTGTGCTGATAACTCATAGCCAGGATCCTGCTTCAGATTCTGTGTCTCCCTCTCTCTCTCTACCCCTCTGCAGCTTGTGCTCTGTCTCTTAAAAATAAATAAATGTTAAAAAAAATAAGTAAAAAGAGAACTTAAAAGATTAGGTTCATAGGGGCACTTGGGTGGCTCAGTTGGTTAAGTGTCGACTCTTGATTTTGGCTCAGGGCATGGTCTCACAGTTGGTTTATGAGTTTGAACCCTGTGTCAGGCTCCATGCTGACAGCGCAGAGCCTACTTAGGATTCTCTCTCCCCCTCTCTCTCTGCTCCTTCCCCACTTTTGTGCACTCTCTCTCTAAAAAATAAATAAACTTAAAAAAAGATTAGGTTCATAAATCAATGTTTGGGAATAGCAGGAAGAAGAGCATGGGGTTCTCCTTGCTGCCTGCCCATATCAGAATCATGTTCTCTTGGATAGAGTGAAGAGGGAAGGAAGTGGAAGAGATCTGCCTGGGACTTACCTCCAAAGTGGGGCCCAGAAGCATCAGAGAGAGCCATGTGGTTCCCCCAATATAGCAATTAAGCAGGGGACTCCTGGTTGGAAGAGACTATGCAGAAAATATGGGGCTCTTAGTCCTGGCCTGAGTGGCCCAGTGCTTAAGGAGCAGAGGGGCCTCCCACTAATCCCAGAGGTCTCATGAACCCCATGAGAGTTGGAGTCAAACCCACAAAAGCTAAAGATAGATTTTCTATCTGCCAGGCATGATAGGACTAGAAATAGAAATCCATTTAAATAATCAAAAGTAAATCACATCTCTTCCTCATCCTCCTCCTCCCCTTCACTATACTCTCTGCCTCAGTGGTCACACTGTTTCCTCCGCTTCTGTATATGTGTCTGTCTTGTCTCCCTTTGCTTCTTTCTTATAAGGACATTTGCCAAGGCATTTGGAGCCCACCCAGGTAATGCAAGATAATCTCTCCATCTCAAAACCCTTAACTTAATCACACATGTAAAGGTCCTTTTTCCCTATAATCTAACATTTACAGGTTCCAGAGATTAGAAGCTGGAATTTTGAGGACTTTTACACAGCCCATCCCACCCACTGAAGGGGTTAACAGAGCATCAAGTTGGCACATTCCTCTTAAATATTTAGACAAAAAAATAGTTATTTGTCCCATACTTCCAAATGAGGCTACGTGATGCTGCAGCTCCCTGTGTCTCTATTGTGAACTGACCCTGTCAAGAGCTTTTTATCATAGGCAACTCTGTCCTTTCTAACCCAATGATCACCCTTTGGGGCAATGGAAAAAATAATATAAATCCTCCTTTGGGTTCCTCATTATGTGCCTGAAAGATGTTACGATGCTTCTTTTGTAACCCCATTCATCATATCTGGGGTAAGTATGCCACTGACATTGCCATTTAATCACTCCACACATAATACTATGTAGGGTACAATTACTGTGCCAATTTGAGCTGTTTGCATTTAATTCCATCAAAAATTATCTCATGATATCAGAATACTATGAAGAATCACAAAGGAAAATAGATGTGGAAAAAAAGCTAAATTATGTACTTGAACTGAGCCTGACTCATCTCCCAAATTTGCATGTTGAGTATAGACTCAGTCCATATACCACTGAAATCATCAATATTACTAAAACATTGCAGGATTAGGATAGACACCAAAGGCCTATGTAATTAAAAGACAATTAGCATTGAAAGTCTCTTGGATTATGATGGAGATAAATCTGCCATGCTTTTAATAAATAGACCTAATTGCTTTACTTGATTATCTATTTCTTTCTTTAGTATTAAATTTACAAGAAAAAAATGAAGATCTTTAAAAGAAGCCTTAAAGATTTCATTTTTCAGCAGCCTTTGTCTTTAAGGGAAAAAATTCATTTTTATAATACATTGTTTCACAAAGTGGTTTATGATAATGTCTAAACTGTTTAGATTGCTTTGGGGACACATTTTAAGCCTTCATTTAAGAAAAAAAAAACAGCTGAACCATACATTACAGTAAATCAGTGACCTCTGGATCCTGTGTGTTGTGGGCTTGCAAATGGTTTCTTTTGCATTGCCATCATGAATTCTTTCCCAATGAACTCTGTGCAACATAATGAATATCCATATTTTGTATATAAGAAGCCCACTTGGCCTCCAAACTCTATTATGTGAATGACAATTATTTCTTAAATACTGATTTAACATTCACAACGAAAATATACATGACTGTGTGGCATGACAGACCACTAGCCTAAGACCATCCTATGAATCTAGATAAATAGGCAGAACCAAAACCAATGTTCTAGGTCTGCTATCTTGTAAGACTAGTTGATAGAGTCTTACTCCTGCTTCCTTACACCTCCTCTTACCCAGCTCTTGGGGTTTCCAGCAAAATTCCTGGATGGCTCCAGAAGTCTCTTGCCTATAGCCAAAGCTCTTCCTCAGAGGTTGTCTCATTCAGCCATGGCTGCTGCCTCTCCTAGTCCCTGCCACTTCCGTTGCTCTACAGTCCCAAGCAGCAGTAAAAGCAAAAGATAGTGAGGCATTCCCATCACAGAAATGGGTTGTACTGTTGTCAGAAACCTTGAGACTCCAGAAGCATCTGGGTTTTACTGCATGTTCATTAACAGCTTTTTCTTATTTCTACTTCCTAGGATGTGCCGCATCAGAACTCCATAAAGAGGAAAGGAGAACTTTCCACATTCTTTCAGAGCTAAGAAATAACTGATCATACAATAAGTAAAAAAAAAAACAAAAAACTGAAGCAGAAATGGAAAACCAAATTATTCGAGCTAAAGACACAGATAAGCCATAAATGTTACAGTGGTTGAACTGCTAATTCCTCTTAGTGCTCTTTCTATTCCACTAGATGAAAAGATTAGTAACACTGGAAACTTTTAAGGATGACATTCAAATTCCTGGTAGTTTGATGAGGTTTTTTTTTTTTTACTGTAAATAATTTTGGGGAAAATTCATCTCTGGCGTGCAATGATCTTGGAATATTTTCTGTGAAAAATAAAATAAGAATGCCTTTTATTGGTATTGGTACTGGTTTATAAAGATTACAAAGAGCAGAAACACATTATCCCATTTGATCCTCAAAGCAACTCTGCAAAGCAAACAGGAAATTCATACTATGATTACCATTTTAAAGATGAGGAAACTGAGAACCAAAAATCATAAAGCTCCTGATCAAGATCTTATAAATAGTAAATGGAAATATTAGGCCTTGATCTCAGTTCACTGTATTTCCCATTAAACCATAATGCCCCTTCATCTAACTCTTTCTCTCTTTTTTTTTTCCTGGAAAAATAAAGGCACTCCTATTTTAAAATTGAAAAGGTTGTTAGTTTTAAAGGAAAAACAAAACCTTTCTCCTTTTTAAAATTTCATGAACAATAAGAAAAATAACAAAAAATTACAGAAAAATTACAGAAAAATAAGAAAAAAACTTTGAAAGGAAAAAAGCGGGAAAAAAATCTCTGGGTTATCACTTAGAAACAATAACACCTAGAATTAATAACTTGGTGTATTTCCTTTTACACTATTTCCTGTGCAAGTCTGCCCATGTTAATAAATATAAATTTGCTTACAAAAATTGCACCATCTTTACAGACTGCTTTTGTGCACTGCCTTTTGCACTCAATACCTTTAGAACAACTTTTCATGTCAATATTTAAATACCAATAACTATCATTTTGATGACTACATACTATCTCATAGTATAGGTATATCTAATTTGTTTAATTGAACCCCTAAAATGCCAAATTTAAGTTGTTTCCAAATTTCCTCTATTTTATTTTAATCTTTTAATGTTTATTTATTTATTTTTGAGAGTAGAGAGGAGCAGAAAGAGAGAGAAGAGAATCCCAAGCAGGCTTTGCACTGACAGTACAGAGCCCAATGCAGGACTTGAACCCATGAACTGTGAGATCATGACCTGAAACAAAATCAAGAGTCAGACACTTAACCAGCTGAGCCACCCAAGCACCCCAGTTGACTCTATTTTAAATAAGTAATGTGAATATTGCCTTAAGAAACATCAGACAAATCTAAATTGAAGAACATTCTAGAAAATAATTGTCTTTACTCTTCAAAAAAAATCAAGGTCAGGAAATATAAATAAAAAAAGAATTGCTCCAGAAAAAAAAGAGAACAAGCAGTAAATGACTATAAAAGACAAAATTGGATGGCAATAAATTGAACAACCTAGAGGAAATGCATAAATTCCTAGAAATATATAGTCTACCAAACTGAAACAGGAAGAAATTTTTAACAGACTCCTTACCAGAAATGAAATTGAATCAGTAATCAAAAAACTCCCAACAAACAAAAGTCCAGGACTAGATGGCTTCACAGGTGAATTCTACCAAACCATTAAAAAACCTATTAATACCTATTCTTCTCAAACTTTTCCATAAAATAGAAGAGGAAAGAAAACTTTCAAATTCATTCTATGAAGCCAGTCATAGAAGTCAGGTATCAAAACCAGATAATTATATCACAAAAAGGAAAACTACAGACCAATATCTTGATGAACATAGATGAAAAAAAATCCTCAACAAAATATTAGCAAAATGAATCCAACAATACATTTAAAAAAATCTTCCACCATGATCAAGTAGGATTTATTCCAGGCATGCAAGGGTGGTTCAATATTCACAAATCAATCACCCTGATACATAACATCAATTAAGAGAAAGAATAAAACCGTAAGATCATTTCAATAAATGCAGAGAAAAGCAATTGACAAAGTACAAATTCCATCCATGATAAATACACTCAACAAAGTAGGTTTAGAGGGAACATACCTTAACATAATAAAAGCTTTATATGCAAAACCCACAGAAAACATCCTCAATAGAGAAAAACTGAGAGCTTTTCTCCTAAGGTCAAGAACAAGACAAGGATGTCTACTATCACCACTTTTATTCAGCATAGTACTGGAAGTCCTAGCCACAGTAATCAGACAAGAAAAAGGGATAACAGGCATCCAAATTGATAAAGAAGTAAAACTTTCACTATTTGCAGATGACATGATACTATATAGAAAACCTTAAAGACTCCACTATAAAACCACTAAAACTGATAAAGGAATTCAGCAAGGTTGTAGGATACAGAATCAATGTGTAGAAATCTGTTGCATTTCTATTCTATATGCTACTAATGAAACAGCAGAAAGAAAAATTAAGAAAGCAATCCCATTTACAATTGCACCGAACATAATAAAATACCTAGGAATAAACTTAATCAAGGAGGTAAAAGACCTGTACTCTGAAAACTACAAAATATTGATCAAAGAAATTGAAGATGACACAAACAACTGGAAAGACATTCCCTGCTCATGGATCAGGGGAACAAATGCTAAAATATCCATACCACCCAAAGCAATCTACAGATTTAATGCAATCCCTATCAAAATACCATCAACATTTTTCACAGAACTAGAACAAACAATCCTAAAACATGTATGGAACCACAAAAGACCCCAAACAGCCAAAGCATTCTTGAAAAAGAAAAGCAAAACTGGAGGTATCACAATTCGAGATTTAAAGTTATATTACAAAGCTGTAGCGATCAAAACAGTTTGGTACTGGCACAAAAATAAACACATAGATCAACAGAATGGAATAGAGAGTGCATGATTATATAGTCAATTAATCTTCAAGAAAGGAGGCAAAAAATAACATGGGAAAAAGACAGCCCCTTCAACAAATGGTGTTGGCAAAACTGGACAGCTACATGCAAAAGAATGAAACTGGACCACTTTCTTACACTATACACAAAAATAAACTCAAAATGGATTAACGACATAAATGTGAAACCTGAAGCCATAAAAATCCTAGAAGAGAGCACAGGCAGTAATTTCTCTGACATCAGCCATAACAACATCTTTCTAGACATGTCTCCTGAGGCAAGGGAAACAAAAGCAAAAATAAACTATTGGGAATACATCAAAGTAGAAATCTTCGATACAGTAAAGGAAACAATCAACAAAACTAAAAGACAACCTACAGAATGGGAGAAGATATTTTCAAATGCCATATCCAGTAAAAGATTAGTACCCAAGATATATAAAGAACTTTAATAATTCAACACCAAAAAACCAAATAATCTAATTAAACAATGGGCAGAAGACATGAACAGACATTTCTCCAAAGAATACATACAGATGGCCAAAAGACACATGAAAAGATACTCAATATCACTAATCATCAGGGAAATGCAAATCAAAACCACAATGAAACCTCACCTCACACCTGTCTCAATGGCTAAAATCAAAAGCATAAGAAACAACAAGTGTGGGCAAAGACGCGGAGGAAAAGGAACCCTCCTGTACTGTTGGTGGGAATGCAAACTGGTGCAGCCACTCTGGAAAACAGTGTGGAGGTTCTTCAAAAAATTAAAAATAGATCTACCCTGTGACCCAGAAATAGCACTGCTAGTAATTTACCCAAGGGATACAGGAGTGCTGATGCATAGGGGCACTTGTACCCCAATGTTTATAGCAGCACTTTCAACAATAGCCAAATTATGGAAAGAGCCTAAATATCCATCAACTGACAAATGGATAAAGAAATTGTGGTTTATATACACAATAGAATACTATGTAGCAATGAGATAGAATGAAATATGGCCTTTTGTAGCAACGTGGATGGAACTGGAGAGTGTTATACTAAGTGAAATAAGTCATACAGAGAAAGACAGATACCATATATTTTCACTCTTATGTGGATCCTGAGAAACTTAACAGAAGACCCTGGGGGAGGGGAAGGAAAAAAAAAGTTAGAGAGGGAGGGAGCCAAACCATAAGAGACTCTTAAAAACTGAGAACAAACTAAGGGTTGATGGAGGGTGGGAAGGAGGGGGAAGGTGGGTGATGGGCAGGGAGGAGGGCACTTGTTGGGATGAGCACTGGGTGTTAGATGGAAACCAATTTGACAATAAATTTCATATTAAAAAAATTAAAAAATAATAGTAATTTAAAAATAAAAATAGTAAAATAAAAGAATGAAGAAAAGATATATCGTGCAAGCATGAATCCAAAAGTTACCCCCCAAAAAAGTCAACTGATGGTTAAAGCACAAAGAATAACAACAATAGTAGAAGTGAAATATATGGCAATGATATCACAAAGAAAGTGAGAGCCACATCTCCTGAAGAACTTCACATTTAACTCCACATGTCACTAAGAGTTAAAGCTGGAATCCTAACAAAATCCTATAAATCCCCATGCCATCTGTTCCTATTAATTCTCTCACTTCCTCTCCTTCTATTCTCCCTGCTTTGCTCACTGGGCTCCATTCACACTAACCTATCCGCCTATTGTGAGAACATTCTGGACAAAGTCCCTTTGGGCCTGGTGGCTGCCTTTTCCCCAAAGACTCTCACGCTAAGATGACCAGAGGCTAACACACTTCTAAATGAGGACCACCTAGACAAATCTACTTCCAGTTGTAACCCACACACTCATCCCTAGCCCTGTGCCCTTATATTTTTCATAGCACTTACCCCCTTTTAACACACTATATGAATTTCCTTGTTTATTGAGCTTATTATTCATTTTATGTCCCCACTTGCTAGAATGTAAGTCCCAATAGAGTATTGTCTGTTTTCTTGATAAATGTAATCCAAGGCCATATAACAGTGGCTAGGATATAGTAGTTGCTTAATATATCTTTATTTGTTTAATGAATGAATAAATGAATATCTGTTGGAGAAGGGAAAAAGGGAAATATGTTAATGATAATAATACAAATATTACTCTGAGAACACAGTGCACCAAAAGAGAAGACATGATTTACATGGGCAATTAGACTCATTTTAGCCTTTTGTATAAAGAAGTATCCAAATGAAAATGGTTTTACAAATTTCAATACAGCAGAGATTAACAAGTTCAACCTCAAACACAAGTCCATTTTTCACAGAGGCTACCAAGTCAGTGAGAGGCACACACAGTTCTGTGATGTCAACTGCATTCGCACTGCATATCCTCTGCTTAGAGTCACCTGACATAAGAATAACATGATGTTTACACACAGCACCTGGATGTGTGTGCCCTTCATTCTCTATTCCTTTTATTCATTTTTTTTTTTAAAGAAATCCATTGCACATTAAATGCTAAAGCTAAGGGATTTGCAGAACGTCCATTAGAGATAAGAAACACCAAGCTACTGTTTGTTCATTTTCAACTAGCAGACATCTCTAGGCATAGATGTCACCCAGAGTAGTAATGTAAACAGGTCATTTAAACAAGGAATTCAGGTAGAAAATGGAAATCGTTGAAGAACCATTAATGCCCACACCAGCCTGCTTCAGCTAGAAACAAAGAGGAAAGATGCACTCACCATGTGAACGGATGGTAATAGGGTACATCAGATAATTCTGGCCTTCTACAGGCCTGCTAGCATCCACCCACATGAAAATGTTGTCAGTCTTCAAGAACCAGGGGCACCTGGGTGGCTCAGTTGGTTAAGCGTCCAACTTCAGCTCAGGTCATGATCTCGTGGTTTGTGAGTTCAAGCCCCACATCGGGCTCTGTGCCGACAGCTCCAAACCTGGAGTCTGCTTCGGATTCTGTATCTCCCTCTCTCTCTGCCCCATCCCTACTCACACTCTGCCTCGCTCCAAAATAAACATTAAAAAATATTTTTACAAAAATCTTCAAGAACCAGCTTAAATTCTCTCTCCTTCATGAAGACTCAGTGATTCCCAGAAATGAATGACATACTGGCTTCTATCAGATCTCAGCACCACATTGATAGCAACTTGTGGTACTTATACCTTAGATATATAGTCGTAAGTATTCAACATGGGGGCACCTGGGTGGCTCAGCCAAGAAAGCATCTGACTCTTGATTTCAGCTCACGTCATGATCCCAGGGTCATGGGATCAAGCCCTACGGTAGTATTCTCTCTCTCTCTCTCTCTCTCTGTTTCTCACCCCCTCCTCTGCTCATGCATGCTCTCTCTCTAAAATTAAAAAATAAATAAACAAAAAAACAAGTATTCAACATAGCTGCCACCATGAGGGAAGGTATCCTGTGTTTTAATCCTGTGTATGTCCTTTGGCACCTCACATATATATCCATTAAACCCTTAACTGAATCAAATCAAATGCTTCCAAAATTGTCTCCCATGCTGGGAAGCCAGGAAATATTTCTGTATACAATAGATATTTGCTGAATTCATTTGAATGGAATCCCAAGAAGATTTCTATTTCTGGAAACTTTTTCTATTAGTTCTATCAGAGCTCAGGTAGACCACTAAGGTCAGCAGCTATCACTTGTTCTTATTCTTTTATTTAAATTAACCAAACTTTCTTTAGCCAAATTTTATTGATTTCTAGTATAAAACAGCATATAGTCTGAATGATTGCCTAAATCATTCAAATGTAGGCTCCATGAAGACAGTTTTTGTCTCTTGGTTCTTTGCTCTTATGATGATTAAAACAGTCCCTGACACATAATAGATATTCAGTAATAATTACTGAATGAAGTTGTTCAAAACATCATGAAAACCCAGCTTTCTGCCAACAGACTATGAAAAGCAGCCTACTTATTACAGACACAGTGGTGGATCATTTCCTAAGAGCCTCCAACTTTCCCTCCATCCCTATAGACCCATGTCTCTCTGCACATTGAGAGGGAGAGTCTGTTCCCTTTTCCCTTGAGCTTGAGCTGGCCTTGTGACTTACTTTGAGCAACAGAATGCATGGGAGGGGGATGTTCTGGGATTTACACACCTAGATCTTAAAATACCTGTAGCCTCTGCTTTCTCCGTCTCAGGGTCCATGGGGTAATGAGAACCCATGGAAAAAGAGAAACCTAGCCAGGAGGCCCTGAGCCATCCCGGCAGAGATTCTGAACATGGAAGTGATCTTAGATGTTCCAACCCCACCCACGTTCCCAGCTGAATGCAACTGCACGAGTAACTCCAGCCAACACATGGAGTGAAGACTGGCATCCCAGCAAGCTCTGCTCTGTTGCAGAATCATGAGTAAATAACTGGGTTTTGTTGTCACAGCCACTAACTCTAGAGGTGGTTTGTTACACACACTAGATAACTGAAGCAATCCTAATTCATTTGTCTACATATCTGTCCTTTCTGTATGTTTGCATAAAAAATACTGTGAAATGATTATCACTTAATATGTGTTTCTGGGTGGTGACATCTTTGGTGGGGTTTTTTCTTTTTTGTCTTTAGTTTTTTGCTTAGTACTTTATATTTCTGGAATTGCATTAATAAAATGTATTTCATAAAAACAATAATTATTATTTTCTTATCATTTAAAACATTAACAGATCTCAAAGGAATGTTTATAAAACATACAGAGAATATAAAAAACTTCAAAAATACCTTTATACCTACCCACCACCCAGTTTAAGAAATAGAACATTATATTCAAAGCTTTCTATGTGCTCCTTCCATAACCCAACACCTTCCCTCAATTTCTGCTTCATGAACTTTGCTTTGCTTCTCTATGAAAATTTCTCCAAATATGATTATGTACCCAAACACACAATTGTATGGTTTCATGTTTGTGAAAAGATGGAATTCTATTTTATTGCTGTATCGTATTCCATTCCCTTAACACACTGTGCTAGCCCATTCAGCTTGCTATAACAGAATACCACACACTGGGTGGCTTGTAAACAACAGAAGTTTAAGTTCTCACAGTTCTGGAGTTTGGGAAGTTAAGTCCAAGATCAAGGTGCCAGAAGATCTGGTGTCTGATAAAGATGTCCTCACATGGCAGAAGGGATGATGAAGCTCTCTTGGGTCTCTTTTACAAACACACTAATTGTATTCACGGGAGCTCCACCCTCATGACCTAATCACTTCTCAGAGGACCCCACCTCCTGACACCATCACACTGGGAGTTAACACTTCAACTTATGAATTTGGGATGGGGGAGAACACAAACATTCAGTCTTAGTACACACCACAGTTTACCCATTCTACTGTTGTTGAACACTTCTGTTTGTTCCTAGATTCCACCCGTTACCAAAAGGGCTGCCATGAATATTGTTATACATGTCCCTGACGCAAGAATATTCGGTGCATGCCCAGAAGTGCTAAATACTTTGAGAGGCAATATAGGGGAGAGGTTAAGATGAGCCTCTAAAATCTAACAGACCTGGATTCCAACCCCTATTCCTTCACTCAGTCATCCCTGTGACCTTGTGCTGCTTAATCAATTCCTCTAACAGTTGGTAGGTCTAACCTTTGGTGCATTTGGTAATCACCTAAGGAGGTCTAAAAAATCATAGAAGCCTAGGTCTTGCCTTCAGAGGGTCTGATTTAATTGGTCCAAGTGGATGGTAGCCTGAGCACTGACAGTTTTAAAAGCCCCACCCCTACCCCAGCCATGCGAATGGGCAGCCACATCTGAGAACCAGTTTCCCCATCCGTGAAACCTTGATGAGGACAACAGTTAACAGGGCCTTACCAGAGCGCTGCCAGAAGGACAAAATAGTGTGCGTGACAGTGCCTGGAAGTCAATAATTTTAGCCCTTCTGGTGAAAGCCCTCACTCCATTACATTTTAAGTTTGAGTACAGCTGACATTGGAAGTATCATAATAAGTAGGATTTGATGACTGGGTGGATGCAGAGAAATAAAGGACAGGAACCCTGGTTCGTATGCTCTGAAGGGGAAAATACAGAAAAGGGAGCAGACCAGTCTTTTGACTCCAACTATCTAGACACAATCTCTCAATTACTCTCTGTTGTAATTTTCCAAGTTTATGTGAGATGTGAGTGATTCGAAACCCAGTTAGAGGCTTGCCTTTATTGTTTGCTGGCCTTACTGGGGGTGGAATCTTAGAAATGTTAGTGTCTTATAGAGATAATGTTCTCTTTGTTCAAAGATTTTGTTTTCCAACCAAGGAAATAATTAATTAAGCTTGTGTTCTCCCATCCCCCTCTACGATGTTCTAAACAGCAGTACTTATTTGGGACATGATATTAATTTTGTTTGGAATCCATGGTGACATAGTATTTGTTTTTTGTCATGAACATGTTACAAAGTGGTTTTATGATTTTCTAAACCAATCATTGCATTAGGAATCTTCCTTCATGCAGACAAAATTAAAAATCTGCCTCAATCTCAGACATCAAAAAAATCTTTCTCTAATTCAGTTAATGAGTTAGGCTTCCCCCGCCCCAAGAAAAAGAGTGTTAAATATCTGGAATTCATAATAACATCAAATTTTCTTTTATTAAGTAAACTGATTTGTCACTTTCAAAAACCACTTTAGTCAAATAGGTTATTACACTTATTCCCTTAAACTGTCATTTAGCAAATAAACACTGACATAGAATGTCCACCAAAAAAGAAAAAATGTGAGGAAGAGATACCTTACAAAGGTAGGAACTTATTGGGTGGTGAGAACAGTTCAGGGAATCTGTGGCCTGACTGGGCTAGGCCCGCAGCTAGATTTCATCTAATCCACCTGTCAGATGCCAAGAAAAATAAGTGCATTTTGTAGAGCCTGGTATCTCTAGCTCTCCCCTCTGACCTCCTTCCTTCCTGACCCTTTGACCTTCCCCGCAGGAGCTGCTCTGAGCAACTGTGCCCAGCACCTGGGAGGCCAACAATTCTGCAGAGGCCAACAAGTCAACATTCCACCGGGGACGCTGTGGCTGGATAATTCAACAAATTCAGCTGTTCTCCTCGCCACACCCTCCATCTAGGCTTCCACCCAAGGTTCCTCCTTCTTCACTATTAAAAATTGTAAGTCAAGGCCCCCAGTCTCTCTTCTCATCCCTCCCAACCAGTCCCCCCACCCCTGCTTCCCACCTCCATGCCTCCCTGCCTGTGAGCCTCCCCACAGTGCCTTGTGGAAACCCCAACTCTAGAAGGAATGAACTTCCTTTGGTCTACAAATATTTCCTTGAGCATTCCCCCAAAATTACTGACAAGTGGATTTATTGGATTCCCTCCCAAACCTGTCATTCCATTAGACACAATCACCCACTTAGTCATGAGAACACCAACTGTTAGAATAAACGTGACTTTCTGCCATTTGCCCTCCCATATCCAGTCTGTGGCCATGTCTTGACTACTGTGACTCCAGTGACTTTACAGGGAGGAGGGAATGAGATGGGCCCATGCTCGGTTCATTAGCCCTCCTATTATTTATTAAGATCTTTTTATGAAAAAGTTTAAAAGTACACTTAAATACAGAGAATAGCACAGCAAAAATCCCATATCCCCACCACCTAACTGCCTCAGATTGTAACATTTTACAACACTATATTCTATTCCATTTCCTTTCAATGCTTTTTTTTCTAACAGATGAGACTCAAAAGCATTGAGTGACTTTCCCCAGACCTACAGCCCTCACCCAGCACAATGTCTAAGACACAGAGTATGTGAAGGCTCATTTGCTCAATAGCTCTCACCTAATCTATGAGCCTCCTTGGGTCCCCCCTGTCCTTTCTCCCAAGCTCCCTTTCTAATCTGCTTCCTTGGAATATAGATGTTTCTGTCTGTACTGTCAAATTTTCCTTGCAATATCTGCCTATTTCCTTTTATTTTTTTCTCCCCATGCCATTCATTCTGTTTTTCACTTAGTAGCTATTTCATAAGCACCTACTATGTACCAGGCACTATTCCAGGCCCTCAGGATATGCATCCATCTACCTTCTTCTCTATGTAGCTTTGTCTTTGCTGATCCTTGCTGTTGGACCATCTGTCAATATGAATTTCTTCCCCTTTTCCTTTCATCATCCCTACCCTCCTCAGCTCTTGCCATACTTCCCTCACCTCACTGATTACAAAGGAAAATAGAAGCATTATTTTACTTACTGCATTTTTATGTTAGAATGATATGTCCTCTGTAGCTTTATTTTAAAAAAAAAAACTGATTAAGAAATAATTTCCTATTGATTAATGTTCAGATTTTTGACAGTAATACCAGGTCTTCAAAAAATCTTTTCTTTCCCACCAAGCACTTTGTATCCCAACCACATTTGAATAGCCTCCATGCTACAGACTTACTCCCAGGCCTTTACTCAGGCTGTTCCCATTATATGGGGTGTTTTCAACCTGGATTTGTCAAGGTTCTTGGGAGACTTGTCTGCCACTGTCTGCTTTTTCGCCCATGTCTCCAGCATTTAGCACAATGCCTGGTGCACAGGATGAGCTCAAGAAATGGTCATTGTATTTAAAAAAAACAAATAAATATTAAGTTACTCATCACTTGGGACAGCATGTTTTCTTTTAGCTGATGGGCCACCATAGAAACAAATTTTTTAACTTACATTGACCAACCAAAATGGAAAAAGAGACGGCAAGAATAGACAAGGAAGAGAAACATGCCACTCAGAAAGACTGAGAAGCTCTGAGGTTGTTCTTTCTCATGGGGTTACAGAACTGTCAGAGGTGGGGTCGAGGCAACTGCAAATAGTTTGCCTCCCTACTAATCCTTCAGGGGAGGGAAACCTGTTCTAAGTAGGCAATGTGACAGCTGCAATTCTACCAGCACATTCCACAAAAGTCACAAGAAAATTGATGAGAATTCGAATACTCTGTGATAGCAGTAAGAAAAAGCTTCCAAGGAAAAACACCAGGAAAGGGACTTGGTGACTTTTAGCCCTCGGAAAAGTGAATATTTAAAACACATGAATCTGTTAGACCCACCCCCTCACCCCCCCTCCCATAAATCAGAGGTTAGAGAAGATGGCATCAAATGCCCCAGTGAAGGTTTACACCGAGGGGCACAGCACCAGGGCTAAATCAAAGAACTAAAAGTTAAAAAATCATAATAACCACCTCTCTCTAGACCCCACCCCCGTCCAAGCTGGTTTACAACACTGTGGGTGAGATCATTCACCTGCACCAAGAGATAAAGCTCTTTATGATTCACTCCCTTAGGAACTCAGTAATTAAGATCATTTAGAAAATGAATAAGAGCTGTTTAAGAAAACAGGCATTCCTGGCAAAGGGATGCTGCAGGGTCTTGGAGCAGCTGGATCTTCATGGGGGCTAAAAAAAAAACCCCACATCCTTCGAGAAGGACAATACTCTGCAGCACCTACCTGCAATCAAGTTACCCAGGGTGCTTGTTACGAGTTCAGATTTGGGAACCCCAACTCTTTACTACTGAATCAATGTTTACACACAGAGATGTGGTTCAGTGTTGAAACTAGGAAATTTAGAACAAAACTCTCCTCTCTAGGCCTCCCTCGGATCTTAACTGGTTACAGCTCTTTTGTGAGACCTTTCATTTCCACACAAGGACAGAGATAGAGCTTGTGAGGGTCAAATATGTGTCAGCAAGTTTCCCTGGTGATTAATATTAGCTGAAGTGTGAGAAGAGCTTCAGGGGTCTGAAGACCATCACCATGGCACACGTAAAGGGCCTTTCATGTGAGACGGAAAGCTACCTGTTCCCTGGAGTTTCTCAGCTCTGGGACCACTCTCCCTTGACCTCAGACCTGAAGAACTGCAGGCAGGAAACCGTTTCCTCCTGTTTCAGAGCCTCTATGTCTTTTGCTCTTGCATAGAATTGTTCCATTGAACTTTGTACTCCTAACAGCTGCTTATATTTGTCACATCATCCTATTTAGTCTTCTCTTTCAATAGATTTATGTACTTCTTTGATTTTCTATTTCGTTATTCTAACGTACTCTTCTTGCTTAAACTCTGACTTCCTACTAAATTGTAAAAATAATTCATCATCCTTGTTTTGTAATTAAGTGATACAGCAATTATAACAAACCATCATAGCACCTAGGTGGAGAATTTATTGGTGTCCACTGAATAGTTCTTTAAACTTTCTGTACTTTAAAATTTTTCCAGGAGCACCTGAGTGGCTCAGTCAGTTAAGTGATTGATTCTTGGTTTCGGCTCAGGTCATGTTCCCACAGTTTGTGGGTTCGAGCTCCACATCAGGCTCTGCACTGGCAGTGCCAAACCTGCTTAGGATTCTCTCTCTCCTTTCTCTCTGCCCTTCCCCTGCTCATGCTCTCTCTCTTTCTCTCTCTCAAAATAAACAAACTTTGAAAATGTAATTTTTTTCATAATAAAATACTGGGGAGGAAGAATTCCAAAGGTACATAAAGTGAGTAAAAAGTAAACTCCTCCCCTCTCTTTTGCTTACTTCAATCTAATTCCCAGAAAATAATCACTGTCAACAATTTTTTTTAATTTTGTAATTTTCAGGCACACAGCTTTACAAGTCAACATCTGTACACACTTCAAAGTGATCCGCCACAAATCTAGTTCCCGTCCATCACCATACAGTTGAACCCCTTCAACAATTTCTTATATATTCTTCCAGAAGTTGTCTCTGCATAAGCAATCACATTTTTTTTCTACTTGATTGCATACATATGACATAAGTGCATAAAAGCATAAAAAACAAATCTTGGGGCACCTGCGTGGCTCAGTTGGTTGAGCGTCAAACTTCAGCTCAGGTCATGATCTCGGGGTTCATGAATTCAAGCCCCACATCCAGCTCACCACTGTTAGTGCAGAGTCTGCTTCAGATCCTCTGTTCCCCTCTCTCTGCCCCTCCCCTGCCTGCAGTCTCCCAAAAAATAAAAAAAAATTAAAAAAAATTTTTAAAGCATGAAAAGCAAGTCTGATCTTCCTTTTCTCAGTCATCAACATAACAGGAATTTCTTTTCAAATGAGTACATAGAGATCAGTCCATTTTCTAGTTGCTATATAAAATTTCACTTTATGAATATACATAATTTGAACAGTACTACAATGAGAGATATACAGGCTATGCAGGTAGTTTACAGTTTGGTTATTTGTTTAGCTGACACATCGATACGCAAAATGTCACCATGAACACCCTTATGCCATCTTTTTATATTCACCAGTTATTTGTATAAGATAAAATCCTAGAAGTGAAAATGATGGGCCAAAATTTGCATTGAAATGTTTTAAAATATTGCAAAATTGACTGCTAAAAATTCACACCATTTTTATATGCCCGTAAAGCATTTCTATTTTCCTACAATTTCAAATATGTTTAACATTTTCAAATTTCTTCCTCTTTGCCAATCTGATAAGTGAAAAAAAGCACTCTGAATCTAAATTCATTTCTTTAACTAAAAGAAATGAGCATCTTTTCACATATATGCCATTTGTATTTTTTTCCATAAACTGCTGATTCATGTTCTTCACCCAAATTATATTAGGGTTTTCAACTTTTTTGTTGATTTATTTAAAAGCTCTTCATGTATTAAGAAAATTAGCCTACTTGCCATATATGCTGTAAAAAGACATTGACAGTCGATCTTTTGCCATCTTATCTTATTTGTAGAATTTTTGCCCTGCAGAATTTGGGAGTGAGGTTTTACCACAGAACAGTTTTTCACAATTGTACAAACAATAAGTGATCATTACAATGAATTGGAATAACACATAAAATACCATATATGTATTTAAAACAAGCAGCAGCAGCAACAATAAACTGCACCCATAGTTACAGAGAGATGACTAAAGTTAATACTGTATTGTATATTCAAAAGTTTCTAAGAGAGCATATGTATATATAGGGATGGAAGATAGATAGATAGATAGATAGATAGATAGATAGATAGGCAAGCAGATAGACAGATAGATATACAAAACAACCTAAACCACTTATATGATTCATTCATACAAATGGAATACCATCCATCCAATTAAAAAGCGTGTTGTAACTGTTACATGAAAAACCAGTTTACAAAAGAGTAGATACTTACATATATGTAAGACTTTGCTATTTACAAAGTACATCCTGCTGTGTGATACTTCCAACAACTCTGAAATATGCCACTATCACCATCCTATAGGTGACAAAACAGAGAGTCAAGAACCAAGTGATTTCTCTGAAATGACATATTTAGTAAATGATCCAGGACTTCTAACTCCAAATTACCTGATTTCTCCAATTGATCCAGCTGCCTCAGGGGGAGAGTGAGAATGCAGAATAACATTTAGAAGGAGAGATGTTTCCATAGGTATGTAGCTTAAAAGTCTTTCGAATTATAATTGTACTAGCATACATCCCCAAATCACACTTTTATTCCCAAAATTCAAATTTCAACATAATTCTAATGTGCACAAATTACTGTATGTTTATTAAGCACAATCTAAATCTATCTTCAATGTTACAAAAGAAGTACTTGGTACAGAATGTGTCTGGTGACACACACCATAATGATCTCCCACTCCCTCATTATTTCTTGTGAAGTAATATATTTAATTATATCTGTCAATGACTAATATAACGGGCAGTCCTAACTTGGGACTGTCTTCTACATTAAATTAGAATTGCATTTCCTCCTCTGTCAATTCAGTCTTGTTTTCCACAGAAAGGCAAGCAGGATTGCTTGGTGCTAAATGTCCCATTAGCATTCTCTGACCTTCTGCACAGCTGGCTGCAGCTCTGAACCTGCTGTGGCCACTGAGACACACAAAAGAAATGGAAAAAGTCATTTAATGTCTAGAGTGATCCAAAATGCCAAGGAGCGGCCAGGCCATACCCAATAAAGGAAAGAAAATAAATAAATAGGCCTGACTGGGCTACTAGAAATAAAGGAGGCAAGAGCCCTGAAGATCTGGGGCCACAAAATTGCCTTCATCCAAAAAAACCCAAAAATACAAAAAACAAAAACAAAAAGACAGGGACACCTTTGGGAAAGCTGGTGACATACATACATGTTTACAAATCTCCCATCAAGAAAGCAGACTATATTTGTTTTTAAAAAAGAAAGCATGATCATTAAAACTAATCCATGTAAAATCCAAGGAAAATTTCCAGCCTCATAGTGCAAACCTCAACAACTATTGAATCCATATATCACTGTTCTCCTTGACTAAGTGTGTAGTGCGGTATAATAAAGCAGACAGAATTTGAGGGGAAATACTAATATTCCCTAATTTAGAGAAACAGAAGTCTGGAGGTGGTAGATGCAGAAAAAAAAAAATACCCACTTAGAGCTATACTCCCTCCAACCAATTTTCTCCCCTCTGTATAAAGACAATATTCTGAGGCCAGGACTGTGCTGGGCTGCGAGAGTTTCCTCTGACCAACAGATGTTGGCAACAAAGAAGGTGGCAGACACCAGAATTTAATCGACCTCCCTGCTTTTCTAACTCCCTTCCTCCTCACCTGCCTCTGCCATAGAGTCTGTAAAAGATAAAGATTCAATTTCCCTGCCTCTGGTCAGGTATGAGTGGCAACGAGCCAACTCCCAGCCAAAGAAATGGAAGTAGAAGTCTCTTGGTGCTGTGTCTTCCTCCCCACCTTTCTCCCTCCTGGAACCCAGGCCCAGCCTGGAGGTGCAGCAGACCTCACAGAAATGGAAGGGCAGGAGGGCAGAAGGAGCCTGCATCCGATGGCATTGTTGAGTCACCCAACCAGTCCTAGACTGACCACCTCTGGTCTTCTTGTTTTCTGCTTCAGCTACAATAGAGTTGTTTTGATTACGTGAAACTAAACACAACTCTAATACAACAAAATATCTCCTGGAGTGAAGCCACTAATCAACTGGGTGTCAACACCAAAAGAGCAGTCCTGAAAAAAGAGGTAGAAAGATGCAGTAGGGGACTCTTGTAAAAAACAAAAAACAAAAAACACACAGAGTTAGACATGATGGGATACAAGATAAAACAGTAGCAATGGGGGTGGAATAAAAGGGACAGACTGAAGAGATAGTTGGAGAAACTGGGCCCAACTTTCCTCTTCCCCCCTCCCAGGCCCCATTAAAACGGGAAAAGGGTGATAAAAATGGGAGAAAACTTGCATCTGTGCTAAAAATTGAAAAGGAGGTTTTGTATGGCCTCTGAATGGTTCTTATAAAACCAGATGGAGAGACAACACTTATGATCTGCTAATGAGAAAAAAAGCGAGCAGACAACATCCTAGCAGAACCCTACTAACACCAGCCAACGTGGAGGAGGAGCAAGGGCTGGGAGGAAGGTAGCAGTGAACATAAGGAAAACACACTCCCTAGAATTGTATTTGTAGCCACGGATCAGTACCATTCCAAAGAAGCTGTTCAAGGAGATCCCGACAGCATGCTGTTATTCCAGACACTGTAGCAAGACTCCTCTGAAACAGTACCGCTTTCTCGCCAGTGAGGCAAGGTTTCATTTTGAGGCATTGGTCAGCAGGACAAGAATGGAGGACATGGAGGGCCACACACGAACAGTTAGCATCAAGTACAACAGCTTCAAAGGAAGAACTAAATTCTTGCCCATGTGATAGTTCAGGATTCTGCTCCTTCTCCACACATCTTAATCTGCCAGTAATGTAAATATATGCCAGTCAGTCTTCCAGCTTAAAATCTAAAAATAATATTGTTTTAGCTATTATTATTATTTTAATAGTAATCAGACATACAGGGAGGAGATCCGAAGATAACTCAGCTATCTTGTTTAAACAGGTAAACACCAAAGGTAAATAGACCTCACTTTATTCACGAAGATATAAATAGAAGAAAAAAGGAGTCTATAAAATATATGAGCCTATGATTATGAAAATATTCTGCAGAGGAAGCATATGCATTTGAAAAAGACGTGTAACAGGAAAAAAAAAAGTGAGGTGAATTTCTTGGTACTTTCCAGAAATTTGAGAAAATATAGACTCGTTAAAATTACAGACTTAAAGGCAGAGGCTGAGAAATAGATGGAAATTTTAAAATAAACCTGAAGTTTGTAACAGTAATAATGTAGACGGGAAAATAATACAACAGGAGGCAAAATCTCCTGCCTCCTGAGAGGTGAAGACCAGAACATACAATGTTGAAAATCACAACACTGGAAGTTTTCCCAGGCTACAGAGAAAAAGATCAACAGGTTGAAATGTCAAGAAATGACAAATACGGATCATTGGTCTTAAATACACTCAACATACAGAGACAAGAACAAACAGAACAAAAGTATTAAGAGATATAAAAGAAACGGCTTTTTTTTTTTTTTTTTTTTTTTTTTTTTTTACAGATTCAGGCAAAGATACTAAGGAGATACCTCCACTTAACCATATTCTTCAGGCATTTTTGAACTTCGTGGGTGAGAAAAAAATCCTACAAATATTCAGAGAAAAAGTGGATTCATTACTACTTGTTAAAAGTCCCTCAAGTATAAGCAAAAGAAACTGAGATTAAAGACAAGAAATTAGCTTAAGCAAAAAAAAAAAAAAAAAAAAAAAAAAAAGTTTGATTCATGTATTCTGGGAAGTTCTGGGAAGTTCAGGACAAATTTGGTTTCAGGCTCTCTTTCTCTTTCCATTTTGCAGTTCTGTGTGCCTCTGCCTACCTTCATATTCATATTCATTCTCTCAATCTCTCTGCCTCTATTTCTATCCATTGATATCTGTATCTATCTACATACCTATTTAGATACATCTGTATAAGAAGTTAGGGGAAATCATTGTTTCTGCTAGATTTGGTAAGGAAGCATGTGAGTCTGGGGTTATGAAGATTACTGGTAGCTACCTACCTTTCTTATCATCTATCTATAAATATATTTATTATATCTATATAGAAATATTATACATAGGTAGATATGTAATTATATCTATAGATAGGCAGGTAGGTAGGTAGATGGATAACAGATAAGTAGGTAGGTAGGTAGGTCGATGATGCACATGTAGGTAGGTAGGTAAGTAGGTAGGTATACAGATAGATAGATAGGTAGATAGAGCCACCAGCTCTGACTCACATTGCTCACTTACCAAACCTAGCAGAAACAATTATTTCTCAGTTCCTTATATCAATCCCCAGTGAGTCTTGATTGAGTTCTGGTTGAGTCAGGATCCCATTTGAGAAGCAGTCACTATCTCTAGTGATTATACCACTCTGCCTAATCCACCAGCCTGTATTATGTGGGGAGGGGGAGTGGGGAAGGAGCCTGCATGGCGTCATTATTAACAGACTCAACAGAACCATGTGGATTTTCCCAAAGGAACCAGAAGAACTGGATGGGGAAAACACTAACTACCACAGTCTATTGCTAGATACAACAAAGAAAACTCAGTCTGGCCCCAGATACTGACCCACAACAATAAGTGCTTTGCAACAATGTTTTTCTGAGTTTTTTGGAGAAAATGCAATAAAAAATAAATCAGGTATGCAAAGGCCCCAAACTGATCTTCCCTGAAAATAACTCAAAAAGGAATTCTAAATAACTAAGAGATAAGAAAAATAAAGACAGCTAACGAACAATAAACGTAGGCTTAAAACCAGCAAAGTGAAACCAAAGCCTCACTTTTCCCGCTATTCTAGATTTTTGGTTGAGAGAAAGTAGGTCCACAATGAGGTGAGAGAACAGGCATAGAACATGCAAGAGAGGGAGCAGGCTGAATAGGAGATTATGACAGGCAGTGGGTTGTTGGAATATAAGATTTAAGAGATCAGCACACCGTGTGTGATGGGGGAGGTAAGGTATAATTCTAGAAGCGGGTGCCTGAGAGTCGTTAGAGTTTAAAATGTCAAAGAACTTTGAAGATAGGGTTCTGGAACATTGTCGCGGCACGGTATTTACTCAGACACTGTAAGGACTGAGCCAAGGATCACATACATGGACAGGGGGAGGAGCACTCATGGGCGACGTCGGCCGTCTGGAGTTAGAGGGGGGCTTAGCTGGGTAGGATGAACTTCACCAAAGGGAAAATTTCCAATGGAACCAGGAGAGGAATGGGAACGGTACAGAGGGATCGGGGAGACCATTGTCCTGTGAAGTACCTGAAACTTAGATGAGGCTCTATAGCCTCCACTCACAAGGGCTGTGGGGAAAGCGGTATGTCCTCAAGTGAGAGCCTGATTTCGGTTAAAGCAGGAGGTGGGAGGATCCTTCAGAAAAGAGACCGAAGATAGCACAGGGAAGGTGTGGGAAAGGGAAAGGAATAGTGTGAACTTGGGTCAAGCAAGAGCACTTACACAACACCATCAGAATGCAAGAATGTAAATGAATGATCAGGTGACAAGAAGAGTTTATATTTTGAGGGGCGGCCACAGCTGGTGAGAATGTGAGGCCTGGCGGGATTGGAACTCTACTGTCAGTGTGATTCTGGGCAGGCAGACAGTAAGCAGCCACCGCGGTTGGCAGGTTTGTCTCCCATTCCTGCCTCCAGATATTACCTGCAGTACAAGATCGCCAGCCAGGACAGAACATGCCCCTTATGTCCAACACTTGCAATACAGAGCTCTCTTGTTCTCATGTCCTAATCCAGAGGTCATTATTCAGTTTTAGAATCGGGAGCCAGACCGGCTCTCAATCCTGGCGCTTTTCCTCACTCCTGCCAATCACACTTTTCATTTTTGAAGAGAAAGCCTGTGAGAGGCTGTGTTGACCTCCTGTATTCTCCCATGGGGATCAGACAAACAACCGCAAGGATCTGGCTCATGCCTCACTGAACAGCCCTGGTTCTCAGAATGCTGAGAGCTGGCTGGGCCAGAGGTCTCTTGTTCCTGTATGAATTAATTTTCACTCATGGGGTTCATTCAGAGTTGATAGATCTCACATAGTCCACCTTGTTTTGCTGCAAAGATTCTCATACCGCATTTTATTTTTTTAAAGACTAAAACAGCCCACGGTGAAACTGTCCATGGAAAAACACAATTTAAAAGTAGATAATTTTCCATACTATTATCTGTAAACCCCAACTGTGAAAACCCAAAAGATTGTAAACACCATACACTTGAGGTCAGTAAAAGTAGCAAAATCTAGGATGTCTACAATCAAGAAAACAGATAACAAGAGTTGGCAAGGATGTAAAGAAATTAGAACCCTCATTCGTTGCTGATAGGAATATAAAGTAATGCAGTCACTTTGGAAAAGTTTGGTAGTTTTTCAACGTAAAGTTAAACTTTGAGTTAACATATGATGCAGCAATTCCACTCCTTGCTATATACCCAGAAGAACTTTGTACATGAATGTTCACAGCAGCTTTATTTATAATAGCCAAAAAGTAGAAAGAATCCAGATGTCCGTCAACAAATGATAATAAAGTGCAATATATCGATAAAATAGAATGGAAGTTGGCAATAAAAAGTAATGAAATACTGATACATACTACAACATGAATGAACCTTGAAAACATTATGCTAAGTGAAAGAGACCAGACATAAAAGACCATTTATTATCATTCCATTTATATCAAATGTCCAGAATAGGCAGATGTATGGGCAAATGTCCAGAATGGGCATATCAAGTATACTGTATACTTTTAATGGGTGAATTTTACAGTGTATGAATTATATGTCAGTAAAGATTTTTTAAGTGGTAAAGATGAGTTCTATAAATTTTATATTCTAAACCTAGCATATGACAGGCACCCAATAAATGTTTGCTGAGTGAAGAAATGAAGGAATTAATGGTCTTCAATTCACAAGGGTCACAAACTGTGAGCCTTATAAACTTCACTAAAACATCATTTTCACTATATTTATTTGAAATCCATTACAACTGAGGCAGAGACAAAATTGATGCTTGCACAAACAATATCAATACTTTTGGAATGTAGCAAACCATTCAAACAAAATAACCCTGAGAATGTTTACTTTAGTGTCTATCCCATCTCAGCCACCAGTAAATAGTATTCCCCACAGAGATACCTAACCTAACAATACAAAAAAAAGTAGTTAGAATCACCGACCTCTATCTCCAGAATTCTTCAGAGCTAAGTCACATTCACTCATTGAGATCTACGTACTTGTCATTTTTCCTAGTTCATTAAACTCTGGATGGTCGCAGAGTTGGGTTCAAGGTTGAACTGTGTAGGCCTTTAAATCTAGCCTCATGCCAGCTTCTTGCTCTTATGGCCAATCTTGTACATGCTTCTCAGTCTCAAATAGGGCATTGTCCCTCAGAATTCAACCACTGGCTCTATATACAACAGCTAGGAGAAAGAGATAGTACGACCCAAGCTAGCCTCCCCTACAGGGCAGTGTGAATCAGGCATTATTCCAGAAAGCTTCAACCTATCACTGTGTATGAAGATAGTAGATGATATGGCACCTTCAAATCCTTGCATGTAGGGATCAGAGAAATAGAAAAAAAGAGAACCTGGCATCTCTGAGAAACCCTGTAGATTTAAACCATATCGTAGAAATTCCAGACCTAGAATAAAAAGAAAAGTCTATTAGTCCTTCTCCAACTTAATATTGATGACACATGCCCACACACCCTATGAAAGTCAACTTACAAGTAACTGCAACCAGAAGCCCAAGTCTTAGAGAAGGCTCTCCTATACTAATAATGATAGCTACCAGCCTACATAATATTGAAGGTGAAATGCTGAAAGAGCCATATTCACAAGCTACTGCTGCTAGGGAGATATTTAATAGAGCTACACAGGAAGTATCATTGCATTATAGAATCAGATGATTAATTACTTTTGGCATCCAACAAGGAAGTAAATTCCTACCAAAAGAAATAGCATAAAAATGTCCCCTTTTAACTCTAGAGTAATATTTCTCAAACCAGGCTGCACATTAAAATCACTTTAGGGGCGCCTGGGTGTCTCAGTCTGTTAAGTGATTAAGCATCCGACTTCAGCTCAGGTCATGACCTCACAGTTCGTGAGTTCAAGCCCCGTGTCAGGCTCTGTGCTGACAGCTCAGAGCCTGGAGCCTGTTTCAGATTCTGTGTCTCCCTCTCTCTCTGCCCCTCCCCCACTCGCACTCTGTCTCTCTCTCTCTCTCTCTCTCTCTCAAAAATAAACAAACATTAAAAACCATTTTTTAAATAAAATGACTTTAGAAAATACACTGATGTTCAAGTCTCACCCCTATGGATTAATCATAATCTATATTTAACAGATCCCCCAAGAGATTCTAAGGGGAATCCAGGGTTCAGAAATGCTATTGTAGACTGTTGGACTGAAAACTCCCAGCAGAGAGAATTAAAAACAGGATGGAGCACCAAGAACCTCAGACCTTTAGATCCAGCAAACAGACTAACACCTACCCCCAAAGTTAACATCAAGCATATGATGAGCATTTTACTGGAAAAAGTGTAGAGAATCAAAACTCTGTACAGGAAGTAAATTTTGAACGTTCATAGATGCAAACCTAAGAACTGTGTGCAAATCCTGATGTGACACGTGAAACAAGCAAAGGACATTCTAATGCAGACATGAAGAAACACAATTTCAGATGCTAGGCTGGATCAGAACCAAATTATTCAACTTCTAAGGGATATTGCCACGTACTAAGGATGGAAAACTTGAACTGATATGAGAATCCCATTTAATAATGTTTTACACGTTGTTAGATGTGGATGTGCCCAATTTAGAGCAATGTGCTTTCAGCATGTGGATTCTTGACAAATTATGTCATCCTCAAAAAGTCCCATAAAAATTATCATATACTGCAAAGTACTCGAACACTGCTTGACTCTTAGAACCAAGAGGTGGGGGGCGCCTGGGTGGCTCAGTCGGTTGAGTGGCCGACTTCGGCTCAGGTCATGATCTTGCGGTCCGTGAGTTCGAGCCCCTCGTCGGGCTCTGTGCTGACAGCTCAGAGCCTGGAGCCTGTTTCAGATTCTGTGTCTCCCTCTCTCTGACCCTCCCCCGTTCATGCTCTGTATCTCTCTGTCTCAAAAATAAATAAACGTTAAAAAAAAAAAAAAAAAAGAACCAAGAGGTGGTGCTCAAAGAGTCAAAACAGGTAAGAAACCTATTTTACTAAAGCTTTATTCTTCCTATGTCACTATTAAATGATACACAGAGAAGGTATCTTGGGAGGTCCTTTTGAGTCTTGCTCCCACTGTGAATGCTTCGGACTCTAAGCTTTGGAAATCACTGGGTCTGGTTTTTCTGCTTTTTAAAATGTTTTGGAAGTTCTTCTTTAGCATGATTTCAGAGACCAGGATAAATGACTGGTTTGATCTGAAAACTGGAAAAGCTCATCCTAAGTCATAACCTCTTTGTTAGGAACTCCTCAAAAGTGGATTGAGGTGCCCTACGACCCAGCAATTGCACTACCAGGTATTTATCCAAGGGATACAGGTGTGCTGTTTCGAAGGGGCACATGCACTCCAATGTTTATAGCAGCACCATCAACAATAGCCAAAGGATGGAAAGAGCCCAAATGTCAATAGACGGATGAATGAATAAAAAAGATGTGGTATATACATACAATGGAGTATTACTCAGCAATCAAAAAGAATGAAATCTTGCCATTTGCAACTACTTGGATGGAACTGGAGGGTATTATGCTAAGCGAGCTTAGTCAGAGAAAGACAAATATCATATGACTTTACTCACATGAGGACTTTAAGATACGAAACAGATGAACATAAGGGAAGGGAAGCAAAAATAATATAAAAACAGGGAGGGGGACAAAACATAAGAGACTTTAGAGAACAGAGGGTTGCTGAGGGGGTTGTGGGAGTGGGGATGGGCTAAATGGGTAACGACATTAAGGAATCTACTCCTGAAATCACTGTTGCACTATATGCTAACTAACTTGGAGGTAAATCTTAAAAAATAAATAAAATTTTTTTAAGTGGATTGAGATGTTTTGGTGAAGTGAGACTTTTAACATTTTCGAGTCAAGGAAGTTTGGAAAGTCGAGAAGATTATAAGTACAGTCATTTTATTTTTAAATGCTTCGAGGTTCAGAGAGGAAGCAAGACCAACCTGGCACTCTGCAAGACAAAACAAAAAACAAAGCAGAACAAAAAGACTCTTGGTTCTCAAGGAGGGTGAGTCCAATTAGAAAAGACAATTGCTCTCTTGTACTAAAATCTGACACACAGGAAGCACACTCAGGGGTCACTTCTCACACTCTCCTGCCTGATCAACTTTCAAAGGAGAGAGAGAAAACAGAGAGGTTGCAGAAATACTGTACCAGAAGTTTCTGGAAGCCCTCACCCATCTGATAACAGCCTACACGTGCCTGACTCTGCATAATAAAGATACAAGACTTTCTGCTTTACTTTTTTCCAAGCTTAGAGCTACACTTCAGAGCTTTGAGGCATATTCATCCTATTTTCCTGGGTGGCTTATTTATGCTCAGTGTTTTATTTCTTACTATTATTACTAATACTCACCTTAGTTTTGGGTAGACACAAATCTAATTTTTCAAGTTGTCAACCATTAGTCAATGCCATATTTTAAATATTTTTATTACAACATAAATACTCATGAACACTGAAGACACACAAATTTTATGAAGAAAATATCACTCATCCTTCTCCCCCACCCTTTCATTCCCATTATCTTAAGGCAAACATGACTAACCACAAAGTATTATCTTTCCATAATCTCTATGAGAAACAAATATATAAATATATCCATGCACAAATATATATATACATATATATATATACATATATATATGTATATATATATATATATGAGGTTTTATTTTTGTTTTTATAAAAGTAATATCATATTCACTCAAATCTGGCAAACAAACAAAAAATGTCCCCAAAATTCACAAGAACAAGATCTGACTGGCTGTTTCCTCTTGTTGCCACCTATTCAATTCTCAGCCCCACTAGGATCACTAATGACCTCCCAACTGGCAAACCCAATGGCCACCTTTCAACCTCTACCTTATTTTAGCATCTTATCTTTGCACTCGCCAACGTTAACCCCACTTCCTTGCAGCTCCAGTAACACTTTCTGCACCATCGCTTCTCGTTCTCATTATTCCTTCACTCCTTCCTTTGTTACTCCTCCTCCTATCCTCTCTTCTGAATGTTTTTAGGCCTCCTTTCTCTCGCTCTGTAATATCACTGACATATCTGATCATTGCGCATGACCTCAGCTATCACACAAGTGAAGAAGACTCCACATTTGTATTTCCACCTGATCTCTCTGTGACCAATGGCCAACTAGATGTCTCTGCCAGACAGCTATGTCTCAAATTCTAGGTTTCCCCAAACCCCCAAAATCTTTCTCTAGTTTTTCATCCCCTATCTCAACCAACAGTCTCTCCATCCATGCTACCACAGTAGCCAGAAACCTTCAAGTATCCTTGTCAATTTGCTCTCCTAACCCTTTGCACCAAGCACCACTAACTTCACTGACACATTTGCCCTCTCTTATCTATTCTGCAACCTCAACCTAATGCAAGTCCTTCTCCTTTGTTATCTGAATTACTACAGATCATCCTGTTTCGAGTCTCTTCCAAATCATCCTCTTTGACACCATAAGAGTGAATTTTCTAAAATGGTCAGTCTATGTCAGGCCTCTCAAGATTCCCCTTGATCCAATCAGTGAGTCCCCTTGCCTATCAAACAATATTTGAACTCTGTTGGGTAATTCAGTATAGTTTCAATTAGTTCATCAAACCAATCTCCTGTCACTCCTCTTGTGTAAACTATCCTTATGCAAAAACCTTCTCCCAGTGTCTTAGGCAAGTTATCTGTGTCTTGTTGTTCTCCCCAGAAAAAATAATAGGGATAATGAATGTTTATTGAGTATGAGCTATGATCTATGTGTCTTTCCTTTATTACTCTTTTAATCTTCATAAAATCCCTATAAGATAACCACTATTATTATTTCCACATTACAGATTAGGAAACCTGCCCCTGAATGACATCTTCCAATTTGCTCATCCAGTAATAACCTACTTATCCCTCAAGGTACAGCTCAAATTTTACCTCCTTTCTCTCTAGCCATTCAGTCAGAATTCAAAACAGAATAGGTGTTCAATGTTTGCTGAATGGAAAAAAGACAGAGTGGCTGGAAGGCAACTTGTCATTAATTCTTGCATGGAATTCAGAGTGAAATACTCACTGATGTTTTGGGTTGCATGAAGCTTTCTTCCATGTATGTGATATTTGAGTTCTTATTCATGCTTGCCTTTTTAGTCCATAGCGCTATTCAGAAACAACTTGTCATATCACATATGTACCCGAAGAACCAGAGACAATGAGAGTCCTTCCATGTTCATTGCTTTCTAAGAAGTAGGTCAGAAACATCATATATTACTTTTTTTTCACCATCTTAAACATGTAGAGAACTATTATCTACTTACTGCCCCAAATGCTCCCTATGAAGAAAGAGCATGGCTGAACTGGCATACACTACCAGCACTATAGTAGAATGAGACTGGCTCAATCCTCTACCCTTAAACCCTTAAATTTGGGAAGAGAATCCCTGGCCTTCTGTGACCATGTTCTTTCTCATAGACCAAGGCTTGCCCAGAGCCAAGGGTTCATGGTCACCCACAGCCTACATTTCTTCCTCAAAACCATGCTTCTTGCACCTGGACCCCTGAATCCTTTGCCAAAATTACCCTGAGTCGCTTTCAGAGCCAGAGCAGGCCTCTTCTCTGGGCCCTTCCTCCTAAGAGCAGACCATACCAATGAAAAGAATGTCCCTACAGTCAAAGAGGGGCCAAGAGATGCCTGTTTGTGAGGTGGATGGCACTTCTACCTGTAGGTTAGCATACCTACACACATGCACATGATCCACAGAGCCACATTGAGGAGAGGGGTGGGGGGGAAGGGGAGTGAGGGGAAGAGAGGGGAGGAAAGGTTGGAAAAGAAGAGACAAGGGGAGGGGAGGGGAGGGGAGGGGAGAGAAGAGAAGATCTAAAGTGTGGACTGGGAGTGCAGGTTCCCCCAGGCTGCCACTTTCAGATGTGGAACTCTTAGAAGTCCAAGAAACTTGACCTTCTAAGTCATTATGAAGATATATAAGTCAAGGTAGGTGAATAGAAGATATTTTATGTAACAATGTGTTAGCCTAAAGTATAACTTATAAATATTTAGTCATCATAATATGCGGGCACTCATTTATATCTTTGCACTGAGCTCTGCCAATTTGAGGAATGGGACTGCTCTTATACTACAGAAAGCTGTTAAGTGGTAGAACTGGTTCTTTAGTGGCACTCTATAGAGAAAGCTAGAAGAGGCAGACGAGCAAGTAGTGAGAGTCTCTGCACACACAGAGCATATGCAGGAATTAATTCTTATGTAAAACATCTGAGAAAAAGACACCCAGAGGGTAGAGCTAAATTCTGAATCTGAAACTCCTAGCAAAGGCCTAAGGAAACAGCTCTCAATCCTAAGAGTTCTAAGAAAGAAGTCTGGGCCAGCATCCAGGAGTATACACCAAGTAGGAAGAAACAGGCAAGAAGCCAATTCCACACCAGGAGTCAGAGACACTTCTTTGTTTGCCCCTGGGAGTGCCATTTGTGATGCTTACCATGTGAGTGGTACCCTAGTGTTTGTACAATGCTGCAGCCCTGCAGGGAGGCTAGGAACAGCATTTCTATGTTTCCACCAATATAGATGACCCCTGCAAGTGACAGCAGCACCAGTTATTCCTCCTGTACCTATAACATCTGCTAAATACGGACAGCCAGGGCCAGCCAATATAAGACTCTAGCAGTGTAAGTCTCCAGAGTTGGTAGGAACTGTTGACTGGACCTATGGGACTAGAATAATGTCAAACGAAGCACATGTAGTTGTCACAAGACAACTGCAAACCCTCAAAGTACTTCCCAATGATAGGAGGGCCAACTGAGCAAAAGTTAATTTGGTATTCTGTCCATCTTGCTACATATCCCCAAGAGAAATAAAGCAGGGATCATCCTTTCTAAGTCATACTCCATATCAAGAGACACAGATGGTTCAGTGTATCACTTTGTCTAGACACAGAAATTTTTCAAATCAGAATATGTGTAGGAACAACAAAAAAAATCCCTGGAACAATGTCTCAGGAATTCCCATGTGTTGTGGAATGTATGCTAAGTGAAACTTTAGTGCACTAAAGGAATAGATTCTGAAATCAGACAAATGTAGGTTCCTCGATGGTAAGCAACAGAAAATAACTAACTTAAGAAAATATGATGATGATGATGATGATGATGATGATGATGATGATAGAGCAACATTATGATGAAGCTCTCAGAATTGAAGGGAAAGCTGGCAAACAGACTTGGAAAAGACAAAAACTATAGACACATCAGGGAATCTCATTTCAGAAAAGTCTTTGGGAAACCAGAAGGACGGACAAGTTTCAGCGATCCTCAGTACTTTGTTTCTTTATACAGGATTCACATTTATGAGGGGAAAAAGCATCCAATTGGCGTAGTCAACCAGCCTAGTCAAGACCAGTTATATGTCTAGACTTAATAAGAGGACACTTTGATTAACAGTACTACAAAACTGTATCAAATAGGAAAAGTAGCAAATTTTCCCCCAAAAAATTAACCAAAAAATGTGAAATGGGCACAAGGCAGTTAAAAGTTAGTAACGGTCTCTGCAACTACTTATTTATTATCTGTGTGAATTTAAGCAAATCACTTACTGCTATTGACTCAGTGCTCATGTCCCCCCAAAATTCGTATGTTGAAATCTAATGCCCAATGTGATGATATTTGGAAGTAGGGCCTTTGGGAGATGATTAGGTCATGAGGGTGGGGCTTTCATGAATGGGATTAGTACCCTCATAAAAGAGACCCCAGAGAGTTCGCCCAGAGGGAAAGCCCCTCACCCTTTCAGCCTTGTGAGGACACAGTGAAAAGACAGCTGTATATGGACCAGGAATCAGGCTCTCCCCGGATGTCAAATCTGCTAGTGCCTTTATCTTGTACTTCCAGCCTCTAAAACTATGAGAAATAAATTTCTGTTGTTTTAAACAACCCAGTCCATGGTATTCTATTATAGCAGCCCAAAGTAAGATACTTACCCACTTATACCTTCTGCTAAAATGTGACTTCACAGGTCAGGGGTCTTTGTCTAGTTCATTCACTGATATATCCCAATAGTCTCAAATGAACCTGACACATAAAGAGCTCTTAGTCAATATTTGTCAGAAGAATGAATCTCTCCAAGACTCAGTTCCCGCATTGAAACTGAGATGCCTTGTAGATATATGTAAAACGTCTGCTACAAAGTGCTATAACATAAGAAGAGATCAAGAAATTCTGATTTAGTTATTGCTTTTATTAGAACAAACACTGCTAGAGGCACCTGGGTAGTTCAGTTGGTTAAGCATCTGGCTCTTGGTTTTGGCTCAGGTCATGATCTTATGGTTCGTAGGTTCAAGCCCCACATCGGGCTCCACGCTGACAGCATGGAGCCTACTTGGGATTCTCTCTCTCTCTGCCCCTCCTCTGCTCTCTCTCTCAAAATAAATAAACTTAAAAAAAACTGCTCTTAAAAAAAAAGAACAAATACTGCTAGAATTATTTACTATAAACAAAGTAGAAAAATCCTTTGTGATTATGACAGTTTACTCTGTGAAACCACAATACAAAACAAAAGTTATTCATTATTAGTTCAATACAGTCTGTTACTTTTAGAATTTTAGAACAAAGTAAATAATTTGTCCAATGATGTAACAATATGAAAGGAAATGGAAAAGTGAATTTTAAAAAGCTAGTGTATCCTCAGGGGAGTCTGGTTGCCTAAGAGTGGCACCAATGTATCATTAGCTCCAGACCCAAAATGTTATAGCCTGATGATCTCTGGGCCCTCAGTGATGCTTTATCATACTTTTTTTTTCCACTCTGAGTTGTTTTCATTTTCCTTACCCCATAGCAGATACTCCAACAGTATTTATCCGTCTCTAAGAGCCTCTATTACAATGTGTTCCTGCTTCCTTCCCTATCCAAGGTTGGTATTTCCACTTCTCTTTGAATATTAGAAGCCATTAAACCAAATGAGAAAGAAGAGAGGGAAACTGGGCTAGTACACGCATGACATTCAGCCACATATCCCCACCTTTCTTTCTGGTTCTATGGAAGGAAGTTATTCTTCTCCTTTCCAAAGGATGGCTTTTCCACCGAGACTCCAAATCATATTTCCCTCTGCTATTTCCTGGGCGTTACCTTAGGTAACAAGTTTCTCGTTCTCTGATTACAAGCCAGCTCACCATTCCCCTTCCTAAAACTCTCTCATGACCCTTCTCTCTCCCCATCACTGAGCTTTTTCTGCCCTCGCTTTCATGAACAAACTCCTTAAAAAGCTCTCTACACTCACTGTCCCCCCCCCCCCACTCACTCCTCAGCCCACTGAAGTTGTCTGCTGCCCCCACCATTCTACTGATGCTTTCAAAACACATGTTTGCCATGACTCGCCAGCTGCCATGCCAGGGTCCACTGCTTAAGCATCCCCCAACCTAAATTCCTTTTTTTTTTTTTAAAGATTATTTATTTATTTTGAGAGAGAAAGAGAACATGTAATCAGGGGAGGGGCGGAGAGAGAGTGCGAGAGAGAATCCCAAGCAGGCTCCACAATGTCAGCACAGAGCCTGACACAGGGCTTAAACTCATGAACCATGAGATCATGACCTGAGCTGAAATCCAGAGTCAGATGCTTAACTGACTGAACCACCCAGATGCCCCCAACCTAAATTCTGTGCAACAGATACCTCCATGGTTCCCACTTTGGGCCCCCTCCTAAGTAACTGACTGTTAAATTTTAGTTGTTTTCTCCAGTTTGGTCTCTCAGCAAACACATACTGAGCACGTATCAGGCACTGCCCTGCATGCCAGAAAATAAAAGTGAGTAAGATCTAAAAGTAATCTGTATCCTAAATTGAATTATGAAATAGTGCAAGGACATTAGTGTAAAATTGATATAACCTGAAAGAAGTCTCTATTTTAGTTAGTAGTATTGTGCTATGTTACTTTCCTAGTTTTAAAAAATGTATCATTGGGGCGTCTGGGTGGCTCAGTCAGTTAAGTGACTTCAGCTCAGGTCATGCTCTCGTGTTTTACAAGTTTGAGCCCCACGAATCCGAGCCTGCTTCAGATTCTGTGTCTCCCTCTCTTTCTCTGTCCCTCCCCCCGCTCAAGCTCTGTCTCTCTCTGTCTCAAAGATAAATAAACATTAAAAAAATTTTTTTAAATAAAAAATGTACCATAGTTACAACATTGGAAGAAACTAGGTAAAGGATATATGGGAATTATCTATAATATCTGCAACTTTTCCACATATCTAAAACTATCCCAAAATAAAAAGGTTTTAAAGGTAATAAAATATGGTCCCTGCCTTCAGAGATCTTACAATGACCCACAGCCTTAGGATAAATGAGGGAGATAGTCAAATAATTCTGAACCACGGAATTTTCTATCAGGATTAAATATAGAAACCAATCTGCTTTTTCTCAGCATTTTACCTCCCCGCAAGTGGAATGACCTTGCATACACCCATGTCCTAAGCTGTAAGCATTTCATAAGAATGGGATGGAGGTGTGTGTGTGTATCAAAGGGTGAATTTTTACATGTTCCTAGTAATAAATCTTGAGGCTTTGGGAGGCCTCAAACGGATCGAAGCCAACTCTAGTGAAATCACTCCACTTTCTAAGAAGATGAATTTAAATATATTACCTACATACTTTCTTTGTTCTTCTCAAGGCAATAGTTCAAGGTTTGAGGGAGCAGCAGGGCAAACAGAGGTGATTTTTCAGACTTCCTATTGTCTGGCTGCCAGGGTTCCTGGAAGTGGCATTTTTAATGAGCATTTTTTCTTCTGGAGAAGACTTTGATGTGGTTGAAAATTTATTTTCCTCTTGAGTGTAGGCAGGGCACCAATTAACCCACATAGAGCACCCTTGCTGTCTCCCCAGCTTGGAGTTTATTACACTTACTATGCAGTGTATCAAACCCATTATCTCATCTCCTGTTATGCTTCCCTCCTGTGGACTCAAACAATTTCTAAAGCAGCTTTCTGCTCTCTTGATCTTTTTAAATAATATCTTCTTAATTTTTAATTTTATTTATTTAAGAGAGACAGAGAGAGTGAGTGAGCAGGAGAGGGGGAGGGGCAGAGAGAAAGGGGGAGAGAGAGAATCCCAAGCAGGCTCTGCATTGTCAGTGGAGAGTCCGACGCGGGGCTCGAACTCATGAACTGTGAGATCATGACCTGAGCTAAAGTCAGCCACTTAGCAGACTGAGCCACCCAGGCACCCCATCTGTTCTCTTAGTCTTTTAAATGCCTCCATTTTGCCTTTTCGAACAAATAAACATGATAGCAATGGAGATGGAAGAAGGAGAAGGCGAGATAGGAGAGCTGCTGCTCTGACCAGCTGGTTGGGCCAGCAGCACTGTCTTCACCTCAAGATATATTTCTACAGAACCTACAGCATGACAGGCATAAAGGTACAAAAATGAGTAAAGTTGATATGGGTCTAAGGACTCTAAGTTCAACGGTGAAAACTGTCACAATTTCATACATAACTATAGTACAAGGCAGAAGGAAAAGAAGGCTAGAATTATTTCCCTAAAATAATTAAATGTAAATGACAGTGAACATTAAAGAATGTTTTTATACAAAAGGGTGCTGCTCCTGGTTACATGGGAATTATGTAACCCTGTGAATTTAAGGCTCTCTGAGTCTGGTGGTTGGAAAAGAACTAAAACAGTTGAAGAAAAGTAATTTAAACATGAAAGTTGGAGGCATCAGACCAAATTATGTTGTCTTGAGTTGTCAACATTCTGTCCTCCCCTATTGCTCCAGCATGTCAACTCAGGTTCTCTCTTCCTGTTGCATTTAAGATATAAGAAAACTCAAAAAAAAATTTTTTTTTTCATTAAAAAAAAGTCCATTCCAGGAAAAACATTCTATGCTTATGGATTGGAAGAATAAATATTGTTAAAATGTCAATACTACCCAAAGCTATCTACACATTCAATGCAATCCCAATCAAAATTGCACCAGCATTCTTCTCGAAGCCAAAACAAGCAATCCTAAAATTTGTATGGAACCACAAAAGACCCCAAAGAGCCAAAGTAATATTGAAGAAGAAGACCAAAGCGGGAGGCATCACAATCCCAGACTTTAGCCTCTACTACAAAGCTGTAATCATCAAGACAGCATGGTATTGGCACAAAAACAGACACATAGACCAATGGAATAGAATAGAGACTCCAGAATTGGACCCACAAAAGTATGACCAACTAATCTTTGACAAAGCAGGAAAGAATATCCAATGGAAAAAAGCAGTCTCTTTAACAAATGATGCTGGGAGAAGTGGACAGCAACATGCAGAAGAATGAAACTAGACCACTTTCTTACACCACTCACAGAAATAAACTCAAAATGGATAAAGGACCTGAATGTGAGACAAGAAACCGTCAAAACCCTAGAGGAGAAAGCAGGAAAAAAACTCTCTGACCTCAGCCACAGAAATTTCTTACTTGACACATCTCCAAAGGCAAGGGAATTAAAAGCAAAAATGAACTATTGGGACCTCATCAAGATAAAAAGCTTCTGCACTGCAAAGGAAACAATCAACAAAACTAAAAGGCAACCGACAGAATGGGAAAAGATATTTGCAAATGACATATCAGACAAAGGGCTAGTATTCAAAATCTATAAAGAACTCACCAAAGTCCATACCTGAAGAACAAATAATCCAGTGAAGAAATGGGCAGAAAACATGAATAGACACTTCTCTAAAGAAGATATCCAGATGGCCAACAGGCACATGAAAAGATGCTCAACCTCACCCCACATCAGGGAAATACAAATCAAAACCACACTGAAATATCACCTCATTCCAGTCAGAGTGGCCAAAATGAACAAATCAGGAGATTATAGATGCTGGAGATGATGTGGAGAAATGGGAACCCACTTGCACTGTTGGTGGGAATGCAAACTGGTGCAGCTGCGCTGGAAAACAGTGTGGAGGTTCCTCAAAAAATTAAAAATAGATCTACCCTATGACCCAGCAAAGCACTGCTAGGAATTTACCCTAGGGATACAGGAGTACTGATGCATAGGGGCACTTGTACCCCAATGTTTATAGCGGCACTTTCAACAACAGCCAAATTATAGAAAGAGCCTAAATGTCCATCAACTGACGAATGGATAAAGAAGATGCGGTTTGGGGCGCCTGGGTGGCGCAGTCGGTTAAGCGTCCGACTTCAGCCAGGTCACGATCTCACGGTCCGTGAGTTCGAGCCCCGCGTCAGGCTCTGGGCTGATGGCTCAGAGCCTGGAGCCTGTTTCCGATTCTGTGTCTCCCTCTCTCTCTGTCCCTCCCCCGTTCATGCTCTGTCTCTCTCTGTCCCAAAAATAAATAAACGTTGAAAAAAAAAAAATTAAAAAAAAAAAAAAAGAAGATGCGGTTTATATACAAAATGGAATACTACATGGCAATGAGAAAGAATGAAATATGGCCTTTTGTAGCAATGTGGATGGAACTGGAGAGTGTGATGCTAAGTGAAATAAGTCATACAGAGAAAGACAGATACCATATGTTTTCACTCTTATGTGGATCCTGAGAAACTTAACAGAAGACCATGGGGGAGGGGAAGGGGAAAAAAAAGTTAGGGAGGGATCCAAACTATAAGAGACTCTTAAAAACTGAGAATAAACTGAGGGTTGATGGGGGGGGTGGGAGGAAGGGGAGGGTGGGTAATGGATATTGGGGAGGGCACCTGTTGGGATGAGCACTGGGTGTTGTACGGAAACCAATTTGACAATAAATTTCATATTAAAAAAATACAAAAACAATTTTTTAAAAAGTCCATTCCTTCATCACATGACAACATCTATCTGCAAAAGAAGCTAATAACCAGTTTCCAGCAAGGCAGCCACTTGCTCTTCTAAAACCCCTATTACTAATAGGAAGATAAGGAGAATGGCTACTTGAAGAAAATCTGCAGTCTCTGCCACTGGGGAAGAATGCAAATTCCTTACCTTTGCCTTAAATGCAAATTCCTTACCTTTAGCTCAGACCCCATTTCTAATCTGCGCCTATATATGCCAAGTCTAGACTGGACATTTCCACTTGAAAATCAACATGCATACAGCAAGCACTGCTGGTAGTTCTCCACTATCCACTCTCCCCTTATTCCTTTAATAATAGAATACAACCAGGACACCTGGCTGACTCAGTTGGAAAAGCAAATGACCCTTGATCTCAGAGTTGTTAGTTTAGAGCCCTATGCTGGGTGTAGAGATTTCATTCATACATACATATATACATACATACACAAACAAAGTTCAAAAAAAAATAATAGAACACAATTTTAACTGGCACAGAGCTGCCCAAGCTAAGACTTTTTCCAGCCTTCTTCACATCTAGCTATGGCCCTGTGATTCAGACTGTTCAATGGATATGAGCAGAATGGATGTAAGCAAAAATGACAAGTTCAGCTTCTGAATCACGCCCTTGAAGGGAAGGTATGTGCACAGTATGTATCCACAATGGCCAAAGATGGCCCAGCCATCTTAGATCTTGACATAGAAGCCACATGCTGAAAATGACAGAGCAACAAGAGAGGAGACTAGATCTCCAAAAGTTTTGAGTTCACTAGACCATATGTGGAGAGCCTGATGCAGGGGTCGAACTCATGAACTGTGAGATCATGACCTGAGCCGACGTCAGACGCTGATATTTACAGGAGAGAAAAATAAACTTTATCTTTTTTTAAGCAATTATGTTTTGTCTCTATTAGAGCAGCTTAATCTGGAATCCTATTGCAAGGTTTTTATTTCTACAGCACCTCTCTCTATGTGTATGTCCACAAAAGTCACTGAGTTTCCCAATCCAGAAGCAGGAAGTAACCCTTGATTCCTTTCTCTTCCTCACTTCCAATACCAAAAATACCACTACCAAAAATACAAAAATAAATTCATGTCAAATTTATCTCCTAAATATTTTAAAGTCTGTCTTTGCTCTCCACCCCATGTGATAATGCCTGCATCCATCTTCTCTGATTTAGACATCTTCATGGCTTCTCTCCATGCCTCCTGCCTTGCTTGCTGTCAATCTACATTTCTTTATCTTTTTTTAAAAGAGAGAGAGAATGTGTGTGAGCTGGGGAGGGGCAGAAGGAGAGGAAGAGAGAGAATCTTAAGTACGCTCCCTGTCCAGTGCAGAACCCAACACTATCTCACAACTGTGAGGTCATGACCTGAGCTGAAATCAAGAGTCAGACCCTAACTGACAAGCCCCAGGTGCCTTCTAAGGAACAAAAAAGATCACACCTCTGACTGATACCCTTCAATTGCTCCCCATTCTCAAAAATATTAAATCCAAACTTGTTAGCAAGACCCCCAAAGCTCTTAGTGATGCAACTCCTGTTCACCCCACTGACCTCTCCTTATGGCCCACGCCACTCTATTTCATATCTCTGTGCTTTTCCATGTAGTTTCCTCTGCTTAGAATTTCTCTGTGCTTTCTTGTCTTCTTGGAAAAAATATTGGTTTATGTATGTATGTATGTATGTATGTATGTATGTATGTATTTATTTAAGACTTAGTTCAGATATCATCTTCTCTCTGAAGTCTCTCCTGAAAATTAGTCAGTCTCTCCAAGGTGCTGCCCTTCATTTTGTACACAATTGTGTTATGTTTATCACATTAAACAATAAACTCTGAGAGGCTCCAGACCAAGATGGTGATACAGGAGGCTCCCCAATGTCCCTCCTCCCACAGACACACTGAATGTACAGCTACACATGGAGCAACTCCCTCTGAGAAAAGTCCAGAAACTAGCTGAGTGACACCTACATGCCCAACAAATGTGAAAACACCTACACAGAAATGGATAGGAAAGGCTGAGACACAGTCTCACCATAAACCCCACTCCTATCTCAGTGCTATACAGTTGGGAGGGAATCCCTAACTCCCAGCTTCTCCCTGAGGAACAAAGGGTTTGGACCACACATTTAGTGCCCCAAATTTTACAGCTCCAGAAACAAGACAAGAATGCCCACTCTTGCCATTTTTAGTCAACATAGTACTGGAAGTCCTGCGCAGAGCAATGAGGCAAGAAACGGAAAGAAAAGGCATCCAAATCAGAAAGGAATAAGAAAGGCTACCTCTATTCACAGATGATGAGATATTATATGTAAAAAAACCTGAATACTCTACCAAAGAACTGTTAGAACTAATAAACAAATTCAGGAAAGTTGCAGGATACAAAATCAATACACAAAAGTCAGGGGGAAAATCAGTAGCATGTCTATATACTAAAAATGAACTATCAGAACAAGAAATTAAGAAAATAATGCCTTTTATGATAACATCAAAAGAATAAAATACTTAGGAATAAATTTAACCAAGGAAGTAAAAGATCTACACACTGAAAATTATAAAATATTGATGAAAGAAACTGATGACACAAATAAACAGAAAGATACTCCATATTCAAATTAAAATTGTTAAAATGTCCATACTACCTGAAGTGATATACAGAGTGAATGCAATCCCTATCAAAATTTCAATGGCATTTTTCACAGAAATAGAAAAACAATTAAATTTATATGGAGCCACAAAAGACCCTGAACAGCCAAAATAATCCTGACAAAGAACAACAAAGCTGGAGGCATCATACTTCTTGATTTCAAACTGTACTACAAAGATATAGTAATTAAAATAGCATAGTATTAGTATAAAAATAGATGCAAAGATTAAGGGGAAAAGAATGCAGTCCCCAGAAATAAACCCATGAATATCTAGACAACTAATTGTGTCACAGGAGCTGAGAATGTACATTAGGGAAAGGATAGTCTCTTCAATAAATGGTGTAGGGAAAACTGAATATCCACATGAAAAATAATGAAACTGGACCACTCTCTTATACCATACATAAAATCGCCTCAAAATGGATTAATGATTTGAACATAAGACCTGAAACTGTAAATCTCCTAGAAGAAAATATAAAGGATAAGTTCTTGACATTGGTCTTGGCAGTGAATTTTTGGATGTTCATTGCAGCATTATCTACAACAGCCAAGGCAGGGAAACGACCTAAGTATGTGTCAAAGAGAGAGAGAGAGAGAGTGTGTGTGTGTGTGTGTGTGCGTGTGTGTGTGTGCGTGTGTGTGTGTGAGAGAGAGAGACAGAGACAGAGACAGAGACAGAGCACGCTGTAATGGAATATTATTCAGCCTTAAAAAAGAAGGAAATGTTGCCATTTGCCGTAACATAGATGAACCTGGAAAGCATGATGCTAAGTAAAATAAGCCAGACAAGAGAAAGACAAATACTGTATGGTATCACTATATCTAAAAAGAAAAGAAAGAAAAGAAAAGAAACAGAGTAAAATGGTGGGGGTAATAGGAAGAGGCTGATAAAAGAATACAAACTTTTGGAGGCATCTGGGTGGCTTGTCGGTTAAACAACCGACTCTTGATTTGGGCTCAGGTCATGATCTCATCATGGTTTCTGAGTTCGAGCCCTGCATCAGGCTCTGAGCTGACAGTCTGGAGCCTGCTTGGAATTCTCTCCCTCTCTCTCTTTCCCTCCCCCACTTGCTCTCTCTCAAAATAAATAAAAATAAACTTTAAAAAAAGAATACAAACTCCTAGTTACAGGATCAATCAGGTCTGAGGGTCTAAATATGACATGGTGACTATAATTGATAATACTGTATTATATAACTATATTATATGACTATATTATTTAACTGAAACTTACAAAGACAGTAGAACTTAAATGTTTCACACACACACAAAAAAGGTAATACTGAGGTGATGTTAATCCTTTCACAGTATATACCTATATCAAATCATCAAATCATCACATTGTATACTTTAAATATATTACAGTTTGATTTGTTATTTATTCCTCAATAAAGCTAAAAAGGGAATCTAGCAAAACAACAAACAGATGGATTGACTCATGGACATAGAGGTGTAGACAATAAATGAAAATAATAAATTAAAGAAGACTAAAATATGAATTGAAAATTCTACCAGACCTGGTAACTTACTCTAAGTAGCTTACTCGGAAGCTCAGTTATATAAAAGCAACTTTTAGCACCATCTAAGAGACATTTCCAGCTATCATGCTGAAAAGGAACTTGGGAAATACAGCTCAGGAACATAACTATGAAGATTTTTTAACTTCCTAGACTGTTACTTGAGTTATACCCTGTCTGTCTTCTCACAACAGTAAAACTCAAAGCCATAAAGACATAATTGCCTCCTTTCAGCACACAAAAAAGAAAATAGGATCTGAAAATACTGAAGTTTACACCAAAAAAAAAAAAAAGAAAAAATCTGAGGACTATACAAACCCAAGAGAGAAAAGTAGGAAATCAAGCTGAGTGAGCAGAAAATTAAAGGCCCATAGGAAACTCACTCTGAACTTTAACCAAGACACCCAGAGTTTTCTAATGAGAGTCTTAATAACATCAATATCTACCTGCCCTTTTCACAAATTTGGAATTCAGAGTGAAAGTTTCCCAAGTTTATACAACTATTCAGTAGCAGAACTAGAACTATATTGTATAAGAAACAAAAATAAATGTATCCATCCAGTGAAAACCATCCTGTAAATACCAAAGTAATTCAGAAAAAAAGTGTCAGGATTTTACATAATTATATAGTCCGCTCAAAGCTCACCATATGCCGTACAAATACCTCCCAGAAGTTTGTGTGAGAGATGAGGGAGTGCAAGTGGTGTCAGTATAACAACATTTAGAATGTGCTCGTTCTAAATTGAGGTGGGTTTGGGCATCCAGTGGCCCATCCAGGGCTATGTACTCTTAAAAAGTGAGAAGCTCCTTTGTTTAAAAATAAAAAAATAAAAAATAAAAAACATAAAAGAGGCACCTGGGTGGCTCAGTCGGTTGAGTGTCTGACTCTTGATTTCAGCTCGGGTCATGATCCCAGGGTCATGGGATCAAGCTCCATGCTGAGTGTGGAACCTGCTTGGGATTCTCCCTCCCTCTCCTCTCTCTCTCTCTCTCTCTCTCTCTCTCTCTCTCTCTCTCTGTTCCCTCACTGCGCCTCTCCTCAACTCATGCTCTCTCATTCTTGCACTCTCTTTCTCTCTGAAATTAAGAAAAAACAACAACATAAGAAAAGGGAACAAGGAGCATACATCCTTCGGCCAAGAAGTCAGATGTCCTCTCCAGTTCAGTTTTGTGTACTCTGTTCAGATTTGTCCCAGCACCATCCCTTTCCACTAAGGACCTGTGCTGGGGCCCTGTGGGCAGTAAATGGTAAATATAAAAGGGCTGAGAACTCCCTTACTCCACTGAGGCACTAGGTGAAGTTCCCCTCTAAAGAATTCAGCCTAATGCGGGATGAAGTGTGGTCCAAAGGGATGGGAGGGAGGGCAAACAGTATTTTCCGTAAGCAGCAAGTGGACACTAGGAATGGGGAATAAGGACTCAAGGGAGTCCGTCACTCATGAGACCTGAGGATGTAAAGGCGGGAGAAGTAAGCCAGACCTCCACCTGAACAGAAAAGGGACATTGCAGATCTCTCCACTTGTTACCACAGCATACATTCATTCTTTACATTTTTCCTTTCTCCCTGAAAGTTTATCATTAGCAATTTGTCAGGTGCCTCCTGGTCTTCATTTTTCTTCCGCTGGCTTCATAATAATTGTTGAATATTTCTTCACCATAAAATTTGTTGAACTATCCCCAAGATTTACACATTTAAGCTGTTTCCAATATTGTAAGGAGAATATTCAGCCTTTTCCTGACTCATAACATTCTAAATTCTCAGAAGGGGTTAGATAGTGAGTCAATGTGATGAAATAATTTTGAGTCTTAATAGATAAATATAATCAAATTAGTTTTTCAATTTCACTTTTTCTACTGCAAAAGGTACTATCACTAAAAACAAAAACAAAAAAAATTATCATTTTCATTACTCCCTCTTCAAATGTTTGATGTTGTCATTTAAAAACTTCCAAATTGGGGCGCCTGGGTGGCTCGGTCAGTTAAGCGTCCGACTTCAGCTCAGGTCATGATCTCACAGTTCGTGAGTTCGAGCCCCACGTCGGGCTCTGTGCTGACAGCTTGGAGCCTATTTCGGATTCTGTGTCTCCCTCTCTCTCTGCCCCTCCCCTGTTCATGCTCTGTCTCTCCCTGTCTCAAAAATAAATAAACATTAAAAATAAATAAATAAATAAATAAAATAAAAACTTCCAAATTCAGGGTGCCTGTGTGGCTCAGTTGGTTAAGCATCCAACTCTTGATTTCCGCTCAGGTCATGATCTCACGGTTTGTGGGTTCAAGCCCCACTTCGGGCTCTGCGCTGACAGCACAGAGCCTGCTTGGGATTCTCTCTCTCTCCCTCTCTCTCTACCCCTTCCCCCCTTCCCCCCTCAAAAATAAGTAAACTTAAAAAAAAAAAAAAAAACTTCAAGTTCTGGTTGACCATTTTCTTCTTTACTTTGCTACTTCATTAAATGGGAAATGGTATCTACTTGTTTCTTTCATTTCCAACAGAGATTTTTTCCCCACAATTATTTAACTTCATTATCTTTCTTAATAATTTTTTTCATTTCCTTTGTCCATTAAAATTCTACCTCACTGAAGGGCATCTGGGTGGCTCCGTCAGTTAAGTGTCTAACTCATGGTTTCAGCTCAGGTCATGAACCCAGTGTTGTGGGATCTAGCCTTGCACCAGGTTCCGAGCTGAGCATGGAGCCTGCTTAAGGTTCTCTCTCCCCCTTGTCCCTCCCCCACTTTCTCTCTCTCTCTCTCTCTCTCTCTCTCTCTCTAAAATAATAAAATAAAATTCTATTTCACTTCCCTCTCCAGTAATTTTTCATAGGTTTTAGATAACTCTGAATCCAATATTGAGACCTTATGCCCAAGTAGAAAAAGAATCATAGATTCAGGTTATAAATTAATGTAAAATGGTATCTATATAACAATGCTTAACTTACAGATTTATAATCCTACACCCTTGAACAAGGAGGTGTTTATTACTGATAAGGTAAATTGCCAAGGCTTACAAATACGATGCATACAATTTCTGAAAAAGATGGAAAAAAGATGGCGAAAAATGTAAGAATCTTTTTTTAATTATGTAAGAACCTGAATGTATATACATAAAAGTATAATTCATGAACAAAAATGATGCATATTCATAATAGTTACCAACTAGGCAACTACCAGGTACCTAGAATTTTATTTAAAAGACTTATAACAAAGTAGACTTTATTCATAAGGAAATCGATGCTCAAGTTCATACTAAAAAATAATTCAAATCTTGATCAGCATAATTTCAAAGTCATGGTCTTGCCATACAGTGCTCTTCTTAGGGAGTTGCAAGGTAAGTCATATGAGTTAAAAGATCATAAAACTCCTATTTCCTCTCTCGTCTAACATTCATAATTTATGTTTTTTGATGTATAATTTTATGGCTTTTTAAAAACTCTGTATTAGTTTGGGAATATGTGCAGTTAAATAAGATTCTAATTAGACAAACACAATATAAATACTAAGACCCTAGAATTGTTAAATATTGTTTATACCTATCAAAGTATGTCCCAGATAGATTTGTGTTAAGGAAAATCCCATAGAATCAGTATTGTGCAATAGATATTTCCCTGCTTTAACAGCTGAGGACAGAACACAAAGTCACATTTTTGAATACTTCATCTCTCTCCACACACCACTGCCTCATCCAAGATAAGCCCACCAACACCAGGAACTGACTCCTCATTTCAAGGCCTCATTCCTGGTTATAAGTCCCTTTTAGAGAGAAAATTTCATCTACCAGGTAACTCTCTTCTCTACCACTACTGGGCCTGACATTGTCACATGGTGTCCCTGTTGAAACCCAGATAGTTCTATCACTTATGCATGATCCAGCTTGTTTCCTGACAGATTTATGGCAAAATGGTACACACCTCCACCAAAAATCTTTCAACCCATCAGCTCTATGACAACTGTCCACTACCAGGGAGAGTTCCTTCAGTTCAGGCTTTTCTACCAATGGGAATGGAACTTACCTGAAGTTTATTCAACCAGCCTGTAGAGGACAAAAGACTGAAAGATAAGCAACACATGTAGGGAGGCTATGAGAATCTGGTCTTCATGAACCAAATAAATTACCACTTGATCAATCATTGGTTTTATTAAAATAAAACCCCAAGGCCAAAAAAAAAGGGGGGATGGTAAACACAGCCCCCATGCTATACTGACTGGATTCATGTCACTTGGGCCCATGGGCTTCTGGACATTTCAACAGATCGTCCAAATTCGATTTTGCTTCTCAGTTATTTCAGCCTTATTCATATGCACAAGCAGCCATCTTCCCCAAGACACAGTCAGGATTGGGATGACTGGATCCAGGATTTCAGATCTCAGCATCTGCTAAGAGTTATCATATTCTCTCTCCCTCTTTCTCTCTCTTCCTTCCTCTCTGCTCCCTCTCTTCCTCCCTCCCTCCACCCGCACCTCCTCCCTTCTGTCTCCCCACAAAACCCCTACTTCCCAAGAGCAGAATACTTCACTTCTTTTCATTCTCAAGATCCGTCCCCCTTTTCATTCTCCAGGGATGGTTTGTTTGTTTTTTTTTTTCTGGAAAAAATCCAACCATGTTATAATTGAAAAAGTCCCTTTCAGAGTCTGTTTTGCTTCCAATGAGATCAACTGTGTTGAGTTGCAAATCTAGCAATGAGAGATATTCATATTGTACAAAAGTCCATCCTGAGAATAGGTTCAAGAGTTTGGGATGTGATGAATGAAATGTGCTCTAGGACATGAGAATGTCAAAATTTTATAAGAAGATAGTCTAACCCATGAATGTGTATTAAAGTTACACACTTTGACCACAGCCATCTACTTACATTCATGGTAAGAACCTAAATGAGCTTATTAAATCATCTATTAAACATAGAGTTCTCCAAGGAACTGTCTCTCACGTTAAACACTGCTCTCTCCATAACAAGAAAAAGCATTAGTACCTCTAAAGAAGGGCCTAAGAATATATGTAAACTCTAGACAAAGTTCAGAAACTGAGTATCAAGGGCCCTTGGTTTTGTATTCTCTAAGAAAATAATGCACAACAGTTAGAAATGCTTGGTGACATATTAATGAAAGTCAGCCTGCATAACTTTAATTGGGTACTGGAAATTGTTCCTTGTGTTGCCAACAAAAAACAGATGGAGAGTATCATTTCAAAGAAAGAGGTAATGAAACTTCCCTTGAAGAAATTGCTTAAGAAAAATGGTAACACTTGATAATAGAATAATCTTTAAGAACACACACCATGTGACACTTAAGTGGAAAAAACAAAAACAAAAATAAAAGAAGAGTAAACGCACTAACTTCATTCCTAACACGTATCGATCTGATGCCTAGAGAGTGCCAGCTCCCTACCCAAAAACTATCTCATCATTGGACCTCTCATGATATTGCCAGTTACAAGGAAGAGAATGTTCTGGCCATCTGCCTCATCTGAGGTTTGTTTATTCACACGAGTGGTAGAGAACCCAAGTCTAAAAGATAAGCAACACGTGTAGACAGATTATGAGATCCTGGACATCATGAACCAAATAACTTACCAATTGCTTAATCCCTGGCTTCAACAAAATAAAACTCCAGTGGAAAGAAGATTCTCATGACTCATGGGGAAGGGAAATTTTCTCATTCCAGTAAATGAATTTCTGACACATATCCACAGCTGTTATATAGCCATAATTAAGACCTGCTCAATTTGAGTGGATAATCTATCATTAATCATTCAAAATAAATAGGTACTCCAAACAAAACATATCTTTGTGTAGCATTTTAGAATAGATAGAATAACAGATTCTACAGACTTTTTCAAGTTCCTAGCCACCCTCTTGTGACAACTCGTCACCCTTTCCTACACCCGACTTTATGTTGTTCTCCCTTGTTGTCCACGATCAGCAATGTCTCTGACTCTATTCTTCCTTCACATCCTTGATCTACTGGCATCACATCCAGCACTGACAACCAGTGGATCAATCTGTGGTTAATTCATTACTGAACAATTGAAAACTCATTCTAACTCCAGTCTCTAACATTGGGAATACTGTCTGTAACCTGATTTTGCTTCTACCTGACTTTACGGGCTTGAGTGAGTCATGACACTTTCTGGGTTTTAACTTCCCTGTTGTTAAAGTGAAGGGTAAGACTAGATAACTCCGAGTCCCCCTCCAGTTACCATGTTCTCATTCTTGAACTCATAGCAACATCAAAGTAGTTTCTAATTCTTAAAATACTTTCTTTGAATGCACCACTAAATTTGACCTTCATACAGCCCTTGGAGGTTGGTAAGGTAAATATTACTAGTTCCATTTTGTAATGAGAAAGATGGGGTTCAGCATTAAAAAAAAGTTTATTGAAGCCACACCACTTGCTGGTGGCAGAAGTCTTCTGAGTCCTAATATAGTGCTTGTTCCATTGCACTGTGCTATTCCATGATATAATTGTAAGATGAACAGAGGCTCCCAGTGGCATGCCTGGGGGACAAGAATGATCAGGATTGGGTTTTCATTCAGCTCACTGCCTTCAGGTGGCCCTTTTCTTGACGGGTGCCTGAATAATATAAGCTGGTAGAATTCTATAAGGGATGAAAAAGGAGATGGAAGAGTTTCAGGGAAAGGGTGAAGAAGAGAAAGGGAGAGATGTAAAAACCACCATATGGAGTGAAACTTTAGGGAAGAAACATTCTTGAGGAGGACTTTTAAGAAGTTTTGTTCTAAGGTGTGCATTGAAACCCTATCTTCCTTATCCATGATAAAGCAGCAGTAAAAACCAACATCTTTTTTTAATGTTTTTGAGTTAGACCTGTATTTTTTTTTTAACGTTTATTTATTTTTGAGACAGAGAGAGACAGAGCATGAACGGGGGAGGGGCAGAGAGAGAGGGAGACACAGAATCGGAAACAGACTCCAGGCTCTGAGCCATCTGCCCAGAGCCTGACGCGGGGCTCGAACTCACGGACCGCGAGATCGTGACCTGAGCCGAAGTCGGACGCTTGACCGACTGAGCCACCCAGGCGCCCCAAGTTAGACCTGTATTTTATTTTGATTTTTACATGAATGAATTTCTCAGATGGGTCCCAACATTTGTGTTATAATAAGAGGAAGAACACTTTTACATATCATCAGTCCCACTGAGCCAAATTAGACAAAGCAATAAGTTCCCCTATGTCTCTCTCTCCCTCACCCCCCGCCACACACAGAGAAGGTATTGTTAGTTATCACTTTGACCTGAGAATATATAATCTTCTACTTACCTTTTTACTGAAGAAATAGCTAACTCTGAGCCCATTAACTGTTTGATACACCTGGGAGATGTTGTGTGCCATAGAAGATTACAGATAAAGTAGGAGGATATGAAAGCGCCCTTCTATCTGACTCCAACTGAATGCTGAACCTTCAGCGTGCTGAATCTGGTGCCCATCATCCTAATGTTGAAGATTCATCTGGAGTTTAGGGAAGCACAGTGTCCTGAAAAAATAAATCAACATAAAGCCAAGGGAAAGATTTGAGTTACCTGATCTAAATAAGACCCTTTCAACCTTAAAACGTCTCCCAAAAGGCAGTATTTCCCAATCTGAGGGATCTGAAACTGTGGGGGCTGCAAATTGTACGCAAGGACTGTACAAACTGATAGGGCATATGCGCCTTTTCAACAGATAGATACCCTAAAATACAACCAAGATGGGGAAAAATGACATTGCAAACTTTAAAAGTTTGTAAACTATTGACATAAAAAGAAACACAGTGAAGTCCAACTTAATTTTAAAGGTACTTTCCTGTACTTTAGTTTTAATCTATCTTCCAATCTACTCATAAGATTTGCCGTGCACAAAGGACAACAATAGTATTTAGCTAATTTGTTTGGCAGATGAGTACCTTTTACTCCTTCACCTTGGTAAACCACATTTTTAAAAAAGGCATTCAAAGGACAAATTTCCATAGGATAATGGGAGTAAAACAATATCCCAAATTTCTTACTAGACATGGTGGAATATCATTTAGAAAGCATTCAAATTTAGCACAAACAATGTAGTTTACAGGAGATCTATTTCTTTGGATCCACACAGGAAGTAGAAACTTACACTTTGAGTTCCTTCTACATGGCAAGTCCTTCAAGTACACTACTTATCACTATAATCTTAAGAGCTAGGTATTATTCTCATTTTAAGAAGAAATAAGGAAAGCGTAAGTAAAATGTCTAAGGTAACTCAACAATTGAGTGATAGAGTATTATTTACACCTAGATTTCTCTGATTATGATGATTTTCCTATGCTTTTTCACTATACCATGATGCCACTACACCATAATGTGACCTTTTCACTCTACCATAACAGTTCCTTAGCAAAGTGAGCTCTGCGTACCAGAAAGTACCAATATGTACACAATTTATGTCTCGTGTTTGGCTCATATTCTTTTGCATTAGAAAAAGCTCAGGAAGTGTATAGAGGAAGATGTGGATTTGCACTCGATCTGCATAATGCATTAGGATTTCAGAGTACATTAGGCTATTAGAAAAGCTGATTTCAAATATCATAGAATTGAGTGATCCCAAATTAATGGCACTCCTCTTTTCCTGCCTGAATTCTGCACCTACTGAGAGACAGAAAAGTGAGCAGAGGAGGGCAAAAATATCTCCTTTATTTTTGATAAGGGAAGGACATGGCTTTCAGTCTATCTGCCAAGTGGGCCTTCTGATATAATATGTACCCCCAGAATTAGGCAGGCTCGCCTCCTTACCACAGACCAACTAGACAATCTCAGCCCTTTCCACATTGGGGCCTGTACTTGTAGAGTGTACAGCATAGAAGAGCCAATCGGTATGTGGGGCTTCCTTCAGAAAGTTTGCTTCTAAGAAAAGGAAGGAAATAAAGGGCTGAGTTATGCATGCCCCGTTCCTTTCTCAAAATCTTAAATCAGGTAATTTACTCCACCCATGCCTATGTGAGAAGGGTTTGAGGAAAGACTCTAAGAGGAGCATGTAGGCAAAAAAATCCTACGAAAACAAGGAAGTTTTCAATGCCTAAGAAGTTTCGATGCCTAAGTGCCATTTCTGATAAGGAGGTTGAGCAGCAGAGAGGCCGAGAGCAAAAGCTAGATGAGTATGTCCCTTACCCAGAACTATAGTCAAGCATCCAGACACAGATGAGCAGGAGAATGGGATCAGGAAACCAGAGGAAGGGAGCCTGAAGGGAACATCATAAGGGATGACCAAAAGCCAGTATCTGGAGCTAGAGGATGAAAATCAGAGAAATGGAGACCAAAGTAAAGGGTGAAGCAACGAACAGTAATAACCAAACACCTGAGATAGGAGCTATTGTCTCTGCCTAAGTTTTACAAGCTCATAGCAGCACGCTAGATAGGAAAGGTGCCTAAAATCATAAAAGTGCTGAAACCTACCCTTCCATCGTGGAGTAAAGTCAAGGTTTCCTTGGGTTTACCTAGCCATAAGCTTTGAAGTATAGAGAGATATCCTTGAGGTGGGATACAGAGTTCCATGAGTTTCACTCTTAGCCAGGGCCCCAGGTTCTGGTATTCCCCACAGTATATGTGGGGTTTCCCATCATAAGGTATCAGGGTTGGACGTTCAAGCTTAGGAGTGGAGAAGCACACTGGTTATGTATGGAGAGTTAGAAGCTGCAATTGGAGCTGAAAAGCCATGGAATTGGTGATCTCTATTGGTTTGACAAGGGGTGGCCCTTTGGTTTGTGGCACAAGTTAATGGTTACATGCATGTCTTGGAGATTCTTTAGAATGTCCTGAAGCTTCTCCAGAAAGTAGGCAAATGCTGATATAATGTAGATATTATGAGGTTTTAACTATTTAACTATTAAAGTTAGGAATTCATTTAGTGATTTTTTTTAAATTTTTTAATGTTTATTTATTTTTAAGAGAGAGACAGAGAGCAGGGGAGGGCAGAAAGAGGGGGAGACACAGAATCCAAAACAGGCTCCAGTCTCCAAGCTGTCACCACAGAGCCTGATGTGGGGCTCGAACTCACAAATGGTGAGATTATGACCTGAACCAAAGTCAGATGCTTGACTGAGCCACCAGGTACCTTGTAGTTTAGTGATTATTAATAGCAAACCAAAAACAGTGGATTAATCAAATTTAAAGTTTACTTTGTCTGCTACATAACTGAAGTCCAGAGGTAAGCAGACTAAAGCTATTTTGGCAGTTCTATGAAGCCCAAAAACTTCACAGTAGCACTCTCCAGGTACCCAGTTTCCTTCTGGCTTTGTACTTTAATCCTTGCCTTCCACAAGGCTACCAACACTCCAGCCATCATGTCTATGTTTCAGGCAGAAATAAAGAGAAGGGCATGAGTAACTTTTCCTTAAGCCTCACCTGACAATTTCTGCTTATATCTCATTGGGTAGAATTAAGTCAAAGGCTACCCCATGATCAAGGAAGGCAGGGATTTGTAGTGTTTCAGGTGGGTATATTACTAACATCAATAAAACCCAGGTCTGTTGGCAAGGAAGAAGAGCAGATATTCAAAAGGCAACCCACAGTCTCTTACACAGAGGTACAGAGAAAAGGGATAATGTGGTCCCAAGTCATTACTGCTATGTATGTGGACATTCTGGATAAAGGATTAGAGTGACTTATTAATGCTACACAAATTCTATGGGGGTGCCCCAGGGAAGTTCATGTTTCAAGACTGGGTAGGGCTATTTACTTCATAAGCCCCTAGGTCTGTCCTCTCTGCAGATGCAATATCACAGTTGTCTGTGCACTAAATCAGGGGTTCTAAACTACATCTTTTTTTTTTAATCTCTCTTTGCCTTTTTAATTTTTTTAATATGAAATTTATTGTCATATTGGTTTCCATACAACACCCAGCGCTCATCCCGTAAACTACATCTTTTGAAAGAATGCTGGTCTCTCTATACCAAAATCACCAGAATAGTTACTTAAACTACAACCTCCTAGATCTTGCTGCACAGACATAGTTTAGGCACCACGTTCTATGTGGTGCCATATCAGAAAAGGCTACTAAAAGCCATCATGGACTGTGTGAGGTTTAGCTGAAGGGTGTAAATGACTCCAGCTGAACAGGTACTTCTGGGCAGCCTGGGCCACCTTTGGAGACAGTGGCAGTGTTCTCTCCTGAGAAAGAAGGGTTCTCAAGGTGGGGCAGGCTCACTTGCCTCCTAATGACACAGCGTGAGGGGCAGAGGGCCTGGCTGGCTTCATAGCATTCCCAGCACTCATTCAGAAGAGAAGCCAAGTCTCTCAAAGAGGAAAGCTCACACTTCCAGGTGTTTTGCTGATCTTCCCCATCCTCAACCCATGCCTCAACTGCTTCAAGCTAGGAGCATTGGAATGCAACAACACACCAGCAGACTTTTGGAAAAAGTTTTCCACGCCTCGAAGGCAATCTTGAGTAAGTAACTACCATCCCTTCAAGGTAGCTAACTCATTTCTGGCCTCTTAGTCTCCACATATCTTAGAATTCATAAACTCTACAGTTAGTGTTCCGATAGATAGATAGATAGATAGATAGACAGATAGACATCTAAAAGTCTTATGTCAAATTATTCATTCCTTTTTAAAAAAAAAAAATCGGTCCTTTGCATAGGAAGAGAAAGCTTTTAAACAAAAACATCTTAAAGGTTTATGATTATTATATCTATAAGATAAAATATGAGGTGACAGGAAGAAGAAAACAGAGAAGGGGGAGGAAATGGAATACATCTTTTTACTCTGGCTGAGCCCAGCAGAAGCTAACTATAAGATCCAAGCACGAAATGATCAAGTTCCCAAAACTACACTCCCATCTACATCTTCTACCATGTTCCCAAACTCTATACTAATGTTCATTCTAGGCCCTTCCTCAAATTTTAATCTTGTACTTTCAATCCATTCAATCGCCATCACATAATAAGCACACTACTATGAAAACTTCTGTTCTTAGTGGTCTGGAGGTTTCTTAAGTCTCATCTCCCATCTTGAGACTTCAATCCCACTGATGTCCCTACCGTGGACATTCTGAAGTCATCTGCCCTCCCTACAACCAATCAGTGCCCTTGTGTACCCTTAGCAGAAATTACCAACATCCTTGTGCATTCAGTGGAGGAACAGTTATATTTTAGACACTCACAAAGGAGTGGAAACAAAAGGAGCTGCCACTTTATCAACCCCTAAGCTGACCTACTCATGATCTCAGAATTCACCTGCAAGTCATATTTCATTTTAGTGAAGCACTTCTTCATGGTAGCTGGCTAATTTCTGTAAAAGTAATTTACATCCATTTCCTCTTGTTACGTCACTGACTCCTCCCATAAGCCTAACAGGCAGCTATTAATCCATTATTTTCTCTTGGGACCTCTTTCCTTCAGCTTTCATACTTTTTGGTATCCTAATATCTTAAAACAGTAAAGCTTTCAAAAGTGACTAACTTAGCCTAAGATGTTATTCATACATATAAAAAGTAGTTTTCAGAAATATCTTACATAGCTAGCCCCTTCCTTCAAATGGTGTCTAATATAAAAACTTGATGTGGTAAGGGGCATTAAGGAATCTACTCCTGAAATCATTGCTTCACCATATACTAACTAATCTGGATGTAAATTTTTAAAAATAAAAAATAAAGTTAAATTACAAAAAAAAAAAAAAACAAAACTTGATGTGTAAGTGGCTCTGTTTTCAGGGGTGGGAGAACCTAGATAGGTGGGCTCGTGCTCATTGAGGCTTTCCAGAAGGACCTTTCCAGAAATCTAGGAATCTGTAGACCACATTTTGAAAAAACTTGTAGTAAAGGAATCTGAATTCTTTAAATACCTTATAAATATTGACAAGTTCTACCCTGATTTGTAGACCATGTCATGCTTCGATAGGTCTAAATATTAAAAAGTATATGAACAAGTCAACATAGAATCAATGAAAACATACTGCAACAAAGAAAGGAGCCAGCCATAAGGCATGAAACCTCAGAATAGAAGTACTGTTAAAAAGGGGCACCTGGGTGACTCAGTTGGTTAAGCATCCAACTTTCTATTTTGGCTCAGGTCATGATCTCATGGCCATGGGACTGAGCCCCACATCAGGCTCCGTACTGCATGAAGCCTGGTTGGGTCTCTTTCTCTCCCTCTCCCTCTCTGTCTCCCTCTCCCTCTGTCTCTCTACCACTGTGTGCTCTTTCTCTCCCTCTCTCTAAGTAAATAAATAAACACTTAGAAATACTGTTAAAAATAATAAAATGATTTCTAAAAGAACCAGAAAAAAACTCTAGCAACTAGTGTTCCCAAAGACACAGAAGATATGATTTTTGTAAAACAGAAATAGCAACTTTTAATGAAGAATACAGCTTAACGAGGAAAGAGATGCTGAAGAAGCTAGAAAAAAGTACAAGAAAGTCCAATATATCATAACAAAGTTAGAAATCCATTGAAGGAGGTCGAAAGCAGAAGTGACATTAATGTACCTGGAACAATATATTGAAGACAAACTTGAGAAGGTATCACTACACAGAGAGGAAATGAGAACAAAAATGTTAATTATGACAGGAAAAAATAGTAAGTTTTAAGAACATGGAATTGGCTAGATCATCCTGACAGAAAACCATCAACGAAACATTGGCCTTCAATGACACGCTGACCACATGAACTTAACAGACATACACAGAAGAACAGGGAATAAAATCCAACCTAAGATTGATGTGTCTTGAAGAAAGAAATAAGAAATAGGAGGACCCAAGAACAAACTAAAAAAGAAAGAAAGAAGAAAACGAAGAACATTTTTCCAGCTAAAAAAAAATAAAAAGGCCTGAATCTATTTAAAAAAAAAAACACACACACACACAGGGTTCATCATGTTCCAGGAACAGTTATTGAAATAGAAACCATTGCTAGACACAAAAAGGCAAACTATTTTAATTATGTAGCTAAAGAAAAGTACTATAAGATGTAAGAGGAAGAAAAGCTTACCTAGAAAGGAAGAAATTCAAGTTTCCCCCAGTCTCCATTACACATTTAAATTCTGTTATAAAATGGAGGTGTTCTGTAAAATGTTGAAGGAAAAAATCCTAGTGAAACAAAATACCAAACTTAGTTTCTCCTTCACAAACACAAGCAACAGAAAGAACTTCTCATACAAGGATTCAGCAGGAATGCCACAAATGTACACCCTTCATAGAAATGTCCTAAAGTACATTCTATAGCTGAGGAAGTCAAAAGAGGATTTCAGAAGTCAACAGTCAAACTATGCAGGCACTGCTGTCAGCACGTATAGAAAACAATTTGACACAGAAAATAACTACAAAACTTATTATAAATATAATTTTTGAGTTGCACTCAAAGCCAAAAAAAAAAAGAAGTTGCAAGGAAACTTTCATTGGTTAAAAGAAAATGCTATTTAGGAATAATTCCACGAGAATAAATCACAGAAAGGACAGAGAATGCCAAAGCTAAATAAATTCCTCACCATGAAGTAGAACAAGTTGAAAAGTATTTTTTGAACTTTATTTTTAAGAAATCGTAAGACTGCCATTTATGATATTCTGATGAACTAAAAGGAAAGCTCATTCCACAAGTGGACCCCTACAGGAGTCTGAAATTTTGAGGAACTGAAATTGTAAAGTTGTCCCACTGGATTACTAATGCCCCTAGGCTCCTGGAAGAAGGAAACAGAAATCCTTTTGGAATGAACTAACCTTCAACACAGGCCTCAAAGAATTCACCCCCCCCCCCAAAAAATCCAAGGAATATGAACAGCATACAGTAAGAAATCACAAAATATACAAGGAAAGAGGGTACCAGAAGAGAAAATCTATAGTAATAGTAGAGAGCAAAAGCAGGCTTTCAAAGAGTTCAGATATTGCAACTATTAGACACAGAATATGGAAAAGTATATTGGATTAAGATATTTAAAGAAATAAATAAGTGTTGGCTGTTGGTTAAGACACCCACTCTTGGTTTCGGCTCAGGTCATGATCTCACGGTTGGTGAGATGGATCCCCATCTGGGTCTCTGTGCTGTCAGCTTGGAGACTGCTTGGGATTCTTTCTCTCCCTTTCTCTCTGTCTCTCTCTCTCTCAAAATAAATAAATAAACATTTAAAACGAAAAAGGAAGAAGTGTTTAAAATATGATTCAGGGGCTGGGGAATGGCCAGTGGCCTGCAGAGCAACATGCCAAAGTTTTATTGTGACTCCAGTGACACATACCTCACCCATGACTCTCCATCTGTGAGGAAGACACACCACAGAGGTAGGAAACACAAAGAGAATGTGAAATGCTATCAGAAATGGATGGGAAAGCAGTCTCAGAGCCTGATCGACAAAACAACCACTGCATATCAACAAGGCAAGATGCCTCCTACTCCATTCTCTGCTTCTCCTCCTGCAGGGGCAATGATCCCACCTCCCACCAGTTTCCTGGGTCCTCCTTGCCCTGGTATGATGCCAGCTCCCCATATGCTGGGTCTTCCCATGATATAGGCCCTTCCCATGATGATAGGCCCTCCTCTGCCAGGGACAATGCCAGTGTGACCTGCTCCCGGAATGAGGCCACCTATGGGAGGCCACATGCCAATGACACTTGGGCCCCCAGTGATGAGACCTCCCACCCATTCCGTGATGGTGCCCACTCAGCCAGGAATGCCTCAACCAGGCAAATAAGGAGAGAGGGGAGCTTCTTTATATCCATTTTATATTACTCGTTCTACTTCACTAGGAGATCATGGTGCTGTGACTCTGGGTGTTTTCTAACAGCATGACAAGGAAGACTTGCCCCCCCACTTCCTATTAAAGAAAGAATAGTTTTGGCAGAAGAGTAGTGAGACCAAAAAAAAAAAAAGCAATTTTCATTTGTATTGTGAGATGTGAAAATTATCAACTGTTTTAAAATAGTTTAAAAATAAATAAATAATAAAAATAATAAAAAATAAAATATGATTACAAACAAGAGACTATTAAAAATGCTATAGACTGAATGCTTGTGCCCCCTCAAAATTCGTATGTTGAAACGTGCCCCCAATGTGATGACATTAGAAGTTGGAGTCTTTGGGAGGTAATTAGATCATGAGTGTGGAGCCTTCATGAATGGGTTAGTGCCCTTAAAAAAGAGACCCCAAAGGACTCCTTCACCTCTTCTGCCATGTGAGGACACAGTGAGAAGACAGACATCTATGAACCAGGAAGCAGGCTCTCACTAAACACCAATCTGCCAGCACCTTGATCTTAGACTTCCCAGCCTCTGGAACTGTGAGAAATGAATGTTTGTTATTTAAACCACCCAATCTATAGTATTTTTATTATGGCAGCCTGAAGAGACTAAGACAAAAATAAGCAGATTTAAAAAGAACAAAATTATATTCCTAGTAACAAAAAATAATAATAAAATCATTGAAATTAGCAAAGTCCATGGAAGAGTTGAACCAGAAGATTGGACACAAATAATAGTAGTAACAAAATGTTAGGTAGTTATAAAGAATTAATTCAGTATGCACCCTCCAGAGGAAAAAATACGGAAAACATAATAGGTAGGTAAAAAAACAGAAGATAAAGTAAATTTCTAACATACATCTACTTGGAATTTCAGAAGGAGGGATGAAATAGAATGGGGAAGAGGTAATACCTTAAGAGAAAATGACTAGTAATTTCTCAGAACTGACTGAAGAAACTAATACACAGTTTCAGGAAATCCAGTGAATTCCAAGTAGGATAAATAATAAGAAATCCAGGGGCACCTGGGTGGCTCAGTCAGTTAAGCATCCAACTTTGGCTCAGGTCACGATCTCATGGTTCTCATGATCTCATGGTTCTCATGATCTCATGGTTCTTGAGTTTATGTCCCACTTTGAGCCCCACTATAGACTGTCTGCTGTCAGCACCAAGCCAGCTTTGGATCCTCTGTCTCCTTCTCTCTACCCCTACCTCTCCCTCCCTCTCTCTCTCTCTCAAAAATAAATAAACATTTTTTAAAAAGGTTTTGAGAGCAAGTATAAAGACATTTCAGACAAAATAAAAATTAGGAATTTGTCACCATTAGACCATCATTAAAGAAAATTCTAAAACTAAGCTGCCCAATAGAAATATAATGAGCAATATGTAAATTTAAATGCTCTGGCATAAAGCCACATTTTTAAATGCATGAAAAGGTAAAATTAATTTTAATACTGGTCTATTTAATCTAATATATTAAAAATTATTTCAATATGTAATCAATATAAAAACCATTAATGAGATATTTCACCCTTTCTGGTACCTGGTGTTTGAAATCCGGTACACACTCTATACTAACAGCAAATCTCAATTCAGACTAGTAATTATATTTCAAGTACTCAATATCCATATGACTGGTGGTTACCATATTGGTCAGCACAGTGTTAAGAGACATACTTAGAAGGAAGATTATTCCTGGTAAAATGGCTGAGATGCAAGAAGAGAAGATGAGCAAAACAAGTGGTAAAAACTTGGGCAAACCCAATGGCCCTAAGGGACACTGACTGTCTAAAACAATAATATTTATATCGTACACCAGAAGTTAGGGAAAGGTTTGATCAAATTCTGTTTAGTTTGGGGAAAGAATACTTTGTGAGGATGTTGTATATACTTCATATTACATCACATTAAGAGGTACACGACATCTAGTCAATGGTGGCAAGACTGGATCAGGGTGAAACAGCCAAATGCCTCCATCACAAAGTCATATTTTTTTCACCTTTTACCAAAAATCAGTCCATGGGGTAAGACCCAAGCAGAAGAAACAAGTACAAAGTCTGTGAGACAGAAGTACGTCTGGTGTGCTTGAGAAATAGTAAGGAGAAAGATTCCCTATACTGTAGCACTTGGCTAAGCTAATAACTGATAAGGATCATTCTACTGACAATTCTTTTAAAATGAATGTATTAGCAGGAGTGCTGATGCATAGGGGCACTTGTACCCCAATGTTTATAGCAGCACTTTCAACAATAGCCAAATTATGGAAAGAGCCTACATGTCCATCAACTGATGAATGGCTAAAGAAGTTGTGGTTTATATATACAATGGAATACTACTTGGCAATGAGAAAGAATGAGATATGGCCCTTTGTAGCAGGGTGGATGGAACTGGAGAGTGTGATGCTAAGTGAAATAAGCCATACAGAGAAAGACAGATACCATATGTTTTCACTCTTACGTGGATCCTGAGAAACTTAACAGAAGACCATGGGGGAGGGGAAGGGAAAAAAAAGTTAGAGAGGGAGGGAGCCAAACTATAAGAGACTCTTAAAAACTGAGAATAACCTGAGGCTTAATGGGGAGTGGGAGGGAGGGGAGGATGGATGATGGGCATTGAGGAGGGTACCTGTTGGGATGAGCACTGGGTGTTGTATGGAAACAAATTTGACAATAAATTTTATATTAAAAAATAAATAAATAAAATAAAAGGAATGTATTAGAATCACTATATGAATTATTCATTTAATGACTAGGATCATTTAATCAGAACTAATAAGTGATCCCTATAGCAAATAACAGTTGATATCGAATCCAGATCCCCTTGAAACCCTTGAGCCATTTCTCTGTACACACCCCCCATCCCCAGCTTCTTTGTGCTTTTGCTTCTGTGGACTCCCATTTGTGATGATCTTCAGAAGATTGCCCTCAGCCACAGACACCACTTTGCACGCCTGTGCAAAAAGCTGGAAGTATCTGAGAGATGAGGTACCCCTTAGCTTAGTTTGGGTGGCTCTGAGCCAAAGAACGACTTATGAAAGCCCAGCTCTTTCAAGTTGGGACAAAATCTGAGCTAATTTGCTCTCCAAAGCTCTCCTGTACAATCCAGCTGAGACTAAAACTGTGCCAGGAATTGTACCCTTGCTTGGATTCCTTCTTTTCACTGATCTGTTTCTCCCACTCCCTTACCTGTTGCTCCTGAGAGCAATTCCCTAATAAATCATTTGCACATAAATACTCAGTTCAGAGTTGGCATCTGCAGAAACTGACACAAGGAAATCCCTAATTTTGAATGCCACATTACATCTGGAATTTATGTAACAAATATAATCTAATTCTATATACTCATCTGCAAAATGGAGCATGAATAGAAATCCTTTCTACTTCCATTTGAAGTGATTGGTTTCTATTAGCATACACATATATAAATAATGCATCATGAGAAGTCAGTGCAAGGCTGATCCATGAGTGGCATATACCAGCCAGGGTACAACACTATACACACAGTGTATGTCCGCACTCATACACACAGTATTAGCATTATTGAAAACTCAGCTGTGCATCACTTTTCTCGATGTGTAAAACTTCTTTGGTTCTGGAATACAAGCAAATCGCTCACCATTCCCAAGGCCTGAATGTGGCGCTTATTGTTTCAGAGACAATGGGTCTAGTGTTTGGCGCTCAGACTACATATTTCAAAGGGAATCTTTGTCTGCTTAACATGAAATAAATCAGACTCTACATTTATTGGAAAAAGAGCAATCCAGCAACCTTCACTCAAAGAAATCAGCCTTGGCGGCCTTAAGTTACAACTGTTGAGTAAAGCTATAGGTAGCCATTTAGTAATACAAACCAGAGACTTCTAAGAGGGGCTAGGAAGAAACCTACTCTTTGCCTTTCTTTAGCCATTTTTAATCACTGAGAATTTTTTTACAATTATGTAAATTGTTTTCAAGTACATTTCTACACTAGCTTTTTACAAACCAAAATTTCTCCCAATGGCACTATTTAAATATTTACAATTATAAGCACGTGATTGTCTGAAGTTCTTCAAATATTGTAGAGAAACTTCATCAGGTTGGGCTCTACTGTTTTATAAGAAATATTTTGGAAGTTTTCTGCTAAGGCTCGTTATTGTCCTTTAAAGGACACACATGCACATACATATATCAATCATGTAAGCAAGCTAATTGAAAAAAAACATTTCTCTAACTTTATATTAGGAGTGTAACTTTGTGCTATTGGACCAGATACGCCTGTCATCTATGACAGACATGCCCAGGAATGCTAAAAAGTAATTGGCCATGCAAATGGGATATTCCTAAAGCTCACAGAGATTCCCACCAATGAAGTTGTCTTAACCAAATAAGAGAAGGACGAGTTTCAGGCTTTTAGAAGGATCCATTTACAGGCATACAATGAATGTGCTGATTAAAATCATTTGTTTCTATTCACCAGGCAAGACCTCCAAAGGTTTTGAATAAGCTATGATGCCTTACTCTATCTAGTCTTAGATATTATGTAATCTTTAATACAATCCCTTTCTATAACCCATATTGGTCTGTCTCCTCCAACTCTTTTAGAAATAGTATTATGTTTCTTCTGGAATAAAAGATAATAATTCCAGGAAAAAGTAAACTATCTTAAAATGCAATTTTCTAAACACAGCAAAATACACATGGGGATTCAGTATGTGGCAAATTCTATGCTTTTATAATCTTAGTGGGACCACATTACAGAAAAATGTAAAATGCCTGCATATGAAAATTCACGTAAAAAAAAGCCAAAAGATAAATAAAAAGCTGGAAAAAAAATCACAACTCAAATTACAAAGGTCTTATTTTCCTAATGTATTTTTAATATATTAATAACAAGACTAAGAGACCAATCTAACATAGGTAAATGATATGAAAAGACAATTCACAGAAAAAAATAAAAATGGCTCCTAAAATGTAATAATATCACTCATAATAAAGACACTTCACTGAAACTGCACTGAAAGATCATTTCTACCTATCAAATTGTGATCCAAAAAGTAATAAATGGTACTGCTGAAGAATATAGGTATTGTTGAGGGTATTATGACAAGTGAAATAAGTCAGAGAAAGAAAGACAAATACTGTATGATTTCACTTATATGTGGAATCTAAAAAACCAAACAAAACTCATAGATACAGAGAACAGATTGTTGGTTATTAGAGGGGAAGGGGGCTGGGAAGTGAGCAAAAAGTGTGAAGGGGGTCAACCGTATGGTGACAGATGGTTATGAGACTTACTGTGGTGATCACTCTGTAGTATATGCAAAGATCAAACTACTATGTTGTACACCTGAAACTAATATAATGTTATATACCAATTTTTCCTAAGTTAAAAACAAACAAAAAAAAGAATATAGGCACTGGTGATAATACATATATATATATATGGGGAGGATATATATATATTCTCTACAGAGGGCAATTTGGCAATATAAAAATTATAAATGCACAAGGCCTTTAATGCAATTCCTTTTCTAGTAATGTATCCTAAAGCTATATCCCAATGAGTGAAAAGATTGTAACTACATGTATATCTGTGTCCATATCCATATCCATTCACCTATCTATCCATCTATCATGTGCCTATTTACTCTCAATAGAAAGATACCCAAGAATGTAGCAGAGGCTGACCCCAGGAAGGGCAATGAGAGTAGAGTGATTTATATTTAGTTATGTTCGTTTGCACTTCTTGGGCTTTGAGCCCTGGTATCTCTTCAAAAAAAAAAAAAAAATTTAACATAAATTTTCAAAGGCGCCATATTCTAAGCACGAATATATGGTGCTAAGGAAATAGAGGCTCTACTTCCGTTGATTATTTGATTCATTTCTTTGATCCAAAGTCATTCACAAGAACTTTGATTAAAATACTCTGGAGTGCAAGGGTGCCTAGGTGGCTCAGTCTGTTAAGCGTCTGACTTAGGCTCAGGTCATGATCTCACGGTTCATGGGTGTGAGCCCCACATCCGGCTCTGTGCTGACAGCTCAGAGCCTGGAGCCTTGCTTCGGATTCTGTGTCTCCCTCCTTCTCTCTTCCTCCCCCGCTCATGCTCTGTCTCTCTCTCTCTCTCCTTTAAAAATAAATAAAAACATATAAAAAATTTAAAAAAATACTCTGGAGTGCAGCATATATTATAAATAGCTCAAATTTATCCTAGGTTTTGAACAGTAGCTATACTTTTCCTTTGACACCATAGTGCAAGAAATGTGCATACCCCTTTGTATTACTTTCTTCACCTTTGTGAGATTTCTCCAGCATGATGTGGGAACACACCACAAGGCAGCAGTTTGGACTCTTGCTGTTTCTGCCCGTTGCGTCATCGCTGGTCTTATGTAGATACAAAAGGGAACATGCTAGATTCCACCAAACACTTTGCTGCCTTGACTACTTTACATCAGTGCCTCATTTAATCCTTACAAAGCCATTATGATGAAAGTATTTTTGTCCTCATCAGTCTGATACTCAGAGAATCAGATAGGTTGTCCAAGACAGCCGGATGCAAATCCAGATATATTTGGTGCCTCAGTGGAGTGTGGACATCAGGTGAACAAGAATCACAAGTAATTAGCTGCACATAGCAACTACATAAACAAATGTGTTTTTAATCAATGCTTTTTAAGGGAAATTAATTAATCATTCCCAAAATATTTGTAAACTGATGAAAATGTATTAAATGCAGATTTTAAAAAACAGACTTAGATTTGATTCTGTTAATACACAAAAAAATCAAACATAAATTTAAGAATCTTCTGAGGTTCAGCTTGAATTATACTAAAAACAGTTTAAATGTTCACACAACTAACCTTGCTTTACCAATGAGAAAACTCAAACCACACCTAATCAATTTTTTTAACTTGTGTAGTGGTAAGATACTGATCAGACATTTGTGGCTTATATTATCCCAAATCCACACATTGAATTCTCTGTCAAAAGGATTTGGGTTTTTAGGTTGACTTTGCAGTACGTGGTTTAAAAGGAAAAAGGACTTGACATTACAGCAGGCAACAAACTTGAGAGAAATAGCAGGAAAGACTTAGAACATGAATTCTTTTTCAATCCCAAAGAGATGCTGTTCCAACAAGACTCAGGTCAGAGGGCTGGGCACTGCTGGGGAGGTCACATGACTGATCTGGGCGAACTTGTTTTGTGAAGAAACAGATGATTTCTAGCTATGAGGCTGTTGTTCCTGTAACTTTTTAGCAACAGTTAAATCCATTAAATCCAGTTAAATCCAGCAGTTAAATCCATTTCAAAATGACAAGCGAAAGAAAAGAACATTCTGAATAAACTGCAGATGAATGGAGTTTTCCCCTGCCTCCTTGGGAATATTATGAGCATCTTACAAAAGGGGCCATATCCTGTTTCCTTCTCTGGTTGCTACAACTGTGGTTTGTATATTGGCTGTATCACTAATGTGAATTTATAACCCATAAATGCCAAAAGAAAAAAAATCAATACTCCTTCACAAATATGCATTTTTCTTACCCTAACTTTCAACAAGCACTGTTTTAAATCATCATTATTTTTTTCTGCACTGGAAGCAAATCTACACATCTTTTTCATACCCTACTGCTAGCACAGAAGGTGAAATACTGACATAAATGAAAGGAATTGCAAGTTCAGCATTAATATAAACCAGGAAAACACTACTGGGATATTTAAAACTCAACAGTGCCTCCTAGTGCACCTACAAAAATTAGCATGAGCCCAAGATGCAAAATAAATCAGGCTGGAAAAAAGTAAATTAGAAGACATTAATGAATTTATCCCTTTAAATCATCCAGGAATCGGTCCTTCGGAATGAACCTGTTTACTTTAACAAGACACACAAATTATTTTCAAATAAAAACAGGGCATTGAGAAAGATCAGATTCAGGTGGAAGGAAATGGCACAAAGGCATGTGGAAAGAGATAATGCAAAAGATAAAGACACATTTTTAAAGAAAGAGAAAGAAAGGGAAGAAGGAGGAGAAGAAGGTGGAAAAAGACTCTTACTGCCCCCAGAGCATACCAACTTGAAGGAATATCACAAACTTGGATAATGATAATATGGCATTTTGCTCTGAGCCAACACCCACCTTTGTTAATTTCCTCATAAGAGAACTCCTATCAGAAACGGGAACCCTCTTGCACTGTTGGTGGGAATGCACACTGGTGCAGCCACTCTGGAAAACAGTGTGGAGGTTCCTCAAAAAATTAAAAATAGAACTACCCTATGACCTAGCAATAGCACTACTAGGAATTTACTCAAGGTATACAGGAGTCTTGATTCGTAGGGGCACATGTACCCCAATGTTTATAGCAGCGCTTTCAACAACAGCCAAATTACGGAAAGAGCCTAAATGTCCATCAACTGATGAATGGGTAAAGAAGATGTGGTTTATGTATACAATGGAATACTACTTTGTAATGAGAAAGAATGAAATCATGCCATTTGCAACAACGTGGATGATACTGGAAGGTATTATGCTGAGTGAAATAAGTCAGTCAGAGAAGGACAGATATCATATGTTTTCACTCATATGTGGATCTTGAGAGACTTAACACAAGGCCATGGGGGAAGGGAAGGGGGAAAAATAGTTACAGAGAGGGAGGGAAGCAAACCACAAGAGACTCTTAAATACAGAGAACAAACTGAGGGTGGGTGGGAGGTGGGGGAGAGGAGAAAATGGGTGATGGGCATTGAGGAGGGCACTTGTTGGGATGAGCACTGGGTGTTGTATGGAAGCCAATTTGACAATAAATTATATTTAAAAAAAAATAAAAGAACTCCTATCATCAATGTTCTTCTTGCCCACCAGCTACCATTGGTAGCATCAAAGGTCTTCACACGTCTATGCAATTATTGGTGCTTTCCACCACGGCCCCTAAAGTTGGAAGTTAGTTTTTTCTGCTTAAATGATCATAGCTTTTTCCAAAAGTTTCTGATATCTGAGGGTTTACAACATTTGGGGATCATGAAAAGAAGTAATGCCATGAAACCCAGCAAGAAGGTACTCAGATGAGTGAGGACTACTTGGCTATGAATCTGTGCCCAAAAGAATTTCCCCTTGCTGGATCCACCTGATATCCGCAAATTCACCCAATGTTTCTACTCTCATGTCTTCATTCTTTCTTTGTTTCACCAAAAACGTATGTAGAGTTCTTATCTGCTCTTTGTTTGAATTCTATTGTCCTCAACATTCCCTTCACTACTTTGAAGAAATCTTACTTGGCCAGTACTTTATCTCAATGTCCTCAAATATGTCTTGCAAATTAAGCTTCCTCATGACCACTAGATAGAAAAACATCAAGAGAACCTAAATTATTTGAGAAGAGAAGTCTAAGCCTGACAGAATAAGGAAAGCACTCATAGTTATACACCAACTGTAAGTTAATATCAGGACCCCATTATATATGTATATGTTTATTGTATACAATCCTCCTTAAGTTGACCATTTAAGAGATTTTGTACACTTCTTTCCCATTACGGCATTTCAAAAGGTTCAATGTAAAGACTTCCTCCATGTATGCTTTGGAAATACATTTTGATGAAGCCAGTCACACTTGACTATCCTATTAGATTATTTGGTTTCCAAAATGTGGAGGCAAACAGGTGAGCAGACCCGTGTGTCTTCATAGAATTAACCCTTACTTTTGTGTACATTCTCTATATCACAAAACCACAAGGCACAATAGTGAAAGAACTTTGCAGTTTTCAGACCAACACAAAATTCTTAATTAAAAGAGTCTGCATGTTTTGAGGAAATAAGACTTATTAAAAGCTGCTGTATTTTCAGAACTGTCTTTAGTAAAAGCAACATCACTGAGAATTCTTTCTTTCTGTTCCACTAAAGTAAACAAATGTGAAGCAATTCCAAAGAGAGAGGGAAAAGCTGATCAAGAATAGTGAATGACATCCAAAGTGCAAACAATATGGCAAGACTGAGTAACAGAACAGTAGGACAAAATTTGCTGCTTGACCAATGGACAAAATGTAATTACTCAAAAAAGGAAAAGCAGTGTTCATTCAGAGACACACAAAACAACATTAAAATTATGATACATCCTCATAATAGAACACCATGCAGTGACTGAAAATGATGGAGGTCTGTATTCAATTGAAGAAAAGTTATGTTACATGAAAACACAAAAAATATTCACATTTGAAACATTTATATATTATTTATATACATCCTATTCCTGACAGAGTGCTCTCAAATTGACACACTCTCCTTTCCTCTACCTTAAATCCTGTTCCTCTCCTCTTGATCAGGGACCCTCAAAACCCAACCCCATGTTTCTCCCAGCTTTTGCTGAAACATGCTAGCTAAATACTACGGCTCCTTTGAGGTTGTGTTCTTTTCCTGTCTTTCAGATCTAGTACATCCCCTCCTGGGTGATATTATAACTTAATCCCAGGAAGGGAGATTTGGCTTTGGGCCAGGAAGGGAGACAGGTATACATCCTGATGGGGGTAAGGGAGAGGTGCCTTTGCATCATCTTCAAGCAAGGAAGGAATTCTAGCCCTTATAAGAAAGTGGGTCACTTCTTCAGGCTCAAAGACTCAGAAAAATCTGGAGGATTCAAGATTTTTAGGATGCATTAATATCACTGTCCCCATCCAAGATGGCAGGGTCCTATTGTTTCCCAACCTTGACATTGCAGATATACCTTGGTTTAGGGCTCATCTACTCACAATTAATCTCATGACCCTGGTCCTTGTTTTCTCTGCTTTCCAGCCATAGGACATGAGAACATTTGCATATGATACCAAGTAGGCCCTTTGACTTTCACATTTAGCTTGTAATTTCTAATTGCTCTTTCTTAACTTTTCATTATCTTTTTCCAAGTTTCAATTGAGTTTAGCAATAAACATTCAATATTATTATACTTATAGTTGCTTTTTCTCTCATTTTTACCATCTGCTTTACACATTGTACCTGCTAACACATTACCTTCCACTGATCCACTGTCCCAATTGCCCAACAGTAGATTTTTTCACAATTATACTGCTTATTTTTGTCAGGGTCTCGTGGTGCTCCCGCTACCACCAGTAACAGTTCTCTTTGCCAACCAGGTAATGTGTGGTTCTGCTCCAGGATCTTATCCCAGCATGTGTCTTTTGTTTTGATCTGGTTTGGGTTTGGGGGACCACGCACGTCAACTCTCAGGGATGGGTTCCCAGGTAAGTTATCTGAAACAGGAATTAGCATGTAAACAAGCTTAATTGGGAGTGCTCTGAGAATCAACACTTCAGGAAGAGAAAGGAGGGTAAGGGAGCAAGATTAGGCAGAAACTGTGCAGTGATACAATGTATTGCAATAGAAGCCTTAGGTGAGAGCACTGGGTGTTGTATGGAAACCAAATTGACAATAAATTTCATATTAAAAAAAAAAAAGAATAAGCCTTAGCTGATTCTCTGAGGAGTTCCAAAAGTTGGATGAACCTTGAGGACCACCCTAAACTAGAGCAAAAGGGCCAGACTTTGATATCCTCATACTCAACATACTCAACAGTCATTGGATGGGACCACCTGGGAGGAGAGCATGGTCTTGGCAAGGCACCTTCTTCGGTCAAGGCAATCCCTGACAGTGTCTGAGAGTTGAGAACAGTCTGGATGGGGGCAACATCCCCACAGCTGAGAGTACCTCTTTCCTGATGGAGACTCTGATCAGTGCATCATAGCAGCCACTGCCAGAACTCAGATCCATGCAGCACCCTGGATATCCCTGTCTCAATAAGTATACATTTTTTAAATTAAAAATAACAGCAATATCAAATAACAAAAATCTCAAATATATACATAGAAGATGGTAGGGAGGAAAAAAAGAGGGACTGTACAAATTTTTTTAAAGGTCATCTTGTTAAAGGGAAGAACGTCCTGGTAGACTGGATCCTTACTCTGTTCTCTCTCTCCTTAGTAATGGGATCACACATCCACACTCCTTATCATGTAATTTTGCAATGCCCTCATAATGCCTTGGAGTATATATCCTTATCTATTCACCGTGTGCTAGAACATGTGACATGTTAGCAGCTATGACTCAACCGGAGACTTAAAACGGGCTTTCAGAGTTAAGCTTACCCTCTTGTGCCTACACTATTGCTATTAAGACATGCCCCAGCCTGCTGTTCCAAGGAGAGAATGACAGACACATGGAGCACAGGTATTCCAACCAATCAACTGAGCCACCATGAGTAGCAAAGCTATGTCACCATACCCAGCCTATATCAGCTGAACCTCAGCCACTACATAGATGCATGAATGGTGAAAAAGACTGCTATTATTTGGGTTTATCTGGGGGATAGCATATTACAAAACATCATTATAACAGTACCTAACTTCTACAGATGTAGGGTTTTTTTTTTAATTTTTTTAACCTTTTATTTATTTCAGAGACACAAAGTGCAAGCAGGGGAGGGGCAGACCGCCAGATCATGACCTGAGCCAAAGTCAGATGCTCAATCAACTGAGCCACCCAGGAGCCCCTACAGATGTAGGTATTAACTTATAGACATTGTTAGAAAATATAAGTTTAAATATGTGTATGGCATTATTTCTTCTAATACACTAGCAGGAAAAAAAAAAGAAATCATCAATTCAACAAACAATAGAATGGGGGTGGGGAGCGAAGTAAAAAATAATACAAAAGAATAGCAAGAATGAGCAAATAAATAAGGGGTACAAACAGGCTTAAATATAAAATAACAATAAATATTAATAAGTAAAATTCATTTTAGAGGACAGACTCACAGATTGAGGAGGTTAAAATTAAACTCAACTATTTAAAAGATGGGCTTAAAATAACAAGACAATGTTGAAATAAAGGGATGAGAAACGGTATATCAAGAGAATGCTTCGAGGAAAACCAACCATAACAATATTAATATTGAAATAAATACAAGATGGAAATTATTAGAGTAACCCAGGAGGACTATTACATATTAATAACTGTGCAAGCACATTTCAATATATCAAAAAGACACAACAGTCATGATATTTTATAGATTTAACTACACAGCTTTGAAATATATAAATCAAAATCTAATATAAAAGGCTTCTGCACAGCAAAGGAAACCATCAACAAAATGAAAAGGCAACCTGTGGAATGGTAGAAAACATCTGCAAATTATATATAAGAGGTTAATTTCCAAAATATACAAAGAACTCACAATTCAATAGCAAAAACAGTCTAATTTAAAAATGGGCAGAGGATCTGAATAGATATCTTTGCAAAGAAGACATACAAATAACCAACAGAAGTACATCAAAAGGTGCTCAACATCACTAATCGTCAGGGAAATTAATTCAAAACCAGAACGAAATATCACCTCACATCTACTAAGATGGCTAGCATCAAAAAGACAAGGCACAGTGCTGGTGAGGATGTGTAGAAAAGGGAACCCTGTATACTGTTGGTGGGAATATAAAAAATTAGTGCAGCCACTATGGAAAATGATATAGAGGTTCCTCAAAAATATAAAAATAGAACTACCATATGATCCAGTAACCCCACTTCTGTGAATGTATCCAAAGGAAACTAAAACATTATATCAAAGAGATATCTGCACCCTCATGTTCATGGCAGTGTTATTTATTTATGACAGCCAAGATGTTGAAACAACCTAGGTGTCCATTGACAAATTAAGTGGATGAAGAAGTTGTAGTGTATAAAAATCATTCAGATGAAATCATGTGGATGAAATGCAAATCATCCACATTTGCAGCAATGTGGATGGAACTGGAAGTTATTATGCTGAGTGAAATAAGTCAGTCAGAGAAGGACAGATATCATATGTTTTCACTCATATGTGGATCTTGAGACACTTAACAGACGGCCATGGGGGAAGGAAAGGGGAAAAAAATAGGTACAGAGAGGGAGGGAAGCAAACCACAAGAGACTCTTAAATACAGACAACAAACTCAGGGTGGGTGGGGGAGAAGGGAAAGTGGGTGATGGGCATTGAGGAGGGCACTTGTTGGGATGAGCACTGGGTGTTGTATGGAAGCCAATTTGACAATAAATTTTATTCATAAAAAAGTTAAAAAATCATTCAAAGAATAAAAATAGCTCTTGGAAAGTAAAAACAAGGTCAAAACTAGGAAAAACTAAACAGAAAAGTTGGAAGATGAAGTTACAAAAATCTCCCAGTGGATAGAGCAAAAACACAAAGACAAGAGATTAGCCCATTAGAGTACCAATCCAGAAGTTCCAACATAATACTAAAGTCCAGAAAATAAAGAGAAGGAAATCATCACAGTATGTATATATGTAGATATATATCTGAAATCAATTAGATTTCAGATTGAAAGTTTCCAAGCAGTACCCAAACTGTGGCTGAAAAAAAAAATCCATACAAAGACACATCATTAAGAAATTTCAAAATATTGAGAATTCTATAGCCAGCCAAACCATCAACAGAACAAAGATATGTCCAGACATCCAAAGTCACAAAAAAATTACCACTCATGCACCCTTTTCTGGAAAGCTATTGAACTAACAAAACAAGGCAGTTTGGGAAGAGGCAAGAGGAAAATATCAAATCAGGAACTGGGGAACACAGCTCAAGTCAGAAGCAAAGGCAATCCCAGATTACTGATAGAGATCACAGTTCTATACCAAGTCTAGAGAATGACCAGGAAAGACTTTAGCAAGTTAGGAGTCTCTGAGGAAAGATTTCTCTAAAAGATGAAATACAATAGTTAAAGTGTGTGACTATACTTAGAGAAGATATACATCCTCTGGCTAGTGCTTGTGTTTCAGTTAATAAAAAGAACATTAAAAACCAAACGTTAAACAGACAAGTATCAACACAAATTGTTGTACAAGAAAGGAAATCCTAACAAATTATAGTAAGCACCTAATGAAACAGAAGGAAATATAAGATACTCTGTAGGAGCTTAAAAGAGCGTGGTAGACCCATATTCTTGCCATGATGCTGTTTCCAAGATACATTAATTTTTAAAAGCAAATTATAAACAGTGTAATATTTGCATAACACCATATACACAAAATTATACTAAATATTTCTATACCACTTCTATACCATATGCCAATAGCAGTGCCTTTCAAAATGTGGTCTGTGGATCAGCAACGTCAACATTATTTAAGATTTAATCAGAAAAACATATTCTCACTTCCCCCCCAAACGTACTGAATCAGAATCTCTAGAGTAGGGCTGAGGAATCAAGCTGCTTGCTCACCACTTGCTTTCCAGGTAATACTTAAGCACAATAAAGTTTGAGTACTGCCACAGTACTGAATAAGAATAAGAAAGGTCTGATTAGAAGAATTAACCCTGGTGGTGAGAGTGGGATGAACTGTGGATATATCCAAAGGAGCAGCCTGATAAATCGTTGTGCTTTAATGGTTTTCACAAGAATGTATTTATTCATTGACTATGCAAAAAAAGACAAAATAATTTTTCAAGGAAAATGTACTCGGGAAGTACGTGCATAAAATATGACATAGTCCCTGTTTATCAATGTCTCTCTTACATTGGAATGTTGTTCTCCAGACATAAATTCCATCGAGCTAACTATTGCCTGTGGCTGAAAGACAGCACATGCTAGAAAGGAAATTAAAAAGAATTTTGATGAACTACTAAAATTCCTCTCCTTGAAGCACAGCTGGTAGGCAATGTGATAGTGGACGGAGCCTCCCAGGACTGCTTGGATAATTAGAGTAGATGGTACATGTTCTCTAGAGCTAACAGACATTGGGGCGCCTGGGTGGCTCAGTCAGTTAAGCCTCCAACTTTGGCTGAGATCATGACCTCACCGTTTGTGAGTTCGAGCCCCACATTGGGATCTCTGCTGTCAGTGCAGAGCCCACTTTGGATCCTCTGTATTCCTCTCTCCTTGCCCTTCCCCCACTCCTTCCCTCTCTATTTCTCTCTCTCTCTCTCTCTCTCTCTCTCTCTCAAAAATAGACAAACATTTAAAAAAATAAAAATGAAAAAAAAAACCCAACAGATGTTGAAGGCATAGCTCTGACCCACAGCCTTAATTTGTTCTGGGCACTATGCTACCATTCACATTCTGTCAGGGAAACAGTCTTCTTTTATGATGTGTCGAGGGACAGAGAGGCGGAGGTGTGCTGATACTACACTGTGGGCTTTGAAGCTGGAGCCAGGGCATAGCAGTGAAGGATGTAGGTGGCCTCTAGAAGCTGGAAAAGGTGAGATACTTGATTCTCCCTAGCCTCCAGTAAAAACCAGCCTTGCTGACATCTTGATTTCAGCCTTGTGAAACTGATGTCAGACTTCAAGAGTCCCAAGAATTTTGGTGTCCTGCATCTCTGATGATACCCAGTCAGCAGAAATGACAGAATGCCTCAAGCAGACAAATGGCATGCCTCCCCTTGTGCGAGAATGCACAGTGGAGATGACTGCAACTTCACAGCATGGTCCAAGTTGACACCCTGCTCCACGAACTGTGAAACAGCCCTAAGTCCATGGCGACAGCCCACAGGGAAGAGGGAGAAGGTGAGAAAGAGAAATGCCAAGGCTCTGACCTGTACCTTCTTGTGGAAATGGAACTCTGCGTTTGTGATGTATTTCTATCTCAACCTTAGGGAAACTGGTGAGATTGCATTCTTCCAAAAGGCAGAAGGGAGTCTCAACGAGGATTTTGGGTAAGAGGAGATGTCAAAGAATGTGGAAAAGGCATGCACTTTAGAGCTGTAGCCTGCTCTGGCAAAAATGGAAGACCTATGGATCCCTCCCACTGTAGCAGTTCCGGTAAGGACATGGATGAGGAGTAACAGATGAGAACGCACACATACAGCCAAGAGGTATAGCCAACGTCTAGAATTAGCCGCTTTGTCCTTTAGTAATTGTTGCTAGTTCTTGGGTGCCTGGGTGGCTCAGTGGGTTAAGCGTCCAACTCTTGCTTTCAGCTCAGATCATGATCTCACGGTTTGTGAGTTTGAGCCCTGAGCTGTGCTCTTCACTGACAGTGCAGAGCCTGCTTGGGATTCTCTCTCTCCTGCTCTCTCTGCCCCTCCCCCCTTATGTGTTCTATCTCTCTCAAGATAAATAAATTCAATAATAATAGTAATTGTTTTAGTTCTCCTTTGTCAGTAACACACTTTCATAAAACATAGGCATTTGGAACGTACATATTCCTATCTCACTAATTATTTGGAATGTGATTATTTTGGATCCTTGACTCCCCTCACTCTACAGTTCCCCATTGGCCACTTGTTTAACTGGATGAGCACAGCTGCTCTACTTCACTGAAAAAGCCATGTCTAATACAAAATATATTTTGTGGTGTGTTTTGGTGCTCCTACCATACATACAGAGGTATCAGGACTTGAACTTCTTCTAAATTAGTTAACAAAATACCAATGAAAAGGCTGATTTAAAATGTTTTATAGTGGCACCTGGGTGGCTCAGTCAGCTAAGCGCCCAACTGTTGATTTCAGCTCAGATCATGATCTCACAGTTTGTGGGATCAAGCCTATGTCGGGCTCTGCTTGGGATTCTCTCTCTCTCCCTCTCTGTCTGCCCCTCCCCAACTTGCACGCACACACTCTTTCTCTCTCCCAAAATAAATAAACTTTAAAAAAATGTTTTACAATATAAGTAAACCCAAATTAATAGAATAAAACTGTAGGGAAAAAAAGTAGGCAATTTGTGAGAGTTTTGTGCACTGTTAATCAGGGAGAAGACTGTCTTTTTGAACGCTGGGAGATTTTGAAAGATACAGGTGAGTGAAGAAAAAAGGAAGATTAAATACATCGTTGGGCTAAATGTTGATGGGGGAGGCTGAGGCTAATAATTACAATGGAACTTACGAATTTCATACTTTAATTTGTGGCTTTTTGGTTTTTTTAAGACTAAAAAGGTTAGGAATTTATAGAAGTATGAAAAAGAATTCATGTTTGACTAGCAAACTCTGGGGGAAAAAAAGATTGGGGTCTCTGTCATCAAAGTCTTATGTTCTAATAAGCTCTCTCAATAATATTAGAAATGGTAAATTGAACTCAGTTTTTGTTTTGTTTTGAGAAAATGCATGAAAGCAGGGGAGAGGGGAGAGAGAGAGGGAGAAAGAGAATCTTCAGCAGGCTCCACGCCCAGCGTGGAGCCCAACATGGGGCTCTATCCCACAACCCTGGGTTTATGACCTGAAACCAAAATAAGAGTTGGATGCGTAGCTGACTAAGCCACCCAGGAATCCCTGAATTCAGTTCTAATATAGAAGTCAGGTAAATGACAGTCTGTCTTCATTGCCAACGGGTTAGCTATTCTTTAAGATATGCCTGTATAATTATATAATGCAACTAAAGGTTTAATAACTTTTCATTTATTTGTTTTTGAGAGACAGAGAGAGCACAAGTGGGGAGGGGCAGAGAGAGAAGGAGACAGAATCCAAAGCAGGCTCCAGGCTCTGAGCTGTCAGCACAGAGCCCAGCACAGGGCTCAAACTCAAACTGTGAGATCATGACCTGACTTAACCGACTGTGCCACCCAGGCACCCCTATAACTTTTCAAATGATGACATCATTGCTCTGCTTCCTGAGTTACTCTATAAAATTGTTTTCAGTGATTTGACTTGGAAAAACATTAAACACTTCACAGGCAAGTAGTGGAACCATTTTATGGAAGCCAAAGATAGTTGACGCTAATCTTTGTTTTTCAGTTTATATATATTTATATTTATATTTATATTTATATTTATATTTATACACACATATATATGTATCTGCTTATACATATATATATGTGTGTATTGGTTTATTATCTTAAAACTGCCTTTCCTTTTTCTTATTGAAATATTTTTGACTTACAATGTTGTATAAATTTAAGGTGTACAACATGTTAATATGATAGATTTTTATAAGGTAGCGATTGCCATTGTAGTGATAATTAGCACCTCCATCACATTACATAATTATCATTTCTTTTTAGTGGTTGGAATAATTAAGTTCTAGTCTCTCAACAAGTTTGATTATAATGCAATATTGGTGTGTATATTTATACCGTGCATTAAATCTCTAAGACTTATTTACTACTTAAAAAAAAAAGAGAAAACATAGGGAAAGTTAAAAAAAATAGAGAAAAGTTGTATTGGTTAACACGAGGCCCATTTGAGGTACAGAGATAGAAGATAAGGGATGCCTTGGTGGCTCAACCAGTTAAGTGTCCAACTTCAGCTCAGATCATCATCTCATGATTCATGGGTTCAAGCCCCACATTGGGCTCTGTGCTGACAGCTCAGAGCCTGGAGCCTGCTTCGGATTCTGTGTCTCCCTCCCTCTCTGCCCCTCCCCCACTCGTGCTCTGTCTCTCTCTGTCTCTTAAAAATAAATAAATGTTAAACAAAAAGAAATAGAAGATAAGAAGAGGGTTACACTGAGAAGGTACTTCTTTGCTCAGTGGGCAGGAAAATGCATGCACACCACTCCACTTCTCTTATTCCGTATTCTCCATCACCCTCTGAGATGTTCCCATGGCCCTTTGGGACAAGCAGCTACTTGGCTCAACTCTTCAATGGTGCAAGAATGCCTTTGTTGACAAAACCTACCTAACCAAAATAGTCATAATGCTTTTCTTTCTCTGCAGCACTTCACTTCTTCATCATGACACTATTCCCACTACACGGGTACAAGTCACAGGCTGGTTCTCACTGCCCTGGAGGGAACTGTGCTTTGTCGAGACTCATTATAGTTTAGAACCCAAGTGGCGCTGGTGCTCTGGAAGTGCACACAGGTTAAATGAGACACCGTGAGACCCAGCCCCCTGGGTAGGCAGGGGGTTGAGAGCAAACATGGGAAAATCCAACTGAGACTTCTTAGTAAGAGAAGTTTTCTTCTTAGAAAGTTTCTCCTAAGGGAAATTTGAAGTACCTTCAAAGTAAGGTAATCTCTACTTAAGAGAAAGAGTGAAATATTGAGAGGTAGAGACAGTTTAAAGTATTCATGAAATGGTCCAAGAGTAGTATTACTCTCAAGCTTAAGAAATTCACTCTATTTTATATATTGCAAATACCATGAAGCCTCATACTCTGTATGAAGCCATAATGATGGCTACAGGTCATTATATATTTGTTCACACCCACAGAATATACAACACCATGAGTAAACCATACTGTAAATGATGAATTGTGGGTGATTGTGATGTGTCAACGTAGGTTCATCAACTGAATAACAAATGTACCCCTCCTGTGGAGGTGTGTTGATAATGGCGGAAGCTGTGGGCACAGGAGCAGGGAGTGTATGGGAAATCTCTGTACCTTCCCCTCAACTCTACTGGGAACCTAAAACTACTCTAAAAAATTAAAGCCTAATGAAAAAAAGAATTTTAAGAGAGCCAAGGTACCATGTTAAAGAACTTACCATTTAATCAAGGACATAATAGAGACAGTAAAATAAAATAAGCAAAACATCTGAGTAAACATTTCTGTAAAGTAAACAAATGTCCAAAAATTATATGAAAAGATGCTCAGCATCACTAATCATTAAAGAAATGCAGGTCAAAACCACAATGAAATATCGCCTTATACCAATTAGGACAGTTAATGTATAAAAAAAAAGAAAAACAGAAAATTACATGTGATGACAAAGATGTGGAGAAATTGGGAGAAAATGTATGGTGTTTTCCTCAAAAAAATTTAAAATAGAATTATCATATGCTCCAGCAATCTCACTCATGGTTACATATCCAAAAGAATTGAAAGCAGGATCTCAAAGAGATATCTGTACACCCATGTTCACAAAGGCATTATTCACAATAGCCAAGAGGTGGAAGAAACCCAAATGTCCTGTCCGTTGATGGATGAATGGATAAAGAAAATGTGTTGTATACAAACTGGCGAAGGAGATAAGGTTGCAGATGGAATTAAGGTTGCTAATCAGCTGACCTTACAACAAACAGAGAGCTTATCCGCCTCAGCCCAGTATAATCACAAGGGCCTTTAAAAGTGGGAGGAAGAGACAGAACAGAATTGAAGAAAGAGATATGATGACAGAAGCAGGGTCAGAGTGATGCAATATGAGAAAGACTTGATTCATTTGCTGGCTTTGGAAATGGAGGAAGGGGCCACCTATTAGTCTATGCAAGCTGCCATAACAGAAGACCACCGACTGGGTAACTTAAACAGAAAAAATTTACTTTCTTACAGTTCTGGAAGCTAAAAGTCCCTGCTTCAGGTACCAAACAGTGAGAAGATAGAGAGAGAGGAGAAACTATAAGGTCCTCCCATGCTCTTGGGACCACAGTCCTCCAGTCAAGAAGTACTGTTTCCTAAGGATTTCAGCTGCCTGCCCATTCACCAGTGCTGGTATCGCCACTGTCCCCACAGGACCGCCTGGGGATGTGGGCAAGAGATAACAGAAAAACATCAGGGAATGTACTTCACTCTTTCTGATGGACAGGAGCCCCATTTCTCTCTTCCAGACCAAAAAAGAAAAGGGAATGTCACCTGGAGCTCTTTTTGTCTATCTTTCTATCTGATCCCAGGGCACAGGTTTGGGTTTCAGCCTTCCCTGCAGTCAAAGCCAAGAGATATCGGGGCAGGGAGAGGAGAGGCAAAAAATTCACCATGAGTTTGTTGGTAGCTTGCAAGGTAGTTCCCTTCCCAGGTCTGCCTGTTAGCATTTCTTTTCCAGACTCCTCAGAGAGTTGCTCCACACATTCTGTCTAGAGCATGTGTGTGTATGTATTTATTTTAATTCCAGTACAGTTAACATGCAGTGCAATATTCTTTTCAGGTGCACAATATAGTGATTCAACACTTCCATACATCACCCAGTGCTCATCACAAGTGCACTCTTTAATCCCCCTCACCTATTTCACCCATCCCCCCACCAACCTCCCCTCGGGTAATCATTAGTTTGTTCTCTATAGTTAAGAGTCTGTTTCTTGGTTTGTGTCTCTTTTTCCTTTGCTCATATGCTTTGGTTTTTTTTAATTTCATCTGAGTGAAATCATATAGTATTTGTCTTTCCCTGACTACTTCTTTCACTTAGCATTTATACTCTTTAGCTCCAGCCATGTCATTGCAAATGGCAAGATTTCATACTTTTTTTTTGGCTGAGTAGTATTCCAGTGTGTGTGTGTGTGTGTGTGTGTGTGTGTGTGTGTGTACATATACACACACCACATCTTCTTTATCCATTCATCAGTCAGTGGACATTTGGGCTGCTTAGAGTTTTTAATTTCATTCAGTGGGAGAAACAAGATGGCGTGTGTTTACTTCATCTTGATCAAAACTGGAATCTGTGTCCTGGTTTTTGCCCTCTTCCTACTTAGAGTTAGCTCCTTTTCAATCCCCCTTTGTTGGTTTTCCTATTTGATGGGCTTTAAATATTAGTGTTTCTCTAGTTTCATCTTAGGCTATTTTCTCACTCTATACCCTCTCCCTAAGTTCACGTCAACCACGTTCATCACTTAATTACATATGTGCAAATATGTCACAAGTTTGTATCTCCAGGCTGATCTTTCTCATTAGTTACAACCTGCATACCCAACTGACTCCTTGATATTTCTACTTCTAGATCTCAAAATAATGACAAATTCAACATGTCTAAAATACAACTCATGATTTACCCTCCAACCCCACTATCAGCCTTCTTTGACACCTAGAGGTCACCAGGGACACTTTCAGGGATGATCAAGCACCAAATTCAATAGCCATCAAAGGTTTATTACATGCATATTTTTATTCAACATATGTTCACTGAACAGCTGGTCCTTCACAAAAAGTATGCACAAAATGTCTTCTCTGTGCCAGACCTTGTGCTAAGCCCTAGGTATTCAACAGCCGATGAAACTGATACAGCCTTTGCCTCAATGAACCTACAGACCAGTGAAATAGATATTAAACAAGCAAACCCACAAATTATGATCAAGTTACAAATTGTGATAAGCGTTCCTAATAAGAGAAGAAGCAAGACACAGGATACCACTTCCATGAAACCAAAAGGAGTTGTGTGTTCCCAGAGCCAAGGATGTAAATGGTGGGCAATCATATTAAGAAAACCCTTGAATGTCATCTTAAGGATTTCAAGTTTTTTTAGGGTAATTAAAAGCCACTAAAGGATTTAAGCAGGGAAGTGACATGATCATATTTTTCTCCAGCATAAATCTGGTTATGCAATCATCCAGGAAATGATGTGCCAGGCATACTTTTACCTTACTCCTCTTTTTAACAATACCTGAAAAGGATCCCTTACCTGAGACTCTCTAAAAGTAATGATTGTAGTTAGTACTGGTTGAGATGGAATCTAATCCAAATGAAGGAATGCACCACTCCTATTAAAGTTACCAATAATTAACTTCAGGATTGCCTATAATATAGGCATATATAGGCATATATATAAATATGATCATATGACATATGATATATATATGATATATATAGGAATATATATGATATATATGTGATATATATAGGAATATATAGGATATATGATATATATGTGATATATATATGATATATGATATATAGATGATATATAGATATGACATATAGATATATGATATATATATGCCTATATTATATAAACCACATTTATATTTATATTCACTTGTTTTTCACAGCAACTTTGCATAACATATGGCTGTGACTACCATAACTCCTAATCTCTCATATCTGAGCCAAGAGCTGTTACAGAGATATTTGCCTGTGTCCCTTTGTGGGTCCTTTTCTGACATCTGGATCATCTCTAATCTGTTTCAGCATCCCATTCTGATCCATATTCCATTCTGAAACTCTGGTCTCCGTGTCAATTTGCTCAGTTCCTTGCATCAAAGTTGATCACTAATTACAGAGGTTACTCAGTTGCTGTGTCTTTAAGTTCTCATAATTCACTCTTTGAAGAAAAGATTTCAGCTGTTTCTAGAACTTTGGTTATTCCTGTTTATACTTGGTACTACACAGACGACAGCTACTTCTGGGAGGCCATTACTTCTACTCTAACATGAAATCCAGCTCCACTCTAATAAAAGTCTCCCACAGAAGGGCACTTCAAAATGACTCTGAAATTACCAGGAAATGAATGTGATATCTGGTTGTGAAGGTTGAGGTATCCAAAGAGAAGAATAATCACATCAGGGATGAAAGCTTCCTGGTCAGCTCTCCTCTACTACCCCAAAGCCATTTACTCAGGGCTTGTCTTCATCCTCCATTATCAAACATCTCTTAGCAATTTTGGCATCAAACTGGTCCCCTTGCTGCATCACTAGAATTTTGCTGGTTGATTATTTCAAGTGTCTTTATATGGGGGTTACACAACCAGAAACATGTCATGAAAGCCCTAGATCTAAAGGTGTATGAGTTAAATAAACCAAACTCAACATCCAATACTAGAACTTCTTGGGTCTTTCATATGGTAAAATTTACCAAGTGGGCTAACCTTCCTCCACTCAAAACCCTCCCCCCTTCCCTACTCTAGAAGTGGAGGTAGGCAAATGAGGAGGTACAATGGAGGCACAAACAATGAAAGGGAAAACAAAATTAAAAGGTAAAAAGGTAGGGGCCCCTGGGTGGCTCAGTCAGTTAAGCATCCCACTTCAGGTCAGGTCATGAGCTGCAGTCCATGGTTTTAGTCCCGCATCGGTCTCTGTGCTGACAGCCTAGAGCCTGCTTCAGATTCTGTGTCTCCCTTTCTCTCTGCCCCTCCCCTCCTGGCTCATGGTTTGCTTCTCTCTGTATATCAAAAATAAACATTAAAAAAAATTTTTTTAGGGGCACCTGGGTGGCTCAGTTGATTGAGCGTCGACTTCAGCTCAGGTCATGATTTCACAGCTTGTGAGTTCAAGTCCCACATTGGACTCTGTGCTGACAGCTCACAGCCTGGAGCCTGCTTCAGATTCTGTGTTTCCCTCTCTCTCTGCCCCTCTCCCACTCGCACTCTATCTCTCTCTCTCAAAAAAAATAATAAACACAATAAAAAAATTTTTTTAATTCTTTAATAAAAGGAAAAAGGGAAGAAATGAGAACTAATCCCACATTTATTTTGGAATGATCAGTTTTTGCTGGAAATAATGTCTCCCAAAGTCTGGTCATCTCAAAATCTGTATCAAAATTTCTCAGGGATCTATCATAAATGCAGAATACCAGGACCCCACGTCAGAGCTACTGAATCAGATTCTGGGAGTAGAGGCCTAGAGTCCACATTTTCAACAAGCAATATTTTTAGACAAATAAAAGCTCAAACGTGGATATAAATGTTGTCTCTGTCATCTTTGGCTATTTATAAAGCAATATACCTCATTGCCCTATATTGTTTCTTCCTAATTTTCTCAAGGGGGACTTACTTCTCAAACAGATTACTTTAAAGCTGGTAAATTTATTAGTTTACCGAATGACTGCTGTAAACATGAAAGGTACAATAGAATAGATTTCCCTGCCCTTCCGAAGTCAATCACCCAAAAAGAAGAAAGAAGACAAACACACAAAAAGACTTAGCATATGGGTGGTATACTGGCAAAGAAACAGATAAAATTTACACAAATATCAATGTGGTTAGAAAGGCAAGGTTGGCAGGTGAGCAAATCAAGGTTGGCAGATGAGTACTGGATGCCTTACTCAGAAAGTCAGAAGCTCTGATCAGGAGTTCTGAACGAGGAACGGTAGTTAGGGAGCCACCACGCTGTGGTCCAACATGTTTACAAAGATGAAGGGATAATGGGGTTGTAGTTCCAGTTCTGCAACTGTGTGATGGTGAGCGAGCCTTTTAATTTTTCTTTAATTTTCTCGTTTGCATAATCAAGGCCAATCTCTATTATTCGTTTGTTTCCCTATGGTCCCACCTCCTTCTAGAAAGGATTTAAGGCAGAGAACATATCCAAAATTTTTCTGGCACCAACATTCACTGAGTAAATTTATCCAAATTTCTTTCAGGAGCCAATGTGTCAGGACTCTGCAGCCTAAAACTTCTCCAACCGTGAAACACAAGAGACAGCAAATGTTGCCAAATGCAAACGCGAACCTGCTATTGTCCACGGGCAGTCACTTCTGTGTACACATCCCTCACAGCTGTAAAATTATAGGGCTCAAGGTCAAATCAGTGTTCTGTGGGTGAGTGTACGGTCTAGAATTTCTATGGGGAATTCTGCCAGGAGCACACCCCCCTGATAAAACTGCGGGCATCCAGTCAGAGATTTTCATGTGTTCGATACAATAGTTTTTTCATGGCATCTTTGACTTCTTTGTTTCTTAAACTGTAAATTATGGGGTTCAACATAGGGGTGAGCACTCCATAAAGCAGTGAAATGATTTTATCTACTTCTTGGGAGCTTGAGGAAGAAGGCTTTAGGTACATGGAGAGGGCAGCCCCATAGTACAAGATCACCACCGTCAAGTGGGCACCACAGGTAGAAAAAGCTTTGTTTCTTCCTTCTGCTGAGCTGATTCTCAGAATAGTGGAAAGGATGAAGACATAAGAGATACAAATTAAGAGCATTGGGATGGGCAGGAGGAGCACGCTGACCACCAGCATGATCACGTCCATGAGCAAGGAATGTGCACAAGCTAACTTCAGCACGGCCAGAATTTCACACGTGAAGTGGTCTATGAGATTCCCACAGAGGGGTATCTGCAGGGCGCAAGTGGTTTCCAGCAGGGCAGTCAGACAACCCGTCACCCAGGAGACAGCGGCCATCTGCACACAGACCTGCCTGTTCATGATGATGGGGTATCTCAGTGAGTTGCAAATGGCCACGTAGCGGTCATACGCCATCACAGCCAGAAGCACACACTCTGTGGAGCCCATGGCAAGGGACAGATACATCTGTACAGCACACCCAGAAAAGACAATGGTTTTCTGGGATGACAGCAAGTTCACCAGCAACGTGGGAATAGAAGCAGACGTGTAACAAATATCCATGAAAGAGAGATTTCCGAGGAATAAGTACATGGGGGTTTGAAGGCGTGACTCTAGGACAGTGACTAAAATAAGAGTGCTGTTGCCCACGAGGGTTATCAGATACATCACAAGACTGAAGGCGAAGAGAACAATCTCTAACTTTGGGTATCTAGAAAAACCCTCCAGGAAAAAAAAGCTCCAAATGGTGAGGTTTTCTCCTTGCATCTCCTTTTTTGCACCTGTAGTGATTCTAATATTAATCTTCATTTCATCTGAGGACATAAAGAGATGGATCAAGCATAATGTTCATTTAGTTAGGAAAACACTTCTCAAACTTATATTCACTAGTATAAACACAATTCTATTTGACCACAAGAAATCACAAGACTTATCGTTTATCTAAGGGGGAGGGACAGGTTTGATCTACATAAAAAGTTGGTTCTTCCACAACAAAATTTAGAAAAGAGTAAATTTGAAAACAAGGATAAACATATTTAATACCTGAATCTCAGCCTATTATCTTGCTCGGCACGCAGTTTTTCAGTAGATTTGAAAGTACCGTGTGACCAAAAAATATGAAAAAACACTGAATAAACTGAGCACGGATTAGAAAAGTAAGCCAGATAAGTGACATAAAGAAACCACACTTGTACAATAAAAACTAGCAGTGATCTTCACTGAAAGAAGAGGAGGGATATTGAAAGAAACAAATAAATGAATTTTAAACTAACACCTATGAAGTTCTGAGTCTAAATGAACTCTTTCCTTTCCAGCAAATAGCTTGGAGGTCAATACACTTCAGAAATGATGACATTGTTTAAAGCATTGTAGGTACCCATTCTGATTATACTTAAGAACCAGTTTACAAGTCACACAAAATAGCCCACCTTCTTTAAACACTGACACATCCACGGGACAGTATCATTCATTACTGGGACCCATACCTTTTGTGAGCATGTAAATAGTGCTAAAAATTATACCCAGGCAATACTCTTCTTATACATTACAATCCATGAAGATCTAGAAGGTGCAGAAACTGAACTCCCTTTTTAAGCTACCTTAAAATCTCTTGGAAAAGAATATTATAGATCATCTAATTATAAACGAGATGCTGAGTGTTTTTGGGGTTTTTTCACATTTCATGTTAACAAAAAGAAAAGACAAAAACTTACCTTCCTTCTGCACGGATTGCTCTTTTTCACCTTTAATTGTGTTCCTTTTCCCACTAGTTTTTTCCTTTCTATTTTCAGATATCCTTGTTCTGAAAACTTCCCTCCCTTGTCCTGTTTCCCTCGCACTGCCATAGGCTTTGCTCTTTCTTTCATAGGCAAATTCCTCAATGATGTGGCTCACTTTACAATGTTTCACTGTTCACTTTCTTATCACTGGTGTTCCTTCTCGGTTTCCCAGTTTCCGTCAATGTTATCATTTGCCCCCCAGTTCTCCACGTTTCAAAAACTGGCATGCAGGGGGATGGTGGAAATAATCACGTTGGGGACAACAGCTTATACCATGCCCCTAGAACAGGAGCGCAATGTTTTTCAAATAGTTTTCATTATATTACATTATTCTCTGTGACTTCTGCTTCACTGTATCTCATTCTTAGCCTATTACCAAGCCCGCTGTTGTTTTCTGTTTTCCTCATCTGTCCCCAAAGTAGTTGCATTGTAGGTTCAAACATTATCATTTAATGCTCAATATGCTGTTAGCATTCTAGGGAAAGCCTACCAGTATGGCTTTCCTCTGCGGAGACTTGTTGAGCGTGCAGAGTTTTTGCTTTGCCTTTTAAGAGCTTCATTTTTCCTACATCACAAGAGATAGTTCTTATTCGTTTGTTAGTTAACAGATTATTTCTTAGGAACTTCTCTGCCAGGTTTTATATTTAACAAATTGGGTACAAACATTTTATCTTATTATTGTAAGAGATTATTTTAAAAAACTTAATTTTGTGTGTGAGTGTGTATTACTCTTAAGACTGGCAAAAAAGACAATTATTTTTTAGAATGAAAAATCAGCCCGGTTGCCTGGAACTTGATATTTTTCTACCGTTTAAAAATAGTAGTCAGGAGGGGTGCCTGGCTGGCTCAGTCAGTGGACCATGTGACTCTTGATCTCGGGCTCGTGAGTCTGAACCCCACACTGAGTGCAGAAATTACTTAAAAATAAAAATTAAAAAAATATTTTAAAAAATAGTAGCCAGGAAAAATTGGTCCTCCCATCTGAATTCCCTGTCACCAACTCCAAATAAAATATTGTTTTATGATGTACTATGTGAAGTTAGCTATGTGCAAGAAAAGAATGAATGTATCCATGTTAAAAATGTTAAACATATCATATAAAGATCAACACTGCAGTTCATTTCTTTCAAAAGTATTGACTGTCACCTCCATAGCTAAAAGTGCCAAAGGATAGCAAGTAACATACTACATAAATTTAAATCATCCGTTGTTTTGGGGGAATACCTGTTGTCCCTGAACAATTTAAAGTTCAGCAGCCATAATATACAGAGATTTAAAACTTCAGGTCCTTGAGGGATAATGTGCCAATGATGCAATTATATCAAACTTTGAAAAACCGAGAGTAACCCACAGTTCTCCCAAAATAATTTCAAAGAACTCATAAAAACAAAGTCTTCTATTCCTCCCTGTCCTTCCTTGCTACATCTTTTTTTTCTTGAATGATTACAGTGTAGAATATTTAACAGTCTACAGAGAAAAGTTCTCCCTAGAATTCTAAGATACACATTTTTTCATTTGTGGAACTACTCCTAGTTTTCAAAGTTTACTCTTTTAAGACAGTTGTCCCAACAAGGGATCAGAAATTTTAAATTTTATTCAATGCATACATAGTGAAGAGGGCCTTCAAGCAATGAACTCTCAGCAGCAATGGACACACCTGGCACCCAGATCTTAGTTTCTTTTTATTTTTTTTTAATAAATCTTATTATTTTTTTATAAATCTAATTATTTATTTTCTACATCTAGTGAATTTTATTTTTTTATTTTAATTAATCCAAGTTAGTTAACATATAGCGTAATAATGGTTTCAGGAATAGAATTTAGTGATTCATCATGTCCATATAACACCCAGTGTTCATCCCAGCAAGTGCCCTACTTAATGCCCGTCACCCATTTAGCCCATACCCCCACCCCACACCCCTCCAGCAATCCTGTTGGTTCTCTGTATTTAAGAGTCTCTTACGGTTTGCCTCCCTCTCTATTTTTATCTTATTTTTTTTTCCCTTCCCCTATGTTCATCTGTCGTGTTTCTTAAATTCCACATATGAATGAATGAAATACTTGTCTTTCTCTGACTTATTTCACTTAGCATAATATACTATCGTTCCATCCACATTGTTGTGAATGGAAAGATTTCATTCTTTTTGATCGCCAAGTAATATTCCATTATATATATATATATATACATATATATATATATATCATCTTCTTTACCCATTCATCTGTTGATGGACATTTTGGGTCTTTCCATACTTTGGCTATTGTTGATAGCACCGCTATAAACATTAGGGTGCATGTGCTCTTTCAAATCAGCATTTTTGTATGCTTTGGATATATACCTAGTAGTGCAATTGCTGGGTCACAGGGAAATTCTATTTTTAAGTTTTTTGAGGAAACTCCATACTGTTCTCCAGAGTGGCTGCACGAGTTTGCATTCCCACCAGCGGTGCAAAAGTGTTCCCCTTTCTCTGCATCCTCATCAACAACTGTTATTTCCTGAGTTGTTAATTTTAGCCATTCTGAGAGGTGTGAGGTGGTATCTCATTGTGGTTTTGATTCGTATTACCCTGATGATGAGTGGTGTTGAGCATCTTTTCATTTATCTGTTAGCCATCTGGATGATTTCTTTGGAAAAGTGTCTGGTCATGTCTTTCACCCATTTCTTCAATGGATTATTTGTTTTTAGGGTGTTGAGTTCGATAAGTTCTTTACAGATTTTAGATACTAACCCTTTATCTGATATGTCATTTGCAAATATCTTCACCCATTCTGTCAGTTGCCTTTTAGTTTTGCTGATTGTTTCCTTCCTTTTTATCTTGATGAGGTTCCAATAATTCATTTTTGCTTTCGTTTCCCTTGCCTCCAGAGACACGACTAGTAAGAAGTTGCTGCTGCCACAAAGAGTTTGCCTGTTTTCTCCTCTAGGATTTTGATGGTTTCCTGCCTTATATTTAGGCCTTTCATCCATTTTATTTTTCTGTAGGGAGTAAGAAAGTGGTTCAGTTTCATTCTTCTTCATGGTGCTGTCCAGTTTTCCCAACACCATATGCTGAAGAGACTGTCTTTTTTCCATTGGATATTCTTTCCTGCTTTATTGAAGATCAGTTGGCCATATATTCGTGGGTCCATTTCTGGGCTCTCTATTCTATTCCATTGATCTGCATACATGTTTTTGTGACAGTAACATACTATCCCGATGATTACAGCTTTGTAATACAGCTTGAAGTCAGGAATTGTGATGCCTCCAGTTTTCAGATCTTGGTTTCTAAATACAGTTCTCATCTGAAAAGACATGTAGTTCCTCTTTCCAAGGCTGGAGCCAGAAAAGGACAAAATTGGCCTGGAGTAGTTTACTGCACTAGAATATAAGGAAGTATGCAAAGAATTACAGGAATATTTCAAAAGACCATAGAATCCCACTTGATAAGACTTCCATTGGCCAAATCTGGGACAGATTATTTCGAGCATCAAAATAAATAATGGTTAAAATACATTATAATCCATAGAATAAAATAAGAATGCATGAGTTCTTCTGAAAGGAAGTAAGGAAAACTCTTTCTTACAGGAGGATGCCAAAAAAATAGATATAAAAAAATGATGTCATTAGAAAGACATTAAAGGTTGCTGTAGTAATAGATTAGAGCAGGTTAAATTGATCGCAGGTAAATGGAAGCATCATAGTTATCAGAGGTGAAAGTTCGATGAGAAACAGGATATTTACATGGTGTCAAAGTATCCCACTTATTAATTTCAAAAACAAGATAATAATAGCTTTACAGCAGGGAGACCTGGAGGATGGCCACCTTAACATCACCAACCACTGGACAAACTGACTCCACGTGCCTTCTGATAGGACGGACATGGCATCACTTCTGTGGGCTTGCTCTCAAAAATACCTAACCCAGGGGCACCTGCGTGGCTCATTCAGTTAAGCAACAAGACTCTTTGATCTGGGCTCGGGTCATGATCTCTTGGTTTGATAGCTGGCAGCCTGCTTGGGATTCTCTCCCCACCTCCACCCTGCCTCTCTTGGCCCTCCCCCCACCTTCAAAAATAAATAAACATTAAAAAATACATAACCTAAATCAAACCATGAGGGAACACCAGACAAATTTAAATTAAGGCACATTCTGAAAATAACCAGTCTATACTTATCAGAACTGTCAAGGTCAGGAAACAAACAAAGGAAAAGGGCTGAGAAATGTTCAGGGAGATTAAAGAAACATGACAACTGAATGCAATGCATGACCCAGCACCAAGTATTAGACCAGGAAAAAAATAGCTCTAAGGGATATTACTAGGTCAGTAGACGAAACTTTATTATGGGCTGTAGATTAGATAACAGTATTGTATCAGAGTTAAATTTCCTGATCTTCATAACTGCATAGTGGCTATGTAAGAGAACGTCCTTGTTCCAAAATACTTCAGTAGTTAGTGTCCAAGGGGCAAAATATCTTAAACTTACCCTCAAAGAGTCCATTAAAAATTCGTTTTTCAAAAGTTCGCTCTGGAGGGTCTCGCGCTGCATGTGGCCCCTCGGCTCCTGGAGCAAAGTCCCGGGCGGCAGCGGCGGGCAGGGTCTGGGGAACCCGGACTGGCCCCACGGGCCACGGGGCTGGCATCCCGCGGTGCATGACAGTCCCCACCCAGGAGGCGGCGACGCAGTGGCGGCTGGAGGTGCCGGGGGCAGCCGGGCCCTGGGCGGCGAGAGGCAGGAGTGCGCAGCCTGGGCGTCGGGGCCTGTCGGGTCCCCAGGCCCCGGCCCCACCTGCGGCGTCACCCCGAGGCTCAGCAGCCACGTGCGAGCGCGGCTGGGCCATCAGAGTGCAGTGCGTCCACTATCAGCCCTCTCCCAAGCCAAGCACAGAGGAGCCTGTCGCGGGGACAGGGAGACTGGGGGCGGGGAACAAGGGCTGCAGGGGCCACAGCGGGCTTCGCGGCCACCGTGCCAAAACAGGACCCCCATCAGGCCACGGGCTTCTTCCTCACGACCTCCCGGCGCAGCTGGTACCGAGGGGCGTGAACCCGCTGAGCCCGCATGCTCGCACAGGTGCAAGTAATGGCTTCAGGACCACACCTGCGCGTGTGAGCAAGCCCCAGGGCAGGGCCTGGAGGCACAGGGACACCGGAACCGTGGAGGTGAGCCGCCTGAGGAATGAGGGGCTCGAGGCATTCTGCAAGGGCACTGCCCCCACCTCCACCCCGTGCGCCGGGTCAGCCTGGACGTGGACATCGCGTTCATCATTTACGGGGAGACGGGGAAGCTGCTCAACAAGGTATGGCCGGCAGACCGAGCCCCGTGAGGCTGCGTGGGCCCTGCGCCCGGGCACCTCCAGACCGGCCCGGACGTCCCTCTCCTCCAGCACACTCTGTGACCTGGGACTACCCCTGTGGCCACCAAGTCCGCGTGTTCCATGTGTCCCTGCAGTCTGGATGGTATCACCATAGTGCCGATGCGTCCAGCAAGGTTGGGCGTCTCTCAGGCCTGTGAGTCTGTGCACGCTGTCTCCATGCCTACTCATGAGTCATGTGCCTGTATTTCATGTTGTGTGTCATGTGACCCTGTGTTCCACTTCCTGGGGTGCCCGCGTCCTCCTGTAGGCATAGCCGGGCCCAGCCCCGTGCTTTCCACCTTGGGCAGCCAGGGCCCTTGTCCTGGCCTTCCACCAATGCCAGGCCTTGGCCTAGCCTCGCCACATTCCAGGGGCTGCCTCCCTGCCCTACTTCTCCCACCAGTAGCCTTAACTGGTCCTTGGGGCCTCCCCCTGGGACCGGATGGCACCTGTCACCCTCAGAACCACCTTCCCAAGGCACAATAAACCAGATCTTGTTGGGGGGAGGGGAGTAGTTTACCTCAGTTGTGTGTGGAGAGCAGGTACATGTATTACCACATTCTTTTTGCAAGGTACGCAGTTCCCACACAGTTTCCTGTGTCCTTATGACAGTTCCCATACTCTGGATCACCAAGGGTGAATGGACTCTCCAGATAAAGGATGATCAGGAAAACTTGGTCATACCACATGAATAAGCAGATTTTTTTTTTTCCTTCTTAGGAAAAGAAGTAACAAATAGACTCATGTAAGAATTAACAATAGAGCTAATTAAGTTGTAGAATAACATTTTGGGGATGATGGGCTGGAGTGACCCATTCATGATAAGCTTGCAATAGTTAAACCTTCTGCACCCAGTGGGCTTGTTTGATTGTAAAACACAGCAAACAACATAGAGTTAGTGACTTCACAGTTTTAATATTCAGCTTGAAACTTTACTTTCCTAAAAGTCAGTGCTCACAATAAGTCTCTCCATCAGCAGGCAACAAGGGAACAATAATTTTGCTAGAAGACTGACAATTAGATACTAAGTAGAAAAAACAGGCACTGGTATTGGAGGAAAGGAGATAAAATTATCACTTCCAAACTATGTGATTTTTTATTTTAATTTTATTAATTAATTTTTATTTTTTAATTTTTATTTTTATTAATTTCTATAAAAAGTATGTTTTTATAATTAAATTATATAATTATAAAAATTACATTAATTTTTATTTTTTAAATTTTACATCCAAGTTAGTTCGCATATAGTGCAAGAAAAAAGAAGAGGACCAATTAAAACCGTTCTCCGTCAATAAAGAGTTTAACTGCCATAATAACAGATAAATAAAGAAAAATCAGTAATTTTCTTGTGGCCAGTTGGAAGATATACTGACCAGAAAAAGATGCCATTATCAATCATATTAAAATTGTGAGAAATCTTAGGATGACTCTAACAAGAACAGTGCAGAACTTACATGAAGGAAACAGTAAAAGTTTATAACAGTAGTTCCATAACCAGTAAACTAAATGAATCCTGACGCAAAATCTAGAGTTCACCTGTGTTATTTTGTCAGTGAACAAAAAATAATTCTTTGCTAATGTAAGGGTTAAATTGTAGTGTAGGGCTAATGCTTAGCTTGAAAAATAACAGCTTTGTGTTGACACTGAAGGTTAAGAGATAACAGCCTTCCTTTGCTCTGGTAAACTACGCCTCATACCCTTGTAAATTAGGCTTCACGAATTAAGGAAACAAAAGTTCAAAGAAAAGAGCATGAGAGGCAGGGTCAAGGAGATCCACTGGTTGCAACTTAGAGGCAGAAAGTCTAAAGTAAACACCTCATTAGGCAACTGTTTCTAACTCATCTGGAACCTGTTTCTTTGTTCTGTTCCCAGGTGATGATAAAACGATGTGATCGGTTATAAAAACTCTGTACCCCGGCTGTTCGGGGCCGCACTCTTATCAAGAGTGTTGGTCCCGATCGGTCGGCCTTGCCTCTCATTGCAATAGACTTTGCTGTGACTGTCACTGGTGCCCGTAGCATTCTGTTTCAGGAGTCGTGTGGATGCAACACTGGCAAACTACAAAATCACTGTGTCAAAGTGATACCTTCAAAATTGAAGCAGGAGGAGTTTCTACAAAAGACGGTAGACGTGAAAGAGGCTTTCATAATCATTTCTCACAAAACCAAACAAAAGAAAAAGTGCTGTTTAATAGCAAAACTGACTCCAGCCACTTTACCTTTCAGAAGAGTGGCATTGTCTCATCTCCTGGTTATGTGGTTCTTTTATTTAGAAAACCACCTCCCTGGGACTGTTTTGTTGAGAAAGCAGGGCCCTGGCTCATGCCAATGGGAAAAGGCTATGATAAAGACAACTGAATTATTCTATTTAAAAATGAAGTTATGGGATTGCACAGTTCAATCCTGGCTCCTGAGAAGGGTTTGGAAAACTGGAAGACAGGAGAGTGGAGAGAGTATTAGGAAGAAAGCCTGGAAACCCTGAAGACTGAAAGGAATCCAGAGTAATAACCAATGAAAAATATCTAGTAGCAGGGAAGGCTAGGGATCTATTAAAATACTCATCCTTCATTTCGAACTTTAGATTGTTGTCTGGTCTTAGGTATGCTCTACTCCCTCTATTACTCCCAAAATTTCAGTTATAGTCATATAAACACAACAGTCTTGAGTAATGGAGCTTTGGGGAACAGAGGAACAGGAATAGCTACCAGAACAGAGAACTTTTGGGTGAAAGGCATCTGAAGAGATCTCTGTCCAATTAATAGCTGATTGCTAAGCTAACTGAGCAGAGCATTCCGTGGTCGCATACAATAAAGAATTGACACTTTACAGAATCGTTCAGGAAGTCACTAAAAAAGAAAACAGAGGGGCGCCTGGGTGGTTCAGTTGGGTTAAGCATCTGACTTCAGCTCAGGTCATGATCTCACAGTTTGTGGGTTCGAGCCCCGTGTCAGGCTCTGTGCTGGCAGCTCAGAGCCTGGAGCCTGCTTCAGATTCTGGGTTTCCCTCTTTCTCTCTACCCCTCCCCCGCTCACACTCTGTCTCATTCTCTCTCTCAAAAATAAATAAACGTTAAAAAAAAAAAAAGAAAGAAAGAAAACAGCAACAAGTCTGGCATGAGGGGAATCGATACGAGACATGCAAAGGAACAGGAAAGGATAGCCTATATTTAATAATGATAGAGGGGTCAATCCATCAAGAAGACTTAACAGTAGTAAATACAGATACATGCGCTTAAAAAACAGAGCCCCCAAAACACTTGAAACAGAAACTGACAGAATTAGAGGGAGAAGTAGACAACTCAACTATAATAGTTGAAGACTTTAATACACTCAGCTCTCAACAATTGATAGAACAACTAGATAGCCTATCAAGAAGAGAGAGAAGACTGGAACAACACTACAAGCCAATTACACTTAATACCATTTATAGAACTCCCCACCCAACCACACACACACACACACGCACACACACACGCACATGCACATGCACACATTCTTCTCAAGTGCACACAGAACATTACCTGCTGATTTTGTGCCATCATATAGTGTGCCAGATGGCATGATTGGCTTCCCTCCACAATATGCTTACAAGATCCATGTTGATGTGTATGGCTACAGTTTGCCCATTTTCATTGCTGTATTCAATAGTCTATTTTACGATCACAACACACTTTATTTGTTCTGTTGTGAAATATTTGAATTGGCCCCACTTGTTGGCTATTTCAATTAATGTTGTTATAACCCTGCATGTGTATGTCTTTTGGTACATGATATGCACACTTAGGATAGATATATACTTAGGAGTGACAGAACATGCTTAAGTCACCTTTAGTAGATAGTGTGAAATGATTTTCCAACATGGTATAAAAATTTAACTACTATCAGTCCTTTTACTGCATAACAAAGTAACAAAAACAGTGCCTTTAGCCATTTTCTTTTATCTCATGGATGTCTGGGTCAGGAATTCAGACTATTTAAGGGTAATGTTTGTGACAGGCTGTGTTCCCCCCACCTCCCCTTAGCCATGTTTCTTTTTTTTGTTTATTAAAAAAAATTTTTTTTATTAGTTTTATTTTTGAGAGGCAGAGAGAGACAGAGCACATGTGGGGGAGAGACAGAGAGAGAGGGAGACACAAAATCAGAAGTAGGCTCCAGGCTCTGAGCTGTCAGCACAGAGCCCAATGCGGGGCCCGAACTCACTAACTGTGAGATCAAGACCTGAGTGAAGGGGGTCAACTCAACTGACTGAGCCACCCAGGCGCCCCATACCACGTTTTTTGTTTTTTTTTTTACTGTTTCAGTTGGCCACAGTCAACCGAGGTCCAGAAGCGGAGGACTGTCCTTCTAATGCAGCATCAGAAGGTCAATAGTAGCCGAACATTAAACAAATTAAGTTAAAAATTAATAACATTTTATTATTTTTATTAATAATTATGTCATTGTTATTATTCCTAGAAGAGTAGCCATTAAAATATTAACAGATACTATCTTTGAATAGTTGCAGATAGGTGATCTTTATTTTCATCTTTAGTTTTGTTATATGTGCAAAAAGCATTTGTTACCTTTGTAATCCAAAACAAATCTATAAAATCCTCTTTTTAGATTTACCTAAAAAATAATTTATTTCTTAACTTTATTTTTTACAGCAGTGTTAGTTAGGTTCACACTGCAAAGTTGAGCAGAAAGTACAAAGATTCGCCGCCGTGTGTCGTCTGCCCTCAAGCGCGCACAACCTCCCCCACTGTCAACATTTGGCACCAACGCGTTTGTTATAATCTGTTATAATCGATGAACCTAAGCTACATTGTTATCACCCAAACTCCAGGTGTACATTAGGATTCACTCTGGCGTCCTACACCAGCATCATAGTATCATACAGAATAGTTTCACCGCCCTAAAAATCCTGTCTTATTCATCCTTTCTTCCACACTCCTCCCTGGCGACCACTATCTTTTTTCCTGTCTGCATAGTTTTGCCTTTTCCAGGATGTCATGTAGTTGGAATCATAAGAGTATGTAGCCTTTTCGGATCTCTTTAACTTGGTAATATTCATTTAAGTTCCCTCCAAGTCTCTTCATGGCTTGATAGCTTATTTCTTTTTAGTGCCGGATAATAAATATTCCATTGTCTGGATATTCCAGTTAACTTTCCATTCACCTACTGAAGGATATCTTCGTTACTTCCAAGTCTTTCTTGGAAATTTTTTATGAATAAAGCTGATATAAACATCCACGTGCAGGTTTTTGTGTGGACCTAAATTTTCAATTCATGTGGGTAAATACCAAGGAGTTTGACTGCCGGATCATATGGTGGGGGTATATTTACTTTTTGTTGTTTTTTTTTTAATTTTTGTTTTAACATTTATTCATTTTTGAGAGAGACAGACCGTGAGCGGGGGAGGAACAGAAAGAGAGAGGGAGACACAGAATCTGAAGCAGGCTCCAGGCTCTGAGCTGTCAGCACAGAGCCCGAAGCAGGGCTCGAACTCACAGACCAAACTAGGAGATCATGACCTGAGCCAAAGTCGGACGCTCAACCGACTGAGCCACCCAGGCGCCCGGGGTGTATTTAGTTTAATGTAATTTATAAACTTCCCAGAAGACTGACCTTTCCACATAATATAACAACTAAACTCTGGACAAAACACAAAACCGGTTCTGGAGTCAACAAAGGCAGACTTTAGAAAAGAGCTAAAACATGGAAGGGATCAACACAGGGTAAGTTCCCTGGATTTTGGGCTTTTGTCTAAAGTGAAACACAGCCAAAACAGAGCAAAGAAGGGCTGATGTTCTCATTAAAAACCACTGCTTTCTGGCCTAAGGGAGGCAGAGCCCAAGACAGAAAGTGAAGGGGAAATTCCGGAAAAAGAAAAAAACAAGGCAGCAGGGAAAGTTCCCCATTCTACGTGTAAGCTCTGCCCGAGTTGTGGCTGACCTCTGAAAGCACACACATTGCATGGCAGGTTGCAGACAGCTGTGAAGGAAACGTAACAATAAATAATAACTGAACTGAGATCTGGGCTGCCACCACCAAAGGTAAGATAGTTTGCAGTTTTGAGTCTAAGCCCGCTAAGTGCCTGCTAAAAGAAAAGCATCTCGTTGGGAGGAATACACGTAATAGAGACCAGAATTTCTACCACATTCACAACGTCCGGGCTATAATCCCAGAACATTGGGCATATGAAGAACCAGGAAAAGGTGGGGTGGCAGGGGGTGGGAAGGGGACAATGAACAGAAACTAAACCTGAGGTGACCCAGATATGACACTATGAGACAAGAACTTAAAATCAGTTATTATAGGTATGCTTTGTGAACTTTATAAAAGTTCTTAATGAATGAAAAGATTGGAAATATTAGAAAAAGAAGTCAAAATTTAAAAGTGAAAACAAGAGCTGAAATAAAACTTCACAGGATGGTCTTTAATATCAGAATGGATATAGTAAACAAAAAGTGAGTGAATTAAAGACAGAAGCGTTTGAGGGTTTTTGTGGGGTTTTCTGTTTGCTTGAGAGAGAGAGAGTGTGAGCAGGGGAGTGGGGGAGAAGGGCAGGGGGAGAGTGAGAATCCTAGACAGGCTCCACGCTTAGTGCAGAGCCCAAGGCAGGGCTCGATCCCACGACCCTGGAATCATGACCTGAGCTGAAATCAAGCTCAATCAACTGAGCCACACAGGTGCCCCAGGACAGATTTTTTTAAATGCCTCAGAGGTCTGTACAGCAGTATCAAATGAGTTAACATAGCTGTCATTGGAGTCCCAGGAGGAGAGGAGTGAGCATATGGCACAAAACAAAAACAGAACTTTTGAGTAAACTGACCAAAATATCCCAAATTTGGTGAAGCACAAAACTTAGAAATTCAAAAATCTAAGCAAATCTTAAACAGGATACATAGAAGAGTACACCTTGGCACATCGTAGTCAAAGTGCTGAAATCCAAAAAGAAAATCATGAAAGAAGCCAGAAAAAAAATGATGCATCTAAGGAAACAACAGCTTGAATGACCAGTTATCACACTGGGGATCTTGGGGGCTAGAAACAGTAGAAATCTTTATAGTTCTGAAATAAATACTCAAAAAACATTTGCTTCAAATGATTATTTAGAAAAGATTTTGTGTTTGAAGATAGTTCTGAAGTCAAAAGTAGCATAATAGAGTAATGTTATCTAACTGCTAACACCCAAAATCGGTTTTAAAATATTCTTTTCAGGAATATCCAAACAAAAACTAGGTGTCCTACAACCATTACCTGTTTTCTCCCTGTCCTTTACACTTTTTTTTTTTTTAATGTTTATTTATTTAGAGAGAGAGAGAGAGAAGGAGACTTAGAGAGTATAAACAGGGGAAGGGCAGAGAGAGAGGGAGAGTGAGAATCCCAAGTGGGTTCCACATGGTCAGCACAGAGCCCAATACAAGGCTCAGACCCACAAACTATGAGATCATGACCTGGACTAAAATCAAGAGTGGGATGTTTAACCGACTGAGATACCAAGGAGCCCCCTGTCCTTTAAACTTTCTAAGGCAGGTTTATCAACAGTTCTTAAATATAAAAGAAATGTCATTTCTTTAAAAAAGCCTTGTTGGGAAGTTTGATTATTTCCAGGTTTTTTGTAACATTATGATTTAAATTCCTCTTTTTAAAAACAAATTGTTAATCCAATCAGTCAATCTGGGACTTGCACTTAGGGGAAAAGGAAACAGAGGGGAATGACTTAGGCTTGTTGGCTGCTACTACAGATAAAATAAGGTCTCTCACCTTTTAAGCCTATCTGCCACAGCATAAAAATTTATTTGGCAGTTTAGGGTAGGCTGTGCCTGTACTTTGGACATTTTATGTCCACAACTATGTACATTAATCTTGGTCAAAGATCGCCTGGGTAGCTCAGTTGCTTAAGAGTCCAACCTCAGCTCAGTTCATGATCTCGCGGTTCATGAGTTCAAGCCCTGCATCAGGCTCTGTGCTGACAGCTCAGAGCCTGCAGCCTGCTTTGGATTCTGTGTCTCTCTCTCTCTCTCTCTCTCTCTCAAAAGAAACATTAAAAAATTAAAAAAAAAAAATCTTAGTCAAAAGATTGGTCTATTGCTTCTGTGTTCATCTGAGATTACCTTGCTCAAAAAAATAATTATTTCAGTGATTATGTTTCTCCAAGTATTTGACTGCAGTTTTTCAGGTATCCTGCCTGCGTTTCTGCTTTGCCTTGGAACTTCCAGTTAAGCCAAAAATGTCTGCTTAGTAGAAGTTGCTCAGGATATGGCAGGCAATGGAGCCTTTTCAGTTTTTAAAATGTAACTAGCCAATTCCCTGGAAGTTGAACTATTTTCCATGAGAACCAGTAAAAATTAATGCACTACTTCAAAAGAACTGATCATGCAGCTTTTATTTACCACGTATTATCTTCTTGGGCATGGGTAGAGTTTTCCTTTCAAATAAGACTATCACATGCTTAACTAGTTCAGCACAAATTGCAAAGGATTCTATGAAGACTTTGCATATAAAATACAAAAATCTGTTACATATACATCCATTTAACAACATTTGTACATTACAATGAGTGCCAATGTCAAAAGAACTCCCTGTACTTAACAAGCAGCATGAATATATTGTGGCGGCAGCCGGTGGAGACGCCCCGCAAAGGGCAAACAGTGTTCACACAGCGCAACCGCTACGAGAGCACAGATCAACAAGGTCACATCTTTTTTCTTTTTTCTTGTTAGTGCATACACAAGGAAAAGGTGGAAGGGGAAAGCAATGGGGATTTGGTGGCAGTCAGTTTTATTGGCAGGTACGCTGCCACAGGCAGACACGCCAGCAGTTGCAAATTGGACACAGACATTAATTAAAGAAACTGCCGCTCTTTATCACCAAAAACACGATTTTATACTACTTTCATTGTTTTGATTTCCAATGGTCAAACTTCAGGTCCCTCCTTCTCACGTTATCAATAGATTTGTGAAGCTCTAGCTAGTGCCCTAATTCCAGGAATAAGGAATTCAGTAATTAGACTCTAAAACAGCCACTTGTATGATCGGTAGCACTGAGTGTTCTCAGGGAAAAAAAAATAATAAAAAATCAGTTCCAGACAGCTTTGGAAAATGAGGGCCAAAGACATAACCATGCATGGGTCCTTTTGCCATTTGTTCACCAGAACCATCCCACAATTACAGACTAAGTTAGTAACCCTTTTAGGAGATATGTGCACCCGTGCACACCCAACACAAGCTGCACTGGGAGACCATGATTTCACATTACTAGTTGTGCAAATGACTTGGCTGGTTGAGATGAAGGCATTAAGAGCGTAAATTGGAACTGTGCTTATAGAAAGCGACAATAAATGAACTAAACAGCGCTGAGCGCAAAGGCTCAAGTGTCAGCACCACTCTCTCAGCACCATGGGAAATTCCCAACAGTAAATAACAAAAGGTTTAAAAAGCATACAATTTGATGAGGTATAACACTCCATATGGGCCGAGAGCACAATTCTTGCCCTTACACTCTTTCTGAAAACAGCCGACCTGTACTGCATTCTTGCCTTAGAGGCATGTCCCAGGTCCTGCAAATGAAAGAGGGCACTTAGCAGAGGGGGAAATACTGGTCTGGAAAAACACCAAATTCTATGAGGCCATATGCCTTCTGAAAAACATCCAAAGTTGATTTTCCGCCAAGTAAAAGCCATTCTTAAGTTGAAGTCCATGAGAAGCTCCTTACAATCCATAATGCTACTAAAACCCACAATTATATTTAGTATCAGCTAAGAGGACGTTTTAATAATAAACACCTACATTTTCATTTGTAGACTCCCTTTCCAAATAGGAAGCAACTCCAAAACATAGTACATCCAGCCAAGCCTAAGTACTATTTTCAGCTATGTTTTTCAAACTGTGAATTGCAACCCATTTGTAAGACAGGAAATGAATTTAGTGGGTCTGAAAAGAATCTAAAAGGGTGGTGGGGGGGGGGGGGGGGTGGAGGAGGGATCAAAGTAGATCACACATAGTTAAGAGTATGTGTATTATTTCACAAAACATTTATTTGAGTTAAAGATTTTATATTGATTCATACACACATACACAATTCTGGGTCAAGATGTAAGAAGTTACTTTTATTATGGGTCACAGTCAATACAATGGCCTATAGAGACCACCAAAAATAACAACCATGGAGTTTCCACCCTGGTGTTAATGTCAGTAAGCGGTCAGTATTGACTGTAACACCAATTTTGTGCTTGGAATCCAAGGTGAGCTAGAGTTCTCAGTTTACCATAAACACTTGTGTTAGACTTGGTTCTTCCCCTTACCCTATACCCTTTGGCAGGGGTATGAGCAGAACAACAACAAAAAAAGAAACCCTAGCTGCAATTGTTTACTTTCAGTGATAGGTTATTCCCAAATGGTTAATTAAGACGCTTGCCTTCTATTTCTAGAGTCATACTGTTAGTATAAGAATGGGCGGCAATTTATTGTCTTTACAGTTTTGAGATTATAAATGGTCTAAAACAGAGCAGTCACGATTTTGTTGTTGGTTTTTGGCTTTTGCAAAATACGCAAACTACAGATACAGACAGAACAAGCAATCCTGTCCTAATCTCCTTTCACATGCCTGTAAAAGGGCGATCAGAATCATCACATGGAGAGCAAAGTCTCTCAGCCCGTAAAGATGGTAACCAATCATTTTCTAAAAACCGATCATCTAAACAAATGACAAGACAACGTTCAGCCTCTGAATTCAAGAATCCAATAGTACTTAGATAACGGGTCGGTTCAGTTCTGGTTCAAGGACTATAGTATACACCTCATCTTGGGAGTTTCTTAGGCAGGCCAGGGGTAGCACTGATTGGCAGCAGCTTATAAAAGAAGTATACTGGGCAGGTCTTCAAACACCTGGGTCCCAGCCTTGGCACAGGCTTCAGATCAGAAGCTAAGTCATCTGCTAGCTTATTTCTTCAGGTGTAAAGTAAGGGGGCTAAAATAAGTGAATTACAGAGTCCCTTCCTGAAATAACCTTATTTAATTTGGATGCAGTTCCAAGATTCTTATCCAGCTTGCTCTGCAACTCTGCCTACTCCTTTAATTACAGCCTTAATTCTTTTCATAACTATTTCCATCAGTTTCACCTCTGACCACCTCTCAAACATCCAAGGTCCCATTAAGCTCACTCAGCCCAGACACTTTTAAAAATCAAGTAAAATAAAGCTAATAAGGAACAAAATTTAAGGCATTTTTTTTTTTTTTATTTCAGCCAAGGAATGATGCATGCTACAGATTAATCTTTACTTTTACCCACTTGGTTTTTCAAAGAATACCACCATTTCAACCCCCAATGAACATGGCACTTGTTGCTTTCTTCTCCTTCTAATTTATTCCAGGTTTTCAAGTGTTTTCTTCAGTAATGATGCTTTCTCCTGCAGCTCAGGTCTGCTGTCCGTCTCCATAGTAGCTAAAGACTCGATTAGGAGCACTCTGCATTCTGATGTCAAACTTTCCCACTGTTTCGATTCTGAATGGAAAAAGAAGAATCTTTATAGAACAAGCAAGCAAAAAAACCCTCAAACTGTTCTTTCTGCTTTTCCTCCACAGAGCGTATCCCCCAAATAAATGCAAAGCAACCCCCTGATGACAGTTTGACATATGATAACAGGTTCAATAGTTGTCTCAAAACCTAATTATTGACAATAACCCGAGAATATGTCCGAGCACTTCATCCTCTGCCCCCCCTCCCCCACACTAGTGGAACAAAGAGGATCTAAGGATGCTGGAGGAAAGCATCCTTAGGAAAGCTGGAGGAAGTAGGAAGAATCAAGGCAAAGCACACAGTAACAAGCCACTTAACACAAAAGCCGTCTTTATAAAACACACTCGGTAAAAAAATCTTGAATAAACTTCACAATTGCAAAGTCAGTCTGAACAGACTGACTTTCTTGAAGGCACCAGAGATCTATACACATACTGGAAATTTTAGAAACTCAGAAAGTATACCAGATCCTCAATCTTGTCTATCAGGCTCTGCCACTTTCTAGTGACGTGGTTTCAAACAAGTTGTCTCACTGTTTAGCCTCGTTTTCCTCATCTAGAATTTATTTCTACACATCTGACTGTGAAAATTCAGTAATGCAACTAAGTTCCTAGCTCTTTTATTTCAACAAGGAAAAACAAGATTATGAGATGTGTAGCATTACTGAGTCTAAAAGGCCTGCTTCATGGAATCCTAGGAGGGGTGCTTTAATTGCTAGGCAGAGAGAGAGGAGAAATAGAAAATATTTAAGACTCTCGAGAAAACTGTTCCATCTTCTCCATTCTTAACCTACGGGGTTAGAAAAATGAAAAAAAAAAAAGAGAAAAAAGAAAAGAGGCCTCCTTTTGAAAAACCCCACTGGAGAAAATGCTAGTGGTTTTCTTTTACCACTGATACAACAGACCTTTAGAAGACATCTGCTTCTTGATAAAAGGTTTAAAAAAAAAGAAAAAAAAAAGAAAAATGGGAAAAAATAGGATTAAGAAAACTGCTATCAAATTTGATGACTCAACTGTTAAAGTGTTTTCCCAACTCCACTCCCTAGTGCGTCACTGTTTCTTTGTGTATGTACAGAGAGCCCTCGAGATAGCTATGGCTTCATAATATATTAAAAGGATATAAAATAAGAGTACCAAATTTAAACACTTAATAAAATTTAAAGGTTTTAGCTTTGTATATTTGACTTACACGCACATGTATTAATTTGTATTTTAGATTATACACTTATTAAAAACAAAAACAGAAAAAAATTCCTAAACTATATGCCATAAAGTATCCTGCCTTTCTGATCCTCTGATCAGAACCATCAAGAGCTCACCTTCAAGTTTTTTAAGCAGTAATTCTATCACAGATAAAGCTTCCGTTCTCACAGATGAGTAGGTCTTATTTTCTAAGAAGAAAATCAGATAGTTCACGTTATTTGTTTTATATGCCTTACAAACAGAACCTTCGAGAGTAAATTAGTGTTACTGGAAGAAAGATATTCAGAAATTATAAATTCAGAGAAAGATATACCTGTTCTTAAGTAAGCTTCCTTTTGCTTATTATCATCAAATACTTAAAATATGCTACATGTCCATATTTCTTACTTTAAAAAAAAAAAAAAAGCAAACTGTCAGCCAAATATACCAATGCCAGTATTTGAAGGACCCGTTTTAGAAGTGAGAAATCAAACGACACTATCTCAGAGTTGTCTTCACATGACACCTGAGAAAGGTATTTAGGTTTACATGATGAGTTCCTCATTTTATCAGAGAACATTAGTAACCCAGAGGGTTAAGGACAATCAAGGACACCTGTGTCTTCACTGCCAGTTCCTTTATTTTTCCTTCATTTTTTAATGTTTATTTATTTATTTTAGAGAGAGAGACAGCATGTGTGCATGCAAGCGGGGGAGGGGCAGAAAGAGAGGGAGAGAGAATCCTAAGCAGGCTCCACACTATCAGTGCAGAGCCCAACTCAGGGCTTGAACTAACAAACCATGAGATCATGACCTCAGCCAGTATCCAGAGTCAGACGTTTGACTGTGCCATCCAGGCGCCCCTTGGCTGCCAGTTCTTATTCAAAAGCATTCTACCTCCATGAACTGCAACTGAAACATGCTTCCCTAGTGTCTATTTTAGACACAGCATCTAGTTCAGGGTGATACCGTCTACCAAAAAAATTAACAGACAAGCAAGCCTGAGGCAAGGAAAGCACAAGATGAGCTTATAACATCCTTTTTTTGCTACAAAGTACAGAGGTGCCTAAAAGGATGCTAGCGACCTGTCAGTAAGACCCAGGAGTCAGCTTAAAGAAGCCTCTGCCAGCCAAATCTGGAACCATCCGAGTAAAAAATTACTTAAGGAAAATAATTAATTATAAACCAATGGGGGGAAAAGGAAATCCACAAATCAGTACTGATGAGATAAAGAGAGGGAGAGGTGGCATCTTGTTTATAAGAGGATGCCGATGGCCACATGGTAAACGTGAAGGAAGTGCCCCGAGGTAGAAAATCACCCTCGTAAACACTGGTTCAGGGAAAAACCCTTGATGCATGCTAAGTCCAAAGAGGATATTTTGAAGAGGGGTGGTTTATCTGCATGGTCTTAAAGTACCTTCTCTGGGACTGCTGGTTAAACATAGTTAAGAGGAGCAGGTTGTTGGAATGGTCTTAAAGTGTGTTCCCACGGGCTTATCAGACACAAGGGAGAAAAAGAGTAATGAATAAAGAATAAAGAAATAAAGAATAAAGAATAAAGAAAAGTGAGTAGTACCCTGAGGAGGTGATCAAAACTAACATCACCAATCAGGGCAGATGAACACTGTGTGCCTCTGGAAGTGCAAGGATACATCACTCACAGAGTGTCCCAGCCAGGAATTCATAACCTGCATCTAGTCACCGGTAAGCATGAAACACCAAGTGAGAAACATTCTAGTTTTAAAAATGGGGGGGGGGGGGGAGTGGGGAAGGGGGAAGACTTTTCTTCAAAATTATCAATGTCATGTAAGATAAAGAAAGGCTGAGGAAGTGTTCCAGATTCAGGGAAACTAAAAAGACATGACAGCCAAGTCCAGTAAATGATCCTGGACTGGACTCTTTACTAATGGGAGGGGAGAAAGAACTTTGTTGAGGGCACATGGGCGGCTCAGTCAGTTAAGCATCAGACTCGGTTTTGGCTCAGGTCATGATCTCACAGTTCGTGGGATCAATCTCTGCACTAACAGCATGGAGCCTGCTTGGGATTCTCTCTCCCTCTCCTTCTGCCCCTGCCCCATTTGCGCACATGCACGCACGCTCTTTCTCTCTCAAAAATAAATAAATAAAAACATTAAGAAAAAAAAAAGAACATAGTTATGTCAACTGAAAACCCTGAATATGAATGGTAAAAATCTGACTAAACTTACTGCATCAGTGTTACACTCCCTACAGCTGGTAACTGCACGTGTTACATCAAAGAGCACACGTGGCAAACTAAGGAGCAAAAGGGCACAATGTCAGCAACATACCGTCAATGGTTCAAGAAAAAACACAGGTACACAGAAGTACAAATGATGAAGTAAATGGGACAAAATATTAACAGGTGACCTTGCGTAAAGGATACACACATATTATATGCACTATTTCTGCAACTTTTCTGTAAGTTTGAAATTCTTTCCAAATAAAAGTTAAATAAAAATACTTATCACAAAGGTTCTCCTAACCTAGGGGTTAGTTCCAGAGTAACATGCCACAGTTTGGGGACACATGTCGAGTACATGAAGTAGTTCGGCAGCTGTTCTGTGAATGAGGCTCCTTGCACAAGGGAGGGAGTATCTGAAGCTCCACTCCCCGAGCTCTAAGGTTAGGACTCCTTATATCCACATCAGCTCACCACACTCACCTAAAGAATATGTGATTGATTTACAAGTTTCGAGAAGAATTTCAGCCAAAGCTTCAGGATCTGCATGTTCTTCTTCCAAAAGCATTAATCTGTACAATAAAAGCAAGATACAAGTGCCAGTCATTAAAGAAACATCCCCAAACTTTTCTGGCACAATTTCTATCTGCATGTTATCGCTTTACAATGTCACTTCAGCTATTTGGTTTTAAAATTTGAAAGAATTCAGGGGCCCCTGGATGGCTCAGTCGGTTAGGCATTCGACTTCAGCTCAGGTCATGATCTCGCGGTCTGTGAGTTCGAGCCCCGCATCAGGCTCTGTGCTGTCAATTCGGAGCCGGGAGGCTGCTTCGGATTCTGTGTCTCCCTGTCTGCCCCTCCCCCACTCACGCTCTGTCTGTCTCTATCAAAAAATGAATAAACGTTAAAAAAATTTTTAAAAATGAAATTTGAAAGAATTCCTTGATTAGATCTAAAACGCTGAGTGGATGCAGGAGGCAAAATAAATGACTAAACTGTGTGTGAAGCAGAATTACCCCTGAAAAAAGGCATTCATCGACTGTAGCACTCCGAGCTGCACCTTCCATGTGCTGAGTTTCAGCCGCTCACACATCAACTTGCACAGCTCCTGACGGTAACAACCTGGGGCAAACAGAACAAGACAAAGCGAGACAGAGAGTGCAGGAACAAGACACACAGTGAGAGAGGGACACACGAGGGACAGACAGAAACCGGAGCACAGAAGGATTGGGAGGGTAGGAAAGAGGAAAAAATAAAACATATGCCTTTAAATTAAAGCCATGAAATCTCAAGAAACTTCAGCGTAACTTTGTGCCCAATTCCCAAATTTCCCAGACCAGAAACATCCCCCCATCCAGGGTCCTATGTAACTGCTCATAAATGTTCGTTTTCAAGGCAATATCCTTCTCCAAGGAACTAACAGAGAATCTTAACCACACTCCCTTTTCCTGTAAAATACCCTGAGTCACAGCCAAAGAAAGCAGAACTCTGGAGGCAGGGAACTCCTCTCTGGACACTCACAAACTCCTGCATATTATAGGCTTATCAAGAGACAAGAATGCTTTGTTCCCAACATGTTATGCCAACTGCACTTGTTATAATTACATCATTAATAATACGCTCAATGACGAAAAGGAGGATAAAACTCAACAAAGTAGTTATTTTTTAAATGCTGTCAAATTTAGTATGATTCACAAATGTAAAGATGCATGGGGATAAAAATCTAAAAGAATTCTGCACCTGACTTGTTTTCTAATAGACTACAATTTCTTTCTCCACCATAAACAAACATAAACCAGGAATTGTAGATGCTACATTATTAGTAAGATGTACATAAGAAGCCAATGTGGAACAATTAAATTCTCAGACCTTGGCCCTCTCCTCAATAACTAGCAAATGAATGTACATTCCATTGCCCTACACTATAATGTACTGCTTTGTGTGGGATCTTTTTTATAGAATTTCCTACTTTAATTTTTCCTATCTATCAAGCAAAAGTCAGGAGTCCAAATGGTGTCAAATGAAGTGGATTTTCACTGCAGCCCGTAACATAAGATGAAGAAATAAGACTACTTAACAAATCTCTGTCTTATGGAAAATTCTTCCAATACATAGCAAATATGCTGTATGAAGGTCACACAAGGAACAGCCAAGGCTCAAAGACAATCTTAAGTCTGATTTTAGACATATGCAATCCTGAATAATCAACAATATTCTATACAGTATCCAAGATTATTAACATGTTCAGCAGGGTGCTCTGCAGGAACCAGCATAAGGCAAACTCAGGAGCACAGTGTCATCCCAAGAGGCCCTCTGAACTAACTGCAACTTAAATCAAGAGCAAAGGTTTAGTGGTTCTTCACTTAAACCTTTGGAAATATATATTCAACTTAAAAAATCTCTCAAAAAGTTCCAAGTTTCTCAGTGAAATACAGATTTCACCTGTTTATTGAAGATTTGGTAACAAGGCCGTTAGTTTTGAAGAAAAGAGCTCACTAATAAATTCTATGGATTCCCCAGAAAAGAGCACCATAAAGAGTAACAATTCTTTTTATGGTCAAAATACATAAAATTTATCATGATTGTTATGGGCTGAATTGTGTCCCCAAATTCATCAGTTCAAGTTCTAAACCCAAGTACCTCAGAATGTGACTGTATTGAAAGACAGGATCTTCAAAGGGGCCATTAGGGTGGGCCTCAATGCAGTCTGACTGGTGTCCTTATAAGAAGAGGTTAGGACACAGACACAGATGGTCATTTACAAGCCAAGGAGAGAGGGTACAGAAGAGCCCACACTGCCAACACCTCAATCTCAGCCTTCCAGCCTCCAGGACTGGGAAAAAGTAATTTCCGTTGTTTAGTACGCCCAGTGTGTCTTACTGTGTCGTGGCGGGAGCCCTCGCAGACCCTACACGGGTGTCCACGAGACTGTTTGCGGAGGTAGGAGGACAGTTTACAGTGAATCCCTACTATGAATCAGACTCCGCAAGCAACAACAACTACCAACTGCCACACAGAACATCCTCGTTCCCACCAAGTAACCTCCGGTTACAGCACTTCACGCGCAGATTCCAGTGCTTACGCTGGGTCTCCACGTTCCGGGGCCAGGCTTTGCCCAGGCTCTCAAAGGCTCCCAGCAGACATTCCAGCTGGAGCTCCTTCTCCTTCTCATTCTCATCTTCGTTTTTGGCTGTCCGAATGCCAGTGCTCTCAGGTGAGTTCTAGGATATAAGAAAGCAAATTTTAATTTTTTTCCTTCTGAGTTACAGGTGTACTACAAAAACAACCAGGGTACCACAGTAGGAAATGTTAACTGAGAATTAAATGCTAAATTCTCTATCATGAGTCTTCCTTTTTGAAAAAAGAATTTGTTACAGAAATACTACACCTCTCTAATAAATTTGGAAAATCCTTTAAAGCAATCTGTATGAAAAGGTGAAAAATATGCTGTATATGTAGCTTTGTTTGTTTTTATGTAGGCTCCACGCTGGGCATGCAGGCTTGAACTCACGACCCTGAGATCAAGACCTGAGCTGAGATCAAGAGTCAGACTTCCAACTTTGGCTCAGGTCATGATCTCACAGTTCATGAGTTCAAGCCCTGCATCGGGCTCTGTGCTGACAGCTTAGAGCCTGGAGCTGCTTCAGATTCTGTGTCTCCCTCTCTCTCTGTCCCTCCCCTGCTCGCACATTGTCCCTCTCTCCCTCTCTCAAAAATAAATAATATGAAACATAAAAACAAAAAAGATTAAAAAAAAAAAAGGAGAGAGACACATGGGGCACCTGGGTGGCTCAGTCAGTTAAACATCCAACGCTTGATTTCCAGTCAGGCCATGATCTCACGGTCATGAGATCAAGCTCCCTATCTGGGCTCTGCACTGACAGCAGGGAGCCTGCTTGGGATTCTCTCTCTCCCTCCCTCTGCCCCTCCCCTGCGTGCGTGCACATGCTCACATACTCTCTCTCAAATAAACTGTAAAAAAAAAAAAAAAAACCAAAACAACAAACAAAAAAAAGGGCACCTGGGTGGCTCAGTCAGTTAAGCATCTGACTCTGGCTCAGGTCATGATGTCACGGTTCGTGAGTTCAAGCCCCACTTCGGGTGAGCATGATCCTCACCTTCAGGTAAGCTCAAGCCTTACTTCGGGTGAACCCCACTTCTCTCTGTCCCTCACAGGATTCTCTCTTTTTCTGCCTCTCGCTCACTTGCACCCTCTCTCTCTCAAAAACAAAAAAGAAGAAAGAAAAAGACTCAGATGCTTAACTGACTGAGCCACCTAGGCACCCCTGTATATGTAGTATTTTAAGCATAATACAAAAAGATTGGCATTTGAGTCATGGGATTAAAAATGGAAGAACCTGGTAATCATCTAAATCCAAACTCTTTCTTAATAAGAAAGGGAAACAAGCTGAGAGGTGACTCATGCAGCTAGCTGGTGAAATAATGTATTTAAAACACAGTCTCCTAAATCCATGTATATCCATATATCAGTATATAACAGAAATTATCTAAACTGCTTTTTGTTAAAAGAAAACCAATGAGCAGCAACACAAGAAATACAAATCCTATTTAAAACATTTCATGTTTCTTAAAAAAAATAAGCCATAACCTTTTTCTCTCTGAACCAGTGTCCAATCTCCAAAAATGAGTACTTCATTTTCCAAATGACACCTAAGTCTTTTTTATCAAAGTCCCCTCAATATACAGTAGAGACAAATAACAGAGACACCCTGAGGGGGCGCCTGGGTGGCTCAGTCAATTAAGTGTCTGACTTCAGCTCAGGACATGATCTCACGGCTTGTGGGTTCCAGCCCTGTGTCAGGCTGTGTGCTGACAGCTTGGAGCCTGCAGCCTGCTTCAGATCCTGTGTCTCCCTCTCTCTCCACCCCTCCCCCATTCTCACTCTGTCTCTCTCTCAGAAATAAACAAACACTGGGGCGCCTGGGTGGCTCAGTCAGTTAAGTGTTCAACTTCGGCTCAGGTCATGATCTCGGGGTTTGTGAGTTCAAGCCCTGCATTGGGCTCTGAGCTGACAGCTCGGAGCCTGGAGCCTGCTTCAGATCCTGTGCCTCCCACTCTCTCTCTGCCCCTCCCCCACTCACACTTTGTCTCTGTCAAAAATGAATAAACGTTAAAAAAAATTTTTTTTAAAACATTAAAAAATTAAAACAACAAAAGAGTGACACACTGACCTCCCTGTCTTCATTCTAGGATGACTAGGATGGCTTCTGCACACACTTAAAAGGCAAAAGCACATCACCACTATGTTAGAGACTGTCCATTCGCTCCAACATTCACTCCTGCAACTCACTGTTCCCATAGCCATGCGTTTCTCAGCTTGCGGGTTGAAATCCCTGCAATAAACTGCTCTTTCTGCTCTGTTTAAAAAACAAAACAAAACACACACTCTCCCCTTCTCCCATGAAGGGCAAATGGACGCCTAGAAGACTACCTTTCCTAGCCTCTGTTGCAGCCAGGTGTGGCCACCTAGCTAAGTACCAGGAAATACAAGTCAAAGTGCCACAAAGTGTCCAAGAACTCTCCTTGAGAGAGAATGGCCATGCCTACTTGGATCCTGCATCATTTCCTCATCTCCTCTGCCACCACCCGCCTGGAAGGCAGTTACACCTGCACACTGTAGGGAAGGCAGAGCTCACAGCATAATCAGCCAGAATGCCTAGCTTCCTAGGTGACAGAAAAGCATCTATCTTGTTTGAGGCCATGATATTGCGGGATTTTCTGCTATTATGCAGTTACACTAATCCTAATAAAATATGTAAACAGGGTACGTGGAAAATCTTCCTTTCTTTCCCTTCTTTTTAAATTTTTTAAGTTTTTAAGTTTCAAAATTTAAAAAATTTTTCTTTTTAATCTTTTTAAATTTAGTTTTTATAAACTAGACCAGAAGGGGGGGCACCTGGGTGGCCCAGTCAGTTAAGCGTCCAACTTCAGCTCAGGTCATGATCTCGTAGTTCGTGGGTTTGAGCCCCACATCAGGCTCTGTGCTGACAGCTCAGAGCCTGGAGCCTGCTCTGGATTCTGTGTCTCTCTCTCCGTCTCTGGCCCCTCCGCTAGTCACATTCTTTCTCTCAATAATAAATAAATGTTAAAAAATAAATTTAAAAATAAATAATAAATAAAATAAAATAAAATAAACCAGAAGGGTTTACAGGTGGTCGTTACCTTCTTGATGAGAGGTATGACAATGTCCGAAAACTCCTGGAATCTGTCTTCTTTGGTGGCCTTTAAGACATCCGCCGCACAGTTGATTGCTACGATCTTATATTTAAGATTCTCTTTGCAACACTCCTTCAGAACAGCCTGGAGAATTTCATTTGTGCTGGGCTGATTGGGCACAGGCTTTTCCAGCTGTGCACTAGAGGATCCACACAAAAGAATCAGGACAGTTAGTAAGGAATGCAGCTTTCGGATTCTGTTTAAGAAATGGCATCGTCACTGGAAGAACATTTACCTGCATGCTGTCACCACACAGGCAATGGCTTTCAACAGCTCTTCCTAAAGGGTTGAAAGATGAGGGAATACTGTTAAGCACATGTGTGTCATTGACATTCTATATACGATGACTGCATTACCTGAGGAGTATTTAATAACTTAGCCAGAGTCATAGTATCTTTAACACGCTTTACTATTTAACAAGCACATCCACAGAGTTTTACTACAAACCACAGAGGGAGGACAAGTGTCTTCATCTCCACTTTAGAAAGCCTAGAGACCTGACTTGTCCAAGGTCAATCACAGAAGTCCCAGTCCAGCACTTCTTCTACAGTACTGTGTTGGCCGCCACTGACTGTGACCACAGCAAGTCGACTGTTACATGCTGCCACATGTCATGTTCCCCGCTGAGTGTTCACTCTAAGTAATCTACTATCACCCGTGTGTATGAAGTGACTAATTCACAGGCCTCGGCGATGGGCACCCTCAGCTCCAGGTTTAGGCACAGCTTGCTTTCTACTCAATTTCACGTGTGCCAAATCCTGATCTGTTCACGAGGTCACCAGGTATGAAACAGCCAACCATGTGATTTAAGACTTCTCTTGGAAAGCTAAACGTGATAGATAAAAATCAATCTCCAGCATTACTATGCAGTATTCAAAAACATGTGGGTTACACTTTCATGAAACATCATATTTAATCAGGCCAAGTTTACACAGAGCTTCCCACTGGCTAGAAAAGCTGGTTCAGATAAAACAATCCACCTGACATCCCACAAAAGCAGATTCTAATTTTTATGGAAAATGAAAGATGAAATCATAATCCTTTAAGGATACCTTCAATTTAACTGGGCATGAATGGTTCCTTTACCTTTCCTGCCCATGTTCTTCCAGCCAGGCCTTGCAGTAATGCGGCCAGGATCATTCCCAGATATGGAGGTACTAGGGAGCTGGTCTGTTTTGCAATTGATGCCATGGCAATTGCACCCTGGGCTTTCATTTTCCAGGACTGGGACTGCAAAGCCTTCTGGGTAATGGTAATCAACTCCTGCAGGTATAACCGAATGCCACCAAAGGAACCTAGGTTATGAAAAGCAAAATGAGAGCAACTTTTAAATGACAAAAAAAAAAAAAAAAAAAAATCAACTTTTTTCTAAGTCTGAAAAAGAAAAAGGCAGTGACCATCAGCAATAAATGTTCTCAACGGTTACATCATACCACTCTCTGAAAGAGAGAGAAAGAGGGGAGTGTTGGAGTGTCGTGATATACCTTTATAACAGTAAGACTTTATAAACCTGAATATGCCCACAGGAGGGTGTCATGCAAATGGTCACCATCCATTTGTACACGTGAAGGTGAAGTACAGAATGAAGAAGCATTACTCTGAAATAATACACTAAGACAACATAAAATCACCATTCACTCCCAACTCAAATAGGTACGGCTCCACTTTGCTTGGGCAGAGTTCTGTTCTGTTACGTGGGCAGCAATGAGGGCAGAGAGCAAAGAGGTCTGAGGGCCAACCTTGAGAACGTAGCAATTTGGACAGGCTTAAAACCAAATGGGACGCATGATGTTAAAGTCCTGGGAAAGTAACTACAAGAGTTTATAGATGAAAAGTAAGAGTAAAACCCCAGCTGTGGTTTTTAAGAAACAGGTTTAATTCACAGGAACTGTTTACTAACCAGGTACATTTTCCTGCCACACTTCAGTCCATAAGTTACACTCTTCCTTCTCTGCTTTCTCCTCATCAGTAATTTCATGCATGCCCAAAAATGCCAAAGGCAGAACTTCTTTGGCATGGTTCTTCAATACATCCGGGCTGTATCGTCCAATAGCATGAACAGTCAAAGCACAAGAGGTCTTGTAGATGGGTTCTAAAGAGGAGCAGAAACACCATAATCTTCATCATGCTTACTGCTGTCAGTCAGGGTGACTGATCTCAACAGACTACTAGCTCAGCTTGCACCGTGGCAAAACAAATCCGTAAAACCAGTCAGAAATGTTCCTAAGCAAAGCGCATAATATCAGAGGGCAAGACCTGATTTGTACTGTGTTCCTAGATTGCTAACATCTAAGTTAAAAATAGTAGAGAAGAGGAAAAGAAAGGTACCTTCTTTCTCCATGTACCAGCCATTGAGTTTCTGTAGGAGTTTCTCAGTGCTGCTATCCCGTGAAGTCTGAGAGAGAAAGCAACCCTATTTATTCCTTTATAATTACCAAAGTATAATTACTTAATTAAATACAAAATTCAACTCACCCGAACTAAATGGCCCATGGCAAATGCACAGGATTTCTGAATTACACTGTTCCGATCTGTCAGGCCACTAAGCAAAGCACTCATAAGTTTACCTATCAGAAGTAACGGAGAAACACATGACACTTGTTTACCTATCAGAAACAACAGGGAAAAACATTCTGCTCTGTTCCCAGGACAAAAACAAACTTAATCCTGTAATTAGTATCTGATTTATTCCAAGCTAGTTTGGAACCCAAGTATGTTACATTTGTACTATCCACTTGTTTCCTTTGCCTGATATAAAATTAAACAATCTGTGTCTAGAATACTGTAGGAAACGTTGCAAAAATGAGAGCTAGGTACTATAAAGTTCATTTGCCCCATGTAGAAGGCAATCTAAGAAGAGAAAAATGCTAACACAAAATTAGGCATAAAAAGGGGCACCTTGGTTAGTTTAGTCAGTTAAGCGTCTGACTGTTGATTTCAGCTCAGGTCACGATCTCATGGTTCATAAGTTCCAGCCCCACATCAGGCTCCATGCTGACAACATGGAGCCTGCTTAGGAGTCTCTCTCTCTCCCTCTATCTCTGCCCCTCTCCTGCTGTTCTCTCCCTCTCTCTCTCTCTCTCAAAATAAATAAACTTAAAAAAAAAAAATAGACATAAGTGGTAAACAAATCCTACAAAATGGCAGATACTTTCACCTCCTTATACCAGTAAGAAATGATCCAATACTTATAAAACAGTGAACACTAACTAAACTTGATCATCCTTGCACCTTGTTGCAAACAAAGAAACAAAGGCAGAAAGGGGGGGTCAAAGGGAGAAAAACCATACAGAAGATCACAAGCGTGTCTGAATAATTTTTTTTAAAAACCTTGTCACACAAGACATGGCCATACCAAAATGTCACCACACAAGGTTTTGACAAACTCACCTGAGTAAGGTGTTAGGTCCTGGGGACACTGAGTAGTTAATGACACAATGACACTGGCACAGCCTCCCTACAGGGTTACAAAGGCAAAGGTCTAAATTTGATGGTCACAATGTTCTTTCTTTCAAACCCTTTGTCTTAGGTGTCAATGATTTAAAGATGAGGAATATATGAAGCCTAACAGTCCCTGCAGGATTCAATCTGGAAAGAGGAAGGTCCTTATTTTAAATTAGCAATGCAAAGATCTTTTTCAAGGCTTTCAGTAGGAAGATGTGTGTTCTCACATACATTGCAAGTAAGAAAGAAAACTGGTACAGTCTTTCAGGACGGTAACATGTCCTCTTGGCCACCCTGGTTCTAACATTTTCAGTTCTAAGAATTTAACCAAAGGAAATAGCTTCAGGTGTGTCCAAAGACATTCATCACAGTGCCTTGTTTAATATCAAAAAGGCTGAAATCAGATGTTCCTTGAGGGACTGAAGTAGATGATGCTACAGCCACACAACAGAATACCCTATCGTCATTAAAGAGGATGCTATAGAAGACACAGGCCCGGAAAAGAGAGTGGAAGAAAACACTGTGAAACATTAACAGCAATCACCTCTGCATGGTAAACTTAGTGGACAATCTTTAACTTCCTCCTGATCTATAAATGGTAAAATTTTTAAATGCAAGCAGTATTACTTTTGCCAGGAGAAAAAAAAATCTGACTGGGTCTGATCCTTGAAAGATCTTAAACAGGAAGACATTTTTCTAACCAGACACCTGCTGGCCCCTGTGAAAATACTAATCACCACCTAAATCCATCGTGCCTCGATATCTAGAAGCATTTCCATTAATAACTGATCATGATGAGGACCCAGAGAGCATGTACATGGCAACCAGGGAACAGAAATGATTCCACTAAAAAAAGCAAGATACAATTTATTGAATAAGGCACATGTTTTATATTCTGAGTTACAGGTTTTAACTTATTAGTGCAACCATAGAAACAAAATAGTTAATATAAGATATTATTAAGTTTTACAGAGAACTATGAATTTCAGTATGATAGCTGTTACATTTTTGTGGCCCAAACTAATGAAGATGAAAATTCCTCTTGTGAAAAAATACACTTACTTACCTTAGTTCCGAGACCCACACCACTTCTGATCAATTCACATAATCTAGGAACTAGCTCACCCAGCACCGACACATCAAGATACTGCAGGCACTTTGGGAAAAGAATAAACATAAAGTTAACCTCAGAAAATGAAGTCAATACCACATCAATGAAAACTGCCATGTCAAATATGTTACCCGCTGGATCTGACATGAAGTTGAAAATTGCTGGTTTGATTATGCACTGATTTCAACATAAAAACCGCCACTATACTACAAGCAGAAAAACCATTTACCAGTGGGTCAACAATAAAAACAAAACAAGGGGCGCCTAGGTGGCTACGTCGGTTGAGCGTTCAGCTCTTGATCTCGGCTCAGGTCATGATCTTGCTGTTGGTGAGATCGACCCCCACATCAGGCTCTGCACTGACAGGGCAGAGCCTGCTTGAGATTTTCTCTCTCCCTCTCTCTGCCCCTCCCCCGGCTCAGGTGCTCTCTCAAAATAAATAAACTTTAAAAAAAATAATAAATGTTTAAAAAAATAAAAATAAAAGCAAAACAAAAATAACAAAAAAACATTTACTTACTACAGGAGAAAATGAATTATGATTACCCAAAAAGAAAGGATTTCTCTGGGCCTATCTTCCTCTTTCCCAATTCATGTTCAGTGTAAAACACATGAATTGGCTTCAGGGGGCCTGCCCGACCAAACCATCTTATTAAAGTCAACTTCTTAGGTGAATACTATGTTTTAAAAATGCAATGACACACATTCTATTATAAATGAGCGTATCTGTAAGGTATTTGCTAGCCGTTTCTATTTATTTAAGATTTCTTTTCCCCTCAATAATCCAATTAAGACATAATATCCTTAGACCAAGTTTGGTGATAGTCCCCCCATAAGCACTAAAGAATATCTTCTCTTGTCCAGCCTTGCGCTCTGCTTAGCAAAACAACTTCCAGTAGCTCACAATTTGTCAGTTAAGCACTCCAGTGTATGCATAGCAGAGCTGGCTCTAGACTTTAGTGACCCCTAATCCCAGACTCTAGGATCTTTAGAATTTCGAACCTCAGTGCCAAGCAGCTCTTTTCTGCAAATCCCTTTCCACGACCAAAACATTTCAGCACTGCTTCAGTTCTCTTTCCCTCTCTTTCATGCCGCCTACCTTTACTGAACCTCCAGCTTACACCTTCCTCGGTCCTCCCAAGGACAATGCTCAGGCAGAGACAACTATCTGAATCTTTCTAAACAGGCAGGCCAAAAGAAATACACATTTGAGGGATCTTTTAATATAACACAAATCTGAACTAATGGATGTTGGTATTTAGAAAATGATTTATTCCATTTAGCAATCTAGAAGAAGAAGAAAAAACTATACTAAGAAAAAACTAGAGTCACAATAGGTGCTTGACTCACCCCTTAAATCTCTACATCACTTGATGGACCCTGAAGACTGAAAAATTACACTCTAAGGTAGCCAAACATTGCTATTACATTAGGCACTGACCATGTTGATTGTTTCCATCATGGGAGAGGATTTGGCAGCACTAAGTCGAGCACTATCCATCGCAGCCTGAGAACACAAATTCAAGTCACTCAGCACATACAATTAATTAAGAAGAACCCCTACACACACACACCCATAAAAGGGCTTTGTTTCTAGAGGAAATTTTCAAAAAAATAATGTACAGATAAAGGAACAGGCACAACATTTGATGCTGCATAATCTGACAAAAATCTGCAATCACCTCACTATAAAATATGACACACACATTAAAAAGAACGAAGTAGCTCCATCTACAGATATGATGTATTGTCAATAACAAAAAGCAAGTTGTAGAACAACATTCATCGTCTATTTTTAAATTCGCGTGCTTGTTTGTGTTTGTAGGCTATGACTACAAAGGAATTTCAAAACAGACCCAGGAAACCACTGAGAGTGGATACCCTCAGGATGTGATACTATACCAGCAAGGGAGAGGGGGCTCCTAGGGGATTACTGTCTACCCTTCTGCATTATTTTTTCACAGCAAATGTTTCACCTACAATTTTTAAAAAACTTTGATCAGTCTAGGCACCTACAGTATATCTGAAGAGCAGAATAATTTTGGACTATGCCCAAGTCTAGATACAAATCCTCTGTTCTTACAAGGGCAGGAGTGGTCCACAGAAGGACTCTGAAGGTGTGGAACCCACCCCTTAAAAAAAAAAAAAAACGAAACGTACAAAAAACTGTGTTATATAAACATAAATCCATTTTTTAATGGAAGTGCTAGCTTTCATCCAATTCACAAAATAGTACATGAGCACTCCTCATACACCCTCCCACCCCTCCAAAAAACACACTGCATGTAGTCACAGGAGTTGAGTTATTTCAAGAGTGATGAAGGCATCATTTGAGTCATGGAGTTTGTCTAGGAACACCAGAAAGACTGTTCAGACAGAACTCAGGACCTTAACAAGGCTTTTCCTCCTTGACCATGACCAACATGTCTTGTTGTCAACTCACCTTTTCTTGGTCTGTAGCCCGGAGGCTCAAATAATTGAGAACTTGGGGTTCCAACACACTTAAGGATTCCAACAGAGCTGGGATGAGTTTTGGTGCATGTGGTTTCAACATGGCTCCTGCACTTTTGCTAATCTTCACAAGGGTGTTAATGCTACAGACACACAGAACACAACTCCTAAGTCCTTTTAAAAAAAGCAAGAAGCTCTACAAATCTAATCATGGGGACATTCTGTAGTTTATTGCATTCAGGAATACATTCGCCTGGTTAGAGTCTGGTCCTAACACTACCTTTTTCCTTTTTATCATAGAAATTTTTGAGCATATGTGAAAGAAGAAAGAATCGTAAATGAAATCCTACATATTCTCTACCTGGTTCAACAACCAGCAACTTTTGGCCAATTTTGTTTCATTTATACCTCCTCCATACACACAAGCACACTTCCCCTCTCCGACATCATATTACTTTCAAGTATCTCCTAACTAAACTTCAGTATGTGTCCCTAAAAGACAAGGATCCTTTACTACAACCAAAATACCATTTTCAAGCTTAGAAAATATTAATAATATTTTTCACATAATCTGATATCCAAATTTCCCTGTTTCACAAGTGTCTTTAAGAGTTGGTTTGTTGCTGGGGTACCTGAGTGGCTCAGTCAGTTAAGTGTCCCAATTCTTGATCTCGGCTCAGGTCATGATCTCATTGTTTGTGAGATCAAGCCCCACATCTGGCTCTGCATTAATAACGCAAAGCCTGCTTAGGATTCTCTCTCCCTCTCTCTGCCTCTCCCTTGCTCTCTGAAAATAATTAAACTTAAAAAAAAAAAAAAGTTGGTTTGTTGGAATTGGATCCAGAGCCCACCCACCCATTGCAGTTTACTGCATTTCCCAAATCCTTTTTAACAGTATCGTCCCTACCCTTTTTTTTATAATCTGTTCTCATCAATTGTATTCCAATGGTGTCATTTAACATGCTCCTCTGTCCCCTGTACAGATCTGCAGGCTACATCAGGTTCAATTTTTTTTTTAATACGAATCTTTCACAGGTGGTGGTGTACATGTCCTATTCCATCACATCAGGATGCATGTAATGTCTGCTTGTCTTTTTTTTTTTAATATAATTTATTGTCAAATTGGTTTATATACAACACCCAGTGCTCATCCCAACAAGTGCCCTCCTCATTGCTTGTCTTTTTTTGTGAAGAGTTATCAGTGGATTCAAGTTTGGTTGACCTAATCATTCAGTTAAAGTTTCCCATCAGCCTTTCACCAGTGGAGTTAGAAGCCACTAATGATTATTACCGCAGATTATCTTACAGAGAATAGCAAAATGGTAATATCTTAATTTTATAATTCCCTTGCCTTTGTCATGCAAAATCTTTAAAAAAAAAAAAAAAAACTCCCCTCAGCTATTTTATTATTAGTAGTATGAAACAGTTACTATAAGTATGGTACTATGCTGGTAGTATTAATTTGATCTAATTTTAAGACTGAACTAAAATGACAGATAAAATTCCTAGATAGGAGTCTAGTTTAAAAACAAAAAAACAATACAAACTAGAATCATTCACCATTGAATTTTACAAAATAGCCATATATGTCTAAACATGTGAGTGCATTTTTTTAGTAATTCATTGTTGCAGGTGGTACAGTTTATTTTAAAGCTAGTAATCTGTGAAATATTAACTAAATGATATAACCAATAACTCCTAAGGACCTGTGACATAACAGAAATGTGTGCCTGCTGGGGGCAGAGGCTGATGGCAACACAGTAAGATACCTAACTCAAGGTCAAGGCAGAACGCCAGAATGCCGGTCCAAAGCAAGGTCCCCATGAGAATGTCTGTTTCTGCAAAAATGGTCTACCTCACAACTTTTCACAAATGCTCTTGGGTCACCTCAATAGGCTATCCTCAACTCATTTCTCCATACTCTAAGAATCTAACATTCAGAGACACACTATTTCTGCTGAATGGCTAGGAACTAAGTAAATCCAATATACTCATTTAATCAGCGGATTCACACCTGAGGGCTCGAACTTCTGTCACAGGGCTCATCATTCCTTTGTCCAGAAGGCAAGGCAGAAGGACAGCGATGGTTCTCTGGCCAGCTGCTCCTTTGGCAGGGTCACACATTTTCACACAAACCTCACATACACAGAGTGTGGAAATTAGTGACAATGACCTCTTACCCGATAAAGCATTCATCTAACAAAATATTTCCCATAGCCACAGAAAAGAGTAAGTTAATCAATTTTCCATGATACTTTGGGGAGAAACAGGAAAGAGTCCTCTGTCTGCCAGTAACTAAAAGGAATTGGGTAATGCTTCCACTCTCTAAGCTTTGGCTTTCTCAGGCCAACAGGAAACAGCCGAAAATAAAATGAGAAAATGTGTAAGAAAGCACTTTGCAGAAGGCTTAAGGTATTATCATCATCATCAATAACTTTGGGTGGCAGCATAACACAGTGGTCAGGAACACAAATGTGAAATAAGAAATACCTGTTTTAGGGGTGCCTGGGTGGCTCAGTTGGTTAAGTGTCCGACTCTTGATCTCGGCTCAGGTCATGAGCTCATGGGTTTGTGAGATTGAGCCTCGCACTGGGCTCTCAGCAGACAGCACAGAGCCTGCTTGGGATTCTCTCTCTCTCCCTTTCTCTCTAACCCTCCCCCGCTCAGTCACGCATATGCTCTCTAAATTAAATAAATAAATAGAAACATCTGGATTTAAAACCTGGTTTTACTACTTACTACTTACATGTAACCTATGGCAAGGTTTACATAGCTAGAATGTAGAAGTCCCTGAAATACCACAAAATCAAGTTCAAGTAAGAAACTTATTTCAAAAAGCCTGGCAACCTCGTAAATATGCAAGGAAGATTAACACATAACCATAGCAATAGTAAGAGACGAGATAGATGCTGCTTGCTCTACAAGGGTCCAGTGAAAGTCACATCTTATGTAAAGGCCCAGAGAAGCTGACCACAGAAAGAGATCAGACATAGACTTTGTCACAACTACTAGTATTCTAGTATAATGGCACCCAGTTTCTCATTCACTCTAAGAACTGTGAACTAGAACATGAAGCCAATTACTTCATGTCACTGCAACTCAATGTCAACTTATATGACAAAAAAGAAGTCACTGTTGTCCTGGTCTCAGAAAACCCTGCCCCACCTCATCCCCGAGATAAGATAGGAGTTTTCACCTTGCTTAGGGTTTTCAGGGCTAGTTCTGCAGCTTTCCGTACAGATTCCTAAAAATGAAGGAAAGTATGGCATGATACAGATTCGTTTCATTCTCATTCACCCCACAATGTGTACTTAACTGCCCTCGACTCTATACAGATTAGTGAAAAATCCTACTTACGATACCAGGTAAAAATAGTGTTTCACTAGGCTCCCTGTCCATCAAGCACCAACATATAACAGCATATATTCCTTGAATTAGGAAGGACCTATTGTGACCTTACAAAAACCTGGCTATTATAACAGTTTAGAAGCTAAATGTATTATTAACACAAACATATAGATATCTATGTGAGGATTCTGGAAGACTTTTAAAAGTCTGTAATGAATAAAGCAAAAAGAAAGGTAAAACTGAAGTACCTAATTCTAATGGTGAGATATCCCAAGTATTTAAAATTTGAATCACTTAGGAAAAATTCAAAAGAATTAGTCCCATTATTTGGGAATGACTGATCCAATTTATAAAACTGATCAAGTAGAGGTAGTCTGGATTATTTCCAAACTGTTATTTATCCTAATCAACAGCATCATTAAATCTCTATTGAAAGAAAGTCAGACTGTAGCCACTTTTTTTTTTTTTTTTAAGTCAATTCAATTTAGATCTAAGGATATCCACCCTCGTAACTTCACAGACACATCAAGACTGAAACTTCGGGAGGAAATTGTAGTCTCTTAAAACTGTCTGGAGTGAGTTGTGAAACACTTAACATATGTACTTTAACAATCCATTTACACCTATTCCATGAATAAATGCAGACTATTTCTATAATACCTTGATATCATCTTGTACCCGGAAAAGAGTTTCCCAAATTTCTGGAAGTTTATCAATGATGTCATCTAGGGGTCTTCCTCTCAATAAATCATTCAGAGCTAAACAGCTGAAAAGAAACAATTTGGTTTTAAAATATAAGATCAAGGTAGTTCAATCTTCTACTATGAAACATTGCTACCAAACAAGAATAGGGATTGTGCCTGTATTTCCAGTTCCTACCCCCTCACTGCTGGACAGCAATACCTATTCCCTCCCTGGTTCTGCACACACCACAGGCATGTGACATTTACACTCATCAAATGTCTGTGTCCCACAACTATAATGCAGCCTCTTTGAGAGGATACATCACTTTTTAGTTACCAGTGTATCCCTACATGGGTAGCAAAGTGAAAGGACACAGCAGGCACTGAATACATCATATAAATACATAAATAAATGATGCCCTACAAAGCCTTGACAGTGCCAATTTAACAAGTGATCTTCTTTAATGTCATACTTCTGTAAACTAAGACAAGTTAAAAACACCATTAACTAGAGGTTTTTTTTTGAGTTTTAAATAGTTAAACATAGATTGTCTAACCCAACCAAAAATATGCTTTTTAGTAACATGAATTTATTCCTTTTGCAAAAGTATAAAGCTTGGAAACCTGAAGAAAAAAAAAAAGTCACTTCTATTTGACTAGTCTTATATTTCCAAAAAATGGTACCTAGATTCTCGAACTCGCCACATATTGCTGGTAAGGTTCTTAACCAGATCTTGAAGAATTTCCTTCAAATATTTATCCACCTAATGAAAGAAAAAGGTAAGATTTAAAATGTGAAATTCATCCACAGATTATTAACCTCTCACCCATACTGACCACATCCCTGAAGGTCACAGCCTAAGTGTCTCTAGGCTTCTCAGTCTACAAGTCTCTCCCCACTCTGCTTGCTGCCAGCTACCAGAACGATCATTCAAAAATGCAAACTTGATTCTCTTGCTTTCCTTAGTACGTGAATAAAGTCCAGCCACTGGGACATGGATACAAAGCCCTCTGTGACCGATCTAGCTCCAAAGGTATCGTGTGCCATCTCGCCCTTGTTCCTTAGTACATACTACCTCTCGCTACAATCCCCTTCCATGTCTTGCTTGCCTGGCTAATTCCTACTTGTCATTCAAGATTCAAATCAGGCATCACCTTTGCAGAGAAGACCGGCTACTCTCCTCTGACTTCCCACAGCACCTTGTTAGGCACGGCGTATCAGACTGTAAACAACTACGATGCTCCATCACACTGAGACCTCAAAGACAGGGACAGGGTCTCACTTGTCTTCGCTTCCCTGGTAACTTGCACAGTGTCTGGCACATAAAGACATATTATGACTGCTCAGAATGAAAGGTGAGTTCAATCTTTTATGCCTGTTTTGTTTGATATATTTGGTAATAACCAACCGATGATAGACTCAGTTTTTATACTGATCCAAAGAATCTCAAAACTATGGCTTTTCCACTTTTACTCTTGTAGGCAGAAGAGGTTTTGTTACCCTCCTTTACCCATAAAAAATCCAAGACAGATGTGAATAACTCACCTATGATTTAACAAACTGACATCTTCCAATGTCCACCTCTAAACATTCTATATCACCTTTTGCTTATAAGGAGATGATACATCTCAAGAGCCTCAGCCTGTGCCTTGGACTCAGATCTGTAAAGCCAACTGGCCTATTAGATCTTGACTGACCCAGGAATACCAAATACTCTCCTAGAGCCTTCAAAGCTGAATCCTCAAGTGCCTATCACCATGAACAGGAGCACACTCAACCTGATACCAAACTGAGCAAGAGGAAAAGGCCACACATGTGCAGGGACTAACTCCTTTAGTTAACTTTAAATAAAGGACTTAACCCAAAATGGCACAATCCAATTTGTTTTTAATTGGTTGCTTATTAAATGAAGGAAGGCAAAGAAAAGAGAAAGATGATACCCTGTTAATCAGGAAATTAGGGAAAGAAGAGAATGGATTCAAGGGATACTTCGGATGCAGAATCAGCAGAATTTGCTACTGGATTCAACTGTGTGTAGGGGCAAGACAGACAAAAAACCAAGATGATACCAAGTTTCTTGGCATGGGTAAATGGATAAGTGCTGACAAGAGAGGGGAAAGCTTGTTTTTTTAAGTCTTGTTCTGGACTTCTTAAGTCTAAGGTATCTTGAAACAATATCCAAGTGAAGATGTCAAGAAGGCATTTGGATGTGCAAGTCAGAAACGCAAGTCGTGTCTGGGCCAAAATTATAAGATTGGGAACCATCACAACAAAGATGACATTTGTATTCACTGGAACTGATGAGCTCATTTAGGAAGATAAAGTTGAAAGTAAAAGGTACTCAGAGGCAAGCCCCGATAAATCCTAATATCTAAAAGTGAAATTATGGGGCGCCTGGGTGGCTTGGTCGGTTAAGCGTCCAACTTCGGCTCAGGTCATGATCTCGTGGTCCGTGAGTTCGAGCCCCGCATCGGGCTCTGTGCTGACCGCTCAGAGCCTGGAGCCTGTTTCAGATTCTATGTCTCCCTCTCTCTCTGCCCCTCCCCCATTTATGCTCTGTCTCTGTCTCAAAAATAAATAAACGTTAAAAAAAAAAATTAAAAGTGAAATTGAGTATGAGAAGCAGCCAGATAACAGAAATACAAGAGAGAAAACCATACTTGGCATTTGCCTGTTTCCTTGTCTATCTTCTCAAGGAAGTGAACTCCTTGAAGGCAGGAACTATTATGACCTGTTCTCCACTGCATCACCAGTACCTACACACTGTTCTATTTGTGTGAATACACTGCCATTTCCTTAGCCAGCCACCCCATGGACATTTAGATTGTTTCCATTTTTAAGACTGTAATAAATGTTGCCATGAGCATCTTTGATACATTGAAAGATGAAAGAAAGCTCATTTGTTTAAACAAGCATACAAACATAGGGACACTTGTACCCCAATGTTTATAGCAACACTCTCAACAATAGCCAAATTATGGAAAGAGCCTAAATGTCCATCAACTGATGAATGGATAAAAAAATTGTGGTTTATATACACAATGGAATACTACATGGCAATGAGAAAGAATGAAACATGGCCCTTTGTAGCAACGTGGATGGAACTGGAGAGTGTTATGCTAAGTAAAATAAGCCATACAGAGAAAGACAGATACCATATGTTTTCACTCTTAGGTGGATCCTGAGAAACTTAACAGAAACCCATGGGGGAGGGGAAGGGGGAAAAAAAAAAGGAGGTTAGAGTGGGAGAGAGTCAAAGCATAAGAGACTCTTAAAAACTGAGAACAAACTGAGGGTTGATGGGGGGTGGGAGGGAGGGGAGGGTGGGTGATAGGTATTGAGGAGGGCACCTTTTGGGATGAGCACTGGGTGTTGTATGGAAACCAATTTGACAATAAACTTCATATATTGAAAAAAAATAAAAATAAAAAAAAAATAAACAAGCATACAAAGTACAAAGAAAGATGAGCACTGGGCAATCTTAGACAAGGGTTCACAGATACTTGCCGTTGATTTGTCAGTGACCAATGCATTCCAAATACTTGTCATGGCCTGTCGAATGCCCAGGTTGGGATCAAACTGATAACGATAAAGACGAGGAACTAGCTGAGGCAGAAAAGGAGCCAGCTGCTCTCCAGCTCTGGTGGCAATCACATTAAAACCAAAAGCAGCACCCTAGAAAAATAAAAAGATGAAGTAACTCAGATACATCTACTGTGGTAAAATATTAATACATTAAATATATAAAGATCACAAAATTACCCCTCCCAAACTTGTCCCTGAATACAGCCTGATTTATTGGGTGTCCCAGCTTTACCAATGAGCCTGGGTGGTGGCCTGGCTCTCTCTCATCCCAGATTCTTACAAAATACACTGCATATCAATTGCCACTTCCTGCCAACATAGCAGGTTTGGTTTTGGAAGTAAAAAGTAAAAACCATCCAGTGATAGGAACTTACCTTCCTAGAGTTCCACATCGCATGATGGTTGGCTAAATTCATAAATTTATACACCAGATCTGGCTGACTAAGATCACTTGCCAGAGAACAAAGCTCCTTGTAAGTAGAGAGGCCCTGGCTTGGAAACAAACAAACACAAAGCATACAATAATGTATTTCTCTGCCTTCAGCCCAGTAAAAGTTACTTCACCAATATTAGTGGGACATTTTAAAATTGTTTTCAATCTCATCACCACTGAGGCAGAGAACCAGGGTGAGAGGAATATACAAGTCACCTGGTTCAATTATCGACAATGCCAGATAAATGACCTGAAGATCCCTGCGACTCCTATGGGGGCAGAGCCCTCACCACCTCAGGAGGCGGGTAACTCTTCGTTACATTGTGCACCAATCTCTCAGAATCATGAAAGTCACTTAAAGACAACTTCTATCATCCCTAAGCCTTTTCTAAGCTACAGCAGCCCATCTTTTTTTAAAGTTTTTTTTTTAATTCCCGTTAGTTAACATACAGTGAGCGTTATGTGCAATAATATAGTGAGTCAACAGTTCCATACAACACCCTGTGCTCATCACAGCCAGTGCGCCCCTTGAGTCCATCACCGATTTCACCCGTCACCCCACCCAACTCCCCTCTGGTAAACATCAGTCTGCTCTCTAGAGTTAAGAGTCTGTTTTTTTGTTTTCCTCTCTTTTTCCCCCTATGATCTTTGCTTTGTTTCTTAAATTCCACATATAAATGAAATCACGTGGTATCTTTCTCTAACTTATTTCATTTAGCATTAAACTCTTTAGCTCCATCCATTTCACTACAAATGGCAAGATTTCATTCTTTTTTACAGCTGAATAATATTCCATTGTATATAGATGCCACATCTTCTTTATCCATTCATCTACCTCAGCGGACACTTGGGCTGCTTCCCTATCTTGGCTATTGTATATAGTGCTGCTATAAACATAGGAGTGCATGCATCCCTTTGAATTAGTATTTTTGTATTCTTTGGTAAATACCTAGGAATGTAATTGCTGGACCATAATTCTATTTTTAACTTTTTGAGGAACCTCCATACTGTTCTCCAGTGGCTGCACTATTTTGCATTCCCACCAATGGTGCACGAGGGTTTCTTATTCTCCACATCCTTGCCAGCACTGCTGTTTTCTTGTGTTGTTGATTTTAGCCATTTTGACAGGTATGAGATGGTATCTCATTTTAGTTCTGATTTGCATTTCCCTGATGATTAGTGGCGTTGAGCATCTCTTCACGTGTCTGTTGACCATCTGTGTATGTTTTCTTCAGAGAAATGTCTATTCACATCTTTTAATTGGATTATTTGGTTTTTGGGTGTATCAGTTCTTTATACATGTTGGATACTAACCCTTTATTAAATATGTCATTTACCAAGTATCTTCTCCCATTCTATGGGTTCCTTTTAGTTTTGTTGATTGCTTCCTCTGCTGTGTAGAAATTGTTTATTTCAATATAGTCCCAATAGTTTATTTTTGCTTTTGATTCTCTTGCCTCAGCAGACATATCTAGAAAGAAATTGCTACAGCTGATGCCAAAGAGGTCACTGCCTGTGTTTTCTTCTAGGATTTTTATTGTTTCAGGTCTCACATTTATGACTTTAACCCATTTTGACTTTATTTTTCTGTCCGGTGTAAGAAAGTGGTCTAGTTTTCTTAACACCATTTGTTGAAGAGATTGTCTTTTTCCACTGGATATGTTTTCCTGCTTTGTCAAAGATTAACTGACTACATAATTATGGGTTTCTGGACTTTCTATTCTGTTTCATTGATCTATGTGTCTATTTTCGTGCCAGTACCGTACTGTTTTGATGACTACAACTTTATACTATAACTTGAAGTCTAGAATTGTGATGCCTCCAGCTTTGCTTTTCTTTTTCAAGACTGCTTTGGCTATTCAGGGTCTTCTGAGATTCCATACAAATTGTAGTACTGCAGCACCCCAATCTTGATAACTTCTTTTGAGTCTTGTTAACTTTCCTCTGAACAAGTAATATTTACTCAAAGACCTGATTATTTGTGTTACTCTGTGAAAAGAGCACTTTTTCAGAAAAAGTCTACAGGGAGGGTAAGTGGAACAAAAATAACTTTCAAGGGGTGTCTGGGTGCCTTGGTTAGCTTCCGACTCTTGATCTCGGCTCAGGTCATGATCTCACTGGTTGTGAGACTGAGTCCCAAGTCAGGCTCTGTGCTGACAGTGCAGAGCCTGCTTGGGATTCTCTCTCTCCCTCTCTGCCCCTCCCCTGATAGTGCTCACTCACTCTCTCAAGATAAATAAACTTAAAAAAAACATATTACTTTCAATGTGGAAACAGTGAGCTATGGGAGAAAGTCAAGGACAGAACAAACAACTGGTTTCCGGTGTTGTAGACAACACTGAAACAGGGCTCTGTGTGATGTCACAGCAAGGCCCAGCCAGCTGAGCAGTCTGACCTGAGGGCTTTCAAAGGAAAAGCAGCAGCGTAACCACAATGAAATAATGATAAGACAAAAAGAGGGTAAAGCTCTAGGAACTAATCTGAAATGCTAACTTGGTAGACCCCACAATACCAAGTAGAGTTGCTCCCCCCAAAAAACGAAATGCAGTGGATGCCAAGCTGTGCTGCCAGACCCCTCCTCAGGACTCAGCCGCCCGGGAGCTAACAGAACTGCCCTCAGTACAAGGTCAGGTCCTTCTCCAGAGAGGCCCACCACTGATGCCTAGTCACCGAGGGGATTTAAAGTCTAATGAGAGGAATGTAAAGGCCTGGCCCCTCAAAGCAGGACAGCTCTGAAGGGCCAGCCCAGCCCTTCCTCCCAGCCCAGATCCTCCAGAGCTCAGGATCTGCTTAAGTATTAGCAGCAGGTCAGCTCCTCCTTGGGCCACCAACCCTCTCTCCTGCCTCGTTGCTCCCCCAGGTGATAAGGCTGGGGCACTCTTCATTTCAGGTTCCAGCAGACAAACCTCCACCTCACAGTCTGTTTCCCAAGAACCTCAAGCTGAGACACTACACTTTCTCCACAGACGTTTTCTTCTTCCATTAACATACAACATTTCCTAGGAAGGTGGGAATCAGCGTTGTGAGCGTTCTATTGACAAGACTAAAGGTGTTTATGATGAACAACCAATGCATTTGGCACACTTACCCATCGGGTGTTTTGCCAAGGCTTCCCCCTTGAAATACCACTGTCTCTCCAGAAACTTCATGTTTCGCTCTAAAGCAGAACAATAAGACTTGAAATTAGCCTCAATTTTTTCATACCAATGAAATTTTTTCATTCAACTAACTGATTCATTTCCTTTATAAACTGATTAACATCAAATTCCACAGCAAGAATCTACCATGTGCAAGATGTAAAAGTCACCTAAATCCTTTCCAATAAGCCTAAGAATTTTGTAAAATGAATTCTAGGATGAACAAAGAGACATAAAAGACATCCCACGTCAAGTTAAACTGCATTAAATGTGGTCACCCATTAAAAACTATCCTCCCTGTAAGGAAGGTGACATAAAGCAGTGACCAATTACAAGAATGATCGCCCCTCTCATCCTCTTCACAGATCAAGCTACAAAAGACATGCAAGCTTCCTCTCCACATCTTCATGTTCATTTAGTCAACAGCAATTACGGTATTTTTGTAATCCGATGCTTTGATTGTCCGAGAGCATTCAACTTTCAAAGCCCGACCTACTGGCATGTTTCTGAACAGTAGTTTGGTTTCTTTCACTTTACCGTCTAAACAGGATACACTGAGTAATTAAACCACTCTCCACTGCAGAACAATCACTGACATGCAATCCACAAGAGCTTAATAAACAGGAACACCAAAAGCTGACGTTTCCTTCTTCCACTGCATATTCTCAGTATGTGCAAAATTTGCTATACGTGTTTAAATGTGAAATGTTCAAGTTCACTGTACCTTTTGCCAGTCATGAGTGTCTCTACAAGTGTTGAAACCAATTCCTGTTGATCTTGTTCATTGCCCAGTTCATACACCAACCCAAGACCTTTTGAGGCAACATCTTGGCTAAGTTCTGCACACAAGTCAGACAGAATAGTATTACTTTAAGAGAAATTTGTCTTCTGGCCATCACTAGATTTTTTAAAAAGCTGTAACAGAAATCCAAAATAATATCAAAGTAAATTAGATTTGAAAACATCATCAATCTGCTTATTTTGTTAAAACATACTAAATCATCCGTGGACATGGCACCAAAAAAGTCCCTGTAAAGGAGAACTACATTCACAAGAGTCAATTCACAAGCCAAGTCCACACTGCTGGGCCTGGGCATGCAGGCACCATGAGAGAGGATCAGGGCGCTACAAGGCATACTCATGCGAAGTACAACAGCCTCATGGGATTTCAACACATCCACGTCCAATGTTTTTTAAATGAAAAGTCAATACGAGACTCTATTATATTGAAACAATTTCTAAAACAGAGCTACTTATTTCAATGTCTAACACATTCACCCTCCCCTGACTTACATCACAAAGTGGAAAGGAATCAGAAGTAAAAGAAAGCGATTGTTTATAAATACTATCATTGAGGCCTCAGCTCCATTTTTATTTTAATTTTTTTTTATTTTAAATAAACTCTACGCCACACATAGGGTATCAACTCACAACCCCAAGACCTAGAGTTGCATGCTCTACTGACTGAGCCTGCCAGGTGCCCCAAGGCCTCAGCTCCATTCTTAAATGCAAAACTGAAGAACATGATCTAATTAATCAAATCAGTCAATAAGAATCGACCTTCCTTTGTCCCTCTTTTATGCTCGTTAATCTAGATTTTTTCAAAATTTAAAATACAAGTTTACTGAAGTTTGGAAATCAAATATTTACCAATAACCTACCATCATTTTCTGACAAAACGGAAACAAATGCACTCTGAATTTCCTTCAGGTGAGACTGAAAGAAGAAGAAAGGAGTTTAGAACACAAACTCTACCTCTTGGTAGATAAGGGAGGGTAAGAATCTTTTCTCAGCGTACACAACACCTTGTTGGAGTCTTCCAACCCCAGGCAGCCACATTACCTATTATGTTATGCTCTGGTCTCTGAAGGCAGCCAAATTACCTGAAGGCTGGACCACTTCTCAGCCTCCCTATCCTTACCATTTGACTTTATACCTTCAAGTTTAGAATCATCTTCTAACCGATATAGATCAGGCTGTCATCTTTCATGTACAGCTTATTTCAAAATATCTGTTATCAGTTTGTGGCCCTCCCCTTCATACACTTTTCTTCCTACCAGCTTTCAATGATAAATATTTCATAAACAATTTCCAAAGGTGCTGAGCACATTTACAGCATGGCTTACCTTCACTTCTTTATGGATACTTAGCTTCCTCACAAGGGAAAGGAGCCAGATGCAGGCCGCTTGCCTCACGTGTGGGTTGGGGCTGACAATATGTTTATTTAAAATCACATCCAACACCCAGGGGACCACATCATTCACTTTGGCTCCTGAGGGGAAAAAAAGGAATGATAGAAGTAATTAAAATAATTAAATAGAGTTTCCGGAAAAATTAAATTTTAATATTTATTCAACACAAGAAGCTTATAACATATAAGTATCTGAATGACTAAGGTGTTTAAGTTGTTGAAAGAATTTTGGTAATCGTCTACTTCAGAACCCAACACAAGCTAAATAAACCTTCAAAGGTACTCTCGTAACTTTAGCTCCCTAGAATGAAAACTTATTCCTACTACGGGGGAGGCTATGTAGGTGTAGGGGGCAGGGGGCATATGGAAAATTTCTGTATCTTCCTCTTAATTTTGCTGTGAACCTAAACCTTCTCTTAAAAAATTAAGCCACTTTAAACAAAAATTATCCCTACTCTCTCTGGTCTTAGCAATTTTTCCTTCTCTACCACATCTTTTCCATCTCCCATCTAAAAACTGACACACAAACAAAACTCTTCAGACTTGACTTTCCTCCTCTAGCTACACATGTCTTTTTTTCTTCTCCTTTATTACTTCAGAGTCCTCAGACATTTCTGGCCAGCAAGTGTGTTGCAGGCCCATTCTGTGCACTGCAGCATGTTCAGCAGCTTGCTGGCCTCCCCTCTCTAGAGACCAGCTGCACCCGCCCTGTCCAGTGTCCAGACATTACCAAATGTCCCCCACGGGGTAAAATCTCCCTCTTACAGTCAAGAATCACTGCTTTTCATTAAAACCTTTCAAGTAGTTGTCTATACTCAATAGTCTAAGTTTTTCTCTCCTCTTTTTTTGAACCCACTCCAAATCAGGCTTTTACCTTCTCCACTCCACAGAAATTACTTATAAAAGTCACCAATTACCATCCTGTTGCTAAGTTCAATGATCACTTGTCAGTGTTCATCTTAATTGATCTCTCAGCAGTGTGAGACCTGGCTGATCCCCATCCCAGTCCTTTCCCTCCCCTCTACATAGATTTTCTTCACTTCCCTTCCAGGGCCCCCTACTTCAGGCCACTTCTTCTCAGTGTCCTTCCCTGATTTCTCCTCATCTACTGAAACTCGGAACTCTGGGGACCCCAGGGCTTGGCTGTTGGATCTCTTCTCCTTTCTACTTACCCCTCAGCGATTACACATAACACATGGCTTTAAAAACTATCTTTACATGATACTCCCAAATATTTTCCAAACTGTGACTCCTCAAAATGCCATACTCATATATCCAACTGACTTCCAGATATGTCCATGAAGATACTGGTTACAACTCACCTATGGGGGCATTGGGGCATTCCAACACTGAGAGGGAGGAGTGAGAAGAAGAGTCAGAAAAGCAGATTTCTCCCTGCACCCACCACGTCTGTATCTCCCACAGCCCCCCATCTTAGTTAAATGGCAATTCCATTCTTTCAGCTACTCGCATCAAAACCTCCGAGGTCATCCCTGACTCCTCTCACTCTTCACATCCATCCCAGTAAAGTCCCCATCCTCTCTCACCTGGAATACTGCCAGAGCCTCCTAACTATTCTCCTTGCACTGCCCTGGCCCTGCTCCAGACTACTTTCAACAAAATACAAATGACTGACTGAGTGACTGAGTGAGTGCGTGAGTGAGTGACTGACTGACTGACTTATTTATTTATTTATTTTTAATGTCTGTTTATTTTTGAGAGAGAGAGCCTGAGTGTGAGGAGGGGAGGAGAAAGTGAGAGAGAGACGAGAGACAGAATCCAAAGCAGAATCCAGGCTCTGCGCTGCCAGCACAGAGCCTGACGTGGGGCTTGAACTCACAAACTGCAGTTTTATGACCTGAGCTGAACTTGGATGCTTAACCGACTTGAGCCACCCAGGTGCCCCAAAATGACCCTTTTAAAATGTAGTCAGACCATGGCCCTCCTATAACCGCTTCCTATTAAGGCCCCCACGGTAGCCTACAAAGCCCCTCTATGTTATCTCTTACTCCCCGTTCCCTCACACACACTACTCCAGTCCCACTGACCTCAAACATACTCATGCTTCAGGGCCTTGCTTGCAATTGCTACTCCTTCTGCCTCCAATGCTCTTCTGTTTCAGGTCTTCACTTTAGTGACACCTCCCTGAGAGCAGGTGCCCTGTGCACTCTCAATTCCTACCCAAATTTTATCTATCGCTTTCTCTGCTATACTTCCCTCCATAGCACTTGTCACCATTTAGCATGTTGTGTGTTTCTCTTATTTGCTTTTTGCCAACTCCCCACTTAATATAAAGCTCTGTAAGAGCAGGATTTTCAGCTACCCAGGAAACTGGATAGAAACAGTGTTACTTTTAATTGAGATAGGGACTAAAGAGAGAATAGTTTTGGGAAATAAAGAGGGCAAACGGTTTGGGAAGCCAACAGGAGGAAGAGGTGATTTCAGAGTCAGGCATCTAGCTACAGTGGAGCCTAGGGGACCTGTGTATGGACACACCTAATGGAAATATAGTTCTGGAGTACAACACAATGGTTCTAAGATGAGATATCCATTTGGGGGCCATCAACATATACTGGAGTGAGTGAACTGGGACATCCCAGCACAGTGAGGAGTATGCAGGAACAAGACCAGTGAAGGACAACGAGAAGAGGTCAGAGGTAAGGAAGAAACACAGGCAAACACAGTCTTGCAAAACCTAGGTGAAAAATGTTCCAAGAAAGTGCTGGGGATATGGTAAAGGCCTGGGTGAAAATGCAACCCAACCGGACCAAAAAGAAAGGAGAATATAGGTAAGACAAGATTTCAGAAAGAAGGAAATGGTTAGAAGAAGACCCTAGAATGATAACATTCCTAAGGGAAAAAAAAAAAAAAAAAGCCAGAATAGGACTCCCACAAAGCCAACAAAAGGCCTGAAAAAGGTAGAGCTCTATTAGGGGACATCCCCCTCTTCATAGGAATTCGGATACAGAAAGAAGCAGGTGCAGGGGCACCTGAGTGGCTCGGGCGGTTGAGCGTCCGACTTCGGTTTAGGTCATGATCTCATGGTTCATGGGTTCGAGCCCCGCATTGGGCTCCGTGCTGACAGCTCAGAGCTTGGAGCCTGCTTCCGATTCTGTGTTTCCCCCTCTCTCTGCTCCTCTCCTCCTTGCACTCTGTCTCTCTCTCTCTCTCTCAAAAATAAATAAACATTAAAAAAAAAAAAAAAAAGACAGAGGCAGGTGCTATTAATTCCTCACTGGTCACATAAATCTAGTTCTCAGGGATGCCTGGGTGGCGGCTCAGTTGGTTAAGTGTCTGACTCGCAATTTCAGCTCAGCTCATCCATGACCTCACAGTCATGAGATCGAGCCCTGCATCGGGCTCTGCACTGTGGATTGGGATCTGTGCTGCACGTCGAGCCTGCTTGGAATCCACGCTCTCTCTTTCCTTCTATCCCTCCCCCATGCATTCTCTCTCTCATTCAATAAATAAATCTAGTTCTAGTTCTCAGAGGCAAACACAATCTCTCCTTTACCTTCCCAAAACCACAATTCCAGCTATCTGTAGGTCTGCCACCTAAGCAGCCGCAATCACCAAGTAAACAAGCTCTGATCAGATTCCCACACTGCGCCAGGTACTGTATTACATGCTTGAGATGCTAAGATGGCTAAGACCTAGGCCCTAAGTGGCTTCTCCAATACTGTATCTTCTATTCGAAGCCAGATCAGTACACTACAACAAAAGACATCAAAAAAGCTGAGTAGCACTCAGAGGAGAATGACAAACATGCATAATCAAAATTCAGTTCGAAAAGTCATCATTACCCACTTCACAGGATTTTATGCTCTCCTTTCCCTAAACACACAAAGATGGGGCAAACCTTAACACTTGATGGACAATTTAACTGAGACTCTTTTGGATGAGCAAAGAGCCAAGCCAACCAAAGAACAAATTCTTCCAAGAAGAGCATGAGACATAGGAAGTTTGTAAGTCTGAAGACGGGCATAGGTACCTCTCTATTAATCTTCATTTGCTTAAGTCACTACAGAGAAATCCATGGACTCAGAAACATGGCTTTTACAGCAGATCTGCTCTTCCACGTCATGAGCCCTCACTACCATCAAGCCTCCAACATCACCCCTCATGTGCAAACTCCGAGTTTCTACTTCCAGTCTGGTTGCCTGTTAACAACGGTCACTTCCCTTCCTTTAGTATCTTCTCCCATTTATAGACAATCCTCCTTACCTGGCCTCATACCCACTGAGAGAAGCCTCAGAGAATTAGCCCTATCAGCTTCTGTCAAGTTATAGCTCTCCTAATTAGATAGCAAGTGAAAGTATATCTGTCCATTCCCTTTACATTTCTTTATGGTGGTTAACGAACAGGTGAACGTATGCAAAAATGCAAAATGCAAAACTAGTGTATTCATGGTAAAATACAATTCATAATGCAACAATTACCATGAAAACACTATCATTTCCTTAACTGAGAAGATAACATATAAAACATCAGGTGACTTTTCTTTTGTTTTTAGGACTAAAAATATATTTCAGTATCTGAAACAGAATTCATTTTCAATTCCAAACTGAAATCGAACCACAAGACATATGAAACCATAGTATCTATGACACGTAGTCGGAAACCACACCCTCCCTCTCCCGCATAGTTACGGAAAGCCAGTGACCCTCCGGGCAGAGGTACTTGGAACACCAACAGAAGACCCTGAGGTTTCATTATGTGATAAAGGATGAAGGGACACACAGCTTGGCAATGGAACTGTGTTGCGACTTCTGAAACTGGCTAAATACCCCAACCCTCCAGAAAAGAGCCTAAGCGGGGCGCCTGGGTGGCGCAGTCGGTTAAGCGTCCGACTTCAGCCAGGTCACGATCTCGCGGTCCGTGAGTTTGAGCCCCGCGTCAGGCTCTGGGCTGATGGCTCGGAGCCTGGAGCCTGTTTCCGATTCTGTGTCTCCCTCTCTCTCTGCCCCTCCCCTGTTCATGCTCTGTCTCTCTCTGTCCCAAAAATAAATAAAAAACGTTGAAAAAAAAAATTAAAAAAAAAAAAAAAAAAAAAAAAAGAAAAGAGCCTAAGCTTGAAGGTACAACATAGCGAATTCCTTTGCTTGCCAAAGGACTAAACAAAGAAGTTCTTGTTCATTTTGTGTTCACTCTCCTTTAACCAACTATTTTTCTTGACTGAACCAAGATGATATAAATATTTTTACAGAAAGTTAAAATGGAACGCATACATTTTTTCTTTTGCTTCAAATGTGCAAACAAGAACAGAAAGGGTTACTGGATTCTGAAGGGATGAGCTGCAGGTACCGTACCAGCAGGGGGAGTATACTCCTCTTCAGTCACCAGCCAGGCATCGCGGGCAGCCACAGAGCTCGTTCCTACGGCAGCACTGGTGATGGCCTCCCCGATGGTGAACTGCAGCTCTATCTGCTTGGCCTGCACGGAAGGAAACAAAAGCCGCAAATCGGTGAGAACATTTCCCAAAGACGTCTATTTCCACACAAAGGCTGTTTGGTATCAACACGTTCGTCTATTTCCACACAAAGGCTGTTTGGTATCAACCCCGTCAACGTGCTTGGTTTTTACGCTTTTTACTGGATTGCTCTCACCTAACCTGGTGGCTCACAGGGGACGGGTGGGGAGGGGAGGGAACGGAGAATGTAGAGAATGACCTCAACACCACACTGCACTCTTCACCCTCAGCAGAGAACCACTAAGCAGGGATTTTTAACTGCTGGAAGAGTGATACCAGTAACTTTGGGGAAAAGGGCACGGACTGTGAAGCCACACAGATCTGGGGGCAAATTCTAATCTGTCTCTCACTAGCCACACAGGCATATTTAAACTCCGAGTCTCAACTTTGTGTGTAATGCGGGCATAACACCATCACCTGCCTCATCAGGCTGCGAGGAGGGAATGACGGTAACATGTTTAAGGTTTCCAGAGGATCCTCATGTGCGGTAACTGCACTACGAACAGCAGCCATTACAATGTATTAATTCATTATCACCTCCCTCTTTGCACTCCTGAATTACGTGGTGTCTGCAAGTTACTCTCCAGTGGTTCAGAAAAAAAAAAGAATGATAAAGCAAATGCGATAAAATGTTAAATTTTGGTGTATCTAGATGAAGGGTATATGGGAGTTCTTTATATCATTCTTACACTGCACTGTAAGTTTGAAATTGTTTCAAAAATCAAACATTAAAAAAGTTCTATACAGTATATACTCAAATTTTTTTAATTTGGTTTAGAAATTTTGACACATTTCACAAGCATGAATCACTGCACTGACAACATGGAATTGGGCCTGTCTTAGCTCCCTTCAGCATTTTTCTGTTTACTGTAAACTGGAAAACAGCTAAGAATGTGGGGACTGAGAAGAGAATGAAGAACAGAGGGTCCCCGTGAGGAGCATGGAAAGAGCGACCTTTGGGAGAACTCGGCACACAGACCACAGTGTAGCCATTCCTAAGCTCAATCAACTAAATGCTCTGGTCTCGGTGACGTGTCAAGTGCTGAGAGCTTCCGACTCTGAGGAAAAAGAATTTCAGGACTTCAGTTCTGCAGCTTTCCTGGTCAAAAGCTGCTTTGGCAATTCTAAGCAGAGAAAAGGTATCTCAACACAGAGGATCCCATAGTAAGGATTCATTTTATGTACCCTTTATCACACGTTTTTCCCATTGTTACTAACAACATAACTGGCATTACAAACAAAAACAAAATTCCTTAACTCCATTTATGAATGATAGGATACCCAGACTTTACTTTAAATATTCCAGAAATAGGGGTGCCTGGCTGGCTCAGTCAGTTAAGTGTCCAACTTCGGCTCAGGTCATGATCTCACAGTTTATGAGTTTGAGCCCCACTATGGACTCTGTGGTGACAGCACAGAGCCTGGAGCCTGCTTCAGATTCTGTCTCCGTCTCTCACAGAAGTAAAGATAATACTAATATAATGAATCCCCATGTACCTGTTTTTATCTCATCTCATGATCCTTTATTTCTGGGATATTTAAATGTATTTTTTAATGTTTATTTATATTTGAGAGAGACAGCGTGAGTTCGGGAGAGGCAGAAAGAGGGAGAGAGAATCCCAAGCAGGCTTTGCATCATCAGTGCAGAGCCTGATGCAGGGCTCAGTTTCACAACCCATGAGATCACTATCTGAGCCAAAATTAAGAGTTGGACGCTTAACCCACTGAGCCATACAGCGACCCCTTTCTCACTATTCTTAAACTTTAATCTCTCCATCATGTTTCTAGCGTTTCGTATTATCTCTGTCCTTCTACACTCTTAAAAAATAACTTCAGTAACAAGTTAATAATCCAGACAAACCTTCATTTATCTAAATAAAACTAGAAGAGAGGCGCCTGGGTGGCTCAGTCAGTTGAGTGTCCGACTCTTGATTTCGGCTTAGGTCACGCATGATCTCACTATCATGAGATCAAACCCTGCATCAGGCTCCATGCCAGTGTGGAGTCTGCTTAAGATTCTCTCTCCCTCTCTCTCTGCTCCTCTCCCACACTTATGCTCCCTTTCTCTCAAAAATCAATCAAACTAGAGGAAATCCATCTCTCCCATGAATTTTTTAAAAAGAAAAAAAGGTAAGAAAGCAGACACTGTAAGCTTTTCCCCAAGAGGTTACAATGTCAATGACACCAGGGAGAACCTAATGTGGGTATAAGTCATGCTCAAAAACATTCACATTAAAAATACTGGATTATTGGGGCACCTGGGTAGCTCAGGCAGCTAAGCCTCCGAATTCAGCTCAGGTCATGATCTCGCCATTCCAGAGTTTGAGCCCCACGTCGGGCTCTGTGCTGACAGATCGGAGCCTGGAGCCTACTTCAGATTCTGTGTCTCCCTCTCTCTCTGCCCCACTCCTGCTCATGCTCTGTCTCTCTCAAAAATAAATAAACGTTAAAAAATTTCAAAAAAAATACCGGATTATGACTCCAGAGACCTGGATCCTAACACTGGCTCTGTCACTCAGTGGCCTTAGTCCTCACCCCAACCTGCTTCCTGTCTCCCTGCCATCCTTCCAGGCCCAAAAGGAACCTCACCTCCAAAACCCTAACATAAGTCTCCCAAATAGAAGTACTCACACCCTCCTTTGTGAGTCTACTGGCTTCTATGCAAATGTCTCTTCGTTCATTTATTGAGGTCCTACTACTACCAATCACACTGCCAGGCACTTGTTTCATAATGGGGATCAAAATAGACTTTGCCTCAGTCTAGTGGGCAATTAGAAACTGTGATAAATGCTGTGAAGACAAAGTTTGGAGAATCATGAGAGCCCAATAAATGAAGAATCTACTCTAGTTTGATGGCTTTCAAGGGGCTCAGCGCAACCCAAGAAAGAAGTATTAGTCTTTCAAAAGCTCAGAGCAAAGAAGGACAAAAAGTCTGGTGTACAAAAATGTGAGTAAGTGACGAGAATCAAGCCTAGATGAGGGTCCATATCAGGCCTTGTTAAGATTCATGACACAGGCCTAGCAGCTGCCCATTTGTTGGTCTTCCCAACTACCCTAGAAATTTATCCAGAAGACAGAAGCTAGGCCATCCAACTCAAGAGCAACTGGAATACCAGCATCCAATGCCTACATCTAGTTCACTGGGTTAAGTGTCCTCTTCTACCCACAATGCACTGGGCTTTACTCAATAATTATGAGGAGAGGATTTTCCCATATAGGTGATTTAGTCAATGCTATGCCTACTGAAGTGGTAAGCCCAAGGCTGGTTTGTACTCAATAAGTACTTGGTGAATAAATGAATAAAAGTTTAATTTAAAATCTCATAGCATACAAAACTCCAGCTAAAAAAAAAAAAAAAAATGCCTTTTTCTGAATAACAATCAGATAGCAATATAAATACCTCCACAGAGTCCATCAGACCTTGCAAGAGGAGCTTCTGGTGAGGAAAATCTCCATCCCCAACTGGAAAATATCCCAGTGTTTGGATTGCTCGTTCTTTCATCTAAAAGAACGGAAAAATTTTTTTAAACAAAGTACATAACAGCTTTATCAGAGAACAGTGTTTCCAAAATGAGAGGACAGGGAGGAGTAGGCTGTCTAAAGCACTTATACACATAAGTTTCTTCTTAAAAGTATCCAATTTTACATAATTATGTTTATAAGACACTGGAGGTAGAAAGACATAAAACTGAGTTCATTAAAGGTCCGTGGCTACAAAAGAAGAAAGAAGAAAGCCTCTAAGTAGGTTTATTATCCTTCAAACTGTTTATAAATGTAGGTTTCTGGGCCTGGGTGACCTAAGATCAACTCACAGCTTGACCATTTTAGCAGTCTTTATAGGTATGTAACCTTAGGCAAGATACTCCACCTCTCTGTGATTCTATTTCCTCATCTGGGAAAACAGAGATGACAACTGTACCTACTTCACTAGACCTTTCAGAGAATTCAATTAATTAATGTACGCGAATCACTCAAGCACACACCTGGCACATTATAAGTGCTCACCAATTAGTTAATAACAGCTAACAAAAACTACACTGTGACATTCTCAGGAAGTTTTAAACGGTGTCCAGATCAAGAATCAGATTATGGGAGTGCCTGGGTAGCTCAGTCAGTTGAGCATCTGACTCTTGATTTCAGCTCAGGTCATGATCCCAGGACCACAGGATTGAGCCCCGCATCAGGCTCTGTGCTGAACATGGTGCCTGCTTAAGATTAATTCTCTCTCTCTCTCTCTCTCTCTCTCTCTCCTGCTTATGCTTTCTCTCTCTAAAAAAAAAGAATAAAAAGGGTGCCTGGGTGGCTCAGTCAGTTAAGCATCTGACTCTTGATTTCAGCTCAGGTCTTGATCTCACAATTGGGGAGATCGAGCCCCGAATTAGGCTCTGTGCTGACAGTGCAGAACCTGCCTGGGATTCTCTCTCTCCTTCCCTCACTGCCCCTCCCCCACTCATTCTCTCTCTCTCTCTCTCTCTCTCTCTCTCTCTCTCTCTCAAAATAAATAAACTTAAAAAGAATAAGCTTATGTGTCTATTAAATTTGTAGTAAGTTGATTTATCTGCTCATTAAATCATATTATACTTCAACACTGAGGTACTCTGATCACAAATATAATGTTTTTAACTTTATGAAAATGTTTATCTGAAACTTAAAAATGATAAAAGTCCCTCTCCTCAGATATTACTCACCCCTCTTACTAATGCCCAGATTTCTTAAAACCAAATCGGCTGTCAGAGATTAAGATTTAGAGTTGTTCTAAAATTACAAACGTGATAAAACTATTTAACACTTTACAAACTATTTAACACTTTATTATCCATTGTTTGCAGGACAGAAGAACTACCTGATGCACTTAATTCTTTACCCAAATCCTAACAGTTATGGGCCTACACTGGAGCAGCTGGGCCAAATGGTGCATGCAGAAAGGCTGAACAAAATCACCCTTAACTCAAAATTAAACAGTCACCTAGACTTCCTGTATCATTCCCTTTTATATTAAATCCTTCCTCCAGCTGCATGGCCCTCTATCCTCATTACAACTGTGTTTTTGCTCATTTATGTATCTACAAATAGAAAGAATTTCAGAAAGGAAGGGAAAAAAAAGAAACTTGCCTTATTTGTTTCTTTACTGGAGGGTATTCTATTCAGTAAGCTTTCTACAAGATGCAATTTGGTGAAGCCAGATCCCTCACTGGGGATTGGGAGGGGACCGTTTCTGCCAATTTCACCCAGGGCTGTACAGGCAGCAATTGCCAGGAGGGGCGACGTACTGTCCAAAAACGAGCCTGAAAGCACATTGAGACAAAACTGAGAAGAATACACTTTTGCTCTTGGGATCCAGGGCAAGCAGCAAGGTACTTGAGATTGTTTTAAAGAGAGCACAACAAATCAAAGTCTACATTTCCCTCTAGTTGATAATTTGTTAGCATTTACTCAGTAACAAAACAACATAGAAATTAGGTAAACAGCACTGTACTCTGGTAAATGTTTAAGGTTTTCCCCGTGAGGAAGTATCACCTCCGTCATACTGAAACCTATGTATAGGAAAAAATATACAGAAAAACTAGAGTACTTTCATTGCTATTAAAAACACAGAATTTATCCAACACTAAGTAAGGTATTGTGAAAAGGCTTGCACCTTTAAAGTGCAATGCTGCAAAAAGAAACTAAAATGCTGTATTAAATTTTAACCTAATTCAGACACTGCAACATCCAAGTCAGCATGAGCGTATTCATTACCTATCGTTTCTGTGGCGCTCTGAATGAGCTCCTCCTGGTCAGGCAGGAAATCGGCATTTGTCTCCAGGTCTTGTTGTTCGGCCATTCTCATTTTCTTCTTAGCCAAATATCTTCCTACTGTGAACCCCAATGCAAGCAAGGATCCGTGTTGTATCTCTGGGCTCTGAATTTAACCACACAACAGCATACGTGTCTGTCACTCTCTCACACATGCAAGAATGCACCGAAATAACTATGTTTCTTACAGTCATCTCCAATAAAACATAAGGCCAGACAACAAAGTGATCATTTGAGATTCGACCGAACCCTAATGAATCTGGGGTTTCTAACACTCAAGAATTCTAAGAAGGTAAGCTGGGTCTTGACTCACTTCAAGTAATTCCCTAATCCTACACCCACTCCATGTCGGTGTGAAGGGGCTCTCCTGCAGGCCCCCCTGTAGCACCCATACATTCTTCTAGCTTAGAGCACTTACGTAACTACATTACCACAACCTTTAAGCCTAACTTCTCCCTACCGCCAACAAAATACAATGAGCAGATACTATTTCTAACTGCTAAAACCTCTAAACACAAAGTTGAGGTCTGAATGTTTGCAAGCACATGCTTTCTGATAGAACAGGCACAATGAGAGGCACCAGTAGATGGGGAAAGAAAAAGGAATTAACATTTCTGAGCATGTGTAGTACTAGGGATCCTCATGTATTTACTGAATTCCCAGCACCTAAAATTCAGCACCTAAATCAGACACAAGGCATTCAAAGTTGTTGCACAGAATGAATTAATCAATGTATTATCTATCCTCTATCTCACTTACTCTTCACAATCATAAAAGTTCCTTTTAGAAATGAGAAGACAAAACCTAAAAACAGATGCTTTTGGAAAGCTCTGCCATCTCCCCCAAAAAAGAATAAAGACAAAACTGGTAACATACATGATTGTCTTTTGTAGTCTTTATAAGCTGTTCTATCATTGACTTCAACTCATTTCCCGACACTGTAGACACCACCACAGAATAAAACAATGCTGCCAGTTCACGCATCTCTTCTTTACTGCTATTCATCAGACTCTGAGCGGTGTAAGAAACAAATATATACATCATATGCAATCATCTTCCTACTGACATCTGACATTTAAAATTAATAATACGTTATATTCAATCTATTGGTATCTGCAAGAAAATAACACAATAGGCTATTATTTAAAAGTAAAAGATGAATTATATATCAAAATGTCCTATGCCTTTTCATCAAAAATACAAAACATAAAACACAAAGAATTAATACACAGATGATCTAAAACAGAGGTCAGGGTGCCCAGCTGGCTCAGCCAGAGGAGCATCCGACTCTTGATCTCCAGGTCATGAGTTCTAACGTCATGAGTGTAGAGATTACTTAAATAAATTAAAGCAGAGATCAACAAATGTTTTCTGTAAAGGGCCAACTAGGCTTTGTGGGACCTATGGTCTGTGATGCAACAACTCCATTCTGCCACTGTAGCACAAAAGCAGCCACAGGCAACAGATAAATGAAAGGGTATATATGTGTTCCAGTAAAACTTTATGGACTCTATAATTCTCATGTATCAGAAAATGTTATTCATCTTTTTTTTTTTCAACTATTTAAAAATTAAAAACTGAGGTGCCTGGGTGGCTGAGTCGGTTGAGCCTCTCACTCTTGATTTTGACTCAGGTCATGATCCCAGGGTCATGAGATAGAGCCCCGGTGTTGGGCTCCATGCTGAGTGTAGAGCCTGCTTAAAATTATCTCTCTCTGCCCCTCCCCTGCTTGCTCATACACGTTCTCTCTAAAAAAATAATTTTTAAAAAATTAAAATACGAAGGGACGCCTGGGTGGCTCAGTCAGTTGAGTGTCCGACTTCGACTCGGGTCATGATCTCACACTCATGGGTTCGAGCCCCGCGTCAGGCTCTGTGCTGACAGCTCAGAACCTGGAGCCTGCTTCGGATTCTGTATCTCCCTCTCTCTCTGCCCCTCCCCCACTCGCACTCTCTTTCTCTCTCAAAAATAAATAAACATAAAAAAATTTTTTTAGGGACGCCTGGGTGGCTCAGTTGGTTGGGCGTCCGACTTAGACTCAGGTCATGATCTCGCGGTCCATGAGTTTGGGCCCCATGTCAGGCTCTGTGCTGACAGCTCAGAGCCTGGAGCCTGTTTCAGATTCTGTGTCTCCCTCTCTCTCTGACCCTCCCCTGTTCATGCTCTGTCTCTCGCTGTCTCAAAGATAAATAAACGTTAAAAATTAAAAAAAAAAAATTTTTTTAAACTGACATATGAAAACCACTCTAAGCTTGCAGGCCATACAAGAACAGGAGGCAGGCCAGATCTGGTACATGAACCACAGCTTAATGACCCCTGATCTACATGATCAAAAGTCAGAAACTCTTGACATCATTTTACAATCAGCAAATATTCACAAGGAATAAAATAAACCTTTTAAGCCAGAAGCGATTTCATGAGACCAGATTTTCCAGAAAAGTGCAAAACTCACACCTCTTGGTATATTACATTCATGCTTTCACACTAAGAGATAATCTGTACATTTCACCATAACTCAAGTTCCATTTTCCAAAAAGAACTGCATTAGGTGGCACAAGAGGTATACGAAACTGTATGAGCCATACCTGTACTAAAAACAATGTTTCACTTTGCAGTGCAATTCAAATTTAACTGAGCATCTTGAATTTTTCTTTGTTAAACCTGGCAATGCTTTTGGTGTGAGCATGGGACAAGAACACTCTCCTACATGGCTGGTGGGAGTGTAAACTGGTACTGCTCATATGCAGGATGCTTGTATCCCTCAAAAATGCTAAGCCTATGTCCTCAATTCCACGTCTAGGGAATCCATCTAAAAAATATACTGCCTTATATTCAAAATGACAGACTGTTCACTGCAGCAAACTGGAAGCACCCTAACTGACCATCAGTGAGGCTCTAGAATAAATTATGGCACATTTATATAATGGAAAAAATGAAGCCATTAAAGACGATATCCTCTCTGTAGTTCTACAGGAGTACCTACACATTTTAACTTTAAGCGAAAGAAGTAAGATACAACATGGTGTGAGAATTTTAAAAAAACGTGAAACAACAACAACAACAATAATAAAACAGTGTGAAAACTATGCACCTTTTGTGTAAAAGAAGGAAATAACTTAAAAATGCTTACTTTTATCTGTGTGTATGTGTGTAAGTATACTCGAGAAAGTACACCATATATAAATAAGTGATGACCTGTGTATGTCTGTCAGGTGAGAGAGGAAGGGGCAGGAAGTAGGGAGATTTGGGTAAGTAGGAGACAGTTACAGAAAGGAGACAGTTTACATATTTTTTTAAATGATCTATTATTCCACTATCATAAGGCAACCAGTTTTTTTTTTTTAAGTTTATTTTGAGAGCAAGAGTGAGAACGAAAGAGAGAGGGGAGGGTTGGGGGAGAGAGGAAGAGAGAGAATCCCAAGAAGTCTCTGTGCTGTCAGTGTGAAGCCTGACGCAGGGCTTGAACCCATGAACCTTGAGATCATGACCTAAGCTGAAATCAAGAGTCAGACGCTTAATCGACTGACCCACCCAGGTGCCCCACATATTTTTTATTTAAACTACAAATCTACTTTTTTTAACTTTTAAAACAGAAAAACATAATTTTTTTTTAATCTATATGATTCTCAATTAATCTCTCACTCTCATCTAGATGGATCATTGAGATACACTAACCTAACATGCTTCCCAGGAAGTGTTTGGTAGGAGAGTTTTCAAAATGGCCCAAAGGTAGGAATGGTCATAGCAACACTAGCAGGAAGACGAAATCCTAAGACTACAGTGAAAAATATACAGAATCAAAGAGAAATGTACATGCATAGGATGTACCTTTATCCATTCTGTTTTGTCTACAAATTTGGCAGCCAGTTTTTCTGGATACACAGAGACAGCTTCCAGTAGACAGTACATGACTGGCAAACCTAAATGAGACAGAATTCCGTTTTAGCTTCAAGAAAAGTGGTAAACACACAGGGTTCACTAAATTTCTTTTAAGTATAAGGCCCCTGCTTTGGAAGGCATCTCCCAGTTCTACAAAACAAAAATCAACTTAAATCCAGTAGGTGATTCAATACAGCAAGTTTACAGACCAAATACCTATAAAAAGATATACCATTCTTCATACCCACTTCCAAAGTAAAAAACATTATCTATTGTTAGCATTTCTTTCTGAAGGAGTAACAGTGTATCCAGGATGAATCAAGTAAGTTCAGAAAAGAAACAAAGACTAATGTTCAGGTACAGGAGTGAAGAGAGTTAAGATTAGATTTTTGCCTAAGTGCTTTACCATCTGTCCTCAGCCGCACAACCACCTACCTCCAACACCTGCCAGCAGCTGCTGAAGCAGGCCAATGTAGATCTGAACAGGGTTGGTCTCTCCACTCTTGGAAGAAGATGATGAGGATGTCGCCTGGCTACCTGACATCAGAGTCCGTATGTAGCGTCCAATGGCCGGGGCGTGATCTTGCATATCGGCCAAACTCTGGGAGGTGGGCACCACTCCGGCACTGTGCGCTAGGCACGTGCGTAAGTACAGGACGATCTGAAAGCAGAAGGAGGAAAAGCAGTCAGGCTTCTCAAGAAGTCAGTGTGGGAGGGTGTGCTGCAAAAGGACACTTTCCTAGCTTCATTTCCCCACCCTCCCTCATAAAGCTATTCGACAATCCTCACAAAAGCTGGAAAACATGACTCAGTAAGTTAACTGAAATTACAGTAATGCAGCACAGTTTACATAACAAGCTTTTATAAATCCAGAGAGTGTTTTTAGTGGAGTTTAATGGAGTTAAAATGCAAACTCAACTTTTTTAAAGTCTAAACAATTACAACAAAATCATTATTTTTTAAAAGATGTGTGGGGGGGGGGAGAGAGAGAGAAAGGGGGAGAGAGAGAGAGTGAGCAGAAACCTGGGGCAAATCATCTATTCCTGTAGAACTCCAGTTGTATTTAACCTCTACCAACGTAAGAATTTGAGAATATGGGTTCGTACCATCTACCCAAAGAGACAACACCATAAAAACTTGTGATATAAACTGGCTAACAAGGAGTCCTCTGGAAGTTCTTCCCTTGAGAGCTAAAATAGGACAGATGACAATTCCACCGTGGGTATTCTTACTCACTCTGAACAAGATTACCTCCTGTTGTTTAATTAGTGCAAGTCAATGACCTAAATAGATAACCCAAACAACCTCGGCATATCGTTGGCTTTAAATTCAAATCTAATTTGCTGTAATAATTTGCTGAAAATAACAACAATAATCAATGCAGAGCACCCAGTTCCTCCACAAAGAGAATCTCACTGAGCTAAATATACTTAAAGACTCCACCATGAATTAAAATAATAACAATTACCAAGGGGCACCTGGGTGGCTCAGTCAGTTAAGCATCGTAACTCTTTTGATTTTGGTTCAGGTCATGATCTCACAGTTTATGAGATCAAGCCCCACATCGGGCTCTATGTACCGATAGCACGGAGCCTGCCTGGGATTCTTTCTCTCGCCCTCTCTCTGCCCCTCCCCCGTTCTCACTCTCTCTCTCAAAATAAATAAACTTTTTAAAAACTTAAATAAATAAATAAATAATAAAATAATACCAATTACCAAACGCTTTTTTTCTAATAAACAACCTGGTGAAAAACAATGACATCACAATATGGGTTTATGTAGAACACAAAAAAGTTTGGACATCTCTTTGGGTGTGACATGATCTTTCAGAATGTGTAGAGAGAGAGAAATGGAAACCTATCCCAGTCCCACCTCTCCAAAGGCCGCTGGGTTAAACGGAAGGACAGTGGTCCCAGTCATGTACTTGGCTGGAGTTTTCATTCGATGGGAAGCCTGATAAAAATAAGCCAAAAACAAACACTATTACTAAAAAATGGAGCACATGTGCCCCTCCTCAATTCAAACATAATTGTATTTCTAACTACATTATTGTTTGCTACCGTTTTTTTCTAGTCACAGCATTTTTCCATCAATCATGCTGACTGCACATGTCCCTCAAACCCTAAATGACAGGTGCGGTGCTTTTTTTCCTGGCTTTTCTCTCCTTTTCTCCTGGCGTGTTTACTGCTTGTTTAAAAAGAATAAACTGCTCCAGGCATCTATTAACACTCACCTTGGGCCACTGCAGGCCCGTTATTTTCATTACTAATGGAGCAAGAGGAAAATATGTGCACAAAAGCATCTTCTGACCACAAATGTGACTGTGCTATAGAGAATTATGGCTACCTAGTCCTGACCTCCAACTCCCTTAAGATATCTGTCTGAGCAGAAAGCTAGGACTACCAGCATACTCAAAGAAACACTGATGTAAAAAGAGGGACAGGATCAGGACTGGGGGGTCACGATAGCCAACACTCTGTCTGATCCACCAGCAGAGAGAACTGCGCACACGTGGGAGGTTTGCAAAAGCAGATGTGATGCCCTCCTATGATCGGAGTGGAAAAAAATCTGACCTATTTCCTGAAGCATTCTTAAACTTATGGTTCCTAAATAATCCTCTCAAAAAATAAAAAAGGAGACCTATGTTTAAGAATGTCATACCAAGGGGAAAATTTTTAAACCTAGTCAGAATGTTAAAGAGCATATAAGGAATTATAAGTAATTCAGATTGGGGCAAAACAAATCAATTTTGAGAATTACATTTTCTTCATTTTGTATTCTCTTCCTCTACTGTAAATATTAACATTGTTAAAAACCTTACTACTATTCAACATTTAGCAATGACATTTCAAATATGTCACCTAAAAATGCGTTTATTTTTATCATTCATTATATGACCCACACTAATTTTCTGAAGTTAAATGCCATACCTTTTCTTGAATATAATACACCATTTCTGGGAAAGAAGGCATCTGCTTAGAAGCATTTTCTTTTCTGTTTCTACCAGGAAGACATCTTAATACTCGCTGTGCCTCTCCATGAACTTCTTCTCGTCTTTCAGAAAGACAAATAAAAATAAAAAATTAATTTCAATAATGGCAAAATGATCGTCTGATGATTAAGAACAGCAATTTTATTTGACAGCTGGGGTTCTGAGAAAATGTCTTAAATACGTTCTTGGCTATCTAAGAAAAAAGTCATAAAATACACTGAAAGAAATTACTTCTCTTTGGAAATATCTTGAAATTTGAACAGTTATGTGGCTTACCCAGAAATAAACAAGATAGGGTATAACTACAGGTCTCTATCATATCAAGGGCCATATTTTTAACTCTTTAATAAATTGCTTCTAAATTCCATAGACCAACATTAAAAACAATATAAATTTTAGTAATTTTCAAATAATTTTAAATGAACCCAGATTCAAATTAACACCTTTTGAAACTTACGGATCTCCTGCAGCTAGTAAGAGCAAATATCTGGACGGTATATGATCTGAGGGAAACACCGTGCTAGCAAATTTCACAGCCACCTGTCGAACTTGAACTTCAGGCTATTTGACACATGAATTCATGTACACACAAACACATACGGATTTTAAAAAAAGAAGAAGAACTCAATTAGGAACAATTCATTCCAGTCAAGATAAGTCATCTTAATTGTAAACAATCAAAATTAAAACTGCTATTTTAGGAAGTATGTCTAAATAAAGACAAATCATGTGTTGAAAATCTTTAATCAAGTTGTTTAGAAGCTTTGGAAAGTGACATCACTTAAAAAGTACTTTTATGATCTAAAAGGACCCTCCAAGTAAAGCAGGAAGACCCACCAAGACCATACACAGCCAGAGAATCTCTCTGTACGTGCACATCCTCAGGCCAACTTTGGGACCAAGGTCACTGCAAACAGTTTCTGGCCATCACCCCTGCTTCCCCAATTCTCAAACTCTTAGTCACATGAATGAAATTAAGACATTCTGCAGCGAACACGAACAGAGGTTACTTGGAATCTCTACAAATTTGGAGCAAAATATGTCCAAATTTTTCAGATTAGCTCTAGTTAAAACAGACTCCAAAGCAGTTTCAACTATGTAAACATATTCAATTAACTTAAATAGATTAAGTATCTATGAATACAAAGTTCAACCGGAGAAGCAGTTGAAGAATCTTTATTCTGAAAAGCCTTATTCTCATGCACTTCCCCCGCCCCAGGTCCTTCTCTTAGTCACAAACCTAACATCGTGAGAGGAGAGCGATAGTAAGAAACAGATACTGTCCTACATTCAGGTCTATCTTGCTCTTTGTCATTCCTTGAGCTACAATAAACAGCAATGATATTAAGGACTAGTTCATATGATTTAGCCTACAGTCTGGTTGCTTTCAGTGTAGTCTAAGAATATAAATTAGCTTTGCTGTAGTAATACTGTTACATGATTTTATCTGTGTAGGTACAACCAGCACCCACATGCCTTATACAAGCATCATGCATCCTTGTAAGGTTACCTAGGGAAAGTCTTAAGTATTCTAATGAGTTTCCAAAAAGCCTACACTTCTTTGTCCACAATATATGACTATGAACCATGTACAAGAGCATCTGACAATGGAACTCTACATACAGTAATTTTCTTAAGTGTATATAATAATCCTGTCATATTTCAATAGAAACCAGATACCTTTCTGAACCTTCAGTAATTCCCTCGATATGAATATATTAAATATGCCAGCCACATTTCAGTAGGACACAACATATTAATCACACTAAGACTTTTTGACATCATTCCCTCTTCTAATCTCCCTTTCTACTCCTAGAAATGGAGGACAAAGAACTAACTACAGCAAATACATATTATTTTTTATTGTATAATATATATTGCGTATACATATTGCATGTACATATTGAGTACATATAGATAACTCAAAATTCTCTACAAACAGCCATGACAGCCAAATAAAGTCTAGAAGGAAGAAGAGTATGTGTGATGGTACTGGCTTACTTCCTACACACTCATTATAATGTATAAAATTTGTCTTTCTCTCCTTCTGCTTAGCCAGTGGACTGTAGGGTTCAACTACCAGGTAAGACAAAAGACTTCCAACTTGGGAAAACACAACATTAAGAACAGTTTCCCAACATGAAAGGCTTTAAACATAAAGCCTCTGTGAATATCACCACTCCCTCTTCCCTAAAATCATATTCCCATCACAAAGTATCAAAAATCAACCAGAGGGGCGCCTGGGTAGCTCAGTCAATCAAGCGCCGACTTCGGCTCAGGTTGTGATGTCACAGTTCATGAGTTTAAGCCCCATGTCAGGCTCTGTGCTGACAGCTCAAAGCCTGGAGCCCGCTCCCCATCCTATGTCTCCTCTCTCTACCCCTCCCCCACTCACGCTCTGTCTCTCTCTCTCTCTCTCTCAAAAATAAAATAAACATTAAAAAAAATTTTTTAATAAAAAAAATCAATCATAAAGCACAGCCCAAATGAAAGCAAATATTCTTACTTGTCAAGATAGTTAAGGAGAAAAGCAATTCAAGTTTTGTTCTTAAAAATGTAAAATGTCTATATTGCCAACCTCTGCAGTTCACATAGCTGGACCTACCTTTATTAAGTATGAAGCCACAAGTGCTTCCATGAGAGTTCGCTGTGCTCCCTCCAAAGTACTATAAGCTCCAACCATCATAGATAATGCTTCTTGAATAGCAAGCCGAGTCTCAGGCTCTTCCTATAAGTATGATAAAAATAGCATTTCCCTCCTGTCAGGTGTCCAGGTCAGCATCCAAATGGAAAGCATAAACTTGCCAGGTGTTTCCCTACCTTACACAGGGCTTCAAAAAGCTGCTGCACAAGAGCTATATCCTTAGTGAATAAATGGGGCATTCGACTGTAAGAGAATATAAGACCATTGTTATGATCATACATTTCCATAAGGTTGAAAGAAAATGCAACCAAACGAAAATTTTCTTGAATTGCATTTTCATCTCTGAACACAATGTCAGCATCATTAGATTACCTCCCCCAAAGAGCCAAATACTTTTTAAAGCGAATATTTAATTCTTCAGCTGTCTAATCCAAGTAACCATGATTTAAATACATACTGTCCAGATATTCCCTTTACAATATTCCATGCATTCAGTTAGCATTTCTGATTTTAATAGGAAAAAAAAACACAATTAAGACTAAACTGCTATTTAAACTAAAGGCTATCGGACAAATGCGGTATCAGGGGATCTAGGGTGGCTTTTTTCTGAGCCCCAAAGATCCTTTCCCTGCACAGTACAGAAGAGCAAGACCCAATCTACACAGGCCAGTACAAAACCTGTACCATGGACGGAAGCACCATATAGTGCTACTGAGGGTGCTGTACCTCTATCTCCCTGCTTTGAAATATAGTGAAGGAAGAGGAAACCAGGAGGAAGTAGAAAAAGGAAATCATACTAAGCAGGAAAAAAAAAAAAAATCCACCTTTGGAAACAGGGCCACCCAGAATCATAATATAGCACTATCAGAAAAGAGAGTCAAAGAGATAAACCTTGATGACTGGGATTATAAAGACTGGTAATAAAGAAGCCACAAGAACACTTAAGATCAATCAAATGTCTCCAGGGTGCAAGAAAAAGTAACCCATCATGACACAATCCAGTTCAAAGTATCATTTCAAGACTACCATTTAATATGGAAACATACCTTCAAATGTAAATTGAAACGTCTCACATCATTTTCCTACTACAAGGAAAACATTTCTAAACAACCTATGGCTTAAATACATTTCCTTTCAAAATCAGAAAAAAAATTATTCTCCATCTATTATTAAATGCCACATAATTTCTCTTAGTTTACCAACAGGATATCTCTCACTGAAGAAGAGTTTACTCACCTGGAGAGTTTTCCAACAGCTGAATATGCCATTGACAGTAGCTTAGGGTCCTTGAAATTAAGAAGAAAAAAAAAGAACAAAAAACAGACAAAACAAAAAATACAGTAAACAGCAAAACATTTTTGCTGCAATTACATGCATTATTTTACTCCTTGTTAAACCTGGTCTCACTCTGCCTAACTACAAGATATTAACATCTGAACAAAACAAACCAACAAAAAAATCCAAACCCAGAATCATCACACTACTAAAAGGAAAAGGAAAAACAAAAACGAAACTTTGCATCCCCAACTCACTCCAAAAGGAAATGCAGATGTCATAAATGAAAGGGTTCTCTTAGTTGTGCTAAGTTCAGGGTATTTGCAACACTATGTAACCTGCAAACACCAAAATTCACCTTCAACACACTGGGAAAACAGCTGAACTTAGCAGAAAATTCACCACTGGTCACACACTAGGGTCCTCCATCTCTAACCCAAAACTGTGATAAGCTAAGCGAAGAACAATTACCTACAAGTCGGCATGATAACAAACAGCTTCCTCTCATATCTTCCATTACAAAAAATTAAAGGGATCACAGTCATCAAGAGAGTGAGGTTCCCTCCTCAGACAGACAGAATTTTACATCGTTTTATGAAAACCAATAGTCTGATGCCTCAAAACAAAGTAACCCCTCTGTGAGCTGAAGTTCATACAATTAGCATAGGGCTCACTCTTCTGCACCTAAACGGACACTCTTAAGGAGTCATCTGTTGGGAAGACAGGCAGGTGTCATCTCCAAGTACAGGGATCGGGGCCCTGTGGTTTTACCTGACCTCTCTAATCTATTTTTAAATATACAAATTCTCCCCTAAAAACCCAAAAGCACTTTTATTTCTACCGACCATCCCAAGCATCTGACTATCCATGCCATAAAAATAACCTGGAAGGTTCGTTAGGCCTCAAAAACCACACAAATACTATTCAGTAAAAGACAGGAGAGCCAAGCCCCCAAAACACAACTGCACACCAAAGAATGGCTTTTCACTAATAATACCTGTTAATGTGCATTCAGTGCACCGATAATGGTGTGTGATCTCCTTTAATCTTCACAATAATCCAATGAAGAGGTATTATTTTTCCAATCAAGAGCAGAGCTCCAAAGATTTTAAGCCACTCATCAAAGAACAAAACTAGGATTCAAACTCAATTCTAACTCCAAATGCCAGGATCTTAGTGACTATACCACTGCAAACGTGCATTTGTGTGTAGCTCAGACTTAGGAAAATAACGCTAACTGGAGTTCTTAAATCTTACTTTCTTTAGCAAATTCACCTGAACTAATGAAGACGGCATGGCACGAGGGACACAGCCAGGACAAACAGGATTCAAAACACTTGGTTTCAAGGAAGCCTCATCTCACTGAGCTTAAGGAATCAAAAACTTACTGAATGCATGTTGTTACAGAATTGTGAATAGGTAAAAGCTCAGCCCTTAAGAATTAACACTATTTCTGAATCTAAGCAAATCCAAATAAACATCCACATGAAAACAAATCATAAAATAAAATTTACTTCTTTCCATTCCATTTTTGCAGAGTGCCTAAAAGCAGAATAAAGTGCAAATGCTTTAAAAAAGATAAGACCTCTCAAAATTCATATCAATTTTTTTAACACTTAGTTCCAAAAAAAAAAAAAAGCAAAAGGTGGCAGTAATTTCTGAAATTTGTACCACTTCAAGTAAAAATGCTAGAAATGATGGAACAACAGCAAACTGTAACTAACTAAACCAACATGTAGACCAGAAAGGTGGATAACATTCTAAAATAGAAGCTGTTAACAATATGTAAAAGACAAGTCACTTACTTCTTTATATTCATTGATTAGCTTGGTCAGGCCATTCAAAAGCATTGGACCTAGGGGCTTAATCTTGATTTCTGGACAACTTTAAAAAAAATAGCACACATACACAAAGCAAGATAAAAATCTCGTTATTATTTATCTTTTCAGATGATTACTTCAAATAATGAGACACAACTGAAATAAATTAAAATAATCTATTGAAACCTACAACTTTTTTTTTTTTTTTTTTTTAAGATGAGCAAACATGGATTTCTTTCTGGATAGGAAAGAAATACTTGAAACATCTGATCATTCCAACAGCTTGAAATGTTACAGTCAAATAGTTGAAAAAACTTACGTTATACAAATGTGATGCACAAACTGCAAGGATAACGTTCTCAATTTTGAATTTGTATTTGTACCAAAGAGTCCGTCATACACCACCTACAAGAAAGGGACAATGACAATACCAATTAATAGCAGCAATTTACTATTTTCAAATATTAGGCTTCAACAGCAGATCTTGTGCACCACCCCTCATTCTTCAAAATTAATGATTATAATCATTTTAGCTGACCACCGTAGGAAGCCAGCCAATCAGTGGCTCCAGTCAGTAGTCCATGAAGTACAAACACAAAGGTTGACCTTACAAGTCTGCAAAACTTGTGGCTCTACCACCAGAAAGCAACAGAGCTCACAGCAGGCCCCCTCTCTGCCACTCTGTACCACACAGGGGATACTATCAGATAAAACCACTTTGGGTGTATTAAGTTCCTCAATTACATGCAGTCATTCTGAACAGATTATATAAAAACTTCACAGAAAACACCAAGATTAAAGCATTCTACAAGCGGACAGTCGGGACACAGGTGCTCCATGTATTGTGCAGTCATGTCTAGGTGGCAAAAGAGCACATAGTACATGAGTTTTGTGCAGCATCCAGAAGGCTCAAAGAAATCTAAATTTCCCAAATTTCTACTTTTTATGGGATAGTCTTACACTTAAAAAAAAAAATCTCCTTACACTGGTTCCTAAAACTACTAGTAGTATTCTGATCTTACTTAACAACGACATGTGACTGAACACAGAACAGGACTGAGCCTCTAATGGGTAACCGACACTATGCAAGGTGTTGCGAGATACAAAGAGGGCAGCATCACTCCCAAGGTACTCGATCGTGTTGAGGGGTCAAAATGTACATACATTAAAAATGATATAGGACAATATATAATCACATGCTACTTTTTTGGAAAAGACTTTTAGAAAATTTATCTGATAATGCTATATTATATAGAGTAATATGGTAAAATGAAAGAAGCAAAAGGAATAATCAACACTAATGTTTTGTCAGAAAAAATAAAATTCATGGTGCTTACATTATATGCAAAGAATTATGCTACGTTCAAAATCAAGATGAGGTAACATATGACTAATTAAAGGCACTGGTATCAGGAAAGAAGAGGCTCATCTAAATGATACCTTGAAGGATTCTATGACTGAAAGGTGGAGGGGGTGGGCGGGGCCAATTATGTAGAACAGTAATATGCAATCATTAAAAACAGGAATATAACAAAGAATATGTGCGATGAACAAGGAGTTTGTCTTTGAATATACAAAGTTTCGGCTAGATTTATTTTGAAAACACTAAATAACTACAAATAAATTATACACCTACAGGATATCTATGAATACTCTGTCACAAAATTCTAGCTGCTTATTATGTAACATAGTGTTACTACAACCAAATATTCTGAACCAAAATTATCAAGACACTGTCTGGGAAACAGTGCTTGGGAATACCAATTATAAAACACCAATCATGAAAAAGAAATGAAAGAAGCTCCGTGATAATTTTATGTTTAAGGAGACACAAAACAATACTTTAAAGTTACTCAAATCCTAGAGTGCCAGATGTGGAGAATACAAGTTTTATCATCTAAGAGGAGGAAGCAGCCACTGATACAAAATAGGCTTTAAGAGGGAGAGATGCTAAGAAGTCTATGTCCACCATACAGTGAACACGAAGGAGAGTGTTCTCATTCTGGGACTGAAAGAGAAGGGTGGCAGGAAATGGGAACATTTTTCAGACGGGAGGTAGCACACTGGAGTGCATCCTGAAACATGAGTAGATGTTTACCAAGCTAAAGGGGGAAGAGGAGCTCTGCCAGGTAAAGGGAACATTCTGAGCAGAGACAGAGCCATGAAAACAGTATATTTCAAGAGGAACAATTTTTGTTGGAGCTTAAGGTACATGGTAAGGTGGGGGTGGGGGGCAAGAGAGGAGACTGGAAGATAAATAACTGCTAACTTTTCAGCGGTTACTAGGAACCTGATAATTGAATGAGAACTAGCCACTGCTAGTGGGAAAAAAATTTCGGGTGGAAATTTAGGGTGGAATTAGGGTGGAAAAAAAATTTTTTTTAGAAAAACAGGAAAAGCTCTGACACTGATTTAAGTTCAAAAGCAAATAACTAATGACAAAATTATACCCAAATCTCTCTATTCCTGAGCTCTGCTGGTCACCACTTGGATAAAAGGTAAGAGCTTTTGCAGAGGGACTCATCCCACATCAAAAGAGAGTATAAGGATTTCCAATGCAGCAAAAGCCCTGGTGGCAACAGAGAAAACAGAATGGCTGTGGGCAAGAGGAAGGGAAACAAGATAGGAGATTACTGGAATAACCAAAATAAGAAAGGACAGTCTCAATTAACACCAGCATTAAATATAGGGAGATAAAGACATTAAGAAGGCAGAATCAAGAGGATTTGGCCATTGTCATCACATGGGGTTCTTTTCCACTTAACTGACTGGTAGAAACTTGTTCACTTAAAAACATTTTTGGAGCACATGAGTGGCTTAGTCAGTTAAGTGTTCAATTTTGATTTCGGCTCAGGTCATGATCTCACGGTTCATGGGTTCAAGCTCTACGTCAGGTTCTGTGCTGACAATGCACAGCCTGCTTGGGATTCTCTCTTTCTCTCAAAATAAATAGGTAAGCTTAAGAAAAGAAAAAAGAAGAGAAAAGGAGAAAAGGAGAGGGAAGGGGAGGGGAGGGGAGGGGAGGGGAGGGGAGGGGAGGGGAGGGAAGGGGAGGGAAGGGAAGGGAAGGGAAGGGAAGGGAAGGAAAAAGAAGACAGAAAAAGAAGACAAAAAAAACCACACATTTTTGGAGAAGAGCAACTCAGAAAAACATTAGTTTGAAAGGACAGTCACCATACATTTAAGTTGGATGTTAACTATATATAGTACACACTCGACAACAAAAATTTTTTAAATCATTTCTGCAGTTACACTTGAGATAGAAAAAAAGATGGATTCTCATTAATCTTGTTAATACGTCAATGCATCTCCTAAATATCCATTAATGCATTTCTTTCTCTAATTAAACAGACATAAAAGTTGTAAACAGGCCATTTTTCTCTGCAAAGAACAAATTACCTGAATGTTAGCAGGGAACGTTTCTGCAGCTTGTCTAGAACGAAGGAGATGGGGGACAATCTTCAACTTGACCCTTGTACTGACTGGGTCCCTCTTCAGCTCTGGCTTCAGAACTGCTCCCTGTTCAAAAGATGTTTAATTATAACTCAGCATTTCAAAATTACTGTGTGCTGAAAAAGTCATGAGAGATCATCTAAATCAGTAGTCTCTCAAGCTTTTGTTTCAAGATCACTTTACACTCTTACAAACTACTGAACACACAGAGTTTTTGCTTATATTGGAACACCTATCACCATATGCTACATTAAAAACTAAACTGAGAAATTTTTACATATTCACTTAAAATTATATTAATAAACCTATCATATATTTTAATAACATATTTTTTAGAAAATTAACTATATTTTCCCAGACAAAAAACTGTACTGACATTGTTTCATGTTTTTCTATAAATATCTTGATTGTCCACCTTAATAGAAGAGAGTTGTATTCTTTTATCTTCTACATTCAATCTATTGTGGTTATGTTATTTTGGTTAAATTACATTTAAAAAAAAAAAACAGTTTCAAAAAAGATACATGATTGGAAAACTTGGGATGATTTTAGCCTTTTCAGGTACTTGTAGATATTCTTTGACACTATGCCAAAACTTAATAAACAACAGCACCTTGAAGGTTAAAATCTGGATTTGAAACCGTTATCACTGAACTTTTGCATATTGTGTCATCCTAAATTCCACTGAGCTATAACCTTTTAACACTTCTATAACATCACCGGTCATTTGGAAAATAGTGGCTCACTGAGTTAAGCAAACATCTCATTATAAAGCATTTTTAAAAATCACACGTTAATATCACCACCAGTCTCATCAGAAAAATCTGTAGGTACTAACAAGCAGTCAGGCTCATTGTGATGGGATTCAAGTTTCCCTAAATTCTAACTTTTGCTTGAAAGTTCAACTTTTACCACTGGCAATAGACTGTATTAACTGTTCTTGAAGCCTCATTTCTTCATTTTGGAGAACATATCTGCCAAATACCATCTCAATAACCACAGTTGCCCTGTCTACAGGTAAAATAAGTTTTACCGCTTCATCAAAGATATTCTTAAGTAAAGCTGAGTTTTCTTCTTTTTTTTTTCAACCATGAGTGCTGACGATAAAGAGCAGAATAACTACTAGCGCTATTTGGTGACACAGTTCTGGTCTGTGCTAAGACCCCAGCAGTGACACCCATCATTGTTTTAGCACCATCAGTATAAATATCAACATGGTTTAAAAAAAAAAAAAAAAGTCTCCCTATGACCCAACAAGGGTGCACGGACCACATTCTAAACACCACAGATTTAATCAAACCCTTTCATGTTCCACATGAAGAATATGAGCCAAGAAAAGCTCTGTAATTAGCCAAATTCCTCCTCCCCAGTACAACATTTATGTGCAGCCACTCAGGACCAGAACCCAGAGTGACAGGGAGGCTCCCAGTTCCCAATTCATTGTTCTTTCTGCTACATGACACTCAATTTAACCTAACTGGAAATGGTATGACTTTTAAAATAACTATTTATGGCTTAAAAAGCAGACAAGCAAACAATAAACCTTGTATGTCTGGATATGGACTTGAGAACACTTTTAAACACAGTGAACCAAACAGAACTTAGGTCATTAAGCAAACGCCTTAATTTGAGGCTTCAGAAGAACCCACCTATTGTTCTAGATTCTAGACCAGAGGTCAACAAACTAGAGCCTATGGCCAAATCTGGCCCACCATCTGTCTTGATATGAGTAAGAATATGTTTATGTTTTCAAATGATTCTTTAAAAATCAAAAGAATAATATTTTATAATATACGAATATCATATGAAATTCAAATTTCAGTACCCATAAAGATATACTGGCACACAGCCATGCTCCTTCTGTTATGTGCTGCCTATGGCTGCTTCCATGTTAGGGCAAAGTTAAATAGTTGCTGCCTCAGAACCACATGGCCAGCAAAGCCTAAATAATTTACAGAAAACAGGTGTGGATCCCTAATCTACACAGTGTATCATCATTATTTAAGCACAGGAATTGAAACTACCAGATCAAATAAACTAAGTTACCAGAAAATTTTAATCCACCCAGACTAGCATGGCTTAAAATTTCCTCCTATATTTCCTACAGTACAGGTTCGGCTTAAAATCAAAATAACTAGGGAGAAAAAATTCAAATATATGGAGCTCCTATCAACCAAATGTTTTTTATTACGATGTGAGAATAAATCAAAACAACCTACCTCTTTCGTCTTCAGTGGTATATCTCCAAGGTATACCTTGTACATCTTATTAATGATGGCAGGATTATTCCAGTCAATCAAGCTACAGAAGGTTTCAACACAGCTTGTTAAAATTATTTTTCTCCCACTTCAATTATCTCAAAAAACACACAGCCCCAATATTTGTTACCAAAGGAAATGTTAGAAATACACAAATGAACTGGGCAACTGACATTGTAGAAGAAAAGGAAAGGGATTAATTTAGATCAAAATTAGTTTTTAAACAGAAATACATTAAGTATGGGCACCTGGGTGGTTCAGTCGCTTGAGTGTCCAGCTCTGTATTCCAGCTCAGGTCAAGATCCCACAGTTCGTGGGATCGAGCCCCGCATAGGGCTTTGTGCAGAGAGCGTGGAACCTGCTTGAGATTCTGTTTCTCCCTTTCTCTCTGCGCCCCCCGCCCCTTTCAAAAATAAATAAATAAACTGAGGCGCCTGGATGGCTCAGTCAGTTAAGTATCCAACTTTGGCTCAGGTCATGATCTCGCAGTTCATGAGTTTGAGCCCTGTGTCGGGCTCTGTGCTGATGGCTCAGAGCCTGGAGCCTGCTTCAGATTCTGTGTCTCCCTGTCTCTCTGCCCCTCCCCTGCTCGTGCACTGTCTCTCTCTCTCAAAAATAAACAAACGTTAAATAAATAAACTTTAAAAAAATACAGTAAGTCACTTATCCCACCCTGACTCAAAAAATCATTATATCCACAGTCCAATTTGACACCACACAAGAAAAAATGGACTGCATTCCACTCTCAAGGCCAATGCCATGGAGCAGTTCTGACAGAGCAGAGCTAGACTACGCTTGTTCAAAGAGCCCTGAGCCAAGCATCTGTTTAACCATTTGGAAATTCAAAAGTGACAAGGAAAGCGACAAAAAAATTCATCCATTAAACCCACACCCTAAGAAGCCCCTCCCATTTCTCTTAAATTGTGTCACTGTGATTCCTAGCCTCCCCCTCTTCCTTATCTATCAGCACATATTTGCAGCTTTATCATCTAATTCTATACAGCAGTCATGCTGCCATTAGTCACTGAGACTTGCTCCTTAGTGAGCTCCACCAGCAGGTGAATTAGAATATAGCGTTGATTGGCGGTGGGCACCTGCCCTCTGCAGCAGCCCCTCCCAGTCGTTTTACAAACCTAGCAACACTGCAATCCTGCATTTCACGTATCAGTGAGATTTAACAATACTGTCTTCTCTCTGTCTTTTGACATTGGTTCTGCTTCAAGCTATACTGTATCTGTGTAAACACAGTTTACGATGCTGCTTTGACGGTTTTTCTTATCCACCTCTTCTTTCATAGTTTATCAATCTGCCTCTTCCACTATCCTTGAAGACGGTCCACGATTCTATTTTAGTTATTATTCACCTCCATCTTTCCTCAGCCGATTGCTACTAACTAATCCTCAAGCTCTACCTCTGTTTCCCTTCTATAAATACGTCAGGTATATTTTGACAAAACACACACACATTAGTAAAATGAAGTAAAACTTAACAGTAAAACAAACTAAACACTTTAATAAGGATAATTTTTACTGTATCGTATATTTTCCTTTTGCCATCTTTATAGTTTTAGAAATGTATAAACATATGTTTGATGTGAAAATTCAAAAATGTATAGAAATGTATAATCGGTACCATGTCCCTCTCTATTCCCTTTCAGTAGCCACTAATTTTGGTGTATCTTTTCCTAGACTTCTTTTCTATGCATGTAAAATGGGTGGCTGGGTGGGTGGGTACAGCAGGCAGGTAGGGAAATAAACAGATCAATAGATAGATGGATCACATGGAGAGATACTTCAGGATTTTTCTTTAACAAAATGGGAAAATATCTACATATTGTTCTCAACTTACTTTTTATCTCTTAAAAATGTCATACTATTCTTTCTGAAAAAATGGACACTTGTTTTAATAGACAAAGCCAAAACTAATTAGGATACTTCTAGACCACATTTTTATTTCCAACAATCCAATCCACTACATGGTGTAAAGATTGGGGCCAGTTCAAACACAATGAGAAGTTTTAAAGAAAGATTTTCTGATACTTCAAAACCAAAAGTCTTTGAAAGGAAAAGGCAGTTACAAGCAGCATGAAGGAATTTCAGACCTGGGGAGGGAATATCAAAGTACAGTTCTGTCCAACTTTCTTATTTACAGAGCCCAAGATCTGGCGAGGTTATGAGAGTCCTCCATTCTCAATCAGTGAGAGGCATGACCAGAAGTAACTAACTGTGTAAGAATCCGCTCCTCCTATATGCCACCTCCCCTGCCCTGTAGCAGTGAGCTGTTCCCAACCATCACCATACGTGCAGCTTGCTTACTGAAATGGAACCATATTATCAAAGACACAAAGAAGTTAACTTCCTTATTCTGTAATACCTATTTGTATTGGTTTCTTTGAAAAGGGAAAACTACAATACGCATTCCACTGCCTTTTAGCACGTTATTACATTAAGCATTGAAACAAATTTAATAATTATTCCATAATTTGGCTTTTTCAACCAAGTAACTTCAATTTTTCATGTCATTGTTCAGTCTTCACACATCTCATTTTTTAAATCAGTACACACATTATTTTGTATTCTGCTTTATTCATTTGCCATTCCTTGGGAGCAATTTCCATGTTGCTTTATTACTTTTATAATTATTTCGGCAGATATATAATATTCCATATAGATACACAGAGTTAATTTACTTAACTATTTCCCTATAGCGAAAATAATTTGTTTCCATTTTTCTTACAATTGTAGGAAATGGTATAATGAGCAAATCTATAACATTTTTCTAAATATATTTTTCTTCTTTTGAATGACTCTTAGCATAAATTCCCAGAAGATTTACATAAAAGATTATAAATATTTTTATGATTCACTGCATACTTCAAACTGCTTTCCAAAAATTATTTTAGCTTATAATGCCAATCAACAGAATATAAAAATAGCAGTTTCAACAGAAACTAAATGGAGTTTCAACTATTACACAATTTTATTTACCAATGGGTACAAATTGGTGCACCAGTGTTTTATTTTGCACTGATTTGATTTCTCATACAAAATATTTCCTATGAGGGGCACCTGAGTGGCTCAGTCAGTTGGGCGTCCAACTTCAGCTAGGGTCATGATCTCACAGTCTGTTCGAGCCCCACAATGGGCTCTGTGCTGGCAGCGCAGAGCCTGGAGCCTGCTTCAGATTCTGTGTCTTCCTCTCTCTCTGCCCTTCCGCCATTCACTCTCTCTCTCTCTCTCTCTCTCTCTCAAAAAAAAAACATTAAAAAAAATTTTTTTTTAATTTTCTATGAGCCTTTTAGTATTTGTATTTCTTCACATGTGAATTAAGATCTATTCAGCACCACTTTTCACAGGACCTGATTTTTACCATATTAATCCTAATATGTACATATCCTTTATTAAAAGCAATCTCCATTGGTTTCACACAAAGGAAGAGTCAAAAATGAGTAATTTCTGGGTTTTGGCATTTTTCTTAACATTAATTATTTTAAGTCCATTTACCTAGCCGCCAAAGGTCTCATTTCTTGTGGTAATATTTCTAATCCATTCCAGTTTTAAACTGCATCTCCAAACAGCTTCTCTTCTTTGTCTTATACAGAATCCTGCTCTTAGGCAAACTGTCTTTATTAAAAATTAAGTATATTTCATAACCTCCTAAATCAAATGTCTCATTACAGAATCCTGAAAGAAGAAATCTGTGCTCAGTGAGCTTTTAGAAATATAGCCTCTTTTCATCTTTTAAAGGTGAAAAGAGATGTAGTTTACCTTTGCTTGCTTTTCAATTCTAGGTCCGCTGCTGTCGCTACACTGTGGCGTGTGTCACTAGAAGCAATCACCAGGTGGAGAACAGCTTCAAGTTCAGGCACCTGCTCAGCTTCTATGAATTTCACTATACCCAATTTGCACTGCAGATAAATGAAGGGAAGGAGAAACAGTGATCAAAGAAACAAAGACCCCCAACCAAAAATACTGTTTAACAGATCAGTATGGTCATATACCAAGGATCAACAGTAACAACAGGAGCAGCTCCTGTTTAGGCTTACATCGTGTCAGGGACTGTATATGATATATATTCACGATTTCATTTAACCCTCACAATCTATGAGATAAGCAATATTATACCCATTTTTCTGATGAGGGAACTGAGGCAAGGCTTAAGAATTTAGACACATAGTAAGTGATGAAAACAAGATTCAAACCCAAGTCTCTCCAACTCGAAGACCATTATGATACACAGCCTTCCTACTTAGGTTACAGTCTCTCTAGAATGATAAAGCCTTGAACTGAAGTCCAAATTTGGAGCCTGCAGGTAAGAGAGTGGAACATTATGAATAAAGTGCTCCATGGATTGTTTTGACATTTCAAAAAGAACTAAACCACATTCCACAGAGTTCCACTCTATTGTTAACATATTCATTCTGTCCTCAATATTCTTACATACTGAAAACAACAGGATTTCAAACACACTCTAATGAAGGTAAGTGAAATTCTAACCAAACACTATTCAATGTAATTGAATGGCTCAAATGAAACACAGACTGAAGAGGGATTCTAATTTGAATTTCATGCAGTGTGAAGGAGCTACGAATTTCATAAAAATTCTATTTAGGACACATGTGCCTGAAGAGTAAAACTGTCTTTACCTAAAAGCCAGTTACATAATAGTTATTATGTATATGAATCAAGATTGATAGAGTTTATAATTATTAAATGACAATGGGTTCAATTTAAAAAGATATATAAACAGATCATAAAATGCTTGTTTTCCTTCCCCTTGTTCAACACAACCTACTTGTAACAAGAGCTACAACAGAAAGCACTCAAACACTTAAGCCATAGAAAAACAATTATGGAAATTAACTACACAAAGATATAAACAAAAAAATGTGCAAAGAAAACTGAAAACAGTACTAATGCCCATCAATAGGAGACTAGTTAAAACCTTATGTGGTTTACACATAACTAAACTTTATATAAACATTTAAAAAGATGACTTTTTTAAAAAACCTGATATGCTGTTAAATGAAAAAAGTAAACTACAAACCATATATTATATATAAATGTACAATGTAATATAAAAATGTATTGTGTAAAACTGTAATAGTGTATACACACACATACACACACACACACACACACAGTAGGTTGTAAGAATGACAAACTAGGGGGAACACCCAGGTGGCTCAGTTGATTAAGTTTCTGACCTGAGACCAGGTCATGATCTCACGGTTCATGGGTTCGAGCCCCGCATTGGGCTCTGTGCTGACAGCTGAGAGCCTGGAACCTGCTTTGAATTCTGTGTCTCCTTCTCTCTCTGCCCCTCCCCAACTCATGCTCTGTCTCTCTCTCTCTTTCTCTCTCTCTCATGAATAAATGTTTAAAAAAAAATGACAAACTAGGGTGGCAGGATTCCAGGTAATTTCTAATTTGTCTTTATAATGTTCTGTGCTGTTTGAATCTTTACATTATCATGACTATCATTAGAAAAAATAAAAACCATTTTTATTGAAATAAAAACAAAATTTTATTTCATCTTTGAAATGAAATGGTTCACTTCAACACCAAACTATAAAACTGACAAAAAACATAGGCCTTTAGAAATTAGCAAATAATTACTGACATGATATTACAATTTAATGGTAACAACTACTCGCCAGCACTTAAGAGCTTTAGCCCTCAGAAAGACCTAGAGTCAAAGCCTAGAGCTAGAAGTGAGACCATGGTACATCTCAAAACCTCAGTTCCTTTTACAGAATGGAACAATTTCTTTACCTCTCTGGGTCGCCGTAAGGATTAAATGAGACAATGTATTCAAAGTGCTCAGCACAGTGCCTGTCACATAGATCACACTCAAAAAAGAGTAGCCTCTACTACGATTTACCTTTCTTTCTTACTTACATCCTGGTTTGAGGAGGGAAAAAAAGATCTATAACACATGAAGAAGTAAATCTACTCAAACATAACCCTCACTGAACAAATCATTCTATAAATCTGTGAGTGGCAGGAATGCCCCGCTTGCCTTTTTCCCTCTCCTGGGGAACACTGTTTTGATCAGTGGTCAGTTACATTCCCAAAAAGAAAAAGATCAAATCATTTAGACTGCCATGGAGAGATAAAGGAAGGATTGGAAGACTAACCCATGTTGCTTGAATTCCAAAATAATTACATACTGATCTCATCTGTTCTTCCCTGAGGTGCCTGAGGGCACAGACACAGTGAGGCAACTTCTCTGGAGAGCACCAGTCTTTTTTAAAAGCTGCTCAGAGAACATCTGTGTCCTGTTTAAATCCAGAATAAAATTCTTAATGCCAATTTTTAAATTCCCAGGAAGAAATATAAAAGGGAGTCATGCTTTTCCCCCATATTGTCACATATGAGTATAGGAGTTCTTCAGTTTACACAAAAGGTACAGCCCTAAAAAGCTGAATAACCTGATATAAATTGTATTTTAACTGCACCAAAATAGCTAGATGATTATTAAACCTATAATTAAAAGCTAAAATGAAAGAAGTGAGACATAGTCTCTAAGGGGACTGTATTTTACCCCTGAACTATGTACACAATGTTAGAAAAACTGAAAAGCGCTTCCCACTCCTCCCTTCCCTTGGGGCTTTAACAAATAACTGACACCATGAAGAGAGCACATTACATCAATCGGTCCTTGCAAACATATTTCATTAGAGAGCCTGAATACGTGGGAATTATGTTACACATGCTTCCATGGACTTCATAGGGGCTGGTATACAGGGGGAGGTTCCATTATGAACAAGCAGTGTACGATACCTGTTCCAACTGTTCAGGTGTCCACGGGTTATCACCAATAACTCGCTTAGCTGCATAAAAACTCATTCCTGGAGGAGGCTGTGGTATTCCAGAACCTCCCCCACTATTTGAAGAAGAACTCTGTCCTGAAGATGAATTTTGGCGACTCTGGGATTCATTTAACACATATCTGAAAAGGAAACAAATTTAACCTCCTTCTTAAAACACATACACACACATGCATATTTAATACACTCAGTTATATACTTTTCTCCCAGAGAATTTTTCTAGAATACTTGAAATTACAATTTCATCATAAAGAAAAATTCTAAAGGTGTCTAAAAAACCTATTTACATCTTTAACAAATTAACTGTTAAGAGTCCATCTGTTCGGGGCGCCTGGGTGGCTCAGTCGGTTAAGCATCCGACTTCGGCTCAGGTCACGATCTCGCAGTATGCGAGTTCGAGCCCTGCGTCGGGCTCTGTGCTGACCGCTCAGAGCCTGGAGCCTGTTTCAGATTCTGTGTCTCCCTCTCTCTCTGCCCCTCCCCCGTTCATGCTCTGTCTCTCTCTGTCTCAAAAATAAATAAACGTTAAAAAAAAAAAAATTAAAAAAAAAAAAAAGAGTCCATCTGTTCAACTTTGTTACAAATGAACTATTACAGTTACCAACAATGAGTATAAATATTTTGCTCTCAATCTATAAATACAACTATTCAAGAGCCACTATGGGCCCACTGCATTTTGAGTTTCTGGTTGAACAATAACAGAGAAAGGTTAGCTGACTGCAAGAAGGGCCTAAAAAAAAAAAAATTATTATTCTATATCCAAAGCACAGAACATTTTTAGTCAGTCCCATTTTTGTTAAGTTGCAATCCACCTCCAATTCTTCTTATATCCCTGCATTAGAAAACCCACTGAAACCTCCAACACATACACTCCAAACACATAACACCCCAAAAAGGAAAAAAAAATTCAAAAGAACCCAAAGAGGAAAAGTCGTAACAATTAGCTTTTCCCATTGTATGTTCAAAGCCCTTTGTAGCTACTTATTAATTTACCATCCTATTTCCATTTTTGGCTTCTATAGATTAAACATAAGATTTCTGGTAAATTATTTTTGATGCAGTTAAACTGGTAGTTCTCATCTAGGAAATGAAAATTTTGAAAAAAAAAATTTAATTCAAGTCCCTTCCAAACTCTAAAGTTCTATGCTGACTTATTATGACTGAACATTAAAATGAAATACTCGCTGTTGGGGCACCTGGATGGCTTCAGTAGGTTGCATGTCCAACTCTTGGTTTTGGCTCAGGACATGGCCTCATGGCTTTGTGGATTCGAGCCTCACATCATGCTCTGTGCTGGCAGCACGAAGCCTGCTTGGGATTCTCTCTCTCCCTCTCTAGCTGCCCTTCCCTGACTTGTGTTATCTCTGTCTCTCTCAAAATAAATAAATAAACTTTAAAAAAAAAATTTTTTTAATGAAATATTCGCTGTAATAGAAATTAAACACTTGGATCCTGATGGTATAGTAAATTATTCCATATTATTTACTTGCTATATCCATTCAATTCCTAAATCCATCTACTAAAAAAAAAAAACAAAACAGGGGCTCCTGGGTGGCTTAGTCGGTTGAGCAGCCAACTTTGGCTCAGGTCATGATCTCACGGTCTGTGAGTTCGAGCCCCGAGTTGGGCTCTGTGCTGAAAGCTCAGAGCCTGGAGCCTGTTTCAGATTCTGTGTCTCCCTCTCTCTGACCCTCCCCCGTTCATGCTCTGTCTCTCTCTGTCTCAAAAATAAATAAATGTTAAAAAAAAAAATTTTTTTAATAAAAAAACAAAACAAAACAAAAAAAAACCTGTTAAGGAACCACTTTAATATTTTTATAAAAATAAGGCAAATTCTCACTGGTAAGAAAAACTGGATTGAGTACATTATGTGCCAAAGTTAAATTTGGATTTGGTAAGAAAAACTGGATTGAGTACATCATGTGCCTAAGTTAAATTTGGATTTCAAAGTTTATTTACCAAAGCCATCATCACCTGCCAATTCTGGCTGCCTCCTGATTTAACAATTATAAAAAGGAGGTTTTCATTTATTTCTAAGTTATAAGCAAGACTGGTGGTGGTCAGTAAATTAATCAATAATTACCAAACAGCTAACATTATGCAAAACATCATCCTAAGCACACGTCAGAAGCATTCCAAGAGGTGTGAGGTTGAGTCCCTGCCATCTGGAGATCTGGAGCAAGCTGAGATAATAACACATATAACAGCGTTTGACATGATACCACAGGGCAAAGAAACCACCGAAAAATAAGAAATGGTATGACAGGTACTAGACAGAGGTAGTAGAAGTGTTTCAGGGTCTGAAAAATAAAGCCACCAAACAAGAGGGGTGGGAAGGAAGCAAACTGGAAAGGAAGGAAATCGTACAGCACGAACCCTCTTGTGTCTGGATGGAGGGACAGATGATATGGGGCTCCGCACGGTAAGCTTATAGTGTATGTTCTACTCTTGATCAGGGAAGAGACAAGAAAAGCAGCATTTTAGATCAATATCTCTGGAAGCAAGAAAATAATTAGGCCAGAAGCTGATCACAACCTGGGCCACTGTGCCAGGGACCAGAGCTAGGTAAAACAGCTCTTGGCTTTAACAAGTCCCAATCCATTAGGGAAGACAGATGTGTCAGCAGTGTGATAAATACACAAAGTGGTGATACAGATGGATGTGAGTGTCATTAAGGACACGGAAAATGGCATTCTCTGCCCAGGGAAAGAAATTCATGCCAGAGACACACACTGCTGACGTCTAAGCTAGTTTGAGGTGCTTTTTCAAAGCAGTTTTTTTGGCTGTTGTTTTCTTTTTCTTTCTTTCTTTCTTCCCTGCTTTTTTGATGGGCAAGCATTTTAAGCAGAGAGAACTGTACTGTCTTAAAACACGAAAGGCAAGGACACATAAGAGCGCATCAAATGCATGAGTAGTAACGACTGGAGAACGATAGCCCAAGGACTTTAAGGTGTGACTGGTAAGAGGCGCGCATAAAAATCAGGGACCTTTTCTGGCAGTGTAGAGAGTTTTGAAGAAGAGCAGCTGGTGAGAAAGTCGTGACAAGAGCTGAACAGAGACGAAAGTAGATGGCAGCGGGCAGCGGTGAGAGCGGTTTCAGGATGCATCAGGGAGCACAGAGGGGGAATTATGGGACTGGTATTAGCTAAAAGGAAAAGGGAAGCTGGAGGCAATTTGTAACTATACCGACTCAGCTATGAGAACCATCACAGCACTGATGGCAATTAAAGAAAAGGATCTATTTTTATGGGGAAAAACGGATTTCAGCTTGGACAGGTTGAGCCCGAAATGGTTACAGCAGGTCCACACCTGTGAGGTCAATGAGCAGCGGAGCTGGGGTTTAGCAGAGGTCAGGGCTGCAGCAAACATGAAAATCTGAGACATATCCAATTTCAAGCAAAAGCTGAATCATTTAAAAGAGTACTTCACTCCACACAGTAAAAGCAGTTACTAATAAGGCTGCTTTGTTTTGATTTCTTAACCTACCCGTAAGGCATCAGAAGGACATCTAGCATGAAGTCCAAAAGCAGCTGCACAGTCTTTGGTTTCTCAGCAAGATTAAACGGAGAAGCTGATTTTGATGATTCAACAGGGTATTTCATGTGAAAAAGGGTTGGTATTAAAAGATGCATTAAGCTGAAAAAACAATTACATTTATTGCAACTACTTTAAAAATAAGGTTTTTATAACATGCAAATAACAGACAAAACAAAAATCATATAACATAAAGTGGCAAGTGTAGCAAGGGCCATGCATTTTCAACACCACCAATTTACAAAGTCCTAAACCCAGGGGCTAGCCTAGCTTGCTCTGCTACTGAAACCTCAGTATACTGAGCAAAGACTGCCATTTAGCCAACCTGGCTCATCACCAAAAACACCAGAAACACATGTACAAAATATGACCTCAGTGTTAGTATCTGAAGTTACCAAAAGAGTTTTCTATTAAACTTTAGGTAGTTCAACTTCCAACATGTTCCCTCAATAATTTTTTTTTCTTTTCCATAGTTAAAGTTATTCTAAAGCTAAAAAAATAAAAAGCAACGGTTTAATATTTTGAATAAACGTCCACTGTGTGAATTTATGTAACACGCCTTCTGTAATTCTTTCATTACACCTTTTGCTATTCTTAAAAACACATGAAAACTTCAAAGAGTGCTTGCACTGTTTATCAGTTGTATTTGTAAATACGTGGATTACAGTTTCTCTTTTAAAAATATACACACTCTAAAAAGTAAAGTAAAACCACCACTTAACTCCATCTTTCCTCCACAGTTCTGTGCTCTTCCTGACGATGCTCACTACAACCAGGCTACCCTACAGAACTCTGAGCCAAACCTGGACACTAAGTGTGTTATCTAAACCTTTTCACCCCTCCAATTCCCATATTAATATAAACAAGTGATCTGTTCCTTAAGAAAACTGCTCTAAGACTTCATACCCTCCGAAATGTTTTGATGAAAAGCACTTTATAACTAATTTGTGCAATCACATGAAATTAGCTTCTTCAAAATAATTAACAAAATAAATGCATTTAGATTGAGAAACACGTTGTTAGTTCTGCACATTTTCAATATGCTCACATCAAGAAATTTTATAATTACCAAAACAGTAACAATGAAATAACACAGGAAATTCAATTATTTGTCACCTGAAAGAGCTCAAGCCTTCACATTAGCCCAAGTAAAACAAAACGTGCGACTTTATTTTTTTGAAAGGTAGCTGTAGACTCATGCAGGTGAGAGGTAAGATAACTGAGGAGACCGTACCTATCCTGCTGTGGCTGAGGCTTCCCTTCCATGGCAGTAAGAAGCGTGGGGGCCAGTTCACATTGTTTTTCCACTGGCAGGCGAGGATAGCCCATCTTAACATAAATTATAGTAAAATTCTAATGCAATGAGAGAAAAGCAGGTGAGTGTGAAGGAAATACTCTGGGATTTCAAAGAAAACACACGGTTGATAACTTAGGGAGTTCTGTCATTAACAGAGAAATTACATTCTCTCTCCATACATTTACCACGTGTTTATTACAGCTTGATCAACTATTACATTTCAGGAAGAATTCCAGCCCTATTTAGTCAAAATGCTTGCTTTAAGATGTGCTGCACGTGAGGGAGCATGACCTAATCGAAAGTACTCATGCATACATCTATCAAACATTCCATTTTTTCACCTTAAATACATAAAATTTTATTTGTCAATTATGCCTCAATAAAGTTGGCGGGGTGGGGGGAATAAACCACTCAAATATGCAATGTTCGCTGAAAAGGAAAAGTAAGCATTTGGCCAATCTGAACCTACAGGCTACACATTAGCATTAATCCTTTGAAGCTAAGAGGAGACCAACTGTGAAATCCTAGGCTGTTGTTTCCCAATTGGTCAGTTACTACAGCCTCCTCAGTACACGGCAGTGCTCTGGTTCCTCACCCGGACAACTGACCAATGAATGATGAACCAAGGCAAACTGAGTGCTGTGGGTATGTCTGTATCGCTATAATCTGTATGAATGCCTCACTGTAAGCAAACTTATAAATGCGTATCTGGATCCACGCATAATTAAAGATTTGCTTTTCTGAAGGAGTCTTCGCTTTATGAAGGAGGCTTCATAAGGTTATTCCTTTGAAGACATTCTCTTTGGCAGTTTTATTGGTACCTAATGTTCCTATCTGCTTAAAGAAAGGGACATCTGTAATGAAGCTGTATGTACAGAGCAGGCACAGAAAGATGTCTGGACCAGTACATGGCTCCCAAGGTTTGGAATCCAGATGTTACATAAGACCCAATAGATTCTGACTCAAAGCTAGAAACAACAAGGCCAGGAAGAGATCATCTGACATCACATGGCATCAACACTCTTATACATTACTTTTCATGAAGACAACAATTTAATAGGAGTATTTCTTACCAGGCTCAGTTTACTTCACTTTTAAAAAGGATACCTTTCTGAACACATCAGAAACAGAATTTTTAAAAATTCAGCTTCCTATCCTTGCCATTTACCCTTTCGTTGCCTTCTTCTATTATCATTTATTTATTCATGCCTATGCTACATAAACCTTTCTTCTCTCTATTCAGACTGGTCTCACACAAGCTTCTGCTAAGAATCCAACCATTCCTTTATATACCAGCATACCTGACAAGTCATTTCACCAACCTTCCTTTGCCCCATGGAAATGACCATGCCTTATCCTATTCCTACCATTTCAGTGGAAAAACAGTGTGTCATCTAAAGGAAAATATCACATATTCCATTTAGAATTAGTCTAAGGTGAGGTTCTAAACTTGCCAATATAGTGATGGCATCTAGTAAGTGTTAGGAGAGAAAACTTACATCAGACAACATTCCAAAAGAACACTCACTGTGACAAAGGAAACTGCAGCCGGGTCCTGGTATTGAACCAATAGTGTCTCTACCGGGAGCTGTATTTTGGGGCGGCTTTTTATACGCTTATTCAGATGGACCAACAGTTCCATTACCTAAGATACAGAAAGATATGAATTGAAATTATTGATACCTTTGAAACAAATTCATTTTTCCAACATTACTTAATTTGATGAATAGCAGCTACTTTGTTCTTTTAAAGGACATAAATGTAACATTCCAGAAAGGGAATTTACAATATCAAGGTCCTGTTCCAAAATGCTGTGCCCCCCAAGGCTGGGATCCCAGCTGAGCCTATACTGAGGCACTATTCCCCAAAAGACCTGCAAATAAATGATTGTAACACCCTACACCACGGACTGAACATTTGTGTCTCCCTAAAACTCATCTGTTGAAGCCCTAATCCCCAGTTTTCTGGTTTTAGGAGGTACTTAGAGTTGGCTAACATCATGGGGGTGGGGTCCCCCCCAATGAGATTGGTGTCCTAACAAGGGGATGAAGGGATTAGAGTCCTCTCTCTTTCTTCCCCTCTTGAGCATGCAGCAAGGAGGCTGCCTCTGTCAACCAGGAAGGTCCCTCCACAAGGAGACAGACCTGCTGGCACCCTGACCTCAGACTCACAGCCTCCAGAACTGGGAGAAATAAAGTGCTGTTTAAGTCACCCAGTCTGTGGTATTCTGTTACAGCAGTCAAATGGACTGACATACACTGTGAACATGACAAAAAGAGAAATAGACAAGATACTGTGAGTTTCCTGAAAAGAAAAACTCTGCCAAATCAAGGAGGACTTAGAGAGGAAGTCACAGGAACACTAAATGCTGACAACCAGATGAATTTCCAAGAAGAGAATCAGTTACAAGAACAGAGGTCCAAAAGAATGTAGCACAATCTGACATGCAGATTGATGAGGATAAAAGTAGGGCCTAGATTATAAAACGACTCAGGTAAAATGCTAGATAGAGAACTTTTACTTTATTCTGAAGATCATCTGATTCTACTAAAGAGCTTTAAGTAATAACAAGCTTTCTGCCCTTCAAGTGGGGAAAGAGCAGAAAGAGAAGTCTGCAAGTCAATAGTCCCTGTGGGTGGAAAGCAAAAAAAAAAAAAAAAAAAGAAAGAAAAAAAAAGAGACTTGTGTCAAATGGCCCCGATCTTACTCTAACAATGAAATTATCTTGCTAAGAGAGAAGTAAGAAACTGAGCACTGAAAAATAACATTTTTAGAAAGTCTCACCTAAGAAAGACTCAAAGAGTTAAGGTATCTATTCTGGAGGACCAGGCCCACACTACTCTCCATCATTTCTGAAATTTGTGCTCCAGCCTCAAGGCAAGTATTAAAGGGAGTTGTAGGACTTCTCCCAGCAGCAACAAAAGTTCCAATGAATCTAGAGCAATAATGAAATATGAATTTTAAGAAAAACAACATCAGGGCACCTGGGTGACTCAGTTGGTTAAGCATCTGGTTTCGGCTCAGGTCATGATCTCACAGTTCATGGGTCGAAGTCCCACATCAGGCTCTGTGCTGACAGCTCTGAGCCTGGAGCCTGCTTCAAATTCTGTCTCCCTCTCTCTCTGCCCCTCCCCTGCTCGCAGTCTGTCTCTCCCTCTCAAAAATAAACATTTTTTAAAAATTATATTTAAAAAATGACAACAAATCTATAATCTATGTCCGTTTAATGAATGACAATAATGAAATACGAGACATTCATCAAGCAGTTTCTACACAGAACACACTTGTGCACAGCACTCTGCATTTCCCATCTGATTCTCACAACAACCAGAGAAGTGGTATTCTCATTCCCATTTCACAGGTGAGGAAGCAGAGGCTCAGGGAACTGAAGTAACCTGTCCAAGGAGATACTGAGCCACTAAGTGGCACAGTCAGGATGTGACTCCAGAGCCCATCTGTTTAACCCCTCCCAACACTGCCAGTTGAGCTCAATTCATCTAAAGTGCCTGTCTCCACGAGACATCCTTGGGACCACTGATACCTTACAGAGACCTAGAAACATGCATTACCACACATATTTCATCCAAACTTCCTAGCTGTCCAGACCTGTGATACAGCTAACCAACAAGGAAAAGAAACAGCAGGAAGCAGCCTAAAAGCAATAGCCCTCTTCTGGCAATCTAATCTAGGCTGTTTCCTAGAAGGACTCTTGGGAAATCATTATTAGTGACAGACAATCATGTCCACAATCACGCACTCTTTACAAAAAAATTTTAATGTTTATTTTATTTTTGAGAGAAAGAGACAGAGAGGGAGCAACAGAGAGAAAGGGAAACAGAGGATCTGAGGTAGGCTCCAAGTTGACAGCAGAGAGCCCGATGCGGGGCTTAAACCCACCAACCATGAGGTCATGACCCGAGCCAACGTCAGATGCTTAACTGACTGAGCCACCCAGGCACCCTGCACTTTCTTTTTTTATCTTTTCTTTTTACTTTAAATGAATTAATGACTAATTTTCTTCTAACAATATCATCATCTTAAATATTGGTTAATTTCCTGTTTAGTTATCCACTATCTGAAATCTTCTATAAACCCATAAAAATTAAAAAAACCAACTGAGCCAGTCCTTCCCCGAGGCCAACTAGGTAACAGTTAACCTATCAGTAAACCTACAGAATCACTAGCCTTGGGTATATAGTGTCCTGTGCATACCAATTCTTATTACTCATTCATTTATATTCATTTATTCATTAATAACTTTTAACTGAAGTATAACATATGGCTAAAGTGCACAATTGAAAGGGCACAGCCCAAAGAGTAGGCATGGCCCAACTTCATAGAGTAAACACATCAGAAGCATAAAAACCCTGTATCCCATGCCCCTCCACTCACCAACCCCTCTTTCCCAAAAGTAACCACTGTCCTGAGTTCAAACACCATGTTTAAATTTATGTAAATGGAACACATAGGGTGAACCCATGTGTCTGAATATGCTTTATTCTATACCATATATGAGATTCACTCATGTTGTCGCTCAGAGCTGCAGTTCACCTTCATTGCTCTGGTAAGAAAATACCACAACTAGGGGTGCGCGGGTAGCTCAGTCAGTTAAGCATCTGACTTCAGCTCCGGTCATGATTGCACAGTTCATGAGTTCAAGCCCTGCATCGGGCTCGGTGCTGACAGCTCAGAGCCTGGAGCCAGCTTCGAATTCTGTGTCTCCCTCTTTCTCTACCCCTCCCCCACTCGCACTCAGTCTCTTTCAAAAAGAAACATTAAAAAAAATTAAAAAAAAAAAAAAAAAAAAAAAGAGTGGCACCTGGGTGGCTCAGTCGGTTGAGCGTCCAACTTCAGCTCAGGTCATGATCTCACAGTCTGTGAGTTTGAGCCCCGAGTCGGGCTCTATGCTGACAGCTCAGAGCCCGGAGCCTGCTTTGGATTCTGTTTCTCCCTCTCTGCCTGCCCCTCCCCCCGCTCATGATCTGTCTCTGTCTCAAAAATAAATATAAACATTTAAAAAAAATTTTTTTTAAAAGAAAGAAAACACCACAATTTATCTACTCTCCTATTGATAGACATTAGATAATTTCCAATTTGGCCTAGTATGAATAATGCTGCTATGAACATTCTTAGATATGCTTTTAGTGCACATATATACATAGTGCTGTTATATATAAACTTAGGACTGAGTTTATATATAACTTGCTTGTTATGACCATGCTTGGTCATGGAGTATGCATATGATCGGCTTCAGAATATTTCCAAACAGTTTCCCAAAGTGGTTATACTCATTTACACTCCTACCAGCAATCTGTGAGAGTTCCAGTACAACCTTGTTCCAGTACAACCTTGGTATGGTCAGTCTTTAATTTTTAGCTATTCCAATGAGTTTAAACATAAATTTGGCTATAAAGCAGAACCTACATAACAAAACTCATTTTCCTTAAAATAGCAAATGTACTCTAAGGACATGTCACTAGAAATCTAAAACTTTAATTTCTCTTTCATTCAGTTTATCCACAAATTACCAGCTACCTTGCAGGATATCCTGGTTGAATCGAATGTGCATCACAAAACATAGAAAGGAATCCCAAAATTACACAACTGAAAGTCAATACAAGTTTTCATCAATCACAAAATTTCACATATTAAAATTATTTATGCATGAACTTTCAAATCGCTGCCCACTGGAATCACTGTTTCCTCTCCCCAGTGCCTGACCTCCTATCACTCCTAACATTAGATGCAGCGGGTGGTCCTCAGCTCCCTGAAGGCATCATACTCTGTTCCCACTCAGAATGCCTGCACAGGGCCTTCATGTCTTCAACGGTCTCCCCATCTCTCTGTCTGGCTACACACTACACAGCCCTTCCTAATGCCCCACATTCTGTTTAAATCAAGTCCTCAAACATATTCTTTCATAGAATGCTTTTCTTTTTTTTTTTTTAGTATTTTTTTAATGTTAAGAGAGAGAGACAGAGAGACAGAGCATGAGTTGGGGAGTGGCAGAGAGAGAGGGAGACACGGAATCTGAAGCAGGCTCCAGGCTGTCAACAGAATCCGATATGGGACTCAAACCCATGAACAGTGAGATCATGACCTGAGCCAAATTCAGATGCATCACCCAGGCGCCCCTTGCCTGTTTAATACTGGTCTTCCCAACTACATGTTTCTTTCATTCACTATGTCTCTAACACTTGGCATATACGGTAGAAGGCACCTGGTAAGGATTTGCCAAATGAATAACGAGACTGATGGAGCTAAATAAGAAAGCAGAAACCAACTCATGAAGTGCCTTTTATCATACCTTGCTATGCTGAGGGTAACAGAAGGCCACAGAAGAGTTTTAAATAGGACAGTGACAGGATCAAATACATATTTATCTCAGCAAGGCAGTGTTAACAACAGGCATGTCAAATACATGACAAGAATGCCCTATTCCTTCCTGCAAACATAACGGACATTCTTAAAGATACTCTTTCTCCAATGAACCCAAATTGGGTCTCAGAATCCCTCTTAGGGCAGACCTCCAAGAACCCATTGCCAATCAATCAAAGCGGCCCAAGGGATGAAACCCGATGACAGCTCAAAGACCTGAAGATCTAGCATAAATACACCAGAAGACTGAACTATTTTAAAAATGAAGGGGGCAAATGTTCCCTGTAGAACATTTAGGTTAAAAAAATCTTGAGGGGTGCCTGGCTGGCTCAGTCAGTACAGCATGTGACTCTTGATCTCAGGATTGTAAGTTCAAGCCCCACACTGGGTGTGCAGATTACTTAAAAATTAAAATCTTAAAAAAAGAAAGAAAGAAAGAAAGAAAGAAAGAAAGAAAGAAAGAAAGAAAGAAAGAAAGAAAATCTTGCTATGATGGCTACCCAACTTTTGGTACCAATACTTTACAGAATCCTAAAACAGGAGCTACACAACAATACCCTGGTGTTTAAAACAACTATTTTGCTTAATTTTAATGAAGGTTTTATTCACAGCCACTGATTAAAGAACAATTTTGGCCCATTCCCCCCTTTCATACTGGAATCAAGAGCATGGATTTTAGACCAAGCCCCCACATATTTTAGAATAATTATCTCAATTATTTCACTGCACTGATGCCAGTGTACAGGTGAAACTAAATGCAGCTGTGCTTAGCATACAAAAGCTATTTTAAATCACGTAAGCTGGTCCCAGACTTACTTTCCATTTTGAAAGGCCAGATTTGGATCATGAACCTAGATTTCAATAATGGGAACAGAAAACTCACTTCCTATATATACCATTTACCCATCATGTAATTCCCACCACTGTCCCAACATGCATACCTTTTTACGTACTCCTTCTTGGGTGCTGGACAGCTTGAGCAAAACAGGAGGAAGGAATTTAGATATAATATTCTGTAACTGTTCATCTGTTTCAGCATGGCCAAGTCGTAAAAAGACCCGTTCAAGCTGATCTATAAGAAGAAAAAAAGAAGAACTTAACAAAACAAACACAACCAAAACTAAGTATTTTCATAGCTTAACCCTTTTTCTGTACTGGAGGATCCTTCAGTCATAATTAACCACAACTGGTAGGTAGATGACTCTGACCCAGCTGGGAAACACTAAAAAGGTTTACCAGCTAATTATACTTTCTTACAACTGTCCCCGGTCATTTAACCTCTAGAAGGAGGAAAAACAAAGCCAAGAATAACAAAAGTCTCTCCTATATACAAAGTTACTCCTTCTTTCTAAAGGATTTGTATACTGAAAAGAATACAAAATTTTTGAAGAAATGTTCTAGACTTAGCCAGCAGAGGGAAACAGGAGAACTTTAATCAGATACCAGGGATAATATATATTTGGTGAAACCATCTTACTGATGATGCAGTTTCTCCAAAGACAGCACCACTGCCCATTATTGTGTTGGCATTACCTAACCAGAATGTGAGAGACCATTTGCAACCATGAAAGTCACTGTGAGAGAAACACGTTAAAAAAAAAAAATACCAAGGGGACGCTCTCAGAAAAACCCAGGCTGTGACAAAGTACTGAACAAGTAACCAGTACAGTACAAGGTGGAGGAGGAATAGTGACAGGGGAACCTACCAACTGCAAACGACTGGATATCTGATTTTAAGGAATTCACTGTTAATTTTTTAGGTGTAATAATGGGAATGTGGTTTATGTTTGTTTTTAAAGGTTCTTCTAAAAATTACCAGTGGTGATTAAGGGGACTTCTAGGGGGCTAGAAATGTCCTGCATCTCATTCCAGGTGATGGTTACAGAAATATATACATTGATAAAAATTCACCAAGCTCTACAATTTCATACTTTCTACTGTATTATACCTCAATTTAAAATTTTTATTTAAGAGAGTCCTTATTTTTTCAGAGATCAAGACTGAAACATCCAGATAAAATAACATAGTTGACAGGATTTACTTGAAATAACCAGGGGCATACTGGAAATTTGCTAAGAAAGAAATTTCAGATGTTCTCACCACACACGCACACGCACACACACACACACACACACGTAACTACATGAGAAGATATGTTAATTCCAATAATCATTTCACATGTACATGTATATCAAATCATGTTGTATACCTTAATACAAAAATAAATAAATAAAGTAACAGCCTCATTTTAGTACTCATAAAAAATAATAATTGGGGGCAGAGGGGTGAGGAAAATGAGGAGAAGCCATATAAATGAAACCAAGATTGGTCACTAACTGATAACTGTACAAGCTGAATGATACTAAGAATTTACATTTTTGCATATGTTTGAAATTTTCCATAATAATTTTTTTAAATACACACACACACACACACACACACACACACACACAAAGAGAACCTAGAGGCAATGACACCCTGGCAGCAGCAAGCACACCTTGCACCCAAATCTTGGTTTTTAAACACCATTCTTCAAAAAAAGGAACCAGGCTCTTTGAAAAAATGGCTAATTCCAGGGCTGGAGCAGTGAAAAAAAGCATGATGAACCTGAAGTATCTTGTAACATTAGGAAGAAAACGAGGCCTGGAACATATCAAAGGTCTACAGGAACCACCCCAAAAGAGTTCCAATATGGCCAAAGCTGAATAATTTGAAGAACAAAATAAATAACACAGTATTGTATTAAACCCAAAGCATAAATTAAATGTACGTGAATCCATATGATATAAATGATTAAATGATTAAATTCACTGAGGAAAAGAAACACGACTTTCTTATAAAATAATTCCAAACAATTTATGTGTAGATACTTCCCCCTGCCGGAGGTACAGCTTAATTTCTGCCTCCACCCTCTTCGAGAGGGTAGACTAGATTTAGTGACTTGCTTCCAAAGAACAGAATAAGGAAAGAGGAAAATTACAGTGGAAACACTTGATAAATATTATCTTAACTGAGTGATGAAAGTTAACAACATGAGTGATGTCACATGGATATCACAATCCCTGATATGATGTGACATGAAAGGCATTTCACCTCTGTGATGTTCTTTCAAAAACCCAAACTCTCCATCTAATTATCAGTAAAACAACAGAAAAACCCAGGTTGGAAAACCTTCTATAGGACACCCGGCCAGTACTGCACAAGACTTTCAAGATCATGAAAAATAAGGAAAGCCTAAGAAACTGTCACAGACCAGAGGAGACTGGGGAGACAGGACAACTAAACAGTGTGGTCCCTGGGTACGATCCTGGAACAGAAAGAGGACATTAATGGGGAAAAGTGGTGAAATCCAAATAAAGTCTCAAGTTTAGCTTTTAAAATGACTAACAAAGGAAGAAAAGAGTAAGGAAGAAGGAAGCAAGGAAAGGCAGGCAGGATGACTGTGAAATAAGCAGACTAGATGATTCTATGCAGTGAAAGGAGTTCGTAGGAACAGGGAGCTCACTCCGCATATTTGTGCCAGTTACAGGAGGCTCTGCCTGGCACCTTACAGACCAGGGTCAGAAGAAACTGCCCGCAGAGTTTAGCTACAGAAACTGCGGAAAAACTGTTCTGTGGAAGAAGGCAGAAAGTTCAATTCTTCCTAACAAACTGACCTGGAGAATCTGGACCAAAGGCTTAAAAAACCAAGCGATATCTGGTCTCCTTCATTTTTCACATAACCATTTGGTTTCTTCCTATGTACTCCCAGTATAGTGCCTTAAACTTCCCTCTCTTCCTCACTAGAATAGAAAATGGAGCTTCCTAAATGCAATAAAATTATTTATGATGGCAACGTGGGAATGCCAAAAACAGCCCCAAACATCCTGTGGGGTCCCTCCAAAACAGGCCAAGTGCACCTGAGGAAGAGTAAAAGCCTCCTACAGCCTTTGGGATCGGTGTTAACACCTGTATGTCATCTGTAGCTACACACCACACTTTAAATAAAAGGGAATTAATCATGTTCAAGCTTTATGAAAATAAATGTAAATAAGTGCTGATATAGTCAAGAACGAAATTTATCAACCTGTCAAAGTTAAGAAAATAAAAAGTAAAGGTTTAGCAATAGTATGGTCCCTGAATCCTGTTTTTAGAGGCACAGAAGGAATGTGAACTCTGTGCCCTTACCCTCAACCCTGGAAACAACCTCAAGAAAGTAAATTAGGCCTGGGACCCAAAAAGTGTCTATTCAGAAACAAGAAGGATTGTAACCAAAAGTTCTGAAACTTCAAAAGGAATCCAAAACTTAAGTTCATCTTTCACACAGACTCAGTCTTTAGTTGCAGGAAATGAGATCCTTCAGGTCACCGCAACAGTATCTGAGGTAAGACAAATACTACTTCCAAGTCAGAAGCAAGTTCCATCCTCTCCAGTTACATTACATATTGTATACAAACTCATCCAAATTGTTTTCACTTATGAAGAAATTAAAGAACTGCCATAACCTCAGATAATCACTGTGAAATGTGGAGAACAGCTTATGCACTAGTATTTCCTGTTCATACATTCGTGTTACTTTAACCTAAAAACTGGAATATGGCATACAGGATTTTACAGTTTGCCCTCTTTTTTTCCTTTTGATTAACACAAATCCTTTACTAGAAACCTTTGGAGCAATATATGTCTCAGAACTTTTCAGATTTTAGAATGATAATATAGTGACATAGTGTATATACTGTATTTCAAATAACCCTACCCATCCAGTGGGTTCTAGAGCAGTACCTACAACCAAATACATTCATATTCTGTAATAAAACACACACTCATACTCAGTGGGATAATCAAAGATTATAAGGAACCGTATATCCATTCAGGTCAGGTTTTAAATACCAAAGAACACTAAAATGTTTGGCTATGTATAAAACTTTATCTTTCTGTAGCACTAAATAAAAATCTAATTGATAATGGCTACATGGCAACTATGTCTATAGATACAGTAATGTAATTAACTAACACTCTATTTGTGCGATTACCAGTTTTATAGTACCACAAACAATACTCCAGAGAACATTCCTACCCATACATCTGTGCACTTGCACAGGTTTCGGTAAGCTAAAACATTAGCGACAGAACTGCTAAGTCAAAGGGTAGGAGTGTCGTCGGGTTTACCAGATTTTGGAAAAATACCCTGTGCTACTGACTAATGTATAGAAATGTTGAATTGCGGGGCGCCTGAGTGGCTCAGTTGGCTGAGTGTCCGACTTCGGCTCAGGTCATGATCTCGCGGCCAGTGAGTTCAAGCCCCGTGTCGGGCTCTGTGCTGACAGCTCAGAGACTGGAGCCTGTTTCAGATTCTGTGTCTCCCTCTCTCTCTGACCCTCCTCCGTTCATACTCTGTCTCTCTCTCTGTCTCAAAAATAAACATTAAAAAAAATTTTTAAAAAAAGAAGTGTTGAATTGCTATATTGTACACCTGAAATTAATATAACACTGTACATTAACTATACTTGAAATAAAATTTAAAACAATTTAAAAAGAAAATTTTGTGCTAATTTATACCACCAGCAACGTATGTAAGTTGCAATTTCCCTATGCTCACTCCTATACTGAGTAATCAACTTTACAAAGATTATAAGTAGTCAATCTTAGCTGTATATGGTAGATGAAAAAAGATCACTCTGTTGTCTTAATTCATACGTATTTTATCACTAAGGTAAAGTATCTTTTCAAATATTTATTGGTCTTTTGAAATATCTTCTTCAGCAAATTACTCATTATTCTTTTGAGTTGATGACTTGTAAAAGCTTTTATATATTGGGGAAAAAATCTCCTCCATTCTCCCACACATCATAAATACTTTTTTCCTAGTATGCCTGTGACTCTATAGCACTTGCTTTTCATATCTAGGTTCTTAAATATAAATTTACCTTTCCTTCCTTTTATGGCTTTGGAGCTTCTAGTCATACTTAGAAATGCCTTTTTTACTCCAAGATTATAAAAAATAGTATATTCTGCAGAAAAGTGTTAACAGAGCAGGCCTGAGACTGCTATCCTTAGAAATGCCTGCCTGCCAGGCTGGCCCTTGACTGAGCATTTGGAAATGGGTTTCAGGACAGTTCCCTCCATTCCTAGAACGGATAAGAGTGGCTCACTGTGCCTAAACCCTTCACACAAACAATATGGTTTATGCCAAACACCTGCTTTCTTTCTTGAAATCTGGAATTTTGGTACGTGTTAGGCAGAAGATGCCAACATGACCCAGCACTGATTAAAAGCTCTTGGCACTGAGGGGTGCCTAGATGCCTGTCAGTAGAACATACAACTCTGGATCACGGGGTTGTGAGTTCGAGCCCCATGTGTAGCAAGGAGTTTATATAAAACAAAAATACATAAATACATTACATACACACATATATACATAAACAACAAATAAAAACCCTCAGCACAGAGTCTCTAAAGAGCATCCCTGGTGGACAACATGTCACACATGTTGTCACAACTCATTGCTAGAGGGGTTTAAGCACATCCTTTGGGGCTCCCCAGAAAAGGCTGTTGGAAGCCTGTACCTGGTTTCCTCTGGACTTTGCTCCATGTGCCTTTTCCCTTTGCTGATTTTGCTTTGTGTCCTTTCACTGTAATAAATCTTAAACATGAATACAAATATATGCTGAGTCCTGTGAATTCTCCTAACAAATCACTGAAGCTGGGGTGGCCTTGGAGACCTCTGACACATATATTTATCTATGTTTTCTTCCTGGCCTTATGATTTTGCTTTTTTCATTCAAGTCTTTAATCGAGCTTGAATTTTTTTTTTTGGGGGGGGGGTAGCACATGGATGTAAGAAATCTAGTCTTTCTTGTTTTTGAAACCTAGTCTTTTTGTGTGTGTTTTTTTAAGGTTTTAGTTTTATGTTTGAGAGAGAGAAAGAGAACAGGCAGAGGAGGGGCAGAGAGAGCGGGGGACAGAGGATCCCAAGCAGGCTCTGTGCTGACAGCAGCAAGCCTGATGCGGAGCTCAGACTCAGGAACCGTGAGATCATGACCTGAGCCGAAGTTGGACGCTCAACCAACGGAGCCACCCAGGTGCCCCCTTTCTGTGGGTTTTTAAAATCTTTTTCAATGTAAATTAAACACTTACAAAAATGCACAAAATATAAGTGTACAGTTTAATGAATTATTATAAACACCCATGAAACTATCACCCTGAAACCTGTACTACAAAGAAAGATTTCTACAGAATTCACAGCTGGAGAGGACTGAAAGACTAGCATAAAAAACAGTGGGTTTTAGGGACTCACCCAAGTTCACAGAGGTAATTAGCAGCAGCACAAGAACTAGAATGAGGTGTTCTGACCTTCAGTCGAAAAAACCTTGCCTATACTGTGCAACTGTCTGCAACAATAGTCCCATTTTCTAAAAGGACCTATGCTACATATACTACATCATACACAGGGAGCCCTGTTTAAGAGCATCACAAGAAGATCATGAGACTTTGTCTCATTCAAGTGGTAGTTAAGACAATATGGAACCATGTACAAATTCAAAGGTCAAAAAGCAACACGAGAAAGGGGCGTCTGGGTGTTCAGTTGGTTGAGCAACCAACTCTTGATTTCAACTCAGGTCATAACCCTGAGGTCATGGGGTCAAGCTCCACATCAGGCTCCATGCTCAGCAAGTGTGGAGCCTACTTAAGATTCTCTCTCCCTCTTTCCCTCCCCCACTCACACACGAGCCTTGTTTCTCTCTAAAAAAAAAGAAAGGAAAAAAACACTAGAGAAAGCTCAACACTATAAATCAGAAGCTAATACCAAATGTGTCAAGGTGCAATTCACCCTTCCTCTTTCTCCCAGCTCATCTAAATTCTCTCCTCTTTCAAGGCCCAGTACCCTCCTATTTCCACTGTGAAGCACTAACTACTCTGGCTAGATCAGTCATGCACCCTTTCAAATATTTACTGAAACCTCAGTCTGTGTCAGAGCTTAGTGGCCATGGAAAAAACAGAGTTAAGAAGGAAAAGGCAAGGATGTAGCACAGGATTACCACACTTGGATATGCTAGTTGCATGCTGAAAGAACATAATAGAAGGTCAGAGACAGATTGCTCAAGAAAACAGCATTTAGGGGCACCTGGGTGGCTCAGTCTGTTAAATGTCCAACTTTGGTTCAGGTCATGATCTCACGGTTCACAAGTTCAAGCTCCACATCAGGCTCTGCACCTACAGTGTGGAGCCCGCTTGTGGAGCCTGCTTGGGATTCTCTGTCTCCCTCTCCCTCTGCCCATGTCCCTCTCGCTCACACTCTCTCAAAATAAATAAACCTTAAACAAAAAGATTTTTTAAAAGACAATAGCATTTAAGGATAAAGGAAAGAGAATCCAAAAAAGGAAATGATAGGCAGTATATAAAAATAAGGAGAAAACTGAGTATTGCATCTAAAGAACTAGGGAAAGAAAAAGCAAACTAGTCAATGAAAACTGGAAAAAAATTGTCTACCCATACAGAAAAGAAATAACCTAAAAATCCCTTGCAGGTAGATTAATGACATGTACAAAGTAAGATTTTAAAGATTTTTAATTTTTTTTAATGTTTGTTTATTTTTGTGAGAGAGTGACAGAGCATGAGTGGGGGAGAGGCAGAGATACAGGGAGACACAGAATCCGAAAGCAAGCTCCAGGCTCTGAGCTATCAGCCCAGAGCCCTACACGAGGCTCAAACTCCTGAACCATGAGCTCATGACCTGAACCAACGTCGGATACTTAACCGACTGGGCCACCCAGGTGCCCCAGGATTTTAAAGATTTTAAAATAAAACTGAGAAGGGATAATTAAAACTCACACACAAAACATAAAAGACTAATCGGTTAAGATTTTAAAATATCAGAAAACACACCATAAAATAAGAAGATACGTTATAAATAATGATGTTTTTAAATGAAAAGGACTTGAATACAGAATGAAACATGCAAATCAAGAAAAAGCAAATTAATCCAAAATTTTCAAATAAAAAAGGATATAAGCAAGCAATTCAGAGATGAGACCCACAGACTAAATAACACATATAAAGATGTTCAATTACACTTGTCAGAAGTATGCAAAATTAACACAGTAAGATACAGTATCGTATTTTTCACATCAGAAAACTTTGCAAATCTAACTACCAATCTAACTACCAATTGTTGGCAAAACCTGGAAACAAACCAAGAGATACTTGAGTTCACTGTTAATGAGGTGTACACCCATACAATCTCTGAAAACAAATTTCTAGCAATTCTACTCCAGGGTAACAAACCCTAAGGAAGTTCTGCTCAAAGTAAGCCAGCTGCAAACTGTCACCAGTCAGAAAAAAATAAGGAACACTCTTCCTTCATCCTATCTTACTAAGATAAGAAATGTTAAGTAAAATAACAATGATAGTTAATTTACATTCTTCCACAGTTCCCTATTTGCAAAAAATAATTCTCCCACCCTCAGACCATACTTTGTGTATCACCGCCCTGGAGAAAAACTCTCCGAGGGAAAGATAAGCACAAGGAACACCAGAATTTTAAAGCTTAAAATGCACCTTAAAGAATATGGAAAAATGAAAATAAGAACATTTACTGGTGGGAATGCAAAATGGTTCAGTCACTTTGGAAGACAGTTTGGAGGCTCCTTATAAAAATAACAGTCCAGGGCGCCTGGGTGACTCAATCGGTTAAAGGTCGACTTCAGCTCAAGTCCTAATCTCGTCGTCCATGAGTTCAAGACCTGCATTGAGCTCTGTGCTGACAGCTCAGAGCCTGGAGCTTGCTTCGGATTCTGTGTCTCCCTCTCTCTCTGCCCCTCCCCTGCTCACACTCTGTCTCTGTCTTTGAAAAATGAATAAACCTTAAAAAAAATTTTTTTAACTAACTTAACTAACTAACTAACTAACTAACTAACTAACTAACTAACAGTCCCGGGTGTCTGGTGGCTCAGTTGGTTAAGCATCTAACTCTTGATATCAGCTCAGGTCATAATCTAGAGGTTGTGAGATCGAGCCCGGTGTCAGGCTCCACACTTAACGATTCTCTCTCTCCCTCTCTCTCTGCCCCTCCCCCACCTGCATGCATGCATTCTCTCTCAAAATAAATAAATAAACAACAAAAACTAAATATAGTCTTACCGTATGATCCAGCAATTGCACTCCTTGGTATTTACCCAAAGGAGCTGCAAACTTATGTCCATACAAAGACCTGGACAGGGATGTTTACAGCAGCTTTATTCATAACTGCTAACACTTAAAAGCTCTTCAGTAGGTGAGTAGCCCCAACCAAGATGTCCTTCAGTAGGTGAGTGGATAAGTAAACTGGTACAAACAATATTTTTCAGTGCCAAAAAGAAATGGTATTAAAATCATGGCTATGTGTCCAAACACACAGAATATAGGACACCAAGAGTGAACTGTAATATAAACCATGGACTTCAAGTGATTACGTATCAATGTAGTTTATCCTTGGTTCAAAAACGCACCATGTTGGTGAGTGATGGTGATGGGGGAGGCCGTGTAATTTGCGTAATTGTGGGGGAGGGATGGGAGCCAAGGGCTTATGTGGGAAATCTCTGTGCTTTCTTCTCAGAGGAGGAGAAACCTAAACCTAAATCTGCTAAGAATTAAAATTAAAAAAAAGTCTTTCTAAAAAAAACTTATTTTGAAAAAATAATTTCAAAAACACTGAAATTCTTCAATCCCAAAACAAAAAACAATTTCCAGCTTAGTTTATGTCTACTATTCCATTCACATAGGAAAAAATAAATATACTGATTTACTCTTCATTAAATAATTCTTTAATCCATATTATTCACCTGCCTTTCATTTCTCTATGTAAAGACAAAGAAAAGGGCCCTTCCTTCCTTCTACCCCCACCTAAAGCAGAAATAACCAGTAAAGGTTCAAGGACTTCACTTCAATGTTATCCACCAGTAGCCACTGATATTTCTGAAAACGTGTTAATTATTCCTGACAAATCTATCTACACAAATCACTCATTCTCTGGATTACGCCAAAAAATACAACTTTGACTTCTGAGTTAAGGAAGAAAGGCAACTTTTCCATCGGATTAGAAAAGGTAAATACTGGTTTGTCACTTACATCATCAGTTAGAGAAAAAAAGTTAAAAAAAAAAAAAAAAAAAAAAACAGCAATACATCTGTTTCCTCAGATGTATCATCTTTTCATAACAACTTGAACGTCAAAACATTCCTTACAAAGTATGCAAAGCAAGCATATACCATCAAAAAGAATAGGAAAAGTTACTAAATTTAAGGTAATGGTTATCTCCATGTGGTAGAATTTCAGAGGATTCTTTTTTGGCTTAATTTTATGTCATTACTATCTTACTTCATGAGCATGAATCACTTGTATGAACCAGAAAGAGAAAACAGTTATTTCAGGGTAACAGGTTTAGGAATGTTTTTAAAGTTGCTTAAGTTTTCTATAAAGAACATTATTTTTTCTGAATGTGAAAGTAAATTTTAAATTATAAATCATAAATTGGGTTAGCGGAAGCTGTGACTGAAACGGAAATCTGAAAATACCTAGACCACTTGCTGCACCAAAAATCAATTAATACTCTACAGCTACAAGATATTTTGAGAAAGAGCTGTCAAGTTACCATAGAAATATACTAAACTATAATGGAATAATATCACAAGGAAATATCCTTCCTAATAGTATTTATTTTCTTCTGATTAATACATGTATATCCGCACAGTCACAAAGCAGTTTCACATGGCCTTTTGAGCCTCAAAAAACACTGTGAGGTGGACAACTGTTGCCTGCATTTATAATTAAAAAAACAGGCTCTGGATCTGATTTGCCAAAGGTCATCATCATCAATCTAATAAGACAAAGAATCGTAAGCTGAACCTCAAGAGATCTTTACCCTCCAAGAACACACTAGAATGCAGTACCTCCCTCTAAAATACCATTTAGTGAAGGGAGTATTAGTTCCAACTTACAAATGAAGAAACAGTCTAAAATTTATTAAGAATGTTGATCGCAGCACCTGGGTCGCTCAGTTAAGTGTCCAACTCTTGATTTCGGATCAGGTCATGATCTCACGGTGAGTTCGAGCCCCACATCCAGCTCAACGCTCAGCACAAAGTCTGCCTGGGATTCTCAAGTCCTCCCTCTCTCTCTCTGCCCACTCCCTCCCCCTCCGCCCCTTGCATGCACACGCTCTCTTTCTCTCTCTCAAAATAAACACATAAATTTTTTAAAAAATATTTTAAAATATTTACAAAAAAAAAAAAAAAAAAAAGAATGTTGATCAGAACTGTAGTAAGTGGCAGGGCTAGGGCTCAAACTCCAAGCCAGTCCAACTCCAAACACAATGCTCATGCCTGCATGTTAAATTGCAGCACTGATGAAGCAGAGAAAGTGGATGGAAATGATACAAAGGCTTACTAGACATGGGTCTGGCTCAATTCATACCTTCCACAGCAATTCAGAATTGGCACCATAAAGTCAAGCCACCCTTGAGTGCTTGGGCCTATGAGAATAAGCCAGTGGATATGGCATGGGCATCTTTAGCCTATCCTTTGGAACACAAAATCAGAAGTCTGGTCTGAAGAAAGAATGGTCACAGAGGCACAGACAGCATCTGGAAGAAGTGGATGATTTCTAGTTCTTGAAGGCCCCTCTTACTTCCATAAAACTCCCTGATTCCTTATAGTAAGAACCCTGTTTTTGCTTAAGCCAGCTTACAACTGGGTCCAAATACAAATGGAAGGTCTTTGTCAAAGGGGCACTGGGGGACAAGGAAGAAGTACTTCCTTCATAAAAGCACATTAAAAAAATTAGCAGCTAGCACAAGCCTAGTGTGAATAATTAGATCAGAGAGGGAGTCCTTTCTAAGAGTGGGCCAATCTAGCCCCAAAAGAACCTTCTCAACCATGTACCCCATTACTCCCCAACAGCCACCCAAATTGCAATCGTTTAAGTGCGCCATGTTTTCCTGCCCAATTATTTGGTCAACCAAGTCCCCCAATCAGGAATACTCTCCCAACCTCTCCTATCTCTCCATCTCCACACAGCCAAATCCTCCCATTCAAGGTCCAGCTCAAATATTCCATGATCCACAACTTGTACGTACCATTTGGGCCCTACAAACTCTCACAGACCTCTTCTACATCTCTCCTGGCACTCACTGTCTTTTGCTATACGTTATGTAACTGCCCAATCTTCTCTTCCCTAAACCAAAGCAGTTCTTCTAGGTGCGATTTCAATCTGATTCCACCTGACTACCCACTCATACACTCTGTCCTTCTATAGAACTCCTCAGGTTGAGAAACTGTGACCTAACTTTCTTGGTGTCCCGGCACTTAATTCAGGCCCTTGCAGAGAGTAATTGCTCAAATACCTGTTGAATGCATGAAATATTAATTCCTCATGCATTAAAAAAGTCATTTAGAAGTTTATACATTTAATGTCTAGCAAGAGAAAGGAGGGGATTGGCAGCAATTTATAGTATCTGACATCAGAATTTCCGGAAAAGGGGACTATATGTATTTTAATACAACGACAAGTGCTTAAGGTTACAAAAAAAAAAAAGAAAAAAGAAAAAAGAAAAAAAGAAAGGTGGGTTAAATTCCAGAAGGTCTGATTGTGTGGCAGCACTGGTCTGCTCCAAATCAGGAATGATGTAGTAGTTACTACAGAGAGGAGAGGAAAAGAGAAAAAGATGGAGAGGGAGGAAGGACCAGTGAAAGAACAGGAAGTCCAGCACTCTACAGCAAGGCCTTTCCCCATGACTCACATCTTCTAGAGTTAACTTAAATTACTGAAATGCTTGCGAAAGTGGATTGTGTGGTGTGTGTGTGTGTGTGTGTGTGTGTGTGTGTGTGTGCACGTGTGCACACACATGCGTGTATATAAAACCAGTGAAAACAGGTAGGTTTCATGTCCAAGCTTACATGAGTGGAACCAAAATAATCATTTTCAGAAATGGGAACCTAACAGCTAAGAAAAGCGTAAGTATACGACATGTACAAAAATAGGATGTGATGGGGCAGGGGGATGCGGTAGTGAAGGAAGGATGACCACCTCTGGACTTTGACGACTTCTGCAGTTAGGAGTCTGAGACTAAAACTACGATGAGGACAGGGAAATACAAATCAAAACCACACTCAGATATCACCTCACGCCAGTCAGAGTGGCGAAAATGAACAAATCAGGAGACTATAGATGCTGGAGAGGATGTGGAGAAACGGGAACCCTCTTGCACTGTTGGTGGGAATGCAAATTGGTGCAGCCACTCTGGAAAACGGTGTGGAGGTTCCTCAAAACATTAAAAATAGACCTACCCTATGACCCAGCAATAGCACTGCTAGGAATTTATCCAAGGGATACAGGAGTACTGATGCATAGGGGCACCTGTACCCCAATGTTTATAGCGGCACTCTCAACAATAGCCAAATTATGGAAAGAGCCTAAATGTCCATCAACTGATGAATGGATAAAGAAATTGTGGTTTATATACACAATGGAATACTACGTGGCAATGAGAAAAAATGAAATATGGCCTTTTGTAGCAACATGGATGGAACTGGAGAGTGTGATGCTAAGTGAAATAAGCCATACAGAGAAAGACAGATACCATATGGTTTCACTCTTATGTGGATCCTGAGAAACTTAACAGAAGACCATGGGGGAGGGGAAGGGGGGAAAAAAAAGGAGGTTAGAGTGGGAGAGAGTCAAAGCATAAGAGACTCTTAAAAACTGAGAACAAACTGAGGGTTGATGGGGGGGTGGGAGGGAGGGGAGGGTGGGTGATGGGTATTGAGGAGGGCATCTTTTGGGATGAGCACTGGGTGTTGTATGGAGACCAATTTGACAATAAACTTCATATATTGAAAAAAATAAAAAAATAAAAAATAAAAAAATAAAACTATGATGAGGAAGGAAAGCCTAACTGCCATCTAGATTTTATATGTAATAATCTTTTCAGGTAGATCAATCCTGTGAAGTATAAATCTAACCAAATACTAACTGATAAAGTCCACATCATCTATTAATTTCTATATGCCATTTTAATTCACCAAATGCGACTCTAATACTTGACCAAATCCAAATGAGGCCAGCAAGAAGTAATGCTTTCAATTTTGATCTCTACTCCTAGGTTTTTAAAAAGATGTTTGCCCTCATTCTCTACCTTTAAAAAAACATATTAAATGCAAACGTACTTAAAAGGAGAATGTCAGGGAGCACCTGGGTGACTCAGTCCGTTAAGTGTCCGACTCTTGATTTGGGCTCAGGTCATGCTCTCATGGTTGGTGAGTCCGAGTTCCATGTTGGGCAGTGCGGAGCCTGCTTGGGATTCCTCTCTGTCACTCTCTCTGCCCCTCCCCGCCTCAAAATAAATAAATATACTTAAAATTTTTTTAAATTAAAAGGAGAACGTCAGGAAGTCCAGTAGTAAACACCAATAAAGGTCAGGTGGTGGGGAGAGGACCCATTCCATCATGGCTGCTGCAAGAGTTGCCTCCTTCCAGCCAGGGCAGCCCCAAGGGGTGACAGATGTAAATCTCTGCAAGCAACAAGGTTCAGAGCAAAAGGTTCCTGCTGACACAGTCCCTGCTGGTACCCCTTACCCCCAAACTAAGGCAATCAGACAGACCATCTTCCTGTCCCCTAGCCCACCAGTCTTACCCCCCAGGGCCCAGGCAGATAGTGCAATATTGAAAGCCTTGCACCAGGATGCACTATGGACTACATTCTGAGCAGGAAAGGGAAAAGGAGTCTTCCTTCTCCTGCCACTTCAGAAGTCCTAGCCACCTGCATATGACGTCAGGCTACTTTAACCCAGCATAGCCCAAAGCAAGGCTACCCCCTCTTGCTCTCACATACACATTCTACTACCCCCTACACACACACACACACACACACACACACACACACACACAGAGAGGGAGGGAAGGAAGAAGTGACTAGGTTAGCTTGGCAGGGTTGGGCCAAGTGATGAGACAGAAGCCCTCATCTATTACCTAGATTTAATGAATAAGTGTCAGATTCTAGATGCACTAAGCTCCACAACCACTCCCACCTCCCAAGGAAGTCCTTTCCCCCAGAAACAGCAGCTGGCAGGTGTCCACTTAGAAATCAGTGTTAGTAAACTGATGAACAGAAAGATTAGTTCAGCTTATGAAAGCCAGCTTAGAGGAGACAATATACCATGCAAGAGGTCAAACTACATAAAAGTCAAATATGTGACAGTGAAGATCCACCCAAAGCAGCTAATTACTTAGGATGATGCTCATTTGGATGTGTAAACACTAGAATATTCCTCATTTAAGTCACTATTTAAATTCCAGCATTTGTGGTATACTGCTTGCCTTCAGTAGATCATTAATTTCATTAACATATCTGTCACAGGCCCAAAAACACTGACAGAGAAAGAATCTAGGAGCAAATGAACAATGTCCCCATTTCTCTTCTACAATTCCTCCAACCTCCCAATTTTCCATTTCTCTAAAATGGAACGAAGATAGCAAAAATAAACCAAAGTTTACTCTGAAGTTGAACTTTGATTTATAAAATATTCCATGCATTCTATCCCTCAAAATTCCACCTAAATGAATTCAGACATCATACACATCATCAGCAATATACATACTGAAAAACAGAATGCACTGGGGGAAGGGGAATGCAATAGAAGACAGCAACAAAATGAACTTTGAGTTGAAGCCACAAAATCCCAGGTACTCACTGGATATTGAGCTCATGAGATCAGAGAGTTGCAATGTGAACATACAGAGTTTCAATCAAAGGACTATCCAATATCATCCAAGGACACTGACACCATACGTATTCAGCCTCAGAATGAAGTAGAATTAAGTGGCTTTTCTATCACAGTAGATGTCAAAAAGGCAGAATTAGGAATATCCAATTACTATCATGACGCCATTTTTAACGCCTTTTTTTTTTTTTTTTTTTTTTTTTTTTTTTTAACAAATAAAACAATTAACTCCAGGATAATATTCCTGCAGCATGTAAAATCATCTTTTGTGGCTGTGGCAGACAATACCACTTGTAAACGAACACTCATAGATTTTTCCTTGTGCACACAGCTAAGCAATGTCTTCAAGTTTTATCTTTTTTCTCTCTCTTGCTGATTTTTTAAATTTATGTTTGTGCAATGACAGAGAATAGAGGCTTCAGGAATATATAAACTAACATGAACTTCACCAACTCTCTTAAGATAGCTAGAAAAGGAGAAAAACCCATGAAGATCTTGGCAGGAAAATGCTACTTGATAACCTATGCATTTTTAAATGCTACTACAAAAAAATGCACACATCCTAAGGAACTAAGGAACTACTAACCTCTACAATCAATGTGATACATGGTTTATCCAGTCTTGACAAAAATCCTCTGGATCACCAGTGGTACGTTCATCCACTCGTACACATGCAATTGTATAAAGAATCTATTATTTAGAACACCAGGAAAGAAAACAATTAAAAGATTTATACTCACAGCTACCATTAAGAAAACAAAAAAGCACTTTTCATTTCTATGCTAAGATCTAATTTGATGCCCTGCTTTGTAAATTCAAAATGAGGAGGAAAAAAATTACAGTGATTATCAAATTGGAGGAGTAAGGAATATGTCCACAAACAAAATTTATTGTATAGAGGTAATAGGCGAATACTTTAAAAAAAAATACACTGGTAATTATTCACAGAAGACTAAAAAAACTGGAATACCAATACAACATTTATTTTATCATATATGTATATGTGTACATATACATATAAATCATCAGCATACAAAGCCTTACATTAAAATTAGAAGAAAGTGTAATTATATAACATTTTTACAAGATGAGTATTAGTAGGTACACATTATTAGTACATTACAACTGAGGATGTAAGTGGTTAATATTCATAACCCTGGGAACCTCTGCCCTCTCTCAGCACTCCTGATCCCCTTCCCTGGTTCTTCTTTGTCTTCTTCTCACCCCTACATATAGCACCAGACAGCTGTCCTCAGGACAATGTGTCCATTCCCATGACTCTACCATCACCCCCACACTCTACCAAGCTTCAGAAACCTAAGTTCTTATACACAGGAATCCACATGCCTAGCACCATGCCCAGTTCTTAATATGTATTATCTCTTCCCCCTCTTATAACAACTCTGTGAAATAGATTTTGTTATTAACCCATTTTACAGATGAGAAAACCAAAGCCCAGAAGTTAGGTCCTCTGTTCAAGGACATTAATCGAATGCAGGAGAGCCAGGATTCAAAACCATCTCTGACTCCAACACCAGATGTTTTTGTTACTGTTGAAAACTGTCTCCCTAAACAACATAACATGGGCGCCCCAGTAACTCAACTTACTCACTCAACAAATACTCTGTTGAACACAAACCTGTTCTCTTTTCTCCACTTCCACCTCCCTACATCTGTCTAAATACTACAATCTCCACTCCACCGCAATCTCTCAAGTAGATTCTTAGAATCATCTCTAACTCCTCCCTCTCTTAAATAATGCTTATCTACTTGGCCAATAATTTCTGCCTACGTTAGGGATTGTAGGATACATCACCTTCTTGCCAAATCCACTTTCACTCTCCCACTTCAGACCCTATGTTTCCTTCACTTGGCCACGGTGATACCCTCCTAATTAGTCTTGCGCTCTTGGTCTCTGGATTCTTAAAATCAATGTTACGCCACGGCCACCTGTTATCCTTATAAAACAGATCTACTCATGTTACACTCCAGCTTAAAAGCCTTTGATGGTCCTCTTCTGTCTACAGAACAAAGTCCAAACTAGTTATGTTGGCATTCCCACACAAGCTGGTCCCAACCTATCTTCCCAGCCCCATCTCCTACTGCACCCCCCCTGAATAATAATAATAATTTATATATAGCTTAATTGTTTAGACAGTGCATTTTCACATACGTTAATCATAACAACACTATGAGTATTTCTTATTATCCCAATTTTATGAGAAGGAAACTGAGACCTAGAAAGGTAAAATTATTTGTCCAAGATCCCAAATTGTAAGAAGAACATAAAAGGTAAAAAGGGCCAAGTATCAAACTACAAATTTTATCTCCTTTCCCAGCACCTCACACAGCCATAGCACGCCTACTCAGTACATCAGACTCACTCACACTTTCTCTGAAAATGCACAACATTTTCTAACCTCTATGTCTTAGCTTAATCTATTTTTCTCTTAACTTGGAATGCTATTCTCACTTGAAATTTCCAAAGAACTGTGTTAGGCATTTTTCATATTATGCCTCATATGAGTTATTTATATTCATATATAAACCTGTCTCTACACTGAATTATAAGCCCTATGAGGACAAGACCAGAAGTTGGTCAATTTTTAAAGTCTTATTTAACTGGAAAATGTGTGGGGAAAACAAGCCACATAAGATGACAAGCATCAAGGCAGAGACTGGCCAGGCCTGAAACCAGAGACCAGAAACTTGGATCAGACCATCTGAGCACCCTGGAAGTGCCGACAATTTTAACATCTATCTTCTGAACAAGTTCGAATGTCCCAGTGCCAACTATTCTGACACTGGCCTTTATTAAATATTAGTTTATTGAAAGCTTAATTCAAAACAGAATGGGGTGAAAATTAAGAATCAGAAGTTGATAAAAAATAGAAATATCATTATTTTCACTTTAACTTTTCATATGTGACTAAGTAACCAAAATTTAAACCATACAGGTTTGATTTACAAAGATCAGCTCAGCTGCATGGATGGCTGTCTCTAGGGCTATTTCAGTATGACCACAGAATCACATTTACCTACACAGACAGCTTCCCACATCTCATCCTCTAAAAGCCACTAGGATTCCTGGCACTGGCAGAGCCTCTCTCAGAAGGTATCTGACATGTTGATTATCTGGCCAACTTTTGCAAGTGAAGTGCCCCATGGTTATGTCAAATGGTCAAATTGAATAGTGTCAGTGGGCCTTAAGATTACAGGCCATTACTCCTTGAGTTGTCTTTATCCCAATGAAGATCAGATTCTAAGGATGCCCTATAATTATGAAGCCCAGAATATGAAACCCCTCAACTGCTGACCAGGTGAAAAGTCACAAATGCTTCCTTCCTTCTATCAGAAGTCTCCCTATCCACTCCTGCAATATAACTACAATGTCAACTTTTCCATGAACTGACAGAGGATATTAGAAGAAAAACTAGCCCACATGCTCTGCCCTGAATTTCATTTCATTCCAAACAGTTATAGCACCCTGAATATAAAGAAAAAAATTACAGACTATGATCTCAAGTAATTTACAATCTAGATTTCAGAACTCTCTTTAACAATCAGAACTAACTGTTCTCCGTGGTTGCATCTCACCCAAAAATCTACTATTTCTATTCAATAAACATCAGAATACTACAACATTTTATACACTACAGCAGATTTCTTCCAGAGGCTATTAAGATGGGGGGGGGGGGGGGGGGGGGGGAAACATGTTGCTCTTGTTATAAACTGTATATTCTCCCTTTCAGAGATGGTAATACAGCAGTCAGTCGGAATTAACATATAAACAGGAATCAGAGAATCTGAATTGAAGTCCTAACTCTGTAACATGAAGGAAGTTCCACCACTGAGACAATAATAGGACTAAACTCACAGGGCTGCTGCAAGGATTCATTTAATATGTACAAAGTGACTAGAACACATGGTAAGCTTTTGGTAAACATTAAGCTTTACAATCACCTGACTCAAAGTGACAATTACATGATATTTGTGAGAGGATAACAGATTCTAAGATATCCCAGCCCAAGACTGTCCTGCTTACCTTTCATGTGTCAATGATACTCATCAACCAATCAATCAATAAAAATGAAATAAAAGAGAAACCTAACAGTTCTGCTTCTCAGGAGCTCCTGCAAAGTGCGGTGGCAGATACAACTGAAAGCACCTGTAGATTTAATTTAAATTTATGGCACGCATGTCACCTCAAATACAAAAATAGAAAATGCTGATTTGAAATCTATAGAAACCCACTGTTACCAGCCATACATCTCTAAATAGCAGACATAGGAACCACAGATAGCATTATTTTAGCATTATCTATATTATGTAAGCATACATTTTGGTCCTTAACATAGCTGTTTACAGTTATTCTTCCTTCTTCTCAGCAGTATTATAATTCCACTCGTGGACTGTGGTGTTTCTTTTGCACCCCACAGCAAAGCTAAACAGTAGTCAAATAATTGTAATAGTAACATCCAGCTAAGATTTTTAGCAGCCCATCTGACTAGATCTTTTTGTCCACATGAACACTCGGTGCACAGAGGTAATACAGCCTAAAGCCTGGTTGAGTGCACACTGGAGTCTGAGACACCTGGGATTCAATTCCAACTCATTTGCTGCAGGACCTGGGGAACCTAAAAAGTCTCTTTTCCATTACATAAAACAGCAATAATAATTTTGCCTACCCCTTGGGATTACTTTGACAAATAAAAGAATATACACAAAGCACTTAATGTTAGTCCTGAAATACTGAATGGGATCTTTACAAATAGCTCCAATTTACTCTGAAATGCATCTAAAAAGGATGGATTGAGTACTTAATGCCACTCAACTGTATAAAGATGATTAAGTTTTGTTATGTGTATTTTACCACAATTTTTTAATAAAAAATAAAATAATTAAAGTGAAATTGTAAAGGTGGATTGAAAGATGGACAGATACATGATAAAGCTAATAAAATATCAAATGCAGAACCCAGGTAGTGAATATATAAATGCTTATTTTCAACTTTTCTGTATTTTTGAAGATTTTTACAATAAAATATTAGGGGAAAAAATGCAGACATCCAATAGTTCACTTTTATTTTCATCTACTACTGAAAAATAATAGCCAGCAAATATTCAGATTCTTGGCTCCTTTTTAAAAAATCTTATAAAGCATCTTTCCATCAGCCATCTCTTTTATTATAGCCATTCTAAAACTAAAAGTGGCTTATTTGAAACTTCTTAGCCACTTACTTATGTATTTAATTTCAAGTTAAATTATTCTAAGGTACCAGCTGCCAAGCATTTAATCTCTTCTGAAGTACAGAAACCAAGTCAACAGACATTTGTGGTTGATGACTGATGATGTGACCAAACAAAAAAATGGAAAAGCAAGGACTGGAATTATTTGCTCCTAACTTTTCCAGTAGCTGCTAAAACCATAAGTTCCTTAACCAGAAGGACTACCAGCACCTTAACAGGTACCTAATATACAGAAACACAGTGCATCTACACATGTACATCAGCCATATAGAATGATACCCAATCCTTCTTCTAGTTGTGTCCTCCATTCCAAATGGTAATTCGGATTTTAAGTGTTTTAGTGGCACATCAGGAACCCAGATACCATGCAGTATAACAATTTAAACAGACCATCTCACACCCATTGCAATGGCTACTTTCAAAAATACAGAAGAAAATAACAAGCGTTGGTGAGGATGTGGAAAAACTGGAACCCTTGTGCAGTGTTGGTAGGAACGTAAAATGATACAACCACAGTGGAAAACAGTATGGTGGTCCCTCAAAGACTTAAAAATTGAATTACCATAGGATCAAACAATCCCACTTCTGCATATAATACCCAAAAGAATTGGAAGCATAATCTCAAAGAAATACTTGTACACCCATGTTCATAGCAGCATTATTCACAACAGATAAGATGTACAAGCAACCCCAGTGTCCAACAACAGATGAATGGACGAGAGAATGTGATATATGTACACAATGGAGTATCATTCAACTTAAAAATGAAGAAAATACTGTCACATACTACAACATGGATGAACTTTGAGAACATTATGCCAAGTGAAATAAGGCAGTCACAGAAAGACAAACCATGTATGATTCCACTTATATGAGATACCTAGAGAGGTCAAAATCACAGAGACAGTCAGCAGGATGGTGGTTGCCAGGGGCTGGAGGAAGGTGGGGTGGGATAGGGAGTTAAGGTTCCGTGGGTACAGAGTTTCTGTAATGCAAGTTGAGAAGAATTCTGGAAATGGACGGTGGTGATGGTTGCACAATATGAATGTATTTAACACCACTGAACTGCACACTTAAAAGTGGTTATGACGGTAAACTTTATGTTATGTGTATTTTACCACAATAACAACAACAACAACAAAAATGGAAGAAAAAAATCAGGGACCTGATCTCCCCAGGAGGCCTGGAAGGGTGCTCCAGCTTGGAATTGACAGAGGAACAATCAACTCCGGCTCTCAAACCTCGTCTATCTCTGAACACACCAGGAGACCTTGTCCACTCAGACTCTCCATCACGCCCAGGGTCACACCAACTGTGTATTTCAACTTCAAAATGAACAAACATTACTCCGCCTACACCAGTTTTATGTCAAAGCAGCAACTTAATCTCTCTAAACCTGCCTCCTCTTTAAAACAAGGATAATTCCTACCTACCTACTTCACAAGGTTGTTATGAGGGCAAGAGTGAGATCACGTACATATAAAAGTAGCTTCAAACTGCCAAGCACCAAAGAAACAGAAATTATTATGTTTATAACTACTTTCGGATGGAAATTCCGAAGGGACTGTAACAACAAAAACTTCACAAGGCTTGCGACACCTCGCCCATGGTACATTCCATTTAAAACTCACATCATCCCTAAGTAACACCGTTCTTGTTTTTGTCATGAACTGAAGGGCAGCGCTGAGGAAACAAACAAACGCTCAACGTAAGCATTTCATCTAACCACCCCCAAACGCAATCAGAAATCATCTTACATGTTCTAGGAAAATTCAATTTTTATGACCCCAGCGTGGGCCTGCGGCGCCTTGGAACTACACTTCCCACAAAGCATCGAGGTGAACCCGGGCGGCGGGCGGGGCGGCCTGGGATTCAGGGTGGCCACAGCTCTCCCCGAACCTAAGATCGCCGGCCCCTGAAAAATTGCACCGTTTACGGTCGAGCGTGCGCTGGCTCTCCTTTCTGAAACCGCTGTCACCCCGCGGTTCCTCCTGCGTCTAGCACGGCGACCCCTCTCTCCGCCCTCCCGTCCTTCCTGCTCCACCTGAGGGTCACCGCCTATTCTTGACCTTTCCGCTGATTTCTAAGGTGTCACAGAAAGGCACCTTCTTCCCTTCCTCCCCGCCAAATTTACATTTCTAGAACTCCCCAAACAGTTGGGACTCGGGGCCACGGCGGGGTCAGACGGGACGGGCCGACACTACCCGCCACCCTGGGCCCCCAGCCGGTCCGCCCGCCCGAGCGTCGCGAGCAGGGGGCTGGGCTGCCCCCACCCCCGGGCCGGGGCGGATCGCGGGCAGAGGTGGCTCCGCCCGGGGCTCCGGTTTCAATTTCGCAACGTGACGGTGCAAACCTGAGGCCTACAAGCGCCGGCGGCCGGCGCCCCGCCCGCCCGCCAGGCCCGAGCGCCCCAGCCCCCCGCGGCCGCCGCCCGCCCACCCAACCCGGCACCCGGCGGGAGGCAGCGCGCCCCGGCCTGCCCGCCCGGCCCCGGCCGCCGCCCCCGGCCCTGCGCAGCGCCGGCTCCGACTCGCGGCCGCGGGCTCGCGGTGGCACTTACTCAGCTCGTCCTGGGAGGCGGAGGCGGCGGCCGCAGCCATGTTGCGCCAGGGAGGGAGGGAGGGGCCGGAGCGGGAGGGCGCGGACGCGAGGCGCGGGGGGCTCGCCGCTCGCGGTGCGGCAGGGGCCGGGAGCCGCCTCCGGTCGCTCGGCGCGGGCCGCGCTGCGCCCACGAGGCCCGCCTGCCGCCGCCTCCTGCGTCCTCCTCGCAGCACGCGTCGATCTCGCGGTCCCCCGCGAGCTCGCGACTCGGGCGCTCCCACCGCCTCGCGCCTCTGCGGAGCCGCCGCCGTCTGTCGGCCGAGTCCCGGTGCGCCCGGCCCGCCCGGCGGCTCTGCGGCTCCGCGCCGCGCTCGCCCAACTCACGCCGGTTTTATATTTAGAAAGAGCTGAGCCATCCTCCCAGCGGCCCCCCCGCCGGGCCCCTCGCGCGCCCGCCCGCCCGCGCTCGCTCGCTCGCTCGCGGCTCGTCCTGCCCACCTGCCGCCGCCCGCCCCGCGAGCGCTCCCCGCGCGGACCCGGCACGCGGCGGCCTGCGCGGGCGGCCCGGCCTAGCCGCCCCGCCGCGCCGTAGCAGCCTGCGGCGGCCGTGGCTCGGCACGGACGCGCGGGCCTCTGACCTGAATCCGAGCCGGTCTCCATGCCGGGGATGCTGCGCGCGGCGCCGCGAGGTGGGCGCCCGGAGGCGAGGCGGCGGCGGGCTCGGGCCCGAGGGGCCGCGCGCCGCAGTCCGGGAGGGGCCTGACCGGCTGGCCCGCGCTGCCGGGGCCGGGGGAGATCCTCGAGGCGGGGCCCAAGCTCCCTTTTGAAAGGTCTGCGGCTGTCACGTTGGCCGGTCCCGACCTGAAGAAACACGTCTGTCCAGAGGAAGAGACGTGGACTCGGAGAAGTAGAGCCGGGCTCCGAGTCGGCGGGAGGAAGCCCCGCCCTGCGCCTCCCGCGAACTTCTCGGCCCCGGCGCGTGGAGCGCCCGGGACCCGGCTCCCCCGGCTCCACTTCTCACTAAAAGGCAGTGAGAAAGTGCACTTTTTCGATCCTCTCAGAACTAGGACCGCCGAGTGAAGGAAAGCCGCGAAGCCCTACCAAAAGTTACATGAACCTATATGTTTAAAGTTCAAATTCAAGTATATATGCTTACATGAACTTTTTTTTTTTTTTTGTAATACCTACGTTCTTTTAGGTAGCCCGAGTGATTTATTTTCAATATGCCGATTTTAACTTGACGGCTTAAGTTGGTCCGTGAGGTCGTGTACGTGAAAAACACTCGCAAAATGCAATTCAAATTAAGGGGTTGCATAATTGCTGTACTTTTAAATGGTGGCACTGTCACAACAAATTAGGTACAAGATCAGATCCCTTTTTTTTTTTTTTTTTTTGTATAAAAAGAAGAAATCAAGACCCTAAATAGATTGAAATTGCGTCTATTCCTAAAAGAAATCTATAAAGCCCTGGTTACTGTCTTGAAAAATGCCTATACGTCATTCCAGATGTGGGCAAGTACATCTTGTACTTGCCTTGTACTGAGGCAAGTACAAGGTACTTACACGACATTAAAGACATCTATTTCCTTTATTGCTTTAATAAGGAAATTATACATGGTCTTTGGGAACATTTCAAATGATTCGGAATGTCACAAAATTAAAAGTGAAGGGCCTTCCTCTCGCACATCCCTTCCTCTCCCACCATTTTCTCCCCCAGAGAAAAATGTGGTTAACAGGTACAGTTGGGCGCGAGTGCTCTGGGGCCACATATCTACACCCTCAAAAGCGACTAGGATAGAGACAGGCTCATACTCAACAATGAAGTTTGCATCAGTTTCCCCCCCGCCCCCCCCAACACACACACAATCTTCCATGTTAATTCAAAAAGGTCTACATCACCACTTTTTTTCTTAATGACCTCATAGCTCGTTAAATTAGCCAATTCCTTTTTTGAGGACATTTTGGCTCTTAAGTTCAATGTTGGCACAAAGTCACTGCATAACAAACTATTTGCCAAGACTACAATATGGAAGTGTATAAAATAAAGGCTGTCCCCCATCTCACTGTCCACCATCCCCTCATCCTACTCCCTGGAAAGAATCCTGTTTGATGCACCCAAACTTTCCGACTATGAATATATAAAGTAGGGGCGCCTGGGTGGCGCAGTCAGTTAAGCGTCCGACTTCAGCCAGGTCACGATCTCGCGGTCTGTGAGTTCGAGCCCCGCGTCAGGCTCTGGGCTGATGGCTCGGAGCCTGGAGCCTGGAGCCTCTTTCCTATTCTGTGTCTCCCTCTCTCTCTGCCCCTCCCCCGTTCATGCTCTGTCTCTCTCTGTCCCAAAAATAAATAAAAAACGTTGAAAAACATTAAAAAAAAAAAAAAGGAATAAAGTAGCTGCACTAAGGATTGGTTTGGAGAAATGTTGACTTCTCATAACTTCAAATAGATTCTTCTAAAACCAACAACAAAAAAAACCCCATAGAATATAACTTTTAAAAAAAAGTTTGCTAGGCAATTTTAACTTATAGACAAAACTAGCATCTCATAAGTTCTATGTAGAAATTTTTAGAGCCCACACGTGCAAATCACAGATTTATGTTTATTTTAACAAAAATGGAATCCTACTACATACACTATTATGTAACTTTCTTTTCACCAAACAAGATATCACAGGTATTTCTCCATACCAGTAATGACAATAATAGCTAATACTAATTGTGCCAGGCACTGTTTTAAAGTGTTTTACATGGTTGGGGTGCCTGGGTGGCTCATTCAGTTGAGCAACCAACTTCAGCTCAGGTCAGGTCATGATCTCACGGTTTGTGAGTTTGAGCCCTGCATGGGGCTCACTGCTGTCAGTATGGAGCCTGCTTTCCCCCCCCCCCTCAATAATAAACATGGGGGGGTTACATGGTTGAATTCACTTAGTTCTCACAACAATCTTATGAAATAGGGATTTTTAATGACACCAGATCATGGAGGAACAAATCTAAAATGCCACAAACTAGAAAGGGGTAGAGTGGGAATTTGAACCTAGGCAGTGTGAATCATTCTTCACCACTATGGTCTGTTCAGAACTACCTTCTTCTTGGGGTGCCTGGATAGCTCAGCTGGTTGGGCGTCTGACTTCAGCTCAGGTCATGATCTCATGGTTGGTGGGTTTGAGCCCCACATGGGGCTCTGAGCTCTGAGCCTGGAGCCTGCTTAGGATTCTGTGTCTCCCCCTCTCCCTACCCCTCCCCCACTTGCACTCTGTCTTTCCCTGTCTCTTGAAAATAAATGTTAAAACAATTTTTTAAAAAAGAACTACCTCATTCTTTTATTTTTTTAAGTTTATTTATTTATTTTGAGAGAGAAAGAGTGCAAGTAGGGGAGTGGAAGAGAGAGAGAGGGAGAGAGAGAGAATCCCATGCAGTGGGAGCCAGATGCAGGGCTCAACCTCACAAACTGCGAGACCACGATCTGAGTGAAGTCAGATGCTTAACCGACTGAGCCACCCAGGGGCCCTACTTCATTCTTTTAAATGGCTGCATGATGAGTACATGACAATATTTAATCATTCCCCTACTGATGAGCATTTAGGTTGTCGACAATTTTTGTTACTATTGCAAGCAAATACTACCATAAAAAATTCTTTTTTTTAATTTTTTTTAACGTTTATTTATTTTTGAGACAGAGAGAGACAGAGCATGAACGGGGAAGGGGCAGAGAGAGAGGGAGACACAGAATCGGAAGCAGGCTCCAGGCTCTGAGCCATCAGCCCAGAGCCCGACGCGGGGCTCGAACTCACGGACCACGAGATCGTGACCTGAGCTGAAGTCAGACGCTTAACCGACTGAGCCACCCAGGCGCCCCCAAAAATTCTTATACATATATCAGCGAAGTCACATGTTATATATAGAGACAGAAATATGTAGAGATAGGATTGTTAGGCAAAAAAAGACACCTTTAACATCTCATTATATACAGTACTTTATAGCAATTTACAATGCTGCTTCTAATCACTAAAGTTTAAAGCTATAAGCTTTTTCCATAAATAAATAAATAAATAAATAAATAAGTCTCTAAGCTTTTTCATAGTTGCTTTCCCCCTTCAAACTAGTTGTAGTTTATTTTCCCCACTAAATAGCTTCATATTCTTACTACACACTTTGGTTTTGAATAGTGGCCTTGAGGTACTTCCTATCTAGAATCTACTTCAATTTCCAAAACAGACAAGAAAGAATTGTGGAAGGGGGTGAACGGGCGGGGGGGGGGGGGGGGGGGGGGGGGGTGGGGCAGAGAAGAGGCCACTGGGAAGCCAAAATAATGTATCACAAAATCCAAGAACTAAAAGCTTACATCTTTTAGATTTAGAAGTCCCCTCTCCCTCTGTTAGGCCCTAATCACACTAAATGCAAGCATCGTTCTAACAAAGTAAATAGTCTTGTTTCCATAGTAAAAGCAAATTAGAAACAGAGTATTAGAGAGCATTCTTCCGGGAAAGTACTAGGAAGACAGAAGAGCTACTAGACACCCTAAAAACAAGAGAAAAAGGAGGAAAACTATAAATAGAAGCCATAAGAGCTCAAAAAGCAAAACATGCTGGTGTTATTTGTTAAGTACAAAAAGCACCACCCCCAAGAGGCCCTGACGTCATTTCACCTGAATAACTGATGTTCATGGTGATCATCCTGACATCAAGAAACAGTAAAATGATGTCTACTATATCAGCATCAAAAATCAAGGAAGTATCTTAAAAAGCTGTTCATCCAAGGGGCGCCTGGGTGGCGCAGTCGGTTAAGCGTCCGACTTCAGCCAGGTCACGATCTCGCGGTCCGTGAGTTCGAGCCCCGCGTCAGGCTCTGGGCTGATGGCTCGGAGCCTGGAGCCTGTTGCCGATTCTGTGTCTCCCTCTCTCTCTGCCCCTCCCCCGTTCATGCTCTGTCTCTCTCTGTCCCAAAAATAAATAAAAAACGTTGAAAAAAAAAAATTAAAAAAAAAAAAAAATAAAAAAAAAAAAATAAAAAAATAAAAAAAAAAGCTGTTCATCCAAAATGATTCTAATAAGCAATTTTAGATGCCTAAAAGGATTGATTCTAAACTATCTAGAAAATCTAGTTATCCCAAATGATTCAATGATCCATTCCCAAGGATCTCTAGAGAAGCCAAAGTTCTGCAGAGATGTGTCTCATACAGTATTCATTTTGGTTGCCGAAGAAGTCGGGTACTGGGTCCAGTCTGCCAACAGAATCCACAACGCTAATGATCTTCATCTCTGCTCTTTTCAGTTATTAAAAACATGTTTCACTACACATAAAAACCATGTCATGGCTCAAAAAATTCTGTTTTCTAAAAATCAAACTCCAAAACATCAGTCCTAACCGCCATGTAGAATCCTTCCACTGTTGTACCCCCCACTTCCTGTGGATTTAAAGTACATTTTGGATCCTCCCCATCGCCTCAAACATTTCCACTGCTCTCTGGTCTGCGTTTCCTCTAAGTATCATGTGCTCCGCTCTCAGTCCGAACCCCAAAGATGGCAATGAATTCAAGTCTTTCTTCCCTTGGTTTCTGTCTTAAAAATACAGTGCCAATCAATCCCCAACCTTTGGCAAATCTTATCATTCACTTTATTTTTCCCTCCCAAATATCTCTGGAAAAAGGCAAAAAAGCTAACCTGGTTCAATACAGTACTACACCTTGCATCTTAGAAGATAAGTCAACATTTCCTCTACGGATAAAATTTATCCCTATACCAGAAGATCCTCTGATTTTCTTTAGATGGTGGTTGCAAACCTTTTGGTTCACATTCTTCCTCCTGCCCCAAATTTTTGAAATTTGGGTAATCCATTTACACATTTTAGATTGACATCTCAAATTTTCCCTTATAAATAGTTGAAAAGGAGAAACTTTGATAACAAATTCTATTGTAAATATTAGTGTTTTTTTTGTTTTTCTTTCTGTTTTTTTAAGAGAGAGCACACTCAAGAACAGGGGGAGAGAGGCAGAGGGGCAGAAGCTGAGAGATAGAATCTTAAGCAGGCTCCACGCTGAGTGGGGCTCCATCCCATGACCCCGAGATCATGACCTGAGCTGAAATCAAGATTCTGAGGCTCAACTGCCTAAGCCACCCAGGCACCCCAATATTAGCATTTTAAAATAAAAACCCTTCCGTTATTTAAAAATACATATATATAGGATCTAATTAAGATTTTTTAAATGAGATATTGATTTGATGCCTACTATCCTCTATTTAAAAATACATGAATAGCGTGCCTGGGTGGCTCAGTTAAACCTCTGACTTCAGGTCACGATCTCAAGGTTTGTGAGTTCAAGTCCTGAATCAGGCTCTGTGCTAACAGCTTGGAGCCTGCTTCGGATTCTGTGTCTCCCTCTCTCTTTGCCCTTCCCCTGCTTGTGCACTCGCTCTCTCTCAAAAATAAATAAACATTAAAAAAATACATGAACAAGCTCTTAATAATCAGAAATTTTACATAATTACTTTTGCTCCTTGAACTTCTACACCAACCTGTTTCTTCCCACACAATAATTTATTTTTTAAGTTTATGTATTTATTTTCAGAGAGAGAGAGAGCGTGTGTGCGTACAGGCACGCACACGAGCAGGGGAGGAACAGAGGCAGAGAAAGGGAGAGAGTGAGAGAGACAGAGAGAGAATCCCAAGCAGGCTCCATGCTCAGTACAGAGCAGGATGCGGGGCTCCATCTCACAAACCCTGAGATCATGACTTGAACCAAAATCAAGAGTCAGATGCTTTACCAACTGAGCCACTGAGGTACACCTCCCATTGATAATTTATACTAATGCAATATAGTTTTAACCTTGAAAGTCCTTGAAAGTACCCTTTTCTTCAACAAAAATGATATATAACTTAAAAGTATTTAAATTTTTTCTGTGGCCATCTAAAGAATTATGATGATTGAATAATCATAATTAATAGTAGTACACAACTTGTCAAAACAACATAAATATATTACAATTTTTTAGAGGTTCCAACTCTTAGTGATTGGCATATTTTTATGTTACAACTTCTGAGAGTTGTAGGGGTAGGGGCTTTTGGAAGGAAAAAAAATATCTAGGTATAGTTATTCACTTCCTCATTACCTGATTTAGTATATCAAATTGTCCCTTTGATGTCACTTGAAGCTCTTCCCTGGGGGTAATCAACCATACTTAGACTGGAGGTAGCTGAGAGGTGTGGCTTCTTTTGGAAAGTCAGAGAAGGGCCATTGTGAAATAGGACACCTTGACTCTATTTTTTTTTTTTTTAAGATTTTATTTTTAAGTAATCTCTATGTCCAGCGTGGGACTCAAACTCATGACCCTGAGATCAAAAGTCACATGCTCTACTGACTGGGCCAGTTAGGCACCCCATGGACACCTTGACTTTACAGCATTCTTAGGCAAAACAAATTAAATGAAAAATGTATATGATCTACAGATTGATTCTCTTAACACTATCCATGTCCTTGTATTCCAAGATATCCCTCCCTACTCCCAGGGGACCATAGCTTCAGCATAGTTCATCTTGAGTGTTCTTTCTTCTTATCCTACTCTGTCCCTAGTTTCTCCTTAGAAAAATAACCTACCCCACCCTTCTCTATCCATTCTCATATTCAAGCCGCTCCTGTATTCTGTCCTCAACCCACTGGACCTCCCTGAAACTAGTCAATAGCAAACTCTGATGGACACTTTCATCCTGATCTTGTTTGAACTATGGACTCATCCTCCCTTTCAAAACTCTCCTCTGCTAGGTTTTCCCTACACAATTTCCTCCTGATTCTTTTCCACTTATCAGTTGCCTTCATTGTCCTCTCATTCTCTGCCACCCCTTTGAAGTTGGTACTTCACTTCAGTTTTAATCTCAGACCATTTGACGTTCTACCCGCTCTTTCTTTGCATTCCCCACTCCCTCATCTTCAATTACCAAATAACTACTTTCTCTCTCCAGTTAAGTTCTCTTGGACATTTCCACCTAAATGTGCTACATGCACTTCAAACTCAATATATCCGCAACGGAACCTATTTTCCTTCTCAAACCAACTTCTTGTATCCCTCAAAGTGTGTGAAACCAGCATTCAGTTGACCAAAACAGAGACCTGAGAGTAACCCATAATTCTACTTTATCCCTCACTTTTATTCACTATCTGCAGATTGTCACTGAGTAGTATCAGTTAGGGTTTCTCTGGTTCCCAGCACAGAACCCAACTCACGGAAGTAGAACAATATTTGAAGAAGAGTACTGGAGTAGTTCACAGAAACAAGGAATAATGAAACAAATATGTTCCAAAAGGATAAGAACTGGGCAGGAACCAGGATCTCTGGACCAGGAACTTGAAGATCATCCCTCAGGGAATTGCAACCAGATGATTCAGCAATAGCACAGCCTTTCATTTCTGGATGTTGTGGAATAAGAATTATAAGCTCCAAACTTTGATTCAACCTTGATTAAAAATAAAAGAAACCATAGGAGCAAATGATAGTAGATGAAAGGTAAATAACTTTATTGACATAAATTCTTTGGGAACCCAAAGTATTCTGTTGGTCTAACATTTCTCAACAACAAAAGAGATGATGAACACACACACACACACACACACACACACACACACACACACATTCTGATGCCTAGAGGAGCATACTAAATAAGAGAGCAACTCGTGAGTGGCAGAGGTCATGTTTAAGTTTCAGATCTAGATCTGCTCTGTTTCTTGTTTTTATGATTATTGCTTCTTTAATATTTCATAAAAAACAAGAGACTACCATCTTATGTAATTGAATTATCTCATTCATGCTATAAATGAATTAACTAATCTTAGGTGTACTATATATATTGTGTGGGTTCTTTTGTCAAATCAAGAGTATTTCGAATGACTCTCTCTCATACCTGGAGAAAGTATGATATAACTGATCCAAACACAAACAAAGTCTGATTCCTTTGACAGTGTCAAGTTTAAAATCCTGGGATGGGAGAGTTGATTGATTTAGTTTGGATCACTTGTCCCCACTGATGGAGATTTGGGACTATTAAAAAATTTTTTTTTTAATGTTTGAGACAGAGAGACAGAGACAGAGACAGAGTGCCAGCCAGGGAGGAGCAGAGAAAAGGGGAAGACATGGAATCCGAAGCAGGGTCCAGGCTCTGAGCTGTCAGCACAGAGCCCAAAGAGGGGATCAAGCCCATGAACCATGATATCATGATCTGAACGAGACACTTAACAGATCGAGCCACCCAGGTGCCCCTGGGACTATTAATAGAAGGAGAAAGGGAAAGTTGAACAATAAGACAAACAATAGTAACCACCTCCCACTAATCTAAATAGCAAATATTCACTCTCCTTAAAATGGTTCTAATCTGCCACTTCCTCTCTATTACTGGCTTTAGTCTACTTTCTCCAAGGCATCTCTTGGTAAAAAGTCTTCAGCCTTTAATCCTTTGCATTCCAGCTTGTGTCTTCTTCACTTTACCCTAATAAAGATCACTGTTACTCTGGAGGTTTACCATGATTTCTCTAAGTTTTTTTTTTTAATTTTAAAAAAATGTTTTATTTATTTTTGAGAGAGAGAGAGACAGAGAGAGAGAGAGCGCATGAGCTAGCGGACATGCACACACGTGCATGTGATGGGTGGGACAGGGGCAGACGAGCCAGAGGATCGAGGAGGGGCTCACACTCACTGTGATATCATGATCCCAGCCCAAGTCAGATGCTTAACTGACTGAATGACCCAGGCACCCCTTAATTTTTTTAATGTTTACTTATTTTGAGAGAGAGTGCATGCGTGCATGTTCAAGTAGGGGAAGAGGCAGAGAGAGAAGAAAGACAGAATCAAGCAGGCTCTGGGCTGTCAGTGCAGAGCCTGACATGGGGCTCAATCCTATGAAACATGAGATCAAAATCTGAGCCAAAACCAAGAGTCTGCTGCTTAACTGACTGAGCCACCCAGGCGTCCCTTCTCTAAGTTTTAATTCTTTTTTTTTAAATTTTTTTAAATGTTTATTTATTTTTGAGACAGAAAGAGAGCATGAACAGGGGAGGGTCAGAGAAAGAGGGAGACACAGAATCTGAAACAGGCTCCAGGATCTGAGCTGTCAGCACAGAGCCCGATGCAGGGCTCGAACCCACAGACCGCGAGATCATGACCTGAGCTGAAGTCGGATGCTTAACCGACTGAGCCACCCAGGGGCCCCTCTATGTTTTAATTCTTAAAATTTAATATGTATATACACATATGCTTTATACATATATTTTTTATATTGTATTTTATTATAAATACAAAGAATTTATTAATGCATATATATTTTATAACTTAGATATAATTGACATATAAGATCATATTCCTTCTAGGTGTACAACATAATTTAATATATATTACTATATGATCACCATAATAAGTTCAGTTAACATCCATCACCACACATAGTTTAAAAGTTTTCTTGTGATGAGAATTTTTAAGATCTACTCTCTTAGCAACTTTCAAACATACCATACAGTTTTGGGGTTTTTAAATGTTCATTTATTTTTGAAGGAAAGAGAGACAGAGCAGGGGAGGGGCAGAGAAAGAGGGAGACAGAGAATCAGAAGCAGGCTCCAGGCTCTGAGCTGTTAGCAGAGAGCCCAACACAGGGCTGGAACTCAAGAGCCATGAGATCATGAACTGAGCCGAAGTCGGATGCTTAACTGACTGAGCCACCCAGGCGCCCCTACAGTTTAACTATAGTCACCATGCTGTATATTATATCCCTAGGACTTTATTAATTTGTAACTGGAAGTTTGCACCTTTTGGCCATATTCACCCATTTTGCATACTCCTCCATCTTACGGGACATTTAGTGGTTTTTCAAGACAGCTTAGCCTCATTAACATCTCTCAAACATCAAACATTAAACATTTCTTGCAATTCCACCCTTTCTTGTCACCCTTGATTCATTTTTCTTCCACCTGTCTAAAGTTTGTTTGTTTCCATCATTTCCCCTTCCTACTCCTTTAAATACATCTTATTGGCAAACTTTTCCTGTAAAGGGCTTGCTAATACATAGTTTAGGCTATGTGCACCATAGAGTTTCCTTCACAACTACTCAACTCTGCCATTATAACATGAGAGCAGTCATAAACACTAAATAAATAAAGGAGCTTGCCCAGGTTCCAACAAAACTTTACTTACAAAAACAGTGGGCTGATTTGGACCAGAGACCGTAGTTTGCTGATGTCTCATTTAGGAGCCTCTTGAGAAAGGGAGACTAGGAAATGAATGTTGGGGACTTGCACGTCTAAAAATGTCTCTAATCTCCAACTTAAATACTCAGGATGGCTAGAATAGAATTCCAGGTTGGAAAAACCGCTCCTCATAATTTCAAAGGTACTGTTCAATTTTTTTCTACCTTCCACAATGCGTTTCCTTCAGCTCAGCTAGCTCCACTGGCCTTCAGAGGTAATGCTCTCCCTTAAGATTTTACTCAGGCTAACAGAGCTATTTTACTTCATTAGTAACATTTTTCACATTTCTAAAAATCCATTTGAAGAAATTGACCATTATGTTTTCCAATTTCCTATACCCAAGGACTACCTTTTCCTAGAATTTAGTACCAGAAAAATGTTTGACTCTCAGGGAAACTTCTATGCTGTCTTTTATGAGACGATAAGTATTAAGTAACCCACTGTGATCCATTTTTTTGTCCTGACCGTTATTATCCAATTGCATTCGGCTCTCATACCATATTCATTTGTACTCTGACGTTTATTAAAAGGGAATACATGTGAAGGAATTGCCAAAAGGAAGGCAACTATTTTGTCAGCTTGTTGCAACACTCAAGGCTGAAGGGATAGAAACAGGTATTTCCTTTCAACATCACATTGTAATAATATATTTCTAGATGGGCTAGATATCATTGCAACCATCTTTACAAAATATTATCTACCATATAGTGCATCATTTTGATCATTTCTTTGTTCCTACCTATCCGCATTTGCAATAAATCACCAAATCCTACTACTACTATGTCCTGGGTCTTTTTTAGTTCATCACCAATTAGACCACCTTCATCGTCCCACCTGGATTATTGCACAACGTCCTGACAAAACTAGGCTTTTTGCCTCCAGCTTTCCCTCTTTCCAATCTCTTCTCCATCCTGAAGCTAAAACAGCTAAAAAACAAGCAAACAAAAAGCCCACTTATTTGATTAAGTGTTCCCTAGTGTGCTTATCCTGACTAGAGATCCCACCAGATTGCTTATAGGTGAAACTCATTGATATGTGGTTTTTCTCTTTCTTTACTGATGCACAACCCATCACTCTTTACCGCGATGGTTGCTTTTAATCAAAAGTTAGTTTGGTCACCAGTTCCAAGGAATCATTTTTTCCTGGTAATTTATTCATATGTAGCATGTCACTTAATTACGGAACATTTCAACTTGTGTAGTGTTTCTCAAAGTATAGTCCAAGGATCACCTACAATAGTTGTGGAGGGGAAGTTCCAAAATTTGTACTCAAATGAGGAATATCATGTGTGTCTAAGGTACACATTGTTTGAGAACCACTAATTAAAGTTCCTCTGACTTGCCCAGTTAAACTTTCGAGCCAATTTTATATCATGTCCCTCTGTTTTCTCCAGCTTCTCCTTGATGTCCCATTTTCAGCCTGACAAGGAGAGGTGGGTAGAGGAGAAGAGTATGTACTCAGACCTGGGACTGGGATAGCTTCGTTTTGACTGTGGGCAGTTTCTTCAGCTTGCCTTGCTGCCTGTGAGATGAACCCAGTGGTTCATTTAGTTGAGCCTGCTCTGTCTTTTAAAGTCTCAGGGCCCTGACTCACCCTGCTCTCTCAGTCTAGAATGTTTTTCTCTCCTAACTCACTCCACCCTTCCAAAAGCCATCTAGTCATTAGAACCTTCCAAACAATCCTTCCTGAGTTCCTCAGCCCTTTTTGCAAGGTCCCCAGTAATCTGTGCAAGCACCCATTTCTAAATTCAACAAATCTACTGACCACCTACTAAGCACCAGGTACTGTTTTAAGGCCTGGAGATTGTTTCTCATGGAACAAGATAAAAGATAAAAATCCTTACTCTTGTGGAATTGGTATTCTAGTGAAGAAGGCAGACAAAAAAACAAAACAAGACAGACAATAAGTAGTAAACAAATTAGAAAATTATATGTTAGGAAGGGAAACAGGAGTGGAGATGGATGGGTTCCAATTTAAGCATTGTGGTGGTGGGAGAGCTTCACCAAGAAGATATGATACGAAAGGGTAGGAGAGTGAGCCATATAGCTGCCTACAGCAAGAGCATGCAGCCAGAAATGCCAGGCAGGTTGGAAGGAGAGAGCAAGGAGGCCATTGTGACTGGAGCAGGGAAGTCCAGGAAGAGGTCAGGGAGGTTATGGGTGATCCATCAGATTCTAACCAGCTTTGTAGGCCACTGTTAAAATTTGGGTTTTTACTCTGAGTGAAATGGGAAACCTTTTCAGGGTTTTAAGCAGAGGAGGGACATAATCTGTTTCACGTTTTTAAACCATCTCTCCCGCTGCCGTGTAAAGAATAGACAAGGGAAGAAAAGTGCATTCAATCGGCTATTGCAATAATCCAGGGGAGGCATGATGGTGGTTTGCACCATGGTGGCAGGTGTGAAAGTCATAAAATTAATATTTGTTAAATTCGCGTTGCGGCATTAATTATGGCTTACATAGAATGCATCACCAATATGCATTCTGCAGTGGGTTTTTCCAGCCTGGATTTAAGGGAAGGGTAGGGAGAGGAAGGAGGAGGGATGGTTTGAGGTTACCTAGGAGACCGAGCATCATAAATCTGAAAACCTGAGATGGTTCTAGGCCTTTAGGCCTCTGGCGCAGCAATAATTCTGTGGCCGAGCCCACCAGCCGTTTCCCAATGACCATGCGCAACAGGCCAGGTGGGAGCCTATGGAAAACACAGGACTTTCGCAAAGCAGGACAAACGCATTCCGGGAATCGTAGTTCTGCGCCCTTGCGCAGGCGCAGTGGCTCTTCGCGGGCTTGCGCGCGCAGCTCCTGCAGGACCAGCTTCTAGAAGCTCATTGCGGTGGCGTTGGTCCTGACTGCGGGTGCTGATGCAGGTAGTGGTTGTCCCGGGCCCCTGATTTGGCGGCCGCGGCCAGGTCGCCGGCTGCAAGGATGCACCCGGGCTGGGTGCATCTTTGGTGGGGTGGGTGGGTGGGTGGGGAGCCGAGCGATCTCACAGTGCACTCCGATGCTGCAGCTTCTGGGGGGGGGGTGGGCACTGTCCTGAATGACGGAGCTTTCCTCCATCCCCTCCCTGCTTCCATACTCCCTTAACTTGGGTACGCGGACTTTTTCGGCGGGAAAATTCCTTTATGTGTGTGCGTGGGGGAAGGGAGCATTGCGGTGACTGCAGGATGTTTAGCAGCATCCCTAGGTCTACTCGCTAGGTAGGTACCACTAGCACTCCTCCTCCAGTCGTGATAACCACGTCTTCAGCCGCCCCCCACCCCCTTTGAGAACTTCTGCCTGCCTGCGTCACATTTTCGCGGAGCCTCTATTGTAGGCTCCCTGGAGACCTAGACGAGTGTCTTAGTCAACACAGAGCCCCAGGTGCTCAGAGCGGCGTCAGGTACGTGGTAGGTGCCTAATATTTGGCGAAGGAATAAATGACGTCATGCATTCGTGTGTGCCGGGCTCTGTGCTCAGAGGTGGGGGAATTATTGGTATACTTGCAATAGGAGGAGAGGGCTTTCACTTGCCGCAATGTAGTACATCTCAGACTGTATTTTCATCTCCTGGGTGCTCTCTGAGTGTGAGGACCCCACCAGATCTCTCCACGCTTGTCATAGTTTCCTGATCTTCAGTTATTTGCAGAATGAAAGCATGCGTGTAACACACGATGGGCTCCGTGCAAAAGAGCACTTGGGCATCAGAGAAACCTTTGTGCAAGAGCTGACAGTTGAAAGGAGTCGTTTTGAAGGATGAGTAAAGGTTTGGTAGGAGAGAAAGAAGACAGCATTTCTAGGAGAGGGAACGGCACTAGTGCGAAGGATGAAAGGGGATATAGTTTTTGTTTTGTTTTGTTTTTTGTTTTTTTTTATGGCTGCAGCATCCATCAGGGGCAGCTAGAGCTCAAGAGGTGAGGTTCTCAGAGCAGGGTCTCTAGATCATCAATACATGGCCTCTGCATTTGAACTTCACCCTGAGACAGCTGGGGAGTGATAGGTCCCTATTTTGCAAATTAGAAGGGATCCTTAGGCTGCAGCATGAGACTGGATTGAAGGTACCTGTACATTTGTAGTTTAAGTAGGATCGGGGCACCTGGGTGGCTCAGTTGGTTAAGGGTCCGACTTCTGCTCCAGTCATGATCTTGCTGTCGGTGAGTTCCAGCCCCACATCAGGCTCTGTGCTGACAGCTGAAGCCTGGAGCCTGCTTCAGATTCTGTGTCTCCCTCTCTCTCTCTGCTCTTCCCGCATTCATGTTCTGTCTCAACAATAAATAAACATTTAAAAAAAAAAGGTAGAATGGGGAGGTTTTTAAGAAATAAAACTGCCAGAACTTGGTTGTTGATTACGTGAGAAGTTTGAGAGGCAAATACGAAATCGGGCTTCTGAGTTGAACACCTGTTGGGAATATGTGGCCATTCACTGCAACAGGACAGGAGGAATAGAATAAATTTGTGACTGGATTCTCTTCTAGCAGTGTGCCTTTTCTGATGTGTTTTGCTTATGAAGAGTCTTTAGTCTGAAGAAACCGTTTTCTTGGTGGGTATCTTTAATTACCCTTAAATTAACTCCCCAGCCTTTCCCCCACAAAGAAAATTGCTCTTTAATGTAGCAGTTGGGCAGGGCTGTTGCTGGCCTCTCCGTATGTTTATGTCTGTGAACCATACCAAGAACAATGTTTTTAGAAGTAATTGTTTTACCTATTTAATATCTTTTATTTCTTGACAGTTTCTGCAAGACCATAAGCTGAATGCCTGGAACCCTTGATATTTTGCTGTCCCTAGTGCCTGTCGGTGGACTGTACTGTTAATTCACCTAGAGTCTGAAGGGGACTGTATTCCTGCTGGTGATACATTTGCAAGCTGTAGTACCTTGGACGAGATGACAGCCATCTCCCCGGACCCTCAAACTCTGGCCTCAAGTGAACCAAACAAGGTCCTAAGAATGGATACTCCTGGGGATCAAGAAGCTATCCGGAGAGGAGACGCGACTGACCCAGAGACTTTTAGACAGAGGTTCAGGTGGTTTTGTTACTCAGAAGTGGCTGGACCCAGAAAAGCCCTGAATCAGCTCTGGGAGCTCTGCATTCAGTGGCTGAGACCAGACATCCATACGAAAGAACAGATTTTAGAGCTTTTGGTGTTTGAGCAATTCCTGACCATTTTGCCTGGGGAGATCAGGATATGGGTAAAGTCACAACGTCCTGAGAGTAGTGAGGAAGTAGTGACCCTCATAGAGGATTTGACCCAAACACTTGAAGAAAAGGAAGGTGAGAATCATAGATGGTGGGAGGAAGAGGGAGTAATTTCCTCAAGGTGTGAAAGTAAACTCCTCCAAAGAAAGCAGTTGATTGCTAAAATAGGAGTCCAGGTTTGGGGTTGGGACTGGGTTTGGATCAGCCTCACGTGGTGAGCAGGTTTGGATCAGCCTCACCTTTTACTGTAGAATCTTGGGCAAGCTATGTAACCTCTCTGAACTTTCATTTTTTTTTTAATCTGTAAAAAAAGGGTTCCTGTCTGTTCTAAGTCTTTTGTGAGGGTTAAACAGGTCAAGGCATAATACTAATTTCTTTCCTCTTCCCCTTGAGTAAGAGGGACTCTTAGAACATGGGAGAGAAGGAAATTATCTGAATGTGTTTGGAGTCACAAGCATATCATCCTGCCCAGGCCTCAACTTCTGCCTCCAGCGGGTGCAGGAGCACGTTTCCAGAACGGGGCTGCCCAATAGCTGCAATGATGGAAATGTGTTCTGCATGGTTTTGCTCTTCAAATTGAACATATGAAATGTGGCGAAGGCAAATAAGGAATTGAATCTTAAATTTAAATAGCCTTACGTGGTGAGCAGCTACCCTATTAGATAATGCAGTTCACAGCCTTAAGGGAGGAACAGCTGACTTATACTTTTATGCCTACATTATTATAAATGTATAAACTATGAATTATAACTTATCATTGTAAGATATGGATAAAAAGACTTCTAGGGTGGATAGCCCTTTGAGGGCATGTGGTTCAGCTTTTATAAAATCCCTCTAATATCCTACAATGTTCCAAATATGTGTAACATATGAGTTACTGTAAGACTCAATACATATGTACAAGTTTGTATTCTACCCAGAGTTCCACAGAAGTGGCATTTACCACCACAGACTTGAATTGTGCTTGCACAGCTAAAGGTATATTCAACATTTGGGTTTCCTGACTTTCCTCTCACTTGTCTGTCATTGCAGTGTGGTGCTTCTCCAAAATTAGGGCCTCTATATGGAAGCCCCTGCAGTAAAGAAGTTCATGAATTGATTGCTTTAGCCTTCTGTAAGAACAGTGTCCTTAAAATCGTCCCTTCTTTCTCTTTGATTATATAATTCTGATTCTTAATTTCTGTTGATTGTCTAATCAATAAGCTGCCTAAAATTCTTTTCATAAGAAAGTGAAGCATGATTTAAAAAATACTTTTCTCGGGGCGCCTGGGTGGCTTGGTCGGTTAAGCGTCCGACTTCGGCTCAGGTCATGATCTCACGGTCCGTGAGTTCGAGCCCCGCGTCGGGCTCTGTGCTGACAGCTCAGAGCCTGGAGCCTGTTTCAGATTCTGTGTCTCCCTCTCTCTCTGCTCCTCCCCTGTTCATGCTCTGTCTCTCTCTGTCTCAAAAATAAATAAACGTTAAAAAAAAATTTTTTTTAAAAATACTTTTCTCTTATTAGAAGAGCTGTTGACATTGCCAGGTATGTAATATATTTAGTTGATAGTTTGGCTTCCTGATTTCAGTCTTTAGGAATCTGCTGGTGACCCCAGAAGAAGGGTCTGTTCCTGAGACCATCTTGGTTCTGTCATTCAATAAATGACTCTACAAGGCATTGTGCTAGGACTGTGAAGAAAACAAATTAACACATAAAACAAAATGCTTTTTTACCTTAAAACATCCTATGAATATTTTAAAAGAATAATTAGTATGCCATTTAAATTCATAAAACTGTAGATGTATGGATTGAATGAAATCAGTTATTGTGAGCTTAGGAATCGAAAGGCTTTTTTATGGGGTAGGGGAAAGAGCTTGGATTTTAAAAGAGTGTATCTGTGGCTTTTATCTCTGTTTTAAAGAGTAGGGAAAAACTGTTTCTTCTGACGTTTTTATCCAGAGAGACCTGTAAGAAATTCTAGTGTGAGGAACACATTTGAAAGACCAGAGTGTTCTTCTCTCCCCTTCTTAGATCCAGCCTCTCAAGAGTCTGTTATTTCTGAAGAGGAGAACCCTGAAGAAAATAAAATGGTTTCTGTCCTTCCAAGTGCTGAGTCCCGGGTAAGCTTCCCTTCACTGGTTTTCATTCTTTAGTGAATACTTACTGAGCTCCTACAGAGTGGTATAAAAATATTAGAGTAAAGAAGACAGTCTCCCTTTTCTTCACATTCTTCGAGCTCATTCTTCAGATGCTATTTTATTTCAGTTACCAGAATTTGTCACAAGTCTGACTCTAATGAAAATAACAGCTCTGTGGGGCTCCTGGGTGGCTCATTCGGTTAAGCATCGGACCTCAGCTCAGGTCATGATCTCATGGTTCATGAGTCTGAGCCCCGCCTTGGGCTCTGTGCTGACAGCTCAGAGCCTAGAGCCTGCTTCAGATTCTGTGTGTGTCTCTCTCTCTGCCCATCCCTGCTCGCACTCTGTCTCTCTCAAAAATAAATAAACATTTAAAAAAATTATAAAAACCAACAAAATATTTTTACTAAAATTCTTAAATTATTCTGGGTAAAATTAGTCAAGTGGAAATAGGGTTATATTTTCTTAACACAGTAAAACTCTAGCTGAACAGTGTTGGAAAACAAAAAGCAACTCTCCTGTAAAAAGATATGGCTGTCTAATCATGCTGCTGTTAATGAGCATTTCTTGAATATTCTAGCCAATGCAGTAAGGTAAAAAGGAAATGAGGTAAGTATTGGTGTGAAAGAGACAGACGTGTGTTATTTGCAGATGACATGGTCTATTTGTAAACCTCTGGGTATCAACTGAATAAGTACTAAAACTTGTAATAGTTGAGAAAAGTGGCTGGTTACAAGTCGATAAGCTTTCTATAGACCAATAATTATCGGTTAGAAAAAAATTCTTATTCACAATAGTAAATAATACAGCTAAAACAGACTGATAATGGCTCCCAAAAGTACACCCAGTTCTTAATCCCCAGAACCTGTGAATGTTAAGCCGATGCAAAAAGACTGTGTTTTGTGTGTTCATTAGGAGTCCATAACATTCAAGGATGTGGCTGTGAACTTTTCCAGAGGAGAGTGGAGAAAACTGGAGCCTTTTCAAAAGGAGCTCTTTAAGGAAGTGCTATTGGAGAACTTTAGGAACCTAGAATTTTTGGGTAAAGATACCTCTTCTTGATCTAACATACAAGCTGTGTATCTTTTTGTTCACTATTATTGAAAGGTAAATGCTATTAACTGTTTTGGCTGGGCATGCAGGGTTGACCATGACTGATCCTAAAAGTGTGTTCTGAAAATGTACTTTTCTGCAATGTTTTCTCCAAAAAAAAAAAAGAGTTCTGCTTTATTGAACTGGAAATGTTGAGTATCACTGTGTTGTCATCAAGGGCATACCTTCCTTGGTTTCCTCCTCATATTCCAGTGTTGATGTCTGTATGTGAAAGCTTCTCTTCCCTAGAGAACCAGAGGCTGTGTGTGAATGTTGGAACATTTTTGTTCTATGCAGAAAACAGTCATTTGGTATTCTTTTCTCTATGAGCAGGCTTTGCAGTTTCCAAATTAGATTTGATTTCCCAGCTTAAGTGGGTTGAACTGCCATGGCTGCTGGAAAAAGAAGTCTCAAAAGGCTCCAGACCAGGTGAGTTGGTGAAAAGCAGATAAGGAAATTAAAACGGTTGTTTAGCCAAGTCATTTGTGAAGAGCTTTTGAAATGTTGGGTGGGCTAGATGCTAAAATGGAAAGGTGATTAGAATATACCCCTTGCCTTCCTGGAATATTCATTTTAGTGAGGAGACTGTTGGTGTAGGTCCTCTGAGAAGTAGATGCCAAGACGTGATTAGCTATGCCAGAGACTTACTGGGGAGAATTTCAGTGAAGGAAAATGGGGATTACTGGAAGAGGCTAGAGGAGCTGTCAAGAGCATAGTGTGACTGTAACATCTGTGAATGAGAGAGGGAAGGGAGAAAGGTTGGGTAGGAAGTATCTTAGACTGCAGTGCTGCTTAAGAAAGTTTTGGCAAGGGGGCGCCTGGGTGGCTCACTTGGTTGAGCGTCCACCTCTTGATTTTGGCGCAGGTCGTGATTTCACTGTTTGTGATTTCGAGTCCCGCATTGGACTCTGTGCTGACAGCACGGAGCCTGCTTGGGACTCTCTCTCTCCCTCTCTCTCTCTGCTCTTGCCCCACTTGTGCTCTCCCTCAAAATAAATAAATTAATAAACAAACAAATAAACTTAAAAAAGCTCTGGCAAGGCCAAAAACTGGAATCACCTGCCGGTCAGATTCCTGAGTCTCCCAAGAAATGGGCTTGCCCAAGTGTCCCTGCTGTACTTGCCATGGACTGGGAGCAGCTTATGGGAAAGTGGCCTTGGCATGAATGTGGTGGTGGATATTCAGGGCAGCTGCAGGGACTGGTAAGTAAGTGTCCCAGAGTTGGAGATCTGTGAAGTGCATCTGTGTGGATGCTATAATATGGGTATCAGAACAAAAGGTGTTAGTAACGGGATGTGTACTATAATAATGCATGTGTAAGAAACAGTGGGAAATACAGGAGCGACAGCTTTTTTCACGTTTAAGTTGAATCTTGAAGGAAAAGTAGGAATTCATCCAGTGGACAACGTGTAGAGTATAATCTCATCTTTGTTAAAAGCAAAAAAATGTTACATGTACAGGTATTAAATATATAGCTATAGATAGATTTTTTTTTTAATGTCTGGAGAGCTTTCATGTTCACCCTGGTTATCTTTGAGGGATTACATTTTTTTTCTTTATCCTTCCTTTATATTTAACAATAAATGTATGAAATTTACATTTAAAAATAATTTATTACAATACTTTTTTATATTAAATAATTTCACTTAGCTCTGTTCCACCTTTTATTTTATATAATTTAAGTTTATTTATTTTGAGAGAGACAGAGAAAGGTGGGGAGGGGCGAGAGAGAGAATCCCAAGGAGGCTCTGCAGGGTCAGCACAGAGCCTGACAGGCTTGAACTCACAAAACCATGAGATAGTGACCTGAGCCAAAATCAAGAATCGGATGCTTAACTGACTGAGCTACCCAGGTGCCCCTTAGCTCTATTCCATCTTTTTAAATTTTATTTTATTTTTAATATTTTTATTTAATTTTGAGAGAGACAGAGCGTGAGCATGGGAGGGACAGAGAGAGAGGGAGACACAGAATCCAAAGGAGGCTCCAGGCTCCAAGTTGTTAGCACAGAGCCTGACACAGGGCTCGAACCCACGAACTATGAGATCATGACCTGAGCCGAAGTCCTACGCTTAACCAACTAAATCACCCAGGCGCCCCATCTCTATTCCATTTTAACCAAAGTCAACCTGTTGGCTCTTTTCAGTATAGATACACAAATAAAGAATATTATGTTTAATATAAATGATATAAACATGTACCCCTCCACCCCAGAATCATCATGTAGATGTACACCTTGTTTAAAAAGTTATTTACAACAGACTGGAGATGACGGACAAAGCAGAGTCAGTAGTTATAATTTATAAAATACTTAAGTAAATCAGCAAGGAACTGATTTTTCTGATGCTGAGTCTGTTCGAAAAATGGGTGAAGAACTTGAGCAGATAGCTGACAAAATTAAAAATAACTGACAAAACTAAAATTTAAATACCTGTAAATTTGAAAAAATTTTCCCAGTCACTGGTCAACAATGAAATATACATTTAAAGCAGCAGATCTACTTATTATCCATCAAATTTGTAAAGATCTAAAGAAAGATCATTTCACCAGAGAGGAGGACTCAAATACTTGTGTTCATCATCTCTCATATGGTGGTAAAACTTTTCTACCCTTGGTTCCATAACTCCACTTTTATGACTGTTTTCTGAATATATATTAATCATTTGATATACATTCAGTATGGGAATGTCTCAACTGTAATGCATCTAAATGATGAATTACTACTGATTCAAATTATTCTTACGAAGCATTATCCATGAGATGGGAAGGAATTATGAATGAAAAAAAGTAACACCACGTTATACATGGTTTTATTTTTAAATGTATACAAAAAATTTATTCTAAAATATAGAGAAAAGTGTCTTTAAAAAATACACAGAATTTTTAACAATGGTTAGCTTCTGGGTAATAGAATTTTTGTATTTTATAGTTAGTGCTTTGAAAAATAGTTTCATGAGGGGTATGTGGGTGGCTCCATTGGTTAAGTGTCTGATTTGGTTTTGGCTTAGGTTGTGATCTCATGGTTTTTGAATTTGAGCCCTGTTTCCGGCTTGGGAATCCTCTCTCTCTCTCTCTCTCTCTCTCTCTCTCTCTCTCTCTCTTTCTCTCTCTCTCTGCCCCTCCCCCACTCGTGCTCACCCTCTCTCTCAAAATAAATAAACATTAAAATAATAATAGTTTTACGAAAGTGACAGTGTGATCTCATGATTAAGAGCCAAGTTGAATGATGATGGCTAGTAAATGAATTCAAAGTTCTGAGAAGGGTGTAAATAGAAAATGGTATTAGAGAAGGCTGTGGAGATTGTGGGACTTGAACCCTAGGCCCTGTCAAATTTATGTGTTTGTAATAGTGAATAGTTGAATAGTGAATAGTGAATGCTTGGGATTGCATTTCAGGTAGCACAAAGACTGAGAGGATAGGATTGAGAACACTACCATAGTGTGTAGGGACAGCGAATGGATGCCTGAGTAGAGTGTATCCATAAGATTGATAGGGCCAGACTGGGGTAACGTGTGAAAGTCTAGCATAGTTGATGTTACATGTCTGTGATGTGATTAACATTTTCTATAAACTTAGTGCTATTTGGCTGCTTTGAGAAGCAGTGTAGTATAGGGATCAAAAGTATGGGCTTTGATAAACACTAAAAAATAAATAAAATGATTAAAAATAAATTATGGGCTTTGGTGCCAGACTAGATTAAAATCTGCCACTTAACATGTGACTTTGGGTAAGCTCCTTACAGTCCATGTGCCTAGGTTGTCACATCCACAAAATGGGGATAATGACAGGACCTACTTTATAGGCTTGGTGTGTAGATTAAGTGAAATACAAGTGCCGGATGTGGGACCTGGTATTTACTAAGTATTCAATAAATGTTTGCACTGTCGTCATTATTTGGAAAAAGGGTAGATTGTAGAGAGAGTGAGTTTGAACATATTACAGAAATTTGAAATGAGGGTGATAACATGCATCTTTATTTTAACTATAAAGCATAAATTCTTCATTTTCCTCAATATTTTTCCTAATCCCTATATTTACCTAGTTTTCCTATATTACTTTTTTCTTCTCTGTTTTGTAAGATTCTGAGAACTGTGCAAGCCACACACCTACTGTTCATAGTCCTTACTATTTATCTGTATTCCTGTTTCAGTCCCAAATATGATAGCTCCCTTTACTGCAACAGGACATACCCTATTTATTATTTCTTTTAGAGTGTGAACCTAGAGGTGAATTGAAGGAATCCTTTCGAAATCAAGATGCTCTCCTGGATGAATCAACTTTAAATAAAATAATAGAAAGATGCCTAATGGGTGGGGATCATGGCTTAATGGGAGAATCCCGGAAGCGTAGCAGTAAGGAATATTCACAAGGCGCAGTCACACAAAAGAAAACTCATGGGAGAGGCAGTAAGGGTGAGGAATTTGATCCAGATAAGAGCCCCTTTGGAAGTAATTTCAAACAAACCTCGGACATAATTAAACATCTGAGAGTCTACTTAAGGAAGAAATCTCGGAAGTATAATGAATGCAAGAAACCCTTCAGTTTTCATTCAGACCTTATGAACCGCAAAGAACACACTGGAGAAAAGCCACGGAAATGTAACGAAGGCAGGAAAGCCCTAGGTCACTCTTCATCTCTTACTGAACATCAGAAACATCAGAAAATGGGGAGGAATTTGGGGAGGAAGGCCCAGAAATGCAGTAACTGTGGGATAGCCTTTACACGAAGCTTGTCCCTTACTAAGAGAAGAAACTGCACTATATGTGAAAAATGTTGGAAAAATCTACATCAAGATGCATCCTCAGATAAAGATGAGGGAGCTGAGATGGGAGAGAAGACCCACAAATGTAGCAAATGTGGAAAAGCCTTCGGCTATAGTGCCTCCCTGACCAAACATAGGAGAATTCACACGGGGGAAAAACCCTATATGTGCAATGAATGTGGAAAAGCTTTCAGTGACAGTTCATCCCTCACGCCACATCACAGAACTCATAGTGGAGAGAAACCCTACAAATGTGATGATTGTGGAAAAGCTTTCACCCTGAGTGCCCACCTCATTAAACATCAGAGAGTTCATACTGGAGAAAAACCCTACAAATGTAAAGAATGTGGGAGACCCTTCAGTGACAGTTCATCTCTTATTCAACATCAGCGAATTCATACTGGAGAAAAACCCTACACGTGTAACAATTGTGGAAAGTCCTTCAGTCACAGCTCATCCCTTTCCAAACATCAGAGGATTCATACTGGAGAGAAACCCTATAAATGTGGTGAATGTGGAAAAGCCTTTAGACAGAATTCTTGCCTTACTCGACATCAGAGAATCCACACTGGAGAAAAACCCTATTTGTGTAATGACTGTGGGATGACTTTCAGCCATTTTACATCTGTCATTTATCACCAGAGGCTTCATTCGGGAGAAAAACCCTACAAGTGTACCCAGTGTGAGAAAGCCTTCCCTACCCATTCGCTCCTCAGTCGTCATCAGAGAATTCATACTGGTGTAAAACCTTATAAATGTAAAGAGTGTGGAAAATCGTTCAGTCAGAGTTCATCTCTCAATGAACATCATCGAATTCATACTGGAGAGAAGCCCTATGAATGTAACTACTGTGGAGCAACCTTCAGCCGCAGCTCAATCCTGGTAGAACACCTAAAAATTCATACTGGAAGGAGAGAATATGAATGTAACGAATGTGAAAAGACATTTAAGAGTAACTCAGGCCTCATCAGACATCGGGGATTTCACTCTGGAGAGTAGTTCTTGAAATACTGTAAGGGGGTGCGGGTGGGGGGTGGGGGTGGTGGAATCTCACCAAATTGTCCCTTGTTAAAAACCTGGGGTGTAAACTACCACAGCCTTGATCTGCAGCCACAACTTTGATGGGTTGGCAGCTAGGAAAAACACTTTTTCCCATGCACACTTCTTTGGCAAATCCTAATTTGGGTTGGTCAAGTCACATTGAAAGTGAAGAACGCAGGCGAGATGGGCAATGATTCTAAAAGGCCAAATGCAGATTTAAAAAGCAAGAAGCAGTGCACAAGACCCACTTAACCATTTCTCTTCAAGAGGTTTCTCTTAGCTTCTAGCAAGAACTGGTCGAATTCTGTTCCAGTTTGCCAACCACCTCGCTATATCGCCTTGGGGCATGTCATTTGCCCTTTCTAAATTTGAGTTTCTTTACTGGTACAATGAAGTGGCTGAGGCTCATGATTTCTGAGTTTACCTCTGATCCTCTCTGAAGCTGTGGGAATAAGCTAAACACTTGGCTCGTTGGAATTTTCAAGTTTCTGTGGTAGGAAATTACTCAAGAGCCTGAGCTTCTAGCATAGTGAGAACGAAGTATACTCTTGGAATACTTGATGCCAAATCCCTAGACTGTCAGCAGGAACAAGTCAGTGAAGCTCACGCAGGTGTGTTTTCAGGGAGCGTTTTAATTGGACAAAGTCTCCCAACCTGTTTTTTCCTCTGGACTTTGAGTAAGGGGCTTAGGAATCTAGAGGGCATGCGTGGGAGCCATCTCAGCCATGAGAGTACCAGTCCTCGGAAAATAGGTTGGGGGCTGGGGAGGGGGGTGGTAGGGGAAGAAATGGGTGCTGAAAGCAGAGCTATTCTGGATGGATTGTCTTTTGCAAAACAGAATTATATTTTTTTAAAAGTTTGCTTATAGTAAGTATAGCTCCTTGTAATTGGAGTGCAAACATTGTGTATGGCAAAGGTCACGAGCTAAGAATGGGCCATTTGATATGGTTTCGTTGGTCTGCACGATAAGGGGTGTGTGTATGTGTGTTGGTGGAGTTGTCACCATTTAAAAATTAGATTTCATATTTAAAAAAATAAAGGCTTGCCTTGAAAAATTGCAAGGGGTGACCACACTGGCCCATATTTCAGTGGAGTAGTCAGCTGGTTTGGGGTGGTGCCTGCTGCCTTTACATGGGGAATCCACTCTTCTACTTGCCAAGTTCTCTCGTTTATAGGACCTGACTTGCCCACTATAGGAACTTGATACTGTGATCCTCTACCATCTGGAGAATGCAGATTCTAAAATCTAAAGAGACTCTATTGATACTGATATTCAGGAAAAGAATGTAGAAATCAAAAAAATAACTTTTCAGTTACATTTTCTTGTTGAAACTGGACCTGAAAGGAATAGAGTGTGCAGATACTAGTGGATTGTTCCTTAGAAATCTCATTGGTGGAGTGTGAATAACAATTTCTAACTGGAAAAGGAACTAGAACCCTGAGTCCATTTGGGTTACGTCTCAGGTGATAGGGTTCTGGAGGTGCCCTATTGATTCAACAGTGGTACTAAAAAGTTCCTCAAGTTGAAGTTTGAGGCAGCTGTTATATGAAAGAGAATGAAACCAGAAAACTTTTGGCTTATGGAAGAAGATCTTTCATGCTTACTGGAGACTCAGCAATATTTGCTGTGATTTAATAGGTGTGGGTTTGCAATGCTACCTCTGGATTATACTGTTGGTTTCTTCCTTGTACCCCAACTCTCCCCACCCCAAAGCTTGTAGTTCAGATACTGCTGAGTGGTAAATTGATCTGCATAGTTAATTGCTCAGTGGACCAACCAGAGACATTCTAGCCATGAAAGGAATATGGTTTATGAGAATCATTCAATCTGGTCTCAGTGTTTTTTGTGAACATACATAAACCCTGGTTTGGTTTTTTTTTTCCGAAAAGATAGAGTATGTGAAGGGAAGTATTTAAAATTCTTGAGAAGAGGCTTGTTCCAGGATGTTTACCAACATTCTCCAACATTCATAAGAGGATGTTTTATACCATTGTTGGGAATCTGGAACGTAGTTTTTTTTAACAAGTTTTTTGGGGTGTAAGTTTCATATAAAAGTCATTTCAAGGGTATAATTGAGTTTTGGCAGATTCACTGAGTTGTGCAATCATCACCGTAATCCATTTTTAGAACATTTTATAACCTCAGATCCCTCGTGCCTGTTTACAGTTAATCCCTATGCCTACTCTTAGTCCCAGGCAACCACTAATCAGTTTACGCTGTCCATAGAGTTGCCTTTTCTGGACATTTTATACAAATGGGGTCATATGTGGTCTTTTGTTTTTCATTAACATGTTTCTAATTTCATATTATAGCGTATCAGTCCGTTATTTTTATTGTTAAATAATACCCTATTTTATGGGTATACCCTATTTTGTCCATTCACCAGTTGAAGGACATTTGGGTTGTTTACAATTTTTGGCTGTTAAAAAGAATGCTGCTTTGAACATTGATGTGTAAGTCTTTGTGTAGACATGTCTTCATTTTTCTTAGGTAGATGCCTGAGTGGCTGACTCATCTGGTAAATTTTTGTTTAACTTTTTAAGAAATTGCCAAATTGTCTTCTCAAGCGAGTACATCATGTTGCATTCTGAGCAGCACTGTATGGTCCCATACAATCTGGGAAATACAGATCCTAAAATCTAAAGAGATTCCATTGACAGAAAAATTCCGGAAAAGAATGTAAAAATCATACAGAGTGACTCTTCAGTTAAGTTTTCATTGTAAAATTACACCTCAAAGGAATAGAGTGTGTAGATATTAGTGGATTATTTCTTAAGAATTTCATTGACAGAGTCTGAATAATAATTTCTAACTGATGAGGCAGCTGAAGCCTTGAGTCTGTCAGGTGTCTCTACATCCTCACTGACCCTGGTTATATTATCTGTTTTTATGAGAGCCCTCCTAGGTATTTGAAATGGTATCTCTTTGTGGTTTTAATTTGCATTTCCCTGGTGGCTAATGATGGTGAGAGTCTTGTCATGCGCTCTTTAACTATTTATAAATCTTTGGGAAAATATTTATTCAAGTGTTTTTTTTTTCCATTTAAAAAATTGCCTTATTGAGTTGTCATGGTTTTTAGTCTATGTAAAAGTCTTCTCTCCAGTATGAACTCTCTAAATACCATGTACTAGCCACAGAGAGAGACCTCAAACCCTGCTGCATGGTATTTATCAAAAGCTTGCTTTCAGTAACTACTTCTGTGTAATTGCCTAAAGGATATTTGATCCGGGCCATCCTCCAAGTACTTAAATTCATTTTTATGCCCTATCAGCTCATCAAGAGATTTTAAACTTTTTTTGATTCCTTATAGATTTGTTTTTATTAACCAGTATTTGACTTTATGCTTTTTATATACATTGATGGGTATTAAAATCAGCCCTTTAAGACATTCTAATTTAAAATGCAGATCTTGCTTTTAAAAATGTTTCTTCTTCCGGAGTTTCTGTTGAAGAAACTTCTTTCAGCTCACAGGACAAGATAAAAGCTTCTCCTGTCAGTGAGTCTACTTTTATTTACTTATTTTTGAGTTAGTTTTTAGTGTGGTAAAATACACAGAACATAAAGTTGAGCCTTTTAGCCCTTCTTGGGAGTACAATTCGGTGGCATGAAGTGCATTCACATTGTTGTGTAATCTTCATGACTGTCTATCTCCAGAACTTTTCTGTCATCCTAAATGGACACTTATTAAACAGTTACTCCTCATTCTGTCCTGCCCACAGCCCCTGGTGACCACTATTTTACTTGCTGTCTCTCTGAATTTGAATATTTGTCTTTTTGTGTCTGATTTCTTACACTTAGTATAATGTTTTTAAGGTTCATGATACGGCATGTGTCAAAATTTCATTACTTCTCAAGGCTGAATGATGTTCCATTGTATGGATGTACCATATTTTGTTCATTCATCCATCCACGGACATTTGGGTTGTTTCCACCATTTTGGCTATCGTTAGTGGTATAAAATAGAGTCTCTAGTTCTAAGCAGATGTTCTTAATGGCATCTAGAATGGTGATCCATTCCAGAAAGTTTTCCATTTACTCTGCCGAGGTCCATCAGAGGAATCACTATATGTGGCAGCTATAGCCTTACAAAACGTGTGTGTTAAATAAATAATAAGACCTGGAAGTTGAAATTAGTCCTTGATCCAGGGGCTGCAGAGTAGATACTGTTAGCAGTGATAAAAACAAGTCTTATACATCTTCGTGAGAGCTCTTGGGTGACCAGGTAAATTGTCTTTGAGCAGTAATACTTTGAAGGAATTTTTTTTTTCTGAGCAGATCTCAATAATGGACTTAGAAAATTGAGTAAAAACCATGTGGTAGGGTTGCCTGGGTGGCTCAGTCAGTTAAGGATCCGACTCTTGATTTCAGCTCAGGTCATGATCTCAAGGTTATGGGATTGAGCCTCACGTGGGGCTCTGTGCAGACAGTAGGGAGCCTGTTTGGAATTCTCTCTCCCTCTCCCATGGCCCTGCCCCCGCTCGCACGCGCATGCTGTCTCGCTCTCAAAAAACAAAACAAAACCATCTTGTAAACAGTTGTGTTGTCATCCAGGTTTTGTTGTTTCATGTATAGAGCACAGGCAGAGAAGATTTAGTGTGATTCTTAAGGGCCCTAGGATTTTCGGAATGGTAAATGAGCATTGGTTTCAACTTGCAGTCACCAGCTGCATTAGTCACCAAATGAGAGTTAGCCTTTCCCTTGAGCCAGGCACTGACTTCTCTCTAGTTATGAAAATCCTAGGTGGCGTTTTCTTATAAGACCGTTTGGTCTGTATTGAAAATCGTTTGTTTAATGTAGCCACCTTCGTTAATTGTCTTGCTAGATCTCCTGGATAACTTCCTGCAGCTTCCACATCAGCATGTGCTGCTTCGCTTGCTGTTAAGGAGACAGCTTCTTTCCTTAAACCTCATGAACCAGTCCCTCCTAGCTTCAAACTTTTCTTTCTGCAGCTTCCTCGCCTCTCTCAGCTTTCAGAGAATTGAGGGGAGTTAGAGTCTTGCTCTGGATTAGGCTTTGGCTTAAAGGAATGTTATTGGTTTGATCTTCATATCAGCAGTAAGGCTGCCTTGCTTTCTTATTCATGTACTTACGGGAGCGCTGCTTTTAATTTCCTTCAAAAAACGTTTCCTTTGTGTTCATAACTTGGCTAACTGGGGCAAGAGGCCTAGCTTTTGGCCTATCAGCTTTCAACATGCCTGCCTTATTAAGCTTAATCATTTCTAGCTTTTGATGGAAAGTGAGAAATGTGTGACTCTTTCACTTGAGCACTTCGAGGCCACTGGAGGGTTATTAATTGGCCTAATTTGAGTATCATGTCTCAGGGAATAATGAGGCCAGAAGACAGGGAGATGGGGACAGAGGGTCGATGGAGCAGTCAGAAACCTGCACAGCGTTTATCGTTGGTGTTCGTTGTCTTACGTGGGTGTGGTTCTTGGCACCCCAAGACAATTACATGAGTAACATTGAAGATCACTGATCATAGTTTACCATAACAGCTATAATAATAATGGGAAGGTTTAAAATTTTCTGAGAATTCCCAAAATGAGACACATAAAACGAGCAAATGCTGTTTGAAAAATGGTGCTGGTAGACGTGCTCAACACAGGTTGCCACAGATCTTCAGTCTGTGAAAACAAAAAACACCACACACTATCTGTGAAGCACAATTAAATGAGATATGCCTAGGTTCATTTTCACAAATGCTACGTTTATTAATGCTTCATATATACAGTGCACTTTAAGAGATGAATGAATATTCCCCAGAATATTCCTGCAGAAATCCAGTCTTCTGTGTAAGACTGATGTGTGTTGGAGGGCAGGTAGGATGCAGGTCACAATATGGTTGCATTTAACAGCGAAAATGAACTGTGTTCATTGCTAAAAATGAAATGTAAACATAGCACGTGGGAACACCCAGGAAAGGTGGCTCTGGTGCTTGGGGATAGGAGTCCGTTGTGTTCCTTGCTGCCACGGTGCAGGCCCTGCATTGTAAAGACCTTTCTTTCCAGCCCTGGTGAGGAGTTTGTGTTTTGTTACCAGGGCAGTGGGGAACCAGTAGAGGTTCTTCATGTGTGCATGTGTTTGCTGATAGAGAACTTCTGTTTTTGCTGCTTTTTTTGTTTTGTGCTTTCCTCAGAATTGTTTCTCCATTGTGGAACAGCTTGATGCAAAGAGAGAAACAAAAATTTTAAGATTCTGGAAATACACTGTCAAATTGTTGTCTATACAGGATAGCACGTTCATAGGGTCTCTCCTTTCTGTGGAAATATGGATGTCTCTATGATCTGATGTAAGGGATCTTTTCCCCAAACCAGGGCACTTGTGAAATGTCTCTCTTGAGTTAATCTGATGCTTAGTAAGTTGCAAATTACTAGCAAAATATTTCCTACCCTGAGAACATTGGTGAGATCTCTCTGCTGGGCTCTCTCTCTCATAGGTTCTAAGGTTGAGAGGTCCTTCCAGGTTAGAGTCTTCAGGTCTCTACCCCTACAGAGTGGTTCTGATAATCTACAAGCTTTGCTAAATATCTGCAGCTCTTCTGGGTTTTTTTGCCATTGGTATTCAAGATGTTTGTCAAGATGTCCCGTATAAAATGAGACCAAGGAGAGCATTCCTCTAAAGTAGTAATTAATGGATGCATAATCCCTAGTTTTTTCTCTTTGAAGAATCTTCATTTTTCTCACTGGATTTGCCAAACTCATCAGAACCTTCCTTTAGCTCTCAAAGCATCTTTAAGACCATTGTTTTAAAGGTCTTGTCTGGCAAGTGTGACCTCTGGGCTTTCCAAGGTACATTTTCTGTTGATTTATTTTATTCCTTTGAATGGGTCATACTTTTTTGTCTCTTTGTATGCCTTGTGATTTTTTTGGTTGTTGTTGAAAACGCAACATTTGAATCTTACAGTACGGTAGCTCTGGAAATCAGGCTTTCCCTCTTTTCAGAGTTGTCTTTTTTATTGTCTTAGCATGTCTCTGTGCTGGGGATCAGTCTGTGAATGCTTAAGCTTTTCTCAGCTCTCTTCTGACTCTGTATTTCCCTGGGAGGAGTCCATGGTATTCTAAATTCTCCCATATATCAAATTTTTTCTCAATGTCTAAAAAAAACCCAGGTCCTGTCCCTTAATCCTCTGGAAGCTACTTGAGCCAGTGGGGGTTGGAAGAATGGTAGTTGGCTTCTGTGCTCTTCCTTCATGATCAGAAGCGGCCACCCACAGTCCGAACCCAGCACTCCGACATTTAGAGACAGAGGTTTTTATTACTTCCTCTGGCACCAGCAAGCCCAACTACAGATGTGGGTTTCGTCTCCACAGCTGCCTCCCCCTGGGCTGGCCAATAGAGAATGAGTGGCTCCTACTGTCCTGAAGGCTAGAATCCACCACTAATCATTGCAGTTTACCAGTCAAGAGTTCCCCTGGGAGCTGTAAGTTTTAAAATAGACTTCCTCTATTCCAGAATTATCACTAGCTACCTTTTTCCAGTACAGTTGTTGTCTACGTGGACAGATGGGTTCCTGGCTCTTCCTTCTCCGCCATCTTCCCTGTCATCACTTCCTTCATGTCTTTGATCTTTATCTTGCTTTCTGGAAATTTTCGTTAGCTTTATCTTGCAACTCTACTACTAAGTGTTTTGAATGTTTTATTTGTGTTGTCGCATTTATAATTCTAAGTGCATTTTCTGATTCTCTTTTCCTTTTTTGTTTCATGGGTGAATTTCTTTTCTCTGAGGATGCTAATATAGTGTCTTTATTCCATGTTCTTCTGCTCCCTGCATTATCTGTCTTTGCTCCGAGTTGCTTTTAACCTGTTTTCTCTCTTTCACATTGGAGGCTTTCCTCAAATGTCTGGAGAGCTTTGACTATTCACATTTAAGAAGAGGGCTCTACCTGGTTCAGATTCTGTGTCTCCCTCTCTCTCTGACCCTCCCCCATTCATGCTCTGTCTCTCTCTGTCTCAAAAATAAATAAACATTAAAAAAAAAATTAAAAAAAAAAAAAGAGGGCTCTAAAGAGCTGACTGGAAGGTATTTCATTTAGTGCATGCAGCACTGTCCGATAGCATAATGTGAGCCACACATGTAATTTCAAATTTTCTAGTAGCTGCTTTTAAAAAGCAAAGCAGATGAGGTGAACAATATATTTTAGAGACATATTATTTCAACATACAACCAGTGTAAAAATTGACGAGACATATTTTTTGCATTGTCTCCAAAACCCAGTGTATAATTGTATAAAAGTTGCAGCACATCTTAATTCATACACTAAATTTTTCCTTTGAAGTACTTGATCTATATTTAGATTTATAAAACTTAGCATTGAAAAGTAGATTCACCTAGTTCTTCCAAACATATCTTGATGTTAATGTACTTAAAGTTTTCCAATAACTGGATCAAATATCAAAAACATTACTTTGATACTTGCATCCACATTGACAAAACTGCTCGTTGTTTTATTGAAAGAATTGATTTGATTTTGAAGCAAAAGCAATCATTTTGAAAATTATTTAAGTAAACTCACTAACTCTTGTGTCCACTCAGTATCGTGAACATCAAATTTGGCAAAATATTGCATGAAATGGAAATAAAACTAAGTTTATCCAATCAACAAACCATTCTTCACATTTGCCTTTTTCTTTTTTGGCAGCCAACTTCCACAGAATACTATTGATTACATTTAAAATTTACATATTGACCAATGTTAGAAAAATGTGTAAAATTGTCATTTTTTAATTTGTATTATGAAGTGTTTCAATTTTAACTAAATTATTTTACCTAAGTAGGTACAAGTTTTTCTTGTTCTAAGGAGTTTCATATTTAGCTCATTCGCATGCAGCGTTCAGTTAAGGAGAAATATGAATCACACTGCCACTTTTTGTCCATGATTTTTGAATATATGGCAAGCATTCCTTTCATTTTAAGAAAACCTTAAATTGAAATTCCTAGTACAGGAAATCTTTGTAAAAATTCTTTTCTAACTCAACCAAGGAACATTGGTAGAGAACACAAGATCATTAAAAACATTATCCTCACCAGTTCCATAACCTGGCAATGATAATTTTATAGCATTTGCGCATTATATACTGAAGAATTTTAACATCTGTATTCTTGACTCTCTTTAAGAGTCTCCTTGAGAAAACTGAACACAAATATTTTCAAGAGTTATCAGACACTGGAACAAAGCAATGAGGGAAACATCATTCTCTTGCTTTAAAATTCTAATACAGCTGGTCTTTTGACTTAACATAGCTGGAGTCTCATTCTTATGATAGAAACTCGTTTTTCTGTCTCTAGCTGAAATTCTTCTTTGACAGATGGAAAAATGTCAAAAATACCTGTCATGAGTTTGAGTTTTTAGGCAATGAATTGACATTTCTTTGTAAATTTGGATGTTCTTTGAGACAGAATGTACCAGATTTTCAATGGGCACTGTCTTAGTACATGACTCATCCAAAGCTAAAAGTAAATACTTGGAACTTTCTGAATTTTAAATCAATTGATCTTTGATAGTATTAGAAACTTCTTGTATTCTATGAACAACTTTGTTTAGAGAGTTAATTGAAAATTTCAATTTTTGTAAATGTCTTTTTAAGTCTTTCATAATTTCTAACTAAATTACCATAACTACCATAATTTCTTTTTATCGTCTCTCCATCTAAGATTTCTTGTGTGTGTGTTAAAGAATTCAACTATTGTATAGCTGGCCAAGTTGGCAAGTTCAAAATCCTGTTAAAAACTGTTTAAATTTTTTTGATGGAAATTGCTCATTTCATATAACTAATTTTGTGGAATTTTTTTTTTTTTTTTTTTTGCTGTTAGAATACTTAAACTCACTAGATTGTTGCTGAAAATGACAAATATTAGCTATTGTCTTAAATACTGTCTCCTGTATCTAACACATTTGTATACAACAAACAGCTTCTTCATTTTGCTGTGCCTGCAGTAAGTTGCAATGGCCATTCATCGACTGTGCACTATACCCTCTCCCCTTTTGTCTTTCCTGTACTAGTTGTAGTACTAGCTTCTGTATTGCACTGAATTCTGCCTCAGTAACATGCCTTCATTTTGAAATTTAAATATTTTCCCTTATTTTTTTATTTAGAAAAAAGTTACAATTAAAATAGTATCTCAGTTGGTGGTTAGGAGTTGCATAGATGTCACTGTAACTGTGCTGTCTGCATAGGTATGCTTTAACTTGTGCTAGCTACATAACATGCCCAAGTAAACACATTGTGATGTTCTTTCAGTGCATAGAAGAAAATCATCTGAACTGAAACAATCCGTTGATAACTGTGTAGATTGAAGTGTTTATCTGTAATACTAGAAATAATGCACGTCCCTCTACAAGCATTACAGTACAACATCCTATGCGATGCAACAGTTAAAGTGAATTGTAGTTCTACAAAAACAATAAAGTTGTGTTTAATGGAAAAACATTGACTCTGCTTCAGTTTTTTAAGCCTCAGAATGTGGCACTGTCTGTACCTGCAGTCCTAAGAAGCCTTCAGCAGCTACCATATTGGACAGTACAGAGTCAGAGTAAGCAGCACTAGCCACAGAGAGCCCAGCAGATCAAAGTGCTTAACTGATAACCGTTCATTTCCCAGGCAGGTATCCTACATTGTGTTGCATTCCAGTGTTTTGTAGCTGTACCATCTGGAGGTCCCAGAAGCAGAGAAAGCCAGAATGTGGAGCATTATATACATGGGTCCCAAATGGGTGCCACGGTGTCCCAGGTCACTATAGAGAATTCTTAGGGGATTCCAGGATATTTTAAATTTTAGGGAAACACAGATACAACTATTGCGCATAGTACCAGATACTACTGTCTTATTATTTGGATCTTATTTAGCACATGGGACAGTTTGGTATTTCTTTTCTTGTGAAAAGACGATTGTGGTGCTAAGAATGCTCTAACCAAGAAACTTTGGGAACATGTAGCTTAGAAATCACTTCCTTGCTCTCCCATTGGCCAGAAATCAGTCACATGACACTAACTGCAAAGGAGGCTGGGAAATTGTCTTGCCCTCATTGTGAGCACATAGATTGCTTCTGCCACTATTTGTCCTGATCACTATACCCTTTCATTCTCCCCGCCCACCCTCCTGCTCCCCCCCCCCCCCACCCCAGTACATACCTTCTTTCCCCCAGGGAGATAATCCAAAGTCTGTTGATGAGTGTTTACACCTTGAAGTCCAGGGTCTCTGGGTTACAAACTGAGTACCTGGGAGCAGCAGGTCAATTTGTGGGCTTCACAGAAAGATGATTGGGTGTTCACTTAGGTTTCGCCTCGGGGAAATTGCCCAAATGTCAGTGTCTGTTAGTCATCCTTGGAGCAGTGTAATTTCTCCAGAAGGACAGTTTTTCCAGAGAAGGAGCTATTCTGCCGGGGGCTACACACCTGGCTATTGTGGAATAGGCAGAAGAAATGCTGCATTGTGGGATGGGAGTTGAGAGTTCACCCCCCTCCCTTATATAGACTTCCACTTAATCTGTTTGCAGCCTGACATTTCATTTCCACCTTCCTCCAGGGCCAGGGGATCCAACTTAAGAGCCTCTCAAGTTCCACTTGGTGAGAGATCATACTGGTTTTCTGGGGGGTTTATGGAGGGATGGATAATCATTTACCATGTAAGGTAGGAGTGGCATTGTGAGCTTGAACTGCTCCTTACACATATTTTTAAGCACTAGCTTTCATTTTAGCCCCCAATTGCCTCCCCACTTCCAGAGACCCTGACGCCTTCGCCTCCCAAATCTTTATAGGTTTCATCAGTACCCTTTGAAAGAATGCAGGCATTGGGGCGCCTGGGTGGCTCAGTCCATTAAGCATCAGACTTGATTTCAGCTCAGGTCATTCACAGCTGGTGAGATCCACCCCACATTGGGCTCTGTGCTGACAGCATGGAGCCTGCTTGGGATTCTCTTCCTCTCTCTGCCCCTCCCCAGCATGATCTCACAGTTCATCAGTTCGGGCCCTGCGTCAGGCTCTGTGCTGACAGCTCAGAGCCTGGAGCCTTCTTCAGATTCTGTGTCTCCCTCTCTCTCTGCCCCTTACCCATTCACACTACCTCTCAAAAATAAACATTAAAAAAATTTTAATAAAAACATTTTTTAAAAAAAGGCAGGTGTGCCTTATTTTCTGTGCTGACAACAAAAGTTCCTCTAAACAATATGTGTCTTTATGTAATATTGTTTGCAGTTACATGTGTGTAATTTTTTACAACAGCTCTAATGTGATATAATTCACATCAAAATTTCACCTTTTCAGCTTTATAGAAGTAAAAATCAGCAAAACTGTAAGCTATTGAAAGCATACAAAGTGATGATTTGGTGTACATATACATTGTGAAGTTATTCCTCCCACCACCACCGAGTTAATTAGCACATCCATCACTTTACATATTTACCAGTTTTTGATGGGAACATTTAGGTTGTACTCTCCTAGCAAATTTCAATTATATAATAACAGTGTTATTAACCATACTCATCACGTTATACACTGGGTTCTCAGAACTTAACGGGGCGCCTGGGGGGCTGAGTCAGTTAAACGTCCAACTTTGGCTCGGGTCATGATCTCATTGTTCGTGAGTTGAAGCCCCGCATCAGGCTCTGTGCTGACAGTGTGGAAGCTGCTTGGGATTCTCTCTCCCTCTCTCTTTGCCCCTCCCTGACTTGTGCTTTCTCTATCAAAGTAAATAAATAAACTTAAAATTGTTTGACTTTTTTCTTTCTTTTTTTTTAGACCTCACATATAAGTAATGCCACACAGTATTTTGTCTTGTTCTGACTGGCTTATTTCACTTAGTATAATGCCCTCCAGTTCATGCATACTGTTGCAAATGACAGAATTTCCTTTTCTATGGCTGACGGATATTAGTGTGCGTGTGTGTGTGTGTGTGTGTGTGTGTGTGTTTATCCATTCATATGGATACAAACACTTAGATTGTTTGCATACCTTGGCTATTGTGAATAATGCTGCAAAAATTCATTTCTTTGAAGTGTACAATTTAGGGGTTTTTAGTATAGTCACAAAGATGTGCAACTATCACCACTATATAATTCAAGAATATTTTTATTTCCCCCCAAATAAACTCCATACCTATTAGTCATCACTTTCTACTCCTCCCGGTCCCATCTGTACAACTACTAAATCTACTTTCTGTCTCTAAATGTGCCCGTTTGTTCTGGACATTTCATATAAACAGAATCCTACAATGAATGGCCTTTTGTTTCTGTCTTCTTTCACTTTAGCCTAAGGTTTTCAAGATCTTATGTTGTAACATGTATCAGTACTTCATTCCTTTTTATGGCTGAATAATATTCCATTATAAAAATGCCACATTATAGCATATTGGACATTGGCTTGTTTCTTCTTCGGGCTGTTATGAATAATGCTGCTATGAACATTTGTGTACAAGTTTTTGTGTTGACATATGTTTTCAGTTCTCTTTGGTGCATACCTGGGAGTGACATTGATGGTTCATGGGGCAATTCTGTTTAGCATTTTGAAGAACTGCTCAACTATTTCCCAAAGCAGCCACCCCATTTTACATCCCTACCAGCAATGTATGAGTACTGCTAGAATCAATTTTTTACCTCTTTGCCATCACTTGTTATTAACCTTTTTGTAACAATTGGTTACAAAAATCCTACTGGTTCCTCTTTATTTTTCTTAAATGGAGTTTGCATTTTTTTTTTTTTTTAAGTAGGCTTCATGCCCAGTGCAGTGCCCAATGTGGGGCCTGAACTCAAAACTCAGAGATCAAGGCCTGTGCTGAGATCAAGAATTGAATGCTTAACCAAATGAGCCATCCGGGTGCCACTGGAGTTTGTATTTTTGTTATGCCTTATGTTATTTTGGATGATTTTCCAGAGGACAAAGCAGAATTCTTTACTCCCTTAAAACCAGAAGCTCTATAGATCTTAAAATTTTTCAGTTGGGCTAATAATATGCTGTCAGTGGTAATGTCCTGCCTGGTTCTTCATCTGGAAATGTCTGTCACTTTACTATTGAAATTTCACTGAAAAAAATTATATTCCTGGGATATGCACAAGTTCACAGAACATATTACATGCTGGAAAAAAGCACATTTTTGGTGCAATCAGTTGTATCATATCAAGTCCAATTAGCTACCTGGAAGCAGTTCTGGATTATGCTGTTAGCATCAGGCTAAAACACTGCAGTGATGATTTTAAATGAGTTAATCCGAAATACTGTATTTAAAAGAGCACTCTTTTCGGGACACCTGGTGGCTCAGTTGGTTAAGCATCTGACTCTTGGTTTCAGCTCAGGTCATGATCTCATGGTTTTGTGGGTTCGAGCCCTGCATCGGGCTCTGCACTGGCAGCGTGGAGTCTGCTTGGGATTCTTTCACCCTCTCTCTCTGCCCCTTCCCTGCTCACCATGTCTCTGTCTCTCTCAAATAAATGAATAAACTTTATAAAATATTTTAAAAAGGAGCACTCTTGTAATACCCTATTACAAAAATGCATAATTGTGCATAGATTGACAGATTATTTAAAAACTTTCCCAAGCCCTGGGGCATCTGAATGGCTCAGTCGATTAAACGTCCGATTCTTGATTTTGGCTCAGGTCATGATCTCACGGTGAGACTGAGCCCCACATTATTGGGGATTCTGTCTCCCCCTCTCTCTCTCCCTCCACTGCTTGTGCACGTGCACACACTCTCTCTCAAAATTAATAAACATTAAAAAAAGAAAAACTTTCCCAAGCTATAGGAATAACTAATAAAAAGTGTAATAGGAAAAAATCCTATTCCCAGTAGTGACAAAATAATGAAACACAAAGATCAGTTGAGCAGGTTAGTCTAGCTATGAACCAAGTACCTATGAATAGAAAACACAGTAAAAGATGTATTTGAAATCAGTGAAGGGTAGATGGGAGTATTCCATAAATGATGTAGGAAAAACTGGCTCCTAACTCGGAAAAAATAAAGAGGGATATGTATCTTACAGTAGGGACCAAGATAAATTCCAGACAGAGAAGTAGATGGGAGTGGGGGGAACATGAAGACCTGTGTTCATCCTGTCTCAAGTTGAAAATATTCCCATTTAGGAAGCTTTCCCACAAAGTACATACCTTGTGGTTGTAGATCTTACAGACTTTGGCCTTACGCTGGCTGTTTATCATATTTCTCTCTGCACGTAAGTCAGGAGTCTGCAGCGGTTTGGTAGCAAGCAAGCTCCTGTCTTGCAGCCTACCTTTCGTACTGGACATATTTTCTTCTTTTTAAAAATTAACTGTAGTAAGGTATAATTTACATACAATAAGATGCATATTTAAATGTACCACTTCATGAGTTTTGACAAATGTCTCCCCTTATGTAATACCCACCCCCAACAGGACACTGAAATCACCCCCAGATAATTCTCTCTTGCTTCTTTGCAGTCTCAATCCCCTATTCTCTGCTGTCACAGATCTAACATAACAGCTAAAACTGTAAAACTTACAGAATAAAACATGGGAGAAAAATTTCATGACCTTGAGCTAGGCAAAGATTTCTTAGGTGAGAAACTAAAATCAGTAACCATCAGGGCACCTGGGTGGCTCAGTCTGTTAAGCGTCCAACTCTTGGTTTCAGGTCAGGTCATGATCTCATGGTTCATGGGTTCGAGCCCTGCATTGCTCTGCTGGCAGTGTGGAGCTGGTTGGGGTCCTCTCTCTCTCCGCCCCTCCCCTACTCACCCTGTCTCTGTCTCTCTCAAAATAAATAATCTTTAAAATAAAATAAAAAAAATAAAATCAGTAACCATAAAGGAAAAAAAAAGATAAGTATTATCAAAATTAAAAACAAATGCTCTTGGCTTCCAATTTCTGGGCCAGCCCGTGTTGGGTTTGGAAGTCATCACTCTGTCCTAACAAGAAATAAGTTGAGGAAACTGAAAAATCAACTCTCTTTAGATACAGCAGAGAACTGAGGTCACAAACTGCTGCCCCCAAATTTAGAAAGTCAGACAGACACAGAGAATCATGTGATTGGAGTCAAAGCCCAAGAGCAGAAATCTCCATGGGAACCAGCAGTCCCATGGCAGGAAAACTTAAACTATAATTGAGGAATTATTGGGGAGGCTCAGTCTGGATATCTTTGAGAGTTAAAAAAACAAACAAACAAAAAAAGCAGGGGTGCCCATCTTGGGGATACCCCCACACTTGCCTGAGTTTTATCTCATCCCTGTATGGGGGACCCAGAAGGGTGAAGATTTTTATTTTTTAATTGTATTTTAAATAGTGGATAATTTGTAAGACCTAGAATTCAAAAAGTATAAAAGGTTATACAGTGTAAAGTTTCTTATCCCTTGCCTTCAGGCACTCCCCAGTTCTCTTCCCTGGAGACAAATCATATTATCAATTGTTTATTACATCCTTCTTGAGGTTCTCTCTCTCTCTCTCTCTCTCTCTCTCTCTCTCTCTCTCTCTGTCTCTCTCTCATACACACACACACACACACACACACACACACACACACACACACACAATTTTCTTCTTCCATTTTTTCCCTTCCATTTTTCACTGTGGTCTAATTTACCCCTTACCCTATTTGGAGGCAGAATTGACATCTTCATAATTCTGAATCTTCCTATCCAAAAGCATGGTACCTTTCCAAATTTTAAGTCTTTTGTGTTCCTCAGTAATGCTTTAAAGCTCTAAAGTGTTCGTGGGTGGGCACCTGGCTGGTTCAGTCAATAGAGCTTCTGACTCCTGACCTCAGGGTCATGAGTTCAAGCCCCACGATGGGTGTAGAGAGTGTATTTAAAAAAAAAAAAAAAAAAGAGCTTGAAAGTGGTCTTCATTTAACTCTCAAACACTTTGGAGGCTTATATCCCCATGTGCTATCTTTTTGTAGCTGTTGGGAATGATAAATTCCTTCCTTGGTCTGTCATATTATTAGACTCAGCTGCAGAGAACCAGTTTGGGCTGCCCTGAGACCCCCATGAGCAATGATTATTTCTGCTCATGTAATCATAAGCAATAAGAGTGATAATTTTATGACTTCAAATTCACTGATTTCTGCAGGGAGATAACTAACACTTACTGGGTACCTAATATAGGCCAGGCATTATGCTGGTATTTTAAATAAATTTATAATATGTACATAACGCAGATGTTACTATCCTCACTTTACAGATCGGGGAAAAAAAAAAAAAAAAAGAACTCCAAAGTCACAGAGGCAGTAAACTTTTGGCCTCTAAGCATTGTTTTCTCCCTTAACCTAGAAGGAGCTGTAGTAGGCAGTGACATGACCAGCCATTGTTCACTATGAAATTTTCACTCTCTGTTGCTAATTACATACCACTTAAATGTGTTTTATTAGGTAGATCAAACTCATTACAATTTTTAGATAATGAAGGCAGTATATATTTTTACTAAATGGTTAAAAAGATGTGGTAATCATCCAAATGAATTCTAGATTCCATGTGTCTTTTTTTTTTCATGCTTTCACTATTGTTTTCCCCAAATTTTCACCTTTCAGCATTCCCATAAACGCAGCTGGCATGTTTTCAAACCCTTCAGTGATGTATTCACGATACTGGATTTTACCCTGTATCAAAATGACAACAAATATAACAGATTAATTTCATATTCTGAATGATATACTTTTCTCATCATAGCAACAAATTTATCAGGAACATCATTATCTTGGACATCTAAGAGGGAGGCCCAATCCACCATGAGCGTATAGTCAATCTAGTGGCATGAGCCACAAAGTACACATAAAAGTTTGGTAACAGGTATTAGGTCACAGTATAACAATAGAAAAAATGTTACAGGAAGTGATTAAGCAATTTATAAGTAAATCACATGGAAAAGTTTAATAATGTAATGATCTCAGAAGAGGTGGAAGAAGATGGAAAAAGGGGCCCCCTTCCAGAGTATTATCTACTTTAATCCTTCCAGTAGCTTCATGATGTAGCATCATTACCTCTCTTTGACCCCTGAAGCGGCAGAGCCTATTCAGGAATTGTAAATACCATGGCAATCTAATAGTTCGCCCTCCCTTCAAGCCCAGATTCTTTCAATATGTGTTGAACATTCACTTAGGAATGTGGGAGGGAAGGGTTTATTTAGTGAGGGTTTTTCATTTCTCTGCTACAAGGCAGTCTACTAAGTGGAACTAATTTACATTTTCAAGGTTTTTATAAAGGGTCTTCTGTGGAGACTGGAGTTACCGGATACCTCTTATTTTCTTAACATATTCCGGTGATGGCTTAGTACCTTTTATGAATTTATGGAGGGACAATTTGCTTGGGGTCACTCAGCTAATTGATAAGTACGGAGGCTGGGATTTGAGGAGGCCTTGACTAGGAAGCCCCAGCTCTTCTGTTCTTAAAGGAGGCAAAGAACCTGTAAAGGGGCAAACGCTGTAATCAAAAGTTTATAAGTTAAAAGTAGAGGATGAATACTAATATATAGGTGATAATAATATGGTAAATTAAGGTGCAGAATACAGGGCATATTGAAACCCTTTGTACCATCTTTGTGATTTTTCTATAAATCTAAAACTATTCTAAAAGAAAAGTATATTTTCAAGAAGAAAAAGAGATGAGAAAAAAAAATAAGTAGTTGAGAGAGAAATTAGGCCAATTCACTAGTTACTGAAAACAAAACTGTAATTAGGTCCACTCTGTTAGAAGGAGGCATTAGGAAGACCAGCACAGTGGTTTCTTGTTGTCAGTTGCCATCATGAGAGGGCTAGATCAGATTTCACCAACAGGGACAAAGAGGCTCCACATTGGGAACTTGAAAATCATTCAGCTCTTCCCAGCTTCCTGGAAAGAGCCCAGCTCAGCACTCCAAGCGTTGGACTGGGAAAAACACCAAGCTCCAGTGGCTGCCAGAGGAGCAATCTATTTGAATTGGGAAAGGATGATAAAGCCAAGAGTTTAGAAGTGTGATATCACTTTTCCCCTCCAAAACTAAAATAATGCCCCTTGGTTATTCAGAATTCTGTTGACTAAAACTGCAAACTGTGAAAGATGGGAAAAGTATCACAACATAGGACAGGATTGGCTTCTTCCTGTGGATTGAAAGCCATGGCTATAGGAAGATGCCAATTTGGGACCTGGAAGAGCCACAGCCCCAAATATATACCTCTCCAACATTTATCCAACAATACTCATCTAGAGTTTACATTGATTCAGACACTATTCTAGGTGGTGGGGATACATCAGAAAAAAACGCATGAATGTTGCTGCCTTCATGGAGGTTACATTCTCACAGGAGGGCTATGGGCAATAAATATACATGAATTATAGTATACATCATGTTAAAAGATAATAATTGCTATGGGTAAAAGATAAGGAGGATCAAGAATGGAGGGGGACTGCAATTTAAAATAGGGGCATTAAGGGGCGCCTGGGTGGCTCAGTCGGTTAAGCGTCCGACTTCAGCTCAGGTCACGATCTCACGGTCCGTGAGTTCGAGCCCCGCGTCGGGCTCTGGGCTGATGGCTCAGAGCCTGGAGCCTGCTTCGGATTCTGTGTCTCCCTCTCTCTCTGCCCCTCCCCCATTCATGCTCTGTCTCTCTCTGTCTCAAAAATAAATAAATGTTAAAAAATAAATAAAATAAAATAAAATAAAATAAAATAGGGGCATTATGGGGCACCTGGGTGGCTTAGTCAAGTTAAGTGTCCAACTTTGGCTCAGGTCATGATCTCGTGGTTCATGAGTTTGAGCCCTGCATCCAGCTTTGTGCTGACAGCTCAGAGCCTGGGGCCAGCTTCGGATTCTGTGTCTCCCTCTCACTCTAACCTCTTACCTGCTCACACTCTGTCCCTTTCTCTTATTAATATTTAATAAACAAATATTTAAAAAATAATAAAAAATAAAATAAAATAGGGTCATTTTAAAAGTTGCCTCATTCAGAATGTAGTTATGACTTGAAGGAGATGAGTGAATTAAGGAAGCAGTTACAGAGGGCAGAGGGAAGTGGGGAGGGATTGGGCAAAGAAAGCAAGGGGTGAACACTAAGAAATGAAATTAGGTAATGGAGGCCAGATCATGTACAATCTTGTAGGTTTTTTTTTTTTTTTATTAGTTTATTTTTGAGAGGCAGAGAGAATCAGAGTGCCTGTGGGGGAGGGGCAGAGAGACAGGGAGACACAGAATCAGAAGCAGCCTCCGGCTCTGAGCTGTCAGCATAGAGCCCAATGCAGGCCTGAACTCACAAACCGTGAGATCAAGACCTGAGCCAAAGTCGGTCGCTCAACCAACTGAGCCACCCAGGCGCCCCTCGTAGGTTTTATTGTAAGTGAAATGGGGAGCTTTGCAGAGTTTTGAGCATAAGAATGACATGGTTTGATTTATGCCTTAAAAGATCACACTGGCAGCTGTGTTGGGAATTGTCTGTTGGGGCACAAAGTTGGGAGGCCAGACAGAGGCTACTAGGCTAAATAAGAAGGTGGCCTGGACCAGGGTGGTAGCAGTAGAGGTGGGAGAGCTGGACAGATTCTGTGTATATTTTGAAGGCTGAGCCACCAGAATTTCCCAACAGATTAAATGTGGGTCTGAGAGAAAGAAAGGAATCAAAGATGATTTCAAGGTTTTTGGATTGAGCAACTGGGGGAGGGGGAGGGGTGGGGAAATGGTGAGGTCTGTATATGGAATGGATTTGGCAGGAAAGATCAAGACATATTTAGTTTTTGACGTGTTGAGTCGAAGATGTGTATTACACATCTAAGTGCAGCTGTTGAGCAGCCCAGAGCCCTGGGGAGAGATCCAGGCTGGAGACAGACATTCAGGAGCTGTCAGCATACCAATGATATTTAAAGCAAAGAGCCTGGATGAGCTAAGTAAGGGATAGACAGACTGTGGGCAGAGAAGAAAAGAAGTCCAGTTACCATACCTTGGGACACTCTATTATTGATCTGCAGAGGGAAAAAAGAAGTTAGCAGAGGAGGAGGTCCTCTGAGAAGGACAAATCTGTGAGGAAAACCAAGAGCCAAGGGAAGGCAAGGGAAGAAAGTGTACCAAGGACAGTGTGATCACCTCTGTCAAACACCCCCCAGAGTCAAGTGATACTAAGAACTGACCACTGCAGTTCACAATCAGGACATCATCAACCTTGACCAAAGCAATTATGGTGGAGCGGCAAGAGTACAAAAGCCTGATATGTGGGTTCACAGGAGAATGGAAAGAGAGGAACTGCAGACATTGAGTGTCAACACTTCCTGGGGCATCTGGGGGGCTCAGCTGGTTAAGTGTCCCACTTGGGCTCAGGTCATGATCTCATGGTTCCTGAGTTCAAGACCTGCATGGGGCTCTGTGCTGACAGCTCAGAGCCTGGAGCCTGCTTCAGATTCTGTGTCTCCCTTTCTCTCTGCCCCTCCCCTGTTCACACTCTGTCTGTCTGTCTATCTCTCTCTCTCAAAAAAAAAACCACATTAAAAAAATGTGGTATTTTGTTCTAAAAGGGGGAGCAGTGAGATGGACCTGTATTTGCAGTGGAAATGAAGCCTATCGTGTCAGAAGAGAATGGGATCCAGTGTACAACTGGGGGAGTGGCTCTGGAGCTCCTCACCTCTAAGACCCATGTCAGCAAGTCTTTCAGAGCCTTCTGACGGACATCTCCTTGCCAGCGGGTGACAATGAACCCTTCCATGCGGAGTTGCTGATAGATCATATTCTCTGGGGGTGGGCCTGTGAAAGAGGAGGACACATTTAGGTGACAGGGTCCAGGGAGGTGGCCGTGGTGAAAACACAAGCAGTATAAGTCACATCACTGTTCTAGATTTCTCCACTCTTTTCTGATCCACGAGGTTGTCCAAAAATCAACATGCCCTCTGTGGTAGACAGAATAATGGTCTCCACAGGTGGCCATATCTTAACTCCCAGAACCTATGAATGTGCTTCCTTACATGGCAAAAAGGACTTGGCAGACATGATTAAGTTAAGGGCCTTTATTTACTTTTTTAATTTTTTTTAATGTTTATTTATTTTTGAGACAGAGAGAGACAGAGCATGAATGGGGGAGGGGCAGAGAGAGAGGGAGACACAGAATCAGAAGCAGGCTCCAGGCTCTGAGCCATCAGCCCAGAGCCTGACGCGGGGCTCGAACCCACGAACCGTGAGATCGTGACCTGAGCTGAAGTCGGACGCTCAACCGACTGAGCCACCCAGGCACCCCTGTTAAGGGCCTTTAGATGAAGAGATTATTCTGTATTATACAGGTGGGCCCAATATAATCACAAGGGTCCTTGGAAGGGATGCAGAAAAGTCAGAGTCAGGAAAAAATATGTGATGATGGAAGTATAGATTAGTGTGAAAGAGAGAGAAAGAGAGACTTTGGAAGATTCTGTGCTGCTGGCTTTGAAGATGGAGGTAGGGACCATGAGCCACAGAATGCAGACAGCCTCTAGAAGCTGGAAGAGGCAAGGAAACAGACTCTCCTCTTGAGCCTTCAGAAAGAATTCAGCCCTGCTGATCCATGTTAGACTTTTGACCTCCAAAACTATAAGGCAATAAATCTGTGTTGTTTTAAGCCACTAAATTTGTGGTAATTTGTTACAGCAGCAATAGGAAACTAATACACACTCAGTCCTTGCACAGGCCAGGAAGCCAGGGAATGTTCAGCCTGCACATGCCAGAAGCAAGGCCCACCAAACACTGCCCAATGGCAGTCCATAGAACACTGTTCTATGGAACAGAAGTGGGTCCTGAAGATAACGTGAAAATGTTCCCGTGCTAATCAACCATAAATACCCTGATATTCCCGACATGTAGAATGTTCTTTTTCAGAATCACATGGAAGGCTTATGAAAAGAGATTGCTGGCCCCTCCCCCAGTTTCTGATTGTGGATATGGAATGGGTCCCAAGAATCTATATTTCTAACAAATTCTCAGGAGATGGTGATGCTGTTAGTCCTGGGCCCACACTTTGAGAACCACCAGCCTAGAAAAAGTACCAGCCTACTCTGCAGCCTATCAAAAAGGTAGTACTCAGGGCCCCTGGGTTGCTCAGTCAGTTGGGCATCCAACTTTGGCTCCGGTCGTGATCTCATGGTTCATGGGTTCGAGCCTCATGTCGGGCTCTGTGCTGACAGCTCAGAGCCTGGAGCCTGCTTTGGATTCTGTCTCCCTCTCTCTCTGCCCCTCCTCCACTCACACGCTATCTCTCTCTCTCTCTCTCTCTCTCTCTCTCTCTCTCTCTCTCTCAAAAGTAAATAAACATTAAAAAAAAAAGGTAGTACTTTTCTGTGTGAGAGAGAAAAGGTTGTGTTGGTTGCCTGGCTTATTTTCCCAAGGATCCTGAGTGACCACAAACTGAGGGAATGACACCTGAACATAGTCTTAAAAGTTTCAGGAAGTCAGGTGAACATGCCCCTGAAACCTCAGCACCAGATGAGCTGAGGTGACTGGCAGAATTTATTTGCGGCATCCTTGATAACTGGCATCGCTCAAGCTGAAAGTTCCTACTCCCTTCTTTGGAGAAAGTCACATTAGCAGTCAGAAAAATAAGGCCTTGTCCTGAACCAAAAGAAACTGGTGCAAGAGGAGTGAGATATGAGGGTGACACAAGACAGCAGCACGTCCAAATGCCAGGTTGCTCTTGCAGAGAGGGTGCTTCTTTAGGAGATGCACACCAACCATATTTCTCTTTAAGTTAAGAACTGGAATCCTCATTTCCTCATCTTGGAAGAGGATGAAATACCATTTTTGGGCTTATCCACCCTGATGGGAATATAGTTTCTTTATTGGGAGCAAGAAGAATGTGGCATTTGAATGTGGCATTAATGCTGGGGCAAATAATTACCTCTGAGCGATCCTAACAGTGATATATGTTAGAATTTCTGGAGCTCAGAGGCAGGGCAGGATCTCACCTAAAATGAATGGACAAGGCCAGCTGATGTCTCAAAGACCTTCAACTTCCAAACTCTAATTGCTAACAAGACGAGATCAAGTTACTGGGCCCAAATATTTGGCTGTACCTTATTGGACTATGGTCAAGAAAATGCATCCTGGTGCTTTGCTCAATGGACAGGCAGAAGATTTCCCAGGATTCTAGCTTAGCTTCAATTAGAAAAATAGAGGGGGGAAAAGTCCATAGCAATAAGACTGCCAAGTGCACCTGGAGTCTTTTTGGAGATGGTAGTATCTTTGATTTTTCCCAGCCCAAGAGGGAGTCTGCAAGCTGTCCTTTCTCAGTCCCTTCCACTCTCGCTCACCTGTCTCAGTGCAGTTGTGGGATTGTTAACTAGCAGGGCTGTAGGGTTTCATTCCCATGAGTGAAGCCCATCACAGAAGCCCAATTTATTTATGGTTATCATCCCAGTTCTTGATAATAATCTCTAAGATTCCTTTGCTCTTTTTTTTTTTCTTTTTTTGGACCACAGGTCAATCTATAATCTCACCAACAGCACAAAATCGTTGTAGTAGGAAAGGACTCTGTACGAGGAGTGCAGAAGGTCTGTCTTTGAGTCTCTTGCTAATAGGATTTAAAGAGCCTCTGGCCTTCTTGCCCATTCATCTGCCCATTCATAAAACAAGAGGCCTGCACAACATCTCTCAGAGAGTTAGGATTTCACAAATAAAGTTCTCTAGTTGATACTGCTTTTGGACCTTTGTGGGTATGAGGAGGGCAGAGGGCAGTCTCAGCATAGGAGAGTGGAGAAGTGGAGATGGATGCACAAAAGAAACAAAATAAGGACAGTCCAGGAACAGAGGGGCAATGCATGCTCCTCTCCCTTTCCATGGAAATTGTCAGTCTGGGGGAGCCAGTGTGTCCTGAAGCTCTAGGAGGCACTGCCCTCCACTGTCGGAAGGAAATGGCGGCCTGTTGTTTGCTTCACCCACATTGAGTCATCCTCTCCGATCCCCATTCCTCCGGCAACGTTCTGAATATAAAGAACCCTGATATTGTACCAGCCAGACCAAGGTGTTCTGTCTCTAAATCAAAGCATGGCTGTCTTTTCACAACTTTGCCCAAAACAATAGGTAAACAATTAAAACTTTTAACAATTATCAACATTTCTTCCCTATTTTCAGATTCTGTTATTTCTCTATATCAAAATCTAACATAAGTTATTTAGCACAAACATATAAAAATACATGGTTTTAGTTTAATAAACACTACTTCATCAAGAATATCAGGAAGTCTGGGGAGCCTGTGTGGCTCAGCCAGTTAAGTGTCCAACTTTGGCTCAGGTTATGATCTCGCAGTTCGTGAGGTCAAGCCCCAGGTTGGGCTCTATGCTGACAGCTCAGAACCTGGAGCCTGCTCTGGATTTTGTGTTTCCCTTTCTCTCTGCCCCTCCCCTGCTCACACTCTCTCTCTCTCTCTCTCTCTCTCTCTCTCTCTCTCTCTCTTTCTCTCTCAAAAACAAATAAACATTAAACAAATTTTTTAAAAAGAGGAAAAAGGAGAAAAGTATTTTTTAATTATTTTTTAAAAAGAAAATTATTATCAGGAAGTCTTTTTAATATTTTGATAGTCACTGGCCTATATACCATATCCATGAATTTTCTCCTTGCCCAGTCTTTCTACATCTGTGATCGTGTGCATGAGCTCATTACCTGGGGGAAGTGGGCGAGTAGTATTATACACAGAGATGGCCCCACAAATAGCAATCCTTCCAAACTTCTTCATCTGGGGGATAACAATGTTGGAAAACTCTCCACCTACCTAAACAGGATGAAAAAAAAAAAAAACAAAAACAAAAAAACAATCCACTTTAATCTAAACACTAGAAGATTCAGGAGAATCATTAAGTCACAATTCCCATTTCATAACATTTATTTTAGAAGGAAAAAAATCAGACTGAATTAGCACAACAGTGCAGAAAATTGCACTTGAAAGGGACATGTGAGGTTGGACATTTCTGTTTTACTGTAGGAACATACCATATATAACTTATACATTTTACTTTATTATATTTTGGGGTTTTCTGACCAGTTCAATAATCTCTTTGCCCCTATCTAAAACCATGGAAAAAAATAGTCAGAAGACACATCAAGAACAAAGTTGGAAGACTCATATTTGACAATTTCAAAACTTACTACAAAACTGTATCAATCAAGACAGCATGGGAGCAGAAATATAGATCAACAGAGCTAAGTTGTAAGTCCAGAGATAAACTCTTACTTTATGGTCAATTGATTTTTGACAAAGTCCCAACACAATGAAATAGGGGAAAAAAACAGTCTTTTCAACAACTGGTGCACAATTACTGGCTATGGTAAAGAATGAAATTGGACCCCTCCTTACACAATACATAAAAATTAACTTAAAATGTATCATGGGCCTAAATGTATAAGCTAAAGTCATAAAAGTCTTACAAGAAAACATAGGAGTAAATCTTTGTGACCTTGGATAAGGTAAAGCCTTCTTAGACATGACATCAAAAGCCCAAACAACAAAAGGAGACATAAATCAGCCTTCATCAAAATTTAAAACTTCTACAGGGCTCCTGGGTGGCTCAGTTGGTTAAGTGCCCGACTTTGGCTCAGATCATGATCTAGTGGTCTGTGAGTTCGAGTCCTGCATCAGGCTCTGTGCTGACAGCTCCGCGTCTGGAGTCTGCTTTGGACTCTGTGTCTCCCTCTCTCTCTGCCCCTCCCCTCCTCGCGCTCTGTCTCTCTCTGTCTCTGTCTCTCTCTCTCTCTCTCTCTCTCTCTCAAAAATAAATAAACATTTTTGAAAAATTTAAACTTTTGTGCTTCAAAGGACACCATCAAGAAAGTGAAAGAAAAGAAAAGAGAAGGTGAAAGACAACTCACAGAATAGGAGAAAATTATTGCAAACCATATTCAGTCAATCCTCATTACTGGTATATTCCGTAGTTGAGAAAGAGACTACTTGCTAACATTTATTTATATCCCTCAAATCAACACTCACAGGGCTTTCCTGCTCATTTGCAGACGTGCCTAAAGCAGTGAAAGATGCACAAAGTTCCCAGCTAAAGTAAAAAAAAAAAAAAAAAGTCGAGGTTCTCTCTCCTTTTTTCACCTCTCCCAGAGATTACCAAGAGGGGAAGGCAGAAGGGCACAGTACAGAGTAGTTCAAAAAGCTCCAGCTCTGGGGTTGGTTGGATGGGGTCTGAATCCCAACTCTGGGAGGATCAGTTTGTGGGGCAGCCGTAGGCAAACTTCTTAACACTTCTGAACCTCCTTTTCTCTTTTAAAAAATGAAGAAAAGAAAAGCTGTAGGAAGAGTTGTTTCTAGGATTTAAGATTGCAATGGAGGTAAAATATATACATGTATGTACATACTTGCCCTAGAAGCAATGCTCGTTGTTCGTGGTGACTTGATAGAACATAACTACCAGGAATACTGAGAATTGACTGTATCTGATGAGGGACCTATCATAACTCTTATAAAGAACTCTTGGGTGGGAGAGAGCCAAAGCATAAGAGACACTTAAAAACTGAGAACAAACTGAGGGTTGATGGGGGGTGGGAGGGAGGGGAGAGTGGGTAATGGGTATTGAAGAGGGCATCTTTTGGGATGAGCACTGGGTGTTGTATGGAAACCAATTTGACAATAAATTTCATATATTAAAAAAAAAAAAAAAAAAAAGAACTCTTGGGGTGCCTGGGTGGCTCAGTTGGTTGAGTGACCGACTTCGGCTCAGGTCATGATCTCATGGTCCGTGAGTTCAAGCCCCACATCGGGCTCTGTGCTGACAGCTCAGAATCTGGAGCCTGCTTCAGATTCTAGGTCTCCCTTGCTCTCTGCCCCTCTCCCACTCATGCTCTGTCTCTAAGAATAAATAAACATTAAAACAAATTTGAAAAACTCTTAAAACTCAACAAATTGAAAAATGGGCAAAATATCTGAGTAGACATTTCTCTAAAGAAGATATATAAATGGCTCATAAGCACATGAAAAGATGCCCAATACCATTAGCAATTAGGGAAATGCAAATCAAAACCACAGTGAAATACGACTTCAAACCAACTAGTATAGCCATAATCAAAATGATAGTTAGTAAGTGCTGGCGAGGATGTAGGGAAATTGGAACCCTCATACGCTCCTGGTGAGAATGTAAAATAGTGCAGCCATTTTGCAAAATAGTTTGTCAGTTCCTCAAAATGTTAAATATGGAGTCATCACATGACACAACAATTCTACTTATAGGCATATACCCAAGATCATGAATGTTCACAGCATTATACGTAATAGCCAAAAGGTGAAAATTACTCAGATGCTCATCAATCGATTGATGGATAAATAAAATGTGGTATATCCATACAATGGAATATTATTTTTCAGCCATAAAAAAGGAATGAAGTACTGATACATACTACAACATGGATGAACCTTGAAAACATGCTAATGTACAGTGTAAGAAGCCAGTCACAAAAGGCACTTTGGGGAGGAAATGGGGAGTAATTACTGAGTACAGCATTTCTTTTTGGGATAATGAAAATGCCCTAACATTCATTGTGGTGATGGTTATACAATTCTGTGAATATGCTAAAAACCACTGAATTCAACACTTCAAAATGGGTGAATTATATCTCAATAAAGCTGTTTTTTAAAGGCATATGTATTTTATATATTTTAGATGGAACTCTAGAAGGCTATTCCCTTGTATAGTACTTTGTTAGTAAGTAAGATATTAAGTCCATTTCGTGCTTACGTTATCAAAATAACAATCGTAACCATCAGGAGAGGCTTTTTTCAAAGTTTCTTCCAAAGACTCTACTGTTTTGTAGTTAAAGGCAACATCATATCCAAGCTTTTTAAGGTAGGCAACTTTTTCATCAGACCCTGCTGCTCCAACAACTTTGCATCCCTAAATGGGGAGAAAAAATGGAGACCATTTACAAGCCAAAAGCATGGACTAACTCACCTTCCTAGCCTAGTATGGTCAGGTTCCCCAAGAATACCCTCTTAGGTACTGAACCACATACATGAAGATACCATAATGGGCCAACAGACCCACAGGTGAAACTGGTCCCTGAATCAGCCTACAACCCAACGTTAACTTTAGCTTGTCTCTGACCAACCAACAGATTCTGGTCTATGTTTATATGGTTTACAGCTCATTTCAACTTACTGACTTGACAACCTATTCATCTGACTCTCATTTCTTTATTTTGGGTCTTCTCTTGCAGTGACTTGCATGCTATCTTTTGGAACAGTAGTGCTTTAGACGATAATTTGGGCTCAGCTCTGGAACTCTCAGCCATCTTGTCACTTCTCCTGGTGACTTCCCCTTTATTCTTTGATTTGGGCTCAAGCATTGGACTAGATAGAACCTGTCTAATCATAGAATCATAGAGGAACTGGAGAGCATTATGAAAAGCACTTTCAGGATGAGCTAGAGATTGTATTGGTACACAGAGAGTAGCACTTCAGAAATCTCTCTTGCATTCTCAATGTATCTTCAACTTCCAAGCAAGACCCACTAAGCAAAACTCCCTGAGATCAGAGAAGGTCTGCTCTATTCACTGTTGTATTCTCAGTGTACACTGTGGGTATTGAGTAAATGTTGGGTAATGGAAGAAGACACTTACCTTGAGCTTAGCTATCTGGCCCACAGCAGAGCCCACTGCTCCTGCTGCTGCATTAACCATCACTGTTTCTCCACCCTTCACACCACAGATGTCAAGTAGGCCAAAGTAGGCTGTTAGCCTGAGGGAAGAAAATTAAAGATATGTGGGTTGATTTGTGGCTTTCTCTTATAAGTTGTTCAGATATATCCTGAAGACCTTCTCAACAGCCCAGTGCCATGGGTCCAATAAAAGACAGAAAATATAGGAATTGAATATTACCAGCCACTAATGGTCCACCTCCTCCTTCCTTGCTCCTAGATAGGAATAAATATGATGGGAACCAGAGAAGAAATGGAGAGTTGGTTGGAAAGGCGCTGCACCCTGTCTATCCCTAGACCAAGTCTCAAGAGCTAAAGAAGATTCTAGGACTCTGGGGGTCCTAGAATAGAGAGCTTGTGCCTCATTCCTATGTACGCCCTGGGGAGATGGTGAACTTCATGGGGAAAGCCTCCATGTCATCATGGTGCCATAACCATAGAGCAGATGAGAGGATCCAAGAGAAACACCTTGAGTTTTCCATGGCTCCTAAGTGGTATGGAAGAGCTTCTGAAATTTCCCCATCTCATCCTAAGTGAGATGTTGAAGTTAGCTTGCAGGGAAAAAACTATGGGGTCTGCAAAGATACAGCTCAGATAGTACTGACAAGAACTGAGTGAAGAAACCACCAGCTTGGATGGCCAGCTTGGAAGGGGATGTCACTGAGGACTCAGTGGGAAAAGTTACACTTTGAAGCAGGAGAACAGCCAAAGACTAAGATAGATCAAGACCAAGAAGTTATTGGGGCACCTGGGTGGCTCAGTTGGTTAAGCGTCCAACTTCGGCTCAGGTCATGATCTCACAGCTCATGAGTTCGAGCCCCACGTTGGGCTCTTTGCTGTCAGCACAGAGCCCACTTCAAATCTTCTGTCTCCCTCTCTCTCTGCCCCTCGCTTGCACTTGCTCTCTCTCAAAAATAAACATTTTTTTATAAGTTAAAAAAAAAAAAAAAAGATCAAGAAGTTGCTGTCACCCCCCTGCTGACATGGAATCTGTTAGCCCTGGAAGCTCTGCATCAATCTTGGGGAGAAGAAAAAGAAAATTCTGAGTTGAACCTGAACAATGTGAAAAACCACTAAATTAAACTGAGGCTCTGCTTTACTACACAAGCCAAGATGCAGGCTTGGGATAGAGATGAAGTACAGCAATAGAAAAATTTTAAGTTTTATAATCACGCCCCTGAGTCTGAGTCAAAGAAATCTATATCCACTGTGGCAATTGCTAAACCACTTGCAAAATTTCAGACAAATTCATGTAAAGTTGTTTCTATAAGAAACAAACTATACATTAGCCTTTGCCTATATCCAGGGACCCATTAGAGTTGGACATTAAAGGCAAGGCAGTGAAAGGCATAGAAATCTACACATTTTCTGAGGACCCAAAAGCTAATATTCCCAGTAATTTTCAAAAGATGAATGGAGCACCATCTGCCTCAGAATCACCTGGAGTTTTATTAAAAATTTAGATTCCCAGGCCCCACACCTCAGACCCACTGGTCCAGAAATACTGGGACATGAACATCTGAATTTCATAAGAGTAGGTGATTCTTAGGAATTTAAGCAACTGAGAACCACCACCTTAATGAATGCCAAAACCGAAGCACACTGGGTGAGCTAGCATAACCTCAAAAGAGAAGAAGAAGGTGCATTTTCTGATTATATCATTCCACTCATGACAATTGTTACCACCCCCCAACCCCGATCTCCCTTCTAGAAACCCTAAAATCACCTCTCAATTAGACATACTGCCCTAGGAGACACAAGGCCTCTCCCAAACATCATATCCGTTTACAAGTAAAATGAAGAAGCCAACAGTAAAGCAATCTTAGAGGAAAAATTAAAGGTACCCTTGGGACTAAGGGGGACTTAACATATAACAGTTTGGAGAGCAAAACACATGAACTCCTCCAGCTTAACTGAGAAAACAGAGGTCCACTGAAGGAAATAATGCAAACCTGGAGGGAATGCTAAATCTCTGGAGCCTGGACAGCTGAAAGGTACCCTAGGTTTCAAAGTTCAACTTCTTTTTTTATAATGTTTATTTATTTTTTTTTTGAGAGAGCGAGCAAGAGGGGGAGGAGTGGGGAAGAGACAGGGAGAGAGGGAGAGAATCCCAAGCAGGCTCCACACTGTCAGCAGAGAGCCCCACAGGCTCACAAATTATGAGATCACGACCTGAGCCAAAATCAAGAGTTGGACGCTCAACCCATTAAGCCACCGAGGCACCCCAAAGTTCAACTTCTTTTATGGTCTATAGCAGAAGTTCTAGCACTCTTGAAGTGCCGACCCATCCCACTGGTAAGTAGTCCAGAAGGCAGGAATTGCTCAAAGAATGGGCAGTGTGTCACTAGAGAAGGTTAGAAGCATGGGATAATGCCTCTCCCTCAATCAGTGAGAACCAATGGTATGAAGTTGATTGTTTATGGAGTAAAAATGCACTCCTTGGGGGTTTGGAACAGGGTGAATGAGAAGTACACACAAATGAGTAAGTTATCCTCTGTTTTAGGATTCAAATCTCCTAATATTTTACAGATTACTTTCTCCCCATCTAAGTCATGGGAGACTTGCTCCAAGGTTTCCTCATGTCTGCCTTCACCCCTGCATTCCTACACCTGGCTCACAACATAGAACGACAGGTGGGATAACAAGGTGGGAGGAGAAGCTCTCCCTCGTAGAGGTTATGGGGCAGGTAGGCAGGACCTGGAAGTGCTATAATTCTATTTAGTGCTTATTTGAAAGTAAGAAGGGGGCGCCTGGGGGGGCTTAGTTAAGTGTCCCGCTCTTGATCTTGGCTCAGGTCATATCTCAAGGTTCGGGAGATCAAGCCCTGTGTTGGGATTCTCTCTCTCCCTCTCTCTCTCTGCCCCTCCTCTGCTCATGCTCTCTCTCTCTCTCTCAAAAAAATAAATAAACTTTAAAAGAAGACTAAAAAAAAAAAAGCAAAAAGGTATTAAGCACCCTCTAATTTCACATTAATTTCAACATTGCCTCTTGGTCACGGCAATACTAAGAAGTTCATAATCTGAGTGCAATATGAAGTTGGGGTGTATGGGACTGGTTTTTGCTAGAAGCTGATCATTTGAGGTATACATATCCAGTTCATTCTTTAGAAGTCCTTCAAATTATGAAAAAGAAGGAGGGAGGGAGGGAGGAAGAGATCAAATAACTTAGAGAAAGAAAGGAAATACATGAATTTCAGGCTAAAAAAGTTTTGGGGGATTCCAAAAGGAATTCAATTGACCTTGCTTCTCCAGGCCACAAAGGGAAATTTGGAGCCTAAAGTACAGCTGAGATAGGATGAACTGACCAGGAGTCTTCCTGAGGGACAAGGCCAAAGGACTCTTGTGGAGTTTAAGTCTGTGTCAGCTGAGTGACTGTGCAACCATACTTGTGATTCATCTCATTTAAACTTCAGATCTCTTTATACCTCAGGAGATTCAGATGTGCATAGGGAAAGGTGAGGAATGAGAGACAGCACAGAAAAGCCAAGGTATATTGAATTCTCTTCCCCTTTTTAAACTCTGAAATGGAGACAGAGACCCTGAAGCCAAGACCCTTCCAGGGACAAAAGGAGCTGGTCCCTTTGTGTTACCATTTGCCAGCTGCTAAAGAGGGATCATGCCCCATGCTGTTTCTCACTGCCGCTCTCTGGTTCTGAGGGTCTCTGGCTGGATTTTTCCCTTTCTTTCCTTTAGTCCAAGGCCAACTCTAACCCATCTTATTCCCTTCTCAGTCCCATCATTTACTCTAACCAGCCCCTGAGCCTAGAATGTCTTGGGTCTCTTCTTGTTGACCACATTCTAGACAAACTATTTTGGAAAACCAGAATGTCAGATATTCAAATAAATGAAACATACCCATGAAACTCACCCTGTCATGCCAACTGTTCCCAGAGCCAAAGACACTGGTAATGTGTCTGGCCACTCTGCAGGCAGTTTTTCCAGATCTTTCCCATCAGAAATGGAGTGAGTTGTCCAGCCTGAAGAAGCCACTACCATAGTTCCTGTTGGGAAGGCTGAGTTTTTACTTTCCACAACTCTGAAAGATAAAGCACATTAAGATGTGGGAAACCTCTTTTCTTTCAAGGGAGTTAGGATGCTGCATGGTTAGTATTCCTAAAAGGGCATGGAAGTTAATATTCCATGATTGAATACCCCACCACATCTCTCCATCTTATTCCTAGCCATTGGTTTCTCCTCCTCCTTGAGAAAAAAATATGGGCCATTAGAGAGGAACTCTCTGAACTGGTTCAACATCTGTCTCTGTCCTCACCCACTTCTCTTTAAGCAAGAAGTGTACATCCTCTGGTTCAAGGTGTTCTGTTCTGTTCTTCAGGGGCCACCCTCCATCTCCTAGCCCCTCCTCTCTCCTGAATATTTAACATTGTCCTCTCCACTGCCCCCTTTCCCTTTTATATTCAAACTTCTTCACTGCCCAATCACTTGACAACCCAATGCAACATGGCCTCCACCCCTGTTACTCCACTAAAGCCACAATTTCTGATTGCAAAATCTAGTGGACACTCTTCACTCATCATCTGATTTCACCTTTCAACTGTATTCAGCACTCTGGGCTACCCAAACTCTTCTTCATTGGTTTCCACAATACTGCCTTCACTGGGCTTTTTGCCTCTCCCTCTAAGCTGCTCCTTTCCTGTCTCATTTGCTGATTCTTATTCTCTCATCTTCTCCCACTGTTACCATTTTTTTTACTGTCTTTCCCTTGATCATAAAATTATGTAACACATTTATTTTAGAAAAGTTATAATATATAAAATAAAAAATCAGTTCTAATCCCATAATACAAAGATAACTGCTAATATTTTGGGATATGTTATGGCAATCTTAATGATATATTTAAAAATGTGTATTATAAGAATGCAAACTGGTACAGCCACTGTGGACAGCAGTATAAAATTTCAAAAAATTAAAAATATAATTACCATATGATTCAGTAATTCCACTACTAGGTATTTACCAAAAGAATGGGAAAACACTAATTGAAAAAGATATATGAACCTCTATGTTTACTGCTGTACTATTTACAATAGCCAAACTATGGAAGCAACCCAAGTGTCCTTCCATAGATGAATGGAATAAGATAGATACACACACACACACACACACACACACACACACACACACACACAATGGAATATTCCTCAGCCATAAAAAAGAATGAAATCTTACAATTGCAACAACATGGATGGATCTACAGGGTATAATGCTAAGTGAAATAATAAGTCAGTCAGAAAGACAAATACCATATGATTTCACTCATGTGTGGAATTTAAGAAACAAAGCAAATGAACAAAGAAAAAAAAGATACAAACAAAAAAATAGATCCTTAAATATAGAGAACAAACTGATGGTACCAGAAGGGAGGTGGGTGAGGAGATGGCTAAAATAGGTGAAGGGGGTTAAGAGTACACTTATTGGGGTGGCTGGGTGGCTCAGTCGGTTAAGCATCTGACTTGATTTTGGCTCAGGTCATGATCTCCTGGTTCATTGGATTGAGCCCCGCATTAGGCTCCATGCTAACAGTGCAGAGCCTGCTTAGGATTCTCTCTCTCCCTCTCTCTGCCCTTCCCTGCTTGTTCTTTCTCAAAATAAAGAAAAAAAACCTTTTTTTTTAAATTTTTAATATTTTTGAGAGAGAGAGAGAGAGAGAGAGAGACAGAGAGAGAGAGAGAGAGAGACAGAGCGTGAGCAGGGGAGGGACAGAGAGAGAGGGAGACAGAATTTGAAGCAGGCTCCAGGCTCCGAGCTGTCAGCACAGAACCTGACACGGGGCTCAAACCCACAAACTGTGGGATCATGACCTGAACCAAAGTCAGGTGCCCCCAACCGACTGAGTCACCCAGGCCCCCCAAAATAAATAAAATTTAAAAAAAATTTTTTTAAAAGGAGTACACTTATTGGGATGAGCAATGAGTAATGTATAAAATTGTTGAATCACTATATTGTAACTAATATAACACTGTATGTTAATTATACTTGAAAAGAAAATAAGTGCATTTTAAAAATGTTTATTATATATATTTACATAATTGAAATCACCTTATGTTTTGCAAGCCAGCTTTTCTCTCTCTACACTAGCATATATGACTTATACTTTTTCTCACGTTAGTAAGAATCCTTTAAAAACTGAAATGAATTTTAGGGCGCCCTTCTGGCTCAGTCAGCAGAGTGAGCAACTCTTGATCTTGGAGGTGGGAGTTGGAATGCCACGCTAGGTGTAGAGATTACTTAATAATAAAATCTAGGGGCGCCTGGGTGGCTCAGTTGCTTAGGTGACCAACCTTGGCTCAGGTCATGATCTCACAGTTTGTGAGTTTCAGCCCCATGTCGGGCTTTGTGCTGACAGCTCAGAGCCTGGAGCCTGCTTAGGATTCTGTGTCTCCCCCTCTCTCTACCCCTCCCCTGCTCACGCTCTGTGTCTCTCTGTCTCTCAATAATAAATAAACATTAAAAAGAAAAAATTTTAATAATAAAATCTAAAAAAAACCTGAAATGAATTTATTATACCAGTATTAGACACTTAGGTTATTTCTAGTATTTTCTAAATTATACTTCAATTAATATTCGTAAATATGAATTTATAATTTTCCTAGGCAATATTTCTATAAATGGAATTACTAGGTCAGAGACTATTAAAACATTTGTTAACTCTTGTTGCATGCATATTGCCAAATTCTTTTCCAGAAGGTTATGCCAACTTTTGCTTCCACCTTCAGGGTATAAGTGTATCATAACAACATTTCCATCCCTGAGTACTGTCTTAAAAAAAAAAAACAAAACAGACAACTTTGCCAATTCAGCAAACACAGACATATGTTGTTCATATCTTTGATCATCAGCAAGAAATGTATACAACCTATATGAAGAAAATGGTTAATGGGCCATAAGACAAAGATGGATAAATGGAGAGGTATACTTTGTGCCTGGAGAAAAATGTACTAAAGATAACACATTTCCTCTAAATGAATCTATAAAGTCATTGAAATCCCAAAAATCCAAATATAATTTCAATAAATGGTGTTATAACTGGCTTGTCACTTGGACATAAAATAAATACTTCACCCATATTCCAAAATAAAAATTAAAGGATCTGAAGATTTAATTATAAAAAATTAGCATATAAAATACCAGAAGAGAGGCACCTGGGTGGCCCAGTTGGTTAAGCGTCCAACTTTGGCTCAGGTCATGATCTCATGATTCATGAGTTTGAGCCTGGAATTGGGCTCTTTCCTGTCAGTGCCAGTCCACTTAAAATAAAATAAAATAAAATACCAGAAGAAAACATGAGTAAATATTTTAGTTATTTTGGAGGGGAGGATGCCTTTCTAATGATGAAATGAAACCCAGAAGCCACAATTACAAATATTAATAATTGTATCACATAAAAATTTTAAATTATGACTGGACACAGGGGAAAGATAAAGATAAAGACACAGATATTGGCAACACTCCTATTCCTAACATATAAAAAGGCTTGTACAAATCACTAATAAAAGATAAAAAGACCTAAAGGAGGAAAGGAAAGGACATAAACATAATTCACAGAAAAAAATTGATAATTAATTTACAAAAAGAATGTCAACATCACTAATATGAAAGAAATGGAAATTAAACTAAACATGAAATATCAACGTGAATTCACCTCAGATTGCCAAAATTGATGGTAAGCAATGGGCATTTATTTGGTATGAGAAAGGTTCTTTAATACTATCGGTGGGAGTGGATATTCATACAATATTTTTGAAGAGCAATTTGACATTAAATCCTCAAATTAAAAATGTGCATCTCCTTTGACCTAGGATTTATGCTTCTGGGAATTTAATGTGAAGCAATATTTATCCAAGTAGGCAAAGAATACACAGACATGCACATAAAGATGTACGTATATTCCCTGCAGAACTATTTGTAATAGAAAAAACAGGAAACATTTGCTATCAGGAATAGATTACTTAAATGACAGATAACAGTGGAATAATTTGCAGCCATTAAAAGGTAGGTAGTATATTTATATACTATCAACAAAAGATATCCACATTAAGTGAGAAAAATAAATTTGCTGAAGGGCATATAATACTGCTAGTTAAGAAAAATTATAGACATTGGTTTGTGTACTGAACAATTTTTGAAATAAGAATACATTAACAATAGTCATCTCTAAGGCTCAGATGATGGGGGAACTTTCAGTTTCCAAAATAAAAAATGGTGGTTTATTGGAATTTTTACTATAGTCATAAACTGGACAAATGCAATTTTTTAACTAATTAAAAGCAAGACTAGCAAAGTGAAATTGCAGTGATGACAATCTCACAGTCGTCCCTCCCCCACAGGAAAGGGGCAAGATGTCCCAAGTTGCTTCCAAGGTCAGTGAGTGAACCATACAGGCTGAAGAAACTGTAGGGGCGATGGACAGACTCAGGACCCAAAAGAAGGTAAAAGAGAGATGTATTTTTCAAGCCCTGGGACAAATAGAAATACCTGGCCACTTGCTGCCCCATCATCATATCACCCTCCTTCAATCTTTTGGCTGCCACTCTGGAAAAAAAAAAAAAAATTCTTAATACATAAGAGCATCAAGGGAAAACCATCTTGAGTTTCAAGCCAAATGGAAAATCAGTGGGAAAGTGTGTGCTGATACTTGAAGGTAATATAACTGGGTGAAATGCGGGAGAGCTGCTAGAAGTAAGCAGTTCTGCTCTGTGACCCCAAAGAAGCATTCTGATATATTTTTCTGGGAAATGAACATGAGAATCTTACCATCATATTCCACTGGGGTTGAGTTTCTACCAATGACTTAAAAGATGACAAAGACACCACTGGGTACTTGTTACTCAAATCACAAGCTGTGATGTTGTGATTTAGAATTAAAATTATTATATTCTGTCTATATCCTGTTTCTGGCAGAGCACCTAAACCCCTGGGATTTCCTAATTAATGAGACTGATAAAGGTATCTTTTGTTATGTTAATGAAGTGACTTTTGGAAAGCACCTAAGGATGGGAGCTGGTTGCCAGAACCAACCATGTGATTAGAGGGCTGTAACTTTCATTTCCCTTATCCAGATCTCAGGAAGGGGAGAGGGACTAGAAGTCAAATCAGTTGCCAATGGTTAATGATTTAATCAACTGTGCCTATGTAATGAGCCTTCATAAAATACATTCAGAGAGCTTCTGGGCTGGTGAACACAAGGAGATCTGGGGAGAGTAGTGCCCTTGGAGGGGGCATGGATGCTCCTTACCCCTCCCCACATACTTTGCCCTATGCATCTCTTCCATGGGACTGTTCCTGAGTTATATATCCTTTTATAATAAACCAGTAATCTAGTGAGTAAACTAGCTTCATGAGTTCTATGAGCCACTCTAGCAAGGAAGGTGTCATTGGAAACTCCAAAGTACAGGTAACAATGTGGACTTGAGTCTGGCATCTGAAGTGTGTGGGGGCAGTCTTGTAGGACTGACTCCTTCACGTGTGAGATCTGACACTAACTGTAGATACTGTTAGAATTGAGTCGAATTGTAGGACACCCAGGGGTTATCAGAGAATTGGTTGGTATTGTGGGGGGAAACCTACAAATTACAATTATTATTGCAGAATCATACTAGCCACACATAAAGGGATGCTAGTTAACATTTTGAAACATTTTTTACATTAAATTTGAATCTCTATTGATCAGCTCTGAAAACAATCATTTTAAAGAATGATGACTACATTATTTACCTAGGCAAAAACCACTGAGAAGTTAGTGTCCCATGAAGGCCTTTTATTCCCTCCCCACCCCCCCCCCCCCCAAATTGTTTCCTGAGTACACACATTTGATTACAGGAATACAGGTAAATGGAAGTCAAGAAAACCTTATTTTAGTCTTACCATCTTCCTCTACACAAATAAGTGCCAGTAGTAAAATGGACAAATTGGATTTGTCTTAATTTTTTGGGAAGCAATTCTGATGAGCAATTTGAGGCAAATTGTGTACATTAAGATAGGAGATGATGGTAAAATACAGGGGCAGAGTAATTCCTCGTCAACCTTCTCACACCTTTGCTGGCAGAATGAGCATCCATGAATCTTATCGCTGATATTATACTGGGACAACAGGGGGAAATGACAATCAGTTGGATATTTGAAAAGATGGACTATTTCAGGGGCGCCTGGGTAGCTTAGTCAGTTGAACATCTGACTTCAGCTCAAGTCATGATCTCATGATTTGTGAGTTCGAGCCCCGCATCAGGCTCTGTGCTGACAGCTTGGAGCCTGCAGCCTGCTTCAGATTCTGTGTCTCCCTCTCTCTCTGCCCCTCCCCCGCTCACACTCTATCTCTCTCAAAAATAAATAAACATTAAAAAAACATTATAAATTTTTAAATTAAAAAAATTAATCAATTAATTAATTAAATAAAAGATGGACTATTTCAAAACAAGGTCCCAAACACAATACATGAATTTTTAGGAGGAAAATAATACCTCATGTAAGGATCCACAGTGAGGAACAAAGCTTCCAGCAGGACCTCTACAAAATAAAGCATTCCATAGGCAATTAGATACTCAACACTCGATGCCTTCCTTGACTTTGGCACTCTAAATAAACACAGATAACCTTTCTGCTTCAAGGTTGCCCTTCCATCAGTACTTTCTATGGAAGAGACAAGAGGGGCTCTCACATTTGGTCCAGCCCAGATCATCATCATCATCATCATCATCATCATCATCACGTTATTTATTCAGCACTCCATGCTTTACATGGATTATTCTAGATGATATTCTCAATGATTACTGTTTTCATTTTATTTAGGCCTAGGTTAAGGAACTTGATCAGGGCCACATTTGTAATCACTATGTTACAATGATCATATAAGGTTTCACTAACAGCCCCCATAGGTATTAAAGAATCTATATTTTGTTGCAGTGACCTCATGCACACATTCTCTGGAATTTTGAATCTGAGTCCTGGCTACCCCAATTTAGATGGGACTGAACTTTGCCATGCTATTTGATTGCATGTCCTTTTCTCAAAGCCTGCCTACTTACCTGTAAACACCTTTTATTGTCTGTTCTACAAAGCTAATCTCCAAACATGTTACGGCATGTGCTGCCATTTCTCTCCCCTAGATTTCTTTAGGTTTACCTTTTCCTTTCACTTTCCCTAAGGGGATGGGAGACTCTTCAATGAAGGAAGAGGGTTTATCCCTCCTGTCTGTGTACAGGATAATCTGAGCTTTGCACACAGCTGCTAGGTATTGCTTTCCCCACTTGCTTACCCCATCATCAGGCTTGCCAGGACAGAGAGGAAATCCTCCCCAGAGTCTGGTCAAAGTCATGAACAATGTACCCAACCATGAGTTTCAATTATGCAGGAAATCAGAGGGATCCCACATGACATGAAGGCTTCACACAAGAACACCTTGAAAAAGTCTCTGTGGCAGATTGCAAAATTGTCACAAATGCCTTCCATCTCTTTGTGTGGGGTCTCTTTGCCATTCCTCCCATCAAGAAGTCTATTTCTCAATCCTTGAATCTGGACTTGGCTAATGTGACTTGCTTTGCATATTAGCAAACATGATATAACTAGAGGCATGAAAGTACTTGCACATTGGAGCCTGCCAACTCCTACTGTTCTAGATCAATGAGGCCACTGTGAAAACAAAGAGCTCAAACCAGCCTACTAGAAGAACTGAGACACACACCTCAGCAGAAAGCTTGCTAACCACCAGACATGTGAGGGGGGCCCATCCTACATTAAACAGCCCAGATGAGACGTGAAGAGTTACCACCAACTTAACCCAGCCCAAATTGCCAACCCACAGAATTGTGAGCAAATAATGATTGTTGTTTGACATCACTAAACTTTGAGGTACTTTTGTTATGAAGCAAAGGCTAACTGATACAGTCTTTTCCAACTCAAATCTTAGGACTTACCTCCATTGTTTAAGGGTGGGAGTTCAACTGTTTTCAACTCAAAGTTACCATGAGTGGGGCTGCCTTCAAAGTGCTTCTTCAGGGTCCAGCTCTTAGCATAAACCATCCTGAAGTTCCTGGAACACAGTAAAGATGTAGTCAGCTACCACGAAGTGACTGGATTATTAAGACTTCCTAGCCATTGCAATGAAGACAGACAGGAGGGTCTACTCATCATCTACTTCTCTTCATTATCATTTAATACCAACCACATTTATTATTTATTATATTTCTATTGCTGTGCAAAACACTTCAAATGCATTATCTCATTTTATCCTCCTAAGTTCCCTATTAGATAGGCATTATCACTGCCAGTACCAATGAGGAAACTGAGGCTTCCTCAGAACTCTCCAAGGCAAGGGAAAATGTAAACCAACACAGAAATTCTTCTCAGCTACCGCTAGGGTTTCACCAGGACACTCGACAGCCACCTCATGTGCAAATATTCTGTTTCTCACCTCACATAGAGCGAATCCTGAGAAAGAGGGTCAGACACAAAGAACCGAAGGGAGGAACACTCACATCTTTCAGTCTGATAAAGCAACGTTCTAAGGCAAACAGTCTCATTCTGCTGAACGCCACGGCGTGGCGCTGCTGCTCTGCTCAGTGGTGAATTTACTCTGGCACCAAAAGGGAAATCCAGGGTTTAAACTTGCCTTCACAGGGAACCAAGAGAGATGATCCAGGCTGCCCTGAGCTTTGGGATCAGGACATTTTGCTTGGACCGATCTACCCCGCATCATGTGGGAGCCTCTCCTTCCTCACGTGTGTACTGCCAGCTGACAGGCCTGTCCCCCAGCAATGTAAGCAGAAAAAGGGGTTGACGGATATAAAAAGCTGAAATAGAGCTTTGCCGACACAGAAGTCATTTTAGGCCCTCCTGACACTACTTACCCAAGTGCACCGCCTTCAGAATTTCCTAGGAGGTGTTAGAATTACAAAGGAATGCAAAAACCTCGGAAGTTAAGGATTTTATGGAAACAAATCGTCTTTGCCGAGCCAGAGAATAGCCTAACCTTATCGGAGACGATAAATCAATGCCAAAGCTCCCAGCGCTGTTTCAAAAGCAAATATTGACCTCATGCACTTGGTTGGGCTGTTCTTTGCTAGATTGAAACCCTTTGAGCACTCAAATTCCGGGCTAATTGGAGCCAGAGAACTGACGATGCCCACCCTTGCTGACCCTCAAGACTTCAATCAACTAGGACCTGGACTCCGTCGACTCAGGATGACCTTTGCCCCAATTCATAATGAATTTGCCTTTGCAGAGCCCCTTCATGAATATGCATGTATCATTAGCTTAAAACCTCCTCACTTTTCTTGTTCGGGGAGACACTACTTTGGGAAACATCCCTGGTGTTCTCCTTTACTCGCAAATAAAATCCTTCCTTTTCCTATTCTTTGCAGTCAAATGCTCTACCCCTGAGCTATACCCCCTACTTTTCCTATTCTTTGGCTCGGTTGTGTCTTTTCACTGAACACCCACCAAGAGGCGACCCCAGTTTAGGGTAACAGCAGGGCCCTGGACATCTCTGCATTGCCAGGGGAGCGATCCCGGCGGGCGGATCCGTAGTCCTGCTCTTCTACTTCTTTTCCCAAAAAGGCAGCTGAGAGCGAATTCTGAACTCGCTGCCAGTCCAGAAGCCCCCCACCCCGGAAAGAGCGTGGCCGAAGAGGCCGCAGAGTTCACGGAGTCCCACCCACCAGAGGGAGATGTCCAGGTGCAGAGTCCGCAGGCGCGCTCGCTCCTAGCTTCCCACCTCGTCGGCCTGCACACACCCGTGTCCACTAACCGAATTCCGACCCCTATCTTAATTGTCCTTCCACACTTGTCCCAGTTCCGCGGTTCCGCAAGTTACTTGGCCAGCCGCCGCCGGGGTTGGGCAGCTATGCTGAGAGCCCGGAATGCAGACAGGCCGTGCCCTTCCCTCCAGTAGGTCTCTGATTTCTCCAAGAACGTGCTGGGACTGGGAGGAACCGATCCGGACATCTGGCTTTCTAGTTTCCTCCTAGCCCAAGACTCAGAGGTTATGCAGCAAGAGGTGAGGGAGAGCAACGGGCAAACGCTCCACAATAGGGAATTCTAGAAAATCAGCAGGAGAAAACGGTGAGGATGTTTACTTACGAGAATACGCGGGCTCCACTACCTAGACACAGAACGTGTTTGAGGTTGTGCAGCGGACCTTCCACCTTAAATCCAGGCGGGTCCCGGGGGAGGGTGGGGTTTCCCGCAGGGGCGGAGCTGCTCCTGCGAGAGTGGTGGAGCCCGGGCCCGCAGAGGGCTCCGGAAGGGAAAGCCAGGATTACCCACAAGTGTGTGTGTAGGGCGTGATTCCAATGATAATGACCTCTATTGGAGCCCTGACCAGGTGGAACTGTACTTCCACTAGCGTCCTAAGTGGCAATCCGGTGGAAAGACGCCGCGTAGAAGAACGAGCCTTGGCGTCCACCGTTCAGGAAGGAAAGAGCCAAACGCAGGGTCCCCCGGCGGCCGCAGCCCAGGTCTGGCCCAGTGCTGCTTTCCATCCGCAGGATCCTCCTCAGATCACAGCTTGCCTGGTGTCCACACCTCCACCCCATGCCCAGTCCCCAAGTCTCCCTAATGAACACCTGTTTACCTTTCACAAGTCGATACAAAGGTCCCAACGTCTGTGAGCTGTGGTCAGATTCCCCCAGGCAGGAGTGAGTGCTCTTCACTGAGGCGACCTCCGAGTCAGAACAGCTAGCCCTTCACAGGGCCTTTCTGGGACTCGGGGAGGAGAGGAGAGGTGGTCTAAGGGAGGGAATGTACACAAAGCCAAAGTGCTGGTTTGGGCTACCCTGATTCGAAGCTGGTGTGTCTCCCTTTTCCTAGTGGTGCAGCTTTGAGGGAGTTCCTCAGCCTCTTCCTGCCTAAATTCACTCCTCTGCAAAATGGGGATAAGATAGTGCTTTATGGGGGCTCCCCCTAGCTGCCCACCCCGCAAAGCCTGCGACTCTTGATCTTGGGTCTGAGTTCCAGCCCCATGTTGGGTGTTTAAAAAAATAAGTAAGACATTAAAAGAAAAATAGTGCTTTATGAACATTAAATATCTTCTTTCCCCCGTTTCTTTTTTCTTCTAGAGAGAGAGCTCACCAGTGGGGGAAAGGATCCCAAGCAGGCTCGGTGCTGAGCAGGGGCTGGATCATGTGATCCTGGGATCTTACCTAAGGGGAAATCAAGGGTCCAGAGCTCAACAGATGGAGCCACCGACGCACCCCTTACGTGTCTTTTTAAAGAACAAAATGAGTTCATAAAGCTCAAGTGCTTAGAGATTACCACACAGGTGTGTGGTAAACTCAATAAACCTAGCTCCCAGTAACAAAATCTTTGGACTTCCCGGTTGACCCTAAGTCAGTCCCAGGAGCCCCACATTGTGTCTGATTCAATCATGTATCCCCATCTTCTAGCCCAATTCTTGCCAGCCATGTCATGTAAATAGTGAAACAATGCAAAGATGTTTAAGGAATTTTAAAACTACCCCTTAATTTCCTCCATTACCCTCTCACTAAGCTAACTCATGTTACCAGTGCAGTATTTACCTTTCACTCCCTTCTCTGTAGCCAGGCAGACATATACATAGAGAAGACTTTTTCCCCTGTTTTGACATCACTGGGATCATTGTCAACATGGTACTCTGTATCTTTTTTCCTTTTTCTTTTTTTTCCTTCTGCATCTTTTTTTCTTTTTTTTCTGATTTAACATCAGGGACCTGTCTCCAAGTAAAGAGATACAGATATAACTCATTACTGAAATAGTTCTTAGATCATATTTCATACTTTGGGTGTATGATACTTTATTCCTCAATGTTGAGATTTTTTTTTTTTGAGATGGTTTCTAATCTTGCTTTGCTTTGTCACTATCAACAGTGTTGCAATAAATGCCTATCTAGGAAGAGCTTTATATTATAATGATTTTATTCTTATAGGCTAGTTTCCCAAAACTGAGATTGTTAGGTCAAAGAATATGTGTTTTTAAATTTTTTAAAAATGTTTTTATTTATTTTTGAGGGAGAGACAGAGCACAAGCAGAGGAGGGACAGAGAGAGAGGGAGACATAATCTCAAGCAGGCTCCAGGCTCTGAGCTGTCAGCACACAGCCAGACGCGGGGCTCAAACTCATGAACCATGAGATCATGACCTGAGGTGAAGTCAGAAGCTCAACCAACTGAGCCACCCAGGCACTCCAAAGAATATGTGTTTTTAATATATTGAGTTGAATCACATGAAACTATTGATACTCAACCACTGTGACCTAAAGAAATCACAATTTCAAAAGGTTAAGCCTAATAACCTTGTTTTCCAAAAATAAATAGCAATTTACATTCCTCTCTTTTAAAAAAAAAATGTTTATTTATTTATTTTTGAGAGAGCATGTGCGCAGGAGCTTGGGGGAGGGGCAGAGAGCGAGGAGAGAGAAAATCCCAAGCAGGCCCCATGCCCTCAGTGCAGAGCCCAACTCGGGGTTTGATCTCATGACTGTGAGATCATGACCTCAGCCAAAATCAAGAGTCGCCACCCAGATGCCCCAGCAATTTACATTCCTACCATCAATGTATGTGAGCTTCTGTTACCTAAAGCCAATAATCAGGACTGGTGTTATTGTTGTATTCACTTTTTGCCAAACTGATCAGTGCAAATGAACTTATGCCCACAAACGGCTGAGATCTGATTTTATTCACATTTGTACCCTTGTACCTACCTGTAGTATCATTTAGAATATTTTTCTTCCAAGTTACGGAGGACTCACATTGGCTTAAAAAATATGGCTCATGCGACTGAAAAGTGCAGAAGTAGAATGGGCTTCAGGGTTGGTCTGAATCAAGACCTGGCATATTTCATCCTTACCTACAGCTTTATGTGGCATCAGCATAATCCTAAAGCTTGCTTCCCTTATGGTAACAGAATGGCTGCAGCAGCTCCACTAACCTAAAGGAAAGACAAATACCCATGTCACAAAATTCCTAGCCAGAGTCCTCTACCTCTCATTGACTGAAATGCCTCTAAACCAATCTCTGGCCAATTAAAGACTGAAAAGCTTGGACCTGGGTTACCTAAACCTATCATATGTCATCAGGGATAGGATTCCTCTTTTCCTTTTGCCAGGCTTTCAATGAACAAGGCACTGAAAGATTCAGAACTCCAAGAGAAAGACTTCTCAGTTTTCAACATAAAATGGCATTAAGTAATAATCAGACGTTAGCGGTACAGTATTGTCAGTTTTGTAGGAAACCTTGTTTGTTGGCTTCGAAGGCTTTCAACAGAAGAACTGAAAGAAATCTGGGTGTCTCTGAGAAAGTGTGTTGGATTTCTAGAACTGCCATAACAAAATACCATAGGTTGGGTGGCTCAAACAACAGAAATTTAGTTTTTCATGGTTATGGAGGCTGAAAGTCCAAGATCAAAGTGTTGGCAAGTTTGGTTTCTCCTGAGCCCATGCTTTGTGGCTTGCTGATGGCCACCTTCTTTCTGTGTCCTCACATAGTTTTTCTCTGTGTACACACATCCCTGCTGTGTCTCTCTTCTTTAAGAACACAGGTCATATTGAAGTAGAGCCCCACCTAAGAGGCTCAGTTGAATTTACTCATCTCTTTGAAGGTCCTGTCTCCAAATACAATCATGTAGATTAGAGCTCACTCATTTATGACTTCATTGAACTTTAATTACCTCTTTAAAGGTTCTATCTGAAATACGATTTATTCTCAGGTACTGGGGTTGGGCTTCAGTATATGAATTTGGGGGGAACACAGTTCAGCTCATAACAAAATGTATGTATGAAAAGTAGATGGATGCACACTGTGAGGTATAATGCAGCAATCAGAAGCACTGGGTTAGATGTACATAAAGCAACTTGGATGGATCCTAAAAACCCAATGCTGCCTAAGAAAAGAACATCATATGCCCCGACACAGTGGGGCATATAACTCAATATCATTTCTACAAATTAAAAGTATATGCCCAGAGGGGTGCCTGGTTGGCTCAGTCTATGGAACATGCAACTCTTGATCTTGGGGTTATGAATTTGAGTCCCACATTGAGTGTGGAGATTACTTAAAAACAAAATCTTAAAAAAATAAAAAATAAATACAAGCATAACCTCCAATATGCATTATGCAAGAACATTTACAAAAAAAGACAAACTATACATTAAACACACCACTCTAATTGTCTATAGTAGAAGGAGGAGAAGAGTAGAGGATGGGTCTTTTCTTAAGTACATAAATTAATGAGAGAGAGAGAATTTTGGACAGACCAGTGGTGATGATACACCGTAAATTATGATGAGTATGAAGAACTCAACCCTCTGGTCCTGAGGTCCAAAATCAAATATGAACAGTGAAGAAATTAGGATACCTCTCTTCTTAGCAGGGTGACAGAAAGCTTTTGCCACAGTCCAGCTCCACAGACACAAGACAACCTATGTCCCTCTTTTTCCTCTAAAATATTTGGCCCATATGGTGACATCCAATTGCAACATATCCTTTCCGATTTGGGATGCAGAGAGTTTATGGTTTTCTCTATTATCCAACAGAAACATTGCAAAGTAACCAAAGTGGCAAGCATGTACAATTAATGGCAAAGAGCCAGATATAAACACTTAGAAAAATATTTCATGCTTGGTATTGCCTGTCCAATATCCACTTACCCCTCATTTTTCCTGCAAACATATCCTAATTTTGTTCAGGGTAGCAGTGTGCCCAGTTAAAGAACTCTGCTTTCCAGATTCCCCTGCAGCTGGGGTTTTGACACAGTTCTAGTCAGTAAGATAGAAACAGAACTCTAATACCTAATGGGTAGGGATTTTAGGAAAGTTATTGTTTTCCTGATTAAGATGAAAAGGGACAAACTTAATAGACATGATTTTTTTTTAAGTAAGCTCTAAGCCCAATGTGGGGCTTGAACTCACAACCCTGAGATCACGAGTCACATGCTCTACCAGCTGAGCCAGCCAGGTGCCCCCAGATTGGCATCTTTTGTCCTTGGTCTTTCTTCCTGCTTGGGATGTGGAGATACTGCCCAGTGGTACAACAAACATTTTGTGACTATGGAAGAAAGCCTTTCACTACAGACAGCAGTAGAAGAAGAGAAAAGGTGTCTGGTTTCCTGAGCAGTTGCAGAAGCTCTGGACTTTCTACTTTGGACTCCTTGTTATATGAAAAAAATAAATAAATAAAAAGGTTTTCAAGCCATTGTGATTTTGGTTTCTGGAACCACTGAATGCAGCCCTACATCTGGGGAATGGAACAAGATAAGCCTGTACCACCATGCTCCTGTCGTGAGAATTTATCAAGGCTATCTTTCTTCTAGATAAAGAGAGGACAATCATGACTATTGGTCAAGAAGCCCTTTCTGCCTGTGGGGTGAGAATTTACAAAGCTTACCCAGCATGCACGGACTAGATTTGGGGGAAATATCTGCAGTGCTCACTACATTATTAAACAAGATTGTTGAAAAGATTGTGACATGGGATATAAAGTACCGGCAAGTGGCAAACCTCCAAAACATCTTCATTTCCCTCCCCTCTTCTCTATCTTGTTTTTTTTTAAGCCATTAAAAAATACTTATTGACACCTTTTAGAATGGATAAAATAAAAGACAAGGAAAAAAAAAAAACAAGAAACAACAAGTGTTGATGAGGACGTGGAGAAAAAGGAACCCTCATGCACTGTTGGTAAGAATGTAAACTGGTGCAGCCACTGTGGAAAACAGTATGGAGGTTCCTCAAAAAATTAAAAATAGCAATATTATATGATCCAATGATTCCACTATTAGGCATTAATGAAAATAAAAACACAAACTTGAAAAGACAGATGCACCCCTACGTTACTGCAGCATTATTATAACCAAGACATAAAAGCAACCTAAGTGTCCATCAATAGATGAATGTACAAGGAAAACAGCACACATGCGCGCGCGCGCACACACACACACACACACACACACACACACAAGAATATTACACAGCCATAAAAAGGGATGTGATTGTGTCATTTGAGACAGCAAGGATTGACCTAGAGGGTATTATGCTAAGTGAAATAAGTCAGACCGAGAAAGACAAATACCATATGATTTCACTCACAAATGGAATCTAAAAAAATTGAATAAACAAACAAAAAGCAGAATCAGAACTATAAATACAGAGAGCAAATCAATGGTTGCTAGAAGGGAGGGAGGTGAGGATTGGGCAAAATGGGTGAAGGAGAGTGGGAGATATAAGCCTCCAGTTATGGAATGAATAAGTCAAGGGAATAAAAAGCACAGCATAAGGAATAGAGTCAATCATATTGTAATAGTGATGTAATGGGACAGAGGTAGCTATACCTGTAGTGAACACAGCATAATGTATAAGTGTGTCAAATCACTAAGTTGTACACATGAAACCAATGTAACACAGTATGTCAAGTATACTCAAATTAAAAAAAATTACTTCTTGAGTACCTATTGTGAACAAAGCATGTTTCAGGTAAGGTACATCAGAGTTCAAAAATGAGAAAGACACTCTCTGATATTGAATATTGGAAGAGCTGATAAAATCACAGGTATGAAAAGTCTTTGTAAAGCAAATAAGAGTTATAGAAAGAAAGTGCCAGCAACAAAGTCTGCCTTGAACACTTACTTGCTTGACATTAAATGGAAGGTATGGATAAGATGTGACCACTCTGGGCCAACCAGAATCTCTTTCTCAGTCAGTCATTGTGGCTCAGGCTTATGAATGAAGTGAGTGTTATGATGATTAAGCTCAATCAAGGCTGTTACATCATCACAGAGTTAGTTAGAATATGTCTTAAAGGATTAAGGAAGATTTTCCCTTACTTTGCTTTAGGACAAAATCTTAATTCAGTGCTCTGATGTTAGGTTTCAAAGAGCTCTGATCTAGCGAGCTGAGGGAACACTCCACTTAAAACAATATAGTCACACAAATAATAAGAGAATGCAAATAATTCAGATAATACAGATGTGTAGAGCATAAAAAGCAAAAGTCGTTATTTGTTTCGTGGAAATTACTTGATGGCTTTCTATGGCAATGCACTTGAAAAACAGACAGACCTGTCTTCCCTGTCTTTTCTACAACTTCCATTGCATTGGTCCAGTGAGATAAGGCTTGTGAAATTATTAGAAAACTGGATAGTAATATTGGTCTCATAAGTGAAAGAATCCCTTAATAAACATAAGACACTATGTTTGGAGAGATAACAATTATGCCTCTTCCCACACAGAACTATGACGTGTGGCTGGTGCAGCACCAACTAGGAGCCTTTGGTATCTAGTATTTCTTTCTTCTTTTTAAATTAAAAAAAATTTATTTTAGAGAAAGAGATAGAGAGATTGAGAGCACAAGAGGAGGAGAGGGGCAGAGAGACAGAGAAAGAATCTTAAGCAGACTCCACACTCAGTGGGGAGCCCAACGTGGGGTTCAATCACACAACCCTGGGATCTTTTTTTTTTTTAATATAATTTATTGTCAAGTTAGCTAACATACAGCATATACAGTGTGCTCTTGACTTCAGGAGTAGATTTCCACGATTCATCACTTACATACAATAAACACCCAGTGCTCATCCCAACAAGTGCCCTCTTCAATGCCTTTCCCCCCCCAAAAATTAGCCCCCAGCTTGTTCTCCGTATTTAAGAGTCTCTTATAGTTTGCCTCTCTGTTTGAAACTATTTCTTCCCCTTTCCTTCCCCCACGGTCTTCTGTTAAGTTTCTCAAATTCCACATATGAGTAAAACATAGGATATCTGTCTTTTCTCTGACATTTCACTTAGAAATAATACCCTCCAGTTCCATATACATTGTTGCAAATGGCAAGAGTTCATGCTTTCTCATTGCCAAGTAGTATTCCATTGTATATATAAACCACATCTTTTTTTTTATTTTTTTATTTTTTTATTATATGAAATTTATTGCCAAATTAGTTTCCATACAACACCCAGTGCTCATCCCAAAAGATGCCCTCTTCAATGCCCATCACCTACCCTCCATCCTCAGTTTGTTCTCAGTTTTTAAGAGTCTCTTATGCTTTGGCTCTCTCTCCCACTCTAACCTCTTTTTTTTCTTTTTTTTTTCCTTCCCCTCCCCCATGGGTTTCTGTTAAGTTTCTCAGGATCCACATAAGAGTGAAAACATAAGGTATCTGTCTTTCTCTGTATGACTTATTTCACTTAGCATAACACTCTCCAGTTCCATCCACCTTGCTACAAAGGGCCACATTTCATTCTTTCTCATTGGCACATAGTACTCCATTGTGTATATAAACCACAATTTCTTTATCCATTCATCAGTTGATGGACATTTAGGCTTTTTCCACAATTTGGCTATTCCTGAGAGTGCTGCTATAAACATTGGGGTACAAGTGCCCCTATGCATCAGTACTCCTGTATCCCTTGGGTAAATTCCTAGCAGTGCTACTGCTGGGTCATAGGGTAGGTCTATTTTAATTTTTTGAGGAACCTCCACACTATTTTCCAGAGCGGCTGCACCAGTTTGCATTCCCACCAACAGTGCAAGAGGGTTCCCGTTTCTCCACATCCTCTCCAGCATCTATAGTCTCCTGATTTGTTCATTTTGGCCACTCTGACTGGCGTGAGGTGATATCTGAGTGTGGTTTTGATTTGTATTTCCCTGATGAGGAGCGACGTTGAGCATCTTTTCATGTTCCTGTTGGCCATCTGGATGTCTTCTTTAGAGAAGTGTCTATTCATATTTTCTGCCCATTTACTCACTGGATTATTTGTTTTTCGGGTGTGGAGTTTGGTGAGCTCTTTATAGGTTTTGGATATTAGCCCTTTGTCTGATATGTCATTTGCAAATATCTTTTCCCATTCCATCGGTTGCCTTTTAGTTTTGTTGATTATTTCCTTTTCAGTGCAGAAGCTTTTTTTCTTCATGAGGTCCCAATAGTTCATTTTTGCTTTTAATTCCCTTGCCTTTGGGGATGTGTCAAGTAAGAAACTGCTGCAGCTGAGGTCAGAGAGGTTTTTTTCCTGCTTTCTCCTCTAGGGTTTTGATGGTTTCCTGTCTCACATTCAGGTCCTTCATCCATTTGGAGTTAATTTTTGTGAATGGTGTAATAAAGTGGTCTAGTTTCATTCTTCTGCATGTTGCTGTCCAGTTCTCCCAGCACCATTTGTTAAAGAGAGTATCTTTTTTCCATTGGATATTCTTTCCTGCTTTGTCAAAGATTAGTTGGCCATAAATCTTTGGGTCCAACTCTGGAGTCTATATTCTATTCCATTGGTCTTCTATTTTTAATTTTTTGTGGAACCTCCACACTGTTTTCCAGAGCGGCTGCACCAGTTTGCATTCCCACCAACAGTGCAAGAGGGTTTCCATTTCTCCACATCCTCGTCAGGAGCTGTTGTTTCCTGAGTTGTTCATTTTAGCCACTTTGACTGGAGTGAGGTGGTATCTCAGTGTGGTTTTCATTTGTATTTCCCTGATGATGAGCGATGTTGAGCATCTTTTCATATATCTGTTGGCCATCTGGATGTCTTCTTTGGAGAAGTGTCTATTCATGTGTTCTGCCCATTTCTTCACTGGATTATTTGTTTTTTATTATTTATTTTATTATTTGCTAAGTTCTTTATAGATTTTGGATACTAACCCTTTATCCGATATGTCATTTGAAAATATCTTCTCCCATTCTGTCGGTCGCCTTTTAGTTTTGTTGATTGTTTCCTTTGCTGTGCAGAAGCTTCTTATCTTGATGAGATCTCAATAGTTCATTTTTGCTTTTATTTTCCTTGCCTTTGGAGATGTGTCGAGTAAGAAGTTGCTGCAGCTGAGGTCAAAGAGGTTATGACCTGTTTTCTCCTCTAGGGTTTTGATGGTTTCCTGTCTCACATTTAGATCTTTCATCCATTTTGAGTTTATTTTCCACAACCCTGGGATCTTGACCTGAGCTGAAATCAAGAGTCAGATATTCAACTGACTGAGCCACACAGGCACCCCAGTATCTAGTATTTATAATCCTCATAACAGTCCAGAGAAGCAAATATTATTATTATCTTCCTCAGAAGCCTAAAGAACCTGAAGTTCTAAGAGTTGAAATCAGTTAGACAAGCTCACAGAGCTAGTCAGTAGGAGGGTTGAGATTTGAATCCGAATTAACATGCTCCAAAGCCCTGCACTTTTCACTGTTCCATGTTACCTACCAATATAAGTGAGATGGATTCCTCTTGTAGGCAAGAACAAACGTGGGAAAGATCACACTTATGGGATCTCTGTAAACAACTATTAGTAATGTTATTTTGTACATACAAATATACTTGTCTTGGAATGTCACTCTCTCACCTTGGTTTCCTCTCTTAGTCCCTCTTCCCACCTTCCTCTCCACTTGGCTGGTGTCTGATGTAATTCCGTGGCAGAGCTCCTTTCTGTCGCATGAAGGCTGTGGCTGGGACTGGGAAAGAGAAAATACAAAATGAATCTGAATATGTACTATTGGTTAGGACAGGAGCTGGCAAACTGTATGACCCTCTGGTCAAATCCAGCCTACAATTTTTATATAGCTGGCAAGCAAAAAATGGTTTTAACATTCTTAAAAATTATGGAAAAGAACCACAAAACATAAAGTTTATCATCTGAGTCATTTTCAAGTGTACAGTTCCATAGTGTCAACTATATTCACGTTCTTGTGCAACAGATCTCTAGAACTATTTTTGGAAAACTAAAACTCCATACCCTCCAAATGACCACACCCCATTGCCATCTCCCCCTAGCCCTTGGTACCCACAAGTCCATTTTTTATGTCTACAAATTTGACCTCTTCAGATGTCTTCTATGAGTGAAGTCATATAGCTTTTGTCTTTTTGTGATGTGCTTATTTCACGTAGCATAATTTTCTTTTTAAAAACTTAAAAAATATTTTTTAATGTTTTGTTTTATTTATTTTTGAGATAGAGACAGAGCATGAGTGGAGGAGGGGCAGAGAGAGGGAGACACAGAATCAGAAGCAGGCTCCAGGCTGTCAGCACACAGCCTGATGCGGGGCCCAAACCCACAAACCGCAAGATCATGACCCGAGCTTAGCCGACTGAGCCACCCAGGTGCCCCATCTTTTAAAAAACTTTTTAAAGTTCTTATGTATTTATTTTGATAAAGAGAGTGAGCATGGGAGGGGCAGAGAGAGAGAAGGAGAGAGGGAGAGAGAGAGAGAGCGAGAGAGCGAGAGAGAGAGAGAATCCCAAGCAGTCTCCACATTCAGCACGGAGCTGGGCTTCCTAAGCTCAGAGTTCCTCTGCTGTGATATCAAGCCACTGCATGTGCAGTATTCACCTGGGCTCCCCTATATTGCCCCTGTGGGCTAGGGTGGGGTGCAGGTGGGGAGCCAATGTGAACATGAACTTCATCCTGCTTGCTGGGCTATAAATAATAAAGTCCTTTTTCTCTGACCAAGGAGTCTGTGTCTTCTGCCATCATCTGTGAAACTGTGGCAGGCTAACTTGCTAGCTTGCAAAGGAAGGTAAAAATCTCAACCCCTTCACGGTTCCTGACAATTACAAAGTACAAAAGCATGCAGTCATATATAAGGAAGCACAATTTGGCAAACAAAAATGATTATAAAAATAATTTCATTTTTCACTCCTATCTCTAAATGAATATTTAAAGGATTCAATTTATAATTATCTTACTGTACAACCATGGCACCATCCAGCTTCTTCCACATACAGTTATGGTCCCCATCTTATCTCCTAGTTTGAAGGATATTCCAAATGACCCATGGAATCTAAATCTATCTGGCCATTATCCAAAATCACTGATCGGTGGCCAAGGGGTAGAGTAAAGAGTGTTTTAAGAGAACTGGCATTTCTGAACTCCCTCCAATATCTTGACTGACCCCTTCCTCATTGATTCTGGTGTGTGATGCACAATTCCTAGCATCTTCTTCCCAAACACCCAACTTCAGAGCAACTATATAGTTTTGTCCCTGTTACTTCTCAGTCCACTCAGACCACTGACATCCTGATGGCTGACCCAGGCCTAAAAGAAATACAAGTCACCAAGAAGGACATCTAGGAAACCCTGAGTGTGTGAGTGTGTGTGTGTGTGTGTGTGTGTGTGTGTGTGTGTCAAACACTATTAGAACAATGATTAGTGGTACTAGCTCCAGACAGAAAACCTAAGTGGTGGACTGCCTGGTTCTTCCATCATGATTTACATATCTTCAAGCCTGAAGGAGGAGCACAGTTACTTGAGTTCTCTCACCACGATGGAAGTTGGGGGCACCTGGGTGGCTCAGTCAGTTAAGTGTCTGACTCTTGATTGTGGCTCAGGTCATGATCTCACAGTTGGTAAATTCAGCCCCATGGCAGGCTCTGTGCTGACAGTGCGAAGCCTGCTTGGGATTCTCTCCCTTCCTCCCTCTCTGCCCCTCCCCTGCTTGCACTCTCTTTCTGTCTCTCAAAATGAATAAACATTTTCTTTAAATGATGAAAGTTGTCAGACCAAAGCCCTTTGGATCCCAGTGTATTTACTCTGTCTTTTACCATTCTTTGTCACGCCAAGTTTAACGAGGGCATAGAATAGATAACAAGAGAATGTTGTTCCGGAGAGGCTGGACTCCTGGTAAGTCCCAGTACACAGAGGGTGGCTGTGGGGATAGATCACCAGAGCCTTGCCCCTCCAAATGTGATCCCTTGACCAGCAGCATCAGCACCAGCTGTGAGCTTGTTAGAAATGCAGAATTTCAGGTCCCACTTCAGACTTACTGATTCAGAAACTACAGTTTCAACAAGATTCTTGGATGATTCAGATGCATATTTTACAGACTGAGAAGTATTGCGTTAAAACTTTCTATGTGGGAAACCCACAGAAATACAAGTTCTGCTTTGTTAATGATGACCTGGGTGTGAGACAGAGCGTGTGTAATCCAAATGGCCTTGTAGCCCCTAATACTCTTCACACATCATTGTGGGTTTTGCGCCATCATCCCAGGAAATGTCTCCCAATCCTGTCTGGCATTCTGAAGCCATGTAATCTGTTCTGGGGTCTCTGATTGCTATCTCCTTATCTTGTACTGGGTATCATCTCCCTGATGCTTAGCTGTCTGCTCCACCCAATTCCACCTTACATCCTCACCTCCACATGGCCATGGGACAATCTCATCCTGCCTGCATCCCACAAGCCCCATGTTAGCCCTCCCAAATTCTGCTTGTGTGGGAGTGGGGTTTAATGACACACATCCACCTCCCTGCTAGAGTTCTACATGCCCAGCTAGAAGCCTTTGGCCAGGAAAAAGTGAATCAGTAAGAAAGTGGTCTATAGGAGCACCTGGCAGCTCAGTCAGTTGAGTATCTGACTCTTGATTTCGGCTCAGGTCATGATTCCAGGATCGTGGGATTGAGTCCCACATTAGGCTAGAGCGTGGAGCCTACTTGGGACTCAATCTCTCTCTCTCTCTCTCTCTCTCTCTCTCTCTCTCTCTCCTTCCCTCCCTCTACCCCTCTCTCCTGCTTGTGTTTGCTCTCTAAAATTAAAAACAAACAGTCTATGGTCTTTGATTTTTCTGGAAGGCTTGGGAGAAGAAACATCTCTTGGCTGGGTCCCATAGCAGAGGCTAAGGGCTCTGGCTAGACACTTCTGGGCATGTTTGTTTTGGCTGAGGCTGAAATGCAATGCTGGTGTTTGCTACTGCCTTCACTACACTTGTCAGGCTTCGTGAAAAGCCTCTTGACAGGAAAGGAACAAGGAATGAGGCGTTGGCAGAGTCGGCAGGGCATAAAGCCCAATTTTAATAACCTATGGGTTCTTTTATTTATGTGCTTTTCTTTCCCTGGTTTTGACATTCTGACTTTTAATTACCATTATCATAGTGGGTATGAATTTTAGTCCAACTTAGTTCAGGTAAGATTCCAAGGTTCTTCACTGTAATTACTGCCTAGCAAATGCCTTCAGCTTCCTTGCTTTTCTCTTCCTTTATCAGTCACCTTGGCATAATACTAACCCTGAGTAAAAATGATTGCCTTTTTCACATCTGCTCATGAGCAGCTAAACATTACTGGAGAAAACCACACAACCACTGGTTTTGCTCAACCCCACCCAACAATCCCAGTCATTCTCCAGTAAATTTGCTTTCTCACACAGTGTGATAACAATTTTATATTTTCACTTCTGTTCTCAAGTCTTATCCTTTAAGAGATAATCTTACCTTAGGTTTCATTAAGAAAATAGAAACCATTAGATCAGAGACCTTGACTTTTCATGGTCAAAGTTACAAATTTCTCTGCATGTGTACACATCTTCCCTTTTCTTCCTCTGATGATGAGGGAAGCCATCTCCTCCTACTGAAGGTTCATGAACTTGGATTGCATCCCTTCTAACTTCTTAGGCTACTTAGGTTATTTCTTTTCTCCTGCATAATCAACCTCTTTTGTATCAACTAGAGTACTTTCGACAACAAATAAAAAGGCAAAAACCCCTTGTAGACTAAAGGCTCTCAAATTTATATCCCCTGCTTCCACTCAGGAGCCATCCATATCTGAGTGGGTATTATGCTAATTAGTAAATTCTTATGTCCTTAAACTTCCCATGTAAAACCTTACCATGGAGAATATTTCTGAAGTGACTGTTTACCTAAGTTTACACATTATTTCGACAAAAAGTAAATAGATATATGTTTGTACATCGGAAATGTTTTTCCTCCCTTTAAAAACAGAGCCAATGCCAGTGTTTAAATTATATTTTTGGTGCAAAATCCTTGTAACCACCATCCTGTTATGAAGCATGCCAGGGAGTGGGTGCTGGAACTGTGTTTAGCTTTCCCCTTTTGTCTATGCAACCAATCAGGTTTCGTTTCCCTTATTAGATGGTTGGTTTTAAAAAGTGCTTCATTCAAGAATTCTGAGGGAAGGCTAAGAAAAACAGAAACCATTGTAAATTATGGGGTTTATCCATCAGACATTTATAACTGACTGTGCAGGAATGGGTAGCATCCTCTAGTGGACAATTTGGAACTGGCATAAGTCTCTGTTGGGTGCTTTGGAACCAGTTAGAGGTACAGGGCCAGGTTGAGTTCTCTCCAGAATTTCTTCTCAATGAGATTTTATCTGTGGTTTCCTGGTGGTCAGCAAATACACAACTGGCTTCTGTCTTCCTGATGACCTAGCAGGTCCAGGATATAAGCCCAGTAAGAGTGGGGTGTGTGTGTTGTGTAATTTGTGTCCTTGCCTCCAATGAGAATAACAGAGGAGGGGAGAATTGTAAAATGAGTTTCTCCACATTAGTGACTGAGTGGGCTAAATAGCTAAAAGGCAAATAGATGTTTAAAAAGCAAGAATTAATAGAGTCAGATACTACCACTCTCCCATTCTTCAAGTGGGTGGCTGGTAGAAGAGATAAGGAAGAAACAGATATTAATTTTTAAAAAGATAGGCATATGTAAAGAAAACAAGAGAGAGGGTATATTCATATGAGTCTGACAAAATTTAAAAATGGGTTTGGCAATGAAATTGGTGGTGTTCTGACTCCATAAATCACCTCACTCACATGACCAGACCTCTGGGCTAACAGATATGACCAAAATGAAGTTCAAAAGCAATGCTGGTTTTGAGTTAGCCTTTTTTTTTTTTTTTTGCCTTCCTAGTTTTAGAACATTCTTAAAAATCTTTTAAAAAGATCTTATAGTACCAATTCCTTGCCTTAGAAGTATAGAGAACTTTAAAACACTATAATATCCCAAGTTGTATATAGATTGGTTGTTTTTCAACCATTTATTGATTTGGGGGTATGTAGGTGTAACTTTTGTTCACTTAATTCAAGTCAACTTTTGGGCCAAGCAATTCAATGTAAGTGTGAAAAAAAGTATGCTCAATTTGAATGGGAAGACCTTTTAAAAGTCTTATACCAGAAATTATAACAAGGTTTTCTCTCACTTCAGGTGACTTTTGGCCAGATTGGCCAGTAGTCATCTAGCATAGTGGTACAAATGTCATCTATCTGGGAGTGTGAATTACAACACCCCACTGCTCTAGTTGGACAGTGTAGATCCACTAGGCTAAAATCCATGGTTAGAGCAGTTTCTTATCTTTACTGTTTCACCATTGGAGACACAGAAAAAGCCAATCGACTCTAAATTATTTTCCCCAGATTATTCACCTGGTAGATGAAACAATTTGTGCATCAGTTGAAATGTATTTATTGAATGCTAATTACATAAAGACACTAAAAGAATACAAAGAATTAGAAGGCATGGCCTTAGTGGCTTCTTTTGAAAGTTAATTTTTATTTTGAGGAGGGGAGGGGCAGAGAGAGAGGGAGAGAGAAAGAATCCCAGGCAGGCTCTGCACTGACTGATCTCATGAACCATGAGATCATGACCTGAGCCAAAGTCAGACGCTTAAGTGACTGAGTCACCCAGGTGTCCCCTTAGTGTTTTTTAATAGAATTTTTTTAATTCTTAAATTTTTTTTTTAATGTTGATTTTTGAGAGAGAGAGAAAGACAGTGAGCTTGTGAGGGGCAGAGAGGGTGACACAGAATCTGAAGCAGGGTTCAGGCTTTGAGCTGTCAGCACAGAGTCAGATGTGGGGCTAGAACTCATGAACCAGGAGATCATGACCTGAGCCAAAGTTGGATGCTTAACCAACTGAGTCACCCAGGCACCCCTTTAATAGACTTAAAAAAAAATTTTTTTTAACATTTATTTATTATTGAGAGACAGAGAGACACAGAGCATGTGCAGGGGAGGGGCCGAGAGATGGAGAGACACAGAATCTGAAGCAGGCTCCAGGCTCTGAGCTGTCAGCACAGAGCCCAACACGGGGCTCAAACTCACAAACGGTGAGATCATGACCCGAGCTGAAGTCGGATGCTTAACCGACAGAGCCACCCAGGCGCCCCAATAGACGTTTTCAAAGAGCAATTTTAGGTTCACAGCAAGACTGAGAAGAAGGTACAGAGATTTCCCATATGGCCCCACATATGCATAGCCTCCCTTATTATTAACGTCTTCTACCAGAGTGGTACATTGGTTACAATTAAGTAGCCTACATTGACACATCATAATCGCCCCAAATGCATAGTTTATACTAGTGTTCATTCTTGGTGTTGTACATTCTATTTGTTTGGACAAATGTATAATGACATGTACTTGTCATTACAGTGTCATACAGAACATTTTCACTGCCCTACAAATTTTCTGTGTTCTGCCTTTTCATCCCTCCCTCTTGCCTGGCAACCACTGATCTTTTTACTGTCTCCATATATAGTTTTGCCTTTTCCAGAATGTCATATAGCTGGAATCATACAATATGTAGCCTTTTAAGATTGGCTTTTTTCACTTAGTGATAGGCATCTAAGCTTCCTCTATGACTTTTCATGGCTTGACAGCTCATTTCTTTGTAATACTAAATAATGTTCCATTGTCTGGAGGTACTTCAGTTTGTCCATTTCACCTGTGGAAGGACAGCTTGGTACTTCCAGGTTTGGGCAAGTATGAATAAGGCTTCTATAAACATCTATGTGCAGGTTTTTGTGTGAACATAAATTTCCACTTCCTTTGGGTAAATACCAAGGAGTGCAATTGCTGGATTATATGGTAAGAGTATACTTAGTGCAGTGTTTTTTTTTTTTTTTAATGTTTATTTATTTTTGAAAGAGAGAGAGAGAGAGAGAGAGAGAGAGAGAGAGAGAAAGACAGAGCGCAAGTGGGGGAAGGGCAGAGAGAGAGGGAGACACAGAATCTGAAGCAGGTTCCAGGCTCTGAGCTGTCAGCACAGAGCCCAAAGTGGGGCTTGAATCCATGAGCAGTGAGATCATGACCTGAGCCCAAGTTGGACACTTAGCTGACTGAGCCACCCAGGTGCCTGGTTTGTTGTTTTTTTTTTTTTTTTAAAGTAATCTCTGTGCCCAATGTGGGGTTCAAACTCATGAGCGTGAGGTCCAGGGTGGCATGCCCTACCAACTGAGCCAGCCAGTGTCCCAGAGTATGTTTAGCTTTATAAGAAAACATCAAACTGTCTTCCAAAGCATCTGTACCATTTTACATTTCCACCAGCATTCAATGAGAGCTCCTGTTGCTCCACATCCTTGCTAGCGTTTGGTGTTGGCAGTGTTTCAGATTCTGGCCATTCTAATTGGTATGTAGTGATATCTCATTGTTGTTTTGTTTTGTATTTCCTTGATGACATATGATGCAGAGCATCTTTTCATATACTAATTTTACATTGATATACTCTCTTTGGTGAGATGTCAAGATCTTTGGCCCATCTTTTAATCAGGTTATCTGTTCTCTCATTGTTGAGTGTTTTATTTTTTTAAGATTTTTATTTTTAATCAATCTCTACACCCAATGTGGGGCTCAAATTCACAACCCCGAGATCAAGAGTTGCATGCTCCTCTGACTGAGCCAGCCAGGCACCCCTCTCTTTGTTTAGTTTTAAGAGTTCTTTGTATATTTTGGATAATAGTCCTTCATCAGATGTGTCTTTTGCAAATATTTTCTCTCAGTTTGTGACTCATCCATTCTCTTGAGCTTGCCTTTCACAGAGCATAAGTTTTTAATTTTAATGAAGTGTAGCTTATCAATTATCTCTTTCATGGATCGAATCTTTGGTGTTGTATTTTTTAAGTCACCACCATAGTCCAGTTGACTGAGCTTTTTAAACCATAATTTCATTTTTAAATATATGTGAATTAAGGCATTTCTTCCTCCACTTTGAAGGGAGTGATTTAAATTTTGAGACTTTCTGCTATGTGTGTAAATTAATTATGCTTGTACTTATAAAATTTCAAATGTTACTTTTATTTTTTTTTAAGTTAATTTATTTATTTTGAGAGACAGAGTGAGAGTGAGAGCACAAGTGGGGTAGGGGCAGAGAGAGGGAAAGAGAATTCCAAGTAGGCTCCATGCTGTAAGTGCAGAGCCCAATGTGGGGCTCAAACCCATGAACTGTGAGATCATTACCTGAGCTGAGATCAAGAGTTGGAGGCTTAACCAACAGAGCCACCAAGGCATCCCTCAAATGTTACTTTTAATAGAGACTTACCTTTTGGAACAAGTTTGTGTGCTTATTCCAAATGTAACAAGTTAACATCAAGTGAAATAAAGTTTATGGAAGTCTCAAGACCATGCTGATGCTCTAAAACCAATTGTGTTCCATATGACTTTCCACTATGGTTTATCAAAGCCTAGAAATAATGTAGAGTTCAATCTCAATTACCAGAATCCTAAATACAGTTGTCATCAAGTTGCTAATCACAAACTTGGTTAGCCTATGAACCTACTAACTCATTGAAGTCATTTGGCAAAGGGTTATCTGTGAAGAAATCACTATTTACCATGCTTATTATTTCTCCTTTCATATACCTTAGGAAGAAATTCAAGGTACAGATAATTGGTCTGTAGAAACTGCATCTCAAAATTCCATCTGTGATCATCTAATATTGAACTTTGGACTATAATAAGTGGAACCAAAGGCCAGAGTGTAAGTAATAAGGATATTTTGGCTTAAGATGTTATTACTCAGATAGGTTATAGTGGTCAACCAAACCTACCCAGATGATTTTTCTGATTTATTGAACATGTTTTTACCTAAGCAGTTGAGTCACAGGTAATAACAGCCTCAAACCCCAAAAATTTGATGACTTTTCAGTTTCCTTCATATTTACATAAACACCAATCTTGGCGTTTTATATATTTCTAGGAACTTTTGCATCTCATCCAAATTTTCCAATTTACTACCCATATAGGAGTTTTCCTGATATTTTATTCCAGATTCTGATTCATGGAGTTTCCTATGGTGAGAGAGAAGAAGTGAGACATAGGTGGGTCAACACTTTTAGAGCACCTTGTTCACCTCTCTGAGTAGGGTAATTCTTACCAGGATGTAGCCCCCTGACCCTGGTCTGGCCTGGCTTTTTGTGACCCTCCTTGGCTGCCCTCTGGTTTGCCTTCCCTTCCCTCGGAGTTCTAACCCTGGATTAGGGATACTCCTTCATGGTGCCAGCCATAGTGACTAAAGGGGGCTAAAGAGAGCTCTAAGGGTTACAGAGCAAAAGAAGTAGTAAATGCATCGCATGCTTTAACAGATACAGCATTTCTTTTGGGGGTGATGAAAAGTTCTGGAACTAGATCATGGAAATGGCTGTCGGCCACTGTTAAGGTACTTAATGCCATTGAATTGTACATTTTATTTATTTATTTATTTTAAAATGTTTATTTATTTTTGAAATAAAGAGAGAGCAGGTAAGCAAGCAGGGGAGGCACAGAGAGAGAGAGAGATGGAGACAGAGGATCCAAAGCAGGCTCTGTGCTGTCAGTGCAGAGCCTGACGCCGGGCTCGAACCCACGAATGTGAGATCATGACATGAGCCAAAGTCGGATGCTTAACCAACTGAGCCACCCAGGTGCCCTATTTTAATTTTATTTTTTAATTTAATTAATTCATTTTAAGTAATCTCTACATTCAACGTGGTGTTCAAACTCATGGCCCTGAGATCAAGAGTCGCACGCTCTTCTGACTGAGCCAGCCAGGTGCCCCTGAACTGTACATTTCAAAAATGGTCCAGATGGTAAATTTTATGTGTATTTTACCTCAATAAAAAGAATTAATCTCAGATGTGGGGCAAGACACTCCTCTGAGTTTCTGAGTTCCTTGTTTCCTTTTCCCCTTAGCCTCAGGGGTAGCTGTTACCCTTTGCATTTACTCTTTCTTTCTTTCTTTCTTTCTTTCTTTCTTTCTTTCTTTCTGTTTATTTTTGAGAGACAGAGACAAAGTGTGAGTGGGGGAGGAGCAGAAACAGAGGGAGACAGAATCTGAAGCAGACTCCAGGCCTACTGAACTGTCAGCACAGAGCCTGACGTGGGGCTTGAACTCATGAAACATGAGATCATGACCTGAGCTGAAGTCGGTTGCTTAACCGGCTGAGCCACCCAGGCACCCCGTATTTACTATTTCTTTTTAATAAAATTTACCATCTTAGCCATTTTGTGCAGCCATCACCATGATCTAGTTCCAGAACTTTTCATCATCCATTAAGCATGCATTTATTATATATTACTGTAATTCCTTTGGCTCTGAGGAGAGAGTGTGGTTATCACCGAAGCAGGCTGCCTGCTGCTGTGGCGAAGAAACTGCTGAAAGCTAACAGCTGCCGCCCGTGTGGTGACTAAGACCCTGACTGGAGATTTATCCATTTCCTAGGACTGCTGTAACAAATCACCATGAGCTGGCTGGCTTAAAACTACAGACCCTTACTCTCTCACAGTTCTTGAGGTTATAATTCTGAAATCAAGCTGTTGGCAGAGTTGGTTCCTCCTGGGGCCTCTGAGAGCAAACCTTTCCATGCCTCTCTCCTAGTTTCTGGCAGCTGCTGACAATCCTTGGCATTCCCTGGGTTGGGGTAGCGTAACTCCAATCTCTGCCTCTGTCTTCACATGGTCATTTTCCCTGTGTGTCTGGCTGCTTTCTTATTAAGGGGACAAGAGTTGTTGGATTAGAACCCACTTGTATCCAGCATGACTTCATTTTCTTTTTTTCATTTTTTAAAAAAAGTTTATTTAAAGAGAGACAGGGAAAGCACGTGAGGTGGAGGGACAGAGAGAGAAAGAGAGAGAGAGAGAATCCCAAGCAGGCTCTGTGTTATCAGCACAGAGTCAGCCTCTGGACTCCATCCCATGGCCATGAGATCATGACCTGAGCCAAAGTCAAGTCAGATGCTTAACTGACTTAACTGCCACCGAGGTGCCTCCAACATGACTCTATTTTAACTAATTACATCTGCAAAGCCTCTGTTTCCAACAAAAAGTTCACATTCACAGGTACAAGAGGTTAGGACTTGAACATGTCTTTTGGGGGGAGACATGAATCAACCCATAGTAGGAGCCATCACCAACATGGTGGCAAAGAAAGTGGTGCTGAACAGGGAATTTTGCATATTGATCTGTTTGAGAAAAAAAATGCAATGCTCTTTTCCTTTTCCAGCCTTGCAGTGTGCCCCAGCACCCTCTGTAGGTAGAGTTTAACAGTCAGGTGGCCATGGGGGAAATGCAGTCTGCAGAGTCCTGTTCCCCAGGGCAAGGAATTGTGAGATTGCAACTCAGAGGCACTAAATTAATATCCACCACAGTTCTGTCTGCTCTGAAGTGAGCTTTTCCTCTGCTAGTTTGATCTTGAGTACAAAGCTCCAAATCAGCTGTGGGACTATGACACGACAAGGGGAGAGTTCAAATAGAAGAAAACTATCTCTAAATCCTGCAGGATATAGGGGGTTGGAGGGGACTGCAGCAGGGGAGGGATGATATTTTACACAGACAGACCAGTGTGAGCAAAAGCAGAGTGTATGAGGCCCTAGATTGTCACAGAATCTTGAGAGCCTGCTAAAGTATTTGAACTCTAATCTGAGGGCAAAGTCGAGTGAGAGTAACACTATCACATTTGTAATGTAGAAAATTTCCTTTAATTCAAGGTAGAACAGCAAGTTCTTCCAGTTGGGAAGGAGAGCCTGAACAGGTGGCAATGAGCTTCTATAAGAAGAGCTTGCATGGAGGAAGTGGACTGGGAAATCTGCATATCTGAGAGCCTCATGGGATGTGAGGTTCAATGAGAATCATCAAATGTTTCAAATATGGACATGCCATGCTCTGATGTGGACATGGATGGAATTTCAAACACAGTATGTCCCAAATGGATGCATCATCTTACACCATAAACCCACTTTCCTTCTGTGTTCCTTATTTTAGAGATGGCACCTGGCTGTCCAATCCAGAAATGTGGGCATTATCATGACTTATTCCTCTCCTTACCTTCTCCAGAACCAATGATCCTAAACTGCCCATTTTGTTTCACGAAAGTGCCTCAACTTTTCACTATGCTTTCTCTATTCTCAGTGTACTACCTTGAAATGGGCCTGTAGCATCTCTTACTTGGACTCTTAAAACTGTCTCATAATGGTCGTCCTGACATCTCCCAACTTATTTTCTCAGCAGAGTAATTTTTCTGAAGTGCAAATTTGAAGGTGTCATTTTACTACTTAAAATTCCACTCTGGCTCTCCATTGCTCTTAGGATAAAAAGTAACTTCTTCGACATGGAATAAAATGTCCCCTCACAATCTGGCTGCTTCTGGTTTCATCCCTTTCACTCCTCATTCCCATCCCAGTCCTATGGACTATATTTTATTTCTTGAAAAGCTTCATGTTCTCTTCTTGCCTGCCTCTTTCCCCTTCTTGGTACTTCCTTCACAACTCCCTTATCCCAAAACTCCCTAACTCCCATTCCTCAAGTCATCCTCTATTTGTCCTTCAAAGTCAGTTTAGATGTCCTGGAATTGACCCTAACAATTGACCCTGGCTCTAATAATTTCAGCTTAGGTGACTCTCCTATGTGTTTCATTAATTCTCTCTCTCTCTTCTCTCTATGTATGTATGCTATATATCATACATATATGTGTATCTTTGTTTCATTTTCTTAAAGGAAATTATTATATCTTAAAGTTTACTTATTTTCTTGTTTATTGTCTGTCATCCTCCACCAGAATATATGTTCCCTGAGATCAAGAACTTTTGTCTACCTTACTCACCACTATGTCCCCAGAGCCTCCAACAGTGCCTAGCTCCTATTAGAGACTCAATAAATATGTACTAAGCGAATGATAGAAACACATTTTTTGAGGCAAAGTTCTTCATATTGTTGTATAGTCCCATGAAATATTTGGGATACAATTACACTAAGAAATTATTTGTTGTGTCAGAGATTCAAATTTAAGTGAGCCGCCTGTATTGTTTTTCTACACCCAGAACACATTTGGCAATATCTGGAGACATTTTTGACTGTCACGCTCAGATAGGTGGTACTACTAGCGTGTAGAGGTCAGGGCTGCTAACCATTTTACAATGCATAGGCCAGCCCTTTACTTGGCAAACACTTATCTTGTCCAAAATGTTACCAGTGTGGAGGCTGAGAAACACTTTAAGGGTCCCCAGCAGGCAGAGAGTGACTAGAATCTCTAAGTTCATCTTCCTTTGGGAAAGACAGCACGGGACTAGTGAAAGGAAGGCGTCTGGGGCTCGGGACTCGCTTTAAAACCCTGTGCACACATCTTCACGGCGATAACCAGACGGTAAGAGAGCCAGACTACCAACTGACGCAGCTGAAGTAAGGCTGTAGAAAAGATCGCGTGTGAAGGGTACCGTGGACATTACGTAAAGCGCTCTGCACACACTGGTTACGTGCGACACTGAGACATCCTTTAAGTCTAACAACAAATCCTCCAGCAGCTGAGGCTAGGAAAGCGGACAGCTGCATACCGGAAGCGGCCCGGCGGATGAGGCGTCCGTCTCCCGTAGCAACGGTCGCGAAACGAGTGCTTGTCGCAGCAGTGCCCAGTGCGCCTGCGCGGAGGCGGTGCCTGCTGATGTGGAGTTAGGTCGGGGAGGCGGAGCCCGGCGCACGGCGGTGTGCGGCAGAGGTGCTGGGGTGGTGGAGCAGCGGCCGAGGCCGGGATGGCGGCTCCGCTCGCTCCGCGCCGGGGAGCCGGGGCTGCCGGCCGGCGCTGGTTGGTGCTGCTACCGCCCCTGCTGCTGGTGCTGCTGCTGGTGCGGCCCGCGGGGGCCCTGGTGGAGGGGCTCTACTGCGGCACGCGCGACTGCTACGAGGTGCTGGGCGTGAGCCGCACGGCAGGCAAGGCGGAGATAGCGCGGGCCTACCGCCAGCTGGCCCGGCGCTACCACCCCGACCGCTACCGGCCTGAGCCTGGCGATGAGGGCCCGGGACTGACGCCGCAGAGCGCCGAAGAGGCCTTCCTGTTGGTGGCGACCGCCTACGAGACTCTTAAGGTGAGGTCTGGGGGACCAGATGGGTTGCGAAGACTCCTGGCCTGCGGAGCAGGGTTCTCGGTGACCCCGACTCCGGGCGCGGCCACCGCCACGACTCCTATCTAGGATGTTCGCGATTTCCTACGTGGCCCGCGAAAGAACCCATACGGCTCATTGACAAAGATGGGAGCCCCCTCGGGCCTTGGGGGACAGCCCTCTCCTTTTTTGTTACAGTTTTGCAAAGCTTTGGGCATCTAAGGATTTAGTGAAAGCGCTTTAAAAACGTGTAGCTCACACTTGTAAAGCAAGGTAGTTGTTATTACCAGGATCTGTGATAGAACACAGGAAAGGTCTCCAATATTGAATGACTGTGATGGCGCCAATTTGACATGACAGAAACTTGATTTCTGGGCATGGTATTAAATGTGCCATTTAGCGTGGGTTTACGGATCTAGAAAAACAAAACAATGAACAAGCAGTCAGAAGACCGGATATTTGACTCTTGGCTCCTACACCCCAAGTATGACCTTGGATAGTGACTCAATATGTCACAGTAGCTGTTTCTTCATATGCAAAATTAAAGCCGTGATACCTCCTCAGAGGGTTATTAGGAGGATTGAATAAGTGTGAGAAATCCACTGTATAGGACCTGTAAATAGGTGCTTAATGACTTGGGATTCAAGACTCTGAGAATTTTTGACAGGAAAAGTTTGTGAATATGTGTGTAGTCATTTGACAAAGGCTTTATGGAGTCCTTTGGGGATGGGGAGATTTAGCCTGATCCTGTTCTCTTCTCCTACTGCAAAAATCAAACCATATAAGGAATCACAAGTGTAACTCCTATTGGATGGAAGTGTAACTGCTTCAAGGGCCCCATCATGCAAATGTACCAGCAATTTACAGCAATTGTAAGGTACTTCTTTCCAGCCTTAAAAAAAAAAAAAAAAAAAAAATATATATATATATATATATATATATATATATGTATGTATATATATTTATATATGTATATATGTATTTATATATATGTATATATATATATATTTTTTTTTTAATTTGAGAGGAAGATCACGAGTGTGTTTGCGGTGGGTGGGGGTGGGGTAGAGGGGGAGAGAGAGAGAAAGAATCTCAAGCAGGCTCCACACACACTCAGCTCTGAGCTGCCCTGCAACCCTGTGATCATGACCTGAGCCGAAATCAAGAGTGGAGTGATCAACTGACTGAGTCACCCAGGCGCCCCTCTCCTTTTTTTTTTTTTTTTTTTGGAGTCAAAGTTTTCCATGTTGCTATGTTGTCTGCTTTTAATGACTACTTTGGGTATACTGTAATTTAACCATGGATTATTTTTATAGATTAGCTTCCCAGAGCTGAAAATACTGAAACAAGGAGTTAAAGGCTTTTCATTCATGCTTTCCAGAGCAGTTTATATAATATGGAGTCATATTAATGAGTGTGTGGAGTTTGCTGAATTATGACTAGCATTGTTGAGATTGTAATTCTTACTGGCAATTAACTGAAGAATGAGTGGGGCATGGGGAAAGTGCAGATACCAGAGGGTTTAGTTGCTTATTATTTAGGATATAGAGTGATTGAGGAAAGACTTCCCAAAAATGGGAAAGAACTTCTCCATCCAGGACAACCCAGCATCTAAAGCCCCAATCTGTGTTTTTCTGCAGTGAGGAAATCTAGTGGTCCAGACAAACAGGCAGAAGGACCTGGTGGCATATAAGGAAGCACTGGAGGGATGGAGGACTTCCAGAAGAGAGGGCAGCAGAAACACTGGCAGCTGTTGCCTTCTGCTGGGGTTGGAGATGGTTTGGCATGAGAGTGGTGAGCATGTTAGTAAACGAGAACCAAGAATGAGAGATGGTAGATAAATTCTTGCTGGGAGGAACCCCAAGATTCTTAACTATTCTTGCCATTTTCTTGAAGACACGTATTTGGAAGCTGATTTGGCAGATCTGCATTGGTTGCCTCTAAAAGTTTTTACCCCTAAAGTTTAGGGTTGATTGGTTGGCTAATGAAAGCTCAATGAAATAATTTGTGCACTTTTTGGCAGCTAAAAACTGGTATGTCTGGAGAAAGTAACACGTAATTTTTTTTCAAGTTTATTTATTTATTTAGAGAGAAAGAGCAGGTTGGGGAGAGGTGGAGAGAAAGAGGGAGAGAGAGAATCCCAAGCAGGCTCCCGCACTGTCAGTGTGGAACCTGACATGGGGCTGGAACTCATGAACCATGAGATTGTGACCTGAGCCGAAATCAAGAGTTGGACGCTTAACTGACTGAGTGACCCAGGCACCCCAAAAGTAACACTTTTAATCTTGATTCCAACAAGAGGTTTGCAGTACTACAAATGTCTCCAAACAGGAAACAATTGGAGTTGTGCTGATGGAGGAGGGAGTGAGAGAATGTGCAGTAGTTTCCCCAGCCCCACTCAGAGTTACTGTCAGAGGAAAGGGATGTCTAGGGATGGTTTGGACCCTGAAAATCAGACCTAGCTCAGCTCTATGAAAACAGTTTTACAGTTATAGAGATGGACTTCAAAGTGGAACACTTCCAGAAACCTTTCTTTTTCAAACTTCATTGCAGATTCCCTCTCCTGGAATAAAGAAAAGGACTTTGATTTGCTGTATGTGGAAGTTATTAAAAACAAACAGGGTGGTCAGGTTTTATTTCTGTCATAATGAAAAACTGTGAGTAAGCGGCCAGAGAATTCATTTCTGGGTAATGCAAAGATCTAGTGAACTGGGGTCATCCAATTTGGATAGCTTCAGCCTTCAAATTATCCCTTTGAGGCAATGGGGATGTAACTACTACTTGAGTTATATCTGCAGGCTGGAATCTGGGCTTGTGAGGGATAAGAGGTTCACATGGCCTTTGCTAAGAGCAGATCAGATAGAATAGTGGGAGGAGTTGGTAGGTTCCAGTGGCTCTGGAATAAGGAGATGCAGAAGCCTATCTAGAATTCCACATATCATCTCATGGAGGTAGCAGATGCCTACCTGGGACCACTTCTGTTCTGTTTGCTAGTTTTGGTATGCGCTGTATCTTTCTCCATAAAGAATAACAGTAAACCCTGTGAGAGTTGTACTTATGTACAAAGCCAGCCAGAAAGAGGGAGGGACTTGGGAAGACTGTGTCCTCCTTCATAGCCATGTGCAGTTATTCCTGACATATGGAAGAAGTTGATTTTATATTTGCTTTGTAAAATGCACAGGTAGATTCCATCTTGAAACAGTGTATCTAAAAGAAATTTTTCCTTTCTTGAAATCTGAAATGATTACTTATAAATTCATTGGAGCTAGGAGTCTTTTTTCTTCCCCCATAATTTTTTGATAACCTTTTGATTTCTCTTATTATTAGTCTGTTCAAGTCTCTTAATATTTTTAATATATGTGATATAAGAAGCTATATTATATCTTCATTATAAGCTTATAGTGGTTTTCCATCAAAACTTCTAATAACCAAGGATCTCTGAATGTTGATAATAAAATATATCACCAAAATGGGAACTTATATTTGTGAATTCTTGTGGATTTATGACTGAAGTTGTCTTGGTCAAATAAATACCTCTTTGAGAGAGAGAGGCTTTTTAAGATGGTGGTTGCTAAAAAAATAAGTACACTAACAGGATTTAAATACAGTTGGTAAGACAGGAGATATCACACTTGGTCATTGTTATTTTAGCAACAGATTCTACCTGTGCACAGAGATACTGAGGAAAACCAGAAAAAGAAGGATGGGTAATTGTGGATGGCGAAGGCACTGGTCAGATGCTTTCATCAAGTCATGCTTAGTTCACATTTTCAAATAACTTAAAAATGCAGTTCTCAGCAGGACTTCAAACCATTATGATTTTACACACTGTGTTATATTTGCTTCATCATATAAGCAAAGTTAAGACAATGAAATAGTATTTAGTGTATTCGACTACTGGGATTCAGGGAATTTGTGGACTTTGGAAGTTAAGTAAATGGACTCTCACTTGCTGTGTCAACATTGAATCTTTTTATGTGGATATAGCACTTATCACACTGCACTGTAAATATGGAGTAGCCCTCCTTTCTTCACTAAACCATCTCCTTGCCTTTTTGTATGTATATCCATGGAACCTAGCCCAGTGTCTGGCACATCAGATAATGAATGTTTGTTAAATGAAAACTCATATTTGGAGATAGATTCGGATTGAATAGAAATTGAAAGTGGATTTCTGACATTGTGACATTGTTATGTCAAGCCTACTTTGGTATTTTACCCTAAATTAACTGTAGTTTTAAAGAGTGGTATAGATAAAGTAGGTTGGATGGCTATGAATGAAAAGTTCCCGCATGAGAGAAAATGCACATCTATTTCTAAGGATAAATTCTGTTTTTTTTGAGTGAAAACATTAACCCTTTTTGAATGTAGATAACAATTAGATGAAGTAGATGGAATACGGAGGGCATAGAAGTAAGCAGATGAGGGAACAGGTGGAAAGAATGCACTTAGAAAATGGGAAAATAGAATTTGACACCATTTTGCAAAATCACAAAAGAACAGAAAAGATCTTGGCAGTATTGCCAAAAGATCTTGGCATGAAGGTTATCTGATAAGGTAGGGGATCTGTAGTGAGAGCCTTTTACTACTTTAGCCTTGTCTTGGCAGGGAAGTCACAAGAACACTTTAGTTTTCTATCAGTCTAATTGGTGTAGCAGAGCTTTAGCACTTATGAAGAATTGGGCATAAGGGGTGGATTCTGAACACCCTACCCTTTTATGTGACTGTTTATTGTTCTTCCTTAGTTTATTCTCTTACTCAGTCCTTTCTGTAACTGGTACTGAGGGAGGCGCTGAGGGAGGAGACAGTAACAATGAAGAAGGCACAGTTCTTGCCTTTAATCTTTTAACATAACAAGGAGACAGGTACTTATTGTGTGGTTATTATTTATTTAAGTTATATAATAAAAAATGTGTAGGTTATATTGCAGCACTGAGAGGACACAATTATTTCTTCTTTGGGGATTGGAGAAGAATGTACTCTTTGATCTGGATCTAGAACAGTCACCAACAGTTGACAGTGAAGGGATATTTTTGGTAGACGGAAAACCTGATCAACAAAAACATGGAGTCATGAGTATGGAAGACTCATTCCAGGAATGAGATCTAGTTTGGTAAGGTATTATAATAGTATTTTCTCCACCAATGATCACTTTTATTATATTTCTCTGAAGTACTCTTTGTTTTGAGGAACAATTAACTGCACTTCTTAGAATTATTGTTTTTCTTTCCTAGCATCTATCCAGATTAATCAATCATTCATAATAATTGGGTATTCATAAAAATAATAAAAAACATGTATATTTTGAATACAGTTGTGATGCTGATAAACAGCCAACTTAATTAAGCTTGATGGCAGATAGTTTTCATTTTACATGTCAACTCTGATTGGTTATGACTCCCTGAAACACTTGTAAAGGTTTTGAGATCTTGTCTGGGTTTAGTGAGAAGGAAGGAGGACATGTTCGATAGTGATTTCTCCCATGGGCCCAGAAGAAGGGTGTGGTACCTTATGCACCACACACACGATTTCTGCTGTGAGTCCATAAGTGTTTATTTTTTACTGATCCCTTAATTTCAACTGTTATTCCCTACTTATGGCCAAGACTGACTATATACCAGATATATTTAATTTTAGTTCTGTTACTACCTGACACATGATGTTATCAACACCCAATCAGAGCTTTTGATTAACACAAAAACTACTGAGTTGATAGAATTCTGGCCAGAAACTGAGCACTTGAGATTTTAATTTAGCCTGTGCAGATTTATCATGGGTAAAAAGAACATTTTGAGATATTCACAGCACAGAGACCCTTATTGCATTTTTCACAGATTTTAGAGGATCTACTACTTTTAGGTTAGAAGCCTGTCAGGCATATGGTAGGGAGATGTTTCAGGAGACTGGAACATAGTTTGGGATCAGATGATGAACAACCCTTTATTCCATGTTCAGGAATTCGAACTTTATGTATCGAATAGTTACCAGAGGTTTTAAAGAGGAGAAATAACACAACCTGATGTTTCTCTCAGGAAGAAAATTCTGAGAATATTGAGAATGGGTTAGGGAAGACGGGGAGGTTTTTGACTGAATTCATTTCCACCATTTTCTGGAATTTTGTCATTCTTCTTTGGTAACTTGAAAATCTCTTAGTTGGTTCATTTCACATTCCTTTCACTTAATTTTGCTTCTTTCAAAGCTACTGTCACATCTTTCTTCTTTTTTCACTGTTGGCTATCTTTACTTCCTCATCTCCTTTTCCTTCCAGCTGCCGTAGACTGACGTGTATCAGCACACATACTGGAATTGTTCTTCAGGTGAACAGTGGTGCTCTAGGTGTCAGATCTGAGAGCTGCTCTTCCTTTCTCCCTCCTGGTGTGATCTGTGGCATTTGATGTTGCTGATCATATAGTTCTTTAAGCTGTTCTCCCTAAACACCCTCAGTGTTATTCTCACCCTTTTCACCTGTCTTTCTAGTCATTTCTTTTCAGTCTTTATAATCTTTTCTTCTGCCAGCACCTTAAGCATTGCTTTTCCTTAGAGTTCTATCCTTTGGGTACTCTTTTTTCTTTTTGTTTTCTAATCTATTCCTGGTGAAACTCAACTACATCTGTGACAACTCTAAAATCTGTGTTCTCTAGGTTCATATTTTCAGTTGTGTCTCATTTTGTAGCATAGTTACCCAAAATTAAACATTTGAGAAGTCAATCTTGTTATGTTTGTTAAAGCATACGTTTTAAAAGAGGATGTAATTATGACTCATATAAACACAAAATGAACATTGTCAGATTTTATTTAATTAATTAATGAAGGAACCACTAAGATATTGAAATCAGTTCAAAAGAGAAAAATTGCCACACATTCACGAACAGGGAACACTAAAGTGCCTGTAAAACTGGCCAGTATGACAAGGCAATAGTCAGTTGTATTCCATTGGACACAATTTATCTTTCTGTGAAGAAGAATTATCTGCATTACTTCCAGTTTTCTACATGTTACTTCTGTCCCTATAAAGGTGCAACCCTCCTTCAGGAATAGATAATCCCAGGAGGCTCCAAGAATTGAAAAGATTCCAGTAATTTTTTTCTTCCTTTTTCGGAATCTTCCACTATTTTCTCTAGCATCTTCTCTAAACTTGATATCCTGTTCTTTTTTTTTTTTTTTTTTTAAGCTTATTTATTTTGAGAGAGAGCAAGAGTGCATGAGTAGGAGAGGGGCAGAGAGAGAGGGAAAAAATCCCAAGCAGGCTCTGCACCATCAGCATGGAGCCCCATATGGGGCTCGAACTCTTGAACCATGAGATCACGACCTGAGCTGAAATCAAGAGTCTAATGCTTAACGGACTGAGCCAGCCAGGCACCCTCATTCCATTCTGCACAATATTGTCAGAGTTAGCTTTCGAAAATAAACACTTCTACTTAGTGGTATTGTTCTCATGCTTTAAAACATTTTGTTTTTGAATAGCACAGATGATACTACTCTAGCACTTCAGCATGGCATACAAGGTCCTCTCCATGGTTCTTATCCAAATCTGTCTTCCTGGGCACATTTACTATACTTTCTTCCTAAATTTCCCTACTGTGCAACCTTCGCTGAATCCATTAAATTCATTGATGCTTCTGTACTTCAACACTTGATGTTACCTGTGGCTGGAACAGATTTTACACTGTACTTGCTTTTCAAGATCCAGTACTTACTTCTTCTCTGCTGTGGTTTCTGTTACCAGTGGTCTCAGGCAGAGTTAGTCTTTTCTTCCTTAGCACATCAAATTGCATTTTTCTTGCTAGATTGTTCTAAATGGAAGAATTCTTGAGACCAGGACGTTATCTTATTTGTCTTTTTATCCTCCTTTGAATTGAGCACAGGCTTAATGCCCGTGTAATTATGCCCCTGATTTGGAAATAACCAAGGTTTTTAAAAGCTCAGGTTACCAAGTAGATGGTGATACTATACTATTAACTGACACGGAGGGACAGATTTGCATGTTTGTTTTGAGATAGTTATGTTACATTTAGGAAATGCTTAGGAGATATTTGAAAATAGGAGGACACAGGAAAAGCAAATCCGAGTATCACTAGTATATAGGTGATACTGCAAATCGTGGAAGTTGTTGAGGTCACATGTGGAAAGAAGAGAAGACATGGGAAGACAGTGGCATAGTGACTGGGGTCAGGAAGCAGGGAGAGAAATGAAACTGACAGCAGTGAATTTCCTTCCTCTGTAGTAGGATGTAATGGCCTGGATAAAAATGTAGGAACAGATGTTATTTTTTTTAAAGGATCATTTGTGTGTGTGTATTTCTTTTAAAATGGGATTAATATATATTCTTAAGAATGAACAAAAATATTACTATGTTTTTTTAATATACTATTGATTCCTGGCCTTTAACATCCAACCTAAAATGGTTTCTACTATCTGTGTAACAGAAAAGTTTTAATGTATAAGTGGCTGCAATACAAATTATTGCAATTTATGTATATTGAGACCAAACAATTCATTATTTCTTCAAGGGCAAGAACATAATATATTTTTGCCTCTGGGGAGGTGGGCGGGGGGAATGATCATTTTCATAAGAGAAGGAAGGATTCAGTGCTTTCTTTGCTTGTGGGTTTCCTCTTGTTCACTTTTGATCTAGATATTGGTGGTTCTGTTCCAGTCCTCCTGCATATGCCCAAGAGGATTGGGAGTGGAGTGGACACCAGCAGAAGCACCATTTTTTCCTGTAGAGATTAGAAACAAGGAGCTTATTGCCCTGCTGGTCAAGGCTCAGGACAGAGAGGAGGAAGAAACAAGTATAAAGGTTTTGGTTTTGGAAAGAAGTTGGAATCTCCTGACCCTGGGACCTTAAGATCCACAAAATTGCTGAAAGAAAAAATACTACCTTATTGAAAGGTAAGACATTAAACTGTTTTAAGGTTTAAGCTGTTTTAGCCACAGTAGCATATTTTCATAAGCTATGAAATCAAGCAGTCATTTCTGCTAAGCCCAAGTTTTTGTGAAATAATCACCGGCCTTCCTGGTGAGATGAAGACCTGTGTATAGTGAGGGAGAGCCTTTACAAAATTTTACTCATTTTTTAAATGACACTTACTGAATGCCAGGCACTATGGTAGGCCTTGGATATACAGAGATTAATGTGTCACCCTACCTATCTTCCAGAAGTTCTCACTCAAGCAAAAGAAAAAACGAATGATTACAATGTGATAAGTGCTATAATAAATAGGTCACATATGTAATAAGAGTGTCCTAAAGGATTAATAGGAGCTCATGAGGTTGGAAGAAAGGGATGGCCATTTGAGGTAGAAAGAATTATATGTTCAAAGACATAGGTATGAAAGGGCATGCTGTACTGGAAGAACACACCAAATTTCAGAAATTACTATCTGATGTTTGCTATGGGCAAAAGAGGGCAAGTGATGAGATGTTGCTAGGTAAGAGTGCACTAGTTATGGGGGCCTTGTTGCATGTCAAGAAATTTTAACTTACTAGCCACAGGGAATCACTGGAGATTGAGGACTGAGTTCCAGGATGGTGGGAGAAAAAATAAATATAATGGTTTTAAAATATGTATGTACCTGTAGCTTTCAATTGGGTCTCAGCCTCTTGTCTTTTCTTTTTTGCTAGTATTCCAGGTATCCTTGCTAGTATTCCTGGTATCGTTGGTAACCTAGTATTCTTACTAGGTTGATTCTAAACTTTGTAGGCTACTAGAGAGTAGAATTTTGACTTAGACTGTTGAAAACTAACTCTCCAATTTGTGCCAACCTTGAATACCTTCCAAGGTATATTATGCATACCTCAGCCTAAGATAATTTTCTTCAATCTGGAGAGAAAGCTATAAACCTAAGAGTAAAGATTCTGGCTGATTAAATCCTATAACAAGGAGGTGGCCAACCTTTCTTGTCTTTAATCGTGACAAAAACGGGGTCATAAATTTATGGTGACCCCAAAGAAAAGAAAACCATCCCGTGAAGTCAGACTTGATCCTGAAACCTTTTGCAGGAATTAATTTGAGGCCTCATTAGAGGGCTCTGAATAGACTTCACAGGCTCTGGTTGCAGCAGAGAGGCCAGACACAAGGTTCAGATTTTGGAGTGGCTGGTTGCTGGAACATTAGTTGACCATCCTATTAGAAGAGCTCAGGACTCAATGAAGTAAGTCACAAATTTAGGGACCAGTGAGAAGATGGTGACCGTGGTAGAAGATCTGGGTGAAATGTTTGAATAGGGATATCTGCATTCTATGGATTGTGACCTTCACTAAGAGAACAAAGACGAGAGGATAACTGTTGGACCTATGACATTCACATAGCAGATTTCAGTCACACTCAAAGACAGTGCTGTATACTTTAACCAGGTGGAGTACAGTCAGGCTGGGCAAAGGGCTCTGTGTAGATAATGATGCTGGCTGGAGTTCTTTAGGAATCTGATCAGTGTGGCAGTTAGTTTCAAAACTACTACATGTAATCAAGTTGGAGCAAGAAGAATTGTGTTTGAAGAAACACATCTCAAAAGGCATCTACCAAGATTGGGAGGCTGAATGAAAAGTCAAAGATTTCAGGCCAAAAGCAGAACATTTCTATAAAATTAGTCCAAAAAGCAAAAACTAGAGGGAGAATGGAAAAATTCTTAAAAGATGCCTTAAAGTACTCAAAATGAGATACATCAAGATATGTGGGTTTTAGTCTTCAGAGCTATCTGTATGACCTAAAAAGTTTTGCCCTTTTTAGGTTAGAAGCTATAAAATATAATGCCTTATAGAAAGAATAATGGATTGACAGTTGAGGCATGTGCCAATTGCCACAAGAAAATCTTTTTTTTTAACAGAAAAGAACATTCAAAGAGTGAATTTGAAAATAAAAACAGCCTGAACTCAGCCCTCTCTAAATAACAGACAGTTCTCATACTGGGCCTCCAAATAGTGTGGTAGAGTAGACTTTAAATATATTTAAATTTCATTATACTAGATACTAGTTTATTTGGTTTCAGATTCTAGTCAGAGGTAAAAAATAGTTTGAACGTACTGAATCTAAGAGAATTGTCACTGAGAATGTGCTCAAATACACAATTCTTATTAGAAAACATATAATGATTTTAATGGGTACAGAGGAGATATTGCCATTAGCAAACTCATTTCAAATCTCAGAAACTGCATGTTGGGAAGGGTCAGGAGGTCCTGAATAGACCCCAGAGCCTTCATCTGTGGTAAAGCACTAGGTATGGATTTTGAAATGCCTTTAGTTAAGAATTTACAATTTTATGAATATTAAATAATTCATGCTAGAAAGACAGCCTCTAGGTTAAATAAGATGGTTAATTTTCATAATGGTTTCTGTTGTACTCCCTCCCTTACAGAGAGTAAAGAATTTGTTGTGGTTTTATTCTTTAACACTCTTTGGACATAAGACAAAATAGGGGGCACTTGGCTAGCTCAGTTGGTAGAGCAAGCGACTTTTGATCTCTGGTCATGAGTTTGAGCCCCACATTGGGGGAAGAGTTTACTCTAATTTTTTTTTTAATGTTTATTTTTGAGAGAGAGACAGAGCATGAGAAGGGGAGGGGCAGAGAGAGAGGGAGACACAGAATTCGAAGCAGGCCCCAGGCTCTGAGCTGTCAGCACAGAGCCTGACGTGGGGCTCAAACCCACCAACCGTGAAATCATGACCTGAAGTCGGATGCTTAATCGACTGAGCCACCCAGGCACCGTGAGTTTACTTTAAAAAAAAAGAAAGACAAAATAGGTTTCCTGTGTGATAAAGAAGCAAATCATAACCCTGTGTAGAGTTCTTCAACCTATGTAGCTCAGTAAGAGATTGGCATTTATCTCTATTTGAAATTGATTAAAATTAGAGGTTTTAAGAAATGTTTTATTTGTGAACATTCAGAGCAGCATTTCAGAATGCTGTGATTTTTTTTTTTCAACGTGTTTGTGTAATTAAGAAAGATCTATATGTTACCTTATTTATGAACTGGGCTGTGATAATATAATAGTAAAATACTCTGTATTTGTAACATGTTTTTTATAATGTTGTATCACTTGATGTTTGAAATAACCCTGTAAAATTAGAAGGGTAGATATTATCTCTGTTTTACAGATGAGGAAGAGTGAGTCTCAGAGAGGCTAAAGATTTCACTTGAAGTCACAAAGTTAAACTTTTTACCATTATACTGCATCAGTGTTTCTTGGAGATGAGCATAATTCAGTTTTATAAGGCACAGACTGGCTTTGTCTGCTTTTTGTTGTCTTAATCATTGCTTTCAACAGAAAACTTTCTATACAAGGCTGGAAAATGATGGCGAATATCTATAATGGAGATAAACATTTGTTCCTATGAATAATTATTGAAAGTAGGTATCAACATGTTCTGAAGTTAAAAGAATGTGACAACATCCTTATTAGCACCATAACGCTGCCTAAAACATCATGGTTAATTGCTATTAAAATGTTTTTATTTTTTCAGGAGGACTAACAACACTTACAGATTTGGAGAGATTACTTTTATTATGCTTTATACCTAATATTAAAGTTCTAGAAACAAATTTATGTGTGCCTTTGAAGAGTGGTGGGAAATTTTTCATTTTGATAGTTTCAGTCCTTTTATTCAGATTAATCTTACATGATTATAAAATTCTGTTTGACTTAACAGATTATCTGTTTGACTTAACTAAGTCCATTTAATGAAATGTCCTATGAAATTGAGTATCTTGTTATTTTACAGGATGAAGAAACACGAAAAGATTATGACTACATGCTGGATCACCCAGAAGAGTACTATAGCCATTACTATCATTACTACAGCAGGCGCTTAGCCCCCAAAGTGGATGTTAGAGTTGTGCTTTTGGTCAGTGTATGTGCTATTTCAGTGTTTCAGGTTGGTATTAATGGAGGTGCATGTCTTCGTGTATGTGTTTGAGTGCACATTGCCTGGTACTGGGCATTAAAACTGAATTAGAAGTACCTTTTTTTTTTTTTTTAATGTTTATTTGTGAGAGAGAGAGAGCAAGCGAGCAGGGGATGGACAGAGAGAGAGGGAGACACAGAATCCAAAGCAGGCTCCAGGCTCTGAGCTGTCAGCACAGAGCCGGACGCGGGGCTCAAACTCATGAACCGCAAGATCGTGACCTGAGCCAAAGTCAAACAGTCAACTGACTAAGCCATCCAGGCGCCCCTAGAAGTACCTTCTTATAAAGTTTATACTTATAAATTCTTATAAAATTTTACTTGCAGTTGAGACTAATTTTTTTAGACTAGAAAAATAATTCATTTGTTCAACCAATCGATAACATTGGAATCATTGTAAATGGGAAATCCAAGAAATTAATGATGAATGTCATTATTTAACTATAAAAAACTCAACAATAGATTTTTCTCATTGTTCCACTTAGAGTATTTCCCCCAACAGCCAGAGTGAATGTTAACCTGATCATATCATTATTTTTGTAGGACTTTTCAATGATTTCTCATTAAATTTAGGGAAAACCTGAACTTTTTCTTTATTTTTTAAAAAATATTTATTTATTTTTGAGAGAGCAGGAGACAGAGAATCGCAAGCAGGCTCTACACTGTCAGCAGAGAGCCCAACATGGGGCTCGAACCCAGGAACTGTGAGATCATGACCTGGGTTGAAATCCAGAGTCAGACCCTTAACCAGCTGAGCCACCCAGGTGCCCCCAAACCTGAACTTCTTAATGTGAACTAGTAAGTCTTGGTGGCTATCCACAAAATGCCAGAAGTGCTTGCCATTACTATAACAACCAAAAATGTCCCACACATTTCCACTGCCTGCTAAGGGCACTCTTGCTTAGGCTGAAAACTACTGAAACAGATTAAAAGAGCTGTAGTAACTTTTCATGTTCTTCTAAATGTCACAAAAATTTAACTTCAGCTTTAAGTGAGTTTTTCCTACTATTCTTAAACTAACCACACCTGTTATGTTCTCTAGAAGAAAAGAACATGTCAAATGATTAGAATGAAGCAATTTGCTAGTCTGAAAACTGCTGTTCCAGCTTAATTCCCAGAAATGAGAATCACTTTGTATGACAAATAGAAATACTGTTGAAAACTAACGTGTATTTTAAATGTATCCGCTTTTGCAGAAGTATTTTCCCTTCAAAGGGGAAAGCAGGGATAATTTTACCTTTGTGTTTTAGATAATGTGATATCCTAGTAACATTTCTTTTCCTTAGTCCTAATAGATTGCTACTATAATATTTCAAGATATTATCGGTGTAACTGCAATATTCATTCAGTAAAACAGCAAATGAAATGTGTGGAATAGTGAGGAGTAGGGCTTTTTCTGACAATTAACAAAACACTTTGTATATATTTACGAAATAAGTTAGATGTTTTACAGTCACAGTCCATGTGTGTGTGTGTGTGCGTGCGTGTGCGCTTAATGTTTATTTAGTTTTGAGAGAAAGAGAGAGAGATCATGACCTGAGCCGAAGTCAGATGCTCAACCAACTGAACTACCCAGGTGTCCCAGATGTTTTCCAGTCAAATACAAGCTCAAACATATTTGAATCTTTTACTTCAGAATATAATGAGCATTGCTGTGATATGTCTAGATGGCTTAGGAAAGAGATGGGAATGAATATAGTTGCCTGAGTCTATATCCTGTGATCTCTTTTTTAAACAAGTTCCTTACTGGCTAGTTTTGCCAGTTAACTCGTCCTCCAGAATGTAGATCACAGTCTCACAGTCTTAAAAAGAGAGAGAGAGAGAGAATTTTTTTAATAGTGATCTAGGGAAAGTCATTTCATAAAGATGTGAAATGAAAGCTATGGTGTGATTCCATGGATTTATCTTCTGATCTTGGTTATCTCCTGTCTGAATTAATGGCTTTTTGGCCCAGCTCAGGGCTTACTTGATTTATCTAGCCTGAGATCCCATGTACATGTGGGTGTTATTCAATTTTATCTTTTACTTACAGAGAAAGATGATTGTGGTCCCGATTTTTTTTTTTTTTTAAATTAAGTTAAGCTCTATGCCAAGCTCATGACCCCGAGATCAAGAGTTGCATGCTCTACAGACTAAGCCAGCCAGGCAGGCACCCCTTGAGATCCCTATTTTTAATCAGAATGGCTTTGGAGGGGGGGAAGGTGTTCACCAAGATGCATTTTGGTAGTAAAAATGACCCATTTTTCTTTGTTAAATATTCCAGTTTTTCAGCTGGTGGAACAGCTACGACAAGGCAATCAGCTACCTAGCCACAGTGCCCAAATACCGTATCCAAGCCATGGAGATTGCCAAGCAGCAGGGGTTGCTTGGAAAAGCCAAAGAGAAGGGCAGAAACAAAAAGTCCAAAGAGGAAATTCGTGACAAGGAGGAGAGCATCATAAAAAACATTATAAAAAGTAAAATAGATATAAAGGGAGGCTATCAGAAGCCACAGATATGTGATCTTCTCCTGTTTCAGATTCTCTTAGCACCTTTTCACCTGTGCTCATATATAGTCTGGTATTGCCGGTGGATCTATAACTTTAACATCAAAGGCAAAGAATATGGGGAAGAAGAAAGACTATATATCATACGTAAATCCATGAAGATGTCAAAGTCTCAGTTTGATAGTCTAGAAGATCATCAGAAAGAAACTTTTCTTAAACGGGAGCTCTGGATAAAAGAGAATTATGAGGTGAGTACTCTCTGCTGGGATTTTAGTGTTATCTTACTTTTGAAGTTAAAATTTGGTGTATGAGAACGGATCACAGAAATGCACTCCAATTTCTGAAATCCAAGATTTAAATAATAAAGATCCAGTTTTTATTGGAAGTGTGACTATATTTGGTAGTGGGACAATGGGTTTTTAACCTGTAATTTGTCTTAAAAGATGAACTTCAAATACTTTAATTGACTCATGCTGAAAATCTTAAGAAGGGTCTAATTTGTTGTGTTAAACTGCAGTGGGATAATATTTATGTTTGCAAGGGTGTCACAACAACTTTCTGTTAATTGCTCTAATTAAAATTTGTTCTTCCCCAAATTTTCTTTCAGTCATGTAAACTTAGCCAGAGATTAAAAAACAAAACAAAACAGAGAAGGAATAAGAGATGGAAATTTTGTTGAAATAACTTCATTTCAAAATAAATGAGCACAGAATCTTCTGTATAATAAATATATTATGAAAAGTTAACTTTTATTTTTAAAAAAATGCCTCTAAATTTTGGGCAGTTTAATAAATGCTATATAATTGTCATCTATACTAGTTACCTTGAAGTGAGCAGCTGCTTAGCTAAAGTCCTAGAGGAACTAGTAATCTCATCATAATGATATTATATTAGGTTTGGGGTAAAATTAATTGATGTTATTAAATATAAGAATAAAGCACAGTGATGGGGTACCTGGCTGGCTCAGTTGGTAGAACATGTAACTTTACTTATTACTTATTTACTTATTTATCTTCCTATTTATTTATTTATTTATTTATTTATTTATGAGAGTAAGCGAGCACGAAAGAGGGAGGGCAGCAAGAGGGAGAGAGAGAATCCCAAGCATGCCTGCACTGTCAGTGCAGAGCCTGCCATGGGGCTTGAACTCACAAACTGAGATCATGACCTGAGCCAAAGTTAAGCCAAAGACGCTTAAGTGACTGAGCCATCCAGGCACTGCAGTGGAGCATGTGGCTCTTTTTCTTCCTATTTTTTTAAAATGTTTATTTTTGAGAGACAGAGCACAAGTGGGGGAGGGCACAGAGAGAGGGAGGCACAGTCAGCACAGAGCCTGACATGGAGCTAGAACCCACGAACCACGAGATCATGACCTGGGCGAAGTCTGAAGCTTAACTGACTGAGCCACCCCGGTGCCCCAGTGTGACTCTTGATCTCAGGGTTGTGAGTTTGAGTCCCACATTGGGTAGAGTTTACTTAAAACAAAACAAAAAAATAATACAGTGAGACCTTCTTAAGAAATCTGAAGTGTGTTTGGTTTTTTTTAGTTTCATAAACATTCCCTTTTTTTTTTTAAGTTTATTTATTTATTTGAGAGAGAACATATGCTTACACACACGTGAGCGGAGGAGGGGCAGAGAGAGAGGGAGACAGAGGATCCAAAGCAGGCTTTGCGCTGACAGCAGAGAGCCCGATGCAGGGCTCGAACTCATGAACCATGAGACTGGGGCTTGAATTCATGAACCATGAGATGATGACCTGAACCAAAGTCAGATGCTCAACTGACTGAACCACCCAGGCACCCCAACATTCCTTTTTATAGGTGGTGTCCTAAATAGATTTTACTGAAGGTAGGGTTCCAGTCTGAATTATATTTAACTTACTATGAATTGCCAGAATGTTTTCGCAAGTAGATGTAGTTAGCCTGCTTGTAAATAACATAAAAATGGAAGGTAACATACTGTTTTGTTCCTGAATTATTTGAAAAGTTTTCTCTTTTAAGTAGGGTAAGCAGCCCAGTTTACAAAACTATATTTTCCATGGAGTACTATCCTGGGCTGAATTATCATATGTTAATTATATGAGGTGATCTTAGTCATTACCTCCTAAAACTTGGTAGTAAAATCATTTCTTTCTACAATTTGATGAAACTGGTTATGAAAACTTGTCCATTTAGCTTCAGCTGACATCCATGAAGATTTTCTTTGTTCTATACCTTTGTGGTTTATTTAGCCCTCTTTGGGAACCTTAGTAAAATATTTTGAAAAACCAAAACTTCTCTTCGAAGATAAAAGTAGATGTAAGTTCAATTTGGAGACAAGTGTATATAAAAGGTCATTTTTTTCCCTTCATTAGCATTAACAAATACTGAAAGTCATCAGTTAAATTTTCAGAGTATTGTATTAAAGTAATAGTGTGATTCTTTAATATTGGATATTAATTGTGGAGAGGAAATGTTTACACCCTTTCAACTCAGCTGATGTATGATTTCAGTAAGGAAACGAATGTATTCTCAGGTTACAGAAATCGGTGACAAAAATTACTAAGTTCTTGTACAAATTTTTTTAATTTAACCCTGAATGTTAAGGTGCTTAATTGCTTAGTATTTTTAGATGCATGGTCTTCAGAAGACTGTGTACATTCACAGGAAACTTTTACCTGAAGTTATATTTGAAAAATATTAATATGCTGTAAAAGTAATGACACATGTTTCCCTTTGGATAGTAAAGTCATTTAGAGTTATTTATACTTACAGGTTTATAAACAAGAACAAGAGGAAGAACTAAAGAAAAAATTGGCAAATGACCCTAGATGGAAGCGATACAGGAGATGGATGAAGAATGAAGGGCCTGGACGGTTAACGTTTGTGGATGACTGAGGATTGCTGGAATGCTACTGTGCCAAACCTTAATTGTGACATTATTTTCATAGCTGAATTATTTTAGAATTGTAAAAACTGCTCCTCAGCAGTACTTAAAATTCCTCAAATATCTGATTAAACAGAATAATGTAGAAATTTAAACTTTCCCTTAAAACTTTATATATAAGACATTTATGATTGTTCAATTTTTATAATCTATTTGTGGATTTTGTTAAATGATCTGACATGAAGATTTATTAGTTGCCATTTAAAATTTGTATCTTTAGTTAAAATATTTGACATGAAAATTTATTAGATACCATTTAAAATTTTTATGTGTTAAGTGTTTATTCTTTAAAAGTGTTTCCTTATTCTTTGTTCTAGTGCTACCTTTTTCTGCTTCCATGGCCTCTCATATTTTCACAAAACATAAAAAATTACAACAGCATTTAAATACACTGTGTCTTTAGACACGAACTTCTTCAGCAAAATGATTTCAACTGTCATGTCATCTTCATTACAGTCATTCTAGGATTGAAATATGTTCAAAATATCTCTCTAGGAGAGTCTTCTGCCAGAATGTGTTTATACTATTTTCCCCCTGTCGTACTATTCTTAATAAGATCAGAAACTCTCCAGGAGAGTGAATCTACCTTCATGTCCTTGTAGGATGATCTTGATTACAGTCATTATAGGACTAAAACTATTCTCAAACATTTTTCCAGAAGAGACCTTGTAAAAAGGTCTTTTGTACCACAGTATTGCTCCCCACACCCCTTCAGTTAAAGAAAAAAAAAGATGGAGCAGAAATAGTGTACTGAAAAGTTGTTCATGTATTATGAAGTCTTTGAGCCATGAAAAATCCAGTGTACATGAGTGTATTTACATGCATTTAAGCCAGAAAGAGGAGGTGCATGGTTGTGTGCTGTTCTTTCAAACAATGAAATATATATGTTTTATACATGTGGAAGTGAAAGCAATTCACACATAATTTGACTGAAGCAAGTATGATACTGCATCAGGGTATCGATACACAATCATGGTAGTGAATCAATACTCCTGTTAAAGGATGTATCTCAATGCTTCATATTAATAAAATGGTTGCAATACGTCACAAGTTTGTGGGTATGACATTTAATTTATGTGTGTGTATATATATATATATATACATATATATATATATATATGTATATATATATATATATATATTTAAGTTTATTTGTTTTTGAGAGAGAGAGAGTGAGAGAGAGAAAGCATGAGCAAGGGGAAGGCAGAGAGAGAGGAGACAGAATCCCAAGCAGACTCTGCACTGTCCGCGCAGAGCCCAACATGGGGGTTGATTGAACCCATGAAGTGTGAGATCATGATCTGAGCCGAAATCAACTGACTGAGCCACCCAGGTGCCCATGGTATGACATTTTAAATCAAAGATTAAGGTAACTGCTTTTGTATCATATAGTTTTAAAAGAATAGTGTAGATAATAGAGATGCAGAGTCTCTGTAGCAAAAGTAAACTAGTGCTTTCAGGAGCTCAGCCTAAATGTGACATATACAAAGAGGCAAGGAGGGAAGGGTTTTATCCTTGTCAGTCGTTTAACCTATGAGTGAGGGCCTCAGTTGCCTCATTAAATGGAAAATTGGGGGAGGAGCTTAACTAGCTATCAGTAGGATCCTTTTACAGTTCTAAAATTCTGAAATATTTATATTTTTGTAAACTTTAGATAAAAGTGTTCAGATAAAAGTGGTTCATACATGTATTCATTTTTAGGAGGGTGGAGAAATTACAGAGCTAAATTATAGGTAACTATGTTTCAAACCTCAAAAATGCCCAACCACAGATAAATGTCTTTCAGAGATGCTGAGGTTATCTGCAGTTAGCGACCTCCTGTCTTAGAATTCATTATTATATTTAACACACAATAGTGTTTATCATCTAAGAACAGAAATATGTGCCATAGGTTGTAGGGACCAAAAAGAAATATAGGTACTTAACCCTCTGTTAAAATTTCAAAGAAACATGTGGTATTCTAGGTACTTTTTACCTAGTACTAAGGAATAATAAAAGGACTGGAGGGGCGCCTGGGTGGCTCAGTCGGTTAAGTGTCCGACTTCAGCTCAGGTCACGATCTTGCGGTCTGCGAGTTCAAGCCCCGCGTCAGGCTCTGGGCTGATGGCTCAGAGCCTGGAGCCTGCTTCCGATTCTGTGTCTCCCTCTCTCTCTGCCCCTCCCCGGTTCATGCTGTGTCTCTCTCTGTCTCAAAAATAAATAAACGTTAAAAAAAAAAAAAAAAAGGACTGGAAATGTTAGCATTCATAAAGGTTGGCTAATACAAACTGTTGGATATTATTTTTTTTATTTTTATTTTTTAATGCTTATTTGTTTTTGAGAGAGAGAGAGACACCGTGTGAGTGGGGGAAGGGCAGAGAGGGAGACAGAATCTGAGACAGGCTCCAGGCTCCAGGCTCCGAGCTGTCAGCACAGAACCTGATGCAGGGCTTGAGCTCAAGAACTGTGAGAACCTGAGCCGAAGGGACGCTTAACTGTCTGACCCACCCAGGCGCCCCTGGATATTATTTTGCGTACCTGCTAGACTGTTGTATTTTCCATGGCTTTCTAGAAAACTATTTCTGGAATTGCCCCCACCAGCCTGCTCACATGGTAAAAGTTTGGTTGCTCTTTTGGAATCAGGATCATTGCATGGGTGAAGATAAATGGACTCTCCTTAACAGAAGGACTGTGATTTTTCTCTTTTCCTCTCTCAACAAAAGAACTATGCTTCAAAATCCTAAAGTGAAGAAAGCCATTAGTTGTTTTACAAGAGTTATTCAAGTACTCTGGATATCTTTATTGTCTCCATACTCTGCCCACCCCCCACCAAAAAACCCACAAAAGCTTCTGAATTTTAAAACCATCTGGAGAAGAATCCTGGGTAGAGGATCCCACCTCAGTAGTTAGAAATTTTTCCTTATGCTTCATTTTAAGGGTATAACCATTTCTTTTTGATGGACGTTTACGTGTCTATAGTGCATAGCTATTCATTGCTATCACTTCATATACTTTTGAGGTCTGTGCTAAAATTATTCTTAGGATTATATTCATGTCAAATATCTTCATAACAGATTCCACTACTAACCCTTTCCTCAGTGGTCTTATTTCTTTATGAATTCTCCAAGTTCTACCAATCATAAGTTGCTGTTTCAGAGCATATCTATTAGGTAGGTACCATGTGTATTATCTTAAAAACTATGATTGTTAGGTAGGATTTTTAAGTGTCACATGAAAAAATAGTTGAGAGAATTAACAAGTATTTTAGTACTATTGAGTTTATGTTTAGAAAATCATAATTCATTTACTTTGAGATTCTTTTTTTTTTTTTCCCTTTTGGACAGTGCAGTAAACCTTTTAACACCCAAACCTTGGAGATATTTTGCTTGAGTGGAAGGAAGCCATTGCTAAGCTAAGCTAACATTCAAGTAAGTATTATGAACCAGTCTGCTGGCCCTAAACTGAAGGTTTTGTGGAAAGTAAAGAGAAATGGTTTTTATTAGACATTATTAAAATAGATATAGCTACTTTAAGACATTAAATTAGACATGATCTCTGTTCAGTTGTAATTGTACATTTGAGGGAGGTAAATATCAGTACTGACACAAACTAGTGTATGGATAAAGTGTATTTTATTTCCAAAATGTGATACTCTTCACATTTAAGTATGGGAAAGGCCAAATCTAGAACCTAATAACTAAATAAAATTTGTTAAATTATTTAACCTTTCTGGTTTCCTCATCTGTGAAATGAGGGGATCTTTTAGATAATTAGGATTTAAAATACTATAAGCCTGCAAATTCATACAGGTTTAGGGTCTGACATAGATTAGATTGCCTGCAATTGAGAAATGTTATGAGTATTTTGAAAAGGGTACATAATTAGTTGTAAACTTTTATCAGATTCTTAGGACTTAAAGGATTCAGAGTATCTTTGACAATTATGTATGGAATGGATCACATGGTCTTAAGTCAGTGACTTAGGGTTTTTTTTTACAGACTCCCCTTGGGTGTCATTAGGGGATAGAGAAACTCCCTCTCATTTGGCAGTTCTTTTATAACCTCAGGAAGAGTGAGCCAGATGCAGTAGCAGGGCTCAGGCTTTGTAGCTGGATAGACCAAGATTTGTTTTCTGGCTCTGCAACTGACCAGTAGCTTGACTTTGGGCAGGGTAAGCTCCGAACTTCATTTTCTTATTTTTAATACTAGGGTTACTAACTACTTCACAGGACTCTTGTGAGAATTAAACAAGATAGGAATAAAGTGCTGGCATATATTAAGTGTTCAATAAATGAGTTTTTTCTTGCCTTTAGAGGAAACAGGGAAGTCATTTTCATTTGTCAAAATCTATGTTAATAGGAGAGTATTTAGTGATGACTACAAACCCCTGTGTCTTTATTCCTTTAATGGGTATCTGAATCCCTTACCTTGGGCAAGGTACTGTGCTAGAGTGAAAAAGTGCTCCTCAGGGTTGGAACTGTAGATTTTAGAGGCAGCTACCTGCCCCTGTTGCCTTTGGAATAGAGGGTGAATCAGCTGAGAGGACAACTCAAAGAAAATCAAACTTTCAGAGACAACAAACAGTGATCAGCTACTTGCTGGTTTAAGGCCTACCTTTACTACAGGGACACTATCAATGAGATATAGAGGCATGCTTGGAATGTCTGTTCAAAAGGACAAGTACCCTTAAGTTCCACTGCCTCCTAAAGTCTCAAAAATGCCTGTGAAAATCTCTTGGGAGAAGCTGAATCTACAAACCTGCTGGTGAGTGTTTAGCTCCTGATTCATGATTCTAAGTTCTAAAAATAATGCAATGGGTATAAGGAAGTGAAATAACTTTTATGGTACGTTACACTATGTCACACGAAATACAGTTGTTGATGTGTTTTCCTGTTTCTTTTAAATTATTTTAGAAAACCGAAGGTATATAGTATTGTCATTTTGACATAACATTGGCAGAAAGACATACCTTCCCATTATATCATTATTTTTATGAAGAAGAGTTATTTGAAGCCCCTTTTCTGGAAAAATAACCCACTGTTAGTTAAAAAAAAAAAAAAAGTGACAAAACACATGTCAGAGGGTGAAAAATTGTGTAGATCATAAAAGGGAAACAAAACATTTGCCTCTACAAGGACACTTTTTAAAAAAAATGTTTATTTATTTTGAGAGAGAGAGTGAGTGCAAGCAGGAGAGGGGCATAAAGAGAGGGAGAGAGAGAATCACAAGCAGGCTCCATAGTGTCCGTGCAGAGCCCAACTTGACCTGAGCTGAAATCAAGAGTTGGACAGTTAACCAACTGGCTAAGAGTTGGACACTTAACCAACCCAGGAGCCCCAGAACAATGACACTTCTAAAAAGTACTGAGATTCTTAGAAACAGTAGAAATTTTTAAGTTCTTATTTTATTTCAAGTTTTCAACTAAATTCTAAGTTGTTACCATATATGGTAAAATTGGTTTCAGGTGTAGAGTTTAGTGATGCATCACTTACATATAACACCCAGTGCTCATCACAACAGGTGTCTTAATCCCCATCACCCATTTAGCCTGTCTCCCACCCATGTCCCTCCACCAACCCTGTTTGTTCTCCATAATTAAAAGTTTCTTACGGTTTGCTTCCCTCCCTCTTTTTTTATTTTCTTCCCTTCCTTATATCCATTTGTTTTTTCTTAAATTCCACATGAGTGCAATCATATGGTATTTGTCTTTCCCTGACTTATTTTGCTTAGCATAATACACTCTAGCTCCATCCACGGCATTGCAAATGGCAAGATTTCATTATTTTTCACGGCTGACTAATATTCCATTGTGTATATGTGTGTGTGTGTGTGTGTGTGTGTGTGTGTGTGTGTGTGTGTATGTGTGTGTGTATACACTCACCACATCTTTATCCATTCATCAGTTGATGGACATCTGGGCTTTTTCCATAATTTGCCTATTGTTGATAATGCTGCTATAAACATTGGGGTGCATGTGCCCCTTTGAATCACTATTTTTGTATCCTTTGGGTAAATACTTAGTGCAACTGCTGGGTTGTAGGGTGAGTCTATTTTTAACTTTTTGAGGAAACTCCATACTGTTTTTCAGAGTGGCTGCACCAGTTTGCATTCCCACCAATAGTGTAAGAGGGTTCCGCTTTCTCCACATCCTTGCCAACATCTGTTGTTTCCTGTGTTAATTTTAGCCATTCTGACAGATGGGAGGTGGTATCTCATTGTGGTTTTGATTTGTATTATACATTCTTATTTTAACCAAGAAAAAAATGTGTAACAAATTCTTTAAAATAATACATTGGTGGTGTGCCTGAGTGGCTCATTTGGTTAGATGTCCAACTTCAGCTTAGGTCACAGTCTCACAGTTTGTGAGTTTGAGCCCTGCGTTAAGCTCTGTGCAGGAGCATGCTTCATATTGTGTGTCTCCTTCTCTCTCTGTCCCTCCCCTGCTTGCATGCTCTCTCTCTCTCAAAAGATAAACAAACACTTAAAAAAATTAAAATAATATACTGGTGATCTGTTCATTTCAGCTGAGGGAAAGGATTCTTTGTCCCCAGGCCTCAGCTCCTTTCAGAGCTCTAGAAATAACTACATCTGTGGGAACAGATTCTACTCCTCCAGATGAGCAGTGACTTCTCTTGAAAGCTGAAATGAAAGTTATTTTCTCTACTCCCACTTTGTGAGATACTAGTTAAGTTACTTTCCTTAGTGGCTGTTAGTTTTCCTCACCTCTAAAATTGGGATGAGGGGCCTGAGAGGCTCAGTCAGTTAAGCGTCTGACTTCTGCTCAGGTCATGATTCGAGCCCTGCATTGGGCTCTCTGCTGTCAGTGAGGAGCCCGCCGCTTCCAATACCCTGCCTCCCTCTCTCTCTCTGCCCCTGCCTGGCTTGTGCTGGCCACACACGCACTCTCTCAAAAATAAATAAACATTAAAAAATAAATAAATATAATTGGGATGGACTACATTATCTGAGTCTCTTCACTCTGAAGTTCCATGATGCGAAAATAATGGATGAGAAGACATTTTGGTAAAGTACAAAGCAAAACACAGATGGTCTGCCCTCTTCAATTACAAATGGCACCAAGCTTGCTTGTCTGTGGATCACTGTGGGAGGCTGTATGCTAAAACTTTGGTGTTTCTTTCTACATTCGACCACTCTCCAAGAGTAGCACAATCAGTCATACCGAGGTGGGCAGAGATGGTGGGTGTATATAGCATGAAGGAAGGAGGTGGGACACATCTACCTATGGCTGATACACAAGTACTATGTGTCCCCTCAGTGTGGGCAGCCCCAAAGCTGCCTTTCTAATTAGAGATAATCTCACTGCTTCAGCTTTCATTGTGACATGTCTCCCACATCAACATCTTGCCACAACATTTCCAACAGCCTAGAGGCATGTAGCATTACAGCTGAAGACTTGGCTTCTAAACCAAACTCATCTTTTTTACTCCTCTCTTCAAACCTAGGCCTGTTTCCTGACATCTGTTACAGGCACCAATTCTAGCCCACTCTGCTTCAGAACCCTTTCCTCCCTTTCCTTTGCATTTTATAAGCACCACACAGTACTCCTGACTTAGTCTTTTGAATTTGTTCTCCATCCTTCCTTCATAGTCCTGTCTAAGGCCTCATCCCAGCCACTTTCTCCACCAAAAAGACAAAACAAAAAGCCATTATTGAAGTCATTTTGTTTCCTCAACTTCAGTTCATTTTGTATCCTCATCCTGGATTAATACTTCTAAAATGTGTTATTACCCTGTGGCTATCCCACTGTTTGCCATAAACTTTTGTTTCTTTTGAGGTTCTCTGTGACTTTGAATCTTAACAGCTGTGTATCTTCTATTACCGCCTAGAGCCTTCATTCATTCATTCATTCGTTCATTCATTCCATTTGTACATGGCCTGCTCTCCCATTGTTGAAATGCTTTCCCCTTCCCCTGTGCCCTGTGCAGGACACATATTTTCAAAGTCTAGGTCCTGCCATTAATGAGGAGTTTTCTCTAATCCTTCTGGTCTATACCTTTGCTCTGAGTTCTTTGCCACATCTTTTTGACCCATGACCATTCTTTTTTTTTTTTTTAATTTTTTTTTTTAACGTTTATTTATTTTTGAGACAGAGAGAGACAGAGCATGAACGGGGGAGGGAGAGAGAGAGAGAGGGAGACACAGAATCTGAAACAGGCTCCAGGCTCTGAGCTGTCAGCACAGAGCCCGACGCGGGGCTTGAACTCACGAACCGCAAGATCATGACCTGAGCTGAAGTCGGACGCCTAACCGACTGAGCCACCCAGGAGCCCCGACCCATGACCATTCTATTCTGTATTGCTCACCAATCTAGTAATGTTTTTAACATGTATTTTCATCTTTTGACTAGCATGTATTTTAAGTTCTTTGTGGTGAGGGAACTTGTCACTAGAGAGGGCTTCAAAATTTGCAAATCTGCTCATCATAAGAAAAACTTTAACACCCGAAAAACTAAACACATAGTTCACACACACACAAAGAAATGTTCAGTCTCAACACTCAAGATATTTAAAAGATTTGAGATGCCATACCAATCTATTAGGTTGATAAAGATAAAGAACCACAATGTAGAATTGTGCCTGTGCAGAGAAATAAGCAGTCTTCTGGTGGGAATAGCACATACTACCACTTTCTGGAGGATACAGGAGGGAAAAGTTTAAGAAACTGTTTATATTCTTAATCCACCAATTTCACTTTTAGGAACGCAACCAAAAAAAAATAAACATGCACAAAGCTGTATGTTTAAGGTGGTCATCATAGTGTTAATAGGGCAGTAGGTAAATTATGATCCAGTTGTGCATGGAACACCATGCACTCATTAAAAATAATGGATGTAGGGTATCTCTTTTCTCACTGTTCCTGGCCCCCTTCTGGTATCAGCACCCTGTTTTTTCTTTGAGCAACCACTCTTCCCCTACCCCTCTCAGTTCATGTAGTCTGGGTATCTTAGCTTGGGTTTTTCAGAGAAATAGACTCTAAGATGGAGATATTCATGCAGAAAGTTTACTGGAGAGTGTGAAAATCAACACCTGTGGGAAAGTCTAGGGAGTGGGGATTGGGCAAAGGGAGGAATGAACTGTGAAGTAGTTGCCATAAAGGCCTCAGATGATCCCAGCAAGGAGCTGTGGATCATCTTTCGGTGTTGTTCCAACTTGAGGCAATGGGGTTGGGGTTCGGGTTTTATACATCCCATGTCAATGTGGATGAGAGCTGACACTGGGAGGGATGGTTCTCAGCTAAGGGCAGTTCCCAGAGAGGGACTTAGCTGAGGCATCAGCTGTGGCTACTCCCAGCGGCTGGGGGAATGAGTGGCTCAGTCCTAAATGGGGAAGTCGGGTGGTGCATCTCTCCTCCTCCTCCTGGCCAGGCACAGCTAATCTGAGCATTCTGACTACACAGTGCTTGCTTTCAAATAATAACTGGTTCAGGGTGGGCACATGACTGCATAAGGTTGATGAGATCCAGTATGGGGTTTTTGTTGGAACAACGAGACAAGAGGCGCTCTTGCTCCTGAGTCTGCTAGGCTGGGACAATAAAAACACAGAACCTTTCTTCACAGCACCTCTTATAGAGTCTATTTACCATTGAAGAAAATGAGGTCAACACTCAGAAAAAGCAGAGCCAAGAGAGAGAGTCCCAAAGCTACTATTTGGGCAATTAAATCCACTACTTTAAAGTGCCTGGGCTCTTCAGGTACACAAGCCAATATATTATGTTTTTGCATTACTCAGTTTACGTGGGTTCTGATACAGTTCTTTTGAACAACTGTATCAAAGGCGGGCAGGTAGGGGCACTGATCCCATGCGGGCAAAAATCCACATATAACTTTTGACTCCCCCAAACTTAACTACTAATAGCCTGTTGACTGGTAGCCTTATCAATAACACAAAGTTGATTCACACGTATTTTGTATGCTGTATGTAATATATACTGCATTCTTCCAACAAAGCTAAATAAAACATTAAGGAAATCATAAGGAAGAGAAAATATTTTTCAGTACTGCACTGAAAACAATTCACGAATAAGTGCAACCGCACAGTTCAAACCCGTGTTGCTCACAGATCTACCACTGTACAATGATGTATAATAATAATAAAGGCAGTATTCATGATACAATAAGTGAAAAGATTAACACAAAACATGTATTTTACACATAGGAATGATGCCAGTTTTGTAAAACAAACCCAGGTACACAATGAAAAAAATAAAAAGAATGCAGCACAACAGAAACAATGGTTATAACTAAATGGTGAGACGGGACGGGGGTGGGGGTGGGGTGGGGCTGAATTTAATTTTCTTCCACACGTTCCGCAAAGATGTCAGGGCCTGGGATTTTTGCCCTGCTGACCTTACTTCCTATCCAGTCAACTGGCGGGATTCCCGTGAAACGGTACCAGGTGATTTCCAGACCTGTTACCGTTTCCTGGGGCTCCTACCAACCGTCCTTGGTCTCTCCCAGCTAATACCTCAGCGTGGCCTGGGAGCCTTCATGAGCTTACTTCAACTCCTCTGCCACCTTAGCTGCAGCCACACGGAGTCACGGCTCCGGTTTCTCAGGGGTGCGTCTCCGCGTTCCCGGTCCCCACCGCCCTGCCACCCCCCTTCAGGTCGCGCTCGCTCCTCCAGAAGCCCCCCGTGGGCCCGCAGAGCGGCTCTGCTTCCAGGCTCAGAACGGGTAACTCTGCATGTTTAGAGAGCAGAGAGATTTAAGTGTCAGGTGATTCGGGAACCCCACACTGCCGCTTACCTGCAGCTCCGGTCGAGCCGGGGGGCGACCGCCGGGAGAGGCGGGGCAGCGGGCGGTGGGGCGGGCGCAGCGGCTTCCCCGCCCCGGGGCGGCGCTCGCGCTAGGGGCCTGGCGGCTCCCGCAGCCCGGCTCGCCTGCCCTCGGAGCTCAGCGCCGCCGCCATGTCTTCCGGGGCCAGCGTGAACGCCCTGCAGCGCCTGGTGGAGCAGCTCAAGCTGGAGGCTGGCGTGGAGAGAATCAAGGTGAGGCGGGCGGCGGCGCCCTTTGGTCAGGGCGCGGGGACCTCCCTCCCTCCCTGCGGCGGCCGCCGCCGCCCGGGAGCCGTGAGAGGAGAGGCCGGTTGCCTCTCGCCGCGGCTCGGTCGCGATGGCGGCCGTGAGGACGGCGGCCCGGCCCCGGCTGGATGCCGCGGCTCGGCGGGGACGCGGGCCCGAGGGAGGAGGCCGGGCCTGGTGGGTCGGGGGAGACGGGCGCGCCCTCGGGGTCGAGTGCCCTGGGGGCGTCTCCCTGTTGCCGGCGCAGACGGCGACTCGGGGTGTGGGAGGCGGTGCGGCGCGGGGCGCGCGCGCGCAGACCAGGGATGCCCGCGCCGCGCGGCTCGCCTGGCTGGGCTGGTGCCGGCCTGCGGGGCGACGAGGACCGGCCTCGCTGATGGGTTGATGGGACGAGAGCGAGAGCGGGAAGACGGGGCTCAGGTTTTCGGCGTGGTGACAGGGTGTAGGGCCCGGCCCTGCACCACGGCAGAGAGGGAGAGCGGGATCGGGGAATATGGAGTTCAGTGTTGGACTTGTGGACTCTGCGGAGATATCCATGTTTTGGGCCGCATGGGCTTGAAGCTCAAAGCTCAGAGAACAAGAGGCTGAAAGAGGTCATTAGAATGTATGGGGGTGAAAACAGTGTATTAACGAAGAAATCAGAGTGTGGAACCCAGGACCAGCCAAAATGTGACTGAGAGAGAACCAAGAGGAAGTGAGGAAAGAGGCATTTTCAAAAATTGGGATCTTAGTCACTGTGGCCAGTGTTTAGTCAGTTGATTGGAAAGCATCTGTTGTGTAATTGTGTTGAGCAACGAGGGTATGTATGTTCGTATGCGTGAACACGTATTCAGCCTATGTTCATATGTAGAATGTATGTCCGTATGTATGAATACACCCTGCTGTGATATTCCAAGTACCTCCATAGTGCCTTTGGTCTGTATTTGGCACTGTATTAGGTGCTGAGAATATGCTAATAATTGTGGCAAAGATCATCAATAAACACATTAACCAACAAGTAAAATAATTTCAGACCATAAGTGGAGATTATAAAACAAGGTAAAGAATTACGGACCACAGAAGAGGTTTTAATAACATAGGTAGTAGAAGCAGAATCTAGATTGTAATAGGGTAGACAGACTTTTTTAAAAAAAGAAATCTGGTTTTAAAGAGGAAACAACTTTTATTTTTTTAATTTAGAAAATGAAAAGCCTTATTTCGAGGTTGAGGGAAGGGAACAAACGATTTTTAGGTTGAGGAGGAACAAATAGAGAAGGAGAATTGGAGGTAGAGGAGACACTCTGTGGGGGTATGGGATTGGAGGCACACCTTCTGAGACGGGAAGAAAGAAAATCCGGACGTGTATGAAGATAGATGTTTCTAGACATACGGACTTAAGGACTTGTAGGATGACGATTTTCTCTGTGAAGTTTACCTCCAGGGCAGAGGGGAGGGAGCTAATGGAATCACTAGAGTGAGGGTGGGGGAAGTGCTGCTGGGAATGGAAGAGGATCCCCAACCAGGCACATCGGTAGACACCTTATGACTCTAAAGACCCAGCTACTTTGAGATTGGAGACTGAATGTCCTGCTTGGGGATTCGGAGTACTCAAGGAGAATAGTAGTTGATCCAAGTAGTGGGTTATCAGGGGAAGTATGCTGGAAAGATGGAGGTGGGGATGTAGGGCAAGGAGTTTGAGGGGTTAGCCAGGAAGAGGCTGAACCTAGGCTGGTTAGAGAAGGAACTGAGTCAGCCTGCTGGTGATGGGGAGGGCAAAAGGGGAGGAGGTGTTCTCCCTGAGGTCAAAGACTGCCTGGACTCAGATTCAGCCCCATCACTACCTGTAGGATCTTGGGCAAGTTAACTTAATTTCTCAGTCTTTGTTTTCTCATCTGTGAAATGTATTTTTGTAATAATACCTGACTCAGCGAGTTGATGAGACAATTAAATGAGCTAAATCCGTGTAAAACCCTTTGAATAGTAAGAAGAAAGGAAGCGGCATTCTGGATGGGTAGGAGAGATTGTGATCAGAAAGTAGGATGTTGAAGTGTAAAATTTCAGATGTGGAACAGTTACAGGTTTAGCTGTAACTTGGCACTGGGGAGAAGGTTGTTTGAGGAAAAGAGGTCAGGGAACTGAAACTAGGATTGTCGAAAAATGTTCAAGATGATGTTGGCCCCTGAGATGGAAAGGAGACCTGTGAGCCAGATGCCTGCCTACTCTGTGGACTAGACAGGGAAGATACTTTCTACATTTAAAAAATAATTATAGGTGATGAAACAGACCGAGAGAATTCAAGTCAATTGCTCAAGGTCACCCAGATAATAAGCTTATTTGTGGGGTGTTCTCACGGTAGTATGGTTTCAGGTGTTTGGTGGGCTTCTCTCAGGCAGCACCTTTGGGAGTCACGACATTCCAGGTCTAGTTTGCCTCATTTCAGGGCTCAGTGATGAATGGATGCCCTCAGCACACCCAGAGATGTCTTCTCTTGAGCAGACTTGCTAACTGGTAAATAAACCAGGACATCAATTTTCTAGCATATAATGGAAGGCATCCCTTCCCAGTGATTGGACTGTTCCATATCCTTCCAAGGACCCCTTCTCTGTTTTGGAGAATTCTCTCAGAAGTTGCTGTGTAAGCATGGACTCAAATGAAGGAAAGTCATATACTTTGGGTATCCCACCTCCAATGGCAGTGACAACTTCTAAGTGTTTGGGCTTGTATTCCACCCCCTCCAGAGTCTCTTCTATAAAGGTGCTAGAGAAATGCTGCACCCTTTAATTTTCTCTTATTTTTCTCTGCATATCCCCTCAACTTTTTGACCATGTTCTGTAGGATGGGGTCCAGTTAGTCCCATTTCTCCAGGGATCCAGGAAGGTAGTCTCCTCCTACCCATCACGTGTGGAGTTCATCTGTTCCCTCTGATATAGAGTTAGTAAGCATGAGCATAATTGGTTCTAAATTCGTTTTGAATAAATAACTTATTTTATAACCATTAATTCCAATTATAATTAACATGAAAATGTCAGAACTTCTTTTGAGGGAAAAGCAAGCTAATAAACTTCTCTAAAACTTAGTGATTTAAAGCAACATTTATTAACTCACAATTCTTAGGTCTACAGTTTGAGGTGGGTTCAGCTGTATAGTTCTGCTGCTTGCTCTTTGCTGGGCTCTTCCATGGATCTGCAATCAAATGGAGGGTTGGTTGGTAGCTGGATGATCCAGGATGGTTTCACTTACATGTCTGGAGGTTGGTAGGCAGGTGGTGGGAGCTGGCTCACTGATTCTTCTCCACACGATCTCCAGTAGGCTAGCCTGGGCTCATTGGATGGTGGTCTTAGAGTTCAAACCACAGCAAGAGTAGTTGGAAAGGCTCTTGAAGCCTAGGCTTGGAACTTGCCCATTATTTCTGCCACATTTTCCTGGTCAAAGCAAGTCACAAGGCCAGCCCAGATTCAAGGGTTGGGTACAGACTCTACATTTTGGTGAGAGGAACTGCAAAATATTGTGACTGTTCTTGCAGTCTACCACAATGTATTGCTGACTGTGTGTCAGCACTATTCTAAGTGTTTTACATGCATTTAGCTCATTTAATTGTCTCAACTCACTGAGTCAGGTACTGTTACAAAATACATTTCACAGATGAGAAAACAAAAACTGAGAAATTAAGTTAATTTGCCCAAGATCCTACAGGTAGTGATGGAGCTGAATTTGAGTCCAGGCAGTCTGGTTCCAGAGGCTATGCTCATAACCAATAAGCTATCCTGCTTCAAAAGCATGGTGGAGAAAACTTGTCACTTGTTTTGGGCAGACTGGATAAGGTGCCAGCCTTGTAAACATTAAAACAGTTTGCTCACATGGCAAACCTGAATATATCAATGCATGCTTTTTTATATAAGTGAAAATTTGTAACAGATGTGCTAGAATGAGCTATTTTCTTTACCAAAACTCAAACTCAGTCTCAAAACTAGGATTCTAAATGGATCAAAGATGCAGCTTTATCTTTATTGAAGAAGCAACCCTAAATCATAGAAATGGTAACATTTCCCTTTCGAGTTCAGGTATTAGAACTTTCATCAAAAAAGAGACTTGTGGAGATCACAGGATGTGTGGCCTTTATCAAGTTGTGGGATCATTTCTCAGACTATCAAATGGCTGTCAGATGGCTCTGGCTGTGAGCAGCATGTCAAGCTGTGGTCCCTTTGTTTCAGGTCTCGCAGGCAGCTGCAGAGCTTCAACAGTACTGCATGCAGAATGCCTGCAAGGACGCCCTGCTTGTAGGTGTTCCAGCTGGAAGCAACCCCTTCCGGGAGCCCAGATCCTGTGCTTTATTCTAAAGGCTGGTGAGTAATGATACACCACCATGCTGTCTAGGGGCTGTGGCATTATCCCAGGGCTCCCCAAGGGCTTGAGCAACAGAGTTTTCAATATCTACTATTGTTGGGGGAATTAAAGTAAGAATAGCAAAATGCACAACTTTCCCTGAAGGTGAGTCTAGGTGGCTGCCTGTGGAATACATCTCATTAAGAGAGTCTCAATCCTCTTTGGTACTAACTCCTGAGATGTTAATATCCTTCTGTACTTGAGCTCTTTAACCGAGTTGGCTGATAGTAATTTCATGACCTTAATCCCACCGTCTCTGTCCTGACACCATCCCAGAGTTGTGATTTGCTGCTCGGTGCTATCAGCTGACTTGCTGCTCTGGGGACTAAGGACTCCGCAGTGGAGTCTTGTTCCTACCACCAGCTGTGATTTCTTTCCTGGAGGCTTTCAACAATAGATCTGTTTTAATGGAAGAAGAAATGTAGCTATTAGGGAAAAGTGTGGGTAGAATTAAAAGAACTTTAAAAATTGATTACTGAAATGAAAACACCTCTTTGGTGGCATATTAGAAATTTCATAGGTTCTAATGTGTTGTATGGGGTTTCATTCACATTTTCACTTGTTTTTTTTTTCCTTTTTTTGGAAGAGGTCAAGGTATAGATTACTAGAGTCTTTTGGGGCCAACACATTTCAAATTATGTGTTCTGAGGGGTTTTCATACAGTGAGTAATCATCTTAGGCCTTTTTTCATATATTTGCAAAAGGAAATTATTCATATTAACAAGAAGGAAGTAATCATATTATCGGATACTATTGTACCTCTTGATGGAAAATGTTCACATTTATGGTATTAAAATAATAGTCTTATGCTGGCATAGCATTTTCCTTTTTATAAAGCACTTTAATGGATGTTACTCATTCAATGGTGTGGCTTGGATGTTTTTTATATTGTTACTTTGTACTTTGAGAACACTAAAGTGACCTGAAATGATGACTAGTTAATTTTATGTATAAATCTTACTAAAGTGAAAACCTACCCAATTCTGTTTCCAGTAGGGAAGAAGTTCACTGAGGAATGCTTTTAAGCGCAAAGTGATGAATAACTGCCTCCAAGTCTCAAGAAAACACTTTTCTCCAGCCAAATGACTTTTAGATATTTCATACCTTTCCTATGGCCTGGTCCTATAGCCAAAATTCTATAGAAATTGATGAGTTTCTACTCAGATAAGGAAACTGGGTGAAAGAGTAGACTTTAAATAATAATGGCCTGATTCTTTTGGTAAAGTTCTTTTATATTTAAGACAGACAAAAATGTTACCACCAAATACACCTCTTTAATAAGCGAATTACTGGTGTTTCTATACCTGGAAATTATGTTTGTTTCATTTACTGGATGTTTACATTTTGGGAAGGAAAACATTTTTGTTTGTTAAAAAATTGAATATTTGTAATTTGTTGTTCCTAAGATTTTTTATACCACAAAACTTGTTCTTTTCTTGTGAATTTACAGTTTCTAAATAAAGACAAGCAAGTATAAAACTGGGGGAAGAATAGGCTTTATCAATCAAATGATGTCTTGATTTTCCTAAATGAGAAGATTGTTTTATTTGTAACACTAAACATGGGAGCTATTTCTTAGCAAACTTGTTTGGAAAGATTCATGTTGTGTTGTGTATGAGATTGCCCCATCCTGTGTATGAACCAGATTTGGTCTTTGTCTTCTTAAGTTCCTCTATTTTATAGTTGTGGTTGTATTTAAAAAAACAAAACAAAACTACATTAGGTCTTTAAAAAAAATGTTTAAATGTGATCTTCAGAACATTGCAAATGATTAAAAACAAAATAATGTGAAAATATTACAGCCTAAATGAATTCTTACTGTCACAAGTAGGTTTTACTTTGATGATGTGCCTTTGATTTAATTTGGGACACTTTTAAAAGGATACTTGATTTGTGTTTGTAATTATCTTTGATGAGCTTGGAAATAAAATTTTTTGCTTAATTCATCGTTTTCTATGGCAGCAACATTTTGTGTCTGATTTTGTTTGTTTTAAGGCTTCATGGACTTTTGTTGCCTTGTGAAATTGAGTGCTGGAAGCGGGAAGTGAAATTTTTGTTTATAAGTGCTTGTAGAACTTTGTTTAAAAAAAAAAGATGTATGTATAACTTGCTGAGAAATCTCAATTTCTGGCAACATTTACACTTATATTTAATTTTTTTTTTCTTTTTTTTTTTGGAGAGAGCACAAGCAGAGGAGAGGGAGAGGGAAAGAGAATCTCCAGCAGGCTTCATGTTCAGTCTATAGCATGGAGTCTGATGTAGGGCTCAATCTCAGGACGGGAGACCATGACCTCAGCTGAAATCGAGAGTCAGACACTTAACTGACTGAGCCACCCAGGCACCCCTGCACTTTGAAATAGTTATGTATAAATCCATAAATAAATAAATGAAAATATCTTTTAGCATAATTAGTGTTACTATAGAAAAAATAGAAGCCATTATATGGAAACTCCCTTAATTTCAGCCACTAAACTTCGAAATCTAAGTGATCTGAGTCTCTTCTATTTGATCAAAATTCAGGTGTCCCTCTTCTAATCCTATTTATTCTCTGGATCTGTTTCACGTTCTCTGACATTACACTGTCAATTATCCTTTCTCTTTTATCTTCAACTCCTCCATTGGAACCTTTCTGTCAACATTTAAACATGTTCCATTCTTTGTCTTAACAACAACAAGCATTTAAAAAATCTCCATTAGAAACGGGAACCCTCTTGCACTGTTGGTAGGAATGCAAACTAGTGCAGCCGCTCTGGAAAACAGTGTGGAGGTTCCTCAAAAAATTAAAAATAGATCTACCCTATGACCCAGCAATGGCACTGCTAGGAATTTACCCAAGGGATACAGGAGTGCTGATGCATAGGGGCACTTGTACCCCAATGTTTATAGCAGCACTTTCAACAATAGCCAAATTATGGAAAGAGCCTACATGTCCATCCACTGATGAATGGCTAAAGAAGTTGTGGTTTATATATACAATGGAATACTACTTGGCAATGAGAAAGAATGAAATATGGCCCTTTGTAGCAAGGTGGATGGAACTGGAGAGTGTTATGCTAAGTGAAATAAGCCATACAGAGAAAGACAGATACCATATGTTTTCACTCTTACGTGGATCCTGAGAAACTTAACAGAAGACCATGGGGGAGGGGGAGGGGGAGGGGGAAAAAAGTTACAGAGAGGGAATGAGGCAAACCATAAGAGACTCTTAAAAACTGAGAATAAACTGAGGGTTGATAGGGGGTGGGAGGGAGGGGAAAGTGGGTGATGGGCATTAAGGAGGGCGCCTGTTGGGAGGAGCACTGGGTGTTGTATGGAAACTAATTTGACAATAAATTTCATATTAAAAAAAAGATTCTTGCACCTCTGTAGAGAAGGGAGAGAGAGAGAGAGAGAGAGAGAGAGAGAGAGAGAGAATCTCAAGCAGGCCCCAAGCTCTGTGTGGAGCCCAGCGCTGGGCTTGATCCCAGGATCCTGGGACCATGACCTGAGCTGAAATCAAGAGTCAGATGCTCAACCACCTGGGCCACCCAGGCTCCCCTAGAGGGTAGATCTTATGATAGGTGTTTTTACCACAAAAAGTAAAAGTAACAAATAAAAATAATAAATTAAATAAAATAAAAAAAATTAAAAAATAAAAAGAGGGTAGAAGGAAACTTTTGGAGGTGATGGGTAAGTTTATGGCATAGATTGTGATAATGGTTTCAGAAATGTATACTTACCCCCAAACTCATTAAGTTGTACACATTATTATGTACAGCCGTTGATATGTAATACACACACACACACACACACACATACATACATACATAGTTTCTTGGTTCCAGTTTCTCCTTTAGCAAGAACTTGATAAGACAGTACAAGAAACCATAGATGTCTCACTTAGGAATATAGCTTTGTCCTAAATATTAGCAAATCAAATTCAAGAGAAGATACAATCTGACAAAGCTAGTTCAATATATGGAAATCTGTCATTATAATTCATTACATAAGTGGTTTAAAGAAGAGCATCAATGCCAACAAGTCATTTGACAAAATTCAGTAGCTGTTCTGGATAAGAACTACATGGCTTAGTGAAATAGGAAGAAGAAGAAAGATGATAAAGATTTTATCAGCAGCAGTGGCAAATTTCATACTACATGTTGAAATGTGGAAGCATTCAGCAGCATGTTGAGAACAAAACAAGGATACTTTTTTTTTTTTTTTAAACGTTTATTTATTTTGAGAGCAGGGGAGGGGCAGAGAGAGAGGGAGAGAGAAAATGCCAAGCAGGCTCTGTGCTGTCAGTACAGAGCTCAACATGGGGCGTGATCTCACAAACAGTGAAATCATGACCTGAGCTGAAATCAAGAGTCAGACGTTTAACCAACTGAGCCACCCAGGCACCCAAGACAAAGATACGTTCTATCGCTACTATTGTTCAGCATTGCTTTAGAGGTCTTACCTAATGCAGTGAGATGAAAAAATGAAATGGGGTAAACATTTGAGAAGAAATATCTATTTATGGATTATATACAATTGTACATTTTGAAAACTGATGAGGATATAGGAAAATAAATACTTGAATTTGTGACAAGAGTGTGAGGGGCTGGCTGCATACAAAGTTTATGTAGAAGAATTAAAAGCATTTTCTACACTGGCAATAGCTAGTTGGAAATGGGCATTATATCTCATTTTGACTTTAAGGACAAAACTATAAAAATACTTAAGAATACACTTAACAAAGTGCAAGATTAATAAAACGTTTTATTAACAGGGTCTAAAATTTGGGGATATTAAAACAATTCCATTAAAATGCAATCTTACTAAAACTCATATATAAAATTAATGGAATTCCTATTTTTTTAAAGGGAAATTAGTTAAAATATCAGAAGGTTCATACGGAAAATGAAGTGTCCAAGAATAGTTTTTAAAACTCTGTGTGTGTGTGTATGTATGTATAAAACATGGGAGGGTGAAACATGCCTTAATGGGTATTAAAACTTACTTCAAGATGCTGAATCAAAACTATGATTTTTAAAAAAATTAAAAAGAAAATAATATTGTGGGATAGGAATAGGCAACAGCTTAGTAATAGATTTTTTGTCTATTCAGTAGGAAAGTATCATTTACTTAAATGGTGCTGGCATTATTGGCTGTCCATTTGGAAGGAAATAAAATTGGCCTGTATTATGTAAAAAAAAAAAATCCACATAGGTTAAAGAAGGATAATACAAAAACTTTAGAAGAAAAATTAGGAGAATAGTTATATAACTAGGGTAAAAGAGGTCTTCCTAAGCAAGGCAGGAAACCCAGGAGGGGGGAAAGTGTGTACACTTGACTATATAAAATTTAAATAATGAACTTAAATAAACAAGCAATTCAATTTAAGTATTAAGTTTAAAAATCTTGTATGATAAAATCATAAGAAACTGAATAAAAAAGCAAAAATCAGAAAAACATGTACTTTTTCAGTCTTCATTTTGGATTGCTCGTTTGCACTACCTCCCACCCCACCCCAGCTCACCAACCGAGGCTGCTCTATTTATTGAAATTGTTGTATCCCTTGTTTGAGGGCTGGCTTATTATTTGGGGAGGATAATCAAGCTATGACTGTGAGAGGCAAGGCATGGATCACCCTGGTGTTGATTTCCATTTGTACCCTGAGTCTCAGTGGCAAGGGAAGGAGTATCTATATGTCCATACACAGTTGGAAGGGACAGCTGATGTTCTGGTGAGGCCTATACAGTTAGGGCTGAACCTAGAAACCTGAAGTAAGGTGGTTCAAAAGCCCTCAAAAGTGAGCAGCACTATCACCAGCAATGGATCTAAGAGCAAGTAAGTCTCTTTAGAACATGAAAAACCTCACTGGGAAATGCTCTCAGAGAAAAAAATCGAAGTTTCCATTGCAAGAGCCAACCTGAGAAGGTGGGGCTGTTCCAAACAATTCCATGTAACAGGGTATTTGGGAGGCTGGACTGACACTTTTGGTCCCCTAACAAGGGCCTAAGAAGACCCTTCAGGCTTCCATGGATCAGCCCAACCTGTTATGTGACAGTGGCTCCCAGGGACTGCTCTGATGGAGCAGAGCTCACTTTATCACTGTTCCCTGACTCCTAACACAAAACTTCCTTCCCAATAACTCTGACAGAGGCTGTTCCAAGGCCCAGGCAGAATATGTCCTTAAACAGCAAGCGCCATTGAGAAATGCCCACAGGAAGACTCAGTAGGGAAGCAGGGAAGTAGGTGTTGATAGCCTAACCTCAAGGTTTGCCACAGTCTATAGCCTATGAAGAAATTCCTCTCCTTTCGAAGCTGATTAAAAGTAGGATAAAGGAGATCTGCAAGCTGAGAAACCTTAGCCTTACCTTAGTTAGAAGCAATCCTTCCAAAACTTTAAGTAGAACAGAAGTTCCAATTAGATTTCCAGAAATAGTTTCTCTTTAAAGTCTCCACTCCCTACATACCCAAGCAAAAACCCAAAGCAAAAAAAAGTATAACAAAGAGGAGAGTAGTGGGAGGAAAGTAAGAGGTGGTGTTAAGTTAAGCCTGTTTCAAAAATGAGGACGTGATGAGGCACCTTAACTCAATCAGTTAAGCGGCCGACTTCAGCTCAGGTCCTGATCTCATGGTTCCTGAGTTAGAGCCCTGCATGGGACTCTGCTGACAGCTCGGAGCCTGGAACCTGCCTCGGATTCTGTGTCTTCCTCTCTCTCTGCCCCTCTCTGGTGCATGTTCTGTTTCTCTCTCTCTCTCAAAAATAAATAAACATTGGGAAAAAAAATGAGGACGTGATTAACAGTATCAAATATGGAAGAGAGGTCAAGTAAGGTGATATTGAGTGTCTCTTGGATCTAAAAAGATAGAGGTCAATTTTGGGAGTAATAGGGTGACAGTTTCAGAAGGCAGGACCGAGAGTATGCGTATGGTCTTCAAACATTTTTGCTGGTGTACCATCTGTAATAATGTCAAAAACCCATTATATCTCTTTTAGAGATGACATAAAAAAGTTTTATTGTAACTTTGAATAGTTGCAAAGAATATAATTTTATTAGAAATTCTGACATTTTAGAATAAAATTATTACATCTTTTAAAAATGTATTCAATGTAGTATAAATACCATAGTAATTAGAAAGCTACAACTGTCCATTAAAAAATACACAAGGACACCTCGGTGGCTCAGTCAGTTAAGTGTCCCACTCTCGATTTTAGCTCAGGTCATGATCTCACGGTTTGTGAAACTGAGCTCCACTTAGGGCTCTGTGCTGACAGCGCTGAGCCTGCTTGGGATTCTCTATCCCTCTGTCTCTTCATACACTCTTCTCACACACACACTCTTCTCAAAATAAATAAACTTTAGTATATATTTACAAACTGTATTCCAAAAATACTGTACTAACAATATAGGAAAATATTCTTTCTCCAATATGCTGACACTGAATATTATTTTGCCGATCTGATAGGTGTTCTGTTTTCCTTTGCATTTGCCTAATCAGTAATGAAGCTACATGTTGTTTCCAATGTTTATTGGTTATTTTTGTTTCTTCTGTGTAATATCTATTCATATATTTTGCCCACACTTCTATTAGGTTGTCTTTTTTCCTATTAATTTGTAGGATTCTTTGTATATTAGGAATGTAAATCTTTTTTTTATTATGTAGGTAGCAAATATTTTCTTAGTAATTTGCTTTAAATTTTTGTTTATGAAGGCAACCATTTATTTATTTTAAAAAATTTGTTTTAATGTTTATTTTTGAGAAAGAGAGTGAGAATGAGCAGGGAGGGAGCAGAGAGAAAGAGGGACAGAGGATCTGAAGTGGGCTCTGTGATGACAGCAGAGAGCACAATTCGGGGCTCCAACTCGCATGAGATCATGACCTGAGCTGAAGTTGGCCACTTAACCCACCCAGCGATCCAGGTGCCCCTGAAGGTAACATTTTAAATAGGAAGTTCTCTAACATTAACTTTGCCCTTTCTTGGTGAGGTAGGGTCAACTCTGGTGATCTTAACTTCTTGACTTAAAGGGTCAGACTGAGATGGAGGCTCATTTAAAAAAGGTTTGCTGGAAGAAGGGCTCCTGGGTGGCTCAGCCGGTGTCATGATCTCACGGTTTGTGGGTTCGAGCCCTGCATCGGGCTCTGTGCTAACAGCTCAGAGCCTGAAGCCTGCTTCGGATTCTGTGTCTCCCTCTCTCTGCCCCTCCCCTGCTCACACTCTGTCTCTATCTCAAAAAAATAAATGAACATTAAAAAATTAAAAAAAAATTAAAAAGGCTTGCTGGAAGAAAGGTGGGAAGCAGCATGGCTTTCAGAAGACAACTAAATATCCCTTTTATATATATATACTAAAATGTATATATTGCTATTCTAAAAATATATGTTGTAACTATTGCTCTAAAAAAAAGCTTTGCAATGTTTGGGTGAATCTGGAAGATATTTGGATGTTATGACAATTATGCTAATTAGAATATTTTACTTACAAAGATGTAAACTATAGGGCAGAATATATATTTTGAAATTTTAATATGGATAACACCAAGAACATCTAACGACAGAATTTTCTTTAATCAATGAGCAAATCTATCATTTTGTTACTGGATTTTCATCAAAAACAAAGGAATGTGGCACAGAACACTCTTTTCTTTCAAAAAAACCTCAGACGGGTTTGTCCATCAACTCTACCAGGGACTTTTTCATACACTAGACGCCGTTTTTTTGAATTGTGGTAGTTGTGAACACATGAGATCTGTTAAAAGGAGAAAAAGGAAAACCATTTTATTTCTGACATAGCTATTTTTTCCAGTTATTCAAGTGCATCCTATCTCTTCATCTATCTACAGAGTGTTCAAATTTCCAAACTGAGATAAAATGACTATAAAAATTACATTTTTAGCATAACTGTACCTGTACCTAATGGCCCAGTACTGATTAGTGTCATGTATACATATTGTATACTCATGCTTTGCACAAATCATTAAATCTCCCTGGATTTAAGACTCCTTCATTTAAGTTTTCACTCATTAAGCCTGTTCCTTAACTCAAATCTGTAATGTTGTAGAATTTATCCCGAGGTCTGATATGTGATAGGTGGTGATCATGTATGACTCACCTTCTATGACTGTATTAAATATGACACATTAGCCTGAAATATCCTAGATTTGGATACTTACAGAGGCTGATTGATTAAATCAGTAAAAAAGTAGGCTAAAATATTTAAAACTGTTTTGGTAATTATTCCTGGGGATATAATCTCATAATTACAAGATTTGGATGCCATTATAAGCATATTTAAAAAGCAATGTAGTCTGTAATTGTATCATAGAGGTCACAAATACACATCTGTAATATAAGACAAATAGAAAATTATCTTGAGGTTATGCCAATGGCTTTGGATAAATTGTCTAGGGCTGCATTAACATCAATTCTAAAAGTGTTACATCTTAAACAGTGGAAGGTAATGATGTGCTATGGGAAACCACAGTAAAAAGTCAAAAGCTTCCATAGTGTTAATGATACTAGTATCAAAGATTTATGTGACCTGTTTGAATAAAATTATTTTTTGGAAGAAATTTGAAAGTGGAAAAAAAATATTTCTAGGCCATTATTTATTTAATATATGATTGAAAAATATATTTATAACTAAGTTAATGAATTAAAATGTAGGTAGACATTTTACTATTCCATCCATATCCCTAAAAGTTTAAATATTAAAGTTACTAGAGGGGTGCCTGGGTGCCTCAGTCAGTTAAGCATCCAGCTTAGGTTGAGGTCATGATCTCACAGTTCACCAGTTCAAGCCCAGCATCAGGCTCTGTGCTGACAGCTCAGAGCCTGGAGCCTGCTTCAGATTCTGTGTTTCCCTCTCTCTCTCTCTCTCTCTCTCTCTCTCTCTGCCCTTCCCCTGCTGTCTCTCTCTCTCTCTCTCTCTCTCTCTCTCTCTCATTAAAACATTTAAAACATTAAAAAAAGTTATTAGAAATAATTTCTAAGATCTCACTGAGAAAATGGGAGGATTATCTTATATATTGGGATACCCTATGTTTAAGAACATATAGTAATTCACATACTTGATTTGGTCCAGGATGGAAAAAAAAAAAATGGAATTTTCATTCAGTTCATTTATGAAGCTGGAATAAAGTTCATGTCAGAATGTGACAGCACAAATAAAGAACACAACAGGGTAATTGCATTTTGAATGTAGATAATGAAAAAAATAAATATTAGCAACCATATTCAACAGCATATTAAAAGAATCACTCTTCAAAAGCCAATTAAGTTTATCACAGAATGACAATTATTATTTAATATTAGTAAACCTGTTAATATAATCATTGACATTAATGGGTCAATGGAGAAAACGTGTGATTTTCCCCAATAGGTGCCAAAAATGTTTGGATAAAATTCAGCATCTGTTCCTCACAAAAGTTCTTACAAAGTTAGGGAGATAATACCTCTCATTAAAATCAGGAACAAAACAAATTATGACTATTAAACAGGACCAAATCCAAGTTTTGTGAATCCTGAGGCTTATACAGTTGACCCTTGAACAATGTGGGTGTTAGGGAGGCTGACTGCCCCCAGACCCACCCCCCCAAATTCTATACATAACTTTTTAAATACTTTATTTTTTAAATTTATTTCAGAGAGAGAGAGAGAGAGAGAGCATAAGCAGGGGAGAGGGGCTGAACAGAGGGAGAGAAAGAGAGAATCTTAAGCAGGCTCCATGCTCACTTCTACAACCCTGGGATCATGACCTGAGCTGAAATCAAGAGTCAAATGCTCAACTGACTGATGCTCAACCACCCAGGAGTCCCTGTAACTTTTTAAAAAACGTAATCTCTGTACCTGACGTGGGCCCTAAACTCATGACTGTGAGATCAAGAGTCACATGCTCTACTGACTGAACCAGCCAGGTGCCCCCAAAATCTATAACTTTTGACTCCCTCAAAACTTAACTACTAATAATCTACTGTTGACCAGAAGCCTTACTGATAACATAGTCAATTAACACATATTTTGTAAGTTATATGTATTATATACTGTATTCTTACAATCAAATAAGCTAGAGAAAAGAAAATGTTAAGAAAATCAAAAGGAAGAAAAAATACATTTACAGTACCATACTGTATTTATCAAAAAAATCCATGCAGTTCAAACCTGTGTTGTTCAAGGGTCCACTGTACAAGTTGGGAGGTACTCTTTTATTATTTTCTATCAGTGATTGCACTCAGGATTGACAGACTCAAGTCATCACTGCAATTTATTTTAACTTTTTTTTTTTTTTTCAAATTTTATTTATTTTGAAAGAATGAGTGATTGGGGGAGGGGCAGAGACAGGGAGAGAGAGAGAAACCTATGCAGGCTCTGTAGTGACAGTGCCACACAGGGCTTAAACTTACAAACCATAAGATCATGACCTGAGCCGAAGTCAGACGCTTAACCAGCTGAGCCACCCAGGCGCCCTTAATGCTTAGTTCATCTAAAGCTACAAGAATTTGACATATTTTGTTTACATTTATTTTCTTAGATGTCTGTAATTAGAATTTTGATTTTCTTTTTGACCCCAAAGTTAGTGAAGATTTAAAAAAAATTTTTTTTAAGTTTATTCATTTTTGAGAGAGAGGGAGAGAGACAGAGCATGAGCAGGGAAGGGGCAGAGAGAGAGAGAAAGAGAGAGAGAGAGAGAGAGGGAGAGGGAGACACAGAATCCGAAGCAGGCTCCAGGCTCCGAGCTGCCAGCACAGAGCCCGATGTGGGGCTCAAACCCACGAACTGCAAGATCATGACCCGAGCCAAAGTCAGACGCCCAACCAACTGAGCCACCCAGGTGCCCCTAGTGAAGATTTTTAAGTATAGTAATTCAAACAAACAAAAATTCTTTTTTTAGTTTAGAGATGGTTCTTTTAAAATTACATCTGCCAGTAGTTTTATTAACTTTAGATAGTGTTACCTGGTAATGATTTTTTGTCTCCTGAGTTAGATGAAGATTCAGAGTGCCTTTTCTGTCCTAAACATTTCCCAGCTCTTTGGTGGAAATAAAGACTGCTGAATTCTTTTTGATTTACATTAGGATCAGAAGCACACAATAAATCCATACTGGGGACAGATGGTAATTCTCTCCAGAAAGTCTTTTTAGTCCCAGCATTTGAACTTTGATGAAGGAAGCTTTCTACCTCATCCGATAGACATTTCTGCTGATTAGGGAATAAGTTATCTTTCTGAGAGTACCATTTGTCACATGTAGTCTGCTTTTCACCATATTCTAAGTTGAATGAGTGATTCTGTTGTTCCCATACATTTTTCTTGAAGTTCCAGGGAAGAGGAGATTGAGAGCCTTCCAGTGAAAAGTTAGGGGTACATACTTCTTTATTTATAGGTCCTTTTGCAACATGTGTTCCCTTTTTCTGATTATTTATAAAATTAGGGGCAACTCTCTTCTGAGTGTCAATTGGTGATATTATATTTTCACAGTTCATTTGTGTTAGATCCAAAGAAAAAACATCTGACTCTGAATCATTCCAGTTTTGAAAGGAGTTACCAGCCATGTTCCTTGATCCTATATTAATTAGGAAAGGATTATGTACTATATTAGGATTACAACTGGAGTCTTTCCGGTAGCTGGCCTGATTATAAGAAGTCACAGGTGATAAAATGCATGGCATTTCTCTGAGTTGCGTAAGGGAAGAGTTATAGTTTGAAGTGATGTTTGTGTCTTTGTGCACTGTGGCTCCTATGTCTGAATTCTGGTATTCATTATATTCTTGAAAGACAGAGTTTGAAGAGCCAGAAGCTGAACTGGTAATGGTACTAGCCTGATTCCCGTTTTCCCGAGGTGATGGAATTTGAGGTGATTTTGTTATGGAAGAAGAACTAATCTTGAATAAGGAAGTGATGCTACAAAAATGCTAAAAAAATTTTTTAAATTAATGTAATACAAATACAATATACACATCAGTCAAGTAAATATAAATAACAGCACTTATCTATATGGAAAGAAAGCAAAATATAAATAAGTAGGGTATTACAGTGATCCATGTAATAAGAACATAACATAATTAGGCTCCATTAAAAGAAAAACTTAAGATTTGTATTTCTTTTCTAATCACTTGTAATAGAATTTTTAGTTACACAAATTATACATGAATGTCATTTGCTTGATAAAAAATTAGAGTTTTTACAATAAGGCTAAAGTTAAAGTTCTCTTTACTACTATAATGAAGGGCATCAGGATTGTTTGGAAGAGATCATGTAAACACATATGAATAGAGTATGTGACCGCATATTAGTGGGCACAATAACATTTCAAAATAATTTAAAGTGTGATAAATGGATTGTACTGAATTATCTATATAAGATAGGTTTAAATGTATAATGTGATTGGCAGTCAATGAGAATTCTATAAGAAATTTAGTTCAAGTAAATTATTTTTTTTAAGTTTTTTAAATTTATTTTTGAGAGGGAGAGAGTGTGTGCAAGTGGGGGAGAGGCAGAGAGAGAGGGAGACACAGAATCTGAAGCAGGCGCCAGGCTCTGAGCTGTCAGCACAGATGAAGGGCTCAAACTCGTGAACCACGAGATTATGACCTGAGCCTAAGTCGGAGGCTTAACTGACTGGGCCACCCAGGTGCCCCTCAAGTACATAATTTCTTTGCTATGTGAAGTCCAAAACAATTAAACTTGGATACCTCCATTTTGAAAATGTTTATGGCAAAAATCAATACTCAAATGGAAAGGAAATACATTCATATAAGAATATGGAATTCAAATAACTAACCTTTAAGACTTTTCCTGGAACTTCAGGTAAAAGTTCCTGAAGTTGACAAAGAGTTGCTAATAATATCCAGTGCAGTGATGGTCCTTTATTTAACATGAGCTGAGCCACCAATGGGTTAATACATGGAAAGTCAAGTAAGTACATTTCTTCCTAGAAAAGAGTTTTTTTTTTTTTAATTAAAAAAAAAAAATTTTTTTTTAACCTGTATTTATTTTTGAGACAGAGAGAGACAGAGCATGAATGGGGGAGGGGCAGAGAGCGAGGGAGACACAAAATTGGAAGCAGGCTCCAGGCTCTGAGCCATCAGCCCAGAGCCCAACGCGGGGCTCGAACTCACAGACCGCGAGATCGTGACCTGAACTGAAGTCGGACGCTTAACCAACTGAGCCACCCAGGCGCCCCCCTAGAAAAGAGTTTAAAGGAAAAATCAGCCACTGGTCGTTTGGAAATAACCCATTTTATTCTGCTCAATCTAGAAGATTAAAATTTTTGTCATTGCACCTACCACTCAATTTGAGATGCTGGGGAAAAAATATGGCTAGTAGGGAAAGAAACTTCTCTGTCAGTTAGAGTTCATATGCTCTCAGGGGCACTTGGGTGGCTCAGTAGGTTGAGCATCTGACTTCAGCTCAGGTCATGATCTCATGGTTCATGAGTTCGAGCCTAGCATCAGGCTCTCTGCTGATGGAGACAGCATGATGCCTGCTTTGTGCATGGAGCCCACTTTGGATCCACTGTCTCCCTCTCTCTCTGCTCTTCCCCTCCCCCTCAAAAATAAATGAAAATATTTGAAAAAAAGATTCACATGCTCTCAGAATTGGGAAAGATCTTAAAGTTCATTCATTTCAATCATTCATCCAAAAAATTTGTTACAGTTCATCTCCTTCAAATGACAATTGTATTATATAATGGTAGATTTTCTTTTCTTTTTTCAAAAAATGTTTATCTTGAGAGTGAGAGCACGAGCTGGGGAGGGGCAGAAAGAAAGGAGAGAGATTCTCAAGCACGAACCGTGAGATCATGACCTGAGCCAAAGAGTCCAGTGCTTAACTGACTGAGCCACCCTGGCACCCCTCTAATGGTAAATTGTCTAATGAAAACGTTTTCAGGGACTTTAGTACCTCAAGATTTCTTTAGCTCATCCTTTGTAGGCCATATGTTACTATCACTATTTAATTTAAGATGAACCATGTTTATGACATCTAACAGATGTTGTAGTTTCAGGAAAGCCTTGCTGTGAAGAGTAGAGGAAGAACTTCTATCAACCAGAACTGACCTTGATGGCCTAAAAATGTGTTCCAGAGAGATCTCATAATAATCTAGAAATATAGCAGCCATCTTTTATTATTGCCATATTCCCTCTTCTTTCTGGGATATACTGGCTTTTTGCACCCTCTTTGATAAAATCAAATGACAGACATGTGAGATTAGACATGCCTTGGTAATAGGGAAACTGCAGACATATACACATCCCATAATTAATTATACCCATACTTGCCAATAGTACTATGTTTTGCTTAGGCATATAAAAATTCTGTGATTTAATATACATGAATATTTTTTAATGTATATGAATACACGAATATTTATTTGCTTTATAATTTTATTTTTTGAATAGGCAAAATAGGCACATGGTTCAAAATTCAAAGGGTACTAAAAGATGTGCAGTAGGGGTGCCTGGGTGGCTCAATCAGTTAAGCGTCTGACTATGGCTCAAGTCATGATCTCATGGTTTGTGGGTTCGAGCTCCATGTCCAACTCTCTGCTGTCAGTTCAGAGCCTGGAGCCTGCTTCAGATTCTGTGTCTCCCTCTCTCTCTCTGCCCCTCCCTCACTTGTGCCCTCTGTCTCTCTCGAAAAATATGTAAATAAACTTATCAAAAAAGGTGTGCAGTAAAAACTCTCATCTTCCTGCTCCCCATTACCCCAGTTTTCCTCTCTGGAGATAACTAATGTTATCATTTCTTGATAGCATTATCATGATCTCTTCCAGAGATATTTTATTTACTTACAAACACATATAAATATTAATTTCCCCTTGTTCAAGTGGTAGGATACAAACTGTATGCCACAACTTCATTTTTCATTTAATATAGCTTAAAGGTCATTCCACGTTAGTAAATAAAAAGCTCTATTATTCTTTTTTTATGGTTTCATGATTTGAATATATTAAAAAAATAAAGGAAACTGAGATATAAGGTTGGTATGAGAACTTAGACATATTATGCTTAACCTGAAGGAATTTCTAAAAAGTTACTATTCAATCTTACGAATATTTTACAACTCTACTTTCAGTTTTGATTATGTAACTTAATTACTGACAAAGGCAATGATGGAATTTTGCTATTATCATACTTACTACTCTTAAATGTATAAATTTATGAATTAGAAAAAGTTATGTTTTAAAAATATTAGGCATTAAAAGTTCATTAAAATACTTCTGTCAAGTTGCAAAATACCCATGATTCTGGAAAATGATCTAAATAAATATTGTACATTATGGTTACTGTTCTATATGCTCATGCAAACATTATAGGACAAAAATATGCAACCAAAAAGAGAATTCAAGTCTATGTATCTATACTTGCTTTGCAAATATCTAATTTACACATTTAGGGGATGAACCTTAGATGGTGAAACTTCAAGCCAGGATTTATCCAACCATTCATAAGGATCTCTCTTCGAGGTCATTAAACTGTGATCAGCAATTTGTCGAACTATCAGTGCAGCCTCTTCCACTCCTGGGGCAAGTACAAGCTAAAATATATTTTCTATATGTTAGATTATAGGAAATATTAGGGAGCAAGATATATCTTGCAAAAACTGTTTGTAATTAGAAGAAAAAAGCCCTGATTTTAACCTTTGAATATAATTTTAGATACAACTTATTAAAGTATCTGTGTGAAATCCAGCATATTTTGTGAGACTAAGCAATTTTCTTCCCTTCTTTAAACGTGATATCTTTATAGTTTTCCAATTTTTGGAACTAAATTTCTTTACTTCCATTTGGCATTTATTAATAATTTGTTAAAATAACATATTTGGTTTTATATTTCACCTATGTTAGAAGCAAAGCAATTTAGATTATCATTAATAATATTTAATATTTTGCTTTTCCAAGTTAACTCTAATAGTTACCAAAAATAAGAATTTTAAAAATATACTGCAAGCTTTTTCAAATACATTTTTAAAAAAGGATATTTACAGATGAAGTTGATGTGTATTTGAAAAGAAAAAAAGTTTTGATTTAGAGTATTTTGGGAATTGTTCATCCAATATTGGCTTATTTGATACTATGCTCTGTGTACTAAACTTTAAAAAAAGTTTCTTAATATTTCCTACTTCCTGTCTTTCAGTTGTGTTTTCCTCCAGGCCCTTCTCTTTCGAAATGCCAGCCTTTTTCTTCTGCTTTCAGTTCTATTTTTACCTTCATCTTTTAGATTCAGTTGAAGGAAGTATAGTCCATGGGTTAGCAGTTTAATGTGGATAGAGAATACTGCCCTAAACAGTCATATCTTAGAAATATAAACACCCTGTCCTGTAGTGAAAATTCAAGAAATAGAGACTGTAGAAACCTTATAAAATCATTATGACAATTTTTTATTTCACAAGAAGAGTAACAAATACAAGACTGTTAATACATACCTGTAGGGAATACATGTATTCTAAAGAAGGATTTTCTTTAAACTGTATTAACTACATATAGAGTGTATAGAAACAACACTGTTTGATTCCAAATTAATTTTATTTCAGTTTTGGATATTTTGAGAAGATCCGACACATTTATATAAATGTATAAAGACATAATTTTATGGTGATGATAATGAATATTACCTTAATTTATTAAAGCAAGGATTCTGGAGCTCATGGCTAGGCTTTGGGAGATTCAGAAACCTCCTAACATTGTTTTCAAAATTTTGCATATGTGTTTATGCATTTTTCTGCAAAATGAGTTCATAAAGACATTTATAGACCTTTTTTTGACATTAGAATAAAACATAGCCTAACACTACTAGCAGTATATTCTTTTAGTTTAAGAAAATGTACTTAAACTTTCTCATGTTTCTTTTATGGCTAGGCTCTTCAGATGCCTGAAAAAAATTTTTTTAAACCCATAACTGATGTGCTCTAAAAAGCCAAAAACTATATTACTAAATACAGTGAGGTAAAGCAACAATATATTCTAAAATAATATGAGTCTAGGGAGCCCCTTTTATGTAATAATGTTATTAAGTCAGAAGAATGGGAGACTTGAGTATTGGTGACATATTTTAATGTGTTTTGATTTAATTTTATTTAGTAGATGTTTGTTGAATATTTTTACTGTGTATAAAGTAATGTGCTAGATGCTATACATTTTACAAAGAAAAAGGGCCTAGTTTTTACCCTCCAGGGTGGAAGGTACATGAATGAATACCTTATACTATAATAAAGGCATAAAGTGCTCCTGGGAGAATGGGAGGAGAGATTTATCCCGAGAGGGTATAACTGGGGAACATTTTTTTAAAGTTTATTTATTATTTTAAGAGAGACAGAGACAGCACGAGCGGGGGAGGGGCAGAGAGAATGGAGAGAGAGAATCCCAAGCAGGCCCTGCACTGTCAGTGCAAAGCCTGACGGGCACAAACCCTCTAACCATGAGATCATAACCTGAGCCATGTAACTGGGCACATTTCTTAAAGGAGGCAGTGTTTGAGCCAGGCAAAAACAGACAGAACTATGAAGGCTGGTGGTTAGGGGGAAGGAAGAGACAGGCTGGGATGATATGTTAGTGCAATGGCTTAAAGGTGATAGTGTGGTCATTCATATTCAGGAAATGGTGAGTAGAATGATGCTAAAGGAAGGATTACTAGGGGCCAAATTGTGAAATTTGAAACCAGCTGAGTTTGATCTCTCTTTCAATAAAGTAGGAAGCTATGGAAGGTCTTGTGAGCAAGAAAATTCAATGTAACAACAACTATTTATCAAGAGCCTGCTACGTACTTGGCACTGTGCTGGGTGCCAGGAATATGAAAACAAGTAAACATGTTTCCTTTCCTTCAGGAGCTTACAGCCCAGGAAGTGAAATATTCACAGCTGTATTTCAGAAATATAACTGATGTCAATATATATGATGCACTGGAGTAGGACTAGAAATAAGGACATTAGTCAGGAAGTTGCTTAAAACTTCAAAGGCCTGAATTTGGGAAATAGCAGGAGTAGGATAGAGAGACATGTTCTAAAGACTGATTACGTTACAACAGTAACCTACTACTGATTAGGTTACAATAGTAATGCCATAAACTAAGTTTGGGGAGAATGAGAAGTTTTGTTTTGGAAATGCTGAGTTTGAGGCACTTGTGGGATATTCATGTGAAGATTTCCAGTAGAATGCTAGAATACAGGTACAGATCTAAAGAAAAATCAGGAAATTTTTAAGGATTATACTCAGAAATGAAAGCTAAATTTGGGGGAATGTCTGAGTTTATTAAGGAAAGAGTATAAAGTGATAACTGAAGAGGACTGAGCCCTGAGTTGGGGGAAGTGTCTAAATTTCAGAGTGGGACATTGAAAACAAAGAAAAGACATTGGTTAGAGATGATTACAGCAGATAAAAAGAGTGTATCTTTCATAAGCAAACATTTTCGATCAACAAATATTTTTTATTTATATCCTGCCAAATAGTAATTAAGAGATAAAATATGACTTTAAATTCATTAAAGGCTTTTAGAACAGAAGTTTAAGTGGAAAGAATATTTATTAATTTGAAAACTGTTAAAAGGCTTTTAAGAATTTTTTAGTTTACTAGCTGGGCACTTGAGTTTGAGTATAATTTTGGTTTATTAAAACAAACATGTAAGAAAAGAATACCTTTACATCCAGTTCTTCTGATTTTAGCACAAATGAAACCAAAGCTGCGTAAATCAGTGCTAGATGATGAAGTGCCTTTTCTGTAAGATGGTACCTAAAAAAGATTATATTACTATTCTTGTACTCATTTGATGTCTGATTCTACTTATTAGAAGTTCATTTCGTTTTGACATTTCATATTATTAGAATAATCTGGCTAAATAATGCTAGTGTGGTAGGCTCAGCATTCTTTTGAAAAGATGGCTCCACCTCCATTCTTTAACAATCCAGTTAAATCTAGGGGATGCTGAGAGTGTGTCTGAGGAGAGTTTAACTCATACCCTTACTGACTCAGGGATGACTAGCTGACTGACACAAACTAAAATATTCTATCTCCCTGGCCAAAGTACCAGGTTCAGATATGAACATGTGACCAGAGCCAGGCTCACTAGAATCCTCCCTGGCTCTTTTTCCTGAACTGTTAGAAAAAAACGCTTTTTAAAAAGATCATTACCCTACATGGGTAATCATATTGCAGTATATAAATACATAAAGTCAGCATGTTGTAGACCTTAAACTTACACAATGTGGTATGTCAACTATATCTCAATTTTTTAAAAAACTACTTTTTTTCTTCTTCTATGGTTATTAAGCAGATCAGATGTGAGTCTTAAGCTTTGGATAGATATTTCTACCACCTTTATCCACTTTAAATAGCCTAAGAAGCAAAAAGGAAATTTATTGGCTCATATTACTAAGAAGTCCAGGGAAGACACTGTCGGATCCAGGGTCTCAATATGATTGAGATAAGGGCTCTCTTAATTTCTTGGCTCTTCTTTCCCCAGCTAGTTTCTTTCTCAGGTGAGCTATTTCATAAGAGTGACCAATAAGAGTCACTCACTGTGCCTAAACAGTACAAACAATGTGGTTTCTGCTGAACACCTGCTTTCCTTCTTGGAGTCTAGAATTTTGGTATGTGCTAGGCAGACAGTGCCTACTCGACCAGTCCTTAGTAAAAGCCCTGGGCACTGAGTCTCTAGTGAGTCTCCCTGGCAGATGATATTTTATAAGTGTTGTCACAACTCTTTGCTGCGGAAATTAGGCACATTCTGTGCTCCACTAGGCTAGGATTCTTGGAAGCTTCCTTCTAGCTTCTTCTGGATTTTGCTCCATGCACTTTTTCCCTTTGCTGATTTTGCCTTGTAACGATTTACTATAATAAATCATAGCCATGAGTCCAAGTCTATGCCAAGTCCTGTGAATCTTCTTATCAAATCATCAAACCTGGGAGTAGTCCTCAGGAGTCCTAACACATTTTTCAAGCAGGAACTAATGATATGAACTACTAAGGTAACTCAAGCAATTTCATTTTGTATGTTGAATTTTCCTCATTTGGTCAGTTGATTAAGATACTTCTTAAATGTTTTTATAAATCTAAAAATATAGAGCTGAGATACCTAGAAGTCTGAAAATAATTACATTTTATAATAACATCTTATTGTGAATAAACAGCTCGTCACATCCTGAACATAAAACTATCTCAGGCTATTACATAATTAGTGGGGTTTGTTTCCCTGAAAATCTGAGTAAGAATAAGTGTGAATCTCCTCTTTTTTGCTTGTACTTCAATTGCACCTCTAGAACATAGGTGGAAAGCAATCTAAAAACAACTTAAAATTTTTTTCAAAACAGTTTTATCTCCATAATACTTCTAAGATCTTGATAAAGCTTTAATGCTTTATAAGCAAGTTCCAAGCTTAAAATGCTTCAGAGACTTTACTAATATTCAAAATGAAGATTTTAGATCTAAATTATTATTTTTCTTTTTCAATTCTGGTAGAAAGGAAAAGCAAGGTTAAATGACTTGCCAAAGGTTATTGTTAATAGAAAAAGGAATAAGAACCAAGGAGTTTGGACTCTTATATTCTAACTTAAACTTATTTCCACTTAATAATAATCATATACAAAGAGCTCAGAACAGTAGATAAACAAAAATGGAGTCAAGCAAAAAGTCAATAAAGAAAAAAGTCACACAGGCCATGTCAAATAAGGTAAGATGTCTCTACCTTTTATAATAACTAAATTAAATATTTTTTAAACTTCTGTGAGTGATGTGGTATGTGTTGCATGATAACTGTAGAGATTTAAAAAATGAATGAGACTAGTTTTCAATTTAGTAGGAAAGATGCATTCATTCAGTCAAGGAATATTTACTAAGCATCTATCATATGAAACAATATGAGGTGCCATAAAGCAAGTACTCTAAAATGATAATACAAAGCAAAATGTGATAAATATCAAAGATGAGGAAAAGACAAAGAGCTAAGGAGTTCAAAGGATGGAGAGGTCACAACTAAATATCTATTTGTACGTGTGAGTTGGAGGGGGGTATTAAGGAAAGACTGAATAGAAAAAGTGGTATTTGGGGATAGGTTCTGAAAAATAGGCACAATTTCACCAGATGAAATAGTTAGAGGAAGTAGAGAGTATCGTAGAAAGAGAGAAATGTATTGGCAAAAGTAGAAGTAGGAAAACCAGGACCATATTTGCAAGCCAATGAGAAATCCTTCTAGCTGAAATGGAAAGCAGTGAAAACTAAGCTGAAAATATAAGTTGAGATTATACTCTGAAGAATTTGAATATTAGGGTGAATAGAATGTATGTATTCAGTAGATAATGGGAAAGTCAGTGAAGGCTTTTTATCGGAGTGAAACAGTAACAGCCTGGTTTTAGGAATATTAATTGGATGTCTGACAGATTATGGAGAGTAACACTGAGAGCCATCTGGAGGTGGGAAAGCAGTTGGTAGTCTATTGTAACAGTCCACATAAAAATAATAAGAATCTGAACTAAGATGTTGGTAACATAAATGGAGAGAGGGGATTGATAAAAAAAAAAAAAGAGAGATAGTGGTTAAATCTATAGGATTTGTTTTCTAAACTTGGTGACTAAAAGAAAGGCAATGGTCATAAATAGCTAAAGGCAGAAAAGAGGAGATATTGTTTTGAAGAGGATAGAGAATATAATAAATTCACCTTGGAACATGTTAAGTTTGAGAGCCTATAAAATATCAGGGTGGAAATATTTAACAGAAAATTAGAGATACATGTCAACAATTTCAAAGAGAGACTGCAGCTGCAGATGTATATATCATAATTTATATGCAGAATGATGGTGACTGAATCCATGGGAGTGGGGAAGATTTCCAGTGGATCAAATAGAAGAAAGAAGAGAATTCAAATGTATCTGAAGACTGGGACAAGGAAGAAGAGGTACAGACAGAGAAAGAGTAGTTAGAGAGATGGAAGATCAAAACATTGACTCATCATAGGACTGAAGGGCTTCGAGTCAGAAGGTACTGACAACAGGCTTAAACGCTTTAGAGCAGTGGAAGATGAAAATATTTTTGGAGCTGATCATGAGAGAGCCATGAATGATGAGTTGCCCTGAGAGACAGAGATGAGTACAGATGTAGGAAGAAGACCCAGACTGCAGAGAAAAAAAGGAAGTAGAAGCAGTGGGTTCATAAAATGTAGAGATGAGAGAAAGGAGAGACATATAATGATAAATTAAGCCAGTGTCTCAGCATGGATTTTTTTGGAATTTTTAAGTTAAGCACATCAATGACAGAAAGTATAGAAAGATGCTATTTAAAAATTTTTTTTTAATTTATTTATTTATTTTGAGAGAGAGACAGAGAGAGCAAGCAGGGGAGGGACAGAGAGAATTCCAAGCAGGTTCCACACTGTCTGCACAAAGCCCGATGTGGGGCTCAAACTCACAAACCACGGGTTCATTACCTGAGCTGAAACCAAGAGTCGGACATTTAACCAACCAAGCCATCCAGCTGCCCCAAAAGATGCTATTTTGTTGGTATATTTAATAAGATTTTAGAGACAGTGACTTAATGACATCTTTTAACATACAAGTTCAGAAATAAAAAGTAATAAAAAATGACACTTAAAGCTGCAATTCTTAGTGAAGTAGAGGAGGGGAGGGTGATTTGCACAGAATGTCTAGGGGAAATACATCATCTCCCAAATCCTAATTCCTATGGGCATCCCAAATTCCTATGGGCATGGCTCCTCCACCTGGAGGATCCCTGACTTAAAGCGAACTAGATGAGCAAGTGGAAAATTTGCATAACGATTTTTATTCAAAGAAGAGGACCAAATAACTTAAATATAAATGTAACTTTGGATAAAGAAATGTTTACTTACTCTGAGTTTAATGTTTTTTTGGTATATAAAATTATCCAACAATAGCTGTACTGGAATGATAATGCCATCAGTCTCATAATGATATTGTCCGATGCCTTCTCACAATTCAATTCTTTTAGGTCCTACCAGAAAATAAATAAAATAAAAAGCTTCACTAGGTTGAACAGTTGTTTTGAAGTTATTGTTACCCTATTTTAAGAATCCATGATATATAAATTATAACTTGAGAAGAAACATGAGTATGGGCTCCCATTTTATGGAGAAATTAAAATCACACTGGAAGTAGTAGGGGGAAAATTATGTAGTAGATGTCAAACAGCGAATGACAGCTTAAGCAAGGACAGCTCATGAATCTCCCAAAGTCCTAGATACGAAGAAAGCCGCCTACAGAGTGTCCCTATTCAGGCAAGGTCCTTTATAGATAGAGATCTGGCTACTCATAAGGGCGAAATAAAATACATTTAAAAGTCCATGGGATAATCTGCACTGATTGCTTATTACTTAAGGAAGGAAGCAGTCAATGGACTTCCAGGAATTGCTCTCTAATGGCCTATCAGTCTCTTTTTCCTTTAACACAATTAAATTCTATAGAGTGAATGATTCAGGAAATGTCTTACTCTGACAGTAAGTTATGTAACTGAATTAAAAGTTTTCCTAAACAGTATTTCCCCCAAATAATTGTTTTTTAAAAACTTCAAATATGTAAGACATGGTATCTCTCAAGAAACCCTTTAATAGAGCTTGGTGTTTCCATCATATAATTCCATATTGTTAACATTTGCTCATTAAATCAGACTTATGTTATCATAATCTTTGCCATTAATTTATAGTCCATACCATCAAACTTGGTTTCTGCTCCCCACTCCCACCCTACTGAATTAATTTCTTTGTACTCCAATCAAGCAAACATATCAAGGAGATTGTCAAGAATTTGTAAATCTTAAATTCCAAACTATAGGGATTTTTTAAAGAGAATCTTTTTTTTTTTAATCAGCTTACTTATAGGTAACCCCCACTTACTTTAGAGGAAATCTCATATCACTAATCAGGGATTAATATACTACCACCTGTTAAGAAGCATAGTAGCTAGGATTTGATTTTTCAGGTTTTCAACACTATAATTGTTCTATAAATATATTTTAAAATAGGTCAATATATAACATTAAAGATTCCATATTTGCTTTGTCCTCTTAAAGTATGTTAAAAATTATAAGGCATTGAAGAAGTTTGGTAATAGTAATTTTGTATAGTGATGATTTTAGTACTTGTGGTCCATTTGCAAAGTTTTGGAAGAAATCACTAATATTATAGTTAAGCTCTCTATAGTAGAGCTAATAATAAATTACACAGATATTTGGCTTGTATTTCTTACTGTCTAGTTTTACCTGCAAAACTATGGCGGTGTATTCATCAACTGTCACCACTACATAACACTCTGTACTTCCAAAGAGTTTCAGTGACTCACTGCAGCTTCTCTCCACTAGTGTGATATTATAGCTGTAAAATACCATATTTTTAGGTGACATCATGAAATGACTAAGAAAAATTCTTTTATTATTTTTTTAATGTTTATTCAGTTTTGAGAGACAGAGAGACACGTGAGCAGGGGAGGGGCAGAGAGAGAGGGGAGACACAGAATCCGAAGCAGGCTCCAGGCTCTGGGCTCTGAGCTGTTAGCACAGAGCCCAACACAGGGTTCAAACCCACGAATCCTGAGATCATGACCTAAGCTGAAGTCGGCCGCCCAGCCGACTGAGCCACCCAGGCGTCCCAGAAAAATTCTTTAAGAAAGTCTGTATTGTCCTCTTGCATATTAAATTATTTTAACGACTGCACTTTTTCTTTCATATATCAATTTATTCTACTTTATAAATTTGAGGAATTAAATTATGATTTATTCAGTATGTATGAAAAATTCGTTAAGATGTGCATTGCCGTAGGTATTTTACTAAATATTACTGCACATAATACTATTATAAATGTATTGACCAATTTCTTCCAGCTTTTTAAATAATAATTCATGAAATCAAAACATTTTGTAATACACTAAAACATTCTGCATTTATCAGAATTTTCTTTTCTCTTTCCTTAAAACTGGCCTAGATTTTAACTACCTTTTGTAAGCTCATAGTTTTCTGTGAATGCCCCATAGCCTTAAGATTTAAAAACAAAAGCATGGAAAATAGATCTGTATTATTTATTTATTTATTTTTAGATCTGTATTTTAATTAATGTCACAGCTCAATTATTCCTCCTTGATATATAGCCCAATGTCTAATATTTCTGTGACAACTTGTATGCTGTGATAAAGTGTTTTATATGATTTTAAAATGTTCAGTGCTGGTCTGACCTCAGAACTTAAAGTCTAAAAATTTGAGAATTTATTTAGAACTTCATAGTCCTATTTCCCAGGCAGTATTTAAGGCCCTCTAAATAAGAACACTCATTCTCCATATTATCAATGATCCAAAGATATGACCATATAATTCACAGAAAAAAAAGACACATAAAGTGTTCGTACTTGCTGGTAACAAAAGAAATGAAATTAAAATATAAATTTAAACAATAATGAAACATTTTTTTCTCCACAAGATTGATGTATATTGCCAAAAAAAGATAACATTCAGTAATTGTGATGGTGTACTACAGGGAGAGAAGTGTAACTTGACATAAACTCTTTGGAAAACTATTCATATGATATAATTGCAGGCTTGAATCAGAGAGAAATAATAATACTGCATATATAGCATAATGGTTAGTCATTTAGAATATATATACCCTTGTTAAAAGTTATGAAATCAATAACTTACTTGGATTCTAGCAACTGAAGAATTTCTGGAGTATTAAGAAGTCCTTCAGATGCAAAAAACACATATGGAACCTGAATTTCCAAAACAAAACCCCCAAAACTATCCAGCAAGGTGCTTCCTAAATGAGAGAAAGCTTATAAATATTTGTTTCTCATCTTTCAGCTCTTTCTCTTTTTTACTAAACATGAGAATAACAAGTGTATGTTCAAGGAGCAGTATAAAAATAAAACATATTCACTGTAAAAAATCAGAAATCAGAATAAAGAAAGGTCTGAAGAATAAAATAAAAAGCATATGTTATCCTATTACCTAGAAATAAAACACAGTTAACAGAATTTACTAAAACTACTATATGATACAGATCAATAGGAAAATAATAAATACCTCAATAGATAAATGGACAAAGGACATTAACAGGCAATTTACAAAAGAATGGCTATATAAGATCAATTCATGTATGAAAAGATATGGATAATCAAGACATTAATTATCTATAATTAATTAATTATAATATAACTATAAAATATTTTCTGCCTATAATTCTGTCAAAGACTTAGAATAATAATACCTACTTACTATAAAGATATTGGGAAAAGGATTCTCTTGCACTTTCTGCACAAATATGAATTGAGATAGCATTTCTGGAAGCATATTTGACAATATGTAAATGTGTATATACTTTTGACCCAGCAATTCATTTCACTTCTTAGAACAGTATATAAAATTATATAATAAACTACTATAAATCTTGTAGTACAGTAGTGGAAAACTGAAGTGTTGTAAATGCTCCAAATAAGGAATGGTTGAATAAATTAAGTTCATCTTCAAGAGACTGAAAGAAGCCTCTACCTATAAACTAGGATGCTTTTATCTTTTCTTGGGCCCATGTTTCAATTATTTAATCAATTTAACATTTAATTCTGTTTATCAAAAATTCCAAAGTAACCATTATGGTGACTGTATTTTTAGAATTGAATTAGAATCTCTCAGAATTCAAACTTCCCACTCAGACTTGAGGTGGATAGAAAGTAATTTATGGCAAGTATTGAAAGGAATGCCCTGGGACTAAAAATGTACAGGCTTTTTTTACTTAATGGATGTGAGAATTCACAATCTGAGTCATGTGAAGCTTAATGGATGTGAGAATTCACAATCTGAGTCATGTGAAGGGTTGCTGAGAAATACAGAGAAGCCAAATGATATACAAAGTGGTTTTAGAGTCTTCTCTAAGTGTCTGTGTGTAACTTTTTGTTGCATATTAAGTTTTCTGAATCAGTCAACATACTACAACAAAATTTCCCCTAAAATTCAATAAAAAATACGATATAAATGAGATACAAAATACGAAATGCGATATAAATACAAAAAAATGCAATATAATCATAATTAAATTGGGCTATTATAAATAAAACTTAGAAGGTAAAGAGATGAAGACAGATATCATCAGTAAAGCTTACTTTACAAATGAATATGAGGTAAGAGGGAAAGAACCTGCCCAACGTCACACCCGAGTGGTGAGGTTAGAGCTTGAACTCAAGTCCTCTAATGCCATAGCTCATTCTCTCTCCACAGATCAGAAACAGAAAACAGACAATTTCCATTCTACCTCAGCAACAAAAGGACTTTAGTTTATATCCTTACTCTTTAATACTGTGTCTGGAAGAATCACTTTAAAGGCCATGTGAGGAATATTCAATTTCTCGCAGTGTTTAGTCCAACAAGAGTTTTCTACAAAATTGTATTCCACCACAAATGAGAAGTTACTCCAGGGGAAATCTGCTCCAATGTATTGATTATGTGCAACTACACAGGAACTTGTACTGAAGACAAAGGAAAGCCAAGAAAATGGAATTATATTTGTGTCATTATTTACTTTGAAGGCTAAAAAGATGACTGTTTTTGGCTAGTTTATTCTTCTCTAGTCTGTGCCTGCTTATCTTGGAAAGGCACTGGTGTATTTTCTGTTGATTTGTTCTCCAGTTGTGCTAATCTCTCTTTATCTTTCCTTTTGATGGTCATACATTTTTTTTTATTTTTTAAGGATTTTATTTTTAAGTAGTCTCTGCACCCAATGTAGGGCTCAAACCCATGATCCCAAGATCAAGAGTCACATGCTCTTCTGACTGAGCCAGCCAACCACCCTGATGGTCATACATTTTTTTAAAAAAACAGGACTACTTCACATCCCCAAATGCAAAGGACTATTAACTGAGTCCTATCAATAACAGACAAATCACCATGAGAAATCAATCTCATTCTCTTATACATGTGAGGTTTTCATCTTTGAGGATCTACATAATAGAATATTATCTGACAACTTTGAAATGGTTTTTCTTTTTCTCAGTGAGCTTCACAGATGCTTTAGCAACAACAAAAGATGGATACTTAAATATCATAAGTTTATCTTTTCCATCTTCAGATTCCATATAATAGCACTTGCTACAATGAAAAATCTCTATTTTCTATATAGAGCAATCCAGATAGATAAAAGACGTAAGTGCTTTTATGAGCTTCTACTTGATTTACACCTCTTTTTATAATTTGGATCTCAGTATTGGAAATAAATAATTTCTACATAAAATAAGGCAAAATAAAAACATTTTTAGACATGTCAACACTGAATTTTATTATTAGCTTGCTCTCACTGAACGAATTTCTAAAGGATATACTTCAGGAAGAAAGAGAACTCCAAAGAAAGGAAGGAGATAGAAGAAACAATGCTGAGCAAAAAACCCCAAAACTGGTATAAACAAGGGTAAGTCTAAATGGGCACTTCCTGTACTAAAAATAACAATGATAATTCAGGGATATTGAAACAAGACTGAACTAAAATTCTGGACAACAATAATATATAATACATAAGGCAATGACCTGAGTTCAAGTGTTCTAATATAATACATTTTTCAGGAAGAGGAGAGAGATATTGATTAATTTCAGGTTTTACTAAGCCTTTTTAAAAAGTTAAATTCCAGGAGAAATTGTGAAGAAATCTGTGAAACTGGTATGCTTATTTCCCATAGATGAATAAATACATTTTTACCCATTTAAAACACCTTCAGATTCCAGAAAATCATTTCTTTTGTTTTGTAAGACAGTCAGTGTTAAACCTGTTAGAAAAGAAGAATAATACAAAAAAGGTTTTTTTCAGTGTTCTGTTTATATATAAGTTTTAGGTGTTCATATATTTCACTACCATAACAATGAATTAAAGATCTATAAACAAGGAAACTGCTTAAAATACAATTTTCTGGATTATTTTTCTGTCTGTGGTATCAAAGTTTGACGCATGGGCAATATGTCCGGTATGTGTGTATGTTATAAGCATGGAAAGTCTGAATTTATGATGTAAAATAATAGAGTGGATTAAAACCTTAATTTTAAAGTAACCAAATAAGATACTCATCAATTCTGTACATTTAATTTTATTTGTTAAAAATCATGGTTGATTTCACCTTTTTTTTTTCTACTCAAAAATTTAAGTACATAATGAAACAGCAAGAGACTACATTTTGATGTCATTTTTTCCTTTTTTTAAAATTACCACCTTAACTTTTTGGGTTTGTTGTTGTTGTTGTTGTTTTGTTTGTTTGTTTGTTTAGAGAAAGAGAGGGCACAAGCAGGGGAGAGGAGCAGATGGGGAGAGAGAAAGAGAGAGAGAGAATCTTAAGCAGGCTCCACACTCACTGCGGAGCCCAACTCAGGGCTTGATCTCATGACCCTGGGAGCATGACCTGAGCTGAAATCAAGAGTCAGACGCTCAACCTACTGAGTCACCCAGGTGCCCCCATTTTTTCCTTTTTATTGGTTGTGTAAGAAACAGAAGATCTATTGGATGCCACCTGCTCATTAGATTCACTTCTGCTTCTCAACTATAACTTAAATTTCTATGTTACTAATTTCTTAACAAAATAAAATTAATTTCAAAAATTCTGTACCCACACATACAGTTTATTTTTGGTAGACATAACTGGTTTAGGAATAGCTAGTTCCAGTTAAAATAAAGCTTACACTCTATTGGTATACATTCATCAGTTGTAAAGTTCACAAAGGCATGATGTAATAATAACAAAGTAATGCTTACTTAATCATGTTTACTTGGCTTAATATGACAATAGTTTTGGTAGAAATAAGAAGAGGATGGGTACTATTTGTCTTCTGTATATAAATTTATAAGGTATTATTATTATTTAAAAATTTTTATTTTTAGTAACCTCTACACTCAATGTGGGTCTTGAACTCACAACCTTGAGATCAAGAGTCACATGCTCTACCGGCTGAGCCAGCCAGGCACCCCAAGATCATATTATTTAAAAATCTAATCTCCAGGGGCACCTGTGTGGCTCAGTCGATTAAGCATCCAACTCTTGATTTCAGCTCAGGTCATGATCTCCCGGTTTGTGAGATCAAGCCCTGCATCAGGCTCTGCACTGACAGCATGGAGCCTGCTTGGAATTCTCTCTCTGCCCTTACCCCACTCCAGCTTTCTCTCTCAAAATAAATAAATAAACATTTAAAAATAAAATAAAATAAAATCTAATCTCCTTACCTGATTTGTCTTAGCTATGATCCCAAAGCAGATTACTTACTAAGTGAACTGCTAGGATCTTCCAAAAACATAGATGATGAAACCTCATTTCTATTTTCTAACACTAGATAGAAAAAAAAGGTCTTACTCCTAGACAGAGAGGACAGCTGCTAGTTAGAAGGAGTAAAAACATTTTTTCAGCTTAGAGAGTTAATATTTTTGTGTTAGTAGACCTTGTTGAAAGAAATTGGAAGAGTAGTGATGATATAATCCCAAAAGCCAAAGAAATAGGAATGTTCAGCATGAAGCCTAGATAAGAAGTGACATATATACTAATAATTTGTCCATGTGTCTTAGGTGTATTAAAGGGAAAGTTGCCCCATTAAGTAGGTTTAAGTATTCTTCTCTGTGTGGCAGAAATATCAGAAATATTTCCTCAGCTTCTTCACAAAAATATTCCTTCAGTTACCCAGATCCCTTGGTTTTATAATGCTAACATTGCTCATCACTTTCCTAACTTAAAAAAATGTTTTCAATTAGCCTGATTCCAGACAGTTGTAGCAGGTTCAGCTTCACAATTGTTAACTAATGCTTTACCAATTTCATACTAGAAATATCTTGTGAATTTAGTAGATAAGACCTCATCTGCCCAGGACTGGAAAACTGAACAAATAATAAGATCCAAGTTTGCAAATTTGGACTCTAGACACATGATAATGTCATCAAGAAGTAGCACTTATAGAGGCGCCTGGGAATCTCGGTCAGTTAAGCATCGGACTCTTGGTTTTGGTTCAGGTCATGATCTCACAGTTTGTGAGTTTGAGCCCTGAATCAGGCACTATGCTGTCAGTGAGGAGCCTGCTTGGGATTCACTCTCTCTCCCTCTTTCTCTGACTCTCCCCCACTCGCTGTCTCTCAAAATAAATAACTTAAAAAAAAAAAAAAGAAATAGCACCTAATACAGTTCTGCTTGAAAGAATCTTCCATTCTCATATTACTATAATTTAATAGTTTATTTGGCTAACTGCACTGATAAGCAGACATTTGTAATATGTGTATATAGTTCAGTTTAATCTTTTTCACTAGTCTCAGTCTACTAGGTATATAGAGAGGCATTCATTAGCTCATCCAGTTATTAATTTTTATTAAGTTCCTTCTATATTCCAGGCATTTTTGTGGGTGCTGGGAATACAAATTAGGGCATAGTGCTTATCCTCCAGAAGCTGACATACTAGTGAGGAAAACAGACAAGAGAATCAGTTGGTACAGTCCAGGATGGTACGTAGCGCCTTAGAAGTATGCACATAATACCCTGAAATCACAAAGGAAAGCATTTAAATCAAGGCTTCCTGAACAAATGTTTTAACTGATTTTTAAAGGATGTGTAGGAGTTAGCTGTTAAAGAAGGGAGAAGAGCACCATTATAGCAGAACAGGAGGCATAAGGGCATGGAGATAGGAAACAACATGATAAAGTTTGGTAGGGTTACAGCAAAGAAATATATTGGGAGATGGTCAAAGATGCAATTTATAGAGGGAAAATAAATAGTAAAAAAAGGATGACATAGGTTGAGTGTGGTATTTTATTTTATTTTTGAGACCAAAGGGCTTGGGGTGCCTGGGTGGCTCAGTCAGTTAAGTGTCTGACTCTTGGTTTTGGCTCAGGCCATGATCTCACAGTTTCATGAGTTCAAACCCTGAGTTGGGCTCTGTACTGACAGTATGGACCCTGCTTGGGATTCTCTCTCCCTCTCTCTCTGCCCCTCCCCCACCTGCATTGTCTCTGTCTCTCTCAAAATAAAATAAACTTAAAAAAAAAAAAAAAAGAAGAAGACCAGAGGGCTTGAAGATTAAGGGAGAGTCATTAGAAAGGAAGGCTGGGCTATGGAATAACTTAAGGAACACACTGATGCAGGAAGAGATAGGATCCAAAGCAGAAATGAAAAATTGGTTTTCAAAAGGAGGAGGTTCACCTCCTTTATAAAGAAAGGAGGAAAAGATAAAAGAAGAAATGAAGGTAAGTTTGTAGATGGTAGGGAAGAAAACTGAAGATTCTTACCCCATTAATGGACATTAAAAAGCATAATTCTCTTTAATGTTTATTTATTTATTTGGGGTGGGGGGAGACACACGCACATGAGCAGGGGAGGGGCAGAGAGAGAGGGAAAATCCCAAGCAGGTTCTGCACTGTCCACACAGAGAATGACATGGGGCTTGAACTCACGAACTGTGAGATCATGTCCCGAGCCAAAATCAAGAGTCAGACACTTAACCAACTGATCCACACAGGTACCCTGCATAATTCTCTGAAAAATGAGGGGAGGAGGAGTCATGAAACCTGGGTTGTGGGATAGAGCCCCACATGGGGCTCCACATTAACAGCACAGAGCCTGCTTGAGATTCTCTCTCTCTCCCTCTGCCCCTTTCCCTGACTCACACTCTCCCTCCCTCTCTCTCTCTCTCTCTCTCTCTCTCTCTCTCTCAAGTAAAAAGAAGAAATAATGAGGGGATGAGTAGCATAGTGGGGGTTTGTGGTATAGCCATTAGGTGGATAAGAATGGGAACTAAGAACATATAGAAAGGTTGTTAAGAGGTATTAAGAGCCCATATAAGTTCAGAGAAGATAAGTTTGTAGTGGTACCAAACTATTTTATTTTCTAATAATGCTCAGGAGCTCAGGTATAGAAACAGAGAAGTTAAATGTCTTGATGGATTCAGAGCTAAGGTTTAAATGGAAGGTACATTAGAAGGACAAGACTGATTAGAGTCATGGGCACATCACCAAGTCTGGAAAGAGAAGAAAGTGAAACAAAAAAGGAGTTGACAGATTACAGATCTCTAAGATGCTGAACATCGTGAAAGAGTTAATGTAGCTGTAGACAGAGAGCAATATATCAGAGTTTAAAGTTCAGAAGTAGCACAGTTCTGCATTATTACAAGGTTGATGGCATAGCCAAGGAATGAATATCATTTTTGCTGTGAGGGTCAACAAAACTATAAGGTCAGAATGTTGAATCATCATTCATGTTAAAGACACTTAGGATAATGGCAGGACTAGGAGTGAAAAGAATACCCTGAACCAGGTGCAGAACTGTCCACAGATGATGGGGAATGTTCAGGTGGTAACTAGAGGATGGCAGTTGGAATGGTAGAAAATGCTGTGGCAATATGGCATAACCTCAGAGATAGAGGAATAATGTTTTGGAAAGGATAAAACAAGAAATTAACCTTCTCATCCCTATGATATATACATATCTTATATATCTCATATATCTCATGTATCTCATACATATACACACATATATATACGTATGTGTACATACATATATATGTATACATACATATGTGTACATATACATATGTATATATATGTGTGTGTATATATATATATATTAGAAAGGAAGGCTATAATATACATATATATATACACACACATATATATGAGAGAATTATCAGCTTTTTTATGAGAGGGATACAGGGGAAGCCATATCATCTGGGGAAAGCAGGGTTTCACTTAAGACAAGGAGATGAAATTGGGACACCTGGGTGGCTCAGTTGGTTAAGCGTTCTACTTAGGCTCAGGTCATGATCTTACAGTTCATGAGTTCAAGCCCCGTGTTGGGCTCTGTGCTGACAGCTCAGAGCCCGGAGCTTGCTTTGATTCTGCATCTCCCTCTCTCTGCCCCTCGCCTACTCACACTCTGTCTGTCTCTCTCTGAAAAATGAATAAACATTAAAAAAGACAAGGAGATGAAAAAGGAGAAGAGTTTAAATATAAGCAATATGTAAACCATAGCACAAGGTGGAAAGAATTGGCAGAGGGGGCAATAGTGGGTAGAAGAGTTGAAGAATGACACTAGAACAAGACAGACCTTAGATGAAATCCTGATTCCCTTACTTGCTACCTATGAGATGTGGCATGTTACATCACCTTTATGAATTTTAGTTTCTTTATTTATAAAACTGATTTACTAAAACTGATTTATAGAGTTGTAAGTATACAGTATTATGTAGCAACTAGTAGATAATTAATAAAAGGTGTTAATTGATAATAATAAATACATATGATATACAATGTATGTGTAAGTACATTACAGTATATTTATATTGCAGACTTAAAGTCCAGATTTATTTCAAAACTGGTTATATCCCACTGAGTTATATACTTTTAAAGGATGAATTTTATGGTATGTTATTATATCTTAATTTAAAAACTTAGATCACTACATTTGTATATGTTCAAACATTTGTTATCAAATGAAGCATAATTTAAGACTCCCAACTGCCATAAATCAATCAATCAATCAATCAATCAATCTCCCTACCTTCCATTTTGTTAAGGATTTTAATGAGTAAATGTTTCTCACCATCTGAGTCCATTCTTATTATAATCAGCACCTGGTCAAAAATAAGAATTTCATATATCTCTGAATAATTATTCTTTTCATAGTTATGCTACTATAACAAAAAAACAAGCTTCACTGGTTACATGAAAATAATGACAATAAGATTACCAAGGAAATATGTGTTATAAAAGATGTCAGTGCTTAAACACAGAGGAATAAATTCTGGTAAGATCAAATATCAATGAGGAAAATATTCTAGGGTAGGGCATTCTTAGCATTCATGTACTTCCATATAGGTGATTGTATATATAAGTTGTCTCTGCCTGCATTGTTAGTGTTAAATTCGACTCAGACAAGTTTGAATTTGTTAGAGAAAACCAATGATTTGCTGCTATACTTTCCTACTTACCATCACAGCTCTTTTTTTGGCACGGGGTTGGGGGAGGACAATAAATCAATTTCAATTTTTTAAATTTCTGACTGATTATTTTACTTTATTTTAATGACTTAGGCAAGTTATCCAAGTAACCACAGAGTTGGGGATAAAGATATAGGAGGGGCAAAGAGGAAGAAGAAGAAGAAGAAGAAGAAGAAGAAGAAGAAGAAGGCCACATTTACATCCAGATTTTGTGTAAAGTATTTGAAACATTTTTCAGCTTGAAAACATTTAAGAAAGTATTTCCTCTTAAGTCTTTTTTTTAAATGTTTATTTGAGAGAGAGAGAGAGAGAGAGAGAGAGAGAGAGAGACAGAGCATGAGCAGGGAAGGGGCAGAGAGAGAGGGAGACACAGAATCCAAAGCAGGCTCCAGGCTGTCAGAATAGAGCCTGATGCAGGGCTTGAACTTATGAACTGTGAGATCATGACCCAAGCCAGATGCTTAACCAATTGAACCACTCAGGCTTCCCCTCTTAAGTCTTTAGTAATGCAACCTTCATATGCTTGAGGTAGCGTGGGCAAAAATCCCCAATATAATCCAAGGCATAAACTAAGAGCTTTTTTTGTAGAATCATATGAGATGAGATTCTGGTTCAATATCTAAAAATAAATTATTGTAGTTTTGTTATCTGGTATATGCCCATGAACTTAAAAGTACCAGACAACAATTTTGAGATTTGCAGAGTCAATCCATAGAGAACTCTGTATAATAAAAATTAAAGTATTTTTAAATTCAAGACATATGAACAATGATGCAAAATCATCCTTTCTCTTGGTCTGATTGTTTTGTTAACTTACTTAAGGAGAAAACTGTCAAGGGACCAAATAGTCTAGACTACTTCATAATTTCAGAGTTAAATGCAAAAATTTATCTTATATCCAATTCCTTTTTTAAAATTAATTTATTTAAATTCAAGTTAGTTAATGTGTTGTGTAGTATTGGTTTCATGAGTAGAATCCAGTGATTTAACACTTACGTATAACACCCAGTGTTCATCCCAACAAGTGCCCTCCTTAATGCCCATCACCAATCCAATTCTTACTTAAGCTGATTATCGTTATCAGCTTTATTCCAGTACTTACATTAATCTGCTGTTCACTCTGCATCCAATTTAGTATCTGGCATCGCAGTTCTTGTATCTTGTAATTGGTTTCAGGCTTTTTTTCCCTAACAAACTGTACAATCTCCAGCTGTCTCCAAATGTTGTCCAGATAGGAGCCTAAAATGCTTCTGTAGATATCTTTTGCATTTGACAAATATCCTGTTAAAAATAAAAGTAGGGGGAAAAGGCATATCTTTTCATTCTTTGAGAAACTCCATGGTAAAAATTAAAAGGAAACAAGAGTCATAACAATTAAAATTTACTTTAATCCTTTTATGATTTTGATCAAAGATATTGATTAATAAAAACCTTAAAATTGAGTAAAGCTTAAAATTATGTACCAAATGTCTCCTTTTAAGCTACCACAACATACTCGAATATATCCCATCTCTTCCTGCCTTCTGGCTTGATCTACACTTACATGCAAGTCCTATGGAAATGCCACCCCATTGGAATTTTCTTAGTATTTTATCTGTAGAATAAATAGATTGTACTTGATTTTTGGTTCTTTATGTATATGACGATCTCAGTCTATAAGCTCTTGGGATAAATCCATGATATTTATGCATAATTTATTTGTATAACTGCAAAAACAGCAGAGCCTAAATTCAGACCCACTACAAGCAGTTTCCAAACACAGAATCCTGCGACCTATCCTTGCAAGTTCATATTCAGTAAATTTAGATTGTATCCCGGGGTTTTTTGCCTAAAAGCTCTCCTGGTAATACCACAACACAGTGAGTTCTGTGAATTACTGAAAAGCACCTAGCATAGTCACTTATGTAGGTCAGATGTTCACTGAATACTTTGGCAATAATATATTTTAAAATTATGTTTATGTTCACATTTTTATATTTATGTGCATATTCGAATTTTACATTAGTACAGCTTGACTGATGGGCAATTTAGACTGACTTATGTTCTATCTTTTTTTTTAAGTTTATCTTTGAGAAAGCAAGAAAGTGGGGAAGGGGCATAGAGAGAGACGGGAGAGAGAGAGAATCCCAAGCAGCCTCTGAGCTGTCAGCACAGAGCCCATCGCGGAGCTCGAACTCAAGAACTGTGAGATCATGACCTAAGCTGAAGTCCAACGCTTAACCAACTGAGCCACCCAGGCGCCCCATGTTCTTTCTGCCTTCTAATCTCCAAAGCTCTTACTGATTCTCTAGATCTAACTTTCTAAATGAGAAGCCTAATCCAGTACCATCCCTATTTCAATGGCACCCTATTATCTACAGAATAAGGTCTGAGCTCTTTTGTGCAGCTTACAAGGCTATTCATGATTTGGCTCTTTTTTATGTCTTCATGCTTAGTTCTTACTGCTTTCTACCTTGTACTCTTCACTTTAACTACATGGAACTGTATGCAGCACACCCACTGGGCCATTCTTATGGGCTCTTAATTCTGCCTATAATACCCTTTCATACTTTATTTACTTAGCAAACTTGTACTTTTTTTTTTTTTTAGCTTTTTAATGTTTATTGATTTTTGAAAGAGACACAGCGTGAACAGGGGAGGGGCAGAGAGACAGGGAGACACAGAATCCAAAGAAGGCTCCAGGCTCTGAGCTGTCAGCACAGAGCCTGAAGTGGGGCTGGTACTCACAAACCATGAGATCATGACCTGAGCTGAAGTCAGAAGTTTAACAGACTGAGCCACCCAGGAGCCCTTTATTTTTAAATAAACATTCAGCTTAAAGGTAACAGTCTCCATCCTTTGTATCATTAGTACCTATCTTTACTACAGTACCCATTACACAATACTGAATTTATTTCTGGGTTAAAGCCCAGAAGTGAGACTATACCTTTAATCTTGAAAGTCATTACCTTGCTAGCTTGGGAGGGGTAACAAATTGGCAGCTGGGAGAAAAAAAAACAGAATTCTAGAAGGGTACAGGGCAGGCAGCCAGACCCCCATGGACCTTTCTTTCTCTGCCACTATGCAAAGAAAAAAAGAAAAGAGGACAACCTAATTCACTCTTTGACTTTGAGAGGTTTAGAGTGAGAAATCTCTCCACTAAAAATGTCCAAAGTGGCTTAGTTATTCCTTATGGCTTGGGACCTAGGGCTTAAGAAGTTTGCTTGCCAACAAGAATTTTAATTTTACTTCTAGAGTATTCCTCAAGGTAGCCAAATAGCAATGACCAAGTTTGATTGAGCAAAAGTATTTCTTTGAGGAGCAAAAATCATTCAGCCCAAGTACATAGTTCTTAATGGTCTCACTTAATCCTTGTGTAGATCGTAAGAGTACTTAAAGGTGAATATACTTCAAATAATCCTCCATAAATATTATTTATCTAATTCTAATTCTCTAATACTAGTAAGTTTGAGCAGCAGTGAGTCACAACTGAACTCTCTCTATAGCACGGAGAGCTCAGATGTTTAGATTCTGATATTCTGCCTTATTATTATGCTTTAATAATCAGCCTTGCTTTTGGTAGGACTGGTGACCTTTCATGGAAGCTGATAAGTATAATGAAAACAGATGACTAAATAGAAGGACATGTGATATTACACCCTTATACCAATTGCAGGTTCTGTAAACTAGAGTCCCCAATCCATAGTTTTCTTGGGATGGAGGTAAAACAACCTGATCCAGCATCAATACCCAAGTGGTTTAATTGGAGAAGAAAGGATAAGCAACATGTTAGGATTTCTAAAGGTAGCTGTAACATAGTTATAATACTTGACCAGATAATACTAATACAATACTTGGCCAAATATTATTATTTCCAGTGCTTAGAGGGAGGACAGCTGTAACTCACTGCTGCTCAGTATTTACCAAAACAGTGGATTAGAGAAATAGTTGTCTGGGTCATAGATTAGACAAAACCTCTGGGTCACAGATCAGAGAAAAATTATTTTCACTTTAAATTTTAAATAGGTTCTAGAAATTCTAAATTATAAAACAATTCTATAAGTATACCATTACTAAAAAATCTAAATAATCCTGCAATAAGGGGCCTAAAGCAGTAATGTATTGAGACAGATATTTTAATGATTTTGATAGTTTGGAAATAATTTCCAAAATCTTAACATTTTCTAATATATTCAAATAGTTTGATTTTTATTTCTCAAGTAATTCATACCCTAATTTACATGTAAAACTAAAAAAATTGCAAAATATCTTACTACTAATAATTTGGTTATATTAGTTATATTCACCTAGCAAAGATTCAAAGCCACAACATTCAATGAGGACCTAAAATGTACATGCCAAAATATCATCTTACATTAAAAAGTAGTGCATGATAATGATTATATAATCAAATCTGCTTGAGGCCATTATGAGTCTACAATTCAGGCCTAGATTAGAGAATCCTAAACCTATTTTTTTAAATGATGGTATTTGTTACAAATGATTTCTTTCAATGAATATAGGCAGCATAAAATATACATTCTATTAGAATTATGTCAAAATGTATATAGTGCTTAATGTGCAAGTAAAAGAGGAAATAAAAATATCTCAATAGGACTAAAAGGGGAAATAAAAATTTATCCCACTAACCCAATGCTGTGTCCAAGCTGCATGTTAAAAGGACATCTCTAATTGTTACCAGAAGATGTAAGAGAGCAGCATGCTTGTATGTCATTTCTCTTTCATCATTCGTACCTAAGCAAGCAGAAATGTATTTAAAAACATAAGATACACATCAGAATTTTAGAACATGTATCAGAATGCTTAACAATAATAGCTAACATTCATTATCAGGTGCTTACTATATGCCAGGCTGCTGGTTATTTCATTGAATCTATAATAATAACCCTATCAGACAAGTTTATTATGATCCTCATTTTATGGATGAGGAAATAGTCTGAACAAGGTTAAGTAACTGTCCAAGGTCACTTTGTTTTTGTTTTTAAGTTTATTTGTTTATTTTGAGAGAGACAGAGACAGCGTGAGTGGGGGAGGGGTTGAGAGAGAGAGAGAGAGAGAGAGAGAGAGAGAGAATCCCAAGTAGTCTCTGTGCTACCAGTGCATGATCTCACGAAATTGTGAGATCATGATGTGACCAGAAATCTAGAGTCAGATGCTTAACCAACTGAGCCACCCAGGTGCCCCTCTAAGGTCAATTTGTGAATAAATAAATGGTGGAGCTGGCATTCAAACCCAGACAGCTAACCTTAGTGTTCATATTCTTGTTGCTTCCAAAAGATATTCAATTATTTCTACTCTTGGTAGGAAAAAAGGCCAGTGATTCCCAGTTATGAAACAAAAAGCAAATTCAACTCATAACTTGCCAACTGGTGAAGAGAAAGATGGGGATCATAACATAAAGCAATACCTTGAAATGGAGGTAGACACCTGGGAATATTTGTCCAAAGATATGACTCAAACAAGAGGTGTATTTACAATACAAGAGATGTATTGGCTACTTAATGTGTTCCATGTAGTTCCAGAGCTTTCTGAAGATGATAGATTGGATTTTACTATGTGCAAAAGTGAAACCAAGAAGATAGGAGTCTAGGCCCACTGCCCCAATTCAACCAGAGAAGCTTCACTTTTCCATGTTTTATATAATGGGATCCCACGAAATATTTATTTGTACAAAACGTTCTGCTGAAAAATTTGAAAACTGCTCATCTAATCAATTAGTGAAGATCAAGGCAAATAAGAAGTAGTCACTGGGAACAAGGGGCAACAGGAGAACCATTTATGGGTTAGTATATTCAGCCCCTCTAAGGACTTGTGGAAACAAGTCAATCATGACCTGGAATGGATAAGAACAGGGCAGAGAAACAAGATTTGGTATCATTTTTCTTCTGTCTTTAGGAGAACATTTCTTGAACATCTCTTATCATGCCAGTCTGCAGCTGATGAATTCTTTCAGCTTTCATGTGTCTGAAAACATCTTCATTTTTACCTTTGCTTTCATAATATGTTTTTGCCTAGTGTAGACAACTAAGGTTTTTTTTCTTTCAGTATTTTAAAGATTTTACTCCACTGTCTTTTCACCTGAATTATTTCTGACAAGAAATTATGTCATCCTTATCTTTGCTTTCCTTATGTAACATACTTTTTCTTTTCCCTCTGGCTGCTCCTACAATTTTCTCTTTACTGTGAGTTTTGAGCAATTTGATTATGATATGCCTCGGTGTGGCTTTATTATGTTTCTTGTGCTTGCTGTTCACTGAGTTTCTTGGATCTATGGGTTTTAGTTCTTACTAAGTTTGGAAAGCTTTCAGTCATTATTTTTTCAAATATTTTTCTCTTTACCCTCTTTTTACCTCTCCTTTGAGAATTCTAGTTGCTATTATATCTGGCTATCTGAAGTTGTTTCACAGCCCGCTGATGCTCTTTTCTTTCTTTTTTTAGATTTTTTTTTTACCTACCCATGTTTTATTTTAGTTTCTAGTGCTATGTCTTCAAGTTAACTAATCTTTTCTTCTGCAATATTTAATCTGCTATTAATCCCATCTAGTGCATTTTTTCATCTCATGCATTGTAGTTTCATTTCTAGAAGCTTCATTTGTGTCCTTTATATGTCCCTAACATCTTTGTCAGTACTGAGTTTGCTTCGATTGATTATTCTCATTATGGGTTGTGTTTTCCTGTCTCTTGTTATGCCTGATAATCTTTGATTGGATGTCAGACACTGTGAATTCTATCTTGTTGGGTGCCCCATGAATTATGAGTTTTTCTAGCCTAGCTGGTGGTAGCAGGCATTATTCCCTGCCCTGTGTGAATGCAGGGTACTATTCCCTCTAATCCCATCAGATGGTTTCCTTCCCCAACCTCAAGTGGTTTCCTCATATACACTCTTTGATCAGTACTCTGCCGAATACTCTGTGTGAAGCTCTCTGTTCTCTAATATTCTATCCTTTGACCTCTAGCCAAGAGGCTAGATGGCCTTGGTCTCCCTGGACACTCAGTTTTGTTTTCTCAGTGCAGACTGTCCACTTGACTCTGCCCCGGTACCTCTCCCTGTGTTATGGCCCGGCAACTCTTTCAAGGCAGTAAGCTAGGGCAATGGTAGGGCTCACCTTGTTTCCCATCTCTCAGGAATCACTGTGCTTCACTGCCTGATGTGTAGGGTCTTAAAAACTGGTTTCATGTATTTCATCTTTGTTTTTGTTTTTGTTTTCCTCCTTGAAGGAGGGTAAATCCAATCCCTGTTTCTCCATCTTGTCCAGAAGCAAAAGTTAAGGAGTGACTTTAATTAATCTATTTTTTTACCTCCCCCCCCCCCCCACTTTTGGGAGGGAATTAGGTGGTTCAGATGTTAACAATAATAGGGTTAATTTGGTTTGGGGGCAATAGGAACCTGTCAAGTAATATATGTCAATTAGGAGTATCACTGAGAAGCAAAGCCAGATGATATTCATTACCTATTTCTCCTCACTTAGGTGATCCTCCAATATTGGTTTATGGTTGTCATATGCTGAATTACAGTTATGCCTTCATCCATGACTAATTACTATACCTTCTATATTCAATTTTTACTCATTTGATACAATAATCCATAACTTTATATCCTTTTAAATAGTGTGATTTTTATTTGTACTCACCTTGCTGAATAGCATCACTTATTACTTTTTCTTGTTCCTTTAAGAGGAATCTTGTTTCATCAAAAATGACAGTGGCAAATGTCCAATTAGCAGCAGGGAGAGTACAGAGGCATACAAGTTTTTTTAAGATAGGAGTAGCTGCTGCTTCTAGGAGACAGAATGCTTGGCACTGGCTATCTGTGAAAATAAAAGCATTAAAGATAGTGTTTTATAAGGATGCTTGCTCTTTTTGACAAACCAATTAAACATGTCACTTCTTGGAAAACTGAACTCCATCCTAATTCTTTTCTGAGTAAAGATCAAGAGATTGTACAGAGGCTCATTTTAGAATATTTATTCTAAATAAACTAATAACAACAAAATCAAAAACCCTCTGTAGAATTAGTATAATTTTATGACTATCCTGCTTATTAGAAAATATTTATTCGTTAACTAATTTGGCATGGCAAGTATGAAGAGCCATATAAAGAGAACCACATAATTTTTTTTCTTCTCCCCCCACTGAAATTAGCTTACAACCTTAAGCCAAACAAATTTGTAACAATGACAAATTGTTTCTAGTTTTCACTAGAATGTCAATAAAGATTTGCATTACCATCTAAAGGTTGTAAATAAAACTGAAGAGAATGAAAAGATATTTAAAAACAGTGTCATATTTTCTTATTGATGTTAATAATGAGCATGATATTCTTTTTTGTTTTTTCTCTGAATTTTTAAAATTTATTTTTCATTTATTCTGAGAGACAGAGACAGAGTGAGAGAGAGAGGGAGACACAAAATCCGAAGCAGGCTCCAGGCTCTGAGCTGTCAGCACAAAGCCCAACATGGGCTTGAATTCATGAAACCGTGAGATCATGACCATAGGACTGACACACCACATGCACCAGCGGGTAAGACTTCCAGAGGACTCGGTCACACCAGGAAGGCAGGTTGTATTTCATCCCTGTGGCTTTCTGCTTAGTGTAGGCGTATTAGTCCCGAGTCAGTCTTTCAAAACGGTAGGTGGGCACGAACGTGATTTCTTCCTCCTCAAAGTGTAAGAAGACCTTCTGCTCCTTCCTCTCCATCACCAGCTGGTCATGGGACAGGAGGTCTGCGTACTGCTGCTGCTTGATCTTCTGGACAATGGTTTCTGCCTCCCAGGTGGGAAGGTCCACACAGTAGTTCAGATCACCAAGCCAGAAGAGGTGGGTAAAGTGGTGAGTGGTGTTAAAAGGACTCAGTTTCTTGTCTCCCAGAGCAGAAGCCAGAGAATGTTCATATAGTTTTGGTTTTGCCTGAGTTTCTTTTCACTTCCAGAAGTTAAATGGCTGTTAACAAAGCCCTAGGAGGTTCTGTTGAACATAAATGACACCCCCACGGCTCCCTTGTTTCTCAGCGTGTTGGCGATGCCCGTCTTCACATTGTTGGTGCAGATGTGACTGATGTGGTTCTCATGCTCCGGCTTGGCCAGCACTACGATTTGGATATTCCAGAGGGTGTGGATGGCAACTGTTTTAAAAGTCATGCTGGTCGGGGTGCCTGGGTGGCTCAGTCGGTTAGGCGGCCGACTTCGGCTCAGGTCATGATCTCGCGGTCCGTGAGTTCGAGCCCCGCGTCGGGCTCTGTGCTGACAGCTCGGAGCCTGTTTCAGATTCTGTGTCTCCCTCTCTCTGACCCTCCCCCATTCATGCTTTGTCTCTCTCTGTCTCAAAAATAAATAAACGCTCAAAAAAAAAAAAAATAAAAAAAAAAAAAAGTCATGCTGGTGATTTCTTGCAGGGAGTGTCTGAGTATCTCCAGCCACTCCTTCTCTCCCAGGGGGTCTTCCTGGGTGCTGATCACGTAGATGTCATGAGGGATGTAATCGGCAGAGTCATCCTGAGTCTTTCCCTGCCCCTTGGAGAGAAACCAGAACGTGATCTTCTTGGGGGGGGGGGGGTGTTACCCATGTTCCAGGTGCTGATGAAGATGGTGATCATGTCTGGCTCTGCTTGCTCCGAGTACTTATTCTTCATCTGCTGGAGAAGCTGGCAGAAACCTTCTCTCTTTTTGGAATCAGCAAAAACATATTCCTTCCACAAGGTCTTATCCTTCTGTTTCCACCAAAATCACCAACTTGTTCAGAAACGTCTGAGACTTGATGAGCTGCAGGATCTTATTGTGGCTGTAGAACTTGTCCTCAGAACCATCCTTGAACTTCTTAATTATCAGTTTCCCAGACTCAACATCAACTTTGAGCTGCAGCTTCTTAGGAATCCCCAGGGATTCTGACTTTACCTCAAAGGTGACAGGAAGGATGAGGGAACATTGATGGGGAGACTTGGTGCCTTCATGCAGCAAGGCCTTGACCTTGTCTTCAATGGGGGTCAAGACACTCGTCAGTTGGCTGACCTTGGCCACCATGTTGACTGGATTGGCCTCACCAGGCACCTGAGGCCATGGAGGGAGGCAAGGGGATTGCTGCTGGTCAAACAGCCTCTGCAGAGACTCCAGGGAGGGGAGAGTCTGGGTGACTTTGCTGGGAGCAGGAGACTGAGCATGATATTCTTAAGCAGGCTGTTCTTTAGGAGTCGAAGAATATTCTTCACGGCAGAAGCAAACATTTTAATCAGTATTGTTTAATCATTTAAACAATAGCTTTAAAAAAATTTTTTAAGTGTTTATTTATTTTTGAGAGAGAGAGAGAGAGAGAAAGAGAGGTATGCACAAGCATGGGAGGGGCAGAGGATGAGGGAGACGGAATCTGAAGCAGGCTCCAGGCTCTGAGCTGTCAGGCCAGAGCCCAGTGCAGGGCTAAAACCCACGGATTGCAAGATCATGACCTGATCCAAAGTTGGATGCTTAACCAACTGAGCCACCCAAGTGCCCCAACGGCGGTAGCTTTTTTAACATCATGTTGACAATGGGTAAAAGAATAGAGGGAGTAAGCAACATCAGTTCATTTTTCCAGACTGGGCAGAACGGTGTGAGCAGCTGTAGTCTGCTGTTGTCTGATGAATATAGAGAAGCAAGAGTTTAAATGAAGGGAGAAATAACACTGAGTGGACTGGAGTAGGGCAATGGAAAGGGGCAGAGGCAGTGAATGGGGGCGTTCCAGGCCCAGGAGTAACTTGAAAGTAGGAATGGCATGATGAAACATCTGAAACAAGTGAAGAAAGTAACATGGGAAATCAGGTATGTCCTAGATACTCAGAAAAGGCTTCAAGTTCACTTAATTTGAATGCACTTTAAAAGCATACAGCATACCTGATGCTTGAATTTCAATGACCTTGTCTACTTTCCTTTCCTGACTTATTTTCTCTACGGCTTTATTAGTACAAACAATGGGACTTTCTTCTTGAAGAGTCAAGGAATGTTCTTCTTTATCTTGAAATTCTAATAAAAATATTAATTTGCATTATTCAGGGAAACTTAATGTCACTTTACTTAAAATGATTTGATATAATATGATAATTGTTAAAGTTCTTCCTTGAAATATGTCAGTATTAAAGTGAACAACTATTCAGGTCAATGGACGTAACAACAGTGCTGGGTAGGAAGCTGAATGACCATAACAGAAAGAATCTTGGCATCAAATCACTGTTTCAGTCTCAATTCTGACACTAGCTTCAGTGTCCTCATATGTAAAATACAGATAAATATACCTATTGTGAATACTGTTATAAGGAATAAATACCAAGTACAGTTCCTGACAGCTAAAAGGCACATACAGCTCAACTTCATTTCTCTGTGACTTTCCATATACCCTTCCTTCTGCTATTAATTCTTTCCTATGCCCCAAGCCCTCCCTATCTCCAACCTTTTTTAATTAGGTCAATTCTTACCACTCACCCTTTAGGTCTCAGGCATTTTCTCTGAGCCTATAAGCTTCTCAAGGTCAGCAACAGTATCATATTTATCTCTAATATGTAATTTAGTGCCTGGCATACAGTTCATTTGTCTTCCTTCTTTTCTAAGTAGTGTGGAGGATTACAAAATATATATAACTAATTAATTTATTTATAGTTACTTATTTTAACTAGATAGCAAAGTTATCTATTAATAATGATTACCAGATAATTTTAGAAACATAATACCACCTTGAAACATTTTAATATATGAACTTTAAATATATGGTGAAAACAATGGAGTAAAATATCCTAAACTAGATTATGTTATTATTTTCAAGTATATTTTTCATTAGCTATAAATAATTGGAATAGTTATGATTAAATAATACTAATTACTAGAGTTTTTGAGGGGGCCTAATAAGTTGTAACATTCTTTGTTGCCCCTGAATTAATTATAAAATAAGGGAAGAAGTAAAATATATATACCAAAACATTACCTTTATTACTAACAAAGGCTAAGTTGGAAAAAGGAGCTTAGTTTGAGAATCAAATGGGCTGGCTGTGGACAGCAGAATTCCACATTAACAATATATAAGATGGTAAGACCTAAGTATGCTGTGACTCTCATGCATATATATTCTTGTACTTAATTCTTCTGAGTAACTTATGTCAAACATATTCTAGAATACCTATTTTTCCTTTTTTACCGGAAGTGAAATGATATGACACATACTACCTTTGATATGGTTTTAAGTAGTGAATGTAAAACAGTTACAACTCAGACAGAAACTCTTTGTTAAAGTTAAAAAGAGTAATAAGCAATCAAACGGGCAAAATGTTCTCAAGTACACATTATAAGCTATAATACTGAGAACTGTCAGCTAAAAGAGAAAAACAATGGCAGAACAATCAACAAAAGTTAGAAATACCATGAATCTGTATGACCAAGTTGTAGAAATCAAGTTTTACAAATAGTGACTTTTTTACAAGTTCAAATGCACTTTTAAATTTTTTGGAAAATACATATCTACATCTATGTCTAAATACATACACAAATATCCACATCGATCTCCATACTCAATAAGTATCATGAATGAAAGATGTTTTCTTTGGCTTTGAAAAATAATATATTCTATTTGAAAGAGCTTTATTTCCTTACCTTCTGTAGTAAATTATATATTTAGTCCTTAAAGCTATCATATTTATGTCAAACTATTACTAAGTTACCCACCATCATTTTCTTCACTGCCCGTGAGTTCAGTCTTTGAGGTGCAAGTTCTATGTTTATTTCGCAGTACAATAAAGTCATTCAAAAGGTCCAAATCATTCTTCCATTTTCTACCTTGTTTAAAAGATGATTTTTCAATTTTTGGAGAGGAAGATGATTCAATAGATGGTACTGTGCAGTTAAGTTCCGAGTAATCTTCATTTTCTTTATTTTGGCTTATTCTATAAACTAATTCTAGATCATTCTTTGGTTTTTCTTCTTTTGTTGGTCTTTTAACAGATATATAGTCATCAGAAAAACACAGGTCTGGTATTTCTTTTGCCAGAGATGAAATCTTTTGTGGGAGTAATAAACGATCATTTGTAGATTTCTCATTAATAAGTACAATAGGTGAGGAACAACTTTTATATTCTAGCCATGCTGAAAACAGAAAATAAAAATATCCAAATGACATCCATGAATAAATGGGTGCTCTGCTAGGGTATTAGGATAACTTTTATTTATAGGTTCTTATTAATATAATTTGATCCTTAAAAGTACTTTGTTTATTGCTTTGAAAATCAATTTTGGCCTGAATAAAATAAATTTTTTAAAAGGGCAAAATTTCTGCACCTTTTTTTCTTACTACTGGAGTGAGGTTACTAGGTAAAGAATTCCAGAAAATTCCTATTGCCAATAGGCTTAGAATTAAGTCTAAAGGTCAAAAACTTAGGTATCAAGCAATTGACAGATCAGAAGAATATACTTATAATACATATACTTGAAAAGAACTGTATCCAATATATATAAAAAACTCTCCTAGTTTAATATTTAAAAAGCAAAGCCAATTTAAAATTTGACAAAATATTTGAACAATACTTCATATAAGATATGTACATGCTACAACATGGATGAATCTTGAAAACATACTAAATGAAAGAAGCCAGTCACAAAAGACCACATATTGTATGATTCCATTTATATGAAACATCCAGAATAGGCAATCTATACAGGCAGAGAATAGATTAGTGGTTCCACAGCTGTAGAAAATGGGGAGTGACTGCTAATGGGTACAAGATTTCTTTTGAGCGATGACAAAAATGTTCTAAAATTGACTGTGGTGATGATTACACAACTTTGTGACTATACTAAAAACCACTGTATGGTGTACTTTAGAGTTGTATGGCATTTGAATTATACTTCAGTAAAGCTATAATATATTTTTTAATGTTTACTTACTTATTTTGAAAGAGAGAGAGAGAGCGAGTGAGCAGGGGAGGTGCAGAGAGAGGGAGAGAGAGAGAATCCCAAGCAGGCTTTGCATTGTCAGCAGAGTCCAATGCAGGGCTCGAACCCATGAACCACGAGATCATGACCTGAGCCAAAACCAAGAGTTGAATACCCAACTGACTGAGCCACCTAGAAGCCCCTATAATATATTTTTTAAAGCAAGATATACAAATGGCCAATGACCATGTTAACTGATGTTCATCATCATTAGTCATCAGGAAAATACAAATTAAAAGCACAATGAGATACTACAACACAACCATTAGAATGGCTGAAATTAAAGACTGTCAATACCAACTGTTGGCAAGGATATAGAATAACTAGAACTCTCACACATTGCTAATGTGAATGCACAATCTTGCAAGCACGTTGGAAAACAATTTACTAGTTTCTTATGAAGTTAAATATACACCTACCATAAGACCCAGTAATTGTACTCATAGGTATTCATTCAAGAGAAATGATAACATATGTTCACAAAAAGACTTCAATAAGAAGATTCATAGAAGTTTTATTCCTAACTTTCCCTATAAAAACCTGGGAAATAAATCCAGGAGAGTGGATAAACAAACTGGGGTACATCCATATGAAAAATTCTTCAGTAACAAGAAGTGAATAGTGATACACACAGCATTGTAAATGAATCTCAAAAATGTTATGCTGAGGGGCGCCTGGGTGGCTCAGTCGGTTAAGTGTCCGACTTCGGCTCAAGTCACGATCTCGCGGTCCGTGAGTTCGAGCCCCGCATCGGGCTCTGTGCTGACAGCTCGGAGCCTGGAGCCTGTTTCAGATTCTGTGTCTCCCTCTCTCTGACCCTCCCCCGTTCATGCTCTGTCTCTCTCTGTCTCAAAAATAAAGGTTAAAAAAAAAAAATTAAAAAAAAAATGTTATGCTGAGTGGAAGAAGCCAAACACAAAGGAGTTACTATATGATTCCATAAATGAAATTCTAGAATACTGAAAACTAATACATAGTGACAGAAGGTAGACCAGTGGTTACCTGGGGTCAGGGGTGAAGGTTAGAAGAAGAGAGGGGTGGGAACTACAGAATGCAAAGGAGCACGGGGAACTTTTTGGGTGATAGAAATAGTCTATATCTTCATTGTGGTGGTAGTTTCATTGGTATGCACATTTGTCAAAATCCATAAGACTGTACAGTTAGAATGGGTACATTTTATTATATGTATATTATATCTTATAAAATTTATTTGCAAAAAAGCTTAAATGCCTATAGGCCCAGATAAATAAGGTATGTTACTGAGGGAAGTATATGCTTAAATCATAATCTTTTTTTTAATGTTTAAATGTTTGAAATTTTTTTAAACGTTTACTCATTTTTTTTTTTAATTTTTTTAACGTTTATTTATTTTTGAGACAGAGAGAGACAGAGCATGAACGGGGGAGGGTCAGAGAGAGAGGGAGACACAGAATCTGAAGCAAGCTCCAGGCTCTGAGCTGTCAGCACAGAGCCCGACGCGGGGCTCGAACTCACGGACCGTGAGATCATGACCTGAGCTGAAGTCGGACGCTTAACCGACTGAGCCACCCAGGCACCCCAAATGTTTACTCATTTTTGAGAGAGAGAGAGAGAGAGAGAGAGAGAGAGAGAGAGAGAGACAGTGCGAGCAGGGGCAGGGCAGAGAGAGAGGGAGACACAGAATCCGAAGCAGGCTCCAGGCTCTGAGCTGTCAGCACACAGCCGGATATGAGTCTGGAATCCACAAACTGCAAGATCATGACCTGAGCCAAAGTTGGCCACTTAAATGACTGAGCCACCCAGGAGCCCCTAAATCATAATCTTTAGGATGATAAATTTTGAACTTTTTTCTTCCAAAATGTAGAACTTTTTTCTTGCAATAATTGTTTTTGTTTTTGCTTTTATTAGAGATACTGGTATCAGAAACATTTTACTTTCCTCTTAATTACACTAAATGTAAGGTAAAAGTGCAAAAGTAATGCTAAACGCCAATTAACACCTGGCCTCAATTTATGAGTGCTGGGAACTGTGGCAAATTGGAGGTGGGTGAGCTGCTATAGGCCTGTCTAAAGTGGTGAGCTGCTATTGGCTCCAGGCAGTTGTTGCCATATAAGAATAAGGGTCTGGTCTTTGAAATTTTAAAGACAATCTCAAAATACATGTCATTTATGTGTAACCCTCCAAATTGTAAATGTTGGTAACTAAATAAAATACCAGGACCTGAGTGCTACCAGTTTGCAACCTCTGAGATATTTTCTAGAGATATCCTGGTATGTTTAGTAGGCAAATATGAACTGTTTATCATTTCACTTTTCTGAATATTTTCTTCTACTATTTAACCAGCCCTATCCTGACAACTTGGTAATGAGTTCTTGATACTATTACTGCTTTTTAGACTTCAGAATTAAACTATCATCATAATTCTATTGGATATCAAGGTGAATCATATGTTTTATTTTAACCTCAAAATAGTTACATATCATAATAAAGACTTTACTAGTCTTATAGATTTAATACATTATTCTGGAAATTTGAAGACCCCATAAAATCTTCCTCTCCTTTTTCTTTGTCTAGCAATCTGACTTAATCTCTTTTAAAATTATTCTTCTACCCTGAGTAATCATCTAGGCCTTAGGATAAACTGGTGTGCATTTCTTTCACATAGTCTATCTATCCTCCCTTCTACCAAAGCCCTCTGTCTTCTGTCTTTGAAACACCTCTTTGCTGATAACAATTCTTGCCCCAATTCCTATCTCCTTAGAGCAGTCTCCTAATACACACAATTTCTAAAATTCACTTTTAAATATATTATTTACTCTATAATAAACTAAAAGTGAGCTTTACCAACTTCTTTAAGATCTAAATTTAGTAACTATTGCACAAAGATTTAAAAATAATTCATAAATACTTCAAAAAAGTATAATTCAGATTAAGAATACTCCATTTACTATAGTGGCACATATAGCAACCAAAATACTTGAAAGATAGGTACTTACAAGACATTTTTTGCTGTCTTAAATTGTATAATTGTATAAGTAACTTAAAATGTTGAGTAAACTCTTTGGTAACAAAGGAAGATTATATATTGTTGAACACAGGTTACTACATATTATTGAATACCCAGAGTTCCCCCGTCAGATCAAAAAATAACAGTGCTGGTTTGTGTCTAAGCTGATGTAGACAAACATTGAGCTGGCAATTAATCACTTATAAAAAGAAACAAAGTCACTTTAATTGAAAATGGCTAGAAATTTAAAAACTGAGACTACAGAATTTTAGGACAGTAAATGATTTTAGGATGAGTTAGTCAAACTTCATTTTTTTTCAAGGAAGAAAGTGGGGCTTTGTGAAGCTCAAAGTTATAAATTCTGGCAGAGCCAGAGCTAATACTGAATGCTGGAATTTAGTTATATCTTCCCAATCACCTAATGGAAAGCCAGTATCAAACATTTTCTCATTCTGAATAATTCACACAAGTGACATTTACTATTATGTACTTACACTCAAATTGAAGTACTTTTGTAGGCAAAAATATCTCCATTTTAGTATCATCAGCAGATAGATCATCATGACACAAATATGTATTCAGATGTTCCAAAGTTTCTGTCTCCATTAGATTTAGTCCTTCTTTTTCCCACCACTCTGGGTTTACAGGATCAACTACAAGGCTTTCTTCTTCAATAGAAAATATCTTTTTTAAATCTGTAACTGAATATTGACTATTGGGCTCTTCAGTTCTTGGTACTTACAAAACAATAACAAACCAAACAACAAAAAGAGACAGTCCACAGAGAAAAAGAGATGAAAAACACAATAAATAGAACCACACTGAAAATTGCTTATGAAATAGATTTTCACACATTGGGGGAAAAAAGTGAAAATTGAAGTTATAGCTAGCATTTTGTCTCAAGATGCTAATATTTGTAATACTCTAGCAGTTGAAGTTACATAAGGGATGTTTTTCAATCTATGGAAATATGAAGTTAAAATTATTCTAATATTTAGTAGGAGATAGAACCATTATTTTGACCATTTTAGTAATTCCTAAATTAATATATTTAATAAAATTTTGAAGAATTAAATTAATTTTGAAGAATTTAATTAATTAAATTAAATTTGAGATTCTAATTTATTATAACGAACCTAAACAAGAAGATATATTTGATCAGATTTCATGATGGCTATCATCTTATATATTGTGGCACAGAGATTTCTCCCTCATTACTTTAAACTAAATAGTGCAAATCATAATGTAGGAAGGAATCAAAGTAGCACAACTACTTAGTGTTATTATCTGCATTATAAGCATCTACCCAAAATTAAAATGAAAAATTTCGAAATCTTAATTTAGAACTGTGATTTTTATAATGACAGTAACAATAAAGAAATAACAAAACTGACAATACATTTCTACTGATTACACGTTTTCACCTTTACTTTTCGTTTAGCATTCAAAGTCAATTAATCTTTACCTGTAAGCAAAAATGGTTTCAAAGAGCTTTCTAACTGCCACACCATACGGTATTTGGTAGCCGATTCTTCAGCAGTAAGCAAACTACTGAAAAAGAAGAGTTAAAGCTTAATACATTGATAATATTGAGGCTTTTTGCATAAGAAAATTTAAGAAAGTTCTTTTTCTAAGTATTTTTTACATTCGAAAGCAGTGAAAAATTAACTCTGTAAGTGTGTAAAGCTAAGTAGAAAGTTCCATAAGCCAAATTTCAAATACTTGGTTTTCCTCCCCCTGGGAAGGTGTGGCAGTGTGTTACCTGAATTGCTCCTGCTTGCCTATAACTTACTCCTTCCTCTAGCTCCCTCAGTGGAACACTTCCAACTATGAAGTGTGCCAGCACCAACCTTATAAACCACCCCAAATAAAAATACAATTTAGGTAAAATTACTGTGTTTTCCATACAAAACAGTAGCTTTAACACAAGTTTTTACAAAATGGACTTGTCCCCAAGTCCATTTTAAACAAATTCTGGAGCCTCTGCTGGCTGAGAGTCAGAATTGTGAAATGAAAGAACAGTTCTGTCTGTTCTACCTTCTCAGGAAGGTAAAAGTTTAGTCCTAAAGTTTAGTTCAGGTCCTTCATTCTTGGTTTGTGTGTGAGTGAATGATTTATGTCTGTTTGCATGTTACAGGGTGCTAGGAGGAGAAAGGAAGAAATATGCATGACAATTAGTGTGTATCACAGTTTATCAGTAGCTATGAAGTTACTAGCCTTGATAGGGAAGATACCATTAATCCATAAACCCCTTAATCTATGGCTGCAAATCTCTTACTCCAAGGCAAAAATTGATGGTATTCTGTTTCTCTGTTCATACAAAACATATGTGAGCATGCTAATTATAAGTATTGCTAGTTGACAGTCCTGTGCAGTACAAAGCTAGGTTTTATGTCTAAGCTATCCAATTTACCCACATAATCCAAAAATTTAGCATGTGGTGGCAAAATGTGAGATTCTAGATAATTCTTGAACCTTACCAAGATCTCTTTGAAAACCAGACACCTCAGATTATTGGCAATTAATTTAAAATTTTTTAATGTTTATTTATTTTTGAGAGAGAGAGAGAATGAGTGGAGGAGGGACAGAGAGAGGGAGACACAGAATCCGACGCAGGCTCCAGGCTCTGGGCTGTCAGCACAGAGCCCAATCGATGCAGGGCTCAAACTCACAAACCATGAGATCATGACCCGAGCTGAAGTTGAACGCTTAACCAACTAAGCAAGTAAAGTAAAGCAATTACTTTAAAGCAAAAGGAAGGCAAGTTAAGTCCATCAGGAGACCACAATATAAACAAATATTCTCACTTTTAATGGAACTTTCTGAAGACATGTCTGAATTTGATATATTGTTTGGTCATATATAAAAATATGTTCACAATTCAGTAATCAGTGTGGAAATAAAGTCTGATGCTACACAGACTTTTCTTTTTAGCTCCATAAAATCTAGCATAGAAGGGCGTTTGGATGGCTAGTTGGATAAGTGTCCAACTTTGGCTCAGGTTCATGATCTTGCGGTTTGTGGGTTCAAGCCCCACATCGGGCTCTGTGCTGACAACTTGGAACCTGGATCCTGCTTCGGATTCTGTGTGTGTATCTCTCTCTCTCTCTGGCCCTCTCCTGCTCGTACTCTATCTCTCAAAAATAAATAAACATTGAAAAAATTTTTTTAAAAATCTAGCATAGAGCTTGACATGTGGTAATCACTCAAAATATTTATTAACTGGGTTTATTTCCGCAAAAATGTGTTCTGAAATAAAATAATTGGGGACATAAAAGCAAGTTAAGAGCACAATAACATTACATATTATTTTTTCCTTCTGTTGTTTTTTTAATTTTAACTTTTTTCTTTGTTTTTAGATTCACAGTTGAGGTATAAATCTCTTTTGAATATAGGAATTTTAAGATTTTTATATTCATAAACCAAATGAAAGTGATTTATCTCTTGCTAATGAATGTAGCAGTGGTGAGACAACTTCTTTAAGTTGTTTCAAATGGCTCTAGAACCTTTGGGCTATTTATTTATTTATTTATTTATTTATTTAAAGGAAGAAGTGGTAAAACTTTATTTGCAAGATGTCATGATCTTATATGTTGAAAATCCTGAAGAATCCACTATAAAACTATTACAACTAATAAATGAGTTCTGCAGGATGGCAGGTATAGTACACGAGCAATATACTAAAGCCACTTGTATTTCTATATATTTGCAATGAACAATCTGACAATGAAATTTAGAAAACTATTTAACCTACAATACAACAAAATACTTAGGAGTAAATTTAACAAAAGAATTGTAAAACTTATATTTTGTAAACTACAAAAAATTATTGAATGTCCATAATAGACAAGTCTGTAGAGACAGAAAGTGGATTAGCGCTTGCCTAATGGTGAGGGTAAAGGTCTGGGAAATGTGAAATGACTGCTGATTGATACGGGTTTCTTTTTGGGGTGATAAAGTCTGGAATTAGATGGTTGGACAACTGTGAATATAGTAAAAGCCATTGAATTTTATACTTTAAATGGATAACATGCATGGTGTGTGAATTATGTTTGAGCAGCTAAAAAGGAGAGGATAAGGTAGTCAAAAATACTGACATGAAAAGATATCTGTAGCTTAACAACATAAAAGTAAGATATATTTCTAGTTAAATTTTTTCTCCCAAACACAACAGAGCTCAACTTGAAGCATTGCAAGTTTGTTTGCATTTTCTCTAGACTAGGTGGGTTCATGTTCTCCTTACAAACTCTTTGAAAACTGGAAACATTTGGCTAATTTAAAAAAGCCTTCTTTGTTCTAACTTTAGGGAAAGCATAAAACATAGGAAAGACTTAACTTTCATAAATTCTAATTAGACATTTGAGTTATAACAATTAGATATATAACTTGTATAATTAAAAGGAGTTTATTATAGTTAAGTAAATACTTTTAATATCAGATTGAAATTCAAGATTGTACTAATTTCTGCTAGTTTCTGTTTCTGATTGCCAATCTGCCTTAACAGATGGATTAGGGTATATGGAGTAAAAGAGCACTAAAAAAGACAGTTTACATCCTACAAATAAATATCTGCACCTCAGCAAAGGGACTGAAAGTATTTAAACAAATTATATGTAGTTTCTGTACTTGTTCAATGCTATTTTTTAGAGCTCATATCTGATATGGGCAGTTCTGGTTCATTGTAGAGTTCTGTGTATCACCAATTTATCCCCAAATGACACAATTCTTTGCCAAAACAAGGTAATTGGGATCCTCAATACCAGATGCCTCCATCTTGTGCTGTGACACCTTCCTAAGACCATTAATAGAAATCTTGAGTAGCTAGGGATGAGTTGCTCCCAAGTAACCCAACAGCAGTCTTCTCTGATGTATCAGTCAATCATAACTAAGAACTCAAAACTCAGTATAAGAACTCAAAACTCAATACTCAGCTCCCAAAGTGTCCATTCTGGGAACAATTCATCAGATATTTTTATACTTTCTTGTAATTTTCCTGAAAATATACTATTTTGGACTCGTCACTCATTAAGTTTCAGGATTACAGTGGGGAACAAAGGGACTCTACTGGTTATGCTCCTAGTTTTGTAACTAGCCTCAGCGCGGGGGAATGGATTCCAGGATAGCAGATTAATCTAATTTAGAAAATAAGTTACATATATGCCACATGGTAGAAGATAACAACCAAAGGTATCTAAGACTCCCCTGGAGGGCAAAAATGCTGGCTATTAAGCTATCTATACAATTTTGGCTCAAACTAGAATACAATGATCCAGCCCTACAATGTCAATTCTGAGATTACAGACTATACTGTGCAGAAACAATGGGGAATTGAACAGATTTGTGGATCAATACTTGGTTCTACATGTCTACTTCCCCCAACACCAATAGTACATTGGCAGGTAAACAAGGTCAGTGGACGTCATCTATTAGAGATGGGATGTGACCCCTAGTACTCCTAGAGGAGTAATTTGACAGCCAAATCTATGGAGGGACCCCTGTCCACACTGCCCTGTGGTCCTTGGCTATTCCTGGTCAGAAAGCTTTGAAAATCTCTTAAAAGGCCTCATAACAACCCTGAAAGGTATATACTATAAATATCCCAATGTTACAGATAAGGAAACTGAGGCACAGGGCAATTAAGGTCACAGAGCTAATAGGTGATACAGTCAGGCAATCTGACTCTAGTTCAGGGCTCTTGGCTGCTTATTATGGGCTGAATTATGACCAAAATTCATATACTGAAGCCTTAACTCTCAGTACCTCAGAATGTGATTGTATTTGGAGACAGGGACTGTAAAGAGGTAATTAAGTTAAAATGAGGTGGGTGGTTAAGATGGCTACTAATCCAATATGACTGATGTCCTTATAAGATTAGGAAATTAGGACAGACACAAACGGAGGAAAGACCATAAGAAGTTATCTAGAGGCCAAGGAAAGACATCTTAGAATGAATCCAACCCTGCTAATAAATATTTTTTAATGTTTATTTATTTTTAGTTAGAGGGAGAGAGAGAGAGAGGCAGAGAGAAAGGGAAAGAGAGAATCCCAAGCAGGCTCTGTACACTCAGCACAGAGCCCCAACACAGAGCTCAGTCCCATGACCTTGAGACCATGACCTGAATGGAAATCAAGAAACCGGCGTTTAACCAGCTGAGCCACCCAGGTGTCCCACAATTTGAGTTCTTTACTTACATTTTAGTAGGTAAAATGCAGTAAGTTCTTTACTTACATTTTTTCACTAGGGGAAAATGGAAATGTCTGAAGTCCTGTTAATGAAGTCATGGAAGAATGTTGGTTTGTTTGATATAGATGAGTTAGTGGCATTTCTAACTCGACTAGAATACATAAAAGTTTAAAAAATAACAAATTATATAAACCTTAAATAAAATTAAGTATAATTTAGAACTTTTTTTATAAATAACTATAATGTTGATCATTCTGTTATAATAAAAATTTTCAAAAATAATTTTTCAGTAAAAAGACATTTGGGTTACTTGAAATACAAAATGATAGTTTTAAATTTCCATATAAGGAATTACACATTTATCTCATGGTATCTCAACTGTGATAGTGGTGATTTAAAAAAATACACTGACAACTAAACTTTATTGAGTTTACAGTAGGAAATAAACTCTAAGAGTCTTATATGTAATAACGCTTTTAATTCTGAAACTTATGTTGTCAGTACTACAGAGACAGTACTACTTTTATCTCCATACGAAATATTGGTGACGTTAAGTAAATAGTATTAATGGAGACTAATACTTTACCTTAATAAAACTAGAGTCTAGGTGGCCCAACACAGAGTTACAGATTTATAGGGTGGGCTTGAGAAACTGAAATTCATTTATTCATAAGTAGTCGGTGTGTTTCTATCACTTTCATAAACAAAGCATTAAACTTCCAAAATGTAACTAAATAACAGTACCATCAACATAGTTAAGAAGCAACACAATTTGGCATTACAGTGGAACAAAAGATGATTCAGAGTCCAAATCTGGTAGGATAATAATAATAAAAATGATAGGACTGTTTTGGGTGATTAAAAAGTCAAATTTACAAAAGTATAACAAGGGTCAGCAAGATTACTAACACTGAGATAAAATATAAAATTTTATTTACCGAACTATAATATTATAAGATTTCTGATCTTGATATTAATGCTATTTCCTCCATTCTTCCTCAATCTTTTAGTTCTCTCTGTATATTATTCAGTTTTGATGCCAGAAGGATAGAGTTAATTATCATAACAAATGTAAATGGATAGATAAGAGAAAAAAAAACTTGGATTGCAATAATCAAGTTTTAAATGTGAAAACGGTCTCATAGTAGACCTTATATGTGAATGTACTGTACTTTTACATCACATAGAGGTAATCTCTGATAAACTCAATGATTTATTCAAAATTTCTACCTGGTTGATTGTACTCCGGTTCACCATAGCTTTGAATGGCCAAAATCTCTGTGGAGCTGCATTTTATATCCTCAATGCCAATTCCATGCTTGGTAGTAAGATCTGAAAAGGAAGAAAGTTTACTATCAGCATAACTATTACATCAGTTTTTTGGTAATCTTTTTCATTCCACTGTGGCAATGACTCTGTTTTACTTAGTATACCAAAAGAGCCAACTGAAGGCTGGGAGTGTAACACTTCAGTAAAGTCACTTGTCCTTTACATTAGCATTCATAGATTTTGTCCTCCTAACAAGCCAGCGGGCCACTCTGCAGTTTTAAGCTCTACTATGTTTTCAAGTTCTGGTATGAATTTGATCAACTTTCTTAGACTGACTTTTCATTCCTTTGCTTTGACTTGTAGATTGATCAGTAATTCACTTGATTTAGCCTTGTCTGCAAGGATTCCTTTAAGTCTGTGATCTATTAATGGCAAGCATCCCTGTCCTTAATGGACATCATAAATCTCCCTTTCCTCCTCTGTAATATTATACATCTTTGATGATTTCAACTGGAATTAAATAAAAAGGTAGTTAAATATTTGGGCTTAAATTGTCATTAGAAAGAATTCAACAATATTTACTAAATCTAACTGGGATAAAAACATCTACATTTTAGGTTATGATTCTCCCAGTCATCTGATTCCATGAGTCATAACCTCACTCTGTGCTTCTCCTTATATAACTAAACTCAGCATAAGAGTTGTTACTACTTTGTCATTATTTATAAGAAAACAATTTTAAAAAATTAGAATAAGCCATAGGTGATTTAGCTTTATTTGTGTAATTATCTTGACATGGTTAATTTCAGAGAGGTTTTAAGTTTGCAAGTATACAAAGAGAAAGACAATGAGAAAAGAATCTCATCAACAATAATTCTAAGATTCCACCATGTAAACTATAGACACTTCAAAAATCTGGAGGTTCAGAAAACAGTTTAATCAACACATTTTTACAACAAACGTTATTAAGTAGTTTTACAAGTAATATACTTTTAAATTTATTCTCACCTCTTTTGAAAAGCTTTTCATTTTCATCTACATAATTTATTATTTCTGGCATTAAGTTTAATGATTCCTTTAGTTTGGTGAGTGATGGAATATCAACTTCTTGTTTGAGGCTTGTAGGTATTAAGAATTCACACTCAAGCAAAATTGATGGCTGAAATAGTTATATGTAAAACAAGTTTTTAGGGAGATTTTCCAGATAAATATTTCTGGATTCATAAACAGATATATATATATATATATATATATATATATATATATAATTTATATTAAATTTATATAATTTTATAACTTTAACTGGTGTACCAAATTTGATTTATTTATTTACTTATAAAGTTTATTTATTTTGAGAGACAGCATCTTCACATAAGTGGAGGAGGGGCAGAGAGAGAGGGAGAGAGAGAATCCCAAGCAGGCTCTGCACTGTCAGTTCAGAGCCCAATGCAGGGCTCAACCTCACAGTGACATCATGACCTGAGCCAAAATCAAGAGTTGGACACTTAACCAACTGAGCCACCCAGGCACCCCTAATTGGTATACCAAATTTTAAACTAAACATTCAAAATTTTTAATGTTATGCAAATACTTTAAAAAAACAGAGGTATACTAGCCAAAAATGTATTATAAGCAATGTTCTCAGTAATGTCTTTTATGGCTACTGATTACACTGGTGATATACAATATCCCCAGATGCAGAAATATCTTCTTTTGGGTTAATAACAAATTTTAAAAATTCTATGTTAAAAGCAGTAACTGCAGCAGATCAGAGATGGTGATTGGGGAGAAGTAAAAAGGGTAAATGAAATGGAATGGATCTTCACTGCACTTCATTAAATACACTTCTCTTTCATTCCTACAGAACTGGATTCTATGTGCATAATTCTCAGAGCTAATGGGTGAGGAAGAGGGGGACTAGAGAAAGGGGATAATAAGTGAATTAATATTTTCACCATGTGTCTTAAAATTTTTAATTGTAAGGAAACCCTTTAAATGCCTTAAGATATGGATATATCTATCTCCTTTGAATGTTTTAAGCCCCAAATATAAAATAGTTTTAGTTGTCTCAAAAAAATGTTTAAAGTAATTTTATAAATGCATCTAATCTATGTGGGCCTAGTTTTTGAGTTTGCTATGCTGCAAAAAGTTATTTGTACTCTCAATTGCTAAAATTCTTTGTACTAATACCATAATAACAATTTTCTGTGCTATTGGAACTGTATGCTAAAAAAGAGGGGGTGCTTTTGAGAAATTTGATCTTTTTTTTTTTAAAGTTATTTTGAGAATGAAAGAGAAAGAGAGAGTGAGCAGGGGAGGGGCAGAGAGAGAGGGAGTGAGAATCCCAAGCAGACTCCATGCTGTCAGCATAGAGACTGCTATGGAGCTCAGACTCAGGAACCATGAGATCATGACTTAAGCCGAAATCAAGAGTCAGGAACTTAACCGATTCAGCCACCCAGGTGCCCCAAAATTTGATCTTTAATATGAAAGATGCTATCTTCCTTATTAACCATTGGCAGCTCCTAAAATGAAGTCTCAGACTATATTTATTCTTACTATTTCAGTGAGATCACTTCTCTTACATAGTGTGTGCTGTTTTGTGTTTAAGTCATAAATCAAATTCAACAATTATAGCTTGTCTCCATTTTGTAAATTAGAACATGGCCACCTAATGTCTTATACCAGGTATATTTATTAAAATCATTAAGAAGGTTTTTAAATTCACTATACCTGGGCTGCAAAACAGATGAGTTTAATCAGAATATATCTGAGTAGGACCTAGGCTTCAGTATTTTATTAAAACTATCCAAGTAATTCCAATGTGTGGCTAAAGTTTAGAACCACTATCTTAAATTTGACTCCACTATTAATATATTCAACTCATTGCCAAATCTTTTAAACTTGACAGTAGTAGATGGTCAATGTATTAAAATTTATAAAAGTGTGCTTTACTAACTTTTACAAAAATACTACTGAAAGCAAGTATTACAGTTTCATTTAAACCTACTGTATCTTCTAGTTTTTCGTGACAAAAGTTTTCTTTATCCATGTAAAAATCTTCTTTCACAAAATTTTTCAAATCTCCTTGAAAAGAGAAAGATTCCCTTAACAAAAAATGAAACATTAAGTTAGTGTTTACTAAAAGCAAGGTACATACTAAATGTAGTCAATCAAACTACACAATGATTAAAACTGGAGTTGAGGTAAAGCAATGATAAAATATTGATAACATCTAGACTTGTGAGCACATGAAGAATATTTTTACCTTTATTTTTCTTTTTTAGAGGGAGAAAGCTCACAGAAGTGGGGGAGGGGCAGAGGAAGAGAGAGAGAGAATGTTACCCAGGCTCCACGCTCAGCACAGAGCCCAACTTGGGGCTTGATTCAATGACCCTGGGATCATGATCTAAGCTAAAAATCAAGAGTTGGATGCTTAACCGACTGAGCCACCCAGGTGCCCAGAATATTTTCTCCTTTAAAAAATATTTACAACCATAAAATACCTAGGAATAAATCTAACCAAAGAGGTGAAAAATCTATATACTGAAAACTACAGAAAGCTTATGAAAGAAACTGAAGACGACACAAAAAAATGGAAAAACATTCCATGCTCCTGGATAGGAAGAACAAATATTGTTAAAATGTCAATACCACCCAAAGCAATCTACATATTCAATGCAATACTTATCAAAATAACACCAGCATTCTTCACAGCCAGACCAACCAATCCTAAAATTTGTATGGAACCAGAAAAGACCCCGAATAGCCAAAGCAATCTTGAAAAAGAAAACCAGGAGAAAAGCACGAGGCATCACAATCCTGGACTTCAAACTGTATTACATAGCTGTAATCATCAAGACAGTATGGTACTGGCACAAAAACAGACACTCAGATCAATGGGACAGAATAGAGAACCCAGAAATGGACCAAGAAACGAATGGCCAACTAATTTTTGACAAAGCAGGAAAGAATATCGAATGGAATAAAGACAGTCTCTTCAGCAAAGTGATGCTGGGAAAACTGGACAGCGACATGCAGAAAAATGAACCTGGGCCACTTTCTTACACCATACACAAAAATAAACTCAAAATGGATGAAAGACGTAAATGTAAGACAGGAAGCCATCAAAATCCTCAAGGAGAAAGCAGGCAAAAACCTCTTTGACCTTGTCTGCAGCAACTTCTTACTCAACACCTCTTCAGAGGCCAGGGAAACAAAAGCAAAAGAACTACTGAGACCTCATCAAAATAAAAAACATCTGGGGTGCCTGGGTAGCTCAGTTGATTGAGTGTCTCACTTCAGCTCAGGTCATGATCTCGCCGTCCATGAGTTCGGGCCCTGCATCGGGCTCTGTGCTGACAGCTCAGAGCCTGGAGCCTGTTTCAGATTCTGTGTCTCCCTCTCTCTCTGCCCCTCCCCTGCTCATGCTCTGTCTATCTCTGAAAAATGAATAAACCTTAAAAAAAATAAAAATTATAAAAAATAGGGGCGCCTGAGTGGCTCAGTAGATTAAGCATCTGACTTTGGCTCAGGTCATGATCTCATGGTTCATGAGTTCAAGCCCCACATCGGGCTCTGTGCTGACAGCTCAGAGCCTGGAGCCTGCTTCAGGTTCTGTGTCTCCCTCTGTCTCTGCCTCTCCCCCTCTCACACTCTTTTTCTCTCAAAAAAAACATAAATCTACATACACACATACATACATACATAAAAAGCTTTTGCACAGCGAAGGAAACAATCAGCAAAACTAAAAGGCAGCTGACAGAATGGGAAAAGATATTTGCAAACGACATATCATATAAAGGGTTAGTATCCAAAATCTATAAAGAACTCATCAAACTCAACACCCAAAAAAACAAATAATCCAGTGAAGAAATGGGCAAAAGACAAGAATAGATACTTCTCCAAAGAAGACAACCAGATGGCCAACTGACACATGAAAAAATGCTCAACATCACTCATCATCAGGGAAATACAAATCAAAACCACAATGAGATACCACCTCACACCTGTCAGAATGGCTAACATTAACAACTCAGGCAACAACAGATGTTAGCGAGGATGTGGAAAGAGAGGATCTCTTTTGCATTGCTGGTGGGAATGCAAACTGGTGCAGCCACTCTGGAAAACAGTATGGAGGTTCCTCAAAAAATTAAAAATAGAACTACCTTATGACCCAGCAACTACACTACTAGGTATTTATCCAAGGGACACAGGAATGCTGTTTTGAAGGGGCACATGCACCCCAATGTTTATAGCAGCACTATCAACAATAGTCAAAGTATGGAAAGAGCCCAAATGTCCATCGATGGATGAATGAATAAAGAAGATGTGGTATATAGATATACAATGGAGTATTACTTGGCAATCAAAAAGACTGAAATTTTTCCATTTGCTACTACATGGATGGAACTAGAGGGTATTATGCCAAGCAAAATTAGTCAGTCAGAGAAAGACAAATATCATATGACTTCACTCATATGAGGACTTTAAGGCGCAGAACAGATGAGCATAAGGAAAGGGAAACAAAAATAATATAAAAGCAGGGAGGAAGACAAAACAGAAGAGTCTCATAAATATGGAGAACAAACTGAGGGTTACTGGAGGGGTTGTGGGAGGCAGGATGGGCTAAATGGGTAAGGAGCATTAAGGAATCTACTCCTGAAATCATTGTTGCACTATATGCTAACTAACTTGGATGTAAATTAAAACAAAAACAAAAACAATTACCCATAAAATCTTTTGAGACAGTATTAACAATCATTTTAAGTTGTATTTTTGTTAACAAATTGCAACAGAGATAACATGAACTTCTTTGACTTTGGTAAACTTAGGTAGAGAAAGTTTTATATTTAATGTTGATAATTTTAAAGACAGGTCTATCTTAATTAAATCAATAAACTTAAATTCTTTTAAATATCATATATATATATGTGTATATATATATATATATATATATACACATATATATACATATATATATATATATAAAATCAACATTGGACAATTAAGTACCTGAAGAAATTAGCTTCTGTGAAGATCTGTCCTTTGAAATCTAAAATGGGGTCATTTATCAAATATAGTTTTAGCCTACTCAACAGAGTATGCAAAGTTGGTAGCTGACTTTTATAGGACATCAAGCTATTTACAAAAATTATTTCTTCATCAATAGAAAAATCTGGAAAAAAAAGAAATGTGAAGGAATAAGAAAAAAATCTAAAAGTTACACAACGGGATCTAGATAGTTACTGAAGTCAGCCATTAGATATAGCTGGGATTTTCAAACACACTTTAAATTCCTTAGTTCTTCATTGTATTGTGCATATAAAGCATGCTGCATAGGATTAGCATATAGGTAAAAGCTCAATAGATTTTAGCATTACTTAGTACACTGAGTAGTAACCAAACATCCTGAAAGAGTTGTAATGCTTCATTTTTTATTTTTCAACAGAGATTAGTATAATCAAAGGAGGAAAATATCTTACGGCCTTATGCTTCAAAACAACCAGGGGTAGCCTAAGCAAAGTTGTAAAGAAATAAAAGCATTTGACTTTTTCTGAACCTAGTGTTTTCTTTGCATTTTACCTCTTTTTTGTTTGTTTTTTAGTTTTTTATTTACTTGGAGAGATAGAGAGCAAGTGGGGGAAGGGCAGAAAGAGAGGGAGAGAGAAATCCCAAGCAGGCTCCACACTGTCAGCGCAGAGCCCGATGAGGGGTTCAATCTCACAGATCGTAGAAATCATGACCTGAGCCGAAGTGAAGAGCCGGAAGCTTAGCCAACTGAGCCACCCAGGTTCCCCGAATCATTTTACCTCTTAAAGTCTCTAATTCACCCCCAGAGATTCTGAGATGTAGGGAATGGAGATGGTCTACAAAACCTACGAATGAGATCAACTCAGATTCTATCATTGCAATGATAAAAAAAAAAAAATTTGTTTCTATTGTAAAATAGAAGTAGAAAATTATAGTCAATTTTACAATGAAAGTTATATGGCAAGATCTACTTGAGAAGTGTGATACATCTTATATATTAGGAAATACTATAGCTAACAGTTAATTGCTGGAATAAATTTCTCCTATCCCCACCCTACGATGTTCAAGTTACTTTAAAACCTTAGCCAACTGTGTCAGTGCTTTAAACAGTTTCTGAGCCAAGGGAGAGAACATAAAACTTGCTCCCGTTCTTCAGTGAGATCCTGAGTGGAAAGAGGAAAAGGAAAATGTAAGTTCGGATGAAAAACTGCTCAGAAAGCCAAATTTCAAAAGCAAAAGCCCCACTGAGGGAGGAGCAACAGTCTCTTGTTCTGGGTAGTGGCCTTTCAGTTAGGTACTTTTAGAATGGCATGAGAGACGAATAGCATGGAGTGATGTCTCCCATAACCAATTACATCATTTGTATGCATATGTTTAATAAATATGTGGTGTTAAGAAGGCAGCCAGGAAACATCCCTTTGCCTGGTGCTACCCTGAAATGCCAAGAAAACTTGTTCTATAAACTGGCCTCCTAAGAGATTACTTACTGAACCTGTTAAGTTCCTAATAATTTCATGGCCAAGAGTTCCCAATTTCATGGCATAGTTCTTTTATATACCAAAGAAAGCCAGCCAATCAATTCAATGTCTAAATAGGGCCTATATGAGACCATTTAAGATTGTTCATTCGTACATCCATTCTGTAAGTATTAACGAAGTCATATTCATAGCAAAACCACAAACAACATTTGTTTATAGCCTGTCTCCACCTTGCACTTCCAAACACAGGCCCTCTAGCCATCTTCCCTTCCAACGGCTCATCCTAGTATTTCTGTGAGTGCATGGAAACATCTCCTATCAGTTAATGAAGTCCTGTTTTCCAAGCACCCTTTTTTGAAAGAGCCACTTGAGGGCAGCATCACACCATAACGAATGTTCTTTGTAACCAACCACACAATAATTGTTCTAGGAAGGATACTACTTCCTATAGTCTTAAGGTTATACAACATTTCCTGGAGTTCTTACTTTCTTACAGCTCTTCTACGTACCAACACGGATATGAGGAGACTGTTTTCTTCTACTGTAAAAGAGTGTTAAATTGTTATAAAGAAACAAAATTTTAGCTAGTTAACTATGAAAAGCAACACAAAATAGAGGTCTACTGACAGGAAAGACACGTTTATTCTTGGCAGAAGATTTTTGTGTCTTCCTAGGAAACCCAAGATAACTAAATGAAAACAAATAAAGGAGTTCACTAGGTGTCTGATAAAAAAATAAAATAAAATCTATGGTTTTCAAACATATAAAAACCTCAAAAATTAATGGAAAAATTCATTCATAATGGTGACAAGTATACAAACATTGAAGAAGCAACATAACAAAAATGTGCAGAAAGTATATGCAGGGAACTAAAACTTTAATGAAGACCATTAAAAACTGAATAAAAGCCCCGATAAACCATTTTCCTGGCTAGTAAGACTAACTATGGTAAAAAAAAAAAAAAAAAAAAAAAAAAAGTAAAAAATCCCAATGACATTTCAATTTGTCAAGAGATCGGTTTTGGAATGTGGAAAACTGATTTACTGAAAGTAAATTTGGAAGAATAAGGACATGAGAGTAGGGAAAAAATTTTAAAAACAAAAACATATATACTATTAATACATGTTATAATTATATATTAAATAGTTAAAACTGTATGATACAATTACAGATAAATCAATAGAATATAATAGAAAATCCAGAAACATTCTAATGTGGGCAAGGATTTAGCATATTTTGTAAGTGGCATTTCTAGTCAGTAGAGAAAGGAAACACTATTCCATAAATGATACTGAGACAACTGCCAAACACATTTGGAAAAAATATTTTGTATTCTTACTTTTATTTATTTATATTTTTAATGTTTATTCATTTTTTGAGTGAGAGAGAAAGAGAGCATGAGTGGGGGAGGAGCAGAGAGAGAGGAGGGAGACACAGAATCCAAAGCAGGCTCCAGGTTCTGAGCTGTCAGCACAGAGCCCAACACTGGCCCGAACCCACAAGCCATGAGATCATGACCTAAGCCAAAGTTGGATGCTTAACCAACTGCACTATCGGGCACCCTGATATCTGTACTTTTAAAGATATACCAAAGTCTTAAGGAAAACCTTAAAGAAAATATGAATAAACATTTATCTAATTTAAGGAAGAATTTTCTAAGTATAAAAGCAATGAAAGAAACCTTAAAAGAAAACATTGATGGAACTAGTTAATTTCAAATATATTAAACATATCTTTTGACAAATATGTCTTCTATTCTCATATTTAATATATATAATAGAAAAATAGATAGGGGCGCCTGGGTGGCTCAGTCGGTTGAGTGTCCAACTTCAGCTCAGGTCGTGATCTTGCGGTTTGTGAGTTCGAGCCCCACGTCAGACTCTGTGCTGACAGCTTGGAGCCTGGAGCCTGCTTCGGATTCTGTGTCTCCTTCTCACTCTGCCCCTCCCCCACTTGTGCTCTGTCTCTCTCTATCAAAAATAAATAAATGTAAAAAAATGTTTTAAAAATAGATAAAAGTGAGAATCATTTCACAAAATAAAAATATATAAATGGCCAGTAAACATGAATAATTTTTAAAATACAAGTAAAAACATAATTTTTGTCCATCACATTGGTTAAAATATATTAACATAATATCAGTAGTAATATAACCAATGATGATAAGGTTGCTGTGAACAGGGTATCCTCATATCATGCTAGTGGACAAATAGCTAAAAGAAATACATATATCAGATAATTCCACTTCCACAAATTCACTCCAAGGAAAGAATTGGAAATGGAAGCATACATTCATGTACATATTTGAAATTAAAAACATTAGTGGGGTGCCTGGGTGGCTCAGTCGGTTAAGTGTCCAACTTTGGCTCAGGTCAGTAAGATCAGGTCATGATCTCACAACTCGTATGCTGACAGCTCAGAACCTGGAGCCTGCTTCAGGTTCTGCATCTCCCTCTCTCTCTGCCCTTCCTCTGCTCATGCACTGTCTCCCAAAAATAAATAAACATTAAAAAAATTTTTAACTAAAAAAAACATTAGTGTCCTCAAATTGGGAGATGTATGATACATACATAAGATTTAAAACTGTAGTCATTAAAAGCCATGCTTTTTTTTATTATTTAAATCCAAGTTAGTTAATATATAGGGCAATAATGATTTCAGGAGTAGAATTTAGGGATTTCTCACTTACATAGAACACCCAGTGTTCATCCCAACAAGTGCTCTACTTAATGCATCACCTATTTAGCCCATCCCCCCACCCAACACCCCTCCAGCAACCCTCAGTTTGTTCTCTGTATTTAAGAGTCTCTTATGGTTTGCTTCCCTCTCTGTTTTTATCTTAGTTTTGCTTCCCTTCCTTTATGTTCATCTGTTTTGTATCTTAAATTCCACATATGAATGAAATCATATGATATTTGCCTTTCTCTGACTGACTTGTTTTTTTTAATTTTTTTTTAATGTTTATTTATTTTTGAGACAGAGACAGAGCATGAGCAGGGAAGGGGCAGAGAGAGAGGGAGACACAGAATGTGAAGCAGGCTCCAGGCTCCGAGCTGTCAGCACAGAGCCCAACGCGGGGCTCGAACTCACAGACTGTGAGATCATAACCTGAGCCGAAGTCAGACGCTCAACCGACTGAGCCACCCAGGCGCCCCTGACTGACTTATTTTGAAAAGCCATGCTTTTGAAGATAACTATGTGCTGAAATGTTCCCAATATTAATATTTAAAAATAATATAATACAGACAAAATATGATCTCAAGAGTAAAATGACTTATGTTTAGATTGTAGATTTGGAAGTTTTTAATAAAGGGATATTCTATATATTTAGAATGTAGATATTTTTTAATAGACGTAGAAAACATAATTCAGTCCTCATTCATGATCAAAAGCTCTTAGCAAACTCAGAACAGAAAGAGCTTCCTCAACCCAATAAATTCTTTCAACATTTCACCATTGAAACTGATGTAAACACTGTAAATGATTCACCATTGAAATGGTATTTACATCATTCTTAATGGTGAAACATTAGAGTTATCTTCTTTACTGTCAAGAACAAGACAAAGATGGCAACCATCACTACTTGAATTGAACAATGTACTGGAGGTCCTAGTCAGCACAATAAGACAAAAAAAAAAAAAAGATATAAATGTAAAGTCAGAAACAGACAGCCAACAAAATCAATGTCATAAAGAGATACCTGTATACACTCTCACTGTAGCATTATTCATGATAGCCAAGGCATGGAAACCATGTGTCTGTCCATAGATGAATGGATAAAGAAAATGTGCTTTAAAGAAAATATGTTTTATACACACACACACACACACACACACACACACACACACATACAAATATTGTTCAACCTTAAAAAATAAGGAAATCCTGCTATTTGCAATATGAATGAACATTAAAGGACATTTTGCTAAGTGAAATAAACAAGGCAGAGAACAACAAATACTGCATGGTATGACTTATATGTTGAATCTAAAAAAAAAAGTAGGACTCATGAAAACAGAGAGTAGAATGGTGGTTGCCATGGGGCTGGGCTGTAGGGAAATGGGGAGAGACTGGTAAAACAGACAAACTTCCAGAATAAGGTATGAGGATCTGATGTATAACATGGTAACTATCATTGATAATACTGTAGTGTATAACTGAAATTTGCTGAAAGAATAGAACCTAAGTGTGTTCTTACCAAAAAAAAAAAAAAAAGAAAAAAAAAGAAGAAGGTGAATATGTGAAGTGATGGATGTGTTAATTCAATGAATGGGAATCTTTCACAATGTATATGTATGTTAAGTTACCACATTGTACACTTTAAATATATTACAATTTTTATTTATTAATTATACTTCAATAAAGCTGGAAAAAATATATGGGTGGTTGATGAAGCCAGAGACTGATGCTTTTTTGTTTTTTTTTTTTTTTTTTTTTTTTTAATTTTTTTTCAACGTTTTTTATTTTTTTGGGACAGAGAGAGACAGAGCATGAACGGGGGAGGGGCAGAGAGAGAGGGAGACACAGAATCGGAAACAGGCTCCAGGCTCCGAGCCATCAGCCCAGAGCCTGATGCGGGGCTCGAACTCACGGACCGCGAGATCGTGACCTGGCTGAAGTCGGACGCTTAACCGACTGCGCCACCCAGGCGCCCCTGATGCTTTTTATTATAAACTTTGAATAACTATTTGCCTCTCTAAACTAAATGCATGTGCAACTTTCTTAAAAAATTAAAAATAAAGTGATCTTTACTCTGAAAACTATAGAACATTTATGAATGAAACTGAAGAGGACACAAAGAAATGGGAAAAAATTCCATGCTCATGGACTGGAAAAAAAAACATTGTTAAAATATCTATACTACCCAAAGCAATCTACACATTTAATGCAATCTCTATCAAAATACCACCAGCATTTTTCACAGTGCTAGAACAAACAATCCTAAAATTTGTATGGAACCATCAAAGACCCCAAATGCCAAAGCAATTCTGAAAAAGAAAAGCAAACCTGGAGGCATCATAGTTCCAGACTCAAGCTATATTACAAAGCTGCAGTAATCAAGACAGTAGGGTATCAGCATAAAAACAGACACATAGATCAATGGAACAAAATAGAAAACTCAGAAATAGACCCACAACTATATGGTCAACTCATCTTCGACAAAGCAGGAAAGAATATCCAATGGAAAAAAGACAGTCTCTTCAAAATGGTGTTGGGAAAACTGGATAGCAACATGCAGAAGAATGAAACTGGGCCACTTTCTTACACTACACACAAAAATAAATAAAAAATGGATGAAAGACCTAAATGTGAGACAGGAAATCATCAAAATCCTAGAGGAGAACACAGGCAACAACCTCTTTGACCTCAGTTGGAGCAACTTCTTCTTAGACATGCCACCAGAGGCAAAGGAAACAAAAGCAAAAATGAACTATTGGGACTTCATCAAAATAAAAATCTTCTGCACAGCAAAGGAAACAACAAAACTAAAAGCCAGCCTACAGAATGGGAGAAGATATTTTCAAATGACATATCTGATAAAGGATGAGTCTCCAAAATCTATAGAGAACTTATCAAACTCAACACCCGAAAAACAAATAATCCAATTAAGAAATGGGCAGAAGACACGAATAGACATTTTTCCAAAGAAGACATCCAGATGGCTAACAGACACATGAAAAGATGCTCAATATCACTTATCATCAGGGAAATACAAATCAAAACCATGATGAGATATCACCTTACACCCTATCAAAATGGTTAAAATTAACAATACAGAAAACAACAGATACTGGCAAGGATGCAGAGAAAGGAGAACCCTTTTACACTGTTGGTGGGAATGCAAACGGGAGCAGCCACTCTGGAGAACAGTATAGAGGTTCCTCAAATAGAACTACCTTATAATTCAGCAATTGCAGTACTAGGTATTTACCTAAAGGATACAAAAATAGATTGAAAGGGGTACACACACCCTGATGTTTATAGCAGCATTATCAAAAACAAATTATGGAAAGAGCCCAAATGTCCCTCAACTGATGAATGGACAAAGAAGATGTGGTTTATATATACAATGGAATATCATTCAGCCATCAAAAAGAATGAAATTTCACCATTTGCAATGATGTGGATGGTGCTAGAGGATATTATGTTAAGCAAAATAAGTCAGAGACAGCTACCACATAATTTCACTCACATGTGGAATTTAGGAAACAAAACTGCTGAACATATGGGAAGGGAAAAAGAAAAGAGAGAGAGAGGGAAGCAAACCATAAGAGACTCTTAACAATAGAGAACAAACTGAGGGTTGATGGAGGGAGGTGGATGGGGGATGAGATAAATGGGTGATGGGTATTAAAGAGGACACTTGTTATGATGAATCACCAAATTCTACTCCTGAAACCAATATTAAACTAGAATTTAAATAAAAACGTAGAAATTTGTAAATTAAATTATATTACATTAAATTAAAAATAAAGCTACATTTACATTTGATTATATATTACTGGGATGTCTAAAAGGATATGCATAAAATTTTTACATTTACTGACAAATAACATGTGAACGTTGTAGCAAAATTAGTACATATCAACAAACCAACAAACAATAAAAGAAAATTACCCACTGTTTTTGTCTTAAAGAAATATGTTTTGAAATCAACTTATAATTTAGTAATTAATGACATTCTTTTAAGACAGAGAATTTACAGTATCAACTGAATTTCAAAGCATAATGCATTCCTTTTGATTTAAACATTGAGACCAAAGTATCTATAAATCTGGCAGCAATCAATATAGCTGCAAAGAAAATAAATCAAATTGCAAATGTAAATTTATAAAATGATGTCTAATGACATAAGACCCCAAAGGCAATATAGGATATATATTTAGGAAACCCAAGCATATTTTATTCTTAAAATTTTTTTAATGTTTACTTATTTTTGAAAGAGAGAGAGAGAGAGAGAGACAGCCCAAACAGGGGAGGGGCAGAGAGAGAGGGAGATACAGAATCTGAAGCCAGCTCCAGGCTCTGAGCTGTCAGCATAGAGCCCAACACTGGGCTCAAACCCATGAACCATGAGATCATGACCTGAGCCAAAGTCGGACACTTAACCGAGGCACCCAGGCACCCGACCCAAGCATATTTTCATTCAGTGAATAGTAGTTAAAGAAGCTTCTGACTCTAGTTGATGTTAGATATTATGAAGTTTGCCAATAACAGCTTCTGGTTTTCCACATTAATAATAATAGCTATGTTTGTGTATCTGTTATTTTTATACACCATCTCTTTACATGTATATATATATTAGTTGATCCCTATATTTCTATTATTTTTTTAATTTTATTTTTTTATTTTTAGAGAAAGAGAGTGCACAAGCAGTAAGGAGGGGCAGAGGGAGAGACAGAATCTTACGCAGGATCCACACTCAGCGTGAAGCCAAATACACAGCTCTATCTCACAACCCTGAAATCATGACCTGAGCTGAAATCAAGAGTAAGGTGCTCAGTTGACTGAGCCACCCAGGTACCCCTGAATCCCCACATTTTTATAAGAAAATTAGAAGAATTAAAAGAAATTATAGAAGAAAATTGAAAACCATAATTTTAATAACCGTCCCCAAACTGCATCACTTTTTAAGAGTAGATTCAGACTATGATCAAAATGCTCTGACTCCAAATTCAGATTATTCCTAATACATCATTCTCTCAAGTTTAGTCTCTAATGAAATTTCTTTCTCTTTCATCTCAAACTATAAGAGGGATTTAACTCTATATCATCACACACCTGTTTGCCAACATTAAAAATCTTATACACAATTTATGTATTTGCATAAAAACAGTAGTAAAAGAACCAAATTATTATATATTATTTATCTGTTAGGTTATTGTAGCTCAAGCTATAGCATACCTTAAACTTTAAGTCTTTTTATTTTAAAAGGGAATAGGCTGTTCCACATACAAGAAAAGTAGTTCTCAGCAAGTTTTTATACAGTTGGAAGAATTCAACACCCTTTAGGAAGATGAAAATTTGGAATATAATTTGGATAAAATGTACTTTAATTATTATTTATGGTAAGTTTGTAAAAATTAGGTGAATTTCCTGATCTAATACTGCAACTATTCCATCTCTACTTTGAATTATAGTTTCACATAAATTAGATGAGACAGAAAATCTTTAGTATATTTTGGAAAATAAAATACAGCCATCATTTAATAATCTACTACTTTAAAGTTATACCAGGTTGCTGTGTCATCAGATCCTTGCACAGATGCTAATATCATTATAGTAATATGATGTGAACACACTATGATCAAGTCCCTGATGCTATTTTGAGGCCCAGCACACATAAACTCCAAAAACAACCAAATTCACAAAAAGGGGATGAAGATGAAAGAGATTTCCATAATGTGGCAAAGCTTGGAATTATAATTTTGCAGATAGATACCTTTAATAAAATATAAAAATTAAAAATCCAGTAAAAAAATTCACCAAAATGAACAACTGTATGTTACTAAGATATGTTTTATAATGATAGAAATAACAAATGTTTTACCTTCATTCTGTGCTTGAAGTGCTGGATATTTTTCTAAACCGCTGACAAGTGTAAAGACTTCAGTGTAGTCCTCATGGGTGTATAAACTGGTTTCCTCTACTTCACTTTGGGAGTTTGGGTTTGAACTTGGAACAACTTCCTCAAATTCACAGTTAATCTGGGTCACCATTCCTGTGATTGTTTTTCTATGACATTATAAAATTACTGATTTTATGTATGTCTTATTTTAAAGCATCTTTATTTAACAAATAGTGTATGTTCATTGTTGTAAAATTACAAAATTCCAACAGACACAGAGAAAAATTACCCATAGCCCCAATACTCAAGAGATTAAAAAAAATTATGTACTTTTTAAATTACTTTTGAATATTTTTTTAAAGATTTTCTTTTTTTTTATATTTTTTTACACTGATTTATTTTTGAGAAACAGAGTGAGACAAAGCGTGAGCAGGGGAGGGGCAGAGACAGAAGGAGACACAGAATCTGAAGCAGGCTCCAGGCTCTGAGCAAGCAGTCAGCACAGAGCCTGATGTGGGGCTCGAACTCACAAACTGTGAGATCATGACCTGGGCCGAAGTCGGACGCTCAACCGACTGAGTCACCCAGGTGCCCCTACTTTTGAATTTAAAAATATTAAACAAAAGTGGATTCATGTACATATGAAACCTGCCTTTTCTGGTAAACAATAAAATGAGTACATTTACATATCAATCAATGTACACTCACTTTATTTTTGAATGCATGAACAGGATCTTATTGCATTGGTAAACCATAATTGACTCAAACAGTTCCCTATTATTGGCAATTTAAATTTGTTGTAATCATTTGCTATTATAATGCAAGGAATATCTTTATGCACTTGCCTAATTGTTTTCTCAAAATGTTTCCTAAAAACGGAAACGATGAGGTTAAAGGTATGCAGATTTGCCATGCATTGCCAAACTGCCATTGTGTTGGGTATTCAGTGTCTGCTTTTCCATATCACTATCCAACATTTTATATTCTGTTCTTCAAACTAGGAAGCTGATCTCCATGACCAAACTAAACTCTCTTGCCCTCTGGCTTCTGGTTGGCTTCAGCCAATAGGAAGCATTGGCAGGAGATCAAAGGTGGGAAGAGAGGTCTGGATATTATTCTTCCCAAATCCTTCTCTTCTGGGCCAGTTTCAAAGTGGCTGCATTCTTCTACCAATGGTTACATCTCTTGTCAGACAGCCCCTCTCCTATAACTAGCTGCAGTTCTTACTGGGTTGATTACTGCTCCGTCCTTTTGCTGCTTCAAGCTTAGAGTGTTAACAACTTCCTGCAGTTGCTTAATCTGGGCACATTTTTTGTCTCCCTTGACTTTGCCCATCCTTTGCCTGTTTGCTGATTCATCCAGGTATATCTGTCACTGTCTGTAACATTGGGATATTTGGACTTATGAGAGATTTTTAAAATAATGTTTATTTAGTTTTGAGAGAGAGAGAAAGCATGATTGGGGGGAAGGAGTGGGGGCAGACAGAGGATCCAAAGCAGGATCTGCGCTGACAGCAGCAAGCCTGATGCAGGGCTTGAACTCACAAGCCGTGAGATCATGACCTGAGCTGGAGCTGGACACTTAACAAACTGAGCCACCCAGGTGCCCCCTTATAAGAGATCTTTTTAATGAATTTTCTAATAAATATATTATTGGCTACACAGTCTAATACACCTTTTAGCTATATATTCTAATCTACCTTTTTCTCCCTGATATCCTAAACTATTTTAGCCTCACTGATTCCCTACACAGACTGAGAGAACCAAAATCAATATAACTCCCCAATGTAACTGGAGAAAAATGAATATGCCATATCTTCAAATCACATATAGAAAATTCTCTAAAATTTCTCCTTTACTCTTTAAGATAATGCAAGGTACAAGAAAAAATTTTTCAACTCACCCAGGTCCATATTACTCATAAGACCATTGATTCCTATGTGAATCTTTATACACTTTTAAGTTTAGCACTTATATCACAGTTATCCTTTTGGTTTTAAATATTACTGATAGGGTGAGCACTTTGTAATAATCCTTGGTAGTACCATTTTGAGAAAACCCAGAGAAATCTCTTTCCCTAGATATAAATGTTCTATGAAAAAAAGTATTTCCTGGATCTCCTCCTACCTCCTTGTCCAATATTATCTATTCTTTGCTCACTGGTGTCTCCTCCTCTGCCTAACCTGTAGATACTGGTATTTCCCAGGCTTCCAGTCTAGATGGTGTTTTCTGTCTTTCCACATCATGGTACTTGGGTAAGTTCATCCACTCCAATTCACTAATTCCTTAATCTAAAAGAAATATTTACTGAGCGTCTATAATGTGCTAACACCACTGTAGGCACTGAGAATGGAGTGGTAAAACAAAACAGTGTTCTTACCCTCATGAAGCTTACCTATTAGTAGGATGATAAACAAACAAACAAACAAATAACATAATGTCAGGTGGGGAAAAACTGTTATGAATAAAATATTAGGACTTCAAGTAACAGCCAGAGGGTTGGTAAGAGGTATATTTTAGACAGGGTAGTTAGTGAACGGCCAGCTGAGATGCTGATAATTCCACAGCTACCTGAATAATCATAGGGTACTCCAGGGAACAAGGTTGGCCTATTCTAAGAAAAGCAGAAAGAACAGGGTGACTGGAACAGAATAAGGTTAGATACATAGGCAGGGACAAGATCATGTTGGACATTATAACATCTGGCAAGAACTTTGGATTTTACTCTACATGCAATGGCATATGGTCAGTAAGTTATAACATGATCTGATTTGTGTCTTAAAAAAAAAAAATTCCAGGCAAAGTCCTAGAAGAAAAGAGGAGTAAATCCTCATGATTTGGATTAAGCAAAGCCTTCTCGGATATGATGCCAAAAGCCCAAGTGACAAAAGAAAAAATGGATAAATTGAACTTCAACAAAATAAAAAAAAATGCGCTTCAAAGGATACCATCAAGAAAGCAAAAAGACAATCCACAGAAGAAAATATTTATAAATCATGTATCTGATAAGAGACTTGTATCTAGAATATATGCAAACCCTTAAAATTCAATTATAAAAAGACATATAAACTGACTAAAAAATGTGCAAAGAATAAACATTTTCTCAAAGAAGATAAAGGCCAATAATTACATAAAAAGATGCTAAACATCATTAGCCATGAGGGAAATGCAAATCAAAGTACAATGACATACAATGAGCCACCCATTAGGATGGCTATAATCAGAAAGACAGCAAACAATAAGTTTTGGCAAGGATGTAAACAAATTATGACCTTCATACACCGTGGGTAGACATGCAAAATGGTACAGTTGTTGAAAAATTTGGCAATTCTTCAAACAGTTAAACACTGAGTTACCATGTGATCTAGCAATTCCACTATTAGAGAAATTAAATGATATGTATGCACAAAAACTCATCCACAGATCTTGATAGCAGCATTACTCATACTTGCCCTAAACTGAAAACAACCTAAATGTCTATCAACTAAAAATGGATAAATAAAATGTGCTATGTCCACACAATGGAATATTATTTGGCCCCCCAAAAAATGAAGTGTCAATACATGCTACAACACAGATGAACCGTGAAAACATTTTGCTATGTGAAAGAAGCCAGCACAAAAGATCCCATATTGTATCTGTCATATTGTGTTTGTTTTTTTAATTTTTTTTTACATTTATTCATTTTTGAGAGACAGAGAGAGACAGAGCACAAGTGGAGGAGGGGCAGAGAGAGAGGGAGACACAGAATCCGAAGCAGGCTCCAGGCTCTGAGCTGTCAGCACAGAGCCTGATGTGGGGCTCGAACCCACGAGCCATGAGATCATGACCTGAGCTGAAGTCAGAGGCCTAACCGACTGAGCCATCCAGGTGCCCCATATTGTGTTTTATAATAAGAAATGTGTATTTTGTCTTCATCTCTATTTATGGCAAGGAACTCCTAAGGCCTTTGGAATTTCTTAAGTATTGAAAGTGATAAAGGTATATTTGGTTATGTTAATGAGGTGACTTTTGGAAAACTGCCTGTTGCCCAGAGAACCAATCATGTGATCAGAGGGCTAGAATTTCAGACCCATCCCTCTGCTCTCCAGGGAGGAGAGAAGGGCTGGAGGTTGAATCAGTTGCCAATGATCTACGATTTAATCAATCATGTGTGTGTAATGAAGCCTTCATAAGAACCCAAAAAGATGGGGTTCAAAGAGCTTCTGGATTAGCGACCACATGGAAATGCTGGGAGAGTGGTGTGGTGGTAGAGGGGATGCAGTATCCTTTTGTTCCACTCATTGACTCCTAGGTTTAGTTCTTGTCAGTATAATCCAAGCTGGTTGCTGTAGGCAGTCATTACATCTCTCTATTCCAGCATTGGGAAGGAGAAAAGTGAAGGAGAAAAACATGGCTGCTTCCTTTTAAGGACATTCCCCAGAGCTTGAATACGCCTCTTTTGCTTAATATCCCATTGGGAAGAACTTAGTCACATGGCTATGTTTAGCTACAGAGAAGCCAAGAAATGTAAATGTGATTCTAGGTGGTGCCACAGGTCCACCTTCTTTGTCATGGACTCTTTCTTGGTGCTGCAAAATGAATGTAAGGTCAGATATGGTGGGGTGTCTATTCTTTCAGGGCCTCCCATTTCTCTCATACATGAATCTTGTTTGAATCAAAGTAGCCAGATCACTGCCTTTATTGGAACGTACTGTATATTCTTGATCTATGCCTTCAGATATGCTGTTTCCTTTGGCTGAAATACTTTCTCTCTAGTTATTTTCTCCTTCAATGTCCAGCTCAAGCTCAGTTCCTACTTCTTTGTGAAGCTGATCTCTCCTGCTTATAAATGCACAGCCCTACCAATCTAACTCATAGGGTGAAGAGATCTTAGAGATCATCTTGTTTCTTGTTACTTAAAGTAGGTTCTTGGGCCAGCAGCATCAGCACACCTAGGAGCACATTAGAAGTGCAGAATCTCAGGCCCCAACACAGACCAATTGAATCAGGATCTCCATTTTTAATAAGATCCTCAGGTGATTCATATGCACATTAAAGATTGAGAAGCACTGCTCCAGCATCATTATAATGACAAAGAGAATGAGGGTCACAGAGAGACAAGAACTTGTCAAAGTAGGTAGTACTTGACTTTGACTTTTCAAATCAAGACTTGAAATCCACATCTTTTGGATTTCATGGAGCAGAGCTCTTTTAACTACAACTTCCTGCTTCCTCACAGCTCAGTTTAGTCATGCAATACATACCTTGTGTTGGCCTTAGGCCTTGTGATAGACTTCATGATAGTCATCTTCTATTATCATTTAATCCTTACAAGGTTAATTTTTGTTATAATTAATTTATAATTTTTAATTATAAATAATGTTTATATATTATCTTCCTAATCCGACTTTTAAATTCCTAGATGATAGAAATGGTATTTGGGGGGCACCTGGTGGCTCTGTCAGTTGAACATCCAACTCTTGATTTCAGCTCAGGTCATGATTCCAGAGTTGTGGGATCAAACCCCATGTCTGGCTCTATGCTAGGCATGGAGCTTGCTTGGGATTCTCTCTGTCTCTCTCTCTGCCCCTTTCCCCAGCTCTCTCTCTCTCTCTCTCTCTCTCTCAAAAAAAAAAAAAAATGGGCTTCTCAGGATTTTGAGTCTGGACACATTTAAATAGGTAATTTGTTTCTTTCCAACACAACTAAGGACAACTTAAATTATTAAAAACCTGAAAACATGAATAATAACTATATCCTTCCTAGGTCAGCACTCTTTTTTTTAAAGTTTATTTGTTTATTTTGAGAAAGAGAGAGAGAGAAAACACATGCATGCACGTACATGAGCAGGGGAGGGACAGAGACAGAGGAAGAGAATCCCAGGCAGGCTTTGCGCTGTCAGCAATGAGCCTGATGTGGAGTTCCATTTCATGAATCATTAGATCGTGACCTGAGCCAAAATCAAGACTCAGATGCTGGGATGAGTACTGGGTGTTGTACGTAAGTGATGAATCACAGGAATCTGCTCCTGAAGCTAAGACTACACTGTATATTTGCTAACTTAACAACAACAACAAAAATGTTTAACCAAGTGAGCCACCCAGGCGCCCCTGATCAGCACTCTTTGTACAAAGTAAAGCAACAAACTCTTTACCTTTGCACTGGAATCCCTAATTTATGTCTATATTAATAATGTAGACTGGGTTAGATGTTCTTCCGTATATTATGTTCTGTGTTCCTACCTCTGTCATTATACTTCCCATATTGTATTGTAATTAGTTTATAAATCTCTACTCCCTAGTTTCTTGTGTTCTTTGAGAGCAGAGACTTGCATCACATAGGATGATATATAATAAATATTTGATGAATGACTGAACTAATAATAAGTAATGTTTTGACAAAGTATGTTAGAAAATAGCCTTAAATCTGCATTTATACTATAGGATAAAAGACTTACTTTATTTTATTATTTTTTAAAGTTTATTTATTTATTTTGAGAGAGAGAGAGAGGATGAGTAGGGTTGGGGCAGAGAGAAAGAGAGAGAATCCCAAGCAGGCTCCATGCTGTCAGCACAGAGCCCAACACAGGGCTCAATCTCATGAACTGTGAGATCATGACCTGAGCCAAAATCAAGAGTCAGTCACTTAACCAACTAAGCCACCCAGGTGCCCCCAAAAAACTGGTTTTAATATAAAGTGTTCTATAGACATTTTCTATAAGAAGTTTCCTTACTAATTAAAAGCATAATAACATATTTGCTTTATTTTCATGTGTCTTTGGCAACACAAATGCATAGAGAACAGTTAATATGTGATAAATGAGAAGATAAAAAGAAGGTATAAGTCAGGGTGGAGGGGTGGCTCAGTCAGTTAAGAAACTGACTCTTGATTTTGGCTCAAGTCATGATCTCATGGTTCGTGAGTTCAAGCCCCATATTGGGCTCTGTGCTGTCACAGTGAGGAGCCTGCTTGGGATCCCTCTTTCTCTCTTTCTCTCCCTCTCAAAATAAATAAACAAAAAAATTTTTTTCAAAGAGGGTATAAATCCCTCTTTGTGGTTCAGATTAGGGCTTTTTCTTCAGATAAAAGAATAAAATCTGTTAGGGTACAAAGGAAAGGATCTTCTCTCTTCAGGTGTCTGGAGAACTTAATGTTTATCTCCTAGATGTAAAGGGAGATTGAGGTTAAGGACACATACTTCTCAAGAAAATCCTCCACAAAGAGACTTGCTTTCCATTGATCCAAGACTGAGAGATCTGTCACTCCCGGCACTGAAACAGCTGAAGCTAGAAAGCAGAATGGTAAATATTAGCTTCTAGAATTTTCTTTTACACTTAATACAAGGAAGCTAAATATGAATCTTTTACATTATGGTGTTATCTTTCTTTGTTCCCAAATGTAATTTTTCCCAAAATTATACCAGATTCCAGATATTTAAATACTCATTATTACAACTCACCCCCCAAAAAACCCCTCAACTATAGTCAGAACAATACCACCTGCACATACCTCATCTTTACAATCTCTCTTTTGCTCATACAGCCTTACCATCCTAGATATTCCTGTTCAACAACTTGTATTATTCCTCATAAAGCTTTTCTTATTAACCATTTCAGCTCACTCTGATATAGTCCCCTCGAAGGGCCATAATATTGTCAGTAGCACTCACTCTGGTACATAATCACAACAGCCATATTTTAAAATTTTAGGTGTCTATAGCTTGTCTCTCAAATTCGACCCTTGGTTTCCTAAAAGAAGGATCATGTCATATACTAATGTCAGAGGAAGCGACTGAGTGAAGTTAAGAGTCAAAGGAGCTGCATTCTACCACCAATGTTACTTCTTACTAGTTATCATTTTAGACAAATTACTTAATGTCTGAGTTTGCATGTCATTAAAAAAAATATATGAAAGTGTAGTGGTCAAGAGTACAGGTTCTGGAGGCACCTGGGTGGCTCAGTTGGTTAAGCATCTGACTCTGGATTTCAGTTCAGGTCATGATCTCAAAGTTTGTGGGATCAAGCCCTGCCACTGGGCTCTGTGCTGGCAGTGCACAGCCTGCTTGGGATTCTCTCTCTCCCTCTCTCTCTCTGCCTCTCCCCAGCTCTCTCTCTCTCAAAATAAATAAAAATAAACTTAAAAAGAAAAAAAATAGAGTACAGGTTCTGGAATTATCCCGCCTAGATTTTAATACATGTATTGCTACTTATTAACTGTATGATCTTGGGTAAATCTCTTAACTGCTTTGTATCTTAGTGTCCTTATCTACAAATTAAAAATAATAATAATTGCCTTTTCATTGTGTTGTTGTGAAGATTAAATGGGATGAAACATATAAATTTATCAGAACAATTCCTGACATACCAATAATATCGAATAAATAAATAATAATATCCAATAAATAATATCCATTAAATTTTGGCTGTTAATGTTATTGATATTTTTAAAAAGAGGAAAAGAAATAGGAATAAATGATAAACTAATTTTTTCCTTTTGTACTTTTAGAGAAGCAGTTTCATGAAAACTGTTTTTCTTATTTCCAATCTGATTGAGATTCATTCCATTTTTACAATATTCATCCTCCCTCATGTCCTCACTTCCTTTCTTACACACTTTAGTCTCCATAGCCAGTCCCATAACTACTCCCTTTAAAAGACTCTTGATTCCCTTGCCTCTTTTTCCCTTGTATTCACTCGGGAAAACCCCCACTCTCCACCTTGTGTACACACACTAGGACAGCTAAAAATTACTGGGAAAAATGTCATCCAGTCATGCTGAATGAACTCATTTCAGATTATGACCAAAATTTCTTTTTTTTTTAAAGTTTTCATTTATTTATTTTGAGGGAGAGAGAGATTGAGAGCACGCACAAGCAAGGGAGGGGCAGAGAGAAGGATAGACAAAATCCCAAGCAGGCTCCCAGCCATCAGCACAGAGCCTGATGTGGGGCTCAAACCCACAAAATGTGAGATCATGACCTGGGTCATGAGTCAGAGGCTTAACTGACTGTGCCACCCATGACCATAAATTTCAAATAGGCATCCATCATTGACAGATGATAATAGTATGCGTTCCTAATCAAACTGGCTTTCTCATTCTTTAAGACAATTATGTAACACTTTCATTTCTCAAATTTTTGATACTCATCCCCTACTTATTCTCAGTCTATGGCCATGACTTCACATAGAAAACTGATACAGAGAACTACCTCATCTTCTACCACCAATTCTACCATCTCATTGGACTAAGTACCTACAAACCCTGCCTTCCTATCTATCATAATGGAAGAAATATTCTGGCTTCTATATAACACCAACTCCTCCAACTGTGCTCTTGATACTATCCCCCTTTACTAAGCTACCCTTTTTCTTTCCTACATCATTAGTTTCTCTCTTTTTACCAAGATCATTTCCACTGGCAAACAAACATTTTATAGTCTCTTTACTTATGACACATATTTTTTTTAATCACACATCTAAAAAAAAAAAGAGAAGAAAAAACCCTCTTTTTATTGGACTTCTCCTTCAGCTAGTGCCTCAGTTTTCTATTTTACTTCATAGCAAAATTCCTCAAAAGATTTGCCTATATTCACCACCTCACATCTCACTTCTCATTCTTGCTCAGCATATTCCAATCAGGCCTCCATACCAAATGTTCCAGTTAAACTACTCTTACCAAGGTCATCGATGACCTACATTTAGTCAAACTAATGGTCACTATCTTCATCTTACTTGATACTTTAACAGGAACCAGTACTTTTGACCACTTAATCTTGCTTGAAACACTTTTTTTTCTTTTTTTTTTTTTTTTAGAATTCCACAATATCTGGTTTTTCTATCTCACTTGTCATCTAATCTAGTTTTGCCTTTTAACTGTTGGAATGTTCTGAGGCTCTGTCCTAGGCTCTCTGCTCTATATATACTCATGCTTTCAGTGACTTCATCCAGTTCCATAAATTTATGTATAATCTATATATGATAACTCCAACCTGAAACTCTAGCTGTGCTCAAGATTAATATAACCAATTGCCTTCTTGATGCCTTCATTGAGATGCCTAAATAGGCATTTTGACCCAGCCAAAGCAGAGCTATTAACTCCAGCCACATTTTGGCTTCCCCACGAGCCTTTCCTTATCTTAGGAAACAGCACTACCATCCACCCACTTGCTCAGGTCAAAAACCTAGAGGAAACTCTTTATTGTTCTATTTTTTCTTTAATCCTCTCACCGTTGGCTAGACCTCTAAAATAGTCTCAATTCAAACACTTCTCACACCTCCATTACTATAAGCCTAGTTCAAGCCACTATCATCTTTTATACAGAGGGTAGATTTACTAAGCAGTCTAGATTCTGAACCAATATGACAGCTTTCTGATTGATTCTACCATCTCTATTCTTGCCTTTCCATACTCCAAACAACCAGAATGATCTTTCTAAAGCATAAATCAGGTTATGTCACTCCCTTTTTAAAAACTGGAAATGATTTACCACATTAGCCATAATATAAACAAATAAACTCCATATTATAGCCTACAACATCTTACATCTTTCAAAAGCTGCCTACTTCTCAGATATCCCTTTGCATTAACTTGTCACAATGGCCTAATTTTCTGGTTATTACACACATCAAGTTTATTCCTGAGTCAGGAACTTTGCATTTGCTTGAAAGCCTTCTCTCCCATATCTTTTTATGGTTGTTGCCCTCTCATCATTCAGAACTCCACTCAAATGTTTGCCCCCTTCCCTAACTAACCTAGGAAATAGTGCTCCCTACCAAATTTCATATCACATTACACTATTGTGTCTTCTCTACACATTTATTAATACCAGACATTAGTGTATATATTTAATTGTTTTATTGCTGCATCCTTCTTACCAGTCTGAAAACCCACTAAGGGAAGGAACTATTTTTGTCTTATTAGGCACTGTCCTTAGCACCCAAAAACAGTGCCTGGTCCATAATACATGCTGAATAAATGTTGTTAACTGACTTGACTCCTCTATGGAAGGCTTCCTCTTTCTTAAATCCATGACATGATAAGAGCAAAAAATAACATTTTGTACATAAACATTTAAAAGTAGTTTTATACATAAGAGACTCTTATATATGGAGAACAAACAGAGGGTTACTGGAGGGGTTCTGGGAGGGGGGATGGGCTAAATGGGTAAGGGGCATTAAGGAATCTATCCCCAAATCACTGTTGTACTATAAGCTAACTAACTTGAATGTAAATTAAATTTAAAAAAATAGTTTTATATTCAGTGTATCATTACATTTTAAAGTAGCCCTCCTACAGTTAAGCAAGACCTTATTATATAATACAATAAGGGTTTACAAGGCTAGGATATTTTAAGATTTCATCACCTACATATTTTTTATTTGTTCTATTCATATCTAGTATAAGCTTCCCAATTTCCTACTTTGTCACCTAAATTGTCATAAAAATGTTAATCTGTAACCTTCTTGGAGTTCTGATATGAATAAATGCAATGCATTTTTATTTCATAAGGAAAGCACTGTATTTTCCTAATAATTTACTGTGCTAAACTGTAAAATCATTTTTAAAATAGATTTTTGAGAAATAAAAATAAAACATACCTCTCATCCATGGCCTCCTATACTTATTATCAATAACTCCTGCATAATAATTTCCATCTTGATATAAACATGAAGGGATTCGAAGCAACAAAGCATCTCTGCAAAACTTCTTTCTAACTATATTCTATGTAAGAAAGATTATAAAATCTTTTAATATGTTTATCAGATTTAACTATCAGTGTTCAGAATATTAAAATTCTCTATTCTTTTCAATTTATATTTTTATTTAAAAGCAATACCTGCTCATTATAAAATATCAAATAACACAGAGACACATAACTGAGACAGTCAAGGTCCCTAGCAATATCAGTTATACTTTGGCGTATTTTCCACAAAATTCTCTTAGTAGGTTAGGCTAAAATTTGTGTGTTGTGTGTGTGTGTATGTGTGTGCGTGTGTTGGACAAAAATGAGACCACATCATTTATACAGTATGCCACTTAGCAATGTGCTTTTTTTTCACTTAGCAGTACAATATGGCTGTCTTAATTTTATTTTCTATGTCTACAAATTATTAAACTTGTGACAACCAGTAAATATGTCTCTATCTTTAAAAAAATATCAATAAACAAAAAGTATTTCTTCAACCCTGTGGTCTACAGTGTGCCTTGGAAAAATGCCCTGCTATTCTCAGGTTATCAAAATCCTATTTATCTTTCAAGGCCCATCTAAAGCAATATCTCCTCTATGAAGCTTTTCCTCAGTGACTCTCAACCTCCCACAGAATTCATTATTCTTTTAATTAGGACAAATGATAGTTTCTTGCATCACTTCCTAAGAGTTTGCTGAAGGTGTTATACATATTAAATAAGAGGTCTTGATCACCCAAAACTAAATGGAAAGATGAGTTAAAGTAATTTAAATAAAATGCAGACCAAAGGTTCATAGTAAAAAAAACAAAAAGCTTGATTTATACTTTGTCCAAAAAAAACGAAATAACGTTATAAAAATTAAATTTTATATCTAAACAAAATGTTGTTTATAATTAGCTTATAATCATAATTGCTTTTTTGTCAGAATTTTCCCGTAAGCTATATTATATGACATGCATGATATTAGTCATTACTTCACCTTTGATCATAAAGAAGATATTTTTTTTAAATATTTAAGCAAAATATTCCCAAGGCATCTCTGACTCCTTTAATATTCAAACCATTGTCTTCCTCTTATCTGTAACTAATCTAATATTGCAAGATCTTCATTTGACAATACCTTTACCTGTTATTTAAGTGGTGCCTCAACACTGTTTTCATGAACTTTACAAAATCCTACAACTTTTTCGAGATTTGCAATTGATTAGTATCATATTTGTACTATACCATGGAGTGCGATCCACCAGGAAGAAACCAAGATACCATAAACAAGGATAAATTCTGAGGATGTCTGAATACAGACTAATTTTGAAGTGGCCAATATATTTATAAATATATTTGTTTAACAATGACTTCTGATTCCCTACCATGTATATGTTATAACAACACATTTACCTCCCTCAGTTATCAAAAAAATAAAACTTAAAAATGTCCAAATATCTCTTCTTTCCTATAAAATGTTAACAGTTTTAATTACATTGGAGTCATTTTTTTTCCTGGTAATGAGGTCAAGATTATAAAGAAAATCAAAATATCGCTAGTCAATTAAGATCGTAAGAACAATGAATTGTTGTATGAGGACTATTCCATTCAGTTTCTTAACAATATGCTGGACTTAAATCTCAGCTTTGTATAAGCTATTTAAGTTCTCTAGACATCAATTTCTTCACCTGTAAAATTCTAAAACCTATGTAATCCTGGCATCTAGCTCTTTCACTAGTTATGATGGTCAAATGACATAATCCAAGAAAAGAGCAAAGTATCTGTCCCACAGTTAAGTGGTCAATACACGCTGTTACTGTTATTTTCTCATAAAGATAACTAGGACTGCTTTCCCCCCACTCTTTTCAAGAAAGATCACTCAAGAACGTTCATAAAAGGAACCCAAATTTGCCAAGAGTTTCTATTTTCTTCTGCTGACAGCTTCAAATTCAGTTACATTGTCAATAATTTCTTTCCAAAAGTGGTATTTTAAAGGTATATTAAAAGTGGGAAGCGGGGCACCTGGGTGGCTCAGTCGGTTGAGCGTCCGACTTCGGCTCAGGTCATGATCTCACAGATTGTGAATTCGAGCCCCGCATCGGGCTCTGTGCTGACAGCTCAGAGCCTGGAGCCTGCTTCTGCTTCTGTGTCTCCCTCTCTCTTTGCCCCTAACCCACTCGCATTCTGTCTCTGTCTCTCTCAAAAATAAATAAACATTAAAAAAAAATTTTTTTTAAAAAGTGGGAAGACATTTTAAATCTCAAAGTAATCAGAATAAGGATTAATCTAAGGACTACTATAAAATTATCATAATCATGTAATAAATGCACTTTTTATATCATAATTCTTAGTAGTCAGTGATCCAATAACACTCTACCTCATATAAATAGTCTATTGCACAATATTTGAATGTTGGAAACATATCTTCTTTCTCTGAAAGTCGTACAAATTTCAGTATCTGGAAATAAAAAAATTAATATTAAATGTTGGTAAAATAGCAAAGCAAGGAGTAGAAAACCATTCTTAATCACAAAACTTTGGTTCATTCATTTTATTTTATTTTATTTTAAATGTTTATTTATTTTTGAGAGAGAGAGACAGAGCACAAGCAGGGGAGGCACAGAGAAAGAGAGGGAGACTCCAAAGCAGGCTCCAGGCTCTGAGCCGTCAGCACAGAACCTGATGCAGGGCTCGAACCCATAAACCGTGAAATCATGACCTGAGCCAAAGTTGAATGCTTAACTACTGAACCACCCAGGTGCCCCTGGTTCATTCATTTTTAAAAAGATGCTGAATTATATTTAAAAAAAAAGTTAACTCTAAAAATAACATTTATTACTATGATCTAAATCTAATATGAAAATAACATGTTGATATAAAATTGTTCATATATTTTTCATATATGTTCATATATTGTTTAATCCACACAACTTCTGGTTGGTAGATTGAAATATATACTGTGATCATATTGTTGCAAAAGAGGCAGGAATTCGCAAGACTGGTACAGTTGTTTTCTCAAGAGAATCATATTTCTTAAGTGGTGCTGAAATAGCATAACCACAGGCAAAACTTTGCTGAAGTGGAGGAGTAGAATTTGGGAAATTCTGCTCTTACTTAAAAAATAAAAAGCCCATAGGGCACCTGGATGGCTTTAAGTGTCCAACTATTGATTTCAGATCAGGTCACGATCTCACAGTTCATGAGATCGACAACTGCGCTCACAGCACAGAGCCTGCTTGGGATTTTCTCTCTCCCTCTCTCTCTCTTTGCCCCTTCCCTGCTCACATGTGCGTTTTCTCTCTCTCTCTCTCTCTGTCTCAAATAAACTTAAAAAAAAAATAAAAGTAAAAAATAAGAAGCCCAGGGGCACCTGGCTGGCTCAGTCAGAAGAGTATTCAACTCTTGATCTTGGGGTCATGAGTTCAAGCCCCATGCTGGAAATAGAGATTACTAAAAAAATAAAATAAAAACTTAAAAAAATTTTTAAAAAAAGTCTGAAGTTAGAATTTCCTAATAGCTCATTTGGAATAAAGCCACTATGACATATTATTCCTAGGTCAATGTGTCATTATTGATAAATAAACAAATTCATCTAATGAAACAGTAAGTAAAATTTGGAATGCTGAAAGAGTCCAAGATGATTCTCATTTATGTGTGAACTACAGCAGTTATAGGCTGGAAGGGTCACTCTAGGACAGAGTCTAGTTTATCAGATAGTTTTCAGCCTTTTAATTAGTCACTTAAAATGTTTTGGGGAATTCAGGTGTAAGCTAGGAAGTCTTCATATGGTTGTTTGTAAGTTTTTAGTGAGTAAAATAAACATTTTCATCCAAATGGTTTTGCCTTAGTTTCATTATTATTTTAAATTTGTTTAAGGTTTACCTGTTTCCTTATCTATACTGAAGGTACTGCACCAGAAGACCTTAAGAGTACATCTACATTAATTGACTATGAATCTATTATTTTCAATCATCATCAAGTGAACATTCTTAACTACTCAACTACTGTACTATAAAAACTAAGAGCAAACTTGTTAGTGAATACAATTACTTTATTTGATTAATGAATCAGAAGCCATTTTGTATATTACAATAAGCTTTCCAATGAAAACAAACCCAGTAAGTTATTTGGGTTATTTCTAATATTGTTTGATTCTGTGGTATCAACAAATGTAGGGAATAGTGTTGGAGTCCTCTTTCACTCTTAATTAAACAATGCCAACGTAGCATTTTTTTTTTTTTTTTTTTTTTTTAACTAGTGATTACTTCTCTGGAAATATTTCCAGTCATTGTACTTCCATACCCTTCCCACACAGTCTGTGGGATCTTTGAGGCAAATATTAATTTAGAATTTCCGCTTCTTGATATTGTGCTTTCATAAAACATTATCTGATTGTGCCTCATTCTAAAATTTTTTTAAATGTTTATTTATTTTTGAGAGACAGAGAGAGGGGCACAGGCACCCCTGTGCCTCATTCTAGAAGTCACTTCAAAAAGTTTAAAACAGGGGCGCCTGGGTGGCTCAGTTGGTTAAGCATCCAACTTCAGCTCAGGTCATGATCTCACAGTCAGTGAGTTGGAGCCCCGTATCAGGTTCTGTGCTGACAGCTCGGAGCCTGAAGCTGCTTCAGGTTCTGTGTCTCCCTCTCTCCGACCCTCCCCCGTTCATGCTCTGTCTCTCTCTGTCTCAAAAATAAATAAACATTAAAAAAAATTTTTTTTAAAGTAAAACAACCAACTCTACTTAGTTTATCCATTCAGTTGTCAGCTTTTATCTTAAATTTTCCTTTCTTGTGAAGCCTAGTACCTCTATCAGCTTCAGATTCATCATTCTCAACAGCTACCTTAAATAATAATTACTGTTGTATTGAAGTTAATCGTTTAAATTCATGCTGAACATATAGAACTTAAATAAGATACTATACACCATATATATTCATAAAATTTCTTTCACCTGTCAACTTTATTTCATTGCATTACAGGTATTTGAACCCATCTTATAATAGTGGAAAAATAGGAAGAGAGATAAATTGGCCTGAAAACAAGCAAAATCATGGTTAAAGAGAAGGTATTTTTAAAATAATCAACTTTTGGGGCACCTGGGTGGCTCAGTCGGTTGGGTGTTCGACTTCAGCTCAGGTCATGATCTCACAGTTTGTGAGTTCAAGCCCCGCGTCAGACTCTGTGCTGACAGCTCAGAGCCTGGAGCCTGCTTCGGATTCTGTGTCTCCCTCTCTCTCTCTACCCTCCTCCGCTCACGCTCTGTCTCTATCTCAAAAATAAATAAACATTTAAAAAAATCAACTTTTGAATTGCAGCAATTCCTGAAATATTTTTCCTTACCTGTTTATGAAAATTTTCTTTCTCTTGTGCTACCTCCTGACAGGTATCTGGGCCAAAATAGAAATGCATATAAATAATTCGGTCAGGCTTTTATGCACAAGGCCAGAGAAGTAAGGCACAAACTTTTTGCCACCCAGCTTTACTGAAGTGTAATTGAGAAATAAAAATTGTATATAGTTAAAGTGTACATATGTATAATAGAATATTATTCCCAAAATTATTTAAGACCACAGACAAGCGAATGTGAATTTTAGGGCTGGCATCCCATCTCCTCCCACCAGCCTAAGACATACGGGGATTTCTCCCCTTCCTCAATCCACTGCCTAAAACCACACTTTAACCATGTAAAATCCCAGAGCAGGCGAGGTTCACGTAGTTTCTCATACTATATCACCTATACAACTTCTCATTAGTGGGTTGAAATCCCACTGGCCTTTCTGTGCCCTTCGCACACTCTATTCTCGCCTAATTAGGTTACGTGGACCCTGGTTCTGAAGTCTTGTCTCCACAGAGCCATATTAACTGGACCTCAAAAATAGGTTTTCCAGAAATTTTGGAGCTGCCATACTTTAGCCCCATCCTGCGCTTTTCTTCCCCTCAGCTCAAGAACACCTTCCCTCGTTTGTCTCCTAAGCCTCTCAGGGATTCCACCTCAGCTAAAATCGCCACGTACCTGCCCTCGCCGGAGAAAATTCCGGCCTACTGAACATGTGACCTCTGGCCCTGGGCTCAGCACTGGCATTGGCCAGCCAGGCCAGGTCCCGCCCCCCGCATCCGCCCCCGCCCCCACCCCGCCCCTCCGGTTTCAGGCACTTCCGCCCCGGGAGCCCCGGCGAGAGAAACCTTTGCTGCACCAAGCAGAGGGTGGCTGTGGAGAAGGGCGGGAAGCTAGAAGGAGCTGGTATGAAAGGTAGGGAAGACCAGGCAAAGGAGTCTGGACTTCATTAGTAGTAGCAGCTCCAATGTTATTAGCTAATCCTGGACAAACAGGACAGGGCCAGAAGAAGAGCAAGGGCAGAAGCATAGCAGAAGTAAAACAGAGAAGATTTAGCCACCAGAATCAGGGAGAGAGGAAAGGAAAAGGGAGGGGGCAAACGTGACTCAGGTGTCTGGCTAGGTGTTGGCCATGCCTTGACGGCAGAAGAGCATTTGAGGAGGAGCAGGAGCATAGCTAGAATTGGGACACGCAGATTGTACACTTTGATTGATAGCCACCCCTTCTCAAGCACGCTCATTTAGGAATCACTAGACCCACCTGATAAGGAAGAATTGTTTCTTTCTTTGTATTTCTTAACTCCTTCTTCCTTTCTGTGACATAGCTTGGCATTAAATTTCTTCCCAGAATATTGCAGGAGGTAACATGCATTTATTTATTTCACTAACACATGGGTGTCATTCCAGTTAATTGTTAGCAAAGTACTAATCATGAAACATCAGTGGATGAGCCATCTTATTCTCTCAAGTTACAGACTTCATTCTATTTTGCACAGGTTGGTGTGGTTTGCTTCACTGATAGGGATTTCATTGTAACCAGTAAAACCATCCAAAGGTGAATACAGAGAAAGTAATCTCTATTACTAACCCTATTCTTAGGTAACTAATGTTAACAATCTGGGGTGTATCTTTTTATACCTTCTTGCATGTTCATACAAATTTATATGGGCATGCGCACACAAAATAGTCTAGCCAATTATATAAAAATGGGTGACTTATTTTCCATACTAAGCAATACATCTTGAAGAAACTTCCAGATCAAGATATACATACATATATATATATACGTATATATATATACGTATATATATATACGTATATATATATATACGTATATATATATATAACTCATTTTTAACAGCTGCATATTTCAGAGTAAAGATATGCCATAATTTATCCATTCTACTACTGAAGGATTTAACAGATTGTTTTTAGGTTTTTTTTTTTTTTTTACCTTGAAAATAATGCTGCAATAAGAATTCTTACACATATGGTTTTGAATGTTATTGCTCTTATTCCTGTGGTATAGATTCGTGTTGCTTTACTGGCTCAAATGGTAAGAACAGTGCCAATTTAATAGATATTGCCAATTTACCTTCCAAAAATGTATGGCAATTTATATTAACAGTGCCTGAGAGGGATCATTTTCCTGAATACTCGACAGAAATGAACATTTTGCTCTTTAAAAATGTTTGCTGGTCTGACACATGAAAAATACTATCTCATTATTGTTTTTTCACTTTTCTGATTACTGCTGAGTTTAAACACTTTTTAGATGTTTGTGGGCCCTTTGGATGTCTTCTTCCATGAATTCCATTAATTGCCTAATTGTGTGTGTGTGTGTGTGTGTGTGAGTGTGTGTACAAGATCAGGCAATTTTTCTATTCAGTAGGTTGTCTTTTGAAGATCTTGTATATAGGTACATTAGTTAGTATCACATTTGACTATATAAATAACAGAAAATTTCCAAGCGATATGAAATGTATTTCTCTGTCATGTAAATGAGGTACAGAAGTAAAAGGTTCAGGTCTGATATGACAGCTGTGCCCCACAAGGTCCTCAGGGACTTAATCATCCAGTTTATTACTCTGATATTCCTGTGTTGTGGTCCTTGTTTTCATGGTCTCAGGTGGCAGTTTTTATGGTTCAGTCAGCAAGATGGAAGAAGGAATGAAAAAGAGGAGAGGCCCAGGGCGCAATGTTTCTTTATATATCTGTAATTAAAATTGTGAAATATAATGTTCATAACGGAAAGTGCGTAAGACAATCTGTAGTGTAAAACATCCATGCAACCTCCAGTCAAGTAAAGAAACAGAGTATTGCCAGAATTTCAGAAGCTGTGTTTCCTTTTCTAATCACAGCTCTCCCTTGAGGAAGTCTCCCCTAGACCTAGAGATTACTATAATCCTGACTTTATGGTAATCATTGCTTTTCTTTTCTTTAGTTTCACCCAAGTATATATTTCTAAATGATATAGTTTTGCTTATTTTTAAATATTGCTGTATGTGTTAGTTTGGTTTTGCTTCTATTCAGTGGATGCTTTGGTAAGTATATATGTTAATTCAATTTCATTGCTGAATACATTGTATAAACATACCTCAATTTATTCATTCTGCTTTTTTTAACTCTTTTTTTTTTTTTTAATTTTAGAGAGAGCATAGGAGTGGGGGAGGGGGCAGATGGAGAGAGAGAAAGAATCTTAAGCAGGCTCCATACTCAACACATATCCCTATGTGGAGCTCAATCCCACAATGCTGGGATCCTGACCTGAGCCAAAATTAAGTCAGCCACTCAACCAACTGAGCCACCCGGGTGCCCCTATCCATTGTTGGACCTTTGGATTATTATAGTTTTGGGTGATTACAAATAATGCTGCTCTCAATATCCTTATACATATATCCTAGCATACATAAATGTTTTTTTCTGGAATATAATTTTATGAATGAATTTCTTGGATTTTTGAGTGCTCATATTATCACATTTATTCAATAATGGCAAACTGCTTTCCAAAGTGATTGTACCAATTTCCACTCCCACCAGCAATGTTTGAGAGTTCCTAGTGCTCTGTAACCTTACCAACCCTTAGCAGCTTCAGATTATTTAATTTTGAATATATGGTAAGTATCTAGTTGTCTCTCAAGGAAGGTTCCCATAAGCTGCCACATGCCACTTCTGCTTACATTTTGTTGGTTAGGCCCTAGTCAGCTGGTCACTCTTAGCTGTAATAAAGGCTGAAAGATTTATTGTTTATTCTGGACAGTCGTGTGCATAGTTACAACTTGGAGATTCTATTATTAAAATAAGCAAAGAACAGATTTTTTTGAGAAATATATAGTAGTTTCTGCCACATTAAAAATAATAAAAATAGCTAACTTTATTGAGTACTTATTATGTGCCAAGCACTATTCTAAACACTTTGCAACTACTTATAAACTAGATACTATATTACAAACCCCAGTTTACAGATTAAAAACCTGGGACATTGAAAAGTATCTTTCCCAAGATTAAACAACTAAAAAGTATGAAACAGAATTGCAAATCCAAGTAGCCTATTTCAGAGTTCATGCTTTTAGCTAGGCCATAGACTCTTTAAAAGGAATATTTGCTTTTGTTCTGACGTATATTTTATGAAGATTTTCCTCCTGCTTATCTTTGGAAATTTATAGAACTAGTTTTCTTTATATATCTGTAGTGAATTTCATCATAAATAAGTCATCTGTGGTATTTTTTTCCTCAGATATATCTGCATCATTTCTAAAATGATGCATATGAAAAGAATCTTACTTAGAGCAATTACTTTTCCCTATACATTTTAATTAAATTTTAATGCACCATTATTTCCACTATTGTTTTGTATCATTTATTTATTTATATATTTTTAAAAGTTTATTTATTTTGAGAGAGAGAACAAGAGTGAGCATGCATGCATGGGGAAGGAGCAGAGGGAGAAGGAGGGAGAGAATCTCAAGCAGGCTCCATGCCCAGTGCAGAGCCCAATGCAAGCTCCCAACCATGAGATCACAATCTGAGTAGAAATCGAGAGTTGGACACTTAACTGACTGAGCCACCCAGGCGCCCCTCATTTTGTATCTAGATGGAAATAAAATATGTTTAAAACACTTGAATATAAACTAAGCTGAGGAGACATAAGGGAAGCTGGAAAAACCCTTTACTCTTCAGATCAATTCCACACATTTGTGGAAATGTCTTATAATAATATAGACTTCGTTGTTGTATTCACATGTTAGGCTGTTGAGGACAAAGTAGTGATGTTTCAGGTTTACTGAGAACATACTTTGTGCCAGGCACAATGTTAGACATTGAAGATGCAAAAATAAGGAAAACACATCTTAGCCTTTGAGAAGCTTACAAATCTTTGTCTGATGTTGCTCTTATTTTTTTAATGTTTATTTATTTTTGAGAGAGTGAGACACAGAGCGTGAGAGGGAGAGGGTCAGAGAAAGAGGGAGACACAGAATCTGAAGCAGGCTCCAGGCTCTGAGCTGTCAGCACAGAGCCCGATGTAGGACTCGAACTCACTAACGGCGAGATCAGACCTGAGCCGAAGTCAGACGCTCAACAGACTGAGCCACCCAGGCACCCCTGTTGCTCTTATTTTTCAATTTTCTTTTCTTCAGGCAATTCTGTACACTGCCGCCAGGGTGACATTTCTGAAACAACTGAGAACATCACTCCCCTGCTCAAACTTCATAATTTATCAAATACAGGATGAAATCTGAAATTCTTAGCATAGAACAATTACTCCACCCCATTTACTATGGAATCCTGAACAATTGGCCATTCTTTGAATATCTCTCAGATCCTCTGAATTCCAGGTCTTTGTTCCTGCTGTTTTATTTGTATTCTGATCATACATTGTAACCCTATTTATTCTATAGGGTTTAGTTTGAATGTTTCCTCCTCCCACTTAGAATTAGTTGTTACCTTTTTGGCACTCTTATAGTTTTTCTCAGTATCCCACTTTGGGCAGTTTTCATACTTTACATTATAATTGTTTTGTTCATGTCCACCTCTCCTATCATATTGTTGTTTTCTTGAGATTGTGGACCATGGACCACATTTTAATTATCTTTATACACTTTGTAATACTAGCATAATTCCTTAATGCTCTAAAATAGATATTTAATTCCTACTTAAAATTTGGCACTAGGTCATTTTGAAATAATCAAAATTTTTCTTGCATTTTGTATTAAGTATAGGCTTTCAGCATTTTTGCAGGAGCATTAATGTGTATGAAATATTACACACACATACACACACACATCAGCCAAAGTGAACATGACATAAATATGGCAGATAATCAATTCGAGACAGAGTTGCAGATTAGTCTGAATCAGATTATGCAGAAAATCTGGATATATGGAATGAAATAATATTGCACAAATGTGTTGCATAAGTAATTTGTCTTGTGGTTGCTAATTTGTGGGTGTAGTCTCACATACTATCTTTTGATCAAGGGACTATTTTACATTAGTAGGATGAGAGATATATTTTGGCAAAACATATTTAATCTAATTAAACTAGAATATAATGATAAACTGGTAGCATTAACATGTAAAGAAATTTTCACAAGTATAGAAGGGAAGCCTAATATTTCATATTCATGTAGTTTACATTTTTTTCAAATACAGAAGCCAAATGTTATTGTAGCCTACTTTTGAAACATCTCTTTCTCTAAACGCTATCACCTTTCTCTTCCATATGTTGAACCCTTCAAAATTTTTCCGATTATGAGCAATCTCATATCTCATATGTGTATCATATCTTTTACACATATTGAAAAATTCACTTAAGCTAAGTTTCTGGCCAGGATAAAAACTTCATCCATGCTTAGACTTGATTCTGTTCCCTCAAAGAAGACTTACGCTGGAGTAAACGGTCCATTTCCTTCTGAAAAATGGAAGAGCTAACTCTATCTACACTTTAACATTTCCCTTGGGTAATGTTTGTCCTAACGCTTCTTGTATTTTATGGTCCAGTGAAATTAAGCCATTTGCCCAAAATTACGTAGGGGGGATAGGAACACAGGTCTTCTGACTTCCACACAGGGAGGTGAAATTGTTCAGTCATCGACTTATCCATTAGTTATTTTCAAGCACATATTATATGCCAAGAATATGCTAGCTGGGGAGAGCAAATGACTCTACTCTTGTCAATGTGACAGGGAAAATAAGATATTTTCATAAATAACTAGTTATTCCCTGAGGAAATTAATGTCATAAGAGTTACAGGAGCTTAAAAGGGAAATAATGTTTTATTGTTTTAATAAATAAGTTGGAGAGATACAGAAGAGTAATTGAGTAGATAACTCATTTAGCTATTTCGCCAGATTAACCACACCTATGGGAAATCTAGCTGTTTGAACCACAAAAACATAACAGCACCACTGTGTACCTAATGGAAAATGAAGTGACTTATAAAATAAATAACTTCTCAAGGCCTAAACTGCAAATTCAAACTACAATAAGTTATAACAAATATCCAGGGTAGCCAATATCATCCTTATAAGAGATGGGAAAACTATTTCTCTTTTTCTCTCCAAAAGAAGTCTTAATGTTGTTTCATAAACAGCAATTCTCACCACTTCATTTTTTTTTTTTTTTTTTGAAAGAGAGAGAGAATGCCCATGCACTTACACACACAAGCAGAGGACAGGCAGAGGCAGAGGGAAAGAGAGAATCTCAAGCAGGCTCCTTGCCCAGTGTGGAGCCCAATGCAGAGCCTGACGTGGGGATCTATGTCACAACTGTTAGATCATGACCTGAGCTGAAATAAAGAGTTGGACGCTTAACTGACTGAGCCACCCAGTCAAAATTCATATTTTGAATTTAGACCCAATATTTTACCTCACAATGTAAGTTAATTTAACAAATAAATTTTGAACACCTACTATGTGCTTGGTATGTACAAACTTAATAGTTTAGTAACTTGTGTTGTCTTTTACAGGAGAGAAAAAAAAAGAATAGCCAGAAGCAATATCTAACACTATTGACCACTTAATCTTTTAAATATATTTCTCTTTTGGCTTCTAGCTTCCTGATTTCTCTCACCTGTTCCACATCTGGACTCTCTTTAATTTGGGGAGAAAATAATAAAACCATAATATCAGGCTCATTGGTTCCACTACATATATATGTTATGCAACTTCAGCTTGTCCTCCAATGCCAACTCTCAATCATTTTTTCTCCTTGTGTATATATATATATATATATATATATATATATATACATACACGCACACACACACATATATACACATATATATGTATATGTATGTGCCAGCAATGTTCAAGATTTGAGAAATGGAGTCTCAAGACAATGTCCATATCTTTAGGCCCCTTGTCATATTCCAACAACTAGATCAGTGGTTCTCATTTGAGGTGATTTTGCCTCCCAGAGGGCATTTGGGCATATCTGGAGACGTTTTTGGTTGTCACAACTTGGGGAAGGGGTGCTACTGGCTATTGGCAGAGGCCAGGATCCTGCTAAACATCCTAAAATTAAGAGGAAAATCCACCACCTCCCTTAAATAAGAATTATCCAGCCCAAACTGTCAACCTAGTGCCTAGTGCCTTGGCCTAGTGCCAAGGTTGAGAAATCCTGATCTTAACTGATTAAAGACTAAACTATATCCACACTCTTCTATTCATATATAAACCACTTACCCCATTCCCTGGAGATGAGTTCACATTCTTCTTGAAGGAGAAATTGTGTTCCTTCACTTTTCACTTTTTTGTCTCAAAATGTCTATATAGTCTCATTTGGCATTTTCTTCTTTCTCTGGATAAGTATTGTTCTTTGTTTTCAAGACTAATCTCTTTCAATATTTGTCCTACCCTATTTTCCAAATTATTTATGCTACTGACCAAAATGCATTCTGTATCACAGAATAAAACAGATAAGAAATCAGAGTACTGTTCCCTCTGGATTCTTTATATCCTACCCACTCACCATCTCCAGAATTCAGTTGATAGATTATTTCCTCTCATGTATATCTTTAATCTCTCCCCTATAATGGATTCTCTCTGTGTCTAAAAAGTACTTAATTATATCCCATCTTAAAATGTTCTTTAAAACTCTTATTTTTGATCTTTCTGTTGTTAAATTATCTGTATTACTTAGGACTCCTATACTTTTCTCCTAACTGTTCACCCAGCCTCTAATTAAGTCTGCATAGTGCTGTAGAATTTAGATTTTGTCAACTACTCTCATCAAAGTCCTCTAGTAGTCAACCAATGCCTGTACATAATAACTATGCCATATAACTGGGTGTTGTATGGAAACCAATTTGACAGTAAATTTCATATATTAAAAAAATAAATAAATAAAATAAAAAAAAAAAAAAAAAAAAAAAAAAAAAAAAAAAATAACTATGCCATATAAAGCATCTTTTATTTACAAGATACTGTGCTTGGAACTTGACTTAAATCAGTTATTAATATCTCCATCATATAGATGAGAAACTGAGGATTAGAGAGGTTAAGTGACTTTCTCAAAACTCTATAGCTAGGTAGGAAGTGAGGAGCCAATTTAAAACCAAGTCAGTCTTATGTCAAAATCTGTACACAACTCTTCATTCCCTAAGGAATCAAGTCCAGATTCCTGAGTTTGGCCTTCAGTCTCCAAGTTTTTTCCAGGTACTGCTGACCTTCATCCACCCTATATTCTTGTTAAAGTACTGTTGTCTCTGCATACTCTTTTTGCTTTCTTTTCTCCTATTTGCTCCCACTCATATCATACCCTCTGTCTTTGTTATCCTTCTCACATGGCTCTAGAGTTCCAAATAGTGACCCACTTTCAAGCCCAACTCAAGCTTCCCAGCCGAGTTCCCTAACCTCTGATCTTTTCCTTTTTTTGTTTTTTCCTGGTAAAATTTTTCTCACAAATTTGTTATTATAAATTACGTATATGCTTTTTTGCTCATTCTCTATTCCTGCCTCCTTTAGAGCAGGAACTTGTTATGTGATAGTAACATAGTTTGGGTAGAATTTTACAAGCACTCTTTCATATATGTTAAGAACCTGGCAAAGAGCAAGAGCTCAATAAATGTTTGTTTGCCTGTTTGGGTCTGATCTTCAGAGCAGTTCTCCAAGGTATTATTATACTTTACTAACAGATAAGAAAATTGAGGCTCAGAGAGATCAAGTGACCTGCCAAAGGGCAGAAATATTCCAGGATGACCCAAGCTCTAACGCAAAAGTTTTGTCTTTAATTGGGGGTTCTTTCTACTATACTACTTAGGACTTTAGAAGTTTGATTCCCCAGTATATCCTAGCTCTATGCCTTGGTCTTAGTAGTACTGAATATGAGCTGAATGAATGAGTAAATGTCTGTTAAGAACATATTCTTTGATGTTGAAAGTCATGAGAGATTTCTTGGCCACCAAGAATAAGAGCACTTTAGGATGTGACTCATACTCATACATAATACTTATTATTCATTTAGACAGAAAGAAAACAAACCCACCCATTGTGATAAAATATCTTAGGTAACATTAGGTTGAAGTCTGTATTATTATCCATTTAAGAACACCTGTGCCACATGACTTTGACAAACAAGCTTTTATGTGATTTAAAATCAGTAGGAAAAAATTCAGAATAATTTTTCAAGTTTTGTTTTTCATTTTTATGTAGGTACATTTATCATTCTCTTTCCTTATTGTCTCTACTTTTGGGGTCATGTTTAGAAAGGTCACCTCTATCCCAAAAATTATACAGATACTCTAATATATTTTCTTCTACTGTTTTTATCATGTCATTCTTTACATTTAGAATCTCTGGGATTGTGTCTAAGTATGTGTATGTGTTTCTATGTATGTGTATAAGGCATGAAATAGGTTTCTAATTTAATATTTTCTTAAATAGTTCAATGAGTTATTTATTGATTTTCCCTTCTGATTTAAATTACATCTTTATCATATACTTCCATATACTAAATTCTTACATATATATAAACTTTCCAGAATTTTTTAAAGTTTATTTATTTATTTTGAGGTGGGGGTGGGGCAGAGAGAGAGGAAGACAGAGAATCCCAAAGCAGGCTCTGCGCTGTCAGTACAGAGCCCAATACAGGGCTTGAACTCGTGAACCATGAGCCACCCAGGTTTTCTTCCAGAGTTTTAATTTATTCTGTTGATGGTTTACTCCTGAGCTGTTTTTATTTATTAATTTACATGGTTTTAATTATTAAAATTTTAATTTCTGGGCAGCAGTCTCATTCACTATTCTTTTTTCTTTTAATTCCTTTTAATGTACTGTTGGATTCAATTTGCTAGTATCTTGTTGAGAATTTTTGCATTCGTGTTCATCAGGGATATCGGCCTATAACTCTCCTTTTTAGTGGGGTCTTTGTCTGGTTTTGGAATCAAGGTCATACTGGCCTCATAGAATGAGTTTCCTTCCATTTCTATTTTTGTAATAGTTTGAGAAGAATAGGTATTAACTCTTCTTTAAATGTTTGGTAGAATCCCCCTGGGAAGCCATCTGGCCCTGGACTATTGTTCGTTGGGAGAATTTTTGATTACTGATTCAATTTCTTTGCTGGTTATGGGTCTGTTCAAATTTTCTATTTCTTCCTGTTTGAGTTTTGGTAGTTTGTATGTTTGTAGGAATTTGTCTATGTTTTCCAGATTGCCCAGTTTGTTGGCATATAATTTTTCATAATCTTCTTTTGAAATTGTTTGTATTTCTGTGGTGCTGGTTGTGATCTCTCCTCTTTCATTTACCACGATCAAGTGGGATTTATTCTTGGCCTGCAGGAGTGGTTTAATATTCACAAATCAATCAGTGTGATTCACTACATTAGTAAAAAAAGGATAAGAATGATATGATCCTTTCAATAGATGCAGAAAAAGCATTTGACTAAATCCAGCATCCATTCTTGATAAAAACCCTCAGCAAAGTAGGGATAGATAGAACATACCTCAACATCATAAAGGCCATATATGAAAGACCCACAACTAATATCATCCTCAGTGGGGAAAAACTGAGAGGTTTTCATCTATGGTCAGCAATAAGACAGGGATGTCCACTCTTACCATTACTATTTAACATAGTACCAGAAGTCTTAGCCTCAGTGATCAGACAACAAAAGGAAATTAAAGGCATCCAAATTGGCAAGGAAGAAGCCAGACTTTCACAATTCACAGACAACATAACGCTTTATGTAGGAAACCCAGAAGACTCCACAAAAAAATTGGAAGCACTAATACATAAATTCAGCAAAGTTGCAGGATACACAATCGGTGTACAGAAATCTGTTGCATTTCTATACACCAATTATGAAGCAGCAGAGAAAGAAATCAAGGAACCAATCCCATTTACAACTGCACCAAAACCAGTAAGATACCTAGGAATAATTTTAACCTAACAGGTAAAAGAACTGTATGCTGAAAACTATAGAACACTTAGGAAAGAAATTGAAGAGGATACAAAGAAAAGAAAACATTCTGTGCTCATGGATTGGAAGAAAAAACATTGTTAAAATATTTATACTATGCAAAGCAGTCCACACATTTAATGCTTTTCCTATTAAAATACCACCAGCATTTTTCACAGTGCTAGAACAAACAATCCTAAAATTTGTATGGAACCACAAAAGACCCCGAATAGCCAAAACAATCTTGAAAAAGAAAAGCAAAGCTGTAGGCTTCACGATTCCAGACTTCCAGCTATATTACAAAGCTGTAGTTTAAGACAGTACGTTACTGGCGCGCGCGCGCGCGCACACACACACACACACACACACACACACACACACACACAGATCGATGTAACAGAATAGAAAACCCAGAAATAGACCCACAACTATATGGTCAACTGATCTTTGACTAAGCAGTAAAGAATATCTGATGGTAAAAAGACAGTCTCTTCAACAAATGTTATTGGGAAAACTGCAAAGCAACATGGAGAAGAATGAAACTGGACCACTTTCTTACACCATACACAAAAACAAATTCAAAATAGATGAAAGATCTAAATGTGAGATAGGAAACCATCAAAATCCTGGAGGAGAACACAGGCAGCAACCTTTGACCTCGTTCGGAGCAACTTCTTACTAGACATGTCAATGGAGGCAAAGGAAACAAAAGCAAAAATGAACTATTGGGACTTCATCAAGATAAACTTCTGCATATTGAAGGAAACAACGACAAAACTAAAACGCAGCCTATGAAATGGGAGAAGATAGTTGCAAATGACATCTGATAAAGGATGAGTATCCAAAATCTATAGAGAACTTATCAAACTCAACACCCAAAAAACAAATAACCCAGTTAAGAAATGGGCTGAAGACATGAATAGATATTTTCCAAAGAAGTCATCCAGATGTCTAAAATATATATTTTCCAAAGAAGACATCCAGACACATGAAAAGATGCTCAACATCACTCATCATCAGAGAAATACAAATCAAAACCACAATGAGATACCACCTCATACCTATCAGAATGGCCACAATTAACCAGCAAACAACAGATGTTTGTGAAGATGCAGAGAAAGGAGAACCCTCTTACACTGTTGGTGGGAATGCAAACTGGTGCAGCCACTCTGGAGAACAGTATGGAGGTTCCTCAAAAAGTTAAAAATAGAACTACCCTACAATCCAACAATTGCACTAAGTATTTACCCAACCCAAAGGATACAAAAATACAGATTGAAAGGGGTACACACACCCTGATGTTTATAGCAGCATTATCAACAATAGCCAAATTATGGAAAGAGCCCAAGTATCCATCAACTGATGAATGGATAAAGAAGTCACACACACACACACACACACACACACACACACACACACACAATGGAATGTTACTCAGCCATCAAAATAATGAAATCTTTCCATTTGCAACAATGTGGTTGGAGCTAGAGTGTATTATGCTAAGCAAAATAAGTCAAGTCAGAGAAAGACAAATACCATTTGATTTCACTCATGTGGAATTTAGGGAACAAAATGGATAAACATATGGGAAGGAAAAAGAAAAGAGAGAGAGGGAAGCCAACCATAAGAGACTCTTAACAATAGAGAACAAACTGAGGGTTGACAGAGCGAAGTGGGTGGGGAATGGACTAAATGGGTGACAGGTATTAAGGAGGGCACTTGTTATCATGAGTATTGGGTGTTGTATGTAAGTGATGAATCACGTAATTCTACTCCTGAAACCAATATTACACTATATGTTAACTAGAATTTAAATTAAAATTTGGAAAAATAGGAAAAAAACCTCTTGATTTCTGCTTAGGTCGTGATTTCACAGTTCATGGGATCAAGCCCTGAGTTGGGCTCTGCACTGACAAGGCAGTTTCCTTCTCTCTCTGTTTCCTTCTCTCTTTGCCACTCTCTCTCTCTCTCTTTGTAAAAATAAATAAACTTTAAAAAATGTTGGAACGAGGGGCACCTGGGTGGCTCAGTCGGTTAAGCCTCCGACTTCGGCTCGGGTCATGATCTCGCGGTCCGTGAGTTCGAGCCCCGCATCGGGCTCTGTGCTGACAGCTCAGAGCCTGGAGCCTGTTTCGGATTCTGTGTCTCCCTCTCTCTCAGACCCTCCCCCGTTCATGCTCTGTCTCTCTCTGTCTCAAAAATAAATAAACGTTAAAAAAATTTAAAAAAAATGTTGGAACAAATTTTTTTTTAAGTTTCCTGGCTATCCTCTAAGGTTTATTCTTAATAAATATAAGAAATATTTTGTCAAGATCCCACATCTTCTTTTTCTGGGATTCTGATTGAGATGAAATAAAAGTGATGGATTCATTTGGAGAATTGACACATTTTAATACAGAGTCTTCAGAATCAGAGAACCTGATATGGTTTTCCATTTACTCAAGTCTTATGTCATTTTCCCCAATTACTTTAATTTTTTTTAACATTTGCTTTATTTTATTTTAAAAAAATGTTTAATGTTTATTTATTTTTGAGAGAGAGAGGGAGCAAAAGAGGGGCAGAGAGAGAGGGAACACAGAATCCGAAGCAGGCTCCAGGCTCTGAACTGTCAGCACAGAGCCCGACACGGGGCTCAAGCTCAAGAACTGTGAGATCATGACCTGAGCCAAAGTCGGACGCTTAACCGACTGAGCCACCCAGGCGCCCCACATTTGTTTTATTTTTTAATATTTATTTATTTTGAGAGAGAGAGGGTCTGTGTGTGTGTGTGTGTGTGTGTGTGTGCAAGTGAGGGAGGGGCAGAGAGAGAGGGAGAGAGAATCCCACAGCAGGCTCCATGCTGTCAACCCCAAGTCTGAAATGGGGCTCCCTCAGGAAACATGAGATCATGTCCTGAGCTGAAATCAAGTTGGATGCTCAACCGACTGAGCCACCCAGGAACCTCCGCAATAATTTTATAATTTTACAATTTCTGTGTTTGTGTGTATGTGCATGCATACTTCAATAGAATATAGTGCTCTAGTACTTATATGCAAGAATCAGCCACCTGAGTTTCAAACTCAGCTATGCCATTTACTAGCCATGTAACCTGTTCTTTCACCCTTTTGTGTTTGTTCTTTATTTCCCCTCTCCTATAATATGGGCGATGATAATAGTGCCTCTTAGAGTTATCATGAAGATTAAATGGATTAATGTATCTAAAACACTGAAGACAGTATCTGGCACATAGTAAGTACTCCATAAGTACTACCTATGATTACATGTGTATATATGCTATACACATTTCTTGTTATTTATTTGTGTTTTATATACTATTATTAAAAAGGGGATTTTTTTTCTATTCTCTTCTTTTTTTTTTTTTTTTTTTTTTTAAAGTTTTTTAATGTTTATTTATTTTTGAGGGAGACAGAGACAGAATGCGAGTGGGTTAGGGGCAGAGAGAGAGGGAGACACAGAATCCGAAGCAGGCTCCAGGCTCCAAGCTGTCAGCACAGAGCCCGACGCGGGACTCGAACTCACGGACTATGAGATCATGACCTGAACCGAAGTCGGACGCTCAACCGACTGAGCCACCCAGGCGCCCCTCTATTCTCTTCTTATGGGTGGTCATTTTATTAATTTTGATTATGGAGTGCAATCTCAATCAACACTAAATTTTGAAATTTCAGCCTCCAGAGGGCTCCCCTTTCCTGTGAATTATTGTCATTCTCATAACTTCTTTTTTAAGAATTTTGTGTCACTTAGAGCCAAGTGATGAAGAGGAAAATGTGTATGTGATGCATTTGAAAGGTCAAGTAAGATAAATAAGATCAACAACTAGTCCATTGAAAATACTAACAGGACTGGGGCGCCTGGGTGGCTCAATTGGTTAAGCATCCGACTTCAGCTCAGGTCATGGTCTCACAGTTTGTGGGTTCGAGCCCACGTGTGTCAGCTGTGCTGACAGCCCAGAGCCTGGATCCTGCTTCAGATTTTGTGCCTCCAGCTCTCTGCCCCTCCCCCACTTGCACTCTGTCTCTCTCAAAACTAAATAAATGTTTAAAAAAAATTTTTAATAAAAATAATAAAAAAAGAAAATACTAACAGGACAAGCAATCTTCTTGCAAAACTGAAGAAAGAAAAAACAGCTGAAAATGTAAAAACAAAAAAGGAATTAACAGAAACATAAATATCCAAGAAGTTTAAAAATTATAAGAATACTCAAAGTTTAACCTGTCAATAAAGTGAAAATTTTGACAACTTATCTGAGAAATATAAGTTATGTAAAGTGATACAAGTAGAGGCAGAAAACTTGAATTAGTCAACAACATAGGAGAAATGGGAAATGTTACCAAAGTTCTACCACTAGGTCAAGATGTTTTTAAACATGGATTCTCTCAAAACTTTTAGGAGCAATGTTATTTTTAGAACATTGGAAAAGATGAAAAACTTTATTATAACTCATTAAACAAAGCTAACATAACTATGAAACCAGATTAGTGAGGAATAGAAGAAGAAAAAACTATAGGCCAATCTTAATAATGAAATAAATGCAGAAATCCTAAATAAAACATTAACAAATTGAATATAACAGCATTTTAAAAGTTGAATGTACTGTGATCCAAATAGATTTTATTCCAGGAATGCAAATATAGCTCAGTATATTAAGACATGAGCCTCTTATGATTTGCAGCTAAATAACAAGTAAATCTTTAAATATTTCATGGCATTTTTCTCCTAATATTATCCTGCTTTGCTACTTTGTTTGATCATCTCGGCCTAGAACATCTTCTTCTCTGTCCAGGAAACTCCTACTTCTCTTTAAAGACTCAACGTAAGTCATCTCGGTCTCCTTCTCTGACACCGCCTTACCTGAGGCTAAGAAGATACTGCTCTTATACACTTCCACAATACCTTGTATTTACCTCTATTACAGACTTACTATACTGTTCTATAAATGCTGGTTAACTTGTTTATCTCCCCTACCAAATTGTGAACTCTTGAGATACAGTCAATTTAGTTCTGTGTTGGGGCGCCTGGGTGGCTCAGTCAGTAGAGCGTCCAACTTCGGCTCAGGTCATGATCTCACAGCTTGTGAGTTCGAGCCCTGTGTTGGGCTCTGTGCTGACAGCTCAGAGCCTGGAGCCTGCTTCTGCTTCTGTGTCTCCCTCTCTCTGCCCCTAACCCACTCACATTCTGTCTCTCTATGTTTAATCATGTTTTAAATAAACATTAAAAAAAATTTAGTTCTGTGTTTTGGAAGCCTGATATATAAATATTTGGCAAAATACACTGAGAGATATACACAGAACAAAACTGGAAATAAAAAATGTTAGCCAATTACTATAAAAAGCTGTATTGGAGGACACGATTTTGATGTTTAGACTGGACTTCTTAATATTTCACCTTAGAAAAAAATCAAACTTCCTTTTCCTGTTGGAAGCAAAGTTGGGCAACCTCCCTGGAAAGCACTAGCTTCTTACCATATGGTAGAGAACACACTAGTGTTAACCTCCTCTGTCGGGAGCCTAGAAGATGCTAATGTATTTATTAATAGAATGTATTAATGTATTTATTAATCAAAAGTACTAATCAAGTCAGTCACTCTTCCCATGGTTAAGTTAGAGGTGAAGAGAAAGGCCAGGAGTTTTATTCTAACTGAAATGCTGCATGGAGACATGAAGCCAGAGAAATAGAGGATACCCCCTGTAATGGCTACCGAACCTAGGACATTTTCCTTTAGGACTTAGTTGCCTATGATTTCAGAGAAAAATTTCAATTGCAGTAACTATATTTAGCCTGAGTGCTCTCATTTAACTTAGCAGGTCTTTGTTTTTTAATTTATAATTTGATTGGTATGCTTCTTCAAATTTCTGTTGGAATAAGTGAAGTGAAAAAAGTAACCAAAAGACATGTAAATTTTCCTCACAAATCTACTTGCATTCTATTATGTTCTCTGTACTTTTTTCTAGTTAATGTAACATTGCTTTCAAGGCACTCTTAACAGGGAAACTGCTCCTTCTGTAGCCTCGTGAAATCAAATAAGAAGGAATTGTCATCTCCATATATTCTGGATCTATTTAACCTAGTAGCATGCTCTGCTAACACTGACAGACAAGGGGAGGGCCAGTAAATGTCAGAGAATGAGGACAGTATTGGAATATGAGCCCATTCACTTAGCATTTGTTTCACTAGCTTTTTCCCTCTGCTACCAATACAGATAGTAGCTGGAGATCTAACGGACAGTATAGTGATTATAGTCAACAATACTGTGTTATATACTTCAAAATTGCTAAGAGACTAGATCTTAAATGTTCCCAACACAAAAAAGAAATGATAATTATGTGATGTGTTGGAAGTTTTAGCTAAAGCTATGATGGTAATCATGTTGCAATATATAAATATCAAATCAACACATTGTACACCTTAAACTTGCTCAATATTACATGTCAGTTATATCTTAATAAAAAATAAAATGAAGATATGGTAATTTGTTTCACATATTGATGGACACTTAAGTTATTTAGTGGCTATTCAAATAAAGCTGCTATGAATGTGTACGAGTCTTGGTGTGGCTGTGTTTTCATTTCTCTTGGATAAATAACTAGGAGTGAATGGCTGGCTCTTACGATTTGTGTATGTGTGTTTTTTTTTATACCATTGACATGTAACATTATAGTAGTTTCAGGTGCACAGCATAATGATTCAATATTTGTATACGTTGTGAAATAATCACCTCAATAAGTCCATCCATAACATTCATCTGACCACACAGTTACAATTTTTTGTGTGTGATGAACACTTTTAAGATCTATTCTGTTAACTTTCAAATACACAGTACAGTATTATTATTAACTATAGTCACCATGCTATATATTACATCCTAATAAATTATATCCTAATTTATTATCCTAATAAATTAGGATAATAAAATAAGATAATTTTATCCTATTATATCCAAATAAATTAGGATTTATTTATTTTATAACGAAGATTTTTCTTTTTTTATCTTTTTTTTCTTTAAAAAAAATTTTTTTTTTTGAGAGAGAGAGAGAGCATGAGCAGGGGAGGGGCAGAGAGAGAGGGAGACACAGAATCCCAAACAGGCTCCAGGCTCTGAGCTGTAAGCACAGAGCTTTACATGGGGTCGTACTCACAAACTGCGAGATTATGACCTGAATCAAAGTTGGACGCTTAACCAACTGAGCCACCCAGGCAACTCTATCTTTTTTTCCCCTTAATGTTTATTTTTGAGAGAGAGAGAGAGAACATGAGTGGAGGAGGGGTAGAGAGAGGGAGACACAGAATCCGAAGCAGGCTCCAGGCTGCAAGCTATCAGCACGGAGCCTGACTTGGGGATCAAACCCACAAATCATGAGATCATGACCTGAGCCAAAGTCAGACACTTAACTGACTGAGCCACCCAGGAGCCCCTGGAAGTTTGTTTCTTTTGACCACCTTCACTCATTTCACCAGCCCCACAATCTCTGCCCTGGCAACAGCCAGTCTGTTCTTTGTATCTGGAAGTTTGTTTTTTATTTTATTTTTTAGATTCTGCATATAAGTGAGATCATACATTCATACATACATATTTAGAATCATATATATATGCATCTTATATATATATATGTGTATGTGTGTATATGTATGTGTGTGTGTGTGTATGTGTGTGTGTGTGTGTGTGTGTATGTATATATATATATATATATATATATATATATATATATATATATATATACATGCATCTTTTTTCCTCAATGTATTCTTTTGTTAAAAAACTTTTTTTCGGGGCACCTTGGTGGCTCAATCAGTTAAGCATCTGACTCTTGGTTTCGGCTCAGATCATGACCTCACAGTTTTCAAGACCCCTGCATCAGACTGTGTGCTGGCATTGTGGAGCCTGCTTGGGATTCTCTGTCCCTCTCTTTGCCCCTCCCCACTCGTGCTCCCTCTCTCTCTCTCTCTCTCTCTCTCTCTCAAAATAAGTAAAAAAAAAAAATTAAAAAAAGAACTTTTTTTCTACTTCTATTCCTCTTCTTTTGACTTTCCTCCTCATATTCCTGTTATTCTTTTCTGCTTTTATTTAACACAGATTATGGGTTGCTTCTAACTCAAGCAGCAAAGTGAGAGTATTAGCAGTTACAGCCTCAGGGAAATTATCAGTGGTACCAGGGTACAGATGTCTAAGAGTGTAGGGAGAGGATTGAAAAATGCAATGGAAAAATTAATTGGATTGTCAATACATACAAGATTCCTGAGATGAGAGGAAGTTAGGAAGAGTATAGCTCTCCCCAAAGGAAATGTGTACTAAATATCCCTATGAAATATCCCAGAAAGAATGCAGATGTGATATTGGGATTTATAAGAAATATATCTTTGGTCTTCATTCTGGTTCCTGGCATAGGACTCCTAAAACCCTTGGAATTAACTGTGATGACGGAGATAAAGGTGTCTTGTATTGTGTTAATGAGGCAGCCTTTAGAAAGCACCTAGGGCTAGAGGCTGGTTGCCTGTGGGACCAACCACGTGATTTGAGGGTTGGAACTTTCGTCTAGTCCTCCCCGACCTCTGGGAAGGGGAGAGGAGCTGGCAATGGAGTTTAGGCAGCAGCTGCTGCTGATTTAATCAGCTGTGCCTACATAATGAAGCCTCCATTAAAGCCCCAAAGGACAGGATTCAGAGAGCTTCCAGGTTGGTGAACATGTGGAGATTGTGGGAGGGTGGCGTGCTCGGAGAGGGGATGGAAGTTTAGTGCCCCTTTCCCCAGACCTTGCCCGATGCAAGTTCTTCCATCTGGCTATTTCTGACTTAAATCCTTTTATAATAAACTGGTAATGTAGTAAGTAAAATGTTTCTCTGACTTCTGTGAGCCACTAGAACAAATTAATGGAAACTAAGGAGTCGTTGGAATCTCCAATCTATATCCAGTAGGTCAGAAGCACAGGTGACTACCTGGACTTGAGATTGGTGTCTGAAGTGTGTGTGTGTGTGTGTGTGTGTTGGGGGGGTGCGTGTGCAGTCTTGTAGATCTGAGCCTTTAACATGTGGGATCTGATGCTATCTTTGGGTAGATAGCATCAGAATTGAATTAAGTTCTAGGTTACCCAGCTGGTGTCAGAACATTGCTAGTTGTGGGAGGAAAACCCATACCTTAGAATTCAGTGCAAAAATCTTAAAATAATCAAAAACCCTGGTTAGGAAAAAATAAGAAAACAATGCTTCTTTAGGCTTTAGGTGGCCTGTTACTGATTTCCTATAATGATGGAGACTTCTACTAAATCCAGAATTGAGGGAATTTAAAGGACATTGTAGTATAATCACCCCATGATTGATAGGTACTGAGGTTCCTGTTACCAACAGTAATTTGATCTGGCTCTTTGGTAAAAGTACCTTAGGTTGAAGTACGAATGCTGAAAGATTTCACTAATTGCCTCCTGAGGACCACCTAACGATAAGAGGCTGATCCCAGGCAGGTAGGCCTTGTCCAATAAGGATTACAGAAGCAGTTTGTCTACTACTACTCTGTTTTGTTGTTGGTGTTGTTGTTGTTGCTAAGCTATGTTGTCTGCTTGAGGTTTGATCCAGCACTACTCTATTCCAGCAGACACATCTGTTTTATGGAATAGGACTATTCTCAACTCTTACACCATCCTCCCTCAACCAGTCAGGTGTGAAGGCAGAAGACAAGACCAAAAAAGAAAAGAAGACAGTCCTAAATAATCCTCTACATATTTTGACTTTGGATTTCATGTGACAGCCTAAGGAGACAGAATATTTTGTATGATAGGACAGTACATGATCTCTAAGTTCTACTACAGCTATTTAACTTATATTCATTCAGCTAATTCAGGAATGTTTGCCAGAATCTTCTTAGAATGGTGCCAACAACATTTATGTAATCACCTGTAGGTGAGGAAGGATAGATGTAAACACAAATTTAAAAAAAATTTTTTAATGTTTATTTATTTTTGAAGGAGAGAGAGACAGAGCACAAGCAGGGGAGGGATAGAGAGAGAGGGAGACACAGAATCTGAAGCAGGCTCCAGGCTCTGAGCTGTCAGCACAGAGCTGGACGCAGGGCTTGAACCCATGAACTGTGAGGTCATGACCTGAGCTGAAGTCGGATGCTTAACTGACTGAGCCACCCAGGCGCCCTGTAAATACAAATTTTGACTTGCTGAAATTTAATCTTTGATAGTTAAAAAACTGCTACATTGATATGAAACCAGAATTTTGGAGATTAGATTGTAAACAAAGTGATCATATAATTTATTGCCAAAACCTGACTCTTTTGAGAACAAAAGAAGCAAATTAATAATCACACCAGGGCAACAAGAACAAACTGAGGTTGTCCCAGGCAAACCAGGTAATACAGTTACTCTAATTATAAACTACATTTTGTGTAAACAGAGTCAGGATTTCACAAGTGAAGGATGAGTAGTTCTGGAGAATTTCTCTCTCCACATCTTTCTCACTTTTCTTCCTCAACCCATTTTCCCTAAGGTTTTCTAATGTTTCCTTCAATATCCCAACCACTTTTTCTAATTCTTATCTACAAGAATATGAGGTGAATAAAACATTAAAACTAGTTTCACACATACTTGAACTTTAGCTGCTCTCTATAGTTACTAGCAAAACAGATGTAGTTTTGTGGGAACTCCAGACTGGCTACCAGTATGACTGCTGGAGGTACAGCATTTATGTAAAAAGTTAGTCTATATTCCCTATTTTCCCTTAGAGAAGGAACTTTATGGCCCCTTTCTGGTGTGTAAAAAGTCAACAGTATTAGAACGTGTTCATTTGAAATCACATGAAGTTTTATGCAGAATAACTTGTAGATTAATAAAATATTCTTGATTCTTTTTCTGTTGAGGCACAATTGACATAATATTGTGTATGTTTAAGGTGTTTAACATGCTGATTTGATACGTTTATGTGCCGCAATATGATTAATACTGTAGCATTAGCTAATACCTCTCTCATGTCACATAATTACCATTTCTTTTTTGTGGTGCAAGTACTCTTGATTTTATCCTATGTGGCAGTCACATGGCTTTTCATATTTCCGCCAAGCAAAGGGAGAACAAATCTGCCTTATTCATAAATTTGTATATCCATGCTGAAAGTTTTAGATGCACACACCATGATTGTCACAAGATATAATCATGTCTTCATAAGGTTAAAGGAAGAGGTAAACCTGTGACAGCCAGCCCAGTGCCCTCTGGGGACTTCAAAAAAATGTCATTAACTTCACATCAGACATAAAGGTCAGAGGGAGGGCAAACGATGGAAAAAAGATGTACTTTCAAACAACTTTCAAAAACTGACTTTTTAAGTGGGAACATGGCTTTTTAAGTGGGAAACTGTAAATTGGATAAATTTACCTATAAATTGGACAAATATTTGTTCTCAAGTTCCTGATATGAATGGGATCTTAGAATTGAAGGGAAGCAGAATGTGCCACAAAATAATCAAAATATGGATTATTTTGAGCTGAAGTCAGTTAAGACCCAGAAGACTCAAAAACTTTTACCTTTCTCCTAAATATCCAAAAGAATTTTAGATAAGGGACCTAACCCAAAAAGAGAGCTGTTACCAGAAATAACTTTTTAATGTATTTTTTATTGAAGTAATATATTCTTTTTTTGTTGATATGCAATATTACATTAGTTTTAAGTGTACAACATAGTGATTCAACAACTGTATACATTATTCTCATGAGTGTAGCTACCATCTGTCATCATACAATGCTCTTACAATACCATTGACCATATTCCTTATGCTATACCTTTCATCCTTGTGACTTATTCATTCCATAACTGGAAGCTTGTATGTCCCACGCACCTTTACCCATTTTGCCCCTCCTCCCATCCCTCCCCCTGGCAACCATCAATTCTTTTTTTTTTTAATGTTTATTTATTTATTTTTGAGAGAGAGAAAGAGTGCACATGCATGTGCACATGAGCAGGGGAGGGGCAGAGAGAGATGGAGACAGAGAATCCCTAGCAGGCTCCATGCTGTCAGCACAGAGCCAGAGGCGGGGCTTGATCTCATAAACCATGAGATCGTGACCTGAGTTGAAACCAAGAGTCCAAGGCTAAACCTGCTGAGCCACCCAGGCACCTGTTTATTCTTTGTATTTATGGGTCTGTTTCTGCTTTTTTGTTTGTTAATTTGTTGTTTTTTAGATTCCATATATAAATGAAAAATGGTTTTTGTCTTTGATTTATTTCACTCAGCATAACACCCTCTGTGTCCATTCATGTTGTTGCAAATAGCAAGATCTCATTCTTTCTTTATAGCTGAGTAATATTCCATAATATATATATATACATACATATACACATATGTATACGTATGTATATGTATGTACATATACATATATATCCCACATCTCCTTTATCCATTCATCTGTCAGTGGACACTTAGGTTGCTTCCATATATTGGCTATTTTAAATAATGCTTCAATAAACATAAGGTGCATATATTTTTTTGTCATTTTCTTTGAGTGAATAGCCAGTAGTGCAATTATTGAATTGTATGGTATTTCTATTTTTAATTTTTTTTTTAAATTTTTTTTTTTTAACGTTTATTTATTTTTGAGACAGAGAGAGACAGAGCATGAACGGGGGAGGGGCAGAGAGAGAGGGAGACACAGAATCGGAAGCAGGCTCCAGGCTCTGAGCCATCAGCCCAGAGCCCGACGCGGGGCTCGAACTCACGGACCGCAAGATCGTGACCCGGGCTGAAGTCGGACGCTTAACCGACTGAGCCACCCAGGCGCCCCTAATTTTTTTTTTATTTTAAGTAGGCTCCATGCCCAATATGAGGCTTGAGATTAAGACCTTGAGATTAAGAGTTGCATGCTCCACTGACTGAGCCAGCCAGGTGTCCCTATTTTTAATTATTTGAGGAACCTCCATACTGTTTTCCACAGTGACTGCACCAATTTACATTCCCACTGACAGTGCATGAGGGTTCCTTTACCAGAGATAACTTTTTATCTAAAAGACCTATCTGTATGGCAGGGCAAACATCTAATTGCCAAACATCTCTTCATATCATCCTGTGAATTACTCTCCTCACCTTTGAAGCCCCAAGCCCTTATCCCATTCCTTAGCTCAGGACAGCATATAAGCTTCAACTGCTTGATTTGCCCTCAAATGTCATATCTTTGGGGCTTCTGTATATGCAAAATTAGACTTGTTTTTCTCTTTTTAATGTCTTATATCATTTTAATCATTAGACAACCCAGAGAACCTAGAAAGGAAGAAGGGGAAATTTTTCTTCCCCTACAGAATGAAGTCATCTTTAAGCAGTGTCTCCACACTTGTGCCAGCACATGGGAATCATTGTCAGAAGAAAGAGGAGGCACCCTTGAGAAACCCTGTATTATGTAATAATGACTTAAAGAGTAGCCAGGATTTACATGGGACTTACTATGAATCAGGGACTGTTGTAAATACTTTTCATATATTACCTCAGGAAAAACCTGGGCTTGGAGTCCTATAGGTCTGAGTCCGAATGCTGGTTCTGTCACTTTCTAATTGTGTGGTCATAGGAAGAAGGTCCTTAAACTGTAATATTAAGTTTCTTCAAATGCAAAATAGTCCTAGGGTTGTTGTTGAAATAAATGAGATCAGGTATGCACCAGCTCTAGTAGTGTGCTGGCACATAATGGTCCTTTCCCTCTTGTGCTGGTTACCCTGGGAGCCTTCAGATGACAAAATTGGTGCTAAGTGAACATTGTCTGTAGGCCAGGGAGTAGTTAGCCATCCTGATGTCACATGATATGGAACATTCATTCACATGAGTGCCCATTAACTTTAAAAAGATTATGTGTCCTGGGGTGCCTGAGTGGCTCAGTCAGTTAAGCGTACGACTCTTGATTTGGGTTCAGGTCATGATCTCACAGTTTGTGGGATCAAGCCCCATATTGGGCTGTGAGCTGACAGTGTGGAGCCTGTTTGGGGTTCTCTGTCTCCCTCTTTCCCTACCCATCCCTCACTTTCTCTCTCTCTCTCGAAATAAATAAACTTACCAAAAAAAAAAGATTATTTGTCTCTATCTGCTTGGGAAAAATAGTTCCTGTTTCTTGACCTGTTTTCTAAAAACATGGAGAGGCTGGGAAGCAAAGACCCTGGTAGGATTCCCCAAAGCCACAGGAGACATTACAAGAATGACAAAAACTAATATGAAGATGATGAACTCAATTTGCATTTCCTTTTAGGGTCCTGATATTTAAAATTTTTATTTTCCCAGAAAGTCATTCATGGGGAGAACATTTATTTCTGGTGACCTGGCACTTGAAGGAGAGTGACCCTCACATAATTTCTTTTTGTTCAAAAACTTCTGATATGTGATATTTACATCTCCACCCATACAGTTACTAGTAAAAAATATAGATGGTTTATATTGATCATTCTTAGTACTGAAAGACTTGCTAATCAAATAGTCAAACCACTTTGAAAGTGAGGCTGGTACTCATAATTAACCTCATTTTTCAAGTGAAGGAACATGAGCACTGAAACAATGTGACCTAGCCAAAGCCACAACAAGTTAAGGGCAAGGATGAAGACTAGAATTCAATAAACTCTGAATCTCAAATCACAATTGCCTTGTACAATCAACCTTTGTTAACCATTAGCAATTTTATTGTTCTTTCCTATGTTTGTGCTTGTGGTATTCAGAAGTGGGCTTTGTTGTTGTTTCTTGCTATGCAAGAGCAAATCGTGTTTACAATCAACCTGTTTCTTGCAGAGCAAATCGTGCTTACAATCAACCTGTCTCTCTATCTGTGTGTGCGTATGTGCGTGTGTCTCAAACACACACACACGTGTGCACACACGCACACACACACAATCTATTGAGAAAATTCCTTCCTAAACAATAACCTACTAATAAGTACTTTTAGATAATCAAAGGATAAGTGCATCAAAAGTATGTGGTCCTGCTGAGTCCCTTTAGGCTAAGATCTTATATAGAGAGATACCAGGAGCACTTTAAGATGTAAGGCAGTTCACTTCCATGCTGTGTGTCCTGACCAGCCCATGGAGAATAGATCAAAGTCAGTCACCAGTACCAGCTATCAATGCCAGTGGTATTTGCCTAGCTAGGATCCTGATCCCAGGATGCATGAGTATCCTATTTTTCTGAGTTTTCAGCTTTTGGAGCTCTCTGATGTTCTGTTATACTCTGGTTTTGAGAAACTATCTCAGGCTCTTCTCTGGCTGACCGGTTTCATACCCCCAGTAACTAAGTAACACACTTTGTATCCATGATCTGTGTTACAGCCAAGAGAACAGCTGGAAAATAGTTTGAGATGTTGAAGGTTGTTTTCCTTTTGATTCTTGTACTTTTTTGAACAAGCTACCCTCTTCCTAGCTTTCTTGAACAAACTATTGGGTGGCAGCAATTGCTTCCAAAGGTACTGTTTTAGAGGGATGGGCCTATACAGCCAAGAACAAAAAGTCAAATTCTTGGCTTTGAATTCTAAAGTAGCCTGTGGAAATTGATAGCAGAGAAAACAGGCTTGCAAGCACAGACTTTTAAATTGTAATCGTTGGGCTGTTTGAAAGTGAAAGTATTTTTAAGTTCAGAAGCTTGTCTTTGAAAACCAGGAGCCAAAATCCAAATATAAAGTTTATGCCATAATTACCAGATTTTGGAACAATATAGGATGCTGGAAGAGCAGTTTTCCTAGCCAAAAGACAGTAAGATTTCCAGGACTTGGCAGAAAACAGAGAATTGGAGAGGACATGAAAGGAACTTGTCTTTATGGGTGTAGTTTCTATCCTTTACACTTTTCAGGCTGAGTCCCAAGAGGGTTATTGAAGAAACACATCAGCTATTCCATGAGGTTTAGGGGGCCGTCAGAGCACGAGAACCATCGTCAGACTCCCCAGAGTGTTGCCTGATGAGATGGCATACCTTGTAGTGAAGGCTTCGTCCCTCGGAGAGCATCTGAACTGAGGAAGAGCAATTCCTAAATGAGGTTACCAAGTAGCTGGGCCTGAGGCAGCTTCCTGGAGTCATGCACACCCCTGCATGATGTGAGAGAACCATCAAAAATTCCTATGCCACAGTATGATAGTTCTACAAAAAAGTAAGCACAATTATCATAAGATCCAGCAATTTCACTTCTAGCTATATACCCAAATGAGTTGAAAGCGGAAACTCAAACATACATTTTTATAACCGTGTTCATAGCAGCATTATTCACAATATCCAAAACATAGAAACAACCCAAGTATCCATTGACAGGTACACAGATAAGTAAAATGTGTTATATACACATAATGTAATATTATTCAGCCTTAAAAAGGAATGAAATTCTGATACATGCTACAATAGGATTAAACCTATCAAACATGCTAAGTGAAATAAGACAAATGCAAAAGGACAAATACTATATGATTTCATGCAGACAACACACTTAAAATAGTCAAATTCATAGAGTAGAATAATGGTTACCAGAGGTTTGGGGGAAGGGAGAATGAAGAGTTTTATAGGTATTGGGTTTTAGTTGAGATGGTGAAAAAGTTGTGGAGATGGATAGTGGTGATGGCTGCACAAAAATGTAAATATGAACAATAATCCCAGTGAACTGTACACTTAAAAATGGTTAAAATGGAAATTTTAGTGTGATGTATATTTTACCACAATTTTTAAAACTCAAGGGGGAAAAGTCCCATGCCCCCAGTAGGAAGACAAAAATGACTGAAAGTCAAGCCAGTGGCCTTGGAGAGGTCAGGAGAAGGAGGATATAGAGTGATTGTAAAGCCCTGATGACTGATAAGCCAAGGGGACACACAGTTTAGCATGGTTATAGTGGGAATAGTCAGGTACCACACAGGAAACAGAGATTTTCCCTCTCAACAGAAATCACTGGGTGGTTTGCTAATGACTGCAAAACATATTCCTCTCCCCCCAAATTAGGATGATATACTACCCAGGATTCAGATCATCCAGATCTTAGATGACTACTAAAAAGGGACAGAAAAAGGTGAAAGGAGAGAATACCAACTTGACCATTTATCAAAAAAAGATTAAGTTTAAATTAGAAGGTATCGAGATTACTTTGGATAACAGGGTTAGGTTTTCCATCATCAGTGAAAGAAGGATTCCAGAGCTAATGTAAGTTGAGTTACACATAAGTCATTTCCATCTCCACACATGCATGGATGTGTGTGACTGTGAAATGTATTCCCATTACAGTGCTGTATGCCTTTTCCAAACCTACAACTAAGGTGCTTCTCAAATCTGTGGCAATTCTGGAGCTCTTCTGTGAGGAACCGGGAGTTCTGCCTGTTACAAGATTAACTCAGCTTCCTTGGGCTCCATAGAAGATGGCCACACAGTTTCACTGATGGCCAACCTCAAGACCAACCCCAGGACATGGGTGGCATGAAGCTGGATCTTTGGGGTACCTGGTAATTAAAACAGTAAACAGACTTGGCTTTCCAGGTCCCATGTTACACTGTTGCCTTTGAGAATACCTTTGGACTACTTGGACTTTTGGATAACTGCACCATCATCTTTCCAGTGGTTAGTGATAAGGATACAGAAGGGCTTCCTAAAGTAATAGCTATTAATAACTGCTAACTGCTCATCTGTATTACATAGTTATTCTTTGCTGGGACTGTGCTGAGTACTTTACATGCTTATCTCATTTAAGCCTCACCACACATCTGTGAAATTAACTGCTAGTATTAATCACATTTTGCAGAAAAGGAAATTGAAGATTAATAAAGGCAGATTACTTGCTCCACGTCACACAGCTAGTAAATAACAGAGTGAGGAAGAACCCAGAAACCTGACTTCACAGCTCAAGAGCTAGAAGATCACTTTGCTTTTTGTTTTGGGATATCCTCCTACTCTAAAAATCTAGCTTGACATGGATGTTTATGGATACAATATAGTAAGAACTGGCTTAACTATTAGATTTGTGTTTGAGTACTCACAGGTTGATTACTGGTCCACATAAACAAGACTTCTGTTTGGTACCTAATAATTCAGCGATGGTTTTGAAGTAGGACTTTGTCAAAAGCATCTGGGGTATCTTGGTGTTTACTAATTTTATGAGCAATTCATCACCCCAATTCTATCCAAACTGCCTCTTAACATAGAACATGCTACATCTTTAAACCGTAAAAAACTCCCATCATCCAAGACTTCCCCACAACCATACTGTTGGAAGCTTTCCTTTCCTCTGTGGTATAGGGTTATCCTATTCATACAGGCACAGATAACTGACTTCCACAACTACCTCATGTGGGAGTAAGAGTTAATGGTTTTAAAGGCTGCCTTAGAAGCATGAGGGCTAGTATCAGGGAGTAAGTTTGGAGCAACTGATATAGACTACCAGCTTACCTCATGTCATAGAGGATGGTCGAGCTTTTTATTTTTGTCCTGTAGGCTACTGGCCAGGCAGGTAGATAGTGCCTTATCTTGGAAACAAGGGAAATAACAGTACAAACACTTCTCCATTCCTCATTTCCTCTGTCCTGTGATATCTCAGCAATCTTGCCCCAGTGGTGAATGAGCACTGTTTGGTACAGGAAGCATACAGATGCTCTGTTCCTGAGCTTAATTATTACCTAGCTACCCAGAGCTTGCCTGTGGGAATACAGAATTCAGAGGAGGACTCTTCTGACCAGGAACAGTTATGAATGAAATGAAATTCAGGCCAGAGGAAGCTCATTTCTGGGTGTTTTATCTTTGTCCTAAAAATGAGTCTAGCCAACCTCTCCAGATTATCCAAAACCTTTGACACGCCCCACAAAGAGCTCTGATAGCCTGACATGTCCTTTTCTAATGTACTCACACTAATGACACCCTAACCAGATGTAAAGACAGACCTCCAGAGGTCTAAGGAACTGCTTACCTATTCCTGATCGTGAATGTCCCTAGGACAACTTCCAGAACATGTCTCCAGAATTTTAAAGTTCTGAGAAAAGATTATTTTCAAAATATAATCAAATACTAAGAAAACTATTAATCAAGGATAAAGGAAGAAAACAGATTTTTTCAAACAAAAAAGGCTAAAATTTTACCTTCCAAGTAACTGTTCTTAGAACTCACTTGAACATATGCCCCAGCAAATTTAGAGAACAGACCAAGCAAGATGAGATATGGAATCCAGAAAACAGTGTACCACTCTTAACCACCCCCCCCCCCAAAAAAAAAACAGCAAAAGGAGAGGGCGCCTGGATGGCTCAGTAACTGTCGGACTTTGGCTCATGTCATGAACTCATTGTTGGTAGGTTCAAGCCCCATGTCAGGCTGTGTGCTGACAGCTCAGAGCCTGTAGCCTGCTTCGGATTCTGTGTCTCCCTTTCTCTCTGTTCCTCCCCTGCTCACACTCTGGCGCTCTCTCTCTCTCTCTCTCTCTCTCTCTCTCTCAAAAATAAAGATTTAAAAAAAGAGTTAAAAAAAAAAAAGCAGCAGAGGGGGAACCTGTGTGGCTCAATCAGTTAAGCGTCTGACTCTTGATTTTGGCTCAGGTTATGATCTCACGGTTCATGAGTTCGGTTCCTGAGTTCGAGTTCCGCATTGGACTCTGTGCTGACAACACGGAGCCTGCTCTGGATTCTCTCCCCGCTCTCTCTGCCCCTCCCCCATGCATGCACTTTCTCTTTCTCAAAAATAAATAAATAAACATTTAAAAAAAGTGACAAAGGAAGGAAGTTCCTGGATGAAGCTAATTAGCAAATCTATAGAACAGCTATTCCAGATTGAAACTAGAAGATTAAGGGCTCTTAGATGAAAGTTTACAGAAATAAAGGGAACCCAATATTAAAGAAAATATTTTTGACAACTTGGAGAACTTGAGGGAAATGTAAATACAAATAAATCAAGAAGAAAGAAAAGTCATTAGAAATCCCAGGAAAAGAATTACAAAATATAGAAAAAAGTCATGACCCAAATGTGAAGCAAAAGTTTCAGATCAAGATGGTAAGAGTGGATATAGTCCATGAAAATCCCCTTTGCTCTGTATGCATAGCAATAATAAAAACATAAAGAAAGAAAACCGGAAGTCATAACTAGGCCCAAATACCAGATAAATGCAAAAAATCCAAAAAAGGAACAGAAACTCAAAGCAGTAAAAAGGACGAAAGCGGGCAGCTGGAAGTTTGCCTTTTATAAAGTGAAAGGGGTTAAAAATGCTCCTGTGAGACAGGAAACTGGAACCGGACACATACCTCAAAACCCTGAGCAGTAGTGGGGCATCTTCAACACTGAAAAGAGAATGAAAATTAACCACTGCTAACTGCTGCCTGAGACCATAACTTCTAATGAACTGCAGGCCTGAGGAGACAGAGATCAAGATCACAGCTTTGCAACCAGGAGATAAGCCAAGACATCCAATGGTATGTGACTAGATCTGTCTTATCCTTAATATCACCTCTGATCCACTGTTATGAGACCTAGCTCTGAATTAGGGACCCAAAGGGCTGAGTGGAGGTAAAAACTCAGACAGGCAACAAAGGGTAAGGAGAGAGGTTAAGAGAGAGAGAGAACTGTAAAATAAACAACAAATTCTCACTTAAGATGAAACAAAATTTCAAGACACAAATTTTTTATTGTTTTTTTAAACATTTATTTATTTCGAGAGTCAAAGACAGAGCGTGAGTGGGTGAGGGGCGGAGAGAGAGAGACATACAGAATCCAAAGCAGGCTCCAGGCTCTGAGCACAGAGCCCGATGAGGGGCTCGAACCCATAAACTTTGAGATCACAACCTGAGCCAAAGTGGGACACTTACCCGACTGAGCCACCCAGACACCCCACAAATTTATTGTTAATAAAGATGACTACAAAGCAGAGGGTGGACAGGGGCATCTAGTGGAGTGTTGTAGGGTGCAAAAAAAAAAAAAAAAAAACAAAAACGTGGCTACTAAAATCTAAGAGAGACTTACTTTTCTCAGTCTGCACTTTGGTACCTTTCAAATTTGGGGAGGGAATTTTCTTTTTCATTCAAAGAGTCTAGGGAATCCCACCTGCTTCAATCTATAAATCTTAATATCAATCTATAACTTAATAATATTACATATAGTTAAGGCTCTCTCTGCAAGGTTTTTTAAGAAAAGAAGGTCTTTCAGAACCTCAGCTCAAAGATCCTGTTGACAGTTTTGCAGAAAAGGCACCCAGTACATATTTGCTGACATTGGTGGTGTTATTGTTGATAATGATTATGATAGTGGCAATGATGAGATGAACAGGAACTCATTTCTTCACTCCACAAGCACCAGAGCTTTGTGAAGAGTCAACATCCTGATTTCTCCAGAATGGCATGTCAACAATGCTATTGCCCATTTCCTTCAGGGCTGGGCATTGCCCTTAACATGACTTCTACTTGCTATAAGGAGTGTCTCCTCTGTACTCATTCAGCATATCATTCTGCCCCCCAAGTGGGTTTTCGGAAATATCACCATTAGATCTAGTAACCCTGAATCAAAATTCTCTCCACTCAGCAGTTGATGCTGTGGTTGAGAGTGGACCATGCATTTGGGAGGAACCTAGATTTCAGGAAGCAATACGTGCTCACTAACCAAGCAAAGCATCATCAGAAACCGTATTATTAAGTGATGCATTCTTATCTCTCAGGGACCAAACACATCCACTTACAGCATTGTCTGGCAATTGCAGACCTGCCGACCAGGGGTAGGGGGAGAGACATAAGATCATTGCCATATAGCATACCATTTAGCCCAATAATCCTGCATCAGCTGTCTGAATACAGTGTGGCCCAAGGCTGATCCTGGAATTCTATATTCTTCATCACATAGGCATGGTCTTTGTCACAGAGGATTCTCCATCCTTGCTCCTCTCCCCCTCCTTCCTTCCCTCTTTTCTTTCTTCCCTTTTTGCTTCCTTCACTCACCAGGCATGCTTTGAACTATGTGTATCAGATACTACTCCAATAAGAAGGTGGTAAGAATCACATGTCAATTTTAAATCAGGAAAAGTCTGAAAGACCCCAACATCAGGAACTGAAATAGGTTTTTTTCTGAGGAATAAGTGGAACAAACAAAACAGCAACTCCCTGGGGCGCCTGGGTGGTTCAGTCAGGTAAGCGTCTGACTTCGGCTCAGGTCACGGTTCGTGAGTTTGAGCCCTGCGTCGGGCTCTCTGCTGTCAGCACAGAGCCTGCTTCAGATCCTCTGTCTCCCTCTCTTTCTGCCCTTTCCCATGCTTGCTCTCTTTCTCTCTCAAAAAACTAAATAATCTTAAAAAAAAAAACAAAAACCAAAAACCTGAGCAATCCCCATCAGAGTTGCATATGCTTGAGTAATACCCTCTCCTACACCCACACCTGATTTGGTTGGCAAGAGTCTGTGGGCAGTTGTAAGTATGATGGATAGAAAGATTCCCTTGAGTTATATGGGCTCTTTGAAGGAGGAACAGAAAGGGCCACTGCCCAGTATGGTTGTGCAAGTTGGGTTATGCAAAGGAGTGCTTGGAGAAGGTGAGTCAGGGCAGAAATCTAGCTTGTGCTCTGTGCACTAAACCATGAGGTGAGTGCTGCAAAGGATGGCACATTTTTCTCATTCCTACAAAGGTAGACTGACTATGTTTTAGGAAGCAGATCCATTTTCTCTGATTGTAATTCTCTGATGAGAAGGTCAAGGAGTTGTAACCAGAGAGGGAACACCGGCTGTGTGGAGAGGCACAGGCTTTACGAAACAATGTGTAGAGTGGACATCGCCATCCACATCAGTTCCCCTGCTTTGAAACAGCCTAGAGCCAGGATTTTTTCTGACAATCCTAATATATTTCTAACTTGGGATTCAGACTTCATAGTGGGGCTTCTGGTTTCTAGCCAGTCAGTCCTCACATTAGTCCTGTTGATGTTTGTCTCCCTGAATGTGAATATATCCTCCTTATCCTCACTGACATCTTTGGATGGGAAATTCCTAGAGAATCCTCAGGAAGATGCAATGGGACTTGAACATTAAGTATTTGAGGAGATGTCACCCAGGACCAACCCTGTCATCTAAAAAACCTGCCTGGAAAACACAAGTTTCCAGTCGTGGCTTGATCCCAACTCTATGCCTGCCCTTGAATAAGTCCTTACCTCTCTCTGGGTTTCAGTTTCTCGGTCTATACAATAAGAAGATTGGGTCTTTATTGTTCCCTTAGGCTGTGGTTATACCCTGCTTGGCTTTCTGAGGTTGGAAGCATAAAAGTGACTTGGCAGCAAGGCCTGGTTTGTAGTCCCGTGGAGCCTGCGTCTAGGACAAGAGGAATGATATGGTTGGAAGGCGCAGAGCCCTGTGCTTCTCTCCCTATGCAGTTCATGCCAAGTGAATCAAGGATATAATCACCCTTGGCATACCGAACATTACTGCACTTACTTCAGCTTCAGCTTCTTTTATTTGTTAAGTTGCCATCCCTCCCACCTGTGCATGAGTATGCAGGTTGCTACAGTAAAAACCCTGGAGCTTTGAAGTTCCAGTCTCACCCCTTAATAGTTATGTGACTGATTCCCAGTTTCCTAATCTGTAAAGTGGAGATAATGATGTTTATGTCATGGAGTTGCTATGAGGATTAAATGAGATTCTGTCTAAAAAGCACATAACACAGGGCCTGGCTAATACATAATAATTTCCTTTCCTCTCCTACCTATCCACTCCCCTCTGCCCCACCACCAGTGTGCACATGGCAGTAAAGACTATTAAAATTTTGCACTGTGGAGGGGTAACTTGACTGTCTAATGACACGTTCAGACATGAAACAGGTATGCACTTGGCTATTTGTGGCTTGACATCTCACGCTTGCCATTTTTTCACCACAGTTTCATCTGAACAGATGTCTCATTAGAATGATAAAAAAATGTATGTTTTTCCTCTGAAGTGGTAGTTTCCTCCAGTTATGCTGAACCTGATAATTTTGTGTGTGTATGGAAGAGGTTAGCATCCAATGGGTCCACTCAAATGGCATTGGGAAGTCCCCTTAAATTTCAACCTCAGTGCTCTCTGATGAGTTGACTGTCTCCCAACATCCATCTGTGATTTGAAGCCCCATTGTGTTGATACCAAGAATTAAAGAATTCTTCAAGGATTTCACCCCCTCCACAAGGCAGCCCATTCTATCTGTGGAGAGTTCTCTTTTAATGAAATGCACTATCTGCAACAATCACACACTGTTCTGATGTGTAGAAAACAAGCAAGTTAGTATAATGTGCTGGTTAAGAGCAAGGTCTCCTTATTCAGACTGTTTGATCTTGAAGACTGACTTTGGTACTTACTAGCTTTGTAACCTTGGATATGGTTAATTTCTCAATTTCCTTATCTAAAGAAATGGGGTCAACCTGGTTAAATGATTCAATATGTATAAAATGTCCGATACATAATTAGTTCTTATAAGTGTTTCTTTATAATAATGACAATGATCTCCCCTCTACACAAAAAGTTGTCATATCCCAGAATAAAGCTGAGAATGGCCCATTTAACAGCAGTAGAACTGGGTAAGTGAGAGGAGCCAGTACCTAGCACTTGAACCATCCATTTCAGAGATATACCCAGCTACAGGTCCTAGAAACCTTGTCTTGAGACAGACCATTATAACTGGAAGGAAGATTTCAATGTGAAGAGAAATATTCTGCTTATTGATCTCCTGGCTGATCATATGAGAGCTCAAGTCTCTGTCTCTGCCAGGTGAGTACAGTACACCTGAGGACAGTAAGGTCAGAATGGCTGTGAATTCCTGATCACCAGCCATCTTTGCATTGTTGGTTTGATGCCCATGACCCAACCATCTCCTGGAACTTCTAGACCATGTCCTTGACTTCAGCCTGCTGCTATGAATAGTATATGCAACTTGTGTCAGTTACCAAATGGCTCCACCAGGACTTGGAACACCTGACTGAGAGAACTTCTTGGCAGAAAAGGCAAAAAAGTTGCTCCTGGCTCTGGCCTCATGCCTAAATCCTAAGAGTATGCTTGCTTTTGGTGCTGGAGGCCTGAGTTTTTAGAAAGGACACAAGGAATCTGTTGGCAAAGTTATCTGGGTTTTGGTTTACCCTGCTATACAAAATGAAAAGGGGGGCAGGAATTAGGGTATGTTAGAATTACTAAGGCTTCTTGGTAGTCAGAGCATGAAATAACTTCCCGCTTCTGATCATTCTCAACTTGCTTGCTGGACCAGTTGAGGAAAGCTAGGATATTCACAAAGTCTGAACTCAGGTGTGTAACATCATCAGAATCTAGGAGGATGCCTGGAAGACAGCATTCTACAATGACTCAGACAGTCTGAATACTGAGGGATGCCCTTCAGTTTCTCTGCTTGAAGACCTTAATTTTTAGAAGTGCAAAGAATGAAAGATCAATAAAAACTGGATTGGTGGAGGAAAGTTACCTATGGGAAGTGGTCCACATTTTCTACTTCCACTTCCAAGACCAGCTTTCCCACTTTCCCCTTACTGCCATCCCAGATTGTGATAACCAAGGTCCTCTACACCTTTGACTTCTTCCTCTTGACATACCTTGACGTAACAGACACAGGTTCTTCCCAAAGATTACTGCTTCCTCTGCTGTCCTTTCCATACTCTGTCTACTGCAGGAGCCAGAAGAAAGAGCAGCATTCTTACAGTCCAGTGTCATTGACAAGCTATTATTCCTATACATCAAATAGAACATTTTCCTCTGTTGAATTTCAAGCCACTAGGTTATATCACAATTCCCTTCCTTGACTCAAACTACTATCTTCCTAGTCCTTTCCCCAAATTTACTTCTTGCTCATGATCCGTGTCCAGTCCCTTAATAACCATGGGTGACCACAATGTCTGTGGGGATGATCTATCCCATAACTTCTTGACCTTCTCAATCCCATGACCTCCATGTAATTTCAGTGACACCCACCCCCCCAGTCATGGACTAATCTTGGATTTTGTCAATTGCCCCAAACTACTCCATCTCTAGAATTATAACTCTAGTGTCCTATCCTCAGTATTCCATTTCTCACACCCCTTGCTCTTTCTAAACCTGCTCTTTGATCTTAACAAGACCTCCAGTATTTGATTCTTCCATTTTCCACTTTCTTCCAGTCTATTTGTCTCTCCCCTATCTAAACTAAATTCTTAGTTCTTCAGATCAAATACTGTTTGGCAAAACTTTCTGTTCTTTTGTCTCCTTAACCTTTTATCTAACCTACCTGGAAAAACAGCTGGACCTTCCATGACACATCACTGATCAGCTCTCCTATTCCTCATCGATGTTTATTTTTAATTTATCTATTCTCTACAAATTCCCTACCCCTTCTGTGTCCCACCCTACCTTGTCACTCTTACAAGACATCCTCATTTAATACCTTACACAGAAAATAGAAAGCGTTAAAGAGTAATTGCCTTTAAGTCTCTGTCCCTCATCTCCAGTATGCAAAATTACCTTCATCTCCCTCCTTTGGTCTAAAACTAGTCCTCTGATCTAAAGCTAATCTAAAGCCAAAGCTACATGTGCCATGAATTTTATCCCTGTCTACATCCTCATGGGCCTTTATCAGTTAACCCTTTGTTATCATTAATGTCTCCCTCTCAACTTGCATCTCAGAAGCTTCTATACCAGGCAGGTCCTGGTTCACTAGGCTTTTGCCTCATCTGGGAAATATCCACCTTGAGCATTACTTCAGGGGTGCCATTGATAGAAATGTGAAAGTCAGAAAAAGGGGAAAAATTGTTAGGAACAAGAATTAGGAATTGCGACTTTAGTTTTTTAAGTACAGAGTTTGATGGGCCATTCCAGTAGAAATGTAGAGTAGGAGGTTTGGAGATACTCATATGTATCTTTAGGAGAGAGATCAATCCTAGATATCCAACTTTCTTCCTTCCAGATATCCCTGACACATCAGCGGCATAGAACTATCCATTAACTTGGATGAGATGGGGGTGGGTCTTATCCCTGAGTATTTCTTTTCCTAGTATTTTGCTACAAAAGTCCTCTTAAGTTTTGGGGATATTAACATATTTATTTTAAAGGTATGTCAAAAAAAAGGTATGTCTTTGGTGCTGAAAATCCAGATGTTATAACTTTGAATTTCATCTCAATCTCCAGATGTGGAATCCAAAAAAAATTCTCTAGTCTTATAAGCAGAAAATAACAGTGTAACTCTGGGTCCTTATTAGGAATTCTTATATTTTTGTATAATTGAGGAAACCCTTAGAGTCATTGTACAGCCCTATTTATTAAAAGAAAGGCTCTGCAAGCCTTCTTGGGAGTCTCTCTCTCTTTGTCTCTCTGACCATCATGGTTGTCTCTGTCTCTGTCAAAATAAATAAATAAACTTTAAAAAAAAAAGAAAGAAAGAAAGAAAGAAAGGCTCCCCAGGCCACCTGGGTGGCTCAGTTGGTTAAGAGACACCTCTTGGTTTCAGCTCAGGTCATGATCTTACGATTTCATGGGTTCAAGCACCACATCAGGCTCTGTTCTGGTGGTGCAGAGCCTGCTTGGGGTTCTCTCTCTCTCCTCTCTCTCTCTGCCCCTCCCCCACTCACACTGTCTCTGTCTCTCTCAAAAAAAATGAATAAGCTTTAAAAAATTTTTTTTTTAAAGAAAAGAAAGGCTCCCTGAACTTTTGTTAGAGAATGACTTTACTGGAGCATCTGGCTGGCTCAGTTGGTAGAGTATTTAACTCTTGATCTCAGGGTTGTGAGTTCAAGCCCCACATTACGTGTGGAGCCTACTTAAAAAAATAATAATAAAACAAGGCTTGCTTTAAAAAAAGGGGGGGGGCAGGTGCCTGGGTTGCTCCATTAGTTGAGAATCCGATCTTGATTTTGATCAAGGTCGTGATCCCAGGGTCATGGGATTGAGCCCCGTGTTGGGCTCCACATCTGCTTAAGATTCTCTCTTTCCCTCTGCCCCTCTCCCCTGTGCTCTCTCTCTCAAGGAAGGAAGGATGGAAGGAAGGAAGGAAGGAAGGAAGGAAGGAAGGAAGGAAGGAAGGAATGGAGGGACGAAAGGAGGGAGGAAAAGAAAATGAGTTTACTGTTTCCCCAGAAGTCAAAGTACACTATTCTACAGATGCTTCAACCTCCTCCTTTGAGTACCACTTACTGACAGAATATCTGCTACATTTAGAGTAGAAACAGGCAGAGGCTGAGAAATGCTGATGAACTTTTGGGTGGCATGTCTTTGGCCTTTGGTTGAACTAGTACTCCTCAGAAGTTTATCATATTCCAAATTCCCTTTGATAAAATTGAGCTTTGTTTCTCTGATGGATAATTGCTGTCACTCTCAATTACCTCATTACATATTTAAAAATTATCTTATGTTGCTTTGAACTACCATAACCAACACACTCTTTTGATGATAACACACTGATTATAAATATCATCACAAAGTACACGAACATTCATCAGAAACTTGAAGATTTCCATGAACGAACAGGATGACATTCATCAATGTGCTTGAATATCTGTAGTGCCACTCTGCCAAATGGTCATCTGTCTTCTCTTTGAATCAGAGGTCATTATATGGGGTTTGGATGGATGAAACTTATAAATAAAAAGATTGGAATTATAAGACTAGAAGAGTCTTTTAAAGGCCACCTACTCTTTTTAGGCACTAGACCATAAGTCATTCCATAGGATGAGATTTTATAATACATTCCTTTTTAAATTAAAAAAAATTAAATTTTAAAATTCTAGTATCATTACCTTATTTTTTAAATGTTTTTTTAATTTATTTTTGAGAGAGAGAGAGAGTGAGAGAGTGAACAGGGGAGGGGCAGAGAGAGAGAGAGGGAGACAGAAAATCACAAGCAGGCTCATGCTGTCAGCAGAGAGCCCAACTGAGATCATGACCTGAACTGAAACCAAGAGTTGGATGCTCGACTGACTGAGCCACTCAGGTGCCCCAAAATACAGTGTTATTTTAGTTTCAAGTGTACAATATAGTGATTCAATGATTCTATACATTACTGAGTGCTCATCATGATAAGTGTATTCTTTAATCTCCATCATCTATTTCACCCATCCCCCCCACTCACCTCCCCTCTGGTAACCATCAGTTTGTTCTTTGTATTTAAGAGTCTATTTCTTGGTTTGTCTCGCTCTTCTTTTTTTCCCCTTTATTCTTACGTTTGGTTTCTTGAATTCCACATATGAGTGAAATCATATGGTAGTAGTCTTTGTCTCAAGCTTCATCCATGCAAATGGCAAAATTTCATTCCTTTTTATGGCTGAATAATATTCCATCACACACACACACACACACACACACACACACACCTTCTTTATCCATTCATAAATCAATGGACACTTGGGCTGCTTCCTTATCTTGGCTGTTGTAAATAATGCTGCTATAATGTAGGGGTGCATGTATCCCTTTGAATTAGTGTTCTTGTATTCTTTGTGTAAATACCTGGTACTGTGATTGCTGGATCGTAGGGTAGTTCTATTTTTAACTTTTTGAGGAATGTCCATACTGTTTTCCACAGTAGCTGTACCAGTTTGCACTTCCACCAACAGTGTACAATGGTTTCTTTTTCTCCACATCCTCTCCAACACTTATTATTTCCTGTGTTTTGATTTTAACCATTCTGACAGGTATATTTCATTGTAGTTTTGATTTGCATTTCCCCAATAATGAGTGATGTTGAGCATCTTTTCATGTGTCTGTTGGCCATTTGTATATAATATATTCTTTTTTTTTTAAATTTTTTTAACGTTTATTTATTTTTGAGACAGAGAGAGACACAGAGCATGAACGGGGGAGGGGCAGAGAGAGAGGGAGACACAGAATCAGAAGCAGGCTCCAGGCTCTGAGCCATCAGCCCAGAGCCTGACGCGGGGCTCGAACTCACAGACCGTGAGATCGTGACCTGAGCTGAAGTCGGACGCTTAACCGACTGAGCCACCCAGGCGCCCCTGTATATAATATATTCTTATCTCCTTCCCTTTCTTCCTCTCTTCTTCCTTGTCCTCCTCTTCACACAAACCTTTACTGAGCACTCACAATGTTCAAGGTCTTATGGTAAGTATTGATTAGTATTTAGTATTGATTTAGTGATGAATAATCATTTCCTATCTTTAATACTCTATCTGGTAGAAAAAAGAGAATATGTTACTGCAGCCAGGAACCTAGGCAGGACATTTTTTTCTCTTAACTAAGTGATCAAGAAATATTTCTATTGTGGGACTCCTGGGTGGTTCAGTTGGTTAAGCATCTGACTCTTGATTTCAGCTCAGGTTATGATCTCATGGTTTGTGAGTTCGAGCCCTATGTTAGGCTCTTGTGCTCACAGCGCAAAGCCTGTTTGCGATTCTTACTCTCCTTCTCTCTCTCTCTCAAAATAAATAAACTTTTTTTTTTTTTTAAATAAATATTTCTAGGGAGATGATGCTTCAACTCACCCTTCAAAGATGGGCAGCAAGTAACCAAACAGGCAGGGGGGGAAAGGGATTCCTGACAGAAGAGACATGATGAACAATCTTTCATGGAAGAGTGAGTGCACATGGTGAAATTGTAAATAGTGAAATGTAAATGAGCATATTGTGCAAATGTGGATAAAGGAGAGTCTGGTCACTTATTCTGATGATATTTCAGTAAAAATAAAAGTAGCTCTTAATTATATCCCTCTTCTTTAGCAGAATCCTTAAAAAGTTGACAAGAATATAATCTGATTCTATATCATTTATTTTTTTAAGTTTATTTATTTTCAGAGAGAGAGAGAGAGAGAGAGAGAGAGAGAGAGAGGGAATCCCAAGCAGGTTCTGTGCTGTCACAGAGCCCAACTGAGGGTTCGAACTCATGAACCATGAGATCATGACCTGAGCCAAAAATCAAGAGTTGACACTTAGCCACCTGAGCCACCCAAGCACCCCTGATTCTATACCATTAAAATTTTTTTTTAACGTTTTATTTATTTTTGAGACAGAGAGAGACAGAGCATGAACAGGGGAGGGGCAGAGAGAGAGGGAGACACAGAATCGGAAGCAGGCTCCAGGCTCTGAGCCATCAGCCCAGAGCCCGACACGGGGCTCGAACTCACGGACTGCAAGATCGTGACCTGAGCTGAAGTCGGACGCTTAACCGACTGAGCCACCCAGGCACCCCATGATTCTATACCATTTAATTACAAGTGCCTTAGTACCAAATACAGGAAGAGGGAACTCAAAGGAAGTTTTGCATCTCTTCAACTTCTAAGAGTTATTCTTACTATTTGCTGAGGGGAATGTTTATTAATAGGAATAGTCAAGGGAATAATTCCTCAATTATTCTCAGCCAAGCTTCCTGGCAGTATTTCATTCAAATCAGAAGGATGTTAATTCTATTTTTCATAAGATAGAGGAGTATGACCAGTTGTAGCAAGTAGAATCCAAACCTCAAAGAGTCAGTTGGATTAGCTTCAGGAAATCCTGGTTTTATCCATGTGGTCCATAAACTAAATTATTATATTTGCAAACAAAATTATTTAAGGACTGGCTATTAGCTTTATTTTGTATTCAAAGGCAGGAGGTGATAAATCTTAAAACAGGTCACATGACTTTTAGAGCTGATGTCACTGAGGTCTCTCTTCATCTCTCCTTGATCTCTATCTTTCCTTTTGATCCTCATTCTTCCTCTTTTCCCTTTCTCTTTTTCTTTTGTCTAAATTTCTTCTTAATTTGTCTTATGCCTACCAGTATCTCTTTGGGCATTTAAATTTTTCTGCTAGTGATTTGGGTTTCTAACACTTTACCTAAAACAATATTTCAAGTAACTCTTTAGACTATTCATTTCTCAAGGCATGTCAAATAAGTTCCTCTCATGATTCCTCATACATTCCCATACTTGACAGAACCACACCTGGAGGAATGGGATTATTATTGTCTCTGTGTCACTTAGGAGCAAGTCTCTTGTGGAGGATCCTGTCTGTCCTTGGCCCTGCCCAGTTCCACACTTTTAACAGGGATGTGTATGAAGATATAGATGTCAGAATTACCAAATCTGCAGGTGACTCAAAGCCAGGAAGGATAGCTAAGACCATAGATGGCTAGCTGGAATGCTGGTATGAAATCAATAAGCTGAAATTTAAATCAGGCAGATCGATGTAAAGTTCAGTGTGTTAAATTTAAAGAGAACTGACAGAAACTCAAGTCCTGAGTGGGATTAGTTCATGTGAGCTAGATTGAAAGGGTTTGTTGTTGTCGTTGTTGTTATTGTTTATTAATTTTTTAATGTTTATTTTTGAGAGAAGGGGAGGGGCAGAGAGAAAGGGAGACACCGAATCTGAAGCAGGCTCCAGGCTCCAAGCTGTCAGCACAGAGCCCAATGCAGGGCTGGAACCCACAAACTGCAAGATCATGCACCTGAACTGAAGTTGGATGCTTAACCAACTGAGCCACCAAGGCGCCCCTAGATTGAAAGGTCTTAATTGAATATTAGCTTAGTAGAAGCCAAAGCATGAAGCAGCTGTTGAAAAGGCTAACATACTATTAGACTGTGAATCAAAAATAGAGTCCAGGTCAAAAGAAGGGATTGCCACACTGTACTGCGTGTTGTCATATCATACCTGAAACATGATTATCTATGGGGAGGTAAAATAGGTGAGATAGATGGAGGGGGAAGGACAGTGAGAGGTCAGAAAACTAGAAGAGGGTCTAAACACCATGTCAGATGAAAGTGGTGAAAAAAACTTGGCAAGTAACAAATAGGAGGAGACTTACTATCTGAAGGTCAGTGTGAGCCAGACAACAACTCAAGAGGAATGTAGCAGTAGCTAATGTTGGCTCCCATCTCTGTCCTTCCTGTGCTCCTTGTCTCTGCCCAGTTCCTTTTATCCCTTTGAGTTCTAAAATGAGTCCAGACTTCTTCCATCTCAGCCCTAGCTCTAGTACATAGATATTATCTCTCTATGACTAAAGTATGGATGAGGTTGGCTTCATGGGTATATGATTTGTGCTGTTGCACAGGAACCTGCACTTAGACAGACCCCATGCTTGGTTTAATTTTTACCTGAAATTCATAACAAGTTTTGAATAAGGGGCCTGGCATTTTCATTTTCCACTGAACCCCACAAATTATATAGCTCACTCTGGGTATAGAAAACATTCTTTTCTTCTTAGACCAATTGGAGTTTTCTAAAAGGAAGATTTACTGTCAATAGGAGGTAGCAAACAATGTCAGCTACACTGATAGCTAGAAAAGAATAAAATTTCAGATTATAAGTTAACCCCAAAGTGAACTAGAACTCAGCCCAAAAAATGTGATATTCAGAACATTTAAGGGGGTCTATAGTTTTTGGCTCCTTTCCATCTCATTTTTGGCTACCCTAAATGTTAAATTAAGATATGCATATGCTCTGAGATGGATTTTGGTTTGGCAACAAAACCAAGCTGTAGGATCTGTGATACAGACTCCGTGCCAGGAATGGGCCCTAGGTCACTGGCTTTAGCTTCCTCACCACTTATCAGTGCCCTGTTTCTTACCTCCTCCTTTTGCCTCTTTCTTCTCATTGGAGATTGGGGCTCTGGCTTCTTCACTTTGACTCCATTTACTTCCTGTTTACTAGTGAATTGAAAAGTCCAGTTACACAAATTGGGGAACCTTGTCTTCCTTGCCTATTATTGGCATCATGTAAAGTTGCCAGATTTAGCAAATGAAAGTACAGGAGGCCCAGTTAAATTAGAATTTTAGATAAACAATGGGTAAATTTTTAGTAGTTGTTCCAAATATCACATGACATCTGCTTACACTAAAAAAAGTATTTGCTGTTTAGCTGAAATTCAAATTTATTTGAACATCCTGTATTTTATCTTGGAACCCTAACATCATTAACACCCATGGATCTTGGGCCACCATCTAATTTCCTTGGTGTCCATTGTCATCTCTTCAGGTTTTTGCCTTCTGTTCTTATCTAATGCCAAATCCTGGCTCCTGCAATTTCTGCCTCCTCTCGAATTCCCATTTCAACAAGAGAGCAGAAGTGACTAACAGATTCTGAGTTTATTGAATAATCATATATGTTTCCCAATTCACATCACCAGTTCTTCTTACCTGTCCAAGTTCTCCTTCATAATTCCATTTCCAACTACCCCAGAGAAGTCACAGTTACTAAATTTTGCAACAGAGATTGTGACTGGTTCTCTCACCATTATTTCCCCAGTAGCTACTGTATTACATGGCACCCAGTGGAGTTCAATAAATATTTGTTGAATCAGTTAAGTAAAGAATAAATTCTCCATAGACTGTTAAAACAGATGGAATAAAGTGTTCTATTTTATTCTGGGGGAAGGACTAGAGCCAATAGTACTAATGCTTAGGAAAATAATTTTGGCTTCAACACCCCCCAAAATCTCCTGCCATCAGAGGTCAGGGTGGTAGTGTTGAGAAGTCAAGAGCTGCCCAACCCTGGCAATATTCAGGAGGAGACTGATTCCCTATGGCCTAGTAAGAAGTGGTTGCCATAGAGAAAATTCCTGGACTGCAGTGAGAATTGTAGATTACTTATAGCCCTCAGATTTAAGGATGCTAATGTACTCTCTCCACACATACTTTCTTTTGTTTTTTTGGTTTTTTTTTTGCACCTTGAAAGTTGCTTATGCTCTTGAATGCTGCTCTTCTGAGACCTAGGATGTATAATGGTTGCATACACATGTTAATGATGTGCCAATTAGCTTTGGTTTCAAATCTTGAAAGGCATAAAGACAAGAAAGTGATTCCTATCAATAAAAAATAAAAAGCTCTTAACTTTTCAGTTTATTTTTGATTTATATGTTTCTGTGTCTCTGTGTTGCAACGCTTTCCTTGGCCTTTTTCAAAAGGAACAGTGTAACAGCTGAAAACAAGTGACTACATGTCCATGGGGGAAATGTGTTACCCAAAAGTACAGTCACTCATGGAAACCCAAGCTAGTACTTCAACATGAAAGAAAGTATTTGTAGGCATCATAAACATAAGCATTCCCCCCAGCAACCCTGGAATCCTTACATATCCCTCCATTCTTTTAATGTTGTAATGTGAGAGAAAGAATGAGATATCTGTGGTAGTGTTGTGTTTGAGCAATGCATGGTGTTGGCGGGGCAAGGCAGGGAGATAAAGAAGTATAGGAAAGTGGAAGCAATGTGTGATATCCCTGGGGCTGGGATGGGGAGTGTGCGATGGCTTTGAATGTGTGTGTCACATGTGAAAGCTGAGTAGAGACAGTATACATGTAATTACACACTCAGTAATATTTAATGTAATACTTCTTTAAATAAAAATTAATGCTGGGGCACCTGGGTAACTCAGTGGTTGAGCCTCAGACTCTTGATTTCAGCTCAAGTCATGGTCTTACTGTCCATGGGATCAAGCCCTTCATTGGACTCTGTGCTGACAGTATGGAGCCTGCTTGAGATTCTCTCTCTCCCTTTCTCTCTCAATAAATAAATAAACTTAAAAAAATTAATGCTTTGGGTGAGGAACATGTTTTAAAGTTAGATAACAGTGGGGACGCCTGGGTGGCTCAGTCGGTTGGGTGTCCAACTCTTGATTTCGGCTCAGGTCATGATCCCAGGGTTGTGGGGTCAAGCTCTGTGTCAGGCTCTGCACTTGGCAGTGTGGAACCTGCTTGGGGTCCTCTCTCTCCTCTCTCTGCCTTTCCCCAGCTCATGCTCTCTCTCTCTCTCTCTCTCCAAAGACATAAATAAACATTTAAAAAACAATGATGAATGTTATGGTATGTGAATTTCATCTCAGTAAAGCTTTTGGTAAAAAGGTTAATACAAAGATCATGACCTGAACCAAAATCAAGAGTTGGACCCTTAACAGAATGAGCTACCCAGGCGCCCCACCATTAAACAACTTTTAAAAGCCTCTTCAGATATTCTTGTTTTAAAAAATCTTTTGGGGGGTGCCTGGGTGGCTCAGTCAGTTAAACATCCGACTTGGGCTCAGGTCATGGTCTTGCTGTTCATGAGTTCAAGCCCCACATTGGGCTCTCTGCTGTCAGCAGAGACCACTTCAGATCCTCCGTCTCCCTCTCTCTGCCTCTCCCCCACTCACACTCCTGGGCTCTCTCAAAAATAAATAAACATTAAATCCAACCCTTTTTTTTCTAATGTTTATTTTTGAGAGAGGGAGACAGACCATGAGTGGAGGAGGGGCAGAGAGAGACAGTGACACAGAATCTGAAGCAGGCTCCAGGCACTGAAATGTCAGCACAGAGTCCAACGCGGAGATCAAACCCATAAGCTGTGAGATCTTGACCGGAGCCAAAGTCTGATGCTCAACCAACTGAGCCAGCCAGGCACCCCTAGTGTCCAACTCTTGACCTCAGCTCAGGTCTTAATTTTGAGGTCATGAGTTCAAGCTCCACATTGGGCTCCATGCTGGGCATGGAGCCTACTTTAAAAAAAAAAAAAAGTTGCTTAATGTGTTCTGTGTGTTGTAATCTCTCCTCCCTACAAGGTCCTGCTCTTAAATAAAATCTGTGTGTATGCATGAGATTTGTGTGGAAACCAATGAAGGAACCGAATTTCATGTACAGATTGACCTGCTCAGAATGGAAAATGAGACAGAAGAGGCCGAAGTCCGGTATGTAGGAAAGACCATGAGATGTAAGCCTCCTAGACTGTGCCAAAACTTTAGAAAGGGTCCTGAACTTGTGCTGGCCATGGAATTAGGACAATTCAGTGAGTTCTATGTATATCTCAAAGATCAAGGAGGCCACATCTGAGAATCAGGTTAAGTCTGTTAAACAGGATTAAATCTTATTTGGAAGGCCCTTGTGAGCCCAGTATGAGTGGGGAGAATCTTGCCATACATTCTACTTACATCTGAAAGGGCCTTTGGAAGAGAGAACTGCCTCAATAGACTCAGTTTAAATATTTGGGGCCCAATTCTCTAAGGCTCATACTTACATTTATTACTTGACACATTTCAAGGGGTTATTCACCCTCAAGATATTAGAATATGTATTAAGCTCAAGATCCCAGCTAGATAACCACATTTCTTATTTTACTAACAGATGTTCCATCCTGAGAGCAGATGTTTACAATATACCATGTGTATATGATTCTCTTCTTTCTATCTTAAAGGTTTCCCATTGAAAATGATAGTTGAGTATGAACAATGACAGTCCCTATATAGTTTCATAGCACTCAAGAAGCATGAAGATAACTGTCTACTGGCTTTTCTCTACTTGTTTCTTATAAATAAACCACTTTTCCCCCTAGAACTTTACGATTATAACCTATTCTGTTTTACGGTGGGCAAGCCTCAAAAAGAGACCCACGCTGACCCAAATCAGAAACTCCAGAGCTAGATGTCCAGGCATCAGTATTTTTTTTAAAGCTTTCCTGGTTTTTCCAATGTTTTGCCTTAGTTGCAAATTGCAGGAACTGTGTTTAGAGGCATGTGTATTTTGAAAAATTCTCATCCCCTCCTACCATATTTAATTCTATGGCTTGAATAACTAATTATGTAATACTTCCTATGTTTTTTCCCTCACTATCACTTGTGAAAAGCACAACCTAAGGAATGAGAATTTAGAAAACAATATATTAATCCCAAGTAGCCTGATCATTTCATTCCTAATAATAATAATTTGAATTACTCCATTGATACTTCATTTTTAAATTCATTCCTTTGTTCATTAGCTCCATGCATTATTAAGCACCCATTATGTTCCCATAGTCTTCTAAGCACTGGTGACAAAAACAAAAATGAACAAGATATACTCCTTGCTCTCAGGAAAAATTGACAAGTCAGTAGGCAATTACAATATAGTATGAGGCAGGTTAATGAGAGAGCAAGCACATGGAATGCTGGGTGCCCATTGAAGTGCATTTAACTGAATCTTGAAGGTTAAGAAAGTTTAGAAAGTATTGTCTAAGCTGAGACTCAGTGGATGAGAAGGACTTAATCCGGATGTAAAGACACAAGAGAAGAGCAGTGCAAAGGCCAGAAGAAAAACAAGATGAACCCAACCAAAGAACTCTCAAAGATCCACATGTAGTTGAGCAGGACTACAGCTTAAAATTCAAGGAGGGCAGTGATTAAAGATGGGGCTGAACAGATAAGCAAAAGTCAGATTATGAAGGACTCTGTCCATCATGTTAAAGAGTTTAGACTTTATCTAGGTGGGATATCACAGAAAGAGTTTTTAAAAATCAGAGTGACTAAAATTGAAAATATTGACAACACCAAGAACTGATAAGGATGTGAAGTAACTGGAATTCTTATATACAATACCTACTAATGCACCACAATCCAGCGGTTCCACTGTACGTTATGTACCAACAGAAATTAGTGCTTGTATCAACCAAATGATATACACAAAAATGTTCAAACAGTTTTATTTATAATATCTAATATCTAAACCCTGAAGATGACCCAAATAGCTGTCAACACTAAAAACGGTAAATAAATTGAGGTGTATTCATAGAATGAAGTACTACATAGCAATAACCATTCATAGCAATAATACATAGCAATAATCAGTTCAACCTACTGAATGACATAGGCACCCCCACTTATATGGGTTTTTAAAGTAGGCAAAACTGGGATGCTTGCTGGGTGGTTCAGTCGGTTGAACATCTGACTCTCGATTTTGGCTCAGGTCATGATCTCAGGGTTGTGAGATTGGGCCCTGTGTTGGGCTCTGCACTGACAGCACGATGCCTGCTTGGGATTCTCTCTCTCCCTCTCTCTCTCTGCTCCTCCCCATCTTGCACACTCACACATACGCTTTCTCTGAAAATAAATAAACATGAAAACAAAGCTAAAGTCAGCAAAACTAATCTGTGGGACAGCAATCAGAATAGTTGTTACCTTGGAGATGGAGCATGACTCAAGTGGGGACATGTGGGAGTGCCAGAATATTCTATATCTTGATCTGGTATACACAATTGAAAATATATCAATTCATATATTTAATATTTGGGCACTTTATGAGGTTACACCTCTCACTTTGGGCACTTTTACTAAGTCAACACCTTTATTAAGTAATGCCTCAATAAAAATTAAAAACCAGAAGGGCACCTGGGTGGCTCATTTGGTTAAGCGTCTGACTTCAGCTCAGGTCATGATCTCATGGTCTGTGGGTTCAAGCCTTGCATCAGTCTCTGTGCTGACAGCTCAGAGCCTGGAGCCTGCTTTGCATTCCGTGTCTCCCTGTCTCTCTCTGCCCCTCCCCTGCTCACAGTCTCTCTCTCTCTCTCTTTCTCTCTCTCTCTCTCTCTCAAAAATAAACATTAAAAAAGGGGGGGAATGACATAACAAGATTTGCATTTTAGAGTGGCCACTGTCGTTGTAGAATGGACTGGAAGCAAGAATAAAAATTAGGAATAATGTCAGTAAGAGAGCAGTGGCCTGAAATACAAAATGGATCAATTGTATACATAAAAGGTAAGGAAGAGCGTGCTTGGTATTTCCTATGTGTGTGGTGGATGAGGGAGAAGGAAAGGAAGTGTGAAGAATGATTCAGAAGATTCTGGTTTAGGCAACAGAATGGATGGTGATGACATTCACTGAGAGAGCGAGAGAGCACAGAGGTGGAGCAAACTTTAGGTCATATTTAGTAAATGAGAAAAGGTCTGGGAAGGAGAATGGGGTGTGGCCAAGGCAGGCCATCCACTCTTTCCAGCTGGTCTGATGAGAGGGTCATAATCTCAATTTGAGTCACCAGCATTTGGTTAGCACTGGAAGGACCGGCTCCAGCCAGTCAGAGTGGTTGAGGGAGATATTAGGAGCCTCTCTTACCTCATGAATAGGAATTTGTGGTTTGCAAGCAAAGCATGTGAAAAATAAAGATGGGTTTAGAGCAATGGGCCTCAAGTTTCCAAGATGCCAGAAAATGAAAAAGTAAAGGCAGATAATGCCAAAGGAAATAAATATGCAGAACTTCTTCAGACATATGATGAGGAACACAGATCTTGAGTCTTTGAGAATGAGTTTATGCACTTGGTTGGAATGAGGGTTGAGGGGAGGCACAAGGGCTCTAGGCCCAAACAAACACAGGTTCAAACCCCACCTCCACTACTTATTTGCATTGTGATTGAGGGCAAGCCAATTAAACATCCCAGGCCTGAGGTTTAAATAATTTCATATATGTGGAAGAAGTTAATTCATTATGGGCATTAAATATATGGATTTCCCTTTCTTCTTCTTTTTTTTTTTTTTTAATTTTTTTTTTTAATGTTTATTTATTTTTGAGACAGGGAGAGACAGAGCATGAACGGGGGAGGGTCAGAGAGAGAGGGAGACACAGAATCTGAAACAGGCTCCAGGCTCTGAGCTGTCAGCCCAGAGCCCGACGGGGGGGCTCGGACGCGGGGCTCGAACTCACGGACCGCGAGATCATGACCTGAGCCGAAGTCGGGCGCTTAACCGACTGAGCCACCCAGGCGCCCCTTCTTTTCTTTCTTTTTTTTTTTTTTTTTTTTTAAACTGAGCTGAATCCTCAGCAGCTTTTTTTTTTAAGTTTATTTATTTTTGAGACAGAGAGAGACAGAGCATGAACGGGGGAGGGGCAGAGAGAGAGGGAGACACAGAATCGGAAGCAGGCTCCAGGCTCTGAGCCATCAGCCCAGAGTCCGACTCGGGGCTGGAACTCACGGACCGCGAGATCGTGACCTGAGCTGAAGTCGGACGCTTAACCTACTGAGCCACCCAGGCGCCCCCCTTTCTTCTGTTTTTAAACTATTTATTTATTTATTTGTTTATTTAGAGAATGAACAGGGAAGGCACAGAGAAAGAGAGGGAGAGACAGAATCCCCAGCAGGCTCCCTGCTCAGCAAGGAGCCCAATATGGGGCTTGATCTCATGACCATGAGATCACAACCATGAGATCACGACCTGAGCCAAAATCAAGAGTTGGATACTCGACTGACTGAGCCACCCAGGCACCCACCCTTTCTTCTTATTATGGACAAAGGGTTTCCAGTTAAATTTATATAAAAAGTCCCAAAGGGCAAAATGGCCTACTCAGACCACTTCACCAGATACCACTGTGCCTTCTGTTCATTGATTTTCAAAATCCTATTCTGCAGCCTTTTCTAATTGTGTGAAGTAATCATCCTCTCCCTGTAATGCATGGTATATATAAAAAAAGTAATCCTTAAGCACTACAGGAGGTGTCTTTATTCTTGTCCATTCCATCTCTGATATTCCATCTTTCTCTTCCTATAATGCTGTTGAAGATTGTTATACAGGACTCAGAGATTGAATACTTGGCCTTATTACTATAGTTTAAAATATAAATTTGACAAAGGTATTAATTAGGATTAGTTTGGTGGCATTAAACTAAATGCCCTAAAACAAGGATGGCTCAAAAATGCAGAAATGTGTTTTTTTTTTTTTTATTTTTTTAATGTTCGTTTATTTTTGAGGACAGAGACAGAGTGTGAGCGGGGGAGGGGCAGAGAGAGAGGGACACACAGAATCCGAAGCAGGCTCCAGGCCCTCTGAGCTGTCGGCACAGAGCCCGATAGAAACGTATTTCTTGTAAAAGAAGCCTGAAGGTAGGCATTCCTGGGGTAGCTCAGCAATAATCTCATAATGTAAGGGCTTCAAGCCACTATATTTCTGTCTGCCTTATTAGCACATGGCTACCATCCCTGGGGTACCTCATGGTTGAGGATGGCAGCTGGAGCAGCAGGCATCTTCTCTTAGTTGCAGGCCAGAAGGAAGAGAAAAGGCATAAGGGCAATAAAAGGCCACTTCCACAGGGGGCAGTCTTCTTTATGTGGTCTTTATGAAAATTTCACAAAACATTCCAGTTTACATTTCATTGACCAAAACTAGCTGCAAGGGAAGCGGGAAAAAACATAGTTCCACGTGGCAAGATGCCCAGACAAAAGTCCAGATTCTGTTACTAAGGAGGGAGGGAAGAATTCATGTTGAGGTAGGCAACTTGTACTCTCAGGGATTTCATTCATCCAAAAAATATTTATTGTATGACTCTGTTTATTAGGCACCAGACCCTATTCCAAGCATTAGGATTTCATCAGGGGAAAAAAAAAAAAGTTCTGTCTTCACATAACCCACATTCCAGTGGAATAATAATTGGTAACATTTATTAAGTGAATACTATATGCAAGACATGGTTTTAAGTATTTTATTTGTATTTATTTGATATTTGCAACAATCCTTTGGGGTATGTGCCATCACTATCCATATTTTGTAGATTAAAAAAAATAACCTAAGCACAGAGTTAATAATTTGGCAAGTTAGTAACTTGCCCAAATTGATATGTCATAATTGGTAGATCCAGGATTTGAATTCAGTCTAACTCCAGAATGAATGCTTTTAATCTCTATACTATATTGCTTCTCCTCAATGTTTTCATATGCTTAATTTGCATTCTCTCTTGGGCATAAATAATTACATATATGTTTTGTGGGCACAAAATAGTTGGGCCCAATCCTCCCTCTTTTTTGTTCTGGTCATGAGGCATTGGAAGGGGGGATGGCTGGCTATCCATTCTACCAGGAGTGAATGGGAGAAAGTCACCATATACAGGACCTAGGAAATCATTGGGCTGCTTATCAATTTAGAGTGCTGCTCAGATGCAATAGTAAGTAGAAAGTGCCCTCTTTTTTAAAAGCTTTGACTTGAATTAGAGTCAGTGATGGCATCACTAGTTGTCAATCCAGAACCCTGGACATCATTTCTGACTCTACCCACTATTTCACATCCACATATAATCAATTAGCCCTTTTGTTTGAACCTTCTAAATACTTGTAGAACTTGACAGCTTATTTTCTTCATCTCTGTTGTCACATTTCCAAATTCATGGCATTATCATGTGTCTGTGTAATTCAGTACCCACATATATGGTGTCCCTGCCTCCAATGGAGCCCTCTTGGGTCCACACTCCACATTGTAGCCTGGGGACTTAATAACCACAGCTGGTTACATTCTTAAAACCCTTCTTAAAACCCTTCAGTAATTCTACTTTATCCTCAGAATAATAGCCAGACTCTTAACCTGACTTACAGAGTCTTTAAATTCCAAAGCAGACTGAAGACTGTTGCAAGCTGGGTTTCCCCCAGGAAGCAGCCCGGATTCAAGAGGAGGAGAATTAGACTCTACCTCTCAAAAAGAAGGGAAGCAGAGAATCCATGGCCATCTTTAATCTACCACAGATGCCTAATAGGTATCTCAGTTGTAACACATCCAAACAAAACTCTTAATTTCCTCTCCAAATCTATTCCTTGTGGTGATTACCATCCCAGTAAATTGGACCACTATTCACTCAGTTACTCAGGGTCCATATCTTAGAGCCATCTGTGACTGTATTCTTTCTCTCATACTCTGTATCTTATTTATTAGCAAATCCTGTTAGCACCACCTTCAAAATACATCCTAAATCTAATTACTTACTCTCTTCACCTCCATTGTTTCTGCTGTCATAGAATCTATATTTTAATGGAGCAGGCAAGTAATAAAATATATATATACCCTAATACAATTCCATACAGCCTTTTCCTGGACTACATTAATAGTCTTCCAACTGGATCATTAGCTTCCATTCTCATTCTCATGGACTCTTCACTATACAATATCCAGAGAGATCCTATTAAAGTCATATCAAAATCATGTCACCCACGTACTCATAATGTTCCAGTGGCTTCAAATCTCAAAGCCAAATCCAAAATCCTTACTTTGACCATCAGAGCTTTGTTTTGTCTGGACCCTGGCCCTCACTCTAACCAATTTCCTACCTTTCTTCCCTTCACTCACTATACTCCAGCCCCACTGGCTTATGTGCTCTTCCTCCAAGAAGCCAAAAGTGCTCCTCTGCAGGGCCTTTGCACTTTGCACTAAATGGATCTCTCCTTCCTTACACGCATACATTGTTTACTTCCTCACTTTGTTCAGTTCTTTGCTCAAATGTCATCTCTTCAGAGGAGCCCTCTCTACTACTGCAGAAATATTTACTCTTTATCCCCTCTCCCACACTGTACTATTTATGTATTTACTTGTATTGCCTGCCTGCTCTTAGAATACAGCCTCTGTAAGAACAGAAACTAAGTAATTTTGTTCACTGCTATTTCTCTATCACTAAAAACAGTGCTATCACATAATGGGTGCTCAATAAATATTTGTTAAATGAGTGAATAAATAAATGTGCTTAGTCTGCCAACATGTTAGATGATCCAACAGCTAGAGCCAGAAGAGGGTATTCAATAAAATCTTGAGAGTAATGTGGCTCAGTGTGGAGCAGCGCCTTCCCTAATATTAATAATGAGGAGATTCTATTGCAAATCAAAGAAAGGTATAAAACTTGTGAATCTGCTTCTCATTTATTCTCTTCTAGGGATCTAACAATAGTCCCTCTTGGAAGAATTATGAATTGCCAACATTAATACAACGACTTTCCTTTTATTCCTTCTTTAGGATATTAGATTATTTCCTATCTCTTTTTGGCATATACATTTTATAGTCCTCTGACAGGATTCCAGTTCTACTGATAAAGACAAATATATGTACCCTACCTAAGTTTGCTTGGTAATATAAACCATGGATAAATCATCAGGGCCCATGTACAAGATGAGCTGGTCAAGGTGATAGGAGGACATAGATGTAAGAAGAGATTGGGAAAGTTACTGTAATATAGGAGGTTATAAATGCTGGTAAAAAACTCCCTTTCCTAATCAGTCTTAAGATGTAACCTAACTCCCATTGTACCATGTATGCTAGGTGGTTAAATATCCCAATTAACATAAAAAAAATGTTAAATTCTATCTTCTTGAAACACTAAAAGCAATTTGAGTACTAGCAGAAATTGTCAAAATTAATTTTGTCAGAGCTCTGTAAATTAACCAAAGACCTATAACCATCTGAGGAGACTTTATTCAAGAAGAAATAGGTTATCTGATTAGACCTGTAACAAGTAAAGATATCACAATAACAAAAAAGAAAAAAAAAACTTACCTAGAAGAAAAACCCAAACCCAGATGGCTTCACTAGTGAATTCTACTAAACATTTAAAGAAGAACACAGATCCCTCAAAAATTTTTTAAAAATTAGAAGTGGAGGGAATACTTCCCAGCTATTCTATGAGGCCATATTATCAATACCAAAAACAAAGACATTGTAAGAAAGTAAAACTACAGACCAACATCACTTATGAATATAGGCCTAAAAATCTTCAACAAAATACTAGCAAACTGAATCCAGCAATATCTAAAGAGGGTTATACAACATGACCAAGTGGGATTTATTCCAAGAACACAAGGTTGGTTTAACATCTTAAAATCAATCAATACTGATAGATTAAAGTACTGATAGAATAAAGGGCAGAAACTATATGATCCTTTTAGTAGATGCAGAAAATGTATGTGACAAAACACAGCACTTTTTTATGATAAAAATATTCAACAATTTGGAAATATAAAGGAACTTTCTCAACCCAGTAAAATCCACAGCTAACATAATTAGTGGTGAAGGACTGAAAGTTCCCCCCAATAATCAGTTACAAAACAATGATTTCTGATTTTTCCAGTTCTATTCACATTATACTAGAGGTTCTGGCTAGGGCACTTGGGCAAGAAAAAGAAATAAAAGGTACTCAGATTGAAAAGAAAGAAGTAAAACTATTTCTATTGGAAAATCATTATCTTCTGTGTAGAAAATCTTAATGAGCCACAAAGAAGCCATTAGAACTAATAAAACAAGTTTAGTAAGGCTTTGGGATACAGGATCATTATATAAAAATCTATTGTATTTCTGTACACTAGCAATGAACAATCCATAAATGAAATTAAGAAAATATTCCATTTATAATAGCATCAAAGAGAATAAAATACTTAGGAATAAATTTAAGAAAGGAAAAGGTACGACCTGTGCACTGAAAACTAGAAAACATTGTTGAGTGAAATTAAAGATGACCTAAGTAAATGGAAAGTCATCCCATCATGAATCAGAAGACTTACTATTATTATAATAGTAATGCAACCCCTACCAATATCCCAGCTGTCTTTTTTGCAACAATTGACAAACTGATCCTAAAATTCATATTAAAATTCAAGAGCCAACCAAAACAATCTTGGAAAAGAACAAATTTGGAGAACACATACATCTGAATTTCAAACTTACTGCAACTCTACAGTGATGAAGACCATATGGGACTGGCAATAGAATCGAGATTCTAAAAATAAATCCATACATTGTTGGTCAACTGTTTTTCAATAAACATGCCAAGACCATTCAAGGGGGAAGAATCATCTTTTAAACAAATGGTGACAGGACAACTGGATATCCATGTATAAAAGAATGAAGTTGGACCCCTATCTCACATCATATAAAAATCAATTTTAAGAAATTAATTCAGGGGCGCCTGGGTGGCTCAGTCAGTTAAGCGGCCGACTTCGGCCCAGGTCATGATTTCACGGTCCGTGAGTTCGAGCCCTGTGTTGGGCTCTGTGCTGACAGCTCAGAGCCTGGAGCCTGTTTCAGATTCTGTGTCTCCCTCTCTCTGACCCTCCCCCGTTCATGCTCTGTCTCTCTCTGTCTCAAAAATAAATAAATGTTAAAAAAAATTAAAAAAAAATTAATTCAAATTGGATCAAAGACCTAAATATAGGAACTAAAACCATAAAACTCTTAGAAGAAAATGGGGGAGTAAACTTTGTGACATTGAATTAGTCAATGGTGTCTTTGATATGATACTAAAGCACAAGAGACAAAAGAAAAAATAGATGAATTGGACCATTAAAATGAAAAGTTTTTGTTTCAAAGGACACCGTCAAGAAAGGAAAAAGAAGAACCCTCAAAATGGGATGTTTGCAAATCATATATCTGATAAGGGGTTTGTATCTAGAATATATAAAGAACTCTTACAACCTAATAATAAAAAGATAAAAACCCAATTAAGAATCAACAAGGGATTTTAACAGACATTTCTCCAAAGAATGTATACAAATGGCCAATAAACACATGAAAATATGTTCACCATCTGTCTTAGTCTATTCAGGTGGCTAAAACAAAGTACACAGACTTTGTTTATAAACAACAGGAAATTATTCCTCACAGTTCTGGAGGCCAGGAAGTCCAAAATCAAGGTACCAACTTGGTCATGTTCTGTTGAGAACCTTCTTTGTGGTTCATAGCTGGCACCTTTGACTGTGCCCTCACATGGTAGAAGGGGCCGGGGAGCATTGTGGGATCTCTTTTAAAAGAGCTGTAATCCTGTTGATGAAGACTTCATCCTCATGGCCTACTCACCTCCCAAAGGCCCCACTTCTTAATAACATCATCTCTGGGGGTTGGTATTTCAATATATGAATTTTAGGTGGTCACAAACATTCAGGTTAAAGAATTTTGAGGTAGACATGTTTTTATTTCTCTTGGATACAAACCTAGGAGTGTTGAGTTGTGTGGTAACTAACTTTTTGAGGAAGTGCCAGACTGTTTTCTAAAATGGCTGCACCATTTGACCATCTCACCAGCAATATAAGTGGGCTTCCATTTTCCCACATCCTCACCAAAACTTGGTATAGTCATATCAGTAAGTGTGAAATGGTATCTCATTACAGTTTTGATTTGCATTTCCTTAGTGTCTAATGTTTCTATGATCTGAATGTGATTTCAGTTCAATGATTTTTGGTATATTCACAGAGTTGTGCAACTATTATTATCTAACTTCAGGACATTTTCATCATTGCAGAACGAAATCCCAGACTCATTAGAAGTCATTCCCCACCTCCCCCTCCCTCCAGCCCATGGCAACCACTAGTTTAATTCCTGTCTCTATAGGTTTACCTATTCTGGCTGTTTCATTAAAATAAAAGTATGCGGGGGGGCGCCTGGGTGGCTCAGTTGGTTGAGCGTCCGACTTCAGCTCAGGTCACGATCTCACGGCCCGTGAGTTCGAGCCCCGCGTCGGGTTCTGGGCTGATGGCTCAGAGCCTGGAGCCTGCTTCTGATTCTGTGTCTCCCTCTCTCTCTGCCCCTCCCCTGTTCATGCTCTGTCTCTCTCTGTCCCAAAAATAAATAAACGTTAAAAAATAAATAAATAAATAAAAATAAAATAAAATAAAATAAAAGTATGCGGGGCGCCTGGGTGGCTCAGTCGGTTAAGCCTCTGACTTCAGCTCAGGTTGTGATCTCGCCATTCACAAGTTCGAGCCCCATGTCGGGCTCTGTGCTGACAGCTCAGAGCCTGGAGCCTGCTTCAGATTCTGTGTCTCCAAATTCTGCCCCTCCCCCACTCATGTTTTCTTTCTTTCTCTCTCTCTCTCTCTCAAAAGGAAGGAAGGAAGGAAGGAAGGAAGGAAGGAGGGAGGATGGGAGGGAGGGAGAGAGAAAAACTCAGTGTAGTGGGTATTGTGGTTATCTCTCCAATTCTATTTTTCCCCATTCATTACATAGCTGCTATACAGTTAGGGTGTGATTATCCATACTATCAGCTTCAGTGGGTCCTGATTTGACCATTCTAGTCTTTTTGCCACAGCATAAACCAGTGAGCAAGTGGCATCAGGGTTTTTGTTAAGTGGGTATGAATGAATAACATTTTCTTTCTTCTTGCACATGAAGGGAAAACTGTGAGGTACAGGCAACTGTTAGCAGCCATCTTACACCATGAGAGAAGTCAGCTAGAAGACAAACCTGACACACTGAGAAGGAGAAAGCCAAGACTATCACAAAAAAATGGATCAAAAGCCCTAATGGAGCCTTGCCTGACTCCTGTGTCTTTTAAGTTGTGACTTAATGTCTTGTGCCACATGACAGATTTGCCTAGGACAAGTCTCAGCTTACAGAAATTCTCCTAGCCTGATTGGTAATAGTGCTCCTTGCTTTCTGGAAAGGGTCCTGATTTAGACAATCATTTATATAGTCAATTCCCTATAACTGAATTTTCAATTACATATCCAGTTAAATTTAATAGTTAGTCAAGGCCAACTGTTTCTCAGATTGTGCCCATTCACACTGTTTCCTGGCTGGCTCTCAGCAAGATCCCTCCGGTTATTCAGTTATTTAAAATACTTGGAATCACGTAGGAACAACAGAAGACATCTTGCTTTCCTCTCACTTTACCTGGTGGTCTCTTAAATTCTTTTTTCAGGACCCAGGACTTCTCCGTGAAGTCTTTCTAGACTTTCCTAAATAAATGTAATCATTCCCAGTCCCAAACAATTCTCCTCATACCTCTTTATCAACACTTTTAACATCGCATGCAATGATCTGTTTTCATGTTTATCTTTCGTAGCCAACTATGAGCGTCTACTGAAAAAACAATTACATCAATTTTAAGTTTGTATCCAAAGCACAAGAACAATGTGCTCCTGGAACATAGTTTCTTTTGAAATTTGTTGAGGACTAGAAAAGGAAAAGAAATGACTAAATAGGAAAGCAGTTCGTTTACCTTGTCATCTTAACAATCTTGTTCATATAATTTTGCTCAGTATTTTCCACTGTACAGTGACTGGCCCTTAATGATATCTCCCAAACCCAAATGATTATAAAATAATTAAAATGGGCAATTGAATTTAGGGATGAGCTTAGTAAAGAAAAGGCCTCAATAGTTGTTTCTATTTCCTTGAGTTGCACAATGGGCTATTTCATGCTTCTTCACACTTGAGATAATACTTCAAATTTATGCCCACAATAGGGGTGGCTGGGTGGTTCAGTCAGTTAAGCATCCAATTCTTGGTTTCTGCTCAGGTCATGATCTCACAGTTTCATGAGTTCAAGCCCCACAAAGGGCTCAAGATGGCAGTGCAGAGCCTGCTTGGAATTCTCGGTCTCCTTCTCTCTCTCTGCCCCTCCCCCACTTGCACTGTCTCTGTCTCTCTCAAAATAAATAAATAAACTTGAAAAAATTTATGCCCACAACAAAATAAAGATTTAAAAATAATCTGTTAGGATTTTTGAACCATAAAATTGGTAGGATGGAAGGAGGGCTCATCTTCACAAATTCATTCTTAGTTTGTTGCTCATTCATGCAGTGGTTGTAATCTTTTTGAAAAAGAAAATTCTGACCTTAAAAAAAAACCCAGGTATATATGTTGTCATGTAAACTGACATGTTGTTGTCTGAAAACTTCATCTTCTGTTAATCCTGATATCCTGATGGCATTTTTAAAAAAATGTTTATTTGTTTTTGAAAGAGAGAGAGCATGAGGAAGGGACAGAGAGAGGGGGACAGAAGATCTAAAACAGATTCTGTGCTGACAGCAGAAAGCAGATGCAGGGCTTGAACTCATGAACTGAACTGTGAGATCATGACCTGAGCCAAAGTCAAACCCTCAACCAACTCAGCTACCCAGGCCCCCCATCCTGATGCATTTCATTCTAAGTATTTTCAAGGTATTTATTACCCAAAAAAATATTAACACTTATTCAATATCACTGTTTCTTACATGTCAGAAGGCCCCATGTATATCTAAATACCTTTTGTTTTAATGTTTATTTATTTATTTTGGGAAAGGGAGAGAGAGTGAGAGAGCACTGCATGCGTGTGAGCAGAGGAGGGGCAGAGAGAGAAAGGGAGAGAGAGAGAATCCCAAGCAGGCTCCAGGCTGTCAGTACAGGACAGAGCTTGAGCTCACAATGGTGAGATCATGACCTGAGCCAAAATCAAGAGCTAGATACAAACGACTGAGCCACCCAGGCACCCTTAAATACCTTTTTAATCTTATTCTTCGCTTGGTATAATATTATATTTCAAGGCCTGAAATAAAAGGAATTTATTCATGGAATAAAAGTTTGTTTGCTCTTTATTAACTAATTATATCTTTCCTATTGCATGCAATTGTCATCTAATTGCATTTGTTTCTGATTGACTAAACTAGTTATGTTGGCAAGAAAATGAGATCAGTAGGATATTCTTATTTGTGTAATAAGCAAGGATTGTTATATGCTTGTATTACAGACAGGCTGATTTGCTAAAAAAAAAATCCTTATGGGAATAGTTAATTTTAATTTTTTTTCATAGTTAAAAACAGTAGAAGGAGAAATGGAGAAGACCAAGTTAGTGATCTATATGAAATTAAAATGAATGAACTCTATTAAAGAATAATAATAAAACTTTCATAGAATTTCATGTGCTTGGAACTGTTCTAAGTATTTAAAATACATGAACTTTATGGGGCGCCTGGGTGGCGCAGTCGGTTAAGCGTCCGACTTCAGCCAGGTCACGATCTCGCGGTCCGTGAGTTCGAGCCCCGCGTCGGGCTCTGGGCTGATGGCTCGGAGCCTGGAGCCTGTTTCCGATTCTGTGTCTCCCTCTCTCTCTGCCCCTCCCCCATTCATGCTCTGTCTCTCTCTGTCCCAAAAATAAATTAAAAAAAAAAAAAAAAAACGAAAAAAAAAAATAAAATACATGAACTTTAATCCTCACAACACAGGTCGTAGAGCTAGTAAACGGTAGAACCGGGATTCAAACCCGGCCACTTTGACGTTCACAGTGTATGTGCTTAACTGATAGTCTACACTGAATCCTAAAACAAAGCATTCTTAAGATGAAAGGTATTTTGTAGAGATCCTAAACTCAGGTGATCCAGGTTATCTCAACAGCCTTTGCTCCGTAGTAAAAGTTAAATTCACATTTTTCTTACATTGTTAATACTATGAAATAATACCAGAAGAAGCAGATTTTATTGGTATTTCCCTGAATTATTTTATGAGAAGAAAGCACTTATGAAAAAAGACTGTTCTTTTTAATTCTTCTACTAGTTTTTGCTCTCCTAGGTGAATTGTTCTGAAATGACAACATATTTTACGAAATTCCTCTTAACTGAAGCAAAAGATGTGGTAAAAGAGCAAGATGTTTAAATTGCCAGTGTCTCTAGGCATAAAATACATGACCTATTCTTAATATCCTCTTCTGTACCTTCAACGGTGAAATTCACCTATATAGAACATTGGTTTCCAAACTAAATAGTGCTAAACAAAAATCCACTTTACAATCAGAACCGTGAGAATTGTTTTTATGGGTTTTTGTTGTTGGTTAGATTTTTACTGTTGGTGGTGGTGGTTTGGGGTTTGTTTGTTTGTTTGTTTAGTTTTTGTTTTGTTTGTTTTTTACCTGTCAAATTCAGAATCTTTCTTTTTTTATGAATATAATTTATTGTCAAATTGGCTTCCATACAACACCCAGTGCTCATCCCAACAAGTGCCCTCCTCAATGCCCATCACCCATTTTACCTCTCCCCATCTCCACCATCCACCCTTAGTTTGTTCTCTGTATTTAATAGTCTCTTGTGGTTTGCTTCCCTCCCTCTCTGTTTGTATCTATTTTTTTCCCCTTCCCTTCCCCCATGGTCTTCTGTTAAGTTTCTCAAGATCCACATATGAGTGAAAACATATGATATCTGTGCTTCTCTGACTGTCTTATTTCACTCAGCATAATACCTTCCAGTTCCATCCACGTTGCTGTGAATGGCATGATTTCATCCTTTCTCATTGCCAAGTAGTATTCTATTGTATATATAAACCACATCTTCTTTATCCATTCATCAGTTGATGGACATGTAGGCTCTTTCCATAATTTGGCTATTGGTGAAAGTGCTGCTATAAACATTGCGGTACATGTGCCCCTATGCATCAGCACTCCTGTATCCCTTGGGTAAATTCCTAGAAGTGCTATTGCTGGGTCATAGGGTAGCTCTATTTTTAATTTTTTGAGACACTGTTTTCCAGAGTGGCTGCATCAGTTTGCCTTCCTACCAAAAGTGCAAGAGGGTTCCCATTTCTCCACATCCTCGCCAGCATCTATAGTTTCCTGATTTGTTCACTTTAGCCACTCTGACCAGTGTGAGATGGTATCTCAGTGTAGTTTTGATTTGTATTTCCCTGATGATGAGTGACATTGAACATCTTTTCATGTGTCTGTCGGCCATCTGGATGTCTTCTTTGGAAAAGTGTCTATTCATGTCTTGTGACCATTTCTTCACTGGATTATTTGTTTTTTGGGTGTTGAGTTTTGTAAGTTATAGATTTTGGATACTAGCCCTTTTTCCGATATGTCATTTGCAATTATCTTTTCCCATTCCACCAGTTGCCTTTTAGTTTTGTGATTGTTTCCTTTGCAGTGCAGAAGCATTTTAGCTTGAACATCCCAGTAGTTCATTTTTGCTTTTAATTCCCTTGCCTTTGGAGATGTGTCGAGTAAGAAATTGCTGTGGCTGAGGTGAAAGAGGTTGTTGCCTGCTTTCTCCTCTAGGGTTTTGATGGTTTCCTGTCTCATATTTAGGTCTTTCATCCATTATGAGTTTATTTTTGTGTATAGTATAAGAAGGTGGTCTAGTTTCATTCTTCTGCCTGTTGCTGTCCAGTTCTCCCAGCACCATTTGCAAAGAGACTGTCTTTTTTCCACTGGATGCTCTTTCCTGCTTTGTCAAAGATTAGTTGGCCATACATTTGTGCATCCAGTTCTGGGTTCTGTATTCTATTTCATTGGTCTATGTGTCTGTTTTTGTGCCAATACCATACTATCTTGATGATTACAGCTTTGTAGTAGAGGCTAAAGTCCAGGATTGTGGTGCCTCCTGCTTTGGTTTTCTTTTTCAATATTACTTTGGCTATTTGGGGTCTTTGGTGGTTCCATACAAATTTTAGGATTGTTTTTTCTAGCTTTGAGAAGAATGCTGGTGCAATTTTGATTGGGATTGCATTGAATGTGTTGATTGCTTTGGCTAGTATTGACATTTTAACAATATTCTTTCTTCCAATCCGTAAGCATGGAATGGTTTTCCATTTCTTTGTGTCTTCTTCAATTTCCTTCATAAGCTTTCTATAGTTTTCAGCATACAGATCTTTTCCATCTTTGGTTAAGTTTATTCCTAGGTATTTAATGGTTCTTGGTGCAATTGTAAATGGGATCAGTTTCTTTATTTCTCTTTCTGTTGCTTCATATTGGTGTATAAAAATGCAACCGATTTCTGTACATTGATTTTGTACCCTGAGACTTTGCTGAATTCATGTATCAGTTCTAGGAGTCTTTTCATGGAGACTTTTGGGTTTTCCATGTAGAGTATCATGTCTGTGAAAAGCGAAAGTCTGACTTCTTTGCCAATTTTGATGCCTTTGATTTCCTTTTGTTGTCTGATTGCTGATGCTAGAACTTCCAACACTATGTTAAACAACAGTGGTGAGAGTGGACATCCCTGTCGTCTTCCTGATCTCAGGGGGAAAGCTGTCCGTTTTTCCCCATTGATGATGATATTAGCTGTGGGCTTTTCATATATGGCTTTTATGATGTTCAAGTATGTTCCTTCTATCCTGACTTTCTTGAAGGTTTTTATTAAGAAAGAATGTTGTATTTTGTCAAATGCTTTTTCTGCATCTATTGACAGGATCATATGGTTCTTATCCTTTCTTTTATTAATGTGATGTATCACGTTGATTGATTTGCAAATACTGAACCAGCCCTGCAGCTCAGGAATGAATCCCACTTGATCATGGTGAATAATTATTTTTACATGTTGTTGAATTAGATTTGCTAGTAACTTGTTGAGAATTTTTGCATCTGTGTTCATCAAGGATATTGGTCTGTAGCTCTCCTTTTTTGTAGGGTCTCTGTCTGGTTGAGGAATCAAGGTAATGGTGGCTTCACAGAATGCGTCTGGAAGTTTTCCTTACATTGCTATTTTTTGGAACAGCTTGAGAAGGATAGGTATTAACTCTGCTTTAAATGTCTGGTAGAATTCCCCAGGGAAGCCATCCGGTCCAGGACTCTTTTTTATTGGGAGATTTTTGATAACTGATTCAATTTTTCCACTAGTTATGGGTCTGTTCAAATTTTCTATTTCTTCCCATTTGAGTTTTGGTAGTGTGTGGGTGTCTAGGAATTTGTCCATTTGTTCCAAGTTGTCCTGTTTGTGGCATATAATTTTTCATAGCATTCTTTGATAATTGCTTATATTTCTGAGGGATTGGTTGTGATAAATCCATTTTCACTCGTGATTTTATCTATTTGTGTCTTCTCTCTTCTTTTTGAGAAGTCTGGTTAAGGGTTTATCAATTTTGTGTATTTTTTCAAAAAACAAACTCTTAGTTTCATTGATCTGTTCTACTGGGTTTTTTTCTTATTCTATATTGTTTATTTCCGCTCTAATGTTTATTATTTCTCTTCTTCTGCTGGGTTTGGGGTTTCTTTGTTGTTCTGCTTCTAGTTCCTTTAGGTGTGCTGTTAGATTTTGTATTTGGGATTTTTCTTGTTTCTTGAGATAGGTCTGGATTGCAATGTATTGTCCTCTTAGGACTACCTTTGCTGCATCGCAAAGGATTTGGATTGTTGTGTTTTCATTTTCGTGTGTTTCCATATATTTTTTAATTTTTTCTTTAATTACCTGGTTGACCCATTCGTTCTTTAGTAGGATGTTCTTTAACCTCCATGCATTTGGAGGGTTTCTAAACTTTTTCCTGTAGTTGATTTCAAGTTTCATAGCATTTTGATCTGAACATGTGCATGTTCTTTTATATTTATTGAGGGCTGTTTTGTGAACCAGTATGTGATCTATCTTGGAGAATGTTCCATGTGCATTTGAGAAGAATGTGTATTCTGCTGCGTTTGAATGAAAAGTTCTAAATATATCTGTCAAGTCCATCTGGTCCAGTGTATCATTCAGGGCCCTTGTTTCTTTAGTGATCCTATGTCTAGATGATCTATCCATTGTTGTAAGTGGGGTATTAAAGTCCCCAGACTTTAATAAGTCTCACAGACCGTAAGATCATGACCTGAGCTGAAGTCGGATGTTCAACCGACTGAGCCACCCAGGCACCCCATCAAGTTAATATTTCAAAAACTTGCTGGCATATAACTTATGTTGTGTTCAATAAATTAGAGTCTCAGCCTGTCTTTGTCTCTTTCTTTCAATAAACTACCAAGTTTGTTTACACACACACACACACACACACACACACGCACACAGCCTAGGTGAATGTTTGAACATTATAAACTTTAATAAATACATTGAATTGAGTCTATCTAAAAAGAAAGCAACTTTAGGGGCACCTGGCTGGCTCAGCTGGTGGAGCATGCAACTCTTTATCTCAGCGTCATGAGTTCAAGACCCACTTTGGGAGTAGAGATTACTTTAAAAAAACAAAGTCTAAAGAAAATAAATAAAAAAACATTTTAATTAAAAGAATAAAAGGAAAGCAATTTTAAAAATATTTTGAAAAAGAAAATAGTTGACATTTACATGAGACATATTTGGAAATCTTTTATTTAGCTTCCTTTAAGAGTAAACATTAGTGCTTCAACCTAGCACACTAGCACACTATAGACTAAAACAAAACCAAATATGAGATTTGAAAAGAAAAATTAGTATAAGTAAATCATTTTAATTAATCATTTGAATAAGTTAGCAAAACAGCTGAGAATGAAATAATGAACTCTAGTGAACTCCAGGCACTCCCCTGGACCACACCCAGACATACAAACACACTATACGTGTGGACTGTCAGGATCAGGCCCTGAACTGAGAATTTACCTAGAACCTTTGTGCTTTTGAAGGCTATTCACAGCAATATAGTATCTTAGGATTTGTTCCTACCCATTTCATGGGTAACAAAACCAGTGTAAGTTAAGCACCTGAGTTAAATAAGTAGATAAGGCATTTTTCTAACTAATTGCAAAACATGCTGAGGGGGAGAAAAAAACAAATGAATTAAATTACTTCTTTTGGCACTAGCACCACAAATTCCAGATCAATTGATTTTAACTTTGTTTTTGAAACTTCAAATTTACCCAATTTCTGGAGGATCACCTTTTTTTTTTTAATGTTATTTTTAAAAAGTTTTTTATAGGGCTGAAAATTCACAGTGTACCTGTCTTTTAAAAATAACAACACATTAACTGTAGGGAACTGAATTGTGATTTTTAAAATGTTTATATGAGAGATTCTTTATAATAATGACAAAAATGGAAAATACGTCCCATGCTGACATAAAAGTCATGCATTGACTCTGTCAAGGAGAATATAGGAGTTGGAGCAGGTCTTCAGGTTGTGATTAGGCAAACTAACGTGTAGTTACTCTCTGCAATTCTGTGATCTAATTATGTAATATGAAGGAGGGGTTATGTTAATTAATGTGTATTTTTTTCCACAAAGAAAAAATATTTTTAAAGTATTTAAAAAGTTGAAAGGAGAAAAGGAGAAAGTTTAACAGTTTTTCCGGTGACTTCTCTCAACATAGATTATTTATTCATTCGTTCAACAAATATTTGAGTGCCTAGAAGGTGCAAAGCCCTGGGATCTGATGACAAACTAGATTATCTCGCTTATTCAGACACTTACAATATATACATATACATATGGTGGAGTACTCATTAGTTTTTAAAAGATAGATTTTATTTTCTGGAGCAGTTTTAGGTTTACAGCCAAATTGAGCAGAAATTATAGACAGTTCTCATATGCACTCTGCCTCAACACATGCACAGCACCCCCTACCCCCAACAACATCCTCACCAGAGTGGTGCCTTTGTTACAGTTGATGAACTTCCACTGACAATGTCATTACCCAAAGTCCACAGCTTATATTAGAATTCACTCTTGGTGTTGTAAATTCTATGGGTTTTGACAAATGTATAATACATGTACCCATCATTTTAGTATTAATGTTTCTTTATTTATGTTGAGGGAGAGTGCAAGTGGGAGAGGGGCAGAGGGAGAGGGAGAGAGAGAGAATCCCAAGCAGGATCTGCATTGACGGTGCAGAGCCCTACATGGAGCTCAATCACACAAACAACGAGACCATGACCTGAGCCAAAATCCAGAGTCAGACGCTTAACCAACTGAGCCACTCAGGCACCCCAATAAAGTATTGTACAGATTAGTTTCATTGCCCTTAAAATCCTCTGTGATCACCTATTCTTGTCTCTCTCCCGTGACAACCACAACCACTGATCTTTTTACTGTCTCTAGGTTTGCCTTTCCTAGAATGCCATATAAGTGAAAAGATTGTCTTCTTTCACTTAGTAATATACACTTAATCTTCCTTCCTGTCTTTCATGAAGGCTTGATAGCACATTTCTTCTTGGTGCTGAATAATATTCCATTGTTTGGGCGTACCACATTGTATTCACTCATCTACTGAATGACATGGTTGCTTCCAAGTTTTGTTAGTTATGATTAAGTTGTTAGAAACATCTGTGTGCAGGTTTTTGTGTGTACATGTTTTCAGCTCATTTGGATAAATATCAAGGATGCTATTGCTGGATCATATGGTTAGGAGTATGTTTAGTTCTGTAAGTAACTGCCAAACTGTCTTCCAAAGTGACTGTACCACTCATAATTTTAAAAGAATAAATAACAAAAATTTTCTACTTGGTTCTCATCAACCCCTTTGTAAAATAGAAAAATGGCCATATTTTTCACCATAAAAACAATAATGCTCATTATAGGAAATCAACAATATAAAAAGGCAGGTAAAAAAAATCAACACATTTCATTCTTCAAAGATAAATAATTGTCTGGTATTTCTTTCAGTGTTTTTTCTGTGCATAGCCTTTCAAGTGTCACATTTTAAACTTGATTTATCTAGAATCTCACCAAAGATGATGTTTCTTAGACACAACCCAAATTAGGTATCCTGATTGTTGAAAATGTAACTTTAAAAAATGTAACATGAACCTTTATATATAGGCATATAGGGCATTATGTAACTAAGAGTATTAACTTACCAAAGATAAATTGTTTTGTTTCTATTAAGTAATTTTATGTATGTACCTGTATTCTCCCAGCCTTCTGCCCTATCTTTTGGGGGATATGGGGCCAGAAGTAATACAATTTTATTTAAGTTTCAGTTTAGAGTCAGCTATAAATATTTTGGTTTGGGTTTGGCTCAAGCCAAAAATGTGTTGTAACTACTTGGTTTGAACCAGATATTTGGAATTATTTTCATGTTAAGGTTTTATAAACTAAAGTTTCTAGGGCCATTAAATGATAGTTAATTTTGGATTTTGTTTGCCTCTGAAAACACTGCTCCTCAAAATTTATTAGTGTGAATTCTAATATATACAAATGCTACTAGATTATCTCTGGAGAGAAGCAGAAGCCCTGGCCTTCATGAAATTGGTTTTCTAAAAGAGAAGAGTGCCCATTAGATAACCAAAAAAAGTGTTAACTGCTAAAAGTGAGATCAGTGGACAGGGTCTTTGCTAGACTCCTATGCTGCTGTGCTACATGGAAGAAATGCACACTTTTATAGTATCTATAGAATGTTAGGATTATATATTCTAATGTTAGGGTTACATATTCATGAATATTCATTTTGGAATATGTGGTCCTAACAGACAGATACTATAGAATGGTTTGCACAAGACCAACCGAAACTAGGCTCAAGTACAATATTGCTGCTTCTGGCTCTGCACTCAAAGTGTGGGGCCTGCTTGGGATTCTCTCTCCCTCTCTCTCTGCCCCTCCCCCGCTTGCACACGCGCACACGTGCGCACATACACACACTCTCTCTCTGTAAATAAACTTAAAATTTTTTTCCATTTGTAGTTATTTTGCTAGTAGTGTACCATCCCACTATAACTTTAATTCATCAACCAATAACTCTGAACAATAGAAGTTTCCTTTGTAAGCACTGTTCTTTCTCACTGACTTTACCCCAGTGAAACACAAAGTATAGTAAATGCAGATTGGTTCTCAGTACAGACATTAATTTAAACTCTTCTCTGATTGTAATTTATCACTTAATTGTAGATTAAGGTAGTTCATTTACTCAATATCAGCTATAATAAATAGCAATGATAAAATAACCAACTTCTTTTCAAAATTGAATTCAATTCTGAAATCTCAAGGGAGGTCATGGATTATTTTAAAGGAAATCACTTGAAATAATAAACACTGTCTAAACATAAAACAATCAAGAAACAATATAAACTCATCTAGGCTAAAGAAACAAACAGGAACATTTAATACTAGATTAAAACATCTCCCTGGACAGATTTAAAATGAAGATAAATGCTAAATTGCCTACAATCCATAGTGCCACTGCTTAACATTTTAGAGCAGTGCTATCCACATGCGTAATTTAAAATTTTCTGGTAACTAGCTATATTTTAAAAGTAAAACAACAAAAACAGTGAAATTAATAATTTTTAATTTAACCCAATATATCAAAAAATAGCTTCACGATGTAATCAATAATTGTAACCAAAATTGGTTAATGAGGTGGTCTTCGACATCGGTGTATGGTTTAGACGCACAGCACGTCTCAATTTCTACCAACCACATTTTAAGCGCTCAATAGCCACATATGGCTACCGTATTGGACAGTAGTCTTAGGGGACTTCCATACTAACTGATTCCTTATATTTGTGAATGTGAGAATCTCTTTTACGTTACATTCTCTACGGTGCTTAGAGATATGTGAGGCATACGATTATTTTGCTCTCCGGTCGGTTGTGATCCAAGACAACACAGCATTAAAAGCATTGAGAAAGAAAGGCAATGGGACACCCGTGCGTCCAGGAGCATGGCCTGGAGGAGGGCCTAAGCCTCTCTGAGCGGTGCCCGGCGGAGAAGCTGCAGATACAGCGTTGGAAACTGGATTTCGAGACAACCCGAGCGGCTGCCTGGAACTCCGTGTCTTCTCTGGGGCGCCCCCGAACACTGCAGCCGGACAGAGGGCAAGCAGCCTCTGAGCCGGACACACGGTCACGCGCCGCCACCGCCGGGGGAGGCCGGCCCCGGGGCTGCAGAGCTGCCGCCCGGGGCGCCGCCGCCCGACGCCGAGGGGTAGGCGCGGGCGGAGACAGGAGCCCGGGGAGAGAAGGCGGGCTTGCGTCCAGCAGAAGCCTCGCAGGGGCGCGCTCTCGAAGGTGACGGTGACGCAGCGGGCGCGAGGGCGGCAAGGTGGGCGGGGAGCAGCGGCGCGCACCGCCCCTCGGAGAGGCGGGCGCCACGGTTCCGGAGGGCGGGGGCGAGGCGGGGCGCGCCGGGGAGTCGGATCGCTGGCCGCCGGTTTCGATTAGTGCACGGAGCTGCGGCGGCGGAGCAGGGTGCGGAGCTGCGCGGCCCGGGGTCCCGCGGCGAGGCGGCGGGGCGTTGGCATCTGGGGTGCAGGCGCTCAAGGACCGGCCGGCGGCCGTGAGGGTGTGGAGAGGCGAGCCGGAGCGCGGGAGCCACTGCCGCTCTGACCACGGATCCCGGCCACCGCAGCGCCCGCAGCCGCGAGCGCGCCCAGGGCAGCGCGCGAACGAGTGCGCGCGGGCGGGGCGCGCAGGCCCTGCCCGCCCCTTCCGTCCCCACCCCCCTCCGCCCCTTCCTCTCCCCACCTTCCTCTCCCCTCCAGCGCCCCCGCGCCGGGCGCCCACCCTGTCCTCCGGCGGGAGCGCGGTCCGCGGCGGCGGCCGGAGCGGGCCGGGCCGGGCCGGGCCGGGGGATGGCGCTGCTGGACCTGGCCCTGGAGGGAATGGCCGTCTTCGGGTTCGTCCTCTTCTTGGTGCTGTGGCTGATGCATTTCATGGCCATCATCTACACGTGAGTGAGGGGCAGCAGGAGAAGCCCTTGGCGCGGGGGTCAGGGCCTCCGGGTGGGAGAGTGGGAGGCATTGCGCTTTGGGGAGGATTGGGCTCGGGTGGGAGTGGAGAAAGCTAATTCTCAGACTGTTATTCCATTCCCTCTCACCTTGGACCAGCTGGGGCGGGGGTCCTTGAGGGGGGAAAGTGGTGAGTGAGGGGGTTTGCTGGGCTGCGGGCGACTGCACGGCCTGGGGAAAGGAGACTATGATCTTTCTATGTGTCGGCGGAACGTTGCTTGCTTGGTTTCATTGTGTTGGGGCTTCGTTTGATTTTTCATCTGGGCCAAATATAGTGTGTTGTTGTGCTGTAGTTGTTTTTTCGACCTGGACGACATTTCTATTATGATGATGATCATTTTCACTCTTCTGGGAGCTGTACACAGCTACCCGGAGACCTCCCTGTGGATTTTTCTTCTTCCTGGATGCCTTTAGATAGGTGTGGAGCACCTGTCCACCTTGAAAAATATCCACCAAACTCTAGGCTGACGTTACAGCCTAGAGTCATGTCAGCTTGTGTATTTCATTGTAGTTTTCTTTCCTTTTTTCCAATTCCTTACATATAGTCTTATTTAAATTTGTCTCCCCCCTCCCGACCTTTTTCATTATTAATTTAACAACTACATCTTGAGTCCTTACTAGATGCCATTCACTGGGGACACAGTGGTGAGCCGGACAACATTCCTGTCCTCATAGAGCTTACATTCTGGAAAGGAGAGGCAGATAATAATTCAAATAGGGTTATTTCACATAGTGATAAAGTCTGAATGATATAAAATAGGGTAGTGGGATGAATAATGATAGAATAATGAGTAATGAATAATGATAGAATAATAATAAACATTCACTTGTTTAAATGTCTTTAAAGTGAAATCTGCCTTCCTAAAGAAAGGAAAGAATTACAGAGAGCACATTGCTGATACAGATTCACTGGCATGTTAGCCTGGAAAAAACATGATTATACATAGTAATCTTTATCACCAACTAGAAGAGGGCGTGTGTCAATAGAGGAGATGGGAAGACTTTTTTCTTTAATGTTTATTTATTTATTTTTGAGAGAGCACAAGCGGGGGAGGGGCAGAGGGAGAGAGAGAATCCCAATCAGGTTCTGGGCTGTCAGTGCAGAGCTGGATGCAGGGCTCTATCCCGAGAACTGTGAGATCATGACCTGAGCTGAAATCAAGAGTCAGATCCTTAACCTACTGAGCCACCCTGAGATGGGAGGACTTTTAAGAAATTTGTTACTCACCCCCCCCCACCCCCCCCCCCCCCACCCCGCTTTTTACTCTAGAAAAAAATGTGCTTTTCCTTTTGGAAATTTTGCATTTTATCAGGATAGGGTGGCATTTCCTGGTACTGGAAAAAGGTGGTACATTGTAGAAAACATACTCCAAAGATACTTATTTGGAGGTGAAAAAAACATGCCACTTGGATACTGCTGATCTCAGTTTTTGTAGTTTGTAGCTGATGTCACTGAACACTTTCTGGGGTTCATTTTAAATATATATGAGTTCTTAAAAAGCAATGTTGTTACTATTTTCCAATCATAAAAATTTTTTAAATGCTAACTATGTAAGAAATTTAGACAATACAGAGAGGGATAAAGAAAAGTTACACACACCAGAACTTCACCTTGTCAGCCTTTTGTGGCTGTCCTTCCAATTGTGTGTGTGTGTGTGTGTGTGTGTGTGTGTGTGTGTGTGTGTTAGAGAGAAAGAAAGAAGGAAGGGGGTGGGGATTGACATTATAATTATTGTTCTGTAGCCTGCTTTTAAAATTTATGTATTTAGTAAAATGCTTTCTGGGAGCTCCTTTTTTACAAGGCACTTTTCTAGGTGCTGGAAATAAGGTTGAAGAACAAGACATCCAGGCTTTGCCCAACCTGCTCACATGGGGTTTCCATGTAAAATGTCATGACCACTTTTTTCCTATTTTAATAAATATCATCTCTGCATCCTTTTAAATAGATTTATGGCATTTTCGTTTATGAGGTACTAATATGTATTCATTGATGGGCATTTAGGTTTCCGATTATCAACATTACAAACAACCCTGTGATGAATTCATATGTGTACATCTTTGAGAGGATTTCCTTAGTTTAGGTTCCTGAAAGGAATTATTGGGCCAGGAGCACATTTTAAACTTTGCTACATATTGCCCTATAGGAAGGTTGTATCTATTCGGAGTCCTGGTAACATTGTATTTTGGTCCTCATTTCCCCTTGCATTTTATCGTACTCCTCACTGTTTTCTGTTTTTTATTTTCATTCCTTTAATTACTAGTTCTATTGAACATTTTTCATATATTGATATGCTAGTTACATTTAGTTGTAAATTACATACTCATAATCCTTTGTGCTGCAGTCTATTGCTGTATTAATCTTTTTGATACAAAGATTGTTTTTCTGTGATAGGTTGCATTTTTTTCCCCCAGCTTTTTTTTTTTTTTTTTTTTTTGTCTTTCAACTTTGTACATACGTTTAACGTGGAGAAAAGTATGTGCACCTGTGTTTTGGATTGTCAAGGCCTTTTTTTTCTTTTTTTAATGTTTCTGACTTGTGTAATTTTATAGCTATTCCTCCAATTATTATATAGTTAATATCTGTTTTCTTTTAGTAATTTGAATTCTTTCCTTTTTTTTTTTTTACATTTTATCATGTAATGTACTCATTATTTTACTTTGTGATATGATGAGATCTAGAGACTTAATTTTAGGTTCACCTAAATATTTAGCCACTTGTCCCAAAATCACTAATTGAATTATTATTTGATTATACCACAGTTTTGAAATACTGTCTTTATTATAGACTAAAATTCTTCTGTATTCTTGCATGTTTCAAGATTCCCAGTGCTGTTTCATTGATCTGTTCTTGTACTAGTATCCGCTATTTTTTAAAGATTTTTTTAATTTTTATTTTTAAGTAATCTCTACACCCAGTGTGGGGCTCGAAGTCACAGCCCCAAGATCGAGAGTGAAATGCTCCACTCACTGAGCCAGCCAGGCACCCCTGCACTGTTTTAATTAATGAAGTTTTATTACCTCATTACTGGTGAGCAAAGCCCCTTATTCTTTTGCAAACTTTATTGGATTTTATACATTTTTACTTAAAGATATACTTTAAGATTTTTTCCCAAACCCTAAGTAACCTTGTTTTTCAATTGGAATGATTAAAATATTATTTTTAATTGGAAGTATTAAATTTGCAGCTCAATTTGGAGAAAATTGACTTCTTTCAAGATAGGAGTATGATATATCCCCTTCCCTCTATAATATATATGATAAAATCACACTTTTTTAATTAAAACAAACATGAGAAGTGTAGCTTAATATTCCAAGTAACCCATGGTGTTAGACTTGAGACAACTCTACAATTGTTGTAAGTTATTTATTTTGTGCTTAATGATACACAGTAAAGTTTTCTTTAAATACTTTCAGTTAGTGCATTTAGCTTCATTAAAATACCATAGAGAGGCTTTGTATTTATTTTCTCATGCCCTACATAGTTACCTTTGTGACTTCCAGTAACAGGATCCTGAAAATAGAATGAAAAAAATGCAATTAGTTTATAACATTATAATGAATAGTTCATTCATTAAAGGAATCTTAAGAATACCTTTTTGAAATGAGTGACTCAACATAGAGCAAATAGTCAACAGCTTAATTTCTTTTTTTTAAACAGTTCTTTTTTTTTAAGTTTATTTATTAATTTTGAGAGAGAGAGAGAATCCCAAGCAGACTCCATGCTGTCAGAGCAGAGCCAGAAGTGGGGCTCAAATTCACAAACTGAGATCATCATCTGAGTCAAAATCCAGAATCTTAATCCAGATGCTTAACCGACTGAGCCACCCAGGCAACAGCTTAATTTCTGTATAAATTAAATCTTACCTCCCCCCTCCTTTTTTTTTTTTTTTTTTTTTTTGCTAAGTTCTTTCTTCTGGTGCCACCTTCAGAATTACTTACTGATTTGATTTGATCCCTTTCTTATTGTAATAAGGATACTTCCTGGTTTGAATTGTTTTCAAGCAGAGCACTAAGGTAATTGTTCCTCTACCCCTTTTTCTACTGTACTTAGTAAAATTGCAAACTTAATATCAACATTTTGACAAGGAAAGCTAAAGAACACTGGCAACAATATTTTGGTTAAGATGTGCTAATATTCTGTATTTTATTGAATAATATGTTTTCTGAATGCATGTTCTGTGTCCTCTAGAATCCTTTTTGAAACAAGGTAAAGTATACATATTAAAATAAGCAGATATTGAGACTCTTCTAAAATGTGTGTGCTCATTGGGGCGCCTGGGTGGCTCAGTCGGTTGTGCGTCCGACTTCAGCTCAGGTCATGATCCCACGGTTCGTGGGTTCGAGCCCTGCATTGAGCTCTGTGCTGACAGTTCAAAGCCTGGAACCTGCTTCTGATTCTGTGTCTCCCTCTCTCTCTGCCCCTCCCCTGCTCACACTCTGTCTCTCTCTGTCTCTCAAAAATAAATAAATGTAAAAAAAAAAAAAATTTATAAAATTTGTGTGCTAGCAACTAATGGAAATGGATCCTATTTCAAAAACTTATATGGATCTGGTTGTCACATTAAAGAGATTAATCATGGACACCTAATTGTCAAAAACATTTAAGTCATACAGATACTATAGGAAAATGGCTGAGAAAAGCTATAAAACTTTTAAAAAACCAACTGTTTCTTTTTTTAAATCAAATACAATGTGCAATGGTATCTAGTTAATTTAGATTCAGTGTTCTATTGAATTGTGTCTTCTTAGAGACAGAGCCAAGTATTAAAAAAATGGAGCTCAGGCTGGCTCAGTCCGTAGAGCCTGTGATTCTTAATGTGAGGGCCATGAGTTCAAACCTCACATTGGGTGTAAGATTACTAAAAAAAGGGTAAATAAACAACAAAAAAAAATGGAGATCGGTGTGATTAATACAGTGAGCAATTCTTGCTCAGATTATTTGTTAAGATTTCACAAATGTCTTACAATTCTTATAAGCCTGCAATTTAACATAATTGAGATAATTTGTAAACTAGAGAGCCATTCTTTTTAATATTTCAAAATGATCTCTGTTCACTGGTATCTCTATCAGTATACTACTGCTTTGCTCTTTTCCAATTTTAATATTGAACTGATACTTAGTCATTTCCTGATATATTCTAGATGGCACACGTGTCCGGGATTACTGCCTATAATGCTCAAGATAAAATTCAGATTAGAGCACTGAAATTCAGGGCTCTTATTCCCAAGACTTTTTTTTTTTTCCCTAAGTGATCTTTATGAGTTTTTCCTTTTTTGAGATCTAATGTGGTTTGATAGCACAAACTGCTATGCACAAACTGATAGCACAAACTGCTGCGGTGAAATCCTTTAAAAAGTCTGGAGGCAGCCATTTTCTTCTCTTTTTAGCCTTTGGGAGCCATATTGCTGGATGATAAGGGTATCTGAGCGAGGCACCTTGCCTTTTTTCCTCTATCTCCCTTCTTTTTCTCTTCTCTCCCCACCCCACCCCCCCCCCCCCCCCCCCCCCGCACTCCCATTTTCCCTCTGCTTGGATTATCTTTTTTTTTTTTTTTTTTTTTTTTTGTCCTCTGTATGTAATGTCCTAATGATTAGTGCTAGGCTTTATCGTTTAATTGACTGGAGGTGCCAGGCTAGTGTAGAAATACTCCTTGTATCTGTAAATATTAACTGCCCTCTAGTAAAGCAGAGGTCTTTTCCCTGGAGGTTTCCTTCCAGTTCATGCTACTTTTTTCTAACCTATTTAGCACAACAACTTCTATACCTGCTGTGTAGTTTTTGAATGGAATTTAAATACTCATTGTATCAGGATGTCTGTGGTAAACCACCTGTCAGAAACGAATTGTTTTTAATGTAAATTTTAGCACTTTAAATGTTATTTTTAGATAGTGTGGCCTTTGCCTTAAATTCATTAATACGTTGGCGTTCTGAGCCTTAGTGGAATGTGAATTGAGAGCTTCTTGTTTGGGTTCAATTCTGAGATACACTTGGACTTTGGCCACATGTTGATCAGGTAGGGTCATTGCTGCCAGGACCACTTTGGGTGAATGAATGAGGCAGTAGAGCCCCTTTAACCTGAGCCTGGGAAGATACCAAATTGGACTATAGTGTGATAGCTTTAAAAAGCAAAATGACCATTGTAATTCAGTGTTAATATTCAGGGATGGTTCTGTTGATTCATCAACCCTCCCTCTTCCTACGTGATTAGTGCTGATTAGTGCCATACCCCTTATCTCTATTCTAGATTATTGTAACTATCTCTATTCACTGGTATCGCTTCCAGCAGCCTTGCTCCCTTTTTACTTTACTTTTCTTACTGTTGCCTTATCCTACTGGAGCACTAATCTTAGATCATGTGCTTAAAATTTTACTGTGATTCCCTATTGCCTTCACGTTAAAATTCAGGCTCTTTAACAAGACATGCATAGTTCTTTAGGAACTGAGCCCTGTACTTGTTTCTTCAGCAACATTGAATTACTGACATTCCCCTGATTATGCAATGTGTTTTCTTTAGAATTCTCCTTCCTTATGTTCCTTTTTTTCCCCTCCTTTTTTGTTTAACTAACTTCTACTCATTCAAGTCTATTTAGACTTTAGCTTTTTACTGGGTTAGGCGCCCCCCTTCTGTCCTTCTTTAGTACCTAGATTTTACCCATCTAAATTGTAAATGTGTGTTCAGTTGTCTCTTTTCCCAATTAGATTGTAAGCTTTTGAGGGTAGGGATAGTGTCTTATCTACTGTTCCGTCTCCAGTGTGTACTAGGCACTCAATTATTGCTGGTTGAATGAATGATCTTTGAATTTTTTCCAGTAGTGATGGTGGATTTACATTCATTAGTTCAGTATCATTTGGCCATTGTGATCTGAGGTAGATGGTCAGATTTGGGGATGCTTTCAGTGGCCATGGACTCTGATGAAATTTATTGGACCAAACGGAATCTTTATTTCACTATTTCTAATTAACTGCACATTAAAATAGAAACAAGACTCCATTAATAACATGTTTACTTACAGATCTGAGTCTCCTCCCCAAGGTTTTCCTATGGAAATGCCTGTCTTGTCATAAATAATCTTTACCCTTAGATCTGACCTTCAGGGGATGCCGAACCCAGTGCTTTCCTGAGTTGGTTGACATGCAGATCATTAAGTGTCCCCCACTTTTCCTCCATCCACAGAATTTTATTTTACAAACAGAACAGTTTAATTTAAACATCACATTCTGCTTTAGGGAATTTTCTGGAAGACCATTGAGACAGTTTTGATTTGAAAACAGCTTGAGTGGATGCTATATTTGAGGGTCTCCTGTGTTTTTGAGCACTGTGTGCTGGGCTCATAGTCTGTTGGTGCCTGTCTTACTTAGTTGTTATTAGCAAAATACCATGCCCTGTCCATCTCCCATACACTAGGGCTAACTTGTCACCAAAGGATTAGTGAGTTGGGGTTTTTTGGGGGGAGGGAATGGTAAAATTAATAAAGATCTTATTTGTTTTCAATGGTAATGGAATTTTTTGTATTCTCTAGTATGTAATTAAAGTCTGCTGTCCAGTGGAAATAGTTTGTGTTTTCCCATAAATCTAACTCACTATTGGTTATTTTGTGTCCTCTGGGGAATCTTCTGTCTGCAGAGTTCAGGTTGCACCAGAAGGTGTGCTTTGTGTTGCTGAAGAAGCCCATTTTGATGCAGTGCAATTTTTTAAAAGATAAGTGCTATCTAGAAGTAACATTAGTCATGACACCTAGTGATCATAAACACACAGTAACAGCCTTCCAGGGCACAGGCAGAAGTAACAACAACAGAAGCCTTTAATCATTGGAAATTGCAGGCATGGACTATGTGAAGTAGGGGACCTGCTGATATAGCAGTCAGCCTAATTTTACACGAAATATTAACAGGCTTGGTGGCATGGGACAGAGGAGATGAATTCCGAGAGTCAGATAAATCGGTTCAACTGAGCCACCCAGCAGAACTATTAAAAAAAGCGCTGTTGGGGGCGCCTGGGTGGCTCAGTCGGTTCAGCGTCCGACGTCGGCTCAGGTCATGATCTCACACTCCGTGAGTTCGAGCCCCGCGTCGGGCTCTGTGCTGACAGCTCAGAGCCTGGAGCCCGCTTCGGATTCTGTGTCTCCCCATCTCTCTGCCCCTCCCCTGCTCATGCTCTGTCTCTGTCTCAAAAATAAATAAAAACATTAAAAAAAAAAAAAAAAGCGCTGTTGGGGTGGGGGTGGGGGGCTGTTAAGCAAGGTGAACTTTGCCCTCACGGAATCCTTACTCCCTTCGAAGCCTTGTGTGAGATTCTTGCTTCACTTCTGGGAGGTGTAGTTCTCTGCATTAAGGTTGCTGCAGAGGCTGCTACCAGCCAACTGAAGGGGAAGAGCAGAGCCTGCCCTCTCTCCAGGGAGTGTCCCTTCATACCAGGCTTCCCTCCTGCTCAAAATGCAATTAGAATATGAAACTGTAGGGGCGCCTGGGTGGCTCGGTCAGTTAAGCATCCGACTTCGGCTCAGGTCATGATCTCACGGACCGTGAGTTCGAGCCCCGTGTCGGACTCTGTGCTGACCGCTCAGAGCCTGGAGCCTGCTTCCGATTCTGTGTCTCCCTCTCTCTCCGACCCTCCCCCGTTCATGCTCTGTCTCTCCCTGTCTCAAAAATAAATAAACGTTAAAAAAAAAAAAAAGTAACAGGAATTTATTTAAAAAAAAAAAAAAGAATATGAAACTGTAAAATAAGCCATTTAAAGTGGTACACACTTGGGGCGCCTGGGTGGCTCAACTCTTGATCTCGGCTCAGGTCATGATCTTGCAATTTGCAGTTTGTGAGATTGAGCCCCGCCTTGGGTTCTGTGCCAACAGCGCGGAGCCTGCTTGGAATTCTCCTTCTCCCCCTGCCCCAAATAAACAAACATTTTTTTAAGTGGTACGCACTATTAAATAAAAAAATTTATGAGAAAGGGAAAGCAGGGAGGGGAATTAAAAGATTAGAAGGCTCGGGGCGCCTGGGTGGCTCAGTCAGTTAAGCATCCGACTTCGGCTCAGGTCATGATCTCGTGGTCCGTGAGTTCGAGCCCCGCGTCGGGCTCTGTGCTGACAGCTCAGAGCCTGGAGCCTGCTTCAGATTCTGTGTCTCCCTCTCTCTGACCCTCCCCCGTTCATGCTCTGTCTCTGTCTCAAAAATAAATAAACGTTAAAAAAAAAAATTAAAAAAAAAAAAGATTAGAAGGATCAAACGATAAGCCAAAATGGCAAAAAAGAGTAACAGTTTTAGAGATGAGCTGTTAGGAAACAAAAATCATCCAAGATAAAATAAGGCCATCCCATCAGCTTAGAGGTTGAAAACCCTTCTGCAGAGCGGCAGTTAGGATTCATCGAGGTAAAGCTCCTATAAAGTCCACCAGAAACCCTGAATATTTCTTACAGTCACTTGGAGATCTTTGAAGTGTTCTGTGAATAGATGTCCTTCTAGCTCACAATGGAGGGCAGGACCTGAAGGCCTCTCTCTTTTGATTGTGATTCACCCCTCACGACTTTTTGGACTTGACTTACTCTGAGGAAGCAGCCCAACCCGTGTACCCATACTCCTGTCCCCTGTGTTCTGTCCCCTGTCCCGCTGCTGGCAGGTACAGCCCTGCAGCAGCTGGCCATGAGCACCTCCTCCTCCCTGCCCTTGAGAGTGACGTGCCTTAATTACATGAATGCGACTTTTGTGACAGAGGGTGACTCCAGCTCCTGACTGAACATTTAATTTAGAAATAATTCCTCGGGAAAATGACACATTGAAGTTTTCCCGTGCTTTCTGTCTCCCCAAAATGGCTCAGTCATGTTCCAGGATGATTTTATTCTTTAAACATGAAACCAGTCAAAACCATTGACCGGACATAGAGGAGGTCCATTCCTTTTTGTAACCCAGTGTGTTCCTGAAAATGTAATAAAATCAAATTTCTGAAACTCAGATGGACATATATATTAGGAGGGGTGGTTCTGTTTCCATAAAGAACTAAGATTATTATTAAAATCCCAAATTATGGCTCTGCTGGAACCCGATGCCTGGGACACGCTGCCACTGATCGAGGGCTTTCCAGGTGTTCAGGGCTGTGTGGAGGGGCCTCCCTCTGGCCTGGACTGGAGTGCTTAGAAGGCTGCCTTGCAGTGTTTGCTCTGGGGACTGCGCTGGGCGTGGTGATTTAATAGTCTACAGAACAGTCTCTTCTGGACTCCCTCAAAATGTCTCCATTCTAGGAGGCAGTGTGCTTGGATTACATAGTCACTGGGGGTTACTTTGCTCATGGCGTCTGGCCTTCCCCGCTCCACTCTGAGCGTGGCCAGCTCTCCCTCTAGCAGAGAGAGCCAAGTGAAGGGTTCTGTGGCAGCAGAATCCCACATTTTGAGTCAGGCTCTGAGGGTAGAGGAATTCAGAGAAGCCAGGACTGATGCAGCACCTCTGACCCACTGAGAACCCATCTAATGGTTTCAAGGAAGAGATCAGGCCACTTCAGGGGATAATTGGTGTTAATGTTCCTTACTTGCATTGCCTTTACACTTTTGGATGATCTCCGTAGAACTTCAGATTGGTTCCTAAATATTGGGTGTAATTTTAACTTGGGATATAATTTTAGCCTAAGAACTGCATGTCATTTAAACTTTGTATTAAATGTGTTTTATGCCATGTTTTGACTGTCTCTTTTAACCGTAATTTGGGAATTTTGATGATCCCTTTTTCCCCCTTTAATCTTTCTTAATACACCAGAGTTGTTTTATGTTTTAAAAAAGCGCCTTATAGGGGTGCCTGGCTGGCACTCTCAGTCGGTGGAGTGTGCGACTCTTTGATCTTGGGGTTGTGAGTTCGAGCCCCACATTGGGTGTAGAGACTAGTTAAAAATAAAAGCCTTTAAAAAATAAAAAAAAATTTTAAACCCAACGTAATAGCTTAATATTTAAGTACCTATGAAAGAATCTTTAAATATGTGAATTTCCAGTTCTTCCATTCTGGTGTATAAGCCTCATCAATGTTTGTCATCTCTAAATCTCCTACTAGAACTATGGTAATTCAGAGAAGTTACATTTGGTGGAAAATGTCCTTAAAATTAGCAGCTTTAAGAAATGATCAATATTAGCTATCATTGAATGTTTACTTGTGGCTTAATTGCCTCTGTTTCTTACAACTACTTTGAGGTACGTACTAATTAATTATACACACTTTAAAAAAATTTGAGATAAAGAAGTGATTTACCCAAGGATTACTCAGCTAATTATCTGTGAAGCTGGTATAGAAATCCAGGAGAACCTCCTCCACCCCAGGCTCTTAAACCAGTATGCTGTCTGTGCGGCTGCGGATAACCTAAAAATAACCCCGGAAGTAATTTGCAAGGATAGAGTGTTAGTATGGGAATTTCTTCAGTTGCTGTGAATCTTGCTTCTGATAACTGGCAACATTGAGACTAGTGTGGAGAGAGCCCCTACTGCTTTCCTGCAGCTCTTCCCCATTCTCACACTGTTTGAGCTATTTCGTGGGCTACTTGTTTTCAGCCCATCCTGTAACTCGCTGCTGATCTTCCTGATTTTCCTGAGCTTTCTTCTCTCCTTACAGGAAATCTAGTCTTCCTAGGTCCATGGTTCTCAGCTTTGACTGCACTTGGGAGTCACCAGGGGAGGCCTAAAAAAAAAAAATTACAGTCAGTTAAGCCTCTTACTCTAAATTTCGGTTCAGGTCATGATCTCACGGCTCATGGGATCAAGCCCTGCCTTGGGCTCTGTGCTGACAGTGTGGAGCCAGCTTGGGACTCCTCTCTCTCTCTCTCTCTCTCTCTCTCTCTCTAAAAAATAAATAAATAAACTTTTTTTTTTTTTTTTTTTTTTTTTTTTTTTTTTTTTTTTAAGTACTGCTTGCCTAGGTCTCAGCCCTAGACATTCTGATCTAACTGGTCTGGGCATCAGGATTTTTTTTTAACTCCCCAGGTGATTTTCATGTGCAGTTAAGGTTGAGAACAGGTGCCCTAGGCTGTTCATGCACAGTTGTGGCCCTCACCTGTTATCTCTTGGTTTCATTGAATCCTCCATGTAGCCAGAACTCAAGTTCATCACTTCGTCATCTCGCCCCTTGCCTTCCCTCCTATCAGTCTGCCTTGTTATCCTGAACCCATCTCATAATTTATAGCTTCTCAACTTTCAAAATCCTGCAGAGGGTAATCTCACAGCCATGTGGGTTAGTACTACTACACATTCATGGTCTCAGATCTCAGCTAAGCCTTCAGTGCTCTCTGGCACTGCCTTGTTTCTTTATTTAGCCCAGGTCACCCATTACTGGCGGAATCTCTTCTAAATCTTCACTATCCTGCCTTCCGTCTTGTCAGCTTTTCTTCACTCCTGCTCCACACTGTGGAGCCTGTCGTGCTATGCATTTTCTCTGTCTTTACCTTTGACTAGCTCGTCCCCTTACTCTGTATACTCAAGTATTTAAAAACATTTTTCCCCCAAATTAAACTGAAAAACCTTTTTCCATCTAGTTACTCTGGCCCTTTTACTCACTGTCAGGTTTCATGAGAAATCAGTGTTTATTCCCTGTTACCACATTGCACTTTTCATTCCTTTGCATCCATTCCTTTGCTTCATTCCTTTGCTTCCTTTTCATTCCATGCTCCCCCCTCCCCATGCACAGTGCTCCAGAGGCAGCAGATCCACACAGTGAGGTGGACATTTCAGTTCTTGCCTTCACCTCTCAGCTGCATTCAATGTTGCTCTTCCTTGAACCCTTTCAGAAAGAAAACAGCCAAATAAAGCCGTCTTTAATAAATCCTTTCTTCCTGCCTTTCTGCATCTTGGCTTACTCCCTCCTGGTCTCCTGCATGTATTATTGGCTCTATGTCAGTTACATTGATTTGTGGCCACCTGCTAATGGCATGCTTTACCCGGGAGAGCTTATGTATTTAACAAACTCTGGATGGCTCCAGATTTCTCTCTCTAGACTAACCTGACCTTCTGAGCTCTGTATACATGTTTCTTTATTCGTATCTAGTCAATGTTTTTTAAACTTGAGAACATACTGTTGTTTATCCTTATTTTGCTGGAGCTTGGAGAATTTATAGTCTACAGCAGTGTGGTTCACTGCTGGCCTGCATCAGAATCATTTGGATGCTTATAAAAATACAGATTCTTGGGGCGCCTGGGTGGCTCAGTCGGTTAGGCGTCCAACTTCGGCTCAGGTCATGATCTAACAGCTCGTGAGTTCGAGCCCCACGTCGGGCTCTGTGCCGACAGCTCAGAGCCTGGAGCCTGTTTCAGATTCTGTGTCTCTCTCTCTCTGACCCTCCCCCGTTCATCCTCTGTCTCTCTCTGTCTCAAAAGTAAATAAACATTAAAATAAATAAATAAATAAAAAATAAAAAAAAAATACAGATTCTTAGGCTCTGCAACCAGTCCATTAAGTTGTGATTTTCACCTGTGGGCATTATGTATACAAATATTGGGAAACACTGGTCTCCTGGTCTGGAAATTGTATCAAAGCAGTAGCTGGAGCGGTTGGAGGGCTTAGCTTCTTTGTTTTCCGTGTTGCAGGAGTCACTAAGCTTCTTTACCTGATGTCTAGTATGTTAAAAACCATTGTTTCCTATATTTTGTCTGATTTTTTATGCTTACTTATTTATTTTGAGAGAAAAAGGGGAGGGACACAGAGAGAGACGGAGGGAAGGGAGGGAGGGAGCAAATTCCAAGCAGGCTCTATGCTCAGTGCAGAGCCCAACATAGGACTTATCTCATGACTGTGAGATCTTGAACTGAGCCAAAATTAAGAGTCGGAGGCTTAACCAACTGAGCCACCCAGGCACCCTGATTTTGTCTGATTTTTAAAAAGTTGTTTCAGGTGGGCAAGCAAATTGGGTCCCTGTTTCTTCATCTTGCCCAAAAGTTTAAGTGTGGGGGGTGGGGTGGGGTTTAGGTCAAGTTTTTTGATACTTTTGTAAAGACAGAGACAAGGCTGTATTAGCCCCAAATTGGAAATAACCCAAATGCCCATCAACGGAAAGTAGCTAAATAAAGTGTGGTATGTTAATATAAGGAATACATGCTGTAATGAAAATGCATGAACTATAACTAAATGTAACAACAAGGATGAATCTCACAAACATATGAAGTCAAAGAGGCCAGACACAAATGAGTACATCCTATGGGATTCCATTTAGATAACATTTTAATACTGGCAAAATTAGCCTATGGTGTTGGAAGTGAGGACAGTGGTTACCCTTGAGGGGGAAGGTAGTTAGTAGATGGGGACATGCAAAGCCTTCTGGGGTTCTGGTAATCCTGTTTCCTGATCTGGGTACTGGTTACATGGGTGTTTCGCTCTGAGAAAATTCATTGAGCTGTATACTTATTTATATGTGACTTCACTGTATGTGTGTCATGCATCAATAAAAAGTACTCTCCTCCACCCTCTAAAAGAAGGACAAGGTCGCAAACAAAATGCATGATGGGAAGGTAGAACTGGATTCCCAGTGTAGAACCTGAAACTGAGAAAGAACTGTGCAAAGGATCCTGACAGAAGGCAGGTCACCTGCTCCAGGCCACAGGTGGAAATGCATACCCGTGATCGATCCTGTGCAATGTGTGGATGCAGTAGGCTCAAGTTCAATTCTAAGTGATGCAGAAACCCTGCCCCAAGATACCAAAGTAAAAACTGGTTTGAAACCAGGAAACCTTGTAGACCCTGTCAGAGCCACCCCACTTGGAAGACTCTACCACTTGGGCCACTTTTGAGACTCCAGGCAAATTGGCTGTTGATCATGTTTTGAAAGCTACAGATTGGTTTACAATACACTGGCCAAGGCCAAGGCACCCGCCAACATCATTTCTCTGTGTGGCAGGCGAAGTTAATAGATTGCTTTAGGACATAGCTTGGTTGACCGTAAGAGTTTTATATGAAGAAGAACTTCTATACATGTGCAATTCCCCCATTAGACTGCAGCTCCTTGACAGTAGGGAATTTGCCTGTCCATCACTGTATCTCCAGCACACAGGATAATGCATAGTATACATTCGGGGTTCAAAAGTGATTGTTTAAAAAAAGGGATTAGGGGCGCCTGGGTGGCTCAGTCGGTTGGGCGGCCAACTTCAGCTCAGGTCATGATCTCGCGGTCTGTGAATTTGAGCCCCACGTTGGGCTCTGTGCTGACAGCTCAGAGCCTGGAGCCTGTTTTGGATTCTGTGTCTCCCTCTCTCTGACCCTCCCCTATTCATGCTTTGTCTCTCTCTGTCTCAAAAATAAATAAACGTTAAAAAAAAATTTTTTTTAATAAAAAAAATTAAATTAAATTAAATTAAAAAAAGGGATTATTTGGTAAGGGGATGCTAAGTAGTTGTAGAGCACCACTGTGTGCTCATCATAGTGCTCTGTGATTTTGTGTGTGACTTCATGGATATTCTTTTATTGTTTTTGCTAAACATTTCAAGCAATTTGTAACAAGGGGCTTTGTCAGTTGTGTTACATAAACTGAAACTGTATTCTCCAAAGTAGGATTCTTGTATCCTAGGGTATGCTCCATAAGAGGACTCAGTGGGATATGGAAAGAAAATATTGGGGGATGGAGGGAGGAGAGATGGATGTGGGGGAAAACACAAAAGACCTTTTTTTAAAGGTCCTGTGATATAGTTGGGAGTTTGAGTTATTTTTGAGTAGAAATTTCAGATCTAGTATTTACCAGTTGTCTTCATCATAAACCTGGAGAGGACTTCATTGTTGTTTGGTGAGTCAGAATGAGTCTGATAAAATACTGCATTCTTGATACGAAAAGTTCTTCAAAAGATAGGAGGTATATCTATGTTAGTGTTTAAACCAAAATATCTTAACGAACGAGAAGGGGTGGGGGGAATAGGATCAGTACTAGACTATTTAACACTGTTTAAGTTATCCTTGTTCTTAATCTAAAGACTTGCTAAATGCAATGAGATAGTGGGCTGGGTTTCTCTGAATTGGTCATGACCTTGTGCGTGTTTTGATAAGCTTAATAGCACTTGAATGATCTTGCAGTGGGAAGAGAATAAAAAATTTCTGGGATTTTAGTCCGCCTTATTTTATCCTCCGTGTCTCAAACTGTTTCATGATTTCAGTGTTTTTGCTTCTCATTCTCTCTGTGCCACGTTCTGGATAATTTCTTCAAATCTAGATTCCGTTTGTCCAGTCCTCTCTTAAACTGTATATGCAGTCTTCTGTTTTACCTGTCTATTGAGTTTTTATGTCAACAATCATAATTTTTATTTCTAGAGATTGCATGTTGTCTTTATATATATGATGGTCTTTCTCAATCTTTCTCTTGGGTTTTGTTCAGCAACACAGGTAGTTTGCGTTTCGGGTTCCAAACCTGTGTGGTCAGGTGTTCTCCTGGAAGACTTTCCTTCTTTGAGGGGTGGATCCAAGAAGGCAACATCCCCATCTTCCCTCTGTGGGCCAGCATTTTTCTACTTTGCCTTTCAGGGATCCCATATTATACAAGGTTGTCAGAACAGAGTTCCCACCGTTCTTACCTCAGGCTTGTCTCCATTTCTAGATCACCTGGGACTAACAGATGGCCCTGGGGCAAAAGCATCCAACACTCACTCACTCAGATTTCTCCTCATTTCTAACCTGAGAGGTTTCCCTTATTTTCTTAACAGTTCAGTCATGTGTTTAAAAACATGCTTTGAGGGGCACCTGGGTGGCTCAGTCGGTTAAGCGTCTGACTTCGGCTCAGGTCATGATCTTGCGGTCCGTGAGTTCGAGCCCCGCGTCGGGCTCTGTGCAGACAGCTCAGAGCCTGGAGCCTGTTTCAGTTTCTGTGTCTCCCTCTCTCTCTGCCCTTCCCCTGCTCATGCTCTGTCTCTCTCTCTGTATCAGAAATAAATAAACGTTAAAAAAAAAAATTTAAAAAAATAATAAAAAAAACATGCTTTGAGTGCAGTTGTATCAAATATTATAACCATTCTGTAAGAATGTGTGTGTGTGTGTGTGTGTGTGTGTGCACGCGCGCGGCTGTGTGCATGTGTGTTGGCTTGTATATGCATTTTTTAAAAGTCTGGAAAGATGAACAAGAAACTAATATCGCTGAGAATTTGGTGGTGAGAACGTGGCAGATGGGGGACAGGGGCGACAGGGAGACTTCTTTTACGTGAATATTTTAATATCTTCAGTGATTTGAACCATGTGGATACAACTGGTTCAATCAATTAAATATATAAGTTTTTTTGTCTCCAGCAGTCTATATGTTCTCTATTGGCTGGGTTTCCTCAGACATCTAATCTGCCATTTTGTTAGATACGGAATAGTGGTCATTTTTGTGGTTATATAAATTTTAGATTATGGTTTTACCTCTGTCCAACCTCTCAATGAACTTGGTAGATGAATATTTTCCAAACTATCTATGGCAAAGCATCAGCTCTTTAAAATTTTTCCAGTCTGGCATGGACTAATACTCTGGTAAACTATAATAAAAATAAATACTGGGGGCGCCTGGGTAGCTCAGTCAGTTGACTGTCTGACTCTTGATCGCTGCTCAGGCCTTGATCTCAGGGTTGTCAGTTCAAGCCCTGTTTTGGGAGCCTACTAACTACATACATACATACATACTGATCATGTGTGTGGATGGCATGGAAAGGTCAAAGTGCTATAAACATTTCTAAATGCTTCTCTCAATTTCTTCTCATCACAGACCAGTAAAAAGCCACTTTATTCACTGACCATACTGAGCAGCCCTGCTGGAAATGGTGCCCCATTATGCCCCATTATTATCCAGCATTTGGGGACTGTGGATCAGAAATTGGTATCACCTTGTTCTTTAAGAAATCTTTTGTTGGTTTACATTTTTTTCCATTGTAGGTAACCTGTTTTCTTTCTGTAAAGTCTTTTATGGCTTTATCTGAAACATTAGATGTTCACTGTGGCACATCCCTGTCTTTAATTAGCTGAGAGTGAGCCCATGGCTAACTCTTCTGGATGATGGCAGCGATGTAGTTCCAGAAGTCATTCATAGATTAATTGCGTATTTCACCAAATCCAGGATGCTGGTGTTTTCTTGATCTTCTAGAAGGTTTCATTGGTTGGGTTTCATGCTATTAATTTAGGACTGCCATCTGGCTGCTACCAATCATAAGATGCCATTGATTTCGGAGATGTTAAAATGTGGAAGAACGTGTGTCTTAAAATATCTTGCACGCGGCCCCCTGATTGTTCTAACCTGTAATTACTGTTGAGTGCTTAGAGACGTGCTTATGAGAAGGAGGGAGGAAGACTTTGGTGACCTCCTTTAGAAACATCATCACTCTGCTGAAAGGCATCTCTTGTCTTTGTTGTGACACCGTGAACATTAACTGGGGCAAATTCTCTCTTTAATTGGCATGGCTTCCCTCCTCAAGAGCCATGGGATGGGCCAGCACTGAGAACCTTGGCCAACTTATCTGTGAATTGGTGGCAATGGTGTATCTTCCAGTGTCATTACCAGACATTTTTCCCATTATTGAGATTTCAAATTCCCTCTGTTCCATCCCAGCCATTCTGAGCTTGTGAATATTGGGAGTGCTGCTAGTTATCCCATTTTCTTGCTTGCCCTGCTGGTAGCCTAGTGCTTCTTTCAATCATGTGTTATGTGGACTGCTTACTATAGAAATATCTCAGATTTTTCTGGTTACACTTCTCTATTTTTCTGGGGAAGATAGGGATTTCCCTCCCCCCGCCCCCTACAGTTTTTATAGTTTTTGGTCTCTTTTGATGACTCTTTGGGAGGAAGGACAGTTAATGTGTAGGCTAACACTATAATTCATTTCTTCACCATGTATTTATTGAATGCCTACTCTTTGCCAAGCATAGTTCTCTAAGCACTGTGAGTACAGCAATAAACAACACTCTTAAGCTCCAGCCTCCATTGGAACATTCATTCTGCTTAGGTCTGGTTTTCCTAAACTGGATGCTTACCTGATTACTTTCCTCCATTTTCTTTTTTTTTTTTTTTTTAATTTTTTTTTTCAACGTTTTTTATTTATTTTTGGGACAGAGAGAGACAGAGCATGAACGGGGGAGGGGCAGAGAGAGAGGGAGACACACAGAATTGGAAACAGGCTCCAGGCTCCGAGCCATCAGCCCAGAGCCTGACGCGGGGCTCGAACTCACAGACCGCGAGATCGTGACCTGGCTGAAGTCGGACGCTTAACCGACTGCGCCACCCAGGCGCCCCACTTTCCTCCATTTTCAGATAACCCTTTAAAAAGATGTCAATTAAAAAAAAATTTAACTTAGAACTTAGTAGGTTCTTGATAGCTTGACGCATACTTTATATAGCACTATTATGTTCTCCAGAAATAACGTATATATTATTTGCTTTTCAGCCGATTACACCTCAACAAGAAGGCAACGGACAAACAGCCATATAGCAAGCTCCCAGGTGTGTCTCTTCTGAAACCTTTGAAAGGAGTAGATCCTAACCTAATCAACAACTTGGAGACATTCTTCGAATTGGATTATCCCAAAGTAAGTACAGTCATGTACTCATTAGAAATGGGTGGGATCATGTTTGTTTGGTTTTTGGTGTGTGTGTGCGTGCACACGCTTCTCCCTCATGGTAAATGCTTAAAGAGGCATTCTGATACTGTAAAAGGTGAAGGTATTAAACATTCATGGTGATCTCGGCCTCATACAACTTATGCTCTAGTAGCAGCAGTCACAGGACAGAAATGGGGTTGAGGAAGGGAGGGGTGCAGATTCCTTTTTGTAACCGCTTGTCCATCTGAATTTGAAATCTGTGAGTAAACCTCCTGGAACTCGGACATGGTTAAGTGCCTGGCAATTTGAATATAAAAATCTTGTTCCATGAGGGTTGTACGTGAATGACAGGAAGAAGAGGCAGTGAGAAAGAAAAAGCGGCATTTAATGGTCTGAAATGGGATTCAGGATAGCTAGAAGTAAACATAAACCCCCTTGAAAATGTGGCTTTTGAGCCAAGAATAGGTTACAGTTAGTGATAACATGGGTCTTCCTCATACCTAATTTCTAATTTCTGTATCTTTCTGAGTTTTAATGCCGAATTGTTTTTTTCCTATCATTTATTTATACAAGTTGTAGATCTATGAACTCAACCTAATCCTTCATTGGAGAATTCCCGGTTTTGTTGAGATGAGAGTATTCTTTTTATCTCTTCCTTTTAATATTCCACCTGTAGTTTCTTTTTTTTTTTTTTTAAGTTCATTTATTTATTTTGAGAGTGAGAGAGCGTATGAGCGGGGGAAGGGCAAAGAGAGAGGGAGAGAGAGAGTCCCAAGCAGGCTTCACACTGTCAGTGTGGACCTTGAGGAGCTCTGTGCGGGTCTCGATCCCACAAACCATGAGGTTAAGGCCTAAGCCCAAATCAAGAGTCAGATGCTTAACCGACTGAGCCACCCAGGTGCCCCTCTGCCTATAGTTTCATACGAGAACTTAACTATTCCTCGATTTATGTATTTAGCTTCATCTCCGCTTTTTAAATTGCCTATTTGAAACACTGCTTTTGAATGTCTCTTTACATGTCTACATGCTTGATTTTTTTTTTTTTAATTTTTTTTTTTACGTTTATTTTTGAGACAGAGACAGAGCATGAACGGGGGAGGGGCAGACAGAGAGGGAGACACAGAATCGGAAGCAGGCTCCAGGCTCTGAGCCATCAGCCCAGAGCCTGACGCGGGGCTCGAACTCACAGTCTGTGAGATCATGACCTGAGCTGAAGTCAGACGCTTAACCGACCGAGCCACCCAGGCGCCCCTCTACATGCTTGATTTTAAGTCCATTTGAATTTTCCCTCCATGGTCTCTATTCACTTGCCTCAGTTTTTACCCTCACTGTCTCAGCTTTTCTATAGTTTTTGCCACTTGGAGACTCCCTCCTATTTCTTTAGGACAGTGTAACCCAATAATGAGAAGGAAGATAAAATACACACCACACTTCTCATAGTAACTGGTTTTCATGCTCTTATTTTCTTTCTTTTTGCTCTTATTTTTCTCAGCATCAGTGAAAAGAATAGAGAAGACACAGACGTGATAGCCTTAATGCAGCTCTTATTAAGTATGTAGACACGAGTATAATTCAGTTATTTTGTAGTGTTTTTATATTACTGCTTTTAAAGTTTGGAAGTCGAGGTATTTGAAGCTAATTTTAAGCAAAACCATTATGTGTTTTTCTTACAATTTGTGTGTGTTGTGTATTATATATGTATTTAATAATTTTAGAGATCTAAATCACGCATGTATTATCTATCCCATAAATTGAATATGTAATTTAAAAAAATAAGATCTATACTTGATTTTTTTCCCAACTAAAAGTGCAAAAAGTGGCCTTTAATAAAATTAATTGTAAAATAAGCTTTGCAATAAGGAATATGGAAGGTTTTTTCAGCAATGCCTAGGTGGTTCAGTCAGTTGAGCATCTGACTTCGGCTCAGGTCATGATCTCACATCTCGTGAGTTTGAGCCCCACATCTGGCTTGCTGATGTCAGCGCAGAGCCCGCTTCTAATTCTGTGTCCCCCTTTCTCTGTCCCTCCCCCTTTTGCACTCTCTCAAAAATAAACGTAAAAATAAAATAAAAATGGAAGGTTTTCAAGCCTCACATTGTATAAATATATGCAGAGAGATTTTTTTTTAATGTTTTTTAAGTTTATTTAGAGAGAGAGAGTGCAAGCAAGGTAGGAACAGAGAGAGAGAGAGAGAGAGAGAATCCCAGGCAGGCTCCACACCGGCAGTGCAGAGCCTGACGTGGGGCTTGAACCCACAAACTGTGAGATTATGACCCAAGCTGAGACCCAGAGTCTGTCGCCTAACCAACTGAGCCACCCAGGTGCAAGAGATTTTTTTAATAAATGAAAGAATATCTTCATTGATTATTATTAAATCTCAGAACAGCTTAGAATCATACATTTATCCTTGTGAAACTTAATGTCACATTTCAATTTTTTAATCCTCATCCTACCCTTTCCCCATTCAACCACTCTCAACTAAGTTATGGAACTTCTGTGTGGCAGCCCTCGTGAGATGATAGTCACAGAATTTAATTGGTTGAGAAAGTTAGTGTGGGCTTTAGTTGTAGAAAGAGTTTCTAAAAATAATCCAGGAACATATGTATCCATTAATTCTGAACATTTGGGGTAAGTCGATAACTGATTTCTTCTTCTGAATGATTTTTCTTTTATTACAATGTGGGATTATCTCAAGAGCTCTTGTTTTTGCTTTTTTCACAAATTATGCCTTTGAGGTATTTAAATTCGTCAAGGAGAAAACTATTTTGATTCTTACTATAAAATGAGGAACTCCAAATGTAAGAGATTGTTTTTATTACTTTTTCAAAATTTTACTTACTAATTATAAAAGTACTGTTAGCTGTGTAAATCGAAAGTTTGTAAAGTGGAGGAAAAGTGTTAAGCACCTGCAGTCTAAAGGAAAATTTGGATCTCACGGCATTTCATTTGCTTTTTATTTTTTAAATTTTTAAATATTTATTTATTTTTGAGAGACAGAGTGTGAGTGGGGGAGGGGCAGAGAACGAGGGAGACCCAGAACTCCGAGCAGATTCCAGGCTCCGAGTTGTCAGCACAGAGCCCAATGCGGGGCTCAAGCCCACAGACCATGAGATCATGACCTAAGCTGAAGTCGGATGCTTAACTGACTGAGCCACCAGGCGCCCCAATTTCGTTTGATTTTTAAAAGACCAAGAGCAATGGCCCATGTTCCACAAGAAACTGAAGTGAAACCACTGACCTCCCATCAATCTGAGTGTGAACAGACAAGTCGCTTGTGTGCCCAAGGAGGCCTGTAGTCCTGAAACGAACATTTGTGTGACTGCCAGGCCCAGCAAACTTTACTATTTGCTTTTTGTCGAGTGTGAACACTGTTTTAGAGAAGTATGTCTGGTTTCATCCTGGACCTAAATTTTTCCTCCTGATTTGATTTGGAACATTATAGGTGATTCTAGAAAAAAAAAAAAGAACATGGTCAGAAATTTAATTTTAGACACGTGCAAGAAAATTTCTTGTTCTGGTACTTGTTCTAAATTTCTAGGTTTAAATTTTGGTGAGACTGTTACTATGCTAATTGTCCTGAAAGATTTCTGTGCTTTACGTGTCTTATCAATTCACTTATTTTGATATTTATTCTTTGGGGGGGGGGGGGATGAAAAAGCCATGTAATTCATTTTCCGCAAATTGAGCACTCTGTGGCAGCAAAGAAGGCATTTAGGGAGAGATTTAGCTGTAGCAGGAAGATTCAGCAAAATAGCTTTACTTTAGTAAATCCTTGCCATATGAAGAGCTTTTTAGTTAAATGATCAGAATTCTTACCAGAGTGAGGCTGAGGTCATTGTGGTGGGTTTTTTGCTTCTTTTGCAAATACACAATTGGCTTAAAATGTTACAAGTCCAGTGCCATGTTTAGACTTTCTTACCAGTGGTGTAGCTCTCCTTAAGAAGAATTGTTTTCTAACTGGATAGTCTTCTAAACAAAGAATTAGAAGACAGAAAATCGAATCCGTTATCAAAAGACCAAGCACAACATATGTTAGTGAAACTTCCAAATCTGCAAGATTAGGAATTTACTAAGTAAATTTGGAAAACAGTATAAACAAACTATTTCTTGAAAATAGAGATGCATATAACTCAACTTGTCCAGTCTTTGAACTCAGAGCTGTGTTCTTACGAAACATTTCCTTCCTGGCATCTATCTTTTACTCAGAAGTTACCCTAAAGACAAATGCATTAACTTATAAGTGTATTATTAATCGTTCCATGCCAGAGACTGTTCTAGGCATTTGGGGTCTAAATCTCTTCTTGTCATAGAAAATTTATATTCTGTAATCCAAATACCCTCATAAAATTTTTCTTTAAAAATGATATGTAGTTATTTATAGACAATTCAAGATATTCCTACTTGATATGCAATGTAATTGATTAATATCATTAAAAAGTTTTCTATTTTAAGAAGATGTTTTGTCTTGTTTGCTATAGTTCAAAATTTATATTCCTAATGTCTACAGGGCTGAATCAGTGAGCCCTTTTTTCTCATGTCATTTATAGACCTAAATCTAATGCTATATATGCATCTGAACGTAGCATACGTGATTATTGCCACTTCAGACATTCACTTCTTGAATGTCAAAGGGCTGGATCCCAGGTTGTGGATTTCCTACACCTCTCTTGTTCTCAGCCTTTTAGTCATTGTACTGTTTGAAAAGGAAATTACTAAGGAGTTGTTGGAGACTAATCTTCTCATCTAAATTACTCTGGGTTTTAGGCGTGCCTGGTTGTTTCAACTGAGTGTCCGTCTCAGGTCATGATCCTAGGGTTGTGGGATCGAGCCCTGTGTTGGGCTTTGCGCTGAGTGTGGAACGTGCTTAGGATTCTCTATTTCTGTCTTTCTCTCTCTGCCCCTCTCCCCCGTTCGCACTCTCAATAAAATAAAATAAGATAAAATAAAGAGATATGAAAAGTTTATTAAAAATAAATAAATAAATTGCTCTGGTGTTTATTTCTAGATTCATACTGCCCATTTATACTGGAATTCACTGTATTGTATAGCTGTTTCAGATTTATAAAGTAAGCGTTTTCTTGAAATATTTTTAAAGTGTAATATTTTTAATAAATGTTATATTTTTGAACATATATACTTACATTTGATCCTTTAGATAGTGTAAAACTATACAAAAAAATTTTTTTGTTTATTTTTGAGAGAGAGAAAGAGAGCACGAACGGGGAAGGGGCAGAGAGAGAGAGGGAGACACAGGATCCGAAGCAGGCTCCAGGCTCCGAGCTGTCAGCATAGGGCCCGACATGGGATTCAGATCCCCCAAACCGTGAGATCATGACCTGAGCCAAAGTTAGATGCTTAACCTGCCGAGCCATCCAGGCACCCCTAAAAAAATTTTTTTTTGTATTAGCTAAGAAAGCTTTCAACCAACTTAATATGCTGTGTTTTGCCAGTTACAGTGTAGTTGGAGTGATTTAATTATTCCAATACAGAGATTCCTAGCAAATAAAATGTTTGATCAAACTGAAGACACAGAGGTGGTTATCAGAGCTGAAAAATCAAGATTCCTGGTTAACATTTAATACCTTAGAACATACTTGGAATGCTACCTCCTATTTGGTATAATTTTCAATATCAGAAACAAGCGAAAGCATAAGTCGTGTGTTTAAATAAAAGTCTGAACGTTTTTTAGATAATGTGAATTGAGTTTTGTTTGCACTCTGGCTGATCAGGAGGTGTTTGGTTTTCATTTGAAATTAAAAGGCATAATCAATAAAAATGGAAACTTTAAATCTTACATTTGAATAAAGGTAAACTCTGTCTCCTTTGAATACTTTTCTAGAGCTGTATTTTGCAAAGTTTTCTCTTGCTAAGGAAGAAAGCAAAGACTAACTTTTTTATTATATTTTATGGAATTGTATCATTTACGAACATTTCCTTTCACTTGTATTTGCTCATACCTGCAAAACAGCATAAATTATAAAAGCATTAAAGAAACTGAGGTGTTGGGAAAAACTAGGCATTCTTACAGCAAGGCTGGCTGAGCAGCTCACTCTAGGAGGGAAGCTAATTGTAACTTTTACCCTTTGGAAAGTCACTTAATCTTTCTGATCTTCATTGTTAAGGTCGATGCCTTTTGGCTAGTTCAGTGGAACATTGTTTTGAGAGTCAGGTTGGGAAGAGGACTGATGCTTTACAGGATTTAGGAGTCAACCCTTTGGAAAATTGAAGGGCGTGGGCAGGAGTGGTGTCCTTCCCATTCTCAGATTTTTATCTCGTCCCTGAAGACTAGGTAGCTATAAAGTTGGTTTCAATACCTCCTGAGTTGCAATTTTGGTCAGTCATCATTAAAGGTAGCTAGTTGATAGAATGTATAATAATAGTAGGTAGAAAGTATGAGAAAAGTATACATTGTTTTCCCAGAGTCTACTTAACTATTGAGAAAACTTTTTTTTTTCCACTTGAAAAAAAAAAATCTTATTACCTTCTTCATTGACCTTAGTTAGTCCTGGCCCTTCTCATACTCAGCCCCTAATTTCCATATTGCCAGTTTTTGCTGAGTTTCCCTTTACCTGAGCTGGTTCCTGTATGTTAGATACTTAGAAAGCTATGTCCTTAGCTCTTTGTATTTTTTTTTTTTTAAACACATAGCTTTGTTTTTTCGGGGACACAACTAACCTCCCTCCTTTGCTTAAAAATGTCCATCCCATTTTAGAAAGAGAATTGGCAGGGTATTTGTCACTGACTGAGTCAGCATGAATTTAGCAGCACCTAAAAAAAAAGTTACTACTAAGAATACTTATCCCACAAAATAATAAAGTAGTATCTTTGTATGTGAAAGCAAACACTTTTTTAAAAAAAAATGTAGTAGTTTATTAAATGGTAATTTAAAGGTTCAGCTCCAGATTTTTTAAACCTAGTTACATGTCCGAACTGCCCCCAGAGATTCTAATTCAAAAGTAAGAGTGGGGCCCAGTATTCTCTAAATAAATGTCCCAGGGTAACCGACACAGCCAGTCAAATGTGAAGAAATGACTTCCCTAATGTCCTATCAAAGAGTAAACATCCTATCAAAGAGTAAACGTAGCACTGAGCAAAATAAAACCCTGGGTATTTTCATTGTTAGAGGGCTAATCATGCTTCTCAGGATGATAGACTTTCAACCAAATTCTATTTTATTTCAAAAAATTATTATACAGCAAAAATCTAATAGCACTTTGTCCTTTTCATGGGAAGAGTTTGGAAAAACTCTTTACGTTGATCATTCTGGGATTTGATACATACTTTATGGCACCTTCATGAAATAGTAAGTTCAGAGAGCTTCTAGAGAACAGGGAGATGTTTCATGATGAAGGCCACAGAGAAGCTTGAGATCCAGTTTAATTCAGGCCATGCCTGTCTGGGAATGGCAAGACTTCCAACTGTGGGGGTTGCCAGTCTCTTCATTATCTCTGCTGCTTGCAAATCAGCCCCTGTTCTGGAGAAGCTGCTCTCAATTAAAGCAACACTTGATGTCATAAGTATTTGCATCGTTATGAGTACTCTCTTAACTTTTAAATGCTGTGTGTACAACGGCTTCTTTTTCCTAATGCTTTTTATCAATCAGTAAATACCGATAATGTGCTTATTTTTGTAAAAGAGGTTTAATCTCCGTAAAATGTGTTCTTTGACTAGTATGAAGTACTCCTTTGTGTACAAGATCACGATGATCCAGCCATTGATGTATGTAAGAAGCTTCTTGGAAAATACCCCAATGTTGATGCTAGATTGTTTATTGGTAGGTAACAAATAAATTCTACCATAACCCTTTTGCTTTAATAGTATTAAGTATCAGTAATCCTTGCATTAAACTATAGATTAAGCTGTTAGCCACCCACTGACGTTATTGGGATGTTTGCTTTCTGCGTGTTTGTTAGAGTAGGGAAAGGTGTTTCTAGCCTTTCGAGAGAACTTAAGTTATAAAAACACAGGGTGGTGGTGGTGGTTGTCGTTGTTTTTCCATATCTGGGATTAACAAAATAACCAAAAAAAAAAAAAAAAACACCCCAAGTTATGTTTTTCTCAGACACGAGAATCTGTTATTTTTGTTTCTTTACTATTTTCAACCCGTGGGCCTTCTTATATTTCATTCACTGTAGTTGGGAGTGAGCAATAGAATTTACTTTTATTATATTGCAAAAAGAATATTTTTCAAAAGCCTGCAGGCTTATTCTAAAGACTTGTAGAGAGATATTTGCCATTAAACATTGATTCATACTTAACTATTGATGCAGTAATTTAAGAATCAAACTGAAACTAATATATTTTCAAAGACAAATTAATTCTCTTTTTGAGAACGAACAATTTTTTCTAAATATGAATAATAAGGAATGCAAAACACATTAAAGTATGTTTGTTTCTGTTATTACGTATGAAGGTACTTTTCACTTCTCCCTACCATGTATCTGTATAATAGAATATATTTTCAATGTTGGATGAATCTTTCATAGTTGTATCTTTAAATTTTTAGGTGGCAAAAAGGTTGGCATTAACCCTAAAATTAATAATTTAATGCCAGGATATGAAGTTGCAAAGTATGATCTGATATGGATCTGTGATAGTGGAATAAGAGGTGAGCTGCTTTTTATTTGTTTTACAGAACTATTCATTTGATGATAAAATGCCAAAAGCATTCTAAAAATACATGCGTCAATCCTTTTTGTTTGCCTAATAAAGTAATTCATTTCATCATTATTTCATGGTAAAATGTCAAGTTATACTTATTTGGAATTTTTTTGAATGCTACTCTAGAATGTTACATCTGTAGAATTGTTTTTGTTTTGAAGAGAAAATTCCAACTATTAAAAAAAGAATAGTCACGGGCTACCATACAATCCTTTACACGAGATTTTTCATAGTTGTAAATTTTCCCGAGTTCACGTAATAACTTGTCTTTTACTTTAATCTGTTTGTGGCACCAATACTGTCTCACACAAGGGGACAGAAATTAATAAGTGAATATTTTACCGAAATACAAACATGGCTTTTAATTGGTTTTAGGAGGAAAATATACTGAAATCATAATTTGCGTGTTTGCATTTTTAAACATTTATATTCTAATTACCGTAAGTTTCTCAAGCTCAGTATTTGCGGTTGGGTGATTGTTGTTGAGGCTGCCCTATGGGATGGTTAGCAAGCATCCCTGGCCTCTCCACACTAGATGCCAGTAGCACCTCTTTCTCAGTAGTGACAACCAAAAATGTCCCTAGACATTGCTAAGTGTCCCCTGCGGGGCAGCAGTTGGGAACCACTGTTGTAGAATATGTGTATTTAAGGCCCAAATACACTTTTATACAATAGGTTTGTTCATAGCTTTTGTATTTTTGAAGGAAATAAAAATACAAAGTCATGTAAAAAGGTAGGAGGTGTTTGCTATTTGAAGAGGGGACAGTGATTTAATTTTTTTTTATTAGCTTGAAACACAGATGTGAAAATTAATAGAAGTGTGACATGCCTAATTAATCAGGCTCATTATGAGTCTTGTCAATTCATGGACAGAGAGACTACGTTCATTCTTCGTGTTTGCTACCTTAAATTATTTTCTATCATACGTTTGTTTTGTTTTCATAATATATGTTCATCTCTCGGTCAAGTATAATCTCATTCAATTCCCATTAGCAGTTTTATGACATAGGATATCTCGTATCCTCCAAGAAAGTGGAGGCTCATCTCCTGTAGTTAGAGAGTGCAGGAAACCAGCGTAACAACTGAGGTCCTTTCAGCTCTGCTCCTGTAACTTTTCCATTAGGAACACATTGTCCACATTCTAGTTTGGAGGTTCTGAAATAGGGGGAGTACCATTTTCAAGGTATATCCTGGCTCTGGCACATAGTAGCCTGAAAGTGTGTAGAGTAAATTAGCTTATCATAAAGTATGCCTTTTTGAAATTTTGTATTCTACTTAGAAAAGTGATTGAGAATGATTTTATTAGATCCAGATGTAAAAAAGAACTTTATAACAGCTCACAAAATACATTTCACATTGGTGGGCATTTTACTAAAAAGGATTGTTTTTTTCTCTTTCCCTCACCACCTGTTTGTCTTTTTTTATTGTAGTAATTCCAGACACGCTTACTGACATGGTTAACCAAATGACAGAGAAAGTGGGCCTGGTTCATGGGCTGCCCTATGTAGCAGACAGACAGGGCTTTGCTGCTACATTAGAACAGGTAAGTATGGTTGTCGTAGGTAATATTGTCGCATCCCTGATCTTCCAGAAACTTGAGATTATTCTGAGAGTTGGGATGGACTAAGTGAAGTTAACTGTAATTAAGTCTGTTTTAACCTGCTAAGTACTGGCATCCTCAAGATGAGAGTAGCTGTTTTAGTAGTGAAGAAATTCTTGGGCCCCTGGAATCACTCACAGCCGCAATCTGGCAGTGAATGGATGTGCACAGGAAATACCTTGTGGTCTCATTACCAGCTGAACACAGTATATTGTTTCCTTCTGGTCCTTGCTTTCAGTTCTAGAGTTTGGTTCTAGGCTTACATAAAAGCACATGACATATAGTTCTTTCAGAAATCTAATCTGAAAATAATTTTTTTTTTAAGATTTTAAGTATTAATCTCTACACCCAAAGTGGGGCTCAGACTCACAACCCTGAGATCAAGAGTCACATGCTTTTCCAACTGAGCCAGCTGGGCACCCCAAGAATCTTTTTTAAATATCAGAGTATTTCAAATACACACAACAAAGGAAAATTGTTGTTATAAAATTATAAGTTATTACAATTATAAGTTGTTATAAAATCCATTTGATTTCCTTTTAAAATGGATTTCTAAAAATTACTGGAGAGGGGTGCCTGGGTGGTTCAGTTGGTTAAGCGTCCGACTTTGGCTCAGGTCATGATCTTGCAGTTTGTGGGTTCGAGCCCTGCGTCAGGCTCTGGGCTGACAGCTCATAGCCTGGAGCCTGCTTTGGATTCTGTGTCTCCCTCTCTCTCTGTCCCTTCCCTACTCACACTCTGTCTCTCTCTGTCTCAAAAATAAATAAACATTGAAAAAAAATTTTTTTTAATTACTGGACAAACTTATTTTGTGGTTTCCATTTTTTTCTCTTCACCCTATAATAGAATTACATAAACTATAAATTGTGGGAAAATGTAAGAAGCAAAAAAACAAGCCATAACCCTACCAACTAGAGGAAGTTTCTATTTTTTTTCCTATGTTGAGGTGGTACTCTAAAAACAATTCATATATGATTTTTGTCACTTCATCAGCTTTTCTCCCTATCCTTAATAATTTTTAACATTTAATTAAAAAAAATTTTTTTTTTAACATTTATTTATTTTTGAGACAGAGAGAGACAGCATGAACGGGGGAGGGGCAGAGAGAGAGGGAGACACAGAATCGGAAACAGGCTTCAGGCTCTGAGCCGTCAGCATAGAGCCCGACGTGGGGCTCGAACTCACAAACTGCGAGATCATGACCTGAGCCGCTTAACCGACGGAGCCACCCAGGTGCCGCAACATTTAATTTTTTTAAGTTTATTTATTTTGAGAGAGACAGAGACAGCACATGAGCAGGGAAGAGTCAGAGAGGGAGAGAGAGAGAGCTCATCCCAAGCAGGCTCCATGCTGTCAGTGCAGAGCCCAACGCAGGGCTTGAACCTACAAACCATGAGATCATGACCTGATGAAACCAAGAGTCAGACACTTAACTGACTGAGCCATCTAGGCGCCTCATGAGTAATTTTTTATAAAAGTGATTTTTGTTGACTGTATCATAGTCTATCATCCTATCCTAGACCTGACTTAACCATTCCTGTGCCGTTAAACATTTAGGAAGAATGTTTTCACGTCATAAGGGAAGGACATATGGTTGCAATCTTTTAAACATGTCAACTTGCTTTTAAGTGTATCTGCACTTGTATGATTTTGAATTGCAGTCTTGTGATTACTACAGATCTTAGGGGGTAAAGGTACATTGTGTGTGGAATTTAACCTTTGGCACTTTGAGCCATGATCTCTTAATACTGCCCATGAATAGATTTGTCCTATTGCAAGTCTTTAAATATCAGAGTTTTTGTTTAGTAAGAGAAACTCTGAGTAGTTACTTTAAAATAAAATACTTAAAAATTTTTTTTTAGTATTTATTTTTGAGAGAGAGTGTGAGAGAGCGTGCGAGTGGAGGAGGAGCAGAGAGAGAGGGACAGAGGATCCAAAGTAGGCTCTGTACTGCTAGCAGAGAGCCCGATGCCAGGGCCCGAACTCAGGAACCGTGAGACCGTGACCTGATCGGAAGTTGGACACTTAACCGACTAAGCCACCCAAGCACCTCAAAAATAAAATACTTTTTATTCTTATGTGCCACATCATACTTTTGTTTTACAAATATCCAAGTTGATTTATAATGGCAGTGGTAAGCATCTCCCAGATCACACAAATCAGTGACTTAGGTTAAATGTAATCCTTAAAGGCCCCCTTGCCATACTTAGAGTGAATGGAAATAGAGGGATTGTTCCAGTCTGTAAAGAAGTCCTGGGAGCCTTTGATGGAGTCCCTATTTCCACCTCATTCCTAAAGCCTCACTTAATAACTGCTTAAGAAATTAAGATGTGCGCTTCTGGTCTTCAGTGTTTGGTTCAGTTCAGCCCCATAAACCACAACGTCACTACAGTCTGGATGTCGAGCAGGCAGCAAGAATCCTATTATTTGTCACCACCCCTGCTAGTTCTCTTGTTCCATGCTGTGTGTATGTCACTGCTGCCATTGGGAAAAATCACCGTTCTCTATTTCAAGCTAGTTAGGAAAGGCAGCATATCTAAGATGTAAACAAAAGGGTTTTATGTCTAATAATTAGGATGATGACCATTTTATTCCACCCGTAATTTAGCAACTTGCATAGCTCATGACTTCAAAGCATATCTAGGGAAAGGGGGAGTAAAATGGAAGACAATTTCACTATCTTCCCTGTTTGTGAAAGATACATTGAAAGATAACATTGGGCAAATCAGGAAGAAGCTCAGTGACTCGGGGGCAGGAAACAGACAGCTATGCGAAAAAGGGTGCAAAAAAGGAATTTAGAAACATGATTGTCCTGTAGGTTGATATACCTACAGGTGAGTATTTGAGTATTTGTGTGTATGTATGCATGTGTGAGTACACACATAAACACATGTGCATACGCATACACATATATGCATATACATATACCTTTATGTGTAGGGGTGTGTGTGTGCAGTTACACATATTTAAAGTACAATATATATTATATATTATAAAATATATAATATTAATGAATATTTTATATGCGTTTGAGTCCTATTTTTACCTGACTTATATCCAAATTAGGTTTTATTTGGATGAATCTTTAGGGAAGACAGTATTTATTTGGGAATACGATATATACTTTTCCCTCCTAGAAGTATATTTTTCTTTGTAATGGTAATAACAAGAATAGTCAACCAAACAAGAAATTACTGATTGCCTGCTACATGAAAACACTGTTTTATAATAATTTTTATTCAGGTAGTTTATGTAAGAATAATAAGATACTCAGTCATACCTAAAGGATATTCTTTCGGAAAAAAAAAAGTTTATACATACCATACTTTTAACATAACATCCTAATTACACACATATGTTTTTGCTTTTGTTTCGGCAGGTATATTTTGGAACTTCTCATCCAAGGTCCTATATCTCTGCCAACGTAACTGGCTTCAAATGTGTGACAGGAATGTCTTGTTTAATGAGAAAGGATGTGTTAGATCAAGCAGGAGGGCTTATAGCTTTTGCTCAATACATTGCTGAGGATTACTTTATGGCCAAAGCCATAGCTGACCGGTAAGCAAACTAAATCACATTAGGCTGTAGTATTTTTAGTACCTGACTTCTGTTGGTTTATTGTATTTGTTAAAGTCGTGGCTTAAGGGGCTATTTTATTTTAGTTTTTGCTAGTGAGTACAGAATAGGTCAATATTTTTTAAGAAAGTAATTCCTACTCATAGATATTGTTACGAAAGAAATATGTGAATAAATGATTGTTCTACATTCTTTAAATTAATGTGATTTGACATAATGAAAAGGAAGCTTCTCTGTGATTATAAATTTTCATTATTATGGATGTAAATTTCTATGTGTTTTAGAAGAATTAAAAATGTTAGTGCAGTCATAAGCTAGCAGGTGATTTAAATTTAAAGATTTACAAAGTTTAAAGAATATGATTCCACATTTTGGAATTTCTCAGTAGATTATTTGATGCTCTGCTAAAAAGCCACTTAACGATTCATATGAATGGCTTAACATTTTCTCTATCACAAAATTGTTTGCTTTTAAAGGGGTTCATTGCCTCGTGTGATAATTGACTAAAGATAGGATTTTAAAAATTGGTATGTTTTAAAAATTCATGATGCTATTCATGTGGCTCATAGTTGTGTGTTGAATATCCACACACACATCACACATATTCCCCATCTCACCCCACCCCACTCCACCCCCTACTGCCCGCCATTTGATTTGGTGGGTTTTTTTGGTTTTGGTTTTGGTTAGTAGTGATCAGAGACTAAACTATTAATTTTTTTTAACGTTTATTTATTTTTGAGACAGAGACAGAGCATGAACAGGGGAGGGTCAGAGAGAGAGGGAGACACAATCTGAAACAGGCTCCAGGCTCTGAGCTGTCAGCACAGAGCCCGACGCGGGGCTCTGACTCACGGACCGCGGGATCATGACCTGAGCCAGACGCTTAACCGACTGAGCCACCTAGGTGACGCGAGACTAAACTATTAAATACGAACCCACTCCACTTGGTACTTTGAGAACATCTGTATTTTAAGTTTTTTAAACTGTAAACTGAGAGGTTGTAGCTCCTCCCAGTTCTAGATGGTACTGTCCTAGTCCTGTGTATTTGCTAAAACATCCAGGAGTACGATATACCCTAAGTAGGGTGCTGATCCTGAGAACTAGGCTCACCCTGAACACCAACAGTTCTTAACTCCTTATAGTGATGAGTAAGTAAATGCATAACCAGTCATGCCTGCAGGTGTCCATCATCACAGTTCACTTTATAATTGTCTTAATTTTCAGAGGTTGGAGGTTTGCGATGTCCACTCAGGTTGCAATGCAAAACTCTGGCTCTTATTCAATTTCCCAATTTCAATCCAGAATGATCAGGTAAATCAGTTGGCTTTCTTCTTTTTATACATGGTTAAAAGAAAAAGGGGGGAGAGAGTAATTTTTACATGGTCTAACTTGATATTTAAAATATCTAAAAGTCAAATTTTTGTTTAGTTCCAGAAAGGTTGGTTAGCATTTTGTTAAAATAAATTTAATGTCTAAATATATTTTCTTGCTGTGTAATCCTGAATGCATTCAGTAAAGAGATGTTGAGACTTTGCTGTCTTTAATGTGCTGTTCTCTATTTTCTTTCTACACTTTGAATTTTAGAATCTTTACTCATTAGAGTGTAGGCCATACAAATGAATTTATAGATTTTTTTCTTTAATGTACTAAATAAAAATAATAAAGTCATTCTTAAATACTCTTTAAAGAGACAAGGGCTTTTATGTAACAGGCTAAAGAGCTGATCAGGGCAGGGAATTGATTAGTCTTGTAACCAGGCTGTTCTAAAGAAAAGGTTTTGTTTTTGTTTTTTTTTTTTAGGTGGACCAAATTGCGAATTAACATGCTTCCCGCTACAATAATTTGTGAGCCAATTTCAGAGTGCTTTGTTGCCAGTTTAATTATTGGATGGGCAGCCCACCATGTATTCAGATGGGATATTATGGTATTTTTCATGTGTCATTGCCTGGCATGGTTTATATTTGACTACATTCAACTCAGGGGTGTCCAGGTATGTGGATAGGCATGAAAAGGTTGGCAGTCATTTGGTGGAACTAAAACTGGTTTAATTTAGAAAAGCTTGAAATTTATCCAACCCATTCTTCAGCTTCCCATTGAAGGTTAACATCGGGTTTAAACATTACCTTCTTTAGTGGAATGTGGACACAAAACTTAACTTGATTTTCAACTTTCAGGTGATAGTTATACTATCGCTTTTATTAAGCCTCCAAAAAAAATGATGTTAAGCAGTTCAGTTATCTAAAGAAGCAGGCTTGATTTCATACAGTATATTTTAAAAGAGTGAAATTGAAGAATTCCATTTTTTAACTGTGTATAGTTCGACAGTAAATTTTTGTTTTTTTAATTCCTAGGGTGGCACACTGTGTTTTTCAAAACTTGATTATGCAGTAGCCTGGTTCATCCGTGAATCCATGACAATATACATTTTTTTGTCGGCATTATGGGACCCTACTATAAGCTGGAGAACTGGTCGCTACAGATTGCGCTGTGGGGGCACAGCGGAGGAAATTCTAGATGTATAGCTACAGCTTTGTGACTGTACATAAAGGAAAAAAGAGAAGTATTATAAATTATGTTTATATAAATGCTTTTAAAGATCTACCTTCAGTAGTTTTATCACATGTATGTTTGATATCTGTTCTTTAATTTATTTTGCATGGCACTTGCATCTGTGGAAAAAAAAAAAAAAACCCACATCTGTAGTCTTGGCCAAATGGTACCCTTTGTTTTGTGGAAGTAGAGAATCAAGAGAATTGGTTCTAGGAACCTGGCTTTGGTTTTTGTTGTTGTTTGTTTATTTTTTAAAATAAATAAATATATATATATATATATAAAATATATGAATGCTCTGCAGCAAACACTATGACAGTATCCTTCAGTAGAGAAAGTTTCTTATTTGTGAGTACACTCTTTTAGAACATTTATGGGATGGCAGCAGCTTTGTTTTGGGGTTTAGAAAAGACTAGAAAGTAATCACTTTACGGATCTAAAGTGAATGGTGTCACGTGGTGAACAGTCCACGGTGAGGTACTAACTAAGAAACTTTTTCATGCTCTATGCCTACCTCTTGTAGTTGTTGCAGAGCAAATATAAATTGTAATAAGGTAGCTAGGCCTTGCAAAAACAAATGGAAAAACTTTAAAAATAATAATAATAAAAGAGCTGGAGTCTAGTATTTATATGAATCTGTGAGAGAGATTTTTTTTTTTTTTGGTCTCACTGCAATGAACCAAAAGTGGTTGAGTTTGGTTTTTAATTGTAGCCATGTATTGAAGGCATCCTTTTGACCAACTCTTGTTGGTTCTGTCTTGAACCATTGTTAATCACTGTGCTGGTAGACCTTTCCTTCCCTGCTCCTCACCTGCCCAAGTCCCTTCTTTCCTTAACTTTTTTTTTCGGGGGGGGGGGGGGGGTTGTTTTAGTGTGAGTGGATGTTTTGATAGTTGTGAGGAAAAATGCATTTCAGACACATTTCACACATGAGCTATTTTCTTACACAGTATGTCTTGTTAAAAAGAATGTAATTTCATGATACAGGTATTTAATATCTTTTTTAAGTAAATATTCTAGCCATCAAATAAATTGCAGTAGAGTATTAAGTGGGGACAGGATGAGTTTTACTCTTAAAATTAATCAGTATCAAACTAAGTCTACTGTGTGTGTGTGTTTTTTTTTTTTTTTTTTACTCTTACAGTTAGTCTAGTCTTATTTAAATTGGATTTTTGTATTCCAGTTTGTATGACAGAATAGATCAGTGCTAGTTGTAAATGCATGCTGTATGTCACTCTTCTCTCCCCATCATGCCGCTGAACTTGCTTGTCAGGTTGTGCTTAACTTGTGGTGAACTGGACTTGTTTTTGTTTAAAAAAAAAATAGGCAAAAATGTAAGGGATAGTGCATAAGCCTTTTTTTTTTTTTTTTTAACCTTTGGTAGTGGAATTTTTGCTTTTTCTTCGGGATTAGATGGCATGTTGTCCATATGAACGCCTGCTGCAGGGCTGATGCTGGCAATATGGCTGCTTTAAATTCTGTTACTACAGTTTCCATGTCAAAGCATAGTGTGTAGCATATCAGCAATAATTACGTAAAGAAAATGAACACGTTTTCACCTCACTGAGCCAACTCATTTAATTGTCTAATGACTAATATACATGGTTTAAATTGTAATATATCAATGTGTATACACTATGTATATACATTATGTATAAGCTTTTCTCTGGGCCAAACTGCTTCATTTAAAAAAAAAAATTTTTTTTTTTTTTTTTGGCGCCTTATGACGAATTTGTTTGAAGGGCATTTTCTTCATGAACAAAGGCTTTGATGCATATTCCTTTCTATGTGAAATGGGTAGTAGTGTTCCCTGAGGAAAGTTGCACAGTGAAAACCAGTCTAGTTGTGACCCACTCTGTGTTGTTTTTTTTTTTTAATCTCTATTACACAAGTTGAATTTTGCTGAATATGTTTGTAATTTGTCGGTTTGTTTAATGAAGTTTGGTTGATGCCATCCTTTGCACTGCTGAAGTGAAATCTTGCTTATTACTTGGCTTTTTGCTGATCTCAGTATGGGCAATGTAACAACACATCCAAATGGCTGGACAGACTTCTTGTGTTTTGTAAATAGAAACAATGACTGTTCTGTGTGTGTGTTTTATGTGGTCGTGGAGTATTTCCTTGAAGTGAAGCTTCACTTAAGCAGGACAGAGTGATTCTTTGTTTAGCAAGTTTAGGAGTGATGGTAAAATGGTAAGAAATAATATAAATGTTGAAGAAAGCACCACAACAGAACTGTAGGAGTCCAAATTTAATAAACTGTTAAAAAAAAATGTCTAGAATATACCACGTTTTATTTAAAATCATTGTATGAAGTTTTTTGTTTAAAATAAAAATTTGAATACAATCAAAACATTAACAATAACGTATTCTTGTTTGCTGTCTTATATTTTTATAAACAACATATTCCACCATTCATATCAGAATTACTAAAAGAATTCTGTCAAGTGTTAATTTGAAATCTTCCTTTTTACCTGGGCTACAAAGTCAGGCTTATGGCTTGACGTTTGGCTTCTCTGCATTGGTTGCGTTGGTTGCACGTTATAACCACCTGGAGAACTTAAAAAAAAAAAAAAAAAAACAGATGCCTGGGCCCTGCCCACAGAGATTCTGGTTTAATTAGTGTGGGGTGAGGGCTGAGCTCTGCTTGTTCTGTTTGTGCAGGCAGACCTGAGAAGCGCTGGCCCACAATCGCCTGTAGAAGAGACCCATTCGCCCCCGTGACCCACTCGCCTAGGCTCAGAGCCTGACTCAGCCTCTTAGATGGTACAACTCCAGTGGTGGGGAAAGGCGGAACCAAGGAAAGGAACCGGCTCTGCTGCTGGAGACCTACATGGGAGTTAGACTAGGGCGTCCCCCACGCTCTCCAGTGCCAGGCCCCTCCCGGCCTAGAGGCGTTTCTGGGCCCATTTCACCACCAGCCTGTGAGGGAAGAGTACTTTTAACTGAGGAGCACATCCCAGGAGAGGAAGAGTCCAAAAGGAATTTGAAGGGATGAGAATGTTTTGCCATTAAATAGTATTGATGGTTGCACAACCTTGTGACTATACCCAAAAAACCCACTGAATTGTCTGCTTTTAAAGGCAAATTTTATGGTCTGGTTAATTCTATTCCATTTTTTTTTTTTTTTAATAAATGAAGGAAAATTAAAACCACTGTAAATGTATTATTTCCTTCCAGTCTTCTGATACCGTTTGCTGAAATGGCTTCGACAGAGTGCGTAGGACTGCTCTTTATGTGGCATCCTTGCTCAGACTAAGAATTGCCATTTTCAAAATCTTTCTAAATTTGACAGATGAAAATATTGTACCTCGTTGTTTAAACATAGGGATTTTGTTTTTGAGAGAGAGAGAGTGGGTGCAAGTGAGAGAGGGGCAGAGAGAGAGAGGGAGAGGGAAGCAGGCTCCCCTGAAGCAGGGCTCGAGTTCACCCGACGTGGGACTCAAACTCACAAACCCTGAGATGACCTGAGCTGAAGTCAGATGCTTCATGACTGAGCCACCCAGGCGCCCTAAACATACGGAATTTTTTACGACTGGCAAGATTATCTCTGCACGTAAGATTTACAACCGCTGGAATGTCTTCCATTTCTTGGTCTTATTTAAATGAGGGTCTTAATGCTTTTTTATTGTGTATTCCACATCTCTTTTCTTTTTAACCATAAAAATAACAATTTACATTACCAGACAAAACACTGCTAAAATCTTTGCATTTAAGATCATGTTTTCCCAAGGCAAGATGGGGTAGGCATGGAAATAACTGATTAACATTTGTGTAACTAAATGGCCCACACAAGTGTCCCGATCAAAGATCAGTCTTCGCAAATGTGATTTCCCTGCCTTAGAACACACCATTTTCAGCTTTGAAGTAACAATATACTGACATAAAGCTTACGTGGCATGTGAGTACTATTTTTTTTCAATACATTTCTGAACTTCATTGGCTAGTATTTAGTGGAATGTTTCCTGGGCTTTAGAGTGAGGTTATGCTAAGAGTGCAGTCATTTGGGCTTTCCCTCCCCACCCCCACCCCCACCCCCATGCTTCAGAAATTATTTAGCCAGGAATTATCTGTTCCTTGAAAGTTCGAAAGAATTTATCCATAAGACTTTATGGGCCTAGCACTTCAAAAACCTTTTCAGTTTATTTCATTGGTAATAATCAGTTCACATTTCCAACCCCTATTCTAAAGTCACTTTTAGTCATTTACACCATAGAGATGCATGTGGCATTCTCATAATTTTCTTCCAACTCTCGCTAGCTACGTATGCTGCAGGGCAGGCGGTCTGCAGCCCCCGTGCGGGTTGAACTTGGACCTCTGATCTGAGAGTAGAGTTGGCTGGCAAGGCCATCCCTCCCGAGGCCACCAATATCCTCTTTCTACAAAGAAACCCTGACCCTGTGACTCCTTCTCTTGAAATGCTTTAATGGCTTGATGTTACCTTCAGGGTAAAGCCCAAGCTTTACTATGGCAGAAAGGCTGTTTTATGGGGTGCCTCGGTGGTTCAGTCGGTTAAGCGTCCTACCTTGGCTCAGGTCATGGTCTCACAGTTTGTGGGTTCAAGCCCTGCGTCGGGCTCCGTGCTGACAGCTCAGAGCCTGGAGCCTGCTTCCGATTCTGTGTCTCCCTCTCACTCTGCCCCTCCCCTGCTGGCGCTCTCTCTCTCTCTCAAAAATAAAAACATGAAAAAGTGCGCCATTTTAGGTTACATCCTCGCCAGCACCTCCAGATCCACTTGTTACCATTTTGCCAAACTCACTCACATAAACTCTCATTGTAAACTTCCTGCATTCCTTGACGTCTGCCCTTCCCTTGCTCTGGGCTTTGTGCCTGTTGCTTACTCAAACTCCAGTTCCTCTGACCTCTGCCCCGCTCTCGGGACTCTGCTCAGGGTGCCAACCCTTCCATGACTATCTTCTCTGGTGATATGCCCTGTGTCTGTGCCTCCCCAGCCTCACCCTGCACCTCTGTCCTAGCACTTAATACTCGTTCTTGTAATTGCTCCTGTAGTTGTTTGTGTTCATCATTAAATTCGAAATGTCAAGGGCAGGGAGGGTCAGTCTCTTACTTGACTTTGTGTTCCAAGCGCCTAGCTTAGGACCTGACACAAAGTCCGTTTTATTGAATGAATTAACGAACAAATAAAGATAAGCATGCCTGCAGCACTAATCTTATGCCTACAGCCAATCACGTCATAGGAGCGCAGACTGTGGAGCCAGACCGGTTGGGCCCACTTTCCAGCGTCACCATATGCTTCCTGTATACACTCTCTGCGCCTCAGTGGATTCCAATGTGATCTACTTCTCAGGGTCGATGTGAGAATTAAAGGAAATACCGCATATGAAAAGCCACATTCTTGGTAAAAGCTTGTGTTACAATAAGGATCTCCAGTCACTAAGTGAAAATGAAAGCTTAGTTGCACAGTCGGACAAAGTAGCTCTTCTTCCTCCAAGGCTTGAGGAAAAGAATCGTTCACAATCTGATGGAGAGAGTTGCTTGATCTTTTGTAGGGCAACTGACCTCTCCGCCCTTGGTGGTTCACAGTAAATATTCTATCTAGGGTTCAAGACAAAAAATCAATCTGATTTATTTAAACTATTATAAATAGTGCTATTGTAGCCCATATAATACTGGCCAGAATGTTAGCTGATGGCCTGAACTGCAAGGCCTGGCAGAAAATTGCAAGACCTCACTGCACAGGCCTGCATTCCCATAAGAATAGTCCACAAAATCTGAAGACTGAGCACGTGGTGTTCACAGCGAGCGTTGCAACACGCTATGTGCAATGAGGTGCACCCGTGACATGGGCAACATTCAAGGAATTTTACCTGACTGGAATGTTTCCTGCTATTATTCTTTAAAAGGACAACTGGTTCTGTGTACCTAAAAGACATTTCCTGGGTGTTCTCTGACCCTGAGCACTGAGAGCAGTGAGTGTGGAGGCTGAGGTCTCTAGACCTGGCCATCTGAAGGGGAATTTTCTTGCACATGGCTTTGCAGCTTCCATGGTTCCTAAGCTGTAGGATAAGAATTATTTTATTTTTAATTTTTTTAATGTTTTTTTTTTTTTTCTTTGAGAGAGAGCGAGCAAGGGCAAGCGGGGGAGGGGCAGAGAGCCAGGGAGATACAGAATCCTCAGCAGGCTCCAGACTCTGAGCTATCAGCACAGAGCCTGATGCAGGGCTTGAACTCATGAGCCCACTTAACCAACTGAGCCACCCAGGCGCCCCGGATAAGAATTATTTTACCTGCCAACTGTAGTGCCCCACTCCCCTATCATAAGGCCCCAAACTCTAAACCTTTAAAAGCTTTCCTGAAGACTATAGATGCTGGCGAGGATGTGGAAAAACGGGAACCCTCTTGCACTGTTGGTGGGAATGCAAATTGGTGCAGCCGCTCTGGAAAGCAGTGCAGAGGTTCCTCAGAAAATTAAAAATAGACCTACCCTATGACCCAGCAATAGCACTGTTAGGAATTTACCCAAGGGATACAAGAGTACTGATGCATAGGGGCACTTGTACCCCAATGTTTATAGCAGCACTCTCAACAACAGCCAAATTATGGAAAGAGCCTAAATGTCCATTAACTGATGAATGGATAAAGAAATTGTGGTTTATATACACAATGGAGTACTACACGGCGATGAGAAAGAACGAAATATGGCCCTTTGTAGCAACGTGGATGGAACTGGAGAGTGTGATGCTAAGTGACATAAGCCATACAGAGAAAGACAGATACCATATGGTTTCACTCTTATGTGGATCCTGAGAAACTTAACAGAAACCCATGGAGGAGGGGAAGGAAAAAAAAAAACAAAGAGGTTAGAGTGGGAGAGAGCCAAAGCATAAGAGACTGTTAAAAACTGAGAACAAACTGAGGGTTGATGGGGGGTGGGAGGGAGGGGGGGGGTGGGTAATGGGTATTGAGGAGGGCACCTTTTGGGATGAGCACTGGGTGTTGTATGGAAACCAATTTGACAATAAATTTCATATATTGAAAAAAAAATAAAATGTAAAAAAAAAAAAGCTTTCCTGAGATTCTGATGCAGGCACTTTCCAGGACACTGTGAGAAACATTTCAGTGGAGTTGTATCACCATGGGGATGCATTTTACTCAAGTTGACAGTGGAGTGAAGGTGGTGGCCTTGTGGGCAGGAGGGTTGAGGCTCAGCCCCTAGGATATAATTTGTTTGATCTCTAGGTGAAGTGGTTGCAATATTGTGATTTACAGTAAGATACGTGTGTGTGTGTGTGTGTGTGTGTGTGTGTGTGTGTGTGTTTGTGTGTGTGTGTGTGTGTTTTAATGTTTATTTATTTTGAGCGAGCACGAGCAGGGAAGGGGCAGAGAGAGTGAGAAATAGTCCCAAGCAGGCTCCCTACTGTAAGTGCAGAGCCCAAAATGGGGCTTAATCCCATGAAGCATGAGATCATGACCTGAGCCTAAATCAAGAACCAGATATTCAACTGACTGAGCCACCCAGGCATCCCTTTAATAAGAAACATATATTTCATCTTCAGTGCCCTTTCTGGCACAGAGTTCCTAAAACCCTTATAGTTTCCTATGTGAAGAGAGGTCTTTTGTTATGTTAATGAGTTGACTCTAGGACTGCATCTGGAGTTGGGGTTGATTGCCAGGAGAACCAAACTTGGGATTGGAGGTTTGGAACTTTCAGTCCCACCCTCCTGACCTGCAGGGAGGGGAGAGGGGCTGGAGGTTGAATCAATCACCAATGGGCAATGATTTAAATCATGCCGATGTAATGAAGCCTCCATAAAAACCCAAAGGATGGAGTTCAGAGAACTTCCAGGATGGTGAACACATGGAGATTTGAGGAGATTCACGTGCCTGGAGAGGGCATGGGATCTCCAAGCCTTTCCTCATGCCTTGGCTTCTGCATCGTTCCCATCTGGCTGTTCCTGAGTTATTTGCCTTAGTAAATTGGTAATCTGGTAAGTAAAATGTTTCTCTGAGTTCTTTGAGCCACTCTAGCAAATTAATGGAACCCAAGGCAGGGGTGGTTGGAAACTCCAATCCATAGCCAGTTGGTCAGAAGCACAGGTGACAACCTAGACAGGTGTCTGAAGGGGCAGGGGGCCGGTCGGGGGACAGTCCTGTAGGACTGAAACCTTAACCTGTGGGATCTAATGCTATCTCTGGGTAGATAGTATCACAACTGAGTTAAACTCTTGGACACCTAGCTGGTGTCCTGTGCATTGCTGGGTAACATGGGAAGAACCTCTCCCGCCACACACTGGAATCCTGATCGGGAACCCAGTAGTGGCCGGGTGGAAGTGTAATCACCAGTGGTTGCCACAACACACAGGAATCTACAAGGCAGACCATACGGAACAGTAGGTGTTGATCGGCAATCCAGAGGTCTGGTAACAGGAACCTCGAGGCAGAGGAAAACATATTTGAAAAGTTAACAGAAAGTTTTCAATATTTTTTTCTTAGGACCTGTAATTTTGAACTTTATAACCAGGGTAACTGGAACTTTAAATTTTTACTTTGTTTGCATGGATTAGCGCAAGGGGGAAAGTGTATGGAGGAGTACCATGGCTGTGTCTAAAGACATTTGAACCAAAGCTGCTGAGCAGAGGTAGGAAGCAGCCTCTGTCCTTCAGAGTCCCACTGATTTGGACCAGCAGTGCCACACCTGTCCGGCCAGGGAAGTCTGGGAAAATGACAAGCTGCCATCTCACTTCTGATCACAGCCCCTCCCAGCTAGGACCACTCAGGCTGCCATACGTCCTGCTGTGACCTTGTCTGGGGGAAACCGGTGTGATTCCATAGACAGCAGTAGCACTAGAAAGAAAACTGAGCTCTCTTGCATCTGAGAACAGAGACCCCAAAGTCTCAATCCCCAAAGCCTCAACAGAAATGTCGGGCTTCCTGTCCCTGTTACAGCCGGCCTGTATTACAGTGGCCATCAGTCCACACTGCCTGAGGGATTCCAACAGCTGACTTGCCAAATTATCAGGCAAAAGAGATTGCAAATGAAGAGAACGTGTAATTTGTGGTAGAGACCAAGCTGGCCAGAAGATGAGGGTAAGTGGAGGCAGAATAATGGGAGAAACAGGGGAGCCTGGGTGGCTCAGTCAGTTAAGCGTCCGACTTCAGCTCAGGTCACGATCTCGTGGTCTGTGAGTTCAAGCCCCGCGCCGGGCTCTGGGCTGATGGCTCAGAGCCTGGAGCCTGCTTCGGGTTCTGTGTCTCCCTCTCTCTCTGCCCCTCCCCGTTCATGCTCTGTCTCTCTCTGTCTCAAAAATAAATAAAAACGGTAAAAATAAATAAATAAATAAATAAATAATGGGAGAAACAGAGGGGAAAATTCAATCAAAACACAAGGAAGGGGGGAAACATAATGACAACTTTTAAGAAGACAGAGCATAAAAAAATGAAATTCTGGAACTAAAAAGCAAGATCTCTAAATTTAAATTTTCAACGTGTAAATGGAGCAATTACTTGTAAAAACCAAATTCATGTTTGGGGGTGGGAGGGTGTCTCAATAACCCAGAGCCAAAGACAACGAAACAAAACATACTAAATGCAAAAATTCACAGATACAAGACATAGAGGACTCATCAGGTGGAGACTTAATAGACTAACAGTAGGAGTCCTGGGGGAAAGGGGACATGGAAGAAAACTAAAGACATGATTTCCATTGAAGGGGCCCAGGTGGGTTTATTGAAAAGACACACTCCCGGGGCGCCTGGGTGGCTCAGTCGGTTGAGCGTCCGACTTCAGCTCAGGTCATGATCTCACGGTCTGTGAGTTCGAGCCCCGCGTCGGGCTCTGTGCTGACAGCTCAGAGCCTGGAGCCTGCTTCCGATTCTGTGTCTCCCTCTCTCTCTGACCCTCCCCCGTTCATGCCCTGCCTCAAAAATAAATAATAAAACATTAAAAAAAAAAATTTAAGAAAAGACACACTCCCAAAGAAGTGTCCTGGTGAAATTTCTGAGCTTCAAGGATAAATTTCACCCTCATCAGCTTGAAAGAACAAGTTACTGACAAAGGAAAGAGAGTGAGGCCATCATCGGACTATCAGCACTACCTAGGCTCTTGGGAGGCACAGGGATGATATGGGTAGGCCAGGGGGGGCAAAGTGGATTATGACTGGAAAAGCTTATGTCCAGTCAAAACATTAGTATAGGAGGGCAAAAAGAAGGCATTTCTGGACCTGTAGGGCTACAGAAGGTACACCAACCATGTACTCTGTCCGAAGTCAAGAAAGTACTCAAGAAAACAACCCCAATCAGAAATCTCTGCATGGGAGAGTTGAAAGAATTCAAGGAAACAGTGGTGAATAATGAACCTTGTGTTAGTCACGGTCTGAAAGGATGATGCTAGTGTAGCATGGAATAATGAGAATTTTTGAATCAGGTAAGACTTTTTAGAGGGGAAATTTCAAGTGGCCTTGGCTAAAATTCTAATTTCTCTCAAAACCTAGGAGTAGGGACGTGAAAGAAATTAGGGCTTCAAGCTTTGCGGAGCTTTACAAGTCTCAAGGGAAGGGCTGCCGTGCCATTTCCATGGTGCGCAACAAACAACTCAAAATTGCTCCTTAGACATGAAACGTCCTTTGTCCGTTCTTCCACTGAGGATTTCTTCACTGTAGTAGTAGTATCTCTTCGAGCTCTTTCTCTCCCCGACCACCCACCCCTTTCTGTCTGCTGTCTCTCTTTCTGTCTCGCCCACCTGGTGGTGACCTTTCTTTACCGCCTCAGCTCTCCAACCTTTTTGTTTGTTTTTTCTCCTACCCACATTCGTCTTACCCTTTGCACGGGGCAGGTTAGCTACAGATTGCAAACTTAGCTCCAGGCCCACCTGTTCAGATCCAAAACCCATCAAGATGTTCAGTGGGACAAAAGGAACAACTTCTCCCTTAGAAATAAAAAAAGGACTAGCAGAAACCTTGTGATTATGGTCTTTCTTTTTACAGGATACACTTTCATTAGAAGGCTGTGCACTTTGGGGCGCCTGGGTGGCTCAGTCAGATAGATAAGTGTCCGACTTCAGTTGCGGTCATGATCCCGCAGTTCGTGAGCTCGAGCCTTGCGTCAGACTCTGCAGACAGCTCAGAGCCGGAAGCCTGCTTCAGATTCTGTGTCTCCCTCTCTCTCTGCCCTTTCCCTGCTCACACTCTGTCTCTCTCTCAAAAATAAACAAACATAAAAAAAAAAAAAAGAAGGTCCTGTATGAAGTTCAAGGTCATTGGGAAGCAATAGGGTTGAGAATAGGGTTAGGGATGGAGGTGGGGACCATGAGGTGAAGACGGATGGGGTGACAGGGCAGGAGCATGCTAAGCCTTGAAATCCTAGATAAAGAATGTAGGCTTTATCCTGAAGGCAGTGGGGGGGGGGGGGGGCATTGAAGGGTTTGTGTTTTAGAAAGATTTCTCTGGTTGCTACATGAAGATAGAGTTTTTAGTGATAATGACCTTGAAGGCAGAGGCCAGAAGGAAATTTTTTGTTCTAATTTAAGAGGAATTCTGTTTATTTATGGAAATCACCGCCACCTTTATGACCTCAGGGTGGCTAGAAACTTTTCTTTTTTCCATTTGTGCAGGTCGGATGGGAATGTGCCACTTACAACCTGGCACTTTCCACAGTGGGAATCCTTTCGTGTCCCATACCGACCCTATATCTGTCTTTATGAGGGTCTGACTCGCAAATTCCCGGGAGGCTGACACCTAAGAAAAATCCTGTCAGAGTGACACCCCACTTCATCTAACTTCCTACCTTCATCTGACTTCTCCAGGACATCACTCTCCAATTTGTTCCTGCATATGACGGGCTCTCAGTGCTAACTTTATTTCCCTTTTCCAGTCTCCCACTCACAGTTTGGCTTTCCCTACTGCTACCTAATATTCAAAACTTAATTCTGAAGAATGTTAAATTAAAACCTTAGGTAGGGGTGCCTGGCTGGCTCAGTCGGATAAGCGTCTGACTCTTGGTTTCGGCTCAGGTCATGATCTCATGGTTCATGAGGTCCAGCCCCATGTCGGGCTCCACGCTGACAGTGTAGAGCCTGCTTGGGATTGTCTCCCTCCCTCTCTTTCTGCCCCTCGAACCTATCGTGTGGTTGAGTGTAGCTGGAATAAATAAATTTAGCAATTGGTATAATTTCCAAGTCTGCTTCCTGACCCCCGTTATGAGGACTATTATGGTAAAAAAAGCAAACTAAGCCTTCAAGGAGTACTGTCCAATAGAAACATAATGTGAGCACACATTTAATTTTAAATTTTCTAGTGGCCATATTTTAAAAAGGTAAAATGAAACAGGTAAAATTAATTTTGGTAGTATATCTAATTTAACTCACTATATCCACCATAGTATCATTTCAACACTAAATCAACATACAACATATTAGTAAACTTATTTTTGTCCTATGCTACACTTACAGAACAACTTATTACGGACTACAGGTACTCAGTAACCACATGTGGCCAGTGGCTACAGGACTGGATAGCCTCACTCTAGACCTTCTCCTGCCTACCATGAGAGTTAGCCAGAAGCAATGATACATTCCTGGAAGATTCTCAGAAATGCATATGTAATCAAAAAGATTTGATTATGGTTATGGTTATTTGGTAGTGTTTCTTTCATATCCCTTTCTAACATACCTGTTTTATCTCTGCAGTTGTCAGATAAACTCAAAGAAATATATAGTATTCTTACAGATTTAATTAGGTAGTGATTCAAACTGTATCTACTGTTCTGGATGTGCTGTCTTTACTAGAGCAAAGCATAGTTCCTAACATCTGGTGTGCAACTATGGGTGCGATAACTGTTTTTATGCATTCAAATAAGGAGAAAGCATTAGCTGCAATTTGCTTTTACCTGGCAAGCATAGCTGTCCACCTTGGCTGTCTTGCCTTGGGATTACATCAACTCTGCCTCTGTGCCACAATTTAGTCCGTGCTTGACTATCTCCTTGTTCCATAGGACATGATGCTGGCCCATTATATTGATGACATCAAGCTAATAGGCCCTGGAGGCCCGGATGCAGCAGATGCTTTAGGGACCTGAGTAAGATACAGATGTGATTGAAGCGAGAGAAGCATGCCATGAAAATACGGGGGCTGCTGCCTCGTTCAGTGTAAGTCTCTCATACGTGCAAACATTGGGAAAAATTAAACTGGCAACAGTAGGGAAGCTTTATTAAGGAGGAACTTGAGACAATTTCCAATGAAAGCCACGACAAGGCTCATGAAGAGACCATTGCACTAGTGTAGGTGAGACACTAGGCTTGGACCAGATGGGGGTCTAGATCAGGGAGAGTGGAGGCGGGTAACAGTCTCATTCCTGGTTTGGCTGTTGTCAAAGAACTCACATGGCTTTCCAATCACAACTTTTAATATATTAAAAGTCACTACTAACCATTTTTTCTGGGAGTTGACTGAAAAAATTATCAACTCAAATCTGTCCAGATGTCATATGACAGTTCTGTGTGGATTCAAGTTTCAATTTGACATTCCCTGAACTTTCTTTGTTGGGAGGTCCTCAAAAATCACGTTTCTGCAAAGCAAATTAATTCTATAAGAAATATTTCTAAGGAGTAGCATCTTACTCAGTGTTTAACGGGAAGAAGAGAAGTAACATTCGACTATCTAATCATGCACCAAATCTGTGAGCCTATTTATTCCTTCCAAGAACCTTATGACATTGTAATGATTATATTCTTTTTTTTTTTTTTTTTTTTTTGGAGACAAAGAGAGAGTGCGCGCGTGCATGCAAGCAGGGGAGGGGCAGAAGGAGAGAGAGAATCTTAAGCAGGCTCTATGCCCAGCGCACAGCCCTACTCGGGCGCCATCTCGCAACCATGAAATCATGACCTGAGCCAAAATCAAGAGTTGCATGCTTAACCAAATGAGTCACCCAGGCGCCCCTGATTATATTCATTTTATAGATGATAAGAGTAATCAGGGATTCTGACAAGTGAGTTCCCCACTGTTTTCAGAATTCCCACCTGCCAGGCTAACTTAGCCCCAGTTGATCTGGCTGAGGCCCCACTTCTCCTTTTGCTCCATACAAAAGGGCTCACAGAAAACTTAGCAATGCTACGGTCATCGGAAAACTACTGTCTTTTTCACTTCCAGCCTGGGACCACCAGAACCCAATAGGAAAAGCAGAGGGTGGTAGGGGAGTGGGGAGCAAGAGCTCAGTGTGCTCATTCTCAGCAGGGTTGATGGCAACCACTCCCATCTGTAGAGTTACAAACGTGTTCCCCACTTGTTTCTCTATTGAATAAGATCTTCACAAGAACTCTCTGAGTAGGTATCATGAGGTCCATTTTAAAGATAGAGAAACTGAGGGGGCGCCTGGGTGGCTCGGTCGGTGAAGTGCCCAACTTTGGCTCAGGTCATGACTTCTCAGTTCTTGAGTTTGAGCCTTGTATAGGGCTGTCTGCTGTCAGCACAGAGCCTGCTTTGGATCCTCTGTCCCCCTCTCTCTCTGCCCCTTCCCCACTCATTCTCTCTCTCTCTCTCAAAAATAAACAATTTTAGAAAAAAAGATGGAGAAACTGAGACTCAGAAGTAGACTTACATGTGTACAGTTATGTAACTCATAACCGGCAGAGCCAAGGTTTGAGTTCAAATCATCTGACTCCAAAACCAGAACATTTTCCACTGTATCAGGCCACAGAGGAAAATGAAGCATGGAGCATCTTTCTGGATAGAGTCAGGGGTCTGAGATTCCCTGGTAAGGGGCCAGTATCCCTGCAGGGTGTCCTTCTTTCCTCAGGTTGCTTTGGGACTTTAAGGCAAATCACTGTGTATTGTAGTCAAAGGCTGGTGTGGCATGCTTTCTCAAGCATCCAAGCCCAAGGATGGTCATATATTAGGAAACAAGGTGGTGTTCATTCACCATACTCCTCCCTCCTAAGCCAGCTTCCAAAGTGACTGAGGCATAATCATAAGATCTCACAAAAACAAAGCTCAAAATACTAGCTTTATGGCTGAAAAGGAGACCATGGGTTCACCTCCCCAGACTTTCTATTATTTATCCCCAGAATGGCAGTCTTTTCTCTCTGAGGGGCAGAATATATCCCAGTAAGTTCACGGCATGGAGGAGCAGAGAACCTGAGTTTTCAGAGAGCAAGCTGCTCCAAAAGAGAATTTTCTGGTTAGTCACTTCTCCCTTGGGGAGCGCTGTGTGAAGGAGAGAGGGGCTGAACGTGTCTGCCCATGCTTTCACCTCTTCTCTATGACAGTGTGAGGAAGGGGGAACAAGCATTCCTTCCTCTCAACACTGTGCTTCCCACATTGCAACATCCTGAGTGTACCAGGGATCGTCAGCAGATGCAATATGTAATTCATTCTGACGAGGAAAGAAAGACAATGGTCTTGATGTCTTATCTAGAATGGTAGGTAAACGAGACAATCGTGTAAGAGGAAGGACTAGTAACCAGGAAGAGCAGATGTGTTATTTGCAGACAGGTGGAACAACCAAATTAGAGTTTCAGGGCTGTAAAGAACTTAGAGATCATGTACAACAAATCCCTGCTTACCTGACAGGCTTGTTTGGCAAGGTCATGTGGGAATTCATGGTGCTGGGATGTGAGTCCAGCATTTAGTTTGGTTGTCCTAAAGAAGTCTAATGACCTCAGCCCCATACCCATAACCCCCTTCTAAGGCTTTCTCACCTTAGGGCCCATGCTGCTACTGTTGAGCCCTCCAGCATGGCCATAGCTGAAGGGGGGAAGGGTAGCCAGCCTAGATGCTGGTCTATAAACTGAGCAGGAGGGACTCCAGTGACTAATTGAACCCGCTAGATTCTGTCTTTTGAGGATTTTTGAATACGAGACATTGGGCTCTGAGCAATTGATAGGAAGGGCAAAAGACCCAGAGAACAGGCAGTAAGAAGGCATGAGCTGAAGCTATGAGTGAGCAGGGTGTGAGGTCAGATGAAGAGCAAAAAGCGTTTCATAGGTGGAGATGTGAACAGCAAAGAAAGGATGGAGGAGCTGGGTTCAAACGATGGGGAAGCTCTGGAGTAGCGATTAGCTCCTCCTGCTGTGGAGGGAGGTGTAGAGATCACCCAGCTGCCAGACCACGTTGAATCCTGCTACCTTCCAATTACCAAACTATGTTCTAGGCCCAGGGGAGGTTAGCTGTTGAGCTATTAATAGGGTCACCAGGGACCTGGTTATATGGCCAAGATGTCACCCTTTCTTAAAACATGTAGCTTCATAAAACACCAACACTCAGGGTAAAATGGGTAAGCCTTTTTGTACATTACAACCCAAACAGGCTAACACATTGGCTTTTCCACTAGCAACTGCACCTGTACAAACGACAATCAGTATTAAAAGTTTTGATCCCATAGTTGTGTCCCCTCTGGCAGCAACACCTACAGTTTTTTGACTGGCCCAGAATTCACTTATGATCCTTTCCTCCATCCCAAATAATCACTATCAGAGCCTTAGAAACCTCCTGGTACAGCCTATACTACTCCTTTTTCCCTAAGCAGGCATTCCTTGGGCACTGGGTGCCTCTGTGTTTAGTGTCTGTCCTAAGGTCCAAGAATAGCATGAGCAGTCGTGATGATTAAGTGCCCAGAGCATGACTCCCTATTCACGAAACGTGGAGCAGCTGGGTGGGAATGCACGTGTTGGATGAAGGGAGGTAAGTCAGGTGGGAAGATAAGAAGAATGCCCGGCTAGCTAGGAACTGTAATCTCTAGCTTTGCTTGGATGTGCCCTAACCTACTGCGACTTGACCTCCTCGCCTTCTTCACCGCATTTTTGCCCTCTGCCACTCTTCTCTCCTCCCCCTTCCCCCCTTCCCTGGCCTCTCTATGGGACTCTGGGGTGATATGAGTAAACCCCAACAAAGCTTCTACCAAATCCAGGTCTCCTTCTCCTAGAGAGTCTCCAGTGATAAGAGCATGGATTTTTCACAGTTGGTTACAAACTTGACTTTATTTTCTCACCTATAAAATTGGCAAAGTTCAGTCTCTCCAGCAAACGGTGTTGGGAAAGTGACATGTGGAAAAATGAAACTGGACCACTTTCTTACAACATACACAAAAATAAATTCAAAATGGATGAAAGACCTAAACATAAGACAGGAAGCCATCAAAATCCTTGAGGAGAAAGCAGGCAAAAACTTCTTTCACCTCAGCCACAGCAGCTTCTTACTCAACACCTCTCCAGAGGCAAGGGAAATAAAAGCAAAAATGAACTATTGGGACCTCATCAAGATAAAATGCTTCCGCACAGCAAAGGAAACAATCAGCAAAACTAAAAGGCAACCGACAGAATGGGAGAAGATATTTGCAAATGACGTATCAGATAAAGGGGTAGTATCCAAAATCTATAAAGAACTTATCAACACCCAAAAAACAAATAATCCAGGGAAGAAATGGGCAAAGTTTAAAAGCCCACTTTATTTACAAAGGTGTAGGAAAACAAGTACTCTCATACATTGCTGGTGGACATATAAATTGGCACAATTTTCAGGCTGAAAATTACAAATCACATGCCTTTTGACTTAATTAGCTCCACGTCTAAGAATGTATTCTAAAGATATACACGTAGCAAACTTTACTCGCTTTCTTTCAGGAAGCATCCATTAAGGATGGCTCCAGTGAAGAAGCAGCAGTCTTTGGAATTCTCTGTAGCCCATGATATGGGATAACCAGTGTTCTATGTAGCCAACAGCCTGTCTGGGTTGAGAATAGGTATAGGTAGGTGGCCTTTCTCTTTCCATCAAGCCTTCCTCGATTTTTCCAATAGAACGACATACAGAGCACCGCACTACATCCCTTACAGAGTGCAACTGAAGAACTCAAACTATTCACCAACTATTCTGCCTTTCTGATGAATGAAAGAGTATAAGAGGGTTGTGACCATGTAATAGGGGATATTGGGCAAAAAGCGACAGTACTGTTGCATAGGAAATGCCAGAGTACGGTGTAAACGGGAAGTCATTTTCAGTTCTGACCTCAAGCAGGAAGGGGCCCCTCTAGCCAGACAGCCTTTAAAACTCCTTTTTGCCACCACAATCTGTAATGAATTCAGCCACTAGAAGAGCGCACAGAGTCCTTGGTTAGAGATTCAGAGCGCCAGGCTCACTCAGCTATTCCCAGACTCAGCATCCAAATACCGGTACCTTGAACCATGTGCAGAAAGATGACCTATAGCAAATGGATCCTATAGAAAGAGGCAGACCTCCCAGTGCAGGGCACACTGTGTGAGACGGGGAGACATGGGCTACCTACAGAGAATTAGACCCAACCTGCCCCTTTGCTTTAGGGTCATTGCCAGAATCATCTAAAGAGGATCCAGAGCTGGGGTTCAGAAGCCATCACGGGCTGTTACCCAGGGTGTATTATATAGCCTTGCTTCAATCCTTCTCAACATTTCACTTTGCCATTTCCATAAAGTTCTGAGCTTGGCGAATTCCAAGGCAATATTAGAGTCCTCTAGAAAAATAAAGATAGGTACTGCCTTTTACTAATTTTTTCCCCACCATTCCTGCCATACATTACAACAGTTCTTCATTTCAGGGGGTAATTGGATGGAAAGATGATTTCATTTGTCTATTTTATGTAGGACGAGGCTTCCTGTGCTTTCTTTTCTTATCTGCAGTATCAACTTTTATGATTCTGTGGTAAATTTACTAACATGGAAAGAATAGGGGATAAGGGGAGGGGGTTGAATAGAATAATGGTGGGGTCTGGAGTGCCTGGGTGGCAGAGAGATACTTCAAAGAGAAGAATGAATAGCAAGGCCCTAAATAAGTTGTACTCTGAGTTTAGTAATGTTAGCTGTGTTCATTGTGAGGACAGGTGTTTGCCCTCTGATAATAAGTAGACTTTAATCTTAGGTGTGAGTACAAGTCATGTCAACAGGGGTGGTTCCAGAGAAATTCACAGTTATTGCCCAAGACGCAACATTAGCCCACAACCAAATTCTCACACTGAAAAGTCACTGGCAAGTAGGAATGCCAGTCTTGATACAGCTCATTAGGTAACAGAAAAGGAACTGATCCTCCAAGTCAACAAACATCTTTGGATGCTTCAAGGGCTAGCCAGGCAAGCCATTCCAGCAAGGGAGAGGTGTGGCTCTGGTGTGTGGTGACACACGGTGAACACCCAAGCTCCGTAGTGCTGATTAGTTGTGTAATGGTGGATGAGTCAAAGATCATGCTTCCTAGTTTGTCAGATACTTGGTAGCTCCCAGGAACTTGCTCCAGACTTCCAGTGGCTCCATGCAAGCAATCCTGGGGCTGATTACGAGACCACATCAAGACTCAAATTTCAGTGTCATAAGCACTGAAGCAAAATCCTCCTGACTCACATCCTTTAATCCAAAGAGGAAGATTTCAGTCAGAGATTGTGTTTCTGTGAGCATCTTTACTTTCACCAGGGCCTTGTGAATTTATGTGGACAGCACAGGAGGAGCAGCAAATTAAGAGTCTGGTCCAGCAAAATCAGCTCTGGCAAGGTATGAAATCTTACCCACAAGACATGGTCGTGCTGCCCAGTCCATAGCACCAACAGCTATGGTACCATGTTCCCTGCAGGGAGCTTCCTCTTCCAAGTCCCCTGTAATGTTGGTATCGACACTTATCACCCTGCTACCTTATAGTTTGGGAATGGATGGAATGGTTAGCTTTCCTTCTCATCCCCAGGGCTCCAGGAAGAACAAGTAGTCATATACTCCTAGGTTTAATCCCTGGCTAAGGTACTTAATAATTGGATGACCATGGGCAAATAATCTGAGTCTCGATTTCTTCATCTATTTATTAAAAATAGTAATACCCACTCTGTAGAGTGTTTTTTGAAGATTAAATTAAATCAGCTGTATAAAGTGCCTAACACAGTGCCTAGCACAAAAAAAATGGTAGTTTTCATCTCTGGAATTAGTGAGTCTCAGAACTGGAAAAAATGTTAAAGGTTATCCAATAAGACCCGCCTTCTGTTATTCTGTTGCCAGAATCCCCTATTACACCTCCAAGACATGTGGCCATCCAGCCTCTACTTTGAGTGTATCAAGGCAAGAGACAATACTCCTAGGAGTCCTGAGGTTCTTGCTGAAATTGAGCTGAAATATAGCTCTAAGGGGCTTCGACTATTTGGAATAGTAACCCCTTACCCACGTACAAGAGTAGCACTCTGTGCAGACTTGTACCACACATCTCTGGGCGATGCTGTTCACATAGACCACAATGTAAATGGTGCCTCCTGGAGTTGGGCATTGTGATGGCCCTGTCTATGTATAAGTCATCCAAATATTTAGTGTCAACCTCACATTCCTTTGAGTCTTTTCTTCTCCAATGAAAACCTCCAAATTGCTTCTATCATGTCTCACATGACAAGTTTTGCATCTCTCATCACTCAAGTCACTCAGTGCTCAACTATGTACTGCCTGGATCTGGGCACAATGCTTTAGTCATCATCTGACCAGTCTGGAGAAATGAGACCCACTTTTCACATTTCACACCACTAAGCTATGTTCTCTCACCCCAATTCCATCCTGAACTTGTATGGTTCGTTTTATTATTTCAGTTCTCATTTAATCCTTACACTTGCCCCTATGAAATTTCATCCAGCTGGGTACAGCTCATCATTCCAGATGGTGAAGACATCTTTGTATCATGCAACATACTCATTCTCTCATGTTGGTACAGAGATTACTCAAGACTCACAGGACAAAGGGCAGAGTTCTTTCTCCCACTCTTAGAAAATTCCCCCTAACTGACATAGATTCTTTTTTCTTTCCTTCCTTCTTTTTTCCCTCCCTCCCTCCCTCCCTCCCTTCCTCCCTCCCTCTCTTCCTTCCTTCCTTCCTTCCTTCCTTCCTTCCTTCCTTCCTTTCGATACTTGTTTCACTAACATACAGTTAAGATGTCTCTTTATTGACCACAACTGTACTATGGGAGACTTTGTTGAGTTTCTTGTTCAAATGATTTATTCCTTCAGACAACAGTGTTGGGCACCTGCTGTGTCTTGATACTGTAGTAGATACCTATAGTACAGGCAATGTTGTGCTGGAAAACATTTAACACTGACTTCCCAGAAAAAAAATCTTTGATCTGTAGCATTTGCTGATTTCCATGACATAAGTACTTCCAAAATGGCAGACTTCAAACTATCAATGTGATGTCACTGAACACGGAGTTGGGAGGAGATGTGCACAATTAGCTCTTGTGAACTAGCATGAGCCAACTCCAGCACACTACTGATGATGTACACATGAATCATAGGTGGTTTCTGCCTTAGAAAAACTCCAAGAGGTTTTTAGAATCTATGATGCACAATGCCCTTCTTCTCTCTAGACCTACTATGCAGAAACAATGTCAGTGAAGGATATAAGATTTGTCAGGTATAAGTTGTTCTCAGTGAACCATTGTGTTTCATACTTGCAGTGGACCTTTTAAGTGGTTGTGAACCTAAATGTTTCGTTCAAAATTATTTCCAGAAGCAAGGTTAAACTCATTCACCTATAGTTTAAGGAATCCTATCTCTTCCTTTAAAAAAAAATTAGTACAGGGGTCCCTGGGTGGCTCAGTTGGTTAAGCGTGTGACTTCAGCTCAGGTTGTGATCTCATGGTTGGTGGGTTCGAGCCCTGCATCAGGCTCTGTGCTGTCAGCTGGAGCCTAGACCCTGCTTCAGATTCTGTGCCTCCCTCTCTCTCTACCCCTTCCCTGCTCACACTGTCTCTCTCCCTCTCAAAAATAAATAAACATTAAAAAAATTTAGGGGTGCCTGGGTGTCTCAGTTGGTTAAGCATCTGACTTCAGCTCAGGTCATGATCTCACAGTTCGTGAGTTCGAGCCCCGCCTCAGGCTCTGTGCTGACAGTTCAGAGCCTGGAGCCTGCTTTGGATTCTGTGCCTCCCTCTCTGTCTCTCCCCCACTCACACTCTGTCTCTCTCTCAAAAAATAAATAAACATTAAAAAATTAAAAAAAAATTAGTATAGGGCACCTAGATGGCTCAGTTGGTTGAGTGTCCCACTCTTGATTTTGGCTCAGGTCATGATCTTACAGTCGTGAGATTGAGCCCCATGTGGAGCTCCATGCTGGGCATGGAGACTGCTTAAGATTCTCTCTCCCTCTCCCTCTGCCCCTCCCCCATTCATTCTCTCTCTCTCTCTCTCTCGAAACAAAAATAATTAGTACATTTCTAATCTTCTAGCATGTTTACTATTCTCCATAAGTCCTTAAAACTCTCCAAGCACATTTTAGAAATCCCATTCTTAAATTCTCAGTAACTTGGGTGAATCCCATTCCAATTTGGGAACCCAGAGTACATACTGCCTCTTCATCTACCTTGAGCTTTGCTTCCAACCAATATTTATTCTTCTCTTTTGGATCCAAAGATCTTTCTACTTGATGAGAATGATAAAAGGAAAATAAAGGAAAGGATCCTTTCTCCATGTTTTCATGACAGATAATCTTTGCTAACTGATGGGCAGAATAAGTTCCCCATTCCCAAGATGTCCACATCCTAATCCTTGGATTAGGAAGGACGTTATCTTACATGTAAACATGTTATATTTTTTGGCAAAGAGGAATTAAGGTTGCACAAGGAATTAAGCTTGCTAAACAGATCTTAAAATAAGGAGAATATCCTGGATTATCCAGATGATCCCAGTGTAATCCCAGTTTTTTAAATGTAGAAGAGAGAGGCAGAAAAGATTTAGAGATGCTGCATTGCTGGCTTTAAAGATGGAGGAAGAGACCAGGAGGCAAGGAATGCAGGTGACCCCTCAAACTGGAAAAGGCAAGGAAATGGATTCTCCTTTAGAGCCTCCAGAAGGAAAAAATCCCTCCTCACTCTTTGATTTTAACCCTGTCAGACCCATTTGGACCTCCAGAATTGTAAGACAGTAACTTGGTGTTTTTAAAGTACCAACTTTGTGGTAAAACATCCTACAGCAGCCATAGAAAACTCATATATCAACCTTCTTTCTTGCCATCTTCCATTAGCAAGGCTAGAAAGTCCAGTACAGATAGTCCCCAACTTACAATGTTTTGACAAGTAGGATGGTGCAAAAGTGATACACATTCAGTAGAAACCATACTTCTAATTTTGAATTTCGATCTTTTTCCAGGCTAGTGACATACGGTAGAATCATCTCTCATGATGCTGGGTAGTAGTGGGTACAGCTCCCAGTCAGCCACGTGCTCACAGGGGCAAACAACTGATACACATGCACCACAATTCTGTACCCACTCTCAGTACAGTAGTCAATAAATTACATGAGATATTCAACACTTTAGTATTAAATAGGCTTGCTATTAGATGATTTTGCCCAACCATAGGCTAAAGTGTCCTGAGCACATTTAAAGCAGGCTAGGCTAATTAAAGTATTTTCAACTTAAGATAGACTTATCAGGACGTAACCTCATTGTAAGTTAAGGAAGATCTGCACTTGCTAAGTCAGTGGTTCTGTGCTTTTATAATCCATTACCAAAACCATGATGGTGACTTAGATACCAGTGTCACCAAAATATGGTGATGTGGAGATCCAGAGGACCTTGACCACTGAAGAAAGTGCTTTGGCTATCAAGACATGCTCTATCACTAGGGGCGCTGGGGCGGCTTAGTCGGTAGAGCATCAGACTTTGGCTCAGGTCATGATCTCATGGTTTGTGAGTTCGAGCCCTGCGTTGGGTTCTGTGCTGACAGCTCAGAGCCTGGAGCCTGCTTCGGATTCTGTGTCTCCCTCTTTCTCTGCTCCTCCCCCGCTCATGCTCTGTCTCTGTCTCTCTCTCTCAAAAATAAACATTAAACAAAATTAAAAAAAAAAAAAAAGACATGCTCTATCACTATAGCCAGACAGTATTTTCTCCAGAGGTAGAAAGGAAGATAATGCTTCCTCTCTATGGTGTATGTTCACCTGTAGTCACATCTGATGTGCGAGCTCTCCAGCTACACAGCACTATCTTTACATAACACATACCCACACAAACTCTTTTCTCAAGGTGTCTTCATAGCACTAGAGTGCTACATCCAGATGACTTTCCAAACTTGGCCATCCATTCTACCTGGAACCAATTTCCCCTACAACCTCAGTGTCCTGGCTCCTGAGAGCAGAAGTCTCACATCACCCCAATCCCAAGACACACAACATTTTCCTAGTCAGAATGGGTGTTATTTTTTCCAGAGGATAAAAACCTTATCTTAATACAGTAAAAGTGTATCTTTGCTTCCTAATCCCCCTGAGGAAATTACTCGACTTGTGCATGGTCTTGTGATTCTCATAAATTTAACGTCACTTTTTGGTCAGTACTGCTTCTCCACCCTTGCTTCTCTAACTGATTCCTCTCCCCACCCTACCCCCCACTTTCCCTCCACCACGAAACCATCAGGAAAGCAAAGCAAGAACTTTGCCACATATTTGACGTAGAGGCCACTTTTAGGCAGCAGGCTTGAGCAATGGAAAATGAACAAAGCAAAAGGGCCCACAGACTCTTTAAACGACATAGCCATAGGCCCCAACTGACCAATACAACCAGACACAGTCCCTAAGATTACTAAAAAAGGGAAAATTCCATATGTTCCTATACTCCCCCTCTCTATGGTATAACTGTGGCCCCCACCACTGCCTCAAGGCAGATAGTCTCTCCTTTGCTGTCCTGCCTGCCTCCTCTCTCTTTCAGTGTACTTAATAAACTTCTCTTTTGTTCTGCCTTGGGTGAATTCTTTCACTGCCCACACCACTGGCCCCCCACCCATTACAATGTCTCACATTTGGTGACCCCCCCATCCAATCAGGTCACCCCACATTTGGGTCTTACATGAATGAGATTTTCAGGAAAGGGTGGACAGCTTATGTACTGCCATTATCTTGCCCTATACTTCCCTTCAGCTTGGTGGGCAGGCTGCAATCCTTTCCCACAACCAAGGTATTTATTTCCTTCTCCCTTTTTATCCTTACCTATGTGCCCTCCGTGGAGTTTCTAGCCTAAGGTAATTGATTTCCATACCACCATAAATGTTCCCTTGAGTAACTCTGTTCTCTTTCATCTCTGTGTTCCAATCTTATGTTTCATGCCCCAGGGTCTCTGGAACAGTGTTCACTGAGTTTATTACTCATGCTCTGTACTCTCGTACCCTGAGTTCATCAATCATTAATATGTCCTAGGTGCTGTGGGACATGAAAGATGCTCCATGGGACTTGAATCCTTGTAGTTTACCCGTCTAGTTGGGACATTACCAGATAACGATGCTGTGAGATAGGAGTGGCATGCACTTTAATAAAAGAATTGATAAGTTCCAATGAGAGCTCTGAAGTGGGCAACACGTCACTTCCAATTTGAAGACAGGGTTCAAGGAGGAGGGGCTTCCAAGCTGGGCCTTGAAGAATGAGAACAATTTAGAAATGTGAAGATGGGGAGGGTGGCAATTTGGGCCAAGGAGGCTATCCTGTGAGCAAAAAGTTCAGACTTGTGATAATGCTGGGCGTCTGTCTCCATGGAGAAGAATGAAGCTTGGCTTGGACAAGCACAGCATGGTGGGTGAAGAGTGTGAGATAAGAGTGTGAGATACATTTCTGTAAGACTAGAAATGTAGATGGGGTCAGACCTCAGAGGGTTCTCAAGTCAGCAAACAGGATTTGGCCTTTCAGCTATAGTCAATGGGTATCTTTAAAGTTTGGTGAGCAAAGAGTAAAGCCACTTACTTACTTACTTATTTATTTATTTACTTAATGTTTATTTTTGAGAGAGAGAGAGAAAGACAGCATAAGTGGGGAGGGGCTGGAAGAGAGAAAGAGAGAGACAGACAGAATCTGAAGCAGGCTCCAGGCTCTGAGCTGTCAGCACAGAGCCCGACACAGGGCTCAAACTCAGGAATCATGAGATCATGACCAGGAATTGTGAGATCATGGCTTGAGCCAAAGTCAGATGCTCAACTGACTGAACCACCCAGGTGCCCCGCCACATACTTTTTAAAATGTATAATAGCCATTCACTAAAAGAATATTGGTATTCAGTAATTTTTAAAAATGTTTTATTTGTGGGGCATTAAACATTAAAAAAATGTTTTATTTGTTTTTGAGAGAGAGAGAGGGCACATGTGAGTAGGGGAAGGGCAGAGAGAAAGGGGGACAGAGGATCCAAAGCAGCCCTGCGCTGACAGCAGAAAGCCCAGTGTGGAGCTCGAACCCACAAACCGTGAGAGCATGACCCGAGCTGAAATCAGGAGGTGGATGCTTAACCGACTGAGCCACCCAGGTACCCTATGGCCTTCTTATACAAGGTAAAGTGGTTAAGAGAACATCAGCCTTAGAGTCAAAAAACACACAGTCAAATCCTGCCTCCTCCTCTGCTAGCTGAGATTTGACCAGCTTAACTTCTTTCAGGTTCAGCTGCCCCATTTATAAAAATGGAGACTGTAATAGAATCTACCTCAGAAGGTTGTTGTAATGCTTAAATGAAATAATAAATGACACATACTTAACATAACTGACTCACAGAATAAGTGTTCAGGACATGTTAGGGGAGAAAAAGCACAGCACACTTTCTCCACAGCCTGGAAAACACATCTCCTACCCCCAATTCTTGTGCCCAGACCAAACTATTAGGTAGTTGGTACTGAGTTTTCCACAGCTGGTCATAGGCATCACTCTGTTGGTTTTGCTCAAACACGGGTCAGGGAGGGAAGGAAGAAGAGGGCCTAACTCCCTAAGTCCCACCTCTATTCCTGCTCTCTGTTTACACAGGGTTGCAAATTTAAATACCACAGAGAACAGACAGGTGTGTAAACAAGTGAAGCAGGCCCGGGAAGATGTGTGACAAATTGAAGAGTAGGATTTGATCCTGGCCCCATAAAATTGCCTGTGCTTACACTTCCTGGGGTGCTTAGGGCTGGTAGACAAAATGGAGCAAGTCATAGTTTGAATTATAAGAATGCTTATAATGTTACCTTTGTGAGGAACATGAGTCAATTCTTGACTGATAACACTATCGACACTAGGTGAGGACCTCGTAACCACTGACCTGAACTTTTTATCTCATGGACGTGGTGAACTGTAACCAATACTCTGTACTTGTGTGAGTTGCATTATTGACAGCTCGGAGGAGAGTTTGTGGACACACACAGATATGTAATGGTTCCTATGCATTTTAGCTTTTTTTTTTTCTTTCTTTTATCCTGCCTAATTTTAAAAAATTCCTTATTTCCCTTAAGAAATTGTGTTCGGTGTCATATGTTCAAATAAAAGTGTACAAAGTAAAATGTACAATTAAAATCCTTTATAGAGGGGTACCTGGGTGGCTCAGTCGGTTAAGTGTCTGACTTCGGCTCAGGTCATGATCTCACAATCTGTGAGTTCGAGCCCCGCGTTGGGCTCTGTGCTGACCACTCAAAGCCTGGAGCCTGCTTTGGATTCTGTGTCTCCCTCTCTCTCTGACCCTCCCCCGTTCATGCTCTCTCTCTGTCTCAAAAACATAAACAAACATTAAAAAAATAAATAAAAATAAAATCCCTTATAGAACCATCTCTTCAGAAATTACCTCAGCAAGAATTTGATAGATTTTTTTCCGGTTTGATTTTATGGCATGTGCACACTGTATTTGTTTCCTGGGGCAGCCATAACGAAGCACCACAGACTAGGTGACTTAAATAACAGCAATTCATTTTCTCACAGTTCTGGAAGCTGGAAGTCTGAGCTCAAGGGGTCAGCAGTGTTAGTTTCTCCTGAGGCCTCTCTCCTTGGCTTGAGGATAGCGGTCTTCTACCTCTGTCTTCACATGGTCTTACGTATGTGTGTTTGTGTCCTAATTTCCTTTTCTTATAAAGACACTAGTAATATTGGATTAAAGTCCACCATAAAGACCTCATTTAAACCTTAATTACCTCTTTAAAGATCTTTCCTCCAAAAACAGTCACATCCTGAAATACTGGGCATTAAGGCTTTAACATAGGAATCAGGGGATGATGTACAAATTCAGCCTGCAACACACACATGTAATAATTCTTATAATAATTCTTTTTCAGCAGAGTTATGCAACTTGCTTTTTTCACTTAAGGTAGTTTCAACACATTTTCAGGTCAGAAGATTGTGTATCTTTCTGAGGAGGCTGAGAGATTGAGTATTTAGCTGTCTCATCTCCTATATATGGCGAGAGAGAAGCGGTTGGGAATGGCCATTTGGGTCCACAACCAATAGCATCAGTCAAAAAGATACACTGGCTCTTCACTGCCTCTCTTCCTTCTCCTTCTAATTGCTTTTATTACTTTGTGTTTTCATCTGAAGTTCACGTGATTTTCTTATGCTTTTTCTTCATATCCCACATTAAGTTGGTTATTGCATAAATTATGCTCTGTTTGCTGTTTCTATGATGGGTGTTCATTGAAAAATGATATTATGTCCTTGCTTTCTTTTCTTAGCTCTTCTGGCTTCCTTGCTTTATCTCATTCAGTTGATTTATGACTACATCTTTTATCTCGCTCTTTCTCTTCTGTGGAAAGTGCAAGGCATGTGTTACCTGAAAGTTCCTGCTGCCTCCTAAGATGTGTTCTCCAAGTCTCCTGTTTGACTCTCGGTAGTGTGAGTGGTTTCTCTTTTGCATCCCTCCTTGTGTCTTTAAGGTCCCTTTATATTCTGCCCCTAGTACTTAAAAATGCACATTGATGCCCTATGTTCAGCCTTTCATTGAGTCTGTGTGTGTGTGTGTGTGTGTGTGTGTGTGTGTGTGTGTACACGCACACATGTGCACAGGGGTCTTGAGCAGTTGGCATTTATGAATTTTGTCTCAACTTTCTTTCTCTGGAACTTGACCTTGTCAGGGCCCATCCTGTGGGCTGCCTTCATTTTGTAGAGTGTTCCCAACCTGAGGTGAAGTTCATTCCCTTGCAGGCCCCTTAAGGCCTCTGAGCACTGATTTGATGTAACAGTCAAATCTATCTTAGTGTCTTTTTTTTTTTTTTTTAATGTTTATTTATCTTTGAGAGACAGAGCATGAGCAGGGAAGGGGCAGAAAGACAGAGGGAGACACAGAATCTGAAGTGGGCTCCAGGCTCTGAGCTGTCAGCATAGAACCGGATGCAGGGCTCAAACCCATGACCTGAGCCAAAGTCAGATGCTTAACTGACTGAGCCACCCAGATGCCCCTATTTTAGTCTTTAATGTCATCCTTAGGAAAGATTTTCTTACTTCAAGACATATATAAATATTCATCCGTTTATGGAAGTATATTTATTATATTGTTTCCAAATGGCTAGCCAACTTTTCCAATATAATTTTTTAAATTCCCCAAATCTTTCCTACCTATATAACTTGCCGGACAGTGTTTATACACATAGTGGATATGATATACTGAATAGTGTACAGACACGGAACTTTTCTAGGCTTTTCTTTCCATCTCACTAAAATAGCTCTTCCAGTTGTATCTATTTTCAGAACACAAATGTATATTCACAAACAGATTATGTTGCATTATAGTCTGTTCTTAGACATAACATATATAAAATTTTAGCTTTATGATACAGGAAATTGAAAGTTGCATAAACAAAAGTTCCCACTGCTCTCACCTCCCACTTATACCCCATGTACAAGGTCTAATCATAATGCTGACCTGATTAGAGCATAACAGATATGCCCTAAACAAGAAAACTTAGGGACAGCCTCTACTGCCTCTGGGTAGGGCCACAAGAGCAGGGCAAAAGGACCCATACCGTGACTTAAGGGTGAGAAATTTGTCTGAAGTTATCAAATCTTCATTTCACTATAGCAGACAGGGCAAAGTCTTATATAGACTTTTTTTTGATGACCAAAACAAGTGACCCCAAGATTTATCTTAGGGAGGGAGCACTCTTCGTTTAAAAAAACATTTCATGGTCCACTTAGATATATCAAGTTGGTTCTCGGGTCGCAAAGCCTAGTCATGAAGTGTAAAGAGGGAGTTCAAATGCTTTATGAGAACAAAAGGAATGATTTTAGACTCCTATGAGGAGAAGACAGAAACAAGGAAGAACAAGAGAAAAACAGAAGCCAGTGATACAGTAAAATCCCCAGGGGTGGGGGAGCTAAATGGGCTTTTAAGAGGACACCCAATATTTAAAGTTGAGTTGTTACGATAGTTTTGATGTAAACTCCTCCATCTCTCCAGGTTCTTAGCATCATCTGTTCCTCAAATGAAAAGCCTGTGTTTAAGGGGGGAAGGGAGTAGAGGACAGCAGCTGTGTTCATATCTAGTTCCATGAGTTTTCATGGATGGTCCATAATCTAAACTTACTCAGCAGAAACATGAACCAGAGCAGAGGTAACCATGAGCAAGTAGGTTCCTCAAACTGTTGCGAAACCTTGGGGAAGATCACTGATTTCTACAAGTTATAAAATGGGGACTTTCGATTATATTAAATCTTGCAAGCAGGGTGATCCCAGCTCTGTAGTTACCCAAAACTTCACTGGCTATATCTGTGTTTGCTCTCAAAAGAACTGGCATCACTCCTACCTTTGGGGAAATGCATTGCCATATTGTTCAATTTACCTCCCAGAAACAAGTGGGGAGAGGGAAGGAATAAACAGAATTTCAAAACCTCTGTTAGTTTTTCTAATGGTCCATTTCTGAGCAGAGCAGATTAGACAGAATTACATTTTTCTCTTCGTAAAGTGTGGTTAATCATAATAGCTTCTTCACACGGTTGTGGTGAAGATTACATGATTAGTGGTATATGTACAGCACTTTAGAAGTGCCTGGCACACAGTAAATCCTGTGACATTTACTATTATGAATATTTTCTAAGTTTATTTATTTATTTTGAGAGAGAGAAAGAGAGTGATGAGGAGACGGGCAGAGAGACAGAGAATCCCAAGTAGGCTCTGCCTGACACGAGGCTTGAACCCACGAACCATGACATCATGACCTGAGCCGAAAACAAGAGTCAGAAGCTTAACGGACTGAGCCACCCACGCACCCCTAGTATTATGACTATTAATACTACTGTCATTATCATGCCTAGTAGAATAAGGGGAATTGAGCTGCAGGGACTCTAAGAGGAAAGGAGGCAGAATCTTCAGGAGTAAGGAGTGCCCCGCCCTCGCCTCTCCCTTCACCTCAAGTCTTCAACAAGTCCGCCATACACGAAAAACAAATGCCCGTGGGGAGTTTTGGGAGGCGGGGGCAGTTGTGGGGCAAAGCATCACAGAAAGGAGCCAAGTTATGGAGTAGAGAAGAGAGACTGGCTTCAGCAGGTGGGATGTAAATGAAGCCAAGAGGAAGCTAGAACTTGAACTCAAAACTGAAAATGATTGGGGGGTCAATAAACTCACCAGGAATCTGCAAACATAATTGGAAAGGATTAAAGAAATCATGCCAACAGAAAAAAAAAAAAAAAGCCCAAATCACATTCAAGTGATGCTCTCAGCTGACCTAAGCCCACATTAAAAATAAACTGCACAAGGGGCACCTGGGTGGCTCAGTCGGTTAAGCGTCCGACTTTGGCTCAGGTCATGATCTCACAGTTTGTGAGTTCGAACCCCTCGGGCTCTGTGCTGACAGCTTGGAGTCTGGGGCCTGCTTCAGATTCTGTGTCTCCCTCTCTCTCTGCCCCTCCCCTGCTCACGCTCTGTCTCTCTGTCTTTCAAAAATAAATAAATGTTAAAAAAATAAAATAAACTAAAATAAACTGCACAAGAAAGTTAAGAAATAACTTGTTGAGAGACCCTGAGTGACTCAGTTGGTTAAGCGTCCGACTTCAGCTCAGGTCATGATCTCGTGGTTTGTGAATTAAATCTCTCTTTCTCTCCCTTAAAAATAAACGTTTTTTTTTAAAAAAGAAGTAATTTGTTGAAAATCTATCAGATAAACACTTCTGGGAAAATGGTCACTTCAATGCAAATTTAAAAATTCCCTTCCAAAATACAAATCAAAACCACACTCAGATATCACCTCACGCCAGTCAGAGTGGCCAAAATGAAGAAATCAGGAGACTATAGATGCTGGAGAGGATGTGGAGAAACGGGAACCCTCTTGCACTGTTGGTGGGAATGCAAATTGGTGCAGCCGCTCTGGAAAGCAGTGTGGAGGTTCCTCAGAAAATTAAAAATAGACCTACCCCATGACCCAGCAATAGCACTGTTAGGAATTTACCCAAGGGATACAGGAGTACTGATGCATAGGGGCACTTGTACCCCAATGTTTATAGCAGCACTCTCAACAACAGCCAAATTATGGAAAGAGCCTAAATGTCCATTAACTGATGAATGGATAAAGAAATTGTGGTTTATATACATAATAGAATACTACATGGCAATGAGAAAGAATGAAATATGGCCTTTTGTAGCAACATGGATGGAACTGGAGAGTGTGATGCTAAGTGAAATAAGCCATACAGAGAAAGACAGATACCATATGGTTTCACTCTTATGTGGATCCTGAGAAACTTAACAGAAACCCATGGGGGAGGGGAAAAAAAAAAAAAAAGAGGTTAGAGTGGGAGAGAGCCAAAGCATAAGAGACTGTTAAAAACTGAGAACAAACTGAGGGTTGATGGGGGGTGGGAGGGAGAGGAGGGTGGGGGATGGGTAGTGAGGAGGGCACCTTTTGGCATGAGCACTGGGTGTTGTATGGAAACCAATTTGACAATAAAATTCATATATTAAAAAAAATAATAATAAAAAAATAAAAATAAAAATAAAAATTCCCTTCCAGCCTATGCTCATTAAAATAAATAGAAATATCCCCCAATAGAGTGGGGCCCCAATCTCATACATATTAGGAAAATTGGCTGGCTGTGATTCAATTCATACCAAACTGAAAAGTGGTGCTGGGAATTCAAAGTGTTAACATTCAAACTGGTGAGCCTTGCTGGGATGGGTAGGGGACAAACTTCTGAGAGCCCCACCATTACTACCCAACAGAGAGTCGGAGTGGGTTGTGTACATTTGGGACACGTTCCTCTGTAAAGTATTAAGAAGCTTACAGAGAACGCTAGGTAAGTAGCTCCTCTTGTTGACTTAACATTGCTTCCACTTCAGGACCGGTTAGGTCTGTAGGGAAGATGCAGCACAGGAGACCTGGTGGGGTGTCGGGGAGACTCTCCAACCAACAAAACCTAGCCCTAGCCCTAGCTAGCATCTCCCCAGCCAGACGTGCACCAAAATAGCTGCCTTTCCCCAAAGTAAACAGAAGTATGGAGATTCATGCCACTGTTACCCCAGCCAGAAGGACAAGATCAGTGAAGTTATACTCACAGCTATGGGATTTTTAACAACTTCTGAAAGGAAATGCCATTTCCCAGAAGATTACCAACCAACAAACAATAAATAAACTAATGGAATATAAGAGAGAGTCCAGAAGTAAAGGAGTCAATTAATATAGTCAATTAATTTTTGATAAAGGTGCCAATGTAAAGCAAATAAGGAAAGAATAGTCTTTTTCAATAAATTGTGCTATTGAAATTCCTTACCTCACACTATATATACATCAACACTTAATGACTCACGATACACAAAAATTAACACAAAATGGACCAAAATAGATCATTTACTTAAATGCAAAAGCCAAAACTATAAATCTTCTAAAAGAAAATGTAGGAGAAATTTTTTTCAATCTTTGCCTAGACAAAGATTTTTTTTTAAGATTTTATTTTTATTTTTTAATTTTTTTTAACGTTTATTTATTTTTGAGATAGGGAGAGACAGAGCATGAACGGGGGAGGGTCAGAGAGAGAGGGAGACACAGAATCTGAAACAGGCTCCAGGCTCTGAGCTGTCAGCACAGAGCCCGACGCGGGGCTCGAACTCCCGGACCGCAAGATCGTGACCCGAGCCGAAGTCGGACGCCCAACCGACTGAGCCACCCAGGCGCCCCTAAGATTTTATTTTTAAATAATCTATATGCCCAATGTGGAGCTCGAACTCAGAACGCCAAGATCAAGAGTCACACTCTCCATCAACTGAGCCAGCCAGATGCCCCCTAGACAAAGATTTCTTACATGAAACACAAAAAGCATGGACCATAAAAAACAGAGAGAGAGAGAGATAAATTGGACTTCACCAAAATTTAAAACTCTACTCTTCAAAAGATGCTGTTAAGAAAGCAATGGTCTGGGAGACAAAATTCACAGTATGTCTATTTGCCAAAGTACATACACCCAAAATATATAAAGAATGTTTATAGCTCAGTAGTGATGAGACAAGCAACTCAATTTTTAGAATATGCAAAAAGCTTTAACAAACACCTTGCAAAAGGACATATGTGATTGGCAATTAAGTGCATGGAAAGATGTTCAACATGATTAGTTGTTAGGGAAATACAAGTTACAATTGTAATAACATACCAGCACATACCTACTAGAATGGCTGAAATCAACAGAATGGACAATAATAGCAGCAGTTTGGAGAGAATACAGAAGTCCGGGAATATAAAAAGCTACGCCACTTTGGAAAACAGTTTGGTGGTTCCATATAAAGTTAAATATATGCTTGCAGTATGATGTAGCAATTTCATGACTGGTTATTTACCCGAAGAAAAGTATGTCCACACAATTACTTGTGCACAAATGTTCATAACAGCTTTATTCATACTGGCCCCAAATTGGAAACAACCCAAATATCCACCCAAAGTGAATGGATAGGGGTACCTGGGTGACTCAGTCATTCAAGCATCCAACGCCTGATTTTTGCTCAGGTCATGATCTCACAGTTCATGAGATCAAGCCCTGCATGGGGCTTGACATGTAGCCTGCTTAAGATCTATTCTCTACCTCCCCAACTTGCACGCACATGCTCATTCTTTCTCTCTCTCTTAAAAAAAAAAAAAAAAAAAAAAAAGTGAGGGACGCCTGGTGGCTCAGTTGGTTGATTGTCCGACTTTGGCTCAGGTCATGATCTTTTGGCTTGTGAATTCGAGCCCTGCATGGGCTCTGTGCTGACAGCTCAGAGCCTGGAGCCTGCTCCCTCTCGCTCTGCCCCTCCACCGTTCATACTGTCTCTCTGTCTCTGTCTCTGTCTCTCTCTCAAAAATAAACATTAAAAAAAATTTTCAAAAGTGAACGGATAAATAAATTGTGACAGAGCCATATAATGGTATACTCCTCAGTATGAAAAGGGAACAAACTATTGACACAGGAAACAAAAGGAACGGATCTCAAAAACATATGGTCCACTAAAAGCGCCAGACACAAAAGACCTCATACATATGCATATGGCACTCTGGAAAAGACAAATCTAATATAGAGAGAAAGAAAGCACATCAGTGGTGCCTGGGGCTCTCCATGGTGAGCGGGGATTGACCGGGAAAGCAGAAATGAACTATTTGGGTTGAGAGAAATGTTCTTGTACTTTCTGTGGTGGTGATGACATGGTATGTACAATTTACCAATTTCATTAAACTATAACTGCAAATGCGTGCATTTTAATTGTATGCAAATGTACTTCAATAGAGTTGATTTAACAAAACAAAATTTTTACTGAAAAAAGCTACATGATATAAAAATACCTTTATGATGATAAACAGGAACCTGGACTAGCCAGTGTGGTAGGGAGGGAGGTCAGATACATGTATAATATCCTTATCTTTCAAAAGAAGTTATTCATGGATAATTAGAGATTCAGATTCTGATCAAGATAACAAGCTGAGCAAGGGCTGCTAGTTCTCTCCCCTGAAGGTGCAAACAGAAATGTGAGAGGGATGTCAATAAATTCCAGAACCTAACATAAGACTGCAAGAAACTCTTGAAGAGACACAAAGTGCTTGGGTCTTGGTGAGGGGGGGAAATAGACTTTGGAAGCCTAATAGTAATAAAAGTAATACACAGTGTTTGTTATTTGCCACTCTTCTAAGTCTTGGATATATATACTATCTGATTTAATCCCCTGAACAGTTCTGTGAGGTGGGGATTGTTATCCCCATTTTACAGATAAGCGGACTGAGGCAGGGTGAAGCTAAGTAGTGTGCCTAATATCACATAGCCAGTAAGGGCCGAGCCAGGATTTAAACCCAGGCAGCCTGGCTCCAGAGTTAGGGCTCTTGTGTCTGCACCCTGGGGCTTCCCATTATAGTGTTAGGAGCCATAGGGTAAGGGAATGGCTAAAGGAACACACTCTCCCCCTGCCATTTCCTCTCCCCCATATTGCCCTCCTTGGGTGGAGGATGGCAATACCCACAGAAGGTTGATCGGAGAGGGTGCTTCTGTTCTCCACAGCATCTTCTGATAATGACAAGATGAGGCCATGACTGGCCCCTGATCATTACCTTGCTTCTCCCGCCATCTGTGACTAGGAAATTACTAGGATACCACCCTGCAAAAGATCTGTGCCTGGATAAAGTGGTTTAGAGATTGCCTAAAGAGTGGGATTGCCTGGGGTCCTTGGGGGGTGCACTAATGTGAAGTGGTTAAGCCCACCAGGGGCTCCCCCATCCCACTCATCTGGAGAAGATGACAGTGCTCACGTTTTCATCTCTCCCCAAAGACAGTGGCCATCAGGCACAAGGGAATATGAGCTCACAAGAAGAAAACAATGAGACATCTGAGGAACACAAACACTATAAAAGAGCCAACACCAGAGGAAGCAGAGTTAAAGGACCACCAAAATAAATATCAAGTTAAGATTACAGATATGCTCAGAAACACAGGAGGGTATTAGAAAAGAATAATAGATGTTATGAGGAAGAAGCAATGTCATGTGAGAAATAAGGTAAGTAAGTAACTTTAATTTCACTGCCACCTAAATAAATAATGGCAAAACTTAAAAAACAAAATGTGTCATTAAAACTAGAGAATACCAACGTACTGGGAGAAAAGGGTTGGGTCACAGGGATATGAAATTGTGCTAAGATACTTGGGGAGAAGACATGGAGAATTTTAAAAGGCATAATGTAGGGGCAACCTGGCTGGCTCAGTTGGAAGAGCATATGACTCTAAATTTCAGGGTTGTGAGTTCAAGCCCCGTGTTGGGCATGGAGCCTACTTAAAAATCAAATAAAAGGCGGGGAGCATGGGTGGCTCAGTCGGTTAAGCATCTGACTCTTGGTTTCAGCTCAGGTCATGATCTCACAGTTCATGAGTCGGTTAAGCATCTGACTCTTGGTTTCAGCTCAGGTCATGATCTCACAGTTCATGGGTTCGAAAGCCTGCTTGGGATTCTCTTTCTGGCCCTCTCCCGTTCGCGCTCTCTCTCTCTCCCTCTCTCTCAAAATAAATAAATAAACTTAAAAAGATATAAGATAAAATAAAAGGCATATGATAAGGTAACAAGGAGAAACACATCAGATAATAAGAGCTAAAAGAAGCTGGAGTGGCAGCTTAATTTTAGGTAAAATAGATTTCAAACTCTTCATTCCCCTCCCCTCCAAAAAAAAAAGCCTATGGGAAAAATAATGATGTCATATAGTTGTACAAGTATAGTAGACCCCAAAAAACATGATTATGAGCACGTATATATCTGACTACTTAGCCTTAAAATATATAAAGCCATAACTGACAAAACTAGGGAAGAAACAGATAAAACCACCACTTTTGGAAGAAGTTTGACACTTACTCAGAAACTGTTAGATCACACCGATTTTAAAAATTAACTACCAGCATAGAAGATTTAATAAATACATGATTGAACATTTTAAAAGCAGGACTTAGCAACATATTTTTTTCTCAGCACATCCGAAGGAAGAGCCTTACTATAGCAGTGATTCTCAAAAACAGGAAGTCTCGCTGAGAAAGAGACAGGATACTGACTTATAAAATTAATAATGATAGAGGAAATTTATAGAGCCAGAAAAATTAAAGCCAGTCTAAAAGTTTAAAAATCTGCATGAAACAGATGAAATTCTAGGACAGTTGGCTAAATAAGAATGAGACTCTGATATCAACACAGAATACCTATCTTCTCTTTTTTCTTTTCTTTTCTTTTCTTTTCTTTTCTTTTCTTTTCTTTTCTTTCCTTTTCTTTCCTTTTCTTTCCTTTTCTTTCCAAGTACTAGACCCTGGCTAACCCAGATTCATCTCCTTTAATTCTTAGAACTAATATTTAGTAAGTACCTACCGGTGCCAAGCACTCTCTCATTCCATCTTTACAACAACTGCATGAGCTAGGTGTCATTATTATCCCCATTTTATAGAAAAGGAAACTGAGGCATGGGAAAACTAAGAATCTTGCTCATGGTTACCCAACTTCTAAATGTGCTGTAAACACTTAATACTTAAATATTAGATTATGAGATGTAATAGCATCATCATTTTATTTATTTCCTCTTATTTTTATTTTTTTTTCACGGGCAATGCTTTCTTCTGTTTTAAAAATCGTAGGGCTAAAATCTAGTAAAATGTGGACCCATACCCTGTACTTATTTTATGTTGTGATTTACAAGGTATAAATTCTATATTTTGTAAAATGTTTTGAAAGAAGTCGACAAAGTAATTCCCTTTTCTTGCTCCCAAATGCAGAGGTCTGAGAGAAGTCACATGGCCTATGAGCTTCTGGGTGTTATCAAACCCAATTTCCTCTGAACTACTAACTGCCCAGATACATTTACAGGGCATGCAGGAGTCCCACTTAAGCAGTGGTTTTTGCTACATACCTATCTATCTACCTTAATATTTTTAATGTTTATTTTATTTTTGAAAGAGAGAGAGGGACAGATCATGAGCAGGGGAGGGCCAGAGAAACAGGGAGACAAAGAATCTGAAGCAGGCTCCAGCCTGAGCTGTCAGCACAGATCCCACAAACCATGAGATCATGACCTGAGCTGAAGTCAGACACTTAACTGAGCCACCCAGGCACCCCTGTATCTATTTTTTTCATTGAAGAATCTTATTTAGGGAGGGTTAATACTCCCAAGATCACAGAGCTAGGAAGTGATGGAGTTGGTACTTGAATCCAGTTAATCTCACTCTAAGAGCCAAAGCATGTGATTACTAACATGCCCCGCACCAATCAGATCAGAAATAGGTCTCTATACACTAACTGCCCAAGATACACTGTTTAGGTTGGTGGTGGTGGTGAGGGGGAGAAATTTAACTCCAAAAATAGTATGCAAAAATTTCCTTTAAAAATATACATTAATGGAAACCAATTTGACAATAAATTTCATATTAAAAAATAAATATAAAAAAATAAAAGTATACATTATACATACACATCATATGATATATGATAAATATTATATTTATATAAATTTATATTATATATAAACTTACTTAATTTTAATATAATTATAAGTACATAATAAAATTATATATTATATAGATATAGAAACAAACAGAGGTACAGAGAAAGACACAGATTGACTGGTCTGGTAAGAGTTTTGTAGTCATATTGCATGGTTGGATCCCAGCTCTCCCATTTATGAACTGGGTAACCTCTGGCAAGATATTTAATCTCTCCATGACTCAGTTTCCTTTGTCACCAAATGGGGCTAATAATGGTACCTAATTCAGGGCTGTAAAGATGAAACCAGTTGCTACGTGGAAGAGCAGTTGACCAACAGCAACTGCTCACTAAGTATTAGTTAATTTATTTGTTAAAAAATGGCTACTTCTGGAGAACATTTCACCTCTGTTACTTTTGTAATCAAGGAAAGTTGCTAAATTAGGAATAACTCTACTGTAATTGTAACCATGTGATACTGATGCAGAAAGAGGTAGATCAATGAACTAGATTGGAGACTTCAGAGAAGTCCCAATTATACTGGGATAATATTAATAGATAATAAGGATGTAGAATCAGTGGGGAAAGTATAGGCTATTTCATCTAGTGAGCTCGTTTAATTTAGTGCCACGCATGGTGCTTTTTCTTAATTAGGTTATCCACCCGGGCTGGGAATCAGATGGATAAAGTCCACTTCGGACAGTGTTGTCAGCCCTGGCTGCATAGCAGACTCGGGTGGAGAGCCTTGAAAACTCCTGCTGTCCAGCGGTGCCTGGGTGGCTCAGTCGGTCAGGCATCTAACTTCAGCTTAGGTCAGGATCTCGCAGTTCGTGAGTTTGAGCCCTGCATCGGGCTCTGTGATGACAGCTCAGAGCCTGGAGCCTGCTTCGGATTCTGTGTCTGCCCCTCTCCTGCTCATGCTCTGTCTCTTTTTCTCAAAAATGAATAAACTTAAAAAACAAAACAAAACCTCCTGCTGTCCAGGGCCCTGCCCTGTCCATTTAAGTCATCATCTCTGGAATGGGGCCCAGACATCAGCATTTTTCAAAGACTTCTCCCAGATGATTCTAGCGTGCAGTCAGGATAAATAACTACTACTTTACAGGGCATTATTTTACCAAAATGATATATTAAAGGTTAATTTCCTAGGAACAAATTTCACATCAGCTGTTTATTAAGAGATTTCGCTCGCTATTCCTGCATTCCTCCCCTTAGGGGATCCTAGTTGGCAGGTACACTTTGCATTTAGATTTTTTCCCTGGGGAATGTTAATTGCTTCAGCTATCATAACAGAATGGAATTTTTACTTTTCCCTGGTGTCACAGAAGAATCTGTACAGCGCACCTGAACTCTGACCTTCTACGTCTATTTGGATGGTACCCCCAAACCCAGCAAAGGAAGTGGTCCCATTTAATTGCCAGATGTCCCATTTAATTGCGGGACTGAGTCAGTTAAAAGCAGCACCAAGAAATCACCAGACCGTCCCACAGAGCCTGAGATAGTGAGGAAACCAAAAGTCTTTCTAAAGTCAAAAAGTTCTGCCTTTATTTCCAGATCTTCTTCCTGGTTTCCAAGCAGCCAGCCACCTGCTCTCAGCTTTCACCAAGAACTAAACAATTTAAGGAAGGAAGAAGATTATTCTAGGCCAGAAAGGTTCTGGGAAACTTTAAGTAACCTTGCCTGTGGAGAGGACATTTCTTGGCCTCTTTCCCTCGTCAGGCCTGACCATCTTCTGGGTCAGGGAGAAGAAAACCCTTTATCCTTTCCTAGTCAGGATCTTTTTCTAGGCCTAACTGCCTGAGCTCCTGCTGAAAGACCTGTTAACAACTGCTTTGTGGGGAGAGAAGCAGTTTAAGATTAGACCACTAAAGATAAGATTGAGCAGAAGCAGCTGCTAGATTCACTCATTTACGTATCCACAGTGCTGGTGGTGCAGGTCTGTATTAAACCCACAGAAATGTGTCACTGAGGCAGAAATCACAAACCATCTCCGGTCTTTCTGGAAACCCATGAAAAGTGCCCTTGGGAGGGGAGGGCGAGTCGCAAATGGGAATGGTTTGATGGATGGTTGCTTTATTTTTTTCAATTTTTTAAATGTTTATTCATTTTTTCGAGAGACAGAGCGAGCAGGGGCGGGGCGCGCGCACACACACACACACACACACACACACACACACACACACACACAGACGCGCAGAAGCAGGCTCCAGGCTCTGAGCTGTCAGCACAGAGCCCAACTCGGGGCTCGAACTCACTAACCGTGAGATCATTGCCTGAGCCGAAGTTGGCAGCTTAACCGACTGAGCCACCCAGGTGCCCCTGATTGATGGGTTTAAGGAATTCTTTGACTGCTCTATGTGGACACACTGTTTGCTTTCAGTGCCCATCACAGACTTCTGGTCTCCACATGAAATTGGAGGAACTGCTAGAAAACCAATGCTGTGCAGACTAAGCACTACACATAAAAGGACAGTTGGCACAGGAAACACACAAAGAAAAATTAAGAAGGCTCCTCAAGGTCCCAGCCAGGTGGAGGCTCCCCCCTGCAGCCAGGTCACCCCAGGGGCAGTGTCCTCACCTTCCGTGTTAGCCACCGTGCTTCCTCAGACTGCCCACAGCCCAACGCTTTCCAGCAAATCCCTTTGCTTTTATGTCACACACCTGCCTTTAGAGATTTTCTGGGCCTCAAGAGAGATATTTATTAAGAAGTAGAAAGGGCATGAGTCAGGAAATGAGAAGAAGCCCAGAGCTTTTAGATCATGTGACTGAGGACGCTACTTTTCCCTTCTCTGAACTTCATTGCCATATTTTAAAAGACTGGGGGACTAGATTTCTTTCCCCTCCCATCTGTGAACATTTACCATACCCAATTTACCATACCCATTTACCATACTTCTTCATCATGGCAACCAGATTGCAATTGCTTCTTCTGTCTCCCCAACTAGACTGAGAGCTGAGTATGAGAGGGGCCATATCTGTCTGATTTATTCTTGTGTCCCCAGCACAGGGACATGCACATAGGCAATCGAAAAATGTATTTGTTGAATGAGAGAAAGGAAGGAAGGAAACAGGATAAGACGTCTCACTAGGTCACTGGACACCTATTTGCATAAAGGCTGCTAGGAGCCCTAAAAATTGCTACAAACCAGGAAGGAAGTAAACTGCTTCTCTCCAATCCCTATGAAAGGGAAAATAAATGGGGTCAGAGGCAAAAACAAGATGTGGCCTAAATCTCTCACAGAAGCCTCTGTAAACGTGAAAAAGCAAAGCTACCTGTGGGGGCCATGAGTTCACGAACACCCCAGGCTGGTCCTCCTGAGGGGGGGCGGGGGTTGGCAGAACAGAGAGCGGAAGGGTTTTCTTCCAAGGGATCAGAGAGGCCTGAGGCCTTGCAAGAGCTAGCAGATGAGACTTTGTTAGGGCTTTGCCATTTATACACATTTTCTTAATCTCGAAGGGACTGTCCAGAATAGGGAGGGCACGCAGGGGCCGGAGAAGAATAGGAATATCAGTATGGTGCCAGGCCTTGGAGGAACTGACTGGAAGGGCCCCACAGCCCGCAGTCCCAGAATTCTCCTCCAACCTGGAGTGATTTGGGAGAGACTCTGGTGCATCCCCTTAACACACATGGCCCCAGAGGAGGAGGGAGAGGGGACACTGGTAGACTTGGGATCTCAAGGAGTCTCAGCATAATCTGCCAAACACCTCTGAGTATAAACTGGGTTTTAATTTTTCAAAAAAAAAAAAGGAAAATTGAGAAATATTTATCATTAGATTGTTTTGGCAGTAATCCTGACCTTGTGCTCAAATCATGGAATCACAGAATCAGCGGCTCAGAGGCCAGTCCCAACTTTTACAGAAAGTATCCCCAGCAGGAAAGTCAACAGCAGCTACCATTTTATTCCACTTCTTTTCTGCGCACAGGGCCAGGACTATGGGGAGGTAAGTGAGGCACTCGCTTTGGTGCAAAATTTAAGGGGTGTCCCAAAACATAGTTGTCACAATAAACGTGTAACTGCATTGATGCAAAAAAGTCCATGATGAACAAAAGAGCAAACTTTTAGAGAAAGACAAATACCATATGATTTCACTCATAGGTGGAATTTAAGAAACTAAACAAATAAATAAAGAGAAAAGAGATGAAGAAAAAACCAGACTCTTAAATACAGAGAACTGTTACTAGAGGGAAGATACACTTATCATGATGAGCACTGGGTAATGTAGAGAATGGCTGAATCACTATATCATACACCTGAAACTAATATAACACTGTGTTAGTTATACTTCAATAAAACAACCAAAACAAAACCAAAATATTTTAAATAACAAAGGGTTTTGGGGTGCATGGATGGCTAAGTCAGTTATGTGTCCAACTTCGGCTCAGGTCATGATCTTGGGTCCATGAGTTCGAGCCCTGCATTGGGCTCTGTGCTGACAGCTCAGAGCCTGAAGCCTGCTTCAGATTCTGTTTCCCTTGCTCTCTGCCCCTCCCCAACTCACACTCTGCCTCTGTCTCTCCCAAAAATGAATAAATATCAAAAAAATTAAAATAAATAACTCTGGGCTCTGATCCTATACTTGCTCGACCCTGAGAGTGAACATTGTGTTCACCTTACCCTAGCCGTGGCTCCAACCAAACTCATTCTCATTTTAGGGCTTTGTACTTGCTGTTCTCTGTCTGGAATGTTCCTCCCAAATCCTTGCATAGTTGGCTTCTTCTCATTATTTAGGATTTTGCTCTAGTGTCATCTTCTCAGAAAGGCCTTCTCTTCTCTGACTTTGCTACAAAATCACCCACCCCATCCCCATCACGCTATTCCATTACTGTTTTACTTTTTCCAAAACACCCATCACAATGAAATTATATTTGTTTCCACATTTGCTGATGTCTCTTCAATGCCTGATACATAGTACATGCCCCCAAAATATTAGTTGAATGAATAAAGTACATGAATGGAGCACTTGTCTATGAGGCATTATGCTAAGTGCTTTACATGCTTGATTTCAACCACTGTTGTACAGAGGAGTAACCCGGAACTCTGAGGGGTTAAGAGAAAATTCACTTCATGTGACATAAGGTCACACAGCTAGCTAGTGAGTGAATGGAGGCTAAAATCATCCAGGTCCTATTTCATCGCCTCTACTGCTACCACCCATGCTTTGGGTTCCTTATTGCCCTCTTCCAAGGAAAGATTTAACTCTTTTATTCCCAAAGTCACCCTTGGCTTCTCCACTGAGCCATTGTTGTGAAAACAGTAAGATATCAACCCTTTCTTGATTAAAAGCATAGCCAACAGTGGGTTTGCACGTCCAGGAAAGGCTCTGGTATGACATGTTTATGGAGAGGGCTATTCTTACCAGCCCGGCTGAGGCTGGGGCTGCCTCCTTTGTACAAGTCCTACCTGTGATCATGTAGAGTGTACCCAAATCCACCTTCCTTTGAGGCTATGAACTGTCCAACTGTCCAACCAGGTTCGATGAGAAAGTAGCAGCTTGGGGAAACAGATCCTATCTGTGCTTGAGCTAATTTCCTCTTTGGCCTTGTATTAAAAGGTGCTGTGCTCTGGCTTCCTCAAGGCCTGTGTGTGTGTATGTGTGTGTGTGTGTGTGTGTGTAAACAAGGTTAGATACCATAAAATTCACTAGTAACTTTACTAAGTTGTGTAACTAGAACCACAACCCAGTGTTAAACATTCCTCTCACCCACTAAAGTCTCTCATCCCCATTTACAGTTAATCCTCATTCCCTTTTTAAAAAAATGTTTATTTATTTATTTTGGGGGGAGGCAGAGAGAGAGAGAGGGAGAAAGAGAATCCCAAGTAGGCTCCAAGCTAGCAGAGCCCAATGCAGGGCTCGATCTCATGAACCGCGAGATCGTGACCTGAGCCCAAATCAATAGTCGGATGCCCAATGGACTGAGGCACCCCCAGTTAATCCCCATTTCTACCCCCAACCCAAGGCAACCGCTAATCTACTTTCTGTCTCTCTGGATTGGCCCTTCTGGCCATTTTACATGGATGGAATCATTCCATATGTGACCTTTTGTGGCTGGCTTCTTTCAGTTAGCATAATTTTTTTGAGGTTCATCCATGTTGTAGCATGTATATATTTTGTTCCTTTTACTTACTGAATAGTATTCCAGACGTGTACTTTCAATGGGACTGAATGAGTAGCTCAGGCCAATGGCTCCTTCTTCTAGGCCTCTTTCCCGGAGAAGACGTCAACAGGCCTACCCACAGGGCCTCCCCACCTCTGAGTAACCTTTGTCCAATTCTGTCTTCATGGGAGGGCAAACCTGACCACCTCACCTCGCACTTGGCAACAGGTTGCTTTTCGCATCTTCAACCCAATGTCCTCTGGTGGCCCTGGTTCTCCTTTATTAGAATGAAAGCTCTCTGCAGGGAGAAATCAGGTCCTCAGCTGCTTCTACATTGTCTCGGTCTTCCAAGAACAGTGCTGGGCAAAAAGCAAGTGCCTGATAGATACGTGGGAGGAATGCTTGTGTGCGGGGCAAGGCTTCAGCAGGGATTGTGGGTAATCCCCGGGTTCTTTCCATCCCTTCGGCCCTGGATGCTGTGGTCGGTGTGTGCTTTAGCACCTCAACACTGAGTGAGTCCCGTGAGACACACAGCAATGGCTTGCCTGCGTTAGCTCTCCTGAGGCCATTGGCCCAAATGTCCCTCCAGTCAATTCTACAGAATATACTGGAAAGAGCAAAAGTTCTGGCCCTGAGTTTGACCTCAGGAAAGGTTTCTCCTCTGGAAAACAGGGAAGTATCTGCCCCACAGACTGGGAGGATTAAATGAGATAAGGTATCAATAATATAGTCAGGCTCAGAACACAGTGGTGGCCTTCCCCTTAATGCTTTCGTCTTCTCCCTCCCCACCACTTCTGTGTCTTTTTTTTTTAATGTTTATTTATTTATTTTGAGACAGAGAGAGAGAGAGAGAGAGAGAGAGCGCGCGCGCAGGGGAGGGACAGAGAGAGAATCCCAAGCAGACTCTGCACTGTCAGCGCAGAACCCAGTGCGGGACTCGATCCCACGAACTGTGAGATCATGACCCAAGCCAAAATCAAGAGTTGGACACCTAACCAACTGAGCCACCCAGAGGCCCCTCTGTGTCTTTTCTTACCCCTCCACTCCCACCTCTCCCAAAGTCAGTAGTTCATGCAAATTCAAAGCTACTTTAGAGTTTGGTAAACACAGTATCCTAAAGGTATTACTATCTCTGTGGAAGGATGTAACATGTTTGGGGAAGGAGTTCCAAGGACTCTGATTCAGTTTTGGTATCGCTGAGATGTTGCAAGGCAGAGTGGCAAAGGGACAGCTTTCAGATGTGTTTCATTTGATTTCTATAATAGAAGTTCCAGAGAGGTATTGTCAACATTGAACAATTCAGAGCTTTCATATTATAATCTGGATTTCTGTCTTCTATTAAAAAAAAAAAACAAAAAAACAAAAAAACACCCCAGAAGATCTGGCCATTGGGTTTCATGTTTTGGAGGGCAAGAATCTTCCAAATGGCCTCAGTCCCATGGGTTTTCTCTTGCTCTGAAGACTAGGGTCTTCTTCACCTACACTCATTACATTTCTTGCCTGGCCCCTGAGACTTGAATCCGTGCCCCTTTAAAAACTGATGCCCAGAGGCACCTAGGTGGCTCAGTTGGTTAAACATCCAACTCTTGATTTCGGCTCAGGTCATGACCCCACGGTCGTAGGATCAGGCCCCACGTAGGACTCTCTCTGAGCGTGAAGTCTGTTTGAGATTCTCTCTCCCTCTCCCTCTGCCCCTCTCCCCTGCTTATGCTCACTCTCTCTCTCCAAAAAAATAAAAGGTGATGCCCAAAGAGAATCATTCCTGGGACTTACAAAGGCTTTGTAATGCTAACTGTCCCCCTGGGGGTAAGGGGACTGTTATTCTGCCTTTAGTTTATGTTTTTTTTTTTAATGTTTATTTATTTCTGAGAGAGAGAGAGGGAGACACAGGATCTGAGGCAGACTCCAGGCTCTAAGCTGTCAGCACAGAGCCCAACACAGGTCTCGAACCCATGAACTGTGAGATCATGACCTAAGCCGAAGTCATACGCTTAACCAACTGAGCCACCCAGGCACCCCTGCCTTTATTTTATCTTAATATCCACTGGAAAATATAGATAATAGTAAGAGCTTGTAGTGGGGAGTGCTGGGTGGTGGAGAGTTGGTGCTCAGCTTGGTCTTAATTTTTGGCTAGGGTCTAGGAAGGGAAGGTTTGGTGAATTCCTTTCTATGCTTGAGAGCAGATGTCCTGCCCAGTCCCTTACCTCTTCACATGAGGTGTATACATAAACTGCTTAGCCTGGTGTCTGGTGCAGACACAGTAAGCACTCCATACACACTTGATGGCAAGTATTACGATTGCTTTTGTCGTTACCATGATTAAACCCCTGCTTTCCTGTTGCTCAGCCAGCTCCCAGCACGATGGGCTCCTAATACCTTTGCCTTTTAACAGCCACCTCCACTGCTTTCTGTCTCCTGACCTCTTCCAAATGCCTGGACTCACTTTGCAGCCCCGCACCCACCCCTTAGACCTACCCATGGCACTACCCCTGTGGCCCTGACTTCTGGCTTTCCTCCACAAGGACTAGCAGATTCATCCCTGGTTGCCCTGCTTCTAGCTGCTCCGGGTCAACAGCTCAGGGTGTCTGGTCCTGCCTCTGGCCTAAAATGCAGGCTTTTTGAGGCAGTGCCTCCCGGTGAGCTCCTTAATGAAATCTAGATATCAGAGGACACAAACACATAGGCTCCTGTGACTCTCAGGGGAACGAGGACCTCCACGACAGCAGGGACATGTCTGTGCCTGACATGTCCACTACTGTATCCCCAGTGCTAGACCAGTCCCTGGTACATAGCAGGTGCTCAGTCAATGCTTGCAGAATGGATAAATGAATTAATGGACAAATGAATGAAGGAGTGAATATGGATGAGAGACCTGTGTGGTAAAAACAGTAAAAATCTGTAATTCTCCTAGATGTGCTGATTTCACAATGCCACTTATTTCTCTTCCATGAGTCAGGATAAAATCATTAAAGGGAAGACAGTCTATGTGCGGGCCTTCTAGGGGAAGAAGCAGGGAATGTTCCCTCTACACTGCAGTCAAGCCCTGAGCACGGCATGGGGTCAGTGGTGGTGACCTCTGAAGAAGCTGGGAGGGAAGGGGGAGAGAGAGAGGAGAGTGCCTGCAGCATAGGAAGGACCAGGGAGCTTGGGGAGCCAGCTGGGGATTGAGAAGCCCCCAAAGGCTGAGTAGGAGAGAGGCCTGCTTGGATTTTCCTCCTGTGGGCACCACTGGTAAAATTTCTGCTCTGCAAACCCTACCCCTGATTTGGTACTGACCTTAGAGGCAAGGCCCTCACCCCATTTGGGGGCCTGCTCTGCAGTTATCAAAAGGCAGTCACCTCATAAATGCAGCTGCTTTTTAGTGTTGCTGATATAAAACCAACAGCACCACCACCCACCCCATTCTGCTTCTCTGTTCTGTTTCTTTTGCTGCCTGTTTCCTATGCTGGGCAGAGAGCCAAAGCAGCTCGGGGTTACCAAACCCCAAACCCATTAAACCACTTCCCTTCCCTCAGAACGGTCCCAGCATTGTAAGCCTAGATGTGGATCCTTCACTTTTTCCTCTCCCGCCCCCACCTGTCCATTTGTCCCCAGAGATGAGTCATGAACCCCTTGGAGCAGTGGGAACCAAGAAGAAAGAACCAGGCCCCAAGCACTGGACAGCAGATTACTACTTCTCTTTCTTCTGGCCATGTGTCTTCACTCTTTGGGCAAAAGTTAATTTTAGCCAGCCTCTATCAAACTCCCGGAGGCTGATTTTCTTTCACCACGATTTCTCTGGAAATTTGAGTTTTTCTATTTCTGGTGCACAGCAAACCTGGGGTGCCCAGAAGGCTGGGAAGGGGGCAGAGTCTAAACACTTTTAGGCCTCTGGGATCCTGCTCCTTCTGTATCCCTGCCTCATCCTGGGGCACCATTCCCTACCGCCATGATGAGGTTAGAATTGGGGGACCCCAGGGAAGGTCCTTTACCATCATATGCACCACTGCACTACCTTAGAACTCTTTCCTCATGGGGCACCTGGGTGGCTCAGTCAGTGGACCATGCAATTCTGGACCTCTGAGTCATGAGTTCAAGCCCCATGTTGGGCATGGACCCTACTTAAAATTAAAAAAAAAAAAAAAAAAAAAAAGAACTCTTCCCTCTCATTTGTTACTCAGGATCCAGAGCAACACATGTTCTGCCATACCCACCTCCTTGTGGAGGTAATAATTATAGCTAAAATTTATTAAGCATTTATTTTGTTTGCCCAGGCATTATCCCACTTTAATTATCTCATTTGATGCTCATAACAACTCTATAAGGCATGTGGTATTATTTCCTTCATTCTTCAAGTGAAAAAACAGGCTTAGAGAGATGAGATAATTTGCCCAAACTCACCACCTGGTGAGCTGTAGTGCTGGGAATCTGAACCCAGGAAGTGAGACTCCAAAGTCTTATGTCTTGCCACCATTTCCATATCCTCTGATAGGGCTGAGAAGTCAAGGGAGGAGGTTCGTACAAGGGTTTCCTTTGGGGGCTGTTAGTAAGCAACCTCTAGGGATGGAGAGAAACATCTGTGAGGAACTAAGGAACATTCCCCAGTTCCCAGATGGTGGGGAATATGTTTATGCCAGCTAAAATCTGACACCTCTTCATGCCCTCAGAATCACCCCAGCCTTCAAGTCAGAAAGAAAGCCCCTCTCACTGGATCCTCAACTGAGCCAGACCAGCTCCCAGGGGCTCAGGGTCTTGTGGAGCTAACAAACTCCTCCCCTTCACCCCTGTGTTCCCTGCCCACCCCTTCTTCCTCTGGAAAGGCCCCCTCCTGGGCCTTGTCCAAAAGAGTCCCTGTCCTGAAGGAGACCAACCCTTGAGCTGCAGGCCCAAGGAACAAGTCCTCGCCATCCATCAGTCTCCTGCCCCTGGCCGGCCTGTGTTCATCACTACCTGAGCCACTCTGTCTCCAGGGAAACCGCTACGTCACCTGAGATTAACACCACCTGGCCCAACTCCACCCTCCCACTTATGGGCCTGTAGGAAATCTGATTTAACTGTATCTAAAACCGGGAAGTATGTTCCCACTGGGACTACATGTGCTAATTCTCAGAAGCTTTCTTGCGACAGAGGAAGAGGGGGAAATATATTTTAAAACTTATCTTTTTTCATCCTTTGTTCAAACCCTGAGACCTAAACTCTTGCTCCCACCCCGTCTCACCCTTAACCTCCACTCCCTACCTTCTCTGGCCTTTTCGAATAGAAAAACTGCCAGCAAATCTCTCCCTGCGCACACGTACATGTTTATTTTTCCTCATTACAAAAGTGAAATATGTCCAGTGCAGCTGGAGATGCCTTAGGAAGACAGAACTCATGGGCCTTGCTGAGGGACTGGATGGGGAGGGTGAGAGAAAGAGAGGAATCTGTAATGACATTGAGATTTCTGGCCTGAGCATGTGGATACAGAAGGAAGCTTCCAGTAGTGGACTCACAATCCCACTTCCTGCAAAGGGGGTACTTCATCCAAGACAAAATGAAGAAGAAACTTGGGAAGTGTGCCCCACTTTCTGATGTGGAGGGGAGGGCCAGGAAGCAAGGATGGCCGTGGGATGCGGGACCCACGGTGCTTATGTCATCTGTGCTGCTGTGGGTCAACCATGGTCAGAGTGGCTTCTGTGATTAACAGAAGACTCTGGGCCAGCAGAGGAGGCAGGGGCCCCAGGAAGGAGGCCACTCACCGCCGTGCCATGTGCCTTGAGTGGCGGTTGAGCCAAGAAGAAAACACATGGGAAAACTGGACCCTGGAGTGGCTGTTTCACCAGAGGAGAAACCACAAAGAGCCAAGCCCCCCCAGGTAGGGCTGCCCTTGGCCCAGCTCTCTGCAGGCTGCTGTGCCGGTTAAGCAACGGGTGGTAAAGTTTTCCTCTTCTTACAGAAATACCTCTAATATACGAATAATGTTAATGACTAAAATGGCAGACATGAGGAGGTGGCTGGGGAGCTATTCTAGGGCAGCTGGAGTCCTCTAGCAGGGCCTTGCAAATTCGACCACAAAGAGCCCCCTTCTGAACACAGGCAGTTTTTGGAAGCTGGGGTAGCTGATGTGAGTTTTACTGCATGACACGCAGATGTGAGAAATGTCACATTTCTTTGTTTCTATAAATAAGATCAATTTGCTCAGGGCCTTCACACACTTGGTGAGCCAAATATTTCATCTCGGTCACAATCCGAACGCTCTCTCTCATTTCAGCATCTCCCTACTGCACACCCACACGTATACACAGAGGATGCTGCAAAAATGCTGAGGTTGTCGGTAAGAGGAAGCAGGGAGGGGGGCAAGTTGGTCCAAAAGACGCCCATCAAGGAAATCCACTGAGAGGGGAGCCATGGCTGTGGAAACAGGGAGATATCTCAAAGCCACCAGGTGTGAACCAGTTTGATTACTGCAAGGGGTAGAGCAAATGAAGTGGTAAGAAGAGAGCACTGGTCTAGACCCACTGGGCTGCAGAATGCTTTCCCCCAGGGAGAGAGAGAGACCATCAGTGTGGGCTCGCAGAGCTGCAGGCCTTCATCATGGGTTACACAGCAGGGGGAGGAGGCATGACCAGGACAGATTCCCAACAGGCTTGGTGGCCCTAAGAGCACTCCCCCTGTCCTGGGGCTCTGGAAGCAGGCCTCTGGCAAACTGTTCCTTTCTGCTGTGTACTTCCCAAATAATCCTCAATCCACTTGCTCCCGCGTTGCCTCTGATCTCCCCTTCAGACCTTGGCTTTGCATCTGGCTTCAGTTCTCCACTTTACCCCCCACCCCCACCCCCACCCCCACCCCATGGACTCTTGGCTCTTCTTGGCTCTCCAAGCTTCCTCAGGAGGGACTCATTTGTGATTCTCTCTTTCCTCACACTGAAGCCACAGGTCCTTCCGACTGACTCCTTTTCTTTGGCTGCTTCAGGAAGCATAGGTGGGAATAAATGGGTGCTACTCCCTCAAAAGCCAAAGTTCAACAGTTACCCTTGTTGCCCCGGGGTGGTCCACGTTTATTCCAGGCCCCAGCTCAGGCTTGACACGATGATTCTGGCTTGCTTCGTCTTTCCGTAGCCTGGCCTCACCCTGCCCTTTTCCTGTGCATGGTCTGTTGATTCTTCAACAATTACAAATTCTTCTTACTCAAATGAGGGAGAGAACAGGGGCTATTTCATAGCTGAGTTCCTCAGTCCGGAAATCCTGTTCCCCTTAGGGCAACGATCTTGCCCCTAAGGCTAACAGCTCCCTCTAGTGGCTGTGATGCTACAGCTGAGGGCACTGAGCTATTGCAAACACTGTAGGCACTGTTCAATGTATTCTACTTATATTAGTAATTTAATATTCACATCAATCCACTGAGAGAGGCATTATTATTGTTATCACCATTTTACAGATAAGGAGATGGGCACAGAGAGATTAAGTAACTAGCCCAAGATCACACAGCTAGTTTAAGGAACAAAACCAGCCCAGGAAGTCTGGTTCCAAAGTTGGTGATTTAAGCTTTGTACCACACCGACTCTCAAAATGAAATACAGTGCCCACCCACTCCATTAAAACCCTCAGCACACCTCTGCCCCTCTCACAGAAATTCCTTTTCTAGCAGACATGCTACAGGTTTAAAGATGGATAGTATGAGCCCCTCTTCATTTCACTCTTAGCAGGTAAGGCAAGGACGGTACTTCTCTGACCAGGCAGTCCACTGCTCAAAGGTTCCTCTGGTTCCGGAGCAGCACGATGCATATTCAATGGCCTTATCCAGCATAAAGATAGTCCCCATGTTAAGCTGCAGTTTTAGGCTGGGGATAGACTGGCTCTCTACTTGCTGTGTGGTTATGGTTCTCCAGCCAGGCACAGGAAAGGAATGATTTTTGACCATGGACTCAGTTCTAGAAAGAACTCAGGGACATACTCTCCGAAGAACCTGTCTGCTCCATTTCTCCTGGCTGCTAAACCTCCCTGTGAAGAGAGAGGCAAGCCTACCGTCTCAGCCTGCCACCCCAGGCTAGAAGCCAGCTCCCAGACACACCAAGGGACCACCAGAGAGCTTAGCAGCTGGAAGAGATGTCCAACTGCCAGTCAGGGACCCCAGTCCTCACCTGAGGGGCAATCTTAGCCTCAGCACCTTACTCTACCAAGACTTGGTCCTACAGGCTCAGCTCCAATGTGACTCAGCAGTGGGAGGAATATGAAGGGTCTCATGAGATGTTTCCTACTGACCCTCATGTGGGAAACCATGTGGTCCCAGTCATTTGAGGATCAGCCCACGACAGTCTCGTGGGCATCATTCTCCCTTTAGTTTCCCTTTCACTTTTGCTGCCTACATTGCCCGGAACCATGCAAGACCTCTCTCAGCCTAATATTCCCATGGCAGGAGTTCTGGGAAAACACAGAAAACATTTATGAATACCAAACCCAAGCAGGCATGAAGTCAGAGTTCAAAAAGCACAGTCCACAAGCTAAGAGAATTTTTAAAAAGAAGCCAAATCTTTAAGTTGCATCTCTACTGTATTAGAAGGGACTTAATTTATAATTTCCAATGAGGTTATGTGGGATAAAGCCTTTAAAAGTTAAGACTGCCAAAAGGATGGGCTTTGAAGTTTATAAACAAACCTTCTTGAGAATCTTCTCTTCCTTTTTCTACTATGCCACCTGTAAAGTTAACTGCCCAAACCTCCAAGAGCTGTTGATAGCAAATAGCCAAAGGAGGTTTGCCCCTCACCAAAGGAAAAGCCCAGTGTTCTTCATCAGAAGGACAAAGCAGGGACACAGTATTAGAGTAAATACTATTCCTGCTGAGGCCTTAAAATATACATGGGACATCAGACCTTTGCTAACATAGTGGTACCCAGACTGAAGTTCACAGGGCAGCACAGTTTGAGCTTTTTGAATCAAATCTAAGACATCATTAAAGTAAATACAGCACTATTTTAAAAAAATTTTTTAATGTTTATTTATTTTTGAGAGAGACAGAGACAGAGACAGAGCCCGAGGGGGGGAGGGACAGAGAGAGAGGGAAACACAAGATCTGAAGCAGGCTCCAGGCTCTGAGCTGTCAGCACAGAGCCCAACGTGGGGCTCAAACTCACAAACCATGAGATCATGACCTGAGCCAAAGTCGGAGGCTTAACCAACTGAGCCACGCAGGTGCCCCAATACAGCCCTATTTTATGTACCACTGAGAAAGAAGAAAATGTTATTAAACCAAATGTTCTATTTGTTATAGGATGCAATTCATCTTTAGAGATGTTAAAATGTGAAAACAAATCCATAGAATCAGTGAAACATGATTGATTCAGTATTGTTAGGATGAAATGGGTCACTCCTCACAGAGTGCTTAGGACAGTGTTTGACACACTGGAAGAGCTCAATAAATGTTTTGGGGTTTTTAAAAAATTTTTTAATGTTTATTTTTGAGAGAGAGAGAGAGACAGAGAGACAGAGCATGTGTGGGGGAGGGGCAGAGAGAGAGGGAAACACAGAATCTGAAGCAGGCTCCAGGCTCTGAGCTGTCAGAACAGAGCCCGATATGGGGCTCAAACCCATGAACCACAAGATAATGACCTGAGCCAAAGCTGGATGCTCAACTGACTGAGCCACCCAGGCGCCCCCTAATAGATATTAATTGCTGAAATATCTTGACTGTCCATATATTTGGGATTTAATCCTAAGAAAGGTAAGAGGCTGTATTCAGGGAGAATAATTCACTTTCCATGGCAGAATGGAGAAGTATAGGTTGAATTGGTGAGGTGGACAGTCACGAGGAGGCTGCCAGAAGATACACCAGAAAGATGGGTTGCGTGGGGCTGAGGTGAGCACACTCTGTCCATGCCAGGGAGGAACTGTAAGTCTGGTCACTGTCTAGATCCACCCTAGAGAATGGGAGCCACTGCCTACTGGAACAAAAGTCACAGCAGGGAAATCCTGTGACAAGGTTTAAGAAACCTGTATTATCACTAAAAAAATGAGGGCACGAACTTACACCATGTCAGCTAGGCAAGGGTCCCTCACCATCCAAGAGCAATTGCATTCTTGAGATAACGCAGCATGATGAAGTGGTTATACCACTAGAGAAGGGAAAGTAAGGCCACCTCATGACATCTTTCCACCCACCACAAAGTTCCGTGTTGTTCACAGAGGGGACCAATACATGACCATGAAGGAAGGGCCATCTGGCTCAGGCCTACTTCCTCATTGCCACCAGCTGTGCCCACATTTGACAGTTGCCATTTGGCAGCTGCTGGTAACAAATGACTATGAGGAAAAGGAGCTCCTGGTTCACACAAAACTCACTGCACCTTATTTCCGGGCCCCAGTTAAGTCCTGTCACCCCTATTTTTGCCTTTCCTTTTCCATTGCCATTAGACAATATGACCTAAAGATTTTTGCTTTGGAGAATATATGATTGTTGCCTATCTGGCCAAAAGCGGTGTTATTAGTGTTTCATGAGTAAGGGATTCCAATTAAACAAGGCAAATTGGACACACACTTACCTCTCTGCATTAAAAACCCACAAAAATGACAGTAAATGGAATGTTTTTTCAAAAGCCATAAACCAACAAAGAGAATTATAAGGAAATAATAGTAGACTTAGATGTCAGAACTATTTTTTTTTTTAATGGAAAGCAGATAGAAGAGTTAGAAGATAGGAGAAAAGCAGGGAGCCTGTAAGGGAAGGCCAAGAAGGAGCAAGATGATTCCCACTCAGGAAAGGCTTAGGGCTTGGAGACACTATTATCTCTCACAGCAACATAAGCAGCCAGAAGACAATTGAACAATAGCAGCCAAAACTGCTACAAGTATCATTTTCTTAAAGAAAAAAAAGTTGTCTCCTATACACCAACAATGAAGTGACAGAAAGAGAAATCAAGAAATCAATCCCATTTACAGTTGCACACAAAAACATAAAATACCTAGGAATAAATCTAACCAAAGAGGTGAAAAATCTATACACTGGAGACTAGAGAAAGCTTATGAAAGAAATTGAAGAAGACACAAAAAAATGGAAAAAGATTCCATGCTCCTGGATAGGAAGAACAAATACTGTTAAAACGTCGATACTACCCAAAGCAGTCCACATATTCAATGCAATCCCTATCAAAGTAACACCAGCATTCTTCACAGAGCTAGAACAAATAATCTTAAAATCTGTATGGAACCAGAAAACACCCCGAATAGCCAAAGCGATCTTCAAAAAGAAAATCAAAGCAGGAGGCATCACAATCCCAGACTTAAAGCTAGACTACAAAGCTCTAATCACCAAGACAGTATGGTACTGGCACAAGAACAGACACTCAGATCAATGGAACAGAATAGAGAACCCAGAAATGGACCCACAAACGTATGGCCAACTAATCTTTGACAAAGCAGGAAAGAACATCCAATGGAATAAAAATAGTCTCTTCAGCAAATGGTGCCGGGAAAACTGGACAGTGACATGCAGAAGAATGAACCTGGACCACTTTCTTACACCATACACAAAAAGAAACTCAAACTGGATGAAAGACCTCAGTGTAAGACAGGAAGCCGTCAAAATCCTCGAGGAGAAAGCAGGCAAAAACCTCTTTGATCTTGCCTGCAGGTCTCCGGAGGCAAGGGAAACAAAAGCAAAAATGAACTATTGGGACCTCATCAAAATAAAAAGCTTCTGCACAGCAAAGGAAACAATCAGCAAAACGAAAAGGCAACTGACAGAATGTGAGAAGATATTTGCAAATGACATATCAGATAAAGGGTTAGTATTCAAAATCTACAAAGAACTTACCAATTCAACACCCAAAAAACAAATAATCCAGTGAAGAAATGGGCAAAAGACATGAATAGACACTTCTCCAAAGAAGACATCCAGATAGCCAACTGACACATGAAAAAATGCTCAACATCACTCATCATCAGGGAAATACAAATCAAAACCACAATGAGGTACCACCTCACACCTGTCAGAATGGCTAATATCAACAACTCAGGGAACAACAGATGTTGGCAAGGATGTGGAAAGAGAGGATCTCTTTTACACTGCTGGTGGGAATGCAAGCTGGTGCAACCTCTCTGGAAAACAGTATGGAGGTTCCTCAAAAAATTAAAAATATAACTACCCTATGACCCAGCAACTGCACTACTAGGCATTTACCCAAGGGTACAGGTGTCCTGTTTCGAAGGGACACATGCACCCCCATGTTTATAGCAGCACTATCAACAATAGCCAAAGTATGGAAAGAGCCCAAATGTCCCTCGATGGATGAATGGATAAAGAAGATGTGGTATGTATGTATACACACACACACACACACACACACACACACACACACACACAATGGAGTATTATTCGGCAATCAAAAAGAATGAAATCTTGCCATTTGCAACTACGTGGATGGAACTGCAGGGTATTATGCAAAGTGAAATTAGTCAGAGAAAGACAAAAATCATATGACTTCACTCATATGAGGACTTTAAGAGAGAAAACAGATGAACATAAGGGAAGGGAAACAAAAATAACATAAAAACAGGGAGGGGCACAAAGCATAAGAGACTCATAAATATGGGGAACAAACTGAGGGTTGCTGGAGGGGTTGTGGGAGGGGTGATGGGCTAAATGGGTAAGGGGTATTAAGGAATCTACTCCTAAAATCATTGTTGCACTATATGCTAACTAATTTGCATGTAAATTTTAAAAAATAAAAATTAAAAAATATATAGCACGGGTCCCCAAAATATAATATATTATGGTAAGTACAGAAAAAAAAGATTGTCTTCCTCATCTTAAGGGGGGGGGGGGGGAAGCCCATCATTCAATCAACCCGCCTGCCTCAAGATATATCTATCTTTTCCTTCTCTCTTTTAAAAAAATATTTATTTGAGAGAAAGAGAAAGAAAGAAAGAGAAAGCAAGCAAGTGAGCATTCCTGCACACGAGCAGGGGGGTGGGCAGAAAGAGAGGCAGAGAGAGATTCTCAAGCAGGCTCCACACTGCCAGCACAGAGCCAGATGCAAGGCTTGATCTCACCAATTGTGAGATCATGACCTGAGCTGAGACAGAGAGCTGAAACCAAGAGTCAGATGCTTAATGAACTGAGCCACCCAGGCGCCCCATTCCTTCTCTTCTATAGTCAAACTGATGTTAAATATTGTCTGCATTCCCTGTCTTCATGTCCTCACTTCCCATCCATTCCTTAATGAACTTCACTCTGCTTTTCTCTCCCATCACTTTGCCTAAAACCCATCCTGCAGTCACTAGTCCAGTGCGCACTTTGGCATCCATATAAGATTTGAGTTCTCTTCAATCTTAAGGTGACATTATTCATCTTTCTCTCTTTCTTTAAAAAAAATTTTTTTTTAATGTTTATTTTTGACAGAGAGAGAGAGAGCATGAGCAAGGGAGGGGCAGAGAGAGAGGGAGACACAGAATCCGAAACAGGCTCCAGGATCTGAGCTGTCAGCACAGAACCCGACGCAGGGCTCGAACTCACAGACCACGAGATCATGACCTGAGCCGAAGTCAGACACTCAACCGACTGAGCCACCCAGGCGCCCCAAAGACTCATCTTTCTCTCTTTTTTAAGACTCTTTTCTGCCTTTGGTTTCTGAATCTCCACACTCTTCTGAGGTCTGGCCTCTCCTTCATGACCTTCTTAACAAGCTCTTCCTTTTCCTCTCCCTTAAATGTTGGTGTCCTGGGGATTCTGTATTGTTCTTGTCTTAATCTAGCCACTGTACCAACTACTTCTATACCTACTGGAAACTCCACAAGGTTTCTCATTGATGGATTACACTCAGGTGAATGTATCATCTTCCCAACCATCTTCTAGCTCAGGGAAAGGCATCACCATAAACTTGGCATTCCTATTACATTCTCCCCTCTCCCTTGCTGTTCTTGTCATCCATTGCTGCATAAAAAATTACTCCCAAAGCATAGTGGCTGGAAACAGCCTATTATTTTTAATCATAATTTTATGGGTCAGAATTCAGGAAGGGCTTGGATCAGCAGTTCATCTCCGATCTACATGCTATCAGCTAGGGCATCTTGGGAGTGGAGGTTCTACTTTCAAGATGTCTTCTTCACTCACATTGTGTGACATCTCAGTACTCCTTGATTGATCTCTTTCTCTTCATATGGCATCTCATTCTCCAGGGTTTCTCCAATGCCTTGGGCTTCTCACAGCCTATTCTCTGGGTAGTCATATTTCTTTTTTTTTTTTTTTAATTTTTAATGTTTTCTTTATTCTTGAGAGAGAGAAAGACAGAGCATGAGCAAGGGAGGGGCAGAGAGAGAGAGGGACACATACTGAAGCAGACTCCAGGCTCTGAGCTGCCAACACAGCGCCCAACGTGGGGCTCGAACTCACGAGCTGTGAGATCATGACCTGAGCCGAAGTCAGACGCTCAACCGACTGAGCCACCCAGGCGCCCCTGGGTAGTCATATTTCTTACCCAGAGGTTCTAAGAGATAGGAAGTGGAAGATACGAGGCTAGTTGGGCACTACACCTGGAAGTGACAATGTTACATCTTCTGCATTCTATTGGTCAGAATAGTCTCAGGGCACACCCAGAGTTAAGAGGGTGGAGAAAGGCTCCATCTCTTTATATGGATGGGAAATATTATTGCAACCATTTTTGGGAGTACAATCTACCATGTTTACCCACACAATCAATTGCTAGATCTTATCTGTTCTGCATTCTAACTGCTTCTCAAATGCATTTACCTCTCTCCCTTACCACTATCATCACCTTATGCAGGCCACCATTTTTTTTCTTTTGGACTCTTGTCTTAGCTTCCTAACTGGCTTCCATGGTACTTCTAGATCTCTTTTATTCTCTGTATGACTGATAGCATGATCTTTTTGAAAGGCAAATTTAATTATGTTTCTTCCTATACTTAAAACTTTTACATAGCTCCCATTGCCTTTAGGAACAATCTAACATAGTATGCAAGTCCATTCATGACCGTACCTCTACTTCTACTTCCACTCTCAATTCAGATGGTGTGATGAATTAATCTATAGCTCTACATATTTAGGAGCATTTAAAAATAGGTTTTTAACTTTACATAAAATTGTTTTTATATTTGTGTTAATGTTTCATCTGTGTCTTTTGGGAAATTTAGTTTTGATTATGAATTTCTGGTGCCTATAAAATAGCTATCACCTAAAAAGTGCTTAGAGGTGAAGGTACTGTTTCCAAAAATATTTCACTATGACACCTTTCTATACTCACACTTTCAATCTTGCCTCCTCTGTTATTTTTGGATGTAACTTAAATCACTGGTTATTCATAAAGGCTAAAACTTCAACACCTCCAGCACTCTTTGACTGTGTCCATGGCTTCTGATTTTATAACAGTAGCTCTTTATGTATTTTTCTTTTTTTTCAAGTTTATTTATTTATTTTGAGAGAGATGAGAGTGTAAGCAGGGGAGGGGAAGAGAGAGAGGAGTGAGAGAGAATCCCAAGCAGACTCTATGATGTCAGCACAAAGCCCAACATGGGGCTCAAATTCATGAACTATGACAGCATGACCTGAGCCAAAACTAAGAGTGGGTCGCTTAACCAAATGAGTCACCCAGGCGCCCCCTATGACAGTAGCTCTTTTTGAATGGCTTGTTTTACACAAATAAAATGTATTTATGTGATATTAAGTATAAATAAATAGAACTTTTAAAAATTATTACAAACATCTTTGTCTTTTAATAGGATAATTTTACCCATTTACATTTATTGTCATGACTGATAAATTTGGCCTTTTGTCTTGAATTTTAGGTTTTGCATTTTTTCTTATGCTTCCTTTTTTTCTTTGTTTTCTATCTTCTAATACTTAGCTCAAAGCTTTATGACAGGCCTTTGATAGTGTTTTAGAAAATATGTCAATGTTTCTAATTTCTAATTCTTATCTTTATTTCTTTGCATGGTGAAAAAGTTTTAAAATTTTGACTAGACCACTTTTTTCCCTACTGTTCAATATTGGTTATTGACAACCTAGTATGCGAAAGACACAGATGACACAATGGTAAAGAAAAGAAACAATCTCTTTCCTCACAAAGCCTACAGTTTAACAAAGAAGACCAACCATAACATAAAAAAAGTAAAATAGGGCCAAGTACAGATTTTATATTCAGGTTATTGTCATACATGTTTAACCATACAATCAATTGCAAGAATAATCTTTGGCTTTTCTGGTCCCTTTGGAACTAAGTTTACCTTTATTATATATAGTAGGTGATTTTCAGTGTTGCCATGATTTTCCAATTCTTGGGTCCTTTATTTATCTCTGCTTGGCTACGATATGCCATTCAAATAGCTTTTGAAGGGATTCTTTTATGGGCTCTCCAAGAGCCAGCTACAAGGCAAAGGGAACTCAATACCATAAAAAATTGACACATTCATGATTTTTCACCATCAGAGGACATGCAGCAAGGTTGTGGATTAGGAAAAAAAACTTCCTAGCAAAGCTATAGAGACCACTGCTCAGTTTTGAAAGAGACATTTTTCTAAGACTTTAGGAGCTAGAGTAACCACTCTGCATTGCTTATAGGCACAATTACCATCTCAAGATTCACTGCATCCATAATGAGATCTCATAGCTAGCCATGCAAAAGTTGAGGTGTATTTGGTAGTAGTAGCATGGAGAAGCCTGTCTCAGGAAACCAGAAAGGAACTGAAATGATGTACTCTGATCCCACAGTCTAGATTGAGATGACACCTGTTTCTTCTTTCATACCAGACATCTGGGACCTGATACAGGATGGTGGGGAAGGGGAAAGACTAGCCACTTGAATAATGACTGCTTTTATGAACAGCTACTTAATCTAGACAGATATAAGCAGGAGGCCAGCTCTGAAACTGTAGAGCCCAGAAACTGGGGAAATAAAAATTAATCTGAGAGTCAAGAGAGTGTGTCAAGAGATTGATGTCATGAAACCAGCCTAAGTTCCATGCCAATATTGGACACCCTCGCCTGTATGTCAAAGACAGCTCTTCGATTATACAATACATATTAATGCTGACTTGGAACATTCTGCCTGCCTGCCCATGTTGATCAGCCGCCTGAAGGTGGTGGAAGAGAAAAGAAGGCTAGTGTGAGAAAGAGGATAAACCACCCAATAATCAGGCATACTCTCTTGACCCTTGAAAGGTCTAGAAATGTTATCATCTACCACCAAACCCTTAACTTCTCAAATAGGAGTTAGTCCTAGGGGGGAAAAAGTGTGGGTGGGGTATTTGGGGCAGAGCCTCATATCCGTACTCTTGGGAAAGGAGGTGGAGACACCTGGAGAAGAGATATATTTTCTATGTGGGACCACAAGGATGTACTAAAAGAAGATGTATAGGACAATGGTTGGATAATGTAAAGGATTCGTTTCTACCATCATTTCACTCCTCTCTTCTCTTCCATTTCTCTTCATCAAACATAGACAATGTATTCACAAGTGATTTTCAGTAAAAGGTATTTCCTTCAGATCTACATCTATCTATCTATTTATCTATCTATGTACCTATCATCTATCTATCATCTATCTCACATAAAAAAAGGCGGGGGGGGGGGTACCTAAGTGGCTCAGTGGTTCGGATGCTTGGTTAAGTATCCAACTTTGGTTCAGGTCACTATCTCATGGTTTGTGAGTCTGAGCCTCACACAGGGCTCTTAGCTGTCAGCATGGAGTCCGCTTCGGATCTTCTGTCTCCCTGGTTTTCTTTCCCTCCCCCATTCATGCACTCTCTCTCCACCCCCCTCAAAAATAAATAAAAACATTTTAAAAATTAAGAAAAGATTCACTTGGGGCACCTGGGTGGCTCAGTTGGTTAAGCATTGGACTTAGGCTTAGGTCGTGATCTCGTGGTTTGTGACTTCAAGCCTCAAGTCGAGCTCTGTGCTGACAGCTCAGAGCCTGGAGCCTGCTTTGGATTCTGTGTCTCCCTCCCTCTCTGCCCCTCCCCAGTTTGCACTCTGTCTGTCTCTCTCTCTCAAAAATAAATAAACATTAAAAAAACAGATTCTCTCTCTCTCTCTCCCTCTGCCCCCTCCCCTGCTTGCTCTCTTGCTGTCTCTCAAAAAAATAAAACAAAACAAAAAGAACTTTAAAAATGCATTATAAATGTACTTAAATTCATGGGAGTTGATTTGAATTTCAAATGCAGTTATTGGAGGTGGCCTAATCTCCTTCCAATCCCAATGTTTTTCACTGAGAAAGTAGCCTTTTGAATATTTCATCCCATGTTGTTATTTACACTGGGTTATTGAGCATAATCTCAAACTGCTCTTTCTACCCAAACCTACAGAATAAGTAAGAAAGGGAAACAGTGATTTAAACAGGATCTGGACAGTCCCCAAGAAAGACACCTCCAAGATATGATAGACAAAACAGCTAAAAGGGTGATATGAGTTTTTGGAAAACCCACTCATGTCACTATAGGACATTGTCACTATATTTTTGCATCGAGATATTTGTTCTTTCAACTTGTAAGGAAACCCATCCAACTTGTCTTTACTAATTGCTCGAAGGCCCAAAATAGAAGACTCAAGAAATAAATTTTGGCACAATTTTCATTTGTTTGTTTGTTTTCCTTTAGCAAACATTTCTCTTTCTGCTGTGTTATATTTGTTCTTCTAACACCTGTCATAACTAAACACAGTAGCAATGACATTGAGTGAAGTGACTTCCCAAGGTGCCTGACAGAGCTAGCCCCAAAACCTGGCTGCTAGATTCAGAATTCTTCCTGGAACACCGTGCTGCCTCAATTCTCCCACAACACAAACCAAAGAACTGGCTCTAGGACAGCCATGGAGCAGGGATGAGCGGCAGTTATCAGAATTGCAAGTTTTCTCCTTTCAGACTAACTCATATAATCAAATAAATCACAAAGATTACTCTTGTAAGCTCAGTTGGAAAGCACCGTTCACTCCTTCCAAGAGAAAAGAAAAAAAAGAAAAGAAAGAGAAAGTCATCTGGGAGAGTGATGCCATTTCACAGTGACTTTGTAAATTTCCTAACTCAGCCAGTGTGCTGTTTTTTTCCTCACTTCAGTCCAGACCTGGAATGTGGGAAGAACTAGAAAGACTTTCCTGAAGCCCCAAGGAAGCACCAGAAGAAAATGAGACCGGACTGTTCCCTCCTCAGTAGAAGACCCAAAACAAAATCACCATCCACATGGGATTAAGCTAAGTCTCCTTCTCCCACCACATTGTTCATGCTGACACAAGTCAGAGGGGAGTGTTTACTGCTGAATCAGACACATCTCTTCTGTTTCAATTTCACAGGAATAGAAAGAACTGCAATAATGAAAACACTATCCAAAGGGACTGGAACCCTCAACTGGAATGTAAATTGGCATACACAATTTCTTAAAAGGTCAAACATGCTATGCTAAGTGAAAGAAGCCAGACACAAGAGGCCACATATTGTATGATTCCCTATTTATGAAATTTCCAGAATAAGCAAATCCGTAAGGGATAGAGAGTAGATTAGTGCGGTTTTCAGGGGACAGGGGGAGGGAGGAATTGGGACTGACTGCTAATAGGTATGGGTCTTTTTCTGGGATGATGGAAATATTCTGGAATTAGTGGTGATGGTTGCACAATATCGTGAATGTACCAAAACCCACAGAACTGTGTATACTTTAAAATGATGATTTTTATGTTATATGAATTATATATCAGTTAAAACACATTAAAACTAAAAACACCAGGGTCCCACATTCCAAAGGGTCTGAATTAAAGCAACAACTTTATATGGATATATTCAATTACATAAAGGATATCTTTTTCAATGTGGAAAAAAAAAGGAATGGAGAGAAATAGGAAGACCGGTTGTGTCTGATAAAAATGATCTATTGATCTCGTTGTATTTTCATAAGCAAAAAATAAAGTCAGGCAGAACCTTTCCATAAAACTTACCATAGATTCCACTTCTGAGAATCTACCCAAAAGAAATGAAAATATGTTCACACAAGTAACTGCACGAGAATACTCACAGTGGCATTATTCACAATAGCCAAAAACTGGTCAACCAACTGGTGAATGGAACAGCAAAATGTGGTGTTTCCACATACTGGAATACTATTTGTCAATTACAGGAACAAAATAATGATACATGAAATGACACACACAATATACCTCAAAAACATGATGCTAAGGGCGGGGGCGGGGGGGTGGCGGGGAAGGGGAAGCCAGAGACAAAAGACTACATAGTCTATGATTTCACTTGTGTGAATTTTACAGAAAAGGGGAATGATGAGAAAATTCTAAAACTGGATTGTGGTAAGGGTTGCACTAAAAATTACTGAGGTGTATTTTAAGTTAGTGAAGTGGAGGGAGAGCAACAAAGCAGGGCAGGAGGGAAAGGAAGAAAAAAATTGAAACACAAACACACAAAAAATAGAAAACAAGGTGACAGAAGTTAACACCAAAGTTTCAGATTAAAACATAGTTAATGCAAAACACTCAAAAGTTTAAACTAAAATGTAGGTAAAGATATACCAAGCAAAACATATAAAAGCCTGGCAATATTAATAGCAGAAAAGTGGAATTCATGGGTTAAGCCTTCAGTGAGACAAAGAATCATTTTATGAATAAAAGGTAAAAGATGCAGGGAAGAAATAGTAAAGCTTGTCATGCTCTCATCTTCTACATACATGATTGTAGCAATATGTTCCTATTAGTCTATCACTGATCAAATGGGCAATAAATAAATTTATAAAAATGTTGAATAATACATATAAGCTTGAATTTGTAGGTCCATCAAAGATGTATAAACTAGTTTCTGTTTAAAGGTATAAGAAAAATTTGCAGAGAAACAGCCCAGCAAGAAAACCTCATTAAGTTCTGAAACACAGAACTTTTTCAGAACACACTCTCTGACTGCAGAGCATTAAGTAGACATTCATAACAAAACTACAACACAAAAATAAAACCTCTACTATAAAGGGATGAACTTCTAGTTCTTGTCTCCACACTGCATGCTTCTCTGCCCCCCCCCACCTCCCTCCTCACACTCTTCCCCCAAGTCAGGTGGCTTTAGAGCTCTGCTTACTTCCTTGTCCTTTTCCAGTTCTGTGTGCCTGGGGACTGCTAATGGCCCACTAGGGACCACCAGGATACCTCTTAGAGCCCAGTCAGCTCTCACAGCATGATGCCTGAGTATTTGCTCCTAGGATTTAGAGCAGGGTCTCTGTTGGGCTTGACCCCCTGAGTTCTGTGCTCCTCTAACTTCTCCAGAGCTTCTGAATATTATTTTTTTAAATAAACATTTAAAGTTTATATATTTATTTTGTGAAAGAGAGAAAAAGAGACAGACAGAGAGAGAGAGAGAGAGAGAGAGAGAGAGAGAGAGAGAGAGAGAAGTGGGGGAGAGGCAGAGAGATTGGATCCCAAGCAAGCTCTGCACCATCAGCCCAAAGCCCAATATACGGCTCAAAGTGCGAGATCATGACCCGAGCCAAAATCAGGAGTTGAATGCTCAAATGACTGAGCAACCCAGGTGCCCCTGGATGAACATTATTATGAACAGTCTCAGCTATTAATACAGAGGTGCCTTGATTCCCATTTGATTTGTGTTTCTTATATAAAGCTGTAGGAGAAGCTCTCTAAGGAGAAGTACAGAGAGGTGAGATGAGGATGATTTATGCATTTTTGCAATCCCAGACATAAAAATTACTGGCAAGTTTCACCAAATCTCATCTTGATTTTTAATATCTACCAACTGAAACTAGAAAAGACTTCTGTGCTGCCCAACATTAAAATACTATTGCAGGGGCACCTGGGTGGCTCGGTCTGTTAAGCGTCCAACTCTTGATTTTGGCTCAGATCATGATCTCATGGTGCGTGAGTTCCAGCCCTGCTTTGGGCTCTGTACTGACAACACAGACAGAGCCTGCTTGGGATTCTCTCTCTCGCCCCCTCTCTCTGCCCCTCCCCCACTCATGTGCACGCTCTCTCTCAAAATAAATAAGTAAACTTTAAAAATAAAATACTATAGTAAGTTATTTACAAAAATGAATGAGATGCTTCCATTTAATAATGCTTTCTTTCTTTTGCCAAAGAATAACAATCACATGTTAACACTTAATGACAGAGATTTAAATAAATCTACTCTAAAGGGATTAAGAAGATCAAAATAATAAAGAAAAAAGTGGAAACCAATTAATTAGGAAACAAAACTAGACAGAACAGAGAAGTAAATCCAAGAGCTGTTTCTTTGGGTTATCTAGTTATTTAAAAATAATACTAAGGCAACATAAATAATGAGATTTATCCTGAGTTTTAAAAGGATTTATTTAGCGGCATGAAGATCTAGAACTCATCAGCAAATACCATACATTTCTGTGTGCTAATTGAATAGGAAGATCCCAATGGAATACACAGTTCTCACTTCTGCCAACCTCCCTGCCACTCATGGCACCCCACCACACCCCAAGACTTCACTTCTCACTTCAACAGCCCTGAAGCAGTGAAATCTCCTTACAAAAAGACCATTGACCCTTAAGGCTTGGCAAGACTTCTCAATCCTTTTCTCTAACAATGTAAAAAAAGTTCAAGTTATGTGGCAAACCTCAGGGCAAAATGCCCATTCCTTTCAAGTAGTGTTGACCTTCAAGCTGAACCACAGCTCCCCTGTTAGCCTTGTAAGAAAGCCTAACTGAAAAATAAGCTGGGAGAACGTGGAGACTAAAGGGCATAGAGCCCAATGTTTGACCTGGAAAACACAGAACTAAAGACTTTGTTACAGGAGAAAGCAAATGGGGGTAGGGGTGAGGGTGGGAGAGAGGATCATAAATGTTCCATGGGGAAAAAGCTAAACAACTTTGCACCAGACTAATCAGTTCAATTTCTCCTCTAGTCCCATCTTTTCTGTTTTAGTTGTATAATTTCCGATTTTGTCTTTTCTGTAAACTGGAGATAATCAGCACACATATCCGAGAATTTTTAGAGCAAATCAGGTAGCGTATATGGAAGTACTTTGCAAAATGCAGTACTTGATACATTGGTAGTGTAGGAAGAAGGGTTTCACTGCCCAGTGAGGGATGAGATAAGACAACACATGCCTTGAGTCTGTTCTAGGGCACCCATGACATTCAGCTTTCAAATGCAACATGTGTTCACACCCACCGGGGAGCTGCTGATAGGCTGCCATGAGGTTAAAGACCCTTCATAAGTCAGAAGGTCCAGCTATCCCAGCCAACAAGGGGAAGCAGCATACCTCCAGAGCCCCCATAATACAAGGATATAGACAAGGGCAACCCTGGACCCTAGCTCCTCCTCTTGAGCACCCAAATTTCTTGATCACCAAGGCCGTTGAGCAAGAGCTTGGGTGGGAGTACAGATCTGGAGAACTGACTTTCAACTATGAAACAAATATTTGAAAATCCCACCAGGACTCAGACCCATGCAGAGAAACATAGAGCTGATGAGGCCATTTGAGGTGGCTCAGCCCAACTGGGACTGGGGGCTTATTGATTCGTTTGTATATTGGTATGTGATGAAAACCCACTCCTCTGTCTTTCCTAGTAAATATTTAGCAAAATCTACATTGATCATTAATGTTTTGTTAAATGGATTAAATGGATTTTCCTTAGGAAGGACTGCAAAGCAGCCTTGGGTCTGGTATCATAAGTAGCAAGATCAGAAGCTGGACTTGGAAGACAGAGAGACCTGAAATAGACAATAGTACACATCTTAACTGTCTGAATGAAACATTTTAAGAAGAGAGTTTCTGACTGGCCCAACTTGGGGTGGGAATGACTGGATTAATAAACTATGGCCAAGTGGGTAGAGCCAAGTAGTACTGACATGACAACTGGAGAGGTCTTGTGAATCAGGGGCCATGGCCGGGAAGAGACTCTTTGTGAGCTGGGCAGGTAATCTAAGACATGCTACTATAGAACACATGCCACAATGTGAAAACGGCTTATCTCTGGGGGTGAGATTGCAGAAGTCTTTTTGTTTTGGTTTGTATCATTCAAGGATGGGTTCATTGCAAGAAATGGAAACACAACTCTAACCATCTGAGGCAGAAAGTGAAAATTATCAAAAGGCTAACATGATTGCAGTGAGAGCAGGGTACAACTGGTCTCAAGAACAGAATTTTGGACACCCTGCCAGGACCATCTCTCACTTCTTGTTTTATCTAAATGTCAGCTTACTTTCCTCCAGATTTCTCCACACAAGAGACGTGGCTGAAGGAGGCTCCCCAGCCTGGTGTCTCCCTCTTTCACTACCAGAATGAGACTGGGATTCATTCTGTCTGGTTCCAAACTTTGAAAGCCCAGAGAAGATTGGCTTAACTCAGGCAGGAACCTTTACTGCCTTGTCCTCCATTCTATCCATGCTACCTGGCACATGGGAGACCCCCAGTATACATGTTAAACAAATAGTAGATGTGAGGGAAATGGAGGGAGACGACTGAAAGGTAACTCTGGGGTTTGGGTGACCAACTGGGAGATAATACCATTAATTCAACCAGGCTTCAGAAGAGTAACAGCCATGTGGAGGGCCCAGAAGCATTGCTTAGCAGTTAAGAATGTGAACATCAGAGTTAGACATCCTGGATTTGAATTCCAGCTCCACCACTGACGATCTTTGTAACTGTGGGCAAGTTATTTCAACCTTCAAAGCCTAAATTGCCCCACCCATAAAAATGGAGGTTATTTTAGCACCCAGTTTATAGGGCTCATTGTGAAAATTAAATAAAATACACTGTGAGGGGACTCAATAATCACTGATTAATATTATTATATTCTCCTTTCAACCACACTGCATTATGTTTTCAAATTGACTTTCACCATCTTTGTGGTTAGAACTGATTTTTTTCTGATAACATAACTTTCATGTTTCAACCTTCATGCCAGTTAATCAGTCTGTTTCTCCAGTCACCAGGGCAAAGACATGTGCTCAATCATACTTATCTCGATGGGGAGAAATAATTGTGGAGCCCCTATGTTTGTTGAGGTCCATGTCATAACAGAGCCTGTGCTGTAAGAAGCATTTGTATGTTGTATAGGAATGTCACCAGGAATGCCCTTGGAAGGCCTCCAGGCAGCAATATCCAGAAGAAGGTCACAGCCATGTTCAAGGAATGCAGGCCCAGCCCAACAAAATCTGAGACAGTATGGGGATAACCACATGGTCATGTTCACTCATTATTCTACTGTATGTATAGGCGGAGATACCCAAACATTTTGGCCTCTCTCTCTAAATCTTAAGGTAGAAAGTAATTTTCCCCTCTTGGTTTTTAAGTATCCACTAAGGGATTGGAATACATCCTTTACCTGGGACAACATGTAAGTTTAAAAGCAGAAGCTTTTTATGTGGTCTTTTAAATTTCTCTGTATATAAGGACTATGGCTTTGGGGTCACCCCTGTCCTCTATGTAGGTCATGCTTTGAAGGTATAAGTAGAACCCAGAATAAGAATGAAATTTTGTGGTTTTTTGTTAGAATAAACTTGAATATTTTATATAAAGGTCCTAATTTTTATAACATCCTCAAATATGTTGGGGCAAATTACATTTTCCAATATATATCCCAAACCACATACTCTGATGATAGAAAAGTGCAAATAACAAGTTTCATTCAAAAGATCCTGACTGCATCCCAGGAACTATTGATTCCTATGTCATGACCCAAAATTCAGACCTCAACACTTGACTTAAAGTCATGTTATATCCTATTCTGCATTCGTGTAATGTTAAAAGCCCACGATATAGAATTAAATGTCCTCTGATTCTTCATTTATCACTAATTGTATGACCTTGGATGAGAGACTTGACCTTTCCAACGCCTCTGTTTCTTCATTTGTAAAATGGGAATAGTAACTGTTCCTAACTCATAGAGTTGTCACTAATGAGTTAATACACGTTAATACATAACTTAGACTAGTTCCAAAAGCCATACCATACACTTTTTTATGCTAGCTGATGTTGTTGTTCTGAGTTCTCTTGCTCAAGTGGCTGATATAGAAGGAAAGGAAGAAATACAGAAATACTGTAATCAAGTGCCAAGCTGACTTCCTTTATTCAGGTTAATAAATGAAGGCAAGGAGCTGTCCTTTGACTCTACTGCTGGCTGCTCTGCTGAACATTTCTTGGGCAACCATGTCCTAATATGCTGTGGCAGGACTGGAGCAGGGCTGGCTTGCCCCACACCATTTCTGGAAGCTGAGGTTTGGGAGTAGGTGTGTGTGTGTGTGTGTGTGTGTGTGTGTGTGTTTAGGGAAAGATGGAGAGATCAGCGCACTGCAAGGAAAGCTAACCTCAAGGAGAGAAAGTACCAGATTCAGGATATTGGTTGCCCCAGGAGCTAAGTACATATTTTATCTTTCTCCCAAGTCTGGACCCCACCTGCCCTCAATCCTGATGCAGGAATAAGGGAAACAGTGGGGCAAAGCCTGTAGAGTAACTTGTGCCAACCAAGGCCCAAGCTGAGGATGCTGGGCCCAGAGTGCAGTTCAGAAGAGAGGAGGGAAAAGGTAGAATTTCCTTCAGAGCTCTGCAACCTTCCTGTTCCAGTCAGTCAGGAAGAGACAGGGGCCTGCCTCCTCTGTTTCGGGCTGAACCATATTCTTCATGACACCCCACTGCCTCCACTCTGAGCACAATGTCATACGGAGACAGTCTCACAGTCAAATCCTTAGTCTAGGTTAAGTGCTAAAATTAAAACAGCTGGGATGGGATGGGGAGCCCAGGGGTACAGGGAAGAGAAGAAAGATAATTTCTTCAGGTGCCTGGGTGGATCAGTGGGTTGACTGACTTTGGCTGACTTCGGCTCAGGTCATGATCTCGTGGTTCATGAGTTCGAGCCCCACGTCGGGCTCTGTACTGACAACTCAGAGCCTGGAACCTGCTTCAGATTTTGGGTCTTCCTCTCTCTCTACCCCTCGCCTGCTCACACACTCTCTCAAAAATAAATTAACATTAAAAAAAGGAAAGAAAGATAATTTCTTAAGTGCCTACCAAAAGCCAAGAAAAGAACTGGGTGCTTTTCCATGATCTCACATAGTCCTCAAAAATGACTCTGAGTTCAATATTTCTATTTATTTCCAGGCACGATGGAAAACTGAAGTTTGGTGTTAGAACCAGGATTTGAATCCAGTGCTGGTTCCAAGGCACATGATCTTGCGAGTGCGCCAGAAAAAAAAAATAAAGGGAAAATAGGGAGGTCAGCGCCAGAGCAGGACTTGAGATTCACAATAACAGGATACGCTGAGCACAGCAGAGCTCTTTGGTTATCGCACTTGTCAGTCACCCGCTCCTATCCCGCCTGTTTACAAGTCAGGAAATGAAGCAGGGATTACAAGTGCGAGGGGAAAATTGACAAGCAAGCCAACTCTAGAACTTTCACTCGGCAGTATGGTTCTCTCACATTTTGTTATCAGCAGGATAGATAACATGTCAAGGTGGTAGAAGGCTGCAAGATGAGTGTGTAGACCAAATCTCCCAAAGCCACACTGGACTGCAGGCACAGTGAGAGAAATCACAGATGTGGCTCAGCAATGGCAGGCGGAACCCCTGGGGCACCAGCAGCTCTCCCCTCCCCCAGCCAATCCCTCCCTTTCTGATTTAAGGGCTCACACACACTCACACACACCGTAGGATTTAGCAGACTCCACAGGTAGACATATTTAGCTCAAATCCTGGTTCCACTGGCTCCCCTCGTAGGGTTGTTGTGAAAAGCACAAAACAACATCCATGGAAAACCACCACGCGGTAGTGTTTGTTCACTCACTTCACTTGTCAAGGGTAATTCTAGACTTCTCCAAATGGTTACAGGGTCCTGCCAGCTCAAATCCTTAAATATGTCAAATCAGCCTCCTTCCCCAACCTCGTTCAGGCTACCAAAATTCTCCACCGAAACGGACTTCATCCACCCAATCTGACTTCATCATAGTCACAGAAAAATAGATTTGTGAAGGGGAAAAAGAGTGTGTCATAAGGGGCACCTGAGTGGCTCAGTCAGTTAAGCATCTGACTTCGGCTCAGGTCATGATCTCCCAGTTCGTGAGTTCAAGCCCTGCATCAGGCTCTGTGCTGACAATTCAGAGCCTGGAGCCTGCTTCAGATTCTGTGTCTCCCTCTCTCTCTGCCCCTAACCCACTCAAGCTCTAGCTCAACATTAAAAATTAAAAAAGAAAAAAGGTATCATTCAACTTTCAACCTGTACTCTACTGTCACACTACACACCTGTAGTGTACTGTTAATTAATATAGTTTAGAAATCCTCTAGTTATCTTGTGAAATAGCACATTCTGAACACTATCTTGGGGGACTGTATGGTTTTCAGTCCTTTTGGTGAGAAGAGTCATTTACATTTTAGAGCTCCTCATCCACCTGTCACAGCTGACCCTGAACACATCCCTGGGCTATGTGACTTGGCTCGGCAGTGGTGGCTCCTCTTCCGGAGTAAACCCCCAATATATTTTTTACACCATTAGGGACGTGTAGTACATTTACAGTCTTGTGCAACCTCCACCACTCTCTAGTTGCAGAGTATTTTTATCATCCCCAAAAGAAACCTCAAACCCACTGAGCAGCCACTCCCCATTCCCCCTCCCCTGGACGCTGACAGCCACTGATCTGCTTTCTGTCTCTATGCATTTGCTTATTCTGGATATTTCATACAAATGGAGTCATATTGATAACATATCTTAAAGAGCTAAGGCTAACCTATCACACCGAGGGGTTCTGGCCTAGAAGCCCCTGGCCAATCAGGATCCCCAGGCTAATCTAACTCCATTGTGGTCTAGGCCACCTTGACTGCCCCAATGAGTGACTTTCCCAGATGAGGAAAGATATTTGACTGGGCTGCTTTTTCAGTGATCTATGGGTTGAAACCCCATCTTCCCTCTTCTTTGGGCCTATCCAACCTTGATGCAACCTGGTCTTGGACGTCAAAGTCAATAGCTCCAACACTGCAGCGGGGCCATTCTGCTATAAGGACTGAGCTCTCTTATGCTATTTGAAGCCAAAGAAGTAGCTGCAACTTCTTGAGGAATGAGTGTTGGCTGAGAAGAGGGTCTAGGACAGAGCTCTGAAGAACTCTGATAGAAAAGACTGGATAGAGAAGTCGTTGAAAAAGAGGCCAAGAAAAGTGATTAGAGATGGAAGAGAAAAACCCAGGATTGTGAGATGTCCCAGAAGCCAATGAAAGCATGTTTCAAGAAAGGGAGAGGAGTCAACAGAGATCAAACAAACTGACGGTGAAGGCGCAAGCTTCACAAGAGCAGTTCCAGTGGAAGCCAGGTTGCTGTGGGTTGCAGGTAGAATGGGGGTGGAATGGACACAAAGATGCTCAATATCAAGAAGGCTGATTACAAAGGAGAGAAGAGAAAGTGGGGTGCATCTAAAGAGGGGCATGGGGTCTCAGGAGAATTGGTTTTCTGGGGTTTTTGGAGGGGCATGAAAGAAAAGAGCGTGTTTTAATGCTGATAGGGAGTTTCCATAAAAGAGAGATTTGACAAGAAGAAGAGAGATAGCCATATATGACGCCCCGCAGAAGGCAGAGGATACAGCCAGAACAAAGTTCTCCTAAAAGCGGATCTGCCCCAGCCACCAGGCACACAGTCTATCAAACATATCTGGAAGCAGGGAGACCCTAGGCAGTAACGGTGTGGGCACGAAAAATGGCAGGTGAGAGCCTCCTCCCAGGACTGGTCTGCCCTCACATCAAAATGATTTCCTGTAAGTGGTCTTAGATGAGGAACTGGTGCAGAGCCAGCCTGGTTCCTGTCAACACTCCTCCCTTGGGGACTCCCTCACAGCTGTCCTAGAGGCAGACAAAGCCTCTATTTGAGAGTCTTTCATTGGGTAAAGGGATAGTAATGAGTGGAAAAGTTCGATTAGAGCAAGAGCCAGAAAACAGGATTCTTGGCTCCCAAACTTTGATCCCCCCACTCCTTCTGACAGAGGCAACATCCCCCAGATGGAGCAGGCTCTGAGGGATGAACCAACTAAATAGACAAAGGAAATGATCAAAATAAGTGCACAGAACATGTGTCATAGGAAGAAGTACAAACAATATTTGGTTATTTAAAATAAATAAATCTGGAGGATTTTGAATTGTTAATTATCCTGTCTCTGCAGGATGTACATCCTGAGACTTGCCTGGCCTCTCCAGGCAGTTGGCTCCATTTCCAGTGAGATTACACAAAAGCTAGGACCAAGCACGAGCGGCTTTTCGTCCTGCTAAGTCTCATTACCAGCGGTGGCACTGTGACCGAGCGCCCGAGGCCAGATTGCTCAGAAAGGGTTGAGGGTAGGCTGGGCACCAGCCTGCAGCAGCAGCTGACACATTCGGGAGCCCTGCTCAGCCTCCTCTGCTTTGGAGCCTCTGCAAGCCTCCCCTCTCCCTGGCCTTTACAGTCCCACCAGGGAACCAACTCAAGCTCTTCCCTCCCCTCCTCCTGGGTGTTCCCAGCACAGCCATGATCATGTGATTATGATGTGATTGTGAGGGTTGAGGTGGGGGTCAAGGGAATGCTACTGATTCTCAGGATGAGTCACAACCCTCAGAAGGAGGAAGAAAGGCTGGTGCCAAGTTCCTGTTCCCCGTCAGGGCCTTATCTTGCCCCGAAGGTGACTGCCACACACACGCATTTTGGTGATTTTACCTCCTGCACTCCAGGCTCTGGGTTGAACTGCAAAGGGTAGTGATTCTCAAAAAGCATTTTTATGGCACTATTTCAACTAATCCTCCCATCTCTGGAGGCACAGAGAGGATTACTGGAATATTTTAGATGATAAAGCTGAAGCCCAAAGATGTTAATGATATGCCCATGGTCTTACCGCTAGTGGAGGAGTCAGAATTTGAACTCAGATCAAGCAGGTTCTTGTCCAGTATGGCTTAACTGCCTAAGACTCAGTCCCTGCACTCCAGAAACTAACAAGGAATGCACACAAATTACCATAATGTGATTATGTGCATTAGACTGCAATAGGAATTGAGAGAAGGGAGACATCACATCTCAACTTTTTTAATTTGGGAGAAATGGTCCAACTGTCTGAGGCAAACCAGTCAGGATATCTGGAAGCAAATTTGTTTTGAAAAATCTTGTTAGGTGGACTTGCAAGTCGAAAAAAACAAAGTAAGACTTCTGAGGCTAGGTGTGCCTGGGTGGTTCAGTCAGCTAAGCATCCGACTCTTAATTTTGGCTCAGGTCATGATCTCGCGGTTTGTGAATTCGAACCCCGCATTGGGCCTGTGCTGACAGCTCAGAGCCTGCTTAGGATTCTCTGTCTCCCTCTCTCTCTTTGTCCCTACCCTATGTGCATGCTCTCTCTCTCTCTCAAAAATAAACAAATAAACATGAAGAAAAAAAAAAGACTTCTAGGAGTGAACATTTAAGTTGGGACCTAATGGTAGGCTTTGGATGTACAGAGATGGAGGAGACCTATGGATGTTACTTCCAGAACCGGGTCAATAAAACGAAAGGCATGATTGTCAAACAGGAGCCCTAGGAGCTGACACATGATAAGGATGATTTGTAAACTCAAACCTGAATGTGCAAGATTCATAAAATTATACAAAATCACATAAAATTAAGGTATGTATGACACTGAGCCCTTGTTCCCTCCAGCTTGCAGGAAATTTAATTTCAGAGATTGACAGGGTTCTCTTCTCCTCTCACCTCCCACTGCCATCACCTCTCCAAGAGTTAATGATCAGGAGTTGTGATGTGAAGCAAAACATTCAGGAGGCATCTCTGGTCACTGGTGTACACAAAGGGCTGGCAACCTATTTTTCCATAAAGGATCAGAGAGCAAATATTTCAGGTTTTGCAGCCCAGATGGGTGTCTGTCACAACTACTCAACTCTGCCATTATTGCTTGAAAGCAGCTGACTGGTCATACAAAAATAGATGGTGGGCCAGATTTGACCCATGGGTCAATCCTTTATCAACATGTCTTCCACGATCCAAGATCCCCATAGGCCAAACTTACATTGATCCTTGAAGTTGGGTGGCCCTTTTCCATGGCTGAGAGCCCCAGGACCCAGAGTCCAGGAAGACCTTCCTATATTTAACATGGGCTTATTGCCACTGGACAGCTTGGCATCTTCCTGAGGTTCTGTGGAGGATGGACCACAGAGACCCATGACAGGAATGCTCTACTTTTTGAAAGTTCATGTTAGGCCACTGTGCTTTCATGAAAGACCTACATTAGTACCTGTTTTATCCTAACTGAAGTAAACCTTTTTTTTAAAATTTCATGAAAAAGGGCAAAAAGCAAAAATAGCATTCAGCATTTGTTTTGCAGTGAGCCTTTATTATTTTTTTTAAGTTTGTTTATTTATTTTGGGAGAGAGAGAGAGCACACAAGCAGGGGAGGGGCAGGGAGAGAAGGAAAGAGAGAATCCCAAGCAGGCTCCATGCCATCAGTGCAGAACCTGATGTGGGGTTCAAACTCACAAACCATGAGATCGTGACCTGAGCCAAGATCAAGAGTCGGAGGCTCAACCAACTTTGCCACCCAGGGGCCCTTCAATGAGCCTTTACAGAGGCAGCACACACGCTGAACAGTGAGTCACCCGCCAAGCTCCTTCCCCGGAAACTACACTCAGCATCTCAGCATCCAGCCACCTGAGTTCTGAGCTGTGTCTGTGAGCATCTGTGCTCTATCTTGATTTATTCTGTGCTTCTGTTAGCAAGATGTGCCCTAAGGTATCAGAAAAGCCTGAGAGAGGTTATTTTTGGGGTCTGGGAATGCTCTAAGGTTTTTTCATATAAATTCATGGTAATTGCTTCTTCCCTTTATGCCATTTCAGCTTCTGAAAATTTTCAGAGGAACGCTCCACTTTTGGATAGTGGGGGAAACCTGTATTTACAGAAACTGTGGACATCCGTTCCTTCTCTTGAGGAAAAAATTTGCTCTTTCACAACTAGAAACCCTACCCCTCAAAGGCACTCTACAGCTCCTTTCCCTAGCATAGTGTGCTCAAATCCTTCAGGATAAAGGGGGAAAAGTCAGGAAAGGGGGTGGATACTTCTTCTATAGGCCTTGTGGCATGGGAGCACAGAGGCTTGGCCACCTGCTGGAATGCTGAGTAATATACAAAGAATACAATGACAAACACCTCAATTAATTATCTTGCCTAGTACCAGAACATTCTAGCCCCAGAACAAGTTCAGGCCTTGACATTCCAAACTTACAAATCCAGACCGTCTCTCCACACCTCAGTGGGTCCTGGTGTTGGAGGTCCTCAGAAAACTTCTGAAGACAGGTCAGTGTTCTGGTGATAAAGAGGGGAAGTGCATGATTCAGCCTTCCCTGGGACACCAGGCTCCAATGAAGGTGACTCAAGCCTTGGCTTGTAAGCAACATTGCTAATCACTTTGACAAACCACTTGTCCCTACCAGCTGCCACTCCAGGAGGACTCCCAGCATATCTGTGGTGTGAAGTACACCTACCAGCCAGTTTCCATTTTCCCCATAAAAGCCTGTTTTGCTTATGCTTTGGGTGAATTGTTTAAGCTCTGTGGAACTTTAGCCATAATTCCAAGAACAGGAGAACAGAGGCCACTTTCATTGTGAACCTGTCTCCAAACCCCCAGCCTCAAGTGGCCTCGTCCCTCCTGAATTCAAAGCACACACTCAACAGTGCCTGCTATTCATGGCATCATTGTACCCTTGGCCTCTCTCAGGCCCCTGTAGTAATAGCACGGGCTCCAAGCATGGTTCCTGCTGCCACCTGCTCCCCAGTAGATGGCCAGGCTTACTGGAAGGGAATGTTCTCTATGCAAGGCAATTTGAGACAGGAAAAGTCATCCTCGGAAGTTAGGGATTGGGTGGACACTAGAGCCTAGGAAATGCAAACGGCTTGTGCTGGGAAATTGTTCTTGTAAAGAGTCCACGAGAGGCAGGTGTCTATCACCCAGACTTGAATGTTATTCACTCAGGTGGAAAATAGAAACCATCATCCAGGTTGATTTCTTGCTCCTTATCTGTGCACCCATCAATCGTTGACAATGAGCTTATTTTCTTTTAAGATTATTGATCTATTTAAGTAATCTCTATACCCAACATGGGGCTTGAACTCCCAACCCAAGATCAAGAGTCACGTGCTCTTCCAACTGAGCCAACCAGACACCCCAACAAGATCATTTTCTATGCACACAAACATCATGCAGGAAAGACTCAACCAAGCTTTGTTAAATGGATGAATTAATGAAACTCACTCTCAGGATTTTGGCCACATTTTGCCTAATTTTCCCCACAGTTCTAGAGAAAGGATATTTTATAAAATAGCCCTCTCATTCCACAGAGCTTTCAAAGCCCCCGTGTTTAACTGACTTTACTTCTTAACATGACAAAACGATTCTCATGCTTGAAATGGCTGCCATAGGGTGTGGGGAGGCTCAGTTTGTTGAGCGTCCAACTCTTGATTTCAGCTCAGGTCATGATCCCAGGGTCATGGGATTGAGCCCCACATTGGGCTCCACACTAAGTGTGGAGGCTGCTTAATATTCTTTCACTAAGCATCTGACTTCAGCTCAGGTCATGGTCTCACAGTTCCTGAGTTCAAGCCCCACTGATTTCAAGCCCCACATTGGGCTCTACCCTGACAGTGCAGAGCCTCCTTGAGATTCTCTCTCTCTCTCTCTTAAAATAATAAATAAATAAACTTAAAAAAAAAAAGATTCCCAGGTTGCTGGGTGGCTTAGTCAGTTAGGTATCTGACTCTTAATTTCAGCTGAGGTCATGATTTCAGGGTCTTGGGATCAAGCTGGGTATAGAGCCTGCTTAAGATTCCCTCTCTCTCTCCTTTCCCCTCTGCCCCCAGCTCATGCATCCTCATGCTCTCTCTCAAAAAAATTCAGAAAAAATGAAAACATTCTCTCTCTCTCCAATTAAAAAAAATGGCCACAACACAGCTGCTTTCAAGACAAGAAGAAAGGGAAAGGAGGCAACAGCCCCAATTGTACCCTTTATCAGCAAAGTGAAAACTTTCCCAAAAAGTCCACAAGTAGACCTCATTTCAACCTAATTCACCAGAACTGTATCCTCTGTCCCCCAAAGACAACAAAGGAGGTTGGGAACTTGAATGTTGTCTTCTCTAGCCTCTAATGAAGAGAAGGAGGATCTAGATATGTATGGGGGGGTTAACCTAAAATCCGGTCACAAATGGCTACACAATTTTGAAAAACAAAAGCACTGAAGGGGAAACTAGCTCTGTTCTCTACTGAGATTATAAAAACACAGGAACATAATCAGTGATACACCCAAGATCTGAACAGAGATTCATAGAAAGGAAGAATTAGCTCAGAAACAGATCATATATATATAATACATATTATATTTATATATGTTATTATATATGTTATATATATTACATATACACATTATACATATCGTATATTTAAATATACAATACGTATGTATAGACTGTGTATATACATATATATATAACATATACTATATATACACAGACTGTATATATGTATATGTATATATAATGACTCAATATATGATCTTATTTAAAAAATTTGCTGACTCTTGGGCTGGATGATGAAGTACATTTGCTGCTTAGGGAACTGTGGCTCTGAATGAGCCGTGGCTCTTGTTGGAGGGAAGTTAACCCAGAAGAAGGGAACTCACCATCTACCATGATGACAGGCCAGACCCTTTCCTGCCTTTGAAGCTGGCAAAGTAGGAGCAGAGTATGCCTGCACCAGCATCCAGGAGATGGTAAAGGTGCATTTTGAAGATCCTGGGGACTATAACTTCTCTTTCTCCTGAAATGAGGTTGCATTTTCCAAGAAAACTGAGTGGGAACCAGGAGCCATGGGGACTTCACAGAGGGACATGGGAAGAAAGAAGGTTCTTTAACAGAGGACTCTGTGTGGAAGACTCTTTCTGTAGGTGGTAAGGACTTGCCCCTTATGTTATATGAGAGAAATGAGACAACTGAAGAAAGTCTCAGTTTCTGCTCTGTGACAGTAAGTTTATTCTTTTCTTTTAATGCTTTTTTTTTTTTTTTTTTTTTTTACTGAGAGAGAGAGGAAGACCAGAGTGAGAGCAGGGGACGGGTAGAGAGAAAGGAAGGCACAGAATCCGAAGCAGGCTCCAGGCTCTGAGCTGTCAGCACAGAGCCTGACACGTGGCTCGAACTCATGAACTGTGAGATCATGACCTGAGCCAAAGTCAGACACTTAACTGACTGAGCCTCCCAGGCTCCAGCATGTGCTTGGTCTATGGGAAAACTGAGCAGAAAGTTCTAGAGGAGGAGAGAGCAACCATTGTGTTTCTACTTTGTTAAACTCTGGCAGAAATGATCCTGAAAGTTCCTCAGTCCATGATGATGATGATCATGATCATGATGATAAAAATAAGAATAGCAGCTGACATTTAACGAGCATTTAGTATATAGCAGGGGTATGGATTGTGTCACTTAATCCTCAAAACCACCTTTTAGAATTCTGCTATTGCCATTCCCTCCCCTTTCTTCTTCCAGTAAGTGATGAAGTCAGGATGCAAGTCCTGGTGGAGTGACCCCAGAGCTCACACCGCTAACCCTGATCTTGTCACACCTCCTTTGGAAGAGCCCCAGACCTACCAGACCTACTGCCAGCAGTGAGGCCCGAAACTAACAGCAGGAGAGATGGTCCTCCCTGGAATGAAGGTGCATGAAGTTAAATACCCCAATTTTCTGACTCCTTCCAGCTCGTAGGTTAATAAGAAATGTTTGCCTTGTATAAAGATGAGGACGCAGCTACATACCAGATGCACCCAGAATTGCAGCTTTTCAACTGCTCTGTCAAGAACAGGAGGAATCAGAGGTTTTCTGAATTCCTCATATTCAGTAAGAAAAGTAAATCCCACTACTTAAATCCCATCGTTGACAAATAGAGAATTACAGCTTAAAAAATGCTTTTAAAAAGCTTAGAGAAAACCATAAGTATAACTTAAAATGTGATGTGTGGGGCGCCTGGATGGCTCAGTCAGTTGGGTGTCTGACTTCGGCTCAAGTCATGATCTCACGGTCTGTGGGTTCGAGCCCCACGTCAGGTTCTGTGCTGACAGCTCAGAGCCTGGAGCCTGCTTTGAATTCTGTGTCTCCCTCTCTCTCTGTCCCTTCCCTACTCACGCTCTGTCTCTCAAAAGTAAGTAACATTGAAAAAAAAAATTTTAATGTCATCTGTGACATCCCAAAACCTTGAAAAACATAAAAATGACACAGATTTATCAAAAAATGGACAAGGAAATATAAAGCAAATGTAAATTAAACAAAAAGTAGAGACTGTAGTTATTATTCTAGATAAAGTAGAATCCAAGAAAAAAAGAACTTGAAAAAGTCACATAACTTACACTTGAAAGATAATAGCCATTATCTTTTATGTATCAAATAACATGTAAGAGTGAAACCTGCTGAAAACCAAGGAAAAGATGACAAAAATAGAATAAAAATAAGAGATTCTAAAATATTTCTATTATTATGTGACAAATCAAACTTGCCATAAAGGTAAAAGAAGCAAGGAAAAGAAGAACTGAATAATAAGTAAGAAGATGAGGATCGATTCAGAAGAATACTTGTCTGTAAGATCTGTTTCTGGGCTCAGCCCCCCAATTCTAAGGGACACACTCCATGCCTCTCCTCTCTTACATTTAAGACAAACAAAGAAACAGCAAAGATCCTTGTACACACATACTTACATACCAGTGTCCTTATTTCTTGGAGGCAGATTACCAAATGTGAGATTTCAAGGCCAAATATAAATACGTTTTTCATTTTAATGGATATTGTTGGACTGAATTTGTAAAAACTGCAGAGATTCATATTTCTACCAGCTCATCAATGCTTATGTTTTGCCAACCGCAGTGAAAAATGGTATCTCCTAATTGCCTTAATTTGTATCACTCTGTCTTCCACATTTATTGGACATTTGCATTTCCTTTTCTATAAATTGCCTCATTATGTCCTCACACACTTAAAATTTGACTTTTTGGGGGGCACCTGGATGGCTCAGTTGGTTAAGCGACTGACTTTGGCTCAAATCATGATCTCACGGTTCATGAGTTTGAACCCGGTGACAGGCTCTGTGCTGATAGTGCAGAGCCTAGAACCTGCTTCACACTCTCTCTCTGCCCCTCCCCTGCTTGTGGGCTCTCCCCCCGCCTCAAAAATAAATAAATAAACATAAAAATATTTTTTAAAAATTTGACTTTTTAAAAATCAATCTGTAGGGGTCCCTGGGTGGCTCAGTCAGGTAAGCGTCCGACTTTGGCTCAGGTCATGATCTCACGGTTCGCGGGTTAGAGCCCCACATTGGGCTCTGTGCTAACAGCTCAGAGACTGGAGCCTGTTTCAGATTCTGTGTCTCCCTCTCTCTCTGCCCCTCCCCAACTCGCGCTCTGTCTCCTTCTGTCTCAAAAGTAAACATTAAAAAAAATTTTTTTTTAATCAATCTGTAGGACATTAAATCTCTATTACCATGTATTACTAGTATTTTTCCCAACCTGCCATGAGTCTTTTGACTTTGATTTTGGTGTTTTTCAATATACACAAAAAAATATTAATGTAGCTATCCATATCTATGTTTTCCTTGATAAATTCTGGGCTTTCTGAATTGCTTAAGAATTCTCCCTTTATCCCAGTTTATACATATATTCCCCTAAATTTTCCTTTTTTCCATTTATTTTTTTAATGTTTATTTATTTATTTTTGAGACAGAATGCAAGTGGTGGAGGGCAGAGAGAGAGAGTGGGGGTGGGGAGAGAGAATCCCAAGCAGGCTCTGCACTGTCAGCACAGAGCCTGACGCAGGGCTCAAACCCACGAACCGTGAGATCATGACCTGAGCCAAAATCAAGAGTCAGACACTTGACCAACTGAGGCACCCAGGCACCCATCTTTTATTCACATTTAAAACTTTAATCCGTCTGAGATATACTTTTTGTGTGTGATGCATGAGGAAGAGGTCCAACCTCATTTTCTTCATGATGCATAACCAGACCACTAATTAAATAGATGGATTCTTTTCCCACTTAAGGTGACGTCCACCTTTGTCCTATATTAACTGACTACATGCACCCAAAGTTATTTCTGGACTCAATTATGTTTCCCTGATCTGTGTAGAGATTTTTGTGTCAAGTTCATGGTGTTTTCATTGCCATTGTTTCATAGAATTGTAAAAGGTGTTAAGTAACTACAGGTCAAGCAGAAAGAAGAGTGAGAAGCTACTGGATTTGGATTTGAGTCCCCAAACCATTGATCACGTTTGTGAGTACAGTTTCATGGAAATATAGAGAGGAATCCTAAATCTAGCGATGTCTGGAAAAGAGCAGAAAGTATAGGTTGTGCTCTTCAAGAATTTGGCAGTGAGAGGACATGAGAAGGTGGTAAGGTGGATTGAGTGGGAAGCAAAAAAAAGGGAAATATTGTAAAGCCCAGGAAAGATATGTATGTTTGTGACCCAGAATGAAAGAGTCAGTGGAAGGGGACTGACAACGGAGGATATACACCTACTAAATAGTTATAAACATCCATGAACTTCTTTCCAGAAGAACTAAAATACTGCAATTATAAAATGGTGTTACTTGGTTTCAGGCTCTGTATAATATGTGTTGTCATAAAGGTTTGCTATAGTCTCAATTCAACATGAAGCACTATATTTAAAAAATAGGTGAAAAGGATTAAGAGGTACAAACTTCCTGTCACAAAAGTAATGGGGGTGAAAAGTACACCATGGGGAATAATGTCAACAATATGGTAATAACTTTGTATGGTGATAGATGGTAAATACACTTATCACGGCAAGTATTTAGTAATGCATATAAATGTCAAATTACTATGCTGTACACCTGAAACTAACATAATATTGTATGCCAACTACACTTCAATTACAAACAAACAAATAAATATCAACTACATCCTCCCTGTTGGTAAAAACTATGATGAAGTTAATTTTTTCTCTGTAAAGTATGATTCTGAGGATAGACATTGGGGGAGGAGGCCCATGGAAGGCACTGTATTCTTTTTTTTTTTTCCTAAGTTTTATTTATTTTGAGAGAGAGAGAGAGCAGGGGAGGAGCAGAGAGAGGGAGAGAGAGAGAGAGAGAGAGAGAGAGAGAGAGAGAGAATCCCAAGCAGGCTCCGCACCATCAGCATAGAGCCTGACATGGGGCTCAACCCTGAAAACCATGAGATTATGACCTGAGCTGAAATCACGAGTTGGACACTTAACCGACTGAGCCACCCAGGCACTCTGGAAGGCACTGGGTTCTGAGGCATCACAGGGACTTGCCTATTCCTTTTTCTTCTGCTCCAAATAAGGGAAAAGCCAAACCTGCATTCCTACCCTCTGGGGCAGAGTTTTCCAAATGTGGCTTGCACAGTAGTTAGCTGAGAAGCTTTAAAAAAAAATGTCAATGCCCAGGTGGCACCCTAGGCCAATTAAATCATAGTCATGTGAGACCCGAATGTAAGTATTTTTTAAAGCTTCCTGGGTGATTTCAATGTACCGCGAAGATTGTAAACCACTGATCTAGAGCTTCTGAATCAGCTGACATGCAATGCTGTTTTCTGAACCTGGGACATGTGAGCCTTGGCAAGTTTCAGTGTGAAGAAATATTAGAGACAGATGACCAACACTCTTCCATGTGATAGAGGATATTCTCTGCAGGCCACTTTACTTAGGATGTCTCTCAAGGAGAAAGCTGGTGATACCTTGAATTATGGTGTTTGCCAGGGTATTTCTAACATGGGCAAGACTCAAGAAGACACAACGGTGTTTGCATAATGGGTTGCTCTGGTCATTGTTCAGGGGATAAAAAGGTTAAAATATCATGGGAAATGAAAGAGAAGCTACTCCTGAGGTGAATGTGAGAATTTAATTACCAAGAGCAAGAACAAGAGTTGTTCACTTAGGAGTTTCCTAGGAGGTGAACTCATTTCTTTGCCAACTCTCCCAGGGGCTGGAATGCTGTTTAAACCAACGGCCAAGAGGCATAGAAAAATTAACTATAGTACAAATTGTTTTGACATCCAAGCAACTAGAACAAAGATGTATTCACACCCACCCTAAAATCTAAGTTTGCAATACTAAAACTATATTTACTGGAAAACAAAATGAATTCTATTGAAATCTGAAAAAAATGGAACATTAGGGTGTTACCCTGACATTTGAGAAGCAAAAAGCAATATCTGCTAGTGTTTGATTTTTATTCCCAGGGGTCGTCTTTTTGTGATCTCTTAACTAGAGAACAGGAAGTTGAGTTTATCATCCAGAGACTCCTCTCATAATGAGCCAGATGTCTGCACTTATGTAACTGTGTAGACCAAAAAAAAATTTCCAAGCTCAAGATTGAGAGTACAAAGCCCTGGTGGGTGCTGTAAGTGACCTTGAATAATGATGTAACCACTCTAAATCTCAGTTTTACCATCTTTAAAATGGGGATGATGGTGATGATGATAACAATTAGATACCTACAACTAAGTTGTTTACAAAGGGCTTAGCTCGAGACCGAGGACAGGGTAAGCATTCAATAGATCATAATCATTCCTGTATTCATATTCTATTTATAAAACAAGAGACTTAGAAGTGTCCCTAGCTGTCATTATCTGATTTGTAAAGATCATAAAGAAATAACTGAAATGTTCTGGCCTTGATAAAGGACACATGGTTTCATTTACAGATGCACTATTCTTAATCTTAACTCTTGATCCTGATCCCTCAGATGGAACCACTCTCCTTCTGAAGTTGTGTTCCCATCTCTTAGCTACCCTAGTGCCCTCTCTCCAGTGAAAAACTAAAAATACACTGAGTAAACAGGCTACAAGCTATTGGTTTATTTTTAAATTTTCTGATTCCCTTGGAAACATAACCATCTCCCATCGGCATATCAGTTCACTCTGAAGATTATAGCCAGATAGAATGCCACGTGGAACAAATTGAAAGTCCCATGACCTAACACCAACCAGTGCAGTGCTGCAGGTCATAAGTGAAGGAAATTCCAGAGGTTCTCACTAGTATGAGTTCTGGAGACATGGACAAGCTTCTGGAAGAATAATAAACACTCCCTCATAGAGTCCATTGGTCCACCACTAATTGCTATATAGTGTTGCAAGAGAGACTGTCCTGCCCAACACACCATTTCTTCTTCCTTGTTTCCTATCACATTGGGGCACTGTCTAGAGGCAAAGCCTACTTCACAATCACAGAGAACACTGGACGATTCTGTACTGACATAATTGGAAAACCAGAAGGAAAGAGATTCTTGTTATTTAAAATGTCCTAGGTGAAAGAAAGAAGGAACTCTTGTCCATTAACAAATACCAATATACTTCTGTTTTAAACAGATAATGCACAAGAGAAAACTAGAGATATCAAAACTGATTTTTAAAAGGTTCTAAATAAAGTATTAGCAAATAGAATCTAGAAATGGACTTAAACAGCAGTACACTATGATTGTGGGTGTGTTTTCCATTAATGCAAATGTGGCTAAATATTAGGTAATCTATACTAATATTGATCAAAGGGTTGTCCTACCATATGAACCCTTATAGATATCAATAACTCATAACATTTAGTGTCCACTCCTGATAAATGCTCTTTGTGAAATGGGATTAGGTGAATAATTTCCTTAACATCCAGACATATCTCAAGCCAAAGGCCAATACCACCCTTGCTGATAATGTGTATGACATTGCTTTTACATGATAGATATTGCAATTAAACAACAAAATAAGAGGGTTAAATATTAGATTGAAGAAAACAAAATTATCATTATTTGCAGATAATACAAAAGTCTAAGATTCAGCAGAAAATTATTGAAAAGCAAAAATAAGAGAGTTCAAAATTTTTCATGATATAATATTAATATTCAAAAATCACAAGTCTTACAGTATATTAAAATATAACCCCAAATCAATCCATTCATAAAAACACAAAAACATAAAACTACACAAATTTGAATTATATGAAAAAGCAGAAAATTACCTAGAAATATAAAATAAAGTGAGTGAAAAGGTGAAAAGGCATGCCTTGTGAGTAAACAGAAATATTCAGTATGGTTGTAAAAATATAAATACTTAAATATAAATTCTAATAATCTAGAAAATCACCTTGTTTATGGTCAAAATCCCAACATGGTATTTGTGGGAGGGAGCATTTAAAAAAGTACTCCAACTGCATAATAAAAAGGTGATATTTCAAATCAATAGTGACTGGGAAGAGATAATCACATAAATAATTATGATATTATAACTGTGATGAATAGTAGGAAAGATAAATACAGGTTTGGTGTGAAATGTTTTAAATAAAAGTTGGGTTCTTGTTTCATTCATTATACAAAATAAATTCCAAATACAACAAATGTTTTAAAGTAAAAACTAGAATTCGCAACTACATGGATGGAACTAGAGGGTATTATGCTAAGTGAAATTAGTCAGTCAGAGAGAGACAAATATCATATGACTTCACTCATATGAGGACTTTAAGATATGAAACAGATGAACATAAGGGAAGGGAAGCAAAAATAATATAAAAACAGGGAGGGGGACAAAAACATAAGAGACTTAAATATGGAGAACAAACAGGGTTACTGGAGGGGTGGTGGGAGGGGGGGATGGGCTAAACGGGTAAGGGGCATTAAGGAATCTACTCCTGAAATCATTGTTGCACTATATGCTAACTAACTTGGTGTAAATTTAAAAAATAAAATAAATAAATAAACAAACACTTTTAAAAAAAGTAAAAACTAGAGTCAACATGGCAGAGAAGTAGGGGAACCCAAAGTTTCCTCATCCCTCAAACACAGCAGTATTTTGCCAGAAGACTTGGAATTCCAGGAATCCAGGCTACAGAGTGACAGAAACATCTCTAGAGGCCCACAGGGACAACCTGACGGGCCATAGGTACGTGATTGCGAACTGGGAGAGATAAAACGGGCAGCAGAGGCACGGAGGGTAGGGATCCCCTTCCAAAGAGAGACAAAGGGAAGAGAAAGAAAGTCTGTAGAAGTGCAGGATTGCATTTGGACAAAAGAAAAACTACAGACCGGGGATCGGGAAAAACGGACAAAGAACCAACTTCTAACTTGCAAATAGCCTTAACAGGGAGGATCCAGGGTTGCAGGACTTCCTCTAGACTGGGGCCTGCCGCCCTGTGTGCACACCTGGGGAGGAGGGGAACCAGCTCCAGGCTCGGTAGCCAGCTCAGAGGCGCAGTCAGAGAGAGCAGTCCCCTCCCTTGAGTGCTGTGGGAAGAAGGTATATATCCATTCCAAGAACAAAAGACCCTGCAGGCTCCCCCCAGCCGGAGGCCCTCTGTTGGCTGGGTGGAGTGGCACTCCCCCAGAACCAGGGCCAGCGGAGCAGGATCCTTTAAGACATTGGGGTTTGAATCCCAGCCAAGTGCCTGGGAAGTATGGGAGACTGTGGAGTGGGACAAAGAGGCCTGCTCATGCCCATGCAGCACTGTGAGGACGGCCTAAACGGAGTAATCGGGGACATCCTGTCCAGGGAGGAGAGATTTGGGTGTCGCTATTCTCCCCCCATTACCAACAAAGTGGGGCTTCAGGGAACAAAACACCTGGCCTACAGTGCAGGTGGGGCCCACCTACATCAACCCACACACCTCCACACCTGGTGACTGCATACCTAACAGAGCAAGATTGACACTGACAGCCTCTCCTCCACACTAGCACAGCCACCGGTTCCAAGGCACAGACAGATATCTATCCAGTGGTTTTGCGTTTTCTAATTTGATACTTGGTCCATTCTTTTATATATATTTTATTTTATTATATTTATTTCTTTTCTTCCTTCTATTTCTTCCCTTCTCTATTCTGGTTGTTGGTTTGTTTAAGCAGACCTTTTTAACCTATTCTTTTTACACCTCTTCTGCATCTCCCTTACTTTCCTCTCTCTCTCTCTGGATTAAGCCATATAGTTTCTCTGATTCTCTGCCGGCTCAATTTTTTTTCTCTCTTTTTTTTTCTTTTCTTTTTCCCCACTTTTGTCATTTCTCTCTTTGTATGGGATAAGGCTTCTTCTACCACCACCCCCTTTTCAAATTTTTTCCAGGGTTACTCCAATGAACAAATGAACAAATGCACACCTGGTGGAAGGTCCCAACCACCACTAGGAGTAGGAATATAAAGCAACCAGAGCCACAACAACAGAGAGCTTGCAACACACTCCAAAAACACCTCCTGAAGGACCAGGCCATGGACAGCGTATGACCCCTGCTCACAGGTGCAGGACACATAAAAAGCTATTAAACACGCAAAGGACAGAAAACTAGCCAAAATGATGAAATGGAAGAATTCTCAAAAGAAATTACAGGAAGAAATGACAATTGAGCTAGAGAATTGCTCAAAACAGATATGAACAATATATCTGATCAAGAATTTAGAATGATAGTCATAAGATTAATAGCTGAGCTTGAAAAAAAGCACAGAACAGAGGAGAAAATCTATTGCTGCAGAGATCAAGGAACTAAGAAACAGTCATGATGAATTAAATTCTGTAAATGAGGTGCAAAATAAACTAGATGCAGTAACAGCAAGGAGGGAGGAGGCAGAGAGGGGAATAGGTGAAATAGAAGATAAAATTATGGAAAATAATGGGGCTGAGAAAAAGAGAGATAAGAAAATACTAGACCACAAGGGGAAAATTAGAGAACTGATTCAATGAAATGTAATAATACCAGTATCATAAGAGTTCCAGAAGAAGAAGAAGAGAGAGAAAGGGGCAGAACGTTTACTTGAACAAATTATAGCTGAGAACTTCCCTAATCTGGGGAAGGAAGCAGACATCCAAATTCAGGAGGCACAGAGAACTACCTTCAGATTCAGCAAGAACAGGCCTTCTTCATGGCATATCATCGTGAAACTGGCAAAATACAAAGATAAAGAGAATTCTGAAAGCACCTGGGGCAAACAGGCCTTAACCTACAAGGGTAGACACACAAGGGTAATAGAAGACCTGTCTACTGAAACTTGGCAGGCCAGAAGGGAGTGGCAGGAAATACTCAATGTGCTGAATAGGAAAAATATGCAGCCAAGAATCCTTTATCCAGAATAGAAGGAAAGATAAAGGCTTTCCCAGACAAAAACTAAAGGCGTTCATGACCACTAAACTAGCCGTGCAAGAGATCCTAAGGGGGACTCTGTGAGTGGAATGCTGCAAAGACTACAAAGGACCACAGACATCACAACAAGCACGAAACCTATAGATAACACAATGACACTAAATCCATATCTTTCAATAATAACTCTGAATGTAAATGGACTAAATGCCCCAATCAAAAGACATAGAGTATCAGAATGGATTAAAACAAAACAAAAAACAAAACAAAACAAAACCCCAAGATCCATCTATATGCTGTCTACAAGAGACTCATTTTTAGACCTGAGGACACCTTCAGATTGAAAGTGAGGGGATGGAGAACCACCTATCATGCCACTGGAAGTCAAAAGAAAGCTGGAGTTGCCATACTTACATCAGACAAACTAGATTAAAAAAAAAATTTTAACGTTTATTTATTTTTGAGACAGAGAGAGACAGAGCATGAACGGGGGAGGGTCAGAGAGAGGGAGACACAGAATCTGAAACAGGCTCCAGGCTCTGAGCTGTCAGCACAGAGCCCGACACGGGGCTTGAACTCACGGACCGCGAGATCATGACCTGAGCCGAAGTTGACCGCTTAACCGACTGAGCCACCCAGGAGCCCCCAGACAAACTAGATTTTAAACTAAAGTTTGTAACAAGAGATGAAGAAGGGCATTACATCACAATTACAAGGTCTATCCATCAAGAAGAGCTAACAATTATAAATGTTTATGCCCCCGACTTGAAAGCACCCAAATATATAAATCAATTAATCACAAACATAAGCAATCTTATTGATAAGAACATGGTAATTGCAGGGGACTTTAATACTCCACTTACAACATCTAGGCAGAAAATCAGTAAAGAAACAATGGCCTTGAATGACACACTGGACCAGATGGACTTGACAGATATAATCAGAACTTTTCATCCAAAAGCAGCAGAATACACATTCTTCTTGAATGCACATGGAACATTCTCCAAGATAGATCACATATTGGGTCACAAAACAGCCCTCAATGAATATAAAAGAATTGAGATCATACCATGCACACTTTCAGATCACAATGCTATGAAACTTGAAATCAACCACAAGAAAAAATTTGGAAAACCTCCAAATGCATGGAGGTTAAAGAACATCTTGCTAAAGAGCGAATGTGTCAACCAGGCAATTAAAGAAGAAATTTAAAAATATATGGAAGCAAATGAAAATGAAAACACGACAATCTAGACCCTTTGGGATGCAGCAAAAGCACTCCTAAGAGGAAAATACATTGAAATACAGGCCTATCTCAAGAAATAAGAAAATCCCAAATACAAAATCTAACAGCAACCTAACCTAACCAAAATCTAACTGTAACCTAAAGGAACTAGAGGCAGAACAGCAAAGAAACTCCAAAGCCAGCAGAAGAAGAGAAATAATAAAGATTGGAGCAGACATAAATAATATAGAATCTAAAAAAAACAAAAAAAAACAAAAAACAAACCACAAAACAAAACAGAACAGATCAATGAATCTAAGAACTGGGTTTTTTTTAAAAACATAAACAAAACTGATAAACCCCTAGCCAGACATCTCAAAAAGAAAAGAGAAGACTCAAATAGATAAAGTCATGAATGAAAGAGCACAGATCACAACCAATACCACAGAAATACAATTATCAGAGAATACTATGAAAAATTATATGCCAATAAACTAGGCAACCTGGAGAAAATGGACAAATTCCTAGACACCCACACACTTCCAAAACTCAAACAGGAAGAAATAGAAAATTTGAACAGACCCATAGCCAGCAAAGAAATTGAATCAGTTATTAAACATCTCCCAACAAATAAGAGTCCTGGGTCAGATGGCTTCCCAGGGGAATACTACCAAACATTTAAAGCAGAGTTAATACATATTCTTCTCAAGCTGTTCCCAAAAATAGAAATGGAAGGAAAGCTTTTGGACTCATTCTCGGAAGCCAGCATTAGCTTGATTCCCAAACGAGACAGAGATCCCACTAAAAAGGAGAATTACAGGCCAATATCCCTGATGAACATGCATGCAAAATTTCTCAACAATACACTAGCAAATCAAATTCAACAGTATATTAAAAGAATTATTAACCATGATCAAGTGGGATTCATTCCTGGGCTGCAGGTCTGGTTCAATATTCGCAAATCAATGTGATACATTACATTAATAGAAGAAAGGATAAGAACCATATGATCTTGTCAATAGATGCAGAAAAAGCATTTGACAAAATACAGCATCCTTTCTTAATAAAAACCCTCAAGAAAGTCAGGATAGAAGGAACATACCTTAACATCATAAAAGCCATATATGAAAAGCCCACAGCTAATATTATTCTCAATGGGGAAAAACTGAGAGCTTTCCCGTGAGATCAGGAACATGACAGCGATGTCCACTCTCACCATCATTGGTTAACATAGTGTTGAAAGGCCTAGCATCAGCAGTTAGACAACAAAATGAAATAAAAAGCATTGAGGGGCACCTGGGTGGCTCAGTCGGTTAGACATCCAACTTCGGCTCAGGTCATGACCTCACAGTTCACAAGTTTGAGCCCCGAGTCGGACTCTGTGCTGACAGCTCAGAGCCTGGAACCTGCTTCGGATTCTGTGTCTTCCTCTCTCTCTGTCCCTTCCCTGCTCATGCTCACTTGCTCTCTCTCTCTCAGAAATAAACATTTAAAAAAAAGGCATCCAAATTGGCAAAGAAGTCAAACTTTCACTTTTCTCAGATGACATGATACTCCACATGGAAAACCCAAAAGACTCCACCAAAAAGCTGCTAGAACTTATACATGAATCCAGCAAAGTTGCAGGATACAAAATCAACGTACAGAAATCGGTTGCATTTCTATACACCAATAATGAAGCAACAGAAAGAGAAATCAAGAAATCGATCCCATTTACAATTGCACCAAGAACCATAAAATACCTAGGAATAAACCTAATCAAATATGTAAAAGATCTGTATGCTGAAAACTATAGAAAACTTATGAAAGAAATTGAAGAAGACAAAACAAATGGAAAAACATTCCATGCTCACGGATTGGAAGAGCAAATATTGTTAAAACGTCAATACTACCCAAAGCAATCAACACATTCAATGCAATACCAATCAAAGTTGCACTGACATTCTTCTCAGAGCTAGAACAAACAATCCTAAAATTTGTACAGAACCACAAAAGACCCCTAGTAGCCAAAGGAATGTTGAAAAAGAAAACCAAAGCGGGACGCATCTTGATCCTAGACTTTACCCTCTACTACAAAGCTGTAATCATCAAGACAGTATGGTGTTGGCACAAAAACAGACACATAGACCAATGGAATAGAATAGAGAACCCAGAACTGAACCCACAAATGTATAGCCAACTAATCTCTGACAAAGCAGGAAAGAGTATCCAGTGGAAAAAAGACAGTGTCTTTAGCAAATGGTGCCGGGAGGACAAGACAGCAACATGCAGAAGAATGAAACTGGACCACTTTCTTAAACCGCACACAAAAATAAATTCAAAATGGATGAAAGACCTAAATGTGAGACAGGAAACCATCAAAACCCTAGAGGAGAAAATAGGCAACAACCTCTTTGACATCAGCCGCAGCAACTTCTTACTCAACACATCTCTGAAGGCAAGGGAAATAAAAGCAAAAATGACCTATTGGGACATCATCAAGATAAAAAGCTTCTGCACAGTGAAGGAAACAATCAGCAAAACTGAAAGGCAACCGACGGAATGGGAGAAGATATCTGCAAATGACATATCAGATAAAGGAGTAGGATAAATCTATAAAGGACTTACCAAACTCAATTCCTGAAAAACAAATAATCCAGTGAAGAAATGATTAGAATACATGAATAGACACTTTTCCAAAGAAGACATCCAGATGGCCAACAGACACATGAAAAGATGCTCAATGTCACTCACCATCAGGGAAATACAAATCAAAACCACATTGAGATACCACCTTACACTGGTCAGAGTGGCTAAAATTAACTCAGGAAACACCAGGTGTTGGCGAGGAACCCTCTTGCACTATTGGTGGGAATGCACACTGGTGCAGCCGCTCTGGAAAACAGTGTGGAGGTTCTTCAAAAAATTAAAAATAGAATTACCCTACAACCCAGCAATATACTAGGAACTTATCCAAAGGATACAGGAGTGCTGATTCATAGGGGCACATGTACCCCAATATTTATAGCAGTACTTTCAATACCCAAATTATGGAAAGAGCCCAAATGTCCATCAACTGATGAATGGATAAAGAAGATGTGGTTTATATATACAATGGAATGCTACTTGGCAATGAGAAAGAATGAAATCTTGCCATTTGCAACAACGTAGGTGGAACTGGAGGGTATTATGCTAAGTGAAATAAGTCAGAGAAAGATATCACATGTTTTCACTCAAATGTGGAATTTGAGAAACTTAACAGAAGACCATGGGGGAAGGGAAGGGGAAAAACAGTTTCAATCAGAGAGGGAGGCAAACCATAAGACTCTTAAATACACAGAACAAACTGAGGGTTGAGGGCAGGGTGGGGGAGAGGAGAAAATGGGTGATGGGCATGGAGGACTTGTTGGGATGAGCACTGGGTGTTGTATGTAAGCAATGAATCATGAGAATCTACTCCCGAAGCCAAGAGCACACTATATACACTGTATGTTAGCTAACTTGACAATAAATTATATTTAACAAAATAGACTGGAAGATAAAATTGAGCATATCTCCTGGAGAAAATAATAAGGAAGAAGGAAATAAACAAGAAAAGAAATGTAGAGGGTCAACTAATTGTGGTAATATCCAACTCATAAGAGTTCTATAAAAAGAACATTTTTGAAAAGCACAGTGGAGAGAGAATTGTCAAAACAAATTCTTAAAAATTGAAAGACATAAATTGCTGATAACGAGAAAACCTATTACCAAAGATCCAATACGATGAGTGAACAGAGAAGGCACCCACCATGAAAGCAAATCTTCATGACATTTTAGACTGTCAGAGGTAAAGGAAAGATTCTAAAAGTTTAAATTTTTTCTCTTAACATTTATTTATTTTTGAGAGACTGACAAAGCATGAGCAGGGGAGGGGCAGAGAGAGAGGGAAACACACAATCCGAAGCAGGCTCCAGGATCTGAGCTGTCAGCAAAGAGCCCGATGCAGGGCCTGAACCCACAAACCATGAGATCATGACCTGAACAGAAGTTGGACACTTAACTGACTGAGCCACCCAGGCGCCCCAAGCTTCTACACACACACACACACACACACACACACACACACACACACACACACAGCACATCAGAGATGAGTGATCAGTGTGGCGTTCTACCTCTCAATAGCAACACTGGATGCCAGTAGCATTGCTTTCAAATGCTGTGGAAACAATACTTTCAAAATGCTGAAGAAAGAAAAGATTTCCATTTAGAATTCCATTCCTAGGTGAACTGTAAGTTGAGTATAAAGTTAGAATATTGACACTCAAAAATGCCAGGTTTAAATATTTTAACCTTCTTTGCATTCATTGTTAAGAAACCACTGGAAAAGGATATGTTCAGCCAAAACAGTGCTAGACACCAGGAAATGCCCAAGAGATGGGAAGGACCACTGTGCATCGAACTTAGAAAGCATCCAGTTTAGACTAGAGGAGGAGGACAGAGTATTCAAGGAAGGATATCGCCAAAGGAGAACAAAATAAAAGCAAGTGGTAAATTAATTATCTGATGTGTTTGATCATAACTGAGAAGTTTACAGTTCTCCTAAGAAGTTGAGGCTCCTAAAAAATGAAGAAAAACCAAAGTATGGCAGTTATTAACCCCAAAAAAAAGAAAAGAAAAGTTCAACAAATTTAATTGTAATATACTCTGTAATTAGACAGTGAGCAAAGTAGAAATGAAAAAGTACTATACATTGACATAAAAATTGTGATGTAATTATTGGGGGTTTAAGGGGAGGAAGGGGGTTTGCGAGCTAAAAGCTCAGATTCCATACAGAGAAGTTAGGAAATAATGCCTAAAATTAAAAATAATAAAGTAGTAGTTATGTAAGGCTGTTGTTTAGAAATATGGGACAAAATACTAGAAAAAATGGCTGCAAGAGTTGAAGATGATTCTCTCAAGGAAGTAGAAATTGGGTTGGGAGTGGTGGCGCAGAGGCCCGCTTTGTTTTTGTTATGACTTACAGTACCAATTGAAATTTTGACCATGTATATGTATTGTCTTGGTGAGAATAAAAACATTAAAAAAATAAAATAAAAACCAAAATTACATAAGACCTAGAAGAAAGACTGCACAGGTATTTTTATAATCTTGGGTGAACATCTTTCCGAGCACATCATGAAAAACAGTAATCACAAACTAAAGATTGATAACCTCGACTGGGTAATGAAAACTTTCCAGTGACAAAAACAAACAAAAGCTTAAGAATAAAGATGAAAGACAAAGGACAAATGTGGGAAAATATGTGCAGTACAAATGACAGACAACCTGCTGCTGCTCTAACATAAAGAGTTGGGCAGTTAAGAATAAATTATTCCTCCTCCTAAGTAAAAAAAAGAACCAATACGTTCTTCAAAAGAAAGAAATGAAAACACTAATTCGAAAAGATACATGCACTCCTATGTTTACTGCAGCATTATTTACAATAGTGAAGATATGGAAGCAACTCAAGTGTCCATCGATAGATGAATGGATAAAGAAGATGTGCTTTATATATACAATGGAATATTACTCAGCCATAGAAAAGAATGAAATCTTGCCATTTGCAACAACATGGATAGAGCTCAAGAGAATGCCAGGTGAAATAAGTCAATCAGAGAAAGACAAATACCATACGATTCTCATATGTGGAATTTAAGAAACAAAATGAACAAAAAAAAGTATAGTTTCTGCAACTGATAAAATTTTTTTCTCCTGTCACTACTGAGCTCTGAAGAAGAAAGGAGGAGGTATGACCAATGGCAGTTCCTACCACTCACTCTTATCAGGATTCTTCTAGCACCCTTCACACACACACACACAAACACACTACATACACACCACACATATACACCCATGCAACACACACTGTGCGTACACGTAACACACATATGCACACATGTACAATACAGACACACACACATGCACACTTTGGGCAATTTATTGAGGAATCACACCTGCATTTTTGTAGTATGTTCCTCCCTGGTATACTGCTCAGTCATTTCTAAGCTTTGAATTCTTTCTGCCAGAAATACTGCCCACAAATGGGGGCACGTTCTGTCTGCCCACTAAAGTGGAATCAGTGCACAGAGAAGCACAGCTGCCTATTTCCTGGTTCAAGTCATGGAAAGGGTTTTCTCCCCTTGACACAAGGGCTCTGTTTTCATGAAACAAAGCCAGAGTGTGCAACGAGCTGATTCCTCCGTTAGGGTGTCTGTCTTAGTCTTTGGTGGTATCAGGACATCCCCTTCCTTTCCCAATTTTGTCAGTACTCCATGGGTGATTTAGGGAGAGGTTGTAATTATGAGTGACTGCATTTGGAGACAACGTGGACCTTAAATTTGTCTAATCACAATGACCAAAATTCCGCAGAATATATGTAATCATAGAACATGGTCCCTGGGTCAACAGACACTGTGGAGGTCATTAATTCCAGTGCAGTGGCTGCTCAAAATATTGTTGGAATTTCTCTTGAGAGATTACCATCGGAGCCTGCAGCACATTTTTTTGGTATTCTGAGTCCACAAGTGAAATCCTTTTTAGACTGTATTTGATTTTTGAAAATAGGTAAAAGTCATTTGCCACATTCTCCAATTTATAAAAGAAATGTTTACAACTGACTAAGTTTTAATGATATATACCTTATATGCATACAGAACATTTTCATCCTATATAGAGGCATGCAAAGACAGAGAACACTGTGAGGTAGTAAGACTAACTGAGGCTCTGTTGTAGCTCATGAACACATTCTTAAGGCAGTTCCCAAAGGGGATTTGTAAAGATTTATTAAAACACTAATACCATCACAAGTGAATAATCCGATTTGTTTTAGGGGAAACCATGAATATCGGGTTTGTTTTGGGAGGTGATAAGTCTCATTAGAGTCACAATTTGTCTAGCAGATGTTCTCTTCTAAATGTTATTTTGTTATTTTGAAAGGCTTAATAAGCAGATCTTCCCTTCCTATACCTCCTTCCCTGCACCCTCCAAACCAGCCAATCCAGGGCACCATCACCTCCTTCGGTTTTTACGTTGGTGATGTCTCCTTCACATTGGGCCTTCCTCTCTAGTTCCTCCACTGTGTTCAAATTAGTAATCAAAAATCTGCCAAAAAAACAAGAGTCCAGGGCCAGATGGCCTTCCAGGGGAATTCTACCAGACATTTAAGGAAGAGTTAACACCTATTCTCTTGAAGATGTTCCAAAAAATAGAAAGGGAAGGAAAACTTCCAAACTCTTTCTATGAAGCCAGCATTACCTTGATTCCAAAACCAGACAGAGACCCCACTAAAAAGGAGAACTATAGACCAATTTCCCTGATGAATATGGATGCAAAAATCTTCAAGATATTAGCCAACCGGATCCAACAATATATTAAAAAAATTATTCACCACGACCAAGTGGGATTTATACCTGGGATGCAGGGCTGGTTCAATATCTGCAAAACACTTAACGTGATTCATCACATCAATAAAAGAAAGGACAAGAACCAGATGATCCTCTCAGTAGATGCAGAGAAAGCATTTGACAAAATACAGCATCCTTTCTTGATAAAAACCCTGAAGAAAGTAGGGGTAGAAGGAGCATACCTTGAGATCATAAGCCATATATGAACGACCCAATGCTAATATCCTCAATGGGGAAAAACTGAGCTCTTTCCCCCTAAGGTCAGTAACAAGACAGGGATGTCCACTCTCGCCACTGTTACTCAGCATAGTATTGGAAGTCTTAGCCTCTGCAATCAGACAACACAAAGAAATAAAAGGCATCCAAATCGGCCAGGAGGAGGTCAAACTTTCACTCTTCGCAGATGACATGATACTCTATATGGACAACCCAAAAGATTCCACCAATAAACTGCTAGAACCGATTCATGAATTCAGCAAAGTCTCAGGATATAAAATCAATGCACAGAAATCGGTTGCATTCCTATACACCAACAATGAAGTGACAGAAAGAGAAGTCAAGGAATCGATCCCATTTACAGTTGCACAAAAAAACATAAAATACCTAGGAATAAATCTAACCAAAGAGGTGAGAAATCTATACACTGAAGACTAGAGAAAGCTTATGAAAGAAATTGAAGAAGACACAAAAAAATGGAAAACATTCCATGCTCCTGGATAGGAAGAACAAATATTGTTAAAATTTCGATACTACCAAAGCAGTCTACATATTCAATGCAATCCCTATCAAAGTAACACCAGCATTCTTCACAGAGCTAGAACAAATAATCCTAAAATTTGCATGCAACCAGAAACACCCCGAATAGCCAAAGCGATCTTCAAAAAGAAAATCAAAGCAGGAGGCATCACAATCCCAGACTTAAAGCTAGACTACAAAGCTCTAATCACCAAGACAGTATGGTACTGGCACAAGAACAGACACTCAGATCAATAGAACAGAATAGAGAACCCAGAAATGGACCCACAAACGTATGGCCAACTAATCTTTGACAAAGCAGGGAAGAATATCCAATGGAATAAAGACAGTCTCTTTAGCAAGTGGTGCTGGGAAAACTGGACAGCGACATGCAGAAGAATGAACCTGGGCCACTTTCTTACACCATACACAAGAAGAAACTCAAAATGGATGAAAGACCTCAATGTAAGACAGGAAGCCATCAAAATCCTCAAGGAGAAAGCAGGCAAAAACTTCTTTGATCTTGCCTGCAGCAACTTCTTACTCAACAAGTCTCCAGAGGCAAGGGGAACAAAAGCAAAAATGAACTACTGGGACCTCATCAAAATAAAAAGCTTCTGCACAGCAAAGGAAACAATCAGCAAAACGAAAAGGCAACTGACAGAATGGGAGAAGATATTTGCAAATGACATATCAGATAAAGGGTTAGTATCCAAAATCTGTAAAGAACTTATCAAACTCAACACCCACAAAACAAATAATCCAGTGAAGACATGGGTGAAAGACATGAATAGATACTTCTCCAAAGAAGACATCCAGATGGCCAACCGACACATGAGAAAATGCTCAACATCACTCGTCATAAAGGAAATACAAAACACAACCACAATGAGATACCACCTCACCCCTGTCAGAATGGCTAACATCAACAACTCAGGGAACAACAGATGTTGGCAAGGATGCAGAGAGAGAGGATCTCTTTTGCACTGCTGGTGGGAATTCAAACTGGTGTAGCCACTCTGGAAAGCACTATGGAGGTTCCTCAAAAAATTAAACACAGAACTACCTTTTCACCCAGCAATTGTACTATTGTACTATTTAGGTATTTATCCAAGGGATACAGGTATGCTGTTTCGAAGGGACACATGCACCCCCATGTTTATAGCAGCAGTATAAACAATAGCCAAAGTATGGAAAGAACCCAAGTGTCCCTCGATGGATGAACTGAAAAAGAAGATGTGGTGTGTATGTATGGGTGTGTGTATATATATGTATATATACATATATATATACATATATATACACATACGTAGACGTATATATACATATATATACACACACCCATATATACATAGTGGAGTATTACTCGGCAATCAAAAAGAATGAAATCATGTCATTTGCAACTATGTGGACGGAACTGCAGGGTATTATGCTAAGTGAAATTAGTCAGTCAGAGAAAGACAAAAATCATATGACTTCACTCATATGAGGACTTTAATAGACAAAACAGATGAACATAAGGCAAGGGAAACAAAAATAATATAAAAACAGGGAGGGGGACAAAGCATAAGAGACTCATAAATATGGAGAACAAACTGAGGGTTGCTGGAGGGGTTGTGGGTGGGGGTATGGGCTAAATGGGTAAGGAGCATTAAGGAATCTACTCCTGAAATCACTGTTGCAGTGTATGCTAACTAATTTGGATGCAAATTTAAAAAAATAAAATAAAAAATAAAACAAGTTAAAATAAAAAAAAATCTTATTGAAATTTCATGCCTTTGTTCACATTCTTATACACCCACCCCCATTACTAGCATTTCCCTCCCGGTCTTCTCCACTGGACAAAATCCTACTAATCATTCAAGGCCCAGCCCCAAATCCATTTGAGTAGTGGATTTGCTGGCCTCCTGCATTGCTTCCTGTCATTCTGCTTGTCACTCTGAACTCCATCACAGAAGGCACTCAGTCAGATATATGCTGGGTGTTGTGAAATGAAGGTTAGACTGATTTCTCAATACAGGGGAAATTCAGGGTCAAAAGGAAAGCAAAAAAACCCACTAGTTTGTTTCAGAATGAATGATAAATTGACAACAGACTGGACTGGATTTTACACTTCCAGTCTCATATCTTTGAAACTATATGGGGAAGCTTCTCGAGCATGCTTAATATAGGGGACGCACATCAAGCCTTCCTTTGGGTTTAAGAAATATGACCCAGAGAGATGTGACCAATTGGAAGCCATCAATTAGAGGAGTAGTAGGCAAAAAAAAAAAAAATTATCTGGAAATATAGAAATTGAAGATACACACTGTGTGGGCTAGGATGAAAATCACACCTAGCCTTTAGATAGTGAAAATGTTGGTCAGCTGTGTCTGATGTTCACCTGGCTTCCTACTCCAATGTTCTCAGGTTCTTCATCGGTTGCTCCGTTTTTACTGGTGCAAGAAAAGCTAAAACATTCAGGTATGACTTCCAGAGAAAAACGTCAGCAGACTTGTTGTGAACTATCTGATCATCTTCCCCCCCTTGCAGGAGGAGCTTACGGTTTTTCTTACTGATGTGTAAGACTTCCGTGTAATTGGGCTCTTAACTCTTTTGTTAGCCATATTTATTGCAAATAAGTTTTTCCCAAATGGTTAGACACTTATTCCCACCCTTTCCTAAAAATCCATCATTCCTCGGTGATTTGAAATTGCCACCAAAGCTTTATCCTTAGCAAGGAGGACCACCAATAATGCACATCTCCAAATGCCACACAGGCTGTAAAGTGGGCTCAAGGTGGACCCAGGATGCTCCAAACCAACCGGACAATGACATACGGGAAACTAGTAGCTAAAAGCAGACCACGGACACCCAGGTGGCTCAGTCAGTTAAGCATATGACTTTGGCTTAGGTCATGATCTAACGGTTTGTAGGTTTGAGCCCTGAGTTGGGCTCTGTGCTGACAGCTCAGAGCCTAGAGCCTGCTTCAGATTCTGTGTCTCCCTCTCTCTCTGCCCCTCCCCTGCTCATTTCTGTCTCTCTCTCTCTCTCTCTCTCTCAAAAATAAAGAAAATAAACATTAAACAAACAAACAATAACCTGTGGTGATTCGGCAAGTTTATTCCTGAGAATAATAAAAAAGAATAATAATCTACAGACTATGGTCTTAGAGGATGTGGCCTATTTGGAGCATTTCCAAAATATGGTAAAACTCAGACTAACTTAAGCTATGATTTCTTTCACTGTGCATGAAACCCCATCCCTTGTGTTATGGTAAAAAAAAAAAAAACAAAACTCACTAGGTCCCTGAGGAGTCTCCTCAGAATTAAATGGGAATTCACTGAGCTCAGAGAATTTTGGAGCTTCCTGGTTGAAATGCTTGAAAGTTGGCATCCTGTTCTTCAGACTCATGTCTCAGGCTCTCATTTCACTCAGAAAGTATCTGCTCAAAATCAGTTCTTTTTCCTGTCACTCACTTCAAACAACTTATTTTACTTCTGATTTATCAGCATGCAGCCTCGTGGCTGACCAAGCAAGTGATTATGCAAAGCAGAAGTCCTACAGCAAGAAAGGTAAGTCCATTTGGAAAGTTTGTTAGAGTTTCCTAAAACACAAGCTAGCTTGCAGTGGCAGACAAGAGGTACTATGAACCCAATGTTCATGGGAAACCAGTGAAGTCTCAGGGATTGAGGGCAATCACCTGGGTGACCAAGCTGATGAAAGCTGCATGGGCAATAAAGGGCCATTTGGCAACCCACTTGCAGGCAGAGGCTGAGGACGATGACCTCCCTGGTCAACCTTAGAAAGTGAAGTATGCAATACAGTCAATACAGACCACACTGCCAGACCAACTCCCCAGCTGTCAGTCAACTCCCCAAGGCTGTTCAGCTTCATGCATCCTTCTAGGAGGGCGGGCTACCCCCTTCCCTCTAGAAGTGGGTCTCTATTTCTTTTATATGTTATAAGCCTTGATCTTTCTATGGTTGGCTCTCACTGAGCCTCCCATGCTCTCCCGGCTGTATCTCCACTGTGGGTTCCAGCTCTGCATCTAACTCCAACCCTATCTGAGTGGCTTCTCCATGAGACCTGCAGGGCTCAGCAGCAGCAGCCTGGGGGTGGAGGGAGAGGAGGCCAGAGGAGTGGCTGTAGAAATGAGGGGAAGTGGAGGAAGATGGAGGAAATGGAGACTGAGATATAGTCTCATGAGATTGGTATGGGGCTGGTCCTTTTGCCTTTGTGGAGTTCCTTCAGCCTCTATCTTATCTAATCCAGCCAATTATTTCAGATGCACCAAACTCAGACTGATAGACCAGATGGCTATGTATTAATTTTCCAAGAGAAATCCAGTAAGAATGCTGATGAACACAGATCACAGGCAGCCAAGTCAGACTCAGCTGCTTTGTACCCTTGGTAGCAAGCTGGAGACAGGCTGGAGTCTTGGAACCTGACAGCCCCATGCACCATCTCCCTTACAGGGCCATACACAGTGTGGACGTGTATGTTCTGCGACCAGGACCAGCACGTGGTCTTCCTTGTTCAGCTCAGGACTTGCACTGCCCAGCCAATGCCCCTTCCTAGGCTCCGTGATAACAATTCCCCTGCCCTGCACACTGCCCTTCTTTTGCCAGAAGGCAACATAATGAAGTATCTCCCACTGTCCCTGACCATCACCAGCATGGCAAAGTCCCTGCAAACCACAAGGGCCCTGGACTCATCTGGTGCTAATCTCTATAGGATCCCAAGCCACAGCTAACACAACCCACCCCCCAAAAAGCCAAATTCCCTTGGCTCTTGAAACTCAGCCCTCTTTCAGGTTCTTGGGTCCACTCTTCACCAGAAGGCACTTTGGACACAGGGAGTCACAGCTGGTGGCTAAGAGTTTTGACTGCTTTGCCCTCAGCCCCATCCACTCTGCTGCATACACCTACTAACAAGTCCTTGGCTAGGGAGGGTCCTGGGGGCTGGGGAGGACCTTTGTGCTCTCCAGCTCTGATCCCTGGAGCTCTGGCCACCATCTGGAAGCCTTGAGTCTGGTCAATGTTGCCTTACTCTGCCCAGTTCACCAAGACTCAGGATGGCTGCTTCCAGGGACTATAGGACAGAGCTAACCCGCCAGGCCACACACCACTTCTCTCAAGTCTGGCAGAGATAGACTTTTTCAGGCCAAGCTCACAAATCCTGAATCCTGTTAACCCAAAGGATACGCGCCCAGGGACACAGAGAAATGGCACCCTTTCCCTCCCCCAAAATCTCTGTACCTCACCCAAGTGAATGCGTTCAGTCAAAGTTAAGAAAGCAGTTTTACAGACCCAGTTGCCTTCTTAAAAATCTCAGGGCCATTGACCATTTCCACTCCTGTAAGCCTTGGCACCTCTCCTTAGAGAGAACAGAATTATGCCCTAGGGTTTGGCCATAAAGTCAAATAGCCCTGTCAGAAGGACCCAGGAAATACCGTAGTGGGGTTTAAAGTTTATCATTGATTTTTTTTCTTTAGCAACTTGTAGTAGGCAGAAATCTAAAATGGCCCACAATCCCTGCCCCCTAGTGTTCACATCAGATGTCCCCCTCCATTGGATCTTATTTCTAACCAACAGAATACAGCACAAGTGAAAGGATTTTATAGACATAATTAAGGCCAATTAGTTAATTTTTAATTAAATTCATTATTTTTTAACGTTTATTTATTTTTGAGAGAGAGAGAGAGCACGCGCACACACGAGCAGGGGAAGGGCAGAGAGAGGGGGACAGAAGATTTGAAGCAGGCTCTGCGCTGACAGCAGAGAGCCTGATGTGGTGCTCAACTCACAAACCATGAGCTCATGACCTGAGATGAAGTCGGACACTTAACCAATTGAGCCACCCAGGTGCCCCAATTTTTAGTTCGTTAAAAAGGAGATTATCCTGGGTGGGCCTAACTTAGATGAAAGCCCTTTAAAAGAGGGACTGAACACCTCCCTGCAGTCATAGATTCTCGTTGCTGGCTTGATGAACTAGACAGTTGTGTTCAGGAAGGCCATGCGGCAGACAAACAGGCATCCAGGCATCTAGGACCTGAGCCACCAGCCACCAGCCAGCAAAATGTTGGGACCCCCCCCCCCCAGCCCTACAACCACAAGGAAATGAACACTGCCAACAATCTATATAAGCACGTTACAGAAATTTTCCTCAGTCGAACCTCCAGCTGAAAATGCAACCTAGCCAATACCTTGACTGCAGACTTTTGATACCTTGAGCAGAGAATCCAACTAAACTAAACCTGGACTCTTGACCCATACAAACTGGGGCATAGTAAGTGTGTATTGTTTTAAGCCACTAAGTTTGTGGTAATTTGATACATAGCAAATAGAAAATTAACACATGGCTATAAGCATATATAGTCTTTACTATATTTCTCTTATAAAAATTCACTTTCTAGTTTCTAGTTGTCTCCCAAAGTCACATTACCAAAGATTCACAAAAAGCTTTTAAGAAATCTGAATCACTACTGTGCAGCAAGGAAAAATGAACTCAATAATAAGCAGCTTCGGGAAAATTTCAGAAGGCCAAATATGTAGGGGTGCTTGGGTGGCTCAGTCAGTTAAGCACCTGACTCGATTTCAGCTCAGGTCATGATCTCATGGTTCATGAGTTCGAACCTGGCAGTGGGCTCTGTGCTAACAGTGTGGAGCCTGCTTGGGATTCCCTCCTTCTCTCTCTGTCCCTCCCCTGCCCACTCTCTATTTCTCTCTCAAAAATAAATACACATTAAAAAAAAGAAGAAAGAAAGCCAGATATGTAATGTTTAAGTTAACGGCTGACAACAGAATTAAGGAGGAAAATATTTTTGTTTAAAATAATACTCTGGTGGGGTGCTTGGGTGGGTCAGTCGGTTGAGCGTCCAACTCTTGATTTTGGCTCAGGTCATGCTCTTAGGGCTGTGGGATCAAGCCCTGTGTTGGGCTCTATACTGAGCATAAAGTCTGCTTAAGATTCTGTCTCTCTCTCTCTCCCTTTTCCCCAACCGTCTGCTTGTGCTCCCTTGCTCTAAAATAAAATGAAAAAAAAAAAAAAATCACAACAAAATAAGAAGATAAACACTCAAAAGATTCACTTTCACCCTGTCCACCTCCACCCCATTATTCCTTGCTCTATTTGTAACCATTTTCATTAATTCACTGTTATTGTTCCAGTGTTTCTTTATATAAAATTGAATACATATTTTCATTTCCCCTCTTACACAAAGCATAGCATACCATATCCAGTATTCTCTACCTTGCTCTTCTCATTAAAACAATATATCTTAGAGGGATTCCTGGGTGTCTCAGTTAAGTGTCCAACTTCAGCTCAGGTCATGATCTCATGGTTTGTGGGTTCAAATCCCATGTCAGGCTCTGTGCTGACAGCTCAGAGCCTGGAGCCTGCTTTGAATTCTGTTGTCTCCTTCTCTCTGCTCCTTCCCCACTCACACTGGGTGTGTGTCTCTCTCCCTCTCAAAAATAAACATTAAAAAAAAAACAATATATCTTACAAATCTCTCCATATCAGTACATAAAGCTCTTCTCCATTCCCTTTCCACAACTGCATGGTTATTCCACTGTGTTACATGGAGATATCATTGTTCATTTCCTCCGGAGAGGCATATGGGTTGTTTCTCTGCTTTTTTGATTATGAACTAGGTCACAGCAAGTAACCCTGTACATGTGTCATTTTCAACATATGCAAGTGAACCTACAAGAAGTGGGAATTCTGAGTTACAGGATAAAGGCACCTGGACAAAGGCAATGTAAGTATTGCCAGGTTCCCTTCCTTTTCATAGAGGTTGTACCATTCCATAACCTCTCTAACAATGTTTGAGTGCCTGCTTCCCCACAGCCTCAAAAGGAAGTATGTTGGGGGAGGAGCCAAGATGGCAGAATAGCATGGAAGCTTTTTGTGTGTTTCACATCCATGAAATACAGCCAGACCAACACTAAACCATCCTACACACCTAGAAAACTGATTGGAGGATTAACACAACAATCTGCACAACCTGAACCACAGAATTCAGCAGGTACGCAGCGCGGAGAGCTGAACTTGGGGAGCGAGAAGCCACAAAAGGTAAGGAACCCCTTTTGCAGGTGGAGAGAGGACGGAGACTGGGGAGGGGGGAGCATACGGGAAAAGCACCCGTTCCCAAAAGCAGCTGGAGAGAAAGTGGGAAATTGGAAACAGCCACAGGGACTAAACTAAAAAGGGAGAAAGGAGAGAGGGCTTAAACTCCATTAAGACTGTAAACAAGGGGAGCACAAAGGCTGCAACTCTGCAGCTCGATACCTGGTGGTGCTCTGGTGGGAAGGGCGAATCCCCAGGAACAGAGTGGAGTCCGGGAGGTTCTGAGGCCACACGGGGAAAAGCGGTTCCACTGCTGGAAGGGACATTTGGTAGACACTGTTGAAGCTACCTGGTCCCAGCAGACCCCGGAAGGCAGCCACATTCGCTGGTACTGGGGCAAGGTCGTTGAGGGTGAAGTCTGGTGCCAGATGTGTGTAGTGATTTTCCATAATCCCTGAAACGCTGCTGCTACACTGTCTCATGAACTTTTTCTGGGGCGGGCTGGCACCTGGCCGCAGTCTCGGGGCACCGTCAACAGCAGGGTCCAGCAGGCATTCCTGGTTGCAGCCGACATTTGGCCATTGCTCATTCAGCCATTGCTCGGTGAGACCCTCCTGCAGAGGGGCGGAACGGGTCAAACCCACAGTCCTTCGGAAGCAAGGGGCCGGGGAAAACAGCCGCATCTGAGACAAAACTTGGGAGAAGGTACTGCCTGGGGCCTGGTCACAGAGAGTGAAAAAGTGGGGAGTGGACGAGAGCTGAAGACAGAGGACCGGTACACGATTGCTGATCCGGGAGAACAGAACAGGTAACTGGGTGGCGCCATTTTCACCGCTCCCGCGCATGCGCATACGCACCTACGAGCACTGCAACAATCCACCCCAGTAGGCTAGCAGCGCCATCTAGTGGAGAGTGGAGTTGTTACACCGAGCCCCGCCCAACTGGGCCAACTTCGCTCTTCAAGAACACAAGCCTCATACCGGCTTAATTTATGGACTATAAAGAGCTACGTAGACTGACTTCTAGGGGAAAACAAAGCAATTTCAGTCCTACTTCAATCTGTTAGCAGGTTCATCTATTATATATTTTTTCTTTTTCCTTTTTCTCTTTTACAATTCTTTTCTTTTTCTTGAATACAGAAAGAGAAAAAATTCACTTTTATTTCCAATTTTTATTAAAAATATCCGTCTTTAAGTTTTATTACTATATTTTTTACTTTTGTGTAAATTTTTTCAAATTCTACTTTACTTCCATCATTTTATTATAGTCTACTTCAGTGTACTCACCTTTTCAAATTTTCAATTTCCTTTTTTTCTTTTTTTGTCTTTTTCATTTCTTTTTCTTGAATGCAGAAAGAGAAAAACTTCACTTTTACTTCCAATCTCTTTTAAAAATATTTTTAATTTTTATTACTATATTTTTTGCTTTCATGTAAATTTTTTCAAATTTTTACTCCCATCATTTTATTTTACTCTACTACAGTGTATTCACTTTTTCAAATTTTCAAACGATTTCTTTTTTCTTTTTTTTATTCTTCTCTTTTTCGTTTCTTTTCTTTTTTCTTAAATACAGACAATGAAAAAATTCATATTTATTTTTAATTTTTATTAAATATATTTTTCTTTAATTTTTTCTACTATATTCTTTCCTTTTGCATGTATTTTTTCAAATTCTATTTTACCCCCATCTCATTTTAGTCTACTTCAGTGTATTCATTTTTTTAATTCTCAAACGATTTCCTTCCACCACCCCCCCTTTTTTTCTCTCGAATCTGTCAAACCACTTTTAACACCCAGACCAAAACACACCTAGGATCTAGCATCATCTATTCGATTTGCGTGTGTGTGTTTAATTTTTAATTTTAATATTTTTTAATCTTTTTTAATTTCAATTTTTCTACCTCATTAATTCCCTTTCTCCCTTCAAAATGACAAAAAGAAGGAATTCACCCCAAAAGAAAGAGCATGAAGAGACGACAGCCAGGGATTTAACCAACACAGATACAAGCAAGATGTCTGAATCAGAATTTAGAATCACGATAATAAGAATACTAGCTGGAGTCGAAAATAGATTAGAATCCCTTTCTGCAGAGATAAAAGAAGTAAAAAATAGCCAGAATGAAATCAAAAATGCTATAACTGAGCTGCAATCACAGATGGATGTAGCGGCAGCAAGGATGGACAATGCAGAACAGAGAATCAGCGATATAGAGGACAAACTTACAGAGAATAACAAAGCAGAAAAAAAGATGGAGATTAAGGCAAAAGAGCACGATTTTAAGAACTAGAGAAATCAGTGACTCATTAAAAAGGAACAACATCAGAATCATAGGGGTCCCAGAAGAGGAAGAGAGAGAAATAGGGGTAGAAGGGTTATGTGAGCGAATCATAGCAGAAAACTTCCCTAACCTGGAGAAAGACACAGACATCAAAATCCAGGAAGCACAGAGGACCCACATTAGATTCAACAAAAACTGACCATCAACAAGGCATACCATAGTCAAATTCACAAAATACTCAGGCAAGGAGAGAATCATGAAAGCAGCAAGGAAAAAAAAAGCCCCTAACCTACAAGGGAAGACAGATCAGGTTTGCAGCAGACCTATCCACAGAAACTTGGCAGGCCAGAAAGGAGTGGCGGGATATATTCAGTGTGTTGAATCAGAAAAATACGCAGCCAAGAATTCTTTATCCAGCAAGGCTGTCATTCAAAATAGAAGAAGAGATAAAAAGTTTCCCAGACAAACAAAAATTAAAGGAGTTTGTGACCACTGAACCAGCCCTGCAAGAAATTTTAAGGGGGACTCTCTGAGGGGAGAAAAGATGAAAAGAAAATATGTACATATATAAATAAATACCAAAAGCAACAAAAGATTAGAAAGGACCAGAGAACACCACCAGAAACTCCAACTCAATGAGCATCAAAATGGCAATAAATTCATATCTTTCAGTACTCACTCCAAACGTCAATGGACTCAATGCTCCCATCAAAAGACAGGGTAACAGAATGGATAAGAAAACAAGATCCATCTATATGCTGTTTACAAGAGACCCACTTTAGACCTAAAGACACCTTCAGATTGAAAATAAGGGGATTGAGAACCATCTATCATGCTAATGGTCAAAAAAAGAAAGCCGGAGCAGCCATACTTATATCAGACAATTTAGACTTTAAAATAAAGACTATATCAAGAGATGCAGAAGGGTGTTATATCATAATCAAGGGGTCTATAGACCAAGAAGACCTAACAACTGTAAACATTTATGCACCAAATGTGGAAGCACCCAAATATATAAATCAATTAATCACAAACATAAAGAAAGTGATTGATAGTAATACCATAATAGTAGGAGACTTCAATACCCCACTCACAGCAATGGACAGATCATCTAATCAAAAAATCGACGAGGAAACAATGGCTTTGAATGACACACTGGACCAGATGGACTTAACAGATATATTCAGAACATTTCATCCTAAAGCAGCAGAATATACATTCTTCTCCAGTGCACATGGAACGTTCTCCAGAATAGACCATATACCGGGACACAAATCAGCCCTAAGTAAGTACAAAAAGATCAAGATCATACCATGCATATTTTCAGACCATAACACTAAGAAACTCGAAATCAAACACAAGAAAAAATTTTGAAAGGTAACAAATACTTGGAGACTGAAGAACATCCTACTAAGGAATGAATGGGCTAACCAAGCAGTAAAGAGAAAATTAAGAAGTATATGGAAGTCAATGAAAATGATAACACCACAACCCAAAGCCTCTGGGACGCAGCAAAGGCGGTCATAGGAGGAAAGTATATAGCAATCCAGGCCTTCCTAAAGAAGGAAGAAAGATCTCAGATACACAACCTAACCTTATGCCTTAAGGAGCTGGAAAAAGAACAGCAAATAAAACACAAAACCAGCAGAAGACAGGAAATAATAAAGATTAGAGCAGAAATTAATGCTATCAAAACCAAAAAAGCAGTAGAATAGAATAGATCAATGAAACCAGAAGCTGGTCTTTGAAAGAATTAACAAAATTGATAAACCATTAGCCAATTTGATCAAGAAGAAAAAGGAAAGGACCCAAATAAATAAAATCAAGAATGAAAGAGGAGAGATCACAACCAACAAAACAGAAATAAAAACAATAAGAGAATATTATGAGCAATTATATGCCAATAAAATGGGTAATCTGGAAGAAATGGACAAATTCCTAGAAACATATACACTACCAAAACTGAAACAGGAAGAAATAGAAAATTTCAACAGACCCATAAGCAGTAAGGAAATCAAATTAGTAATCAAAAATCTGCCAAAAAAACAAGAGTCCAGGGCCAGATGGCCTTCCAGGGGAATTCTACCAGACATTTAAGGAAGAGTTAACACCTATTCTCTTGAAGATGTTCCAAAAAATAGAAAGGGAAGGAAAACTTCCAAACTCTTTCTATGAAACCGGCATTACCTTGATTCCAAAACCAGACAGAGACCCCACTAAAAAGGAGAACTATAGACCAATTTCCCTGATGAATATGGATGCAAAAATCTTCAAGATATTAGCCAATCGGATCCAACAATACATTAAAAAAATTATTCACCACGACCAAGTGGGATTTATACCTGGGATGCAGGGCTGGTTCAATATCCACAAAACACTTAATGTGATTCATCACATCAATAAAAGAAAGGACAAGAACCAGATGATCCTCTCAGTAGATGCAGAGAAAGCATTTGACAAAATACAGCATCCTTTCTTGATAAAAACCCTGAAGAAAGTAGGGGTAGAAGGAGCATACCTTGAGATCATAAGCCATATATGAACGACCCAATGCTAATATCCTCAATGGGGAAAAACTGAGCTCTTTCCCCCTAAGGTCAGTAACAAGACAGGGATGTCCACTCTCGCCACTGTTACTCAGCACAGTATTGGAAGTCTTAGCCTCTGCAATCAGACAACACAAAGAAATAAAAGGCATCCAAATCGGCCAGGAGGAGGTCAAACTTTCACTCTTCACAGATGACATGATACTCTATATGGACAACCCAAAAGATTCCACCAATAAACTGCTAGAACCGATTCATGAATTCAGCAAAGTCTCAGGATATAAAATCAATGCACAGAAATCGGTTGCATTCCTATACGCCAACAATGAAGCGACAGAAAGAGAAGTCAAGGAATCGATCCCATTTACAGTTGCACAAAAAAACATAAAATACCTAGGAATAAATCTAACCAAAGAGGTGAGAAATCTATACACTGAAGACTAGAGAAAGCTTATGAAAGAAATTGAAGAAGACACAAAAAAATGGAAAAGATTCCATGCTCCTGGATAGGAAGAACAAATATTGTTAAAATGTCGATACTACCCAAAGCAGTCTACATATTCAATGCAATCCCTATCAAAGTAACACCAGCATTCTTCACAGAGCTAGAACAAATAATCCTAAAATTTGCATGGAACCAGAAACACCCCGAATAGCCAAAGCGATCTTCAAAAAGAAAATCAAAGCAGGAGGCATCACAATCCCAGACTTAAAGCTAGACTACAAAGCTCTAATCACCAAGACAGTATGGTACTGGCACAAGAACACTCAGATCAATGGAACAGAATAGAGAACCCAGAAATGGACCCACAAACGTATGGCCAACTAATCTTTGACAAAGCAGGGAAGAATATCCAATGGAATAAAGACAGTCTCTTCAGCAAATGGTGCTGGGAAAACTGGACAGTGACATGCAGAAGAATGAACCTGGGCCACTTTCTTACACCATACACAAGAAGAAACTCAAAATGGATGAAAGACCTCAATGTAAGACAGGAAGCCATCAAAATCCTCAAGGAGAAAGCAGGCAAAAACTTCTTTGATCATGTCTGCAGCAACTTCTTACTCAACAAGTCTCCAGAGGCAAGGGAAACAAAAGCAAAAATGTACTACCGGGACCTCATCAAAATAAAAAGCTTCTGCACAGCAAAGGAAACAATCAGCAAAACGAAAAGGCAACTGATAGAATGGGAGAAGGTATTTGCAAATGACATATCAGATAAAGGGTTAGTATCCAAAATCTGTAAAGAACTTATCAAACTCAACACCCACAAAACAAATAATCCAGTGAAGACATGGGTGAAAGACATGAATAGATACTTCTCCAAAGAAGACATCCAGATGGCCAACCGACACATGAGAAAATGCTCAACATCACTCGTCATAAAGGAAATACAAAACACAACCACAATGAGATACCACCTCACCCCTGTCAGAATGGCTAACATCAACAACTCAGGGAACAACAGATGTTGGCAAGGATGCAGAGAGAGAGGATCTCTTTTGCACTGCTGGTGGGAATTCAAACTGGTGTAGCCACTCTGGAAAGCACTATGGAGGTTCCTCAAAAAATTAAACACAGAACTACCTTATCACCCAGCAATTGCACTACTAGGTATTTATCCAAGGGATACAGGTATGCTGTTTCAAAGGGACACATGCACCCCCATGTTTATAGCAGCGCTATCAACAATAGCCAAAGTATGGAAAGAGCCCAAATGTCCATTGATGGATGAATGGATAAAGAAGATGTGGTGTGTGTGTGTGTGTGTGTGTGTGTGTGTGTGTGTGGTGGAGTATTACTTGGCAATCAAAAAGAATGAAATCATGCCATTTGCAACTACGTGGATGGAACTGCAGGGTATTATGCTAAGTGAAATTAGAGAAAGACAAAAATCATATGACTTTACTCATATGAGGACTTTAAGAGACAAAACAGATGAACATAAGGGAATGGAAACAAAAATAATATAAAAACAGGGAGGGGGACAAAACAGAAGAGACTCATAAATATGGAGAACAAACTGAGGGTTGCTAGAGGGGTTGTGGGAGGGGAATGGGCTGAATGGGTAAGGGGCATTAAGGAATCTACTCCTGAAATCATTGTTTCACTATATGCTAACTAATTTGGATGTAAATTTAAAAAAAATAAAAAATAAAATTTAAAAAAAAAGGAAGTTTTTTGGGGGCACCTGGCTCAGTCAGTTGAGCATCTGACTCTTGATTTTTGCTCAGGTCATGATCCCAGGGTCATAGAATTGAGCCTCGCGTTGGGCTCTGTGCTGGGCATTGAGCCTGCTTCAGATTCTCTCTCTCTCCCTCTGCCACTCTACCCCATTCATGATTGCTCTCTCAAAAAAAAAAAAAAAAAAAAAAAAAAAAAAGAGAGTGTGTGGAGTGTGTTGTTAAACTTCTGGATTCCCCTCAAATTGATAGCTAAGAAATGATATCTTACTAATTTGCATTTTTCTTAAAAGTGAGGTTGAACATCTTTTTTTAAAAATGTTTTAGAGCCATTTGCATTTCTTTTTTGTGAGCTATAGTTTCATGTCCTTTGACCCCTAATTGGACTTTTTGTTTTGACCAAATTTCTAAGAAACTGAAAATAATAGGTTGCCAATACTTCCACATTCTAAAATGAGGTTTTTTAAATAGTCTTACGACACCTGATATCCAGGATGTAAAGTGATTTAAATGGAAAAGGTCAAAAGAGAGAAATTCCTTGGAGAAAGCCATTGGTGTCCCAAGAATTTTCAATCCCCCACCACAATGACAAGGGGATCTTTCCTCAGCCTGGAAAGAGAAGCTTCAAGGGGACCCCACACTCAGAGTTTCTGACTTGTGTCCCGTAAACCTTTGGAAGACACGCTGGCCTGGTAGCAGATTCCAAGGATAAGAAACTCAAGGGTCAAGAAGCTGAGGCTGTCAGGGCAGCAATAGGACAAAAAAGTGGGATCCACACTGGGAACAAGCTACACTTCCATTAATGGGAGGACAAAGGGTCAAATGAATAAGGAAACTTGTGTGGCTGGAGTGACCTGTGAGAGCAGGCGGTCCTCCATTTGGCATGGAAGGATCCCATGAGTCCAGTGGATACCTGGGAAAGTAATTATGTTGGGGGAGACACCTTGGTGTGACTTCTCCCAAAAAAGGACAGACTTCCAGGGCAGGACATCTCCAGGAACACCAGCAGTGAGAGGCCATGGGATACATGTTCAGGGGCAGGAGCTGAGGCAGTGACTTAAGAGGCCAGGATAACAAAATAGAAAATACCTAGATATACATAACACAAAATAAGCATAAGCTACCTTGTAAATTGAAAACTAGAATACTCTAGAGAGGGACACACACAAAATTAAATGGAGACATATTCCATGTTGTGAGATAGGAGCACTCTTTATTGACCACATGCCCCCCCACTCCAACCAAAAAAAATATTAAGATTTTGGGGGGAATATGACCAAATAATTCCTTAGTTTATGTATAATAAATATGTACACATGAATAAATATATAATAAGATCTGAGAATAATCTGAGAATTAACAGAAAGAGTGGTAACTTAATTTTACTTGGTACTAAAAATCCTATTTTAAAGTTAGAACAGGTGGTATTGGCACAGAAATAGATCAGCAGAACAAAGGAGAACATTCAGAAATAGACTTTGGTATCTAATTCAGTATATAATTCAAACCACTAGGGGAAAAAAGTCAGTGAATATTAATAGGACAACTGGCTAAAACCATTTAACAGCTTAATTTAAAGAAAAAAAAAAAAAAAAAAAAAAAAGATCCCCTCTGTCCCGAACCTCACTCTGTATACTAAAATAAATTTCAGATGGATTAAAGATTTAAATGTTTTTATTTTATTTTTTTTTTATTGTTTATTTATTTTTGAGAGAGAGAGAGACAGAGCATGAGCTGGGGAGGGGCAGAGAGAGAGGGAGACACAGAAGCTGAAGCAGGCTCCAGGCTCTGAGCTGTCAGCACAGAGCCCGACGCGGCACTCGAACTCACGGACCGCGAGATCATGACCTGAGCGGAAGTTGGCCGCTTAACCGACTGAGCCACCCAGGCGCCCCTAGATTTAAATGTTTTTTAAAACTGCTGAATTATATTTATTACCTTGAGATTGGAAGGTCCCTCAAGCATGGCACCAAAGATACAATATATAAGGAAAAAATGGATAAATCTGACTACCTAAATTTTAAGGTTTTGTGTGGCAAGATATGACACAATCAGGGTCAAAAGGGAGAATGATAAACTAGAAAATTTGTTTATAAAATATATGACAGCCAGGAATAAAAATTACTATGATACAAAGAGCTTTTCATATCAATAAAAGACAAACCAAGTACCGAGAAAAAAGGCAATTCACCCAGACAGAATTACAAATGACCAATCAACATGCAAAAATAAAGATATGCAAATAAAGCATGGAAACATCATTTTTCACCCATCAGATTAATCAAGATGAAAGATATCAACAGTGCCCAGTGGTGCTGAGGCTTTCTGCTAGTGAGATTGTAAACTGGTATAAACTTTCTGCTGAGATTCCTCTGACAATATGTAGTAAACGTAAAACATATATCATTTTCAATTTCACACAATTATACAATTTGTATAAGAATAGTAAACATCTGGAAACATCCTAAATACATAATGCACAAAAGAGTATTGGCTAAATAAAATATGGCACAAAATTCTAATGCGGTCACCATTGACTGCATTTAAAAAATGTGCCCAGAAATGAAAGAAGCAGTTTACAAAACTACACATGTAGTTTGACCCCATGTTTGTAACCCAAAAAATGGGTTGCACCAAAAAATGTATGGATATGGATACACATGCATACACACACACATCACCAAAATGATTCATTTATTCTCCTTCTCTCTCTCAAACAATAGGAACACTGCTTTTTTAATTGATTTGCTTCAATGTATCACCTGTCCACATTAGGCACAAAGAAAGCCCCATCCTCTTTCCTCTCCAAAATGCAGCACTTCAGTTCAGCAACAACAGTCATGCAGGCAAAAGGCCCCTAAAGCACTAATTGATTGACTACTACTAACATTGGTTTTCTCTTAGATGAATAGAATGGAAAAATAGAAGGTTTAGAAACTCCAAATGTGAGATCAGCAATAAAAAGGGAACACCTTTTTACTTCCTTTAACATCACTTTAAGTATTAACTTGATCCCAAACTAATGTGGAATTGCAAGATAATCACTTTTGCTCTGGTCTTGGGTTAAGTGCCCAGCTACAGTTTCAGGTCTTGAGTCAGAGACAAACTATTACCTATTTCCCCTAATTAACCTCCAACTCTTTGATGGTTTGTGGCTCCTTGTAGAAGAGATCTCGGGGGGAGATACCTTTTACTGAAAAGACAGATAAAAGAAGATCGGCTACAGTAGAAAGGTCAATGGTTAAAACACATATATGGAGAGAGAAACACAAAGGCCTGACTCTCCCCAAAACCAAAAGGGATGTCCAAAGGTGAGCTCAAGGCCAGTCAAATCCCAGGAATGAGGACTAGACTTGCATCAGACGACTCGGCCCCACAACTCAGGCCACATACCTGTCTGAACCCATTTCTCCATTCTAAAGTGGGAAAAACGGTAACCCCTAACCTTCCCACCACACACGACTGTTATGAGGATGGAATGGAAGAATGTGTATCAACAAAAACTCCAGTGGAGATAAACAAAAACCTCAGGCATGCAGACACACAAATCAGCCAGGGAACAATCTGCTCCTATCTGGTCAACCTCTAATTTTGATTCCTAACCTAGAAGGGAGCTCACAACTGGGTCTCGGTGCTCACTTCTACACGCTTCCCCATGACAGTCAATAGGGGGAGATCCTGCCTCCATCCTCAGCTTGGACCTGGCTTTATTTAGAGGCACTCCAAAGCGACTCCAAGTGCTGCCTGGGCAGCCCTTGGGCAGACAGACCCTGCATTCTCCCGGGAAGACCCACTATTGCTCTCCTGAGATGCCCTCCCCACCTTAACCACGAATCTGCTTGGGGGAAAAAAAAAAAAGAACAGTATTGTGGTAAAGCTCCCAGGTGAATTTAGAGGACCTCAAGCTGCCCGCCGCCATGTTTATGAGGAAACTGTTAGAAAAGAACTGCAGAAAGATATACATCCTTTCTGCAAACTTCAGCACCTGCTTCTGTTCAGTAATACTACTGAGCAACTGTGTTATGTACTCAGAAGTACAGTTTACCGAACATTTTACTTAATATTTAGTCAGTTATTTTACCCAGAAACTTTTGATACTGAGCAGGTGGGATTTCTTGCTTTCAACGACAACTTTGCCAAGTTCCCATGTGGACCACAGTAACTTCTTTGGCAGTTAATTGTAGAGCTGGAAATTAAGGGGGCTACAGAAACATATGGTGTTTACAGAACCAGTAAAACAACAACAACAACAACAACAACAACAATAATTAATTCAGATTCTCTCTTTGGATAGAGGAGACTTTAGGAAAAACCTTACTCATCAGAGACCCTACCCTACAGTAACCACAATAATTTGTAAGGATTCCAAATTTCATTCAAGAGCTGTGAAAATAGTATGAGTTTGAATAGCTGCACATAAAGATTAAAAGTAGAAAGGTATTTGTATTAGTCTTTTGAGAGCTCTACTCTATAAATCACCTAAGATGAGAGCAGGAAAGTTTCTAAACACTCATCTGCGGTTGTAGGCCAAGGTAGTACCTCAGAGGACAAAAGACAACTATTCCTAATACTGCCTAAGCTGGCAGGGCCAGGGGCTGACAGCTGTTACTGAACATCCAGGTGTCAGGATATTACTTCCCTCTCTCTGACTCTTCCTAATTGAGGGGATATACTTGGACCTGGATCTCCCAGGGCAGCTTCATAGACAGTTTCCACCTGTTTCTACTGTTTCTATTGTTTCCTCATCTGCAATACACAAGCTCAGACCACACAGATCTGACCCTCACTAACACCCAGGAAGCTCATGGAGAGAGGACACACAAGTCCATCCTATCAGAAAGACTGTCCCTTTTCCTCAGGACTGCAACACTGCACAGTTCCAGGGCCACGTTCATATGCACCTTGCCCTGAGGTTATACAATATAACTGTCTCCTGGTTTCCACCCCCTTGCTTTTTATTCTCCAGGCCTAGAAGAGGGAGAAAAGGGATAATACCATTGTTACTCAGGAAAGCCACACGCCTCTGTCTTCTCCATTAATTTCTTACTGAGCCTTGGAATTACACCACCAGTTAGAGAAGACAGTTAAAGAACACGGATTCAGAGTTTAAAAGCCAAGTCTAGTACATTCCATCTGTATATTCAGCAAGTTGACGGTGGGCCCACGGCTGCTTGCATTTAATGTGTCATGGCTCATGATAAAGGAACAGTCATAGTTACTGAGGTTGTAGGTAAAGGGGAAGATTACACATCACTCACATTCTTCCCCCTTCCCTATGAACACATGGATTCTGGCCACGGGCTTTATAACGTTTCAACCCATTGTTACTAAAGGAAGGCACAGGTCATTTATATCAGAGAGTAATAAAAAAGGTAGACAAGGCTGCTATAAACTTTGGTGTGGAAGAGAAGAACTGACTAAATTAACAGAATATTTTTATTGGAATGAAAACTTGTGGCTTTTGATTACCTATAAACCAATGGATCTGTATCAAAGCGACACTGCCTAACACACATTGCAGGGAACTTACTGGAGTCAGGCCGGGTTAGTATACTATTCGCATGTCGATCGATTGTAAGAAAAGGGTTGCTTCTAAAATGTTTGACAAGGGGCGCCTGGGTGGCGCAGTCGGTTGGGCGTCCGACTTCAGCCAGGTCACGATCTCGCGGTCCGTGAGTTCGAGCCCCGCGTCAGGCTCTGGGCTGATGGCTCAGAGCCTGGAGCCTGTTTCCGATTCTGTGTCTCCCTCTCTCTCTGCCCCTCCCCCGTTCATGCTCTGTCTCTCTCTGTCCCAAAAATAAATAAATGTTGAAAAAAAAAAAAAAATTAAAATGTTTGACAAGTTTGCCTACTGTCAATGAGCTCTATCCTTTTGAATGATCTCCTTCATAAAGGCAAATTCTAGCCCAAACTTAAGTCCCCTCATCGCTCATTGTAAAAGGATGGATTCCAAATTAATTCAGAGATGCCATAAAGGAAGATGCAGAGACTCTCTTGTATTCAATGTCCAGAAGAGCTGACTCTCAGGTATCACTCAGAGGAAGACAAGGGTCCAGCCCACATGATCTTTAGCCTGCGGTCAATATTATATTGTATATCAAGGGTCTCACGTTCACACACAGAACTGGTTGTGTAGCAAGCAGAGAAGACATCAGCAATTCCTGAGTTTCCTCCTTTTGGGGAATTCCACAGAGGTATTCACCATCCTGAATCCAGAAACGGGACCAAGCTGGGAATGGAAAAAGTTGCAGACCCATACACACCTGGGTGGAAGTCACATGGGGCCTCTGTCTAGGCAGGCACCTGAGAAACAGCCATAACATCTGCCTCAGCACCGTGCATCCTCCACAGGTAGTGCCCGTCTGCAATCTAGATGTGGAGGAGGAAAAGAGTCCATTGACACACTCTGGTTTTCCCTTGGTGTATCTCTATCTGCAGCTCATGTACCCTCATGGGAAGCAGCATGGGAAATCAGCACAGCCATCACCAACCCTGCTCTTTTTCTGCACCAGAAGCGCATCTCCCTCCCTGCCCGAAGGTGTAGACTACTCGTGCCTTTCACCTGCTGAGTGCTGAGCCCAGGACAACCTCTGCCCACATCCCCTTTGGCTCTCCTCAATCCCAGCTGTTCTCATGACTCCAACCCCATCCTTCCGCCATTCCGCTCATTTCTCAAAAATGACAGTCTCACATACCACACGGCTGAGAAGGACAGGAATGCGAGAATAATCACAACAGCCACGGAGCCCAGCCCAACGCCCACCATCTGCTGCAGCATGAATGACGAATCTGCGGAACAAAACCACATGCTGAGCCCACAGCAGGAATCGTGGCCCTCCCAGGAGGCACAGGTGCACCTGTGCTCACTCCATTTTAACCCAGAGCGTGGCCCCATTTACTAAACCATCCCAAGAATGCTCAGAGTGCCTCTGTGTCCCCTGAGTTGGCCTGGAGGGTGTAGGGCCTAAGGAAAATACAGTTCCAAGGGATTTCTGAAGAGGAAATAGAAAACCAGGCCATATTCAAGTTACAAGGGATAAAAAAGCTCATCTTGTTGTGGATACAAATACAGCAGACCGTCTTGCTTGTATTGGTCCTCTCTCAACCAATTATGCCTGAAAGTTTTTATGGGCAGTTTTCGTTTGCATTGAGGAAGAAGTCATTCTGACATCGTTTGGATTTTTGCTCCAAAAATGATAGGTAGGTCCAGTGGTCAAACACAGCAAACAAATCCTCCCTGCTGGATAGAGTCATCTGTCATTTTCCCTGCACACCTACAAGGACAGCACCTCCCTGCTCTGCTCAGCAGGTTGCCATGAGGATAAAGTAAGAAAATTGATGTAAAACCTCTTTGGAGGACGTGTATATGTTCTCTTTGGGGGGTATCATATGTCAACCCCAGGGGGATGCTTTGTTATAAACCAAAAGACACCCACATTTGAGTTGCACATTTGGGCCAAGTGACTGAATCAGAGCATCATGTTCTACACTAAAGGGCTCATTTTCATTTGCAAACAACTTATTTAGCATTTACTATATGCCAAACACTGTTCTAATTACTTCTCCTAACTACCCAGTGAGGACTATAATAATAGTGTATTGCAATAATAGTGCCCAGCGTAATAACAGTACATGGGACACTATTATTATTATTATTCCCATTTTACAGATGAGGAATGGAGGCACGGAGTGGTTCAACAACTTGCCCAAAGTGACCTAGCTAATAAACAACAGAGCCAGATCCAAACCCAAGCTGTCTGGTTCCAGCATCTTTGCTTTTAACCATAACACCATGCTTTCCCAGTGCAGATCTGAATCTACATGGTCTACAGCAGAGAAGGTCATGTTCCCCCTCGTGTAGGCCCTGTCCTTTCCTGCACAGGCTGAGGATGATGGGGTCTCAGACTGTAGCAGTGTAAAAGACCAACTGTGCAATGGTGCCACCAGACATCGAAAAGATCTTGGGGGATGACCCTGCATGCATAGAATTAGAAAGAAAAATACTGAGGCACCTGGGTAGCTCAGTCGGTTAAGCATCTGACTCTTGATTTCGGCTCAGGTCATGATCTCATGGTTTGTGGGACTGAGCCCCACATTGGGCTCTGCGCTGACAGCACAAAGCCTGCTTGGGATTCTCTCTCTCCTTCTCTCTCTGTCCCTCTCCCACTTGCACGCACTCTCTCTCTCTCAAAATAAAAATAAAACTTAAAAAAAGAAAAAGAAAAATGCCATCAAGCCATAGAATAAATGTAAGGAAGCACAACTAAGTCCAAATTTTGCCAAATGATTTGCCATGGTTTTTACTGCCGGAACATCCAAATATTTCATTTTTCTGTACCCTCCTGTTACCAATGCCCCAGGCACATGCTTAGTCTGCCCCTTGGGTCATCCAGCACTGCCTTGGAAGAGTTGAAAACAGCAAAAGCAAAGCTCTGTTAAGTAAGGAGGGGCTTGAGAGGAAAATTAGTAGCCCCTGGACTTGAGACCCTCAAACATAGATGACTCTCTTCCTTGGCAGTGAAAGAGGCACATCTGAGAAGAGAGTATATATATATACTATATATATATACTATATATGCCAGTATATATATATAGTATATATATATACTATATATGCCAGTATATATATATACTATATATGCTACTTAACTTTTTCATTACTTAATTTGTGTGCTACAGTAGCCACTGGACACAATGTGGCTATTTAAATCTACACTAGTTTCCATTAAATTAAAAGTTCAGTTTCTCAGTCATACCATTTCAAGTGCTCAATTTCAAGTACACATTTCAAGTTCCCAGTAGCCACACGTGGCTAGTTGCTACCATATTGGACAGCACAGCTTCAAAATCTTCCCATTGTTGCAGAAAGCTATGTTGATTGGCACCTGCTCAGATCTCTCCAACCAGGCTGGGAGCAGTTGGGTTCTGTTCTCTAATAGGGTAGCTGGCACCAGCAAAAGCAGCCATGGACTACACTTCTTGCTAAAAAGCTCTGCAAAATCCACTACCTCAGAAAGTGTTTTCAGGAGACTTCCTGGAAAAAAAACATGGCTTATGCTGTTTGGCTACCTTTAATATTCAGGGGAAAGAAAAAAAAAATGTCTTGAGGCCTTACAAAAATGTACGAGGCCATACTACAAAATGGAAGGATGTGGTTACACTAGAAATTAGTGGTGAAAGGAAAAAAAAAAAAAAAAACTAGGAGAGTGACTCACATTATTAGTGATAAACAGTGCGGTATCAGCATAGGAATGAATATACTGGAACATAACAGCCTAGAAATAAACCCACGTATACCAAATAAATTTCAGAGCTTAAATACTGAGGTCGGGTTGTCCAAGTCTGTAACTGTGGACTCTGGACAAGTTGCTTAGCCATTCTGTGCCTCAGTTTCCCCACTGAGGGATGATCGAGTAACATGGGAATGATAATAACAGTGCCCACCTCATTGGGTTATTGTGAGAAACAGATGAGGTAAGTCATGTTAGCACTGTGCCTGGCACGCAGTAAGCAACTGGCAAATGTTAGCTATTGTTAATTACTGTTTTGTTACTGTTTCAAATCATTAGGGGAAATGACACATCACTCGTAACTAGTGTTGAGAAAATTGGCTGGCCATTTAGAATAAAAGGATTTTGACCATTTGAGCTTATATTATATATGCCAAAATAAAACCCGGACAGGTTAAAGGCTCAAATTGCAACCTAAAAAAATTAGAACAAAATGTAAGTGAATGCCTACCTAAAATATTTATCTAAAGCAGATGAGAATTTTCTAAGCATTATTTACTAATGCAGAAACCATAATGCTAACTGCTGGGAACACTGTGGCTCTACCACAAAGCCATCTCTTAAAAGATTTTGCCTGGCCTTGACTTCAAGTTATCATCGACTACACTTTGCAAAGCCTATCTTCCTTCTACAAAGTTCCATGTTCTTTGCTCATCTCCAGCCTGCTTTCTCTTCACCATTTCTCAAAGACCACTTGCAGTGGTCCACTGGCTCATGTGAAAACTGTATGAACCTGCATTATAGAATGTGCTTCATCCAGGTCAGGAGACTTTATGTGAAGCAGTTTGCTCTTCTCTTGCTTTGAAATGTCCCCTCACAAACCAACACGACAGAAGCAAAGTAGGAGTGTATGAACCTGACTTTCTCTTGACCATCCACCAGCAGGACATCATTTACCCTAAGCCACATGCCTGCCCAACTCCTCCTTACCCTACACAAAAGTATTGGACAATCATCTTTTTTGTTCTGCATAACATGACTTGGGTTCTGGCTCCAGGCATGGTTCTTGCTGGTATGCATCTCTTGGTCTACTTTGTGCATGTAGTCTGTGAAAATCTGAGTCCATCCAATCCAAAGTGTTCACAGTGTAGCCACACAAGATTTCTTTAGGGACTTCCCGCCGTTAATTCCTCACTGAGAACATTTACAGCTGACCAATTTGTATTACATTTTTTAAAGTTCTGCCATCCTCTGGTTACCCTCCCTTCCACGGTTTCATGCTATAAAATCATGCTTATTTTTCTTCTGAATCACTTGTAGAATATTCTATCAGAAACTGAAGTGAGTGAGTCATGTGTTGTATCACAGATTTGCAGTGACTCAACCTTGACAGAGTAAATCCATTAGGCTAAACTCCACCATTCTCTTCAGCGTGGCTCCCTGAGGAGGTACAGCGTTCAGGAGGAATGACAGGCCTTCTCTGCGCTTATCTTCAACTCTTGCACTAATGCAAATATCACAGGTGCTGAGGAGCAAGTTAGAAAGACCCTGTGCCTACTCTCAGGCTCTGGGACAGCTTGAAAACTGCCTATGGATGTGGACGTTTTTTTCATGAATTTACACAAGCAGGGCCATTTCCTGAAAGCAATAATTCTGTTCTCCAAAAGGTACAAATAATTAGCACCATGACTTCTGTTTGGCATGTGAAATTCCTGTCTGCTATTCTAGGGTCTCCTCACTTGAATTCCCTGCAGAGAAGGAGACGGCGAAGGAGATCAAAGTAGAAGATTAATTTAGAGATAAGTAACACCTGATGAATCAGCAACTTTTTAAAAATTCATTTTCGGGAGCCTGGGTGGCTTGGTCGGTTAAGCATCCAACTTCGGCTCAGGTCATGATCTCACGATCCGTGAGTTCAAGCCCCGCATCGGGCTCTGTGCTGAACACTCAGAGCCTGGAGCCTGTTTCAGATTCTGTGTCTCCCTCTCTCTCTGCCCCTCCCCTGTTCATGCTCTGTCTCTCTCTGTCTCAAAAAATAAATAAACGTTAAAAAAAAATTTTTTTTTAAATAAAAAAAAAATTCATTTTCTACTGCAGCTTCCAAATTACCATAAACTTAGCAGCTGGCCCCCATTCATTAGCTTGCACTTCTGTAGGCCAGAAGCTCAGGCACATTGTGACTGGGTCCTCTGCTCAGCGTCTTCCAAGGCTGAGATCAATGTGTCAGGTGGTCTGCCTTTCCCTCTGGAGCCTCTGGGGAAGAACCTGCTTCCAAATTCCTTGCAGTTGCAGGACTGAGGTCCCCATATTCTTACTGGCTATCAACCATTGGCGGCTCAGCTCCTATGGGCCACCCACATTCCTGCCATGTGGTTCCCTCCATCTTCAAAGACGGCAGGAGAAACCCTTATGTCAGATCCATCTCTCCCTTTGAATCTCCAATCTCCCGTTTCTGACCCCTAGATCCAGACTGAAAGGGCTCATGTGAAGGTCAGGTCCATCTGGATAATCTATTTGGGATCTTAATTACATCTTCAAATCCTTTCACGGCAACACTGAGAATAGCCTTTGAATGAGTAAATGAGAGAAGGTGGGTGTCCAGCAGTGGCCACATTATAATTCTGCCTACCACAATTATGCAGGTTTAAAATATGCATGCGTGTGTGTGTGTGTGTGTGTGTGTGTGTATACGTACATGTGTGTAGTGTATACAAACATAAACATACACACTAGGATTAGATCTTAAGGTAACTCTTCCCTGGCTTATTTAAGTATTGCACTTCCTATGCTTCATTTTTCATCAGACTATGTGGCTGGCTCACCAGTAATCATCCAACCCAATGGGTTCCAGGCACTGCTCCACTCTTCAAACGTGTTCCCTCAGGGTATGAAATCTAGTATGAAAGGACAAGTGCACCAGTTTCTCTAAAGTATGGCAGAATGGCTAAGGAGAGGGAGAGGAAGAGGGAAGGAGGAAGGAGGAAGGGAGAGAGAGAGAGGGCGTTCCTGCCTGTTGAGTAAATTTTAAGAAGCTTCAGGGAGGAGACAGCATTTCATTTTTTTTTTTTAACTTTTTTTTTTTTTTTATTTTTTATTTTTGAGACAGAGACAGAGCATGAACGGGGGAAGGGCAGAGAGAGAGGGAGACACAGAATCGGAAGCAGGCTCCAGGCTCCGAGCCATCAGCCCAGAGCCCGACGCGGGGCTCGAACTCATGGACCGCAAGATCGTGACCTGAGCTGAAGTCGGCCGCTCAACCGACTGAGCCACCCAGGCACCCCAACAACATTTGATTTTAATCTTGATGAATAGGTGGGATTGTAACAAACTCGTGAGCAGAGATTACAGGAAGGTTATAGGGCAATCCGGGTGGAAATAAGCAAGTAACCGTATGAGCAAAGACACTGAGGAAAATAAGCAAGGGCCGTAACCAGAGAAGAGCTAGCACATCATTTTGAATGGAGAAGGAGAGATGCAACTGGAAGGGCATGCTGGTGTCCAAGTGAGGCCTTAGAAACCAGTCTAAAATGTAATGGAGAACCATGGAAGAACCATCAGGGGAAATAGGAAAATCAGAGCCACAGTTTGGACAGATGAGTCAGGCATGTAGGCTGGAGTGAAGAAGGAAACCCTGGGGTGCCTGGGTGTCTCAATCAGTTAAGTGTCCGACTTCGGCTCAGGTCATGATCTCATGGTCTGGAAGTTCAAGACCTGCTTCGGGCTCTGTGCTGACAGCTCAGAGCCTAGAGCCTGCTTCGGATTCTGTGTCTCCTTCTCTCTCTGCTCCTCCCCGACTCACTCTCTCTCACTCTCTCTCTCTCTCTCTCTCTCTCAAAAATAAACATTTAAAAAAAAATTTTTTTTAAAAAGGAAACTATGAACACCATGATGGAAGAGGAGAAAGGAGGCTTTGCCCACTCTCTGTGCTACAGATAATAAAGGCCTATGCACAAGGGGACGAATCCAGAAATGAGACCAGCACACCCTAGGCGTAAAATGTGGCTGAAAGGGAAAGGGTCACTAATGACTCAGGGGTTTCATGCCTATGACTGAAGAGTGTTCTGTGATTACAGTGTGTGATCATCTCCCATATATCAAATGACTTTGCTTTGTGACTCAGGAAATCACAGACTCAGTACTTTGTGGCTGGAAGGGATCAGAAAGATTGTGGTAAGAGGCAGCTGAGAACCTGCCAAGTTAAATATAATTGCAAAGGCCCTCAGCTGATTAGTAGCAAGGCTCAAGCAAGGAAGCCCAGGCCTCCCCATTTCCCATCAAACCAACTGCTGGTTCCCTGGTAATCACAAAGCCCTTTTAGGAGCAATCTGCGTCAGGTAAGTAGCATAATTTGTCACTGGGCAAAGGCAAGAACGGGGCCGTTGCTCGGCAAATGAACTGGAACAAGTTCAGGACTAATCTGGATCCTGCAAATTATTTTGTGAGATGGCAGTCTCCAACATTTTTGCAAAAGGGGACTGCCAAAGGTGTGTGCACAGTACAGGTAACGTTTGTACATAGATATACAGAGTAGAATTGCCTTCAGAATTTCAACATTACACTGGGTTTTCTATTATCTCCAGAGCCTCCCAGTAGTTTGATTTCAAAGGTTTGAACCCTCTTTCAACACTGGTTTTTAAGTTGAGAGGGGGTAAAAAGGTACCACCAAAAGTCACGTAGACATTTCCAAAGCAAAATCCTCCCTGTTAAGTTAATCACAGTAGAATGACTGTAGCCAGCTCTTTGGCCATTTCTTCCACCCAGTTTGAGTTTGCTAATCATACCAAACAGCTGCTGAAAGCCGTGGATTCTGGAAGCTATTTCTATGTCCAGGAGGCCTGCACATCTCCATTCTTCTGATAAAAGCACGTTTTTTCCTTGTGGGAACTCTATTCCCACCCTTATAGCCTTAGGGAATGGATTGGCTGCAAAATGTCCAAATGTTGAAATACGTGGCTATTTCTTGTGGCTTTCATTTAAATTCCATGACAGGGGTGGGAATGCAAGCTGGTGCAGCCACTCTGGAAAACACTATGGAGGTTCCTCAAAAAACTAAAAACAGAACTACCCTACGACCCAGCAATTGCACTACTAGGTATTTATCCAAGGGATACAGGTATGCTGTTTCGAAGGGACACATGCACCCCAATGTTTATAGCAGCGCTATCAACAATAGCCAAAGTATGGAAAGAGCCCAAATGTCCATCGATGGATGAATGGATAAAGAAGATGTGGTATATATATATATACAGTGGAGTATTACTTGGCAATCAAAAAGAATGAAATCTTGCCATTTGCAACTACGTGGATGGAACTGGAGGGTATTATGCAAAGTGAAATTAGTCAGTCAGAGAAAGACAAAAATCATATGACTTCACTCATATGAGGACTTTAAGAGACAAAACAGATGAACATAAGGGAAGGGAAACAAAAATAACAAAAATAACAAAAACAGGGAGGGGGACAAAGCATAAGAGACTCATAAATATGGGGAACAAACTGAGGGTTGCTGGAGGGGTTGTGGGAGGGGGCATGGGCTAAATGGGTAAGGGGCATTAAGGAATCTACTCTTGAAATCATTGTTGCACTATACACTAATTTGGATGTAAATTTAAAAAATAAAATAAAAAAATAATTCCAAGACAGGGAGCTTAGCCCATCTACACACAGAAGTGTAACAACACACATCTTTGTTAAGAAAGACCCTCACTAATTATGCTAAGTGAGATAAGTCAGACATAGAAAGACAAATATTATACGATCATATTTATATGTGAAATCTAAAAAGGGAGAACTCATAGAAATAGAGAGTAGAATGGTAGTTGCCAGGGTCAGGGGGGTGGGGAGAAATGGGGTGATGTTGGCCAGAGTACAAACTTCCAGTTATAAAATGACTAAGTACTAGGGATCTAATGTACAACATGGCAACTATAATTAACAATACTGTATTAAATACTTGAAAGTTGCCGAGAGAGTAGATCTTAAATGTTCACACATAACACAAATATTCATGGTAATCATGTGAGCTGATGGAGGTGTTAACTAACCTCATTGTGGTAATCATTTTGCAATATAGATCAAGTCACCACCTCAAATTCAATGTTATATGTAAATTATATCTCAAGAGAGTAGAGGGGGGTGGGGCACAAAGACCCTCGCTGCCTGGCAACCACAATCCAATGGTCTGGTAATGCGCCTTGCCCAGTAGAAAAGCCATGTCCTCTGCTCTTTTTGAAGTTGGTGTCAGTAGAGATTAAAAAGATGGGAAATAAGATTAGAAGACAAGCAGACAAATGAAGGAAGTCTAATTCTCCAGGTCCCTTCCCATCATTTCCTGCTAAGCACCCTCTACTGACAAGGTAACAAATCCCCCATTGTGAAGTGCCCCGAGCTGGAGTCCTCCTGGAAGCAGAGTTCTGCAGGCACTTCCTTACCACCCCAGCCTATTGTTTTATGCTGCTCTGAGGTAACAGACAGGATGCAAGGGGTTAAACTGATACTCCAAGCTAAGAGCAAAATTCCTCAGGGTGTTGCTAGGACTCATAAACCGCAAAGAAAAAAGGTCCAGATACAAAGGTCATAAACTTGACAGGATTTCTGGTATTAAGCAACAAACTAATGGAATTCCTAGGAATCAAATCCACTGGCTGGCTGCCTGTTGGTTTAAAGAAATGTACTGCCAGGGAAATCCCAAGTCTGGCAACCAAGGAGCTGTGATTGCTCAAGCCCTGAGGCAGTTCTCCCACCTGGACAACTGCCCGTGGGAGGAAGAAGGTTTAAGCTACACAGCACCCAGCTGCTACATATCTTGTGTCTGTACAGCTCTGGAGGAAAGGGACAAGGGTACTCACTCTCCCATCGGGCAGACCCAGAAAAAGACTGAGGCAGCCCATCTAACCGACCAGGCGGCTCACTCTGCTGCCAGGGCAGGGGATGCCAGTTTTTCCCATCCAGCAGGATGTGGTCGCTGTTATGGGCGCCCTGACCACTGCACAGCCTTTTATCTTTTCCTCCTTTCTAAATGAAAGTGCTTATTGCGCTTATTCAGTTTCCCCTTTCACATTATAAACTGCGGTTTGAGGATGCTTACATTGGGCATTTAGTCATAGATTGCTAACAGATCGTGAGAGGTCCCCCTGGATTTGATCAAGAGGGATGGACCATCCTCAGGAATCCTGGTCTTGGAGCTGGATACAGTAACAGACCCACACACAGTTGTCGTCCAATAGAGTTCTACTTGTGGTTGTATAGAGGATAATTCTTCTATCGTGGAGGGGGTTTTTCTTAAAAGTATACATATAAGTGTGTGCGCATGCGAAGCAGCTAAATGGCTCAAAGCAGTGGACTGTTTTGCTCTTTGTATTGGTCTGTCAACATGTTTCCGCGTGCCTCTTTTCCTGATGGGGATCGCATCCACCTCTCAGTGCAATCCGAGTGTCGCTGTCCATGTCAATCACACTGATCTGCCCCCAACCAGCCACATGAATAAGCCCAAAATCCAAGGTAGGCTGTTCATAGTACATAGTACTCTAGGAGGTGGTACCAGTCATCCCACGGACAGGCACCTAATCTAGGAGAAAGGGTTCTTCCCCTGAATTGAAAAACTTTCTGTTCCCACTGGAGTTGCTAAACTGGGCAGCTGGTGCCCATCCCTCTCCATCGCATGGCTTATTGTAGAAGAAAATGAAGCCAACCCATCCTTAGAAACAGAAAGCAGAGGGGTGCCTGGGTGGCTCAGTCAGTTAAGCGTCCAACTTTGGCTCAGGTCATGATCTCACAGTTCATGAGTTTGAGCCCCGCGTGGAACTCTGTGCTGACAGCTCAGAGCCTGAAGCCTACTTTAGATTCTATGTCTCCTTCTCTCTCTGCCCCTCCCTTGCTTGTGCTCTGTCTCTCAAAAATGAATAAATGTTAAAAAAAAAAAAAAAAAAGAAGAAAGAAAGAAAAGAAACAGCAGAGACAGAGGCAGAGTGTGCCACTCCTGGTTTCAAGTCCCAAGTGTCAGTTTCTGGAGTCCTGGTGCCCCTGTGGGTTTAGGTCCATAAGCTCCCCACCCCCATCCTTTTCAGCTATGGCTTTTTGCTTAAACTAGTATGAGATGGGTTTCTGTCACCTTTAACAATTTAAAAAGAAATCTCATTAACATAACTCGATGCTGCAGGCTGGAGGGGAGAAATAAGGACAGGATGCTTAAGCAGAAAATGGTTTTACCTTTCACGTGAGCCCAAACTGCACAGGAGCATCTTCTCACCTATAAAGGAAAACACAGCAACACGTTTAACTAGGCAGCACATGACATCAGTTTAAATAATACATTTTAGCCCAGAAAATTTAATGTTCTATTTCTCTTAATTTGGATGAAAATATCTTTAAGGCCTCTTCTAGCTCTAACATAGTATACTTTAGCCATGTGACTACTAAGTATTCGAGGGACTGGCATAGGTAGCAGGGACAGAAGTGACCCTGGGGATCAATTCTATAGCTTCTCAAAAGATCTCACAAAGCACACACTATGGGTAAAGGACAGAAATGGCAATGAGTTTCATTCCCCTGGCCAGCTCTCAGCAACTGGCATTGACTGCCTGTGAACTCTGTTGAGAAAGATTCCAAGGTCACATCCAGTTCAGCAAGATAGTGATGCATGTGATAGGCTAGGCTATGAGAAGCCTTGGCATATAATAATACTTCACCTCTCTAGAGAATACTTACCCGGCTGCCTCAGTTACCCAAACAGTAGCCAAGGGCCAGAAAGAGAACAAAATAACAACAACAACAATAGTAATAACATATGAAAGCTCATCCATGGTAGAGGAGACCCACAAACTCATTGGAATGAAATACCTTCTCTTCTCCCCCAGTTATTATGTGCATATTTGTCTGTTAGGAATGGCTGGGATTACTCTGCAAAACATTCCCCAGAGGAAACTAAATAGCAGGGGTTAGAGAAGGATCCCTCTAAGTTCAAAAGGAAATTCTCTTTCAAGTGACAACCTTGGGCAATCTGGTTTTCTTAAAAATTGAAAAAATATATTTACACTGACAAATTCTGGGGAAAGCTCAAAATGGCCATAAGCTTTTGAATGTGACTAATTTTGCCTTGATGCTAAGTGCAACTAGTGGAAAATAATATCCAATAATAACCAGTGAAAGGGATCTAACCTTAATAACCAGTAAGGCATGTACTTAGGAATGGAGTATATTAAAGGAGAGAAATTGGTGGGGCCAGGTGAAGAAGGGAGCTCATTAAAACAGAGTGTCATGACCAGATTTACACTTTACAAAACTCATTCTGGCAGTTACATGGATCAAGGAGACAGAATAAGAGACAGGAAGATGAGTTAGAAAATTTGATGTTCAGGCAAGAGATGTCAAAGGCTAAACAGTGTTAATGAGGAAGGAGAGAAAAGGATGATTTTACACAGCATTACGGTGATAGAATAGACAGGATTTGATGATGTACTAGACAAGAAGATAAGGAGGCAGGAGGCAAGAATTATTCATGCATTTCTATCTTAGCAACTGGGTGCATGGTGGTGCTAGTTACTGGGACAGATACACAGAGAACTGGGAGAACTGGAAAACACTTCCTGGTTTCAAATTTTACTCCAAAGGTATAGTAATCAAAACTGTGTGGTGCTGGCATAAAGACAGACACATAGATCAATACAGAATAGACAGCCCAAAAAGAAGCTCTTGCATACATATCAAATAATTTTCAACAAGGGTGGCCAAGAACATTCAATGGGTAAAGGAAATCTTTTTGACAAATGGTGCCAAAGAAGATATACAGATCTTTTTAACAATTGGATTTAGCAATGATTTCTTGGATGTAACACCAAAGGCATGGGCAACAAAAGAAAAAATAGACAAACTTGACTTCATCAAAATTAAGATCTTTTGAGGATGTGGAGAAAAAAGCACACTCATGCACTGTTAGCAGGATGCAAACTGGCGTGGCCACTGTGGAAAACTGTACGGAGGGCCCTCAAAAAATTAAAAATAGAACTACCGTATGATCCAGTAATGCCACTATTGGGTATTTACCCAAAGCATATGAAAACTGAATTGAAAAAAATACATGCACCCCTATGTTTATTGCAGCACTATATACAATAAGCAAGATATGGAAGCAATTCAAGTGTCCATCAATAGATGAATGGATAAAGATGTGTGTGTGGGGGTGTGTGTGTGTGTGTGTGTGGTGCTCAGCCATAAAAAAGAATGACAACTTGCCATTTGCAACAATATAAAGGGATCTAGAGAGTATAATGCTAAGTGAAATGAGGCAGAGAAGAGACAAAGAGGAAAAAAAACTTCTAAATACAGAGAACAAACTGGTTGATGCCCAAGGGTTGGTGGGTGGGTGAAATAAATGGGCGAATAAATGAAATACATAAATGAAATACTGAGTTCACTTATCATGATGAGCACTGAATAATGCACTGAATTGTTGAATCACTATATTGTACGCTTGAAATGTAACACTGTATATTAATTATACTGGAATAAAAAAAAGAAGCTTGTTGAAATGTAACACTGTATATTAATTATACTGGAATAAAAAAAAGAAGCTTGTAACATTAAGAACTTTTCTGCATCAAAGCGCACTTACGACAGAGTAAAAAGGCCATCAATGGAATGGTAGAAAATATTTGCACATTGCAAATCTCATAAAGGATTAATATCCAGAATATATAGAGAACTCCTAAAACCCAACAACAAAGAAATAAATAACCTTTTTCAAAAATGGGTAAAGGGAGGCATATGGGTGACGCAGTTGGTTGAGCATCCAAGTTTGGCTCAGGTCATGATCTCATGGTTCAGTTTGTGGGTTCGAACCCTGAGTTGGGCTCTCTGCTGTCAGCACAGAGCCCACTTTTGATCCTTTGTCCCCCTCTCTCTCTGCCCCTCTCCTGCTCATACACGTGTGTGCATGTGTGCCCTCTCAAAAAGTAAACATTAAAAAAAATGGGCAAATGACTTGAATAACCATTTCCCCAAAGAAGATATAAAAGTTGTCAAAAGCATTTTGAAAAGACGCTCAACATCGCTAATCGTTAGAAAAACAGAAGCCCAAACTACAATGAGACACCACCCCACATCCATTAGGAGGGCCATTATCAAAACAGAAAACAGCAGTTCTTGGGGAGGATGTAGAGAAAATGGAATAATTGTGTACTGTCGGTGAGAATGTAATATGGTGCCATTGCTGTGTGGCAGTTCTTCAAAAAAATACAAAGATAATTACCATATGACCCAACGATTCCAACTCTGGGTCAATGCCGAAAAAATGGAGAGCAAGGACTCAAAGGAGATATTTGTACAGCATGTTCATAGCAGCCTTATTCAAAATAGCTCAAAGATGGAAGCAACCCAAGCATCTATCCACAGATGAATGGCTAAAATGTGGTGCATACATACAGTAGAATGTTAAAAAGGGAGGATGGGGTGCCTGGGTGGTTCAGTCGGTTGAGAGTCCGACTTCAGCTCAGGTCATGATCCCACGGTGGTGAGATCTGGTTCCCACTGGGCATGGAGCCTGCTTGAGATTCTCTCTCCCTCTGCCCTCTTCCCCACTCATGCTCATGCATGTGCACTCTCTCAAATTAAAAAAAAAAATTGGGGCGCAGTCAGTTAAGCATCCGACTTCAGCTCAGGTCATGATCTCACCGTTTGTGAGTTCGAGCCCCACATCAGACTCTGTGTTGACAGCTCACAGCCTGGAGCCTTCTTCAGATTCTGTGTCTCCCTCTCTCTCTGCCCCTCCCCTGCTCACACTTTGTCTCTCTCTCTCAAAACTAAACCTTAAAATATTTTTTTCTAATTAAAAAAATAGAGTGTGTCTTGGTCGTAAGTATGTGATGAACCTTATAGTCCAGGTAGCTCAGATTCATTAGTCAAGAGATGTTTCTATTGAGGTGCCTGGGTAGCTCAGTTGGTTGAACAGACAGCTTCAGCTCAGGGCATAATCTCACTGTTAGTGGGTTTGAGCCCCACATTGGGCTTTGCACTGACAGCAAGGAGCCTGCTATGGATTCTCTCTCTCTTTCTCTCTCTCTCTCTGCACCCTTCCTCCACTCACACTTTCTCTCTCAAAATTAAACATTAAAAACCTTTTTAAAAAGGAGGTGTTTCTAATAATATTAATACAATGTTTTTCTAATTTCCATCACCAATCTATGTGAATTTATCCCACTCTTCGAGTTCTCCTGGGACAACCCATCACAATGGCTCTTCCAGGAGAACTTCTACCCCCGCCCACTGATCCAGAGCCTGCTTTCTGCCTATCCAACTCACTAGATTTATTCATTATACAATGACTACATAGTTCTAGGTCTCATGAAAGAACCACCAGTGGAATAACATAGTCTTTCTAAGGATGAGGAGAGGTGGGTATGGCCGAGGAAGCAATGGAAGGAGAAAATAGGGCAGTGCTGACGTTAATCTGCCTCTCCTTCCTGCTTCCAAGACAGAGTGAGGGGAGGCGGCAGCTTGGCAGGAGTACAAGGAAGTGACAGGGAAATCTAGATGTTCCTTTCTAACTAAGGCTTCAGCAGTGCAGTAGGATGAGGGCATTCCTGCAGCTTAAGAGGAAGAACCAAAACTAGGTCAGTCCAAGCATAAATCCAGCCAGGTCCTGCAGGAAATTCAGAACATCAACCTCCTTAAAGGTTTCACCTGCCCGTCATTTATAAAGGCCAAGTAGTCAACACATTTTTATGGTTATTACATGCAGTGTCCATCTCAAATACCAGGAAAACAAATGTCCAAACATTTAACTTTCACATGAAAAAGAAAACAGAGAAGTCACAAGAGTTTTTAAAGAAGTATATACCTCATTCCATTCACTTGTGATTCGTAATATAATCCAGTAATCATTCCCTTTTCTCAAAGGTGCATTATAGTATTTCCCATAGTACAGCCTGTCCCCAATAGATATCTCCATGGCATCATCTGGAACATCTTCGGCCAGTAGTTCCGCAGCCACATATCCACTGGTATCAGAGGTGTTGCTAAAGAATGAGGTAGCCCCTTCAGAATCACAAAAAAAAGTGCTTTGGAGGGCCAGGGGAAGCACCAACACCTGGTAGGAACTGGAAATAAAAAGAAAATGTCTATCAGACCCTTGCTTCATTCATTTATTTATTCATATTTATTGAGCACCTGCTATGAGAGAAACACTTCTCTAGGCACTAGAGGCATATACAAAACTGCACAAGAAAAAGTCCTTGCCCACAGCGGATCGACAGTCTGATGGCTCCAACAGGTAGGGCACTTCAGTTTGAACCTGTACTGCTAACGCCACATGACATGGGGTGAGGGATCTCAAGTTCTCGCTGAGGATGGACGCCAAGTACATCCTCTAGAGCTGGGAGAAGTTGTTACAAGTATGGCCGCCCTGAGCGTGCATGCCATAAAGCCGATCTAATCAATGCTCTCCACGTGGGCAAATAAAGCCCAGCTGGGCCAAGGGTTCAGCAGTCACATGGAGGCTGGCCGCCTACAAGAGTTAATGGGCTAAGTCTGCAAAACGGCTCTAATCACATGGCAACCTAAAACGGAACTCATGTGATCTGCATTCCCTCCGGTTCACAGACTGATACCAAAGTTCATGTGAAATAAATGAGAAGGAAGGAGTGCAAAGTCACCATGAGTTAGTCTAGCCTGACAATATCCTGAAATAGCCTGAAAGGGACAATGTCATATGTGCATTATGGAACTGTTCCCTAGGTGTGGACAAAGAGGCACACCAGCAATCTACTCTCCTTTTGTGTGTGTTTATTATGGTTTATCCCACCAAATTCAAAACCTGTCGGTGAAAGGAGGTGTCAGCATAAAAACGCACTGAGAATGAATCACGACTTCTTTTTTGTTCCCATCTCTTCAGTCCTTATCTCCTGCCTCTAGTATAGCACGTGTCTGAACACCTGCTTTCCCGGTCAGGGTTAAGAGCAGGGATTTAAATGACTGACACTTATATCCTTGCAAATCCTTACACAGTTCTTTGGCTGTGACTGACTCCCCACTAACATTTCTTGAGTTGAAATTTCAGTAAAGAGGAAAAATATGCATCAGTACCAAATATGATTGGGGTCATTTCCAAACCATTAGGCCACATGATCTATTTTACCAATAAATATACACTACCTGCTCCACATTCCTAAACGCCCTACCTCTTCCTTCCTAAAAGTCCATGGGTCACTACGTTAAGAAAAGGGAGCCCCCCACCATAGTAGGTGTTGGACTTGGAAAATCTCCACCCAAAAACCCTAGGGGTCCCAGAGTCCTGATTTCCACAAAGTCTGGGCTCACTTTCCAGCAAAGGGCTTTCTCCAAAAGGTACAAAGTAAAGCCTGCAGGGCAGTGAGCTATCATCACCACCACTGTAAACATTTACTAAGAATCCACTCCCTACAAGGGAACACGTGTAACAACACAGTTTCCTGGAGACCTGAAGACATTCCTATGAATCGTGGCTGCAGGTAAGAAAGTAAATAGTGCAGCAGCTCCATGCTGCCCACAAGCTCCTCTTCAAATCCACCTTGTCTTTCCATGTAGATAGTGGTGTTCAAGTGCAAGTTCAAGGCATACCTTTGGTTCTGGACATTGCCCATTAGAGGCACCAGTCATAGGACATAAAGCAGTCTTCCCCAGTTAGCATGATCATAATCAGCTGAGTTGCTTGATAATTATACAAATTTCCAGCCCCTGTCCCAGACCTACTGAATCGAAATCTCCAAGAGTCAAGTGCGAGAATTTGCACTGCTGATAAAGCACCCCTAGGTGATTTCTAGAAGTTGGCAAGTGTGGGAGACACTAGCATTAAGAGAACCCGGGAACAGGCTGTATCATCTGTCCAAGATCACCAAGCTAAGGAGGCAGCCATGGTCCCAGAGCCCAGCTCCACCAAGTGCCCCAAGCCACTGCCCTACCCCCAATGATGCACAAAGCAGACTCAGGCCTGTCTCACACACTGGCAAAGCTGCTGCCCCAGCTCAAACCAGGTACTCAGGGAGAGGAAATCACCCCACTTGCCTTCTGGTAATTAACCCTGATGACGTTAGGGAAGCAGTTGTGGCTGTTTGGAACATGACTGTTCTGGAAAGACTTCTCCCCTCTTTCTCACCGCCACCCCCCCCCCCCCTTGAATGACTCACAGATCTCCACTTCCTGTTTTGGAGGCACTGGAGAGCACATTAGCCACAAAGATAGACTGTCATTTGGCTTTTCTTTTTGCCTTACGTAACTATTTGGCCTACATATCACATTTACTCTTGCAAGTTCTCTCAGACAGTGATATCATAACTTCTGTTCTCCTTATAGCAACAGAATTGCAGTGCCTTCCAGTAACTTGTCAGAAACAGAACAATGTGGGCAATAGCCATCCCAGGAAAGACCTTTAAGAATTTGCTGCACTTCAACTAATGGAAAGACAGGAAAAGCCTAAGTTTCATTATATATGGACACACAGATTGGGACACCTTGGTGGCTCAGTCAGTTAAGCAACCAACTCTTGATCTTGGTTCAGGTCATGATCTCACAGTTTGTGGGTTTGAGCCCTACATCAGGCTCTGCACTGGCCGTGCAGAGCCTGCTTGGGATTCTCTGTCTCCCTCTCTCTCTGCCCCTCTCCCAGTCACGCTCACTCTCTCTCTCAAAATAAATTAATAAACATTTTTTAAAAATAAAGATAAATGGGGGCACCTGGGTGGCTCAGTCAGTTAAGCGTCCGACTTCGGCTCAGGTCATGATCTCACGATCTGTGAGTTCAAGCCCCGCATCGGGCTCCATACTGACAATACAGAGCCTGCTTGAGATTCTCTCTTTCCCTCTCTCTCGCTCTCTGCCCCTCCCATGCACTCACTCTCTCTCTCAAAATAAAACAAACTTAAAAAAAAAAAAAAAGTTTAAAACAATAAACGAATATGAGGCCCTGCCTATACTGCCCCAATAATTTGAGCACAACACCTAAAGAGAGAGCTCCTCAATTAAACCAAAGTTTCCAAAACTCTCTATGAGGATCCCTGGACAACCATGGAGAAGGGGGCACTGCTCACCTGATCGGTCCATTTTTCTCCTTGGCTTTCCTCAGTCTCAGACGTGGTAGAGGCCTTCCATGCACTGTGACAAAGTCTACTTCTGGAAGGGGAGGCTCTGAAAACAAGTCAAAAAGAGGAAAAGGGTGTGATCAGGACAAATGGAAGCATGACCAAAGTGGTCCTAATGGGGGCCATCAAAAGGAAAGTTCAAATGTAAGGACTGATGAGCATTTTCTGACATATGCTATAACACGAATGAATCTTGAAAACATGACACTAAATGAAATAAGCCAGACTTAGAAAGACATTGTATGATCCCTCCTACATGCAATATCTAGAACAGACAAATTCATAGAAGCAGAAGTAGATTGGAAGTTGCTAAGGACTGAGGGGTGGGTAGGCAAGGGGGAGTTAATTGTGTAATGATCAACAGAATTTCTGTCTGGGATGATGAAAAGATTGTAGAAATAGATAGTGGTGATGATTTACAACATCATGAATGTACTTAATTCTGTGCCAGAAAACGGTTACAATGGTACATTTTATGTTATATATTTTACCACAGTAAAGTTTAAAAAAAAAAAATAAGCAATTCCCCAGTGCTGACAGGGTGGATACAGTGGGCCTTACAGTTAACTTGGTGGACAGGTTCCAGATATGCTGGGGAAAACCAGCATATCAGACTTCTAGATCCTTCCCAATCACAGACCATTCTGTCCTTCTTTTGTTCTCTCCAGCAACCAGGTTTCCCAAATAGACTTTCCACTGGGAGGGGACTATGTTGGCTGACACCAGTGTTCTAGTATCTAACTGATAGCTACATTCACAGTATGAAGGCACCGGCCGCCATTGTGCCTTGTGGGTAACACAGCTGAGATGCACTGGGCACTAACTAAATGTACTAGCTGTTTTCTGCACAGGCCTCATCTCATATGATCTTCTCAACACTGCTATCAAGTGGATGAGATTTATAGAGGGAGAAAGGAAGAAAGACAAAGAATAAAATATGAATGCCCCCCCTCCCAACCCTGGCCTAGAACTCTGTTACAGTGAAAGTGAGGAGTAGGAGGCCAAAATAAACACTCAAGACTCTATTTACCCAATTAGAAAATAGACTTGGGGTAGAAATTTCCAATCCAAATTATAATAAAAACTTAGACCTTCCTAGATAGATTTTAAAGCACTATCATGAGGGGCACCTGGATGGTTCAGTCAGTTAAGCCTCCGACTTTGGCTCAGGTCATGATCTCACAGTTCATGAGTTCAAGACATTGGGTTCTGCGCTGACATCTTGAAGCCTGGAGCCTGCTTCAGATTCTGTGTCTCCCTCTCTCTCTGCCCCTCCCCTGCTTGCACTCTGTCTCTCTCTCTTTCTCTTAAAAATAAACTTAAAAAAATAAAATAAAATATGATAGTTGCCAGAGGGAAGGGGATTTGGGGGGTAGACAAAATAAGAGAAAGGGATTAAGAGGTACAATATTCTAGTTATAAAATAAATAAGACATGGGGATGTAATGTACAGCATAAAGAATACAGTCAATAATATTGTAGCAACTCTGTATGGTGACAGATGGTGACTGGATTTATTGTGGTGACCATTTCATAATGTATATAAATATCAAATTATTATGTTGTATACCTGAAACTAATATAACTTGTATGCCAATCATTCCCCAATTAAAAAAAGCTCTGGGGCGCCTGGGTGGCTCAGTCGGTTGAGCGTCCGACTTCGGCTCAGGTCACGATCTCATGGTCCGTGAGTTCCAGCCCCGCGTCGGGCTCTGTGCTGATGGCTCAGAGCCTGCAGCCTGTTTCAGATTCTGTGTCTCCCTCTCTCTCTGACCCTCCCCCGTTCATGCTCTGTCTCTCTCTGTCTCAAAAATAAACGTTAAAAAAATTTTTAAAAATTTAAAAAATTTAAAAAATTTAAAAAAAAGCTCTAACAGGGCGCCTGGGTGGCTTGGTCGGTTAAGTGTCCGACTTCGGCTCAGGTCATGATCTCACAGTCCGTGAGTTCGAGCCCCGCGTCGGGCTCTGTGCTGACAGCTCAGAGCCTGGAGCCTGTTTCAGATTCTGTGTCTCCCTCTCTCTCTGCCCCTCCCCTGTTCATGCTCTGTCTCTCTCTGTCTCAAAAATAAATAAACGTTAAAAAAAAAAAAATTTAAAAAAAAAAAAAGCTCTAACAAATATGTCATTTATACATCATCAATCAACACCTTTATTAGCTACCTTTATACATCACATACCATGGGAGGCTGGAAGAAACAGCCATGGAAGACACAGTTTCTGCTCTCCAGGAGTTCAGACTCTAATAGTGGAGACGGTTTCAGAAACATGCAGTGCTCAGAACCATGAGAAAGTTATACACAGGGTGTTGTAGGAGGTGCAGAGGAAGGACACCTGAACAAGGGCAGGGGGCGCCGAGACCACAGAATGCAGAAATACATGTATACAGGGGCAGGAGGTGGGAGAGAGGGCAGAGACAGAACTGCAGCCCCACCAGTAGTTCAGCGTAGCTGAAAGGCTGAGCCCCGGTCTGGTAGGCAACAAATGGGAGGTGTGGATAGAGGTCAGATCTGATGTCCTGGCAATAGAATGAAGTCATTTACAGATTTCTTAGCAGATGTGTATTTTAGAAAGACAATTTAGGGGCAGCTGAGTGCCTCAGATGGTTAAGCATCCAACTCCTGACTTCACCTCAGGTCATGATCTCAGAGTTGTGAGATCAAGCCCCGAGTCAGGCTCTGAGCTGAAGGTGGAGCCTACTTGGGATTCTCTCTCTCCCTCTGCCCCTCCCCTGCTCATGGTCTGTCTGTCTCTCCCCCAAAATAAATAAATTAATTAATTAATTAAAAAAAAGAAATATTAGGGCACCTAGGTAGCTCAGTCAGTTAAACATCTGACTCTTGGTTTCAGCTCTGGTCATATCTCATGGGTTTCCTGAGTTCAAGCCCTCGTGTTGGGCTCCACACTGACAGTGCAGAGCCTGCTTGGGATTCTCTGTCTCCCTCTCTCTCTTCCCCTCCCCACTTGTACTGTCTCTATCTCAAAGCAAGTAAACGTTAAAAAAAAATTAAAAAAAAAAAAAAAAAAAAAAAGAAATACAATGTAGACAGCTGGTTGAAGGAGGAATTGAAAAAGAACCGAAGTACCAGTTGTCCAAAACCTTGTTAAGATGTGCCTGAGGTCTGAAGCAAGTGACAGCACTGAGAATGGAGAAGAGGGGGCAGGTGGAAGAGACACTCAGGGAGAGAGAGAACAGAACGTGGTGGAAGATAAGGAAGAGGGAAGAATCTGGGCTTTGGTTTTGACAACTGAGTCAGCAGTGATGTCATGCAAGGTCTGGAAGAGAAGTTCAGAAGCAGCTCGCTGACATGCTTGTGGAATTGTCCAGCCAGCAGTTAGAATGCAGGTCCAGACAGGAGCAAACCGTGGTGGTGCTTCAGAATCAGCCGTCGGTAGCTCCCCGGGGTGATGGGGTAAATGCACCTCAGCACCGACCACTAGGATCCCCAGGCATCTGATACCAACTGGAAGAGTGAGAGCCCCAGTAACTTTTATTAAACAGTGCCAAATCTAGAATTCCTTCCAAAGTCACCTAGATATGGCCACATAAATTACATTTCCATAAGCTTGTGGGATTGCTAGGGACCCTGGAAGGTGACCTGGAACAGCCCCTGCTTACACAGTCAGGGTCTCACAGGCCTTGGAGGTCTACACCGTTTCCAAGAGGTGTGTGTTCCAAAGAGATTCTGAAACTCACGCCCCTGAGGAAGACGACTGCCAGGTTCCTACAGCCGCGATGGGGAGAGGAGGCTGAGGTTTGAAAAGCCTTGGCCAGGTCCTCCAGGGTAATGTGCCCCTTCCAGTCTGAGAATTTCTGCCCTCAGCCCTTCACGCTAACATTGAAATGCCCTTTCATTTGTGATGTCCTGTTGTCACAGTAAAGCAAGTGCTTTTTATCACACATTTCCTGTTTTCAGCCCAGAGGGGGATGAACTGTTCACTCTCTGTGTGAGAACCTTCCTCGGGCTCTTTTAAATTTTTCCTCTGTTTGCTCTTCTCTGATTAATAATTCCAGTTACTCTAGTCTTTTGGTTCACCTCTTAAGACTGCCCAGTTTTGCCCCGTCCTCGGTACAAGCAGAACAAAGCTCTAGCTCAGCTGGGAGAAGGCAGGCCCACAGAAGGAGCTGGAAAGCCACCCCTGACTGTTTCATGCTACACTGCCCTTTGCTAGTTTCATGCCTGCAGTTAGTTCTAAATGTGCCACTGCCATCCGGCCAATTCCATCCACATGTGACTTCCAGACTGCTTTCTGTTCCAAGACCTTCCCCACCTTCTATTTTAAATAGGCTACTTTTTTTTCACTCATGTAAAAGCCTGAACTTCATTAGGCGAGTTGTTAGCCACATTTCAAGGTTAAATAATCTTAACTTCCAGCCATGTTTTCCGAGGTGCTATTCCCAGTCCCGCGCCCCACCCCACCCCCTGCCCCCAGCTGGTGTCCTGGGTAGATGTGCTTTTCTTTACATTAGCCTCATTACTGATTTAAATCAAATCAGACCCAAGGCCAGAAATGGGTCATGTCTGGGCTGGAGAGTATAGTTCTTCCACCCTGGGTATGTAAGATGGGGGAAGACCCCATAAGCAAATGACAAAGGAAAATACGGGCACTGCCATGTGAGAAAACTCTGGAGAGTAAGGAGAAAAGCAGTGAAGGAGAATTTTCCCTATAAAATATTAAATATAGCATAAAATTACAATAATTGAAATAGTATGGTACAAGCCCAGGACAAGCAAAGGAATGGAAGAAATTAGAGAGTCTAGAAAGAGATCCAAACAAATAAATGAGAATATAGTGCATAGCACAGACAGTCTTTCCAAAGGTGGTATGGGGGACACCTGGGTGGCTCAGTTGGTTAAGTGTCCGACTTCAGCTCAGGTCATATTCTCATGGCTTGTGAGTTTGAGCCCCGCATCAGGCTCAGTGCTGACAGCTCAGAGCCTGGAGCCTGCCTCTAATTCTGTCTGTTTCTCTCTCTGCCCCTCTCCCTCTCGTGCTCTCTCTAAAAAATAAATAAATATTTAAAAAATAATAAGGTAAAAATTTAAAAAAAAAAAGGTGGTGGGAAACTGGCTTATCATTTAGGGAAAAAAAATACCCTGTAAATTTAGCCTTATACTATATATCAAGACAAATTCCAAATGGGTCTAAATTTATAGGCAAAAAGCAAAACTATCAAGAAGCATCAGAGAAATGGCTCAGTCAGTAGAGCATCTGACCCTTGATCTTGGGGTTGTGAGTTCAAGCCCTACATTGGGCACAGAGATTACTTTAAAAAAAAAAAGAAGACGATGAAGCATTAGACAATATTAGAGAATAAGAATTGATCTAATTTCAGGGTGGGGGAAGGTTTTTCTTGGCATGACCAGAGGCAGAAACTATAAAAGAATCAATAGAATTGATTACATGAAATGTTTAAATGTCTAAAATGTTAAAAAAGAATACTGACAAGAAAAATAAACAGTAAATAACCCAGGAGGTGGGTTATAATATGTATAACAAAAGGTTAATATCATTAATGTAGGCAAACTATTAAAATCAGTAAGAGAAAGGAAGTAATATAAGTGAAAATGTGTTAAAATTCCTCTAACACACCAACATGAATAAAAAGAACGGAAAAGAAAATTGAATCTGTGCCAAAACTAAAGCCCCAACTTTATGCTATAAATTTCAAGTAAATACAAGGAAATGACACACATAAATAAATACATACAAAGACACCGCGTTGGTTCTTTTTGAATCCTTAGCACCTCCCCAGCAGATCACACTGCACACTTGGGGAGGCATGACCAACTGAAACTGACAGCAATAGAAACAATGGTAGCTTGCACCATAAGTCAGCAGCCATTACAAGGCTGGCTACATTCCCCCTATCGATGAAGTTGTGAGACTTGGCCTTCCGGGGAGAAGGAACAATCTTCTCTTCATCTTTACATCCCCCCTTCAGCACTTAGCACAGGTCTTTGTACATAACCAGTCAATAAATATCTGCTGGGTTAAATTGTTAAATCACCCCATGCCCCTCCCACACTCTTCCACCACACACAGAAACTCTGGTTTTTACGCTTCTGGTGTAAAGAAATGTTCTCATTCATATTTGGTAAAAGCTAACGCTAATACAAGAAAATAACACACCCAGCCTATTTTCCTCTGCGGTGTATCATCTTGTCTCCATGGGGCCTAGGTCAGGGTGTGGATGCTTTCAGTGAGGGGAACTGGGAGATACCCATCCCTACACAGCCATTCACTTGGAGGTTTGGGATTTAGATCTGCTAGAAAGTAGCTGGGAGAGTTCAGGGGATGAGAGAATAGGTGGCCCATGGAGGTAAGGAAGGGCCATACCTTCCTTCTAGTCTAACATTACATACCCAGATGTCAAAGAACTTGTGTCCATGAAAGACTCTCAGAGAGTCCGGACAAACACAGGAACAGCTGGGATGAAGGCCAGTCCCTCTCCGGAACTCTACTGCAGCTTCTGCCCCCTGGGAGCGAGGGGGACCAGCAGGAATAAGTGTGGTACCCTGGAAACAGCCCAAGGAAATAGGGTTCTCAGAGGACACAGGGGTGCACTGTCCTTGGAAAGTCTATGGGTAGCCAACCATGGACGAGAAGCCTCTGGCAGAAGAACTCAACAGACTTGGTCCTGTACAGTGCTTTCTGGGGACACCCAATAGGAAGAGAGGAGATATCAGACGTGGGGGCTGTGGCTTCTAGTCCTGTGGGGGAATCAGAGCTACCCTGACTAGACCTCTCCATTCTCTCCATTAAAGGGACAGTCTGCTAATGCTCAGGACATACCTATGTTTTTGATTGCTTTCCTGAATATCTGAAAAAAGTACATTCTCTTTTTCTTTTCCCGAATGCAGGCAGAGATGGGAAATTTCCCATATTAGTTTCCAGCCTTGGTACTAAAGGGCACCTTGGGAAGGAATGGTTTCCTTGACATCCTTTCTTCCCTTTTCTCCTCCAGCATTCTTGATTCTATAATAAATATTCAACCTCAAATTATCACCGTGTTGTGTACACAAGTGGTTTAGCTTTACCTTTCCACACACATTTGTTTTCTCTCTCCCCCGCCCCCCACTTTCCCCTCTCTGGTTTTTTCTCTCTCCCTATGGGAAGACAAGCTTTCTGACTTGGCTAGAAAATAGCATAACCAACGTGTGAAAGCTCTTCTGACTCTGGGTCTACACCAAGGATGGAGTTTGCTCTTTACCCTGTCCTAAAAGGAGTGTAAGTAGTGGAGCTCTTCTGAGGAATTCAGCTCACTGGGCTCTGCCTGAGGGAGCCTGTCAGCCCTGAGGCACAAGCCCTGGGAGAGGACCTGGTCTCCCCACCTCCCCTCAGACCAACACGCTCTCCTTTTCTCACTCCAACACTTTCCTCTGCCCTTCAACGTGCCTAGAACTTGCACCCTCCTCTGAGGTCAGCGATATATTTAAAGCACTACTCTTCATCCTGTTCCCATTAGGGAGATTTAGTTTAATGTAAGGCATTCGGAAGGGAAATTCCATTCACTTTCCTTCTGGGAAATCAGCTGCTGAGTTTTCCAGGCCCAAATCCCTTGCCTCGCATTTCTGGTAAGATTGAAAAGTTCAGGATTTTATTGAAACACAGCCATATCTTAGGCAATCAAGGCATACCTCTTCCTATCAACACATAAGGCTCTCTTTTTTCCCCTTTTATAAAAAAAGAGAGTTTGGGTGGTTTTTTGTTTGTTTTTTACCTTTTGAAAAGATCATAACAACTTGAATTTTTCACTTTTTTAAAATTTCAAATTCTTTAAAGTAGGGTAGAGTTGGAAAATATGCAGCCGTTGTCACAAAGAACTTTTTGAAGGGTCTCAATGGACTTAAATAGCTCAACAGTGTCCCCTGGTGGCCATGAGAACAGGGCGCTTCAGCTAAGGGGGCTATAGTTAGCCTACAAAACAAGATTAAAATAAATGTCTCCTCAAGAAGAGACTCCCTTATCCAACTCAAAAAATTTGAAATACTGATTTAAATCAGCAGTACAAACCAGCCACACACGGTAAGGACCACAGAGCAGGAAACTAAATAGGTATTCATTTGACTAAGTCACCACAGAGAGATGCCCAATTGGACATTACTTCTCCTTCCAGCCTAAAACTTAGTAAATTCTTTTTTTTTTTTTTTTGAAAGCCTTTCTTAACTCACCAGCCATCCCCTCAATGCTAATACCACGCAATGGCCATTCAGGGTTTGTTGTGCTATGTGCCAGCACTATCTTTACATCTCTGCCTTCAAGGAGCTTAGTCGGGGAAAAGCAAATAAACAAGTAAACTAAAAAACACAAATTCTGGGGGTGCCTGGGTGGCCTAGTCGGTGAAGCGTCCGTCTCTTGATTCAGGCCCAGGTCATGATCTCATGGTGTGTGGGTTCAAGCCCTGTGTCGGACTCTGCACTGACGGCCTGGAACCTGCTTGGGATTCTGTCTCCCTCTCTCTCTGTTCCTCCCCTGCTCTTGTAGCCTGCCCCTCCCTCCTTCCCTCCCTCTCTCTCCCCCCGCCTCTCTCTCTCTCAAAATAAATAAACGTTAAAAATTTTTTTTTAAATACAAGTTCTGAAAACAAGTTCTATGATGAAATTCACACAGGATAAGTGGAGAGCGAGTGATGGGGTGGAGACGGAGGTTATTTTTGAAAGGACGGGCAGGGAGAGCTTCTTTAAGGTACTGGCATCTGAGCAGAGACCTGGATGATTATAAAGAAGCCATGTGCAGAGTGTGCACCAGGAACAGTAAACAGTAAATGGAAAGGCCTGGATGCACAAACAGGTTTGACCCATCTGAGGAACAGCGAAGAAGGCAGGGGGGCAGCAGATGCTAGCGAGAAATAGAGAGAGCAGAAATGAAGTCAGGGAGGCAGGGAGCCAGACTCCATGCCTCATGGTAAAACGTGGATTCTATTCTAATGCTAATGCAAACTCATTGGACGGTTTTGAGCTAGGGATGACACATTCTCCTATACATTTTTAAAAGATCACTCTGACTTCTGAGTGATCTTTTTAAAGTTATGGTCTCACCATACTTGGGAGTGGGGGTGAGGGGTGGGAGACTGACAGGCACCCGTGAAAGCAGAAAGACCAGTAAGAAAGTCAGTGTAGGAGTCCAAGCAAGAGGTTGCTGACTTGAATAAGGTTGCTTTGTGGTGAAAGTGAAGATGGAGAGAAGTGGGTGGATTCCAAGTATATTTTAGAAACAAAAGCAGAAGTTGGTCGGGAAGGGTAGAAGCTTTTTCGCCTGAGCAACAGGTGAACAGGAATGCCAATAACCAAGATAGGGAAGCCTGGACGGAAAATGGCTTTGAAGGTGAGAGGAGAGTTGAGAAATCAAAATCCTCTTGGACTTGTCAATTGGGTGTGCAAGAAGTTGTTTAAAAGATGACTGGATATATGAGCATGGCACTCAGGGGAGAATCTGGGACTAGGATACATATCTGGGAATCCTCAGCATACAGGCAATATTCTTAGCTGGGCAGAGGGGGTAGATAATGAAGAAAAAGGAAGAGGAACAGGCAGAGAGGGCATCCGTAAAAGAGGACTGAGCAAAGAGGAGCCAGCAAAGAGGACTGAGAAGGAGCAGCCAGTGAGGCAGGAGGACCTAAAAGCCCAGAGAAACTGTATTTCAAGAAGGCAGGAATGACAAATGCCATGGTGGGGGAGGGGGTGGGGGGGCAGGAAAGGGAATAAAAATTAAATAAAAACAAAATTGGGCAGCGGATTTTGCAAGATGGAGACACTTTCAGTAAAGCAGTGTGGCCAGGACAACCACCTCCAGTTTGGAAACAGTTAAAGGAAGTACCTGAAGTAAGGATGTGGAGTCTATAGAACAGACACTTCTTTCAAGGAGTTTTACGGTAAAGGGGATGCTGAAAGAAATAGCTGGGGGGAATACGGGCTCAAAGGAAGTGAGTTTTTTAGTTTCTTTGGTTTTCATTTAAAAACGGAGATCCTACAACATGCTTGTGCAGTGCTGGGATGATTTCTCCACTGGGGATGATGACTGGGCAGGAAGGGATGGGATCCAACACACCCATTGAGGGGAGCAGTCACCTGAGGAGTGGGGACCAGAGAGAAGACAGAACACACGGTTCTGCCCGAGAGTAGCAATGGGAGACTTGGGAGACGCAAGTCCTCCCTGATGACTTCTAATTGCTCGGTGAAGTAAGAAACAAGAAGGCAATACTCCGAGTCTTAGCTCAACTCTCCCAGATTTGAAGAGAGACAAGAAAATGAGAGGAAAGTGAATTTTCCAGGGACCAGAGTGGGACTGCCTATCACTTCTCCCTGGAAAGGACAGACTCTTGAGGCACTTGCGACAGAATGACAATTAACTCATGTTACTGAGAAACAGTACTAATGAGAGAAAATTCTTTTTAGGTATGAAATGTTTGAACTATTTCAAATATCCGGAAGGAATGTAACCAGCATTCATAGACACGCTAGCCGGATTTAATTCGCATTAATGGTTTGTTTCAGCTGTCTTTTTAAGGAATAAAATATTACAGTCACAGTTACAGTAGTCTCTCCAGTTCCATGCCCTTTTTCCTCTCGCTCTTCAAGTTCATTCTTTAATGATAGGAAGCAATAGTGTTTCTCTCTATCTGGGCCCATCTACGGCTCTGTGGTGACTGCGTTCATCCAAATGCTGTTATTCAAGATTTACCTGTTATCTGGGTTGTCAGGGAGAGGACCACAGGAAGTTCAGAAGACAAAGCCTGGACGTGGACACTGTAGTTGGTGCCCGGATGCAGGTCCAAGCACATCTCGGGAGCCTGACTGCTGGTAGTGATATTAAAGATTATTTCCTGGGAAAATTCCTTCTGATACCATCTCTGGCCCTGAATGTGGAACTGAAACACAGAAAAGTTCACTAGGTGAATGGCTGGCCTGGAAGGCTCCAAATGCCTCCAAACCTTTTCTCATGAGCAATCTTGCTCTTAACTCTAAAGTTCCTTCAAAAAGTGAAATACAACAGTAAACAAATATTAGAGACGTAATACCATAAATACTGTTGCCACGATATATCAGCGCAATAAAAATAGCTTTAAATCAAAATGTGCAAAAGGCCAAGGCCCCACCCAGTACTAACAATTTTCTTGGTCTCGTTCTCACATATACAATGAGCAATGTGAAAGTCTGTTGGCAAAACTATAGGAGCAAAGCCACAGAACATTTTCCTAGAAAGAAAACGAAGTTGCGTCCAGGTGGCTCAGTTGGTTAAGCATCCGACTTCGGCTCAGGTCATGATCTCATGGCTTGTGAGTTCAAGCCCCACACGGGGCTCTGGGTGGACAGCTCAGAGCTTGGAGCCTGCTTCAGATTCTGTGACTCCTCTCTCTCTGCCCCTCCCCTGCTCACACTCTGTCTCTCTCTCAAAAATAAACAAACATTAAATAAAAGTTAAAAGAAAGAAAGCAAGAGAAAGAAAGAAAGAACAAAAGGAAGGAAGGAAGGAGGGAGGGAGGGAGAAAAGGAGGGAAGGAAGGAAGGAAGGAAGGAAGGAAAGAAGGAAGAAAGAAAGAAAGAAAGAAAGAAAGAAAGAAAGAAAGAAAGAAAGAAAGAAAGAAAGAAGGAAAGAAAGAAAGAGGAATCTGAACTAAGCCTTCTCCAGAGCAGGACCTGAATTAGGAAACTCCAAGCTGGTCTGGTAAAACCTCGGCAGGATTCTTCTCCTCTGCCTGCCCCCTTCTGACATTCCCTCCATTTTCCTGGAATATCCCAGCACAGGGGCCAATACACATACTTTTCTGCCCACTTAAATTCTTCTAGTAGCAGCTCATCCCACGGGCTTTACCTTTCTCACTCACAACCGCATCTAGCTTCAAAGATTCCCCTGACTCCCTAGATGATATGTTCATACCCTGGTCAGAGACACATGCAAAAGCCATGGATTCCTTCCACGGATCCTGTGTGAGCATCAGCTCTGCCTCGGGCTACGTGCCCAAAGAAACTTTCATGACTTACTCATCAATCCCCAAGGTCTCTCTCTTCAAATATGCACTACAAGTGCCCATCTTCTTGCTTGTGCGTGCAATTGCCACTATCAATCTGCCATTGATAATCACAGCCGTAGAAGTAGATTTTTAGGTTCACTGATATTTTTTAAGCCTCCCACACAAGACAACATCTATACATAGAGTAACTTACTGAATACATCTCCTCTGTATCAGCTGTTTTTGTACTTCTCCATCTCAAGCAGGTTTCATTAAATATTGAAATGTTACTGATGATCTGTTTTACTGCAGGGGGAAAGAATGAGAAATCAACTTACACTCTATACAAAAATGCTACCTTTTATAGAGCATGAAGCTCCTGATCTCAGGGTTGTGAGTTTGAGTCCCACAGTAGGTATAGAGATTACTTAAAAAATAAAATCTATAAAATAGAATGCTATCTTGTCATGGAATCACTTACACAGGACAATTTCAGTAGTACTTTAATTCAGAAATTAGTGGTGGCAGTCTGAGAAACACCACTTTTACATTTATGTAAACTCAATCTTGATGAAAGATTTAAAATCAAAAGATACCCAATCAGAGGATCCCTTTTAAAAATTACTTAAATCCAGTCACTGCAAACTCCCCTGGTTTACTAACCTAAAACTGCAATTCGGGCTTAGACAACCTCATTTATACAGGTAAGTATCAATTTCAAATTCTGAGCAGGGAGCAACACTTGAGCAGAGCATTGAGAAGTGCTCTTCTTTGCGGAACTGAAAAAAGATTTGCTAAGAAGTTTCACAGCAACACTGCCATGATTAATAAATCATAAAGACAACTCCCAAAGCACCTGAAAAAAAGAAAAGTCTCAAGGGAACCAAGCCTTTATTGTGTAAACCCCTGGCCTGACAGGTTCCTATGAATGAAGCCACATTGGTAGATGTGACCCTTCTTTATGGATTGGGCAGCTTTGCCCAGAGAAAACCTGTTCCACAGGTCACAAGCTGTACTTCAAATGTTGTAAGACAGAGTAGGTAAGAAAGTACAGGCGTTTCAGAATAATGGAATCTCACTATTGGGTACAGAATTTAAAGATAACTAGCAGTAGTCCAAGGAACTTTATACTTATGAAACTTTCAAAAACCGATAACCTCAATACTATTTAAGTTGCAGACCATACAAAAAGGTAGAAAGTTTCCCAATTTACTCAAGATGACTGGATATCCACAATTCCCAAATTGTGCAAGCAATTACAAAACACACTATGCCAAACTCACTTATCATTATAAATGCAAAAACCTAAAATAAAATATTAGTAAACAGAAGTCAGCAGTAGCTTCAAAGAACAATACACTATGATCAAGGAAGATACATTCCAGAAATATAGAGGTGATCATTATTGGGAAAGTATTAATAGATTAAAAGGGAAAGGCCACATGGTTACTTCTATACCCATTACGGTTAACACATTTAATACATGTTCCTGACTAAAAATCTTAGTCAACTAAGATTTAATTTGATAGAAACTCCTTAATTTAAGAGTGTTTATTAGAAACCACCATCCTTGCTGGTAAAATAATGAAGCAATTTCTAGTAAAGTTAAGAACAATACAAGGATGCATGTTCTCAAAGCTATTTTTTAGCATTAGCTATGAGATTCTAGACGACATGGAGAGAGGCAAGAACAAAATGAGCTATAAATACCAGGAAGAAAGGGAATAACGCAACTTCCAGTAAATCTAAGAGAATCAACTGAAAACAAATATGAAATCACTTGAAAACAAGAGAAAAACACATGCAAATAACGGAGTTTGGCAAAGTGTACCCAAATATAAGAACACAGAAAAACTAGTCATTTTCAATAGATCTATAAGAACAAGTATGGTAGGCTAAAAACAGGCCCCCCCAAAATGTCCACATCCATCTGTGACCATGTTACCTTACATGGCAGAGGGACTCTGCAATTGAATAAGATAGGGAGATTATCCAAGATTATCCAGATGAGCCCAATGTAGTGACCTTGGTCCTCATAAGAGAGAGACAAGAAGATCAGGGTTAGAGAGAGATTCAAGGACAAAAGCAGCAGTTAAACCAATGAGCTTCAAAGATGGAGGATGGGGCCCAAGCTAAGGAATGTTAGTAGGATCTAGAAACTCGAAAGGAAAAGGAAATTGATTCTCTCCTCCAGCTTCCAGAATGAATACACACCTGCTGACACCATCATTTTAACAGAATGGAACTGATTTGAACTTCGGACCTCCAGAACTATAAGTTCATGTTGTTTTAAGCCACTAAATTGGTGGTAATTTGTCAAACTAGCAATAGGAAACTAAAACAACAAATAAACTACAACAAAAAGATGCAGTACCCAGCCACCGCAGTTCACCGTGCCCAGCCACCGGGTTCAGATTAGTCCCAGCCACTGATGCATACCATGGCCAGCCTCATGCCCCCAGCAACACCAGCACACAGCCCCCAGCCACCATAGTGCTTCAAGAAATCCAGTATAGAACTAGTGACCCAGCACAAATTTTGCTACCACCACCACTTGCTCTCAAGTTCCCCGGCAGGCATGCCCACCCTACCTGGGCCCCACTAACACCACAGAGAGCAAGCACAGCCCACAACAGGCAGAGAATCAGTGCAAACAACTGCACTGAAGGGAAAAGTGATTCAGACACTACAGCAGACTACACACATAGCAGCACATATAGGATACTCTCCTGAAGTGCCAGGTTCTGGTGAACAGAGGAAACTGCACTGTAGGGCACTCCAAGACCTCTTCTTCATAAAGTCACTACTTTCAAGATCAGAAGACATAGCTGACTTTCTTAAAACACAGAAACAGACACAGAGAGGCAGACAAAACAAGGGAACAGAGAAATTTATCCCAAATGAAATACGAGGACAAGGCCATGACCAGAGATCTAAGTGAAACAGATATAAGTAACATTATTGATAGAGAATTTAAGGCAATTATCATAAGGATAATCATTGGACTTAAGAAAAATAGTGGAAGACATGAGTTGAGACCCTCAGCACAAAGATAAAGAATAACATAGCAGAGATAAAGGGCTCAATAAACAAAATGAGAAACACACTTGATGGAATGAACAGAAGAATGGAAGAAGAAGAGGAATGAATTAGTGATCTAGAAGACAGAGTAATAGGAACTAATCAAGCTCAATAAAAGAGAGAAAAAAGAATCATGCAAAATGGGAACTCAGTGACTCCATCATATGCAATGACATTCATAGTATAGGAGTCCCAGAAGAAGAAGAGAGAAAAGGAGGCAGAGAATTTATTTGAGGAAGTAGTAACCGAAAAATTTCCTAATCTGGGGAAGGAAACAGATATCCAGATCCAGAAGGCACAGAGAACTCAAATCAAAATCAACAAAAGCAGACCCACACCAAGACATATTGTAATTAAATGGCAAAATACAGTGGTAAAGAAAACATTTTTAAGGAAGCAAGAAAAAAGAAGACAGTTACTTACAATGGAAAATCCATAAGGCTAACAAGGAGACTTTTCAACAAAAACTTTGTATGCCAGAAGGGAATGGCATGGTATATTGAAAGTGCTGAATGGGAAAAATCTGCCACAAAAGATGCTCTATCCAGCAACAGAAGGAGAGATAAAGAGTTTCCCAGACAAACAAAAACTAAAAGAGTTCAACCAAATCAGGCCTGCAAGAAATATTAAAGGGGGCTCTTTGAGTGGAGAGACCAAAAATGACAGTATAAAGGAAACACAAAAGCAATAAAAATGAATATTTCTGTAAAAAATCAGTCAAGGAATTCACAAAATAAAAGAATATAAGGGGCACCTGGGTGGCTCAGTTAGTTAAGCATCCAACTTTGGCTCAGGTCATGAGCTCATGGCTCATGAGTTCAAGCCGCACTTTGGGCTCTGTGCTGACAGCTCAGAGTCCATAGACTGCATTGGGTTCTGTGTCTCCATCTCTCTCTGCCTTTCCCTTGCTCATACTCTGTCTCTCTCTCTCTCAAAAATAAACATTAATATATATAATATATATATATAATATACATTATATCTATGATATATATTACATATACACATTACACATATATATATTATATGTAATATATATATTATATATAATATGTATATAAGGGGCACCTGGGTGGTTCAGTCAGTTGGGCCTCTGACTTGGGCTCAGATCATGATCTCATGGTTTGTGGGTTTGAGCTCTGCATTGGGGTCTGTGCTAACAGCTCAGAGCCTGGAGCCTGCTTTGGATTCTGTGTCTCCCTCTCTCTCTGCCCCAATCCTGCTTGCACTCTGTCTCTGTCTCTCAAAAACAAATAAACATTCAAAAATACACATACACACACACACACACACACACACACAAATAAAATATAATAACATATATCTAAAATATGGGGAGTGGCACAAAAACAGACACATAGACCAATGGAATAGAATAGAAACCCCAGAACTAGACCCACAAACGTATGGCCAACTAATCTTTGACAAAGCAGGAAAGAACATCCAATGGAAAAAAGACAGTCTCTTTTACAAATTTTTTTTTTTAACGTTTATTTATTTTTGAGACAGAGAGAGACAGAGCATGAACAGGGGAGGGGCAGAGAGAGAGGGAGACACAGAATCTGAAACAGGCTCCAGGCTCTGAGCTGTCAGCACAGAGCCCGACGCGGGGCTCAAACTCACGGACCATGAGATCATGACCTGAGCCGAAGTCGGACGCTTAACCGACCGAGCCACCCAGGCGCCCCAGAGACACTCTCTTTAACAAATGGTGCTGGGAGAACTGGACAGCAACATGCAGAAGGTTGAAACTAGACCACTTTCTCACACCATTCACAAAAACAAACTCAAAATGGATAAAGGACCTGAATGTGAGACAGGAAACCATCAAAACTCTAGAGGATAAAGCAGGAAAAGACCTCTCTGACCTCAGCCATAGCAATTTCTTACTTGACACATCCCCAAAGGCAAGGGAATTAAAAGCAAAAATGAACTACTGGGACCTTATGAAGATAAAAAGCTTCTGCACAGCAAAGGAAACAACCAACAAAACTAAAAGGCAACCAACGGAATGGGAAAAGATATTTGCAAATGCCATATTGGACAAAGGGCTAGTATCCAAAATCTATAAAGAGCTCACCAAACTCCACACCCGAAAAACAAATAACCCAGTGAAGAAATGGGCAGAAAACACGAATAGACACTTCTCTAAAGAAGACATCCAGATGGCCAACAGGCACATGAAAAGATGCTCAACATCGCTCCTCATCAGGGAAATACAAATCAAAACCACACTCAGGTATCACCTCACGCCAGTCAGAGTGGCCAAAATGAACAAATCAGGAGACTATAGATGCTCGAGAGATGTGGAGAAATGGGAACCCTCTTGCACTGTTGGTGGGAATGCAAATTGGTACAGCCGCTCTGGAAAACAGTGTGGAGGTTCCTCAGAAAATTAAAAATAGACCTACCCCATGACCCAGCAATAGCACTGCTAGGAATTTATCCAAGGGATACAGGAGTACTGACGCATAGGGGCACTTGTACCCCAATGTTTATAGCAACACTCTCAACAATAGCCAAATTATGGAAAGAGCCTAAATGTCCATCAACTGATGAATGGATAAAAAAATTGTGGTTTATATACACAATGGAGTACTACATGGCAATGAGAAAGAATGAAACATAGCCCTGTGTAGCAACATGGATGGAACTGGAGAGTGTTATGCTAAGTGAAATAAGCCATACAAAGAAAGACAGATACCATATGGTTTCACTCTTATGTGGATCCTGAGAAACTTAACAGAAACCCATGGAGGAGGGGAAGGAAAAAAAAAAAGGAGGTTAGAGTGGGAGAGAGCCAAAGCATAAGAGACTCTTAAAAACTGAGAACAAACTGAGGGTTGATGGGGGGGTGGGAGGGAGGGGAGGGTGGGTGATGGGTATTGAGGAGGGCACCTTTTGGGATGAGCACTGGGTGTTGTATGGAAACCAATTTGACAATAAACTCCATATATTGAAAAAAAATAAAAAATAAGGTAAAAAAAAGAAAATAAAAAAATAAAAGTAACACTCATAAAAAAAAAAAAAAGAAAGTGAGGGGGTAGAGAAACATGTATCATGCAAATGGATGTCAAAAGAAAACTGGAATAGCAATACTTAGATCAGACAACATAGACTTTAAAACAAAGGCTGTCGGGGTGCCTGAGTGGCTCAGTTGGTTAAGCATCCAACTCTTGATCTTGGCTCAGGTCATGATCTCAACTCAAGTCATGATTTCACGGTTTGTGGATGTGAGCCCCACACTGGGCTCTATGCTGGCAGCACAGAGCTTGCTTGGGATTCTGTCTCTCCCTCTCTCTGCCCCTCCCCCGCTTGTGCACTCAGGTGTAGTGCACACTCTCTCTCTCAAAATAAATAAATAAACTTAAAAGAAAAAAGACTGTAATAAGAGTCAAAGAAGGAAACTACATAATAATAAAGGGGACAATCCAACAAGAAGATATAACAATTGTAAATATTTATGCACCCAATATGAAAGCATCCAAATACACAAAACCTTTACTAACAAACATAAAGAAACTAATCAATAGTAATACAATAACAGTAGGGGGCTTTAACATCCCACTTACGTCAATGGACAAATCATCTAAACACAAAATCAACAAGGAAATAGTGGCTTTGAATGACCCACTGGAACAGATGGATTTAACAGCTATATTCAGAACATTCCAACCTAAAACAACAGAATATACATTCTCTGCAAGTACATGGAACATTCTCCAGAAAGATCATATATTAGGCCACATAACCAGCCTCAACAAATTCAAAAAGACTGAAGTCATACCATGTATCTTTTCTGACCACAGTACTATAAATATAGAAGTCAACCACAAGAAAAAATCTGGAAAGCACACAAATACATGGAGGTTAAGTAACATGCCGCTAAATAATGAATGGGTAAACCAAGAAATCAAGAAAGAAATAAAAAAGGGCACTTGGGTGGCTCAGTCAGTTAAGCGTCTTAACTCTTGATTTCGGCTCAGGTCATGATCTCACGGTTCGTGGGATCAAGCCCCACATTGGGCTCTGCACTGACAGCCCAGAAATTTCTTGGGAGTCTCTCTGCTCTTCCCTTGCTCTCTTTCTTTCTCAAAATAAATAAGTAAAGCATTTAAAAAAAGATAAAAAACTACATGGAAACAAATGAAAATGAAAACACAATAGTCCAAAACCTGTGGGATGCAGCCAAAGTGGTTCTAAGAGGGAAGTTTATAGTAATATAGGCCTACCTCAAGAAGAAAAATCTCCCATAAACAACATAACCTTACACCTAAAGAAGCTAGAAAAAGAACAAACAAAACCTAAATGTAGAAGAAGTAAGTAAATAATAAAGATTAGAGCAGAAATAAATTATATAGAAACTAAAAAAACAATAGAACCGATCAATGAAACCAGGACCTGGTTCTCTGGGGGAAAAAAAAACGGTTTAAAACCTTTAGCCGGATTTATCAAGAGAAAAAGGAGAAATAAAATAAAATCACAATAAAATCACAGATGAGAAAGGAGAAAATAACAACTAATATCACAGAAATATAAACTCTTGTAAGAGAATATTATGAAAAACTATATGCCAATAAATTACACAACCTAGAAGAAATGGATAAATTTCTAGAAACATGTAAACTACCACAACTGAAAAAGGAATAAATAGAAAATTTGAAGAGACCAATGATTAGCCAAGAAATTAAATCTGTAATCAAAAAACTCACAACAAACAAAAGTTCAGGAACAGATGGCTTCACAGGTGAATTCTACCAAGCATTTAAGGAAGAATTAATACCTATTTCTCTCAAACTATTTCAAAAAAAACAAACAAACAAACAAAAAAAAACCAGAAAAGCAAGGAAAAGTTCCAAATTCATTCTTTGAGGCCAGAATTATCCTGATACAAAAACTGGATAAAGACACCACTAAAAAAGAGAACTACAGAGCAATATCCCTGATGAACACAGACACATAAAAATCCTCTTTAAAATACTAGCAAACTGAATCCAACAATACATTAAAAAAATCATTCACCATGATCAAGTGGGATTTATTCCTAGGTTACAAGGGTGATTCAATATTTGCAAATCAATCAACATGATACATCACATCAATATGAGAAAGGATAAGAACCATATGATCTCAGATGCAGAAAAAGCATGTGACAAAGTACAACAACTATTCATGATAAAAACGCTCAGCAAGTAGGTTTAGAGGGAGTATACCTGAACTTAATAAAGGCCTTATATGAAAAACCCACAGCTAACATCATCCTTAATGGGGAAACACTGAGAGCTTTTCCCCTAATGTCAAGAACAAGATAAGGATGTTCGCTCTCAACACTTTTATTCAACATAATACTTAAAGTCCTAGCCACAACAATCAGACAACAAAAAGAAATAAAAGGCACCCAAATTGCTAAAGAAGAAGTAAAACTCTCATTATTTGCATGATATGAGACATACATATGTATACACACACACACACACATATATATATATCCTGAAAGATTCCACCAAAAAAATTGCTAGAACTGAGAAACAAATTCACTAAAGTGGCAGGATACAGAATCAAGGTACAGAAATCTGTTGCATTTCTACACAACAATAATGAAGCAGCAGAAAGAGAAATTAAGAAAACAATCCCACTTACAATTGCACCAGGAATAATATGATACCCAGGAATACATCTACCAAAGAGGTAAAAGACCCGTACTCTGAAAACTATAAAACACTGATGAAACAAATGGAAGATGACACAAAGAAATGGAAAGACATTCCATGCTCACAGATAGGAAGAATAAGTATTGTTAAAATATCCCTGCTACCCAAAGCAATCTACAGATTTAATGCGATCCCTATCAAAATACCAATAGCAATTTTCACAGAACTAAAACAAACAATTCTAAAATTTGTATGCAACCACCAAAGACCTTGAATAGTCAAAGCAATCCTGAAAAGGAAAAGCAAAGCTGGGGGCATCACAAATCTGGACTTCAAGTTTTATTACAAAGCTACAGTAATCAAAACACTTGAGACTAGCACAAAAAAAAAAGACACACAGATCAATGGCACAGAATAGAAAACCCAGAAATGAACCCACAATTATATGGTCGATTAATCTTCAACAAAAGAGGAAGAATATCCAATGGGAAAAGTCTCTTCAATAAACTGTGCTGGGATGGCATCACGAAAAAGAAAAAAAAAAAGGACTGTTTACACCATACGCAAAAATAAATTCAAAATGGATTAAAGAGGGGGGCCTGGGTGGCTCAGTTGGTTAAGCATCCAACTTGAGCTCAGGTCACGATCTCATGGTTCGTGAGTTCAAACCCCATGGAAGGCTCTATGAAGACACCTCAGAGCCTAAAGCCTATTTCGGATACTGTGTCTCCCTTTCTCTCTCTCTCTGCCCTCCCCTGCTTACTCACTCTCTCTTCTCTCTCTATCAAAAATAAATAAACATTAAAAAAAAATTTTTTAATGGATTAAAGACCTAAATGTGAGACCTGAAACCATAAAAAATCCTAGAAGAGAACACAGGCAGTAATGTTGTTGACATGGACCATAGCAACTTTTTTCTAAATATGTCTCCTGAGGCAAGAGAAACAGAAGCAATAAGTAAACTATTGGGACCACATCAAAATAAAACACTTCTTCACAGCAAAGGAAACAATCAACAAAACCAAAGGCAACATACAGAATGAGAGAAGATATTTGCAAATGACATATCTGGTAAAGGGTTAGTATCCAAAATAAATAAAGAACTTATAAAACTCAACAGCCAAAAACCAAATAATCCAATTAAAAATGGGTAGAAGACATGAACAGACATTTCTACAAATAAGACATACAGATGGTCAACAGACACATGAAGAGATGCTCATCTTCACTTACCATCAGGGAAATACAAATCAAAACTACACTGAGTTATCACCTCACACCTGTCAGAATGGCTAAACGTAACAACACAAGAAATAACAGGTGTTGGTGAGGATGTGGAGGAAGGAACACTCCTACACTGTTAGTGGGAATGCCAACTGGTGAAGCCACTGTGGAAAACAGCATAGAAGTTCCTCAAAAGTTAAAAAAAAGAACTATCCTAGGGGCACCTGGGTGGCTCAGTCAGTTAAGCCTCCAACACTTGATTTCGGGTCAGGTCATATAATCTCAAAGTTTGTGAGATGGAGCCCCACGTTGGGCTCTGCGCTGACAGCAAGGAGCCTGCTTCAGATTCTCTCTCTCTCTCTCTCTCTCTCTCTCTCTCTCTGCCCTACCCTCTTCCCCCTCTCGAGCACACACACATGTGCACTTTCTCTCTCAAAAATAAATAAATAAGCTTAAAAAAAAAAAAAAGAAGTAGGTGATGGAGATTAAGAAGTGCACTTGTCATGATGAGCACCAAGTAATGTAAGGAAGTGTTGAGTTACTACACTGTACACCTGAAACTAATATAATACTTTGTGCTAACTAAAATTAAGACTGGGGCGCCTGGGTGGCTCAGTCGGTTGAGCGTCCGACTTCAGCTCAGGTCATGATCTCACACTTCGTGAGTTTGAGCCCCGCGTCCGGCTCTGTGCTGACAGCTCAGAGCCTGGAGCCCGCTTCAGATTCTGTGTCTCCCCCTCTCTCTGTCCCTCCCCTGCTCATGCTCGGTCTCTCTCTGTCTCAAAAATAAATTTAAAAAAACATTAAAAATAAATAAATAAAATTAAGACTAAATTTTTAAAAAATTAAATAAAATAATCAAAAGATCCTTATCCACAGGAGAAGAAACCACAAACTTCAAATAAAATAGAATAGGAATAGATTTATTAGAAATAAATCTAACTAGAAATGTCCAAGACTTATGAAGATTTTTTTTTTTTCCGGAAGGACAGAAAAGAAAACAATAGAGAAATGCCACGTCCATGAATGGAAAGACTCAAAAGTGAACCTTCTTGGAACGTGGTGAGTTTACACATTCATTCAATAAATACTTAGAAAGTTCTTACCATCTACAAGCATGGGATAGGGGCTAGGGATAAAGTGGAGAGGAAACAAAGTTGCTACACCTAAGGGAATTCATTCTAGCAAAAAAGGCAGAAAATAAATAAGTAGACAAAACAAATAAAAAATATAATCTTGTGTGCTGGTAAAGTCTGAAGAAAAGCAACGCAGGAGGCTAGAAAGCACAGAGATGATTTGTGAGCAGAGACCCGACGGATGTGAGTCACCAAGAATGGAAGAAGAGCAGTCAGAGGGAGCTCCAAGGTCTGTGTCCCCCATGTAGGAAATCAGCTTGGCACACTCACTGAACAGAAAGCAATCACTGCTACATTTCTTTGGAAGGATTAACGAGAATAGCAACAAAAACACTGAATTGAAAGAGGTCATAAGCAGGTATCAGTACCTATTATAAAGCTACAACAGTGTTTCTCTACCGTTTTTCATCACAGCCCCACAAGCGGCCTTTTATTTTTTTAATTTTTTTAATACAATTTATTGTCAAACTGGCTAACATACAGTGTGTAAAGTGTGCTCCTGGTTTTGGGGGTAGATTCCCGTGGTTCATCATTTACATACAACACCCAGTGCTCATCCCAACAAGTGGTTCATCGTTTACATACAACACCCAGTGCTCATCCCAAGTGCCCTCCTCAACGTCCATCACCCACTTTCCCCTCTCCCAAACCAACCCCCCCCCTTCTCTGTATTTAAGAGTCTCTTATGGTTTGCCTCCCTCCCTCTCTGTTTGTAACTTTTCCCCCCTTCCCTTCCCCCATGGTTTTCTATTAAATTTAAGCCCTAGAGGAGAAAGCAGGCAACAACCTATTTGACCTCAGCCACGGCAATTTCTTGCTTGACACCTCTCCAAAGGCAAGAGAATTAAAAGCAAAAATGAGCAACCTTTTTAAACAGTTTTCCCCTAATCTCTCACCTTCTATAAAAATGTAATAATCCCAGATATGCTGTATGTTTCTTATGTACTATATGTTTATCTGTGCTTCATATATAAAAAGAATAAAATTCTCTCACCTCTCAAGAACAAATTTTTGCCCCCTTGTGGGTAATTTTGCCCCCAGGGTGACATCACCCCCACTGAGAATATGCTAGAGTAATTAAACAGAACTGTTTCACTGGTTAAATTCAGTTGCATCTTGGTCAGAGGGCAACTCTCACCCTAGGTCCCCTTCCCTCCACTCAGGGGGCTTATGGTTTGGACCACAGGCAGGTTGAACCTGTGAGGTGTTCAACTGGGGAGAAAAGGATCCCCAATAGAACCAGTCCTGAATCTCTTCTTACCCTGCTCTCTGACCCCTTGCTATGGCAAGTACATGCCCTGTCCCTCATACCAATATTCCTTCCCTGCTTCATTTTTAGTGGTCACTCTGCCTACTCTTTCTCTCCCTTCCCCACCCAGAAGGCCAACCTAATCAAGAATCCTGCAGTTGAAAAACCAGACCTGCAAGAATGCCTCACAGAAGAGAAGAGTTGGTTCCTAGTTCATCAACTTCTTTGAAACTTTGTTTCTGCTTCAGTAATGTGAGGGAGCAACTCTGGGCAAAACCAGTCATTACTTCCTCTGTGCCCCCATAGTACCTGCAAATACCTCAATTACACGTTATGCACCGTATTATTATTGATTCTGTCTATTGCCCCCACTGAACTGAGAGACACGGTTTCTGCCCTTAACATGTATTTAATCTAGAAAGAGAGTTATACCCTATATCTGTATAATAAAAATATAAGGGCATATATAATAAATGTCATAAAGTAAATTTAAATAATAGTTAACATCTCACAGATGCTTGTTGTGAGTCAGGTATTGTGCTGGTTCCCCATAACCCACTTATTTTCACAACAAACCCATGATATAGGTATTGCTACTCCCATTTTTACAGTTAAAGCAATTTAGGCACATAAAGGTTTAAGTAATTTGCCCAAAGGCATACAAAGAGTAAGAGATCTGAGATTTGAGTTGGATAGTCTGACTCCAGAGTGTGCCAAACTATTACACATACTTCCCTGGAGCAGAGTATAGGAATTCAGAAAGAAAATTTATTTTCAGTTGGAGAGACTGTAGAAGAAGGGGGGATGGGAATATTAGGAACTAAATAAAAAAGGGGCGGGGGTTCCACGTAGAAGAGCGAGCATGAGCAAAGATATGGGGGTGGAAAAGTTAGCACTTGAGAATTTATTCTAGATTAGTGCTGCAATTTGTTCAATGATAATGGTGGCCAGTTAAATCCAAATCTCTCAACACCTTTCCGAAAATATTCTTCAGATCAACAAGAACAAACAAATCAACATAAAACCAGTGCTGTCATACTAACCAGAAGACAGAGAATATAAGAAACTTTAAGTTGCCTTTTAATAGAATAAATGCCAAATTCCAGCAAAGCTATCTCTCAACCTCCCACAAGTCACTGTAGAAAGTAGGGGGCTCTGAAAGAGCAGGGAAAAGAGAAGAGGGAAATGAGGGGCCTGAACGTGAGCTAGATTCACTCCCAGAAGGAGAAATTCCATTTTCAGTGTGAAAATACTGAAAGGAAAATCTTGTGTACCACAGGACTGTCTACAAGCAAAGGGTGAAAGTCTAGGACACTTCAGGTATTGGCATGAAAAAGGCATCGCTTCTGGGAAAGAAGATGATTCAGTGGAAAGAACTGGTGTCCTGGGGAGACGAAGCAGTGATGAGAAAGAGCAAGGGGGGAATGTAAGATCCTACAAGACAAAAGGGAACCCCAAAATAAAACAATATATAACTCATCCCCACACTCACCAAAAAAACAACAAAAATATCCTTTAAAGAAACTGCACTTCATTGAGTAACAGAAGAGGGCACTCTTAACCTAGAAATATTATTAACCATTCTAAACTACCAATGTTATATAATTAATATACAAAAGCAGTGTTCATTTAGAAAAGAAAAGAAAGATAAGAATGTGATAATCAGGGGCGCCTGGGTGGCGCAGTCGGTTAAGCGTCCGACTTCAGCCAGGTCACGATCTCGCAGTCCGTGAGTTCGAGCCCCGCGTCAGGCTCTGGGCTGATGGCTCGGAGCCTGGAGCCTGTTTCCGATTCTGTGTCTCCCTCTCTCTCTGCCCCTCCCCCGTTCATGCTCTGTCTCTCTCTGTCCCAAAAATAAATAAAAAACGTTGGAAAAAAAAAAAAAAAAAAAAAGAATGTGATAATCAAAATATTTCAGCTTATGAAAAACTACAATTTTTAAATAACCCCCAAACTAGAATTAAAAAAAAAAAACCCTGTGACACAATTAATTGAAATAAATATCCTCAAATAAGCACTATGGGTCAGAAATTCAAAAACTAAGAACAGAAATAGACACAAAGCAGGCAGAAAATGAGACAAAAGTGACTGAATTCAGGAAACAAGCAAAAGGAAAAGACAAATCTGTATCAGAAATAAAGCTAAAATGTCGTCAGACCCAAAGAAGGATTAGAATAAAAAATTAATAAGGGGCATTGAAGAAATACAGGAAACCAAACAAAAAGAAAAAAAAATGATATTAAAAAGAAGTAGCAAGGAGCAAAATTCAAGTGGTTGAAACAGAATATAAGCAGAGATCCAACATATGTATAATTGAAGTCTCTAAAAGAAAAAGAATGTTAAAGCAGAATATTTAAAACTATAATCCAGGGTAAGTTTACAAAAATCAAAAGATCTGAATATAAATACTGAAAGGTCCCACTCTATACCTGAGAAAGCTCATCCAGAACAATCAAATCTAAGACTTAGCCAAATAAAATTATTACACCTTAAAGATAAAGAGGGGCACCTGCATGGCTCAGTTGGTTGAGCATCCAACTTCAGCTCAGGTCATGATCTCACAGGCCGTGAGTTCAAGCTCTGTGTCAGGCTCTGTGCTGACAGCTCAGAGCCTGGAGCCTGTTTCAGATTCTGTGTTTCTCTCTCTCTGCCCTTTCCCTGCTCATGCTCTGTCTCTCTCTGTCTCTCAAAAATGAATAAACGTTAAAAATAAAAAAAATAAAAAGATAAAGAAAAACTCCTCAGCATCTTCACTCAAGGAAATAAATAAGATCCAAAGGCAACAGAATTAAGTGGCATCAGACTTCTCAAAAGCTACATAAAAAGCAAGGCAACCAAAGAACCGAATTTTACGAAAACTCAAATCAAGAAATGTGAACCAAGAATTTTATATCCAGCCAAAACTATCAAGTATCAAGGCCATAGAGAGTTTTAAAATGTATATACATATAGGGGTGCCTGGGTGGCTCAGTCGGTTAAGTGTCTGACTTCGGCTCAGGTCACGATCTCGTGGTTTGTAGGTTCAAGCCGTGCGTCGGGCTCTGCACTGACAGTGCACACTCACACGCTCTCTCAAAATAAATAAATAAAAATAATAAAAATAAAGTTTATATACATATAATATTCCATATACACAAGATCTAACTATATGCTGGGTACCAGAGGGACACCTAAAACCAAGTGATTCAGAAAGACTAAATATAACATGATGGACAATAGTGTAGCAGACAAATGGAAACCGTTAGAAAGTCGGGGTTGCAATCCTCACATAAGTAGAGTTCAAGTAAAAAAAAAGCGTTAAATATGACAGAGAACACTTTTTAATGCAAAAACCCACAATTCACAATGAAGATAAAATGCAACCACCTTTATAAAATAAAAGAAAGCATAAGAAGGAATATAATAAATATGAAAGCAGAAATTAATGATGCAGTTGAGCATGGGTCAACAACTTCAGAGCTTTACACCCAGCGCTGAACCTGGGGCTTGAACTCACAACCCTGAGATCCAGACCTGAGCTGAGATCAAGAGTCAGACGCGTCAGACGCTTGACCGACTGAGCCACCCACGTACCCCTAGCAACTTGTTTCTATAGAGGGTCAGATTGTAACTATCTTTGTAAAAAGTTTCTGGTCCAGTTCTGTCACAACTACTCAATTCTGTCTTTGTAGCACAAAAGCAGCCATAGACATTATGTAAATAAAAGGCTCGGCCTTTTGTGTCCAATAAAATTTTATTATAGAAACAGGCAACAGGCGAGATGTGGCCCACAGGCTATAAAGAAAACAGATCTAATTAATAAAACAAAACCTTGGCTTTTTTAAAATAAGAGACCAACTACTAGCTAACTTAATCTACAAAAAAAGGAAGAAAATACAAATAGAGGGAGAAATACTCATTGAAACAGAAGAAAATTCAAACGGTTAAATGAAACTACTTTTCAGACCACTCTGCAAATAAATTTAAAAACAGAGAAAATGGGCACTTCCTAGGAAAATACAGTTTTCTAAAACTGACCCCATTAGACGTAAAAAGTTTAAACAGACCATTTTCCATAAGCAAAAAACTGAGGCAGTTATCAAGGAACTACCCCCATGGAAAAGCCCCATGCCTGGACTGTTTCGAGGGGAAATTCTACCTAACCATCCGAGACCAGATAGTCCAAATGCTATGCGAATTGTAACAAAGAAGGAAACCCTTCAAATAATGAAGGGCATAATGATGAAGGAAATCTTTCAAATTCTTTTTATGAAGCAAAGAAAATACTAATGCCTAAACCTGATAAAGATGGTACAAAATAGAGAGAAAACTATAAATCAGTATCACTCATGAATACTGGCACAAAAATGCTGAAGAAAATATTAGTGGAAACAATTCAACACCACAGAAGAAACAAATACACCATAACCAAGTAGGATTTATTTCAGGAAGAGAGAATTGGGGTGGGGAGGGGTGTAGGGGGGCTATGAGAGAGAGAGAGAGAGAGAGAGAGAGAGAGAAATTTGAAATCATACCAAAATTTAAAAGTTAAAGGAAATGAAATAAAAAAGAATATACTGTAGTTAGCTTTCCTTTGCATTGTATTAATGGACATTTTAGACTAAGGAGTAAGTGATCTTTTCTCTGATTTCAGCCTAGGAGACAGCAGTCTTGAAGTCTGTGTATACATGATTAGAATATGGAAGTCCTGGGGCGCCTGGGTGGCTCAGTCGGTTGGGCGGCCGACTTCGGCTCAGGTCATGATCTCGCGGTCCATGAGTTCGAGCCCCGCGTCAGGCTCTGTGCTGACGGCTCTGTGCTGACGGCTCGGAGCCTGGAGCCTGTTTCGGATTCTGTGTCTCCCTCTCTCTGACCCTTCCCCGTTCATGCTCTGTCTCTCTCTGTCTCAAAAATAAATAAATGTTAAAAAAAAAAAAAAAAAAAAAAAAAAGAATATGGAAGTCCTGAAAAGAGTAAGATGAACCCACTGCCTCCAAAGCCATTGAGGACCCATTTAGTGAAGCACTCCAATGTTAAATAACCTATTCATCTTTATTTACCCCATGGGTATGATACCACCAAGCTGGATCTACAATGTCATTATATTATTTTACAATGAAACAACCATTGGGGCACCTGGGTGGCTCAGTCAGTTAAGTGTCCGACTTCAGCTCAGGTCATGATCTCACGGTTTGGGAGTTTGAGCCCTACATCAGGCTATGCATTGACGGTGCAGACCCTGTTTGGGATTTTCCTTCTCTCTCTCTCTCTCTCTCTCTCTCTCTCTCTCTCTCTCCCTACCCATTCGAGCACTCTATCTCAAAAAAAAAAAAAAAAAAAAAAAAAAAAAGAAGAAGAAGAAGAAGAAGAAAGGAAAGGAAAGGAAAGGAAAGGAAAGGAAAGGAAAGGAAAGGACAGGACAGAACACCATTTACTTTCCCCATTTTTGGCATATTGCAAATGATTGGGTATTCTGTTCAAAATACACGCCATTTTTTGGCTTGACCAGCTGCCAAGTATGAGCTTCTCAGGCTGATGGTTTACAAAAGAGGCAGAAAGACTTCAGACATAACTCTCCTACCAGAGAATACTGTTATAATATTTATCATTTTGAAGGAAACTGTCAGAAACAATGTTAAATTTTTTTACCTTTTGTTTGGACTTCAATTCTGTAAATAGGAATCAGTTATGGGGGAAGTTTTATAAGGTCAACACAGATCTCAAATTATGTGTGCTATTAGAAAACTTAAATCATAAACCACCTTAACAGGGGCTCCTGGGTGACTCAGTCAGTTGAGCATCTGACTCTTGATTTCAGCTCAGGTCATGATCCCAGGGTCATGGGATCGAGACCCGCATCAGGCTCCAACATGCTGAGCATGGAGCCTGCTCGAGATTCTCTCTCTCTCCCTCTGCCCCTCACCCCTCTCCACCAATCATGCTTTCTCTCTCTAAAATAAATAAATAAGATTTTAAAGATAAAATAAGCCACCTTAACAGTCATGGTTTTCTACCAGGCAATAGAGGGAAGACTATACTGTTTCCCTCTTTTTGTTTTTTAGAAAATGTACCAACAGTATTTTAGAAGTAACTGAGTGCATGTACTCCTCTGCTAAAGAGAACAACAACAACAATAACAACAACAAAAAGAAATATGTTATTCAGGGACACCTGGGTGGCTCAGTTGGTTAAGCGTCCGGGTTCGGCCCAAGTCATGATCTCGCAGTTTGTGAGTTCAAGCCCCGTGTCAGGCTCATGCTGCCAGCTCAGAGCTTGGAGCCTGCTTCAGATTCTGTGTCTCCCTCCCTCCCTCCCTCCCTCCCTCTCTCTCTCTCTCTCTGCCCCTCCCCCACTTATACTGTCTTTCTCTCCTTCAAAAATAAACATTAAAAAAAAATCTCTTATTCATAAACATTATAGTTTTTAAAACACTAATTAGGAGCAGTCTAAATGGACAGTTGGCTTTGCAAGGGAAATAGTGTCAGAAAGAATGGCTAAGCATCAACTATTTTGAAAACAAAATTACTATTTTTATAACTGTTCTATAGACAGTGGTATCATCTTATCATCCTTTAGTTGTCCTTGATGTACATTCTGCATTTTATCTTAGAAGGAACAAGAAGATATAAATCTGTTCAAAGTGGGGAGTTTTACAGTCACTTTGTTGAAATTTTTCTTAAGGCAAATTTGGTATCTGGTTACACCTACCCTGAAATTTGCAGGCTAAAAGTATGTGATCATATTATGTGGAGAGAAATTTGGGGAGTTCAATCACTCATTCAACTGTGCAGGGCAAATTCAAACAATTCCCTTGGTTCAGCTCCACAGGCTCAATCTTCTACCAGAGGTGGGCAGCCTTCTGTTCAGGCACAGACCCCTGTGATTCAACCCAGAACCACTGCCTCCTCAGTACTGATGAGAGAGAACAGTCTGAAGCTCAGTGACACCTACCATGTATCAGATCTGCGTTGAGAAAAATATTTAGGACACATGGACTCCAGTCATTCTTCCTCATAATCTAAAATAATCTAATCCTCCCCTGAATCAAGCCAGATCATCAGAGCACAGGCACTTTTAAGGCATCTTTCCTTGTCCACTCCACACTGAACTGTGCTTTCCTTTAATATGAGCCATGCTGATGAGCAATAAAAGAAACAGCCTCATAAAATCCTCTTAAAATGCTGCTTTACATTTCACTACTTATGAAACCCCTAGAATTGGAATTCCCATCTGATCACATTGTTGAAAAAACTTATACCTCTCCCGAGAAACACAGCCTTGTTGTTACCTGAAGGACAATGTAATGGCTCCCTTTCTGATTGGATGGGTCGAAAACTAAACCTAAATTTATGAGCCACGGATGAACAAATAGGTTGTAAGGATATGGATTAGACCAACCTTATTCCTACATACTTTGTTATGCCCCTGACTTTGTTTTCATTCTTCTTTAGCTTACATATCTAACTCATTTTATTTTCTATATCCAGGCAGGTCACTTAAAGTTTTTCCTAGAAAACCAAGATGGGATATAAGTAATACTCTTTTGTTTAAAAAATTCTATGTTTAAAAAAAAATTTTTAATGTTTATTTTTGAGAACGAGAGACAGACAGAATGCAAGCAGGGGAGGGGCAGAGAGAGAGGGAGACACAGAATCTGAAGCAGGTTCCAGGCTCTGAGCTGTTAGCACAGAGCCTGACATGGGACTTGAACTCATGAACCGTGAGACTATGACCTGAGCCAAAGTCAGATGCTTACTGACTAAGCCACCTAGGCGCCCCATAAAAAATTCTATGTTTAATATTAATGTAATAAATCACAAAGGAAAAGATCAATAGTACTGACTGCATAAAATCTAAAACTTTTATATGTCAAAAACACCATAAACAAAATTAAAAGAAACTATAAAACAAGAAAAATGTTTGACACAAATAATAATGAAATTCTTACTATACGAATTAGTTGTTTGTATCAATAAGAATACAAAATTGGATAAATTAAATAATAATGGTAAATAAATTGTTCAAGAAATTTGGATGTTGAGGGGCACCCGGTGGATCAGTCAGTTGAGCATCCAACTCTTTTTTTTTTTTTTTTAATTTTTTTTTTCAACGTTTTTTATTTATTTTTGGGACAGAGAGAGACAGAGCATGAACGGGGGAGGGGCAGAGAGAGAGGGAGACACAGAATCGAAAACAGGCTCCAGGCTCCGAGCCATCAGCCCAGAGCCTGATGCGGGGCTCGAACTCACGGACCGCGAGATCGTGACCAGGCTGAAGTCGGACGCTTAACCGACTGCGCCACCGAGGTGCCCCGAGCATCCAACTCTTGATTTCAGCTCAGGTCATGATCTCAGAGTCATGGAACTGAGCCTTTCTCTTTCTCCCTCTGCCCCTCTCCCTCACTCACAATCTGTCTCTCTCTCTCTCCAAAATTATTTTTATTTTTTTTAAATGTTCATTTATTTTTGAGAGAGTGAGAGAAAGAGAGAAAGAGCACACAAGTGGAGGAGGGGCAGAGAGAGAAAAGGAGACACAGAATCTGAAGCAGGCTCCAGGCTCCCAGCTGTCAGCACGGAGCCCGACGTGGGGCTCAAACCCAGGAACCACAAGATGATGACCTGAGCTGAAGTCAGATGAGCCACTTAAGAACCCCTCTCTTTCTCCAAAATTAAGAAAGAAAGAAAGAAACAAACAAAGAGAGAAAGAAAGAAAGAAAGAAAGAAAGAAAGAAAGAAAGAAAAGAAAGAAATTTAAATGTTGAAATAAATGAATTTGAAGGAACCTAAAATTGCTTTCCTAACATAGACTCCTAGAACTAGAATAGAACTTTCCTGTTCAACCCTCTAACATTGCAGACATCAATAACTTTGCTCAAGTGTGTTAAAGGTTGCTATTTACCTGTCTTCCATTTCCACAAAAGGAAAGACAATTGTGGTCTGTCTCCACTCCCTACTCACTAATCCTCAAGGATGGAACAATAAATATGTAATCTCACTGGTAAGACACTACCATTCTTTGGGTCACATTTCCTAGTGGGTGGAGTTCATATATCACAGGTCACAGCCCAAACAAGACGCAGATTCTTGGTTTCTGGGACCTGCCTGTTCTCAGGTGCAAGGGGCACATATATCTCCAGTCTCCAAGAGGCAACTAACCAGACTTCACCCATTGCCCTTAGCTCGGGCTAAGCCAGGGGAGGGTCCTTTGCAGATCCAATTGCCCATACTTCTGGAGGAAACAGGAGTAGGAAGCTCCATTTGGCCGCATACCTAAGCTTCATTCTCTAATATAACTTTTATTGGAAACTCTGTGTTGGAGGTAGTTATCTGGGAATTGGCCCAGGCAATAAAGTTGATATTTCTTATTTGTCATTCTATGGAAAGAAGGGGTAAGATTCAGTCTCTCCCAAATGCAAAATGTAGATACACTGACTGGACCCTGAGTTTATATAAAGACAAGAGCTATCACGGGGGAGCAAAGTACCATGGGGGAAAATGGAGACTCTCAAGTCTCTGTCGCTGAAACTGCAGGAATAGAGGAGGTAGATACTCCATTATCAGGAAAACTTCACAAACCAGGAAAAACTTCAACACGAGTTCTTAGGCATGAGCACACTGAGTTATCTTTGGCTACTTTTTTTTTTCCTTTCTATCACTTTATCACATCTTTACATTCAAGAAAGGGCCTTTAAATTACCCAGGAGTAGCTAAGGTCTATACAGTCAGAGCAGTGCTACTCACAATGTGGACTAGGAGCACCACCGAGGCCTGGGAGCCTGCCAGAAACGAAAATCTGATGTCCCCACTCCAGATCTACTGAATCTGAACCTCTAGGGTACAGCCCAGGCACCTGTGTTTTAATAAGTTCTTTAGTTATTCTTATGTTATCACAGAGACTCAGACTGGGGATTCTACAGCAATGATTTTTCTTGCATTAAAGTAGATAAAATCCAGTGGGATCATTACAAACTCCAGTGCCAAGAAGGAATCATAAAAGATATAGGCCTAGACTCCTCTGTTTCTAGAAATGAGATTTGCCAAGTCTCAAAAAAAAAAAAAAAGGAATGAAATCAGTTTACAAAACAGATTTTGTTCTTACACACAAGATTAGGAGAGAATGAAGTAAAGTGAAGGAAATCACATCAAGGTGAAGAAAATTTGAAATCCTGTTGGTCCAGCTAGAAAAAATATGATAAGGATGAGGAAATGCATCCAAATGTAACTGTTCTAAAGAGTCTAGAAAAGATTGGGATATTTACTAGGTTGGGGATGGTGGCTCAAGATCATCAAGGATAAGAAGAGAAGGACTCCTTTGGCAGACAGAAGAAAATGACACCTGCCCCAACAGGTGCCCAGATTGGGGTATCATTCTATCAAGAGGGGTCTTCTTAGCATTTTAAATAGGGAAGGCAGGGTCAGCATTAATGGGAAACTCCTCAATAACTAGAATTGTGATGCTATGTAGTTAGAGAAAATGTGGACATACTGGGGCACCTGGGTGGCTCAGTCAGTTAAGCATCTGACTCTTGATTTTGGCTCAGATCATGATATCATGGTTTGTGAGAATGAGCCCCACGTCAAGCTCTGTGCTGGCAGCACAGACATTGTTTGGGATTCTCTCTCTCCCTCTCTCTCTGTCCCTTCCCAACTCATGTGTGCGCATGTGTTCTCTCTCTCAAAATAAATACTAAATAAACTTTAAAAAAAATAGAAAATGTGGACATATTTAAGAAGAGAATGACTAGGGGCACCTGGGTGGCTCAGTTGGTTAAGTGTCCAACTTCAGCTCAGGTCATGAACTCACAGTTCATGAGTTCGAGTCCCACATTGGGCTCTGTACTGACAGCTCAGAGCCTGGAGCCTGCTTCAGATTCTGTGTCTCCCTCTCTCTCTGCCCCTCCCCAGCTTTCTCTCTCTCTCCAAAGTAAAAAAATATTCAAAAAAAATTTTTTGTAAAAGAAGAGAATGACTAGAAAAATCAGTGAATTTTTCATGCACTATTAAATTAGTTTCAAGTAGCATTCATTGTTCATGTAGCTGGAACAGCAGGTATAGCACAGGCTCTACGGACACCTGCCTGGGCAGTGCAAGGAATTAGAACTTGAGGAAGAAGGAACAGAAAAACAGGTGCACTAGGGAGGATCCAGGGAGAAGGACAGTTGATCAGACCCAGGCCTGGGTTATAGGTTGCACTGAACAGAAATATGTACCTCCTAATGACATTAAAGGTGAGCAGGATTTATTTGAGCACGGGATGATGCTGGCAGATCCAGAACTCTCTGGCATCATTCTCTCTCATTGGAGACTTCACTGGCCAAATCCAAAGTAGTATGTCAGTAGAACAAAAATCTAAATGTGAAAACAAAAGGGAAATATAGGGAAGGAAAGTACTAACAACTAGCAAAAGGAATTGGCCAGACCTGGGGATAGAGAAGTGGGAAAAAGCAGGTTGAAAGCCTACAGTGGGCATCATCAGAGGGAACTGATGCTGGAGGCTTACCCCCTGCAGAAAAGGAACTGGTGGCCGGAAGGGCTGCTGCAGTGCCCATTAAGGAAGTGCAGGCGGCTGAGTCTTTAAAAAGTCAGTTCTAAGGAAAGGTGGGGCCTGGGTGAACACCACTAACCTAGGGCACTTCCTGGACCTCATTAGACCAGTGAAAGCACAAGTTCCAGAAACTCAAAGCAGCTCAAGGATCAGCTGAGGATAATTCTCCAGGCGACAAATGCAAAAACTCCTAACCACGAAGCAGCACTCAGAGGCAAGGCATTCAGTAATACGAACCCCAGGAGCTCAGAACTAAAATGATTCTCAAGATCTTTCTGGGGAAAGAGAAATTGAGAGAAAAGGGCAGGAAACTGCAACGGTGAAGGAGGCATGCAAGACAGTGCAATTCATTTGAAGACTTTCCTACTATTCCTCCCACTATACTGTGGGGTACTCTTCCCACAAAGCAGGGAGGATCCTTCACTAGAGATAAAGATCATCAGCAATGGATAGAAACAGGGCCTGAAGGAGACATGAAAATGAAAAGGTGCTAAATACTTGAGGTGGGCACCAAGAAAGACCTGGAGCCACCGTGGCAAAGTTCTAAAATTTTCCACAGAAGAGGATTTCCCTCCCCACAAAAACATATGGCAAGACTACTGTCAGAATCCAAGTAACTTTATGAGAAGAGACCATTTCCCAAACTAAGTTCAAATTCACAAGTGGTGGACTCCAAATTGCTTGGGAACCTATAGAGGCTGAAAGATCACGTGCTAGAGTATACTTACCAACGGTAATTTGGGATCCACCTTGTAAGGAGAAGGTAACAATGGACTTACTTTCTGAATTTGACACCATGGGACCCTGATTATATTAAGGCTACAGTTTAGACCTCACCTCTTACCACTTTCTCCAGCTCACCCTGCTCCAGCCATATTAGCTTCCTTGATGTTCCTAGAACATGTCAAGGACATGCCTCTCTCAAGACTTTGTCACTTGGCGTCCTCCTTATGCATGGCTTACTCCCTCACTTCCTCCAGATCTGTGCTTAAATGTCACTTTATAATAGAGGCCTTCCCTGACCATTCATTGTCACTCCCTTTGCCATGCTTTATTCATTTTAACACTAAGCCCCACTTAACATCTGATTTATTTCCTTACTTGTTTATCTCTCACTATCCTGACCTCCTGACTCCCACTCCATGACAGCTGGGACTGTTTTATCGCTGCTATGATGTCAGCTATTAGAACCTGCCTGACACATAGTAGGTAAGAAATAAACATGCATTAAATGAATGCATTTATGCATCATTGGAAGTTTTTGTTCACGGTCCAAGCTTGGCAAAAAGTAAGGTGGGTCTGGACTGACTATGCACTGGGTTCATAGAGCATAATTTTGCTTTTTTCTTTTGAATAACTAGGGGACCCTGGGTGGCTCAGTTGGTTAAGCGTCCGACTTCAGCTCAGGTCACGATCTCACGGTCTGTGAGTTCGAGCCCCGCGTCGGGCTCTGGGCTGATGGCTCAGAGCCTGGAGCCTGTTTCCGATTCTGTGTCTCCCTCTCTCTCTGCCCCTCCCCTGTTAATGCTCTGTCTCTGTCTCAAAAATAAATAAACGTTAAAAAAAAAAAAAAGAATAACTAAATAATTAGTGAGAAACAGTGGAATTTCTGGTTAAGAATGAGGGCCCTGGAGCCAGACTGCTGTGTTCAAATCACTAGGTTTGTGGTCTTGGACAAATTGTTTAACTTCTCTGCGCCTCATGATCTTTGTCTATGAAATGGGAATAATGGGGTGCCTGGATGGCTCAGTCAGTTAAGCATCCAACTCTTGAGCTTGGCTCAGGTCATGATCTCACGGTTAGTGGGATCGAGCCCTGCATCAGGCTCTGTGCTGTCACCACCGGAGCCTGCTTGGGATTCTCTCTCTCCCTCTCCCTCTGCCCCTTCCTCACTCTCTAGCTCGCTCTCTCTCTCTCTCAAAATAAATTTAAAAAAAAATTTTTTTTAATGGAGGTACAGTTCACACAACATGAAATTAACCACTTTCAAGTGTACAATTTAGTGACATTTAGTAAGTTCACAATATTAGACAACCATCACATAATTCTGCTTTTCTTCCCTCAGAACAATGGTTAGTCTGGGAGAGAAGTATCAGGAAGGTAGGAGCAGGATCTACCCTATTCAACTGCATTCCTTCAAAGGTGGCAGCCTCTCCACCCATCAATTTGTTAAACCCAATGGATTAAAGAACAAAACAATTCTGTGACCCTCCCCACTAGTGAGAGCTGTGCAGTTGACACAGCTGGCCTTTATCTGGCTTCCTCACAAGGCCACATGGCCCTTCCCTAAGAAGCCTGACCTTCATTAGGCCACTGCTCTCTATGTCGGGTTCATACGCTCATACACAGTCTAGTCATAAGGCCTCTTTGTCCCGGCTCACATTCATGATCTGGAATTTGGTTCTAGTTGTCCATATGGTCTACCCTTGGAGCTCAGCTATCTTCAAGTTTGGGTAAAAGACAGTAGACCTTACAGGTATTTTCAATCCATCACTGTCAGAGAGCCCTAAATAACACAGTCCATTCCTGATCTGTACCCTCTAGGAGCCAGAACCCCTGTGGGGAAGGGAGTAGGTGGTAAGATTCAGGCACTCTGAAGCCCAGAAAAAGTTGGTGGTCATTAGAAACAGAACCCAAGGCTCTTGCCTCCCAGATGAGCATTCCCAACATTGTGTAATTCACATATTTCTCTTGTCCCGAGCCACAAAACAGAAAGACACACACACCCACCTGCTGGTGCAGTTGTCATTGTTATTTGCACTGAGTGCTGCTCAGAAGATCCCAGTAGAGTGATATTCACTGTGTAATCCGCTGCTGGGTACAGGTCTAAACACACTACTGGAGCTTGTTCCCTCGTTGTGAAGTTAAATGATGTGGCATGATAAAAATTATTCAGATACCACCTCTGACCCAGAACTTTAAACTGTCATGAGATTAAAATAAATTGTTGCATTAAATTTCCTGTTGGCTTGCAGATATCTAGACTATAAGCAAAATGGAGATAAAGCAAGAAGTTCATTCTATTAGTCTTCACCCACTTAGAATCATTTTTAATACCATAGCGAGCTAAACCAGGATGGACTTTACAAAGCTACCTTACCTATCCTATTCAACGTCCCCCTCAACCAGCTATAGGGCAGAGCTTAAAATGCATAACTGCATCTCACATGAACAAAACATAGGCTACCCTAAGGTAATCCATTGATATCCTCCCAGGTAAAGAAGATTGCACCGGAGGGGCACCTGGGTGGCTCAGTCAACTGAGTGTCTGACTTCAGCTCAAGTCATTATCTGACAGTGGGTTTGTGGGTTCAAGCCCCTCATTGGACTCCATGCTCAGAACCTGCTTGGGATTCTCTCTCTCTCCCTCTGTCTCTGCCCCAATCCCGCTCATGATTTCTCTCCCAAAATTTATGAATAAACTTAAAAACATTTTTAAAAATACTTTAAAATTAAAAAAAAAAATACTTTACAAGACTGCACTGGAGCTATTGGGCAAAATTCTTTTATTTTCATTCATAAAGAATCCATCGACAAGCTTCACAAAATAGAATTTTTTAACTTTATGAGGACTCCTCCAAATTATGCATTCAAAGCAACTGTTCAATGGTCCTTCACTTGGTCCTTCCTATTAGAGCTCTGATAAAAGAGTGTTTGGTTCATGGATTCATCATGCACGCTGTTAACCCAATAATACCCTACCCACTGCCAACCCAAGATGCATGTATAATATAGGGATTTAAGAGGAAAAAAATATGTGAAGGTCCCAGAAGTAATATGATAAACCCTTGATCAGTCAGTGTGCTACAGCTGGTCATCTTTGTGTTTAGTATTTCCTTTGATGCTCATGTCACTGGCTATACCACCCCCCATCCCTCCTCATTCCTTGCCAATCTTCCATAGTCATCCAAGACCCTGACACCAGGCGCTTTGGGAGATTCCTCTCTCCTCAATTCCTACCATTATCTTCGGTAACTTAAAGATCCTTATAAATAAGCCATCAAAACTTGGCCTCAGAGTTCCTTGAGCTCAATGTTATAAAGTTCCTTCACTCCACATTAGCTACTCATATCCATGGCCACATCCCAGACTGTGTCACGCTGAGTTGCTCCAAGATCTCACAAGCCCCTATCTTTCTGAACCACTTGCCCATTATTCCTCATCTCTCTCAAGAGAGAGATTTCTTCCCCCAAGATTTCCTCACTCAAGATCTTCTACCAATATTCTACCACCCCAGTCCTCGTCTTCCCCAACTCTCTCAGGTACCACTGTCTATCACTTCAATTATTCTCTTGTCCAGTACCCTCAATCCCCTTGCCCATTGGTTCTCAATTCTACCCATTCTAGAAAATGCAAAACACAGTGGGTCAATCCAGACACTTGACTTCACCAGTTCTACATTCAGGCTGCTGCCATCTGCTGCAGAAGACCTCACAACTATGGAGGCTGCATTTCTACACAGTCTCATCCTAAACTCCACGTGGTTTAGTCTACAGACAAAAAATTACTTTCTGTTTACAAATTTGAATCACACTGCATGCATGATTCTATACTGAAGTTATTTTATTTAAAAATATATTGTAGGGGCGCCTGGGTGGCTCAGTCAGTTGGGCGTCCGACTTCAGCTCAGGTCATGATCTCATGGTCTGTGAGTTCAAGCCCCACGTTGGGCTCTGTGCTGTCAGTTCAGGGCCTGGAGCTTGTTTTGGATTCTGTATGTGTGTGTCTCTCTCTCTGCTCCTCCCCCACTCACACTCTATCAAAAAATGAATAAATGGTAAAAAAAAGTTTTTTTAACATATAAAGACTTTGTCATTAATTCGTTCTCTAAATAGATATACAGAGCATACAGCATTGGGTATACAATGGCAAATAAGATAAGGTCCTAACCTCAAGGAACTCACAGATGAGTATCTAGGCAAACAAAATACCCAGGGAGGGGGCACCTGGGTGGCTCAGTCAGTTGAGCATCTTTTCTCTTGACTCTGGCTCAGGTCATGATCTCAGGGTTTGTGAGTTCGAGCCCCACATCAGGCTCTATCTGCACTGACAGTGAAGTCTGCTTGGGATTCTCTCTCTCTCTCTCTCTCTCTCTCTCAAATAAATAAACATTTAAAAATAACTTTTTTAAACACTGAGGGAGAAATGCTATAATACATGAGGCTGTAGGAGCACTCAGGAGGAACACCTCATCCTCCTCTTTAGGGATGGGGAAAAGCTTCCCTATCTTAATTATGGACCAGAGGAGAAATTAGCATTAACCAAGTGAGTTAGGGGGTAGGAAAAACTATTCAGAGATCAGGAACAGCATTTGGGACAGGAAGTCAGCGAAGGTGTCCCACCAGGGTTGCTGACTGAGCTGAGCCTTGAGGATAAATAGGAAGCAGTCAGGTAGGATAAGGGAAGGAAGGACACTGCTAGTAGGAGGGTCACATACATGAAGACACAATGCAAAAGAACACAAGAAGCTAATCAGGGAGTACAGGACTTAGAGCTTATAGAACCAATGAGGCCTGAAGAAACCGATTTAGGAGAGACAGTGAAGGAAATAAAGAGATTGGATAAGATGGCTCAAAGTGGGGTACAGAATGACGAGAGAATGGGCAAGGAACAACCTTGAGGGTAATCAGATTTAAGGGACAGGCAGAGGAAAGGAATCCTGGGAGGGAGAGACTGAGAGGGTCTCCAGTAGCAAATGCTGTCCAGTGTGAGGCAGAACCTATTTCATGTCTGCATAGTGGTCTATTAGATGAATGTATGATTCTCTACTTAACCAAATCCCTACTGATGAACATTTAAGTTGTTTCCAATTTCCCCTATTATAAATAAAGCTTCAGAGAACAGCGTAATCTTTCTGTATATGTCTGCATAATTAATTAACAGTCCATTTCCAAAAATTTACTGCTAGATGCTAACAGATAACTATTCTGGAAAAGTCATGACAGTTTCAGTGGCCAGCAGCTGTGGAGAACAGTATTCTATGCTCAAAGAAGAATCATGGTGTCTCATGGCTTAATTTGTTTTTCTTTTTTGGCTTACACTAACAGGTGTTCATTTGCATTTTTATAATACATATATATTCTATACTGTCTTTGCAAACTGCCTTTATTGGGTGGGGGGTTGGTTTGGGGTTTTTTTGTTGTTGTTTTGAGAGAGAGAGAGAGTGCATGAGCAGGGTAGAAGGGCAGTGAGGGGGAGAGAGAGAGAGAGAGAGAGAGAGAGAGAGAGAGAGAGAGAGAGAGAATCTCAAGCAGGCCCCTTGCTCAGTGTGGAGCCCAACTCAGGGCTCAATCCCACGACCCTGGGATCATGACCTGAAACAAAATCAGGAGTCGGAAGCTCAACCGATTGAGCCACCCAGGAGGCCCTACACTGATTTTTTGACATCATCTGTATCTTAAATTAATGTTAATTTTATTTAGGTACTTGAATATGTTTCTAGCCCCTGTATTCTTCCTAATATAAAAATATGAATATTTTGTTCACCAGTTTAAAATCCTTCAGTGACTCCACAGAGACATCAAAATAAGATCCAAATTCCAAATTACAGGGCTGTTCATGATCTAGCCACTGCTTAGGTTTTTGCCTCATCTCTTGCTATTCTCCCTTGCTTTCTTTGTTCCCTAAGAGAACCATGTTCCCTAAAACTCAATATGCTACTCTACTTGCCCACAGTGTCCTTCTTCACCTTTATCCCACATCATTGTGGGTTAAAAAAAAATGTTTAAAAACGGGGGGGGGGTTGTTGCCTGGGTGGCTCAGTCGGTCAAGCATCTGACTTGGGCTCAGGTCATGATCTTGCAGTTCGTGAATTCGAGCCCCGCATTGGGCTCTGTGCTGACAGCTCTGAGCCTGGAGCCTGCTTCAGATTCTGTGTCTCCCTCCCTCTCTGCCCCTCCCCCGCTCATGCTTACTCACTCGCTCGTGCTCTCTCTCTCAAAACTAAATATTAAAAAAAAAAAAAAAAAACACTTTACCTTAGTGTGACTGATACATTATATTGTTTTGGTAAATGGCTAATGAATTAATTAACTTTAATTTAATACTTAGTCTACTGTGCCAAATGACTTGCTAGGCACTAAAAATGACATAAAATAAAAACTCTCAGTTCCTACCTGAGTTTATTTATAATTTTGAGATGTGTTGACTTTTAAAAAGTCAAGTTAAATGGGGACCAATAGCCATGCAATGAGTTTCTTAAAGATCTGCAAGTATGAATTTGATGATAAAATAAGCTGTAATTATAAAATGCATAAAATAATAAAACGTACACATGTGAAATACCAGACAGGGAAACCGATAGCAAGTCACCAAATACGGTGTCTTCCTCCAATTTAACCCCTCACTTGGCATCCATCTCACATCTCATATCCATCTCTAGCGACAAAAATCAAACTGTCTAGACATTCATTCTATCAGTGTTTTTAAATACTTTGGATCCTCACTTGGAGAGCACCCAAATTTTTAAGTGACACAGTACTTTGACAGACAGCATGAGAGATCTTCTTACTTGGTACGTTTGTTCTGATCCAGCTTTCCTAGGGCCCCTGCTCAGTTTCAAACAAGCTTCGCTGAATATTGAAATATTGAAAGTTGCATCATCTTCTGAGAGATCATCTTCTAAAAGATAAGACATGTGGACAGGTTGTATATCTTAGCAAAACATATCTTGGCTAAGTAACATTTGAAACTGACACCTTATAAAAGCCAACAGGGTGTTTAACAGCAAGGGTATCACATTTGGCTTCAAGTCCTGGCTCCACAACTTCTTAATTGCATGACCTTAGCTAAGTCACTTAAGCCCTCCAAACCTCAGTGTCCTTCTTTGTGAAATCCAGTAATCTGACTTGCTTTTTCTTACATCACAGGCTATTGAGAGAATCAGATGAAATAATTCATATTTAAAAATCCATGTAAACTAATAGGGGGCCCCTCATTGGCTCAGTCAAGCGTCTCACTCTTGATTTCAGCTCAGGTTATGGTCTCACGGTCCATGAAAGATCAAACCTCATGTCGGGCTCTGTGCTGACAGGGAGGAGCCTACTTGGGATCCTCTCTCCCCTTCTCTATCTGCCCCTCTCCTGCTTGCTCTCTTTCTCTCTCAAAATAAATAAACAAACATTAAAAAAATTAATCAATGTAATCTAATAAAGCTGTGATACTTTTAGAAAGTTGGATATCACTTGGATAGTCCATATGTAAAATGTCATGGAGGGAAATGTGTCAAAAGCTAGAAAGTCTGAGAATAAGGAAAAGATCAATAAAAGTCAAAGAGCATGGATTAGAACTCTCAGAGTGGGGGCTTCCTACCTAGAAGATGATCAGAAAGTAGATGGCCAGGCAAGATGTTTGCTTCATAGCAGGCAGTATTTCAAGAGCTACTCAGAGAACTAAGGCAGTAACATAATCAGAGAGCAGACTTATTTCAACTGCTGGTTTAAAAAAAAAAAAAAAAAGTAATTTCATACCTCCTCCAGTCTAATTTATTCCTTCAATGTTCTAGTTTCTTCACGTGTCATTGAGAGTGAAGAGGTTTGTTACTAATGAGTAAAAAACTCACAGGGACACCTGAGTGGCTCAGTCGGTTGAGCATCTGACTCCTGATTTTGGCTCAGGTCATGATCCCAGAGTCATGGGATCAAGCCCCATGTCCGGCTCTGTGCTGAGTGTGGAGCCTGCTTAAGATTCCCTCTCTCCCCCTCTGCCCCTCTACCCCATTTATGTGTTCTCCCTCACTCTCTCAAAACAAAAAACAAAAACAAAAAAACACCTTACAGAATGTCTAGGAATACCATGGCTAATTTGCAAGGAAAAGAAAGTTTCCTAACAAGCCAGTACATTTTTGTCAAATGAGAAAAAATTTAAATGTCTATCAGAAAGAAGAGGCTTTTTATAACTACCTAGAAAACTACATTTCTCCCATGGGAGTCTCTGCTACCTAAGAAGTAATAATGACAACAAATTATTCAAAATCAAAATTGCCCACAGCATTTTAGACATCACTCACACATGCAACACAAGGCAATTAGCTGGGAGAAAATATTCTTAGCTATAATTGGAAAATGTAAAACTATGGTTATGAGAGACAATTCGAAGACCTATCTATCACTTGTTCTCCCCTTTATCTTCACAACTTTTTAGCTGTTATTTATTTTTTTCAAAAAGTTTATTTATTTTTAGAGAGCCAGAGTGCACAAGACGGGGAGGGGCAGAGAGTGGGGTGGGGGGGGAGAGAAGATTCGAAGCAGGCTCTGTGCCGGCAGCAGTATCTGATGCAGGGCTCAAACTCACAAACTGTGAGATCATGACCTGAGCTGAAGTTGGACGCTTAACCAACTGGGCCACCCAAACGCCCCTATTTATTTATTTATTTTTGAGGAAGAGAGGGAGCTTGAGCAGGGGAAGGTCAGAGAAAGAGGGAGAGAGAGAATCCCCAGCAGGCTCCTCGCTGTCAGTGCACAGCCCGACACAGGGCTCAAACTCACAACCCATGATGAGATGATGACCTGAGCTCAAATCGAGAGTTGGACACTTAACCCACTGAGCCACCCAGGCTCAGATTTAAAGATTTTATAAGATCCTTTTAAAGATTTAATAAGGACATCAGAAGCAAAAATTGCTACGTGTGTGCATGATTTTGAGGCACACCAAATACATGTCTGTAAGGACTACCACACACAGTATATGTCTGTTCACAGACGGAACATAAAATAGAAGTACTGCCTGCATAGTTCCCAGCTCAGTAGGATTTCTCACTCACAGCCATCATAGTCTGAATTCAGGGGAAGATGGCAATGTGAACAAAGGCATCTGGCTCTCACTTCCCACCCCCAGTCCTGACAGAAGTGACTGAGAATAGTAAAAATGGGTCAAAATTTGCATCTGGGTTAGAAAGAAGGGTGGGTTGACATACACAAGGCATAAACATGAAGATGTTTCTGCTTAGCACCGTGCGGAAGAGACCAGATGAAAGGAAGATACCGAGAGCTACTATGTGCCTTTGCCATCAAGCAAAGGGGCATGGCCTCAAAGTGTTCAAGGAAGGAACTGGAGGAGAAACTGGTGCCCACAGAGGTAGGGGCTAGAAGTAAGGACAGCAACAGGACACATAAGTGATGGATGCTCCACTTGGAACAATTGAGCCTCGTAGTTCCTGATCCTATCTGAACATCAGAATGGCCCAGACACAGATCTGAGGTGTGAATACACATCTGTATTTTGTTTTAATTCACCAGGCAATGCTGACAGGCAGCCAGGGTAAAAAGTAATATATACTACTATTACAACTACTAGTAGTAGTAATAATAATAATAGTCCTTCCTTAGCATACTGGAGACCAGTGACATGGAACGACTTCTACACGGAGGCCCAGGGACCTGGAGGGCCCACCTGACAGAGAGCCTGTGTTGGCAGAAGGAGGGACTCAGTGCTCTCCTGCCTCCGTAGACCACAGCATCACAATGAAGTCGGACAACGGACACTGTCCGAGAGCACCAGTTTCACTAATCAAGACAGCAAAGTGCTCAGAAATAAAGCTCAAGCCAGTGGGCTTTCTCACAGCTAGTTGTTTCCTGAAGGATGCTGGATTATCCAATCAGCAGCAAATCCTTCAAGATGAGATGTGACAAAAGCACACACTAATATCATCCAATAAAAAGCAAAATGAGAGAGAATGCCATCCATTTTATTATGAGGGAAATATCAGACCTAGATAAAACTTTTACTACTTATTGTAATAAAGTAACAAGATTACTTATTGTAATCTAGAAAAAAATAAGTAATCTAGAAATAATCTAGAAAATAATCTAGAAGTAATCTAGAAAAATAAGTAATCTAGAAAAAAAAAAAAGCCTGTGAAACAATTCTACAAAGAGGCAAAGAATAAATATTCTTTGAAAAACAATTGGATTGCTTGGGTGGCTCAGTCAGTTAAGCATCTGACTCTTGATTTTAGCTCACTGATGATCTTGTAGTTCATGAGATCAAGCCCTGCATCAGGCTCTGCTTAGGATTCTCTCTCGCTCTCTCTCTGCCCTTCTCCTCTTGCAGTTGCGCGCGCTCTCTCTCTCTCTCTCTCTCAAAAATAAATAAATATTTTAAAAATAAATAAATAAAAGTTTAAAAATATTGAGCAAAGTAATAGTATAATTAGGCAACATCTGTTTTGTACCTTCAGTAAACAAATTTTAAAGATAGATTAAAATGGGATAAAGGATGAGTTAATAAGAGAATGCAATAGCAGAAAGGAAATTGGTTGAGAGGCAAAAAGAAAAAGAAAACATGGCTGGCTCAGTCTGTAGGGCATGTGACTCTCGATCTAGGGGGTTGTTGAGTTCAAGCCCCATGTTGGACCTAGACCTTACTTAAAAAAAAAAAAAAAAAAGGAACTAGATGAGACAAGAAACAAAAGGAAATGCAAGTCCAACAACAGAATTTAAAGTGCATTAGAAATAGTGAAGGCAAAAAAAAAAAAAAAGAAAAAGAAAAAGAAAAGAAAAAAGAAATAGTGAAGGCCAGGGTGCCTGGGTGGGTCAGTCGGCTGAGTGTCCAACTTTGGCTCAGGTCATGATCTCACGGTTGGTGAGTCAAGCCCACATTAGGCTCTGAGCTGATGGCACGGGGCCTGCTTGAGATTCTCCCTCTCTCCCTGCCCCCTGCTTGCACTCTCTCTGTCTTTCTCAAAAATAAGTAATAAATTAAAAAAAAAAAAACTTTTAAAAAATAAACAAAGATACATGTTTAAAATGATTAAAAATAAGAAGCTGGCAGTAAAATGCTGTATTAAGCCAATAACATAAGGGAAGCAAGAGGGGAAGGAAAAAAAGGAAGTACAGAATGCTAAATTCTTTATTCAGGAAGAAATTAACATTATTTCAGAACACTGGTAATCAGAAAAATATACATTCAAATAGGATTTTGTTTGTTTTTTAATGTACAACATAGAATAAAAACAAAATCTATACTCTCTGAATCACTGAAAAAGAAATTTATGAAAAGAAAAAGATAGAAAACAATGGACATAGCAAAGCAACATAAAAAAGAAAAAAAAATTAAGATGACAGAAGAAGAAAATCATATTACAAAGAACACTAAATGTAAATAAATTGCTTAACTTATCTACTTAAAAACAAAACTCTTCTCAAGGTGCCTGGGTGGCTCAGCTAGTTAAGTGTCTGACTTCCGCTCAGGTCATGATCTCATGATTCGTGGGTTTGAGCCCTGCATCGGGCCCTCTGCTGTCAGTGCAGAGCCTGCTTCAGACTTCTGTCTCCCTCTCTGCCCTTCCCCTGCTCATGCTCTATCTCTTTCTCTCAAAATAAATATATAAACATTAAAAAAAAGTTTGTAAAGATTCAATTAAAAAAAAACAAAAAGCTTTTCTCAAGAAGGCTCACAGTATATGCTGCTTCCTAGAGTACATCTACAGCAATGTTATTCAGACAGCTTTTAAGAACAAAAGTGTTTAGAATATGGGAATGGAGAAACAAGTGAAGGGGATTAAGAGTACACTAATCATGTGAGCGCCTGGGTGGCTCAGTCAGTTAAGTGTCCGACTTTGGCTCAGGTCATGATCTCGTGGCTCACAAGTTTGAGCCCCGCACAGGGCTCTGTACTGACAGCTCAGAGCCTGGAGCCTGCTTCAGGTTCTGTGTCTCCCTCTCTCTTTGCCCCTCCTCTGTTTGCACTCGGTCTCTCTCTCTCTCTCAAAAAAAATAAAAACATTAAAATTTTTTTTAAAAACAGTAGTCATGATGAACACTGAGTCATGCATGGAACTTCTGAATCACTATATTGTACACCTGAAACTGACATAACACTGTACATTAACTACACGAAAATTAAAATTTTTCTTATTAAAAAGGAACAACAGTGAACAAAAACATATGCAAATAGATACACAAAGAAATCAAGAAAACCAATATTGTTAGCAAACTATATTCCAAGGCAAAAAATATTATACAGGTTAAAGTAAGCCATTTATTACTAATGAAAGTTAGATTCTGCAATTAAGACATAAATATCAGAACATCAAAATGTGTGAAAGAAAACAATTAGGATTTCTGAGAGAGACTGAGAAAAATGGCGATCCAAGTAACCAAAAACCAATAATACAACAAAAAATAGAAGATCTGAATAACTTTATTAATAAAGTTGACTGAAGACCAGATCTTACTCTACTCACAAGCAAACATTATCACAAAACTTTCCCAAATAATAAGCCCCAAGAAAATGTCAATAAGTCCCCCCCCCAAAATACCAAAATGTAATAAAACTAGAAATTAACAACAAAGTTAAATGTTAAAAAAAAAACAAAAAGAAAACCTGCCACTTGTATAATTCACTTATAATTAATCCTTCAGTCAATGGGGAAATCAAAATAGCAATTATGTAATGCTTTGAAAGTAAACATAAAGAGAACATATATTAACACACTCATAAACATTTCTTCAACCAAAGAGAAAATCAATCAAAGAGAAAATCAGAATCACAATTATATCATGCCTAGAAAGTAAGGATAAAGAGAATATGTATCAGTGTCTAAGGAATTCTACCAATGCTCAAGTTCAGAAGCATTAAAGACTTTTATGCTCAAACAGGAAAAAATGGAAATATGTTGAATTATACATTCAGTGGAAGAATTTCTTAATAGAACAATATATAACCAACTTAAGAGAATCAAGGAGAAAGAAATAATAAAACTAAGGGGAGAAATTAATGACATAGAAAAAGAAAAACACTTAAAAAACCAAGAGTTTATTCTTCAGGGAAAGGAACAGTAATAAAACAAACAACTCAAGCTAAGCTAATCAATTTTTGAGAGAAAACCCAAATTAGGAATCAAAATAACCTGGGGTTATATAACCTGTAACCCCAGAGGAATTGTCAGTAAATATTCCACATGACATTCCACTGATATACTTAAAATCTCACCCATACTTTTAGGAAAATACAAATAATGAAAATTGACTGAAGGGGGCGCTGGGGAGGCTCAGTCAGTTACATGTCCGACTCTTGATTTCAACTCAGGTCATGATTTCATGGTTCAGTTCATGAGTTCGAGCCCTGAGTCAGGCTCTGTGCTGACAATATGAAGAATACTTGGGATTCTCTATCTCCCTCTCTCTCTGCCCCTCCCTACTCGTTGGCACTCTCTGTCTCTCTCTCAAAAATAAATAGGGGCACCTGGGTGGCTCAGTCAGTTAAGCATCTCTTGATTTCAGCTAAGGTCATGATCTCATGGTTCATGGGTTCAAGCCCCACCTCAGGCTTTGCACTGACAGCATGCAGAGCCTGTTTGGAATTCTCTCTCTTCTCTCTCTCTGCCCCTCTCCCTGCTTTCACATGAGCTTCCTCCCTCTCTCTCTCTCTCTCTCTCTCAAAATAAATAAACTAAAAAAAAATTTTTTTTAATAAAAAACTAAACTTTTTTTAAAAATTAAAAAAAAATTGAAGAAATTATAGGAAACATAAACAGATTTTTTAAAAAAGTCATAGCAGAAATTAACAGTTATCAAAGAATTATCTCCCAAAAGGGATAAAACCTAACGATCTCAAGAGAAAATGTGTCCAACTTTAGAGGAAGGCAAAATTCCAAAGTGATACAAACTTTTCTAGAGCATAAAAAATATGGAAGACTTCCCAATTCATTTTAAGAGAACTAGCATGAAGCTTATAATGAGATCAGATCACCAAATGTGCAGGATCTAAAGGAAGAGAATGGCAAATCTTTACAACAGTGCATATATGAACAGAAAAGATAAAACTTAATATTGAGTAAATGTAGAAATGTACTTTTTCCCAGTTGGGATGCCTCCATATAACCCAATTCTCACTAGATTAACTTGCAAATTTAATCCAATTCCACTTAAAATTTCAGGCAGAGGAAAGAGATCTGGAGACATTTAAATACTCAGCCATGGTCACCAAACTCTTCAATGCAGAGTTAAAATGCAAACCACGTCTGTCTGACCCTACAGACCATCTTTTTCTTGGAGAGAAATTACCTTGTAGAGGTAACTGGGTATTAGTAAAAACAGCTGACACTGAACAGCAAGCTGTCATTTTGACTAAATAATGACACATGAGTTTGAAGTCTTTTCAATAAGACCTATTCCCTAGAAAAACTAAAACTATAAAACAACAAAACGTCAGTAAATACATATCTATCAATAATTACTTTGATTGTAAATGGACTAAATGCTCCAATCGATAGACATAGGGTGAGAGAAGAGATTAAAAAACAATACCCATCTATATGCTGCCTACAAGAGACTCATTTCAGACATATAGACACCTGCAGATTGAGAGCAAGGGGGTAGAGAAACATCTATCACGCAAATAGACGTCAAAAGAAAGCTGAAGTAGCAATACTTAAAATGGAAAAAGACTTTAAAACAAAGACTGTAAAAAGAGACAAAGAAGGACACTTTGTAATAATAAAGGGGACAATCCTACAAGACAATAGATCAATTGTAAGTATTTATGCACCCAACATGAAAGCACTCAATACATAAACCAGTTAATAACAAACATAAAGGAACTAATCAACAGTAGTACAATAATAGGAGGGGACTTTAACACCCCACTTACATCAATGAACAGATCGTTCATAAAGAAAATCAACAAGGAAAAAGCGGCTTTGAATGATACATTGGAACAGATGGATTTAACAGATATATTCAGAATACTCCATCCTAAAACAGCAGAATACACATTCTTTGCAAGTGCACATGGAACATTCTCCAGAACAGATCATATAACAGTCCACAAAACAAGTCTCAACAAATGATAGAAGCTGTACCATGCATCTTTTCTGACCACAGCGCTATGAAATGAGAAATCAACCACAAAAAACAAATTTGGAAAGGGTACAAATACATGGAGGTCAAATAACATGCTACTATACAATGAATGGGTCCACCAAGAAATCAAACAAAAACTACATGGAAATAAATAAAAATGAAAACATAATGACCCAAAATCTTTGGGATGCAGGAAAACAATTCTAAGAGGCAACATTATAATAATACAGTCCTACCTCAAGAAGCAAGAAAAATCTCACATAAACAACCTAAGTCCTAAAGGTGCTAGAAAAAGAGCAACAAACAAAACCTAAACCCAGAAGGAAGTAATAAAGATTAGAGTAGAAGAAGTAAATGACATAGAAACCAAAAAACAATAGAACAGAACAATGAAAGCTGGTTCTTTGTAAAGATCAACAAAATTGATAAACCTATAGCCAGACCCTTCCCCCCGCCCAAAAAAAAAGAGAGAGGACTCAAATAAACAAAACCACAAATGAGAGAGAAGAAATAACCAACACCAGAGAAATACAAACTCTTGTAAGAGAATATTAGGAAAACTATATGTCAATAAACTGGACAACCTAGAAGAAATGGATACATTCCTAGAAACATATAATCTACCAAAACTGAAACAGGAATAAATAGAAAATTTGAACAGACCAATAACCAGCCAAGAAATTAAATCAGTAATCAAAAAACTCCTAACAAACAAAAGTCCAGGACCAGATGGCTTCACAGGTGAATTCTACTAAACATTTAAAGAAGAGTCAATACCCATTCCTCTCAAACTATTCCAAAAAATAGAAGAGGGAGGAAAAATTCCAAATTCATTCTATTAGGCCAGTATCATCTTGATACCAAAGCCAGATAAAGACACCACAAAAGAAAGAGAACTACAGGTCAATATCTCTGATGAACATGGATGCAAAAACCCTCAAGAAAATACTAGCAAAATGAATTGAACAACGCATTAAAAAAAATCATTCACCACAAACAAGTGGGATTTATTCCTGGAATGCAAAAGTGGCTCAATATTCACAAATCAATCAACATGATACATCACATCAATAAGAGAATGTATAAGAACCATATGATCATTTCAATAGATGCAGAAAAAGTATTTGACAAAGTACAACATCTACTCATGATAAAAAAAAAACCAGAGCAAAGTAGGTTTAGAGGGAACATACCTCAACATAATGAAGGCCATGTATGAAAAACCCACAGCTAACATCATCCTTAATGGGGAAACACTGAGAGCTTTTCCCCTAATGTCAAGAACAAGATAAGGATGTTCACTCTCAACACTTTTATTCAACATAATACTTAAAGTCCTAGCCACAACAATCAGACAACAAAAAGAAATAAAAGGCATCCAAATTGGTAACAAAGAAGTAAAACTTTCACTATTTACAGATGACATGATACTACATATAGAAAACCCTAAAAACGCTGAAACTGATAAATTCAGCAAAGTCACAGGATACAAAATCAACGTACAGAAATCTTTTGCACCAATAATGAAGCAGCAGAAAGACAAATTAAGAAAACAATCATATTTACAATTTCATCAAAAACAATAAAATGCCTAGGACTAAACATAACCAAAGAGGTGAAAGAAAACTATAAAACCCTGATGAAAAAAAATTGATGATAACACAAATAAATGGAAAGACATTCCATGGTCATGGATTGAAGGAACAAATATTGTAGGGTGCCTGGGTGATGCAGTCAAACATCAACTTTTGATTTCAACTCAGGTCATGATTTCATGGTTCATGGGATTGAGCCCCACATCAGGCTTTGAGCTGACAGCACAGAGTCTGCTTGAGATTCTCTCCCTCTCTCTCTGCCCATCCACTGGCTCGTGCTTGCTCTCTCTCTCTCTCAAAACAAATAAATAAACTTAGAAAAAGAACAAACATTGTTAAAATGTCTGTACTACCCAAAGCAATCTACAGATTTAATGTAACCTCTATCAAAATACCAACAGCATTTTTTACAGAATTAGAACAAACAATTCTAAAATTTGTATGGAACCAGAAGAGACCTCAAATAGCCAAAGAAATCTTGAAAAAGAAATACAAAACTGGAGGCATCATGATTCCAGACTCCAAGTTTTATTACAAAGCTGTAGTGATCAAAACACTATGGTACTGGCACAAAAACAGGCAAATAGATCAATGGAACAGAACAGAAAACTCAGAAATAAATCCATAATTATATGGTTAATTAATCTTGGGCAAAGCAGGAAACAATATGCAGTGGGCAAAATCTATTCAACAAATGGTGTTGGGAAAACTGGACAGCAACAAGCAAAAGAATGAAACTGGACCACTCTCTTTCAACATTCACAAAAATAAACTCAAAATGGATTAAAGACCTAAATGTGAGACTTGGGGCGCCTGGGTGGCTCAGTCGGTTAAGTGTCTGACTTCGGCTCAGGGCATGATCTCATGGTCCATGAGTTCGAGCCCCGCGTCAGGCTCTGTGCTGACAGCTCAGAGCCTGGAGCCTGTTTCGGATTCTGTGTCTCCCTCTCTGACCCTCCCCTGTTCATGCTCTGTCTCTCACTGTCTCAAAAATAAATAAAAACATTTTAAAAAGTTTTTTTTAAATAAATGTGAGACCTGAAACCACAAAAATCCTGTAAGAAAGCACAGTCAGTAATTTCTCTGACATCGACCATAGCAACATTTTTCTAGATATGTCTCCTAAGGCAAGGAAAACAAAAACAAAATAAACTGGGACTACATCAAAATGAAAATCTCTGCAGAGTAAAGCAAACAATCAACCAAACTAAAAGGCAACCAACGGAATGGGAGAAATATCTACAAATGACATACCAATAAAAAGTATTCAAAATATATAAAAAACTGATACAACTCAATACCCAAAGAACAAATAACCCAATTAATTTAAAAAGGGGCAGAAGACATTAACAGACATTTCTCCAAAGAAGACATACAGCTGGCCAACAGATAGATGAAAAGATGCTCAACATCACTCATCGCCAGGGAAATACAAATCAAAACCACAATGACATATGACCTCACACCTGTCAGAATGGCTAATATCAACAAAACAAGAAACAAGTGTTACTGAGGATGTGGAGAAAAAGGAACGCTCATGCACTGTTGGTAGGAATGCAAACTGGTGAAGCCACTGTGGAAAACAGTATGGAGGTTCCTCAAAAAGTTAAACACTGAACTACCCCTATGGCCCAGTAATCACATCATTGGGTATTTTATCCCAAAAATACAAAAACACCAATTCAAAGGGATACATGCAACCCTATGTTTATCACAACATTATTTACAATACCAAGACATGGAAGCAGCCCAAGTATCTGTTGACTGATGAATGGATAAAGATGTGGCATGCGTACATGCACACACACACACACACACACACACACACACACAGAGGAATATTATTCAACCATAAAAAAGAATGAAATCTTGCCATTTGCAATGACATGGATGGAGCTAGAGAGTGTAATGCTAAGTAAAATAAATCAGAAAAACACAAATACTATATGATCTCACTCATCTGTAGAATTTAAGAAACAAAACAAATGACAAAAGGAAAGAGAGAGAGAAACCAAGAAACAGACTCCTAAGTATAGGGAACAAACTGACGGTTACCAGAGAGGAGGGAGGTGATGAAACAGGTGAAGGGTATTAAGAGTATACTTATGGGGCACCTGGGTGGCTCAGTGGGTTAAGTATCCGACTTCGGCTCAGGTCATGAGTTTGAGCCCCACAGAGTCGGACTCTGTGCTGACAACTCAGAGCCTGGAGCCTGCTTCAGATTCTGTGTCTCCCTCTCTCTGACCCTCCCCCATTCATGCTCTGTCTCTCTCTGTCTCAAAAATAAATAAACATTAAAAAAAATTAAAAAAAAACCTTTTAAAAAAAAAGAGTACACTTATCGTGGAATGCACTTATTGTTGGTTAAGTGGCTGACTTCGGCTCAGGTCATGATTTCATGGTTCGTGAGTTCAAGACCCACATCAGCTCACTGCTGTCATTGCAGAGGCTCACTGCTGTCAGTGCAGAGCCTGATTTGGATCCTCTGTCCCTCTCTCTGCCCCTTCCCCCCTCAAAAAAAATAAATAAAACATTAAAAAAAAAAATACACTTATTGTGATGAGCACTGAGTAATGTAGAAAATTGCTGAATCACTATATCTTACACCCGAAACTCATGTAACACTGTATGTTAACTGTACTGTATTAAAATTTAAAACTTATAAAAAAGAGAAGAAGACATACTACTTTTTAAATGTTTATTTTTGAGAAAGAAGTGGGGGAGGGGCAGAGTGAGAAAGGGGCAGAGGATCTGAAGCAGGCTCTGTGCCGACAGTAGACAGCCCGATGCGGGGCTCAAACTCACAACCTGAGCCAAAATTGGATGTGAGAAATATGCCCCAATAAGACCTATTCCTACTAAACCCACAGCAGTTTATCATTAATTTTGAATAAGATTCTCTAGTTATATTAATTCTACAACATCTTTCCCTACATATTATTTGTTTAGAAAGAAATATTTTGGGTTTTTTATATATAAGTACCTTAGGAATCTAATCTGTGTAATTTCATATTTGGCTTTCTATTGTTAAGATCAGCAGACTATTCGATTATTTCTGCCAAATCCATGTCACTTCCCAGTTCCTGGTGGTAGTAATACCCGAAGGCTGAGGTACATTTTAAGTGGGACATCAAACAGCTAGTTGAGAACCACCTCCACTCACCCAAAATAATAAATGACACTAATGGCTTCTTGAGATTTGCTTATAAGGTATTTAATCAGTCCTGACACCCCATAACCAAAATTACGAAAAAAAAATTTATTATAATTGTCACAATATTGTTGTAAAAATCATGTGATAACTATGTGCAGTGAGGTTTATTACTACTTTTTGAAACTCCTTCCTGTCCACTTCTCTTCTCACTTAATATCTCCCTTCCTGCATCTTGGGGCTGCCTCTTCCCTATCCACTCACTCACTGTCAACTTGATTCCCACCCCTCACCGGTCCTGGGGTCAGTTTCCTACCTAGATGGAAAGCTGCTAGGTCACCCTCTCTGGCTCCTCCTCTCTCATAGCCAAGAGTAAGAAATGACCTTGCCCTTTCCGACCAAAGATAAGCCACATGGCTACTCTCTAGTTCCTTGGATAATTGGGAATTGGCTGCACCGTCACCAAATATTCTCCTCTTTTAAATGTCTCATTACTTTCCATTTCAACCAGGGACCCAGCTGTGAAACAATACATCGGCGCATCAGTAAGATAGGAATCTCTCTTACTAGACCTGCGCTGGTTCTGACCCCTGGAGTAACCGCATCCTCCTGGCTACAGATCTCAGAAAATAAGTGGGAACTCTCAGGCCCAGTTGATTCTGAAGTACACTTCCCCACATCCTGTGCTTAACGTTTCCTAGGAGGCAATGAGACTTCACCTCTACCTACCAGCTGTCTGGAACCCAATGATGGTGGGCACGGAGCGTGTGGGCAGGGCGGTGAAGATGCTCACGGTGTAGTTGGTGCCTGGGTACAGATCTAGGCACACTTCGGGGGTCCTGCTGTCTGTGGTCAAGTTGACGGTCTCCTCATGAACTGATTCCACAGGGTGCAACCGTTGTCCTTTTATGTGTATCTTTGGGAGAGAGAAAGAAAAAAGAACCCACCATGACTCCAGTTAAAACAATAGAGAGGGGCGCCTGGGTGGCTCTGTTGGTTAAGCATCGACTTCAGCTCAGGTCATGATCTCACGGTTCGTGAGTCCGAGCCCCACATCAGGCTCTGTGCTGACAGCTCAGAGCCTGGAGCCTACTTGGGATTTTGTGTCTCCCTCTCTCTTTGCCCCTCCCCCACTCACAGTCTTGGTCCCTCTCTCTCTCTCAAAAACAAATAAACATTTAAAAAATTAAAGAAATAAAAAAAACAACTGAGAGAGACCCTTTGTGGGGCCGGATCCCATGCCCCTACTACACTGCGCACCCAGGGGAGATGAATAGGTTAAGTTTCTGCTATCAGGTATCTGATGATGAAGTCTCACCCTAAGAAGTGACATAAAATGACATGAATGACCAGCCATCAAGGAGGCAGTCACAACCTGAGAGCCACTCTCTGCATCCTGTCACCCAGTCAGCAGATGCTTCCAAGCCCCCTCTGGAGGAGGGAAATACAAGTGCTTGGAAACAAGCGATCGTGATGATGCCAAATATAAATATATCCCCCACACGTATACTCCGTCGAATGACAAATATATTAAACACAGAATGTAAAATAAAATACACCAGACTATGTTAAAAATTCTGATCACTTTTTAAAAGGACCATCAGACAATTAGATTGAGAAGACCTTAGTGCTCGCTTCGGCAGCACATATACTAGATTGAGAAGACCTTAGAGCAGGAAGTCCCTCCAAGTCACGTTCCTGTCGCATATACTATTTCTGCCCTGTCAAGAAAACGTTGATCATTTTACTTACCACATAGATAATCTTGGAGACTGTTCTTCCTGGGTTTATTTGCCACCTCACACAGCTGTTATTAAACACTGATACATCATTAACTTCTGCAATTATTTCTAAAACAGAAAAAGAGAGTCCACTCACAAAATGCATCAATGGGCTTTGGAAAAATCCCAATGGCAATCATGATGGACGTAGTTTATCTGTGCAGCTGACAACTCGGCATATCACCATTCATGCTCTGATTCAGAAGCCAAATCAGGCAATTCGAGCTGCCCCAGGCCAATCACCCAATTCATCTTCATCAAAGATGAGCCTGGCCCATTACCTGACTTGGAGGAAAAGAAAAGACAGATAGCCACTTGAGTGTGGGTAAGAATTCCAACCTGTGATTGGCCTGGCAGGCCACTGGATGCCACTGGCGTTCCACTCATGTGGGATGGAGAGGCCCAGAGCTGAGCCCTGAATCTTCCCTGCAGCCACGTAGGTAAGATCTGTTTCTGGCTTCCCCATCTGACCTGGCTGACACAATGCTCTTATTTCCAGGTCACTGCTGTTCCCAACAAGGAAATGACATGCATCACCACACACAGGGCCATTCTTCAGCAGCAGTGTGGGGTAAACTACATAAATTCCCCACAAGGTCCCTGGATAATTCTGGGACTCCTCTAACTGAAGCTATTTAATTCTGATCAGAAAGCCACAGATTTCTTCAAGTTGTTCTGCTTGAATATTGTGTGTATTTCATGTAATAAATTTGGCAGTGTGGGAAACCATATGAGGGCATTGGTTCTGAGGTAACACAGTTTCCAAGGGATTGTACTGGCTCTCTTTCCTCCCCTGCTTTACTCACCTTACCCCACTCCTGCTTCCCAGGGTGTCATTCCCCCTTGTGTAATAAATATAAGCCCTGTGCCACAGGCTCTGTTTTCTGGGAAACCCAAGATAAGACTCCCATCGAGAAGGGTGAGAAAGGGGCACCTGGGTAGCTCAGGGGGTTAAGTGTCCGACTTCAGCTTTGATCATGATATGGCCATTTGTGGGTTCAAGCCCTGCATCGGGCTCTGTGCCGACAGCTTGGAGCCTGGAGCCTGCTTCAGAATCTGTGTCTCCCTCTCTCTCTGCCCCTCCCCTGCTTGACTCTGTCTCTGTCTCTCTCTCTCAAAAATGAATGAACATGAAGGAGAAGGAGGAGGAGGAGGAGGAGGAGGAGGAAGAGGAGGAGGAGAATGATTACAAGAAGGGTGAGAAAGAGAATTCCCCATCTCAGAAGATGCCTCCCCTCATCTCATCCCCTGTCTCTCCCTTCTCAGCCTCCAACATGGGAAAGAGAGCCTGACCTGTACCTTGGGTACCTGTAGGATTGACTCATTTCCCCTGTACTCACAACCAATGCCACCATCAGACTGTGATCTACGGATGATCTCTTTGCCAAAGAAGATTTTACATCTTTACTAAATCACCCCATCAGCAGCATTACTGGGTCTCAGGTAAACCCAGGTCAGCCATCAGTAAGTGAGAATAAATACAGGCAGAGAGAGGAAAACAGGCAAATTTCTGGTGAGACACCAGAGGATCACCTATGGCTGTCTAAAGCATTCCTGGGTCTCTACATCAATGCTTTTCCCAGAGCACAGATAAAATGAAATCAAAGAAATATTCCAGTTGTGGACATGAGTACCCTAAGAGATGTAAAGATTCTATCTGTTTGCCGCCCTGAGGAGCATGAAGATGACGTTGGTGCCAGTCTTTCATGAGCATGAACAAGCCCCAAATACTCCAGGACCCTTCCCTCCCCATCACCCTTCAAAGTCCCTGGAGCCCTGGACTCCCCTGCTCACTCACACATCACTCTGATACCAACTCACCACCTGGTCCGGAAAGAAAAGGAAACATCCCACCCCTCACCTTGTCTCTGACTGCCAGTGAGGCAAATGTTCTTCTCACTCAGGACCCCCCTGCTATCCAAGCAGAGATTAGAAAGGAGACATGAAAGTTTCCTTCCTTGTCCTTCCCTTCTGCTCATTCACTATGACAACAGCAAATGACATCTCAAAATTGCCATCTGCCTCCTGCCTGTGCCGTGCTCTCTTGCACGGATGGACCAAGATCTGATTACGGGGATGTCAGATATTTCATCCCAAGGGGCCGTTTAACAAAACATGCTTGCTTTTCCCTCCAGGTGTCACCAGGTGGAAAGACCTCTTTATAAACACATCAGGTATTAAACATCCACATTAATGCTGCCTTTTTAAAAGAGATGCCCTCATTCTAACAGTACTGATAACTGAAAACATTTCTGGAAGTTCTCTTTGGAACTGGCTCCAGGGTTCTTTATTCACCATTCACTGAATGATGAATCCTCCCATGCCAGACACTGGGCTGTGACAATGATCAGAACATATCAGAACATTCCCTCGGGAATGTGTGGTCTAACGGAGGGAGCAGACATAGAAGCAGGTAAGTACAACTCAATAAATCTTAGAACAAAGTTACACACAAGTACCACAGGGTAGAGATAAAGGAGCCACCCACTGTCACTGGAAGACCTGGGGAAGCTGGCTTTGTGGAGGGCATGACCTTAAGGGACGAATGGCTAAAGAGGGGGGAAGACACCCAAGCAGAGCGAACCTAACGCAGGTCTGGAGCTACAGGAGGGTGTGGCATATTCACGGTGTTGAGTGACAGAGAAGCGTAAGGCACTGAGAAGGGCGAATGACAGGAAATGAGGCTGCAGACGTAGACAGAACAGACTGGGCTCGATCCTGCCCACCAGACTAAGTGCAGACTTACTCCCGTGAGCAAAAGCAGGAAAATAATGGAACTTTTTTTTTTTAGAAAGATGATTCTGGTATTTGTTGAAGTAGACACCGGAGTAGAACTGAAGGTTGTAAGAACAGGATACTCTTTACTCAGCACTTACAATATGGCAAACACTGATAGATCTTTAAAGACTAGATCTCATCTTGGGGCACCCGGGTGGCTCAGTTGGTTAAGTGTCTAGCTTCAGCTCAGGTCATAATCTCACAGTTTGTGAGTTTGAGCCCCGCATCCAGCTCTGTGCGGATGGTGCAAAGCCTGTTTAGGATTCTATCTCTCCTTCTCTCTGCCCTTCCCCACCTTATTCTCTCTCTCACTCTCAAAAATAAATAAATAAACTTACAAAAAAAAGATCTCATTTTAACAGCAGTCATAAGAAGCAACAGTGAACACTTATTGAGTAATTACTATGGGTCTGACAGTATGTATAGTACTTTAAAAGTGTCATTTATTTCATTTTCAAAATAACCCCATTTCACCATATATGTGAGTCAAACCACCATGGTGTACATCTTAAACTTATGCAGTGATATAGGTCAATTATTTCTCAATAAAACTAGAAAAAATATATTAAGAATTAGGGGCACCTGGGTGGCTCAGCTGGTTAAGCATCCGACTTCAGCTCAGGTCATGATCTTACCTCTCATGGGTTCGAGCCCTATATCAGGTTCTGTGCTGACACCTCAGAGCCTGGAGCCTGCTTCGGATTCTGTGTCTCCCTCTCTCTCTAACCTCCCCTGCTCATGCTCAGTCTCTCTCTCAAAAAAATAAATATTAAAAAAAATTTTTTTTTAATATATTAAGAATTAATTTAAAATAAGCCCATTAGCTTGACATTATTGTGTCCATTTTATAGACATGAGGCTTAGAGAAGTTAAGTAACCTGCCAGAGGTCATATGGGTTGTAAGCTGTCAAGTCAGGATTCAAAAGTAGGCCTGTCCAACTCCAAAGCCAAAAGCCAAGGCACTGCAGAGGTTATTCAGCAAAGAAGGGGAGGAATGGTCTCAGGGCCTTGTGTTTAAAGCCATGAGACACTTCTGAGGGAGACACAACAGGAGGTGAGCGATAAGGACAGTCAGGAGTTGAGGCTGACTGCCAGTTTTTGAGCTTGACAGTCTGAATGGATTGCCTTTTATTGTTCTCCTGAGAAACACAGGGAGGGCTACCCTGGGTTTGTGAGGAAAAGACTAACGAGTGTGTTCAGAACATGCCAGATAGGAGTTATCTGCAGAATATCCAGGGGAGAAATAATCCTGAGAGTCAGCCATGTGTGGATGGTCACTGAAGCTGTGGGTGCAGGTGGAACGTCCAGGGAGGACACGGAGATGAGCCCAAAGGCAGAATGCTGGGAAACATGGAACCCAACGGGAACCTACAGGAGAAAGAGCAGAAGAAAGCGAGGAGGAGGCTGGCTGGTGGGTGCCTGGAAGTCAGGGAAGGAAGATCTGAAGGAGTGTCCACTTCCTCGAAAGTTATCTCCCTTCCTGGCCACCAGTTCCCCACAACCTCCTCACCTCCGGCCCAAGAAGGACCTGGAGCAGATCATCACGGCACCAGGGAAAACCTCCATCTCTTTCTTCTCTCACATGGCTCTTTGTCCCCTGACAGAGTGCCCACAGCGTCATGATGAGATCCGAGGTTTGACTTCGGGCAGAGCAGGCCTTTGCCTTGTCCAGTTATAGGACACTTAGGCCTCTCTGGCTTAAAAAAAAAAAAAAAAAAAAGGAGGGCCCCACACCATCCAGTTGAACTATTCACTAGATTTGGGGAACCAAAGCTTCAGTAGGTAATAAAGTACCTTTGGTTTGCTTTGGATTCTTTATGTGGTACATGCATGTGTATATGTATGTATGTGTGTGTGTGTGTGTGTGTGTAAATGTGTGTGTGTGTGTGTGTGTATATATATGTATGTAAATGTGTGTGTGTGTACGTATATATACATACACACACACACACACACATATATATGAGTATTCTACTAGCATCAAGTATTTCTCTGCAGTACTTACCACATTTGTAACTAAATAATTTTGTCTGGTTACTTAATGTCTCCTTAATGTCTCCTGAATCTCTCCTGAATGTGAGCTCCATGATGACAAAGACTGGGTTAATCTCTCTATTCCCAGAACCTAACAGACTATCTTGTATTTTTTTTTAATATTTATTATTTGGTTGATTGAGTGGATGGATATGGGTATCTGATCAACAATGCTAAATGTTGTGGAAAGGTTAAGAGGAATGAGGACTGAAACTAGAACATGAATTTGGCACATGGTCACTAGTGGACCTTGGCGAGAGAGCCAGCGTGGAGTGAAGGTGTTGGATGCCTGATTCTCCTTCAGGAGGCTGAGTGGAGAAGCAATGTGGGTGCGGACAGAGAAAGTGGGCATAGACTATTCCTTCAGAAATCTCAGTGTGGACAGGGACTAATCCAGCATACTCTCTTGGTTTCCAATTTTATATCCTTTTTCTCTATTTTTAGAAACAGTAAAAGCTCACAGAGAATAAATTGAGGTGACCCAAGCAGATGGTCAAGCTCAGTGTCACTTCTAGTCAAAATCAGTATCTGATTTCAAAAGGTAAATGACTGATCTTCTAATATGACTCATAAACTACCTCCAAAGGCAGAAATTACCCGACACATTTCGATAATGGCAGCATCACTGAAATCAAAGTGACTACTTTGAATAAGTACATGCTTGGCTGTAAGAATTCTTCGATATTTCTTTTCCTTTTTTCAAGTCACATAAAATAGGTAGAAATAGCATGGCTTAGGGTAGTGCTTTCCTAAAAAGCATTGTACACCTCAGGATGATTTTCTTGTGGCACATGAATAAATTTATATGTTTGCTTGCATCGACTTCTTTGTATATTAGAAAAAATACACATAGTCATCCAACTCATAATATCACACATACTACAAAGTTTCTTTGATCAATAAATTTGAATTATACCGGGGCACCTAGGTGGCTCAGTCGGTTAAACATCTGACTTCGGCTCAGGTCATGATCTTGCAGTCTGTGAGTTCGAGCCTGGCACCAGGCTCTGTGCTGACAGCTCAGAGCCTGGAGCCTGCTTCAGATTCTATGTCTCCCTCTTTCTCTGTCCCTGCCTCGCTTGCGCTCTCTCTCTCTCTCTCAAAAATAAATAAACATTTAAAAAAAAAACTATAAAAAAATAAATTTAAATTATAATTTTAAATTTTGTGTTTTTTTAAAGAAATTTATTAAATAAATAATACTTTTGCTATGGCAAACATTATCGGCGGGGGGGGGGGGGGGGGGGGCATTCAAATAATTCAAGCTTGGGAAACACTGGTAGGAGAGAGACTGTGGGCGTTCCAGGCTTCCAGACCTAAGTTCAAATCCTGTCTCTGCCATTTACTAGTTACTGAATGACCCTCTGAAAGTTGCTGAACTTTTATGAGTCTCGGAGTACTCATCTACGAAATGAAATGTAACATACTTACTTTATAGGGTTTTCTTGAGGACAAAATGAAACCAAGCATTAAGACCCTTAGCAGAGCCCTGGGCATCTAAGTCAGTACACAATCAACAGCAGCTATAATGCTTGACAGCCAAACTTCATACACATATTCAAACAAATCCAAGCCATGTGGCTTTTATATAAATGTGTCCATTTATTCCAGCTGACCTTTCTTTTCCATCTTTCTTTTCCATAATTGCATTAGAGCTTCATGTGAGCACTCACTAGGCTGAAAAGGAAGATCAACAACAAAACAGAGGGGCAGACGCTCACAAGAGGCCTAGAGGAGTCAGGACCTGAGTCAGGTTAGGGGGCTCAGAACAGATCCCAGCAGATAAACAGTCTGTGTTTCAATAGAGATATTACCCTTCTGAGAGCACGGCGTGAGTGAGCATCCACTTTATAATTATTAACTCAGATTCTAAACATGAAAAGCCAAATGACCTGAACAGAATGAAAGCCAGGCACAGTCTTATCAAGAATGAATCAGCCTCTTTGATCTTGAGGTAAACCAACCCACTAAACATCAAGCTTCCACCTGGGGTTTTTCCAGACACTAAAATGGTTGCCTAATTCTCAGCTGTCTGGAGTTGCCAGTCCAAACTGGCCTTAAAGGAAAAAAAAAAAAAAAAGTCCCACCACCTTGCCGGAGTCCACACTCCATTAAAAACATATACAGATCCATGCTGCTAATCCAAAGAAACAGGGCCTCCAAAAATATTTTTAACTAAAAACAACCCAGGTAAAGTGAAGATAAATTATTCCACCCAACTTGGAACAAAACATTCAAACATAAAAAGAGGGATAAACAGAACGAAAACAGAGAGCAGAGGGAGAAGGCATTCGGAGGTTAGGCAGGAAAGCAGAAGACAGGAGGAAGACCCAGAAATGGACACTGAAGAAGGTAAACACAAAATACACACAGGGAGCTGGTACAGAAGAGGTGTGAAGAAATCGGTGAAAACAGGGAAAAGAAGGAAGAAGGGAGTTCGGCTGGGCAAGAGCCATGGCAATCAGCGTTTCTACATTTCCAGAAGCCTCTCCTACCTACCCACCCAGATCGTGTGCACTGCACCGTGAATTCATCAGCATGCAAATCACCCCCTTTATCTGCGGAAATTGAATTTAGCTGCCAATCTTGATTGAGGGCATAGAGGCCTCCTCACAGAAAGATCACAGCTCTCAGGGAAAATGCCTTTTCTCTCCTTAAATCAAAGCTTGCATAAACCCAAGGAAACAGCTGCAGCTGGAGCCACAGACTCCGTGAAAGGTGGCAGGCTGAGGACGGTAATTATAATTAGCAGTTACATAACATGTTTGTTCTTCAAAGTGCTCTACAAGCATCAGCTAATTAATAGCTTACTATGCCCCATGCAGACCCACTGGTTTTTCAAGTAGTGACTAATCCCTGTATCCCCACTGAACTCTGGATGGCGGAGGCAGAGCAGGGCGAGCAGTGAAGCAAACAGCTGAGGGTCCAGAAGCTATGCCCAGCTCTCTCCAAAAGTGACGCCGGAAGTGGCTCAGGGCCAGGAACATTTCCCCAAATGTTTAATTCGGCACCGCATGAGACAGCTTGCCTCACTTCCTCTAAATAACTCTTAGATGTCTCAAAGAGATATCTGTATATCCACGCTCAAATAGCCAAAAGGTGGCAGCAACACAAGTGCCCACCAATGGATGAACAGACAGACAAAATGTAAACACACGCAATGGAATATTACTTAGCCTTTAAAAAGAAGGAAATCCCATCACTTGCAACAACATGGATGAACCTGCAGAACATTATGCTAAGTGAAGTAAGCCAGGCACAGCAGGGCAAATACTACATGAGTCTGCTTCCATGAGGTATCTAAATTAGTCAAATCCACAGAAACAGAAAGTAAAATGCTGGTGCTATGGGGAGGAGGAAGTGGAGGGGAGGTATTGTTTAATGCGTACAGAGGTTCAGGTTTGCGAGATGAAAAGGGTCTGGAGATTGGTGGCACAGCAACGTGAATATACTTAACCCTAAAAAATGATTAAGGTGCTAAATTTTATGTTGTGTGTGTGTTTTACCACAACTGAAAATTTAAAAATAGGGGCACCTGGATGGCTCAGTCAGTTAAGTGTCCAACTCTTGATTTCGGCTCAAGTCATGATCTCATGGTTCACGAGCTCGAGTCCCACTTTGGGCACTGTGCTGACAGCACAGAGCCTGCTTGGGATTCTCTCTCTCCTTCTCTGTCCCTCCTCTGCTAACTCTCTCTCTCAAAATAAAAAAAAAAAAATTTTTTTTAATTAAAAATAAACATTAAAAACCTCTTTATCTATTACACCACCTTTTCTCTGAAAAGGTATCAACGTGCGCTACACAGGACTCTTAAGTAGGCCCCCCTGAGAACACGGTCCATGAGAAAAATTTCTCAGCCGGCCAAGTAGAGGAGATAGGACTCACTGTGATTTAAGGTGAGTTTCAAAAGATGGATGCACAAAATTTTCTATCCAACCTATTTTCCCAATCTACCCCCTAAATCTTCAGGATTTAGCTGACAAACCTAAAGCCAGGTGCCCTCTCAAGTAAACGGCACAGCCAAGCAGTACACAGAGGGAGCAATGGAATGGCTCCAGGTCCCATGCTCCTGCTGGCCATTTGCTGCCAGGAAACAAGCCCCACAGAACGGAGTCTATACCTGTGCATGTCAAAGGACTTTCTCTCCAAGTGCCTTTCTCTGTGCAAATGGAAATGATCTTTCCTCCAGGGCTTTCAAAGCCCTCTTGACAGACGTAATGAGCCACACTGCCCAGCCTGGAGCTGTGATTCCCCACCAGGACCGCATGCTGCACTTCCGGAGGATGGCCACAGTTGATCTCTGCAATGGGAAGAAGCACAGCACTAGTTATGACCCCCAACTTCTATCCTTATAATTCATATTTTAGAAATAAACATGTAGGGGCGGCTGGGTGGCTCAGTCAGTTGAGCGTCCGACTTTGGCTCAGGTCATGATCTCTCGGTTCATGGGTTTGGGCCCCATGTCGGGCTCTGCGCTGACAGCTCAGCCTGGAGCCTGCTTTGGATTCTGTGTCTCCCTCTCTCTCTGCTCTTCCCCAGCTTTCACTCTGTTTCTCTCCCTCTCTCTCTCGATAAATAAATAAACAAACATTAAAAACAATTTTTTTTTTAAAAGATACATTTAGTAATGATAGAGTCCATTCATCTGGGAAAAGAGAAAACATGAACCCCATCAAATAATCCAGTTGCAGACATACAAAATAAGATTGTTCAGAAGTAGAGAAAATAGATATACCTGACTTTAATGAAATTTACAAACATGTATACATAGAAAATGTTCCAATTAGGGATGCCTGGGTGGCTCAGTCGGTTAAGCGTCCAACTTCAGCTCAGGTCATGATCTCGCAGTTCAAGAGTTCAAGTCCCGCATTAGGCTCTGAGCTCACAGCTCGAAGCCTGGAGCCTGCTTCGGATTCTGTGTCTCCCCCTCTCTCTGCCCTTCCCCCTCTCATTGCCCTTCCCCCTCTCGTTCTCTCTCTCTCTCCAAAATAAAGCATTAAAAAATTAAAAAAAAAATGTTCCAATTATAAGACTATTTACATTATGAAGAATTCCTTGTTCAGTGAAATAATCCATCCCAGGGTTCTATTAAATATTAACATTTTCAAGTACCTTCTACCATGTATCATCAGATCACAAACTCCAAAATAGATGATAATAGATAATAGATGTAGTTTTCTTGCCAATTGAATATTAAATGAAATATAAACAAAATATTTGAACTTTGTAAAGCAAATTAATAAGGAAAGTATAGTCTAAACATTCAATTTATAAGTATCTTTCAAAGAAAAAAAATCAGCTGCAAAGAGGGAGGCAGGCCTGACATTACAAAATTGATATGAAATTTCTTCTCTGCAACTCTTAACTACTAGAAGACACTAGAATATTTACAGAAACTATCTGAAGTAAATGGATTTTGATGTTACCATTTTAGACCCAGCCAAACTCTACCTCATGTAAAAGAAAGTCTTTCTCCACCCCTCCCTGGCTCGCACTCTCTCTCTCTCAAAAATGAATAAACACTAAAAAATTTTTTAAATAAATAAAGTTGAACAAGGTAAAAAAAAAATAATTTGAAAGTAAAGTTCCAAATTATTTCAAAAACTCTGAGCAATGAGGCAAAGGGAAGAAATGAACATGCTAAATTTCTCATGCAGTTATGGGGAGTTCACAGATATCACTTTATTAAAGAAAGCATAATAAATATAAAATAAGGAGGTCATAATAATCTCAAATGCAACCAACAATCCCAGTCATACCTAAATACAGAGGAAAAAATATATACAACTTTTGTTATTCATCCTGCTTTTTAGTTTTCTCCCCAATCTGTAGAAAGCCAAGAAAATTAAGCACTCTTGACATCCAGGCTTTTAAAATATAAGGGCATTTATTGAGATAAAGCACTCAAGATAGAGGAAAATGGTATGATCTGTTCCCAACTCCCCAAAGACCATTCTTGGCCTTAGAAGTAGGTGGCTTCTCTTAAACAAGCTTCTGATACAGAACAGGTAGATTTCATGGAATTGCACTTGCCTCCATCCCATTATGGATGCTTGGACTGTTGCAGAACCCCAGAGTTATTTCCCTGAGGGAGGCCTCCCAGAACAGGCTTTCATCTGTTGTCACTGAAGTTATCGTAAGAACTTTAATACAACAGCTCAACCCATCTACCAGTCACTTGATTCCGAGATTTTTAAAAAGGAGTTAGTCTCTGGTCAGTGCAGATTCAAATCATGAGCAGTTATGGGACCAGAACCAGATGGTCATTTCATAAATCCTCCAACCCTGCCTACCTCACAAGTCCCATATTTGCCCACAGAGATTAATTCCCTTTTCATACATGTTTACCAGACACAAGGCTTCTTGGCCCTCATCATGTTTTTCCCTTCAAAGCATCAAACCTTTAGACATATCAACCAGCCCAAAACACTCCAAGACACAAGTATATTTGTGTGTACATGAGCAGCCAACCGAACAGGTGGTTAATGTTTCATAAGGCTGCCCAGTCATTGTTGACATCTAAAATATCTTCCAGTTAAAACCAGGGTTCAGTTATAGCAGGAAATAGAGGGAACAGCAGTGAAGAGATTGAGGGTGTAGGTTATGCAGGTTTATGGACCTTGAAACTGGAATTCTAAACAGCACATTGGAGACAGTGGGAAGGAATCCAGTGACAGATAATTGGATTAAGGGAGAAGCACAGATTCTAAAGGTATAAGAATACAGAAGATAACTAAACTGCCTTCCATCCTTGGACACAACTAAGAATAATGGAAGACATGGTGGCTTTTGTTGGGAATACAAGATGTTTTTTAAGTAATACCAAAAACATGGGGAGCCTGGGTGGCTCGATCAGTTGAGTGTCTGACTCTTAGTTTCAGCTCAGGTCATGATCTCTGCAGTTTGTGAGTTTGACAGCGCAGAGCCTGCTTGGAATTTTCTCCCTCCCCCTCTCTCTCGGCCCCTCCCCTGCTCATGCTCTCTGCTCATTCTCTCTCGTTCTCTCTCAAAATAAATAAACTTTAAAATTTTTTAAATAAAAAAATTAATACCAAAAATATTAATTTGGGAGTTGATGAGACATCAATAGCTTGGTCTCTAAGAACTAAGGTTCAGCAACTCAGGAAGGTGCCTAGTGGTAGACAACCTGGGCTCGTGACTCTATGCCTTCCCATTCCACAGCTACTCAAGTTGGAGAGTCTCTTGGCAAGAGATATTTAGAGAGGATTCTAGCATGGCTTGGATTAAACACATAGTTCTAAACAGAAGGTGTACATCTGACTTGCCTATGGGGCTTTGGAAAAACACCCATCTGGAGCCTCACAGCCTCTCCCCTTCCCCAGAGATAATTCTTCCGAATCAGTAGTACTGAGTTGGGTTCTTGGCAACCACATTTCTACAAGGTTCCAAGTTTGGTTTTTATGCACACCCTCAGCTGAGAACCTAAATGGAATACTAGTATGAACAGCTACCGTTTATCATCACATGCTTGAGGGTTTAACATCTTTCTATGAATATATTATGTCTTCCCAAAATATGGCCAGTTCTTAAAGGACAGAATCTTTATTTTACAATCTCTTGCACCCCCACAATGCCAACTTAAAATAGTATGTTTTAGGGACTCCTTGTTGGCTCAGTTGGTTAAGCATCCAACTTTGGCTCAGATCATGATCTCACACCTTGTGGATTTGAGCCCCGCATCGGGCTCTGTGCTGACAGCCCAGAGTCTGGAGCCTGCTTCAGATTCTGTGTGTCTCTCTCTCTGCCCTCTCCCACTCACACTCTGTCTCAAAAATAAACACTAAAAAAAAAAAAAAAATTAATAAATAAATAAATAAGATAAATAAAACAATCATAAATTTCTTTTAAAAAATTATATGTTTTACATAGTAAATACTTAAAGAACTGTTCATTGATAGCACACTACTACTTTATCATTGTTCGAGATGCAACAAATGTTACTTTGATATGACCAAAGCCCCTGAGGAAGGAAACCTCAGTACGTTATAAGTATAAATAACAAGACAGGTATGCATTACCTCTGTGTTTGTTACCCAACAGAGGTAACTCACACCTACCAAACACCAAGTAGATGAAAAGAGAGTAAAAGACTCACAAAAACTAGTATCAGTTTTGTACCAGGGAATTCTGTTCAAACCTCAATAATTTTATTTTTATTAAAAAACAATTTTTTTAACGTTTATTCATTTTTGAGAGACAGAGCATGAGCAGGGAAGGGGCAGAGAGAGGAAGACACAGAATCCAAAGCAGGCTCCAGGCTCTGAGCTGTCAGCACAGAGCCCGATGCGGGGCTCAAACTCGCAAACTGGAAGATCATGGCCTGAGCCGAAGTCGGACGCTCAACCGACTGAACCACCCAGGTGCCCCAAACCTCAATAATTTTAATCATGACAGCATTCACTGAAATCCTACTCAACATCAGTCTATTAGATATATACTATCTGACTGATTTCTCACAGAAAACCTTGCAAGGTAGATGGTTTTTTTTCATGTAGTTTATAGATATGAATATGGAGCTTAAGAGCCACTAAGAGCTCCTAAGAGCTTAAGTCACATTCAAAAGTCACACCAATAGTAAAAGATAGAGCCAGCATTCAAGCCATGGGATGTATGGTCCCAAAGTCCTGGTCCATTGGGGCGCCTGGGTGGCGCAGTCGGTTAAGCGTCCGACTTCAGCCAGGTCACGATCTCGCGGTCTGTGAGTTCGAGCCCCGCGTCAGGCTCTGGGCTGATGGCTCGGAGCCTGGAGCCTGTTTCCGATTCTGTGTCTCCCTCTCTCTCTGCCCCTCCCCCGTTCATGCTCTGTCTCTCTCTGTCCCAAAAATAAATAAAAAATGTTGGAAAAAAAAAAATTAAAAAAAAAAAAAAAAAAAAGTCCTGGTCCATTAAATCTGGAAAGCCTCAGGGCACCTGGGTGGCTCAGTCAGTTAAGCATCCAACTCTTGGCTTCAGCTCAGGTCACAATCTCACTGTTCATGGGTTCGAGCCCCACGTCGGGCTCTGTGCTGAGGGTGCGAAGTCTGCTTGGGATTCCCTCTCTCTCTGCCCCTCCCCTACTCGCATGTGCTCGGGCATGCACTCTCTCTCTCTCTCAAAATAAATAAATAAACAAACTTTTCAAAATAAAAAATAAAAATAAATAAATCTAGAAAGGCTCACAATGAAGGGGTCCACTCGAAGCCCTGATTGGGACTGACCTTAGAGGTTAGCTAAATCCTCAGGAGAAAAGGCTGCATGAAGGAGCATTCAAATGAGTATGGAAGTGTTGTGTAACAACTCCCTCTGCCAAATCTTGCCTCCACGAGCTTTTCCAGAGCAAGACAGCTGCTGGAAACAGACTTACCTCTGCATCAGTGTCATACCCTGAAGCCTTCTTAGTACTGATGGGGTCTGGCCTGTCACAGATATCCCCACCACGCTTGAGAGACATGGCAGCTACTGCCACTTCTGCTCAGAACAAATGGTACACAAGAAAGCAGGTGGCTGCTATTAAAAAATACCCCCAAAATCAACCCAACAAACGTTACAATAGGTGGTAATAAAAATATGACTCTGGGGCACCTTGGTGGCTCAGTTAGTTAAGTGCCCGAGTCTTGATTTCGGCTCAGGTCATGATCTCACAGTTTGTGAGTTCGAGCCCCGCATCAGGATGCAAGCACAGAGCCTGTTTGGGATTCTCACTCTCCCTCTTTCCCTGCCCCTTTCCTGCTCATGTGCATGCACACTTACTTTCTCTCTCTCTCTCTCTCTCTCAACATAAATAAACTTTAAAAAGTAATAATAAAGTAAATAAAAATATGGTTCTACATGAAATGCCCAAAGCTTTCACTATCACAAGGAAATAAGCCATTTAAAAGCACTTTAGGGGCACCTGGGTGGCTCAGTCGGTTGAGCATCCAACTTTGGCTCAGGTCATGATCTCACAGTTTGTGAGTTTGAGCCCCGTGTCAGGCTCTGTGCTGACAGCTCAGAGCCTGAAGCCTGCTTCATATTCTGTATCTCCCTCTCTCTCTGCCCCTCCCTCACTCACGCTCTGTCTCTCTGTCTCTCTCTCTCTCTCTCAAAAATAAACATTTTTTAAAAAGTTTAAAAAAAAAAACAGTTTATATCCAAAGGAAAGAAAAATAAAGAGCACAAATTTGCATTAGATATGCATTAGGGGTGTTCATTTAAGCACACGTTTCTCTGGCTAATTATATTATGAAGGAACAACGTTTGGATACGTATCAGCAATACAGTCAACTAATTATGAACATGGCTGGGAATTCTTCCCTACTGTCCTCCTATATCTTGTGATTTTATGCAAATAATCAACTGCAAAACTGGTCTCCCCAGGGGGAAGATGTGCTGTGCCAATTTCAAGGACCACATTCACACTCTATTTCATATCTTGAAGGTAAAAATGTTTACCCACATTACTAGCTTTAATATTCAACCCAAGAAAATATTCCGGAAGGAAATCTGTTTGATGAAAGGTATAGGAGATTTATGGCATCTAGTCAACAGCTGACTGCATCACAAATTTCATCCCCATTGGCTGCTTCCTATTATGAACATCAGCACAATAATGTGATTGATTTCAGAAATAACATAATAATCTAAGGCGTCATCTAAGACTGAGTTAGAGACCAATAAATACCAAGCTGAGAATGAAAAAAAAAAAAAAAATGACCAATAATGTCCATAAATTGAGCAGACGTTTTGCCAACTGCCAGGGGAAGGAATGATAGACCTATTCCACATACTGATATTGACTCTAAAAAAGTCTTCCCAGAGAAATAAATTTGTAGATGGAGAGCTCTGGCAGAGAAGCAGCAACAAATATGAAAACTGAAGAAAATCATATTAAAGTTAGTTTCATTTACACAATAACAGAAATGTCTCTGTTGTGCCTTAGAGTCAAAGCAGAATTACATATCGCCTAGAAATTTGTGTGACATGGCAGGTTGTAAGGGTCCAGATGGTCAGGTTAACATCAGAGTCTACACTATACTCATGTCCTGTATCAGATAATTCAGCACTTAGCCCTCTATTTTCTTCATTTGTAAAAATGTTCTTCCCCCACCTCTTAATGGTAAGCTCTTCATGGGCTGTACCTATAGCCCATATTTTTAAAATAACCCCTGCAGTCATGTGAGCTATTAATATTATTATGAACATTAATCTTTGTGATGCATATATGTATGAAATATGGCCTAAGGAATGGGGCTGAAAAATGTAACCTTGCGACAAAGTTTCATGCACTTTATGGCATGCTCCTAATTTGCCCACATGGAATTAGAGCCTCATTCCAGGATCACTGGAGTACGAAATTTCATATATGATCAATGTGGGGGGTTGGAATCTAACATCTCAGTATGTGGCAACTTGCATTTAGAAAATGGTATTGCCATCATCAAAGGAAAGTGGGAGGGTTATAGGATGCCATGAAGAACATTCTCAAGAGTAGCTTATTAACGGCTGTAACTAAGCTAATGAGCTCATTAGTACCAAAAAGTCCACTTGCCCTCAAGGCAGTAGGGGAAAAAAAAAATAACTTTTTGATGTATTTTGTATTCTAAAGTCTTCCGTGAATGTTAGCTTCGGCTAACAATACATTTCCTTCAGATCATATTCATAGAGAAGTCTCACTTGGAAGAAAAAAAATTTCCATTTCACGTAACAATACTGATTGTCAAGAAATAGCGTCTGGTATGGAAACCTCCTTCGGAGGAGGTGAAAGTGTGAGTGCTGGGAAGAAACAAAGAATTTATCAGCGTATCTCTTCTAAGGATCTTCCATTTGTAGATGGGATAATGGCTGTAGATGCTTTGAGCAGCGTGTGAATCTTTCTTTTTTTCAAAAATATAACATTAAAACTCTTCATTCTGGGGCACCTGGGTGGCTCAGTCGGTTAAGCGTCTGACTTCGGCTCAGGTCATGATCTCACAGTTTGTGAGTTCGAGCCCCGCGTCAGGCTCTGTGCTGACAGCTCAGAGCCTGGAGCCTGCTTCTGATTCTGTGTCTCCCTCTCTCTCTACCCCTCCCCACTCACGCTCTGTCTCTCTCTCAAAAGTAAATAAACACTAAAAAAAAATTTTTTTTTTTTAAAACCTCTTCCGGGGCGCCTGGGTGGCTCAGTCAGTTAAGCGTCTGACTTCAGCTCAGGTCATGATCTCCCAGTTCATGGGTTCGCACCCCGCATCAGGCTCTGTGCTGACAGCTCAGAGCCTGGAGCCTGTTTCATATTCTGTGTCTCCCTCTCTCTCTCTGACCCACCCCTGTTCATGCTCTGTCTCTCTCTGTCTCAAAAATCAATAAACGTTTAAAAAAAATTAAAAAAAAAAAAAAACCTCTTCCTTTTAATGCTCTACTTGTAAACAGAATATTTGAATTGAAAACTAATAGATCAGGCAACGTGAAAGCTGGAGGATTTTAGATCTTCCCACTATGTGGTAGGAAATTTCACAAAGATATTACATTTTTAAGTTAGAAACACTACCTGCTGCTCCCTACTAGCTTATGACCTCTTATTCTGATGGTGAACACTTATCTGGCAGGTACTTTACATCAAGCACAGCACCAAGTGCTTTATATCATTATCTCATTAAATCTTCACAATAAGTCCACAGGATGAAAACAATCTCATTCCCTACTAAAGAAGGAAACTGCAGTTCAGAGAAGTTTAGAGCTGGTTACACAACTCCCAAGTGGTTCAGCCAAAACTCACCCAAGTCTCTCTGATTCTAAAGCTCGTGCTTCACCAGCCTGTGTCAGTCTTACAAGAGCGTCATCATTCACGCTGCAATGACTCCATTTGCAAGTGACATATTTCAATGGCATTTACTTGGCAAAAGGATAACACAAGAGATTTGTTGCACGCAGCAAGGAAGTCAATACTGTTTTCCTAAATGTTTTAAATTGTCAGTATGTAGTGAGGGTGTCAGAAAATCTGTTTCAAATGATTACCTGGAACACAAAAGATAACCACAGGAAAAGTGTGCTGCCACTATACCCTCCCTTGCTCACAGCAGAGGCCATGAGTCACTCACGGCACACTTTCCTGCCAGGTCTGGACGTGGCCTCAGAATCGTCTCCAGACCCCTGCTAAAAATTCAGAGACAGCGGTGCAACAAAACTTGTGTGCGGTTCCTCACCTGAATGCCCTAATCTGTGTTCCAACTTATGTCAAAACTTTTTCAAACACTCTCCACTTTACAGAGGTGAGATTGGGTTCTATTTAGAAAAATCTTAAAAGCGGAAGAGTTGACTCAGCAACAATAAATATTCTTCTGGATGGATCCCGGACCCTATTGTGTGCTTCTGGGCCCTCCAGGTTTCCTTCTTGCCTCCCACCTCCAGTATTCACAAGGGTTCTTTCTACATGGAATTTGCCTTCTAGAAAGTGCTTTGGGTTCTCATCTTGATACATAAGCTAGTGACACAAGGTAAGTCACTTCCTCCGTCTGGTTCTTAATGGGAAATAATACCCATTATTACTTGTAAATAGAATATATGTGAAATGAGAAATAACCTATTAACCACTTCAGAAGGAATTTCTAAAGATCAGATGAGACAATGTTTACAGAAAACCTTGTCAACCAACCTTAAAGTGCTGGCCACCCCATTTGCAGCAATGTGGATGGAACTGGAGGGTATTATGCTAAGTGAAATAAGTCAGGCAGAGAAAGACAAATATCATATGTTTTCATTCATATGTGCATCCTAAGAAACTTAACAGAAGATCATGGCGGAGGAGAAGGGGGGAAAATAAAAGTTACAGAGAGGGAGGGAGGCAAACCATAAGAGACTCTTAAATATTGAGAACAAACTGAGGGCTGATGGGGGTGGGGAAGAGGGGAAAGTGGGTGATGGGCATTGAGGAGGGCACCTGTTGGGATGAGCACTGGGTGTTGTATGGAAACCAATTTGACAATAAATTACATTAAAAAAACAAAAGAAACAATAAAAAAAAGTGCTGGCCACCTTTAGAGAAAGGCTCTGTTATTAGTAGACGTTAGAAACCATGTCGTATCCTCATTAACTCAAAAGAGAAACTCGTGCCTCTGCAATCAGCCCACAAGTGCTGGGCCCCCCATTCTTTGAGGGCCATATGCATGGATATGGGGAAAATCAGGAATCAGCCCCAAGGCCTTGCCCTGCTTCATCAAAGCACAGAGGTGTCATGCCAAGTGAGAAGGAAGTGTGAAGGTACAGAAGACAAAGAAGATGTGGAATCAGCAAAGGATATGAAGCTTGAGGGCTGAAACAAAACAGGAAGTTTTGTTCAGCAAAAGAAGTTCAGCAGGGCTCAGCCACGTGATCAGCTGGGACACCAGTTCAGGAGCCAACTCCCTACTGTCGGGCGTGGTCTGCACCCCCTTGTGAACGGAGTTCAGGGTGCTCCCACAGGCCTTAGGCATGCTAGGCAGGGTGCCAGGTGCTGGAGAGATCATGCCTAGGACGACTCCGTGGTCGCAGAGCTCCCAGATTATAGTCCAGTAGGGGTGACATAAACTACAAAAATAATCATAAATAAGATACTTACATATTGGACACTAAGGAAGACAGTAATGTCAGAGGTGACACTGAAGCTGAAACTTAAAAGATGAGAAGGAGCATGCTGTGTAAAAAACCAGGGAGACTCCATCACCAAATATATATGCAGAATAGAACATCACTCAGCCTTAGACAAGAATGAAGTTCTGACACCTGCTACAACATGGATGAACCTTGAAGACATTATGCTAAGTGAATGAAGCCAGACATTAAAAGTCAAATATTGCATGATTCCTCTTCTATACGGTACCTAGAATACAAATTCACAGAGACAGAATGTACAACAGAGGTTACCAGGGGCTGAAGGGACACAGGAATGAGGAGTTATTGTTTAATGGGTACAGAGTTTCTGTCTGGGATAATGAAGACATTCTGGAAACAGATAACAGTGATGGTTACACAACATTGTGAATGTACTTAATGCCAATGAATTGTATATTTATAAGTGGTGAAAATGGTAAATTTTAAATTATGTGTATTTTATCACAGTAAAAAAAAAATTTAAGATGGTTGGCAAGTATTTTAAGTAGCAGGAGATGCAGGTGTAAAGGCCCTGACGTTGATAAAAGCTTGACATGTTGGTTGGAAGAGAATGATGGGAAATGTAACCTGTAGAGAAGTCAAAAAGGCCAAACCCTGTCGGTTTCAGAGGCCATGGTTAGGAGTTTGGATTTTATCTTGGAAGATAGACTCCCCCCACCCCCAGAACCCTCCAACTCATCGACCAACACTGCAAACCACTCCTCCCCGGACTCTTACACAGCAAGTAAACCACTCAAAGAGAAGAGCACAAATGTCATCTCTTTCCTGGAACCACCCTATCTCCCATCAGAACCCTTAGTGTTTATCCATCTTTTCACGTAATACTTAGGAGCTCACCCTTGCATCATAGTTCATGATATACCTGTCTTTTCTCTTCTCCCAGACCCCAGGTTTCCTTAGTCACAAGGTCTACAGTTTATCTAGCATCAGACCCAGACTCTGGATTGTTGTTGATGATAACACAGTTGAAGTGATTCCCTCACTTTGCTTCTGGCTTGGTTGAATTTTAAAAGTTTAAGTTCTCTAAGCTGCCATGTACAACTTGCATCTTTTTTGAAAGCTAAACAAGTAATAATAAAATAATAGGCAATACAAACTAGAGATTGATTCTGTCTTTTCCAGAGAGCTGATGGAAATGTGGGACTGATGTTTCAGGAGCCCCAGATGCCCTGGCATGAGAAGCTGTCATCCTCGCTTCCAGGTCCCACCTCTGAGAGCTGTTCAGAGGGGAGTCTGGGCCTCGGGGTCCCAGCCACAGCAGCAGAACCTCCAGGGACACAGTAATTGGCAACCAATGGGATCCACCAACTGTACCTTCTCTGATGGGGAAGTCTGTTAAATTGGACACCAAAGCTGCATCTGTAACACAGAGCGGCTCCCTTCCCAAGTACCTGTTCAAGTTCACAGTTTGCTAGTGTTTTCAGTGGAATTCCTAATTCCTCTGAGCTGACAATACAGTGCTGGCTGGCACACAGCCCAGAATCTGGAGCCCCAGAGAACATGAAGGATAAAGAAGAAGGGGTGTGCTCAGAAAAGCAGGCACAGCCTTGAGAAGCTGGTGGCCATGTGGTGACACGGGGGAGGAAGAAGGTGTCAGCAGGCAGACGGAGCAGTTATTAGAGGAGGTAAAAACGGAGTGAAGATCTTTTAAATAACAGTTCTTTGGGGAATGTAACAAGTATTCTCCTCTAAATTAACTTTCTCCATCCTCAGTCCAGTAATCCAGACGACTAGTAGTTCTCAAAGCCACACTAACTCTTTTATTAGGGTTTTCCTATATAAATCCTCAGAGAGTTCTTTGATATGCATTATGGCACATTTCAACCTAAATTCTGCATTTTAATTGATCCATTGAAAGATAATGTTAGAACTATAACATACTTTTAGAATTTCTTAACCCCCAGTATGATCATTATTAAAATATGTGTAGAGCCTGAATCGCAGATCAGAACAGCACAAGAATTAACTTAGCCAAGCACTTCACTGAGATTTTCTAGCTATGCAGTAAAGCCAATGAAAAGTTTTCTTTTTTCCAAAATAGAAACAGCTTTGTTACTTTGTCTAATACGTTCAAAATTCTTTCCATAAAGAGTATCAAATATGAAAATCATCCAAGATCCCCTCCAGTGGAAGTTACTGCTGTTAATATTTTGCTGTACACCCTTCTAAGCTTTTGTAAGCATATATGTACATATGAACTCTTTCAAAACTAAGATCATGTTACACATATAGTTGATAACTCAGTAATATACTACTAAGACTAAACTATGTTAATAAATATTATTTTCTAATTTAATTTTTACTGGCTACATAATATTCCATTTCATGTATATGCCATGATTTATTTAACCAATCTCCTATTGATAGACATCTGCAGTTGTTTCCAATATTTCACTTATAAACAACTATAACTACAGAAAATTATAAATAAGATTACTTTACACTTCTCTCTACAAATAAGCTTGAAAATCTGGATAAAATAAATGATTTTCTAGGAATACATAAATTAAGAAACTTAGACCAATAAGTATAGGATTTTTTAATAGCCCCAGGGCTACCTCTCCAAAAAAGCCATAACCAGGTAATTTTCGAGTAAAATTTTCCAAATCTTTAAAAATTCTATTTATAGTAGTCCAAAGAATAAAGAAAGAAATTCTCTCAAATTCTCTTTTTAAAATTAAGAATAACACTGACACCCAACCCAACAAAGATGGCACAGAAAAAGAAAATAAGCCAACCTCACTTCTGAGTATCAACAGAAAAATTCTAAATGAAATTTAGCAGGAGCGCCTGGATGGCTCAGTTGGTTGAGTGTCAGACTCTTGATTTCGGCTCAGGTCATGATCTCATGGTTTGTGGGTTTGAGCTCCATGTCGAGCTCTGCACTGAGAGCATGGAGCCTGCCTGGGATTCTCTGTCTCTCTGTCTCTGTCTCTGTCTTTCATTCTCTCTCTCTCCCTCTGCCCCTCCCCCTTTCTCTCTAAAATAAAAATACTTTTTTTAATTTAGCAACTATAATCCAGATGAAAAGAATAAAAAACCAAAGACCCAGAAGAATCCATTCCAGATACTAGAATATATTATCAGGAAATCTAATAATATAATTATAGGTTAGACATGACTTGTTTAAAGCAAAAACATTCATGATCACCTTAACACCTGTCTAGAAGACATGATAAAAAATAACTCATTTCTGATTCTTTTAAGCCCTAGTAAAGTTGGGATAGGTGCTTCCTTAAGATTATGTTATGCCAAAAACTAGCATAATTGTAATAAATGAAAAGAGAGAAAGCCAAAAGGAAGAAACAAACCAAAAGCCACCAACATCATGAAAACAGAAGCAGTACCCCAGCATGATTAAGAATACAACCTTTGGAACCAGAATTCCTGGGTTCAAGTTCAGCTCTATCACTAGCTGCATGACCTTGACCTTGAACTGATAACTTCACTTTTCCAAGCCTCACTTTTCTCACCTGTAAAATGGGATAATAACAGTACATCCTCATAGGGTTACTGTAAGGATTGAATGAATCAACATATATACAGTGCTTAGAAGAGCACTTGGCACATAGCACTGGATCAGTGTGCATAAGAATATAAGTAGATACCCATAACATCAAAAAGCTAAGGTCATAAAAAACTAAAACCAAAGCCATGAAAGTCATGAATAAGAAATGAATATTCAAAGTCAACATTACTATTTAAATTTTTGTTCTGAAAATACTAGCCTGTGGTCAATCAAGAGAAACAGAACTTTCACAAACATAGAAAAGTAAAAGGTGCCTGGGTGGCTCAGTCGGTTAAGCATCCAACTCCTGGTTTCAGCTCATGTCATGATCAAATGGTTTCATGGGTTTGAGCCCCATGTCAGGCTCTGCACTGACAGTGTGGAGCCTGCTTGAGGTTGCCTCTCTCCCTCTCTCTGACCCTCCCCCACTCACACTGTCTCTGTCTCTCTCTAATAAAATTTAAAAAACAAAACAAAAAAAAAGATGGAATTATCATTATTTGCAGATGATAAGATAACTATTCCGGAAAATACCAAGAGAATCAACTGTAAACCTATTACAAACAACAGGGATTTACTGGATCTATTTAATTCATTCACTACCCTAAAGAGAAATTTAGAAAGAAATATGAAAACAATCTCAAAATGATACAATCTGGGAACCTGAACCTTTTGAAAACTCACCTTGGCAATTTAATTTTGGGGACTCCCATGTGCCCAAGGCTGTGCAGCTTGAAACTGTATCTTCCAGGCCACTGAAAAATCCTTCTTTGCAAGCATAACGAACCTGGCTGCCAAGCCTAGAAGTATAATTTCCTACGATATAGCCATCTGGGACCTCAGGAGGGGTGCCACAGTCTATTTCTGAAAATAAATTAATGTCAAATTCATTACTATGTGAATATAAATTTTCAAAATCCATCATCTCCCTCCACCTCTGCCCCATCATCCCCCTCCCTCCACACACACCTGAGTCATATTTTACAGACTGATTAATTTCCATTTGACTTCTGGGCACGTTTCCAATGATTGTCTCTATTCAGCCTTCTGGCCTTCCATAGGTAATAGCATCCATACATGCATAAAGCTGATGGAATTTGGCAGTCAGCCTTCACTAATTCACCCTAAAGAGAAGCCTAGCCCAACAAAGTAAAAAATTTAAATTGCAAAATACCTAAAGATATATATGGCTTTGGAATTTCCAGAGTCAATTTTCTTCTGCTGGTCCTTACCAGATCAGCTATATTTACTACCTAAAATCATGTTTAATAGCATAATTTCTATTTACTGCTAAAAATCCCTAAAAATTGTAGCTTTTTTAAAAATGTAAGATAGCCCCCTTCTACCCTGTATCATTGGCTTTATTTCATAGGTTGTACAGCTGCGCAAAGGAATAGATAATCTCCACTCACATCCCCAACACAGACCCCAACCCCAACCCCAAAGACACAGGCTCAGCTCAGGAGAAAGTCATCTGAGAACAGAATCTCGCCCTCAGAAGCTTCCTTCTTTGGCAGAAACCCACCTGTGCATGACGTGGCATCTCTGGTCGGGTGGAAAGGCTCAGGCCCATTCTTTGCCAGGTACCCATCCATACAGTAGCATTCGAAACTTCCGTAAGTGTTCACACACCGTCCTCCTTGTCTGCACAGGCCGGAAACCTCACACTCATCTATGTCTTGAGACCCAAATATAAGAAGGGAGAGAAAAACAGAAAAAGGAAAAAACAGGGGCAGGGGGCATTGTGACTGCCATTTCTCATATTCTCAATCTACCCTTACAAAAATGGATGCATTTGTCTACAATGGTATCATTGATTTTATTTTATTCTTCAAAGGTTCTTTTCATATGTCCTTTACACCGACAGTACTAAAAGGTGTTCCATAAATGCTTGTCGATGTGTTCTGGAAATACACTAAAACCAACCACCATAACCAACTCTCTGACACCAACAAAAGGAACCCAAAAAAAGCATGCTGAAAAACATCCAATTACTACAAAATAAGGATGGCCTCTACCTCATACTAAAATACCTGGAGTAGAACTCCAAATATAAAACAATTTAAACCAGAGTGAAAAATGCTTTCCAGCTCATGAGCATAGGATGGTGAGGCAGGTCGTCAGAGGAAAATTCAGAAGGGTCTCACCAATTTTACCAAGATTCCAAGAGCTTAAAACAGGCTTCAAGAGGAAAAAGACATGGCCCTTGGCAGACTTCTCCTCTTGACTGCCAGAAGTATCAGGTATAGAGGTAAAAACCACATGGTAATTCAGACACTGAAGAGGAAACCTCTCTGCCAGCTGGCAGTTTTTTCCCCAAGAAATGGCTTAGGAAAACAAAACTAAAAACTTTAGGAATTCCATCAGACACATGTACACACACACACACACACACACACACTCACACTCCTATTTCACCCAGAGGAAAAAAATACCTTAAGTGAAATGGGACTTTTCCCAGGACACTTGTAAGAACCCAGGCGGGGGGTGGGGACCAAGGGAATAGCAGGACTGAAGAAAACCTGGTTCTTAACCAGCTCTGGGATTTTAAAGGCCAGTAATTTTGAAAGGGCCACTATAAAGTGGCCAATATTCTATTTTGCCAGATAAAGAGTTGTTTTGTTTTGTTTTCCAAAAACTACTAAAGCCATAATTTCATAAAAGAAGGAAGAAAGTAATATCAGAACCCTTTAAAATTTGTTTAATTATGACTTTATTAAAATTCACTATATTCTCCCTTTTGTTTGGTTTTTGGTCTTGGACCAATGAACTCCTCATCACTCACTGATCATTGTTTGAGAGCCAGAAATTAATTTAATTGCTGAAAGAGTCCATACAAGCTACCAATTCTGATCAGCCTATATCTTTAATGTATCAGACTTATGGGAAAATCTGGAAGACTGTCTCCAAAGATGGCGGCCATTCCCCTCTCTTTCTTGGGGATTCAAGAGTGGAATCCATTTCCCCTCCCCTTGGGTTGTCTTGAGACTTGTTTTGGACAATAGAATGCAGAAGTTAACACTATGCCTGCTCTGAACCTAACAGTAGAGACAAGTGACAGCTTCCTCTTTCCATCTGTTGGAATCCAGTGGCCATGCTGTAAGGAAATCCAAGCCATCATGCTTAGGAGAGAGGCCAGAGGATGCCCTACAAATGAGATACCATGTGAAGAGAGAGGCCACATGGAAATCTAAGGTGGCCTGATAGTCAGCATCAAGCCCCTAGAATGTGAGAGAAGCCCTCTATTAACTACCAGCCCAGTCCAGCCACCAGCTGAACATTTCCACATGAGTGACAGAACCACCCAGCCATGGAATTGTGAGTAATAATAAATTGTTGTTTCAAGCCATTAAAAGGAAGTGTGGGGAGGGGAGATGGAGAGTACAAATTACGCAGTAATAGATGACCAAAACACTCTTCACATATGAAGAGATACAGAAGTCCAAATGAGATTAATAAAGATACTATAATCAGGGTGCCTGGCTGGCTCAGTTGTAACAGCATGTGACTCTTGACCTCAGGGTTGTGAGTTCAAGTCCCATGTTACATGCAGAGATTACTTAAAAATAAAATCTTAAAAAAAAAAAAAAAAAAAAAGGAGGGGTGCCTGGGTAGCTCAGTCAGTTGAGCATCTGACTCTTAATTTCAGCTCAGGTCGTGATCCCAGGGTTGTGGGATCAAGCCCCAAGTGTGGCTCTGCACTGAGCATAGAGCCTGCTTGGGATTCTCTTTCTCTGCCTCTACCCCTTTCCCCAACTCATGATTTCTTTGTCTCTCTAAAAAAAAAAAAAAAAAAAAAGATACCACAATCAATGAAAAAAGAGGGGAGCTTCTGAAAAAAAAATGAGATCTTGGAAATTAAAAACAAAATATGAATGCCAAAAATAAAAACCCAATAGAGGCATTGAATAACAGGTTGATCACTGCTGAGAAATAAACTTGCAAATTCCAACTTGAAGAATTCTCCAAAAACACAGAAAAATAGATTATAACGGGGGTGCCTGGGTGGCTCAGTTGATTAAGCATCTGACTTAAGCTCAGGTCATGATATTGCAGTTCATGAGTTCAAGCCCTGCATTGGGCTCTGTGCTGACAGCTCAGAGCCTGGAGCCTGCTAAGGATTCTGTGTCTCCCTCTCTCTCTCCACGCCACCTCCTCCTTCTCTCTCTCTCTCTCTCTCTCTCTCTCAAAAATAAAAATAAAAACATTTTTTAAAGAAAGAAAGAAAAAGAAATTATATGAGACAGTAGCTATAGGACAATAAATAAGGACAGATCCAAAATATTCAGTATCCATTTAAGAGAAATTGCGGAAGGGAATGGTGCTGATGTATAAGAATTAATATCAAAGGGAAAATTTCCTCTGCTTAAGTATTCACATCCAAACAGCCTTTTGAGGTGACAGGCATGAATGTTGAAAATGAAAGTCATTCTGAATTTCATGGAATAAAAGAAAAATCTATAAAGGAAGAGAGAAAGGAATGGTAATCTATGAGGAAAAGAAAACAATCTGACCTAGGACTTCTTGTCTGAAAACCAGATAATAATAGAGTAATATTTATAGAATTCTAAGGAAAAGGGAACAAGACATTATACTATATTTAAGCCAAGGAGTGACATTTCAGAACATGAAGGATCTCAGAAATTATACTATTGGCATTTCTTTTCTGAAAAAGACTTTGAAAAGTATTCAAGCCAGTGAAAAACATCAGAATAAATACTGTGAAGAAAGGGGAAAACATAATTAAAAAAAACAAACAAACAACTTCTATCAACAAAGAGTGGTAAGAAATGAAACCAGTGAAAACTCAGTTAATTGTTGATAACAGAATCATGGAATTTGGGGTAATAGTTACCAAAGGATTCTTAAAATGTAAATAGTATGAAATAAAATCAATCTCAATCCATCACAAACTTTAGAGATGATTTCAACACTCCAGGATCCAGCATGTGTTCCTAGAATTGGAGCTATCATTTCAGCTTATCAAGATCTTGTATTCCAAGTAGGAGTATGTTTGTAAAATGTATACATATACCTATGACACAGAAATCATCTTCCAGCCTGCCCACCTACCCCAGACTCCTCAAAAGACAGAGAGAATAAATGGATTTTTCAGTAGACTTCTAAAAATCGGCAGTACAAGTACTACAGGGCAAAAATGTGGCTAAGTAGTGAGGGTATGGAAAAGACTTAAGAGTTTCTACATACTAATCAATTCTGTATGAGTCACTACGGTCATTAATCAGTTTGCTTTGTGTACAGTCATTCAACAGCCTAATAACAATGATTGTTATAATGAATGCTAATAGCAATGACCTCTGCATATCAACTTGCACATGCCAGGTACTGTTCTAAACACTTCATTATTTATTACTAATTATTTTTCATCTTACTTAATCCTTACAATGGACGCTATTAGTATCCCCACTTTACAGATGAGGTAAGTGAAGCATAGAGTGGGTAAGTAACTGGACTGAAGTCACACAGGTTAAGGAGTCAAAACACTAGAGTTTGAAACCAGGTGTCTGTCTCCAGGACCGTACTAGCCACACTGTGTCTCCCATTGCAATTGGTTTGTACCATTATCCAATCAATAATTCTATCTTGTCCACAGACATTGTCAAAGATATCAGCTGCCTTAATGAAGTCCACAAGTATCTACCATCTGTCCCTGAAATTAGTTTGACATGATTTTGACTCTTAATGACCTCTTAATGTTCACAAACCATCCCTTTTCTAATCCACTCTAGAATCTTAGCTGGATAAACATGTTAAGCTCATTAGAATAATTTCTCCATGTAGAAACGGGAACCCTCTTGCACTGTTGGTGGGAATGCAAACTGGCGGAGCCACTCTGGAAAACGGTGTGGAGGTTCCTCAAAAAATTAAAAATAGACCTACCCTATGACCCAGCAACAGCACTGCTAGGAATTTACCCAAGGGATACAGGAGTACTGATGCATAGGGGCACTTGTGCCCCAATGTTTATAGCAGCATTTTCAACAATAGCCAAATTATGGAAAGAGCCTACATGTCCATCAACTGATGAATGGATAAAGAAATTGTGGCTTATATATACAATGGAATACTACTTGGCAATGAGAAAGAATGAAATATGGCCTTTTGTAGCAATGTGGATGGAACTGGAGAGTGTTATGCTAAGTGAAGTAAGTCATACAGAGAAAGACAGATACCGTATGTTTTCACTCTTATGTGGATCCTGAGAAACTTAACAGAAGACCATGGGGGAGGGGAAGGGGGAAAAAAAGTTAGAGAGGGAGGGAGGCAAACCATAAGAGACTCTTGAAAACTGAGAATAAACTGAGGGTTGATGGGGGTGGGAGGGAGGGGAAAGTGGGTGATGGGCAGTGAGGAGGGCACCTGTTGGGATGAGCACTGGGTATTATATGGAAACCAATTTGACAATAAATTTCATATTAAAAAAATAAATAAAAATAAAATAAAGAATAATTTCTCCATGTGGTGGATTCCATGGGCCTCCAAGGTTATACCATGTTTGCTTGTGAAGAAAAAACATTCTGAGCAAGTGAGCAACCTTATCAACGTACTTAACTAATCAAGGGAGGAAATTTTTCCTTGTCCCATTGTATATACAGGATTATTTAACTTCATCCACAGCCAGGACAATTCCTTGCCAGAAAGTAGCAAAACTAAGCAGGACAAACTGACCTGGTCCTAGGGCCCTGGCATTCTATATTTAATCCTTTCAACCAATAGCCTGTGTTCGAAAGTCAGACTCAGGTTTGAGAACTGATTTTGCTACTTACTAGATGGACTAAGGTCTGTTCCTTAACCTTTCTAAACACTTTTGTAAAATGAAGCTAATTAGTTCCTCAGTACGTGTGAGCTAATGTATGAATGGGCCTTGCCTTTCTACTGACTCAGTTCTCCCTGGAGCATAAGCCACCCCATCAGAACCCTCACCAAACCCTGAATGTGACCATGAGCAATGCTCACACACACATATACACACTCTCATGGGTTTCTTGGCTGCGGTCTGAGGAGTGGCCACATGGCTTGTTCCACTAGATTTGAATGCTCTAGAACAGAATCAAAAGATCCATCTGGAGGGCCCTTAGGTAGAAAAGGAGTATCATAGAGGCAAGAGTTTAGCTTTGGCAAGAGTGCCAGAGAGGCAAGTCTGTGAATCCCCCGTTAAACACAAGCTCTGGGGCACATGGGTGGCTCAGTCGCTTAAGCATCCAACTTTGGCTCAGGTCATGATTTCACACTGCGTGAGTTTGAGCCCTGCATTGGGCTCTGTGCTAACAGCTTGAAGCCTGGAGTCTGCTTCGGATTCTGTGTCTCCCTCTCTCTCTGCTCTTCCCGTGCTCGTTCTCTTTCTCTCTCTCTCTCTTTCTCTCTCTCTCTCAAAAATTAAAAAAAAAAAAAAAAAAAAAAAAAAAACACACACACAGGCCTTTGCCTGCAGAAGCCTTTAAAATCTGAAGACTTAGAATGAACTCCATGAGGAAAAATGCACTGAAGAACTTTCACATTCATGAAATGCTCTCACAGCCTGCTTTTCTCCACATCAACAACTAACAACTAGTTCCTTCCAACTCCATGAAGGTAAGACAAAAATTACTTCCCCACATTCTGGAAAGTAATTGTTTTCTTCCTGCCATTTTCCCTCCTCAAATGTGAAGTTCAGCTCAAAGCCTACATCTTAAGAAACCATGTTTAGAGAGACACAAATACTCATGTAAAACCAAGATTATTAAGGGTGCCTGGGTGACTCAATTGGTTAAGCATCTGACTCTTGATTTTGGCTCAGGTCACGATCTCGCGGTTTGTGAGTTCGAGCCCCACCTCGGGCTTTGCACTTGACGGTGCAGAGACTGCTTGGGATTCTCTTTCTCTCCTCTCTCCCTGCGATTCCCCCTACTTGTGCATGCATTTTCCCCTCTCTCTCAAAATAAATAAACTTGAAAAAAAATTTTAATGGAAAAAAAGAGCTGTTGCCTCTGAGTTAATATTAGATGACTTTTTTCTTTCTCCTTTATGTTTTTATATAACTGCTTGACTATTCTATATGAATATGTGATTTTTTTAATAAATGGAAAAAAACAAAACTATATTCCTCTTTTTTTTAAAGCTATATTCCTTCTTATGGGGAAAAACATACTGGCTTATCCTTTTTTTTTTTTTAATTTTACAGAGTATGAGCAGGGGAGAGGGACAGAGAGAGGGGGAGAAAGAGAGAGAGAGAGAGAGAGAGAGAGAGAATCTTAAGCAGGCTCCATGGCCAGCATAGAGCCCAACATGGGGCTTGATCCCATGACCCTGGGATCATGACCTGAGCCAAAATCAAGAGTTGGACGCTCAACTAACTGAGCCAGCAAGTTGCCCCTGCTCTGTCTTGTTTTAGGAGAAACAATCACTACAATCAAAACTAAATTCACCTCTACTCTCTTCCAGAGTTCCATCCTAGGGTAACAGCTCCATCCTTCTTGACACAACTTTTGTTAATGTAATAGCTGAATAAATGAAGAACCATTTCCAACATCATGCTCAGAGAGGCACTGATCATGAACAAACAGCCTGAACTCAAAGGGCTACCCATTTCCTTCACAATCTTGCCAATATCAATAGTTTGCTTAGGAAAACCTACTTTATAGATGCTCCAAAGCTCCTGTCCCAATTACTCTTCCCAAAAACTTTAAACAAGTGGAGCAAAAAAGAACCATGTGTGCATATTTTACTACATTCAACAGGGCCTTGGGAAAGGACATGGGATACCCATATTCTGGGGCTTGAGCGAGCAAGAGGCAAGAGTGAAGTGAGGGGGATGCTCAGCTGTGGGGGGAGCTCAGGTATGCCCCCTCACTCCCAAAGAGAAAACATGGTGCCTTAGTCAAGGCCTCTAGCATTTAAGGAACGGAGCTTTGGTTTAATTATCTTTTGATTCAGAACCTTTTGCCTCTCTCTCTCCTTCCTAGGAGCAGGGGCCTGAAGCTATCACCTACCACTACTAGGAGATCTCAGCAGGAGTCAGGGGGATTCCACAGGGAAGGCAGGCAAGGAGCCAACGGTTATGAGCAGCGCTCTGGGAAGTGGGCAGCAATAGTCCCCCAGTGCACTTTTCCTTAGGTTTATCTTTTCTTGCTTCTTCCTTCTTTCAGAGTAGTGAAACATAATACTTTAGTAATGAAACCAAGCTAAAACAAAGGATTAGGATTTGGGGAGGGGCACCTGGGTGGCTTAGTCGGTTGAGCCTCCTTCTGACTTCCAGCTCATGTCATGATCTCATGGCTTGTGAGTTCAAGCTCCTCGTTGGGCTCTGTGCTGACAGCTCAGAGCCTGGAGCCTGCTTCAGATTCTGTGTCCCTTTCTCGCTGTGCCCCTCCCCCTGCTCATGCGCCCTCTGTCTCTCTCTCGCTCTCTCTCAAATAAAAACATTAAAAAAAATTTTTTAAAACACATAAAAAGTATTTGGGGAGCAAAATCCCATTTGGAGACAGCACCAGGAGAAACCTCAGGACAGCTGCAAGCTTATTGAGCAATACCCCACATAGAGCCAGCAGAGTCTCGCGGGACTACGCATTTGTGCCTGAGGCCACAGCAGGCGGCTCCAGGACCTGAAACAACAGGGCAGCTGAGAAGCTTGTGGGCAAAGGCTCACACAGAAAATAGGCTCCTGACCTGGGAGAGAAACCAAAAGACTTGTCCTGGCGGGGGTAGGGATTTACCTCTTAGAATGAAGGGGTTTACTTTACCATAGGCAGACCTATGTGAAACAGGCTTTGAGCAGAAGGTTCCAGGAACTGCTGGAATAGCAAGGCATTCACTCCCTCTAGGTTTTTTTTTTCCCCCTTCCCTTTTCCCCATTTCGCAGTCAAGGCTGAAATGCTATCGCATTTCTCCAGAAGAAATGGTATCAGTCCCATGATACTGTGGGAAATGAGCTGACAAGAAAGAAGGCTGTGGCTGCCATCAGAGTCAAGATGGATTCCCAAGATGTGGGCAATTCAAAGGTTCAGGGAAGACAGTTTGCAGTTTGCAGCAGCCCTGATAGGGCCCTGCCTCTCTGGAGTTGTGCTGGCAGGGACATGACAGTGCCCGCATATTCCCTCATCAATTTCATTTCTCTGGACTTACTGTCAGGTCACCCGAGCCAAACCACCCTCCCACTGGAGGTGCCACACAGCCTCTTCCCCTGCAAAGTTTCCATGTTCCCCAGAAGTTGTTTGGGGACAGCCCTGGGGACCAAAACATCTGCAGGTTCTCTGTAACTAGAACCCCTACAACTCATTCCTCACCTCTCTCTGGTGACATCCAAAGAGGCCTACCTGCAACCAGCTCCTAAAATTGGCTTAACCTCTGCAAAGTACAATAAACACCGGGTCACAGGAGTTCTCAGAATTCAGGAATTAGGATCCATATCCTGTGATTCCAGACAAACACCAGATAACTGCTGATGCCCCCAAAACTGGCTAAGCCTCTGCCCCAGATAAAGTCCACTGACATTTCTGTGGCAACTGTGACTCTTTTTTTTTTTAATGTTTATTTATTTTGAGAGAGAGAATGAGCAGGAGAGGGGGCAGAGAGAGAGGAGAGAGAGAGAATCCCAAGCAGGCTCTGCACTGTCAGCACAGAGCCCAGATATAAGGGCTCGAACTCATGAACCATGAGATCAAGACCTGAGCCGAAATCAAGAGTCAGATGCTCAACTGACTGAGCCACTCAGGGGCGCCCCTCCCCCCTTTTTAAGTGGCAACTGCTTCTGATACAAACTCAGTATCATTGACAAAAGTCATCCACCAGCTTTTACAAAGTCATAATTGGAGACTTCAAAAGGAAAGGTCATAAAAATGACTGCCAATGGATATGGGGCTTCTTTTGAGATGATGGACATATTCTAAAATTAGATAGTGGTGATAATCGCACAACTTTGTGAATATACGAAAAACCACTGAACTGTATACTTCAAAAGGGTGAATTTGATGGTATGTGAATTATATCTCATTTTTTAAAAAATTTTTTTAACGTTTATTTTTGAGACAGAGAGAGACAGAGCATGAACAGGGGAGGGGCAGAGAGAGAGGGAGACACAGAATCTGAAACAGGCTCCAGGCTCTGAGCTGTCAGCACAGAGACTGACACGGGGCTCGAACTCATGGACCGTGAGATCATGACCTGAAGTCGGACGCTTAACTGACCAAGCCACCCAGGCACCCCTATCTCATTTAAAAAAAAAAAAAAAAAAAAGAAAGATCACTAAATAATTACAAGAAGTAGAATAGAAGCAGAGCCTAGATTAGGATTTTGTTCCAGAAAGACTGGTTCTTATTAGGCTGACATCTACTTGGCCCCTGCATAAAATATTTCTTTCTTCTTCTTCTTCTTTCCTTCTTCTTATTGTTTTAAAGTCAAATGCATCCTTGGGAACTATAGTCTTCTACACAGTTATAGAAGTTTTTCCTGGCAAACTCCCACAGCCTTGAAAGCACAATTTCCAGTATCATGTCCTCCAGAAAGTTCCCTGATCCCTTCCCTGCTTTCAAGATAAGAGCCCCAGTGGATTCCAGATTCCAGAAAGTAACCTTTGCTTACCTACAACTAACACTTTCTAATGAAATTAATGGTCTGCCATCACCTCCCGCTGGCACAGCCATGGCACACAGGCCGTGCATGAGAAATGTGTATTGAATGAGCTGAACATAACATCATCATCTTGTAAGGTTTTTTAAAAAAAAATTGATATATATTTTTAATGTATCTAATTTAATTTTGCAGCACTGCACTCTGGCAATCATGTAGCAAGTGGTCTGCTACCTAAAACAACAATATATCCCAAAATGTTTTCTCTAAGGGAATGTGGTTCATTGATGCCAAGAATAAATCAAATGTGCTACCCTTTGGGGGATTTTGACCTTGGTACAGGTCAAGAAGGAGAATGAATCAGAGCATCAGGATCTGTGCTTCCTGGTGGGTAAGGAGATAAAACATGTTCTCCTCCCCCTTCCTTTTCTCTGAAAATCTTTAAATATCACAAAGCTTTTAAGCAGAGTCATTAAGTCTATGCAAAACCATCTTAGAACCAGGAGTCTTTTCCTGACTTTCCTCTTCCTTACTGTTCATAGATTTTGTTAGAAAACCAAAGACCTATAGTGTCATACATGCTGTGAAATAGAGTCTGGCTAACAGAGGGCCCATTGAAAATTAGGATTTTGCTGACCCACTGTATTCAACCAACATATGCCCAAAGCTTCAAAACTGAGATCCAAAAAGTTGCACGCCTCACATCTCATTCCCCATCTCTAACAGGGCTGTGCGCTGATCTCCCAGAAGCCAACATCTGAATGCCCACCCCCGGGGCCCACAGTGTGCACAGTGGTGAGTGCCAGCGCCACCCCAAGAACACCCCACCTGCAGATGGCATACCATCTCTAAGAGTACCGTTCAAATGCACAGAACAAGAAAAAGAATACTATACTCAACTCCCATAGACCCGCTCCCTCAAGATTCAACATTTACATTTTGTCATTTAAGATTCCTTATAGATCCTAATAACAGCAGATAATACTGTTCCTAGATATTTCAGCATGCATCTCCCAAAATAGGAATATTATCCCAAACTGGGGTGCCTGGCTGGGTGGCTCAGTCCCAGTTAAGCGTCCAACTCTTGATTTTGGCTCAGGTCATGATCTCACAGTTGTGGGATTGAGCCCCGAAACGGGCCCTGCAAGGGGCGTGGAGCTTGCTTGGGATTTTCTCCCTCTCTCTCTCTCTCTCTCTCTCTGTCTCTCTCTGTCCCTCCCCCACTCACTCTCTCAAAAATAAACATTAAAAAAATAATAAAATTAAGAATATCTCAAATATCACAGCTAACAAAATTAACAAGAATTCCCTAATATTAACTAATACTCAGTCCACATCCAAATTTCCCTCATGGACCTTTTTTTTTTTTTTTACTATCTAGTTTTTTTTTTAATTTTTTTTAATGTTTATTTATTTTTGAGACAGAGAGAGAGCGAGACAGAACATGAGCGGTGGAGAGGCAGAGAGAGAGAGGGAGACATAGAATGAGAAGCTGGCTCCAGGCTCCAAGCTGTCAGCACAGAGCCCGACACGGGGGCCTGAACCCACAAACCACAAGATCATGACGTGAGCCAAAATCAGATGTTCAACCAACTGAGCCACTTAGGCACCCCGCTCATGGACCTTCTAAACAAAGGAGGGTTCCTCCCTTAAATCACACCCTGTCCCAGCCAAGCCACCTCCCTCCTCCCCACCGCAGATACTGTCCCGCCATCACCAGGATGCCATCCCTGCAGCCCCCTTCTTGAGTACCTGTGCAAAAGGTGCCATCATTGGGAATGAATGTTTTGTTGTTATTCGTGGCTCGATATCCTTCTAGGCAAACGCAATAAAAGCCTCCGAGCGTGTTGTGGCAAGATGTGTGGTTTCCACAGACCACAGTGGCTCCAAACTGGCACTCATTTTTATCTGTTGATACATTGAAATAACACACAGAAAGGGCTATCAATCCATACCATGTTCAACAACCCAGACTGTTCTGCTGTGCTACAGACTCAGGAGTTGCTACTGCATTGACAACGTCTCAGTGGTCTATCCCCCAGCCTCTTTTCTTTTCACCAGGCCTCTCACATGATAGGGCACGGGCCCCTTGGAGCGTGCACGAGGTGTATACAAAACCACAAGAGAAACCCAACATCTTAATCTGATCATTCATCTTTTTTGAAGACTGGGCGAAGGGGATTCTTTTTCAACTTCTCCGTATTTAAAAAGATTTTATCATAGGCCTGGGGAAACGAATCCACAGCATCCCATTTTTCCAGCTCCACCAACCATTCTCTTGCTTTTTTCATGAAAGGCAGAATAGGACGATTTTGCATCCAGTGATTAACCGGAAAATTCGTTACTTCTGAGTTACCAGGAAACACAATGGAATTAGTGCTTAAGCCTCATCCGGGAGCAGGGCTAATAACAGCTCCTGCTAATCGTCAATGACCCATGTGAATAATATTAGTCACCCAGTGAGAAGGAGCTGAAAGAGAGGAGCTTGATGAGCCCACAGAAGCCTGCCCTGAATATTTTTAATTCGATAATTTGACAGGGATGTAAAATGAAAGTAAACCTCCCTCCTGTCTCTGTTCCGTAGCTCAGGGGTCAACAAACTTTTTCGGTGAAGGACCCATCATCAGTCTCTGCTTCCATGCTTTTGGAACACGAGAGCAGCCACCACAATAAGTAAACAGATGAGCAATGTTGTGTTCTAATAAAACTCTATTTACAAAAACAGGCAGCAGCCAAATTTGGCCTGCAGGCCAGACTTTTGCTGACTCTGCCCTGGACTCTACCATCAGAACTCCTGTGACCAGTTTCTTATTCATTCTTTCAGAGCTGATCTATCCAGCTAGTTTTGTTTTGTCTTGGGGGGAGCAGGGGAGGTCATCAACTTCTTCGGATTGTTATTTGGTGTTTCACTACAGCACTGGTTCCTTCAAAGCACTTCAATCGCGTCTCACAATTGCATTCAATTCCTGCCAACTCAAAAGTACCCTCCCCAAAATCCAGTGTTCCTTTTTTTTTTTCTTCCCCCTCATTTTCCTTATAGGCATTATCTTTTTGGAAATGTAACTGAACATGGAACACAGTTCATTGTCAAAACCGTCTACGGTGAAATCTGCACAGAACGGTAGAGAAACAGAACCCTCAAGTCACAGCCAGGCCAAGTTTCCAGCCCAGCTTATGAGCACTGCCCCGGGCTTTCAGACCCAAAATGGCATATTCCTGCCCTTTGCTATTGTTTCTGACACTCGTCTCCCCTGCAGATTTCCCCAGCAGGGACACTGGGTTTGTAGAGAATTCTAAATTTCTTGGGTCCCCTGACTTAACACCAGGTTACAGCAGGCCTGGCAGACACGTATTCATGCTACGGTGTGGTCTCAGCAGGCCAAGTACTGGGATACGCAGGGTCCAGTGTCTGACAGCGAGTGTCACATGAATTAATAAAGCCCCTTCATCCCATTAGGAGAAGCTTCTACTCAGAAGTCAAAGAAGAATCGAGAGTGGGGTGGCTTACATGGGAGGGGGACTGTATTACGGGAAGGAACAGAAAAAGCTTGTCCATGCCGGATTCCAACCTCATTTCCAAGCCCCTGCCAGCCATCTGCCAGAGGAGAGGGGTGGGGGAAATGCGTCAGGAGCCTCAGACTGCAAGGCAGCCACGATTCTCCAGACAGAATCCTAAAGAAAGAGGGTCAAAGGTGACACCATTCCAGTCTGCAGGAATGGGCAGTGATGTGTGACTGTGAAAGCATGTTATCTTTGAAGTAGAATATGACTTTTGGAACTCAGAATTATTATTTTTCTTTAGGTAGAAAAAACCCAAAGATATCACAACAAGGTTGTATACACTGTCAGTGCACAACTATCAATATTTGTACTGCACGTAATAAGTTCCTGGGAGAAAACTGTGTTCTCCCAACATTCACTATTATAAATATGCTGTGAGGTTCTCCCTCTCTCTGAGTTGGGCTTGAACCTGGATATTGCCCAACTCTCATGGCATAGTGGACACCATGAAGCAAAAAATAATCTTAGACACTTCTAGACTAAAGGTCTTTGTATTCCTTTAAGACACCCAAGACCCCAAAGGGCTACAACTATAAAAAATCTGGAGGATGGATTCTGGTAGTCATAAGACTCTAAGCAACAGTATTTCACCAATTAGCCAAGAAGTCCAATAGGCAATTGTATTTTGCTTTTCCTCAGGGTACTAATACTCATCGTTTTCACCAAAACAACCAGGAGAAATTTAGGAATACAACATTCATTCAAGTTAAGTTAAACTCAAGACTTGAAACATTTCAAATTTGTGTTAGGTCAGAGAGTTGCCAGAGATTCAAGTTCAACAACCCTCTAACATTGAAAGATACGTCCTTGGAAATGCTAAAGAAAGGGGTTCGGGGAAACACTAAAGGAAAGGAGTATTATAACAGACAAAACTTCTTGTAAGAAAAACACGTGAACAAAACAACGTTTTCCCCACAAGGAAGTAATAAGCTCTTTAATACTAGAGAATCTTATTAGTTGATTCAACTTTTCATCTTGACCCGGGATTCAGAACTTACCAACGCAGTGAGTCCTCCCATTGCCCACAAATCCGTACTTGCAAATACACATCTTCATCCCTTCTGTTTGCTTGCAGGTAGCATGTTTGTGGCAAGTGGCACAGACATCTAAACCTGAATCATAAATTGTATATTTCAGGAAAAGAAAACTTCCACATTTTTTTTGAGACACAGAGACAGAGCATGGGTGGGGGAGGGACAGAGAGAGGGAGACACAGAATCCGAAGCAGACTCCAGGCTCTGGGCTGTCAGAGACCCACATGAGGCTCGAACCCATGAGCCGTGAGATCATGACCTGAGCAGAAGTCGGACGTTTATCCGACTGAGCCACCCAGGTGCCCCAGGAAAAGAAAACTTCAGTCCTATTTTGGGTAGTAGACATTTACAATGAAAAACCAAAATTTGAATTGCAAAATTATAAAAGATAGATCTGATCCCATCCTTAAAAACCTGCAACAAAACAGCTACTCACTGACCACAGAGTAAAGTGCAAATATCTCTACCTGGCAATCAAAGCTCTTAACAGTCCAACTCTAAGCTAATCCCTCCAAGCCTCACTGTTTCCAAACCCAAACCACACACAGTATTCTCTAGGCAGGAGGCCAACGACCCCTTTTTCCCACCCATGCTAGCCACTGTCCTACTTCATGCTGTAGTCACGGTTTGCCCTTCAACTAGAATGCCTATCCCACCTTCTCTCTCCAGCTTGCACCCATTCCTGTTTCAAGACACCCCTTAAACATCACATTCTCCCTGGGGTCTTCCCCATTCCTCCGTTCTTGGGGAAAATTAAATGTATCTTCCTCTGTGCTCCACTAACCCTTGTAAATTCCCACATCCACCATGTAAATTTGTTATTATACACTGTTCCAGCTCTGTCTTCCCAGCTGCATTTTATTAATGAGCTTCTCCTCAAGGACAGGGATTATGTCATTTGCCCACATATCATCATGGCACAGTATAAAAACATTCAATATACTTTTATTGACCAAATGGATAAAGGAACCTGTAATCCTACTTGCTACAACTCAAAGAGCAAGTGGAAGGCAGAAGAACTCATCTATTACCCTATCATTTTTTCTTTTAGGGAAAAAAATGAATGTGTTTAAAATGTCATTGAGGGGCACCTGGGTGGTTCAGTCGGTTAAGAGTCAAACTCTTGATTTTGGCTCAGGTCATGATCTCACAGTTCGTGAGTTCGAGCCCCACGTGTGGCTCCGTGCTGTCAGTGCAGACCCTGTTTGGGATCCTATCTCTCCTCACCTCTCTCTCTGCCCCTCCCTCACTCTTGCTCTCTCTCTCAAAATAAATAAACTTAGAAAAAAAGTGCCATTGAGATAATAGCCAGGTCCCAGCCAGATGACCAGATCCCAATTACTCACATAGGCAGCAAAAATGTGTGAGGCTAACACACACACACACACACGCACACAAATCTACCAGACCGTGATCCATATATGCCCCAAGATCAAGAATTTCTACCTGAGGCTATGTGGGATATCACGTTGTCCTCAGAGTGTCTGTAATTTCAGGAGTGGCCTAATGAGGACAGTCTTTGAGCATGAAATTCCACCTTAGCCTTGGCCCCATTACCACCCAGCTAATAAAGACTTAGCCCTCAGGTTGCTCTAAGCAACTGAGACAGGGAGATTTCCAAGGACAGACAATCCCTGACTTACGATGGTTCAGCTTACAACTTTTCAGCTTTACAATGGAGCAAAAGTGATACACATTCAGTAGAAAACACACTTTGAATTTTTATCTTTCCCCAGGCCAGTGATACGCAGGGACCCTCTGTCATGATGTTGGGCAGTGACAGCCAGCTGTGGCTCCCAGTCAGCCGAGCACTCAGAAAGATAAACAACCCATATGCTCAGGAACCATTCTGCACCCACACGGCCATGCTGTTTATCATTTTCAGTATGGTATTCAATAAATTACATGAGGTATTCAACATTTCAGTATAAAATAGTTAAGTGATTTTGCCCAACTGTAGGCAAACTTGTTTTGGGCGAGTTTACGGTAGGCATGGCTAAGCTACAATGTTTGATAGGTTAGGAGTATGAAATGCATTTTTGACTTAGGAGATTTTCAAGTTAGGATGTAATCCAATCATAAATTCAGGAAGATCTGTACTGCTCATTAACCATGCCTGCTTTTTCTTTTAAAACAAATATAACACAGAAATGAGACAAACCACTGCTTATCACTAAGGGATATGAAATTAACCACGGAATATTTACAAAATGTGTTATATCCCAGACCATTACAAAAAAATGCAACAAGGTGCAAAAAAAGGTAGAGATTGTAGAGGACATTCTATCTGACTACCATGTAACCATGTGATAAGACTACAAAATAAAACAAAAGATGAGTGTCCCCCCTAAAAAACCTACTTGGGAACTGCAGAACAGTCTCTTAAAAAATTCTCAGGACTAAGAGGATAGCAAAATTGAATGTTTAATACTAGATATAAGAAGGTATTTACTGCAGAAACTTTTGGGTTTTTCATGGTTTGGTACTTTCAAAGAGAGAAAGAAAGCAGCCAGCCAGGAAACACACACACACACACACACACACACACACACCCCTTAGAATTTTAATGCAAGAAATTCAGGGGGAAAATAAATTCCTAAAAGAAAATAGAGGTTTATCTGGGGAGAGGGTGAGGAAGTAGTAAAGAAGAAATCAGGGGCGCCTGGCTGGCTTAGTCAGTGGAACATGCAACTCTTGATCTCAGAGTTGTGGGTTCAAGCCCCACAATGGGTTTAGAGATTACTGAAAAATAAGATCTTTTAAAAAAGAAAGAAAAAAACTATATTCAAATTCATTGGGATAAAAAAAAAAAAAAAAAAACCTTTCCCCAAAGTCAGTGAATCATAATGACTGGTAGTCATAACTCAGTGAAATTGGGGAGAGGAAAAAAGCATATGCAAACACACAACATTAGGAATAAAAAAGAGCTTGTAAGAAAATACACATAAAAGTTTTTTTATTACAGGGGTACCTGGGTGGCTCAGTAAGTTGGGCATCCGACCTTGGCTCAGGTCATGACCTTGTAGTTCGTGAGTTCAAGACCCACGCCAGGCTCACTGCTGGCAGCGCAGAGCCTACTTTGGATCCTCTGTCCCCCTGCTCTGCCCTTCTCTCACTCATTCTCTCTCTCTCTCTCTCTCTTTTTAAAATAAACATTTTTTTAAAAGGTTTTTCTATTACAAATGACTTTCCAATTGAACACTGCAGATTTAATACATTCTCAAAGCCACCCCCCCACACACACACCGAATGACATCTAGGACCAGAAAGGCATAAACTTTGGCAGACAAGATGATGGCAAATGAGGATGTCAACAATATTTCATAAGATGGAAGAGATGGACGTACGGGAATGTCCTGAGAAGAGGAACTAAGAGCTGACCCCAAAAGGCTCAGGAATTGGGGCCACTGAGCACTTTAGAAGGGAGGAGTAAGGGACAGGCTCAATGTGAAGGAACTAGGCGTAAATACGGATAAGGAGTATGGGATACCCAGTTGCCCTCGCTAACCCTGGAATAGAACAGAGTTGTACAACCTGGAGAAATGGACCAGAGAGGCTCCGGATTATAGGGGCAACAGGCAGAGCTGAAGTGAGAATGCATCCCCATACCTAAATGTCCATCAGGTAAATATATGTAACCATTTTAACATATAACATTTTTAAACAGTGCTGTAGGACACTGTCAATTCATAACCACACGCAACCAAAATTCTGGAAATCCTTTTGAAAAAATGGATCCTGGTCAAGTCCACAAATCCACTGTGATCAACCATATAATGATGAACATTCTTCTGTGTATGTATTGTGCAATAACAGAAATAAATACCACATTAATGAAACCAACAACAAAATGACAAAATGTCTGAGTTGTTTTCTTATATGGAATATTTGTCTTTATAAACATGGAAGCATTTTTATACATCCAGTTCCAGAAACTTGTATCAGATAGAAAAGGATTATTTCATTCAATCCTTGATTGAATCTAATAAACACACACAAAAAAATTAAGAAATAAAGTAGTGCCACCCACTCAGATAAATTAAAGGAAGTCCAGTCTGAATTAGTGAAGGACAGAATGTAAAGTTTTTTAAATAAATTGAATTAAGTTCAAGTTCATTCAATAAACAGAACCAGACAAAATAAGGCCTTATAAGCAGGCAGTCAGATAGGGGTGGGGGGGTGGGGGGGCAGGGGGAAGGAAGCACTGGACCTGAGACTCCAAATTGAATCCTAAATCTAGCTGAGTCTGATTCATTGTATGACCTTTAACAAATCATTGAACCTCTCTGGATCTCAGTTTTTTCTTCTGTAAAACAAGGGCTTTGGGCTTTTCAAATTTTAAAGAGCATTCAAATCACCTGGGGACAGACAATGTTAAACTGCAGGCTCTGATTCAGCTTGTCTGGGTGGGGCTCTATAGTTTGCAGTTCTCACAAGCTCCCAGGGGAACCACATTTTGAGCAGAAGAGTTTAAGTGGGCTCCAAAGTCCTTGCCCCCTCCCTAATCATCTGAGACTTCACCCTTAGTGATGAGGGAACATAAGGCAAGCTGAGGGCAAAGTATAAACTAACAGCATCCCATCCCCCATCCCCTAGGTGGGATGTGTGTGATATTCCTCAGACACTCCTGGCTGGCCAACAACAAAGGAAAGGAAAGAAAACAAATGGTTGACTGAAAAAGATCACAATCCTGCAGGCCAGGAGTCTCCTTCAGTTTACGTTCCTGGAACCCTAATATCAGCCTCATCAAGATGTAAGGGAGTTTAAGTGCTTGCCATGGTAATGTGGGAAACAAAGGCAAATGAAAAATTAAATTCCCTTACTGCCTACAGCCCAATGACAAGTCCTTGAAACAGGCAGAACGACCTCCCTGTAGGAGCTCAGCTGCCTCAATGATGACACTTTGCTAGGGGCAAAAGAGAACCTTGGCTTAACATTATCCTGACTGCCCCCCCCCCCCCCCAGGATCCTGAGTCTCCTTAAACACATAAAAATTCCTTTGCAAACGTCCTTTATCTTTAACCCCCAAGTATTTGTTGGCAATTATACTCCAAATATGTGGCCCCTGATATGTATCTCAAGTGTCTCATGACTGAGGTTTTACTAAGCAATACTAAATGACGTTTTCCTAACAACAGTTAGCCCCTCAAGGTCCTGGAAACCTTGTTTCCAAAATACCTTAGAGACTTATGCTGTCCCTAACCTCTTCCTAACCTGAAGGTATATAGTCACTCTTCACAACCCCAGTGCAGCTCTTTCTGCCCACATATCCTGTCCCCGTAGTTTAATAAAATCACCTTTTTGCACCAAAGATGTCTTCAAGAATTCTTTCTTGGCCGTCGACTCCGAACCCCGACCACCCCAAAACCCCATCATTAGGGTACCTATCTTAATGACCCACTAGGAATAATTTAGCAAAGTATAACCCCAAAAGGACAGTACTTGGCATGTTTGGTTCAATAAATGTCTGTTCCCCATACCAGCAAAGAAGACAACATGTAGAGGCACCTGGGTGGCTCAGTCGATTAAGCATCCAACTTTGGTTCAGGTCATGATCTCAGTTTGTGAGTTCGAGCCCCACATCGGGCTCTGTGCTGACAGCTCAGAGCCTGGAGCCTGCTTCCGATTCTGTGTCTCCCTCTCTCTCTGCCCCTCCCCTGCTCAGGCTCTGTCTCTCTGTGTCTCAAAAAAAAGGAAAAAAAAAAAAAAAAAAAGACAAGATGTACACGAGGCTACCAAAGGCTTCTCAGACTACCTGCAGAAGGGAAAGCAGCTTCCAGAGGAAGAAGGACTTCAGCTAAATCTTGTTATTCAGCCATAATTAACCTAGTCTGTAGGGCCTTACACAGCAGCTTCTGAGTTCTAATTGCTTGAGGAACTAAGTAGCCTCTTGGGGGGCGGCGGAAAACAACTTATCCTAAAGAAAGGGGCAGGAAGCACAACTCTAATCCAAGGGCGGGGAGAAAAGACAGTGCGGGGAGGGCCACATCTGAGCACACAACAGTTCCACTGTTCACCAGCCTGTAGCTCAGTTAAGAATCACATAGAGGTGGAGTGACCCCTTCATCCCGATTTTAATACTACAAATCCTATGACCCAGAAAACACCTCATTAAGGTGCAAACCAAGACAGCTGGTCACCCGACCTGGGAGAGCTTGTTAAAACAGAATCCCCAGGTGGGAGGTGGGGAGGCGGGGAACACCAGAATCCCCAGACATTCTCATTCAGTAGGTACGGGGTGGGGCCTGAGAATCTGCATTTCCAGAAGCTCCTGGGTGGAGCTCCTAGTGTGGTCCACCACACTAACAGCACTGCAAGTCTGGTTCAACCTCATGGACTTGGGTCAGAATCCTGGGGAAAGAAAAGGCAACACTGAAGATCTTTCACCACTGATCTTTCATCAGTCTAAACTGATGCACAGCATAGCTGGACAAGGTGACAGAGATATTTCCAAAGAATGGGAATTCTCCAGGCCAACAGAAAGACTACCATGCCTTTGCATGAGGGGAAGGGGGGGGGGGGAGGTGTAGGGAGGCAGCTTCACATCCATACCAAGGATGACTTAATTCTGTCATGAAGAGGTGGCCGCCATGCAGTAACCAAGGGCACTCCTACGGAGGTGAGGGACCCCCATCCCCCACCCTAGGGATACCTAGAATTACCGGCAGAGACAATGGGGACTCTAAGGTCTAGACAGACAAAAAGGCTAAGCCCTTTTTGTTACTATTATTGTGCCCCCAGCAAGGACGACCTAGATTCACTTCCCTTCAGCACTCCTTATCAACTAAGCCAGCTAAAATCACATTCAACAGTGAGAGAACGAGACAGCTTTTGGTGTCTCCACCTAAACTGGAGGACTTCTCTCTTGCTCCCTGGTTAGGTGATCTCAGGCAAGTTAAACTGTCAGTCCTCCAGTTTTAATCTGTGAGATGGAACTGTGTCACGAGGATTAAATGAAACATATAAATGCTGTACGAACTCTAAAGCACTAAACAAAGGGCTAATTTACATGAATATTTATGCCTCTTTCCGTTGATGTTGCAATTATTGTTAGAAACAGGTCATGCAAGATGCAGTGCCTGCTATTTGGCACGGTGGTTAAGAGCAGGGGGAAGAGACATTATGCCACTTGCTGGCTGTGTAATCCTTGAGAGTTCTCTGTGCCTCAGTTTCCTATAATTCTGAATGTGAGAATAATAAAAGCCCACCTCATATGGCTGTTGTGAGGAATAAAGAATAAATGAGTTAATAGACATAAAGCAATTAGAATATGTTAGATGCTATTATAACCACCACTCAACAATTCCGTTAATGAATAAATGAAAATAGTGACAGCTAGCCAACTCCCAATTATACTAATGAAGAGGGTGATGGAAAACTGCACTTGTGCAAAAACCCAAAGCAGTATCTTTGTGTGGACAGATGCCTACCTATTCATGGGGTTGATATTCTAGGATCCATAATACCTTAATTTACATAATCACCCCCTCTGTCTTCTCCACATCCTTCCGGCCTTCTGGGTAACACCTGACTCAGACCTTGGAAGTGTTCAGCGTCCTTACCCTTTCAGCCCTGCTCACCACCCCCTCCTCTCCTCTAAGCACCAAGTAGACCAAACCTCAGGATGGAATGGAGGGTGGCAGCCTGAGCAAGACATTCTCGCTCTGTATTTCTTTCTTTTTTTTAAGTTTATTTATTTTGAGAGAGAGAGAGAGAGAGAGAGAGAGAGAGAGAATCCCAAGCAGGTTCCATGCTATTAGCATAGAGCCCAACATAGGGCTTGAACTCTCGAACCGTGAGATCATGACGTGAGCCAAAATCAAGAGTCTAACACTTAACCAACAGAGCCACCTAGGCGCCCTTGCTCTGCATTTCGATATGCAAGCAACGATTTAAATGAAATAACAGCACATGGGCTCTGACAACACAATGAAGAGATTGTGTCCACTGCCAAGGGAAGAAGGCAGTTTAAAATCCAAATGGAGTGCTTCCATTTAAATCTTAATCTAATCCCCAGCTATTCACAGTCATACCAAACAAATCCACTGCACAAGCTTCATGAGATCCTGTCTCTCAGGATATACTTGTGGCCATATGTGGAAACACTGCAAATGACCTGAGGAAACAAACAAGCTTAAAACTAAAACATCCAGCTAAAACTCTGGAAGAGCATTCCCAAGTCTTCCACATTATGTAAAACTGCTCTTTTTCTTCCTTCCTTTCTTTTTTTTTAATGTTTATTTTTGAGAGTGAAAGACAGTGAGGGAGCAGAGAGAGGGGCAGAGAGAATCTGAAGCAGGCTCCAGGCTCTGAGCTGTCAGCACAGAACCTGATGTGGGGTTTGAACTCACAAACAGTGGGATCATGACCTGAGCCAAAGTTGGACACTGAGCCGACTGAGCCACCCAGGCACCCCTAAGTTTATTTTATTTATTGAGAGGGAGAGGAGAGAGAAATCAGGGGAAGGGCAGAGATAGAAGGGGAGAAAGAATCCAAAGCAGGCTCTGCACTGTCAGCAGAGAGCCTGATGTGGGGCTTGGACTCATGAACCAAGAAATCATGACCTGAGCCGAAGTCGGAGGAATAACTGACTGAGCCACCCAGGCACCCCAAAATTGCATTGCTCTTAAAGGACTGCATCAAATTCCTGAAATGAATGGAACTTGAGAAACCTCAAATTCTCTCCTTTCCACATCCCCAAAAAAACAAAACAAAACAAAACAAAACCATAGCCTCTGCTTTAAAATCCCCCAAGACAGAGTGCACTCTCCTCTCGGGCAAAGCGATCCTTGCAGGACAATGTGGACCACCATACATTTCTCTTCCCCACCCCAACCCAGGACTGACATTCCACATCAGGAAGCTGCAGTCCTTCCTTGTGGAAAATGGTTATAGGGCCCTCAGCTTCCTTTTGCCCTTTTGCCCTCTTGTGTCCCCTTTCCTGTTTGACCAACACCAGCTCACGGTGGGGCCCCGCACACATGGCCTACAGACCAGGAACCAACCCCAAGTGCCCCAATTTCAAAGGTTTTGAGTTAAGGAGCGCTTCATTGAGGCCACACCCTCGGTTCACATCCAGCATGTCACCCACTAAGCGTTGCCTCACACCTGACTCACACTGTCGACCAGATGGAAAACTTCTTTTTAATCCATGCAATTCATTTCCCCTGTCTCCTCTGCCAATAGGCCACTTGCTACCTGGGGCTACAGAGAATGGGGAACCCATTTTAGGATTTGACCGGAAGGTTGAAGATGTACCCAGGGCCAGGTCCCTGGAGATGGAAGACAGGTTACAGGCAGGATCTTCTTCATCAGCTGGAATTCGGCTCCCTCACCTTGAGCAACTGTAAATCATCCCAAAACAACTCCCTCCCTCCTCCAACCATTTCTCTTCCCCCCCACCACCACCCCCGGGCTGGGGCTGAAGAGTGACTGTTGCTCTGACTCAGGATGACAGAGTGAATAAGAGGCCTATGAAATGCATGATTAGTGACATCATGTGCACTTTACAAAGCAAGAACAATTTCCTCAGGCCTCTGCCCCAGTGTTCCCTCTAGATTCTCAAGGCCTCTGCTTGTCCTCCTTCTGGCCTTTCGAACCCCAGCCAGTCCTGAGCCAACAAGGCCCCTGCCACTCCTGCCTCAGAGCCCTGCCAGAGAAGGGAGAGAAACAGGACTGACTGGTTCCCATCCTAGCCCATTCCTAACCTTCCCTCCCCTGGGCTTGGCACCCCACCCACCCACCAACACCCTCCTGCTCTCCCAACTGTGCAACTCGCACTTCCCTCACACTCAGGCCCTCTGAATAGAGCTCCTCCACTCTTTCCTCCCCAAAGCACCTTGGATAACAATTCAATGTAATTCAGCACATGTAACCAATGAGAGACTGAATCTATAAACAGACAATGGCCAGACCATATACAAAAATAGAACGCTGACCCACAATCTGCAGCCATCAGTCCAGGAAGTCAAACCACAACCTCTGTAGCTGTAAGTCTCAAATTGGTCAGGATTTAATCAATAACAGCCGGCTCCCCTAACTGTTGCCCTCACTTCAAACTTAGGACCAATCAGAGAAAGCCAAATATACTCCCGTAACCAATCACGAACAACGCCTGCTGTTAGTAAAGCCACCGCCAGCTTCTCCATGCCAACAGCCTCTGACTAGGACACACCGGAAGCCTTCCCCTTCCCCTTTGATCCACTATCAAGCTTTTATACACCTCTGCCTGTTTTTGAGTCTGATAAATGTAAGTGATGCCGGCTGACTCTCCTGCTATAATAGCAAACTCTATATAAAGAGCCCTCGTCTGTTCTCATTTGGGTGGGCTTCGTTTACTTTCATACCAAACTCCTAATACAGGCCACCATCTCTACTCACATGGAGCTCTTAGTCTAGTAAACAACTACACTGCAATATGGTATCAGTGTGTAGAGTAAGGGTACCATATAAATACGTACACAAGTGTGAGAGTATCCCATACAAGTATGGTACACAGGGACAGGCAGGGTACCGCTGGTGCTGCAAGGGAACTGGACAACTTCCGGGGGGGGGGGGGGGGGGGGGGGGGGACAACTGGGCTGGTTTTGAAATATGAATAGCACTCACTAAGTAGACAGCTCGGGAGGAAGGAAGGGCAGTTCTCTATTCTTCTCCCTCCCTCCCCTCTCAGAGACTAAGCTTTCCCACTTGTAGCCCAATTTTGCTTTTTGACATGATCCATTAAATACCTCATTTATTTTTTAATTTTCAGTGTCTCCCTCTCTACGGAATGATACCCTTCATTCTAAATCGTGCTTGTGTCTTCTTTACCACCACCAGCCAGCCGAATGCTATCTTCTCTTTCCTTCTTTTTTTTTAAGTTTTATTTATTTAAGTAATCTCTACATGCCATGTGGGTCTCGAACTCACAACCCGAGATTGAGAGTCACATGCTCCTCCCACTGAGCCAGCCAGACACCCCTCCTTCTAATTTCTTTGAAGCGTATCCTTTTTTTTTCTAATTTTTTAAGTGTTTATTTATTTTTGAGAGAGAGACACACAGCATGAGTGGGGGAGGGGCAGAGAGAGGGAGACACAGAATCCAAAGCAGGCCCCAGGCTCTGAGCTGTCAGCACAGAGCCCAACACAGGGTTCAAACCCGTGAGCTGTGAGATCATGACCTGAGCCGAAGTCAGACACTTAACCGACTGAGCCACCCAGGTGCCCCCCTTTGAAGAATATCTTTACAAGCCAACGGATGTCTCCGCACTCCCTCGAGCTCTCTGCATCTAGCTCTCAACCTCACTGCTCTACTCTTGTTAACCTCAAGGCTTCAACTGACCACCAAGTCTCCATCACTGGCACACACCTATCATCCACAGTCTTAACGCCCTATTGAGTTCAACCTCTCCAGAAGCCCTAACATCACCTCAAATTCAGGAATCCAAAATGACTTATCTTTCTTCCCAAACCTTCTTCCTCCTCCTACAGAACCATATATCTAAGTTCACGCAGTTCCCAAACCTTAGTGTCCCCTTTCTCTTCTGTTCTCTTGCACCTTAATGTCTGTTAGGTCCTTCCGTTCCATTTCTACTTCATTATCTCCATTCAGTCTCCTTCTCCTGCTGTCTTTACAGTGGGGCCAGTCCTCAGAAATCCCAGGCCAGCTATTACAACTTCCTCAGTGCCTCTAAGCCTCCAGTCATGCCCCACATTGTCCACTGGAAGGAAACATGCCCTTAGTAAAACCAGATTCTTCACATTTGGAAATGAAGAAGGATGCCTACATAGGGAGAGGAGGCTCAGCGGGGCAACCCTGACTTCCATTTCCCGAAACTCACCCAATAGTAGCCTTTAAGGATGACCTTAGGTAGTAATTTTGTTCCACTGTCTTAGCCCAGTCACTTGATGGGACCATGCTGGAGCATTTCCTAGGCTAGAGAATCTTCACACAGGTTCTGAAATTGGCCCCAAGCATCTACAAGTTTGTCTGCACTCTGCCACATGCACAAAGTCCGGGAAGGAAGTTAGAAAGCCTACCAGAATACCTGATGTACCAAAATGGCCATCCCAGAAGGTTAAGCCATCAAGAGAAATGTCCACCAGCGATAGTAAAAGTTGTAGTAAAAGTAAAAAGGTAAAGAGAATTTGGGGGAACAGGAGTCGGAGCCACAAAATCCCCCCATATCTCCCTTCGTGGAAGTTCCCTTCCACCTTGGGATGAATTGTTTTACTAAGAAAGCTGGAGGGTTTTCTTATTCTCACTTTTTATGTCACTCCCTATACGGAAACCTCCAATTACTTCCAATGGCTTCCCAGCACCCAGGAACATCTAAGTCTAAATCCCTGGGTCTGCCAGTTAAGGTGCTCAGGCTTCTGCTGAATTCAATCTGCTTTTCCACCTCAATTTCCCACCCATCTTCTACATTCCAGTCAGACTGAAATCACAGGCCCCATGCTTTTATACCTCCGTGTGAATCCTCACATTGTCCCTTCCATGTAGAATTCATTCGTTCAATACGTATTTATGGAGAGCTGACTGTACCCTCTGCTATGAGCTGGAACGCCTTTTCCCTCATCTTCACATACCCAAATATTACCAAGCCTTGTTTGCCCAGTTCAACAGTCCTCTCATCCATGATGCCACCAGATTCCCCAAGCTAGAATTAATCTTGCTCTCCTCTGACCACCTACACCTTCTCGGAGCACTTAGGGCAGTCTGCCTTCCGTTACTGTTACTTGGGTAAACACCACCGCCCTTAAGGGTTCGAATCCTCTGTGTAACTCGCACCACGTGTTCCATACGTTCCAATTGTCTGGAAATGGTTGACTTGCTTGTCTGTGGCCTCCAGAATACGAGCTCAATGAGGGCCAGCGCAAGGACATCACATCCTGCACAGGGAAACTATTCAAGGCCCAGGTGTTGGATGAATGACTTGGTTAAGGAATGCTTTATTCCTGTAAACTTCCTTGCACTTCTTTCTCACCACATTAGCATCTGGGTCTTCATTAAGGTGAAAAAAAATTAAAAGGCAGAAAGAAAATTGCTTGGGGTAAAGAATTTGTCGTGCAAAAGCCACAGCAGGGCAGGAAGCGTGACAGTGCAGCCGGAACGCCCTTCCGCGCCCTTCCACACCGGGCGCGGCTCTCCCCAGGGGCTCGCGCTCCCGCCTACCCCCGCCTCGCCCCAGGTCCCCGGGCGCCGAGGGCGAGGCAGTCTGCGACAGGTTCCCCCACCCCCCACCCCCCCGCCCCCCGGCGGCCCGGGGCGAGGGCGGGGAGCCCCTCCTCCGTCCTTTTGCCCGCCTTCCCGAGCCCCAACGGCCGGAGGGGGCCCCGCCTGCGCTCCACGCCCCGGCACCGCGCCCGCCCGGCCCGGGGGCGGGGAAGCGTCCGGGGCGCGCCCGGCGTCGTCTAGGGCCCAGCGAGGCACCCAGCCGGCGCCCCTGCGCCTTGCCCGTCCCTCGCCTGCACTCACCGTCGGCGCCCCGCGCTCCGCTCGCGCCACGGGCCAGGCCGAGCAGCAGCAGGAGCGGCAGCAGGCGGCGAGGCGGGCGGCCCGCGCCCCGGGGCCCCCGGCCCATGCCGCCGCCGCCGCCGCGTCCCTCCTGGCGCGCCCGCGACTCCTCCCGCGGCCCCGAGGCGCCGAGATAAGGCGGCGGGCGCCGCGGGGAGGGGGCCGGCCGGCCGCTTCCGGCGCCGCGCAGGGCGCGGAGAGCGCCGCGGGGTCCGGAGGAGGGCGCGGGCCCTCCCCTCACCGCGCGGCCTGCGCGCTCTGCGCGCCCGCCAGACGTTCGTTGTCTACGCGCCCCTCACTTCCCCGTGCACCTGCTGCGCGCCTGGCGCGAGGTGGCCCGGGGAACACAGCGGTCAGAGAGACACGGTCCGCGCGGAGGTTCCGCAACTGGGAACAGATATCCAGCACACAATGACATAGCTGACCCTAGAGTCCCGGACCGTGCCAGGAGGAAACGTCTGCCGTGCTTCAAGCGTAGGAAACGAACTGGAGATCTGAACCTGCCTGGGGATCAGGGTGGCACCCCGGGTGGCAGCGGAAGAGGGGTGAGAGGCAGAAGGAGCGGGAATCTTCGAGGAGGGGAAAAGAGACCTGGGGTGAAGTGGCTGGCACTCCAAGGGCAAGGTGAGAGGGCAAGAAGCCAAGTACCCAATCCACCCAAGCGCGGCAAACAACCAGGTGACAAGATTACACCAGGCAACCGAGCTGTGGTGGGGGAGGAGCTAACAGGAGTTCCTACTGCACCCAGGATATTCAGCCTGGGGCGTCGGAAGGCTTCTTGACGAAGTAAGCTAAGGCTGAAAAGGATGTGGGAGGGGAATCCAAGCGGTAAGATGGGCAAATGCTGAGACACAGGGACTTGAGAGTGTATTCTAGAAATGGGGAGGACCTCCTTAGAGTAGGAACAGATGGTTGGAGAGAGGCATTAAAGCTGCAGAGATAAAATCGACCTCATAAACCAAGGAAAGGAGGTTGCTCAGAAGCTGTAACAGGGTTTTAAGCAGAGAGTGACCTCATCAGGAAAGGCTCCCATGTCTGCTCTGTGGGACTGGGACAAGGGAGGCGGGCAGACCGGTCTGGGGCTGCTGCAGGAATCCAGGCATGAGAGGACAAGTCCAGGAGCAGGGTATTGGCAATGAGAAGTGGCAAATCAGAGTGGTATTGGGTGGAATCCACTGGATTTTGTGACCAGTAGAATATGAAGGAAAAGGAAAGAGAAATTAACAGATGTCGCCTAAATTTCTGGTTTGGGCAGCTGGGTTGATGATGGTGGTGGGAGTCACTGAGATTGAGACCCAAAGGGAATATTTGCAAGTTGGGGTAGGGAGAGGCTGCAGGGTGGGGGAAATAAGTTCCAGTTTGAAGGCTTCGAGCTTGTTATGCCTGTCCAAGAGCAGGGCCCCCCACTCCTAAACCCATATCTTCACGTGCTTTCTCTACCATGAGCCTGCTCTAAATCTAACCACCCATGAACACACCCATATAAGGGCCAAACTTGTTGTGTAGCCTTAAAAAGAAGTAGTTAAAAATAAACTGCCTAGGCTCTTTTGCAGCAGGCTTTCTTGCTAATTATTTTTTTGTGAAGCAAAGATAAGAGCATACTTTGGGGAGTAGTAGATGGGCAGTGGGGATACTGTGGTCTGTCCTCTATAATTTAGACAAAAGTTCTGCTAAGGTTAACTCTTCATGAACTTTGAAATCATGTAATTGCTTCCACAAAGATACACTCATTTATGACCTTTTTAAACCAACCTATACTTCTTCTCTGCCATGTCCTTCTGCAGAGTAAATAAATACAATTAAATATATTTGTGTATATGTGTCTGTATGTATACATATATTTATTAATTGATGATATCAGGGAAAATAGTACAAAACTTGGAAATGGGCAAGTTTACTGGGTCTTTTCAGTGAGGTGTTGGGTGTTGTCTGGTAACCTTTCCAGATGTTACCTAATTCTATTAGGTATTAGGTAGACTTTCTATTGACTAATCTCATCACACCTAACAGACATCTATCTATCTATATATATATATGTATATATGTATATATGTATATATGTATATGTATATACATATACATAAATTCTTCAAATTTTCCTCTGAACCTTGATATCTTACTAGTTGGCCTTTAAAAAAAAATTTTTTTTTAATGTTTATTTACTTTTGAGAGAGAGACAGTGCAAGTGGGGGAGGGGCAGAGAGAGGGAGACGCAGGATCGAAGCAGGCTCCAGGCTCTGAGCTGTCAGCACAGAGCCCAGTGTGGGACTGGAACTCACAAACCGCACCGTGGGATCATGACCTGAGCCAAAGTCAGGGGCTTAACCTACTGAGCCACCCAGGCGCCCCACTAGTTCTCCTTTGAAGTCAACATCTCGCTCAGTCCCTCATGAGTTAATTAGTTGAATAAAATCTTAGGTTTTCTTTTTATATTTATGTGATTCGTGTTTTTAATATTTTGAAAAGTTTATACTAGCACAATCCACGTCATTCATATTCCACATTAGATTTGTGGCTCCCATCAGTTATTTTGTTGGCTCATTTTGTTGCTTTCAAGCAAATTTTTTTTTTGTAAAAAGAATTACTTCTTACCCAATAGTGAGTTCATGGAATCACAAAATGAAAAATAATCTCCTGGTCGATATGTGTCACTAGAATTAAAACAGAATATTAAACTAGCATTAAATTTGCAGCAGTGGGATTATTGCTGAGAAAATATTTAGCTTAAGAAAAATATTCTGCTTTTAAGAGAACATAGCCAACACGCAACACCTTCTTAAAGAAATTTGGAGAGAGCTCTTTTTGTCCATATCTAGATTTTTATAACTTCATCAAAAACCTTTTGACTTTTGGGACGCCTGGGTGGCTCAGTCGGTTAAGCATCCGACTTCAAGGTTTGTGGGTTTTGTCAGGCTCTGTGCTGACAGCTCAGAGCCTGGAGCCTGCTTTGGATTCTGTGTCTCCCTCTCTCTCTCTGTGACCCTCTCCTGCTCACACTCTGTCTCTCTCTCTCAAAAATAAATAAAAACATTAAAAAAAAAAAAAACAAAAAAACCTCTGGACTTTTGGTTTCAAGATGGCATTGTAAGCCCTGAAAGTTCTCTCTCCCCCACCTTCCCAAACCCTAGTAAAGTGGTCAAAGATACACACACACACACACACACACACACAATTAAATATGCAACAATGCTTTCAAACAAGAAAGGATGACATCAACAAACCAGATAGCTTTGAGGAATGTATTGGGTTACATTTGCCACATGATCTCCACAAAAATATCCACCAAAAGAGATAGGAGGTAGGGTGAAAAAAATAAAAATACATACCATTTAAAAAAAAATTTAGGGGCGCCTGGGTGGCTCAGTTGGTTGGGCGTCCGACTTCAGCTCAGGTCACGATCTCACGGTTCGTGAGTTCGAGCCCCGCATCAGGCTCTGGGCTGATGGCTCAGAGCCTGGAGCCTGTTTCCGATTCTGTGTCTCCCTCTCTCTCTGCCCCTCCCCCATTCATGCTCTGTCTCTCTCTGTCTCAAAAATAAATAAACATTAAAAAAAAATTTTTTTTTAATAAATAAAAATTTAATTATAGGTACACTTCAAGTTATTATTTGTACATATTAATATAGTGTGCAGATTTTATAACGTTTTAAGATTCAGTTGAGAATGACTATGTAGAAATTGTTGAAAAAGATGGAGAGTACACTTCTTACCAAATCAAAGCATTTTATTCTCCTCATCTGTGTACATGCTGCATACAGGCTGCTCACCACCATCAGCTCCTTCTTTAGGCTTCAGGCTTCCCAAATCCCAGCTACCTGGCTCTCCAAAACACTGTCAATTTCCACACTTAAAAAAAAAAAAACCGTTTTATTTTTTAAAGATTTTATTTTTAAGTAATCTCTACATCCAACGTGGGGCTCTAACAACCCCAAGATGGACAGTCACATGCTCTACCGACTGAGCCAGCCAGGCACCCCAAAAAATCATTTTAAACTTCATTTTTTAAAAAGACTTTTATAGTAATTTACTCATCAGAGGGCCTTTGTATAGTTAGACAAATGCTTGAATCCCAGCTAAAATATTGAGACTACTGACCAATATCTGAAGTGTTTTTAAGGGACCTCAAACAGGCATACAAGATGAAGAGAGCTTCTTAAAGGGACTCCTTGCAGGACAAAATTATTCTACTCCTTGGAAGCACAGGAAAGAAGTTTCTGATAGTTCTAGAATTGTTAATTTGATCCTGTCTCCATCACCAAAGTTAAGAAATTTTGAAGTCTATCTTTTTTTTTTTTTTTAAATTTTTTTTTTTTTTTTTAACGTTTATTTATTTTTGAGACAGAGAGAGACAGAGCATGAACAGGGGAGGAGCAGAGAGAGAGGGAGACACAGAATCTGAAACAGGCTCCAGGCTCTGAGCTGTCAGCACAGAGCCCGACGCGGGCTCGAACTCACGGACCGTGAGATCATGACCTGAGCCGAAGTCAGACGCTTAACCGACCGAGCCACCCAGGCGCCCCGAAGTCTATCTTTTTTTTTTTTTTTTTTTTCAACGTTTTTTATTTATTTTTGGGACAGAGAGAGACAGAGCATGAACGGGGGAGGGGCAGAGAGAGAGGGAGACACAGAATCGGAAACAGGCTCCAGGCTCCGAGCCATCAGCCCAGAGCCTGACGCGGGGCTCGAACTCACGGACCGCGAGATCGTGACCTGGCTGAAGTCGGACGCTCAACCGACTGCGCCACCCAGGCGCCCCCCGAAGTCTATCTTTAATGTATCTTGCTGCACAATTGAAACATTCAACGACAACTTGTACACCATGTTCAAAGCATCATTATTCACAATAGCTAAAGGGTTGAGACAACCCAAATATCCATGGAGAAACAAAATGTCATATATTCATACAATGGAATATCACTCAGTCTTAAAAAGGAAGAAAACTCTGACATGTGCCTCAATATCAATGAATCTTGATGACACAATGCTAAGTGAAATAGGCCACTTTTATAGGGATGAATATTGTATGATTTCATTCATATGAGGTACTTAGAGTAGCCAAATTTCTAGAGACCAAAAGTAAAAGGGTAGTTGCCCGGGGTTGAGTGTAGAGGGGAACAGGGAATTTGTGTTTAATGGGTAGAGGGTTTCGGTTTTACAAGATGAAAACAGTTCTGTGGCTGATGGTGGATATGGGTGCACAGCAATGTGAATGTACTTAATGCCACTGAACTGTACGTTTCAAAATGATTACAATCTTTTTTTTTTTAAGTCAGTGGCAAAAAAAAATTAGATGCCAGTTTTTATTTTACCAGACAAGAACTAACACGTAGGCCTTTCCAAATCAGTTTTGGATCCTGGTAACTCTATGTGGGATTAGAATTATAGGAAAGCTCCCTGGAAAAGCCCCATCCCCCCATAGACATAAGTGGATGGGATCCCAAGAGACTCCTGAGTGGACTGGGAAACAGCCAGGGTGTGGGAAGGAGGAAGACAGGCAAATAGAAAGGGAACACTGGTCCACCATCTCTAGGGTTTTTCCTCAGGCTCCCCTTCGCTATGTCTGCTTCCAATGTAAAGTTTGGGGTTTGCCCAGTGGATGCTCCTCTGGGTACAAGGCCAGAAGGAGAAGGGGACATGGAGGCTGGGTACCAAATATTCTGGAACTCTTCTGGAAAAATCCCTTGCTTGACCGACCAGAAGGGATGTACTGCTTTTCCTACAGTTTGGCTTGGGAACACCACCAGCACGTTTGCAAATGTTAAGTGAAGTGCTTATAGGCTTGTTTTAGGAATGGCTTAAATATCCTATTGTAATGAGTTTGATATACTCTGGCACTGAACTTCTTGCTTGAAGTTTGCATTAACAGGAATGATTCTAATGTTTGAAGAAAAGAAAACCACATGCCCAAAAGGGTGTCCCGTGGGCCAACTCCCCAAGCGGGAGCTTAATACCTAATCTAATTGCAGTTTCAACCTCCCCCCAAAATGTAGTCTCAATGGGTCAGTCAGGAATTTTCCCAGAAGAGCCAATGAATCTGTAGCATAAGCCCTCTCCACCTCCAAAGGAAGATGAGGTAATCTGCATGATAAGATCCCTTGCTCTTTCCCCTAAGGAAAAGTGACTTTGGGGTGCCTGGGTGGCTCAGCCAGTTGAACATCTGACTCTTGGTTTCCACTCAGGGCATGGTTTCGCCTTTCATGAGTTCGAGCCCCGCACTGGGCTCCGCGGCTGACAGTGTGAAGCCTGCTTGGGATTCTCTCTCTGCCCCTCCCCTTCTCATGCTCTCTCTCTCTCTCAAAATAAATAAATATAACTTAAAAAAAAAAAAAAAAGCAACCTTGCCTGAGACAATCCTGTCCTTTTACTAATAACTTTCTTGCCCCGCCCTCCTTCCCATAAAACCCTTCCATTTTGTGCAAGTCCTCAGAGTTCTTCTGGACTTGCTAGATGGGATGCTGCCCAATTCATGAATCACTTAATGAAGCCAATTAAATCTTCAAATTTACTTGCCTGAATTTTGTTTAACATTTTAAATTATGCTGATTGAAAATTGTGTTTGAAACAGATAAAAGTGGGGACACCTGGGTGGCTCAGTCTGGCTCTTGATTTCGGCTCAGGTCATGATCCCATGGTTCGTGGGTTCAAGCCCTGAGTTGGGCTCTACCCTGACAGCAAGGAGCCTGCTTGGGATTCTCTCTCTGCCCCTCGCCCCACAACGCACATGCACGCATGTGCTCTCTCTCTCTCTCAAAAAAAACTTTAAAAAATAAATAAAAGAAGCAGATAAAACTGAATCCCTCTATATCACCCCACTGTACATCCACACACAGCTACCCTAGCTGACAAGATATCTGAGAACACCAGAAGGCCACCTTGACCTTGAAAGGAGCCACATTGACCTTCCCAGAACAGAGGTGTCATCTCAAGCAGATGTGTGGAGACTGATAACAGGGACCTGTCTCTGGAGAAATGCCCCTGCTGCTGGCTGTCTCTTAAGTCAAGCAAAGGTAGACTTCTAGACTTCTTCTTGGATGCTCAGGGACTCCCAGACCCCTCGTTGCCATGTAAGGAACAGCAGGATTATTCTGCCCTCTCTAACACGTCTCTCCCTCCCTCCAAACAGGCGCACAAACCATATACTCAGCCTGGAGTTAGTTTGTGGAACTTGGGTAGCAAATACATTATTTGCTGCTGCACACGGGTGGGCTGGAACCAGGGCTATCAGACACACAGCCCACCCAAAATGCCAGTGTTCTTACAAAAGCAAAATAAGCATGGGTTGGGGGGCACCTACTGGACCAGCAGGTTAAGCTTTGACTCTGCTCAGGTCATGAGCTCACAGTTCATGAGTTGGAGCCCTGCATCGGGCTCTGTGCTGACTGCGCAGAGCCTGCTTGGGATTCTCTCTCTCCCTCTTTTTCTGCCCCACTCTCTATCTCTCAAAATAAATAAGTAAACGTTAAAAAAAAAAAAAAAAAAACCTTGGAAGATTATCCATTCCAAATTGTACTTAAAAAAAAAAACAACAAAAAACAAAAACCATGGGGCGCCTGGGTGGCTCAGTCAGTTGAGCCTCCGACTTCAGCTCAGGTCATGATCTCCCGGCTCATTGCTGTCAGCCTGTCAGCACCAAGCCTGCTTCGGATCCTCTGTCCCCCTCTCTCTGCCTCTCCCCCGACTTGCGCTCTCCCCAAAAATAAATAAATATTTAAAAACAAAACAAAACAAAACATGGGTGGGAAGAGATGGCTCAGGAAAGCAGGGAAGGCCCCTGGCAGAGCAATGCCCTTCCCTCTCGCCTCCCACAGGCACTTGCTCTCCAGTGGGACTCAGATTCCCCGTGATCCCACCAGCAGAAGCTGGAGGAGCACATCCGTGGATTTGGGAACCAACTCCAGACCCTCTAACAGACTGAAGTTCACATTCCAGTATTTGTCCATCCTCCCCTTGACCTTGGTGAGACTGGGGCTCTGTCACCCAGTCTGTCACACACACACATGTGCAGGCCCCCACAGAGTCACCTGCTTCACTTGAGGAAGCCTCAGCTGTGGGTCTGTTTGTTCCACAAACCCGGAAAGGAAGCCTGCTGACAGCCCATTTCCGGACCCAGGATCAGCCCCAGGACCCTGCGCAGCCACCCACAGCCCTAAGGAGAAGTAGGGCACGCCCAGCATCGACAAACACAATTGCGGAGGAAGCCCACGACAGATTTTGTGTGATAAAGAGCAGCTGACGGTGAAACCCAGATCACTGACCTTGGCAAATTGTTCAACCTTCAAAATATAAACACTTTATTCTCTGACTTTGCAATGAATGCACTTAGCTACAAGTTTACTCGGTTTCTTTGCTTTTTTTTACGTCCTAGGTCTTCCTCTCTCTCCTCCCCCTCCTCTTCTTTAAACTTCTTCTGGTACATCTTTGAGCATGTCTTTCAGAAAGTTTTACTGGATAGGCAACTTTCTGAATGTTTGCATGTCCAACTATGTCTTGATTTTGCTTTCAAAATTCAATTGTAGATTAACTGAGTATAGAATTCTGAAATCAAAATGATTAAAAGGTAGTTTAACGGGGTCTGGAATTTTCCCTTGAAATTTAGCCTTCTAGCTTTAGTGTTGCAGATGAGAACCCCAGGCTAATTTGGTGATCAGCTCCTTCTAGGTGATGTGTCTCCCTGACCCCCCCCACCCCCCACCACAAATTTTAGGGATTTTTCTCCTTCCCCTTGGAATTCAGAAATGTCATCCAGATGTAGTTTTTCATTATTCTTAACTAGTACTCGTTGGACCTTTTTATTTTGTGATTTGAGCCTTTCTTTGGCAGAGACATTTTTTTTTCTTTTGATTCTTTGATTATTTCATTCTCTCAATTCTTTTCACGTATATCCTTTCTGGGATTTATGGTAGGCAATTTCTAAAAGTGTGCCTCTAGCCTCCATGATCCATCTCTGCTTTGGCTTTATCCACTGAATGTGGGAGACCAGCCTATCTCACTAATTCTACCTGAGACCACCCTGAGGTCACTCTGTTCACTAATTTGACCTTCATCCATACCCGTTCTGCTCTTCAGTCCATCTGTTGAAATTTTTTTTAATAATTTTTTTTAAGTTCCATGCCCAGTGTGGGCTTGAACTCACAACCCTGAGATCAAGAGTCACATGCTCTACCGACTGAGCCAGCCAGGCGCCCCTGTCGAAACATTTTTTTTATTTCAGCAATCATGCTTTTAATTTCCAAGAACTCTGTTTCTTTTTTTTTTTTAATTTTTTTTTTAACGTTTATTCATCTTTGAGAGACAGAGACAGAGCATGAGCAGAGAAGGGGCAGAGAGAGGGAGACACAGAATCCGAAGCAGGCTCCAGGCTCGTAGCTGTCAGCCCAGAGCCCGACGTGGGGCTCGAACCCATAAACCGTGAGATCACGACCTGAGCCGAAGTCGGACACCCAACCGACTGAGCCACCCAGGTGCCCCTTCTGTTTCTTTTTTATAAAAATGGTTTTTATTTCTGTAGATGTGATAGCATCTTGAATTCCCTTTAGTATACCAACTATCGTATTTTAAAGTTCTTTTCTTTCCTGATTAACTCTGTTTCATCAGGAGGTTGTTCACTGACTTGTAGTTCAATGACTCTTCTGCTGGTTTTCCTCAGTTGTTTCATGATTTTTGACTGTTCTTATTTTTTCCAAGGGAATCTTGTCTATTTAGAATTAGAGATTTGGATATACTTCCTCTGTCCTGGTGAGAATTTCTGCTTGCTTGTTTTTTGTTTTTTAAGAGTTTTATTTTTTTAAGTAGGCTCCACACCCAATGTGGGGCTTGAACTCATGACCCCAAGATCAAAAGTCATGTGTTCTACAGACTGAGCCTGCCAGGAGCCCCAGGAATCTGTGCTTTCTTAGGAGTAAGTGAAGATTTGGTTACAGTGGTCCTAGCTCCAGTGGTCTTGGGGGTGGAAGGGGAAACTGCTACTTTCTCTGGCTCTAGTGCCTTCTCTGGGAGCCTCTTGTATCATGACTCTTGTCACACGCTTAACTGACTGAACCACCCGGCCGCCCCTCATGACTCTCCTCTTATTTGGTAAGCAATAAGCTTTACTCCAAATTTTCACTTGAGGAAAAAATTTTAAACTTGCCACTTCAAAGCACGGATGTTTACAGCTCATGAATTAGTTACCATCGTCATACCAGTTCCTTCTCCCGGTCCCTGCTGTCTCTGCACTTGGAGCTATTCTGGAGTTTTAAACAGAAAGTACACTTTTTTGGAGATCCTCTCTCTCTGCCTTTATGGGGGTGTAGGTACATTGGCTCTTTCACATTTTTATTAATCTGATCACATCTGCTTTATATCTGTCACAAATCATTTCTATATTGGTGGTCTGACAACTCCCTGCCTGGATTGCCAGTGCTTTCAAGTGATTCCTTTTTTCTCCCCCTCACCTAAAAAAATTGAGATATAATTTACACTCAGTGAAACACACAAATACTAAGTTTACATTTCTACTTCTGAAAGTCCCCCTGTAAAGTACTTTTAGCACTCACGTGTCTGTCTTTCTCATGGACTATAAGTTTCTCAAGGGCATGGCAAGTGCTTTGTTAACCAGCTATCCTTGTCTCTGGCAACTCCTGGTACCTAGTATGTGTTCTACATATTTGGGGAAGGAAGGAAGGAGTGGAGTCAGTCACTGTCAGTCTTGTGTTGTCAGTGGGTGTTAATATTCACCTCAGCTGCACATCCTTGGAGCAGGCCAATGTGGAAAAGCTTCAGATTACTCATCTCCCGACATGTCTAATTTCCTGTTCATTCAAGGGCTCAGTGGTTCCTAGACGATATATCCCCAGGTGACTGTCTCCCAAACTGTCTCCAGGATTCTGAGACACCTCGCGTTGTACTGACTTGCTCACACAGTTGCTTTAAAATGGATATGAGTGAGAAACTTTGAATCTGTGCCAAAGTGGGTAATGGAAAAGAAAGCATGTATTATCCAGTTCAAAAGATTTCTTATGCTTTGATTTTCCCTGGCAGGTTTTTGGAATCAACCCTGCGCACTCACAGATAATTTTTAAATCAAATTATTCTTTCTCATCATGGTAGCTTCTTAAACTCGATTTGCCAATATCAGCCACAATGTTGGGCTGACAGGCCAGGAATCGTAGATGCTCACATGTCATGTGAGGTTGTCACACATCATCTAAGTTGCACCCACTGCACCTGCTCAAACAGGATAACTTACCAACTCACCAGCTGCTGTTAAAGTTCTTCTTTCCCAGGTCCCTCTCCCTCATAGCCCTGCTGTGTACTGTTTAAGAGAATTTTTGTTCGAGGGACTTTAAATTATCCAAAATGTTGAAATCAAAACTGGAATTTATTGGCTCCCATAACCTAAAATATTCACAGACAGATCTGACCCAAGGTCGTCACCAAACTGAAACAGTGTTCTGGAATCCAGTTTGTCCTCTTGGCTCTGCTTGCTCCTCAGTTTCTCCCTGACAATCATAACGTGGTTCTTGCCATAGAAGTTCTTAAATCCTCTCAGCTTCAAACTCAGTGGACAGAGAAAGCTTCTCTTTCCCAAGAGTGACACAAAAGCCTTGAGCCTGTTTACGGCTGGGGACAAGTACCCTTAGCTAAACCAATCACGCCATCTTACCGGATAATAGGGCCAATAGTTAGCCTGGAGCCACCGGGGCTCACCCTGAGTGTGGGGTCAACCGCATCCAAATCCCAAAGACCGAGCTGGAGAGGAGTGAGTGGTTCCTGATGGAAATACAGAGAAATATTTTATCAGCAGGAAAGAGGGTGCAAGTCACAAAAACAGCAGGGGTGATAATAGCTTATGAGCATACTGGCTATTCTGAATCACTCTCTTCTCAATTTAGTGAACATGCATTTCCATGAATCCTAACTCATTTGAGCCCGCCTCCCTTTCCATATGATATTCGAGGGTGTGGCTTTGAATCTCTTATCATTCTCTTATCATTGGCAAATCGAGTTTAAGAAGTAGCTACCATGATGAGAAAGAATAATTTGATATAAAAATTATCTGTGAGTGCGGAGAGTTTATTCCAAAACCCTGAAGTAACCTTAAGTAACTCCTTTTGGTTTCGTTTGATTGATTGATTGAATTTTATTTTTACGTTTAAGTAGGCTCCACGCTCAATGTGGGGCTTCAACTCACAAGATTGATCTCTCTGAGATCAAGAGTCGCATGTTCTACTGAGGGAGCCAGCCAGGTGCCCCTGTTGTTGTTGTTGCTTTAAATTGTATCTACTCAAGGAGTTATTTATATCCAAAGCTGAACACAATACTCTGAGAATAGTCTGACTAGTGTAGAATCAAGTGGCTCTTTCCCCCCAGGTGCTGATAGTAGACCCTTGTAATACACTCAAATTTTGTATAACTCAGGTATACAACCTTAAATGCACACCCATCACACTTTACCTTTTCAGATGCAGTCCATTGTGTGTACCCTCTGGTAAAGGGGTAGAAAGATCCTCTGGTCTTTTAGAATGTGATGACTTCTGGGGCGCTTGGGTGGCTCAGTGGGTTGAGCATCCAACTTTGGCTCAGGTCATGATCTCGTGGTTCCTGGGTTGGAGTCCTGCATTGGGCTCCAGGCTAACAGCTCGGAGCCTGGAACCTACTTTGGATTCTGTTTCTCCCTCTTTCTCTCTGCCCATTTCCCGCTCACGCTCCATCTCTCTATCTCTCAAAAATAAATAAACATTGGCTTTCTGGAAACCAACTCTCCACTTCCCCGAAGAATAATGAGGCTGAAGTCACCTTAGGCTGGCTCCCAGGACCTCTCTAGGGTGGGAGGTACTAGGCAAGGAGAATCCATAGTCTCCTTAAACCACACACTATATTTTTAGCCTCTGCAAAGAGGTAGGAAGGACTGGAAGGCATATACACCAACCTAGTTTTCAAGAAGCATTTGTCTGGCTGCAACAAAGACCTATGGGGGCCTCAAAAAAGGGGCTTCTGGTCTCCAAGATTAGGAAAGGTATCATTAAGAAGGCCTTCAAGCAAGACCCTAAAAGACAGGTATGTTTTCAACAGGTGAAAATGGGGTCCCAAGAGGGAACACAAGATAGAAAAGGGCTTTTGTCTAAAAAAATCTACACATGAATAAATTTGCTGGGCGTCTGGGTGGCTTGTCAGTTAAGTGTCCAACTCTTGATATCAGCTCAGGTCACAATCTCACGGTTCCTGAGATCAAGTTCTGCATCGGGCTCTGTGCTGACAGCATGGAGCCTGCTCAGGATTCTCTCTCTCTGCCCCTCCCCTGCTCCCATGCTCTCTCTCTCTAAATAAATTAACAAATGAATATTTTTTTAAAAAAGAAATTTGCTGGGGAATGGAGGTGTCTGATTTGTCATGGACATACAAAAGAAAGGCATACATTAAAATGAAGCTAAAAGGAAAATTCTGCCTATTCCCAGCCCTAAGCCTTCATGCTGTCACTTCCCTAGGAAATGTCTCCAAGTCAGGATACTCTTTAATTGTAGTAAGAGGAGTCCCCATCCTGAACCCTGCTTTTCAGAGGACCCTGCATGTTACAGTCGTAGTCTTAAAAATTAAATTTTTTTAAAGATTTTTTTAAAGTAATCTCTACATTCAACACGGGGCTCAAACTTAGAACCCCAAGATCAAGAGTTGCATGCTCTACCAACTGAGCCAGCAAGGCATGCCCCAAGTTAAATTTATTAATGTACAAAATAGCATTTCATCATCTAATCATAAAAATAATATGTGTAAATTATGGATTTTTTTTTTTAATGAACAGTCTTAATGAACAGTCTTTATTAGACTCAGACCAGAGTCTGAGAGTCTTGAGGACCTCTGTCTATTTGTCAGTTTTCTTCTCAACCTTCTTTCAGGCCTGTTTCATTAATCTTGTGAGCTGCTCTTCCTTCAGATAATGGATTGTGGCCTTCTTCCTCTACTTCGGTGTGGCTGTCATCGTCTGGTTCTTCCAGCCAGCCTTGAGAGCCAGGTGCCCGGTTCAGGCAAACTTTCCTGCAGGCTACTGACGTACAACCTTGAGGGAAGCAGGAACTGACCCTCTGCTTCTTCTTGTTGTAGGGCAGTGGGGCCCATTGAACACCTTGAGGTGCTTAGGGCAGCCTGGCCTCCCTTGGTATTGGAGACAGCCTGCCTCGCACCTTCATAAAGAATAACTGGAGGCAAAGAAGTGGTAGCGGCCAAAGGATGGGCTGGCGATCATTCTCTTGCAGAAAGAGACCAGGTACTTTAACTTGTTTCTGTAGAAATTGCCAGATATGTTGATGCTTTCACAGCAAGTGACCATTACCTCCTGGCCCAGTGGTACCTGTTTGGCCACAATGGCTGCCAGGCGCCCTGGGAAATGCCTGGGCCATGGAGCACCAGGACCTGCCCTCTGCCATCTTCCGTGGCCTCCTGGGAAAGTGGAATGTTTTAATACAGAGAAATTTTAAAGAAGAAAAGAAAGACTTGGCATGAACATTAAAATTATCTTATTGAAAGTCACACAAAGTGCCCTCTCACTCAGGATCCTACTCTTAGCATTGGCATAAGCACTCCATAACTCTAAACATCGACCCCGTGATCAACCCTGTCCAGACTTAGGAAATGCCTCTCCGCTTCTCATGCTCCATATTCCTAAACAAGAGGCAGTAGCTTCCAAATGCTTTGAAAGTTTCTCACTGTATCACTGTTGACTTAAGATGTAGATGCTTCAAACTACAGGAAGGACTGAAAACTGAAAGTACATCAAAAGGAGAGAAGACAGATTCGCTACCTTATAAATCCCTTCTCTGGGACGGTACAAATGTCAGATTCTGACGTGATGAGGTACCATTTCCCAGTAGTGGTCAGTGCCCACGTTGGGTTTTTTTTTCATGTTTTATCCAATTCTTGGCTCTAAAGATATTTGGAGATTTGCAGTTTCTGCACAGTTTTGCTTATGATGGCTGACAAAATATTTTGCAACATTACCAGTTCATATGACTTTTAAATTTGTAAATATATAGATCTAGATCCAATGTATATGAACCACGATACCTGTTCTTTATGTTGGCAACAAAATGAATACTGATGGCTAGAATCGTGAATAGTTTCGTTTTTATAAAAATATTTAATAAGATTTAACCAAATCTTTAACATTAAAAGTCAGCTTTATTTAAGTGATTTTGACTTAAAATATTGATACTGACTAATCATAATTTGAATTTTATTCTTAATTTTAACAGGATTTTGAATATAACATATATTAAATGCTGTACCCTGGGAACACAATTTAAAAAAGATTTTTAATCCTGCAGGATTAAATCTGGCCCACCACCTGTTTTTGTTTTGTAAATAAAGTTTTATTCGAACACAGCTATACTGCTCATCGTTTACATGTTGTCTGTGGCTGCTTTCATGTTACAGTGACAGAGTTGAGTAGTTTTCACAGAAACCATATGGCCCACAAAACCTAAAATTTTTACTGTCTGGTCTTTCATAGAAAAGGTTTGCCAATTTCTGCTTTGGATGATTACTGCCAAAGGAATACAAATTATGTGAAAATCTTTAATATATCAACATAATTTTGCTGAAATGAATTTTTAAAATTTATGGAATATACATATATACAAATTATAAATTATGAATGTCTTTATTTTATTACTTATCCAAACATCACTGGCTTCTCAACAGAACACCCAGACATGTGTGATATTGGTAGTCATCTTTAATAGCCTGCCAACTTTTAGCTGTATAAAAGCCAGAGCTTTTCACATATTTTTCAAGTTTATATTTAGGAAGTTATGTTTTTCCATATGAGGTGTGTTTACTCTTGCCCTGGGCTCTGCAAATACGGGGGCAGGCTTGCCAGAGTGTACTCTGAAATATACCCCTGTTCTGCCATATTGAAGTCCGAGCCTGGATGCTGGAGCTTGGGAGATGGACCCCTGTGCCTTTGATGGGAGTTTGTACAGAGGGCACCATCCCGGAACAGTAACACTGTTACTTGCTCTGTGCCCTGCTTCTAGATGGGTGGCCATTAGGACGTTTGACAGACTCAGTCCCCAGAAGGACACTTCCCTCTGCAGTTGAGCAGATGGGACCCACTTTGGCCCTGGAAACCCATGTGAGCTTCCAGGCCAGGTGTGTGGGAGGCTCTGGCATGGAGAAGAGCTCCAGAGGGCTCGGTCAGTGCCGAAACAGCTCTCTCACCCACGCAGGCAGCTCTGCACTTCCTTCAACAGCTATGGTCTTCTGGCCACTGCCCAAGCTCTCTCCTCTGCCTGCCCAGGCAGAACCTATATGCCAGCAAGAGCTCTTGGTGCCTGTGGGGACTGTGTAACTCAACATGTGAGGCTGACACTCAGGACGCATCCGTCTCTGCTGCTGGGGGAGGCAACTATTCACAAAATGTTGGCAAACTTTTCCTTAACTATTGCCAGATTTAGCAAATAAAAATGCTGGATGCCCAGTTAAACTTGAATTCGTAAACGACAAATGCTGTTTCAGTATGAGTGTGTCCCATACAATAGTATTGTACGTTAAAAGTATGTGTCACTTCTCAGACAAGGCACTTAAGGACTTGGGCATTCGAGAGTCACTGTTCTTCCCCTGCTGAGGAGACTTTGGAGGTTATGTGTTTTAGATGATACGATAGGGGATGGGTGGGGCGCCTGGGTGGCTCAGTCGGCTAAGCATCTGACTTCAGCTCAGGTCATAATCTCACAGTTTGTGAGTTTGAGCCGAGCATCAGGCTTTCTGCTCTCAGCACAGATCCTGCTTTGGATCCTCTGTCCCCCACCCCCCTCTCCTCCCTGCTTGTGCTTTCTCTCACTCTCTCAAAAATAAACATTATATATATATATAAAAGTTAAAGTTATATATATATATATATATATATATATATATATATATATGAAGTTAAAGTTATATATATATATATATAAAAGTTAAAGTTATATATATATATAAAGTTAAAGTTATATATATATATATATATATATATATATATATATATATATATATATATGTTAAAGGATGGTTGCCCAGCTCATAGAAATGAACTTTCATTCATAGCTGGAAAGTTGTGATTTTTTAGGGTTTATCTATTACTGCAGCATCACCTAGACCCTTCTGACTGTTATATCATTCGAGACCCTGCCCAGATGTCACTCTGGCTCCTTCCTCTTCCATTGTGCTCCTCTCATGTTTTATGAACCCCTTGCTTCCAATGTTTAATAAATGCCTGCTTAGTTCTCTCTCTCCCTCTAACCAGGGCACAAGAGTCTTGCCTTATTTGACTTTGTGATCACAGGATCTCACACAGGAAGTACTTTAGTGTGTGCTGAATGAATGAATGGCCAGAAGTTCTCTTCAAATTCATCTTGGTATCACCAAGGACGTTACCTCTTTAGGTTTTATCTCCATTATTCCTTAAATAAAGGACCATCTCTCTTTAAATAGGTCTGCAATCTTGGGAAATTTAGTTACATGTAGCTGTGTTATTTATATAGTGACTGGTCACCAGAAGAACAAGAGATTGTGGGTGATGACATTCATTCTTAGTCACAAATTAAAAGAGAAACATGACAATGACATTTCCACTGTGAGAGAAAAGGTCACCTGGCATTCAGAAGCCCTAATTGCAAGGCCATGTTTCCATTCTAATCATCTATACTTTCTGGAGATGTCATTGCTACTAATACAGAAAGGCTGGGGCCCACAGTCTACTTAGAAGAAAAAAGGAATTACTATTTCCCTAAAAATTTAGATCAGTGATGCTCAACCACGAAGTGGGAAGTGTGCATGCATATCAGAATCTCAGAATGGGGGAAAACATAAAAAATATTTTGATTTTGGGGTGCCTGGGTGGCTTAGTGAGTTAAGCATCCAACTTGGGCTTGGGTCATGATCTTGAGGTTCACCGGTTTGAACCCCATGTCAGGCTCTGAGCTGACAGATAGCTCAGAGCCTGGAGCCTGCTTTGGATTCTGTCTCTGTCTCTGTCTCTGTCTCTGTCTCTGTCTCTGTCTGTCTCTCTCTCTCTCTGTCCCTCCTCTCTCTCTGTCACTCTCTCTCAAAAATAAACATTTAAAAATTTTAAAAATTTTATTCTATTGTGAAAATTCATTTTTTAATACAAAATACAGAGAGATTCAAGTGTGACACTCTAGGCTGTGAGGCATGTGGAGAATATGGAATGGGCAAGCAGTCAGAACAAGCTGCAGAACTGAGGTGGAAATCGGTGCGCATTTGTTAGCCAAAGGGTGTCATTTGTGTTGTGTGTTTGGCACCATCTGTGCTACTGTTCCCACTGCAAACACAAAGTAAGTCATCTTTGTTTTAAGGGGAGTGGAGGCTTTTCTTTTAAAGCACGTTTTGATTTGGAGTTCTTAGGATATGGCAAAAAAAAAAAAAGAGGGGACTTTGATGAGGATAGAAAGATGAAGAAGCAGAGGCAATTCTGTTTGGAGGTTTGTCTGTGAAAGGGAAGATGAGAAGTAGAAGGGTAAAGCAAAAGAGCTTTGGGAGTTTTATTTCCTTGTTTTAAGATTGGAGAGACTTGAGCATGTTTTAAAGGCTGAAAGGAAAATCCAGTACAGGAGATGAGGTGGAAAAAGCAGGAAAGAACGGAGGATGGATATAGATAATGGATTGTGGATAGAGAAAGATCTCGGGGGCAGGGGGGAGGGGTGAAGAAACTGAACAGACGAGGGAAGAGGTTAAGAGGGACAAAGAATTGGGGCACCTGGGTGTCTCAGTCGGTTAAGCATCCAGCTTCGGCTCAGGTCATGATCTCATGATTTGGTTTGGTTCGTGAGTTCAAACCCCGCAGGGGGCACTCTGCTGTCAGCATGGAGCCTGCTTCAGATCCTGTGTCTCCCTCTCTCTGCCCCTCCCCTGTCTCTCTCAAAATTAATACACACACACACACACACACACACACACACACACACGGACAAAGACTTGGTTTGAGAGTCCCTGGCAGGTTGCTGGGGACTGCAGGCCATCATGGTAATCAGGGGGTAGGTAGAAAACTGATTTGCCTATTTTTATGAATATCTGAACTCCAATGCTAAATTTGTACAAATTTCTGCAGTTCCATACTGAAGTTTGTGGGTGGTCAAAGAAATTCACTCGGCCAAATTTAGAAACTATTATCCTACTTCAGGGTGAGGCTAACATTTTCAAACTTTTCAAAAATGGCTAGCTTGCAATTGAGCTTGTTTTGTTTGGAATATAGAATTGAAGCCCTGAAGACATTGAATCTGAGCTATAAAGGCTCAAATACCAACCTTGTTCATTCCTTTAAGCATGTGTTACAAAAATTGATTTCTAGATTATTCCAGTTGATATTTGAATGTCTTTTCATTTGCTCATCTTGATGATGTTCTAAAGGACAAGAATTTTGAAAGTGGTTTCCAAGAAAAACAAATTCCAACCTCATTCTAGTCCAGCTGCTGGATAAACTCAGGCTAACTTTTCCTTGTGTGTGGGGAGGTAGACCCGAATTTCCTTTGTGAAACTCAGGGTGGGAGGGAAATTCTTCCTTCCTGATTTTCAGTCTTTGCCAGAAAATGCCTCAAGAACAGCTTAAGTGATACGCTTGTCAGTTGCATAAGAAAACATTTAGAAAAGCACACTGGAAATCTAGGGATGAAGTAGTTCCCTGTTTATCGTAAAGAAGAGACCCGGTTTCGTATGCCACTGTATCATTTCCATCAACGTATGAGGCCAAGCTGATTTGTCTGCACCTCGGGCCACAGAAACCAAATAGAGGCAGGCTGTGCCTTCCACGTACATAAGACACAAGGCTTGTTGTGGAAGCCAGTACACTCAGCACTCACACCGATACTACCTTACTAAGATTAAAAACACGAAGCTTTTCGGGAACCCTCTTGCCCTGTTGGTGGGATTGCAAACTGCTGCGGCCGCTCTGCAAAACAGTGGGGAGGTTCCTCAAAAAATTAAAAATAGATCTATCCTATGACCCAGCAATGGCACTGCTAGGAATTTACCTAAGGGATACAGGAGTGCTGATGCATAGGGGCACTTGTACCCCAATGCTTATAGCAGCACTCTCAACAACAGCCAAATTATGGAAAGAGCCTACATGTCCATCAACTGATGAATGGATAAAGAAGTTGTGGTTTATATATACAATGGAATACTACTTGGCAACGAGAAGGAATGAAATCCTCTTCATTTGCAACAACAGGGATGGAACTGGAGGGTATTATGCTAAGTGAAAGAAGTCAGTCAGAGAAAGACAGATATCATATGTTTTCACTCATATGTGGAACTTGAGAAACTTAACAGAAGACCACGGGGGAGGGGAAGGGAAAAAAAAAAGTTACAGACAGGGAAGGAGTCAAACCATAAGAGACTCTTAAAAACTGAGAATAAACTGAGGGTTGATGGGGGTGGGAGGGAGGGGAAAGTGGGTGATGGGCACTGAGAAGGGCACCTGTTGGGATGAGCACTGGGTGTTGTATGGAAACCAATTTGGCAATAAATTTCATATTTAAATACATACATACATACATACATACATACATACATACATACATACATAAAAACACAAAGTGTTTAAAGACCAAAATACATTTGTTCTCAAAAATTGCCATTGCTTTGTTTTTAGCCGTGATGTTTACATCAGTATAAACTGTCTAATGAGCCTAAAGGGTGCTGTGGGGGGTGTTGTAAGTTTATCAAAGGAGAATAAGGAAGAGTTGAGGAAAAACTGCTCTAAATAGGAAAAAAACAGTGCCAAGAATATCCGCAGAGGCTTTACCGTGCTGACAGTACCTTACTTAAATTCAAATTCCTGGCCTAGGTGGAGGGCGTATCTGGTTCTATGAGGACGGTGACTTTAGGATAAGAAACACTTTATTGTGAAGACATTCTAGATTTCAGGCTTTGGGTCTGAGATAGATGGGCAGGGTTTCCTTGTCCACCTGACCCTTTCATGCCCACTGAGATCATTAATTCCAGATGACCCGCTAGACCGTGTGTGGGTTGCCTGGTGTCAGAGTAGGAACGTGGCATGAAACCATGAAGGTTTCTCTGGCTTTATGCTAATTTCCATCGTTTTCTGGCCAAACCACTGTTTAGCTGACATTTCTGTAAGATGATGGTATAATATCATCTTATTATGGGGTGGGGACCCGCTTCCCCAGTTTAAGACATCTTTGGCTTCTTCCAAATACCTAGCTAAGATAATTAGGTCTTATGGCAGAGACAAAGGAACATAGCAACCTTTCTCTTCAACTGGATTTTCTAACTTCATTCTTGTATCGGGGCTACAACCTTAGGATCTCAGGGAAAGGGGACATAGCTATTCACTGGAGGTAAATGTAGAGCTTTTGGATCATTTCCTGGACTGTTGGATGACTGTTCAATAATAGGTAACTTTAGATAACGTTTATGGTATTACAGGATTATCCTAAGTACTTTATAAACAGTAACTCATTAATGCCTCACAACAGCTATATGAGAAGGGCATTATTATGATCCTCATTTTCTTTTTAAGTAAGCTCTACACCCAACGTGGGGTTTGAGCTCACAACCCTGAGATAGGAGTCGCATGCTGTACTAAGTGAGCCAGCCAGGTGCCTTTTTATTTTATAGAGAGGCAACCAAAGGACCAAGTGCAGTGGACTGAATTGTGTTCCCCAAAATTCATATGTGGAAGCTGTAACCATCAATGTGACTGTATTTGGAGATGGGGGTCTTCAAGGAGAACATTAAGGTTAAATGAGGTCACGAGGGTGGGGCCCTAATCCAACAGGACTGGTGTCCGAATAAGAGGAACGGACCAGGGATGCATACATACAGAGAGGCCATGTGAGAACACAGCAAGAGGACGGTCTGCCAGCCAAGGGGAGATGCTTCAGGGGAAACTAAATCTGCTGACAACTTGGTCTGGGACTTCCAGCTTCCAGAACTGTAAAAAGATAGATTTCTGTTGTTTAAACCACCTAGTTTGTGGTATTTTGTTGTGGCAGCTAGCAAACTAATATACCATGAAACTAAGAAATGTGCCCAGGATCACACAGCTCTTAAACAGGAGAGCTAAGATTTGAACCCGGGTAGTCTGGCTTCAGCAATCATACTCTCAACCTTTTTCTGTCTTCATCCAAGGAGTTAAAGCCATACTTCTCAACAGAAATATAATGTAAGCCACAAATTTGAACCTCACGTGTAATTCACAATTTTCTAGCAGTCACATTTTAAAAAACAGATGAAATTAATTTTAATAATGTATTTTATTTAAAATTTTTAAAAAATGTTTATTTATTTTTGAGACAGAGACAGAGCGAGTGGGGGAGGGGCAGAGAGAGAGGGAGACACAGAATCCGAAACAGGCTCCAGGCTCTGAGCTGTCAGCATAGAGCCTGATGCAGGGCTTGAGCCCACGAACTGTGAGATCATGACCTGAGCCGAAGTCGGACGCTTAACCGTCTGGGCCACCCAGGCGCCCCTTAATAATGTATTTTATTTAACCCAATGTACCAAAGTCTTATTTAAGCATTTAATCAATATGAAGTTATTAATGAGATATTTAACACTCTTCTTTTGTACAGAGTCTTCCAAATTGAGGGTTTATTTTGTACTTACAGCACATCTCAATTTGGACTAGCCACATTTCAAATAAGCCACACATGGCTGGTGGCTACCATACTGGACAGCATAGGATTAAAGCACTTTCACGGCTCTCCATTGTGCACAAGATAAAATCAAGACTCCACCCATGTTTCTAGCTTCATGTCCTTTCTAGCTGCAGACTTTTTAAACTCCTAAAATTGGCAATACTGGGGCGCCTGGGTGGCGCAGTCGGTTAAGCGTCCGACTTCAGCCAGGTCACGATCTCGCGGTCTGTGAGTTCGAGCCCCGCGTCAGGCTCTGGGCTGATGGCTCGGAGCCTGGAGCCTGTTTCCGATTCTGTGTCTCCCTCTCTCTCTGCCCCTCCCCCGTTCATGCTCTGTCTCTCTCTGTCCCAAAAATAAATAAAAAACGTTGAAAAAAAAATTTTTTTTAAATTGGCAATACTTAAATGTTAGCTTTCCATTCACACCATGCTGCTTTTCAGCTTGGTATCATGCTCTCCCCATTGTCTGGATGCCCTTCTTCTCATCCATCTGGCTTTTTCCTGCCTCTTGTAGATACCCTGTTCAGGTTTCCCCTCCTCTCGGAAGCCTTTCCTACAGCCCACACTGAATTGGATGCCTTTTTTTTTTTTTTTAATTTATTTGTTTATTTTGAGAGAGAGAAAGCATGTGTGAACGTGCACAAGTGGGGAAGGGGGAGAGAGGGGGGCAGAGAGAGAGAATCCCAAGCACGTTCAGCGAGGTCAGTACAGTGAACTCACGAACCGTGAGATCATGACCTGAGCTGAAATCAAGAGTTGGACACTTAACTGACTGAGCCACCCAGGCGCCCCGGATACCTCATCTATGTGTTTCCTCATAACATTTCATCCTAATTCATCCTGACATTTAGGTCTTCTTATTATACTTATTTGTATATGTGTCTGCCTCTCTGATTATACTGTGAGCTCAGTAGCAGATATGCTTTATTTATCTCTGTGCCCAACACAGAATCTGACACATAAAAGGCAACAGTAAAATTAAGCTGAACTTAATACACATGTTTTGGCATACAAGATTCTTCATCCTGGTTGACCAGAATTTCCTCCAAATCATGAGGAAACCAGGCACAGGCCTCCTGGAGGGAAATATGGGTGGGCACTAGAGCTACGTAAATGTGGGTGTGTGGGTGCAGTGTCTCCATAATTTCAAGACTACTTAAATAAACATAAAATCAAAGTAAAATCAAATTTTCTATGCAAAAGCAGTGTCAAAAATCAGATCTTCAAATTTCACCAACATACCTATTGAGAAGACAAAGCTAGTTTACTGCTTACCTCAGCAAGCTTTGAAAAAGCTTTGGCTGTGTCTCAGATGGTCTCAGATAGAGGGAGTAAGGTCAGAATTAGGTGGAAGTTTGATTTAAGACAGATTTTTCAAAGAAGGAATGGGAGGGGGGAATCTTGGTTAGGATTGGGTGAAGGTCACAATATCACAGTCCAGGAATGGTGTAAATAGCAAGGTAAGGATTTTAAGGGGAAGACTCAAGACTCAAGGGCAAAAATTATTGTTTTCCACTGAAAACTTGATGAGTATTTCTTTAAGATCTTATATGAAAAATCAAACTATTTACCTACACAGGAGACTCTTGGAAAAATAAAAGTCACCCTAATGAAGACAGAAGAATAGCAAAGTCAGGCTAATGAAAACAAAGGATTCTCCCTAAACTGATTTAGCAGGATTCTGGCAAAAATTGGGCTCATGAGGACAGGCCCAAGGATGAGGTCTATTTGAGAATAAGAGTTTAAAAGAGCCTGACTAGGGGTGCCTGGGTGGCTTAGTCTGACTCCTGATTGTGGCTTAGGTCACAATCTCTTGGTTCCTGAGCTCTGTGTCCAGCTCCACACTGACAGCATAGATCCTGCTTGGGATCCTCTCTCTGCTGCTGTCCCGTGCACACCTTCTCTCTCTCTCAAAATAAGTAAACATTAAAAAAAAAAAAAAAAAAAAAAGAGCCTGACTCAAGTTTTGTCAAAGGGGGAGTCTGTGTCAACGGGGAGCAGCCTAAGGTCCTCTTGGCTTGCCTTTCCTGGCATGGAACCATTGTGTCACAAGCCAGGGAAAAAGTGACAGGGACCCAGTATTCTCAACATGCCACACCTGAGGAAGAGCCTCCGTTCCACAAAGAGGGGCTGAGTAGAAGAAGGTCCCTACTTCTTGACCACACTTGGACTTAGTGTCAGCGATAGGTGGCTGTGAGAAGGATGAGAAAAGGTATTGTTCTGCTACTGGGGATGTTCTGGGTCTCAGCAGTGTGGGACCTGGGGACAGGTTGCCATCTTGGTTCAAATACCACAGACTCTCACCTTTCTTATGTTTTCTTACCTAGCTGTTCTTCAATAAATGTTTCCTTATGTGCTGTTTGCCTTTAGGAACATTTCTGGAGTCCCCCTGTCCCCCCCCCCCTTTTTTTTTTGTAGCTTCACTTTTACTGGGGAGCAGGTCAGTGGAGCACCTTATGACATCATGCCAGAAGTCAGTCCTCAGAAGTATTTAAGATCCATGGCTGGCAAAGTTGTTCAAGGAGACTCAGGATGAAGGACAACATGTATTAGATTCTAAGTGGTGATTTTATGTATGCAGGAAAGGATCTAAAGCTTTGAATTAGTACACAATGGACGATTATGTGACTAACAATCCTGTAATGTTAGAGGTTAACTTATAGAATGTCATTAAGGTGTGATTTGAGAAAGCATATATATCCAGTAGAGGGGTGCCTGGGTGGCTCAGTGGATTAATCATCTGACTTTTGATTTCAGCTCAGGTCACGATCTCATATTGATGAGATCGAGCCCCATGTCAGGGTCTGTGCTAACAGCACGGATCCTGCTTGGGATTCTCTGCGAGAAGTGAAAGGTTTCACTTTCAGAAATAAAACAAAAAGCTGTGCTGTCTAGTTAATAGGTTTACAACCTATTGGAAATATGTACGAACCTCTCCCAACAATGGAGTCCCAAATCCTTAGACACTTCACTTCCTGGTTCTTCATGTGGGCCCTGCAATGAGCATGTGCCAAAGAACTGAAGTTTCTGCATCATGTGAGGGGATGTACATTTGTTCCAATCAGACTACTTTTTGCCTTACATGGGCATAGGCAACTTACGGCTAATGGTGTAGCCTCTGTAGTCCTCAGCCAATGAGGAATCAGGGGAGGGACCTGCACACTAGGAGACTAACCTACCAGAGTGTGCCTATCCATCAGACATGGCTCTTGCAAGAATGTTGATTAAAGCCTGGCTTCACTGTGCTGAGTCTCCATGTCCCTCCTTTGATTGGGTCAGTGGGCTTATTTCTCACATTCACTCTCTCCCCCTCTCTCTCTGCCCTCCCCAGCTTGCTCATACTCTCTGGCAAATACATAAACTTAAAAAAACACATCTATGTCCAGTAGAGAAGAGAACCCCAAGTGTTGTGGTTTAATTGCTTGAAGATTAGCTGGTTTTATATCTAAATTAGAAATTTCATTTTAGAATTTCTTTTCCCACTGATTACATGAAACGTAGTTCTTTTCTACACAGCTTGTCATCCTGCCAGCTCCTTCATTGAGTTAAATAAAACTTTAACTCGTGTCTATTTTTGTATGAGAATTATGTTTTTAACAATTAAAAAATTTTACTTTCAAACCTCTGTAGTCTCAATTCTGAATTTTTTTCCTACACAGATAGCACAGACCACAGATAGTAAGATTAAGGAAAAGACAGTTTTTCTGAAACTCTGGCTCCTAAGGTCCTGAAGATTCTCTTAGCAGGGTCATGCACTCCTAGGGGAAAATGTGTTATGGACTAATTTGTGCCCCCACCCTCACCCACCCACCAAATTCATGTTAAAGTCCTCCAGTACCTCAGAGTGTAACTATATTTGGAGATAGGGCCTTTAAAGCTGTAATTAAAGTAAAATGAGGTCAGATGGGTGGGCCCTAATCCAATATGACTGGTGTGCTTATACAGAAAGACATACACACACACATACACACACACACACACACGACTGTGAGGACACAGAAGGCAGCCATGTACAAGTCAAGCGGAAAAGAAACCAACTATCTAATACATTACGCAGGGGAATGTTTTGGGTTCCTTGGGACTGACCAGATGCAGGAAACCTTTGCTTCTGGGGGACATCATCGAAGAAATTATGGCTACCCCAAAAATGTATAGGTTAGAAGCAACAGTCTCAGTAAGGGTAGGGATCTGCAAATACTGCAAATACAAATACCGTAAAAGATAATTGTGCTGTTGGGAGTTTGTCACAAAATTCCCGAAGCCCCCTGATGTGGAGAGTAGGTATTTTTGTGGGTTGAGGCAGGCCCCCCCCCCCACTTCCTTCTGTATTTATTCAGCTTTCTGTGTATTTCATTAATCAGCTGGCCGCTTGGTTTAGACAAGATTGTTGGTCTATAATAGCCAGTTTGCAAAGTTACCAGAAAACACCAGGGTTCTATCTATAATGGTCTTAGTATTTTTAGTTCAGGAATGGAGGATGGGCACTGCCAAGGTAAAGAATTTAGGGCTGGTTCCACCATAAACTCCTACCACTGCAAGGCAATGGCAACTCTTTATTTATTAAACAGATAATCTACCATATGCTGGTCTCTGCATGGGTGCTTTAAGGAAAAACTGCTACTTACTGAACAGGGGTTATCATTAGAATCCTGTAATCTCTTTAATCTTCATGCCTTTATTTGTGAGAATTCAGGGTAATTAATCTGAAAAAAATTAAAAGAAAAAATTTTTTAATGTTTATTTATTTTTGAGAGAGAGAGAGAGAGAGAGAGAGAGAGACAGACAGACAGACACAGAGTGTGAGCCGGGGAGGAACAGAGAGAGAGAGGGTGACACAGAATCCAAAGCAGGCTCCAGGCTCTGAGAGCTGGCAGCACAGAGCCTGATAACAGGGCTCAAACTCACAAACTATGAGATCATGACCTAAGCTGAAGTCGGATGCTTAACCAACTGAGCCACCCAGGCACCCTAAAAAAAATTTTTTTTAATGTTTATCTATTTTTGAGACAGAGAGACAGGGTGTGAGAGGGGAAGGGGCAGAGAGGGAGACACAGAATCCGAAGCAGTCTCCAGGCTCTAAGCTGTCAGCACAGAGCCTGATGCGGGACTCAAACTCAACCCATCAGATCATGACCTGAGCCAACTGAGCCACCCAGGTGCCCCCACAGTAATTAATCTAAAAGTGAGCTAACTTGTCATACATCAGGCACACAAGCAAACAATTTTGTAGCTTGAAGATCTGTTTTGTGTGTGTGTGTGTGTGTGTGTGTTTAAAGAAAAAAACCTTGGAAGCCATGTTTTGAATATACAGATCTTATGCTTGTTTTGGAAAATCTGAAACTGATAGCCACTGTTCTTGGACCCTATTGAGAGAGGTTTAAAAACACTAGATATCAATAAATCAGGTAGATTCTTCATATATATATATATATATATATGTGTGTGTGTGTGTGTGTGTGTGTGTGTGTGTATATGTATGTATATATATATACACATACACACACACACACACACACACACACACACACACACACATATATATATATATATACATATATATATATATATATATATATATATATATATATATATTTACTTGTTTAACCAGTATTTCTTAAGTACACAGGGTAGTGCAGTTGGTTCTGGACATACAATGCTGGCTTTTAAAACAGCACCATGACTTTGTCTTCATGGAGTTTATGGTCTAGTACAAAAAACGGCTATTAACCAAATGATCATGCAAAGACAATAATAACCAACTACAGTATGCACTCTGAAGTCACCTACTGCTGCCAGGAAGTTGTTACAGATAACCAAGTCAGGTTTCATCAGCCTAATATTCTATTGCCAAAAAGGGGCCTTGCTGTGACCTGAAAGTGGATGTAAACTAGCTTTCTGTCAACACAGAGAACATTGCCTTGGAAGTCACACAAGCCACATTTTTCATAGTATCTGAGAACCAACCAACCTGTTCCAAGCACATAGCTGAGCTGATACTGAAATCTGAAGAAAAACTTTCCTGTTACCCAAAGGAGGAAGAGGCAGAGAAGAAAAAGCAGGTAGATTCTTTAGAACTAGTTTGTAAGCCAGCATCAAAGCTACAACAAAAGACACACCAGGCCTTTGCACCATTACTATATTCCTTGATGGCATGGCTAGAGTAACTTTTCAACTTGAAGCTTCCCAGAAAATATATGTGTCTATGAAATTGGTCTACGTAAAACTACAACAGTAAGAGGTATGGGGGGTGAGAGAATCATTGGGACATCCTAAACTTTCTTTATTATTATTTTTTTTAATTTTAGAGAGCAAGCATGAGCAGGGGAGAGGGGCAGAGGGAGAGAGAATCTTAAGCTCCATGTTCAGAACAGAGCCCAAAATGGGGCTAAATCTTGTGACCCAGGGATCATGACCTGAGAGGAAATCAAGAGTTGGACACTCAACTGACTGAACCACCCAGGTGCACCCCCCGCACCTTTTTAAAAAAAAGTAAGTTTTTATTCCTACTCAAATCATTTTATCTCTCTCATATTTTCTCATATTTATTGCTTTTGTCACAAAGAATAGATATGCAGTAGAAATCCTTAGGATAAACTAGGAAATTGGAGTATACAGCTATGATTAATATATCAAAAATCTTTTCCAGAAGAAACACAAAATAAAATCAAAGGTAGTATAAAAATAATAAAGCATTAACAAGCTAAAAAACAAATTTATTTGGGAGATCAAAACAACGAAAAGCAAGTTCTTTAAAAATACTTCTGGCAAGATGGCTGAAGAAACAGAAAGGCACAACTGAAAAAAAAAGATATTAAAAAATGACTAAAATTACGAATTAGGTAGACTTTAAAAAATACTATAAAATAAACAAGGGCACTTAAATGGCTCAGTTGGTCTGACCCTTGATTTCAGCTCAGGTCATGATCTCATGGTTTCTGAGATCGAACCCCACAATGGGCTCTGTGCAGACAGTGTGGAGCCTGCTTGGGATTCTCTCTCCCTCTCTTTCTGCCCCTCCCCCCACCCCCTCTCACAATAAACAATTAAAAAATACTATAAACTTTTTTACCAGTTTGAAAACTATTATATAAAGTGGTTTAAATTATTAATAATCTTCCAAGTGGAAGGAGAGAGTGTGCATGGGTATAGAAAACACTGAATGTGAATTGTACAAGTTAGGTGACAGAAACATGAAGTTTCTTATACTAAGCTTTCTACTTTCACAAATGTTTGAAATTTTTCACAAAAGCACAGGCTTAAAAAAAAACACCAAGGCAAATAAAGTTTTGGAGGATGACAGAAAACAAAACAATCATTTTGAAAACAGGCAAGTAAAGGCCAAGAATCAAGTGTTTACCTTGTCTGTTGACATGGGAAATTTCTCTTATTATATAAAAGTAATCACAATCATAAATGCAAAAGGCAGGACAGAACTTTGCCATTTTGTTATCCTTACAAATTAATGAATTTATAGGATAGTCAACAATGGCTAGTACCATTTTGACACATTTAAATGCCCAATGCTATCTATGAAGTATTCTTCTCTCTCCCCACCCCCAAAAAAGGAGGGAGGTCAGGAGGAAGGTGAGGAAAGCAGTAGCTTCCAATTTACAGAAAATCTGAAGTGGGGAGACATTAAAGAAGTAAAATCATGGGACATACATGCTCAGTGAAATCCAGACTGAATTTTTACATAGTAAATAGCTCAATTTCTTCAACAATTAAGTTGCAAGGGAACAACATCAAAATGATGGAAAGGAAAGCTATAGACTGTATTGAAAGACTTTATCAGCAACTACAACATACGTACTTACACATACTTAAGTGTTTACAGATGACATCATATGATGACTGGGACTTGCTTCAAAATCATCCAAGGAATGAGAGGAATAGATGAAACCAAATCAGTCACTGGTTGCAGTGGGTATTGGGTACATGGGGGTTCATCACACTGATTAGTATAAATTTGAGAATCTTAACGACAAGAAGTTTTGCTAAGCCTTTTGTATAAAGTCTCTTCCTTTAAGGATGCTAGTGAGCTAGGGGTCTTTCTGGCTTTTCTTGGTGGATATATGGGATTAGACATCAAATAGCCCATATGATCAGGCTTATAGTTGCAAAACAAAACTATTAATGAGAACTTTTCTGAATGAGTTGGGTGTAAAATTGTTCAAAAATGTAAAATTTACTTGAAAACAGTTTGTGCTTTTTGTTTTGTTGAAGGTACTATTTTTCCTATAGGTATGCCATGGTTAGAGAAATGCTGTACATGTGCAGGAGGGTTACATTGTGAAACCCAGTTCATGGTATCTTGAGTACTTGACAACAGGTCTTACTTACTAGGATCGAATAATCAGCTAGGTTAAGCACCAAGAATGGTTTATAGCTCCTTGCTGAATTACATTTTTCAAAATCCTTTAAAAAAATTTTTTAATGTTTATTTTTGAGAGAGAGAGAGACAGAGCATGAGTGGAGGAGGGGCAGAGAGAGAGGGAGACACAGAATCTGAAGCAGGCTCCAGGCTCTGAGCTGTCAGCAGAGCCCGACACGAGTCTCCAACTCATGAGCTGTGAGATCATGACCTGAGCTGAAGTCGGATTTTTAACTGACTGAGCCACCCAGGCGCCTCTCAAAATCCTTTTAATTGAAGTATAACACACAGATAAATGTACAAATCTAAAGTGTCCAAGCTCAATGAATCACCAGAAAGTAAACACTCCTGGATAACTGGTGCAAAGGTTAAGAAATCAAACATTAACCACACACCAGAACCTCTCATGCCCTCAATTATCACCTTTCCAAAGGTAACCACTATCTTGTTTTTGATGTAAATGGAATTACACATTATCTACTCTTTTGTGTACGGCTTTATTTGTTCAACATCACATCTGTGAGATTCTTCATGTAGCTTTTATGCAGTTTTATTATATATTTTGCGTAACTATAAAGTATTCCATTTTATAGATCATTATGAAATCTCTTTATCTCTAATAATGCCTGATGCCTTAAAGTTTACTTTAATTAATACAACTAATACCAGCTTTCATTTGGTTAAATGGCCCTGCATGGAACATCAGAATTATTAATTTTTCCTGGTGAACTATACTTTCTTTGTACCAGCAGAGTTGAAAGTTCTACATTCAAACCCGATGGCTTGTAAGTGTAGTATTTCCAACAAAATTATTAGAATTTTATCAGTTCAGTATATTTTGCTAGAAACACACAGTGATGAATTCCCACTAAAAGCTGAAATAGGAGAACAGAAAAAAAAAAATTGTTGATGTAGGAACAATCACTCAGGTTGCAAAGAGTGGAGTTTAACACTTTGAACTATTCCTAAATTCAATTTTCAGTCCTAGTTCAATCAACAAATGTTGGTCATTAAAAATCTGACATAGCTTTGATGGTGTCCTCTGATTTCTTCAACTGTCCTTCTAGTATTGGTATATCTTAGAAATGGTCACTGCTCTGAAATGGCTCATTTCTAAAAGTGAAGAGGGGCTCAGTCGGTTAAGTGTCCAACTCTTGGTTTCGACTCAGGTCATGATCTCACGGCTAGGTTTGAGCCTAGCCTTGGGCTCTGCGCTGACAGTGTGGAGCCTGCTTGGGATTCTCTCTCACTGCCCCTTCCCTGCTTATGCTCTTTCTCCCTCTTTTAAAATAAGTAAAAAAAAAAAAAAAAAAACAACCTTAAAAAAATCTTTTAAAAAAGTGAAAACTAGATAATTATTGCAGTGTATATGTTCCTACATATTAATAATTAGCTATAGGATAGTTTTAGCCACGTGTATTCAGACTAGAATTGCCTAGAGAGGCCTTAGGATCCATTCTGGGGGCTTGCTATTGAAGGCAAGAGTTTAAGACTATTTGGTTTATGGATTTAGGCTGACATTCCACATTTACACAAGAGAGGAAAGACCATGTCAAGGCATGGGGAGAGGATGGCCATCTATAAGCCAAGGAAAGAGGTCTCAGGAGAAATCAACCCTGCTGACACCTTGATCTGAAACTTCAGTCTCCAGAATTAAGAAAATTAATTTTTGTTTAAGTCACCTAGTCTGTGGTACTTTGTCATGTCAGCCCTAGCAAAGTAATACAAACAGCAACTGTTTGTAAGAGTTCTCAAACTTGCAACTTGTAATTACATTTTCAGCTTAAACTTTTCAAAAGGAGGTAAGCATTTTTTTTACTCTTCAGCAGAAACACCCCCACCACTATGCAATGCTTTCAAATTGGTCTTAGTAGTTTCCAGAACAGCATATAAGTACCTCAATCCTGCATACAGACATTCAAGATCACAATCCTAACAGTTGGCAGGACAGAACCCCTAGAGGCAACACTGAGTACTGAGTAATGCCAAAGAGTCCTGGGTTCTAGTCCAGATTCTGCAATTAACTGTCACGTGGCCTTGGGCCGGTCACTTCCTTCTCTGCACTGCTGATCTTTAAAAAGTGTAAACTGAACTAGGTGGTCTCTTAGATCCATTTATTTCCAAACTACATGACTCAGGGATGGTTGTAAGCCCTCTACTGTGTAAATGAGCATTTCACAGAAAAGCAAGTTTAAAACCTCATTTGGCCATAGTGTTATTTTATCTTTTGTTGATAAAAATGTCTGTAATGCTGGAAAAAAAAAAAGTAATTACACTTACGGATACAAGAGATTTTACAGGCTAGCCAGCAAAGATCAATAGTGGTTACCTAATTTCCTATCCCATTAAAAATAAATTCCCACTTCCAAAAGATCCTTAGTAAAAGATTAAAGAAAACTCCTACAATCCAATAGGTTTTTAAAGAACACAGAAATAATACTTTTGTCTAAGTAAAAGCAATATATAAGCAGCTGTAGCTGTGTTACCTTTTAACTAAAAGCAACACAAATTTGGTCTGGAATGACACCTCACGTTTCAAGTATGTATACTAATCCCACAGGAAGCCAAAAACCGAACTGGAAAAAGTGTTCCAACTCTTGTTTGGCAATCGCATTTATATGAAGAGTTGTGCGTGTTAGACACTTACACAGAAAGGTGGAGAAAGGGAGAGAGGAGAGAGAAAGAGAACTCATGCAAGTGTGCCAATATGCTTGCGCTACAGGGAGAGGGCCATAGAAGTTGTTGCATTGTAGGACTATTAGAAAAGCACTATACCCCTCATAATTAAAAATCATTCCTTAATTAATTAAAAGAGAGGTGGTTAGCAGACTTAGGGTTTCATCAGTTTTTAAAGTTGTATGAATATGTGCTTGCTATGATCCCTAACTATGACAAGTTTAGATGGATGGCTATGAAAAAGAAAAGAAAATATGACATCATTAGAATTACAAGTAAGACAAGAAGAAACCCAAAGTACAGACACAAGAACACAGAAAAATTTTAAGAGAGTACAGATGTCATGACATTTATTAAAAGGCATGCTACAATGCTATACTTGTTAGGAAAAGAGATTAGAGATACCAAGTAATTGTCAGCAAATATACAAACTGAACGAAAATGGAATATACTGTAGTGTACAGAAGCTTGAATTAACCATGCACTACGCATTTAGAAAATATGTTTTTTAATATTTTATCTTCTCTTTGCATTTATAACATAATTCACTTAATCACAGAATCCTCTTCTTCCAACGCCACAAACTGTGTTACAAATGAAAGCTGGTACTGCTGCTTATCAAAATATACAAGACAATTGATGTTTTATATAAAACCACTTTATATGTTAACTTGTTCCCAAAAACCTTTTTTTTTTTTTCTTTTTTGGCCTGGTTAAAAAAAATGTTGTTACAAATATTTACAGCATCTTCTTCTGTTAGATGAACATTCTTATAAACTGAAAAAGGGAATTTTATGAACAGACCACATAAAACACAAGACAATGTCAGAGGCTCCTAGCTGTGCTATTTTTTTTTTTCTTAAATACAGTACTGAAAATGCCCATCAAACCCTTGTCATCCTAATCCATTCTGTTCACATTTATACTCCCATTTTCTCTAAGTAGTCTATTCACCAATAGGAAGTAGAAAGTAAAGGCCGCTTTGCACTGGGTCTTCTTGCAGAAAGGAGCTTGGGAAAAAATGCTTAATGAGAGGAGTTAAAACCAGAACAGTTAAGTCTTTGGTCAGAGCAATGAGGTGACATTTTGATGCAAAACTTTGCTTGGTCAGCAATCTATAATTAGTACTTTCTGGATATGGGATGAATTTTTAAAAGATCTGGGTAACAATGGTAAGGGGGGAAAAGGCCAGAGCATGTTTTGTTTTTTAAATGACATCAAAAATATCTATTTAAATATTTGTTAATACAACTACTACATAGATTCAAAAACTGAAAATAACAACAACAAAAACAAAATCTGTTTACAGTGCTGACTTAAGCTTGCTATAAGCAGCTTTCGATCATGACTATTATCACCAAGGTCACTGGACCAGACAAATATCCCTGTTTTCTGGAACATATGCCTCAGGTTACAAAAACAAAAATGACGACCACAGAGATTTAGAGCGGCTCATTCTTGGACCTGCACAATGCTATATAATGAATATCATGTGATAAAGGCAGAAGTGTAACTGAAACCTCATTTCTACAGTTACAATTCTTTGCTTGTATGAATAGTCTGTGAGATAACATTCTTTTAAAACTTTATAGTACATATTTCCTGAAAACCAGAATACTGATAACTACCTTAGTCTCAAATAGGAAGAAAAGGTCAATTAAGACTACTGAAGAAGGCACATAAACTTTGGTCCTGTTTTGTTTTCTTCCCTCTATAAAACCCCCCACTAATATTTTAGTAATTTTCTACTCTTTAAACCATTCATAACTGTTAGAATTTGCTGTGAAAAAAGACTGCAAATAGTCTTGTAGATAACAACACAGCTCTTTTGAAGGACAGCTGAGTTCTATTTTCTTTAAAGGAAAACTTCTGTGCAATCTAAATTGTATTTTTTTAGCACAATAATAGAATATTTTAAGTCTGGCAGTTTTATTCTTGTTAACGACTGATCAAGACGAAAGGCTAAGAAAAATGCTTTTACGCATAGTCATGCTGTCTTTTTGGTTTAAAAATAGCAGTACACATTAGGTTTTCTAAGAGATAGATTGATAGTTTGGCAAACTTAGGGTTTTTAAGTGACTCAAGGGGGGGAAAAACACATACTTTTGAGCTTGTCACCTTCTGCCCAAAAATATTTAGTGGGACCAAAAATTACATGATAATATATTCATTATATAAATTCCACTGCCTAATGACATTTATGAGAGTTATCTCTTTATCATCTGAAGCAGAACCAATGATCACCATCCTAGGTGGAGCCAAATAAGACATTGCTCCCTTAAGGAATTAGGCAGGCAGAAATTATGTCTCTAAAAATTGTGAGATCTGCAACTTTTAATTACAGAATAAGAAACATTACGAAAAATAACATCATAATATTTACTTTTAAAGACTATATGGCATTCTATCGGAGTTACTGGGGAATTCTGATATTCTTCAGTAAGTTATTGATTAAGATATTAAGATACTGGGTCATTTTTCTATTTGTATCTCACATAAAACACATTTTACTGCTATGCAAGTTATTTAAATCTCAAACTTTTTGGCATACATTGCTATTGCTGAACGTGTACTGCTATTTTTTGAAGACCTGAATATATATACTTTGTGTACAAGTCAAGACACCTCCAAAAGTGATTAAGACAATAGTCCTTAAAATAAAGTAAATAAACTTAAAAATAGGATACTATGACAGCTCAACAGTGAAAATAAACATTGCTTAGAAGATACTGAATAAATGTATGCCAAAACAAAAGTATGAAGATCTAGTTTTTCCACCACCCTGATATCTTTAAATCTCTCTACAGAAACTATGCCAACAAATACTGTAGACCTCTATAATTCAAATAGTAAATAACTCAATATGGGCAATATCCATGCACTACAGCTAATTTCAGACACAAATTGAAGATTTCAAACATACTGTTTTAGACAAGAATATCTCACTTTTCCAAATCTTAATTTGATTTTGTCAATAAATTAAAATGTATGTAATGTGTATATGTATGTACATTAGAAGAGTGCATGTATATGTATACATACCTACACACACACACACACACACACACACACACACACACACACACACATCCCTGAAAAAGATTCAAATGTTCTCTCTCAGATTTAAAGGCCATTCCCTACTTCAAAATTAACATTCAACACTATTACTATCTCCTTTCTGCTACACTGACACTAAATGTTATGAGAATCATGAATTAAAATTACACAGTAATTCCTAACTCAAAGCAAACAAAATAATCCAATAAATGTGACACTGGAAATTATAACAGTGCCTGTATGGAAGGAAAAAAGAAGCAAATTTGGGGAGATTTCTCAAAAAAAAAAAGTTGTTTTTTTTCCTCTCCCCTCTCACCAGAGGGGTAAAAATGTGTAAACACACATTTTGTAAAGTGAAACAAATAAAAACTATATAGCTAATTATTACTATCTATTCAGCCAATGCTAAAATGGATTCATTTGAAATGAATCTCAATTCAGTGGCCTCCTTCCTAGTCTATCACATACCTGCTCCTCAGTGTGAAGTGAATTGTTTTTTATAACCTATAGTATCTTTGGTAGTCTCCAATTTTCTGTAAAATTTCTTTTGTAAAAATCTTCCAACATTCGAATTAATGGCTGCAATATAGTAAAGAAGTTGAGATATTCTTTTTAAAGGTGAGATGAGCTACTCTGAGAATCTGAAAAGTGTAAAAGGGATGGACAAAAATGACCCCTATGACAAATTCTGCTTTAAAAAAATCTAATCAAGCATTGAAAAAATAATGAACAAATGCAAAGTTTCTTATTAAAAAGAAATAATTTTACATTATAGAATCACTGAAGTAACATCAAAATGCATTCTTACACTCAACCAAAAAGAGAAAGGGACAGAGTATGAGAAAGGACCCACCTTCTCATACCCCATATAATGTGGACACTTAGTAATAAAGTTACATTAACAAAGAAAAGCATCGCACTGTACTGAGAAAAACCAAGTAATCCTGAGACAAATTCTAATGGGTGATAAAGGTTAGACAAGATTCAGAAACTGAAATTATATTTTATAGTCCCAAACTGGTATGCTATAACTGGCAATGACCACTATTGGTCACAAAGTGAAGAGGCCTACAGGTGTGCAACTGAGTTATTCCCCAAACCATTCACCCTTCCCCACCCCATCTCTGCACCAAAGCACCAAAAATTTGAATAAAAACGATTACTTATTGAAAACCACTTAAAATTGCAATGAAAAAACTTTAAAATCCTTACCAAAACAGGGAAAGAAAAAACAAAATGCTCACCAAGCCCACAATATAGCTTTCAAGATACTTAGATAAAATTCTAACCTATTGTATCATAAGCACATAATAAGGCACATAATAAGAAATTAAGTAAATACACAGTAATTCTGAATAAGTATTAGAGATTATAGTGGTACAAAAAACCCTTGAGATTAATTTTTTTCTAAAAGAAGACCTTACCAAAAATAACTTTTAAAAAATCTGTCAAACCATATGATAGACCTGAATATTTTCCTTGTAAACTTTTTTTTCTGAAAACAATTATAAAAAAGTAGTTTATAAGTAGGATTATTTTTCTTTTTAAATTTTCGAAGATCATATTACTCGGCAAATAGTATCATTTTGAAAATTAAACCATGATTTTTCCTCATAAAATTACTATTTCTTTTGACACCTTAACAGATCTTGGATTCCACTTAATTTCCTTTGGGGACAACTGAGACACTTCATTTCTCCAAATAGTCTTAAAAAATTAAAGATATGTATTCTTTAAAGGAGTGTCTTACAGTGAAAAAAAGAAACAATTGAAAGAAAATGTGCAAGTTTATAAATTTTCTTCCAATACAACCCAATTTGTTTATGTATAATACCTATCAATATATGCCTAACAACCGATATAATTTAGAAGTGAACATAATTTCCTATAGGGGTCGAACTTCTGAATCATAAAGTTAAAAACTTTGTTGTAATTTTAAAAGCCTGTATGTTTAAATTTTTCCAAAGTACAAAGGAGTTTAGAAATGTTGTATAAGGCTGATCTGGACCCGAACTAAAAGAAAGACTGTCCTCTTGAAATCCAATTTAATACAGGGAATTAAATTATTAAAAAAATTCTTTTCCTGATTTTTTTTTTTTTCCTGAAGGTTATTTTCATAGACACTAAGGTACAAAGGAAAAAACGAACCTTTGATCACATACTGGCAAGGGGGAAAAATGGAAAAAAAGAACGTCCCTTAATTTTCTGAATATACTTGGATATCAAACTCAGAGTTATTTTTGTGAAAGAGGCAGAATTGGTCTTGAGTTGCTTCAGTCTATGTCTGAAGGTTTTACTGAAATTATGGTCCAGTCTTAGGAGAAAAATTCACAGAAAAATCAGATTGTAGATTTTGAGAAGGAAACTCTGAGGTGATGATTTTCTCCAAGGTCATGGTTATGAAGTTCAATGAGGGCCTGGATTGCTTCTTCCACAGATCCCAACTGAATGAGTGCCATTTTGCGATCTTTCCTGAAAATAATGGAAGAAATATAAAAAGTATGTAGAATTAATTTTACCCACAAATCTCCCCAACCTTAGAAGACTTCATTGAACTACCTTTAAAATTTGCACACCACTTAAAATAATGTATTTCTTGAAAGCATGGACTTACTGAAAGAATTTAAAAGCCTTCACTGAACACCCAGCTTCTGTGAAAAGGTTCTTCAGATCATCCACTGTAACAGAAGGGCTGTGAAAACATCACAGAGAGTGTCAACTATCTTAGCCCCAGTTCTCAAATGAACCAAAGATTAATTTTCAATTGTCAAATCTTCAGAGTATCTCACATTTCTAAGACAATAAAGCCCTGAAAGGGCTTTTGGAACTGCCCTGAAAGATGTTCAAAGTTGACACATACATGTTCTAAAACAATGTAATTTGGTCTAAAATCTTTTGCATAAAATACGGGCAGGTATTGGGGCACCTGGGTGGTTCAGTCAGTTAAGCATCCGACTTCAGCTCAGGTCATGATATCATGGTTCATGGGCTCAAGCCCTGCGTCAGACTCTGTGCTGACAGCTCAGAGCCTGAAGCCTGCTTCAGACTCTGTCTCCTTCTCTCTCTGCCTCTCCCCTGCTTGTGCTCTCTCTCTCAAAAATAAATAAACGTTAAAAAAATTTTTAAAAACACGGGCAGGTATTTAAAGAACAAGAAAATCTATCTGTATTTCTTTTAAAGCGATAATTACCCATACCACTGGCTTCAGTAATTAATGTTAATGGTATTTCCAAAACTACTTCTAGTGTTTCCAAAATTACTTCCCAGTTCTGACTTGTTGGCTCTTGACCAGATGTCCACATTTTTAATGGCTTTTAGGATAATTCTGAATACATGTATGTGGGAGTCAGGCTCTAAGATGCTTCCCCCTCCCCTCACTACTATTGCCTCCTAGTATTCAAGGCCTTTAGATACTCCTCTTCCATAAGGAAGAGATGTCCTCTGTAACCTTTAGGGTACCATAGAAACGCTATGTTTGACTTCTTCTTCTTTTTTTTAACGTTTATTCATTTTTGAGAGGCAGAGACAGAGCATGAGTGGAGGAGGGCCAGACAGAGAGGGAGACACAGTATCCAAAGCAGGTTCCAGGCTCTGAGCTGTCAGCACAGAGCCTGACGCTGGACTTGAACTCACCGACTGCGAGATCATGACCTGAGCTGAAGTTGGACATTTAACCAACAGAGCCACCCAGGGGTCCTGACGTGTTAGACTTCTAAGGCTAAGAGACATTGCAATTCCCACCCTGCCCTCCCTTGAATCATCAGCTCTGGAAGAAACCAGCTACTCTTTCAGAGGGATGCTCAAACACCCATATGGAGAAGTCCTTTGTGGCAAGGAACTGAGGCTGCCTGTCAACAACTAGATTCATAAGTAAGTGAGCCACCTTGAAAGTGGATCCTGTAGCCCCAGTTAAACCTTCAAATTTTTGAGACACTCTAAGTTAAAACTAACCAGCTAAGCCACTCTGGATTCCTGAATCACAGTAACAGTATCAGCTAATAAACATTTTAGATAACTAATATAGTGGCCTATCACATAAGAGTCAACTGACTAAATTATTCCAACATAGCAGTTGTCCTATTCACTAATTTCTTATGAGATGATTTAACTGCCATACTGTCTTAAGAACACTGTATCTCATCTCATAACTGCCAGTAAGGATGGTGCAGGACAATGATTGGTTCTGCATGGAGACAGATCTGAGTTCACATTCTATTTCCCATTCATTTGGTGTATGACCTTGAGTAAGGTACTTAACCTGAGTTTCACTGATAAAATGAAACAAATGACTTTATTTCAAAGGTTTTTAGGTATGAATTCACAGAGAAAGAAAGAAACAATAGTGGTTACCAAGGACTGGAGAGTAGAGGGAAATGGGGAATTACTCTTAATGGGTACAGAGTTTCAATTTGGGATAATGACAAGAATCTGGAGATGGACAGAGGTGATGGTTGTACAATCTGAATGTACTTAATGTGAATGTACATCAAACTGCACATTCAAAAATGGTTAAAATGGGGGCACCTTAGTGGCTCAGTCAATTAAGCATCTGACTGGCTCAAGTCATGATCTCCTGGTCTGTGAGTTCAAACCCTGCATCAGGCTCCCTGCTGTCCGTGCAGAGCCTGCTATGGATTCTCTGTCCCCCTCTCTCTGTCCCTCCCCTGCTCTCGTGCACACTATCTCTCAAAAATGAATAAACATTTTTTAAAAGGTTATTATATGGAGATTAAATGAGGTAACAAATGTAAATTGCCAGCATGGTGCCCAGAACTTGGTAGATGGTTCAGAAAATATTAATGTCCTCTCCCTCTTCTGCCTACACATCCTATGTAGGCTGCAACCTGAGACCAGCCCCTAGATAATGTATTTAAGAAGGTAATAATGACAAGAGCCTGCCCCGGTATCCAAATATGTTGTCGCTCTGTCTCCATAATGATGAGCTGCTACATTTCTAGATCCACATAACCTAGAGATTTTTTAAGGGACTCCTCCAGTTTCTTAGCTGGCATGAGATTTGAGCCATCGTCCAATTCAGATTCAAGGTTCCTTCAGGGAGCCTACCCAGAGACTAGCTTACAGCCTGAGCACTCAACATTATTTTGGGTGATTACTTTCTATTCCTATTCATCCCCATTCTCATTCTCAATAATGTTCTAGAACTTTTTTACCCTTCTCCATTCCCTCAAGTCTTTAAATTTCTACACACATGGCCATACACAACGCCACTCTTTCCAAAGTTTATTCTCTTTTCATGTATTAGATTAAGTTATATACAACTGCCATCTTCATATGTGCTTAGAGTGCAGACCCTGCTTGGGATTCTCTCTCTCCCTTGCTCTCTGCTCCTTCCCCACTCAGCTGTCTCTGTCTCAAAAATAAATAAATAAACTTAAAAAAAAAAAAAAAAAGATGATGACTAAAGAACAAGTCTCCTACAACACTGGTTAAAATGGAGTAGTCACAATAAAGTAATTTTTAGCTTTTATAAACATTTAAAAAATTATTTATTTTATTTTTGAGAGAAAGACCGCAGGAGTGGAGAAGGGATGGAGAGAGGGACACAGAGGATCCAAGGAGCTGAAGCGGGCTCTATGCTGATAGCAGCAAACCTGATGCAGGGCTTGAACTCACAAACTGTGAGATCACGACCTGAGCCAAAGTTGGACACTCAACTGACTGAGCCACCCAGGCACCCCTATTTTTTTAAAAGCTTATTTTTTATTTTGAGAAAGAGAGAGAGAGAGAGAGAGAGAGAGAGAGAAAGAGAGAAGAAATGCGCACATGCACGAGGTGCGGGGGTGGGGTGGGCAGAGAGAGGGAGAGAGAATCCCAAGCAGGCTCTGTGCTGCCATTGTGGAGCCTGGTGCGGGGCTCAAACTCACAAACCCTGACTTCACGATGTGAGTCAAAAGTAAGAGTCCAAATGCTTAACTGACTGAGCCACCCATGTGTCCCAGAGTAATTAACATATACATGGTTTTGCAACTTGTAGATAAAGAATAGAAAATTCATTTTTACCATATTAGACACATAAATTATTTGAGTTTGTTATGTTAATTAATTCTTTACTTCTATACAAAGGGATGAACAAGTATGTACCAATGGAATATTTCTGCATAAACTTATTTTATGCCCTTTTATAACTGAAAGGTAACTAGTTGCTAATTCTCCATTTGGAAAGAAACTTATCTTTCACTTTTGGTGTATGACTAGAGATATGACTTTAAGACATGATGGTAAATAAGTAATCTTATGAGAAATTGGTGACTAGGACAAATGCTACGTTACAATAATTTCAGAGTTTCTACCTCTCCCAAACCATATACTGTAGACTGTTAATCATCTAAATGAATAATAATTAATTAGGTACATACGGGATGTTGGAAAGATGCAGAGTGGCTGATGGTGGAAAAATATTCTGGAAGTTTTTAGAGCCAGGTTTTTTAAAGCGATGCAAAGGACTATTGCTAAAATCCTTAGTCAGACCTTGGTCTTCTTGTCCCTCTCGGGGAAGCTGAACTGCCTGATGTTTGGACAGTGTAGCACGAAGCACTTTTCCGTAAAGTCTCTGCCCACTCAGGTGGTTCATGGCTAGTGCATAGAAGAAAATTAAGAAAAGTTTGGGTATTAAGATAAAGTTCTTGTAAAATTTGTCTAAATTATCATTAAATTCTTTTATTTAATCATTTAAAATTATATTGCTAATTCTGGGTGTTATAATAGTCTTAAATTCAAAAACTCTTACATATAGAAATGTATTAAATGACTTTACTATGATGAAAAGAGAAGCAATTAAACAAAAAATAACTATCTTTCTAGCAGAGTGCTAGAAAGTTCCATAGTGCACAGAACAAGTACTCAGGAAATGGTTATTGAATAAAGTATTTTAATCTCAAGCAACACATTGTTTTTTGTTTTTAAAAGCAGACTCCATGCCCAAAGTGACTTGAACTCATAACCCTGAGATCAAGAGTTGCATGCTCTACCGACTGAGCCAGCCAGCACCCCTGGCAACACATTCTTTTAATAAAAAAATCTGAGTAGTAATATTTTAAGAGCCACTGTAACTATGAACTATAAGGCCATGGAATGCAACTTTCTTACACCATTATTATGAAGTTTGCTCAAACTTTTAAGCCATGAAACAGTTACAGAAAACTTAATTTGGAAGAAAAACAAATAAATAAACAAAATTAAATGAAACAACAAAAAAAGTCACATTTATTAGTTTATACTTAATGGAAAAAACCTAGAGTTTATAAAGGTCCAAACATCAATAATATGTTAAAGTAGATAAACTTCAGACTTCAAAGAGCAACAATTATTTTTTAACCTCCCCCACCCCCCCCCCGAAAGAGAGTTTGAGCCTGAAAGGGAGAAGGGCAGAGAGAGGCAGAGAAGAGTCCCAAGCAGGCTGTATGGCCAGCACAGAGCCTGATGTGGGGCTCGATCTCACAACTGTGAGATCATGACCTCAGCCGAAATCAAGAGTCAGACGCCTAACCCACTGAGCCACCCAGGTGCCCCTCTTTTTTTAATCTTAAACCAGAAGTAGGCTCAAATAATAATGAAGACATTTGCATAAGAAGGTACCCTTCAGTAAAATGATAGTCCTACCACCTAGAAATTTATTTTATAGGCAAATTCACATACAAAAGGAGGAGGCTTTCATTACTACTATTAACCATAGTACCTAGCTGAGCTTGACTTGCATCTGCCATCTGAACCAAGGCATTTTCTTTCTTATTAAACATAATCTTCACTCGATGTACATCACCATATACTCCTAATGGAAAAGACAAAACAAAACCTTAATTTAACAAAAAAAAATGCCTGTTTAATGTTCAATTTTACTCATACATTTAAAGAAGGCTTCTTTTCTCATATACATATTCCCTGGGCAATTCCACACATGTGCTCCCAAATTAACAAATTTGCCTTCTATGTTCTAAATCTATTAATGTACTCAACCCTTTTCACTTGGATGTCCCATAAACACTTCAAATTTAGTATGTCCCAAACGGATTCATTTCCCCTTTTCTCTCCCCACTTCCAGTGTTCACCAACTCTATCGATATATATTATCATCATTCATATATGTGCTCTAGTCAGACACCTGGGACTCATCTTTTAACTTCTCCCTTTCCTTTCCATTTAGTCAATCACGCAATCACCAGCATCCATTGATTTTATGGCCTAAATATCTCTTATATTTGTCCACTTCTCCCCATCCTCACCACCTTCAAAGCTACCATTATCATTTCACATCTAAACTACCGTAACAGCCTCCCAACTGACCTCAATACAACCAATTTTTCTGCATTAGTCTTCCCCAAAGTGGATCTAATATTCCAAAGGACTGGTAAAATGATTGGGGTGTAGGGGGAAAACAGTCAAACTCATATTTATACTGAGTTGATTATATAAGCTAATATGAAAAACTATATTTTACTAATTTTTTAATATATGCATGAAATTATAGGCAGAAATTTCTACAATAGGAAAAATATTGTTTTTTTAAAATTTAATATATCAAAATAGATTGCAGTTTACATGCTAGAGGGTATCACCAATATAATAAAAATAAAAAATAAAAATATAAAAAAATATGGTGCTACTTAAATATCAGTAGCACCATAACCACACTTTGTTATGTGACAAAAAGAATGACTATGAGTATCTTCAAGGGACACAAAAGGAGTGCTGGTTATCCAGTGGGCAAGCACCTAACAGCAACTAAAGTCAGAGATGAATGGTACTTTTAAAAAAGACAAGTATTCTGAATTCCAAATTAGCTGTCCTTCTCAGAAGTGACAAGTGGCTGAAATAGACATTAAAAAAATAATACATACAATATGTTCTTCAAGTTGAGGGTGATATTTTTTTTTTAATTTTTTTTTTTTTTTTTAACGTTTATTTATTTTTGAGACAGAGAGAGACAGAGCATGAACGGGGGAGGGTCAGAGAGAGAGGGAGACACAGAATCTGAAACAGGCTCCAGGCTCTGAGCAGTCAGCACAGAGCCCGACGCGGGGCTTGAACTCACGGACTGCGAGATCGTGACCTGAGCTGAAGTCGGACGCTTAACCGACTGAGCCACCCAGGCGCCCCAAGGATGATATTTTTTTAAACGAGTAAGAAATCAACTACTTTTAGAAAGAAATGTCATTAGTTATTAAAGAGACATGTGAAAATTTATCATTAATACATAATTTTGTTACTGAAAATTACATGAATGTGTCATGAATAAAAACTTTACTTTTTTATGAACTACAAACGAGTATGAAGAATCTCTGTGGGATGATAGAAATGTTCAAAACTGGATGTAGTAATGGCTGCACAATGATGTAAATTTACTAAAAATCAATGATTTATTTATGTACCTAAAGCAGGTGAACTATATGGTTATAAATTATACCTCAAAAAGATCGTCTAAAAACCTATTATCCACTCAAAAATTTGAAACGATTTTCTAGCCTATTAAAACTTCCAAATAAAGAGTGCCATTTGTTAACCCCATTTGTTAAAAAAATGTTCTAATGCAGCAGTTGTCAACATCAGCTGATTTATTTAACAAGAGGAAAAAATGGAACTTTTCTAGGTAAAGTACAATGAAAACGAGTGGATTAGACTGAAAAATTACTAAATCATAAGGTACAGTGACAATGAAACATTTCCACTTAAATTGCTTATCTTTATGAGCTATCATTTCCAGTTATGACAACCTTTAAGATCAAGCACTAAAATAAAGTGAACTTGGAATCAAAGCTGAGAATACAGATTCAAAATGGAAAAGATTTTAAATAATGAAACATATTAAATAATATTTCTCACTAAATGTTAGTAAGTTTTTTATGAAGTTTCACCGTTAATAAAAATCTGTAAAATACTGATTACTTATTTCGTTGTTCTTATATTTCTATTTGTGCATATTATACTATACATAATGAGTACAGTACAAGGTGGATAAAGTTTATAAATAATCATATATAAATTAGGAGTACATGCTAACATTTTTTTTTTTGGACTAAGAGAGGAACACTATTAGAAAGTCTGGAGACTATTTTCATTTTATTTTTTAATGTTTATTTATTTTTGAGAGAGACAGAGACAGAATGTGAGGGGGTTAGGGGCAGAGAAAGAGAGGGAGACACAGAATCCGAAGCAGGCTCCAGGCTCTGAGCTGTCAGCACAGAGCCCTATGTGGGGCTCGAACTCACAAGCTGTGAGACCATGACCCGAGCTAAAGTTGGACGCTCAGCTGACTGAGTCACCCAGGCGCCCCTGGAGACTATTTTTAAAACCTGAATCTCATTATGCCTCTTCTCTGCTTAAAACTATTCACCGGTTTCCCACTGCTCTTAGGTTAAAAATCCAGCTCCTTAATTTAGTTACAAAGCTCTTCCTGACCATGTCCGTATTCATCTGTTCAGCTTCAACACTTTCCAGTGGGAAGTGGCTTCCTTCACTTCCATGTTCCAGGAGCTCTCTCACGCATTGCTAGCATCTGGGAAAACACATTTGCCCTTCCTTTCTGCCTGGCTAATGCTTACTCATTTTTCACAAGTCAGCTTAACTATCATTTCTATTGGTACACCACCTTTGATTCTCTCAGCTAGGTTAGGTCTCCTAAGTACACATTCCTATTACAATCTCTATTTCCCGTTTCATAAAACTTTATTGTAATTGTAATTACTAAGTCTTACTTATTTCCTTCTCTATCTTCAGTGTCAAACACACTATTTATTAGCACATAGAGACAATCGATAAATATTACTGAATGACGAAACATGTTTAATCCACATTACAGACATTAAAACAGCAAAAAAGAACTTACCAAATAGGATAAAAAGCCCATGTGGTGTGATAAGCTGTTTGAAAAGGATAACACAAAATATAAGTGTCTAAGTAAAACAATTAAAGTAAGTTTACTTATAAAAACAGCAGCTAACTTTGTTTAAAGCACTGATTTTATATGCTTCTTCTATATATACCAGTGATGAATTTTAATAAAAATCCTTGAAACAAACTTAAACATTTGAATATAACCCTAGACCAGAAGCTATGATACCTCCTCCTGAAAAGAGTAAAATTATAAAATAATTTTCAACTCACATCCGGATTGAGATTGGTGACAAGCAGAACAGAATTTCCTGGTACACCACTAGTCCCAGGAATGGCCATCCTTCCAGTGACAGCAGAAGAGGTGATTGTGAGAGGGCCCAGAGCTCCAGGAACAGCTGGGACTGATATACCTTTTTAAAACATCAAAAGCATTTCATATACTGGTTATCTGGGGAATTACAACACTGGATATAACTTAAGTAAATAAATGAAGATGAAAGCAAAAATATAGAAGAAAATAAGTCAAAGCTACCATAAAAATATCAAAGGCCAGTTAGCCTAGAAGTCAAGATCCTTATTCTTTGACATCATCACAGTCAGTACTCTGTTATTTATAATACAGAATTTTGCAGAGCAACTGAATTCACTGCTCTTAAAAGTCGTTAGAGGATCTATCAACTGTTAAGTGCTCCATTTCTTCAAAGATATTTTAGCACATCCCTATAAGGTAGATGTATTTTTTCATTTGGCTTTTACCACAAAATTATATTAAAAAAAAAAAGCCCTTCAGCAAAAGTCATATTTGTGACTAGGAAGTATTACATGTCCTAAAAGTGGACTGTGGTAATGGCTGTTCAACTCTGTAAATTCACTAAAAATCACTGGACTGTATACCAGGCATTCAGAATACATAACATTCTGTATAAGAGAAGTATTTTGTGGGAAAAATACCTGTAACCTTGTAAAGTGCTATATAAATATTATAACCATCAATAATTGATTTATAGAGTTCAGTATTCTTCTGTAGTGAGAATTTTCAGAGCTCTCTATTCCCCTAGATAGTCCAGAACTATTTCAAGTTTGGTAATACTGGAATATTAACACTATATACTATGCCTAAAATAGCACTTTACTTTTAAAGAAGGTCCTACTATTTGTGTTCTCAGCTTAAAAATTATCTAAGGCAAAATCTCTATTTTATGTAAAATAAACCAGTTCCTTAATGGTATTTCTTGATTCTTTAAGCTCAAAGTTCCTTATAATACGGTCTGGTCACTTTCCCACAAATCACATAATTAAACAATATAGTTTACATTCAGACTATTCTGCTTGACCATCCAATGAGGTCATTATGACCATCATCCTCCTGAGTTTTAAAACTCTGCAGACCACTTTCTCAGGCTGGATATTTTTCCCATGAAATCAATATTCAATGGGCCCTTACATGGCCTCTTCCCATGCCCCTCCAATCCAGCACTGCAACTTCTGAATAACCTGTGTAGGTTTATTACATATCACCAGTAGTACAACGTAGCTATATGGTACGGTGTGTAGTATGTTATATACGTATGCGGTGTGTGTGTGTGTATGTGTATGTATCTACCCTCTACTGAAGCTTAAGTCTTATCAACTCAGGAGTCTCCTAAATGCATTTTTTTCCCTCTTCCTTAATATCTGTGGTGATTTACACACGGTGTGTGTCAAAAAGAAATATCAAGGGGCCCCTGGGTAGCTCAGTCGGTTAAGCATACTTCGGCTCAGGCCATGATACCACAATTCGTGTTTTGGAGCACCGTGTCAGGCTCTGTGCTGACAGCTCAGAGCCTGGAGCCTGCTTCAGATTCTGTGTCTCCCCCTCTTTCTTCCCCGTCCCATGCTCACGCTCTGTCTCTCAAAGTAATAAATAAACATTAAAAAATTTTAAAAATATATCTAAGATGAAGGAAACCATATATCACTACTCCCAAATGTTTATCAATTAAACTTTGGGGAGCTTCAAATAAATAAAAATAATGTATAATGCCTTCATTTTAATGGAATAGGTAGAATATTCATTTAATTAAACATGTATTAAGATTTCTTAAAACCACCAAAAACATAAAACTTAAATGTCAACCTTATCATATTTCCTCTTTTAGTCAACTTCATCCTCTCTATCAAAGATAGTAGTTAAAATTCCCAAGATTAGAGGGGCAGAATATGAAGATTACTGACAGAAAGGAGTTATGTTGCAATTTAAAATACAGTTATACTCATAAATCAGCTGGAAACTGGAAATGTCATATGTACACTAGGCTTAACATTATGCCACTCTTCTAATCACCAACCATAGTGTTTTCTTTAGGCATTAAAGAGAAAATCATAAAGTAAATTTTTTCTTTTCCTGAGCTTATGATCGAATTTATTTTGTTTACTATTTGGAAAAGAGTGAGAGAGTCATTATCAAAGTATTAACCAATTGCTATCTCTTAATTATCTCTATTAGCTAAGGAAATATATATATCTCCTAAAATAAACAGCATGCATACTCTCTATGGTAATCCTCTGAAACCATTAATGATATAAGAAAGGATTTAATATTTAATATTTATTAATTCAGGTATTTACTGACTCCATAGTATGTGTTGAAGGCCATCAAAGGCATTAAGAACCTAAATGTAAATAAGACACAGGTCCATTCAACATGTAATTTATAAGCTTATTAGCAAAGACAGAAGCAGTTCATACATTTCATAGAGTAATCTAAAAGGCAAATGTCAGGCTACTTAATATAGTCAACCTATAGTATATCTGTGTCAATAACAAGTATAAATGATGCAGGACATATAATGGAATTTGGGAACTGAGAATGGAACCACAGGGAATGAGCTGTAAAGACAAGGAAGCTGTGCATCATACAATGAGCCATTCCTATGGTTGATATACATAATGCCTGTATTGTAAATCCTTCAAATATAGTGATGTTTTTCATCTTGATAAGCTCTTAGAACATACAGATCACTAAAAAACTGTTTCAAATTCAACTTTAAAAAGTCACCTGTAGCTTGATGGAATCCAATGGCTGGGGCAAATCCAGCAGCCCCTGCATATGGTGAAGAAATTATACCTGGTGCACCTAATGGGGAAGAAAAGCTAAAGTAAATATTCTACCTTCTATAGATATGGTTATCAAAGCAATAAAAAAAAATTTATGATGGTATACTATTGATAAAGAGATACTGTTATGGAATAAAGATTTGTTCAAAAGGTGATACCTAATGTGTAAGTAAAGAGCCTCTGCCCCTTCCAGAGCCTAACCTCCTTCACCTGGGCTCAAGGTTCAAGAGTACAGCTTAGCTGTTATTTAGTTTTGAGTTACTAGTTACTTCATTTTCATTTATTTTGTTTTGTTACTTAGGCTGAGATTCATGCCCTTATTTAGAGCACTATTTCTATGTGAAAATTTCTATGTCAAATACTTACTAAAATGTACTATACCTAGACGGTTCCATGGTGATGAAAATATGAAATAAAAATCCTCACTTTTGAAAGGCTTACAAACTACAATTGTATGAATTATGTAATTCATACAATAATATTATTCATATTATTATATGAATTACAAGAGATTCATATACTGAAGATCTAATGGTTTAAACACAAATGTACTGCAAGTGGTCTAAGAAGGAAATGCAGAGGATTCACTGTGATTGTTTGGAGGTGTCTCAGGAAGTAAAACTTGAGCTAGACATTATGTAATTGAAAAGCACAGTGCCTACTGCATACCAGATGCTAAACAAATGCTGGAATTATTTCCTTTCTTTCCAGAAGCCTGGGGACTGTGACCATCAAGAAAAACAGGAGTTAGTTCCAATGGAGAAGTCAATACTAGTCGCAAGACAATGTGATTTCAGACATGTCAAGGTTGAGGTGATGGTAAGACACAAGTGGAAATGAGAAGGCATACTTAGAAAAAGTAAGACACAGATCTGTAAATCATCTATGTAGAAATAAACGTGAAAGCCGTATGAAAAAAAGTTACACTTTTTTAAAAAGACAGAAGACAAAAAATGGAAGAGAGTATTAATGGATACTTTAACGGATTCCAAAAATGGAATGGAGTATTAGTACATTTAAGTGATAGAGGAAGAAGACGAACATTCTAAGAAAAAGAGAACAGCCTTAGAAATAGAAAAAAAACAAAACAGAGAATTATAACCCCTCAGGATCTAGAGGAACAGTGTTTAAGTGGGTGGGGGCTCAGGAGAAGTCAAAGAGAATAAGAAATATAAAAAGTAAAGAAGTTTTAGAGCAATATCGAGAAGTTAGACTTTAAGAGTCAAAGGGAGAGGTTGTTTTCTTTTCAATGATAGGTTGATGAGCATATTTACGGGAAGAAATATATAGGCTGTATTTTCCAGAGGAATTAAAAACTCAAAAAGTTTATTCTCTTCATTAAAAATAGTTAACAGAATCTGTTAAATATGTAGTTGTGATTTATTAAAATAACTCAAGAAAATATATAGTCATTAAGAGACTTCAGGGATAGAGCTGGCAGGGAGAACTGACAGTTAAGTGAAGATACAAAAAATGAGATAACTGACAGAATTAAGTGATGAAATAAGAGGAACGTAACATTTATTGAGAGCACACAGAGAGTCAAGCATTTTCCTAGTGCTAAGGAAGAACTGTCCTTGTTAAAGTTATATTCAAGTAGGTTCAAGACCATACAGAAAAATGATTTAAAAAATGTTTTTAAGTTTATTTATTTATTCTGAGGGAAAGGGAGGGACACAGAGAGAGGGAGAGAGAATCCCAAGGAGGCTCCACACTGCCAGAGCAAAGACTGATGTGGGGCTCAATCGAAGAACTGTGAGATCATGACCTGAGCCAAAATCAAGAGTCGGACACCAACTGAGCCACCCAGGCGCTCCTGAAATGATTCATTTTTACAACAGAAATAACTATATTTAAGGCATAAAGACTTAACAAAGAGGCTTCAATATGGATATGAGTAATTATGAAAATCTGTGCTAGAAAGTTAAACATATGAAGAGATATATATAGTAGATTGCATTATTGTTGCCAAGTATTTACCTGCTCCTTCCGTATAACTCTGGCTAGTACTGTGACTTGCACACATCTTTATGCAATTCCCACTGCACTTAATTATGAGTACACAGCGATATGACACACACCACCTCTCTATAAAGAACCTTCAAGAGGCATTACGGGTTTACATCAGCTCTCCTATTTTTTACTCTCTGGCACCAGAATGCCATGTCTCAAATGTAATGACACTTTTGAACTGGGCACTAGATCACAAATACATGTGAAGGAGTGCTGCAAGAATGGGTTCACAGCTGCATAAATGTCAGGGGTGTGAAAGAAATAAATGTTAATTGCTGTAAGCTACTGAAATTGGGGGGAGGGCAAATGAGGGATTTTTAAAACACAAGAAGACTGGAGCGCCTGGATGGCTCAGTGAGTTAAGTGTCCGACTTCAGCTCAGGTCATGATCTCGCAGTTCGTGGGTTCGAGCCCGGCATCAGGCTCTCTGCTGGCATTCAGAGCCTGCTTTGGATCCTCTGTCTCCTCTCTCTGCCCCACCCCTGTTTACACTCTCTCCCTCTCTCTCTCAAAAATAAACAAACATTTAAAAAAACACACAAAAAGACTAATACAGATGGCTATGGTAGGGGGCTATGAGGTTGCGAGACTAGTAGGTTTTAGAGAAATGAGGAAAAATTTTGAGGTAAGTATCCCAGAATGCTAAATAGTGATAAATAAAAGAATTGGCAAACAATTAACAGGGATAAATTTTAAGTAATTGCTCCCAAGTAAAATATGATTAATAAGAACATTTGTTAAAATTTGACAAAAGAATCATTGATAGTTTCTATAAATAAACATTCTCCCAAATAAGCAGAAACAGAAACATTTTAGCAAAGTAACCTTTAGACAATGGGTTAGTATCTTTATGAAAAGATTATACAAACTTTTATGAAAAAGGCTTAAGAGTTGAATGACTAACAATTGTTTACAACTGGAAAATGTACCCCTACAACAGCAATTAAGGCAATAAAAATTGTTAACATTTTTACCTGTGAAATCAGTTTATCAATAATATTTATAACAATAAAACCCTCAAGAAACACACTTAATGTCCAAATTGGAGAATGTTTAAATTATGAGTTGCTAGACAAAACACAGAGCCATTTAAAATACTACAGAAGAGTGTGTACTACAAAAAAAATAATGCTCCGTAATTATTTTTTAAAAATGTGGACTCAGTAGCAGATTAAATAAACAGACCAACCTTCATGCAGAAAATGCCCGAAGAGTATAAAGATTTTTTTAAAAATCTAACAGCCAACAAGATGATAAAGAATAACGAGGTGAAAGGCCAAGCCCCAAGAAACTGAGCTTTGGTTTTGTCAGCCTCATGGGGTAGGAGACAAGATGAAAATTCCAGGATTGGCCCCAGGAAGGAAGTCAATAGATGACCTTTATGGCATTAATCTGGAAGTGTACACCTTAATAACCTACCCTTCTCACCCTCAGACAAGACTGCAAGAAAAAGTGCCTTCATGTCTAGTAGAAAAGGGAGAAAAAAGTTGCCGAAAAGGCCTAACCAAAAGCAAGCTCTGATAATTTGCAGCAGCTCAAATTCACATTTCTTAGGAGTCCAAAATAAAACTAATGAAGTTATGGATTTAGACTGAAATGGTCCTAAACACAGAGCCTTTAATTTTGCAGACAAACAAATTCTCTCTGGAGGAGTATACCACGATCCCAAATAACTCATACAATTAATTCTCTAAGTAAAATGAATAACTCATTTAAAAGAAAGAAAGAAAAACCTAACAGAGACAGACACAGGAATTATCAGATCAAGATTTTAGATAGTACACTTGAAGAAATAAAAGATATGCCAAAAAATACTGTAGGTCAGAAGACACTTAAAAAGAGCAAAATAAAACTTCTAGAAATGAAAAACACAATTAATGAAATCTAAATTACTGGATGAGCTTAACAACAGATTAGACAAAGTTTCAAAAACTTTGATTTGTGAAATCAAAGGTCCTAAGGAATTATTCAGAATGCATTTTAGAGAGATAAAATAGAAAATATGAAAATCTGAGACCCTCAGAATAGAGTAAGAAAAGAAATTGTGAGGAGGGAAAATATATGAAAAGATAATTTCTATAACCAATAAAAGGCAATGACCCATCAAATCAAGAAGCTCAAGGAAGCTCCAATTAGAATAAACACATCACAGACACATCACACTGAAACCACAGGGCATCAAAGATGAAGAAAACGTCTGAAGAATAGCCAGAGAGAAAAAAGCAGTAGTTAAATTGATGCAGCTGACTTTCTAAGAGCAACAATGAAAACCAGAACATCATCAAATGATTTAATATACTGAATGAAAAGAAAAAGAAATACATCTGTTGATCTAAAACTCCACAGTAAGCAAAAGGATCTTTTAAAACTGACAACAAAATAAAGACATTTTTGAACAAAAATTTGAAAACTTCAAATATGTTATCATGGACTTTCCTAAGTGAATACTGGAGGATACTGTTCAGGTAAGTGAATCCAGATGGCATATCTGAGTTGTAAGAAAGAATAAAAAGTTGGGGCGCCTGGGCAGCTAAGTCAGTTGAGTATCTGATTCTTGATTTCACCTCAGGTCATGATCTCATGGTTTGTGAGATCAAGACCCACATCGGGTTCTACGCTGACAGTGCAGAATTCTCTCTCCATCTCTGCCTTTCCCCCACTTGCGCTCCCTTTCTTTTTCTCTCTGAAACTAAATAAATGAACATTAAAAAAAATAAAGAAGGAATAAAAAGTCTACAGTTACATATGGTTTGATCTAAACGAGTATTTATTATATAAAACAATACTAACAAGTTGCCTGATTAAAAAAATTTTAAGGGGCACCTGGGTGGCTCAGTTGGTTAAATGTCCAACTTTGGCTCAGGTCATGATCTCACAGTTTGTGGGTTCAAACCCCACATCAGGCTCTGTGCTGACCATTCAGAGCCTGGAGCCTGCTTCAGATTCTGTGTTTCCCTCTCTCTGCCCCTCCCCTGCTCACACACTCTCTCTCTCAAAAATAAACATTAAAAAAAAAGTTTTAATTTTAAAATGTAACTATAATATCATGAGTTAGGAGAAGGTAAAAGAGGGTAAAAGCAGTTAAACTTCCCTAAAATTTCTTAAGTTATGTAAGGAAAGGGTACACTATCAGTTAACTTTAGATTTTGGTAAAATAAGTATGAAAGTTAAAAATCATAGATGCAAACACGAAACAGTACTAGATTCCAAAAACAGCAAGAAAAACAGAATAATAAACAAAAAACATTACTTCAACAAGTATTTTTGAATGCCTATTTCATGTCAGGCATAAACATATATAAACTAAATAGAAGAAAAAATCTACCCCGGTGAAGCTTAATTCTAGTGATAAAAATAAAATAATAAATACAGTAAAAAACTACAAGTAAGAAAGTGATAAATACTATAGAAATCAGAATAGGGGTGCCTGGGTGGTTCAGTCGGTTATATGCCCGACTTCGGTTCAGGTCATGATCTCGGGTTTCTGAGTTCATGGCCTGTGTTGAGCTCTGTGCTGACAGCTCAGATCCTGGAGCCTGCTTCGGATTCTGTGTCTCCCTGTTCTCTGCCCTTCCCCATCTCACTCAAAAATAAACAAACATTAAAAAACCTTAAAAAAATAGAATAGGAAGAATCAGGAGCACTGAGGGCTAGTCAGGGTAGGTCAAAGGCAGCATGAAAAAAAATGAGGGTACCTGAGAGAAAAGTACTCCAGCTAGGGGGGAATAACTGGAATAATCTAGAGGTGGGAACATACTTAAAATGTTTTATAAACTGGAGGGACTGTCAGTTTGGTGAGCAGAAAGAGTGGGGTGGAGGGGGGCGGGGAGGGTACTGACAAAGATATTTAAAAAGTAAAATTGGAGTGCATGGTATAGGGCCTTGTAATCCAACGTAAGGATGTGAGCATTTACTCTGAAAGAAAAAGGAAGTTTGGAGGGCTTTCAGTCAGCATTAGACTGAAACTGATAGGACTCACTTTTCTTTTTTAAAAGGGATTATGTAAAGTTTTGACATGTAGTTAAAACATGTGAAACTATCATCACAATCAAGATAACAAATCTTTCTTCATTTCAAAAATTTCCTTGTGCCCCTTTGTAATCCATCTCCCTCCAAACCCTGTCCCTAGGTAACCACTGATCTGCTTTCTGTCACTATAGACTAGTGTGCATTTTTCAGACTTACACATAAACAGAATCATACAACAGGTATTGTTTAAAAAATCCGGTTTCTTTAATTCAGAATAAAGTTTTGTCTGGCTTCTTTCAATCAAAATAATCTGGTTCTCCTTACTGATATATTCCTGTGTATTTAAATAGCATTTCATCATATGGACAAACTGTACTTTAAAATACTCACCTGTAATAAAATATTTCTAGATTTTGGTCATTACAAATAAATTGCTAAGGACATTTCTACACAGGTATCTGTGTGGATATGAACTTTGATTCCTCTTGGATAAGTGATCAGGTAGAATGAGTGGGTCATAATGCAGGCACACATTTAACTTTTAAGGAAACTGTCCAAGTCTTTGCTAAAGTGGTCTTGCCTAAATTTTACATTGCCACCAACACAGTACACCAGTGAAAGATGGTCCACATCCTTGATACAGTAAACCTTATAAAATTTAGCCATTCTAATGGGCATGTACCGCTATCTTACAGTGATTTTAATTTCCACTTCCCTGATGACTGGGGATAAGCATCATTTCAGGTGCTTGTCGACATTCATATGCCATTTTTTGTACCCTATCTTCATATCTTTTGCACATTTTTTCTTGGTTTGTTTTCTTCCTATTGAGTTATAAGAGGTCTTCACATAACTTGATATAACTACTATGTCTGATATATGTGCTGCAAAGGTTTTCCTTCAAGTCTGTAGCCTGCCTTTGATTTCCTTTTTTTTTAAATTTACTTCTTTATTCTATTACTTTTTTTTAATATTTATTTTTGGAGAGCACAAGCAGGGGAGGGGCAGAGAAAGGGGGACAGAGGATCTGAAGCAGGGTCTGCACTGACAGGCTGACAGCAGTGAGCCTGATGTGGGGCTCAAACTCCCTAACTGCAAGATCATGACCTGAGCCAAAGTTGGACACTCAAATGACTGAGCCACCCTAAAGTTTATTTTTGAGAGAGAGAGAGAGAGAGAGAGAGAGAGAGAGAGTATAAGCATGGGAGGGGCAGAGAAGGGGGAGAGATAGAATCCCAAACAGGCTCTGCACTGTCAGCACGGAATCCAATGCAAGGCTTGAACTCAAGAGTCGGACACTTAGCCAACTGAGCTACCCACGTGCCCCTGCCTTTGATTTTCTTGATGTTATCTTTGAAGCACTGTTAACATACAGTGTAATATTAGTTTCGTGTGTATATTACAGTGATTCAACATTTCTATATTCCCTACATCACCCAGTGCTCATGACTACAAGTGCTCTCCTTAATCTCCATAACCTATTTAAACCCCCTCCCCCGCTCTGGTAACCATTCGTTTCTTCTCTGTAAGTAAGAGTTGGGGGTGGGGTGCTTAGGTGGCTAAGTGACTGACTCTTGATTTTGGCTCAGGTCACAGTCTCACTGTTTGTGAATTCAAGCCCTGCATCAGGCTCTGTGCTGACAGTGCAGAGCCTGCTTGGGATTCTCTCTGCCCCTCCCATGTGCTCTCTCTAAATAAAGAAACTTAAAAAAAAAAAAAAAAAAAAAAAAAAAAGAAAAAAGAGTTCAGGTGCCTGGCTGGCTCAGTCAGAAGTACATGCAACTATTGAGCTTGGGGTGATGAGTTCAAGTCTCATGTTGGGTAAACAGATTACCAAAAAAACAAAAACAAAAACACCAAAACCAAACAACCAAACCAAACAAACACAATTTAAAGTCTGTTTATTGATGTCTTTCTCTTATTTTTTCCTTTGTTTTATATAGTAGAATCTACGTAAGTGAAATCATGTGGTAGTTGTCTTTCTGACTTATTTCACTTAGAATTATACTCCCCACCTCCATCCATGTCATTGGAAATGGCAAAATTTCATTTTTTATGGCTGAATAATATTCCACGTGTACACACATTCTTTTGCATGTTGCTGTCCAGTTTTCCCAACACTGTATGTTGAAGAGACTCTTTTTCCCATTGGATATTTGTTTCTGCTTTGTTGAAAATTAATGGACCACACAATCGTGGGTTTATTTCTGGGTTTTCTCTTCTGGTCTATTGACCTATGGAGTCCAGAATTATGATGTCCCCTGCTTTGCTTTTCTTTTTCAAGACTGCTTTGGCTGTTTGGGGTCTTTTGTGGTTCCATACAAATTTTAGGGTTGTTTGTTCTAGTTCTGTGAAATCTGCTCTTGGTTTTTGATAGAGATTGCATTAAATGTATAGACTGCTTTGGGTACTACAATCGTTTAAAAATATTTGTTCTTTCAATACACGAACATGGAATGTCTTTCCATTTCTTTGTGTTGTCTTCCATTTCTTTCATCAGTGTTTTACAGTTTTCAGAGTACAGGTCTTTTACCTCTTTAGTTAAGTTTATTCCTAGGTATCCTACATAAGATATCTTACATTATTTTTGGTACAATTGTAAATGGGATTGTTTTCTTAATTTCTCTATCTGCTGCTTCATTATTGGTGTACAGAAATACAACAGATTTCTGTTCTTTCATTTTATATCCTACAACTTTACTGAATTTATCAGTTCTAGCAGTTTGTTGGTTGAGTCTTAGGGTTTTCTATATATAGTATTATGCCATCTGCAAATATTAAAAGTTTTACTTCTTCTTTCCCAAACTGGATGCCTTTTCTTTCTTTTTGTTGTCTGATTTGTTGTGGGTAGGACGTCCAGTACTATGTTGAATAAAAGTGTTGACAGTAGACATCCTCGTCATGTTCCTGACCTTAGGGGAAAAGCTTTCAGTGTTTCCCCATTAAGGATGATGTTAGCTGTGGGTTTTTCACACATGGCCTTATTTACATTAGGCCCTCTAAACCTACTTTGTTGGGCACTTTCATCAAGAATGGATGTTGTGCTTTGTCAAATGATTTTTCTGTTATTTACTGAAATGATAATATGGTTATCCTTTCTCTTACTGATGTGATGTATGATGTTGATTGAAATATGATTATTGAACCACCTTTGCATCCCAGGAATATCCCACTTGATCGTGATTTAAAAAACAAAATGTATTGTTTAAAGCAGTTTGCTAGTATCTTATTGAGAATTTTTGCATCCATGTTCATCAGGGATATTGGCCTATAGTTCTCTTTAGTGGGTCTTTATCTGGTTTTGGTATCAGGATAATGTTGGCCTCAGGGAATGAATATGGAAGTTTTCCTTCCTCTTCTATTTTTTGCAATAGTTTGAGAACAAAAGGTATGAGTTTTTCTTTAAGTGTTTGGTAGAAACTGCCTGTGAAACCATCTGGTCCTGGGCTTTTGTTTGTTGGGAGTTTTTTGATTACTGATTCAATACCTTGACTGGTTACTGACTGTTCAAATTTCCTATTTCTTTCTGTCTCAGTTTTGATAGTTTATAGGTTTCTAGGAATTTAACCATATCTTCTAGGTTGCCCGGTTTATTGGCATATAGTTTTTCGTAATATTCTCTTACAATTGTTTGTATTTCTGTGGTGTTAGTTTTTTCTCCTCTCATTTGTGATTTGGTGTCCTTTCTTTTTCTTGGCAAGTTTGACTAAAGGATAATCAATTTCACTGATTATTTTCCAAAGAACCAGCTCCTGGTTTCATTGATCTGTTCTATTGTTTTTTTTTGTTTTTAGTTTCTCTATCATTTATGTCTGCTCTAATCTTTATTATTTTCGTCCTTCTGCTGGTTTTAGGTTTTGTTTGTTGTTCTTTTTCTACCTCCTTTAGGTATAAGGTTAGGTTGTTTATGTGAGATTTTTCTTGCTTCCTGAGACAGGCCAGTATTACTATGAACTTCCCTCTTAGAACCACTTTTACTGCATCCCAGAGGTTTTGGACTGTTGTGCTTTCATTATCATTTGTTTCTATGTACTTTTTAATTTCTTCTTTTATTTCCTGGTTGACTCAGTCATGGTTTATTAGCATGTTATTTGGCTTCAATGTGTTTATGGTCTTTCCAGATTTTTTCTTGTGGTTGACTTCTAGTTTCATAGCATTATACTCAGAAAAGATGCATGGTATCATTTTGATCTTTTGAATTTGCTGGTTTGTTTTGTGGTCTAATATGTGGTCTATTCTGGAGAATGCTCCATGTGCACTTGCAAATAATATGTATTCTGCTGTTTCAGGATGAAATATTCTGAATGTATCTGTTAAATCCATCTGTTCTGGTATGTCCTTCAAAGCCACAGTTTCCTTGTTGATTTTCTGTTTACGTGAACTGTCTGCTGGGGTAAGTGGGGTGTTAAAGTCCCTTACTATTAGCATATTGCTATCAATTAGTTCCTTTATGTTTGTTAATAACTGTTTTATAGTGTATTTGGGTGCTCCTATGCTGGGTGCATAAATATTTATAACTTTTGTATCTTCTTGTTGGATTGTCCCCTTTTTAATTACATAACATCCTTATTTGTTCTTTACAGTCTTTGTTTTTAAGTCTGTTTTTGTCCAATGTAAGTACTGTTACTCTCTTTCTTTTGACATCTGTTTGCATGATAGATGTTTCTCCATCCCTTCACTTTCAAACTGAATGTGTCTTTAGGTCTAAAATGAGTCTCCTGTAGGCAGCATTTAGATGGGTCTTGTTTAAAAAAAATTTTTTTTAATGTTTATTTATTTTTGAGAGAGAGAGAGACAGAGTGTGAGTGGGGGAGGGGCAGAGAGAGAGGGAGACACAGAATCTGAAGCAGGCTCCAGGCTCTGAGCTGTCAGCACACAGCCCAACGCAGGGCTCGAACCCATGAACCACGAGATCATGACCTGAGCCGAAGTCGGACGCCCAACCAACTGAGCCACCCAGGCAACCCTACATGGGTCTTATTTTTTAATCAATTCTGTCAATCTCTGTTTTGATTGGAGCATTTAGTCCATTTACAAAGTAATTATTGATAGATACGTGTTTATTGCCATCTTATTACTTATTTTGTGGCTGTTTCTGATTTTCTCTGATCCTTTTTCTTTTCATGTTTTGCTGATTTTATTTAGTGATATACTTGGATTTCTTCCTCTTTATTCTTTGAATGTTTTATTAGTGGGTTTTGGTATATGGTTACCATTAGGTTTGTATATAACTTCTTCTGCATTGGTTTAAACCTTACAGTATAGGTCTAAAGATCTATTTCAAGAAAGTCAGTTTGTCAGTATGGTACTTTTTTTAAGTAAAAAATTTTTAATTTTTTCAGTATGAATACCTATGTGTCTAAAAACTTTTTGAAAAGATTTTCTTTCCCTCTGGAATTTTACACTGTTGAAAAATCAACAGATGTATTATATATAAATGAGACTATTTCTAGACTCTGTATTCTGCTCCATTAATGTAAATCTATATGTCTATCCTATATACACTACCAAACTGGCTTGATTTCTGCAGCTTTACATTAAGTCTTTCATTAAGAAATTATTGTAAATACTTTGACTATTTTAGATAGCTTTTTAAAAAAATGTTTATTTATTTTAGAGAGAGAGCACACGAGAGAGCGCACATGCAAGCAGGGAGGGAGCAGAAAGAGAGGGACAGAGAATCCCAAGCAGGTTCCATGCTATCGGCACAGAGCCTGACGTGGGGCCCAAACTCATGAACCAGGAGATCATGACCTTAAAGGAAATCAAGAGTTGGCCACTAAACCAACTTAGTCACCCAGGCGCCCCATGCTCATTTCACATATGAATAAACAAAAGTGCAGAGAAGTTAAACAATTTGCCCCAAGTCACACAGATCATAAATAGTAGGTCTAGAATTAGAATCTAAAAAGTATGATCCTGGGCGCCTGGGTGGTTCAGTTGGTTAAGCGTCCAGCTTTGGCTCAGGTCATGATCTCGCAGTCCATGGGTTCGAGCTCCGCGTCAGGCTCTTTGCTGATAGATCAGAGCTTGGAGCCTGCTTCGGATTCTGTGTTTCCCTCTTTATCTTCCCCTCCGCCGCTTGCACTCTTTCTCTCAAAAATAAACATTTAAAAAGTATGGTCCTGAGGAATAAATATAACAAAGCATGCACATATTTGTGGAGTCACCTGAAGTCACCAAACTCTTTGGAAAGACATTAAGGAACATTCAAAAAAATGAAGAGATGTACAATGTTCAAAGACAGTTAAGACTGTAAAGATGTTAATTATCTTCTACGTGATTTATAAAGTCAACGTAATCCAAATGAACTCTAACAGCTTTTTCCTTGAGGATGTGCATGTTGACCCTAAAATTCATAGGTAAAATGATGAAGAAGTGCAAAGACACTCTTGAAAAATAAGGTAAAAAGATTTATTCTGTCAGGTATTGAGACTTCTGGTGATGATTAAAGGAGAGACTAATAAATAGACCCATGAATAATACCCACGAAACTACTTAAGCAAATATTCAGCTGAAGTTAATGCTATGTGTTAACAACTCTGAAACCACGCTCTGTGTATTACAAGATTGAGCAAATAAGTAAACACACTGAAGCTAATAGAAACTAAATATCTCATTCTTGAAGCAGGGAGCTAACAGTATGAAAAGGGTGCAGGGATTGGAATTGGAGGTATTAGTTAAAATTTGTGGTTTTTAACCACACAGAGACATATATTTATGAAGCACAGAGAAATACATTTATGACCTACACATACATATGAATCCCAGTAATGTTCATTTAAAGTGCCTAGAAGCAATGATGTTCCTATCAACAATGAGCACATCTAATGCCTGAGTATTGATTTCAAAAAACCATTTCTAACTAAAAGGAACCAGGCCTCAATGGAGAAGTAGCCGATTGCAGCACTAAGGGAGGGAAGGTAAAGAAGAGCTGAAATATCTTCAGCCAGAAAGTTAGGAAATGTTCAAACGAAGACGGGGATATGTCAAGGGTCATAGAAGCCACTGTGAAAGGGCTCCCACTGGCCAAACCTGGGACAGGTTGAACATAAAATGAAAAATCACAGCATAAAACCCACAGAATAAGAATCCATAAGACCATGGGAATGCAAGCTGGTGCAGCCACTCTAGAAAACAGTATGGAGGTTCCTCAAAAAACTAAAAATAGAACTACCCTACGACCCAGCAATTACACTACTAGACATTTATCCAACGGTACAGGTGTGCTGTTTCGAAGGGACACATGCACCCCGATGTTTATAGCAGCACTATCAACAATAGCCAAAGTATGGAAAGAGCCCAAATGTCCATCGCTGGATGAATGGATAAAGAAGGTGTGGTATATATATATATATATATACAATGGTGTATTACTTGGCAATCAAAAAGAATGAAATCTTGCCATTTGCAACTATGTGGATGGGACTGGAGGGTATTAGGCTAAGTGAAATTAGAGAAAGACAAATGTCATATGACTTCACTCATATGAGGACGTTAAGAGACAAAACAGATGAACATAAGGGAAGGGAAACAAAAAATATAAAAATAGGGAGGGGGACAAAACAAAAGAGACTAATAAATATGGAGAACAAACAGGGTTACTGGAGGGGGTGTGGGCTAAATAGGTAAGGGGCACTAAGGAATCTACTGATATTATTGTTGCACTATATGCTAATTTGGATGTAAATTAAAAGAAAATTAAGTTAAAAATTATAAAAAAATCTGTAAGACCACATTGACAAGAAAAAATAAATGAGTAATAAATAAGCATAGAGACCTAATGCACAGTATAATGAATTTAGACAGACATTATTACATATAAATGTATCAAAGTAACATGTTACACACCTTAAATTCACACAATGTTAGATGTCAAATTTATTCAAAATGAATGAATAAATAAATGAAGGGAGTGGTGGTAAGAAAAAAGTCCTTTATAATAAAATTACAGCTAATAAGCATTAAAGGAATGATGAGATTAACAAATCTCCAATAAGGTAACCATCACAGTAACAACAATATTTGGCAATGGATGATACAATTCAAGAGTGAAAAGCGATAGGGAACAGGATATTTATATAGTCTCAATGTATCACCCTACAAATTACAGAGAAAAATAGTAATTTACTGGGAAGAAACTGCAGAAATCACGTTAGTGAGTGATCAAAGTTAGTATCGTCATGAATTAGATAAACTGGCATCCTATGTCTCCTGATGTAACCAACTGAGAAAGACACAACACTGTTTTAGCCAAAAAAACCCACACACTCATATTGAGAGACATTCTATGAAATACCCAACCTGAAATCTTCACCAATTCAAATATCATGAAAGACAAAGAGTGAGGAAATGTTCCAAGTTAAAGGACTCTAAAGAGACTCCAAATAAATTAGCCTAATACTGGTTTGGGTCTTTACCAGAAAAAAATTCTTATAAAGAACATTACTTTTGCAACAGGCAAATTTCTAAAAGGTCTATGGATTAGATCATAGTATTATATAAATGTTTATTTCCCAATTTTGATAAGTGACCTGTGTTTAGGTAAGAATGTCCTTATTCTTAGAAAATACACACTGAGGGACGCCTGGGTGGCTCAGTCGGTTAAGCGTCCGACTTTGGCTCAGGTTATGATCTCACGGTCCGTGAATTCAAGCCCCACGTCGGGCTCTGTGCTGACAGCTCAGAGCCTGGAGCCTGCTTCAGATTCTGTCTCCCTCTCTCTCTGACCCTCCCCCGTTCATGCTCTGTCTCTGTCTCAAAAATAAATGTTAAAAAAAATAAAAAAAATAAATAAATAAATAAAATAAAAAAAGAAAATACACACTGAGTATTAAGAAGTAAAGAGGCATCATGCCTGCAACTAACTCTCTAATAATTGAGGGGAAAAAGAAAAAACAACTATCCACCTCTTCCATATAATCAGAGAGACGATGAAGTAAATATGGCATGATGTTAATTGAGGAATCTTGGATGCTTCTGGATATAAGGGAATTTCTGTGTACTAATCTTGCAACTTAAACTATTTCTAAAATTATTAAAATACTATAAAGTTTATTTATTTTGAGAGAGAGACAGTGCAGGTGGGGAAGAGGCAAAGAGAGAGGGAGACACAGAGAATCCCAAGCAGGCTCTGCATTGTCAGCATGGAGCCCGACGCGGAGCTCGACCTCACAAAACTGAGATCATGACCTGGGCCGAAACCAAGAGTTGAATGCTTAACCAACTAAGTCACCCAGGTGGCACTAAAATACTATAAACTTTAGAATGTAGGTATATATATTTATGATGTCAGAGGAACAAAGGATTTCTTAAACAAGACACAAAAAACATAAATATAAAAGAAATGGCAAATAAATTTGACTAAATAAAAATACCATGACAAGAATAAACCAATAAGCCAAAAATGGAAGAAACTATTTGAAACACATATAGCTATAGCCAACAAAGGACTATTGTGTGGGATATATATAAAAAGAATTTCCACCAAAAAAAAAGAAAGAAAAATAAAAAGAAAAGAAAGAAACAAGACAGCAAACACAAAAATAGGTAAAAAAAAGTTAAAACAGAAAATACATAAGGGAGAATGGCCAATAAACAAATAAAAATATGTTTAACCTCATGGGTAATCAGGAATATCTCACTGCAGCATTGTCCATAATGACCTCAAACTAAAACAATCCTAATGACTATCAACAACAGAATGGATAAACAAACTGTGGTATATTCATTCAATAGATATCTATACACTTGATGGTACTGAGAATGAATAAGCAACAGCCATATATATATGTATATATATATATGTATGTATATATATATATATATATGTATATAAATATGGATGAATCACAAGTCAACAAAAGAAAATGAAGAGCATGATGCCATTTACATAAAATTCTAAAAAAGGAGAAAAAATGTTTAAATTAACACTTAGAGCTGCATAATGAGTGATAAGAAAAACATACACAAGGAAAAAGCAGAAAAGCAAAAGAATGAATATCATCAAATTTGAGACTGATCATCCTGGGACAGGAAGGGAAGGAACATACATAATCAATGAGAGTGCTACAAACACTGCTTCTTCAGGATATATAAATATATTATTTCTTAACCTGGATGATACTACATGGGTGTTAAAATATATATTTGCATATTTTAGAAGATTTTCTAAAGGTATAGTGTATTATCACTAAAAACAGGGACAGAGTGCTTATGACTTAACCCTAGAAGCAGTAAAGAACCTTTAAAAAAAGAAAGAAGAGATAGTGAGGAAAAAGGAGAGTGGTATTGCACAAGCCAAGAGAAAAGAGGAGGGGACAGTGAATCATGTTAAATATTAGCAAGAGGCAGAGTAAACTTTCACATAATATGCAAAAAAGTATTGTTCTCTGTTGATGAATCAGCTCTCTTAAGATGTAGACATTACTTTGCAATCACTAAGGATTTATTAAAATGATGAAAAAGGCTGTTACTACTCTGTTCTTTATACTCAGAAACCAAAATTCTTGATCATAATTGAAAAATGTCCTCCTCCCATAATGTATAATTACATCAAAAATATATATTCAATTATTGGAATAAGTACAGTTCTGCATTTGATAGCAAAGTTTTGGTAAACTTGAATGACAGCCTCAATTTCTATCATGTATTCCTGAAACTGTGATTACAAAGACCTCTGGCTCTGCCAAATCGGACATGTAAGTAAAGGCTGGTAACAAGTATAAAACACAAAAATTTGGTTAGACCAAGACAGAAACTTTAACAATTCAGGAACATGAACTGAACAATTCACTTGTCTTTCTCAGTTATAAATAACAGAAAGCTTTTACTTGAAAATAAAGTTACAAACTATTTTCCAGAAAATTGGACATGTGGCTAAGGATTCATTTTTCTCACCTATAAAATAAATATGGACTAAATATCACTTAAGGTCTCAATGAGCAATATTTTATGGTGTCATCTGGGAAATGAAAACTAATCACAAAAGGTAATAAAATTTAATACTTTATCTAGATAATAAACCACACCTTCAAGGGCTGCAAAATCCAAAAGTAGCATATATCAACCTAATAATATACCCAACTGGGCCATCCATTGCTTCTTCCTTTACATAAAGATTTGTTTTAAAAGTTACAAATTTGTACAAGATTTGTACAAATCTTTTTGTACAATTTGTACAAAAAGTTACAAGATTTGTTTTAAAAGTTACAAAAGTTACAAATATTAGTTACAAATATATTGGTAACTAATTTTATTTAAAAAAAAAATTTTTTTTTAATGTTTATTTTTGAGACAGTGAGAGACAGAGCATGAACAGGGGAGGGTCAGGGAGAGGAGGAGACACAGAATCTGAAACAGGCTCCAGGCTCTGAGCTGTCAGCACAGAGGCTGACGCGGGGCTCGATCTCACGGACCACGAGATCATGACCTGAGCCGAAGTCAAACGCTGAACCAACTGAGCCACCCAGGCGCCCCTATTGGTAACTAATTTTAAATAAAAGAAAAAAGCCCTTCAAACCAACATTTGCAGAGATAATTCAGAAGGTTGTCATTTTAATAATTATAATGCAAAAATACAACTTCACACAAACTTAAGTTACAGATGGGAGTTCTGATTTATAAAAAAAACAAAATAAAATAAATCCCCTTCTTTGAACAAAGGAAGAACATACCACTAATTTAGGCCCTTTTTTTAAAATAACACTACATGGGGCGCCTGGGTGGCTCAGTCGGTTGAGCGTCCGACTTTGGCTCGGGTCATGATCTCGCGGTCCGTGGGTTCGAGCCCCTCGTCGGGCTCTGTGCTGACAGCTCAGAGCCTGGAGCCTGTTTCAGATTCTGTGTCTCCCTCTTTCTCTGACCCTCCCCTGTTCATGCTCTCTCTCTGTCTCAAAAATAAATAAATGTTAAAAAACAAAAAAAAATTGAAAATAACACTACTTCAGGGGCACCTGGTGGCTCAGTCAGTTAAGTGTCCAACTCTTGGTTTCAGCTCAGGTAATGATCTCATGGTTCATGGGTTCAAGCCCCACATCGGGCTCTGTAGTGACAGCATGGAGTCTGCTTGGCATTCTGCCTCCTCTCTCTGCCCCTCCCTGGTCACTCCCTATCTCTCTCTTCCAAAAATAAATAAATATTTAAAAATAAATAAAATACCACTACTTCAAAAGGAGAAAAGTATTTCTCTCAAGATCACAGATACCAATATTCCGTGGCTATAAGTCAACACATTTAAAGCAATGTTAATACTTATGAGCATTAATTTAAAGCAAATGGTTGTTTGGCTTATAAAGAATGAGTAAGATTAATGTTAGAACATAAATTTTTAACTCAATTTCAGATATTCATTTGTTTTGCCAACTAACAGAATCTACTAATATTAAGATTTAATTAAAGGACACATTTTGTTCCAAGATTTTTCTTTCCTTTAGAAATCCTGAGAGAATCCAAGAAGAAAAAGGCTGATATAATATACACAGATTAATGTATAAAACTTGTAACCAGAAAGCTTGCTTTGCGACCCAAAATGGAACTACTCACCAAAAGCAGCAGCCATAGGGGGTTCAAGAGATGGCTGGCCATCACCAGTAGGAAGGTCTAAACGAGTGAAGTCTCTGCTTTTGTCATTATTATATTTCACATTAAGGCTGGTGAGCTTGGAGAAGTCAATACGCAGAGTGCAGCATGCATTATAGATATTCTGGCCATCCAGAGCCTAAAGCATGTAAGAAAGGGACTGAGGTTTTGCAAGACAACAACACTGATAAATCAAGTAGCCTCTACTTTGACACAGAGTGGCAATTAGGTGTAAAGCAGAGAGTAAAGGACTAAAAGCCAAAGACTTGTGTTTACTTTTACCTAGGTCACTAACTGTGTGAACGTAAGAGAGAATAAGAAAATCTCTCAGTTTTTCACAATGTCATAATAATCCCTTTCTTGTCTATGGTAAGATCAAATGAAAGGAGAGAAATGTCAAAGTGTGGAAAACTTACACATTACTGAGCATCGTACTAGCTACCATTATGATTATTTTGTCCACAACAAATGTTTAAAAATGACTTGATTTTATATTTCATCGTATTTTTTAGCACACTTTACATAGTTTAAGATGAAACCACAACATATGAAATATTATCTATCTCTTTTTTTCTCTTGTAAATCTATTTTATAATACTTTGAATAATAAATGAGGGAAATTTTGCAATTAGTTCTGACATAAGACCAAAGATCAGTAATTCTTACCCCCTTCACAATAATGAAAACTTATCAAAGGAATATATGTAGCCACTTGACTTTCACAAATGCTCAAATTTATGAAAATAGATACCAGAAACCCCAAAACACGAAAAATGCAAATATACAAAAAACACTGACTTATAAACAGTTATTGATGAGTACATCATCATAAAGGTACAAAGTAATATGTGCAGGTAAAGGGTACAGCAAATATAAAGTCCATATTCCTAATATGGCAGACAGTGTGTGGTACAGAAAACTAGTAAAAACCTTAGTCCCAATCTTTGAGAAGAAATTAGAAATAATTCAGATACTGATAAAAGATAGAATTAGGGTTAAGAATAGATCTCAATAGGAGATGAGTAAAATATAATCAAACTGAATATGAAATTTTCTACTTGTCAAAAGTCAAGCACTCATGTACTAAAAAAAAAAAAGACAATATAAACCAACAGCAGCAAGCTTCCTAAAATGTTGTATATTCACAAAATCAGAGCTTAACAAAATTCAGCAGTGAATACAGTTACAAAATTACAATCTTTGGGTGACTGAATCAAAATGAAGATACAAGAAAAAAGATAATTCTACTTTATTATTCAGATTTTATCAGGAATACTGTGCTCCACTTCTAGACTTTAAAAATATGACAGAAATGAGTCCCAAAGATCTGAGAAGTGATAAATGATTTGAAACCATTTCATATGAAGAAAGAAATCTTTAGCTTATCATTTTAAAAAGCATATGGAACAGTGCATTTAAAAGCAGTAAATTTTACATTACGTATGTTTTACTACAATTAAAAACACACGGTAAATTGCAGCAAGGGAGAAGACATGATGGCATTCTTTGGTATCACTGAAGACTAATTAACAAATGAAAAATGAAAAAAGATCGTAATTACCATTTTGGCATAATGTGCATTCACTGGGTCAGCATACTGAAGCAAGGCTTGAAACTGATTATTCTTTGTAAAGGTGATAATCTTCAAGACTGTGCCAAATTTAGAAAATATCTGGAAAAAGTTCACAGGTTAAATCTAAGGTAAAAATTAGGCTAATGGACTTTTATAAATATAACTCAATTCATAAATTCCATTTTTGTCTATTATTTTTTTAAGTTTATTTATTTTGAGAGAGAGAGAGTGAGCACAAGTGGGGGAGGAACAGAGAGAGAGAGAGAGAGAGAGAAGGAGGGAGGGAAGGAGGGAGAGAATCCCAAGCAGGCTCTGTGCTATCAGCGCAGAGCCTGATGGCAGGGCTCAAACTCACGAACCATGAAATTTTGACCTGAGCCGAAATCAACAGTCAGACGCTTAACCGACTGAGCCACCTAGGCAGCCCTAATGAAAACAATTTCCTCTATTTCCTCTATTAAAATTGTTGGTACAAAAATGACTTAAATCAAGCCTAAGATGTTAATGTTTCAACATCCACGCATGGCCTAAAACAGTGCCTGATGCACAACAGGCACTCAAATATTTAACCTATTTTATAGCATGTGATAAATGGCACAACACGAAAAACATGAGACTACAGTAGGAATTAATTACTGGTAAGAGATAATGGTGTTACAAAGCATATGAATGGAAGTGGAAGAGTCATATGGATCAACTATTTCACCTTGAGAATCAGCATCAACTTCTTAAGATTTTTATAGGCAGACAAACTATAAAATGTTTTTATATCAGCATCAACTTCTTAAGATTTTTATAGGCAGACAAACTATAAAATGTTCCTCTACAGGCCACTCTGTTAATTCATTCAATATTCAAAGAGCACTGTTCTAGGCCTTGGAAATCAGCAGTGAATAACAACAAAAGTCTATGCCCTAAGGAAAGACAGACGATAAATGAAAAACAATGTCTCATCATAAAAAAGTGTTATGAATAAAAATAAAAGGAAAAGGGATAAGAGTGAACTGGAATGTAACTTGGGAAGGTACAAGACTGGTCAAAGAAGGCCTCTCTGAAGTGTCTTTGGAGAAGAGGAATAAACACAGTGTGGAGATTTCCTGACAGATACCTGGTTACCCTAGAAAGTTCTTACAATATATACTTGCTCTACTCCATCACCAATAGCCACGGTTACTACAATGCACTTTGTTTTCCTCTTATATCCCATCCCATCTTAAATGTGGATCTTAATCAGCCAGAAGCTTGTCCGTCCACTTTTAAGAATAAAAAGATAATTATTCCCTATGCTGGTAAGAATTTGCTATTATCACTATTATCAAATACTATATATGAATGTCCTTAATAGCCAAATAGTCCTTCCTCCCTTTTAATTAGAATGATCAATAATAAATACCCTAAAGCACAGCAGCAAAAGAATCGGCAACTTCTACTACATCAAAATTTAAGACTTATGTGCATCAAAAGACACTATCAACAGAGTGAAACAGTAACCCACAAAACAGGAGATCATATTTGCAAATCATATCTGGTAAGGGGTTACTATCCAAAATATATAAAGAACTCCTATAATTCAACAACAAAAATCAGCAAAGGACTTAAGAAAATAATCAAATAGCCAATAAACACATGAAAAGATGCTCAGCACCACTAATCATTAGGGAAATGCAAATAAAAACTCAATGAGATTTCGCACTCATTAGGACAGCTTTTATCAAAAACAAAAAACAAACCCAGAAAATACCAAGGGTTGGGGAGGATGTGGAGAAAACAGAACCCTTGTGCACTGTTGGTAGGAATGTAAAATGATGTAGCTGCTATGGAAAATAGGATAGTGGTTCTTCAAGAAAATTTAAAAAAAAAATTACCATATGATTCAACAGTTCGACTTCTTAGTATAAGCCCAAAAGAACCAAAAGCAGGGACTTAAAGAGGTATTTATTTGTACATCCATGTTGGTAGCAGCATTATTTGCAAAAGATGGAAGCAACCTAAATGTCCATCCACAGATGAATGAATAAACAAAAATGTGTTAAATACATACAAAGGAATATTATTCAGCCTTTAAAAGAAAGGATATTCTGATACATGCTACCACATGGATGAACCCTAAAGACACTTAAGTGAAGTAAGCCAGTCACAAAAGAACAAATTATCCATGGTTCCACTTATATAATGTAAAGAAGTCAAATTCATAGACAGCAAGTAGGATGGTGGTTGCCAAGGGCTGAGAGAAAAGGGGAATGGGGAGATATTGTTTAATGGGTGTGGGAGTTTCAATTTAGGAAGACAAAAAACTTTTTGGAGATATAAGGTGAGTGGTGATAATTGCAAAACAATGAGAGTGTATTTAATGTCACTGATCTGTACACTTAAAAAACAGTTAAAATGGTAAAATTTATGTATACTTTACAACCCCCAAATAAAATAAACTGTCCTAAAGTCCAAATACTCATTTTTGGCAAAATGCTAACAGATAATCAGCTTAGAGTCAAACACTTCTTATAGGAGATAACACCACTGAACAAGATTTGCAGAACCAATTTGTCTTAGAAGGGCTCATCAAAAAATGTTATTACTTAAAATTAGTTAGTCTGAGGATTCTTTGTTGAAATTCCTTAAAAAAAAACCAACGCAGTTAATTTAGTTATGGTCATATTTCAGAGTTTAGAACTTTGGGATCTTGGGCGCCTGGGTGGCTCAGTCATTAAGCATCAACTTTGGCTTAGGTCAGGATCTCACATTCCATGAGTTTGAGTCCCACATCAAGTGAGCTTGAGCCCTGATTTGGTGAGCTTGAGCCCCACTTTGTGTGATCTCATTCCCTGCTTCGGGTGAGCTTGAGCCCCGCCTAGAGTGATCTCATGCCCCTCTGGTGAGCACGAGATCAGCTTCTCAGGTAAAACAAGAGCCCTGGGCAAGCCCTGCTTCTCTCTTTCTGCCCCTCGTGGGATTCTCCCTCCCTCTTTCTCTCTCTGCTCCTTGCTCACTAGTGCCCTGGCTCTCTCAAAACAAACAAAAAACAAACAACTGATCTTAATCTCTCATTTAACTGTTCTGAAAACATTAGGAATTTCTTTTTGTTCTTTTAATGAAAATTCTGGTCCTGTCACAGGCATTTCCTCAGTACACCCTATGTGTTCTAGATAATATTCTTAAAATTTATAAAAGAATACCACACTTATCTTCTCAGCTGACTGTTAAAGAATATAGATTTTATGTTGTATCTTTCTTTAAGATACAAGCATTCCCGGGAAAAGGTCTTGTATTTTCTTATTTCCATCCTTGGTGATACGGTGATCACAAACAACACCCCAATCTATATAAGTGCATAATCTGAGTGTTGGGTAAAGGAGTAGTAATAGACTTTTTTACTGCAGCCACAGGTAGTATTCTAAACTACAAGTAAGATTATATCATATATAATTTTGCTCTGGTTTACTTCTCTAACCACATTTCCTGATACTCTATATCACACTATTTATACCAACAATGTGCAGTTGTGTCTAGTTCTCTAAATGTACCAAGGGATTTCAGACATCTATGCCTATACACATGGCTATTCCCTTTTTCTTAGAACTCTATGCTTAATACCTAGTAAATTTTCATTTATCTTTTCCAAAACTCAGCTCAGGAAAGTAATGCCACCAGAAAATTCTCAGCCTCTCCCAAGTATCAAGAGAGTTCATTCTCTTTCTTATTACTCCCTTCTTGGTCTCATACATATTTTTGTTTTACTTATACTGTGCTATACATTTGTTTACGTATGTCTCCTTTAATTAGACTGAAAGCTCCTTGAAAGTGTGTGTGTATGTACACACACACACACACACACACACACACACACACACACACCTTGTCTTAATCATTTCTATATCACTGAGTAAAATTCTTGGCATATAAACAAGTACATGGTAAATGCTTATTATGAACTGATAAAGAATTATACTTAGACCTGATTGGAATTACAGCAACATGCAGTTTTTTGAAAATAATAAACATTCTTCATGTAAAACATCTCATTAATGAAGTAGTAAGAACATACAATTTGCTCTCAAATCTGGAATTTTACACTAAATTATGCTTAGAACCTAGAAAATTTCCACTTAACCTTCAGATTTTATTAATGTTTACATTCTCTCATTTAACATGAACACTAACATGATGCACATCCTCACTCACTGCTGTGTTTGGCTGTGTGATTTTTAACTGAATGTGTTAAGAGAATATAAATGGGTGGAACTGGCTAACCATGGACAGTTACCTAAAGTCCCCTGGATTGTATGTACTGACAGAGTAGCTTTAAACATCAATCTGATACTTTTGAACAAAGTAAGTGAGCAACACCAGGGAATCTAGGCTAATGCCTCAAGTGTGATTTTTTTTAAAAATTTATTTTGAGAGAGAGAGAAAGCACGAGTGGGAGAGGAATGGGGCGGGGGGGGGGGCGAGTAGAGAGAGAGAGAATCCTAAGCAGTCTCTGCACTGTCAGCACAGAGCCTGATGCAGGGCTTGAGCCCACGAACAAACCACAAGATCATGACCTGAGCCGAAGTCGGACGCTTAACCATCTGAGCCAACCAGGCACCCCTCAAGTGTGATTTTTAACAACTTTTCATAATTACCAACAGTAATACCAACAGTAATAATTTACCAACAATTTTAAACAGATTTGGTCTCATAAGATTAACATTCAGGAAAGTTTAATATATATGGATTTATTATTATTGATTACAGTAATAATTTGACTCTTTGATTCTACTTCTCTAATATATTTATTTTTCCGTCATAAACACAAACACACAGACCCAACTCTTGATGTCTCCTGTGCATTTAATCTTTTAAGACTTTAAAATGGGATGAAGAGAGAGGTGCCTGGGTGGCTCAGTGGATTAAGCACCTGACTCTTGATTTCAGCTCAGGTCATGATCTCACGGTTCATGAGGTCAAGCCCTAAGTCAGGCTCTGCACTGACAGCATGGAGCCTGCTTGGGATTCTTTCTTCCTCTCTCTCTACTCCTCCCCTGCTTGTGTGCACATGTGCGCACTCACTCTCTCTAAACAAACAAACAAACAAACAAACATTAAAAGGGGGGGGATGAAGAGAATACCAAAGATCAAATTCAGGTAAAATTAATCTTCATGGTGATGTTTATACATGGAGCACTTATCAGAAACTAAAAAAGTTCACTAGTATTCACTTGTAAAAAGTGTACTGGGGCACCTGGGTGGCTCAGTCAAACATCCAAAAATAAATACACACTAAAAAAAAAAACCCAAAAAACCTAGTGTATCGGCCATAATTTGTTTACAGTAATTTTTGTCCCCAATGAAACAGTGAGATTTAAGAACCAGAATTGTATATTACTAGTACTGACTCTTTTAATAATTGCTTTTTAAAGTTATTTATCTTTACTCTGCAATTCAAAAAGATCAGTTCTTTATCTTGAAGACATTCATCTATTGGACATTCATAAAAAACTCCCATAAATAACAGTATTTGGAAGTAATGGACTACATGAGAACATTGTTTTGTACTATTTCAGTACACAAAGAAATTTTTTAGTATGCAAGGTTGAATTTACATTATGGAATTGTTGAGAAATGACTTCCTAACTTACAAACACTTTCTAGATTATGCAATCCAATCCAATGGCTTTAATTACCACCCATATGCTGATGATAACCAAATCTCCAGCCCTGAATTCCTACACTCATTCCAAACTTATTTCCCAACTGTCTATTCAACATCAACCACTTGCATGCCTAATAGGTATCTCAAAATTATCTTGTCCAAAACACTACCTCTACCCCCGCCCCAAATCTTCTTTTCCCTTTAGTCTTTACTATCTTAGTATAAAATTGCTCTATTTTACCAGAGGCTCACATCCAAAATCTGGAAGGCATTCTTGATTACTCCACTTTTTCTTCATAATCCACGATTACTCAACCCATCAGCAAATCCTTCCAAATATATCCATAATCACCACTTCCCGAGACCACATCCTCACATGGGTCACCACCATCTCTTACCTGGACTATACTAAGATCCTCCACTTATGCCTACAATTTATTCTTAACACAGCAACAAGAGTGATTCCATTAAAACATAAATCTATCATCTTACTCCTCTACTCAAAATCCTCTAATGGCTTCCCATCTTACATAGTGTAAAGATTATAAAGGCTTTGCATCATCTGGATCCTAACCCCTTCTCTGATTCTATCATTTATAGTTTTCCTACTTTTTACAATTGCAATTACATAGCCTTATTTCTGATATTTCAACACATTAAGCACCCTTGCACTTAGACACTTCACACTTGCTGTTCTTTCTGTGTTATTCTACCACATACTTTAAGCCTCTGCTCAAGTATCATCATATTGAAAACCTCCGTTAACTTTCCTCACCTGAAATAGCACCACTCTCATCTCACTCACTCACTCCCCTTACCATGAGCTAAAGAAAAAAAAACACTAACTTCAAGAGATGTCAGAGAAGAGCTTAGCTAATGCCAACTCTTCAGCAAAAATATAAAATAATACGCTAATTAATTACAACAGGTGCAACCAACTCCATACTTCCATGTATTCATCACATTTTTAGGCTATTACTTAGGAAATTATATCTTACCCACAAGACCAGAGCAAGGATCAGTTTCTTACAGTGCAATTTACTAGTGTCTAATAATTACAGCTAACATTTCTTGAGCACTTAATATGTATCTTTCTAATGTATACCTTAATATTTCTAGGTGCCTTAAATGCATTAACTCATGTAATCTTCACAATAAAGATATAAAGATACCTTCACAGTAAAGATATAAAGATATATAAAAGATAGACACCATGTCCAGCCCCATTATATAAATAAGAAAAAGATAGAGAGAGGTAAGTTAGTTGCCCAGGGTTATAGAGGTAGTAAGTGGAAGAGCCAGGATTCAAACCAGCTCCAGACCCTGTATCCTTAATCATGTTATACTACACTTTAGTTGGCTAATGACACAGAGTGCTAGGGGAGAGGGCTCAGTTAATGCAATGAGAGAAAGACTGAGGAGGCAAATTTGAGCTGAAAACTGAATGGTGTAGGTTCAACTAAGTGACCGTCTCAGTCAAGTGTTTTGGAAAGAAACAGGAGATAGAAACGGACTAAGACATGAGTAAACTGGGGGCAAAGGGCCAGAAAAGCCAGTGGCTAAATAAGCAGAAGGGTGTTAGAAAATGAGGTTAAAGAGAAGGGGAGAGGTCTGCATGTGGGACCTTAAGGGCCTTGGTAAGGGCTTTGATTTCATTCCAACAGCAAGGGAAAAGAGGATTAAACAAGGAAGTGTGATAACTGAAAGGCTGAGAGTCCTGCTTACTATTAAGGACTCTCAGAATTACTCCTCTTCACTCTGAAGGACCCCATGATCTTTTGGGAGAGAAACAAGGTTTATTACTGCTCTCAGGAAAAAAATAAATGGAATGACAGGGCAGAACCACAAGACTCTAGCTAAACTCAAGGCTGAATGATGGCACTGTTGAGCCACAGGTGCAAGAACATCTTCTGTAAAACAGCGTTAGTAAGTTAGTAGTAGCTTCGATGTTACCGTTACAAAAGCAAACAAACACTGCTGATGGATCACAGTGCTCAATGACACTCTGGGATAAACACAGGACAAGAAAAGTCACCAGAACTAAGAAGCCAATCACCTAAGCAACTGCTGAAACCTTTGTAAGGAAGAAGGGTGGCTATGGATAGTACTGTTAAGGCCTTTCCTAGACATGCTTCACAAATGCGTGTATATTTAGAAAATGGTAGGCATAAAACTACTATAGGGAACACAGTAGGCCTAATAAATGGTATATTTTGATATTTATATGCATGGCACAGGAACTGTGTTGGGAAATGTATCTGAACTTTATTGCCAATTAGTACAATGACTGTGGGAAAGTAACGTGACTTTAAGGACCCCAGTTTCCTAATTTATAAAATGTGAGAATAGGATGGAAAGTACTTCAATTTTTTTTTTAATTTTTTTTAACGTTTATTTATTTTTGAGACAGAGAGAGACAGAGCATGAACGTGGGAGGGTCAGAGAGAGAGGGAGACACAGAATCTGAAACAGGCTCCAGGCTCTGAGATGTCAGCACAGAGCCCGACGCGGGGCTTGAACTCACGAACCGTGAGATCATGACCTGAGCCAAAGTCAGACGCTTAACTGACTGAGCCACCCAGGCGCTCCGGAAAGTACTTCAATTCTTAAACACACATGCACATATACATCCCTATGACTCTTCACTTAGTAGTGCAAAGCCAAAGGTTTGGAAAGCAGTTAAATGATTCTGGACTGACTTGGCATCACACTATGCAGTACATACTGAGATATAAATATGAAAATAAGTATATGTTTTAGTGTTTAAAATTTTTTAAATATTTCTTTTTGAGAGAGAGAGTATGCACGCCTGAGCGAGGGATTGGGGCAGGGAGAGGGAGAGAGGGGGAGAGGGAGAGAGGGAGAGTGGGAGGGAGAGAGAGGGAGAGAGAGGGAGAGGGAGAGAGAGAGAGGGAGAGAGAGAGAGAGAGGGAGAGAGAGAGAGAGAGGGAGAGAGAGAGAGAGAGAGAGGGAGAGAGAGAGAGAGAGAGAGGGAGAGAGAGAGAGAGAGAGAGAGAGAGAGGGAGAGAGAGAGAGAGAGAGAGAGAGAGAGAGAGAGAGAGAGAGAGAATCCGAAGCAGGCTCCAGGCTCTGAACTGTTAGCACAGACGTGGATGCAGGGCTTGAACCCACAAGCTAGGAGATCATGACCTGAGCTGAAGTTGGATGCTTAATCGACTGAGCCACCCAGGTACCCGTTTTAGTGTTTTAACATTATAGTGTATGGCTTGACAACTATGAGGAGATGGAATCAATATGCAGCAAAAGAGGACAAAAACTAATTGAAGTTTTTGGGCTAGATGTCAAATGTTTATACATACAGATTACCAAGTAATTGTACGTTACATTTTGAGGATACGTATATATGGAGTATTAGTTAAAACTGTAACAAGCAGGGGTGCCTGGGTGGCTCAGTTGGTTAAGCAGCCGGCTTTGACTCAGGTCATGATCTTGCAGTTTATGAGTTCAAACCTCACACTGTGCTCTCTGCTGGCAGCACAGAGCCCGCCTTGGATCTTCTGTCCTCTTCTTTCTTGCCCTCTTTTGGAAATACATACACACACATACATATATATATACATATACGTATATACACACACATATATATATGTATAGCAAGCATACAAAACACAACATTGGACTTCATATTAGGAGGCTTGAGTTCTAACTGCCTCTTCAGTTACTCTCTACAATATTTAATTATCTGAGTCTCAGTTTTATTCACTACAAAATTATGTAACTTAGTTACCTTCCAGTTCTTAAATTTGACACTCTCATAGTAGGCCATGATGTGGTGGGGTGCCTTTTATCACAACAGTTTGGACATATTAATGGGTAGTCTATGAAAATTATGTTGACCATCAGTCAGTATTTAACATGATACTTCCATTTTATACATGAAGAGTTACCACATACTTTCCTTTCAGAGTTTTTAAAATGAAAATACTCAAATGTAAGAAAGAGTTAATAGAATAACTACTATCAGTGTGTTTTTAATAGGATTCTATGCTTTGTTCATTTTCATGCTTATGTATTTTTAAAAAAGAATTTCTTACATACCCTTTTATATCAAGTATTAAAGTTAGAAAAATGAAGCTATAGAAAAGTTATCTCTGGGTGCCTAGGTGGCTCAGTTGATTGAGCGTCCGACTTCGCTCAGGTCATGATATCGCAGCTCACAAGTTCGGGCACTGCATCGGGCTCTATGCGGACAGCTTAGAGCCGGGAGCCTGCTTCAGATTCTGTGTCTCCCTCTCTCTGTCCCCCCCACTTGTGTGTTCTCTCTCTCTCTCTCTCTCTCTCAAAATAAACATTAAAAAAAATTATCTCTAATAGATGCTATTTCCTACATAAAACAGGATGCCTAAGGTTATTATTATTTAAACATATATACCAGCCAAAATAAAAAAAAAAAAAAAAAAAAAGAAAGTTAAGATATAAACATCAAAAGCTACAGAGGTCACATTTGCCTCTTAAGAGTGTTGTTCCACTTTACCTGATGAAGAACTTCCAGAGTAACAGGGTAAAAGAGGTTTTCAATAATTATTCGGAGCACAGGGCTCTGCCCAGGTATGACTGTGCCTTCATTGGTAGGAGCTCCAGGAAGGGCCAGGCTTCCTGACTGGACAGCGCTGACAGCCTGCAGTGCAGCTTGGGCTCTCTATAAAACAATCCAAAATAAGGAAAAAAATACATATCTACTTTCTCTAGATGCACATATCCTAAATTTGTAATCAGTTAAGATTCAAAAGACTTGCTTTCTTATCACAATGACACAATATTTAAGAAAGGTACTTAAAGTTACTTGAAGAAATGAAAAAAACACATGGCAAAAAAAAAAAAAAAGAGGAAAATGTGGAGATGATTTTTATTTCCTAATTTTTAAATAACAGGAAAAAAAGTGAAAGTAACATTAAAGATGACTTAAAAACCACAAGTCCCTCTTCTTTTTCCCTCCCTGAACCACTGAGTTCTAAAACCTTTGGGTGGCATATGATAGACACAAATATGGAGCTATGGTGGTTCAGAGGGGGTTAGGAATGCATCCCTATAGGAAGGCATCCTGGCATGAGCATCAGAGCCTGAGTGATGAGGACAGCATCTACATAGTAGGCTGCCTGGCAAGGGCAACTTGAGCCCAAACAAGGTAAGAAAGGTATCTAGTGTGGGGGTGGTTCAGTGCTAGACATCAAACCTGAGGAATATGAAAAGGGTAAGAAATGCATCCAGAAGAGAATAGCCTGGCAGGACTGTTAGAGCCCAAGGAGAGTTAGGAAAGGGTCCACATGGTGTGAACCAATGTAGTGAAGACAGTCCAAGCAGGGTGAAGAGGAGGTCCATGAAGGCCGGACTGGGGTAAGAAGGTAATTCAATGGTGGGGCAACCTAAAATAGGATGTAAGAACCCAAGCAGGGGCAGGCAGACAAGATTTTATTTTTTTTTAGCAAGAAGACAATATTTACTTATAATAGAACATTTACGGAGCACTAATTGCAGGTATCATTCTATGCATTCACTATACAACTCTCTTTAATTCTCACAACAATTTACGAGGCATGTATTATTACATTTTTTTCAGATGAGAAAACCGAGTCTGAGATGGGTTAAATGGTTTGTCTGGAGTCACACAGAGGACTGTAAACAGTGGTACTTAAACACTTGACGAAAATCTGAAAATGTCTCAAACACAATTCTGAACCCCACTTCTGTCAAACTCCTGGAAACGTCTCCTATTTCTATTGTTCTTGTTGTTGTTATTGAATTACAGTTGACGTACAATGTTATATTAGTTTCAGGTGTACACCACTGTGATTTGAAAATTCTATATATTGCTCAATACTTACCACAAATGCAGTCACCATCTGCCACCATACAACACTAGTACAATATTATTGACTATATTCCCTATGCTGTACTTTTTATCTACATGACATTTATAACTGGGAGTCTGTACTTCTTAATACCTTTCACCTATTTTGCCAAACCCTCTTCCCAACCACCTTCCTGTGTGGCAACCACTAGTTTGCTCTGTGTATTTAAGAATTTGTTTTTTGTTTTTCATTTATTTTCTAGATTCCACATATAAGTAAATCACATATTTGTCTTTCTCTGTCTGATTTACTTCACTTAGCATAATACCCTCTAGGTAGATCCATATTGTTGCAAATGGCAAGATTTCATTCGGCAGATGAGTTTCGAAATAGCATGCTCCACTAAAAAGACCAGAGTGCCCTAAAACAAGTCGAGTTCCAGAGCTGGAGCAAAGACAGTACAAAATGAGTAACTTTTTTGTTTCTTTGGTTTTTTTTGTTTGTTTTTACTAGGATGCAAAGAACTGTTCAAATATTTATGGAAACATGCCAAAAGATAGAAGACAGCTTCCTGAAGTGGCTCCCACTGGCCAAATATAGGACAGTCTGAGAATCAAAATAGTGATTGTAACAAATAACAACCCATCAAATAAAACAGGAAACCTTAAATCCATACTGGTATAAGTTGACAGTTGGTAAGAAGTATATATATACTGCTTTAAAGTACCTTCCCCCAAAATATTCCTCTTTCCTCCTTTGTAAGTCATAACTTTACAGTGGAGAAGCCAAACATGAGCCTCATCAAGGAATCTAAGAGCACAACATCAGTAATGCAACAAACTGAAATTATGTGCCACCTGATATGATGCAATGAGGAAAAAAAGGACATTACTTCCACGATGTTCCTGTCAAAACTATATACACTGAACGTAATCACAAGGCAATACCAGATAAACTCAAATTGAGGGAAATCAAGACAACAGACTGCCTATAATTATCCAAAGTGTCAAATCAAGGTCATGAAAGTCAAAAACTGAGGAACTGTTTCAGACTAAAGAACACTAAAAGATGTGACTTCTAAACAGAACATGTGATTCTAAATAATGTTTGTTTTGCTCTAACAAACATTACTGGGATGATAGGCAAAACTTGAATGGGGACTGAGGACTGAATGTCAATTTCCTAATTTTGACCTCTATATTTTGGTTGTGTAGGAAAATGTCCTTGCTTATAGGAAATGCACACTAAAATACTGGACAATGAAGACCGATCAGGTAAGCAACTTATTCATAAATGCCTGAAGAAATCAAAACTTGTATTGTATCTGTAACTCTTTTTCAATTTTATGACTGCCTCAAAATTTAAAACCATTATTTAGAAAATGTAGTGGGTGAAGGAAGGAAAATTTAAGGGAAAAAAGCATGGTTAATGATTAATGAAATCAAATGCAAGTTTTCATCAATCTCTTTGTTCCATTCTCATCATTCCTTAAGAATGGTGATAATCAGTCTGTGCCACAAAATGAAAAAAAATCACCACTTTTTTACATATATTCACTTCCAATTTTAAATGAACATTTCTTGTGTTTTGCTTTTATTATTTTAATTTTTAGTTTATTATATCATCTCTCTAATGTGAGACATTATGCTATGATAAATAACATTAAAAGAAGAATCTTTCTGAAGGTTGGCTTTTAACTTTGCGTATGCTTAATAAACTTCCACTTTTTTTTTTTTTAAAGTTTATTATTTATTTTGAGAGAGACAGCAAGAGGGAGAAGGAGAGAGAGAATCCCAAGCAGGCTCCACACCAGAAGCACAGAGCCTGATGGGGATCTGGCACCCATGAACCATGAGATCATGACCTAAGCTGAAACCTGGAGTCAGACACTTAACCCACTGACTCACCCAGGTGCCCCAGAACAACTTCCACTTTTATGCTTATATGCAACTCCTTTTTTATACTTTTTACCAGCATTTTTAGGCCATATAGATTTTTATGTATCAGGTAATATTCAAACTGCCCAACATTCAGTTTCTAAAACATCATTATCTTTGAGAACAATGTATGTGTAATTATTTGAAAATTTTATATCATTTGTTTTCAAAACTGTGCTCTTATAAAAACAGCCATGTGTATGGAATACTGAGCATCCCAATCCTGCCTCAAAAACAGCAGTTTATCTCACATATTTTACACTGGGATCCTCAGTAAGAGTTTATTTGGAAAATGGGTTCTATTGTTTTCAAGTTTGAAAACTGATTCAGACTTCCACTTTGAGTCTATAATTAGCAGAAGGTGTGGGTCAATTAATAATTAATTTTAAAAAGACCCAGAAGGTAGAATTAGCAGACAAGAACATGTGGGACTCGAACTCATGACCCCAAGATCAAGAGTTACATGCTCTTCCGACTGAGCCAGCCAGGTACGCCTAAATTTTTCATTTTTAAATTTATTTAAATTTAGCCACATGTAGCTAGCAGCTACCATACCAAACATAACTCTAGAACGTCTAGGCAAAGACTTCAACATAGAGAAGTTCTAAATGGAATAATGGTTCTTTTTTTTCTTAGATCAGGAGGATTAAATCTTTACAAAACTAAGCCTGCACAACCAAAAGTAAACTTAACCTTGCTGACTTTACTTCATTATGCCATCAATCATTCTACCAATCCTTTTTATTAAACAATTCTACACATATGCTTCCTGCTACTGATACTACTATTTTTATCATAGCTCCTCTTCCTTCACTCATCCTTTTTGGCATGGGGGGTACCACAACAGAGAAATAGGAGAAGCCACGGTACCTATTGTGCTAGTCATTCTAGAGTTCTCAACATATTCTGCATTAGTATTTCACAGAGCACTGAGTACAAAGGTCTCTGAGCAGCAGGCATGCAAGAAATGCTTTTGACAATAAAAATCTGAGAAAATAACACCTGAAGACAGATTTATTTAATAAATAACTCTGTAGTTTCCGTTTTTAATTAGACAAAACATTCAAGTAAAAAAAAAAATAAAATTGAGGCACACTCTCCACAGAGGGCAACAGAAAAGTTGGGGGTGGGAGAAAATGAGAAATATTTTCTTAATATAAAGAGATTATTTCACATAGATTTATGTTCTGTGTATTTGATGCTAAAAATTATAAGGCAGCAGAATTCCTACTATGGGAGATAATTTTTTAAATGTTTTCTAAACAAACTCGTTGGAATACTTTAATAACTTAATAAAGGAAACAGCAGTAGCATGACTGGAAATGCAAGTATTTCATCAAGGTGAGGGGAGGACAAATAGACTTCATAGAAAATTTAAACATGTCTGGATAACGCGAAAAAGACATTTCTAAAATTGAGATAGAAATGAATGTACAATAAAATGCACAGATCTGAAGTGTAGAGTTTGATGATTTTTTAAGAAAACACTTTTAGGCAAAAATCTTTCCATGGTTATCTCTGCAGATTTATAAATGTCCACCCACAAGGTAAAACAACAAAATAAAACAAAACTGTCTATACCCTAATGATGGCTATTAATAAAACCATTTCTCAAATGCTGTACCTCAAAATACAATCTAAATTTTTTAGCTATAATTTTAGTTTACATATTTTTTAAGCTTATTTATTTATTTTGAGAGAGACAGAGAAAGCACAAGTGGGGGAGGGGCAAAGAGAGAGGGAGACAGAGAATCCCAAGCAGGCTCTGCACTGTCAGCTTGGAGCCTGATGTGGGGCTAGAACTCACTAAACCACAGGATCATGACCTGAGCCAAAACCAAGAGTTGGATGCTTAACTGACTGAGCCATCCAGGTGCCCCAACTATAATTTTAGTTTAAATAAAAAGATAAAGATACTTGAAGGGCTCCTCAGTTGGTTGAGCAGCTGACTCTTGATTTCAGCTCAGGTCATGATCCCAGGCTGAGCTCTGTGCAGAGTGCGAAGCTTGCTTAAGATATTCTCTCTCTCTCTCTCTCTCTCTCTCTCTCTCTCTCTCCCTCCCTCCCTCTCTCTCTCTCTCTCTCCCTCTCTCTCTCTCTCCCTCCCTCCCTCCCTCCCTCCCTCCCTTTGCACTTCTCCCCTGCTTGTGTTCTCTCTCAAATAAATAAATAAATTTTAAAAAATATTTGATATTCACCTGACCCTCTCTGGCAAGCATGTCCATAGGCTGGAAAAGAAGTTATGTGCATGTTTTGGGTTACCTTGTTATTCAGAGAATAAAAGATAATGAAATAGTGATTTATCAGTTTCCCAGGGCTATCGGAAAAAAAAAAAAAAGACATTTGGTATATTTTATATATGCAAACAAGTACCTTAAATTCTGACTTCAACTTTGGTGTAGGACTTTGAATAAAAGAAAAACTGTTATATTTTATCAAACATCAATGTATAAAAATTGCACAAAAATAACAAAATGGAAAGGGCACTAGGAAGAAATCAAGGCTATCGAAGAATTAACTAGGTCATTTCAGCTGGCTTTGGTTGCCAAGCAACTGGAATGCCTCACAGTTTCTCTTTAGAATAATCCAGTCTTTAAGAGTTTTATTAAATTGTTTATTCCTTGTTCAAGACTTATTCTAACATATTTAGGAATCACACTAATAAGAAAACTGCCATGACTTACATGAATGAAAATTTAAAACTCTAGTGAAAGACAGGAGTCAAAATACATCCTCCTCAAAAGAATCATAGAGCAATATAAATGTTAATTATCTCAAATTAATCTATAAAATCAACCCAATTCCAATTGTGTTTTTTTTGGGGGGTAGAAGTTATCTAAATAATTCTATTATATATGGAGACATAAGTAAAATACAATAGCTAATTAATGTCTGAAAAGAGAGTATAAAAGAGGGCTTTGCCTTACAAAATATTAATACTGGAGACATTAGCTCTAGGGACATGAAAACAGGAATGGAACAGAAATGAATACAAAAGGTAGTCTGGATTAGACATGGAATGCACACCATGTGAGTAGCACAGATATGAGGGTATATCAGAGCCAGGCAAGCAGAATGTGTATGCATGCCTAAGAAGGGTATACATGCATGTTTTAAGTAGGTACAGCAAATGTACAGAAAACTAGAACATGACAAAGAACAAGTTTCACATGAGTAGATAATAAATGGGTTATTCAAAAAAACGATAAAGGAGAAACAGGTCAATGGGAGTTAAAAAAGAGATCAAAGCCTACCCTCACTCCCCACCTCCAAAATATTTCTAATAAAACAAAAATTTAAACATTTAAATAAAAACAACTAAAACATAAAAATACGAGAAGAAAACACAGGTAAAAAAAATTTAAAAAAATTTTTTAACGTTTATTTATTTTTGAGGCAGAGACAGAGCATGATTGGGGGAGGGTCAGAGAGAGAGGGAGACACAGAATCTGAAACAGGCTCCAGGCTCTGAGCTGTCAGCACAGAGCCCGACGCGGGGCTCGAACTCACAGACCGCGAGATCACGACCTGAGCCGAAGTCGGACGCCTAACCGACTGAGCCACCCAGGCACCCCAAAAACAATTTTTTTAATGTTGGTATACTAGGTCCTGATGAGCATGGTATCAAAATCAGAAACCATAATACAATCTTAAGAGATTTGACTATTGTGTAAAAATATTTTTAAAACCGCATTAGTAGACAAAACTCAGAGAGACAGAAAGTAGACTGTGGCTGCCAGAGGCTAGGGGGGCAGGGGAATGCGGAATTAGCGTTTAGGGCATAGAGTTTCAATTTGGGAAGGTGAAAGAATTTATTTTTTTAAGTTTATTTACTTATTTTGAGAGAGAGAGAGAGAGAGAGAAGGAGGAAGGGGAGAGGGAGAGAGTGTGAGAGAGAATCCCAAGCAGGCTCTGCACTGTCAGCACAGAGCTCAAAGCAGGGCTTAATCTCACAAACCATGAGATCATGACCTGGTGTCCCAAGGTGAAAGAATTCTGGAGAAAGATGGTGGTGATGGATTGCACAATATGAATGTACTTAATGCTGCTCGGCATTTACAAATGGTCAAAATGATAAATTTTATATGTAATTTACCACAGTGTTAAAAATGGGGAAAAAAACTGCATCAACAGAAATCACTATACTTTATAAGTTATCAAATAAATATTAAGTAAACAATAAAATATGATTTCATCCTCTAATAAAGACGACAGGAAAACTGCTTGCTTACACATATGAGTGGCACCCTAAGCTGGCACATATTCTTTAAAAAAAGAAATCATGTGGGGCACCTGGGTGGCTCAGTCAGTTAAGTGACTGACTTTGGCTCAGGTCATGATCTCACCATTCATTAATTCAAGCCCCCCATTGGGCTCTCTGCTGTCAGCACAGAGCCCGCTACGGGTCCTCTTTCTCCCTGTCTCTCTGCCCACCCCCCCCACACTTGCACACATAGCCTCTCCCTCTCTCTCTCTCTCTAAAATAAACATTAAAAAAAAGCAATCATGAAACATATATCAAAATATAAAATATGCATATGCTTAGTCCCAGCAATTTCACTGCCATAAACGTTAACTAGTAAGAAAATGTTGCAAGTGTGCTAGGATATATAAGAATGTTGCTACAGTGCTATTTCTAAAAAGTGTAGAATTGGAAACAATTTCAATGTCTATTAACAAGACATTGGATAGATTATGGCTATCTTATAGAAGGGAGTATTATGCATTCACTTAAAAACCGTGAAGTAATTCTGCCTTTATAGCCATCAAAAAAATATCCATGACACATTATAAAAAAAAATATGAGCTTTCAAAACATTAGGATTCCACTTATGTAAAATTATATACACAGATAATAATACACCTGGATAGAGAAGGAATACACACCAAACTGTTAGCAAATGTTAATTAGTTGTCTCTGGACAACTGTGTTGTTGTTGTTGTCATTTTTACTTTTCTGGACTGTTTGAATGTTTTACCATGCGAATGGATGCTATTTAGAATTTTTAAGTCAATTTTTCATTTACAAAAGTCTACACTATTTAAAAATATCTAACATCTCATTTACTAAGTTTATATAGGTTATTATATGCCACTAATATCTCTTAGAAAAAGCTAAGGATTATGCACAGAAAAATTCTTTGTTTTAAAAATGTGGAAAACTAATTTAAATTCAGTAGCTTGCACTATAATGACTTTCAGCACAGAATCAAAGGGCTGGAGTTCTTTTGCCTAGAGCAAGACTATAGGGCCCAAACATGCTCATAACATAATAAAAAAACCTCTTTCTTGCTTTGTGGATCAATTTTTCTTACCCTTAAGTAACTTCAAATTACTATTTTAGCTACTACAAATCAACCCGGAGAGACACAGAAGATGAACTATAGTCAATATGAACTATATCAAAATAAAAACTGAAAAATGAGGTTAGAGATGTTGATATTCTACATTCCACATTCACCTAGAAGAGTCAAAAACCATTTAATGAACATATCTATACAAATTCTTATTAACATCTTAATGTTAACATCACAATAGAAGCGGCACTGAAATTCTTAATGCCTTTGTTATATATTCTAAGTATTCTATAAAAAGTTACTTTGGACTTGAAATTTTAAGAGATAAGAATGTAAGTTTTTTCTCTTACTCGTGAAAAAAGTTTCAAGGGCAAACTAAATTTCTGCCATTTCTGCAGTCAAATGCTCTGCCTCTGAGCTATACCCCTAGTATGTGTCATTTCTAGCACCGCAACTTAAAACGTATTTCTAAATGGCACTACTTAAGCCTTCAGGTAAGAATTTACATACATAATCTTTACTAATAAACCACCCTAACAGGAAGGAACATGATTTTTTTTCCTCTCTGAGAAATAGAAAATTAATCTTAAGCTATTATACCATGTATTCTTGTAGCTTTTTTTTTTTTTTTTTTTGTAGCTAATTTTTTAAATACTTTCAATACTTACAGCTTGATTAGGTAGATTGTCAGTCTTAAGTTCTCTGTGATTGGAATACTGAATAAAAACAGGCTGGCTTCGAAGGTGAGGAGTAACAGGAGTGTAGTAATTCACCATAGTAACAGCAGCTTCCTCAGAAGCCATTTCTAAGAAAGCCTGTAATAAACACAAGAAAGTAAAGTGAAAGCTCATGTTTTTGAAAGACAGCTAAGAACTATGAAAAAACTCTTGCTTCAAAGTGTACCACTGATGTTAAATGAAAATACATATGAAAAGTCGAGCTCAATAAAGGATTTGGGACTGGGAAATTGCCAGTTGAATAAATGATTTCATGTGGTTTTTGGTTTTCCTCTTTTTTCTCTTTCTTCTAAAATCTAGAAATAATTAAAAAGGTGAAAATAAAGGTGAGCATCAGTACTGTAAAATGGATGCTTTCAGGGGTTAGAATTTAATAGTTCTTTCCTAAATAAGAACTTTCCAAGATGGGGCATAATGATTTGCTCTTTTACCTTTTAATTAAATAGCTGTTTATGATACACTTAAGTTTATGATACAATTAAATGCAGAACTCAGGTGTAAAGGCTCAATTGTTCAAGTTAGGGAAATGGGATAATATCTTTCCTACATTAAGTCAATATTGATTTGAATCATTCAAGTGACTTTTTCTGAGATCTGTGTTAAAAAATACAGAGGCAACAAGCCCAAAATGAAGTCACCTGTACTAAGCCCGACTAAGCCCACATCACCAAACCAGGAGTTAATACCTAACAATTATAGTTTCAACCTCTCCCAAGATTAGAATCTTAAACCAGTTCATCTGGAATTACTTGGTCAGCACTAGTGAGGTTATCTGCCTTACAGACCCCAACCATTCCCTAAAGGAAGATGACCTTGCCTCAAACAACTCACTCTACTAGTAACTTCCTTGTCCCACCCTATTCTGCCTACAGAAGCCTTTCATTATGCACTGCTCTTCACAGCTCCTTTCTATCTGCTAGATGAAATGCTACCCAATTCACGAATCCTTGAATAAAGCCAATAAAATCTTTAAAATTTACTCAACTGAATTCATCTTTTAACACCTGTAATCATTGTACGAATATTAGATATCTGAAAAATAACACAGGAAGAGCTGAGATCAGAAAAGACTCCTTGAGATCTATGTCTTATTCCACACATGGCTTCTTCCAGCTGTAAGAACTCCTGAAACTTCCGTGAGAGGTTCTGCCACCCTATCATAATGGTTAGTTACGAAGATGAAATACTAACCATTCTGAGCCCCCAGAACTACCTATAATGAACATCTCAAATTAAAAATGTATAGGAAGAACTCCTGATCCAAGTCCATGCAAATTTCTAGTTTGATAACTCAATTCTTTTTTACTACAACAGAGCATGTAATTAGCAAGTGTACAGTAACCACTTCAAATTATATATAAAACACAACTTATAAAAATATATATTTATTAACAAAATTTCCTGAACATAGGAAATGGCAAATATCTGTAAGTCAAACTATTTATTTGTTTATAGTTATCTTACTAAGTGTTTCTATTTGGCAAATATTCCAGTAAAGGAATATTAACCTGACAAATGTTAAATGTGATGCTTAACTGTATCCATCAAATGTCACAAATGAACCAATTAAATGCTTTAATTAACAACATTCTATGAAGTAGTAATGTTAGCCACACCACAATAGATCAAATATCATTAATTAACTGATCCTCAATAAACAAATAAATTCTACTATCTTCAAGAAATGCACTTTAAAACCATTATCTGTATTAGTAATATGCTTTTACTAATTTTTCTAAGGAAGATAAAAATGATCAAGGTAACCAAAAAGCAATAGCAACATTTCCTGTCTGGTTTTTAATCACCTTTTCAACAAAGAATATGTAAACTTTTTGCTAATAATATTCACTATATAGAGGGAGAGTATCTTTCTGAAAACCCCTTCATAAATGCAAAAACTAAACTCAATGTCTAACATTAGTTACACAAAGGAAAAGCTAAACAATATCTTTGGAATACATGATTATTATTATAGAAAATTTTTCTTGAAAGTATATACAACCTAAAAATTCATGCATAAAAAGAACTTTTTCCACATGGACCCCAGTAGGAATTATTTAGGTTTTTCTAAAGTATCCAAAGAAATCAATTTTCATAATAAGGGGTGGAAAAAAAAAAAAAATTCCAGAAGTCACTAACCACAGAAAGGCTGGCGAAAATATCCCGTATGCTGCCCTCAACACTCCCACCTCTAAGTGCCATCAGAAAGATTACAGCTACAAGTAGTTCTAATGACTCACATCACTCTCTTGCTAAAGTATATAACTAACAAAATATTTTCTAAACATGATTTATGACTGAAAGATAAGCAATTAACACAATAGCACTGCAGATAAATAATAAACCCAGAACCAATAGCAGAGACAAAAACAAATTGTGACATTGCTGCCCCTCACAACCATCTAACAGAATATACAGGATACAGTGCATGAAACATGATAATGTACATGATACACATACACGATACATCTCACAGCCATTAGACTTGGCCATGTTGGCTCTTTTAAAACCACCCAAACCATATATTCTCAGCAGTGGCAACTGAGTTAAAATAAAGATCCAGGCACATGTAAGATTTCCAGAAGATGTAAAACAAATGTGTAAACATACAAGAGCCGAATACTAAAACATGTTATTTAGCCTCTCCAGATTTAAATAACCTCATCCGAATTAAACAGGAACGTTAGTTTCACTAAAGGGCCAGAATCAGACATGATAATCTCTTTCATGTCCAAACACATACCAATCTGTTTATAAATATATTTGTTTCTTAAACTTATTTACAAAAGTGTAAGAACATAGGGTCTTATCACAATGTACTACACAATGTTTAGGGCTTAAATCTGTTGTCTTCTTCTTACCAGCAATGCTCAGTTTAAAAAATTTTCAGGACAACCAAAAACTGGGAAAGAACTAAAGAATTCATCCTAATGGGGTCTGAGTTGGAACAAAAAAGCAGGTGATTACTCAAATCAACATAACAAGTATTATATTTTTGTCATGGTCACCACAAAAGCAAGTTTCCTGATTCATCTTAAGAAAAACCTATTAACTTCTGAAATGAAGAACCTCTAACAATCTCTTTTGAATTATTAAAGAAGTTATATATTAATTCTAAACTAAAATATACCACACATTTCTATACAGATTTTGGAAAACTTATTCTTTAACTACCAAATGAGGCATAATTTATATCCTCTCTGTGTCTTGGTCTTCTGATAATCACAGGGTATTTTCATAAACTATTTTGTAATTAAGAATATAAAATTTTTTTGTTCAGGAAGAAAAGGACAAGTCATTGAAAAAGAGATAATCCTATGTCCTGTGTTAATAATTTTGTTTGTTGCTTCCTGTCATACATAAAAAAAATTCTATTTAAAAAACTACTTTATGTAAATAAAATGAAATTTAGAAAATACAGAAAAGTTCAAGAAAATAAAAGTCACCTTTAACACTAGTACCCAGAGATAATCACTGTGGTTCAATCTTTAAATATTACATACCTGGCTCTTTCCTTTCAACATCAAAAGATTAGTTACTTTGCCAAATGGTAGACCTAATGATATGACCTCTGCTTCGGTGACATCACTTGGAATTTTGCGAAGATGGAGAACACGAGAAGGCGAACAGGGAGGTCTATCTCCTTTAAATTTCTTGTTGTCATTCCCATTAGCTAAAAAAATATAAGATTTTTTCAAATTACTGAAACTAATTTAGGTTGACATACTACATTAACCCTATTGTCACATTTCATCTCCAACAGTTTTAGTTTTTGAAATTCAGGGAAACTCTAGGGCTGATCAGAGATAAGGACAGTGGAAAACCATCCACTTTCAATGAATGGGTGTTTTGGTTTTTCATGGCAAGTATTAAATTTTTTAAAAATTGAAGTCTGGTTTTTATTTTTTTTTTCAACGTTTTTTTTTTTTTTTTTTTTTTTTGTATTTATTTTTGGGACAGAGAGAGACAGAGCATGAACGGGGGAGGAGCAGAGAGAGAGGGAGACACAGAATCGGAAACAGGCTCCAGGCTCCAAGCCATCAGCCCAGAGCCTGACGCGGGGCTCGAACTCACGGACCGCGAGATCGTGACCTGGCTGAAGTCGGACGCTTAACCGACTGCGCCACCCAGGCGCCCCTGAAGTCTGGTTTTTAATTTCAAGGAAAAGTATTGGATAAATAAATTAATATAGAGAGAGATCAAATTCCTCTAAACAACTATTGTGAATGGAGAATAATGTTTATAATGTCTTTAATGTATTTTTAAAGATATTCTGCTAACTTGTTCCCGTGCTAAATAAGTAAATATGAACAATTAACTTTCAGGAAAGACTATAAAAGAAATTTTATATTTATCACATCCTGAGGGGATTTGGATTTGAGCTGTATCATTATGAAAATTAAGTTTATTTCTCAGGCATTATGTAGTTTTTACTAATCTATTTATAAAGTGTTTTTTAGAAGCTAAATTGCGGTTTCCTAAGACAATCTTATTCCTTACCATGTAACAGTAGGTCTTAACATAAGCATCTTATTAGAAATGCAAATCTTCAGCCCCACCTCAGACCTACTAAATCAGAACCTAAGGGGTGGCACCCAGCAACCTGTATTTTAACAAGCCCTCCAAATGATTTTGATGCAATCTGAAGTTTGAGAAGACTGCTGCACAATAAAAAAATCCATTATCCCAGTTACAGCTAGATTTTACTTAAATTCTTTTAACACTGACAATAACTAGAATTGATAAGCCTGTAATGAATACTCAAATTTATGTACATAAGATTCAGAAATGTTTTTCCTTGGAAAAAAAGCACCATATAAGACTGAATGCAAATTATCTGAAAGCCCTGTTTCATTACAGTGTGTGTGTGTGTGTGTGTGTGTGTGTAAATGCTAAACAGTACCATACTTAGCACTATTAGGAGGAAAATACAATCTTTCCAAATGTCAAAAAATTGTCATTTTTCCAAACATTAATGGAACTTTGCAATCAGATGTCTATGGCTATAAATAAGTAACATGAGGACCACATAAAAACTATATGGCCATACTGTGTCCCCATATCTGTGGCATAGAAGTCAACATGCTTTCCAGTGAGTAGCTTGACTTAATACCCAAATCAGCACTCACTCCCAAATTCTCTGTTCATGAATGCAGGCAGCATCCTACCCAGACACCAAATACTACTGATTCCTTCAGGTCCTTAGTGGTCTGTACCTGTATATAACAAATGCCTAGTGAGACTGTGGAAAATAGGCAGTTAAATATTTATTGCAAATTAATCTGTGAGTCAAGAGATTTCTTCTCCTCTCAACCACCCAGAAATACTGATTTTTCCCTCCAAAATCACTAATTAACATTTTTCATGTCCATTCGCAATGTCACTAAGTTCACCTATGATCATTTCCACTTCTACTCTACCTCCCTCTAGCCTCAGTCCCTCCTCCACCCCCACTCAGATTCAACATCCTATCGACCGACCACACTATCCTGCTCTAAACACGCTGACCAGCTTGCAACCACCTGAAATGTCCCTTAGTTTCTAGTTTTCACACTGTTTTCACTTATACTACCTCATTTGAGTAGACAAATAAAAATATACTGAGTTAAATATTAACAGATGAAGAGACAGAAGTTCAGAAACTAAATGATTTTGTATACAGCTAGCAAGTGAAAACGTCATTCAAACTAAAGTTTAAAGGTAATTTTTTTTTTTTTAGCACAAACATCTCAAAATGTCTTACCATTCCTAGAAAAAAGCAAGCCACTTGACATGGACATACATTTTGAAAGTGTGTGCAGATTTATGTGGATTATAATGACAACTGTCATTAAATTAGAACACTAATCATCACGTCCTAAACAGGAGTGAAAGCTAGGCATGGAGTATGCCCTTTTGCACCCTCCTTTGCATCGATGGCAAGATAGCACTACCACCATCTTGTGCCTTCTTAACTAGCACAAGGTGTTAAAGACTGGAAAAACCTCCTAGATGCAAGGAGATTTTATCAGTTTACCCAGAATATTCCAAAAACAAATGGAAGAACACTGAAAAGGCTGCTCCTGAGCAGGGGAGGGGCAGAGAAAAAGGGACAGAGAGAATCCCAAGTAGGTGCTGAGCTGTCAGCGCAGAGCCCCTTGTGGGGCTCAAACTCACGAACTATGAGATCATGACCTGAGCTGAAACAAACAGTCCACACTTAACGGACTGAGCCACCCAGGCACCCTGAGGTGGTTTCTTTAACAGAGGTTTTCATCATCTCTGTAAAACTGTGTAAGCAAAAATGAATGCCTACACTTGCTATGTGAATTCGTGTTGTACTATCAAATAAAGACCTATGGTAACAAATTAAAAAAAATTTTTTTTCAATGTTTATTTAGTTTTGAGAAAGAGACAGACAGAGACAGAGCACAAACGGAGGAGGGGCAGAGAGAGAGGGAGACACAGAATCCGAAGCAGGGTCCAGGCTCCACTGAGCTGTCAGCAGAGAGTCTGATGAGGGGTTCAGATTCACAGACCACAAGATCATGACCTGAGCCGAAGTGACACACTTAACCGACTGAGCCACCCAGGCACCCCTGCTGACAAATTTTATCAAGAGATACTTAATTATAAAAACCCAGCATTTTAGGTTGTTAATTGTTCTGAATTATAAAAGTGCCTGAGCAATGTTAAGAGCATGGGCTATTAAATCAGACATCCTGTTCTAGCAAGTTACCTGAAATAGCTGAGCCTCAAATTCTTTTCCAGTAAAATGAGTGTAACAAGGTTATTTTGAAAAGTAAATTAGATAACATATTTAGATACAAGGTGTAATGCCTAGCACATAGTAATCAATAATAGGTCACGATTTTCTTAAGAAGGATTTTTATCTAGAAGTGATAGTCTTTCTACTTTTTTGGTATTAAAATGATGATTATAGGTAACAATGATTTTTTTTCTTATAAGTGCTTACTTTGGAAAATTTAAGACACTGTCCAAATTAACTAAAAATTTAATTATTCTATGAAAGCTAAAAATCTAAGAATAACCCCAGAAAAGGTGATAGCCAAAGACTCGATAAATATAATAATCTGAAAATGGAAAATACATAAGCAAATATATGGCATCATTTAATAAAAGTCAACAGAAAACAAGGAAATTCTAATGTATTAAACACGTAACTTTGAAGAATTGTTCTCTGTACAAAAAAATAACATGAGACTTTCCAAAATTTTTATTATAAAAATCAGCATTCAAAATACTTCACTTGTAAAAATTTCATATTTTACTGAATGATACACTGAAAATTACTGAATACTTGCTACATATTAGGTTCCAAAGAGAGTAAGTAGGTTTTTATTTTTTTCAATGTTTATTTATTTATTTTTGAGACAGCGTGCAAGCAGGGGAGGGGGAGAGTGAGAGCGAGAAGAGAGAGACAGAGAGAGAATCCCAAGCAGGCTCTGTCCATGCTGTCAGTGCAGAGCCCGATGTGGTGCTTGAACCCACGAACTATGAGATCCTAAGTAGAAGTCAGATGCTTAACCTACTGAGCCACCCAGGTGCCCCGAAAGAAGCTTTTTAAAATTCATGTATTTCCATCTCAAAATTGGAGAAATCCACCAGGAAAACTATGCTAGAAATCTGGATCTTTTTAAAAATGCAAGTTTAATAGGATATACTTTATCTATTTATTTGTTTATTAAAAAAATTTTTTTTAATGTTTATTTTTGAGCAGGGAAGGGGGCAGAGAGAGAGGGAGACACAGAATCTGAAGCAGGCTCCAGGCTCTGAGCTGCCAGCACAGGGCCCGACACGGGGCTCGAACCAGTGGACTGTGAGATCATGACCTGAGCCAAAGTCAGACGCTTCACCTACTAAGCCACCCAGGCATCCCTAGGGTATACTTTAGATACAATAAAATCTATGTAACATTTTAAATGCAGAGTTTGACAACTTTTGACAAATGTATATATCCCTATGACCACAAAAATCAGGATACACAACTTTTCCATCATCCTCAAAAGTTCCCTGGTGTCCCTTTGTAGTCAGTCCTCCCTCTAAGACTCTCACCTCCTCAAGCTATACAGCTATCATTTGACATTACCATAGTGTCTTAGTAACTATAGATTTACAAAACAAAACAAAACAAAACAAAACAAAACAAAAAACTATAGCTTTACAGCAATTCTTTTTAAGTTTGTTTATTTATTTATTTTGAGAGAGAAAGAAGGAGCAAGTGCAGGAAGGGCAGAGGGAGAGGGAGAGAAAGAGAATCCCAAGCAGGCTTCATCCACACTGTCAGTGCAGAGCCGATGCAGGGCTTGAACCCAAGAACCATGAGATCACAACCTGGGTCGAAGTCAGACACTTAACCTACTGAACCAGGCGCAGCAGCAATTTTTGTTTTTTAAGTTTATTTTTTTTTAGTAATCTCTATACCCAAAGTGGGACTTGCATTCACGACCCCAAGACTGAGTGGCATGCTGTTCTAAGCCAGCCAGGAGCCCCTTTACAGCAATTCTTGAAATCAGGTATTTAACTGGGGAGAATTCATGTCATAATAATTTTGAGTCATCTAAAACATACCCATCATTATTTCTCTCTGCATTTATTTACGCCTTCTTTAATTTCCCTTAACGTCCTGTGGTTTTCAGTGTAATGGTCTTGCACATATTGGTATGCTGACCCTATACTCTGCAACCATGCTAAATTCTTTAGAATTTTCTACATAATACAGTTTTATTGCTTACTTTCCAACATGTGATGCCTTTTATTTCTTACTCTAGTTTTATTGAGCTGGCTAGGACTTCTTGTACAAAGATGAATAGAAATAATGAGAGTGAACATTACTTCCATTACTGTGGATTTCAGGGGACACGACTGTCTTACACCATTAAGTATATTGTCTGCTGTAGCTTCACACATTTAGTAGGGTAAACAGGTTCCCTTCTATTCCTGGCCGAGGTCTTATTTGGCCGAAGGTCTTATTTATCATGAATAAAAGTCAAAGTTGAATTTTAAATGCCTTCTCAGGACATATTAATATGATCATAAAGTTTTTCTCTTTATTCTGTTAATAGAGTATATTGTACTAATTTTCTAAAGTTAAACCACTTTGTATTCTTGGAATAAATCTGACTTGGTCATGATATATGACCTCCTCTCCATGTATATATATATATTTATATTTACATATATATATATATATAAAATATACACACACACACACACATATAGCTGAATTTGACTTAATGCCTTCTAAATATATTTGGGTCCATTTTCATGAGAGATATTAATATGTAATTTTATTTTCCCTCTTGTATCAAGGGTAATACTAACTTCATAAAAATAAATTCGAAAATGTTTTTTTTAATTTCTTTTCATTTTATTTATTTGAGAGAAAGAGCACACGTGAGAGAATGGGGGAGAGGGGCAGAGGGAGAGAGAGAATCTTAAGCAGGCCCCGAGCTCAGCACGGAACCCAATGTGGGGCTCAATCTCTCGACCCTGGGATCATGACCTGAGCTGAAATCAGGAGCTGGACGCTCAGCGGACTGAGCTACCCAGGAGCCCCAAAAGTGTTGTCTTCTATATTCTGAAGGAGTTTGTGTAGCACTGGTATGGTTTCTTCCTTTAAAAAAACCACTGGGTCTTAAATAAAAAATAAAAAAAAAAATTATATTTATTTTCAGAGAGAGAAGGGCGGGTGGCGGGGGGGTGGGTGGGGGAGTGAGCAAGGGAGGGGCGAGTAGGGGAGAGGCAGTGTGGAGCCTGACACAGAACTTGAACTCAGGAACCACGAGATCATGCCCTGAGCCAAAATCAAGAGTCAGACACTTAACCAACTGAGGCGCCCAGGCGTCCCTGGATCTTAACTTTTTAATTATCAATTTGATTTTTAAAACAAGTATAGGGGTTATTTGGGTTTTCTAGTCATTTTGTACCAGTTATGATACTCCGTATTTTTCAAGGAATTTGTCTACTTCATCTACATTGAATGAATTCCTATTCATTCATTTTATTGGCTTAAAATTGTTCATAATATTTCCTTAATATCTGTCTTAGCCTGCTTAGGATACTGTAACAAAATACAGACAGGGTCATTTAACAATAGAAATTTACTTTCTCATACTTCTGGAGATTAAAAGTCCAAAATTAAGGTACTAGCAATGTCACTTTTGAATAAGGACTCTTTTCCTGGCTTAAAGACAAGCTACCTTTTCAGTGTCCTCACATAGCAGAGGTGGAGGCAAGAGCAAGCTCTCTAATATCTCTTCTGATAGGACACTAATCCCATTGTGAAGGCCCCACAATGGGCCCAACTCCCAAGGCCCCATCTCCACATACCATCACAATGGGGGTGGGGTTTAAACAAATTACCAACAGATGTTAGTAATTTCTGTCTTCTCTCATTTTTTGGTCTTACCTAGAGGTTTATCAATTTTATTGACCTATACAAAAACAACTATTGGTTTCATTAATTTTTCTCTACTGTTTTCTATGTCCTTAATTTATGCTCCTATATTTAATATTTTCTTCCTTTAAACCTGGAGGTTTAACTTGTTTTTCTTATACTATGCTTAGAAGCTTAGATGATTTACTTTACACTTTTCTAATGTAAACAAAGCTGTAAATTCCTACTTCTAAAAACAGTTCTAGCTGAACCCTTCAAAGTTTAGTAAACTGTGTTTTTGTTTTAATTCACCTCAAAATATTTTCTAATTTCCCTTGTGACTTATCTGATTCATGGGTTAAATGTTAATTTTTAAATAAATAACTGGAAAATTTTCCCCCATATACTTGAGGATTATGCGTTTTTGATTTCTAATATAATTTTAAAGAGAACTATAAATAATTTTAATGCATTCACTTTGAGACTTGTTTTAGGATGCACATATAGCCTATCTTGGTGATTATGTCATGTGAACTTCCAAAAAAGCATATTCTGATGGTGTTGCAGAAACTACTTCACTGTCAATTAAAATCAGTTGGTTGTTAGTGTTGAAAACATCTATATTAGGAGATCTACAAACTTTTTCTTAAAGGGCTACATAAATAATTTAGGCTTTGTGAGTCATACAATCTCTGCTGCATCTATTCACCTCTACAGTGGTAGCATGAAAGCAGCCATATGGACAGAAATAAAAGAGTGTGCCTCCATTCAAATAAAGTTTTATGAATAAACATCAAAATTAGTACCTCCTATAAGCTTCAGGTATCTCAGAATATTGTTCTTTGTTTTATTTTTTCACAATTTAAAAATGTAAAAATCAGTCTTAGATCACAGGAAATATAAACCCCTGTCCTGTGTCCTGATTTTCTGTTTACTATGCTATCAATTACTGAGACAGAGATTTTGAAATCTCCAGCTATAATTGTGAATTTGCCTATTCCTCTGTTTAGTTCTATTAGCTTTTACTTTATATATCTTGAAGCTCTGTAACTAGGTAAATATACATGTATATTCAAGATACGTATATTTATCAAGAAATACAAATAAATACAATGGAATACAAAATGGTAAATAATGAATAAATATGAAATACACACACACACACACACACACACACACACACAAAACAGTACAAAGAAAGCCAAGAAACAAAGGAAGAAAAATAACAAAGAATAAATGGGACAAACAGAAAACAAATAGCAAGATGATAGGCTTAAAACTAACCATGTCACATAACTATATTAAGTGGAAATGACATAAAGATTCCAAATACAAGGCAGAGTTCATCAGTCTAATAAAGCAAGACTCAATTATGTGATGTGAAGAAGAAATCCATTTTTTAAAAATTTTATTTTAAAGTAATCTCTACACCCAATGTGGAGCTTGAACTCAAAACCCTGTGAAAAAGAGTCACATGCTCTACCGACTGAGCCAGCCAGGTGCCCCAGAAGAAATGCATTTAAATATAAAAATCTCACGTTCAAAGTAAGAGGAATGGAAAAAGATAAATATGTAAACACTAATCATAATAAAATGCAGTGGCTGTACTACTATCAGACAAAGTAGACTTCAGGAAAAGGAATATTACCGGGGATAGAGAGACATTTCATAGTAATAAAAGAATCAATTTATCAAGAAAACATAATATGTCATGCATACATGTACTGCATGCATACATGCAAACATATACTGGGGGCGCCTGGGTGGTTCAGTCGGTTAGGCGTCCGACCCCGGCTCAGGTCATGATCTCATGGTTCGTGGGTTTGAGCCCCGCATAGGGCTCTGTGCTGACAGCTCAGAGCCTGGAGCCTGCTTCGGATTCTGTGTCTCCCTTTCGCTCTGCCTCTCTCTCCTTCAAAAGTAAGTAAAAACATTAAAAAAACAACAACAACATATACTGGACACATAAAAGGCAGACAATCTTTTTAATTGGAATATTTACACTTTGTTTACTTTTGTTTAAGTGACTGCTCTGGGGCTAAATCAATATGCATCTTTAACTTTCCAAGGTCTACCTTTAAATGATATCACCTAGGTACAACGTAAGAACTTTTCAAAGCATAGGTCTATTTCCCTCATCATAACCTTTATGTTACTGTCATATTTTAGTTTTCACATATGCTATAACCCCAAAAATTTATTTCCCTTATCTTGCTTTAAATAGTCAATTATCTTTTTTTCTTTTTGCATCAGGTTTTTGTACACTCAACGTATCTTACAGACCTTTCCATAGACAGCATTCCATACCTTTTTTCTCTTTCTTTTCTTTTTAAACTAGGGTAAAATCACATAAGAAAATTCACTACCTTAACCTTTTTCTTTTAGATTTTATTTATTTAATTATTTATTTTGGTAATCTCTACACCCAATATGAGGTTCAAATTTACAATCCTGAGATCAAGAGTCACATGGTCTACCGAATGAGTCAGTCAGGTGCCCCTTAACCATTTTTAAATGCAGAATTCAGTAGTGTTAAATACATTCTTAATGTTGTGCAACTATCACCACCATCCATTTCAATAACTCTTTTCATCACGCAAACTGAAATTCTATACTCATTAAACAGTAACTCCCTAATTTCCCTCTTCTTCCAGCCCCTGGCAACCACCATTCTACTTGCTGCCTCTAGGACTTTGAGTACCCTCATTTCCTTTTGTGCATATTCTACAGCTAATTTCTTTGTGGTTACCATGGGGATTACATTAACATCCTCAAGTTATAACATTCTAATCTGACTTTGTACCAGCTTATCTTCACTAATATGCAAAAACTCTGCTCCTTTACACCTGTCCCCATACCCTTCTGTTGTTGACGCCACAATATTATATCCTTATACACTGTGTGCCCCAAAACACAAACTAATTCTTTAAAATGTGTTAGTCTCCTAAGTTACATGGAAAAACAAATGTGGAGCTACAAACAAGTCACATGCTTTTAGATTAAGAACTCCTTAAAAAAGGCAGTCTCTTGTTAAAGACCTGTACTTTAGGTCTTTAACTATAAATTATAAACTATAGAACTATAAAACTATAAAACGCTGATGAAAGAAATGGAAGACAACACAAAGAAATGGGAAGACATTCCATGCTCACAGACTGGAATACGGTTAAAATGTCTACACTACCCAGAGCAATCTACACATTTAATACAACCCCTATCAAAATAACAAGAGCAGTTTTGATAGAACTACAACAAACAATCTCACAAAAGACCCTGAACAGCCAAAGCAATCTTGGAAAAGCAAAAGCAAAGCTGGAGGAATTGTAATTCCAGACTTTAAGTTACATTACAAAGCTGTAGTAATGAAACCACTATAGTACTGGCTCAAAAATTAGACACACAGATCAATGGAACAGAAGAGATAATGCAGGGGGCAGTTGAGCCTCCAACTCTTGATTTAGGCTCAGGTCATGATCCGAGGATTGTGGCACTGAGCCCCGTATCAGGCTCTACACTGAACTTGGAGCCTGCTTAGGACTCTGACTCTGACTCTCTCTCTCTTCCCCCTCCCTCTTAAAAAAAAGAAAAGAAAAAAAGGAAAGAAAACCCAGAAATAAACCCACAATTATATAGTCAATTTATCTTTGACAAAGCAGGAAAGAATATCCAATGAGGACAAAAAGTCTCTTCAACAAATGGTGTTGAAAAACTGGACAGCAGGGGTGCCTGGGTGGCTCAGTCGGTTAAGCGTCCGACTTCAGCTCAGGTCACGATCTCGCAGTCCGTGAGTTCGAGCCCCGCGTCGGGCTCTGGGATGATGGCTCAGAGCCTGGAGCCTGCTTCTGATTCTGTGTCTCCCTCTCTCTCTGCCCCTCCCCTGTTCATGCTCTGTCTCTCTGCCTCAAAAATAAAGGTTAAAAATTAAAAAAAAAAAAAAAAAAGAAAAACTGGACAGCAACATGAAAAAGAACGAAACTGGACTACTTTCTTAAACCATACACAAAAATAAAGTCAAAATGGATTAATGACCTAAATGTGAGGTCTGAAACCATAAAAATCCTAGAACAGAACAGGGACAGTAACTTCTTGGATACTGGCCCTAGCAACTTCTTTCTAGATGTCAACTGAGGCATGGGAAACAAAAAACAAAAACTATTTGGACTACAGCAAAATTAAGTTTCTGCAAAGTGAAGGAAACAGTCAACAAAAATAAAAGGCAATCTACAGAATGGGAGAAGAGACTTGTAAAAAGCTTATCTGACAAGGGGTTAGTATCCCAAACACATAAAGAACTTATAGAAGCGCCTGGGCGGCTTAGTCAGTTGGTTAAGCATCTGGCTTTGGCTTAGGTCATGATCTCAGGGTTCTTGAGTTCAAGTCAAGCATCGGGCTTTTTGCTGTCAGCACAGAGCCCACTTTGGATGTCTACCCCGCTCTCTCTCTCTGCCTCTCCCCCTCTCGTGCTGGTGTTCTCTCTCAAAAATAAACATTAAAAATAAATAACTTACAACACTCAACACCCAAAAAACCCATAAATAACCCAATTAAAAAATGGGTAGAAAACATGAACAGACATTTTTCCAAAGAAGACATCCAGATGCCTAACAGATGCACGAAAAGATGCTCATCATCACTTACCAACAGGGAAATGCAAATCAAAACTATAGTGAGACATCACCTCACATCTGTCAGAATGGCTAAAATCAGTAACACAAGAATGAAGAGGTATTGGTGAGAATGTGGAGAAAAAGGAACCCCTGTACACCACTGGTGGGAATGCAAACTGGTGCAGCCACGCTGGAAAACCATATGGAGGTTCCTCAAAAAGTTAAAAACAGAACTACCTTATGATCCCACAATCACACTAGTGAGTATTTACCCAAGGAATACAAAAACATTAATTCAAAGGGATATATGCACCCCTATGTGTTTAAAAAAAATTTTTTTTAATGTTTATTTTTGAGAGAGACAAAGTAGGAGCAGACAGGGAAGAAGCAGAGACAGAGAAACACACAATATCCAAAGCAGGCTCCAGCACAGAGCCCGACGCAGGGCTTGAACCCACGAACCATGAGATCATGACCTGAGCCGAAGTCGAACACTCAACTGACTGAGCCACCCAGGCGTCCCCTGCACTCCTATGTTTATAGCAGCACTAATTGAAAGGGATACATGTGGCCTGTATGTTTATAGCGGCACTATTCACTATATCAAAGATATAGGAGCAGCCTTAGTGTCCATCAATAAATAAATGGATAAAGAATATGTGGTATACAGGAGCACCAGGGTGGCTCAGTTGATTAAATGTCCAACTTCAGCTCAGGTCATGATCTCACAGCTTGTGAGTTCAAGCCCTGAGTCAGGCTCTGTGCTGAACCTCAGAGCCTGAAGCCTGCTTCGGGTTCTGTGTCTCCCCCTCTCTCTGCCCCTCCCTCACTTGCGCTCAGTCTTTCTCTCTGTCTCAAAAATAAATAAACATTAAAAAAAAGAATATGTGGTATATATACATCTTCTGTATATATGTATATAGGTATATGTATGTATGTGTACACACACACACACACACCCACCAAAATATTATTCAGCTATAAAAAAGAACAAAGTCTTGCCATTTGCACTGACATGGATGTAGGCAGAGAGTATTATGCTAAATGAAGTAAGTCCATTAGAGAATGACAAATACCATACGATTTTACTCATATGTGGAATTTAAGAAACATATATGGAACTAAGAGCAAAAGGAAAAAACAGTGAGAGAGAAACCAAGAGACAGACTCTTTTTTTTTTTTTTTTTTTTTTTTAGTCTTGACGTCTTTTATTTTTTTTACATTTATCATGCCATGAATTCATAGGGAATGGGTTCGAACAGCTCAGGCTCCTTTCCATTGGTTCTCACAAAGTGTGCTGCTCTGGGTGGGGCAGGCTGGTGCTTCAGTTGAACCCAAGTACCTTTCTCCTTGGCTTCCTTCTTTTTCTGATCATTTTCCTTCACATGCTTCAGGAAGCTGTCTCGGCTCTTTGAGTGCTTAATACGCTCGATACATACATTAATTCTCTTAGCAAGAATCTTGACCTTAACTTGTTTGTTTACGACAATGCCAATAGCATGATGGGTAACACTGTAGACTCTTCCGGTTTTGCCATGGTAACATTTGTGGGGCATTCCTTTTTGAACAGTGCCCATTCCCTTGATGTCCACAATATCACCTTTCTTGTAGATTCGCATGTATGTTGCCAAAGGAACAACTCCATGTTTTCTAAAAGGCCTAGAGAACATATAGCGAGTACCTCTCCTCTTTCCCTTTGTGTTGATCATTTTGGCGAATTACTGGAAGATGGTGGTTCTGTGAGACAGAATCTTAATTACAGAGAACAACCTGATGGTTACCAGAGGGGAGGGGAGGGGGAATGGGTTAAATAGGCAATGGGGATTAAAGAGTGAATTTGTGATAAGAACTGGATGATGTATGGAAATGTTGGATCACTATACTGTACACCTGAAACTAATACAATACTGTATGTTAACTAAGTGGGATTAAAATTAAAACTTACAGAAAAAAAGTAACAGCTTAAATAATGCAGAAAATAAAAGGAAGAGTTATAATCGTTGTTCAAAAACCATTAGCTTTTTAGACTCTTAAATACAGAGAACAAACTGAGGACTGCTGGAGGGGTTATGAGTGTGGGGATGGGCTAAATGGGTATGAGACACTGAGGAGGGCACTTGTTGGGATGAGCACTGGGTGTTATACATAGGGGATGAATTACTGGAATCTACTACTGAAACCATTATTGCATTATATGCTAACTAACTTGGATATAAATAAATAAATACATACACACATAATAAAATACTAACTTTTATAATTGCCCTTGTATTTACTTTCATTGAGATATTTATTCCTTTACATGGCTTTGAGTTACTGTCTCATGGCCTTCATTTTCAAGCTAAAGGACTTCTTTGAGTTTTTCTTGCAGGGCAGGTCTAGTGGTAATAAACTCCCTCAGCTTCTGTTTATCTGGAAATGTCTTAATGTCTTTCTCTTTTTTAAAAGATTTTATTTTCACGTAATCTCTATACTCAATGTGGAGCTCGAACTTGCAACTCCAAGATCAAGAGTTGAACATTCCACCAACCAAGCCAACCAGATGCCCCTCTCTTTTTTTTCTTAATTTGTGACTGGCCCATAGAGCCAGGTATGTTACATGTAAATGACCTAATTTATTTTTAAATCCAATTTATTTAAAATAAAACATAAAGATACTTTTTGAACTCATGAACTCACGAGTTCATGAGATCATGACCTGAGCCACAGTTGGACAATTAACCAACTAAGCTACCCAGTACCCCAAAACACAAAGATACTTTTTTTTAATTTTATTTTTTATTTTTTAAAGTTTACATCCAAATTAGTTAGCATATCGTGAAGCAATGATTTCAGGAGTAGATTCCTTAGTGCCCCTTACCCATTTAGCCCATCCCCCATCCCACATCCCCTCCTGTAACCCTCTGTTTGTTCTCCATATTTATGAGTCTCTTCTGTTTTGTCCCCCTCCCTGTTCTTATATTATTTTTGTTTCCCTTCCCTTATGTTCATCTGTTTTGTCTCTTAAAGTCCTCATATGAGTGAAGTCATATGATTTCTGTCTTTCTCTGACTAATTTCACTTAGCGTAATACCCTCCAGTTCCATCCATGTAGTTGCAAATGGCATGATTTCATTCTTTTTGATTGCCGAGTAATACTCCATTGTATATATATACCACACCTTCTTTATCCATTCATCCATTGATGGACATTTGGGCTCTTTCCATACTTTGGATATTGTTGGTAGTGCTGCTATAAACATTGGGGTGCATGTGTCCCTTCGAAACAGCACACTGTATCCCTTGGATAAATACCCAGTAGTGCAACTGCTGAGTCGTAGGGTAGTTCTATTTTTAGTTTTTTGAGGAACCTCCATACTGTTTTCCAAAGTGGCTGCACCAGCTTGCATTCCCAACACAAAGATACTTTTTAAGGACAGTTTTGCCAAGTATTGGACACTTGGTTGACAGTTTAATTCTTTTAGCACTTTGAATAGATTGGCTCACTGCTTTCTGGCGCCCAAAGTTCCTGATGAGAAATGTGCTCATATTCTCATTGAGGATCCTTGTGTGTGATGAGTTGGTTCCTTCTGCTTTCACGATTCTTTGCAGAAAGTTTATTATAATGTGTCTCATGGGAGGTGTCCTCGAGTTCACCTTACTTGGAATTCATTAAGCTTCTTGGATATTTATACTCCTGTTTTGCATCAAATTTGTGGCTGTGGTAACTCTGGAAATCAGATTCTTCCCCTTCCTCAGGGTCTTCCAGTTTTGTTACTGTTTTTCTTTTTTTGATTGTTGTAGGCTATTTCTCTGTACCAAGAATCAGCCTCAAGTGTAAACTTAAGGTCTTTTCTGGTTTCTTCCGAGCCTTTGCCTAGGCATATATACTATCACTTTCTAATTTTCCCTGTAGATACAGTTGTTTTCTAATGTCTTAGTTTTTGATGCCTCACTCCCAAATAAGGTAAAAGAGGAAAAATGAAGGAAGAAGCAAAGAGCACCAGGCCTTTAAATCCACTAGAAGTCACTGGGGGAGGCAGATATATCTGCTTCCCTACCCCCATCTTTCTTTTTGGAACTTTAATTACATATATGGTCAGACCACCTAATTTTTGTTCTATGGGTTACTAAACTATTCATTTCTTCCTCAATCTCTTTTGGTCTGTATGCTTTCATTTCTATTGTGGTTTGTTTGTTTGTTTTTAGGATTTTATTTTTAAGCAATCTCTACACCCAACGTGGGGCTCACACTCACAACTTCGAGATTAAGAGTTGTGTGCTCTACTGACCAGGAGGACCAGGTGCCCCTCTACTGATGTCTTTAAATTCAGCGATCATTATATAACTATATAATGTGCTATTAATGCAATGCCATGTGTTTTTTAGATGCATTTTTACCTTTAGAAATTATATTTGATTTTTTATAGGTTCCATTTTCCTGTCTTATACTAATATTTTCCTTTAAATCCTTAAACGTACTTTTAATAACCATTTCCAAGTCCAAATCTGCTAATTTCATCACCTCTGTCATTTTTTAGGTCTGCTTCTGTTGACTGATTTTTCTCCTGGTTATGAGTCACAGTTTTGTGATTCTATGTTTGGCAATTTTTGACTGAACAGTCAACATTGTGAGCACTAGGATTTGTTTTATAACTTTAACATGCCAGACTCTTTTCTGGAAAAAAAGGTAATTTCATATCAGGCAATTATTTTGGAGTCTTTTTTTTTTTTAATTAAATTTTTTTTTAATGTTTATTTATTCTTGAGAGAGAAGAGAGACAGAGCACGAGCGAGAAAGGGGCAGAGAGAGAGGGAGACACAGAATCCGAAGCAGGCTCCAGACTCTGAACTGTGAGCACAGAGCCCGATGCAAGGCTCGAACCCACAAACCATGAGATCATGACCTGAGCCAAAGTCAGACGCTTAACCAACTGAGCCACCCAGGCGCCCCTGGAGTCTGTTTTTAAGCTTTGCTAGTGTGGGTTTAGAATGGTAGCGTTTACGCTAGAGCTGGTGTACCGTTAGCAGTAAGGCATGTGTGGCTTACTATTTGGCAATAGATTCAAAGGTAGATTTCTAGAGCACTTTTCTCACAGAGCTCCCTTCTCTCCCATACACTGCCTCCACAGCTCCTAGCCTCAGCCTTTCAAACCTGGATCTGTCTATTCAACTCAGCAATTCTGCCATGTTTGCTTGGGTTCCCCTCCACCGTGCCCCCACCCTGCCCCCGCAGCTTACATAAAGTCTAAAAATAAAATGGCAAAGTGATAATAGGGCTTGCCTCAGTTGTTCATTGTGATCCGAAATCCTAGTCCTGCATATAATAATAATATATTTGAAATAACAGCTGCTTCAAAAAAAAGTTAACTTGTCAGTCATGTAAAAAGTCTAAATGTAGACATTCCAAACGTGGAATGGTGACATACAAAGTTATCAGTGACTCAGGCTCTACTTGTCTTTCTGTTGGGGTGCAGCCTTCAACTTCATCCTCTAAAATGGAAACTGGAACTCCCACAGGCAGTAGGATAAAAGAGGAAAAAGTATACCCGTGTAGAAATGCTCCAGAAGTAACTTCTATAACTTCCTCTTACATCTCATTAGCCAGGACTTAATCACATGACCACATCTAGCTGTAAGGAAGACTGAAAAGTAGCTGTTTAATTTGGGAGACAATGTGCCCAGATGAAAATTAGGGTTCTGTCACTAAAGAAAACAGAAGAAAACAGAAAAGTATTGGGGTACACAATAAACCATCTATGCCGTAATTCCTAAGATTAAATTTAAAAGGAAAGGTATACATTTCATGAAGAAATATGTAGAACATTTTCATAATTACCAAAAGACATAAAATAGGACCCACAAATATGAAATCACAGGTCAGGTTCCCAGATAGAAAGACACAATTTTGTTCATCACCATTCCAATTTTTATATCTTGCAGTAAATCCATAAATTTGTAATTAATTTACTTGCAAAGTTTCTTCTCCATGTGTAAAGGTGTTAATATGTTGACCCCATTAACAGAACTATGCCAACAGCTACATTTTATCAGTTTTATCATCATCTGCTAACACTGATAAATATCCGTTATTACCCAATAAAGGTTTAATGTTGAATCATCTCAAGGAATCAAAGTATAGCTTCTGGGAAGTCATTCTATCAAAAGTGAAATATCCAACATTAATGAAAATTGAGTTTTAAAAGTTCTACCTTCAACATCAACTTTTTATGAGGCAGTAATACAAATGTAAGTTTTGGTGCAACCGTGTCATGACAAAAATACTGTTCTGACAGTCCCAGGGGCAGACGTGTATGTGCAATTGGTCTGGTGCATACATAACTCCTTTACCAAACAAGCAATATTCTACTAATAGAAAGAAGCTATAGTTGTCAAATTTTACAAATTATTTTTAAATCCACATTTAGAACCACAAAAATTTTGTGATTCTACCCATTATCAATGCAATTTAAAAAATTTTTGTATCTTTATAGCAGCACTACCAACAATAGCCAAAGTATGGAAAGAGCCCAAATGTCCATCAATGGATGAATGGATAAAGAAGGTGTGGTATATATATACAATGGAGTATTACTCGGCAATCAAAAAGAATGAAATCTTGCCATTTGCAACTACATGGATGGAACTGGAGGGTATTATGCTAAGTGAAATTAGTCAGAGAAAGACAGAAATCATATGACTTCACTCATATGAGGACTTTAAGAGACAAAACAGATGAACATAAGGGAAGGGAAACAAAAATAATATAAAAACAGGGAGGGGGACAAAACAGAAGAGACTCATAAATATGGAGAACAAACAGAGGGTTACGGGAGGGGGTATGAGAGGGGGGATGGGCTAAATGGATAAGGGGCATTAAGGAATCTACTCCTGAAATCATTGCTTCACGATATGCTAATTTGGATGTAAACTTTAAAAAATAAAAAATAAAATAAAAAAATTTTTTGTATTTTTAAAAAAATACCTGGGGCACTAGGTGGCTCAGTCAGCTGAGCATCCAACTTCAGCTCAGGTCATGATCTCACAGTTCGTGAGTTAAGCCCCACACTGGGCTTGCTGCTGTCAGTGCAGAGCATGCTTCAATTCCTCTGTCTCCCCTCCCCCCCGCCCCTCCCTTGTTCATGCTCTCTCAAAACTAAAAACTAAAAGCAAAAAAAAAAACAAAAAAAATCACCTTACACAGGGATTAAACTCCTTTGTAAATGAGCAGTAAAGCCTTTCTCTCCAAATTTGTTCAAAATCAATTAGAATATAGTCATGGAATGGAACACCAAAATCTTGAAATTTTAAAGTTTTTTGAAGTTTGCAAATATTAGATCAAATATCATAAAAATATTTTTGTAAGTGACCTCAAAATAAAAAAGGTAAAATTTCCAGTGTCAACAGCCAAACCTCTCAGCAAAAGCAAACTAAAATTAGAAATTTCCCATAAAAAGAAAGAAAGGAAAAAAAGAAAGAAAGAAAGAAAGAAAGAAAAAAAGGAAGGAAGGAAGGAAGGAAAGAAGGGTAGGCGAGGGAAGGGGAGAAATTTCCCATCTACCAGAAACATTTAAAAAGGAAGCCTATCTCTGTTCAGGAATTTACATTCTGAATTTTCTCTTCCTCACTGGCTTAAGAATCTCCAAGGTAATAAATTAACATATACGTTAGAAGATGTAGGGGCTGGTGGTACCTTATAAAATCTAGCAGAGCAAACCACAAAACACCTTAGAGATTCTCACAGAAGAAAAAACAATTCAGCTAAAAACTATTACTCACACAAGGAAAAACACTAGAATATAAGCAAATATTCAACAGAAGAATTAAACAGTACACTAGACAAAGTTGAACAGAGAATGAGTGAATCAGAAAAACACTTTAAAAAAATTATCCAAAATACAGGACCTCAAGGAAAAAGACATGACAATATAAGAAGTTAAAACAAATACAGGACTGAATGAAATGGGTCTTATACATGTCTAACTGGAGTTACAGAAGGAGCTGATTCTTTTTTTTTTTTTTTTTTAGGTTAATTTTATTTATTTTGAGAGAGAGAGAGAGAGAGAGAGAGAGATCATGATCTGAGCCAAAATGAAGTCAGAGCCACCCAGGTGCCCACAGGAGGCAGTTCTGTGAAGAGCTGGGTCACTCCAAAACAGGATAAATGAAAGTTAAGCCTCCAGCAATGGTCCTTAATACTGGCTGAACCTTAGATTATCACCTAAGAAGCTTAAAAAAAAAAAAAAAAGAAAGAAAGAAAAACAGTGCCTAAACCTACACCCCCCAGAGATTTTAGAATTGGTGTGGGGTAGGTCAAAGTATCTTTGTTTCCCTCAAAGCTTCCCAAGCTATTTTAGTGAGTATCCAGGTTTGAGAACCTGTGATCCATACCTACAAACAGCTAAACCAATGAACAAAAATAAAGAGAAAAATGTTAAAAATAACTACAGAGAAGTAATTTTACCTACAGAGTAGTAAGCCTGCTCACAAACTTCCCAACAATAGAAGCTAAAAGAATAACAGAATCATACCTTCAAAGTGTAGAGAGAAGTAACTGTCAACCTAAAATTCTAAATAGCTAACTAACATTCAATAGTGATAATGAAATAGACATTTTTTAGTCATAAAGTCTGAGAAGTTACCATTTATAGAGCTTTGCAGAAATAGCTATTAAATAGGGTGGGCTGAACATAGAATGGAATGGGATATAAGAAGAAATTCAAAACATAAAAGCAAAAAACACAACAAACTCTTGTTGCCAGCTAAACTCACATTTCATATTTTTTTTTTCCCTAAGTAATCAATCAACCAGGATGAAAATCCTCCTGGTCATCCATCCTGGTAGTTCATAAACATGACCAAACAAACAAAGTGACCTGTTTTTAAAAGAACAAACATATGGGCCCCACCCTAGGTGTACTGTAACTCTAGGAATAAGGACATTTTTTTAGCATCCTACACCAAGAGGATAATCAGGTTTAGAAATATCAGGTTCTAGTATTTCCTTAATACAGCAGTTCTCAAAGTGTGGCTCCGCAGTAGCATCACTGTTATCAGGGAACTTGTGGAAATGCAAATTCTTAGGACCCACCTCAGATCTACTTTATTAGAAATTCTGGGTATGGACTCAGCAACCATGCTTTAATAGGCCCTCCAGGTGACTCTGACACCAGCTCCAGTTTGAGAAAGCTGCTTTAGTCTCATGCTCATATTATCTGTTCACACTTCTACGTGAACAAATCCTCTGCTGCTGTCCTGCCCATAAAATCTATCCATTTAGTCCTCTAGAGCAATGTACCATGGTTAACCAATTCCTAGACATTCTTAATCTCTTCAGTGAATTTTCTTTCTATCTTTTCCCTCAACTGAAACTAACCTTCTTCTCTTATAGAGTTCTCACATAAAAGCTGTTCACTCTCCCAAACACCATGTGGCTGAGGGTCTGGAAAGTGAGGTTCACTCATTCCTGCTTCCTATATCTCCAAAAACATTTGGATAAAAATCTTGCCTTTTCTGACACTCTCCACTCTCAAGCCTTTTAAACTGTGGATGATACTAACTTCCAAATTTCTCTTGTGATGTTGGGAAGAACCCAATGACTACCCAACATTTCCATGTGGATGTTGCAGAGGAACTTCAAATTCAATATATAAACATCAGAACCTGCCATATTACCCAACTCTGTTGTTCCTACAGTTTCTATATGAATGGCACCACCACTCATCTATCTAATTATCCAAGTCCAAAACCTGGAAATAAATCATCAATGGAATCCCTTATCCAAATATTCAATTAATCACCAGTTACTATCAATTTCACCTTCTGTGAATTCTCTAATTCTCTCCATTACAACTGCTAGTGCTATAGTACTAATTACCATCCCTAACTGGGAAATCCTATCCAGCAATAGCCTCTTAACTGTTCACCCTCCCTCCTGTATTGCACTCTTCCAGTTAATTTCACAGTCCCTAAATTTTAAGAACATGTATTTTTAAACAATGTGGTAACTTATGGAATGTAAATTATGTTCCAATTTTTTAAAATCATGTAAACTTACAGTTTTAATACTTCTATTATTCTAAATCATCATTAAACACAAGCTTTTAAATCCAGCTCTTTTACTCAATTGTTCTGGGTCACCAACATATTGACAGTTTTATCACAATTATGTAACACAAAGAACATCAATCAAAAAAGGAATTACCGAATTAGACACAAGTTAAAATTTAAGGGCCACAACTGCTAACTTCATCTATGTGAACTTTCCTACAATAAATTTTACCGCAATAAATGTTTACTGAACTTTACTGCAATAAGTGTTTTTGTTATAAATAATGGCATTTCAATAAATGTTCAGATGAGCAAACGAAGAAAAAAATTTTTTGAAACTCATGGAAAGAAAACATTCTAGATTGTGAAAAAACGAAAACTCACCATACACACCTGTAGAAGTAGAATTGTTCATGGTAAAGGGTCCGTCAATGACATCAGAAGAAAGAAGCTCATCAGATCCCCGCTGAAAAGCAAGGGCAATATTGTTAATAAAACAAGTCTTGGATAATGGTCCACATTTACTACTAAAAATATTAAAAGTTAATATTATTACTTCTGTTTGAATATCAAGGCCTTTAAAGGGAAATCCTCAAGAATCACAAAATTTAAAGGTTGGAGAAGTGAATTTCACAGAAAAAAAATTACTGCATATCCACATGGTTGTTAGTTATATATACCAAAAAAAAAAAAAAAGCCAACCTGCTATCATATAATTGGGGACATAATCCTTCATCCCTTTTTGAACAAATCCAATCTTCAGATGTTTCATTTGAAGTACCAAAAACCATACTTAGGGGTTGCGTCCTGAAATTTTTTCTGTAATTTATTTTAAGGTATATTTGGTATATTTTAAATATACTTAGTATTTTAAAATATGTTAAGTTTTTTTTAGTATATTCTTAAGTATTCGTGTGGAAATAATTTGTGTAGCACCTGTTAAGAATCCTGACTTGATACCTACATATTTTTTTATTTTTCATTTTTTATTCATATATTTTTTCCTATGTGTTTTTTAAAGTTGAACACAAAGATGCAATTTACTTCTATATTTGGTGATAGCTGAAACCCTTTATAATTGGTGATTTTTTTATCCATTAATCTTCAGAATGATCTTTAATGTGTACTAATTCTTAAACAACTACTGTTTAAATAATTTACCCTTTTCTGCTGATGAGAGTTTTGACCAATTGCAAGCTGAACTGTCAATGCAAAAAGACAAGTCAGACAAGCCTTCTCATTTTAACTGTAAGATCTATTACCAAGATTTAAAAGTTTACATTTACAATGGACAATAAATGCCATGTACAAAGTTAAAATCAACCAATTTCCAATGTTACTGTTTGTTTAACCTGGTCAATTTTGAAGATCAAATATTTTGGTCTACTGGATGATAAAACTTAATCCTTAAACTATCCTACAAATATCAGAATAGTAATTATGCTCCAAAATATGTTTAATGTTTAGGTGTTGAGTGCCATTGTAGGAAACAACTTCAGCCTTTGCTAAAGAAAGGCAAAGCACTGATGTGTTTGCATAACAGAAATACAATTACTTAAACAATTCTTGTATTAAACATCTGGAAATTATTCCCTTTCGTTCTTCACGAGTTTATACAGACAGCTTGCGACAAAAAGAAATTAAATAAGCACATAAGATGAAATAAAAAGGACAATCTCAACTTCCAGAAAGATAACAGAAGAGTATTTTCATAATTTTGGAGTAGAGAAAGATTTCTTAAACAAGAAACAAAAGCACAATTATGAAGGAAAAATACTGATAAACTTGACGACATTGAAATTAATTTTATTTACAATATACACAATGTCAAATTATTATGTTGTACATCTGGAACTAATGCTGTATGTCAGGTTTTTTTTTTTTTTTAAGAATTTTATTTAATAAGAGACATTAGGAGATTTAAAAGGCAAGTAACAGAGTGGGAGAAAATATCTGCAATACACATAACCAACAAATTTTATATCCAGAACTTACTAAGAAAGAGAAAAAAGGAGAAAAAAAAATCCTCACTAGCAATCACTAAGAAAGTCCAAATAAAAGAAAACAACAAAAGAGTTCCATAGGCACCTAACAAAGTGGTAGACTTTACTTGTGTTCCAGAGTATTTGTGCCTTCCCTTTTTCCTGTGAAAGGATTTTTCACCCCCATCCGTGGTGACATAACTTTCCATGTCTCCTGTGGGAGAATACTTCCCTCACCCACTGACACTGAGCACAGTTTTACAATATGCTCTGGCCTATGAAATATGAATAGACATGACCCATACTAAATCCAAGCAGAAGCTTCAAAAGATATTACTAGTTTCTGCTAATTTTTTCCTCTTTCCCCCTTAAATACGGGCTGTTCTTTCAACCTGATTCCCAGAAAAAGAACACATACAGCTTCAGAACAGCCACCAACCACTATAAGTGAATGAGAAACAAATGTTATATCTAAGCTATATCTAAATGACTAAAACCATATCCAATAGACATATGAAAAGATGCTTACCCTCACTGGTCATCAGGGAAATGTAAGTTAAAACCATAATAAAATATTAGATATTAAAAAAGACTGACAATATCAAGAGTTGATAACAATGTGGAACATCAGAACTAGTATATTGCTAGTGGGAGTGCAAGTTGGCACAACTTTGGAAAACTGACCCAATATACTAATGTTGAATATATGACTATCCTACAAACCTTATGTATTCTATTCCTATGAATACACTCAAGACAGTTCATGCTTATGTGCACCTAAACACATGAGAATGTTCTCATCAGCATTGTTTCTACTCATCAAATTGGAAACAGCTACGTTATCAACTCTAGTATGGATAAATAGATTGTTGTAAATGCACTCGATGATTTACGCCACTGAGAATGAATTACTGCCCCATACACTAACATAGATAAATCTCACAAGCATAAGAAGTCATTCACAAAAGAATATATACTGTATCATACTACTGCATTTATATGGAGTTCAAGAATATGGTGAAAACAAAATTACACACTGGACAGCAACATGCAAAAGAATGAAACTGGACCACTTTCTTACACCATATATAAAAATAAAGTCAAAATGGATTTAAGACCTAAGTATGAGACCTGAAACCATAAAAATCCTAACTTCTTTGACATCAGCCATAGCAACTTCTTCTAGATATTTCTCCTGTGGCAAGGGAGATAAAAGCAAAAATATATTACTGAGACTTCAACAAAATAAAAAGCTTCTGCACAGAGAAGGAAACAATCAACAAAACTAAAAGGCAACCAATGGAATGGGAGAAGATATCTGCAAACGACATACACAATAAAGGGTTAGTATCCAAAATATATAAAGAACTGATGCAACTCAACACCCCCAAAATGAATAATCCAATTAAAACATGGGCAGAAGATATGAAGACTTTTCCAAAGAAGACATATAGATGGCCAACAGACACATGCAAACATGTTCAACATTACTTATCTGAGGGAAATACAAATCAAAACTACAATGAGATATCACCTCACACCTGTAAGAATGGCTAAAATCAACAACTCGAGAAATAACAGGTGTTGGCAAGGATGTGGAAAAAGGAGACCCCTCTTGCACTGTTGGTGGGAATGCGAACTGGTGCAGTGACCATGGAACAGAGTATGGAGGTTCCTCAAAAACTTAAAAATAGAACTACCCTACAATCCACCAATTGCACTACTAGGTATTTACCAAAGAATACAAAAATACTAATTCAAAGGGATACATGCACCTCAATGTTTATAGTAGCATTACCTACAATAGCCAAATTATGGAAACAGCCCAAGTGTCCATCAACTAATGAATCGATAAAGATGTTGCATATATATACAATGCAATATCATTTGGCCATAAAAAAGAATGAAATCTTGCCATTTGCCATGACACAGGTGGAGCCAGAGTATTATGCTAAGCGAAATAAGTCAGCCAAAGATAAATACCATATGATTTCACTCATGTGTGGAACTTAAGAAACAAAACACATGACCAAAGGGGGGGAAAAAAAGAGAGAGAGGCAAACCAAGAAACAGACTCTTAACTACAGAGAACAAATGGATGATTACCAGGAAGAAGGTGGGTGGAAGGGGGATGTGCTGAACAGGTGACAGGGATTAAGGAGTGCACCTGTGATGAGCACGGGTGCTGTATGGCAATGCTGATCATTATACTGTACACCTGAAACTAATATTAGGCTATGTTAACTGCAATTTAAATAAAAAGTACTTTCATTCTTCAAAGACACCATTAAAAAGAAAAAGAATGAAAAACCAAGCCAAAGAATGGGAGAAAATATTTGCAAAAACTAAATAAAGACAAATAACCCAATAATAATAATAATAATAATAAACAGGCAAAAAGCATTTGAAAAGACATTTCTCCAAAGATATACAAATGGCCTATAAACACATGAAAATATCAAATATCAACATCATTAGACATTAAGGAAATGGAAATTTAAAAAAAATAAGTGCAGTATTTGCACTTTATTTGTTTGTTTTTAGGGAAAGCGCACAAGCGGGGGACAGGGAGAGAGAGAATCTTAAAGGCTCCAACACTCAGCACAGAGCTTGAAGCAGGGCTCAATCCCATGACCCTGGGATCATGACCTGAGCCCAAATCAGGAGCCAGACGCTCAACCGACTGAGCCACGCAGGTTGCCCAAGAAATGCAAATTTTAAAACCACAGAGAGCACTTCAAATAAAATGTAAAACTAAGCCATCACCACACACCTACCAGAACAATTAGAATAAAGAAAGGTGACATATCAAATGCAGGTGAGGATGTGGAAGAAAGTGGATCTCTCATACACTGAAGACAGGAACGGTACAGCCACTCTGGACTGTTTGGTGGTTTCTTTAAAATGAAACATACACAGCAATCTCAAAAGATCACATTCTCAAAACAAAAATTCACATGTTCTACGATTTTATTCATACAACATTCTCAAAATGACAGAATTATAGAGATGGAAAAGAGACCAACAGTTGTGAGGGAGCAGAGATGGTTGGGAGGAGGTACTGGGTAATTAAAGGATGCCAGAAGGGAGATCTTTGTGGTGATAGATTAGTTCTGTATCTTGACTGTAATGATAGTTACATGAATCTACACATGCAACAAAATGAAACAATTATAAACAGGCACTTTATCAATGTCTTTGTTTTGATAGTGTGCTGTAATTAAAATGTAACCATTGGAGGAACCTGGGAGGGTACACAGGACCCCTCCACAATATCTCTACAATTTGTTGTGAATCTTGAAATTTTTCCCAAATAAAAAGTTAAGACAAAAAACAAAACAGGGGCGCCTGTGTGGCTCAGTCGGTTGAGTGTCTGACTTTGGCTCAGGTCATGATCTCTCGGTTTGTGAGTTTGAGCCCCACATCGGGCTCTGTGCTGACAGCTCAGAGCCTGGAGCCTGCTTCATATTCTGTGTCTCCCTCTCTCTGCCCCTCCTCCACTCACACTGTCTATCTCAAAAATAAATAAAACATTAAAAAATTTTTTTGAAATAAAAAATAAAAAACAAAACAAAACAGAACAGATGTATCATTCTAAGCCAGAGGATTCCTACTTGACTTGAGACTTTTTGCTGGCTCAAAATAGTCATCACCAACACCTGTGCTCGATCAACCCTCAAGAAGGGATAAGACAAGACTGGTCAAGCTGTCAATTACTACAGCTCATTGTCAGAGTTCATGCCTCACACTACTGTTCCATACAATGGTGATCCAGAAGGCATCCCTTCAAAGACAGGCAACATTCAAAGAAAAACAATCCTATGAGTTCCTTATGGGAATCTGTACATAAGGTAAAGGAAGGGAAGACTCAAAAGCCAGACAACATACACCAGAAAAAGTATACAACTTTAAATTATGAGCAAATAAGAACTTTGTAAAATAAAATAAAAAATTAAGAAAATAGCCTCTCCTAAATAAAATGCAAAGGGATATAACAGCTCAAAGGAGAGGCAAGTAAGAATTCTACCAAACGATTTAAAAGATAGATTGATGAAAAAAAAGAATAAAGCAGTGTCGTGAAAGTCAGACATTACAAAGAGGAGAGCCAAAAGTGCAAAACACACCTTTCCACCATCCAAAGAAGTTACCTACTGCAAAGAACCAACTCTTAATCTGGACTTTAAGTATCCAAAAGCCACACAGAAAAAATTTTCAGGAAAGCCCTCCCTTGCAGGCACATGAGATTACTTAAATGCAACTGGCGAAAGTGTCAGACTGTTAACAAAGGCCCCACACAATGTTTGACAGCAAAGAATCCAAAAACTTCCCTGCAGTCTTCTTAATGCACACAAGCTATTTCAGTTTCAATTTGGGGAGAACTGAGTTATTCATAGTTCTATTTCCATCTTATTCAATAAACTGTTACCTGGTTTCCTAACAAGTAAATCACCAATCGACCATTAACATGAAATTATTCCCTGTTGCTTACTGAATCAATTCTAAACTTACTATATGGCCATTAAAAGCTCTTTCTAACCCAGACCTCCTCCTACGCACAGTAACACTCCTGTCTTGTAATTTGCCCCAGACACACTATCTTTATTCTTGCCTCGTTATGCTATTCTCCCACCTCAAACACTATCCCTTCACTACATATCCATTCCTACGTAATGATCACAAGTAAATACTATCACATCCTTGAAAATTTTCCTTTCCCCAAAATGAAGAGGCTGAACTTAATTTTGATTGCCTTACGGGATTAAAATGTACGTATGTTTTAGGATGTTAGTACACTTGCATAATGTATTCTTCCTATATGTATAGCTATCAATATCACACATTTTGTCAAATATGTATGCAAAGTTTTTTTTTTTTTCAGCCACTTTCAGTCTATTATTGTGTCTTACACTTGATTGTATTTCCCCACGGTCTATAGGACAGTGTCAGGTATATTATATGTAATGACTCTCTGCCTTGGTTATACATTACAATCATATAACCAGTTTAAAAAAAAATTGTTTTTATTTGAGAGAAAGAGCATGTGCTCAAATAGGGGGAGAGGGGCAAAGGGAGAGAAAGAGAGAATCCCATATAATCAGTTTAAAATCAACACCAGATAGCAGGTCCTACCCCAAAGATTCTTAACCAATAGGTCTAGGCTAAGGCGGAACCTGTATATTTCCAAAGCTCTAATGTGTACCCACCTGAGGAACACTATAAACAGATGTTTTAATAAACACAGAAATATAAGAGTGAAATGGTTTAAAAGACTAAAATAAAATAGTCTTCTAGAGTAGACCAGATCTAGGTTCGAACAGACTCCACAATCTTAAATTTACCTTTGTATGATACTACACGTTATTTAATCTAAGGCTGTTTACTCATCTGTAAAATGAGGATAATAATGCTACCCATCATCACCGTCCTCTGAGGATTAATGTTTCTAATACATAAGGTATCACTAAACACTAGCAGATAAACACTAATGATTAATTACTCAGTCCTTTTCAAAAGCTATACATGTCAGCAGTTACTTCTATTCAATGTAATTAGTACTAGATAACAATCTCCTAAAGGTGAAAGGTAACATTCTTTCAATAAAGAAAACTTTCTAAAGTTTTAAAAAGAAACGTCACCTCCCCATCCTAACAGCAAACAATTAACGAAAGACTTGGCTTTGATAAAACATGCTTAAAAACTGAAAGCAATACTTTTCACATTTTATGTAACAAACTCTTAAAATATATATCCATTTCTAATAAATAAAATTGAAACATTCTTTGTATAGGATTGCATACAAGAGCTAATAAAGTCCCATTTTATGATTAACCTCTGAGGATGAGAAAGAATAAAGCATGTATCTGCCTGGGCATTAGGACTTTTCCTGCAGAACACTGGTAAGATCTGTTAAGAGAAAAAAGTAAAAATTTTCACTATAACCATCCTTATTTAAGCATCTTTGCATACTTACTCAATTATCTCAGGATAAATCTGTAGATGTTAAACAGCCTGATTTTTTATTTTTATAATTCATTTTATCTTAAGTACATTCTGCAACATTATAATATGAATCCATGCCCCTGTCTGTAATCCTTTTATAACTGATAAGCTTTTGCCACACTGTTGCAGTCTTTGTATTCTATTCAAAATGAATATTCAGAAATGAAATAAACAGTTCGTCCTTTGTGAGCAGAAAGTAAGACTGCAAGAAATCTCAAGTTTCCACTCAACGATGTAGAGTAACTTAAAGTTACTACTACACTACACATGACTAGGAAGAAGCATTTTTATTTCTACAGGAGTCTTTCAAATATTGTTAGAATTAGCACATGACCACCTCATTTTATTTTTTTCCCACAACATTTTAGTATTACTCAGAGTCTGGCTCACAATTTGTGTAGGAAAGAATTTAACTTTGCCAATTAGAGGTCTGGCTTTTGCCCTCTCCTTCTGGGAAGTATCTCTAAAGTCCTGGAAGGTCACGCTTGAAAGAAGTATCTTTTTTTTTTTTTTTTTTTTTTTTTAACTTGAGGGCTTTAGGTCACTGACAAGGGACTGACCACACCAAAAAAATCAACGATGTAATTTAGGGTAAATATGGGCTTTTGCTCATGCCTAAAGACTGAGATCTGCCTCAAGGGCAATCAATTATGCCTACACAAAAGAGCTTCTCAATAAAAAAAATATAGTTAATCACTAAAGCACAAGTGAACTTCCCTGTTTGACAATACTCCATAAGTACTACCACACACTGATGATGGGCAAGTAACGTGTCCTGATGCCACAGAGAGAGGACAAAGGATGCTCTCTGTGTTTGGTACTTCCCCAGACTCTGCCCTTTGTGTTTCTTCCCTTGGCTGACTTAAATCTATACCCCTTCCCTGTAATAACCACTAACCAAGAGGATAACAGCTTTCATTGAGTTCCATAAATCCTTTTAGCAAATTATGGGACCTCAGCATTGGTTTGGGAAACCCCCAGAACTTACAGTTGGTGTTATAAGTGAGGGTAGTCTTCTGTGGACTATGTCCCCTAACTTTGCCGTTGGCCTAATTCCTCTCAAGGTTAAATGATGAATCAATCAAATATAATAAAACTATTCATTTAACAGATTTTTAAAAACTGTATTCTTAACCTCTGAATTACCATTTGGACTTCTAACTATAAAAGAAAAATTTAACCTAAAAATGTGATTAAATATTCAAGTATAGAAAAACCAGAATAATTAAGTTAAATTTATATGACACCTTAAATAAATTAATGTAACATCTTAACTATCACACTCTATGTTTCCACACAAAATATTAACTGCCATAATAAAAAAATGATGAACACTGCAGAGTCTTCAAAATAAACACATATAAGGGGCACCTGGGTGGCTTAGTCAGTTAAGTGCCCAACTTCAGCTTACATCATTATCTTGCAATTTGTGTGTTCGAGCCCTGCATCAAAGCTCTGTGCTGACTGCTCTGGGCCTGGAGCCCACTTCAGATTCTATGTCTCCCTCTCTCTCTCTGCCCCTGCCCTACACGCACTTGCTCGCTCTCTCTCTCTCTCTCTCTCAAAAATAAAAACATTAAAATAAATAAATAAATTATATTTAAGTCTAAAAATTCTACAAGATCTTTCAAGAATAACAGGAGCAACTTATAAGTAAAGCAAGCACTATAGTATTGAGTGAAGTATTGGAATGACTGGTTTTATTTTTTTAATGTATTTTTCTTTTTCTTTATTTTTGAAAGGGGGGGGGGGCGGAGAGGAAGAGGGAGAGGGAGAAAATCCCAAGCAGCAGACAGCACAGAGCCCCATGCAGAGCTCAAACCCACAAACTGTGAGATCAAGACCCCAAGCCAAGATCAATAGCTGGGTGCTTAACCAACTGAACCACCCAGAAGCCCCATGACTATTTTATTTTTATACTTTATCACAAAAGAAAAAATATTTGATACTAAAGTTTCATACCTGAAAATCCTGTTTTACATCAGAAAAAGGGTTGACTATCATATAAAATAAACCACACATCTCTCAAATAGTTACGATGCTTTTAAAAAAATGGTAACTTTCTGACCCTAATAGGGGTCTGATAAACACAAAACAAAGAGAACAAAAGGGCTTACATTTGAAAATTCAGTCACAGAAAAAGTATTCTGATAATCAAAATTTACTAAGCTTTTCCCCAAGAATTCATTTTCAAATTATAGAAAACAAAGGTTATTAATATTATAAAGCTCAAATCCCAAAAGCCATATTACTTTGTAAAGCTCTGTAAAAGAGGAGAAAAACACAATTAGTTCTGTATTAAACATTCCCTTCTTTTAAAAACCAACTTTTCTTTCCTAGACATAAATTCTTTCTCCTGAAAACACATCACCATCTATAATTACAGATTACTTCACTACAAAACAAATTTCTGAAAATTATACTTAATATTTATATCCTAAGTGTCTGAAAAGCAATTTTCCATTAAAGTAAGGGAAGAGCGATGCAGACTAGGCAAATTGAGGATCTCTCACAAGGGATGACTGCTATGAGAGAGGATGGTTTAAGAGATGGGTGGAAGATGAGCAGAATGAAGACCCCTGTACCACAGAGAAACAAATTAACATTACACAAAAGGCTTTAACAAGCCAAATGAAGACATCACAGAAGGTGGGCTGCATGAAAACACTGGCTCAACCGTCTCCTTAGAAACACACAGTAAATTTACGTAAGTGCAGCAGTTGCTTTCTGGACTTGTTAGCTCTCTGGCTAAGTCAACACACCAATCAGCTTCACTGCCTCTGGTACCAATTACTGAAGTTCTCTCCTATTGAAGAATAATGAAATATACAGGACCAACAAAGCAAAACAATACTGTAATTAGCAGCACAAATAAAGTGTTTCATTATCAAATTTGATGGAGAGTGGTCTTATTTAGCATTAGAGCAATATTATTATGATAGAAAGCAATCCACACAACTGAGAAACAGCCACTAAAGTAACATGTAAGGAAGATTCTGAAAAATAAACCATTAACTCACAGTTAATCTTCAGATTATATCAAAAATGCACACGTAATTCAAGAATAAGATATCATTTGTTTTAGCCTATCAAGATACTATGACCATAAAAAAAAAAAAAATGGCTATCAAAATTATCTCGGAATTGTCTATGATCCTAGTACTTTTTTTAAACAAAAGAATCTTAAATACTGAAATTAATATCCAAGTCGTACCATGAAGCCAAGCTAGCCCCCCCTTTTAAAGTTCTAACAGATAGTCTTAGTGAGGCTCTATGAACACTTCCCAGAACAGAAACCCATGTTAATCCTGTGGATACATTTTTCTGTAAACAGGAATAAAAGTGATATTATGTAAAGTCTCATCATAGTATATACACTTGTTGATTATGATCTCCTGATTACTCACCTTTATATCTTCCTCCACAGAACCTACTATAACATTTTACATGGCACCTATGTTCAAAACTTTCTTGTCTAAAAAGGAATTTAAAAATGAATAAAAACTACACAGAGAAGAGAACAAACAATATTCAGTGAGGCTTTCAGATTAACTGTGAGGCAGTATGTAACTTCAAGTATTTTTTTCCTAATTCAGCCTTTTGTTAATATTCACCATTTCACAGCCTCCTGTTATTCAAAGCACATCCAAAACCCAAAGGCACTAGCTATTATTGGTAACTCTACCCTTGCAAATGACTTGGAGATCATATTCCCAAATACTGTGGCCCCATTAACACTCATCATCTACTAAATGTGTGACTATACCTAAATATATTTTTTTGGTTAATGTTCATTTATTTATTTTTGAGAGAGAGGAAGAGAGAGAGAGAGAGAGAGAGAGAGAGAGAGAGAACGCGCACGCAAGAGAGCTCAAGAGAATCCGAAGCAGGCTCCAGGCTCAGAGCTGTCAAGGCAGAGCCCGATGCAGGGCTTGAACTCATGAACTGTGAGATCATGACCTGAGTCAAAGTCGGACGTTTAACCAACTGAGCCAACATTATTCTTAAAAAACAATTACCACCCCCAAAAAACAGTTGCCAAACTGTTCTCTTGTGCTATTTTCCTTTCCAAGTTTACCACTATTGAGATTTTAGGACAGTGAGAGTAAAAAAGACAACGATGGGGCAAATTCTACAAACATAAAGCTATAGCAATGTTCAAGACAAAGAAAAAACCCTGCCCTTTATGCATGGAGTTTACAATCCTGCAGAAGGAAACAGATAGTCAAAAATATTAAACTATGTAATATGTTTTAGAGTCATAAGTGGTTTTTAAAATGTAGGATAAGGAGCAGCCAGAGATGAAGAGGATTACAATTTTAAATAGGCAGTAAAGGAAAGACAAGATAAAGTGACATTTAAGCAAAATGTTAAAGGAGGTAAGGAGTAAGCTATGTAGTTATCTGAAGGAAGAATGTTATAGGCAGAGGAAACTGACTAGAATGCTTTGCATGTTCTAGAAAACTCTGAGGAAGCAACTGTTACTGCAACAAAGTGAGCAAAGGGAAAACAAATAGAGATTAGGAGGGCGTGTCATAATATGTGTGGCCTTGAAGGCAATTCTAAAAAATGTTGTGTGAAATGAAGGACACAGACTTTTGAACAGAGGAATAATATGATCTGATTTACTTCTTACAAGATCACTCTGGCTACTGTGTTGAGAACAGTCTGTAATAACACAAAGAGGGAAGCAGAAACTCTAGTTTCTCTAGTTAGGAAACTATAATGACAATCCAGATAAGGGGCCAAAAGAGCGCCAGTTACTGCGGAGAATGGCTGGAGTGTGAATATATTTGGAAAGATTTGCTAATGAATTAAATGTGGAAGGGAAGAGAAAAAAAGAAGTAGAAAAGTCCTGGCCGTCCCAAATAGCTAACACTGTAAAATATTCTTGCCCTGTGGTTAGTCTACAGACATTTTTAAGATTATATTCATATTCTCTAATTCTCATCCTTCAAAGAAACTATAAAAATCAGGTTATGTCATTTAACATACGTTAGAGGGTAAATGGTACAATTAAAATCTAGGCTTGGTTTAAGGGCATGTGAGGGGCTCAGTCAGTTGAGCGTCACGTCACCATCTCATGGTTGCTGACTGAGCCTGGCGCCTGCTTGGGATTCCCTCTCTCCCTCTCTATCTCTGTCCCTCCCCTGCTCACACTCTCTCTCTCTCTAAAATAAATAAAAATTTAAAAACAATCTAGGCCTGGTTTATTTTTCATCCTACATATCTGTTCCTCTAGAGTATAATAAACAAATTTCTCCTCTAGTATGTTATGCCAACCTTTTGATCTATTTATTCCACATCTAGACCTTACTTTACATTACAACCATATACAAAGATATGTATATAGACCTTCCTCAACTTATGAATGAGGTTACGTCCTGATAAATCCATCATAAAGATAACCTGAGTCAGAAATGCATTTAATACACCCAACCTACTGAACATCCTAGCCTCGCCTCGCTTACCTTCAATGCGCTCAGAACAATTACGTAGCCTACAGTGGGGCAAGAACACTTTACACAGCCAACAGTGGGGCAAAATCATCTAACACAAAGTCTATTTTATAATAAAGAGTTGGATAATTCATGTAATTTATTGAATACTATACTGAAAGTGAAAAAGAGAATGCCTGTATGAATGAGTACAGAATGGTTTTAACTGTATCAACTGTTTAACCTTGTGATTGCACCGCTAACAGGGAGCTGCAGCTCTTTGCTGCAGCAGCTGCAAGGCATCTTAAGAGTTTCGCACTGCTTATCACTAGCCCAAGAAAAGTTCAAACTTCAAAGTATGGTTTCTACAGAATGCATATTGCTTTCATGTCATCATAAAGTTGAAAAATCTTAAGTCAAACCATCATAATTGGAGACCAGCTGCATGTAATCATCCTTAACAAGAGCAAAATAAAAACAAGGACACTTACTGATTACATACTACACACCACGTAGTGTTCTATGCGCTCTAGCATACATATTTCATGTAATCTAAGAAGCCTTTAATTTTAAGACCCAAAACTTTATCTAACACCTTAAAAGAAAAAGTACTGCCAATTAAAAATTGTCACTATCAACTAATACGCTATCAACGTATGGATGCACCCTGATGTCAGAAATGTTAATAAAAAACTGTGCCTGAGAATCAATGAAATATCAAATCCTCACAAAATTCTAATCATTCAATATTATTATGGTGACCAACTGGTTCAAAATATTATGTCATATATAATTGGTTAAAAATACTAGTTCTACCCTTTTCCTTTCCGCATTTTAACTTTTGAGCCTCTTTCAATTACCTTTTTTCCCTCACGGTGATAACTAATGAAATATTACTGCAGAACTTTGAAACCACAAGCCTTTATAAACACATGTAAAAGAAATCTCAGCAAGGCAAGGAAAAAATGTTCTCTCTTCCATTATAGCCGCTGAAAAAGACACAACTCTGGTCATGAAACTGTTTACAAATGCTATTTCTAACAAAGGAGTCATAAAAATAACAAAGGTCTGGGTTTTGGCTAGTTGTCATACTTAATATTATTTATTGCCCTAGCAGTAGTAATACTTATATTGACACCTATTTTCTGAAATATATATACACTTGCAAGTTTTTTTATTAACCCAATCATTACAACTTTCCTCTCCTCATACATTTGTAAACAAAACCTAACAATTTCTTAGGTTTCTCAGAACAGAGGTGGAAAGATAACACCATTCTGGGAATGAAGAAACTAAGGCACAAATGAGTTATGTAACTCAGACAAATCATAGTACAAATAAAGAGTACAAATAAAGTTCAAATAAGGATTCAAACCAGGGTGCCTGGGTGGCTCAGTCGTAAGTGTTGACTATGGCTCAGGTCGTGATCTCTTGATTTGTGAGTCTGAGCCCCATGTTGGACTCTGCCTGGAGCTTGCTTCAGACTCTGGGTCTCCCTCTCTCTCTGCCCCTCCCCCACTCATGCTCTGTCTGTCTCTCTCTCTCTCATAAATAAACATTATAACAAATTTAAAAAAAAATATTCAAACCCATGTAGGGCAATTTCAGAGTTCATGCTTTTAACTGCTCCACTGAACTGCCAAAAACATTAACTCATCACTATGTTCATAATAAGAGATTAGTTAAATGAGTTACAATATATCCATGCAATGAAATATTAGATGGTTATTAAAATGATGAAACATGTGGCACTTGGGTGGCTCAGTTTGCTGAACCTCTGACTTTGGCTCAGGTCATGATCTTGCAGTTCATGATTTCAAGCCCCACATCAGGCTCACTACTGTCAGCACAGAGCCCTCTTGGATCCTCTGTCCCCTTCTCTCTGCACCTCCCTGACTTGGGCTCTCTTAAAAATAAACAAACACTAAAAAAAAATTGTTTTAAATAAGTAAAATGATGAAATAATACTTATCAATCTGCATACCAATTAATATAACACTGTTCATTAGTTATAATACATATTTTCTATTTTTGTAAAAATAAATAATAAATACATATGTACCATGAGCCTGTATGTAAAAGTCTAAGAGCAAGTTTACCTAAATGTCAGCAGGGATTATCATATCTGGCTTTTCTGCCATGTTTAAATATTAATTAATCAGAAAGAAAGGAGTTATTTTCATTTTGAAAAATAATCAACTCTTAAAATTTTGCCAATATGTGTCTCAAGCTCTGTAACTGGATCTTTCAATTAAACACATTTCATGAGGATTTTTGGCCAGTTCTACTATAGACCATTACCATATTATCATCTCAAAAATGTTAACAAAACATTTAAAATTTCTTAAAAAAATAAAATTTATTTTTGCATCATTTAGTGATCTGCAAGCACCTCTGAACTGTGTAATAGCCAAATTATATGGACTTAGGATGGTCTTCAGATCATATGCTTTGCCAACAAACCTTTATTTGAATCTGTCACTTACCACCTGTTTGATCTAAGGTATTAGATTACAGTAACATCACAGGTTTGGTATCCTGTTCTGTAAAATTGGTCTAATGTTATAATAAATATGCAAAGTTCCTTTTTATAAAGGACTTCTTGTATACTGACACCTAGCAAGATAGGGATTAAATGTATTTTTTTTTTTTTTTTTTTTTTTTTTTTTAATCTGGAGGAGAGGGGCAAAGCTGATGTCAGGGGGCGGGGGGAAGAATGCTGATGTCTGTCTACTTATTCTATCAATTGAGAGAGATGTTAAAATCTATGATTATGGATTTGGCTCTTTCTTCTGTCACCCAAAACTGTCATGCAACTTCTCAAGAAAATGTCTCATTTTCTTAGGCAGGAATCCTCTCTTAATGACAAATCCTAAAATCTGAGGACTGCTAGCTTAGTCTAAAAGGTTGATTCTCTGCAGCTTCTACTATTCCTTCATTGTTGATGCTATTGCTCTAAATGTCATCACTAGCAATACAGCTGCTGAATGAAGTTCCTGTCTGCAATAGTGACTGAGCACAAAGCACTGTTAATCTGCCAGTATTCCCTCTGCATGTGAAGAAGGAAACTCTCTGGTGTTAGTCTCAACTATTGTTGCTGCTAACCTCCCAAAGATACAAAGCTCTCAAATTCCATATACATTCATTCATTCTCTATGATCCTCCAACCTCCACCTTCACATATATACACATACCCCTATTGCCCAAATCACAACAAACATTGTAATGTTGAAGTGTAAAATTAGCCTCAAGACCAACTCCAGGTTCAGTAATTCTCTAAAAGGACTCACAGGACTTGGCAGAAAGTTGTGTTCACAGCTAAGACTTATTATAAGGATACCAAACAAAGTAGACAAAAGAGAAAGGCATATGGGGCAAAATCTGGAGGACACCTAGAGGAAGCTTCCAAGAGTTCCCTCCCAATGGAGCCACACATACTTAATTCCTCCAGCAATGAACTGTGATAACACATGTGGAATGTGATAACCAGGGAAGGTCATTAGAGATTCACTGCCCAGGGCTTTTATTGGGAGCTGGGTCACACAGACACCCTCTGTCCAGCATGTACCAAAAATTCCAGAAAGTATAAACCATATCATTTACACAAACATTCTAGGAACAATAAGCCACTCTTATCATTTAAGGATAAGTTATATCAATGTAGGGAACTGTTTACCAGCCAGGATTCTAGCCAAGGGCCAACCTTACAAGCAGCCTTTCCAAGGATAGCAGTCTTCGGCCTGCTACATTAACTATTTTCCGTACATTTGCCAAGCCCAAATGGCCAAACAGATCTTGATTTTTCTTGTAGCTCTCTGGTAAGGCTGGAACCCAGACACACTTCTTTAGTTCAGGTTCTATTTCCATGGTCATTGCTGCTACTATCGCATTAGTCATGAATGTGAAAGGGGAGAAACCAGAGGCTCTGTGCTGCCTCCACTGAGATCAAAGACAGGACACAGTGCTGTAGGGTTAAATGCGTTGAACAGCACAGGCTATAAAAGCATACCCTCCGGATTCAAATCCTAACTCCACTACTTTCTAAGTGAAGCTTAGGTCATGATTCCAGGGTCGTGGGATTGAGCCCCATATTGGGTTCAGCGCTGTGTGTGGAGCCTGCTTAAGATTCTCTCTCTCTCCTTCTGCCTTTCTCCCAACTCACATACTCTCTCCCTAAAATATAGAAAAAGAATCTGAAGATTATTCATGAGGAATAGTTTATTATAGCACAATACTGGAAATAACATGAGTCCATCAATAAAGGGCCTAATGAATTAACTTCTATATCCACAAAATATGTTATACCCGTTAAAAAATTAGAATGGGGGGAATTCTGAGGAAGATTCCCTACACTTTAGTGAGAAAATCAAAGTGTAGAACAATGTATATAAATGTTCTGCCTTTGGTATTGGAGGAGGAAGAAAAATATGTATATCTGCCTTTATATGCATATAAGATACTGTAAGTGTAAATTATAAAACTAATAAAACTGTTACCTTTGGGGGAAGACTAAAACAACACTGCAAATGAAAGTTCTCTATGTAAACATAATTAAATTTATTTTTGTTGAATTACTTCTGTTCTTTTAACTTTTATTTATGAACTTTTATTTTCATCAAATTCATGTTCTATAACAAGTATTACAAACAAGTTTATATGATAAAGCAAATCTCTCCAACCTAATCCTAATCTTTAAACAGCTCTCAGTTATTCTAATGGACATCCTCATAACCCTAGATAATAGTTATACCACTACTTCTGAGTTACCAACTTTAAAAATAAACCAACTGACCTCTAATATGAAAACTTAAAAATTTATCTCTTAAACTTCCCACTTTTCTTGCCTTCTTAATGTGTAAAATATATACTATTAATTTTAATTCTTATATAAGTTACCTTTAAATCTTAAATAGTAACCTTATAGTTTTAGTCCTTATTTTGCCAATTTGACAACCTCTTGATTCTCTACTTTGAAAGATAAAGCTGTTAGCACAAGTAATCTGTTCTCTCCTTCCCTCCCTCTGCCAGCTTCACTTTCATCTTGTTATAGTTGTTACATTCTGCCCTGCAACAACAGCATTCTAGGCTTCCACCAATCATGTCCTGCCCAAAGTTTGACTCAAAGCTGAAAAATCAATAAACAGCATTTACATTTTCATGACTATGTAAATACTGTTCAAGGAAACATAATCCTTACCACACTTCACTTTCTACTTTATAGTCTAATGTTACAACCTAAGGACCACTTGAAAAAAACTATTCCTAAAATCAAGATCAAATGGATTCTTTGTTACATTCGATATCTTAACACCATGCCGCATTCTAATTTGGCTTATAGTCAGATCATGATTTTCTTTCCTTTTTTGCTCTCCATGATTATTTTTAAATGCCTTTATTTTCCTCACAGGATTGTGAAGATACCAATCATTCAATCCAGTCCCCATTTTTCTTCCCAAAATCTCCTTCCTTAAATCCTACTTCCCCCTGCTTCAATCTAGAGTGCTTTCTAGGCCTTCTGAACAACTGTTAACCCGAGCCTTCCTTTTACACTTCTGGGTTGGCTCAACTTTTTCTTCAACTTCTGTCTTCATTGTCTTTAGTTTACTTTATCATTTTGCCACAGTATATCCTTAAGTAACCACCTAAATGATGGTAAACAGAAGGCAAACTTTCTGGGTCCATGCATGTCTGAAAATTCTATCCTCATAGTTGTAGCCTCGTAAATAATCATTTGACTTAGTAAAAGAATTCTGGGTTAAAAATTACTTGTCCAGGAGCAATGGGTGGCTCAGTTGGTTGCGCATCCAACTTTGGCTCAAGTCATGATCTCATGCATTGTGCATTCGAGCCCTGAAACAGGCTCTGTGTTCACAGCGCAGTGCCTGGAGCCTGCTTCAGGTTCTCTGTCTCCCTCTCCCTCTGCCCCTCCCCTGCTCACGCTCTGTCTCTCTCAAAAATAAACAAACATTAAAAAAAGTATTTGTCCAAAAAATTATAAACACTGTCCCATTTTCATTTAGTACATAATGTGGAGACGAGCAAGCTACAGACTGCAGTTGAGAACCCAAAGGTGTCAGTGACAGGACAAGTTAGAAGAAAGCTTTTTAAATTGTTCTTTTCTAAAAATATTCTCAGAGATACAAAGCCTTACTAAATTTGCCACACAAAGATACATGTTATAAACCTATTGGAAAAAAGTACTCAAGCAATTGAAAAACAAATCTAAGAGATGATACAAGAGACCTAAAAAACAAAAGTCATCAGATACCTTGAAGTTTAAACTGTTATGGAAAAAAAAAAAAAGTTGGGTTCTAGAGAAAATGAGAAAGTATGTATAACCCAAGACTAAAGTTCTGGATCATAATTATTATGATGAAATATAATAAGGAAAAAAGGATAAATCAACAGTTGAGTTGAAATGTCACATTCCTATTAGAAATCAATAGAACAGGGGTGCCTGGGTGGCTCAGTTAAGCATCTAACTCTTGATTTCAGCTCAGGTCACGATCTCGCAGTTTGTGAGTTTGAGCACCGCATCAGGATCTGTGCTGACAGTGTGGAGCCTACTTGGGATTCTCTCTCTGCCCCTCCCCTGCTCGCTCTTACTCTCTCTCTAAATAAATAAATAAATAAACTTAAAAAGAAACCAACAAAACATATGACATATGACCAGAAAAAAACAAATAATACAATTAATACCTTGAACTAACAGATACACTTACTGCAAAACCAGACATCCACCTAAGAATATACACTTACAAAAAGGATACTGTATCAGCTTGGCAAACTGTATTTATAAAGAGCCAAATATTAAGCATTTTAGGCTTTACAGGCCATAGAGTCTCTGCCACAACTACACAAAAGCAACCATAGACAAAACACAACATGGCTGTGTTTCAATGAAAAGTTATTTACAAATACTGAGACTCAAATCTTACCAATTTTTCACCTGTCACAAGATAGTAATCTTTGTTCTTTTTTATTTATTTCAAATTTACATCCAAATTAGTTAGCATATAGTGAAACAATGATTTCAGGAGTAGATTCCTTAGTGCCCCTTATCCATTTAGCCCATTCCCCTCCCACAACCCCTCCAGTAACCCTGTTTGTTCTCCATATTTATGAGTCTCTTCTGTTCTGTCCCCCTCCCTGTTTTTATATTATTTTTGTTTCCCTTCCCTTATGTTCATCTGTTTTGTCTCTTAAAGTACTCATAGGAGTGAAATCATATGATTTTTATCTTTCTCTGACTAATTTCACTTAGCATAATACCCTCTAGTTCCATCCATGTAGTTGCAAATGGCAAGATTTCATTCTTTTTGATTGCTGAGTAATACTCCATTGTATATATATACCACATCTTCTTTATCTATTCATCCATCGATGGACATTTGGGCTCTTTCCATACTTTGGCTATTGTTGATAGTGCTGCTATAAACATTGGGATGAAAGATAGTAATCTTTCGATTTTTTTTAATACTATTTGGAAGTGTAAAAACCACTTTAGCTTGCAGGATGTATTATAAAAACAGATGGCAATGAACTCTTATTTAGCCATTGAGTCACAGTTTGCCAACTCCTGCATTAGTTTGTAAAAGAAATACCAATTTTATCCAAAAGAATATAGTGAACAGAGGCTCTACAATAAAACTACGGGGTGCCTGGGTGGCTCAGTCAGTTAAGCGTCCGACTTCAGCTCAGGTCATGATGTCACAGTTTGTGAGTTCAAGCCCCCCGTCGGGCTCTGTGCTGACGGCTCAGAGCTTGGAGCCTGCTTCAGTTTCTGTGTCTCCCTCTCTCTCTGCCCCTCCCCTGCTTGTGCATACACACTCTCTCTCTCTCAAAAATAAACATTAAAAAAAAATTTTTTTTTAATAAATAAAACTACAGACAATAAAAGAGTAGCTAATGTTTGGAAACTAAAATTTTAACACCAGTAAATAATCTTGGGTTTAAAAGGAAATTTTTTTCAGGGCACCTGGGTGGCTCAGTTGGTTAAGCGTGCGACTTTGACTCAGGTCATGATCTTGTAGCTCATGAGTCTGAACCCCGTGTAGGGCTCTGTGCTGACAGCTTAGACCTGGAGCCTGCTTCAGATTCTGTGTCTCACTCTCTCTCTGCCCCTCCCCCGCTCATGCTCTGTTTCTCTCTCTCTCTCAAAAATAAACGTTTAAAATAAATAATTAAAAAAAGAAAAATTTAAAGTCTTAAGTATAAAAATATTTAAGATATAATGAAATGAAACACAAATACTAAACTTGTGGGATCGAGCTTTAGTACTTTAAGATAAATTTACAGCTGAAACAAGAAATTTAAAAATAAGTGGATTAACTAACCAATTAAAAAAACTTAGAAAGGGGCGCCTGGGGGGCTCAGTCGGTTAAGCGGCTGACTTCAGCTCAGGTCATGATCTCGCGTTCCGTGAGTTTGAGCCCCGCGTCGGGCTCTGTGCTGACAGCTCAGAGCCTGGAGTCTGCTTCAGATTCTGTGTCCCCCTCTCTCTGACCCTCCCCTGTTCATGCTCTGTCTCTCCCTGTCTCAAAAATAAATAAACATTTTAAAAAAAAATAAAAAAAAAAAAACTTAGAAAAAGAGCAAAAGAACAAACCCAAACATGAAAAAAGAAAAATTTTTAAATAACAGAAAACAAATGAAATCAAGAACTGAAAAATCACTTAAAGATTACTAAAAACTAAAAGCTGGTTCTTTTAAAACACCAACCTGGGCCTCTAGCATAACTGATCAAGGAGAGAAAAAACAATTCCGAATAAAAAAGAATAACAAAAGACTAAAGAGATTAAAATTAACATGAGTATTATGAACTGCAGAATAAAAACTTAAGAAATCAATAATCAAATGAATATATTCCTACAAAATATAAAATTCCAAAACTACTATGAGAGGAAACACAGAACTTCAATTAAACCATAAGAATTCAAGATAGTGAATTAGTAAATAAAGACCTCTCACCTTCTACTCCCAACCTAGGCCCAGATGGCTTTACAGGTGAGATCAACCAAACTTTCAAACTTCTGAGAGAAAAACTATTAATAAACTTACAGTGAAAAACCTGGCAAATACCTTAACCAAGTGATTAAAATTAACATTACAAATAATAGGACAAATCAACATCCTTTGCCTTCTAATACAATACACTGAGAAGAACATAACATCACTTCTATGGTATTCCTACCAAAAATATACAACCTAAATCTAACTATGAAGAAACAGATAAACTCAAAGTGACAGACACCCTACACAATAAAATGCCTGTATTCTTTTGAAATGTCAATGTCATGAATCAAAAAGACTGAGGAACCAAGGTGCCTGGGTAGCTCAGTTGGTTAAGCATCTGATTCAGCTCAGGTCACGATCTCATCATGGTTTGTGAGTTCAAGGCCCACATCGGGGTCCACGCCAACAGTGGGATTCTTTCTCTCTGTCCCTCCCCAGCTCATGCGTGCTCTCTCTCAAAATAAATAAAGTTAAGAAAAAGAAAAAAAAAAGGACTGAGGAACCTTTTGACATTTTCTGACAGTCATAATTATACTATAGTAATGTAAAGAAAAGTTTTGTTTTTAGGTAATATACTCAAGTATTTAGGAGTTAGAGAATAAATAAAGTAAAATAAGGGATGCCTGGCTGGCTCCATTGGAAGAGCATGTGACTCTTGATTTTGGCGGTCATGAGTTTGAGCCCCATGTTGGATATAGAGATTACTAAAAAAAATAAACTTTAAGTAAATTAAGATAAGGGGCGCCTGGGTGGCTCAGTCGGTTAAGCGTCCGACTTCAGCTCAGGTCACGATCTCACGGTCCGTGAGTTCGAGCCCCGCATCAGGCTCTGAGCTGATGGCCCAGAGCCTGGAGCCTGCTTCCGATTCTGTGTCTCCCTCTCTTTCTGCCCCTCCCCCGTTCATGCTCTGTCTCTCTCTGTCTCAAAAATAAATGTTAAAAAAAAAATTTTTTTTTAAATAAATAAATTAAGATAATATATCAATGAAGTTTCAAAGACTCTACTGACAAATTATTGATTATGAGGGAAAATTAGTAACTTAATAGTAGAGAAACTTAGATGACAATCACATTAACCAATTTACAATTCAGAAGGAAAAAAAAGGATATATGTAGAGATGTATGTATACCTAGAGAAAGGTGTGTGTGTGTGTAGAGAATATTAACAAATGAATATGAGTGATGAAACAAATGGAGCAAATGTGAGCTAACTGGGTAATGGTTACACAGGTTTTTTTGTACTATTCTGCAACCTATGTTTGCATTAAAATAAAAAGGTTTAAAAAAATTTAGTGTAAAGTAAAAAAAAATACGGTTATCAATGAAATACACATTAGTACACTAAGAAAAAAGAAAACCTTTAAAAAGGAAAATCAAAGTATATACAAACCATGGTAAGCTATTAGAGATAATGTGGTCATATAAAAAAGACATATGCATAATGACTGACAACCGAAAAGTATCTGCACTTACATAAGCAATCTTATTTGGATATTAATAAGCTATTTTATTATTCATTTTTTTCAATATTTATTTACCACTTTGAGTTAAGTAGTTGTATTAGTTACATACAGATGCAAACTAATTACCCCAAATTCAGCAGCTGATAAAAAAACAAGTATTTTTTAACTCAATTTCCATAAGTCAGAAATCTGGGCATGACTTTGCTAGATCCTCTGACTCAGTGTCTCTCACAAGCTGTAATAATTTCAAAGTTCAGTAGAGGAAATGGAGGATCCACTTCCAAGTTTAGTCAAGTTGCTGCTGGCAGTATTCAGTTTGTATGTGGACCACCAGGCAGCTAACATGTCACCTCACTTTCATCAGAGTGAATAAAGTAGACAGCAAGAGAAGCCAGTCTTTTGGAACTCAACCTCTCAAGTTGTTAAGATGTTAATACCACCATCTTGCTACTTTACCTTGTTGTCTGTCTGGCTTATCTATTCCTTAACCTACCTTACAGACAAAAAGCAGATTAAAAGAACAGGAAAAGGAACAAGAAAAAGATATACCAAATACCAATCACAAGAACAATGGAATAACTACATTACTATCAGATAAAGTAGATTTTAGGGCAGAATTATTACTGAAAATAAAGATGTATATTTCAAATAATAAAAGAGTCAATTCATCAAAAAATAGAACATTCCTAAATATGAGTGCATCTAATAACTGAGACTCAAAAATACAAATCAAAAACTGACACAACTACAAAGAATTTTTTTTTTAATATGTTAAGTATAGATAGAAATTCCAATACCCTCTCCTCTTTCAGTAATTAACAGAACAAAAAGAAAATCAGAAAGGATATCAGAAGACTTGAATTTTCATCCTTCCTTCCTTCCTTCCAAGTTTGTTTATTTTGAGAGAGGGAGAGAATATACACAAGCAGGAGAGGGAGGGGAAAAGAGAAAGAATCCCAAGCAAGCTCCAGGCTGACAGTGTGGAGCCCAACCCAGGGCTTGATCCCATGAAATGTGAGATCATTACCTGAGGCAAAACCAAGAGCCAGCCGCTTAACCAACTGAACCTTCCAGGTGCCATCTTTTTTTTTTTTTTTTTTTTTTTTTTTTTTAAGAAATCTAATCTCAACACCCAACATGGGGCTCAAACTCACAACAAGATCAAGAGTCAGATGCTCTACCAGTGGAGCCAACCAGGCACCCCAGAAGACTTGAATTATCAACCAGCCTATCTTATTGACATTTAAAAGGCAATACGCTCAACAAAAGTAAACTATATATTCTTTTAAAGTGTATATAGACCATTCATACACACCATATACTTGACATTAAAACAAATTTCAGGAGGGACACCTGGGTGACTCAGTCAGTTGAGTGACTGACTCTTGATTTTGGCTCAGATCATGATCCCAAGGTCATGGGATGAAGCCCACATTGGGCTCCACAATGAGCATGAAGCCTGTTTAAAATTCTCATTCTCTCTCTCTCTCCCTCTGTCCCTCTCCCCTGCTCAAGCTCTCTATGTCTCTCTAAAAATGAAAAATTAAAAGAAAATTTTCGGGAAATGTAAAAAGACTGAAATGATTCAAAGTACTATTAAAAAAAAAAAACAGTAACATGAAGATATCTGGAAAAACCCAAAATATTTAGAAATTCCCAGTATATCAAAATCTGTGGGATACAGCTAAAGAAATTTAAAATCTGAATTAACACAGGATCTATTTTTAAAAACCGAATTCATAATTAAAAACCTTCCCACACAAAAATATGCACCCACAAACAGTTATACTGAATTTCATCAAACATTTAAGGAAGAAATATTAATCTTATACAAACTCTTTAAAAAAATTTTTTAATGTTTATTTATTTTTGATAGAGACACTGAGTGTGAGCAGGGGGAAGGGCAGAGAGAGAGAGAGAGAGACAGACAGACAGACAAACAGACAGTATCCAAAGCAGGCTCCGGCTCTGAGCTGTCAGCACAAAGCCTGACACAGGGCTTGAACTCACGAACTATGAGATCATGACCTGAGCTGAAGTTGGACGCTCAAGTGACTGAGCTACCCAGGTGCCCCATACAAACTCTTTTTAAAAAAAAGGGAATACTTTCCAACTCATGTCAGTTTTGGTCATCTGCTATTTTCTGTCTTTCAAGGAATTTGTACATTTCAGTTGTTACTTATTATCTCCTTCTACTTTCTTGTGGTTTTATTTACTCTCAATAAAAACGAAAACAGAACAAATCAAACTTTTGGGATGTGGCTAAAGCTATGCTAAGAGGAAGATTTGTAGCATTAAAATTATTACATTGGAAGTATCTTAAGTGAAAATACCAAGTATTGGTGAGAATTTGTAATAACAGTAACTTTCAAACACTGCCATTAGTAATTTGGAACTATCTAGTAAAGCTGAACATGTGTATTATCCCTACACCACCCTACAATTTCTCTTCTGGAGCAGCAAGCACATTTCTAAGATGGTCCATACTGCTTAGCATTCACACCCAGGCCTAACTCCCTCCCCTTAGATGTAGGCTACACCTAGTGACCTACTTCTATGAACAGAATACTTTAGCAGAAGTGATAGATTGTTCCCTTCCAGATTAGGTTTCAAAAGACTGACTTCTGCTTAACTCTTACTCTGTCTCTTGGTTACTTGGGAGAAGCAAGTTGCTGAGGCAAGCTGCACTATGGAGAGACTCACATGGCAAGGAATTGAGGGCAGCCTTTAGCCAACAAATAAGGAAGTGAGGCCCTCAGGTCAACAGCCCAGGAGGAACTGACTCCCGCCAATCACGTGAGTGAGCTTGCAAGCAGATTCTTCCCAGGAAGATGACAGCGGCATCTACCAACACCTTGATAGCAGTCTAGCATAAGAGCCCCAAAGTCAGAGGACCCAGCTAAGCCATACCTAGATTCCTGACCCACAGAAAATGTAAGAAAATAAATCTTAATAATAAAGAGTAAAAGTGATGAAACAGAAAAGTCAACCAAGAGAAAAATAAATGAAACCAAAAATTGCCTTTTAAAAAGAATCATTAATATTGAAAACCTCTAGCTATACCAATCAGAAAAAAACAAAAAACAAAAAAAACCCACCATGAATTATCAAGATCAAAACTGAAAAGATGGAAATCATTACAGATCCTAGGGATTAACAAGATAAGGAGCTCCAACCTGACAAATTCCTTGAAAGGTCTAAATCCAACACCCATTCATTTTAACAAAAAACAATGAATAGAAAAATTTGTTCAACATGAGAAAGACATCTAAGAAAAACCTACAGGTAACAAAGACAGACTACTTACCTTTATGAGCAGGATGTTGTCACCTCTACTTAGCATTATATTGGAGGTTTTAATTTTGGATTAAGGCAAGAAAAAAAAAAAAATCACCCAGATTCGAATTTAAAAAATAAACTCTACTCACAGATGACATGGTCATGTACAAAAAAAAAAAAAAAAAAAAAAAAAAAAAAAAAAAAAAAAATCCTAAGCAGTTAAAAAAATACAGTAACAGCAATGCCATAAATTACAAAGTAAATGTGCAAAGAAGTATTTCTATATATTGAAGAGAAAATGCAATTTACCATACAAAAAAAAAAAAAAAAGGGATACATTTAAAACATACATATAAACTTGTACACTGAAAACTACAAAACAGCACTAAAAGAAATTAGCGAAGACTTCAAAAAAAATTGAGATACTCTATTCCACAGGTAACAAGACTCAGTATGGTTGAAACATCAATGTCTCCCTAATTGATCTAGATAGTCTGTGCAATCCCAGTAATCCCAGTTTCTAAATAGGAACTGACAAGCAGATTGTAAAATTTTTAAGAAAAGTGCAAATGATTTAGTATAGCTAAAACAATACTGATAAAGAAGAACAATGTTGGGAGGACCTAACACTACTTGAATTTAAGACACTATAAATCTACTGTTATCAAGACAGTGTGACATTAACACAGTAATAGATAATGGTTAAGAATTCAGTGTGTAGAAATAGACACACTCACAAATGGTGAACTAATTTTCAAATAATGGTACCAATACAATTCATCATGGAAAGGAAAATCTTTTCATCAAATGTGTCAAACTCAGTATATAACCATATGGAAACAAGTGAATCTCCATCTCTACCACACACCACACACAAAAACAAGTCTGAGATTCATCTCAAATCTAACCTTTCTTAAAAGTTCAAAGTACAGGCTTAAAACAAATAAATAGAATATTTTTATATCCTTGGGATAAGTAGATTTCTTAGACAAGACATAGAAAGCCATAACCAAAAAAGAAATTTATCAAAATTAAATTCTATTTATCAAGATACCATTAAAAAATGAATAGGCAAGCCACAAGGCTAGGAGAAAATATTCACAGTACATATATCTGAAAATGGACTTATACCTAGAATATACAGAAAATCCTTATAACCCTATTTCAAATACAGTTCAAATAAAGAAAAAATATTGATGATCTTGGGGGAAAAACACATAGAGGGAAAAATACCTTCCATATAGAGAAATACAGATAAGAATTACAAGGTTTCTTTCTCATCAGAAACCCTGCACGCATTAAGAAAGTAGAATGAGGAGGAACCTGGGTGGCTCAGTCAGTTAAGCATCCGACTCTTGGTTTTGGCTCAGGTCATGCTCTCACTATTTGATGGGTTTGAGTCCTGCATTGGGCTCTGCGCTGGCAGTGTAGAGCCTGCTTGGGATTCTGTCTCTCCCTCTCTTTCTGCCCCTTCCCCACTTACACACACACATACTCTCTCTCTCAAAATAAATAAACTGCATAAGAAAGAAAGAAAGAAAGAAAGAAAGAAAGAAAGAAAGAAAGAAAGAAAGAGAAAGAAACAAAGGAAGAAAGAAAAAGAAAGAAAAAAAACAAAACTGCAGGTCCCAAATGGCACCACTTTCGACAAATCACCAAGTCTGGACTTAATACCTAACCTACTAGCAGTTTCAACCTCCCTCAGAATTGGAGTCTTAATTGGTCAGTCAGGAACTTTCTGATGAGCATCAATCAGGTCATCTGTCACAGGGCTCTCTCAATCCCTCAAAGGAAGATGAAGTAATCTACATAGTAAGACCCCTGTAAAAGAAGGTGATCTTGCCTGAACAATCCTTTCTTTTCTTTTGCTAATAGCTTGCCCCACTTCCTCCCTATAAAAACCTACATTGTACAACACCTTGAAGCTCCTCTCTACTTAGCTGGAATGCTGATTCATAAACCCCTTAGTAAATCCAATTAGATCTTCAAATTTACTTGGTTGATTTTAACAACAGAAAACAATTATGAACAAGATAGATGTTAATCCAACTAAATCATCCCTTAAAGTGTGCAGAGTCTATATATACCGATTAAAAGACTGTCAGAGTGGATTTGAAAAAAGACCTTACAGAGGCGCCTGGGTGGCTCAGTCAGTTAAGCGTCTGACTTCTGCTCAGGTCGTGATCTCACGGTTTGGGAGTTCAAGCCCTGCACAGAGACTTGCACTGACAGTGTGGAGCCTGCTTGGGATTCTTTCTCTCCGTCTCTCTTTCAAAATAAATAAACTGCTGCCCGTGCTCTCTTTCTCTCTCAAAATAAATAAGTAAACATAGATAGATAGATAGACAGACAGACAGACAGATAGATAGATAGATAGATAGGACGGGCATCTAGGTGGCTTACTCGGTTAAGCATCAGACTCTTGGTTTTGGCTCAGGTGATGCTCTCACAGTTCTAGCTGACAGTGTGAAACCTGGCTGGGATTCTCTCTGCTCCTCCTGCATGCTCTCTCTTTCTCTCTCTCAAAATAAATAAATAAACTTAAAAAAATAAAAATAAATTAAGAAATATGTAAGACTTAATGAACATTCACAAAAGATAAGTGAATGACTAATAAATACATGAAACAGTAGAAAAGCATGAAAAGGTAAGCACCACCATCAGTCATGAGGTCAATGCAAATTAAAACTATAATGAGATACTGTCAGCCTTTCTGGTTATACCCACTAGAATGGGTAAGTGAAGACTGGCAATACCAACTGTAGACAAGGATGTAGGCCACCTAAACTCCATAATACAAAGCTAGTCCGAGTATAAAATGGTACAACATTTAACAAAACAGTTTGACAGTTTCTTACAAATTTAAATATATGCATATCTAATTCTATTCCTACATATGGTGTAGAATGAAGCATACCTCTATCCAAAGACATACACAAATGCTCAAAGCAGCTTTATTCACAACAGTCCAAATCTGGAAAGAACCCAAATGTCTATCAACATGAGAACAGATTTTTAAATATTGTAATACATTCACAAAGGAATACTCTCAGAAATAAAAAATAATGAACTACTGATACATGCAACATGGTTGAATCTAAAACTCATTTTGCTGAGTAAAAGAAACCAGACATCAAAGAGCTTATACTGTGTATATGACATATAAACATTTTATTCCATTTATAAAAAGCTCAAAAACAGAAAAATTAATAGACATCAGAACAGTTGCCTAAACTGACTCTGAAAAAAGGCAACAAAACAATTTGGAATGATGTTCTATGGCCTTGACTGGGGAGTAGGAAACATAGGTGGATACATTTCTCAGAATTTATTGCACTGTACCCTTGAAAACTGTGCATTTCACTCTATACAAATTACAGCCCGATTTAATTAAAAAAAAAAAAAAAAAAAAATCCAGTAAAGGCCTTCTTTATTTTGTATAGCTCAAGCACCGCAGCAGGCAAGCTTTTTCTGAAAAGGGCGCCAGAAAGTAAATATTCTAAGCTTTGTGGTCATATGATCTCTGCTACCACTATTCAACTCTATCCATCTATCATGAAAATCACCAGACAATATGGAATTAGCATGGCTGTGCTCCAACAAAACTATTTACCAAACAGGTGGCAAGCTGGATATGGTCCACAGTCTGTACTTTGCTAAGCTCTGGTCAAGCAAAAAAAAAAAAAAAAACCCAATCTTCAAAATCAATTTAAATATGTTATATTGTTCTTCCCTTTATACTAACAGGCATGATAATTATCAGAAACCAACAGTCTTTCCTAAACATGAGTTTTTCTATATGCATCTAATGAATTAAAATAAGAAGACAATGGGGGTCTGGGTGGCTCAGTCTCTTAAGCATTTGACTCTTGATTTTGGCTTAGGGTTCGTGATTTTGAGCCCCACGACAGGCTCTACACTAGCAGTGTGGCATCTGCTTGGGATTCTCTCTCCCTCTCCCTCAAAAATAAATAAATAAACTTTAATAAAATAAAATAGGAAGACAACCCAGAAAACATATTAAAAAATCATCATTAAAAAAAATCATTTGTGGGGTGCCTGGGTGGCTCAGTTGGTTATGGGCCCGACTTAGGCTCAGGTCATGATCTCACAGTTTGTGAGTTTGAGCCCCACACAGGGCTCTGTGCTGACAGTTCAGAGCCTGGAGCCTGCTTCGGACTGTGTGTCTCCCTCTCTCTCTGCCCTTCCTCCATGCATGCACGTGGACTCTCTCTCAGAAATATTTAAAAAATTTTTTTTTATTTAAAAAAAATTTTTTTTTAATCAATCATTTGTTTTAATAGCTACTACAGCATTTTGAAAACATAACTACAAATAAGGGACATATTTGAGTTTCAGATAAACCAACTAGTAAAAGTGTAAGCTGGAAATTTTTTTTTTAAGTTTATTTATTTATTTTGAGAGAGAAACAGAAAAGGAGGAGGAGCAGAGAGAGAGGTTGAGAGAATTCCAAGCAGGCTCTGCATGGTCAGCAAGGAGCCCGACATTGGGCTCAAACTCATGCATCATGAGGTCATGACCTATAAGCTGGAAATTTTAAATACACTTAGGTACACACACAAAAAGCTATGTTACCCACAATGCAGACAGTTTGGTTTATCTGGTATAATGAAGTTCTTTTTTTTTTTCTTAAGTTTTATTTATGTAAGTAATGTATGCACCCAACGTGGGGCTCAAACTCATGACCCCAAGATCAAGAGTCACATGCTCTTCCAACTGGGCCAACCAGGCACCCAGTATAATAAAGTTCTTGAAACTTGTCCATTATCACTCATAGTCACCTAGTTGGTTCTTCATTCAAAAGAATTTAAAATACAGGATAACACTGTTTCTTTTTTTTTTTTTTTAATGTTTATTTTGAGAGAGAGAGCACACCAGCAAGCAGGGGTAAGGCAGAAAGAGAGAATCTCAAGACAGGCTCTGCAGTATCAGCACAGAGCCCAACTGGGGGCTTGATCTCACGACCCTGAAATCATGACCTGAGCTGAAATCCAGAGTCGGGTGCTTAACTGACTGAGCCATTCAGGTGCCCCCGCTTGTTTTTAAAAGCATATTAAAACGTGAAATAACATGAGACAATAAAGCAAATACTTTGTGAGAAGTACCCAAAATTAATTTTCCTGCATAATTTAGGCAAGGCTCAAAAATTGATACCCTGTATCCAGGGTATACAACTACATAAGTAAATCTCAAACATGGTATGTCCCTAAACTGCTTGAAAATGTTTATCTGTATTCAAGAAAATTCCAATCTAAAAAATGAATCTAATTCTTTCTCACTACAATAACACCTAATTGAGGAAACACCAGCAAAATCAGAAGGCTTGGGTTCCATTTTACGTTTGTCACCAAACTAGGTGCCCATTTTGCTATCATTCACTTATCAGGTATTTTTTGAGAGATTATGTGCCGGACACTGAAAACACAGTAGTGAAGAAAATATCAAAATTTCCTGCCTTCATGACATATCATAGTCAATAACTTCATCTCTAAAAACAATTCCATTTTGTTTCTCTAAAATAAAAGATTTTATATTGAGTATTTTTAATTCTTTAAAAATGAAATCCATATTATTTTTCTGAGTCTGGGAAAGCAACTTGTGGAGCATAACCTGAAATCCACTCTTGCCAGTGGCTGAAACTATTTGTTGTATCATCATATTCAGATAGCAAATAAAGGTAAGAAACTGATATTCTCAAAAGACTTACTTAAATTTGCTAATTTTGGTTTATACAATCCAGACAAATTATGAGCCTTATTAGCCTATTACCTGGTAACTAAATTCCTTGGATGGGATCCAAGAAAGAAGCAGAACAATCTTAGGAGAAATTCTCCATATAATGAGTAATTTTATAGACATTTCCAGTATGTAAGTCTATAAAAATATAGATTGACTAGTGAAATAACTAAATCAGCATATTGTTTCTTCAGAGTAGGATTTGACCTTTGTTTCCAAAGTGCTTGCTACTAAACAGGTAGTCAGAAATCCAAATCATGTATTCAAATCCAGTGGCTATGCCTGGTCTTTTTCTTTTATTTATCATCAAGATATATTTTTTTCCCACAATAAAACCGGCATAACAGTCCCTCAAGGATAATTTCTCAATTTCAAAATGGTAAGTTTTTTAAATATCTCACTTACTCATTTTTGCCAGATAAACTAGTATCACGAATTACATTTTGGATAAGACCAAAACAATATTCACTTTAAATATCCTTTCCCTCACAGGGACATACAGAGACACCAAAAGTGATTCTAGACATGAGCCTGCAATTTCTAATCTCCATGTCATTCTCTTTAGCGTCATTCTCAAAAGAGAAAATGACTTGAGTATCTGCGGTGAGAAAAAAAAAAAGACGACGACGATGAGAAGCATACTTAAGAGGTTCCTCCATTTATTTTCAATTCATAAAATATGTTTAAAGTTTGCCAAAGCAAGCTAATTCAACCCAACTTCAAAAGACAGTGTAAGCAGTAGTTCCCAATTATGTTAGTCTCAGAATCCTACTGTTAGTTTCATATGCTATTTGCTGTATTTGTGAGGTTTTTTTTAAGTTTATTCATTTATTTTGAGAGAGTGAGCATGCAGGAAAGGAGCAGAGAGAGAGAGGGAGACACAGTCCCAAGCAGTCTCCATGCTGTCAGCGCTGAGCCCGACATGAGGCTTGATCTCACGAACCAGGAGATCACGCATGACCTGAGTTGAAATCGAGTCAGATGCTTACAAGACCGATCCACCTAGGTGCCCCTATGCTTATTTTTTAAGATGTTTCAAGAATATGAGCAGCACCACATAGAATAACTGCAAATGTGGAAGTGCTGAAATTGCTAGCAAGAAGAGATGATGAAGAGATGAGAAGAAAGTGATTAAACAACTTTACATAAAATACATATAAACATCAATTATTTATTTCTGTTTTCTACAGTAATTCAAACTATTAAGTGGCCTCTAGAACTAGATTCTCAACAGGTTTATCAAATATCAAATTGCTAAAGGAAACCTTAAAACATCCATTTATATTTAAAAACCTCATACTGATGAACATTGTTTACTTGATTTATAGTTTAGAATTCAATAAACAAGAAAACTGATTAAACTGATGTGACATTACTTAGAAGAATTATTACTGTCAAATACTAATTATCCAGCTCTCCTGCTGCTCACCTTCTAGACAGAACCCTTATTACTGGCAGCTAGTTATAATGGGGTGTGGGGTAAACGTCCAGCTTTAGAACCAGGAAGACATGGGTTTGAACTTTGGTGCACCACACCTTGAACCTATTTTACATCTCTAAAATGGGAATTTATTGATATCTGCCTTGAAGAACTGTTATTAATTAGTGAAATACGTGTAAAGCAAGCTGGCACATAGTAGGAATTAGAGAAACCTTAGTTGCTACTATTACTGTATTACTCTTAAGCACATCCAAGAGAAGATATAAGAAAGAACATGACAGGGGAACACAGCCTAGGTTACATTTAACTGCTAAGCCAGAACAAACCAAAATCAAACACACTCACTCTGATAGTTCAAGTAAAACTATGGGCTAAACTTTTTGTTCACATTTTAGATATACAAGATAATACTGTAGTACCTCTTCATAAATATATAAAATCCAAAATCAGCTACAAATCCACTTATTTTGGAGCTAAATAAAAATGAAAGATTATTATCACACAGTAAAACAGATAATTTTATGAACAGGTGAGATGATTTCACCATTGGAAAAAAAATGCTGAAACTAAGATTTAAAAAAGCTTATGAAAGGATAGTAAAAGAGTCCTACCTTTAAACCGACTGCTATAAGATCTGTAACAACACTGTATGGAAAAAGTAAAAAGAGAAAATGGAAAACAAAGTTAGAGAACAAGTTTTTAAAAGACAGAGATAATAAGATTAAAGAAAAAAAGGAAAAGCACTATAATAATAAAAATTAATAAAAATAAGAATGTGATGAGTTATGAAATGTTAATACAAAGAAAAGTGATGGGTCAGTCTAGTAACAGCAGAGTATAAAAGCAAAGCTTTAACCGCAATGTAAGAAACAAATAGATCAAATTCTTTTAGTATTTATTAAAGTATAGGTGTGTTTCAATAACATGAATATGTGTATATCCATTTGCCTCTATTTAACAAATCCAAATCAAAACTTAAAAATCACCAAATTTCATTCTTTTAAATCACTGGTCTGAATTATCATGTTTAAAATTCTAAATGAAATAAAACCACTGAGTGGCTTTTACAGAAATAGAAGGTATCTTGCAAATTTGCATCCACCCAAAACAGCTCACCAAAATACAGCTAAGATAGTCTCTCAGAACTAAAATAAATGCAAACATCAAATTTCAGACATGAAAAATTTCAAAGATCTGCTTTAAAAAAAAAAAAGCTCTACCACATCAAAACTGTGTTTAAGTATAAATTATCTCAGGAGGAAATGAACACACACACACACACACACACACACAAAAGACAGTTGGAATTTGAGGAAGAACTAGAAAGATACAATGACTGGTGGTTTGTTGTTTCTTTTTTAACTATCTGAAATAATGAAAAAGGACCTTTTTCAGGCTGTGGGAAAATGCAAAAAGTTAATTAGCCTCTAGAAGCAAAAATTCACTGTGTTCAAAACCACATCCCTTAACCCCAAGGTGTAGAAACCCTATAAAGTTCTCCCAAGCAAAAATCCATCTCTTCTAACCCCCAAGAAACCATCTTCAATTACAATTTACCTCCGTATCTCCTAAAGCTCTAAATTCAATATATTATTAAGAACCTTTTACTGCTATTACTTAATAAAAGTAAACAAATTTATGAATCTGGCTTGCTCAATGATGCAAATTTACTTGTTTTAAACAACCATATAGGTTAAAATTTTTTCCTTAGACTTGGTGAAAACTTGAAATTCATTTATCTGAAATTTAAATGTGTCAAATAACTATGCATAAAAATTAAGATTGTATCAGTCCTGAACTTACCTTCCAGGATCTGTCTTACTGCCTCACATATTTCAACGAATAAACAACTCATTCTTAGCTTTAATAACATATAAAGGGTGAAGAGAGAGTTATTAAACTATCCAAAAGAGTAAGTCTGCACTGCACAAAATGCAGAACTCCAGTTCTCTTTATTATCACTATAAATTTTCCAATACCAAAAGCTAGCCTGCATCCATAGCTCAAGTCAAATCATCTAACGGACAACACACTACACACTGTGAGACACCAATTTCACAACCTCCCTAAACTGAAATACTGGCATAATTACACAAATAATTAAAACAGCAAAATTATGCGCCCATATAAAGTGTAACTGAATAAGGTGATGTGCAGTGAGTTTTCAACAATGCTCTCAGAAAAGTTTCAATTAAACAATAAAAATAGCTTCAATTAAATTAAAACAAAATAAAGAACATCACAACCATGAATGAAATCTAAAATCGCACTTTGTCTAAAGTCAGTGGCAATATGCAATTAGCATTCAAATGAGTTAATCCAAATATTCCATACACTTCATACTGTGAAAATACGTAAATGAAGTCTAACGAAGACAAAAATTGTTGGAAGATTCCATTGTCTTTACACAGCGTGGCAACAATCATCAACTATATGGTAACATGCACAAGGCTTTTACTGTTTAAGCAAGTTTCATATATTCTACAACCAAGGGGTTTGCAGATATCTTGTCCTCAAAAGCAAGTAAAAGGCCAAACAAAACCTCAATAATTCCTACATAATAGGAATAAATAAGAGGATTTGCAAACTCTAATAGAGCTGGAGATATTTTAAAAATCTTGATGTACGTATGTTACAATAATTAATCTATGAAGATCTTAATCCAGTCGTTTCCTTAAACATTAAATTATCTGTCAGGTCCCACGCCAAATCCCTGGGTCCTCAGACAAATATTTATAACGGCGATTCCAAATCTTTTTATTTTGGTCACGGACCTCATTAACTTTTAAAGAGCTCCCCGAAAATTGAAGAAATTCACGGGGCTTCTTTCGGGGGGTTGTGGGGGAGAGCGTCCACAGTCACCAAGTCCAGACGCCCGGTATACAGATATCGTTGGCACAGCTCACAGCCCAAGTCGAGAGACCTCCTCCGGTACCCACCCCCCCCCCCCCCCGCACGTCTACATCCGCGGGGGGCACTGGCCTCGGGACCAGGTCGCCGCCCAGACGTGCACCGACGCGTGCACTCGCCATCCGCCTCTCCGCGGCCGCTCGCCTCCCCGCCAGGGGAAGCTCCGGCGCTCGCCCCACCTCACCGGTAAACAGCAACTCCCCAAGCGGGAGGACGCCCGCCCCGAGCGCCGCCTCCGCCTCCCCCAGCGCCGCGCACCATTTTCTGAGAGGAAGTGTCGGCAGGCCGGGCCGGGCTCTCCGGACTCTGCGCGCGGAGGGCGGACCCCGGCACCCGGCGGCTGCACCCGGCTTTCCTCCGCTTCCGGGTGTGAGGCTGGGAAGGGGCGGACATTACGGGGGCGCCCCGTGGGGGAAAGAGAGGCAGCGGCGGACCGCCCCTCCACGATTTCGGGCCGCGCGGAAGCCCCGCCGTCGGGCTCGGCCGGGGCAGCTCCTCCGGTCGCCAACGCCGCGCCAGGCTCCCCGGCCGCGGCGCGTCCGGCCGAGAGCCGAAAGGAAGCGGGGCAAGCGCAGCCGATGAGCCACCGAGTACTTACCCATCCATGGCCCAGACCGAGGAGCGCACGGTGCGGGGACTGACGGGCTCACCGCGAGCGGAGGGCGGAGGCGGCGGCAGCTGGGCGGCTCCGGGGACTGGCAAGCGGCGCCTCTCCGGAGCCCCGCCGGGTGGGAGGTGGAAGGAGAGTGGGAAACAGGGGCGGAGACCAGGGACGCTCCCGCCACCCGCGCCCCCACCTTCCCCACCCCGCAAGCGCGTCCCCGCCTCGCCTCATCCCGCCCCTTAGCGTCGACGCCCTCCCTCCACCCCGCCCCCAGCCGGTCTCCGGCTCGGCTCCAGGGCGCCCTCTTCCTGCCGTTGCCCTAGGACTCCGCCTCCCGGCCTCTCATCCCGGCGCACGCGCGCGTCTCGCCCCTGCCTCCCTCCTGCGTTCACGGGAGCGCGCTCCTTGTGCTTCTCGCTTTGCAGTCCCGCCCGCCCACCCGCGGGCCCTGCCGGCCTTCCGGCTACTCTGCCTCGGGCTGCCTGGGTCCGACTCCGCTGTCTACTGGCGGGAAGAGCGTTGGAGACCCGACTCCTGAGTGTAGGTAGGAGTGTCTCGCCAGGACCCCAGAACCGCGCCAGAATTGCTCCTGGTGAGCGAGGCTGGCGGTGGCTCGACCCCAAGCACCGAGGCAAGGCGCGGGCAGTGGTCTTCCGAAGCCCCGAGCCCTGCAACCCACGGAAGCCTGGGTTCTGGACCCGGGCGGGTGCGAACTCCAGTGCGGGACCCGCCGGTCGTCCGCCGGGTCCTATGAGTGGATCTCTGGGATTCCCAGTGGCCCGATAGGTTGAGATTAAAATGAATGAGATGAAACAGACTGCCCGTAACTTAAGAACCTCTCAATTGTGTACAGTTTTAGTCTCTATTCGACCCTACTGTCTGGGTTTGGATTTACACGAAATAGTCGTTGCACAATACGGAAGGGCCACTATATTGCCAGTATTTTATACAGGTTTTCATATCCCTTCATGTAAAGAAACATATCCTATGACGGAGTGATGATTCCCTTTTTTTTTCCACGTGAAAATGTAGATACTGGTAGAGTGATTTGCCCACAGTTTCACTGCCACTAGATCTCTTTCCTCTCGTCTGGGCAAAATTTTGTATCTAAGTAGTGGCACCTCGATCGTTTTCCCTTTTATATGCTGTATGGTTCTGAAATTCAATGATTTCCCAATTCACAGTTCATCAAAACATGAGCCACCAAAGGCTGTCCTCGACCAAATTCTTAACCTGACCAGGAAGAGAGGGGCTGCCCCCCCCCCCCCAGCCTCCTCATTTGAAAAGCAAGTAACAAGACACTCAATCATCCTCTATCTTTGCTAGTATCCTGCTTTTAAATAAGTAGGTGCTACTAAAATGACTTAAACTGTCGATTCATCCATCATTAAGGCATTATTTATTGAGTGTTTACTATGTGCCGAGCACTGCAGGAATAACCAAGAAATCAGATTCCAGCCTTCATGGTTGAATGGATTCCTCAATCACTTTATTATTTATTGGCAAAAAACAATTTTCAGATAGCTCAGGTATCTAATTCAGGGAGCCTACTTTTAAAGAACTGTATCTAACTTCAATCCCTCTTTCCAAAAGATAAAATATATTTTGTTTTATATGTTAAATACAATATTAAGTTGCACCCTACATTGCCAGACAGATGTTAAAAATTCAGCAAGACAAGCTATTTTTTGAATGCTTATTTATTTATTTTGAGAGAGAGAAAGAGAGAGAGGGAGGGAGCACAAGCAGGGGAGGGGCTGAGAGAGGGAGAGAGAGAGAATCCTAAGCAGGCTCCACACTCAGCACAGAGCCAAGGTGGGACTGGATCCCACGAGCCTGGTATCATGACCTGAGCCAAAATCACGAGTTGGATGCTCAAAAGGGTGGGCTACCCAAGTGCTCCTACTTAATTTGTTTTTTATACTGCATACTAGGTTATAATTTCATGTACCATAATTAATTTAACCTCTTCCAAAATAGTGGAAATTTAGAGTTGCTAATTCAAAATAACAATATTGCAAAGAACATAATATATATGAGCATCTCTGCACATGAGTGTTTCTGAGGAATAAGTTCCTAGAAGTAGAATTGCAGAACAAAGAGGTATAAACATTTTCAAGTTTCATAAATATTGCCAAAATGATTCCAAAAAGGCTGTTCTGATTTACATTTTCTTACGTTGCCTTTCTCTTAGCCCCATGCCTTAAGATAGCTGACAGATTTCAGTTTTAAAAAATAAATGTGAAATCGATCTGAAGCTCATTGTCCCTATTACTAACAATAGCTCTGGAAAGTCTCCAATGTAAAGATAGCATATCTGACTAATGAACAAAACTGACATTTCCTAAACACTTAACATCCCATTTTACAACAGAAGCACAGATAGAAGAAAACAGCTCACAACAGAAAGCAAGGTGAAACCTTTCTATTTCTCTTGCCTTTTGGTCCTAAGTTCAAAAGACTTCTCACTGATTGAGTGCCTTAGGTTTGTGAGTGCCTCTGATTCAAAACAGTAGGCAGAATAGAAGTTAGGTCTTCTAGAACCACTTTTAGAATCCTAGATGTTCCCATAGTCCAAATGGCATGGGAAAACCATGGCCTTCTATAATCTCAGCAAAAGTTTCTGAGGTTCCGGAATGATCAGATATCATCCACAAGACCTAGCTGGTCATGAGAACTTTATGTCCTGTCGAGTGGCTTTTTGATGGTGAAGAGAATATTGTGTTCTCTGTTTGCTCTAAACTTTTGAAAAGTAAGACAGTTACAATAACTTAATTTATAAATTTTCTAAGATTTTGCTTCTTTTTGTTTTTGTTCTAATTTGTCTAAGAAATTCCCCTGGGGGAAAAAAAATAAGAAATTCCCCTGAAATGCCTTCACTGAGAAGACACACACACACACACACACACACACACACACACACACACACACATCCACTTTATCCACTATTATTATGTTTGGACAAAATGTAGCTTTTGAACATTTGCCTTAAGGCATTCCATTATGCATTGATATAGTTAACCTTTAACTAACATTACCCTATTCATGTTTACAGGTAAGACTTCTTAAGACATACAAGTAATAGAAAGATGCCAGTATAGGTCAGAAATAAGATCAGCCTTTAGATGAATCTGGAAGGAGCATATTTTTTTTTTTTGAGAGATAATTCTTTATTATTTTTTCTGGAAGGAGAACATTTTAATATATTATCCCATGACAAATAGAAAATATAATCATTAATATGTATTCCTTAAAATAGAAACTGTACTGAGTAAAAAAAGCTAAATGCCAAACGTACCCATTATGATTCCATTTGTATATAATATTTTCAAAATGAAAAAATTATATATATGGAGAACAGACTAATGGTTTCCAGGGGTTAGGACCAGGGTGGGAGAGTATGGAAAGACAAGGGGACAGATGGCACTATAATGGAGTCACAAGGGGATGTTTGTGGTGATGGAACAGTTCTATATCTTGATTATAGGACTGGTTATACAAGTCTACACATGATGAAATTACATAGAACTTTAGACACATGCAAGTGCATATAAAACTGGCAAAATCTGAATAATAAGATTGCTGGATTGCATCGATATCAATTTCCTGGTTTTGTTATAATTAAGATGTTACTATTGGGAGAAACTGGGTAGAGAGTACACAGGACCTCTTTGCACTGCTTTTTAAAGTTCGTATGAATCTGCAATTATTTCAGAAGAAAACTTGAGGAGTGTTCCCTTCAAACTTATTATTTGTTCAATAGCTAAGCAATAATAAACTTCAAGGCTTAAGAAAAATGTGTGGGAGTATAATTCACATTTTTCAGGCTACATCACCTTGGTAGTTAGTCAAACAGGGTTATAATAGCTAGCACACTGAGCCTCACAGACTGCCCAATCTGTCGAATTGTGAACCTTGCTTTAAGGCCTTCCCAACTATCAGGAGGAAGCTTGAAAGCGTCTCCTACTGACTGCTCTACCACCATGAGTCATGTCCACTTTCTTCAACCTGTACCTGGCCCTGACATACTCATCTGCACATGAAGCTCCTAACATGACCACCTGGTTCAGAGGTTTCCAATGTTTGCGTGGAAGGTGCTGTCTCCTATCACCATCCTGTAGTAGGACCTACCAGCCCATATCAGAATTGCATTGGATTTTCTGGAGCATTTTTCCGAAATGGGAGCGTTCCTTTCCCCTTTTTGTCATATTATATTACATAGGTGCCTCAAAATTTTTAATGAAACAGCGCTTTCCATTTTTATTCACAGAAATCTTTTAGGATTTAAGCATGAATTTGTGGGGACTAGGCCAGAGAACCAGCTAACAATCACCGTAGTGTTCCAAGTGTCATCATTCCCCTAGGCACTGACATTTTATCCTTAAAACTGGTGCACACCACTCTCTGCCCTGAAGATGGGTTCTTAATCTGGGAAACTCCTTGGCCCCACTGCAGGAGTAGAACTCTTGGAAGTGGAGGTTGGCACACCTTTTCAGATATGCTTAAATATGCTTAAATATATTCCTGTTTGATTTCAAGCTGATAACCCCTGCTCTCACAAAGTGAATTCCATTCACTAATTCTCAAAGAACTAGAAAAAGGACACTTTAAGTAGAAGAATACCTCTGCCTACACAATCAAATAAACAATAGTGTATAATGATTAAGGATGTGCTCTAGAACCAGACTACCTAGTTTAGAATCTTAAATCTTCTTGGTCTGTGTAGCATCGCACTGGGCCAGCTCCTACTGGAGCCGAATTTCCCAGCCATTGCCATCCCCTGTGGGATGCCCCAGGAGGAGAGGTTTTCTCAGTACTAGAAGTTTAAAGATTTTTTTTTTTAAGTAATTTAAAAAAAATTTAATGTTTATTTTTGAGAGAGAGTGGGAAAGGGGCAGAGACAGAGGGAGACAGAATCCTTAGCAGGCTGCAGGCTCTAAGCTGTCATTACAGAGCCCACGTGGGGCTTGAACTCACAAACCACGAGACCATGACCTGAGCCGGAGTAGGATGCCCAAATGACTGAACCACCCAGGTGCCCTAGTTTAACGATTTTCAGTGATGAATTCTGGTGGCTACCAACCTATTCGGCTGAGGCATGGACATTGCACTATTGCAAATTGCGTTTAACAACAACATGCCTGAGGGGCTCCTGGGTGGCTCAATTGAGGTTCCGACTCTTGATTTCGGCTCAGGTCATGATTTCACAGTTTGTGGGATCGAGTCCTGCAGTGGGCTCTGTGCTGAGCACAGAACTTGCTTGGGATTCTCTCCCTCTCTCTGCCCTGCCTCCTTCTCAAAATAAATAAATAAACATTAAAAAAAAAATGCCTGAGGATTCCAACCTCTATCGGCGTTGTGTGGTCAGAGCCATCCAGTTTGGTACCATGGGCTTGGCCATCACACTTATGTCAGATATCAGATGAGAATGATGCCAAGATCCTCAAGGATGTGCAGGATTGCTTTGAGGTCAATATTAATGAGCTACCTGTTGAGACAGACATGTCATCATACCTTGAACAGACACAGTAGAAGACTCCCCCACCCATTCTGAAATGTGTCTATCTGTCCCTCTGCAGGAGACAATGCCAGGTGTGGGAGCGAAGGAGACACTACTGCCAGCTACCCCAACCCTGGCCCCGTGGCTTCCCTGTTTTCCATTAGCACGACTCCTAAACTTTCATTTCCTGATTTTCTGTTAAGTTTTTAACAGTAGACCAGCACTTGCTAAGAGTAAACTGGAACAATTTTCTTAACCTCTCTGTGCTTCAGCTTCTACAACTGTAAAGAGGGGATAATAATAGTACTTATAGCTTTAGGGGAAGGTTTAAATTAGTACATGAAAAGTACCTAAGATGATATTTACCATATGGTAAATGTTCAATGTTTATAGTTGTTCATAATTATTACTTCGATTATTATTATGAGCTTACAAACAACAGAATTCCTTGAGTCATTTATTTATCATTTTATCATTTACTGTGGACAGTGGAATGGTGTTGGTCTCTAAACTGTTAACTAGTTCCTAACAAGAAAAGAATAGAATGAGAAAAAGTGTCTTGAAACTCCTAACAATTGAACAAATACTATTTCTATTGAACCTAATAAAAAAAATGGATTAATATTCTGTACTTATTTTTTTATTTCAATTTCTAGTTATTTTTATTGTATTTTTACAAGAGTATTACTCAAGGGGTGCCTGGGTGGCTCAGTTGGTTAAGCTGCTGACTTTGGCTTGGGTCATGATCTCATGGTTCATGGGTTTGAGCCCCGAGTCAGGCCCTGTGTTCACAGCTCAGAGCCTGGAGTCTACTTTGGATTCTACGTCTCCCTCTCTCTCTGTCCCTCCCCCACTTGTGCACTCTCTCCCTCAAAAACAAATAAACAGGGAAAAAATTTTTTAAAAAGTAATACTCCACAAAGGATTGGAAATTTTTTTAAAAATGGCTCTTCACAATTTGAGAAGCACTAGTCTACTATTTCTCTATATATGGATCCCTTTTTTAAAAAATTTCAGCTTTTGGGGTGCCTTAGTGGTTCAGTCATTTAAGCAATCTGACTTCAGCTCAGGTCATGATCTCATAGCTCATGAGCTCAAGCCCCGCATCAGGTGAGCTCGAGCCCTGCTTTGGGTAACCATGAGCCCTGCTTCAGGTGAACATGAGCCCTGCTTTGGGTGAACCCAAGCCCCACTTTGAGTGAGCCCTGCTTCTCTCTCTCTCTCTCTCTCTCTCTCTCTCTCTCTCTTCCCCTCCTGGGATTCTCTCTCTCTCTGCCCTTCGCTCACTTTCACCCTCTCTCTAAAAAAAAAACAGAAAAAAGATTTTCAACTTTGGGGTACCTGTGTGGCTCAGTCGGTTAAGCATTCCGATTCATGATATTGGCTCAAGTCATGATCTTACAGTTTGGGAGTTCAAGCCCTGCATAGGACTCTGTGCTGACAGTGTGGAGCCTGCTTGGGATTCTTTGTCTCTGTCTCTCTGTCCCAAAATAAAGAAAATAAAACTTAAATTTTCTTTCAACTTTTTATTTTAGAAGTAATATATGAATATGTTCTCTATTTGAGTGTTGTTTTATTTTTTATCTTTTACAATGGAAAATTTCAAACATACAAATAAATGGGGGCACCTGGGTAGCTCCATTGATTAAGCATCTGTCTTCAGCTCAGGTCATGATCTCACGGTTCTCAGGTTCGAGCTCCACATCAGGCTCTGTGCTGACAGCTCAGAGCCTGGAGCCTGCTTTGGATTCTGTATCACCCTCTCTCTCTGCCCCTACCTCGCTTGCGCTCTGTCTCTCAAAAATAAATAAATAAATGATAAAAACAAATAAACAAATAAATGGAAATAGTTTAATGACCCTCAACTACCCATCACTGATCATTTTAAATCTACTGATAAATTATCAGTGTAGAGGGGTGCCTGGGTAGCTCAGTCGGTTAAGCATCTGACTTTTGATTTTGGCTCAGGTCATGATCTCACTGAGTTTGAGCCCGATTTGGTCTCTGCAGTTAGTGCAGAGGCTGCTTCGGATTCTCTCTCCCTCTCTCTCTGCCCCTCCCTAGCTCTATCTCTCTCTCAAAATAAATAAATATAAACTTAAAAAAATTATCAGTGTAGATCAGTAATTCTCAAACTTTAACGTGAGTTAGAATCACCAGGAGGGCTTGTTAAACAGAAATTGATTGTTTCTGATTCAGAGATGGGTCCCCAAAGTTTGCATTTCTAGCAGATTCCCAGGTGATGCTGCTGATTCCCAGGTGATGTTGCCCAGTAACTTTTTTTTTCTAACCTGAGCTCACAGAATACTTTTTCAGATTTACCTTTAGGCCATCTACTTCTTGAGAACTAATAACGTATTTTTGCCCTTGTCCCCTCTTCATATTCTTGCTTCTTTGTTCCTTTTTCTCATGAGCAACCCAAGTAAGTGTCAATGAGATTTTCTTCCACTTGTTCTCTGTTATAGGTGATGCTTGAAATAGTTACTAACTGGTACTAAATGGGCACCACCCATTCAAAACAGATGTCCTTAAACAACTAGTAAGGCCAAACCTTTGTACATTAGCTTAATACCTTCCTGGCTATAACTTTACTATAGTGGGCTATGTCACAATGACTCAACTGTATCAGATACCTTTCTGTATACCTTCATTTTAGCATGCCATGATATCATTTGTCCTCTATCTGAATCAAATACATCACTTACATACCAAGCCTCTCTATCCTTTTCTCATTAGCCCAAGACAATTAAAGTGACACTAATGGGTGAGAAAGCAACTGTAAATACAAATGTAGACACAAATGTACGTGATAGCACTTCGTTTTAAGATGGTTATCCACATGATCTAGAATATAGTTATATATAGATATCTACATCTAGATCTGTATATATATAAACACAAATGTGAAAAATCCCAACATTCTTACAAAAAACCCTTAGACTTCCATGAATGTATTCACAGGCTCATTTAAGAAATCTTGACCTGCGAGCACCGGGGTGGTTCAGTCGTTTGAACATCTGACTTTGGCTCAGCTCATAATCTCATAGTTTGTGGGTTCAAGCCCCACATCAGGCTTTGCACTGAGAGTGAGGAGCCTCTCACAGCTTCAGATTTGCTGTCTCCCTCTCTCTGCCCCTCCACTGCTCATTCTCTCTCTCTCTCTCTCTCTCTCTCTCTCCCCCCCCCCCAAAAAAAAATAAACATAAAAAAAAAAAAAGAAAGAAAGAAACATTGGCCTGGAGCAGTCTATCAAACTTGACTCATTCCAATACCAGTTCCATAATTCTTTCTCAATCCATGAACCATCTTTACTTTTGTCCACTTAACATTTTTCTTTAAAGCACTTCACTTTTTTTACTTAATTTTCTAAAAGGAAATTTTCTATCACTGTCATATATAGAAAACCAGTATCATTTGCCATAAGAGCTATCATAAATAAAAATAGATACAATGAAAATAGAAAATGTTATTAATTTCTAGCCAGATACTATTATTTGGCTCCTGCCCAAAGGCCTATCTCTCTTTTGGTAAAAAGATTACCAAGTATTGGCATAAATGACACACTAGCATCAAAAGGAAAGTGTTCTTCTATTTATAGCTTTCTGAAAATTTCATCAAGTAGATATTCAATTCAATATATCAAGTATTTTGGCATTTGAGATTATCTTGATGGCCAGTATATGATCATGAGATTATCATATAGTTTTTCTCCTTTTTACTTTTAAAATTAAAAAAAAAATTTTTTTAACATTTATTTATTTTTGAGGGACACAGAGACACAGAGTGCGAGCAGGGGAGGGGCAGAGAGAGGGAGACAGAATCCAAAGCAGGCTCCAGGCTCCAAATTGTCAGCACAGAGCCCAACGTGGGGCTTAAACCCACAAACCATGAGATCATGACCTGAGCCAAAGTCGGTGGCTTAACTGATGGAGCCATGCAGGCACCCCACTCCTTTTTTCTTTTAATGTAGAAAATTTATTGTCATAGATTTTCTCACATCAATACATTCTTGCATTCATAGAATAAAATGTACTTTGTCAAGGTATGCATTTTTAAATACATTAGTACATTTGTTATTATTTTTATTCCAGTCTTAATATCTCTATTAATAAATGAGATTCCTTTAGAGTTTTTGTGGTCTGTACAGTTTTAGTATCAGAATTAAGGCAACTTCCTCTGGTAAATTAGAAAATCTAGTTTTAGTTTCCACTAGTGGTTATCTTTAAACTTTAAATAATATACTTAAATCATCAACCTCAGAAACAAAAATGTATTTATTGATTCCACTCTAAGAAATGAACAAATTAACCCTCACACTCTGTCATGACTCTCTTTCTTTATAGTCAATTTGTCAGAGTATTATTATCTTCACATTATGTAAATTTTCTGTTGAGAATTATAACCATCATGTTATATTTTATGAATATTCACATCTAAGTGAATTAATGCTCATTGACAATGTTTTTTTAAGTTTATCTTTCAGTCAGCAGAATTATATCTTCAACAATTTATTTTTTTTTAAGTTTATTTATTTTCAGAGAGAGAGAGCATGAGCTAGGGAGGGGCAGAGAGAGGAAGAGAGAGAATCCCAAGCAGGCTCCACACTGTCAGCGCAGAGCCCAATGCGAAGGTGGGGCTCAAACCCACCAACCATGAGATCATGACTTGAGCCAAAGTCAGACGCCTAACCAACTGTGCCACCCAGGTGCCCCATAACAAGTTTTTTAGAAGGCATCATGGGTTATCTGTTTCCTGAGTCCTTATGATTCTATTACTTTTCTACATTAAAACTTTAGTGGATGAAGAACTAGTGAGTTCCCCTCCTTTCCCAGAAAACCCTGTAGCTATAGCCTAACTCTCTTCTTTAAAACTATGATGAGCCACTTGGGTGGCTCAGTTGGATAAGTGTCCAACTTCGCCCTAGGTCATGATCCCACAGTTCACGAGTTCAAGCCCCGCACTATCATTGCAGAGCTTGGTTGGGATACTCTCTCTCCCCCTCTCTCTCTGCCTTCCCCCTGCCAAATAAATAAATAAACTTTAAAAAATAAATAAATGAAAGATCAGTAAAACCAAAAAAGAAAAACTATGATGAAAAGGATTCAAGCCAGTCTTTTCCTTCTAGAATATTTAAGATTTCATGTATTTATTTATTCATTTATTTTGAGATTAAAAGAGAGAGACCTTGAGTGGTGGAGAGGGTCAGAGGGAGAGAGAGAGAATCTTAAGCAGGCTCCACACTCAGCACAGAGCCCAACACAGGGCTGGATCCCACGACCCTGGGATCATGACTGGAACTGAAATCAGGAGTCAGGCATTCAACCAACTGAGCCACTCAGGCACCCCTAAGATTTTATTTTTAAGTAATCTCTACATGCACTGTGAGCCTCAAACCCCACAACCCCAAGATCAAGAGTTGCATGCTCCACCAACTGAGCTGGCCAGGTGCCCCCAAGCCAGTCTTTCCTTCTATATGAACTAATTCTTTGGGCAGATGTGTAAAGAAACCTTTCTTCATCTTTGAAATTCAGATAATTATTTAGAATATGCCTTATTTTGAATATATTAATTTTTCTAGAAGCAATCTTATAGACAATTTTCTTATTATATACTATTATATACCCATTTTTTTCCTGTTTGTTGTGGTTTTTAATTATTTGCAGGTATTGTAACCGAATTCACGTGAGTTTGCTCCTTGGTGAGTCACAGATAGAAACTACCCAGGTGGTGTAGTTGTCACACAAAGGAAACTTTACTTGCAGCAAATAAAGAGATCACAGGGAATAACTTCCAAAGCCCATGACTCCTTGAGGAAGGGTGAATGGGTTCCTTTTAAATAGGGTTAGAATGAGTATTTAGGTAGCAGAGCCTTGTCACCTCTACTGTATTTACAGGGGGCAATAAGGTGGCATATGTGCCTTATGGAAACATGCCTATACTTATATTGTATGTTATGTAAATGAAATGTGTGCTCCTCTGGGGCAGAGATTTTAGCATTATAACGAGGTAAAGATAACTCTCCCTGGGTTACCCTCTGGTCCATCTGCACAGGCATGAGTCTGGGATTAAGTTCAAACTGGTCTGAGTGGTCTGGGCCTGCCAGAATTCTTTGTCAGCAGAGTTGTTATTGCTTAAGGGGTAGTTTGGATTTCCATCAGGAGATACTATACCCCTCAGGTCTTTTGCCTGAGTTAAGAGATGAGCTGTAAAGAAGAGCTTAAGGAAAAATGTGGGACAAAGGTCAGTGGGTACAAGCAGATGAGCAGTAAAGGTCAGGTGTTGGTGTCTAGCTGGTGACAGTATCCTTGGTAATATTTGCAGTAGGTATCTTCTTCCAGAATGTGTCTTCTCTCTCCATTTTTTTATGGTTTCTTTCTTTCTTTCTTTCTTTCTTTCTTTCTTTCTTTCTTTCTTTCTTTCTTTCTTTCTTTCTTAAGATTTATTTGTTTAAGTAATCTCTACACTCAATATAGGACTTGAACTCATAACCCTGAGATCAAGAGTTGCATGTTATTCTGACTAAGCCAGCCAGGTGCCCCTTAATGGTGTCTTTTTGTTTTTTAATTTTTTTTTTAATGGTTTATTCATTTTTGAACGATAGGGCATGAGCAGGGGAGGGGCAGAGAGGGAGGGAGACACAGAATCTGAAATAGGCTTCAGGCTCCAAGCTGTCATCACAGAGCCCAGTATGGGGCTTGAACCCATGAACCTTGAGATCATGACCTGAGCTGAAGGCCAACACTTAACCAACTGAGCCACCCAGGCACCCCAATGGTGTCTTTTGATGAACATAAACTCTTAATTTTGACAAAGTAAACTTTATCAACCTTTTTTGTTTATGATTTGGGCCTTTAGCTTAAGTTTCTATTCAGTATTATACCATAGTTTCTATGCAATAAAGACAAGAAACAGAAACAAAAGATATTGACATTGGAAAGGAGAAAATAAATTGCCATTTTTGCAGTTGAAATCATTATGTAGAAAGTTTAATAGTATGTTAAATTAAAATTAATGAAACGGTTTAATAAGGAGTTTCAGTATAAGATGAATATATAAAAATCAATTGCATTTGGATATATCACTGCCAACAAGAGCTAGAAAGTATCATTTAAAAATAGAGCACCTGGCTGGCTCAATCGGAAGAATATGCACTACTCTTGTTCTTGGGGTAATGAGTTCAAGCCCCATGTTTGGTGTAGAGATTACTTTAGAAAATAAAAATAAAAATGGCAATTCAATTGCCACAAAACTATAGAACTTAAAATGGTAGAAATGACAAATTTTATGTTATGTGTATTTTACTACAAAAAAGCAAAAAAAGATGCCATTAAATTTTGTTAGCAATAGAAAAATAAGATACTGAGGAATATGTTTAACCAAATATTTGTACTACCTTATGGAAATGAAGATGAAATTATATTAGGAACGACCCAGCTTACTTAAATGATATGTTTATAGATCAGAAGATAGTAAGTTGTAAAGATATACTTTCCCAAAAATATCTATAGATTTAAATAAAAATCTCAAAAGATTTTCCCAGGAGTTTGAGGAAATGTATTCTAGAATAGCCAAGACAATCTTGAGGAATAACAACAGAATAGGACTTGCCTCACAAAGTATTAATACATATATCATAAAATTAAATAATCCTTGGAGTGCCTGGGTGGCTCAGTCAGTCGAACGTCTGACTTCAGCTCAGGTCATGATCTTACTGTTCATGGGTTCGAGCCCCACATCGGGCTTTGCACTGACAGTGCAGAGCCTGCTTGAGATTCTCTGTCTCCCTTTCTCTCTGCCCCTCCCCCCTCAAAGATAAATAAACATTAAAAAAATTTTTTAATTAAATAATCCAGAAAAATGTATTGCCATAAGGATAGGCAAGTTGTCTAATGGAACAGATCTGACCATATATGAAAACTTGATGTAGGACACAGGAGGTATTTAGATCAATTGGGGTTGGGGGGAAGTGGAAAGTTGATCTCTAGCTCATTCCAAATAGTTATCAACCTCCTACTCACATACAATGAGCAGCTCCAGATGACTAAAAATTGAAAGGCAAAATTTTTAAGCTTCTAGAAGAACGTTTAGGAGACTATCTTTATGACTTTAGGATAGAAAAAGGAGTTCTTGCAAACAATTTCAATTTTTTTTAATGTTTATTCATTTTTGAAAGACAGAGAGAGACAGAGCATGAGCAGGGAAGGGGCAGAGAGAGAGGGAGACACAGAATCCGAAGCAGGCTCCAGGCTCTGAGCTGTCAGCATAGAGCCTAATGCGGGGCACAAACCCACAAACCACGAGATCATGACCTGAGCCGAAGTTGGACACTTAACCAACTGAGCCACCCAAGAGCCCCACAAATAATTTCAATTTAAAGTTAAAGACATGTATGTACACTTTAGCAATTCCACTTAGTTATATGCAACCTAGAGAAACTTGCACATGTGCACCATGAGACGTGTGAAGGAATATTCATAGCACCACTGCTTATAATAAAATATGTAAAGAACTTAAATGTCCATTAACAAGAGAAAGGGGCAAATAAATTGTGACATATTCACACAATTGGATACTATACAGCAATGAAGATGAATAAAGTACTATAGGCAATGATATGGATAAATAAAATAATGAAAAAATAAATCAGAGAAAATTGTATGTACTAGGATACCATTTCTACCAAATTTAACCAATGTATCATACACACACACACACACACACACACACACACACACACTTTTATAAAAGATGACAAGGGAAAGATAAATATAAGATAAATATAGATAAATAGATAAAAAGATAAATATAAAGCTTGTGGGATCAAGAGAAGCACATGATTCATTTCTTGTCCTTTCGCTGGGTGATAGTTTCATAAATGTTTATTATCATCTCACGATTTACATATACAGTAGAACTTTGGTTTGCAAGCATAAATCATTCTGGAAACATCCTTGTAATCCAAAACACTTATATATCAAAGTGAATTTCCCCATAAGAAGTAATGGAGACTCAGAAGATTCATTCCACAACACAAAAATATTCATATAAAAATGATTACAATGCTGTAATATAATACAAGATAATAAAGAAAATACAAAATATAAAGAAAAATAAACAAATTAACCTGCACTTACCTTTGAAAACCTCCATGGCTGGTGTGAGGAAGACGAGAGAGGAGGGTTATTATGTAGGATGACTTTCACTCTAACGGAATCACTGCTGTCTATTGGCTCAGTGGAATCTTTCTCTTTTCCCGCAACTTTAACAAGGAGCCTATCCAATGATTCTTGCTTTTGCCTCCTTTTGAGGATTTCGCAGAAATGTGACATTGTATTGCTGTTAAACAGATTTATCGCTCGCACTGCTACAGCCTTATTCGGGTGGTGCTTTTTTACAAATTCTTCACTGTTTCCCACATTTTACACATCTCCCTAAGCTCATTTTAAGTGAGGGATTCCTCTGCCTTTCTCTCCTCCTCCTCTGCAGATGAGATGCACATGTAGACTTCTTATAAAATCTTGCAGTTTCAGCCACTCACATACCTTGTTCGTATTTCTTGATGATTTCCTTCTTAACTTCCACTATGATCATCTCCTTATTCTTACTGCTTTTCTTTTCAAACTTTTTCTGCATGGGGACCATGCTCGCACAGATGTTGACTACAGTGCAGTATTAATAAACTTTGTTATATACTGTATTTAATGTAACTGGCAATAAGGCAGAAGAGGAAAGGGTCTCTATCTGCAGGCAGCCTGACCTAGAATGAAGCAAAGCATTCCTAAGCTTACACTTGTATGGAAGAACAAAGGACTCTCTGTAGTGACAAAAAATACACTAGTGCCAGTTGTGGGCACTTTCCAACATTCTAAAAATCACTGATTTCTACCAAACACCATGGCCTGAGACCGAGCATCTGAGTACGGGAGATGGTCACTCACAATCCCACAGAGAGAAAGGGGTGGGGAGGAACCATTGGCTTGGTTGTGATCATGTGACATTGGGCATCATGTACTACTTGTATTGCAAGACATCACTTGTTTATCAAGTTAAAATTTGTTAGAAATGTTTGTTGGTCTTATGGAACACTCGCAGAACAAGTTAACTCACAATCGAAGGTTTTACTGTGCATTCCACATATTTTGGATGTATTAAATTATTATACCCACACATATCCATAAAATCTAACCTATTTCTGTCAGCAGTGATATAGGTGCCTAGACCTCATTCCTTAGGGCAGAAGTTTCACAACCTCGATACAATTAACATTTTTGTAATTTTTTTGTGTGATTTTTTTTTAAATCTTTATTTTTGAGAGAGGCAGAGACAGAGTGAGCAGGGGAGGGGCAGAGAGAGAGAGAGACAGAGAATCTTGAGCAGGCTCTGCACTGTCAGCACAGATCCTGACACAGGGCTTGAACTCATGAAACCATGAGATCATGAACTGAGCTGAAATCAAGAGTCGGACACCTAGCCAACTGAGCCACCTAGGTGCCCCTGTAATGTTTATTTTTAAGGGAGAGAGAGAGAAAGAGAGAATGTGGGGGGGGGGGGAGGGGCAGAGAGAGAGGAGGATAGAGGATCCAAAGCAGGCTCTATGCTGACAGGAGATAGCCTGATGTGGGGCTCAAACTCATGAACTGTGAGATTATGACCTGAGCTGGTCAGATGCTTAACCGACTGAGCTACCCAGGCACCCTGGGTTAGGTCATTCTTGCAGGAGGAAAGTGGACTGTCTTGTGTATTGTGGAATGTTTAGCAGCCAACTTGGGCTCTATTCACTAGATGCCAGTACCACTCTCCTCCCAAATGTGACAGTTAAAAATGTCTCCAGACATTCACAAATGTCCCCTGGTTAGCAAAATCCATTGAGAACCATTGCCTTGGAGATTTCCCTTATTTCCTTCTGAATTCAATCATTGAAAATGATGTTTTTTAAAAAAAACTATGTAGTCCTTTAAGATTTTAAAACATTTTTTTAAAAATGTTTATTTATTTATTTTGAGGGTGAGTGCGTACAGATGCAGGGGAGGGGCAGAGGGAGAATCTCAAGCAGGCACCATGCTGTTAGGGCTTGATCCCACAACCCATGAAATCATGACCTGAGCCAAAACCAAGAGTCAGACGCTTAACCAACTGAGGCACCCAGGTGCCCCAAGATTTTTAAACTTTTTAAACAAACTTTATTTTTTAGAGCAGTTTTAGATTTACAGAAAAATTGTGAACAGAGTACAGAGTTCTTACATGTCCTTTACCTAGTTTTTGTCATTATTAACATCTTACATAGTAGGATAAATTAATCATATTAATGAACCAATATTGATACATTGTTATTAACTAAGTCCATACTTTATTAAGATTTCTTTAGTTTTTACCTAATATTGTTTTTCTGGGGCGCCTGGGTGGCGCAGTCGGTTAAGCGTCCGACTTCGGCCAGGTCACGATCTCGCGGTCCGTGAGTTCGAGCCCCGCGTCGGGCTCTGGGCTGATGGCTCGGAGCCTGGAGCCTGTTTCTGATTCTGTGTCTCCCTCTCTCTCTGCCCCTCCCCCGTTCATGCTCTGTCTCTCTCTGTCCCAAAAAAAAATAAATAAAAAACGTTGAAAAAAAAATTAAAAAAAAAAAAAAATATTGTTTTTCTGATTCAGGATTTCATCCAAGACACCACGTTACATTTAATCATTATGTCTCTTTCGGATTCTCTTGGCTATGACAGTTTCTCAGACTTCCCTGACCTTGACAGTTTTTGATGGTCTTGACAATTTTGATGAGTACTGCTCATGTATTTTGTGCAGGTATTTTATCCGGGATTTGTCCGTTTTGTTTTGTTTTTTTTTCCTCATGGTTAGACTAAGGTTATTGGTTTTTGAGAGAAAAACCATAGGGATAAAGTGCCATTGTCATCATGCTATATCCAAGGTAGGTATTATTGGGTGCCTGGCTGGCTCAGTTGGTGGAGTGTGCAACTCTTGATCTCAGCGTTGTGTGTTCAATTCCCACATTGGGTGTAGAGATTATTTAAATATAAAATAATTTTTTAAAGGGTATGTTTTATCAACATGGCTTATCACAGTTGATTTGACTTTCATCACCTAACCAAGATCATGGTAGAGTAGATCACAGTAGAGTCATTTTCCTCCCCTTTCCTATTGTACTCTTTGGGAGATGTCACTGTATACAGTCCATACTTAAGGAATGAAGAGTTATTCTCCACCTTTTTAAGGGGGGGCAGTATTTACATAAATTATTTGGAATTCTTCTATACAGGATATTTGTTATTTCTTCCTATTTATTTATTCAATCTGTATGGACTGAAAGATACTTATTTTTACTTTGGTTATAGTCTAATACCACTTTATTTTTTTGCAGCTTTGTCCATTGGAAGGTCTTTCAGTTGACTTCTATTCTCTTTTGAATACTTCCTTCAATGTGAGCTGTTTGTTTTGTTTTCATTTTTCAGAACTTCCTAACTTTCTTCCATAACAAGATGTTCCAGGCCCATCTTGTATATTTTCTGCTCTAGTTCTAGAATTGGTCATTTATTTTTTTTTTTTTTAGGAACTTTCTTTAATTTTTTAAGTTTATTCATTTATTTTGAGAGAGAGGGAGAGAGCATGCACACGGGCACACATCGGGAAGGGGCAAAGAGAGAGACTCCCAGGCAGGCTCTGCACTGTCAGTGCAGAGCCCAATGTGGGCCTTGAACCCAGGAACCATGAGATCATGGCCTGAGCCAAAGTCAGACACCCAACTAACTGAGCCACCAGGCGCCCCTAGAATTGGCCTTTTTTCCAAAGAGCCCTTATTCTTTTTATTGGAGTATAGTATTAGGAATCGGGGGCACCTGGGTGGTTCAGTCAGTTAAGCGTCTGACTTCAGCTCGGGTCATGGTCTCATGGCTTGTGAGTTCAAGCCCTGTGTTGGGCTCTGTATTGACAGCTCAGAGCCTGGAGCCTGCTTCAGATTCTGTCTCCCTCTCTCTCTCTGCCCCTCCCCCACTTGCACTCTGTCCTTCTATCAAATATATATAAACAAAAAAAAAAAAAGAAAGAAAGAAAGAAAATCTAAGGGGCACCTGGCTGGCTCAGTTGGTAGAGCATTTGACTCTTGACCTCATGGTTTTAAGTTCGAGCCCCACATTGGATGTAGAGATTACTTAAAAATAAATCTTTTAAAAAAAGAAAGAAATCAAATCTGAATACTAGGTATGCTCATGTTTACTGGAATTAAGATTGATTTTTTTTAGTTTGAAAGTTTCAATCTAGCATGTTATAGGATTTATAGGATTTTAATCTTTTTTTTTTTTTAATTTACATCCAAGTTAGTTAGCATAGTTCAACAATGATTTCAGGAGTAGATTCCCTAATGCCCCTTACCCATTTAGCCCATCCCCCCCTCCCTCAACCCCTCCAGTAATTCTCTGTTTGTTCTGCATATTTAAGAGTGTCTTATGTTTTGGGGTACCTGGGTGGCTCAGTCATTTGAGCATCTGACTTCAGCTCAGGTCATGATCTCACAGCCAGTGAGTTCAAGCCTGCGTTGGGCTCTGTACTGACAGTTCAGAGCCTGGAGTGTGCTTTAAATTCTGTGTCCCCACTTCGCTCTCTGCCCCTCCCCCACTCACATTCTGTCTCTCTCAAAAATAAATAAACATTACAAAAATAATTTAAAAAAGAGTCTCTTATGTTTTGTCCCCTCTCTGTTTTTATATTGTTTTTGCTTCCCTTCCCTTATGTTCATCTGTTTTGTATCTTGAAGTCCTCATATGAGTGAAGTCATATGATATTTGTTCTTTTCTGACTAATTTCGCTTAGCATAATACCCTCTAGTTCCATCCATGTCATTGTAAATAGCAAGATTTCATTCTTTTTGATTGCCGAGTAATACTCCACTATATATATATATATATATATATATATATATATATATATATGCCACATCTTCTTTATTCATTCATCCATCAATGGACATTTGGGCTCTTTCCATACTTTGTCTATTATTCATAGTGCTGCTATAAACATTGGGGTGCATGTGTCCTTTCAAAACAGCATACCTGTATCCCTTGTGGATAAATACCTAGTAGTGTAATTGCTGGGTCGTAGGGTAGTTCTATTTTTAATTTTTTTGAGGAAACACCACACTGTTTTCCAGAATGGCTTCACCATTTGCATTCCCACCAGCAGTACAAAAGAGATCCTTTTTCTCCGTACAGAATTTTAATCTTATAGTCAGTGTTTATTTACTCTGCTCAGTTTACTTTGATCATTGGTTGCAGATCTGTCTTGCAGGTCACTGTTAACCTTTCAGCTGCCCCTCACTTTCCCATTTCACTTATAAGTCAAGAAACTGAGTTCTGGAAAATCAAAATGTGTGTTACATTGTCTCTTCCTCAATTCTACCTTCCTTATCATTTGAGAATGGATGCCAAGGTGGCCTTAATTTTTCCATAGTCCGGCCAGGTCCCTAGTCCTTATTTCTTCAAGTTTCAGATTACTGTTGGATCTTAAGGACCATCTCATTTGCTTTCTGAGAAAAGCAGTGAGTTACTATTTAGAGGAAATGCTTACAAATCTCACCACCTTCCTTAATTTGGGTGCAAATTGGAAGGTATTCTTCATAGTCTGTGATAGGATTATGTCAGTTCCCTAGTTTTATTATACTTGAAATTTTCTTCTCTGCTTTTAGTTCATTTCTGTTCATTTTCCTAGACTTCCATCTTCCCTCAAAGTTATGTAATCATTAATGACTTTCATTATGGGGCACTTGGGTAGCTCAGTCAGTTGACCATCTAACTCTTGATCTCAGCTTAAGTCTTGATCTCTGGGTCATGGGTTCAGGACCCACACTGGGTCCCACGCTCAATGTGGAGCCTACTTAATATATATATATGTATATATATACACACATATATATATAAATATAATATAATATATATAATATTATATATAATATATAATATACACATTATTTATTATATATAACATATAATATTATATATTATATTGTATATATTATATTTATAATATTATATATAATATATATATATATATATTTCCAATCTTCTCAAGCAGCTATTTCCACTCTTCCTTCCACAGCCCTTAACAGGATTCTCCCTTACTTTATCCGTAACTGGTTAACTAACATATGATTCATCTCAGTCTTTTCAAAAAAGGGGAGGCAGAAAGAAATATCAGAGGGTCACCTGGGTGGCTCAGTCGGTTGAGTGTCTGACTTTGGTTCAGGTCATGATCTCAGGGTTGGTGAGTTTGAGCCCTTCATTGGGCTCACTGTTGTCAGTACAGAGACCACTTTGGATCTGCTGTCTCCCTCTCTCTGCCCCTCCCCTTCTTGTGCTCTCTCTTTCTCTATCTCTCTCTCTCAAAAATAAATAATAAAACATAAAAATAGAGAAAAGAAATAGCTGTGGGTAGGGTAGCAGAGGAAAAGGGGCAACTCCCTTTTTTTCCCTTCTTTTCCATTTAACCTGCTACTTCCAACTCTTTCTCCCTGAGTTGAAGTTAGTCTACTATACTATATAGTTTAGTATACTATAGTTGGTCTAGCATACTATATATTACTATAGTATAGTTGATCTGCTTTTCCTACCTTGGAATTTCATTTGTCTATAGATATATAAAGTTGATACATATTACAGATGCCTATAATATTGTAAAATTTCTTATATGGGACAAAATAGTCCATTCTTAGGTATCTGAGAACGTATTATCAATAGGAAATATAAATTTTATTTTACAATTAGAACAAAACCTTTACTCTGGCCACTAATTCAAACCTTCTCTAAAATTTTTGACATAACTATTTAACAAGGAGCCAAATAGATTGATTCGAGTACATCTGTTTTCTTTTTCCTCCTTTGCCTTTTGTTGAAATATTATCCTATGCAAAAAGGAGATCATAGTCTACAGCGTCAGTGGAAATGTTCCAGGGATGCCGGACAACTGGATGGAGCTGCTGTTCTCCCTCCCCAATATGTTTCTAAAAAATGTTTAACTGCAGATAATCCCACAGGGCACCAGGCAAATGTTCAACCTTGAACAGGCAAACAAGCAAAAGGTCAGTAGCAGAAAAACAAAAGAACAATCTGGGACATTTCTCTATGAAAATATTTATGTCACTGGAAAAGCAAATCTCCCCATCCCTTCCCCCATCCATGGAAGTGGAGGGTTACTTCTAGCAGAGGATAATAAGTCTTCATATAGCCTCTCTTCTCCTGGAGCAGTGGGAGTATGAGACCCTAATCAAGAATTTAATTTAGTAGAGGGAGGTAGTAGGATGACACCAACACAAATTTAATTTGGCACAGTCCAAAGCTTGATCTTTGTGTAGTAAAGTAGTAGGCATTAAGAAATAGATGGCTCCATTATGGGCCGGATTCTTAAGCTAACTTTGAATGGTTTATTGTTGTTTTAATGACTGTTAGGCACAGTTTGAAAGCTAGAAGATAAAGAAAAGAATTGACATTCTGCAAAATAAAATACTATCTTTACAGTGAACAGGGATGAAGCTCTCTTGATTATAGAAGAGTCAAGTGTTTCTCAGCTTGGAAAGAATACATATACTGACAGTAGAGTATTGTGTCATAGAATAAATGCCTGACTTTGGGAGATGTGAGTGTATTTTACAAATAGCTTTTTACTGGACACCAGGAAGAATTAGGTAGAAGTATCTCCAAGGGAACTGTACTTGGAATACCCAGACCCAACCCTGGACTCTCTTACTAACGTCATATTCTATATAGAATCAATAATTCAGATTTGGGAAAATGTATGGCCTGGGAAAGGGGGATGGCTTATGATATGAGACAAATTCCTATGCGTGGGGCATGGTATCTCCTAAAAGGAGATGGAGTTATTAAAAGCAAGTTTGAAGAAGGAAATCTGAACAATATTGATGCTCTTAGCGTCAGATATGAAGCAGATATGAAGACAAGGAGCAAAGCTGGGGGGAAGCTCAAGAGGGAACCCCCTGCAGTGGTTTGTACTCTTCTGATATTTTTGTCTTGAGACAGAGTATTGCTTAAGACTCAGGTACAGATGCATATAACAGAAAACAAAAAAGTAACAGTGACTTAAACTAAAGATTAATTTCTCCTGTAAAAGAAGTCTAGCAGTAGTAGCTTCAGGGCTATTATGTCATTCCATGGTCATCAGAGACCCAGCCTCCCTTTTGTTTTATTATGTGAGCGTATGGTTTTCATTCTTAACATCACAAAAATGACTGGAAGCTCTTTATTTTTATTATTTTTAAAGAAATTTTTGGGTTTTTTTTTTGAAGTTTATTTTGCACGTGCATGAGAAAGAGAGAGGGAGAGAGAGAGAGAGAGAGGGAGAGAAGGCAAGTGGGGGAGGGGCAGAGAGAGAGAGGGAGAGAGAAAAAGAGAATCCCATGCATGAGATTGCAATATTGTGACTTGATCATGACCTGAGCCGAAGTTGGGGGCTTAACCCCCTGAGCCACCCAGGTGCCCCTAGAAGCTCTTTAAAGAAGCTTTCCCATCTCTCTCAAAAATAAATAAACATAAAAATAAAAAAAAAAAAGACACTTTCCCAGAAGTCCATTGCAATATCTTCCATTTATATCTCATTGGCCTTAATTTGGTAACATGGCCACCCCTAGGTAAAGACAAGTTGAGAGATGCAGGTTTTTTTCTGGGCATGTTGACACTTCCAATAATAGATATTGTTGGTAGGGGGCGCCTGGGTGGCTCAATCAGTTGAGTGATGGACTTCAGCTCCATGGATCCTGAGTTGAAGCCCCACATCCAGCTCACTGCTCTCAGTGTGGAGCCCTCTTGGGATCCTCTGTTTCCCTCTCTCTCTGACCCTCCCCCCTTGCACTATCTCTCTCAAAAATAAATAAAAAACATTAAAAAAATAGATACTGGGGCGCCTGGGTGGCTCAGTCGGTTGAGCGTCCGACTTCGGCTCAGGTCATGATCTCACGGTCTGTGAGTTCGAGCCCCGCATCGGGCTCTGTGCTGATGGCTCAGAGCCTGGAGCCTGCTTCCGATTCTGTGTCTCCCTCTCTCTCTGCCCCTTCCCTGCTCATGCTCTGTCTCTCTCTGTCTCAAAAATAAATAAAAAACATTAAAGAAAAATAAAAAAAAATAGATACTGTTGGTAAAAAGAAGTGGCGAATGGAAAATAGGTAGGCAAATATCAGTCTCTGCATTAGCAATTATCACATAAAGCTAAAGTTAATTGCCTTATATATAATTATAATTTATTAATATGATATCATTATATTAACATATTAATATAATAATATTCCCTCATGTAAACCTCAACCCTTTGGCTAATAGTTGTGTGCGGATGGTGTAGTAAATAAACCAACAAGCAAAAAAGTGAAATAAGGCATGATCCATACACCCACATACCTAGTCCACTACTTGCACTCAAGTAAACTAGCACTTGTCTATTGAGGGAATTGTTTCTTGGAATTCTACGAGATGGCAGCTGCAAAGTGAGGAAAACCCACAGTGTACCTTGCAGCAGTGAGAATATCAGAAGGCTATGTGGGAAACTCAGGAGGGTACTGAGACGACTGCCCCCCCAACCCTAACCTTTCTTTCATGAATGTTGTAGGGGAAAGTTCACCTTTGAAGGAGCCACAGGAAAGGGGAAGGCTAGTCCCCCCCTCCCATGATTGTAACATAGATGCTGCTGTTCCAAGCATCACATCCAGAAATAACATCTAGAAGAGGCAACCGATTCTGTTGTCTTTCTTAAAATAAGAAAAACTTTCCCAGCAGACCTCACATTTGCCAGAACCAGATAACATGCCCACTTCTAAACAAGGCATCGGCAAGGGCCATGGGATTACATTGACTAAGGTCAGTGACTCTCAATCTTGGCCACGTATCAGAAGCATTCAAGGGGCTTTAAAAAAATACCACCTGTGTGAGGGGTGCCTGGGTGGCTCAGTGGGTTGAGCATCCAACTTTGGCTCAGGTCATGATCTCACGGCTTGGCTCGTGGGTTTGAGCTCTGCATCAGGCTCTGTGCTGACAGCTCAGAGCCTGGATCCTGCTTCAGATTCTCTGCACCTCCCCTCATACTCTTTCTCTCTCTAAAATAAATAAATAGGCAAACAAACAAACATTTAAAAAAATATCACCTGTGTACTCCGTGTCAACTTAATTAGAATCTCTGGCAGTAAGACCCAGACATCAGAATTTTTTAAAGACCCCCAAATGATTTCAATTTGCAAACATAGTTAAGAACTACAAACCTACGTCTTCTGGTGCCCCAACCAACAGCATTAGCATTACCTGGAAACTTAATGGAACTACAAATTCTTCAACTCCACTGTCTAGACTTAATCAGAAACTTTGGGTCAGTCTCATTAACCTGCATTTTACAAAGCTCTTTAAGTGATTCTGGCGCACATTAAAGTTTGAGAACCACTGGCTTAGACTAATCAGGATTTAAACATTTTTTTTAAATTTTTAAAAATTTATTTTAGTTTGAGAGAGAGAGGCAGAGAGGAAGGACAGAATCCCAAGCAGCCTCAGTGTCATCAGTGCAGAGCCCGATGTGGGGCTTGAACTCATGAACTGTGAAAACATGACCTGAGCTGAGATCAAGAGTCAGACATTCAACTGACTGTGCCATCCATGTGCCCCTATTCAGGATTTTATTCTAAACTGTAGTTATGTTTACCTTTTCTATTTAAAAAAAATTTTTTTTTATGTTTAGTTATTTTTGAGAGAGAAAGAGACAGAGTGTGAATGGGGGAGAGGGAGAGAGAGAGGGAGACACAGAATTCAAAGCAGGCTCCGTGCTCTGAGCTGTCAGCACAGAGCCCGACGCGGGGCTCAAGCTCACAAACTGTGAGATCATGACCTGAGCCGAAGTCAGCCGCTTAACCGACTGAGCCACCCAGGCACCCCTATGGTTACATTTTCTAAAGCATGGATGAACAAAATTAGCAAGGACTAGGAGCTGAAAAAGCACAGGCAGGCAAAGAATAGTGTCAGCTGTAAGCATTTGCTTTCGCTTAAAGAAAACCTTTCTAGTTTTTTTCGTAATTTTTTTTAATGTTTATTTTTTTGAAAGAGAAAGGGGGCAGGGAGGGGCAGAGAGAGAGGGAGACAGAGGTTCTGAAGTGGGCTCTGTGCTGACAGCAGAGAGCCCGATGCAGGGCTTGAACTTACAAACCATGAGATCATGACCTGAGCCAAAGTAAGACACTTAACCAACTGAGCCACCCAGGCACCCCCAGAGCTTTCTAGTTTGAATTCATTTCCAGCTTAGAGGAAAGTTGTAATAAAAAAGGAACTCTCATATATCTTTACTCCAAATCACCAATTTTTAACATTTATCTACATTTGTTTTAGCATACCCTCTCTCTCTCTACACACCGCATGTGTGTGCACATGCACACGAATAGGTGGATCTTAATATCCTTTTATTCCTTAATATTTCATACTAAGAACACAGACATATGTTCTCTTAACCCCAGTACAGTTATCAAATTCAGGAAATTTATCATTGACCTAATACTTTAACCTGTAGTGGGTAGAATATTCTAATTTGTTGATTGTGCTATAGCAAAAATTTTTTTCTATATAGAATCCAGTCTAAGATCATGTGTTGTGTTTAGTTGTAATGTCTTTTTAGTCTTCTTAAATATCTCTTACAGCTCTTCAGCCTCTCATTTTTCTATTACACTGACATTTTTGACTTCTCATTTACCTCCGTGATGATGTAAACAATCAGGGTTAACTTTGCTCTCCAGGGGCTATTCAGCAATTTTGGAGTGTCAAGACTGGAAGGGCTGGGATGGTGGTGTTGGTTGTACAACAATGTGAATGTACTTAAGGCTACTGTGCACTTAAAAATGGTTGACATGAGGGGTGCCTGGGTGGCTGAGTCAGTTGAGCGTCTGACTCTTGATTTCAGCTCAGGTCTTGATCTCATGGTTTTTGAGTTTGAACCCCACATTGGGCTCTGTGCTGGCAGTTTGGAGCCTGCTTGGGATTGTCTCCCTCTGTCTCTCTCTCTGCCCCTCCCCTGCTCTATCTCTAAAAAATAAGTAAACTGTTAAAATTATTTTAAAAATGGTTAACACGAGGGCCCCTGGGTGGCTCAGTTGGTTGAGAGTCTGACTCTTGATCTTGGCTCAGGTCATGATCTCATGGTTTGTGAGTTGGAGGCTTGAGTCGGGCTTCGGAATTCTCTCTCCTTCTCTGTCTGCCTGTACCCCCTCGTGCTTGTGCATGCTCTCTCTCTCTCTCTCAAAATAAATACACTTAAAAAAATTTTAAAAAATGGTTAACATGGTCAATTTTACGTTATATATCTAAACATACATACATGGAGGTGGGGGCTCTAGCATCTAAGGGGTACAGGCCAGGAATGCTGCTAAACATATGAATACACGTGGCAGACTCCTCGAACAAAAGATTATCCAATCCAAAAGGTCAATAGCAGCAAGGTTGAGAAATACTGGTCTAAGTTATGGTTGACCCTTGAACAATGCAGGGGTTAAAGGCGCTGATGACCATATGGTCAAAAATCCGTATATAACTTTTGACTCCCTCAAAAAGTAACTAATATCCTCCTGTTGACCAGAAGCCTTACCAATAACATCAACAGTCTATTAACATGCATTTTATACATTATATGTATTATATACTGTATTTTTACAATAAAGTAAGCCAGAGAAAAGAAAATGTTATTAAGAAAATCATAAAGAAGAGAAAATGATTATAGTACTGTACTGTGTTTATTGAAAAAAAATTCATGTAGAAATGGACTCCCACAGTTCAAACCAGTGTTGTTCAAGAGTTGACTATATTAGCACAGCCTTGCTAAATGGTGTTATGTATATCCATTGAACAAACAGTTTTGATTTTTGTATTCTAAGGAAAAATGAACAGTACACAATGATGCATGCACAGAAGCTTTTATTGCAAGACTGTTTATAACAGGGATGATGTTGAGACAAAATGTCCATCACAAATGAGAATGATAAAATTAATTTCAGTATATTTATATAAAAGAAAACTATGTACCTCTTTTTAAAAAGTCAAGGTAAACCGTTAGTTGTAAGCTTGTAAAGATGTCTATGATATATTAAGTAAAACAAAAACAGGTTCCAAAACAATCTCCCCTATGATTTACAAATGATCAAAACCTATATAAAAATTTCAAAGTCTTAAAGGAAACATGCCAAACTGTTAATGATTATCTCTGAAGGATGGTATTAGAGGGAAATTTTCACATTCTCTAGATTGGTGTAGTCATCAGAAAGATAAAGACATTAAAATACAGCATTGAGGTTAATATCCAACAGTTACTAATAAAATAGCGACTAGTAATAATTCTTTGAGCAACAGAAGTTACTTCTACCGGTCCAATGGGGGAAGATTTGGTACATTGTCAGAGGAGCTGCCATACCCTCAAAATCCCAGGGACTTCCCCTGTTTAACCTGGACCAGGGTGAGCTGTCCTGTGGGTGAAGGAAATGGAAAGTTTCAAGAGCCCTGACTCTTCCAAAGCCATTGAAAGCATCTGCATTGTGTTCTTGGCCTCTGACCATTAATTAGTAATTTTATATTTGACTGGAGAAGGCTAAATATCTTAAAAGGCAAGTTGAAAAATCACAATGGTAAATTATAACACACTGAAACTGTGTTTTCCAAACAGTAGGTTATGATCCATTGGAGTCATCAAAATAATTTAGTAAGTTATGATCTGCTTAATATGATAGAATATAATAGATTCAATAAAATAGAAAATTGTGTTTACTGGATCTGGATGAAAATATCTTTCTTTATGTGGATGTGGCCAACAAACATGAATGTTACTGCATTACACACTTAAAAATATATATTCTTATGCAACATAGAGTTAGAAGAGTCCTTACTCAATAACTTAAGATTAAAGTTGTTCTCAGTGTCATGTCTTTTAATTTTTCAATTTAAGTATGCATTTTCAACTTCCCATGTGTTTGAAAATTACTTCTTAATGTTGGTAAAAGTAACTAATTAGTAATTAATTTAAATAATAAAAGATGAATTAGGATATCACATCCTGTTTATTTTTTATTAAAAAAATTTTTTTTATGTTTATTTTTGAAACGGAGAGAGACAGAGCATGAGTGGGGGAGCAGCACAGAGAGGGAGACACAGAATCCTTAGCAGGCTCCAGGCTCTGAGCTGTCAGCACAGAGCCCAATGCAGGGCTCAAACTCTTGAACTGTGAGACTGTAATCTGAGCCGAAGTCGGATGCTTAACCAACTGAGCCACCCAGGAGCCCCTAGAATATCACATCCTGTTTTTTAATTATACAAAGTATTTTCTTTAAGGAATTTAAAATTTACACATCCTATTTCCCCTTTATGGGAGCCCTGTAGCTCTTCATGCTATTTTTGCCTTAATGCAAGTCAGATTATATTATACCATAATATTGTTAATAAATTAACATTTTGCTTAATAGAATTCTGAATTTTAAAATAACAGTGCCATCTGGTGGTTCTTTCTCTTTGGGTATAAATCTCAAAGTGGAATTGCTCTTTTTTTTTTTTTTTTTTTTAGAGAGAGAGTGAGAGAGCACAAGCAAGGGAGGGGCAGAGAGAGGGAGACAGAAAGAATCCCAAGCAGGCTCTGCACTGTTTTGTTTTTTTTTTTAATTTTTTTTATTAACATTTATTTATTTTTGAGACAGAGAGAGACAAAGCATGAACAGGGGAGGGTCAGAGAGAGGGAGACACAGAATCTGAAACAGGCTCCAGGCTCTGAGCTGTCAGCACAGAGCCCGACGCGGGGCTCGAACTCACGGACCGCAAGATCATGACCTGGGCCGAAGTCGGCCACTTAACCGACTGAGCCACCCAGGCGCCCCGGCTCTACACTGTTTGAACAGACCCCGATGTGGGGCTTGAACTCAGGAAGATCACCACCTGAGCTGAAACCAGGAACTGTGAGATCATAACCTGAGCCGAAACCCAGAGTCTGATGCTTAACCCACTGAGCCACCCAGGTACCCAAAAAGTGTAACTGCTCTTTTGCATATGGATATCCAGTAGGTGGTAACTTAAGGAGCTGCAAAACAGTTTCCCAAAGTGGTTTGTGCCTTTTCACATTCTCACCAACCATGTATGAGAGTTCCACTTTATTTATTTATTTTTATTTGTTTATTTTGAGGGGGTGGGGGAGAGAGAGAGAATTCCAAGCGGGCTATACCCTATCAGTGCACAGCCGATGCAGGGCTCAAACTCCCAAACCGTGAGATCATGACCTGAGCTTAAGTCAGACGCTTAACCAACTGAGCCACCCAGGAGCCCAGAGAGTTCCATTTTCTCCACTACCTGGCTAACATTTGTTATTTTCCATATTTTCTATTATAGCTAGCCTAGTGTATGTAAAATGGAGTCTCATTGTAGTTTGGATTTGCATTTCCCTAGTAACGATTGTTGTTGGACATCTTTTCATTATGCTTGCTGACCACTTGCATATTTTTTTTGAAGAAATATCTATTCAGATTCTTTGTTCACTTTTTAGTTGTGTTTTTCATGTTTTTGTTGCTGAGTTGTAAGAGTTCTTTATATATTCTGGTTACCAGACTTTATTGGATATATGAATTGCAAATATTTTCTCCCATTCCGCGGGTTGTCTTTTCACTTCCTTGAGTGGAGAGTAAGCTTTTCATTTAACAGTCCCTATCAACTCTTTTTGAAACAGCAAATATTTACAACATTCTAAACAACACATTGGCCACTCCTCATTCCTCCCACGTAGGCTGACCTTGTCTTTTTTGTCCTGCTGCATCTCGACAGTGACCAGCATGCACTAGATGCTGATATTTATTGAATAAAGAAATTCTTCTGTTGTCTCTAAGGACAATATCATAGATCGTCAATTCAAATACCTATAGGAGGCAGGCAGGAGATATACATGAATAGAGCCGTTTAGGGTTTGCAGTAAATGGTAGAGTACATACCCCATCTCCAAGCTAGTTTAACTAGTCCTCAGATAACAACCTCATCGCCCTGTTGTATCATTTCAAAATAAAATTTCTTCATGTCTCCCTAAAAATATGTTGGTCTTTAGTTCATTAGGGTAGCTAACTAATGTCCAAAGATACTACCAAAAGCAATACTGCAGTGCACTTGCTGTGATGAGCACTGGGAGTTGTATGGAAGTGTTGAATCACCATACTGTACACTTGAAGCTAATATTACATACACTGTATGTTAACTGGAATTTAAATTAAAACTTTATATGTAAAAAAAGGCAATACAAGATCCCAGAATTCACCTTCTTCCAGCACTGAGTTTGGATGTTCCTTCTACGGGACCAGAGCTAAATATGCATTCTTCCGCGAGACTCCTGCAGAGTTCTGACTCAGAAGCTGCTGCTCATCACAGGGCTATGTAGAGCTGGGTGAGGTCGGCAGGCTTTAGTCCAGATTCCATGGGAGAGTCCAAATGCGACGCTGGCCGGCTTCTGGCAGAAAAGTACCTGCCGAGGAAAACTGGTTCCTACTAGGGGAAATTCGACGGAGCGCATGCAGCTGGACAGGCTCCCAGGTTCGGGTCATAGAGGGAGAGCAGAGGGAGAGCCAAGTACTCGCAGCTCAGTGTCTGCAGAGGAGAAGCCGCACCCTAGCCTTCAAGGTCCCTAGTGCACGACTCAAAACGGCCACCCCACCGGCGCAGGAACGAAGCGCTGCGCCTAGGAGGCCTTCACAGAGCCGGAAAAAGCGTGCGTAGCGGCTGACGCCGACGGGAGACCGATTGTCACCGCAGAGCCCCGCGAGTGAGGTGGGGTGGAGTTGCCTTTCCCGACGCTAGCGCAGAGAGCTAGTTTCCAGGGGCCAGGCCGGGGAAGGAGGAAACTAGCTCCGAGAGCCAGGAGGCCCACGGCGTGCGCAGGCGCACTCAGAGATCTGCGAGTACTTGAAGCGCCCGTTCCCCGCAGGCCTCGGGGTGGGGCCTCGGGGGATTGGCGTAAATGAGGAGGGAAGGCCCGCCCCTCGCACACCGCTCTCTGCCGCTGGTGCCATTGCTGTCGCCACCACTTTTGCCCTAGGAAAGTCATGTTACCCAACACCGGGTAAGGGGATGGGGGCGCCGCGGGAGGAGACCGGGTAAGGGGCATGGTGCGCGGCTAGGCTGGAGTGAATGGCTTGGGTTCCGAGGGGTGGGAGGGCGCTCCTTGGAGTGCTGGTCTGCGCTGGACGCGGTGTTCATGGAATCTGCGGTGATGCGTGAGAGTAACCCGGAGTTATGTACTTCGGGGTGGCAGCCACGTACAAATCTCTCTCACATGTAAAGGATCCAGAGTGGGTTACCCGCCACTCGCGGGGCGGGCCCGACCGTGGGTTTCTCCGTGGCTTGTGAGGTCTTTCAAGTTCTAGGTGAAAGGTCACTAGAACGCTGCACCGCCAGTGAGTCTTCACTTTTCCTGAACGCTCAATTCTGGAATAATGAAATAATAATGGGGTGTTTAAAAAGTGATTTTCAAATGAGTAACAAACTAATCTTAAAGTATGGGTATCTTTTTGGGGGGGACGGTTCACTTAAGTTTTTTAAACATTGTGGTAAAATACACATAACAGTATCTACCATCTTAACGGTTTTTAAAAAATAGTTATTTTTCAGAGAGAGTGAGAGAGAAAACGCAAGTGGGGGAGGGGCAGAGAGAGAGGGAGGCACCGAACATGAAGCAGGCTCCAGGTTCTGAGCTGTTTGCACAAACCCCAAGGTGGGGCTTGGACTCACAAACTGTGAGATCAGGACCCGAGCTGAAGTCGGAGGCTTAATGGACTGAGCCACGCAGCCACAATTTTAAGTGTGCAGTAGTGTTAGGTAGATCCACATTATCTGCAGCCAATCTCCAGAACTTTTTCAACTTGCAACACAAACTCTATACCCATTAAACAACTCCTTCTTTCTCTCCAGACCCTGGCAACCACCATTCTGTTGTCTGTTTTTGTAAAGTGTAGGTGTCTTGAGCTGAGTGACATGTCTATTTTGTAATTTGCTTGAAAGATACAGGCGCATGGCAAAAAGACTTAAACAGCTCTAATGGTTAAGGTAAAAAGTGTGTTTTCTCATCTTTAACATTCAGTCCCCCAGTTACTCTGGTTTGTTTCCAGAGATAGTCTATGCATTTATAAACATTTGCACACCACCTTAAACACACACACACACACACACACACACACACCACTTTTAAAAATAGTAGCAAACTCCCTTCTGGGCCTTGCCATTTTTACATAATATGTATTGGGACACACATTTTAGGTGTGTATATGTGGATTTTTTTCTTTTGGTAGTTACATGGTATCCTATTGATGTACCATAATTTATTTATTGATGTACCAGTCCCCTGTCATTGAATACCAGATCATTTCTAGGTTTTTGTTACTGCATATTTGCTGCAATGATTATCCTTGTATCCACTGTTTGCACATATTTGAGTGTGTCTATATATAAATTCCTGGAAGTGAAGTTCCTGAATGAAAAAGTATATGGCTGATATACTTTGATGGCTGATATCCTTAGCACTCCAAAGAGGTAAAAAGGATGAATGAGATTTTCTAATCCAACATGTTGGCAAACAACAAAATGTTTCATCATAAAAACCTAATTGAAAAAAAAATGGCACTTCGTTACAGTTAAATTTTGCATCACGAGCGAGGATGAGGATCTTTTTACCAATTTGACCCTCATAGGACATTTGGCAATATCTGGGAACATTTTGGTTGTCCTAATTGTGTATGCATGGGGGTGCACGCTGTTGGATCTTTAGAGTCCTGGAATGCTGGTAAATATCCTGCAATGCACAGGATGGATAGCCCTTTACAACAAAGACTTAACCTTGTCCAAAATGTTAGCAGTGCAGATGAGAAATTCTGATTTAAAGCCACCTGTGTGTCTTTTCTTTTTCTGGCTTACACAGCTTTGTTTGTTTGTTTGTTTGTAGTTTTTATTTTTTTTTTAGTAATCTCTACACCCAACACGGGGCTCAAACTCACCACCATGAGATTGAGAATTGCAGGCTCTTCTGACTAAGCCAGCCAGGTGCCCCCACAATTAGGTTTTATTGATCTCTGAGAGTGCTATTTGAAAAGAATTTATCATATGTGGTACAAATATTTTTGGATTTTTTTCCACTGTGTCTTGATTTTGATTATACTATTTGTTTATCATGAAAAAACATGTTTTTACTAAGTCAGAGTTAATCTTTTAAGGCTTTGTGGTTTCGTGACAACCTATAAGGCCATCTTAAACTAGGATTTTCTTTTGAATTGGTAAGTATTCTTCTAGTATTTTTATTTGTATTACTTTCGTTTTTACTCAGATTTTTCATCCACCTGAGGTGAAATACTATTTTGTTTACTATTTTGACATAGGAAGTGGGTTAGAAAGTCCACTTCATTTTGGTTCGGATGGCTGCCTGCACAGTTGTATTAGTACCATTGACTGACTAATCTTTTTTTCTGTTAGAAACTCCACATCTATCATATATTGAATTGTATGTATAAGGATCTGTTTCTGGATTTTCTATTTTATTACATTAGTGTGTCTATTCATGCACTATTACCAAACTATTTTAATTACTCTAGTTTTATAAAATGTTTAAATATTTGGGAAGGGTGGTTTCTGTCTCATTTGAATTTTTTTCTTTTTTCAGAATTTTCCTGGTTATTCTTGGATGTTTATTTTTCTAAATGAACTTTAGAGTAACTTGTATAGTTTTTTTTAAGTTATTGTTTTTCTTTTTAAAAATTGTTAATAAAAATTTCATCACATTGACTCTGATTTTGAGATACCAGAGAAATTTGGTAAACTGTGTTGTAGATTAAGTCTACGTTAGCAAGTTTTAGCCATTCACAAGTTTAGATTCAGTGTGAGGAGAAAAATGTCCTTTATCCTACTGGGAATCAGTCCAGCTAGACCAAAGGCAAAGGGATGAAGCTTTTAAAGCAACAGTTAAGACATTTTCATGTTAATACTTAGACTAAAAAAATCACTTTAATAGTCTGTGCCCCTGCACTTGGGTGGGTCATTTGGTTAAGCATCTGATTCTTGATTTCAGGTCAGACTGTGATCTTAGGTTTGTGAGTTCCAGCCCTGAGCCCTGCTTTGGGCTCCCTGCTGAGAGTGCAGAGCCTGCTTAGTGTTCTCTTCCTCTCCCTCCCTTTCTCTGCCCCTCCCCCACTAGCATGCACAAGCTCTCTCTCTCTCAAAAAAAAAAAAAGTCTATGGTGGGAGCCTGGGTGGCTCAGTCGGTTAAGCATCTGACTTTAGCTCAGGTGGTGATCTCACAGTTTGTGAGTTCAAGCCCCACATTGTGCTCTGTGCTGACAGCTCAGAGCATGGAGCCTGCTTCGGATTCTGTGTCTCCCTTTCTTTCTGCCCCTCCCCCAGCTCATGCTCTATCTCTCTCTCAAAAATAAACATTTAAAAAATAAAAAAAAAAAAGTCTGTATATACTACCTTTTGTATAAAAAAGGGAAAATTACACACACATACACACAGTGTGTTTTTATACATACATGTGTGTAGTTGCATATTTTGTTTAAATTTTTTTTTTTTCAACGTTTTTTTATTTATTTTTGGGACAGAGAGAGACAGAGCATGAACGGGGGAGGGGCAGAGAGAGAGGGAGACACAGAATCGGAAACAGGCTCCAGGCTCTGAGCCATCAGCCCAGAGCCTGACGCGGGGCTCGAACTCACGGACCGCAAGATCGTGACCTGGCTGAAGTCGGACGCCTAACCGACTGCGCCACCCAGGCGCCCCATGTAGTTGCATATTTTGAAAAAAGAACTACAAGGATAAGAAGCCAGAAGTAATTGAAGCTGGTTACCTACAGGTAAGAGATTTGAGTGTACATATTTATAAGGTTGTAACTTTTAAACCATGTCTGTGTTTTACAACATCCTTCACTAAAGATGAGGGAAAATAAGCTAAAATGGAATGCAAACATTAACAAAGGAAGTTAACTATATATCAAATTTATCCCAAATATACAGAGAAAAAGAAATAATTTTTAACATAGTAATTTGTATACCTTGTGAGGGATTTGGTCTAACAAAAGAAAGAAATATAAAGAGAACTTGAACTTAGTAGATTTATTATTGGAGGAGAGAGATATTAGTACAATAATTCAAATACTGTTGTAACTTATAGTATATACCTTCCTCTAGTTGGTCTGCTTCCTTAAGAGAACAGATGAAGATCCTTACTCTCCCCCTTTGCCTTGGGCAAGAGTGTGTTACTGGGGTTTTTTTCATATCCCCTAAGCTGGCTCCTGGCGCTCTTGTCCTTTTTCTTGTAGAAAGCCATACCTGTGTCAGCATCCCATCCTTGTCTCCCAAAACTGTCAAGGTCTGGAATTTCTTTTTTCTTTTTTATAATTTTTTAAAGTTTATTTCTTTTGAGAGAGACAGAGTGTGAGCAGGGGAGGGGCAAAGAGAGAGAAAGAGAGAGAATCCCAAGCAAGCTCCACAGGATCAGTGCAGAGCCCGACGTGGGCCTACATCCCACGAAACTGTGAGATGATGACCTGAGCTAAAATCAAGAGTTGGATACTTAACTGACTGAGCCACCCAGGTGCCCCAAGGTCTGGGATTTCTATTTATCACATTTAATGTATAAATTTTTTAATGTTTTTTTAAAAAAATTTTAATGTTTATTTGTTTTTGAGAGAGAGAAAGAGAGCACAAGTAGGGGAGGGTCAGAGAGGGAGACACAGAATCTGAAGCAGGCTCCAGGCTCCGCACTGTCAGCACAGAACCCGACCCGGGGCTCGAACCCACAAACTGCGAGATTATACCTGAGCCGAAGTTGGACACTTAACCGACTGAGCCACCCAGGCACCCCTAATGTTTTTTAAAATTTATTATTTTTGAGAAAGAGAGAGTGTGAGCAGGGGAGGAGCAGAGGAAGAAGGGGACAGAGGATCCAAAGCAGGCTCTGTGCTGACAGCAGAGAGCCAATGTGGGGGTTTGAATTCATGAATGGTGAGATGACCTGAGCCAAAGTCAGATGCTCAACTAGCTGAGCCACCCAGGTGCCACTTAATGTAGAAATTTTAACGTGTAAATAACTTAAAATCTCTAAAGTAAATAAAATTTTACCGCTCCCTCAAACTGTAAGGATCTACAAAACTTTAATCACTCTGTTTTAAACTTACATTATTGTAACAATACATTTTAATTCTTTAACCATACAAGTATTATTTATTATTTATGTTATTACTAATTATTATAAATACATTCATTGATTTCTGTTCTTAATTTACCAGTGTTTTTGTGGGTTTTTTTTTGTGTGTGTGTTTTGTTTGTTTTAATCTTTTTGGTTTTAATGTCTTCTTGCATTTCTGACCTTCCATCTGGGAACAGTTCTTCAAATAAATAAGGCATGAGGGGTGCCTGGATGGCTCAGTCAGTTAAGTGTCCCACTTTGGCTCAGGTTATGAACTCTCCTGAGTTTGAGCCCTGCATCGGGCTCTGGGCTGACAGTGCAGAGCCTGCTTGGATCCTCTGTCTCCCTTTATCTCTTCCCCCTTCCTCTGCTTGCGTGTGTGCTCTCCCTCTCCTCAAAAATGAGTAAGCATTTTTAAAAAATTTTTATTAGGGGCACCTGGGTGGCTCGGTCGGTTGGGTGTCCGACTTCGGCTCAGGTCATGATCTCTCGGTCTGTGAGTTCAAGCCCCGCATCGTGCTCTGTGCTGACAGCTCAGAGCCTGGAGCCTGTTTCGGATTCTGTGTCTCTCTCTGTCTCTGACCCTCCCCCGTTCATGCTCTGTCTCTCTCTGTCTCAAAAATAAATAAATATTGAAAAAAAAATTTTTATTAAAAAAATTTTTTTTTAACATTTATTATTGAGAGACAGAGAGACACAGAGCATGAGCAGGGGAGGGGTAGAGAGAGGGAGAGACACAGAATCTGAAGTAGGCTCCAGGCTCTGAGCTGTCAGCATAGAGCCCGACGCAGACCTTGAACTCACAAACTGCAAGATCATGACTTGAGCTGAAGTCGGTCACTTAACCAACTGAGCCACTCAGGCGCCCCCAAAATGAGTAAACATTAAAAAAAGTAATAATAAGGCATGAAAAAGAAATAAACGTCTCTGGATTGGAGAGAAAGAAACAATGCTGTCATTATTTGCAGTTGATATTATATAGAAAACCAAAATAATATATAACTAAGTTATTAGATTTAATAAGAGTTTAACAAATTTTCAGGATACAAGTCAGTGAAAAAAATCACATATTTACATAAAGCAAAAACTGCAAGTAATACAGTACATTAGCAGTAAAACTCAGAAGTCCCAAATCTAAGATATGGGCTGTATACCACAGGACAAATAATCTATATTCTTGAGCAAATAGATGTCATAAATAAAATGGAAGGAGAGCTGTTACAGACTAAAAGAAACTTATAGCAATTAAATGCAGTGTGAGGTCCTTAGAGGATCCTGATTTGATCAAACCAACTATAAAAAGACATTTTTGAGATAGTTACGACTTTGAAAATGGATAAGTAGTAGATGATGTTGAGGAATTACTGTTAATTTTCTTAGTCTTGATAATGGGGGCACCTGGGTGGCTCAGTTAAGTGTCTGACTCTTGATTTCAGCTCAGGTCATGATCTCACAGTCATGAGATCAAGCCCCGCATTGGGCTCCATGCTGGGCATAGAACCTGCTTAAGATTATCTTCCAAGGGGCGCCTGGATGGTTCAGTCAGTTAAACATCTGACTTCAGCTCAGGTCATGATCTCACGGTTTGTGGGTTCGAGCCCCACGTCTGGATCTGTGCTGACAGCTCAGAGCTTGGAGCCTGCTTCGGATTCTGTGTCTCCCTCTCTTTTTCTGCCCCTCCCCCACTCACACTCTGTCTCTCTCAAAAAAATAGAAATTAAAAAATTATTAAAAAAAAAAAGATTCTCTCTTCCTCTCCCCCTTTTTCTGGCATGTGAGTGTGTGCGCACTATCTCTATCTCTCAAAAAAATAAATATACAAATTTTCTTAGTCATAATGATATTATGTAAAAAGAGATACACTATAAAGCATTTATAGGTGAAATTATATGACCTCTGAATTTGCTTCCTGATAATCACTTTCAAAATTTTGATAATTGATGCATTGTTAAACATGAGATCTTACAGTATTTAAGACTTGCTTGAAAATTTCATAATAAAAATTTTATAGTGGTCTTTAAGTGTTTTTGCCTGGATTGTTGATTAGTTGCAAGGGAAAGAATAGTAATTAATAATGGAGATATCTAGTAACACAATGATTGGATGATCAAAATTAATATTACCAGTAAGTATAGATAAGCATTGTGTGAAGTAGAGAACAATATCATGTTCATTGATTGGAGCACTCAGGGTCATATAGTTCTTTCCAATTGAATTATAGGTTCAATAAAATTTCTTATCAAAATCCCAACTGATTTGCTTACACAGTTAGATAAGCTGATTCTAAAACAATATGTAGGAAAGCAAAGATCCAAAGATAGCCAGGAAACTCTTGAGGAAGAACAAACTGAAAATATTTGCCTTATCAGTTATCAAGACTGATAAAGCTATTGCAATTAAGACAGTGCTGTCCGGGCACCTGGGTGGCTCAGTCCGTTAAGCATCTTACTCTTGGTTGCAGGTCAGCTCAGGTCATGATCTTACAGTTTGTGAGATTAAGCCCTTAGTCTGCCTCCATGCTATAGTGGGAAGCCTACCTGGGATTCTCTCTCTCTGCCCCTCCCCTGCTTATGCTGTCCCTTCCTGCCTCTGTTTTGCTCTCTCAAAATAAATAAACATTTAAAAACAAAACAAAACACTGAGAGGGGGTGCCTGGGTGGCTCAGTCAGTTGAATGTCTTGATTTCGGCTTGATCCATGATCTCACAGTCCTGAGAGCAAGCCCTGCATACAGCTCTGCACTGGGCATGGAGCCTGCTTGGGATTCTCTCTCTCCCTCTCTCTGTGCGCCTCCCCTGCTTGTGTGCTCTCTCTCAAAAATAAATAAACATTTAAAAACAACAGCAACAACGAAAATAAAGAAAAAATAAAACAACAACACCACAGGGAGGGGTGCATGGATGGCTCAGTTGGTTGAGCATTTGACTCTTGATTTTGGCTCAGATCATGTTCCCAGTGTCCTGGAATCAAGCCCTGTGTCAGGCTCCATGCTTCAGTTAAGTGGAGCCCACTTCAGAGTCTCTCTCTCTCCCTCTGCCCTTCTTCCCCACTCACATGTTCTCTTTCTCTAAAAATAAATAAATAAATAAATAAATAAATAAATAAATAAATAAATAAGTAAGTAAGTAAATAAATAAAAACACTGAGGTACCATTTCATGTCTACCAAATTGGCAGAAATTTTGAATGTCTGACATTAAGGCTTGGAAGATATGGGAACTTTTATGGGAACTTTCATACATTGCTGCATATATTGCTGCTAGTAGGAGTATTAACCTCTTTGGAAAGGTGTTTAGCATTATTTGGGAAAGCTGAACTTCAATGTGGATTTCAGTTACCCATTGCTATATAACCAGTGACTCTAAAACATAATGGTTTAAAACAACAGTGATTTTTTTTTTTTTTTTAATCCACAGTGCTTGGGTTAACTGGGTTCTTCTGTTCTGCATAGTATAAGTTGAGGTCATTTATATGGTTGTATGTAGCTGAGTCCTTGGCTGGGCCTGAAACATCGTAGATGGCCTCTCACCCTCCAGGATTTGGCCTGTCATCGTTTGGTAATCTGTCCCTCTGCATCATGGCATCTGGCTACCAAGAGAGAGACAGTGAAAGCTGCCAGCTATCTTACAGTATGGGGTTGGGAATCTCAGAATATCACTTCCGTCATATTCTGTTGCTCAGAAAAAGCCATAAAGCTAATCCAGACTCAAAGGGAGGGAAAAAATACATTCCTCTTCTTTTTTTTTTTTTAAAGTTTATTTATTTTCAGAGAAAGAGAGCACAAGCAAGGCAAGGGCTGAGAGAGAGAGAGAGAGAGAGAGAGAGAGAGAATATCCTAAGCAGGCTCTGCACTGTCCTTGTGGAGCCTGATTTGAGTCTGGAACCCACAAACAGCAAGATTGTGACCTGATTAAGGGCCCACCCTACTCCAATATGACCTCATCTTTTTTTTTTTTTTTTAAGTTTACTTATTTTGAGATAGAACCAGTGGGGAAAGGGCAGAGAGAGAGAGAGAGAGGGGGACAGAGGATCCAAAGTGGGCTCTACTGACAGCAGAGATCCTGATGCAGGGCTCAAACCCACGAACCATGAGATCATGACCTGAGCTGAGATGCTCAACCGACTGAGCCACCTAGATGCCCCCAATATGACCTCATCTTAACTAATTACATCTGCAACAATCCTGTTTCCAAATAAGTTCACATTCTGGGGTACTAGAGGTTAGGACTTTAGCATTCACTTAGGTAGATACAATTCAATCCACAGCAGGGAGGTAATGTTTGGCTTCATTGAGGTTTAAAGTTAGTGTTCGCTATCATCAAATTGATGGTAGAACGTTCGTCTGTAAAAACTTTACAGACGAGCCTTGGCCCTAAAGTTTTTAGCTTTAGGACTATGCACAAACAGGTGGAGGGTTGGATTTGGCTCATGGCTTAGACACATTTATGTTGGTATTAGAAATGATAAAAAACAGGAATAAGTAATCCTATGTAAAGTAGTTGTTACTTTGTGGGGTAGGAAAGAAAGGAGGAGGATAGAATTAGAGGAGTAGACCAGTGGCTTCTGGAGTATTGGTAATATTCTATTTCTCTTTCTTGCAATTCATATTATTTTGTTCTTTATATACATTAGTTTATGTGCTTTTTGTATGTTTGCTGTATTTCACTAAAAATAGTCACCACCTCTGTCTCTTCCCCTCTTCTCCACCCCGCTTCTTTCTTACCAAACTGGTTATTCATGATATTAAAACCCTTCCCATGTTCAAAACATGTTAACATTGTTAACAAACTTGCTAATCTTTGGGTACTGTCCCCTTTTCTCTTTGTCATTGTCACTTCCACTGTATTCTCTTCATCCTTCTCCTTAGGCAAGCTTTTTATATGCATTTAGAAAATAAACAGGGGAGTGGTTTTCCTCCCTATTCCCCGACTTTATTTCCTTTTATTTATTTTATTTTATTAAAATTTTTTTCAGAGAGAAAGAGAGAGAGCATGAGTGGGGGAGAGGGGCAGAGGGCAAGAGAGAGAATTTTAGGCAAGCTGCACGCTCAGCATGGAGCCGAATGTGGGGCTTGATCCCACGACCTGTGGATCATGACTTGAGCTGAAATCAAGAGTCAGACACTCGTGTTGCCTGGGTGGCTCAGTCGGTTAGGCGTCTGACTTCAGCTTGGGTCGCGATCTCACAGTTCATGAGTTGGAGGCCCGCGTTGGGCTCTGTGCTGACAGCTCAGAGCCTGGAGCCTGCTACAAATTCTGTGTCTCCCTCTCTCTCTGCCCCTCCCTCACTTGTTCTCTGTCTCTCAAAAATAATAAACATTAAAAGATTTTAAAAAAAAAGAGAGACACTCAACAGACTGAGCTACCTAGACACGCCCTACCTGATTTTATTTTAGATGTTTCCTTCCTGCCTAACACCTAAGTAAATAGAAAGTTTAAAGTTAAGACAGATGGGGGTGCCTGGGTGGCTCAATCAGTTAAGTGTCCGACTCTTGATTTCGGCTCAGATCATGATCTCACAGTTCATGAGATCGAGCTCTGCACTGACAGCACGGAACCTGCTTGGGATTCTCTCACTCCCTCTCTCTCTCTCTGCCCCTCCCCCACTCGTGTTCACATGCACCTGCGCTCTCTCTCAAAATAAATAAACTTAACAAAAAAAAGTTATGGTAGATGAATGTAAAGATGAATGGGCACAGAGAACTTTCCTCAGTACAGTTGGGTCAGAGAATTTCCATCAGTACTCTGAGCTCTTTGCCAGTCTTTTAGGTTTGTTTGTTTAACAACTTTATTGAGATGTGATTCACATACCACACAATTCATCCTTTTAAAGTATACTATTCAGTGTTTTTTAGTAAATTAACATACTTGTGCAACCAACACCACAATTTTTAAAACCTTTTTATCATCTTCAGAAGAGACCCCACACCCCTCAGCTCTCAACTCCCAACTACTCCTGCCCCCAGCCCTAGGCAACCACTGTCCTCATGTCTCAATAGATTTGCCTGTTCTGGACATTTCATATAAATGGAATCATACAATGTGTGGTCCTTTGTGACTAGCTTCTTTCACTTGCATAATATTCTCAAGGTTCACCCATTTAGCACGGATCAGTACTTCCTTTTTACTGTTGAATTTATTCACTGTATGGATATGCTGCAGTTTATCCATTCATCAGTTGGATATTTACATTGTTTCCACTCTGGCTATTAGGAGCAATGATGAGCATCCATTATACAATTATTTGCTTTCAGGTAATTTCTTTTTTTTTTTTAATGTTTATTTATTTATTTTGAGAGAGCATGAGTAGGAGAGGGGCAGAGAGAGAGAGAGAGAGAGAGAGAGAATGCTGTCAGTGCAGACCCTGATGCGGGACTTGAAGTCACAAACCCTGAGATCATGACCTGAGCCAAAATTAAGAGTTGGATGCTTAACCCAGACACCCCCAGATAATTTCTTTTAAGTGGGTTTGTATTCATTGTAGAAAATTTGAAAAATCCTGAAAAATATAAAAATATGATAAAATTTGTTCATAATACCACCACTCAAAAATAAGCTTTGTTAACACTTTTTCTGTGGGGAAAAAAATACATGTCTATATAGGTTAATAATTCCTTATTTCTTAAGATTTACTTGTATCTGAGCAGATTTTGATTGCCAAATCATATCAAGACTGGCCAACAGCCGTTATAATATTACAGCAGTGGCAATATCACAGAATTATTAGCTATCAGGGAGGGAAGGAGGAAGGTTCAGAGCAAGTTTCAGAAGGGGAAACATACGTATTGTGAAATATGCAGAAGTTCCTGTTACTAATAAGTAATTAAAACATTGAGCTTCTTATAAGGTCATATTTGTTCTGTTGTAGGAAGCTAGCAGGATGTACAGTTTTTATCACAGGTGCCAGCCGTGGCATTGGCAAAGCTATTGCGTTGAAAGCAGCAAAGGATGGAGCAAACATTGTCATTGCTGCGAAGACCACCCAAGCACACCCCAAACTCCCAGGCACAATCTATACTGCTGCTGAAGAAAGTGAGTGAATGTGACAGTGCCATTTCATGAAATGTCCTAACCATGGTTTCAATACATAGAGAATTTACTGGAGAGTTTAATTGTAGCTATTGGAAAGGTACCCTAAAAATCATTTTATCTGGTTAAAGAAGTATCTTGTCAGCTGAGGGCAGTGATTCAGAAACTTTTTTTCCCATCACTTTTGAGCGATGTGAGAGACTCCCATTAAAAATCATGTCTCTTGAGGGCAGTTGTTCTTGGATCTACGCAGAAAATGGGGGAGTGGAAATGGAGAGGTGGATGATGTGAGCACTTCGAGAAAGCTCTCCATGTTATTTATTCTCTGTGCCATTTGAAAGTCATTATCTTAATACTTTCAGTTCACAGTTATCAAGTGCTTATATTCAAGGCATTGTGCTAGACACAGTACCGGGAGGGAGGGCTTAAAATTCAACTTTGGTTAATATTGCTAGTTTTGTTAGTCATGTTTATAGCATTGTGGTTATGTTAGGGGAACACATATGAGTGAAATGATGCCTGAGATTTGTTTTAAAATACATACCAGCCAAAAACAAAACAGGATCGGGGGTAGAAAAATTAAACAACTCAAACACCTGGCAAAGCATTAATAATCATTAATAAGTGATAGATTCATGGTAGTTTATTATACTATGTGTTGTATATTTTTTGTGAAATTTTTCATAATAAAGGTTTTTAAAATTACCTTCCCTTTTTTTCTTTTTAATAGGATATTTTTTACTTGCCCCCCCCTTTTTTTTTAAGAGAGAACGAGAGAGAGAGAGAGCAGGGGGAGGAGACAGAGAAGGAGAGAGAGAAACCCAAGCAGGCTCCTCACTGTCAGTTCAGAGGGGCTCTAAATCAGGAACCGTGAGTTCATGACCTGAGCCGAAATCAAGGGGCGATGTTTAACCGACTGAGCCATACAGGCGCCCCCTTTTTTTTGTTTTTTAATAGAGTTGGCTTTTCTAATCTGAGGCTGGATATGGGTTAGTCAGTCTGTCCGACTGTAGGGTAGAATCACTAGTAGTTCTAAGACATATTTATTTATATTGATTTTCTGAAAATAGGATACTTATTTCTTTTGATTCATATCAGAATGGAAAGTTTAGTATTTGAATGCCTCAATGCTTTGTTTTTGTTTGTTTATTCTTTGTAGTCGAAGCAGCTGGAGGAAAGGCCTTGCCATGTGCTGTTGATGTGAGAGATGAACAGCAAATCAATAATGCTGTGGAGAAAGCAGTGGAGCAATTTGGAGGTAGTGCCTTAATTCTGAAATAATTATTGAATACTGTAACTATAATTTAAATTAAAAAATTTTTTTTTAAATTTTCTAAGTCATTGAAGGATCACCAGGTAGGAGTATTTGGTTATGTAGAAATGCAGCTTAAAACCATCTGATGACTTTTTTTATTGCTAAAAATTATTTTGAATAATATAACAAATCTACCATTCAATATAAAGTTAGGCCCTTGACAATACATATGTCTAATCAATGAGCTTCCCAGATCCCATCTTCTTGCTTCTCCTCAATTAATGTAGCCCATCATTTGATGACTCTTTGGTATTTATTGGATAAAGTGTAGATAACTTACTGACATTCAAGGTATTTCGCATTCTGATCTCAACAGACTTTTTTTGGTTCCTTTTTTTTTTTTTTTTTATACCCCTGTGTAAATGCTTTACTCCTGCCCAGATAGTTTACTTCCATATCCTTGCCTTAAGATGTTGTCTCTTTTTCTCTTCCTCTTCCTGAGGCTTCTCTAGTGCCCACCTCTCCATCTCCAATCCTGCCTGAAATGCTCCCTTCTCTATCTTTTGAAATCCCACCTTTCTGTGGTTAAATCTTACCTTCTTCCTGACCTTGCTGACTTATCAGAAGTGTATTTTTCTTTCTCTGAATTCCTAAATCATTCCTTTGATCCTTCTCTTGTACTGCTTTAGATCTTAGTGGGTTTTTTCCTCCTCAGTTAGTTTACAAGCTCCTAGAAGGCAGGTGTTGGGGATTGAGCTAAGGCTTTGAAGGTATTATAGCAAGGCACCTGGCCATGTCCAAATCCTGCCCAAACCATTATCACTCTTCCCCATCCCCCATAGTATTCCAGAGACTGTATGTATACGTGAAAGATAATTGACAACAAGGTAATTGAAACAAGATAATATTTTATTGTTAGCATGGCTTGTGCTTATAACCTTCGGTGCAGAGCACTGTGTTATAAAGGATCGGAACACAGCTTTGGCTCAAGTGGGGCCTCTATCTTTAAATCCAAAGTCTTAACCCCTACCTGGCAAAGTAATGTCAATGCCTATGTGAGAAGAAGAAAGAATGCAAAATTATTGGTTTTATTTATTTATTTCTTACTGATAGGGACACATGTGGAAGAGAAAGGAGAGGAAGCCACGTTCATGTGCAGGACCTTTTATCTAAAATAACTTCACCTGGTAGTAAAAGTAGCCAATTAGTGCTAATTAAGATTTGGCCTGATTAGCTTAAACATTCCTTTTTAGGGAAGAATTAAGGGAGAAAGTAGATAGTAGAAAGAGAAAGGGGGTAGACAGGAGCTTTTCCTTTCCCTATGTTCTTTTTTTTTTTTTTATGTATGTATGTATATAGAGTACACACGTGCTTGAGTGGAAGAGAAGCAAAGAGAGGGAGAGAGAATCCCAAGCAGGCTCCATGCTTGTTAGCACAAGGCCCAACATACGTAAGGCTGGATTTCACAAATCACGAGATCATGACCGGAGCTGAGATCAAGAGCCAGACGCTTAACTGGCCACCCAGGTGCCCCTCCTATATTTAGTTCAGTGTTAGTTTTTTCTGTTGTGTCTGTCAACTGAGGGTGAGTTTATCCTTCCTGGAGAATGAGATCATCAGAATATCAGAGAGAGCCACCACCACCTTTGTCTAAGCCCTTCGTGTCTTTATTTCTGTCTTTCTCCTGGAAAATGTCAGCAATTCAGCTCTTGTCAGTATGGTCCCAAGAAATGTAGAGACGTTAGGACGTTAGTTAAAGGTACTTAAAAGCCATACTGTATAGGCCCAGAATTCACCCCCTGTTTGACTTCCATCTTGAATTCTAGCTGTGCGATCTATCCTGATTCACCAGAAAGACTTACACATTCTATAGTACATGACAGCATAGCACATTAATTTATGCCTGTCAAAAATGGGACGCACCTCCACTGGGCAGTATTGGGCTCCTACAGAGAAATTGAATTCTCACAAATTAATTTCTTCTTGCCACAGAGAATTTAAGGACCCACATTGAAATCTCTTCAATTTTCATACTCTGTTTTGTCCCAGCCAAAGAATTTTCACTCAGAAACATGGATGGTCTGGATTTCTTATTTAGCCATTATAGATTGTCTTCCATTGGTTATGGGATCGTTCCTTCAGCATATTCAATGTTGGATTAATCCAGTTCTGCCAATCATATGATCTCCTTTTCCAGGACAGAGGAAATGAAAGGAGCAAAAGGAAATCTTGGCTTCTGTGTTTTCAGATGCCAGTTGATCCATACTATTGATCTGGCATTTGTGTCTCTGAACTTAAACTCTGTTGGTAGAAATTTTCACTTAAGCGGATGTGTTTTCCATACCTTTGAGGAAGAAAAAAATCTCTCAGTATATTTTGCTACTTTTTATTGAGAGAGGTGTCTGAAACACTTTTATCTTTTTGATAAATTTATAGATTGGCAGTGGAGTTATCTCTGTTTTGAAGTCTTAAGTTTTCCTTCCTTCCTCCTTAGTATCCACTTTGATGTGTATAAATTTTTTTGCTTTCCTTTTAACTATCAGCTTCTGCTTTCCTGCCATAACAATGCACAATTAAGAGGGAACCCGGTTGGGCCACCTGGTTGGCTCAGTTGGTTAAGCCAACCGATCTGACTTCGGCTCAGGTCATAATCTCGGGTGAGCTCCAGCCCCGTCTCAGGTGAACATGAGCCCCACTTCTCTCTTGCTCTCTACCCCTCATGGGATTCTCTCTCTCCTTCTCTCTCTCTTTCAAAAAAAAAAAAAAAGAGGGAGCTCTGTTCAACCACTCAGCTGCTCTCTCATAATTATGGTGGATGCCACATTTATAAGAGATGACCTCTAAGATGCTCCTTTTCCCCCGCTCTGTGTTGTTTTTTTTTTGTTTTTTTTTTTTTCACAAAGATCCCACACCTTTAGTTTTTATTTGTTTGGTTTTAGTTGCATACTGTGGTTGCTACTATTGTGGCCTTCTGTTTTGGAATTCTGTAGGCCTGTGAATTCTGCCTGTTGGGAAGACTTTACCTTTTCCTGATATTTCTCTGTGCTGCAGAGTTGTCTTTAACAAAGTTCTGAGCGGTTGATAATGCTTTCAAACCTGTGCCCTCAGGGTTCTCTACCACAGGGTGCTCCCTAACACCTTGCTTTCCCTCACCTTGAGTTGTCCAAGCCTTGAGTAAATTATGCTATTTCATAAACCACAGAAACATTCTTTCCTGCTACTTTTTTTCTTCTGTAGCTGGCGTATATATGCTGTTTGTGTATTATTTTTCACTGTTCCCTAATCCATTTTAATTTGGGCCTTTGGAATTTAGAAATTTTAACCTACATCTTGATTGGAGCCATTTTTTTTTTTTTCTTTAGCATTGGCAAGTCAAATACAGCTTACCACACCAGTATATTTTCGTTTCTCATTTCCTTTCTTTGCCTGTGGGCCCAGATGTTTGTTCTGCTAACATACCTGTCATTTGTTGTCACATAGTGGGAGAGATGAAGTCAATAAAGTCTGGATTTGCTTAAGGAATCTATTGACTGGTTAACCCCTGCTACCTTCATCTCTCTGAAGAGGGTAATTCTATGCAAGTGGTGTATATACTCCTCAGTCCAGTGTTTCACTCAGATGTACACTCATTTTGCTTTGCTCCCACCTGGCTGCTTCTTTAGTGAGTATCATCTTTCTTGCCTCTTAGGCCCTAGCCTTATATAGAATAGCCACTCCATGATTATCTTTGATGTGGTTGAGTAGCTCATAGCTTTGTGGAATGAGAAGCATGTCCTATATTTAAAAATTCCTTTCATAGGGGAATGCCTGGGTGGCTCAGTTGGGCAAGTTTCTGTCGGCTCGGGTCATGATCTCATGGTCCATGAGTTCGAGCCCCGTGTCAGGCTCTGCCCTGACAGCTCAGAGCCTGGAGCCTGCTTCGGATTCTGTGTCTCCCTTTCTCTCTGCCCCTTCCCTGTTCGTGCTCTGTCTCTCTCTCTCAAAAATAAACATTAAAAAAAAAATTAAGGGTGCCTGGGTGCCTCAGTTAAGCGTTCTACTTCAGTTCAGGTCATGATCTCCTGGTTCATGGGTTCGAGGCCCATTTGGACTCTGTGCTGACAGCTCAGAGCCTGGAGCCTACTTCAGATTCTGTGTCTCCCTCTCTCACTGCCCCTCACCTGCTGGTGCTGTCTCTCTCTCTCTTTCTCTCTCTCTCAAAAAAAAAAATAAATAAAACGTTAATAAAAAAAAAGAAAAACTTTTTTTCACAGGTCTTTACTCCTTGTGAAGGCAGCCATCATTATGTTCCTTCTAGAAAGTTGGTAGTCACAGGGCCTGGTACTTGTCTCAGATATCCAGGTGATTTACTTGAGTTTGAGTTTTGTTATAATGAAGGTATAAAATGTAATGTAGTTGAGTCTAAAGTTATTCTAAGGACACATTTTAAGAAAACATTAGCAACACAAACTGTATACAAAAAGATGTAGAAATTGGGGAATGAGGATGTGATCAAAATGTTATAGTGTTAGTATATATGAAGAAAGGGTGCTTATGACAAAAATGTTTTAGTGAGTATAATAGACTTATTTAAGCCATTATCCACATACTGTGAGAGAGGAGCATAGGAAAGTTAAGAGGATAACAAATAATGTTTATTGCAACAGTATAACCCCAGCAGTAGAAGTTATGATATTCTATTTGATGGAATATTAAGTGCCCTTTAAAAAGAACTATGAATCATGTAGAAACAGAGAAGTGTTTAAGATACTTCTGTATTTTACCATTTTCATTTAACATTATTTAACTAAAACTTGTAATTAAACCTGTAAACAAAATATGTTACATATAGAGGAACTGGACAGAATATACATAAATAATTGTTATTCTAAATTAATTTTATTTTGTGTATGAATTACTAAAACAAATTTGATATACTTTGATGATTTACCTAGAATTGAAAATTCACTCTAGGTCTTTTTTCTTTTCCCAGTTCTCAAGACCAGGAAGGACCTCTTTTATTTAAGTGAGGGTCTTAGGAGGGAGGTCAGTGAGCTTGGAAGGAGGACAGGCCTTGGAAAGATGCTAGAGAGAAGGGAGAACTTTAAGGAAGTTAACCTAAGGTTCTTGGAGACAAGGAGGGAAGACCAGGAGGTAAGAGAACAAATAAGAATGGAAGCTACAAATCACTGAGGACTAAGCCTTACAGTTTCACGCGAAGCTCTGGCGATTGGCTATCTCCATTGTGCCGGTGAAAATACTTAGGTGTTTTAACACAGCTATTGAGTCTTGCATTGGCATATTGGTCAGTCATATTATCTAAAAGAAGTATTTGTGAACCAACTTAGGGTTCAACTATACAGTGTAAATGTTATTTCTTTTTGTTACAAAGTTTAAATTGCATTAATAGGAAGCTGATTATTTGAAAACAGGAATTGATATTTTGGTGAATAATGCCAGTGCCATTAGCTTGACCAACACATTGGAAACGCCTATGAAGAGAGTGGATTTGATGATGAATGTCAACACCAGAGGCACCTATCTGACGTAAGTTAGAGTTGTTGGGGAGAACATTGCAATGTTTTCTTAGAGAACTAGTTATAAACAGATTTGAACCAGATCAGCAATACAATTTAAAACCTAGTCACTTGTTACAAAGGCCTAAAAGTGCTCCAAGCTGGTAGATGGTATTTTAAACAGTTTTATTCAGAGCTCCTTTTCTCTGTGAATCTAATAAAGTCTAAAGTATAGCCCAAGCATTTTCAAACATTTGCATGAATAAATATATACATGCATACCAAGTCTTCTGATTATTCAAGCTAGCAATCACGTTTCCTTCCTCTGAAAAACCCGAGGTTTTAGTTATATAAGTAAGAGGAAGCCTGTTAAGAATCACATTTTTTTTCATTTTTATTAAATTTTTAATTTTAATTCCAGTATAGTTAACATAGAGTGTTATATTTATTAGCTTCAGGTGTCTGTGAATCCCATTTTATGTAACAAAGGCTAATGCTATCTTGGGGATTATCAGGGGCAATACAAAATACAGAATGAAAGCAAATGTAGTCGTGATCTGTTCTGGATGGGTCAGACAGCCCACTCTTGTTTGTTCCTTTTTTTTCTGTTTATTTACCCTCAGGTTCTACCATTTTTTTTTTCATGCGGACACAAGGATAGATCAATATAGAACTTGTTGGTCTGCCTTCTAGGTGTCTCATATGTATCTGCCTTACATGTACACACAAAATAGTTTGTTAGGACCTTGGGCCTTGGCGTTAGACTCCTTTGAGTAGGATTCAAGTCCTACTTCCCACCCTTTCTGATGTGCTATCTCATAACTTTGTGCAAGCAACTTCTTGCAGATTCTGTTTCCTCGTTTGTAAGACGGGGATGATAAAATCACAGGATTCGTTGTGAGGGTTAAACGTAAAGTTTGTTAATAGTCTTGAACTTTTCTCTCAGATGTGTTTTGTTGGGTATGCAAAACTAGGCCTTGACCATTTTAAAAAGTTTGTTTTTACTAGCTACTTTTCTAGTTCAGAATTTTATTAGTTGCCTATATGAAAAAGATTAGATTTACACAAAGATCCAGATTTCTGGCTTTTTATTGAAACATTAGACAATGTGGCCACAGCATACTCATGTGGCAACCTTGAGCTGCTGTAGCTGAGTGAGAGTATTAGCTGCCTCAGTAGATGGCATGAGTCTGCTGTCTTTTGGATGCTGAGGACAGGCTTAAAGGTTGCCATTTTTATTGTTGTACTTGCCTTGCTGTTTTTCTTAAAGAGGGAAATAAAATATTTCTCATACCCATGTGTCTGTCTAAAGTGGGAAAATGAGACATATGCCAGGAGGACCATATGTTAAAAAAAAATGCATTAGAGTTTACTACTTTGTGGATGCGGCGCATATTTCTGTAAATTCAATATGCAAGATATTATCTCTCTTGAATGGAAAGTGTAGTGAATCAAATCCTAGTAAGAACTATGGCAAAGATATAGAAGAGATTGTGGTGAAAAACTTAATGAACTAGAAAAGGACTAACATTTCAATAGGATTTGTGTTTATTTTCAGCTAAAATAAGCATTGCAGCTCTGTGATGTAGTCATATGTTACATGAAGAAATTATCTGGGCATCAAAATCTTTTACAGATGGTAACTTTGTGAAAGAATTTTGATTAAATATAAACATTCATTTAAAAAGCATTTAGAAAGTATAATCTAACCAGGAATACTGTTGCTCAGCATGTTGAATTAAGGCTTAGAAGGAAACGATTTGTGAAAAGTTAAATCATTTGTGGCAGTTTCAATTGTAGACGATGAAGCCACAGATATAAATACTCCACTCACCAAATTTTATTTATTTAAGGGATCAAGAGAATTTTGAGGTGATTAAGATTTTTTTAGACTAGTATCCATGACATGAGCATGGAAATGACTTGTTAAGTGTTGAGAAACGTCTTAGGAAGTTTAATATAGATTTGTCAAAATTTTAGTAACCATAACTATAGATAATGCTATTGTGATGGTCATTGTTAACTTTAAGCCCAAATGGTCAGTGTTAATTTTAGACTTACTAAACTAATGTAGAAATGTTTCACAGAGATGCAGAAGATAATTTTGTTCATTGTGTTATTCATTAGGAATTGCTTTTGCTAAAAAGTTAACAATGGACTATGTTATGAGTTTTAAGAACCACATACACTTCCACGGTTTCAACCACACAGTTAGTTAGATGCTTTACTCATGTGAGCTGCAAACATGATTGTCTGCTCTGTGATGAGATTATGTGGCAATGGTGTATTGTTGAAGACATTTTGGCTTTAATTTGAAAGAAATCAACTCTTTTTTTATTTAAACATTTTTTTAATGTTTATTTTTGAGAGAGACACACACACACAGAAAGAGAGAGGCAGAGCATGAGTGGGGGAGGGGCAGAAAGCGAGGGAGACACAGAATCAGAAGCAGGCTCCAGGCTCCGAGCTGTCAGCACAGAGGCTGATGCAGGGCTTGAACTCACGAACTGCGAGATCATGTCCTGAGCCAAAGTTGGATGCTTAACCGACTGAGCCACCCAGGCATCCCAGAAATCAACTTTTTACCACCCATGATAAAATCCCAACTCAATTCCTATAGAAAGATTGGATCAAAGACAGTTTTTTCAGTTGATATTATGACTTATGTAAACACAAATGTTTGATTGTCATTGATCATTCCTTGTGAAATTACGTCTTTGGAAAACTCATTTGGCAAGAGCAATCTGGCCCCTTTCCTATACCATGGTCATTTTCTAAACATGAAAATGATGGCCTAAACTACATTCTTGCAATTATAGATTTGAAGGTTCAGTTCAAAAGAAAACAAAAAAACCACTGTTTTCAAACTATAAGATAGTGAACTAACCTTGTTCAGCTACCTTTTTCAATGAATACTACTTGTGTAGTTGAAGAACTACAAATGGAACGTGTAAGCCATATGGCACTAAGGTACTCAAAACTAAATATGAGTACATTGAAATAGCATATCTACATATATCTCAGGAATAGATACCCTAAAATATAAACCCTTTTTTAAAACAAAGATTCTATTCATTGTTGAAAGTTCCTCCATTTAGGAACAGCTGTTTTTTTATTTAATTTTTTAATTTTTATTTTTGTTTTAAGTAGGCTCCATGCCCAGCATGGGGCTTGAACTCACAACCCTGAGTTCAAGGGTCACATGCTCTACTGACTGAGCCAGACAGACGCCCCTGGAACAGCTATTTTTAAAATAAAACTAAATATTTTTCCAGTTAAAGGCATATTGCAATGCTGAATGAAAGACTTGACATTGGCCTTTGGACCAGAGAAGAGGTGTCAGGTTTTTGGCCCTCTGTGGAAGGTGAAAAAGAGAAATTTGATAATGAAATATTTCCATTTTATTTTTTATTTTGTGACACCCATTTATTCATGGAGGGAAGGTATAGATTGTTTTCTCAGGCAAGCCTGAGAATCATTGTGAGGGAGAGAGTGGGGGCAAGGCCCAAAGAACTCACCTGTTTGGAGGTTTCAGCAAGGATCTAAAAGTGTTTCCTGATCCCTGGCACGCAGGACTCTGTGGCCTGTGACTTGTGTTGTAAAGGTTTAGAGAAACAGGGTTGGAAGGCAGAGAGGGGATAGAAGGCAGACCCTTAATTTATATTTTCAATTTATAAGTTTCAATGAAATATTTAACCTCAGGTGTTATATGTGTTGGTATCATGTTAAATGCTTATAGAAATTCAGTAATAAAGTTTAATTGTAGTATTTCTGAACGGTTGATTTTTCCTGTACCCAGCTTACTTTATTCATTTACTCAAATACCCTATAGGCATTTGAGCTCATAACCCTAATTAGGTAAAATAATTCGTGTAAGAGTAGTAAGTGCAGTGCCTAGCACACAGTAAGTTTTCAGTAAGCTTAACTATTTTATTAAGCTGAAATATTAGTACCTAAGCATGGCACTAATAGTTTTTAATATGTAAGATAGGGCTTATTACTGTTAAAACTGCAGCTGATTTAGGGTCAGTAATGCTGAGGGCCGGGTAGGCAAAGTGCAGGTGGAAAGGTTTTGTCTAATAGATCAAAGGAGAAGCTCTTGTGTATAATGTAAATGAAATGAGTTCTTTACTTTTTGAGTGTACAATGTGGTCATGGTCTTATTGCCTAGAATAGATTGGAGTTTTTTTCCTCTTGAGATTTTTGAGGTGCATCTTCACTATTTTAATGAGTATTAGCTGTAATATTGTTTGCCCCTCCCCAGCTCACCCCCACAAAAGTAAAGCACCTTTGGAAAGGGAAAACAATGTGTATTAAAAAACCCTTTGGTGATATGGATTGTATTTGGTTTCTAGGCTTGAAAAGATGTAGGCTTGAAAACAGGTAATGAGAATGTTGTACATGTTCATAAAACTAACGAGAAGAATGAACTAATTCAAAATCCTAGAAATTATTGAATGTGATGCAAAACTAAAAGCTATACAACTATTAATCTACATATAGTATGTTATAGCTTAATAAATTTAAAATATTGGATCTTTTTGAACATTTTTTAAAAAATGTATAAAAACTAAATATTGCTCCCAGAAGTATATTGCATTGCATATTGGTGCAAATTAAATTTGGGAATGTATTGGGAGTTTTGTTATTAAACTACACTTCCAGGGTAGCAGGAATACCACACCTACTAGGATGAAATAAGTTAGCATATGTAATAGTAATAATAGTTGTTTATTTCATGGTTAGTTATGCACTGTTTTTTTTTAAGTTTTTTAATATTTATTTTTGAGAGAGAAAGCGTGAGTGGGGGAAGGGCAGAGAGAGAGGCAGACACAGAATCCGAAGCAACTCCAGGCTCTGAGCTGTCAGCACAGAGCCTGACGGGGGGCTCGAACTCACGAACTGTGAGATCATGACCTGAGCTGAAGTCGGATGCTCAACCGATTGAACCACCCACGCGCCCCTGTGTACTGTTTTAAGTACCTCATATTTATCATCTCATTTTAATCCTTTGGTCAGTCTTCGATGGTAGTAGGTGTTACCAGCATTTACAAATGAACTGAGAGTTAGAATATATTTTGCCTAAGATCACACAATGAAGAGGCAGAAAGAGGGTATGAACCCAGGTCTGTCTGACTTGCATACCATGTTCTCTACTACAGTGCTGCCTTTGCTGGCCGGCAAATACATTAACTTAACGAAAAGTGTGTGTGTGTGTGTGTGTGTGTGTGTGTGTGTGTGTGTGTGTGTGTGTTGGGGAGGGAGAATTGGAAGGATGTAGTTGAGGGTAGCCTCAGTTGGATTTAAGGCTAATGTACCAAGGATTTGATTATTTTCATCAAGCAGATCATGTTAGGCTAGTAAGCAAAACTTCAAAGATTGAAAATTACTGCTTTTCCTGTCTTTGTTCTAGAAAAGTGAAAACAAACAAAAAGTACACTACATTACTGAGCAAGTTTAGTTGCTTTGTAGAAGTAGTTTAAAATATAATTTTAGGGGCACCTGGGTAGCTCAATTGGTTAAGCATCCAACTTCAGCACAGGTCATGATCTCGTGGTCCGTGGGTTCAAGCCCCACATTGGGCTCTGTGCTAACAGCTCAGAGCCTGGAGCCTGCTTCTGATTCTGTCTCCCTCTCTCTGTGTCCTTCCCCTGCTCACGTTCTTTTTCTCTCTCTCTTTCTGTCTTAAGAATAAATTAAAAAAAATTTTTTTAATATATAATTTTAAAAAGTGGGTAAGTTGTTAGAAAGCTGTTGACTTGTGTTTTCTTTTGCTTTCAGATCTAAAGCATGTATTCCTTATTTGAAAAAGAGTAAAATTGCCCATATCCTCAATCTCAGTCCACCACTGAACCTAAATCCATTGTGGTTCAAACAGCACTGTGGTAGGTGGTTGGTTGAGGGGATGGTTTGTTTGGTTAATTTGCTTTGTATTAAGTCAGTGTATCTATGATGTGATCAAAATTTGTACATAGTATTCAACATTAAAGTTTCTGTGCAATATTGGTAGCACTTTGGAAAGTAGATTCTTCATCTTTTATCTGTAATTTAAAACGTTGAGGTATAGTTTACATTCAATAAAATGCACAGATCTTAATGGCTCAGTTTGATGAGTTTTGACAAATGTGTATACACCTGCATAACCAATAGCCAAATCGGGATAAGGATTTCCATCATTCCAGAAAGCTCCCTCCAGTCTCAGTAGGTGTGTTTTTGTATATAACTTATTCTTCAATGAAGTTGGTTAAAAGCTATGAAGTACTTTCACTTTCACAGCAAATTAATGATTTGAGGTGTGTATGCTAACCTATAAGAATTATGTATAGGTGCTTCCTTTAATATAGTTGCATCAGATACTTAGTCCTTTTTTGTACATAATTTACTAAAATTTGGACAGGCAATTGGAATAGAAACTCCCAGTAAAACTGAAAGAAGTTCAGTTTTAATTGACTAGATTAAACAGATTTGCAACTTTTTGTTCTTGTTTCACTGGCAGTATAGCTGCAGAAATTGGTTATACTCACAAATTAGTCCATTAATTAAATCCTATTCTTTGTGGTTTCTTTCAGCTTACACCATTGCTAAGTATGGTATGTCTATGTGTGTGCTTGGAATGGCAGAAGAATTTAAGGGTGAAATTGCAGTCAATGCATTATGGCCTAAAACAGGTATGTACTTAAAAAAATATATCCATTTATTAGATTTTCATTTATTGTCCTTGACAGTTTTGAGATGCATCTTGGGTGGGTAGGTTGAGGTGGCAAACAAGTTAAACTTTTTATTATACATACAAGGCTCTTTTCAGTCACCTTCTACCTTTGACTTGGACTACATGACTGACTTTAAAGCCAGTTACTATGCTAGAGACATCGAACATTGGGACACTTGAAGAGTTTCATTAAAAAGAGGGGCACCCGGGTGGCTCAGTCAGTTCAGTGTCCCAACTCTTGATTTTGGCTCAGGTCATGATCCCAAGGTCATGGCTCAATCAGTAGAGCATGTGGCTCTTGATCTCAGGGTTCTTTTTTTTTTTTTTTTTTCAGGGTTCTAAGTTCAAGATCCACGTTAGTCATAGTTTACTTAAAAAAAAAAACAACTAAATGCAACAGCTACTTAGGAGATTGAATTATAGCATAAAAATGCTTTCTGGATCTACACAGAGATTGTGTTTTGAGTTAAAAAAAAAAACTGTAGTTGAAGGATTGAGTGGTCATTGTTAACACCTGAATAAGTAGCTTGGACGTTGAAGTGTAAGAGATATCTCAAAATGCAGAGCAAAAACACTCTGAAGAAAAAGAAAATAGACTCACGGGACTTCCCATGTAAATATCAGGAGCCCCAGAAGGAGAAAACAAATAGAGGAAAAACAATAATTTAACTAAAAATAGAAAATGGGTGTCTGGCTGGCTCAGTCAGAAGAGCATCTGACTCCTGATCTCAGGGTCATGAGTTCAAGCCCCATGTTGGGTATAGAGATTAAATAAATACATACATACATACATACATACATACATACATACATACATACATACAATTTAAAAAAAAAAGAAAAAGAAAACAATTCCCTTTAGCCAAAGACTTAAATGTGTCAGTTGAAAGGTTTACCAAGTGGGAGGCTGAATTTATGGGGAGGCGGGGGGGTGGTAAAGACATCTGGGAGAATCTCTGAATTTCAAGGATAAAAAGAAAATCTTGCAAGCTTTCAGGCAAAATATGTTACTTGTTACAAAGGAAAAAGATTGCATCAATACTAGAAGGCAGTGGAATAACATCGTGGATTACTGATAGGAAGGGACCCAGTCAAAATAACATTTATTGACAAGGGGAAGATATAGGAGCATGCAAGGATATCATATTTGAGAAAAATCTAGAAGTGCTGTTAACCAAACAGCAAATCGGTCATAGTCAAGACTTTTCAACATAGAGGGAAATGGAGTGGAGAGGAAATAATGGCAAGCAAAAAACCCTGTAATGCGTATGGTTAAATGTAAATGAGGTGTGGTAGAATGACCAAGAATATGAAATATAGGGTATCAAATAAGAACTCTTGGTACAGAAGACATGCATAAGAGAAAACTTTAAGATTAGTCTCTGGGCAAAAGCACTAAACTGTCTTTTTAAAGCTTAGAAGTCAGGAAAGGACGAAATATGAAAGTAATTGAATTCTGAAGGGCTATATAAGCATTGGAAGATTGGGGAGGGAAAAGTATTCCGACAGTCTCATCTTGTGGCAGCCACAATACTAGATGGTATGCTTTTTAAAAATTATATTTTCTTTTTGGGGCTAGGGTATGGAAATGCTTTAGGCTCTTAAAGTTACAGATAACTACCTACCTTCTCTTTTAATTAATTTTTAATTTTAATTCCAATACAGTTACATAGTTATATTAGTTTCAGGTGTACAATATAGTGATTCAGCAATTCCATACATTACTCAGTGTTCATTACCATAAGTGTACTCTTAATCCCCTTCCCCTGTTTCACCTGTCTCCCCACCTACCTCATTTCTGGTGACCATTAGTTCTCCATAGTTAAGAGTCTGTTTCTTGGTTTGTCTCTTCTCTTTTCTTTCTCCTTTGCTCATTTGTTTTGTTTCTTAAATTCCACATATGAGTGAGATCCTGTGGTATTTGTCTTTTCTCTGACTGACTTATATCACTTTAGTTTTATACTCTCTAGCTCTATCCAGGTGTCTCAGGTACTTTCTCTGCAGTTGGTTTATTCACATCAGGATATAAACAGGTTTCACATAGGGGCACCCAGGTGGCTCAGTCAGTTGAGTGTCCGACTCTTAATGTCAGCTCAGAACATGATCCCATGACTGTGGGACCAAGCCCTGCATCAGGCTCTGCACTGAGCGTGGAGCCTGTTTAAGATTCTTTTTCTCTCCCTCTCCCTCTCTTTCTCTCTCTCCCTTTCCCCTTTTGCCCCTCTCCCCCGCTTGCCCTTTCTCTCTAAAAAAAAAAAAAAAAGTTAACACATTACATTTGTGTGATATTTTTCATTTAGAGTAGTTACACTTAATTTTTTTTCCTCATCACTGATTTCTTGAAAAACCAGGTCATTTATAGAATTTCCAAAATCCTGTATTTTCCTGATTCTTCCCACTGTGTCTTTTTTTTTTTTTTTTTAATTTTTTAAATTTAATTTTGAGAGAGAGAGAGAGAGAGAGAGAATGCATGTGAGCACGTGAGCTGGGGAGGGGCAGAGAGGCGGGGGGGGGGGGGGGGGGGAGACAGAGGATCCCAAGCCAACTTTGCCCTGATAGCAGGAGTCCAACGCAGGGCCTGAACCCATGAACCGTGAGAGCATGACCTGAGCTGAAGTCAGACGTTCAACCGACTGAACCACCTAGGTACCCCTCCCATTGTGTCTTTTAACATGTTTCTTTATTCTCTAAGGACCTTTATATTGTTTATTCCTATTCTTCTTCCTTCTGAAATTATTTTGTATATTCATTTATTGCTCAACAAATATCTGTTGGACAGTTACCATGTGGCAGACCTTGTGCCAGGGTACTGTGCCTACTTCTTTGACCTTTCACCTAATAGATGACTAGTTCGGTAAGAGTTGACCATGAAAAGCACATTTAATCCAGCATTTTTGCAAAGTATTGCAGCCCTAGCGGTACTTTTGAACTGAATTGCCACATATAACATGTGAAACATACCCAGAGTTCTAGCTTAAGGACAATTGAGAGATTTCTTTTTATCTTTATTCCCATCTGCTGAGTGAAGAGATTTCCTCAGCCTCAAGAAGTAGTGGAAGGGCCAGTGGCCTGTGGTGTTGAAGCTCAGGAAATGGGGCTGTAGGTAAGAATGTATGGAGCCCGAGGGCGTGTTGCTGATACAATTTCTAGGAAAATTTAGCTGTTGCAAGCACCTCTATAGTTACCACCTTGCTTTTCTTCTGAGGGCTCCAAGAATCAATTTTTTAAAATTCCTTTCTTCTGTTTGACCGAGATTCCTTTCTTCCCTGGCCCACTGTGGGATCGGAACCGTGTTTCGTTGCTTCTTAATTTCCCTGATGTTTCTGAAGCAGATACAGTTCTTTTAAGATTTTTCTGGAGAGTGATATTCTTTGCAGTGAGGCAAAAGGTGAGAGTGAATGAGTGCTTCTATAGCATTTTTCAAACTGCATGTCAGGACTCATTGGTGAATCATGAAATCAATTTCGTGGCTTGTAAAATTGAGTTAGAAGGTAGCAGCCAGAATTTCATTGTTTTGTTTTACTTCTAATGGAATAAAAAAGAAAATATTGCAGGTAGTTAGTCGGTACTATTTCGTATTTGAATGAATATGTGTGTGAGTGTGTGTGTATGTATGTATTATGTATTACTAGTCATGTAGGTAAAAAGTGTTACTTATTGTGGATCACACTGAAAAACTTTAAAAGCTCACACTTTGTGGTGCTTTTCTTTTTCACCTTCTTTTCCTTCTCTCATCCTTTCTCAGCCTCCCCCCACTTCAGTCGTTGCTGTTATTGGTAGATAGTGAGGGTCAGGCAGTTAATTAGAAAGGGCTCGCTATGATAACAAAGTCCTAATGTAGTATTTTCCCTTTTTTGTACCTCTATTATGTTACTTGTCATTTTCTATTCATTCATCTTCTGAACATTTATATATGCCAGGTACAATTCTCTGCACTCTTTATTCGTTACACATCTGAAGATGATTTATGAAGTGTCCACTTGTGTACGAGGCATTAAGGGGAATGAAGATGCCTGTGATAACAGGCCTTACTCTTGGAGTTTACTGTTTAGGGTACCATTGTCTAAACTTTGTCCTTCCCTTCACCCCTCCACTCTGCTCACCTTTAGGTCTTTGGAATCATGGGGTAACAAAGTTAGAAAAAGCCTAGTCTGACTCTAAGAATTTTAGATTTTATTTGTACAACAGATAATTTTTGGATACCCGTTATGTCCAAGCTCTGTTTGAGTTGTTTAAGACACATCAGAGAACAAAACAGACAAGAAGCTCTGTCCTTTTGGAGCTTGCAGTTTAATTGGGAGAGATACAATAGACAGTTAACATAAAGAAGAGTCAAGTATATAGCATGCTAGAAGGTGATAATGCTATGTAAAAAAATAGAACAAAGTAAGGGGGATTGGGAGTCTCAGATGTTGGGAGGGTAGATTGCAATTTTAAATAGAGTAGAAGGGTTTATATTTTTCGAGAAGGTGACGTTTGAGCATAGACTTGAAGAGGGTGCTGGAGTTAGCCTCAGGAATGTGTTAGCTACAGGGTACCTGAGAGAAGCATTGAAGGCAGAGGAAATAGCCAGGGGAAAGGTCCTAAGAGGTGAGCATGCCTGGCATGATGAAAGAGCAGAGAGAAGGCCAGTGTGGCCAGAGTGAGGGGAGAGCAGTCGAAAATGAGATCGTGTCCATAAGGAAATGGGGATCAGATGTTGTAGGTCCTTGCCAAGACTTGGGTTTTTACTCTGAGTGAAATGGGCAGCTTTTGCAGGGCTTTGAGTAGAGAGGGACCTGATCATACCTGAATTTTTTAAAGGATCTAAAGAATAGATTCTTGGGTAAAGGGAGAAACAGGGAGAGCAGTTCAGAGACTACTGCAGTATACATGTTGGTAGCTGTGACTGGGGTGATAGCAGTAAAGGTGATGGAGAGTGGTCACATCCTGCTGTATTTTTTTATTTTTATTTTTTAAGTTTATTTATTTTTGAGAGAGAAACAGAGCATGAGTGGGATATGGGCAGAGAGAGGGAAACACAGAATCTGAAGCAGGTTCCAGGCTCTGACGCAGGGCTCGAATTCACAAACCGTGAGATCATGACCTGAGCCGAAGTCGGATGCTCAACCGACTGAGCCATCCAGGTGCCCCTATTTTGAAGGTGGAACCGACAGGGAAAGCTGCAGATGGGGCAGGTTAGGGAGCAAGGTTAGGAATTCATCTGGGGGCATTGTGCTCATGCATCCGTATGGAGATGGTCAGTAGATGGTTGGATTTGTAAGTGTGGGTGTCAGGAGAGAGGTCCAGCAATTGGAGATAGCAATTTGTGGGCTATCAAATGTAAATGCTACATAAGAAGAGAAAGGACCATTAGCCATTGCAGCATTCAGAGATTAGGAAGGAGAAGAACCATATAGGAGAGAAAGGTAGGAAGAAAACGAAAGAGTGTGATATCCTGGAAGCCAATTGAAGAAAGTGTTTTAAGGGAAGAAGGGGAGAGATTCATTATGTTAAATGCTGCTAGCAGTTGTTATAAGATGGGGACCGACCACTGGATTTAGTAGTCTGTACATCTCCTTCACATCACTAACAACATTTGTAATTAAACTCTTGATGTTATTTAAAAAATTTTTTAAATATTTATTTATTTATTTTTGAGAGAGAGGGAGAGCGCACGCAGCAGAGGTGCAGAGAGAGAGAGAGGGAGACACAGAATCTGAACAGGCTCCAAGCTCTGAGCTGTGAGCACAGAACCCGAAGTGGGGTTCGAACTCACAAACTGCAAGATCATAACCTGAGCCAAAGTCGGACAGTTAATCAACTGAGCCATCCAGGCACCCCTGAACTCTTGATTTTATAACTTGGTTGTTTAATGTCTTTCTTGCTAGAATGAAAGTTTCTAGAAGGTAGAGACAGAATCTGCTTTGCTCATTTTACTGTAGTCATGGTAGACATTCAGTAAATATTTGATGAGTTAATGAATGTACAGTATGATTACCTTCTGCCTAGCTCCAAACAGAATACTGCATGACAGAGAATGTGGAGGTCGCCACCAGGATTGGCAAGAGAAATCAGCTCACTGCCAACATCTTTGTTTTAGGTCTGAGATGTTCATTTTAGAAGTTTTACCAGACAACTTAGAACCATTGGTATTATTTTTTTTAGCCTAGACTTGATGGCACAGTAAGTTGAATTTACAGTCATGTACCTTGTGATATGTGGCATGATGGGATTGTGTACAGGATACTTTTGAAAGAGAGCAGGAGGGCCACGTAGCTCACGTTTAAAGGTCAGGAAAAGAGGTGTTCTAATAGAAGTAATCGATCGAAATAGGACCTCAGGGGGATGTTGGAATTAGCAAGAAGGAACATTGGGCAAGGCATTCCTAGCAGAGGGAACAACCAAGGCCATGGTATGGGAAAATACTGTGTGTTTGGTGGAACTGTCAAGGAATTTGATAATGGTGTATATGTGATAGGCTCTGAGCTTTTTATTTCCCACTGGACTTGGGCAGTTGTCTTGATTGTTGGGTAGGTGTGAGGTGGTGGGGGGAGGAGCTTGAGCTAAGCCCCAGGTCTTGATTGCCAAATTTAGGGGCTTGAATTCTAACTTGTATTCAATAGAGAGCCACTTTAGAATTTGAGAAGCAGGAGAGCAGAGGGAAAATAGGAGCAGTAGAGTGATGTGATTGCTGATGAGGTTTAAGAAGTTTAATTTGGCATCTGAATGTAGGATGGCTTGTAAGATTATGGAGAGAGGAGGCTGGAAAGCTAGCTAGGATGTTGCATTATTCATAACTGAGGCAATAAAAATGGATTCGAGAGGGTGTCCAGGCTCCTGGCTGTTTGTGAGGCCTCTATTTCAAAAACATGGTTTCTCTTCCTAGACTGTGTAGAGCGGCTCTCTATGCTTGCTGGAACCAGAAGTAATCTCCCAGCATTATTCCCTTCAAGGAAAAGGAGATTTATGACACTTAATGGAAGAGATACAGTGTAACATACATTGTCTACAATGTATGTGTCCTGGTCCACTCTTTGTCCTCTCTGGCTCACTGTTTCTTCTCTGAACCGGCTACAATCCCCCTTCTGGGTTTAGAACTTTTCACCCCACTGAATTCAACACATCCAGAGAAGGGATCAGAGAATAGCCCTGAGTGGTTGAACAACATGAGGATCTCAAGCCCCAACTAGGTCACCTTCAGAAGTTTGTCTTTTTACAAGACTTAGTTCATAGTTTCTGTTGAAGTGGAGGGTGGGGAAGGCAGGAGGGAGAAGAGCTGCCATTCAAAATGCCTGCTGCCTCTGACCTCTTGGCTGGTCAGAACAAGTGTGGTGGAAGAGGGAGGTCCACTTCGGGAAGGATTGCATGTGGGCTGGGGTGAGGAGTCTGGGCATCCAGCCACCGATCTTGGTACTGGAAGCCGAGTGGAAGATAACAGATGTATCACAGAGCAGCTGCAGGCCTCTGCCACCTGGACCACCCTACATACAGGTGTGGTAACTCCGCTAACCACGGAGGTCAGGGTAATGAAGTGGCAGCTGGCCTCTCTGGTCCTAGAAACCGAAACTAGTTTCCTTGTTTTTTCAGGGGCTTGCTTACCAACTTGTTTAAATAGCAGTTTATATATATTTCATTGATTCTGAGATGCCCGTGTTTTCATATTTTTACATCTTTGATATCAGGCTGCTCTTACTATTAATGTTGTACAATAGGTTGTTGGCAGGTGGTTTGTTTCTTAGTGGAACACTTTATAATCAGTGGTATCTTTGGTTCAGTGAGTACCCAAAGAATATGTGTGTGTGTTTGGTGGCTAGCAGGTGTTTCAGAGGTGAGACAAACTTTCTTTCCAGAGAAGGAGTCAAAGGCAATGCTGATATTTTAAGTCTGATATGTACTCTATATGTTTATGTGAAAGGAAATCTTTGGTTGATACGAAGACTTGTTACTGTGTGTTTTAAATGGAGCATCAATTGGAAGCTATTAGATTTTTTTAAAATTATTCCTTAATAATACTTAAGTTTTAGGCTCACCTTTAGGATTCTTGTAATCCAAGGCATATCAGCTTTCGTTAAAACTTTTGCTTTTTTTCTTTCCCAGGAATCATCAGTGAATTTCATTTGTTGTATCCTATTGTTAACCTGTTTCTATTGTTGTCAGTCTTATGACCTATTAGGTCAGCCTACGACATTGCAAAACCTTTGCTGAGAATAACTCTGGCTTATTTCCTGATTGTGAGTGTATGTGCCTTTGTATCTTCCTTAGAAAGATTACTGAAGTAAACATAGGTTGCTTGGAGAAATCATTCATTGTTCTTATGTGGTGTGCAGGTCTATACATATGAACACACACAACACATGTATACATCCATGACATACTCTTAATTAAAGCTTTTAAGAATTCTTATACCATTCATATAGTCTACATTGAGACTAGAGTATATACATATGCATATAGACTTAAGGCGCACCGTATTGAAAAAATTTATTTATTTTTACATTATCTCTACACCCAACATGAGGCTTGAACTCATGACCTAAAGATCAAAAGTCATGTGGTTTCCAGATAGAGCCAGCCAGACACCCCTATATTGAAATATTTTTATTTTTATTTCTTTATTAAAAAAAAATTTTTTTTAATGTTTTTTATTTATTTTTGAGACAGAGAGAGACAGAGCATGAACAGGGGAGGGGCAGAGAGAGAGGGAGACACAGCATCCAAAGCAGGCTCCAGGCTCTGAGCTGTCAGCACAGAGCCCGACGCAGGGCTCGAACTCACGAACCATGAGATCATGACCTGAGCCGAAGTCGGACACTTAACCGACTGAGCCACCCAGGCGCCCTGAAATATTTTTAGAAAAATTGTACAGTTTGGGGCATATGGGTGGCTCAGTTGGTTGAGCATCTGACTCTTTTTTTTTTTTTTTTTTAACGTTTATTTATTTTTGAGACAGAGAGAGACAGAGCATGAACGGGGGAGGGTCAGAGAGAGGGAGACACAGAATCGGAAGCAGGTTCCAGGCTCTGAGCTGTCAGCACAGAGCCCGACGCGGGGCTCGAACTCACGGACTGTGAGGTCATGACCTGAGCCGAAGTCGGACGCTCAACCGACTGAGCCACCCAGGCGCCCCTGAGCATCTGACTCTTGATTTTAGCTCAGGTCATGATCCCAGGGTCGTGGGATTGAGCCTCACATTGGGCTCTGCACTGAGCATAGAGCGTGCTTGGGATTCTTTCTCTCTCTCCCTCTCTCTCTCTCCCTCTGTCCCTCTACCCTGCTTGCACACACTCACTCTCTCTCTAAAAAAATAAAATTCTGTGGTTTATGGGAGTGAGAATAGTGTAAACCAAATCTAAGAATGTTGGTTTACAAAGTATGACCCTTTAGTCTCTTGATGGTTAAGATCCTGGCTCTGAAATCAAGCTGTCAGATGTTTGAACTCTAGCTCCTGTAATCTTTTAACTCCTCTGTGCATGAGTGCTCTCATCTGTAAGATGGGAATAACAGTACTGACCTCACAGAATTCATTCACATAATGTATGTAAAGTCTGTAGCAGCATGCCCAGCATAGGCCACATTTAATAAATATTAGCTGTTATATATTTTTTTAAACGTTTATTTATTTTTGAGACAGAGAGAGACAGAGCATGAACAGGGGAGGGACAGAGAGAGAGGGAGACACAGAATCTGAAACAGGCTCCAGGCTCTGAGCTGTCAGCACAGAGCCTGACGCGGGGCTCGAACTCACGGACCGCGAGATCATGACCTGAGCTGAAGTCGGGCGCCTAACTGGCTGAGCCACCCAGGCACCCCTAGCTGTTATTTTTTATTAATGAAGTGTCACACCAAGAGCAAGACCAGAGCTCTTGAGCTATTGGTTAAGTAAAAAATTCTTCCTAGTAAGAAACCATACTTACAAGATAGAAACAGGATATATTTCCTAACTCTGTGCTTTTGGAGATTCCCCAAGTTGATTGTGTTGTCTTAGTAGTAGAGGTGTATGCTAAAAGGTAATCACCATGAAGGTAGGAACTTTTGTCTATTTTATCAACCCATTTGTCCCCAATCCCTACAATAATGCCTGACTTATTGCTCGATAACTATATGTTGAATGAATGTAAAGGGGTCAGTGGCTATTAAAAGCTCCAAAGTTTTTATCTTGTGGGCTGACTTATGTAAGTTCTTCCAATGTGTATTGATTTAAAATAATGGCTCGGCAATGGTATGGAGAGAACCTTATCTGAATTACTAGAAACCCTGAAACCTAAAGTACATTTAAACAAATTGACTTTCATTGCTTTAAATATAAGCTAAGATAATGTAAGTAAATTGAGATAAGTTACTGTTCACAATTTTGACAATGTATAATTAATAGTGTACTATTAATGGTAGAGTTTCAAGTTACTTCGTAAACACAGAATTTAAAAATTATACGCAGCTAAAATAGTAAAAATTGTATGCAAATTTTTAAAAATTTTTTAAATGTTTATTTATTTTTGAGAGAGAGTACACACGTGGGGGGGGAGGTACAGAGAGAGAGAGGGAGACACAGAATCTGAAGGAGGCTTCAGGCTCTGAGCTGTCAGCCTGACAGCGGGGCTTGAACCCACGAACCATGAGATCATGACCTGAGCCAAAGTCTGACACTTAACCTGTTGAGCCACCCAGGTGCCTCTGTATGCAAATATTAATAGTAATTATTTCTGGCTAGGGGAATTATAGATAATTTTTAAATTCTTCCTTTTGCTTCTCTATTTTCTAGTATTTCCTGTATTAAAGGAAGTATCTGAACTTAAAAGGGACCACCAAAAATCCAACTAGTATTTATTGAGTGCTAATAATGCATTTGTCATTGTTTTAGCCACGAGGAATACCCTGATGAATGACAGAAACAAAATCTCTGTATTTTAATAGAGGGGTGAGATAATAAACTTAGGAAAGGAGCTTCTTATTGTAGAGTCCGGAAACAGGCCCAGAGATGTTAAAGTGACTTGCCAAAAATCCTGACATAGTTGGCCTAAAAATCCCACTCACCTGGCTTACTGCTCAGTGCTTTTTCTGTTATACCCTCCTGGCTTTCTCAACTTTCAGGAATCCTGTGCAAATTCTTGAGCATTCTAAATCAGAAGTCCAACTGAATTTTGTTGAGTCTCAGGAACCCATTCTATTGTATGAGGCAGCATTGTGAAGAGTAAGGAACATGTGTTTTCTACCCGGTTATGTCAGTAGAACATTCGGCAGATCCGTTAAGCTCTCCGGACCTTATTTTCATCATCTGAGAAGTAAAGAGATCAGCTGTCTGGTTTGTTACTTCCAGAGCCCCATTATTTGATCTGGAGTTCTCTGTATGTGTATTTGCTCTCTCCACAGCCATCCACACCGCTGCTATGGACATGCTGGGAGGATCCGGTATTGAAAGCCAGTGTAGAAAAGTTGATATTATTGCAGATGCTGCCTATTCCATTTTTAAAAAGCCAAAAAGTTTTACAGGAAACTTTATTATTGATGAAAACATCTTAAGAGAAGAAGGAGTAAAAAATTTTGATGTCTATGCAATTAAACCAGGTAATGCTTACAGTTTTTTGTTTTTTTTTTTAAATTTTTTTTTTTTAACATTTATTTATTTTTGAGACAGAGAGAGACAGAGCATGAATGGGGGAGGGTCAGAGAGAGGGAGACACAGAATCCGAAACAGGCTCCAGGCTCCGAGCTGTCAGCACAGAGCCCGACGCGGGGCTCGAACCCACGGAGCGCGAGATCATGACCCGAGGTGAAGTCGGCCGCCCAACCAACTGAGCCACCCAGGCGCCCCAGTGCTTACAGTTTTTAAAAGTAGTGATGTCTGTTTCTGCATTTCCTGCAAGGAACACACCTCTGTTTTGTGTGCACGTTTGAGTCATTATAAAATTAATATGTTCTTTTAAAAGCCGTCCTCCTGATAAAGGGTAGGACTTAAAAGAGAGAAAGGAAAAATAGAAGTGAGTTGAGGGCTTTTAAAATGATATGCAGATATGGAAGGCATATCAGCTATTAGCCATTTCCAAATCTTGAAAGAAACCAAAAATGAAAATTGGTTTTTAAAGTTGGCCTTAAAATCAGAGGAAAGACTTTGTTCAAGGACGTGGAAACAGATGATACAGGAGTGAGTTTTTTACAAAACGCTGGGTGGCTCAGTCAGTTAAGTGTCGGACTTGATTTTGGCTCAGGTCATGGTCTCGCAGTTAGTGGGATTGAGCCCTGTGTCAGGCTCTGCGCTGACCATGTGGAGCCTGCTTGGGATTCTGTCTCTCCCTCTCTCTGCCCTTCCCCTGTTCTCTCTCTCAAATACTTAAAAAAAATATATAGACTCCTTCCAAATATTTGTGTCTCTCTCTCTCTCTCTAAATTAAAAAAGAGACAGAGGGAGAGAGAGGAAGACAGAATCCCAAGCAGGCTTTGCACTGCCAGCATGGACAAGGGCCTGAAACCCATAAACCGTAAGATCATGACTTGAGCTGAAGTCAGACACTTAATCATCTGAGCTCCCCAGACTCCCCCAAATGTTTGTCTCTTAAGTGCAGTCTCTTAGAGTAACTCACTGATAGATGGTGAAGATGAGTAAACACAATCTGTCCTTGGTACAAGGGTATGATTTGAGAAGTTCTCAAGGCCCCCTTGTTCAAAGATCATTCTTTCCAAAATTGTAGATGCTGGTGGTGAAAATGAATTCTGACTGTATGTATAAAATATTATATATATGTTTTGATGTTTTATTTACTTTTGAGAGTGACAGTACAAGTTGGGGAGGGACAGAGAGAGGGGAACAGAAGATCTGAAGCAGTCTATGCACTGAGAGCTGCAACCCCAGTGTGGGGCTCAAACTCACAATCTCTGAGATCATAACCTGAGCTGATATTGAATGTTCAACCAACTGAGCCACCCAGGTACCCCTAAAACATGGTATATGTTAAATAATAGACAATATAGGGGTGACTAGGTAGCTCAGTCAGTTAAGCAGCTGACTTCGGCTCAGGGCATGGTCTCATGGTTTGTGAGTTCAAGCCCCGTGTCGGGCTCTGTGCTGCCAGCTCGGAGCCTGGAGCCTGCTTCAGATTCTGTCTCCTCTCTCTGCCCCTCCCCTGCTTGTGCTCTGTCTCTCAAAACTGAATAAACATTTAAAAAATTGAAATAATAGACAACATAGCCATAAGCGAGGGGTCTATTTACTTGTGCTAAAGTGTATTTTAAATAGGGGCACCTGGGTGGCTCAGTCTGTTAAGTGTCTGACTTCGGCTCAGGTCACGATCTCACGACTCGTGAGTTCGAGCCCCACGTCGGGCTCTGTGCTGACAGCTCAGAGCCTGGAGTCTGCTTTGGATTCTGTGTCCCTCTCTCGCCATGCCTCTCCCTCGCTCATGCTCTGTCTCTCTCTCTCTCTCTCTCAAGAATAAATAAAACATTAAAAGATAAAAATAAAGTGTATTTTAAATATTATTCAGTAGGTTGAGCTTCCACGTCATCCCTGTCTCTTCGGTTTGAACTGAATTAAGTAACTCTTTACAGTTTAACAAAGCCATTTTTTAAAGTTTATTTATTTAGTTTTAATTTTTAAAAACAATTTTTTTAATGTTTATTTGTTTTAGAGAGAAACAGAGAACACAAGTGTGGGAGAGGTGGGGGTGGGGGGAGACAGAGAATCTGAGGCAGGCTCTGCACTGAAAGCAGAGAGCCCAACGTGGGGCTCAAACTCACAAACTGCAAGATCATGACCTGAGCCAAAGTCTGATGCTTAACCAACTGAGCCACCCAGGCACCCCTATTTATTTATTTTGAGAGAGAGAGTACCTGTGAGCAGCAGAGGGGCAGAGGGAGAGACTCCCCAGTGGGCTCCATGCTGTTAGCACAGAGCCCAATGTGGGGCTAAATCTCACAAGATCATGACCTGAACCAAAATCAAGACACTTAACTGACTGAGCCCCCCAAGTACCCTTACAAGGCAGTTTTATATACATTATCTATTTAATCTTCACAGCAATCCTGTGAGAGAAGCAGTATTGTTTAGGGATTAAAAGCATGGAGTTTGAGAGAAGAAACCCAGGTTCAGATTCCAGTTCAGCTGCTCACTAGCTGTGTGACTTTAGGCATATCACCCACTTTCTCTGAGCTTCACTTATTTTACCTTATTGGTAAAATTAGGGGAATAATAGCTTCCATGCAGGATTTTTGTAAGAACTAAGTGCAATAATGTGTGTAATGTGTGTGTCACAGTGCCTGACATATGATACAATTGTAGTATTCAGTAGTTAATATTTACAGTAGGAAAACAGGCTTAAAGAGCTTAGTCTTTGCCTAGGAGCAGTCAGCTAATAAGTGGCAGAACCTGAACCAGATTGAGGTGTCCTGGGTCCTGGTACAATTATCACTTTAGGTTTGAAAGGCACAGGGTCATTGTGCACACAAAAAATTTTTTTAATGTACTCTTTTTTTTAATGTTTATTTAGTTTTGAGAGAGAGAGAGCAGGGGAAGGGGCAGAGAGAGAGAAAGACACAGAATCTAAAGCAGGCTCCAGGCTCTGAGCTGTCAGCACAGAGCCTGACATTGGGCTCAAACTCATGAACTGTGAGATCATGACCTGAGCTGAAATCGGATGCTTAACCGACTGAGCCGCCCAGGCGCCCCACTTGATACGATTTTTAATCTTAAATTTAAAATTCTGTGCACAATCGGGGCACCTGGGTGGCTCAGTCAATTAAGCTTCTGACTTCAGCTCAGGTCATGATCTCATGGTTTGTGATTTCAAGCTCCACATCGGGCTGTCTGCTGTCAGCACAGAGCCTGCTTCGGGTCCTCTGTCCTCCTCTCTCTCTGTCCCTACCCAACTCACGCTCCCTCTCTCAAAAATAAATAAACATTAAAAAAAAATCCTATCAAGTGTTGAGAGCTTAAGATGAATACGTACTATGATAAGTATTAGGATATAATAAAGACCAATGCCTTCCTGACCTCCAGTTTTCTTAATCTTCTGAGAGGGAGAGACAGAGACAGAGATGGGAAACAAGTTTCTTAATAAGGAACCCCCTTTTCTCAGGGGGCTAGGTAAGAAACGAGTCCTGAGTACTTCGGAGGGATGTAGGACAGAAGGGTTGCATGGATAGATGAGAAGGGGGCAGAGCCTCCTGGGAGGGCAGCTAGGAGCTTAATGTAACAGGTGACTCTGTTTGGATCTTAGCGATGAAATTTGCCATTGGAGAGGAGGATAACTGGGTTATGGGAAAAGTATTTTAGCTTTGTGAAAGTCAAGTAGTTTAACAGTTCTCATGGGAGTCTTTTCCATTGCACAAGAATGATTATTACAATAAAAACAGATATAATGTTCATTAAACAGGTGTTAGGAGTCTTAATATATTTAAGTTGTCTTAGTAACCTGATTATTTTTGGGGTCATTTTTCAGGCCATCCTTTGTTACCAGATTTCTTCTTAGATGAACACCCAGATACAATTATCAAGAAAGTGGAATCACGTGGTAAGATGTAGACCATACTTTATGTAGGAAAATAAAGATACTAACTTACATATTTCTTTCAGAATATAAAATTGGACATTGCTGCCTTCTGGTTTTGATCCATTGTAATTTAAACTAGACAGTAATATGTGGTCTTGTTAATTCAAGAAGGTTGTCTTTTCCTTCCACCAGTAAGAAGTTCTTAATATATGCTTTTCATTTGACTCAAAAAAAAAATCTTAAAAAGAAAACAGACCCTTTTTTAAGATTTTTATTTCTTTTCCTTTGCACTGTGTTTAGGTATTTCATGTTGATGTGTTATTTTATTTTGAGGAAAAATGTGTCACATCAAAGTATACCTAACAGCATTCTCAGAGTTTGTGCTGTGTGACTGCTTTATTGGAGAAATTCACTTCAGAAGAGATTTTGGTTTTACTTTATTTTGCTTTTATAATTCAGAAACAATAGCCTCCCTTAATTGGTCCAGAGTTTACGTTTTAGTTTTTGTGTTCTGGCATTGTGTCACTAGCTTACTGAAAGATTTCAGAAGAAACACTGTTTAACAAATACCCATGAGAAGAATTTCTCTCATGGTTTATTAACAAGAATGGCTGTGCTTCTCCTGGGCCCTTACTTTATTTTATCTCACAGGCAGTGTGAATCTCCTAAGTGATCACAGATTCTTTAGATGGCTGCTAGAAAATTTAAGAACAAATTTCCTCTATACCTTTATAGCAAATTTATAGAATCTTATACCACAGTGCATTTTAGTGCCACCTTTTTTCTGGCTTAATCTTTTCTACCTTTACCTTATCTTTGTCTAAATTTTTGGAGATAGTCTTAAAAATTACTTAATAAAAATGGCAACTTTTCATTTGTAGCATGGAAAACTTGAAAACACATCTTATCAAAGTCTAAAAAGAGTCTAGGCTTAAGGCCAGGCAAGAGCAAAATCCTGATTTTTGTGCAGCACCCTAACCTTTGATCTGAGCTTCTCTAAATTCCAAGTTTAAATAATAAGAACCACTTATCGATCATGTATATTCATTTTGTTTTTCACCACATATTTATTGGGCACTACTGTGCATCAGACACTAAGCCAGGTGCTTTGTATGCATTGTCACAGTTAACACGGGCCTGCAAGACAAGTATTATTATCTTCATTTTACATCTGAGATCATGGCAGGTGGCAGAGCCAGGATTTAAATTTGTATTTCTCTGATTGCTAAGCCCCTAACTTTAACCAGTAAATTTAAATTGCTTTTCTAACTCCTGAATACTTAAAGTCCTTTAAATTAGCATATTTTCCCCCCAGTAATCCAACTTATTAATTTATAATGAGTTGCCATCTCATGGACTAGGCATACAGTTGCTATGATCAGCCCATTCTCTCCCTTGGGTCCTAATTACATAGGGAACAGAATCACGATCAGAAGGTTGTTTCATGACCATGGAATCAGAACAAGGGAGGTTAGATCAGTAAAATGTAAGATAAATGTTTACTGGCATCAAATTTTGATAGGAATGATTTTGCCTATGGGATCAGAATGTGTCACGTGCATTGACTACAATCCATATATCATCTCCACATGAGGGATGCCCTCAGCCTTGAGGTCACAATACTCAAATTCCTTTGGCTGAAGCTTTTCTTCCCCATATGCTGCTGGAGAGAGCGTTTGCTACTGTAGCTCTCTTTTTTTATTCCTTCTTCTTGTTCAGTCTACTGCAATTGTACTTAACATTTTCTGTACATACCTTAATATATTCATATAGTCCAGTATATCTGGCTTAGAATCTAACATCTTTCAGGTGATTGGTTAGTCCCTATCCACATCCTCTCTCTCAGAGGTCAGTGTGTATCCCTTATTTCCCAAGGGGGAGCAGCTCACCTTTCTATTAACGTTTGATTGTACCTTTTCTGGTTATTTGTGCTATGTATATTTGTTTTATATAGTGTATTTGTAATTATGAAGTATATTGTAGATTATGTTCTAATTTTAAGTGTTTTTTCTCATATTAAAAGCACTACTGTCATTTCTTCATTGATCTCCCTCCTCCCATTACAACACAGGGAACCCATAGTCTTTTTTGTTCAGTTTATTTTTGTTTTTTTTTCCTTTAGTTATACTTTTTATTGCTTCTGTTCCAGTTGCTCTGGATTCTCCTCAGAAACACTTATTCTTAGCCTGTTGTCCTTTTCCTTTCCCCTGTAGTTGTCACCATCTTTTATTATTTCTATCTTACTGTTCTTTTCTTCTGCATTCTGGGATACCTGCTCAAGTTTGTACTGTAAATTACTAATAAGACTTTTGATGGGGCACCTGGCTGGCTTGGTTGGTAGAGCATGCGACTCTTCATCTTGGGGTTGGACTTCAAGCCCCACATTGGGCGTGGAGCCTACTTTAAAAAACAAAGACTTTTGGGGCACTTGAGTGACTTAGTTCATTAAGCATCCAACTCAATATTGGCTCAGGTGATGATCTCACAGTTGTGAGATGGAGCCCCACATTGGGCTCTGTGCTGACAGTGCAGAGCCTGCTTGGGATTCTCGCTCTTGCTCTCTGCCCCTCCCCTGCTTCCACGCACACTTGCGCTCTCGCTCTCTCTCAAAATAAACAAACATTAAAAAAAAAAGACTTTTGACACTTTCATCTCTGTTCCCTTTGGACTGTAATGTTTATTTTAATTTTATTATATGTTTCATTTCTCATGTTCCCTCTTTCCTTGCCCATTTTATTCCATTGTCTTTTCATTCCAGCCAGTTATATATGACTTTGTGCCCTCATTTCATATAGTTTTCATGTGGAGGAATTCTTGTGGGTTTCATAGTAAATTATTTTTAGAGGTAGATTTTTTTTCTCTTCAGAATAATTTTCCATTACTCTTGTGGTATGTTGTTTCTCATAGGCACCAGGTTATTTTTCCCCACTGCTAATTTATCTTCATATTAGGAAATATCTCTAGAGCTAGTAGAGTCAAATGACAGGGATGTATAGATTGCTTCTGGCTTCGTTCCTTGTCCTTCTGGTAGAATTGCGTTGTCAGAGCTATAGTTTCTGTTGTGGTACCTGTTAGGCACATAGCTAGTGCCTGTGTGCAAGGCTGACTGGGAACTTCTTTTACCTCCTACTGTCCCCTTCATGCCCTGCTCCCAAGGTTCTTCCCTCCCCATTTTTATCAGTATTGCTTTGGGGCGTGTACTTCCCAGGGTGCCTCACTACAAGGGCTCCCCCTACTGTCTGCTCCTCTGATATTTGGGAGCTACAAGCTTTGAAATTGGATTTGAAAGATGGAGGCGTTCTTAAAAGGCAGCATTGTAGAACAGAGGTACAGATCCTAGTCTTCTAGTTGAAACAAGCCCAGAGTCTGGTCCAGTGGTTTTAAAATATGAAAACCTGTCTTCTTTGTTTAAGTTAGTAGAGCTATTCTTTCTCTGAGATCTTTCATGAGGCAAAGCACAGGCAGTTCCGTGTTTCTTAGGCTGACTCTGTCTACCTTAGAGTTATTGAACATTTGTTCCTGGATTCTGACAGTGATTGTGAGTCTAGGTGATGTTTAGTAATTTTTTTACATGTTTATGTAAGTATGGAGTTAGGGTGTGATGGGGGCTGCTAGTCATTATCTTTTTTTTTTTTTTAAGGTTTTATTTTTAAAGTAATCTCCACACCCAGCATGGGACTTGAACTAACGACCTTGATATGAAGAGTCGCATGCTCCACCAACTGAGCCAGCTGGTCACCCCTCTTTTTTTTTTTTATTTAATTTATCTTTTTAATTTACATCCAAATTAATTAGCACATAGCACAACAATGATCAGGAGTAGATTCCTTAATGCCCCTTACCCATTTAGCCCATCCCCCCTCCCACAACCTCTCCAGTAACCCTCTGTTTGTTCTCCATATTTAAGAGTCTCTTATGTTTTTGTCCCCCTCCCTGTTTTTATATTATTTTTGCTTTGCTTCCCTTAGGTTCATCTGTTTTGTATCTTAAAGTCCACATATGAGTGAAGTCATATGATTTTTATCTTTCTCTGAAGTCATATGATTTTTATCTTTCTCTGGAAGTCATATGATTTTTATCTTTCTCTTTTATCTTTCTTTAGCATAATACCCTCCAGTTCCATACACGTAGTTGCAAATGGCAAGATTTCATTCTTTTTGATTGACGAGTAATACTCCATCGTATATGTATATACCACATCTTCTTTATCCATTCATCCATCGATGGGCATTTGGGCTCTTTCCATACTTTGGCTTTTGTTGATAGTGCCACTATAAACATGGGGGTGCATGTGTCCCTTCAAAACAGCATACCTGTATCCCTTGGATAAATACCTAATAGTACAATTGCTGGGTCATAAGGTAGTTCTATGTTTAATTTTTTGAGGAACCTCTATAGTGTTTTCCAGAGTGACTGCACCAGTTTGCATTCCTACCAGCAATGCAAAAGAGATCCTGTCTGCATCTTTGCCAACATCTATTGTTCCCTGAGTTGTTGATATTAACCATTCTTTTTTATTTTTTTTTAACGTTTATTTATTTTTGAGACAGAGAGAGACAGAGCATGAATGGGGGAGGGTCAGAGAGAGAGAGGGAGACACAGAATCCGAAACAGGCTCCAGGCTCTGAGCTGTCAGCCCAGAGTCCGATGCGGGGCTTGAACTCACGAACCGTGAGATCATGACCTTAGCCGAAGTCGGACGCTTAACCAACTGAGCCACCCAGGCACCCCTATATTAGCCATTCTGACAGGGGTGAGGTGGTATCTCATTGTGGTTGTGATTTGTATTTCCCTTATGATGAGCAGTGTAGAGCATTTTTTTCATGTCTTGGTTGGCCATCTGGATATCTTCTTTGGAGAAGTGTCTATTCATGTCTTTCGCTCATGTCTTCACTGGATTATTTGTTTTTTGGGTGTTGAGTTTGAGAAGTTCTTTATAGATTTTGGATATTAACCCTTTATCTGATATGTCATTTGCAAATACCTTCTCCCATTCTATCGGTTGCCTTTTAGTTTTGCTGGTTGTTTCCTTTGCTGTGCAGAAGCTTTTTATTTTGATGAGGTCCCAGTAGTTTGCTTTTGTTTCCCTTGCCTCTGGAGACGTGTTGAGTAAGAAGTTGCTGTGGCCAAGGTCAAAGAGGTTTTTGCCTGCTTTCTCCTCGAGGATTTTGATGGCTTCCTGTCTTACATTTATGTCTTTCATCCACTTTGAGTTTATTTTTGTGTATGGTGTAAGAAAGTGGTCCAGGTTCATGTCACTGTCCAGTTTTCCCAGCACCACTTGCTAAAGAGACTGTCTTTATTCCATTGGATATTCTTCCCTGCTTTGTCAAAGATTAGTTGGCCAAAAATGAAGAAATCAGGAGACTATAGATGCTGGAGAGGATGTGGAGAAACAGGAACCCTCTTGCACTGTTGGTGGGAATGCAAATTGGTGCAGCCGCTCTGGAAAGCAGTGTGGAGGTTCCTCAGAAAATTAAAAATAGACCTACCCTATGACCCAGCAATAGCACTGCTAGGAATTTATCCAAGGGATACAGGAGTACTGATGCATAGGGGCACTTGTACCCCAATGTTTATAGCAGCACTCTCAACAATAGCCAAATTATGGAAAGAGCCTAAATGTCCATCAACTGATGAATGGATAAAGAAATTGTGGTTTATATACACAATGGAATACTACGTGGCAATGAGAAAAAATGAAATATGGCCTTTCGTAGCAACATGGATGGAACTGGAGAGTGTGATGCTAAGTGAAATAAGCCATACAGAGAAAGACAGATACCATATGGTTTCACTCTTATGTGGATCCTGAGAAACGTAACAGAAACCCATGGGGGAGGGGAAGGAAAAAAAAAAAAAAAAAAGAGGTTAGAGTGGGAGAGAGCCAAAGCATAAGAGACTGTTAAAAACTGAGAACAAACTGAGGGTTGATGGGGGGTGGGAGGGAGGGCAGGGTGGGTGATGGGTATTGAGGAGGGCACCTTTGGGATGAGCACTGGGTGTTGTATGGAAACCAATTTGACAGTAAATTTCATATATTAAAAAATAAAAAAAAATAAAAAAAATAAAAAAAAAAAAAGATTAGTTGACCATACGTTTGTGGGACCATTTCTGGGTTCTCTATTCTGTACCACTGATCTGAGTATCTGTTTTTGCACCGCCCTCTTTTTTTTTAAGTAACCAAAATGTTCTTTCTCATTAAAGCTTACATATTTCTAGTCTACTGATTGTACCTTTCAAATATATTACTGATTTGTTTTTTGTCTCCTGAAGTTTTATTCTCTTGCGCAAAGTCATCACGCCATGTCTAAATAGTCCAGATGATCAAATTATGCAATTTATCACTTGGCAAATGTCTTTTGGGGCTACACTAAAGTTTTTGCTACAGTCTGCCACCACAGGCTTCTGGGAGACTTGTCATATCTTCTTTCTTTTAAATTTTTTTTTTTACATTTATTTATTTTTGAGAAACAGACAAAGTGTGAGCGGGGAGGGGCAGAGAGAGAGAAGGAGACACAGAATCTGAAGCAGGCTCCAGGCTCTGAGCTGTCAGCACAGAGCCCGACACGGGGGTCGAACCCATGAACTGTGAGATCATGACCTGAGCTGAAATCGTATGCTTAACCAACTGAGCCACCCAGGCACCCCTATCTTCTTTCTTGACGTAGGTGATGATGACACAGTATATCCACTTATTGATAAGTTTTAAAAAATTATTGAAGTATAGTTGACACAGAATATTACCTTTGTTTCATAGTGATTCCACAGGTCTATACCTTATGCTGTGCATATCACAAGTGTAGCTACCATCTGTCACCATACAACATTACTACAATACCACTGACTGTATTTCCTGTGCCATACCTTTTATCCCCATGACTTACTCATTCCATAACTGAAAGCCTATGCCTCTTACTCCCCTTCACCCCTTTTTACACATCCCCCAACCCCTTTGGTAACTTTTTGAGCTATATGCTTACGATCATTATTCATGCATGTTACCCATGAATGAAAAGTAAGGGCAAGGCAGTCGGAGTTGTTTGCCATGGGTGTAGGCAATAAAGAGGTGCACTCTCTAATGAATTTAAAAATAGTAAGAAACTAAAAGTTTATTTAAAAGTGTGTATCTTTGCTCCATTGGATCTTGAGGATTTCATCTTTAATATCTGTTTGGATTTTAACTTGTAAGAAGAGAAGGATTTTCTTGTTTATTTGTTTGGGTGTTTTTGTCTCTGGAATCATTATAGTGGAGGGTAATCTATATCCAGCAAATTTGGGATACTTTTATATTGCTTCTGTTGTACTATGGAATATTTTTGTGCTGCCAATTATATTTCATTTAATAACCTTTGGTGAGTTATATGGCTGGGTGTAATTTGAGTTGGGAAGTAGATGGAGAGTTCATTTTTAGCCTAGAGCACAGATTGGCCTTGGAATTAATTTAATTAATGAATTGTTCTCACCTGTTTCTGGGGGCAACTGCTAAACTGCCCACAAGTGATTCCGGGAGGAAAAATAGAGGAATAGAGGTTGGTTTTGGAGGACAGCTTCATGCTTCGGCAATTGAACAGTCCTATGGACTGCACATCTACTGGCTCGTTATACGCTGAATGGTTACGGCCAATGGGTTACATGGATACAAGTTTAAAAACACTATAACCTCCATTCCCCTGGCCTTATATTTCTAGGCGGGGGGAGGGGGGGCTTTCATGAGGCTTGTAGTCTGATCTCCATCTTCATCCCATGGGGGGGGGGGGGGACCAGTCTGATGAAACTGGAAGAGGAACTAATTTTGTGTGGTTTAGACTCTTGTGAAGGTTCTTTCTGTCTGAGCAGGTTGTCCCCAGTTTTCACATGACCTGTACTTTTAGAGGCATTTCTAAGCCCTGATGGGAGGAGGCAAATTCAATCCAGGGGTGAAGGAACTAAGTCAAATTTAGAAGCAAAGTTACTAGGAAGTTCACTTGGCTGTTAATTCAAGCTACAATCTCCAGTTCAGCTCTGCTGTTTACATGGTTGATGTTCTGATCTCCATGGTACTTACTCTAGTGTCTTTTCTCATTTGGTTTTAGAACTCGGAGCGGATGATAAAGGAGTGATTATTACTCCTAAAACTCCCAAAAGTTTGTTTAGGTCCCTTAAAAAAAACCAAAAAAACAAAAAACACTATTGTTTAGTAATGGTTTGTTTTTTTTTTCAACGTAATCTGAGAGTCAGCCTTTTACCTGGAGAGTATAAACCAACTGATGTGTAACTGATGTATTTGGATATTATTTCATCAGGTTGACTTAACACTTTGTCACCAAATATATTTAAAGTCATTTTGGTCAAACAGGTCTAATTGGTGGCAAGTCTCTTTTGCTAATTAATTAATTCTGTGTGGGGCCTTACACTGCCTAGGCTTTAAAGACATTTATATCAATAATGTTTTATAGGTGCTGTTCCGGAACTCAAAGAAGAGAAGCCACAGCCACCACCAAAACCACGTTCTGGAGCTGTGGAAGAAACATTTAGAATTGTTAAGGACTCTCTCACTGATGACGTCGTTAAAGCCACTCAAGCAATCTATCAGTTTGAACTCTCAGGTAAAAATCATATCTAGTAATTTGGCACTTTTGTGAAACAAAGTAGGGTATGTCCCTTGGCAGAAAATCAGCCTCCAGTAGTAATCACCTTGATAATTGGCTGTATCCAGAACCCTTAACCCTAGAATGTAGACATTCAAGAATAGCAGGGTGCCTGGGTGGCTCAGTTGGTTAAGCGTCTGACTTTGGCAAACCGTGAGTTCGAGCTCCGCGTCAGTCTCTGTGCTGCCACCTCAGAGCCTGGAGCCTGCTTCAGATTCTGTGTCTCCCTCTCTCTCTGCCCCTCCCCGACTGTACTCTTTCTCTCTCTCTCTCTCAAAAATAAATAAACATAAAATTTCATTACCTATACTGTCAGTGTTAAATACATTTTTGGCATATGTAATTGAGAGAAAATCCTGTTTAGGAGGGCATGTGGATCATGACAGGCAGTATAATACAGTAATTTATCATTAGCTGTAGCACCTTACCATTTTTATCTTTGGAATTGTTTAGGTCAGTCTACATGTAGTCAGTTTTTTCAAACTTCTCAGTAGTTTTCTTCTCAACATAGTATTAACACATATTAATGATAGTTTCGAGAACTAGCCACTTTAGTCCCATTGAATGCAAACTTTGACATTATCAGTTCTTTTATCCTTTGCCTCCCCTGTTTCATCTCTTCTTCCTTTTTACCCTTTAGAACCCATGGTCCATTGCTTTAATCACTCTCTTGCCTGTATCCTAAATTTCCTGAACTTTTTGTGCTTATGTCACCATCTGTCAAAAGCCTAATCCTGGATGAATCACGTTATGTGACTGCCCCACAGTTGCACCCAGGCTGCCAAGTCCTCCTGGAGAAATGGAAAAAACCCATCACACCACCCGGTGGATCTGTACCAGTAGAAATTCATCACTGGGGCACCTGGGTGGCTCAGTCAGTTAAGCATCTGACTCTTGATTTCAGCTCAGGTCATGATGTTACGGATCATGAGATCAAGCCCCCCATCAGGCTCTGCACTGTCAGAGCTTGGATCCTCTCTTTCCCTGTCTCTGTGCCCCTCCCCTACACGTGTGGGCTCTCTGTCTCTCCCTCAAAATTAATAAACATATAAAAAAAAGTTCTTTAAAAAAAAAGTAAAGAAATTCATCATTGCCCTTCTTCAACTGGGGTCTAAGCAGTGCCTGAGAATTCTCTATTTCTGTAGTCAAGCTTACTGCCTCATTTTTCGCAGTAATTTATTTTATTTTATTTTATTATTTTCTAACTTTTTAAAATATAATTTATTGTCAAGTTGGCTAACATACAGCGTATACAGTGTGCTGTTGGTGTTGGGGGTAGATTCCCGTGATTCATCACTTACATACAACACCCAGTGCTCATCTCAACAAGTGCCCTCCTCGGTGCTCATCACCCATTTTCCTCTCTCCCCTGCTCTGCTGCCATCAACCCTCAGTTTGTTCTCTTTATTTAAGAGTTCCTTATGGTTTGCTTCTCTCCCTCTCTGTTTGTAACTTTTTTTCCCTTCCCTTCCCCCATGGTCTTCTCTTAAAGTTTCTCAAGTTCCACATAGGAGTGAAAACATGGTATCTGTCTTTCTTTGGCTGACTTACTTCATTTAGCATAATACTCTCCAGTTCCATCCACGTTGCTGCAAATGGCATCACTTCATTCTTTCTCATTGCCAAGTAATATTCCATTGTATATGTAAACCACATCTTCTTTATCCATTGATAGATCCATCCAGTTGATAGATATTTAGGCTCGTTCCATAATTTTGGCTATTGTTGAAAGCACTACGGTAATTATTTTTAACCTTCTCAGTGTTCCACAAATCTCCCAGCTCTCCCTTCACCACATCCCTGCCAGTGTCAGCAGATAATCCCACCTCCTCTTTCACAGAGATAATAGAAACTTGCAGACAAATTGCTTCAGCTTCCTGCCATCTGATATCAAATCAGCCATTATGAGCATCATTCTTTCTTCCTTCCCAGTAGAACAGAGTTCATCTCTAGATTCATGCATCTCAAGCTTTTATGTTCATATTGATCACCTGGGATCATGTTAACATGCAGAATCTGATTTAGCCTGTCTCCAGCAGAGTCTGAATTCTGAATTTCTTTTCTTCTTTTTTTTTTTTTCAACGTTTTTTTTTTTTAATTTATTTTTGGGACAGAGAGAGACAGAGCATGAACGGGGGAGGGGCAGAGAGAGAGGGAGACACAGAATCGGAAACAGGCTCCAGGCTTCGAGCCATCAGCCCAGAGCCTGACGCGGGGCTCGAACTCACGGACCGCGAGATCGTGACCTGGCCGAAGTCGGACGCTTAACCGACTGCGCCACCCAGGCGCCCCTCTTTTCTTCTTTTTTTTAATGTTTATTTATGAGAGAGAGAGAGTGTGCACAAGTGGGGGAAAGGGAGAGAGAGAGGGAGACACAGAATCTGAAGCAGGCTCTGAGCTGTCAGCACAGAGCCTGACACGGGGCTCGAACCCATGGACCGCGAGATCATGACCTGAGCTGAAGTCAGATGCTTAACCACTGAGCCACGTAGGCACCCCCACAGATCACACTTTGAGTAGCAAAGCTGTAGATCCCATGTCCTGTGGCCTCCTTAGGGACATTGTGCTGGTAATTATGCCCTCTCTCTGACCTGCTCATCCTACAGCCTACTCTCTGGTAGTATTTTAACATTCTCAAAGTCCATACCATCTTCAAATCAAAACACAACCCCCAGCCCCACTTCTGCCTCCACCATTCTTCTCCCTTTTAAGAGCCAAACATATTTCCATGTGCACTTCACTCTGCTCTGGTATATTTCTCCATTCCATTGAATTTGCTGTCACCAAAGTCCTCAGTGACTTCTATATCGTCAGTGGGCCTTTGTCATTCTTACCTTGTCACCACTTTACAGCATCTGAAACTGTTGACCACTCTTTCCTTCTGGAAATACTCCCTTCCTTGACTTCGCTGATAGCCCCTCTCCTCGCTTCCTTCCTCTGTCTGTAATCATCGTTGTCAGTTACAGACTTGCCCTAGAAAACCTCAGTCACTCAAATGGCTTCAATGACCATAGGAAATGATTACTCAGGGGAGCCTGGGTGGCTCAGTCGGTTGGGCGTCTGACTTCGGCTCAGGTCATGATCTCACAGCTTGTGAGTTCGAGCCCCACATCGGGCTCGGTGCTGGCAGCTTGGAGCTTGGAGCCTGCTTCAGATTCTGTGTCTCCCCCTCTCTCTCTCTGCCCCTCCCCCATACTCACTCTCTCTCTCTCTCTCTCTCTCTCTCTCAAAAAATAAACATTAAAAAAAAAGAGGAAATGATTATTTATGTATCTATATTTCTAGGCTAGTCAGACTTCATTTGACATTTTCCCTTGGCTGTCACAAAAATGCCTCAACAATCTGAAAATGCCTAAAACAGCACACCATTCCCAACACCTGCCTCAAACACTACCTATTCAATCTGTTTTTCTTCAGTAGTCGTCTCTCAGTAAAAAATACACCAGTTTTACCCAGTATCCTGAGCCAAAAATTAGCAAACCATTTTTATGCACTCTCCATACCTTTCCTCATCATATTCATTTACCCAATCTTGTGTTTCTTATTTGAAATTCTCAAATAAGCCTACTTTCCCATATTCCCTTTGTCACAGTTCTGGTCCAGGCATACATCCTCAAGTTCCCAAACTACCCCAACACCATCCTAACTTGCCTTTTGCATCCTCTTCATCCCTCTCCGGTATATTCTCTGCACTGCTTTTAGGGTGATTTATTGAAAATACCAGCCTTATGTCATTCTCCTTCCGTAGCCTATCCCTTTAGGATGAAGTCAGTGAATCTTTTACATGGCTCACTGCCCCCCTCCCCCCCCCCCCCCGCCCTGCATCTGGACCACTTCATGAGCTCATCTGATGCCACTCTTCATTCTCTTTCTGCCTTCAGTCCCAGTATACGTTTTTCAGTTCCTCATCTAGCTAATTCTTACCTGACTCTTACTCATTTTAAAGTGTTTACTTATTTACTTTGAGAGAGAGAAAGCATAACCAGGTGGAGGGGTGGAGAGAGAGGGAGAGAGAGAATCCCAAGCAGGCTCCACACTCAGCATGGAGCCTGACACAGGGCTCGATCTCATGAACTGTGAGATCATGACCTGAGCTGGATACTTAACTGACTGAGCCACCTAGGCACCCGCTTACCTGACTTTTAAATCTCACCTTCCACTGGTCTTGCCCGACTCCACATTAACCTTCCACTTCTTCTTGTGTAAGAACCATGTTACTGCGGAGTATTCAGAGCCTAGCCTAGTGCCTGGCATGTGAGTACTTAATGGATATTTGCTGAATTTGATAGAGGCCTGAGGGTTTTAACCTGGAAAAGAGCGTTTATTTTAACTGTAGCAGTTATTAAGTTTAAGAAGAACAGGGCTACTTTGGCATTTATTTTTACATCTTTATATTTTGTGTAGGTGAAGATGGTGGAACGTGGTTTCTTGATCTTAAAAGCAAAGGTGGGAACGTTGGATATGGAGAGCCCTCTCATCAGGCAGATGTGGTGATGAGTATGTCTACTGATGATTTTGTAAAAATGTTTTCAGGTGAGTTTTCAATTTTATGAATTTACTGAGTGTTTAAGGAGACTTTAGTTCCAACTTGATTCCTTTCCAAATAATCAAGACTTGTTTTTGTAGCTGCAGACCCTTAGCGACTATTGATGTTGAAGAGCACATAGTCTGCAGAAGGTGATTCTTACTGTTTGGTACCTACTCTTACGACTAACCTCTCCTGCCCCTTCTACTTCAGCCAACAAGTGGGAAGTAGAAGTCAGAATTTCCTTTTTTCATGGCTGAGAAGCCCAAAGATAATATTAGGAACAGAGACGTAATTCAAGAGGACTTGTAGGTGGGCTTTATTTGTACTAGTTGAACTAAGAAACCCTTTCCGAGAACACCTGGGACACCAAAGGTGCTGCACTCAGCTGCAGCCCATCTGTTGAGAGTAAGGTCATATTTCAATCTTGCCGTGACTGTAATAGGAAACAGTGGCCCTCTCCCATGGCCCCATGAGCCTGCTTTCTGTGGCATCCCTAACCAGGAGAATCTTCTTCATAGTTTTCCACTCTGCTCGTGTACCTCTTAACTGTGCCAGAAAACTTTAAGGGTATTTTTTCAATTTTCTACTCTTAGAACGCTACTCCAAACAGTAATTATCCCATGTATTTTTTAGAAACAACACTTTAAACCGTTACAACATTCTAATCAAAAAGATTCACTTAATGATCTATAAGTGTTATTCATTCTTTGCTCTGTTTTAATCTTCAGAAATTGAAGATCACAGTGCATACCCCGTGCCTTCTAGGTCTTGCTTTCCATCTCCAATCCAGGGTGCTAGTGGCCTACATACTTTATGAGCCGATCTGTGTGTGTTACTAATGGTTGAGGTCCCTTCAACTTTTCCTTTTTTTATTTTATTTTATTTTATTTTTTTATTTTTGGGACAGAGAGAGACAGAGCATGAACGGGGGAGGGGCAGAGAGAGAGGGAGACACAGAATCGGAAACAGGCTCCAGGCTTCGAGCCATCAGCCCAGAGCCTGACGCGGGGCTCGAACTCACGGACCGCGAGATCGTGACCTGGCTGAAGTCGGACGCTTAACCGACTGCGCCACCCAGGCGCCCCTCCTTTTTTTTTTTTTTTTTTTTTTTTTTTTTTTTTTTTTTTTACAGTAGTAGTAAATATCCATGGTACAAAAATCAGAAAATACACTTAAGAAAAAGCAAAATAAAAATACTTCTTTATCACACTACTAAGAAATGACCATCAGTTGATTTTGATTTAGAGTCATATATATTTCTGTGAGTGAGTATATAAATACTCACACATGGGTCCCCTGGGTAGCTCAGTTCGTTAAGCATCCAACTTCAGCTCAGGTCATGATGTCTCGGTTCGTGGGTTCAAGCCCTGCATCTGGCTCTGTGCTGACAGGTCAGAGCCTGGAGCATGCGTCACATTCTGTGTCTCTCTCTGCCTTCCCCCCGCTTTGCACTTGCTGTCTCTCACTCTCTCAAAAATAAATAAATAAACATTTTTTAAAAATCGTGTTTTTCGGGGTGCCTGGGTGGCTCAGTCGGTTGAGCATCTGACTTTGGCTCAGGTCATGATCTCACAGCTCGTGAGTTAGAGCCCCGTGTTGGGTTCTGTGCTGACAGCTCGGAGCCTGGAGCCCGCTTTGGATTCTATGTCTCCCTCTCTCTCTGCCCCTAACCCACTTGCGTTCTGTCTCTGTCTCTCTCAAAAATAAATAAACATTTAAAGAAAAATTGTGTTTTTCAAAAATAAAAAATACACATATGTGCTTATAAAAACAGGATTATAGCATTACTACTGTTTGGTAATCTTTTTCACTAATATAACATCTTTCAGTGTTAATGAATAGTTATGTCTTTAGTCATTTTATTTATTTTTATTTTTTTAAATATTTATTTTTGAGAGAGAGTGCGAGTGGGGGAGGGGCAGAGAGAGAGGGAGATACAGAATCTGAATCAGACTCCAGGCTCTGAGATGTCAGCACAGAGCCTGCCATGGAGCTCGAACTGACAAACTGTGAGATCATGACCTGAGCCGAAGTCAGATGCTTAACCGACTGAGCCACCCAGGCACCCCTCTCTTTAGTCATTTTCAATAGTGTTTTTAGTGTTTTAGTATTCCAACAGCTATTTCCTTATAAAACTTAAAGTGCTTTGTACATACTAGATGATCAGTAAATGTTGGCAAATTTGCACCTTATAAATAAGTAATATTTTGAACTTAAAGATCATTTAAAAATTTACTGTCGGGGCCCCCTGGGTGGCTCAGTCAGTTGGGCGTCCGACTTCGGCTCAGGTCATGATCTCGCAGTCCGTGAGTTCGAGCCCCACATCGGGCTCTGGGCTGACAGCTCAGAGCCTGGAGCCTGTTTCGGATTCTGTGTCTCCCTCTCTCTCTCTGACCCTCCCCCATTCATGCTCTTGTCTCTCTCTGTTTCAAAAATAAATAAATGTTAAAAAAAATTTTTTTTTAAATTTACTGTTTATTTCTAAATTTAAATAACAATAATTATATGCATTATATGCATTGTATGGTTACTATGAGATGAGCAATACTCTGAAAAATGCTTTGAGATAAAATATTTTCTCCATTTTATAAAAATGGAGACTGAGGCATTGATGAATTAAATAATAAACCCAAAGTCACAAAGTGAGGAAATGTTGAAGCCGAAATTTGAATCCAGGCTAACTCTTTACTCATGCTCTTTTAATCATCATGTTACTCTGCCTTCCAAAGGTGAAAGAGTCAGGCCGCGACTTTAATTTACATTTTATTTATGTATCATAAACCTGTAATAATGGGCTTTCTGTTTATCTTTCTGTGAATGTGTCTTTGGATTGACTAGGAAAGATCAGTCAGATAAATAAGTTAAAAAAAAAAGTATTCTTACAAGGTTTCTTTTATAGCAACAGTGAGTTTGCTTCTGCTTCTTATGTCCTTTCATTCCTACTCTATCCCATCTGCTTTCCTTTGGGCACAATTTAGACCATATATCTTTGGTTTTTTAAGTTTTATTTATTTATTTATTTATTTTGGGGCGGGGAACAACAGGGGAGGGGCAGAGAGAGACAGACAGAGGATCCGAAGTGGGCTCTGTGTTGACAGCAGAGAGCTGGAGGAGGGGCTTGAACTTGTGAACTGTGAGATCATGACCTGAGCTGAAGTTGGATGCTTAACCCACTGAGCCACCCAGGTGCCCCAGCCCTTATATCTTAATATGGTTTCTCTTTTAAGAAACCATAGCCATTCCTGACCTAATTTATATAGCAGATACATTATAAATATAAAAACTTTAAGCAACTAGTGATTTTTTTTTATTTTTTTAATATATGAAATTTATTGTCAAATTGGTTTCCATACAACACCCAGTGCTCATCCCAAAAGGTGCCCTCCTCAATACCCATCACCCACCCTCCCCTCCCTCCCACCCCCCATCAACCCTCAGTTTGTTCTCAGTTTTTAACAGTCTCTTATGCTTTGGCTCTCTCCCACTCTAACCTCTTTGTTTTTTTTTTTTTTTTCTTCCCCTCCCCCATGGGTTTCTGTTAAGTTTCTCAGGATCCATGTAAGAGTGAAACCATATGGTATCTGTCTTTCTCTGTATGGCTTATTTCACTTAGCATCACACTCTCCAGTTCCATCCACGTTAAGCAACTAGTGATTTTTAAGCAACTAATCAAAATCTCTTCTTTTGGCCAGTAGAGGCCACTGTATGGTAAAACATTGTAATAGAAAGGAAATAAATTGTACAAGATTACCTGATTAATATATGGGAAGAGAGATTCTATATAGGATATTGTGCTTACTAGCAATTTTTTAAAAGTTATTTTTATAAACAGTATTATTGAAATATAATTTATATATCATTAAATCCACCCAGTATGAGTGTAGTACGTAGTTTTTAGTAGATTCATAGAGCTGTACAACCATCACTAACAATCCAGTTTGAGAACATTTTCATCACCCCAGAAAATTCTCTCATGTCTCTTTGTAGTCAGTCCCCATTTTTACTCCCAGCTAGCCAACCACTGATTTGCTTTCTGTCTCTACAGATTTGCTGTTTCTAGATATTAAATGAAATCGAACAGTATATAGAGCCTTTTGTATCTGGCTTATTTCACTTACCATAAGGCTTTTGAGATTCATCCATTCATGTCATAGTATTTATCAATAGTTCAGTTCCTTTTTATTGCTGAATAACATTCTGCTGTATGGCTGTACTACATATTATTTGTCTGCTCACCAGCTGGTGGACATTTGGGTTACTTCAAGTTTTTGCCTTTTGTGAATAATGCTGCTCCAAATATTGTCATACATGTATTTGGGTGGATATCTATTTTCATTTCTCTTAGATAGATTCCTAAGAGTGGAACTGTTAAAGTTTCTGTATATAAAACTTTTTCAAAAACTACCAGACTGTTTGCTAAAGTAGCTGCACCAATTTTACATTCTCATTAGCAATGTGTGAAGGCTCCAGTTTCTCCAAATCCTCACCAATACTTATTAGTGGCTTTTTTTTCTTTTACAGCTTTATTGAGGTATACTTGACAAAGACTATTTAAGGTATAAAACAGGATGATTTTATACACACACACACACACACACACACACACACACACACACAGTTAAGTTACTATAATCAAGCTAATTAAAACATTGATCATCTTACACGGTTAACTTCCTTGTGTGTGTAGTGAGAACACTTAAGATCTACCCTTAGTGGGGTGCCAGGGTGGCTTAGTTGGTTAAGCATCCAACTCTTTTTTTCTTTTTTATTTTAATACGAAATTTCTTGTCAGATTGGTTTCCATACAACACCCAGTGCTCATCCCAACAGGTAAGCATCCAACTCTTGATCTTAGCTCAGGTCTTGATCTCAGGGTCGTGAGTTCAAGCCCTGCATTGGGCTCACACTGGGTGTGAAGCCTACTTAAAAAAAAAAAAAAGATCTACTCTTAGCAAATTTCACATATACAATGCAGTTTTATTAACTGTAGTCATCATGCTATACATTGGATCCCCAGGAATTATTCATCTTGTAACTGAAAGTTTGTACTCTTTGACCAACATCTCCCTATTTCTCTTACTCCCAACCCCTGCCAACCACCATTTTATTCTCTGCTTCTGGGTTCCACATATAAGTGAGATCCGTATTTGTCTTTCTATGTTTAGGTTTATCTGTGTTGTTACACATGGCCCTGTCTTTGATACTATAGCCATTCTAATAAGTGTGTGGTGATACATCTTTGTGACTTTAATTTGTATTTTCTTAATGTTGAGCATCTTTCCATCTGCTTAATGGATATATACATTTGATGAACTTTGCAGGGGCGCCTGGGTGGCTCAGTCGGTTAAGTGTCCGACTTCGGCTCAGGTCATGATCTCACGGTCCGTGAGTTTGAGCCCCACGTCGGGCTCTGTGCTAACAGCTCAGAGCCTGGAGCCTGCTTCAGATTCTGTGTCTCCCTCTCTCTGACCCTCCCCCATTGATGCTCTGTCTCTCTCTGTCTCAAAAATAAATAAACATTAAAAAAAAATTAAAAAAACAAAACTTTTGCTCGTCTTTGAATTGACTTATCATTTTATTGTTAGATTGTTAAAATTTTTTTATAAATCCTAGATGCATGTGATTTGCCAATATTTTCTCTCAGTCTGAGTTTTCTTTTCATTTTCTTAATGGTGTCTTTTGAATTACAAAAGTTTGTTAGTTTTGATAAAGTCTAATCCATCATTTCTTTCTTTTACGGTTCATGCTTTTTTTTTCAAAGTATTTCATTCTTCTTTATGCTGTTGTGAATGGAATTATTGTCTTTAATTTTATTTTTGAATGATCTGTTCCTACTGTACATAAATATAATTAATTTTGTGTATTAATTTTATATCTTGTGAAAAACCAGTGCAGCCATTTAGCCCTGGGATTTTTTGGGAAAATTTTAAATTATTAATTCAGTTTATTGTTATATATAACAATAGCTTTTATTTTTTAATAGCTTTATTGAGGAATAATGCACATACTGTACAATTCATCCATTTAAAGTGTACAGTTAAATAGTTTTTAGCATAGTCACAGATATTTGCAACCATCACCACAGTTACTTTCAGAACATTTTCATCACCTCAAAAAGAAACCCCATACCCATTAGCTGTTAACCCCATATCCCCATCTACCTACCTTCACTCCTAAGCAACCACTAATCTACTTTTTGTCTCTATAGATTTCTAATCCGAACTTTCATATGAACAGAATAGTATAATGTTGATTTGCTTGTGACTGGCTTCTTTCAGCATGTTTTTCCTTTTAGCATGTGTTCGAGTTTAATTTAAAAACAATTTTTTTTAATGTTTATTTATTTTTGAGAGAGACAGAGTGCAAGTCAGGGAGGGGCAGAGAGAGAGGGAGACACAGAATCTGAAACAGACCCCAGGCTCCAAGCTGTCGGCACAGAGCCCGACGCAGGGCTCGAACTCACGAACCGTGAAATCATGACCTGAGCTGAAGTTGGATGCTTAACTGACTGAGCCACACAGGTGCCCCTCAAATTTCATTCTTGATGTAGCACGTATCAGTACTTTCTCTTTTCTTTAGTGGAGATGAAATTCATTTGACATACAGTTAACCATTTTAAAGTGTACAGTTCAGTGGTATTTAATTTAGTGAATACACAATGCTGTGCAACCAGCATTTCCCTTTAGTTTCTTTTTTTTTTTTTTTAATTTTTTTTTCACGTTTATTTATTTTTAAGACAGAGAGAGACAGAGCATGAACGGGGGAGGGTCAGAGAGAGAGGGAGACACAGAATCCGGAACAGGCTTCAGGCTCTGAGCAGTTAGTACAGAGCCCGACGCGGGGCTCAAACTCACGGACCGTGATATCATGACCTGAGCTGAAGTCGGACGCTTAACCGACTGAGCCACGCAGGCGCCCCCCCTTTAGTTTCAAAGCTTATTCATCACCCCAGAAGAACACTCCATACCATTTAAGTAACACTTTTCATTCCAGCCTTCTCCATCCCCTAGCAACCACTAATAATGCTTTCTCTTTTGCTCTCTATGGATTTGCCTATTCTGGATAGTTCACATAAATGGGATCATGCAACAGGTAACCTTTGTGTGTAGCTTCTTTCACTTAGCATAATGTTTTCAAGGTTCATCTAAGTTGTAGCTTATATCAATACTTCATTGCTTTTTATGACCAAATAGTATTCCATCATAGAGATATGCCATAATTAGTTTATCCTTTCACTGTTAACAGACGTTTGGGTTGTTTCTACTGTTTGGCTGTTATGAGTAATGCTGCTATAAACATATGCGGCCAAGTGTCTGAGTGGACTTACGTTTTCATTTCTCTTGTATTGCTGGGTCATGTGGTAATTCTATGTTTAACTCTCTGAAGAACTGCCAAACTGTTTTCCACAGCAGCTGTACCATTTACATTCCTACTAGCAGTGTTATGAAGGCTTCTGTTTCTTTGCATTCTTGCCCTTACCAGCACTTGTTGTTTTTGTTTTTGTTTTAATAGCCATCCTGGTGGGTGTGAAGTGATACCACGTTGTGGTTTTGATTTGCAGTTTCCTAATGACTAATGATGTTCAGCATTTTTTCATGTGCTTATTGGTTATATGTTCATCTTCCTTGAAGAAATGTCTCTTCAGGTCCTTTGCACATTTTAATTGGGTGTCTTTTTTTTTTTAGTTGGTTTTTATTATTATTTTTTTCCATCCTAGAGACAGAGAGAACACAAGTGGGGGAGAGGGGTAGGGGGAGAGAGAAAGAGAACCTTAAACAGACTCCATGCTCAGCACAGAGCCTGATGTGGGACTCGATCCCATGACCCGGGGATCATGACCTGGGCTGAAATCAAGAGTCAGACATTCAACCCACTGAGCCACCCAGGAACCCCCCCCTATTTTTTTTTTTTACTGTGTTTTAAGGATTCTTTATATATTCCAGGGGTACCTGGGTGGCTCATTCGATTCAGCATCTGACTCTTGATTTTGGCTCAGGTCATAATCTCGTGATTTGTGAGTTTGAGCCCGCATCAGGCTCTGCACTGACAGCATGGAGTCTGCTTGGGATTCTCTGTCTCTTTCTCTCTCTCTCTCTCTCCCCCCTGTTCAAGTGCTCTTTCTCTCTGTCTCTCTCTCTCTCTCTCAAAATAAATAAACATAAAAAAAAAGCAACAACAAAAAAAGACCTTCTCTATTAAAAATAAGTATTCTCTATACATTCCAGGTATAAAGAAGATATTGTTTATGAAATACATTATTTGCAGATATGTTCTCCCAATTTTGGGGAGTTATCTTTTCACTTTTTTTTTAATGTTTATTTATTTTTGAGAGAGACAGAGTATGAGCAGAGGATGGGCAGAGAGTGGGAGACAGAGAATTCCAAGCAGGCTCCATGCTGTCAGCACAGAGCCCAACACAGGGCCCAAACATAAAAACTGTGAGATCATGACTTGAGCTGAAACCATGCGTTATTCACTTAAATGCCTGAGGCCTGAGCCACGCAAACATCCCTGAGGGTTTTTAGATTTAGCTCTCATATTTAAGCCTCCAATCCATTTTTTTAAATGTTTTATTCATTTGAGAGAGAGAGACAAACAGAACGCGAGCAGGGTAGGGGCAGAGAAACAGGGAGACACAGAATCCGAAGCAGGCTCCAGCTGTCAGGACTGAGCCTGAGGCGGGGCTTGAACTCACAGACCACGATATTGTGACCTGAGCCGAAGTAGGACGCTTAACCGACTGAGCCACGTAGGCTCCCCAAGGCCTCCAATCCATTTTGAGTTAATATTTATGTATGGTGTGAAGTAGGAGCCCAACTTCATTTGCTTACGTGTGGATATCCAGTTTTCCCAGCACCATTTGTTAAATGGACTATTCTTTTCCCATTGAATGGTCTTGGCAACCTTGTTAAAGATTAGTTGACCATAGATGTACTGGTAAAATTAATATAGAATTACCATATGGGGTGCCTGGGTGGCTCAGTTCGTAGAGCATCTGACTTCAGTTCAGGTCATGATCTCACGGTTTGTGGCTTCCAGCCCCACGTTGCACTCTGTGCTGACAGCTCAGAACCTGGAGCCTGCTTCGGATTCTGTGTCTTCCTCTCTCTCTCTGTCCCTCCTCTGCTCACGCTCTCTCTCTCTCTCTCAAAAATAAATAAACATTAAAACAAAACTAAGAATTACCATATGACCCAGCATTTCCACGCCTATATTCAAAAGAAAATAGACTCTCAAATACGTGTATACTCATGTTCATATCAGCTCTATTCACAGTAGCCAAAAGTTGGAAACTACCCAGATGTCCATTAACAGATGAATGGATAAACAAATATTATTCAGCCATAAAAAGAGATGAAGTACTGATTCATTGTAGAATGTGGATGAACCTTGAAAACTTAAATAAGTGAAAGAAGCCAGACACAAAAGATCACATATTATATGAATCCTTTTATATAATACACTGGAATAGGTAAATCCATGGAGACAGAAAGCTGATTGGTGGTTGCCAGGGCCTAGAAGGAAGGGGAACTGTGAATGCATAATGGATGTAGGTTTCCTTTTGGGGTGATAGAAATGTTTTGGGACTAGATAGAGGTGGTGGTTGTACAACACTGTGACTGTACTTAAATGCTGAATTGTTCACTTTATTTTTTTCTTTTTTTAATTTAAATTTCTGTTAAACATACAGTGCAATATTGGTTTCAGGAATAGAATTCAGTGATTCATCACTTACATAAAACACCCAGTGTTTGTCACAAGTGCCCTGCTTAGTACCCATCACCCATCTAGCCCATCTCCCACCCACCTCCCTTGAATTGTTCACTTTAAAAGGATTAATTTTGGGGTGCATAGATGGCTCAGTTGGTTACGTGGCTGACTTCAGCTCAGATCATTATCTCGCTATCCAGGAGTTTGAGCCCCGCAATGGGCTCTGTGCTGACAGCTTGGAGCCTGGAGCCGGCTTCTGATTCTGTGTCCCTCTCTCTCTTTGCCTCTCCCCCACTCACACTCTGTCTCTCTCTCTCTCAAAAATAAATAAACATTAAAATTTTTTTTAAAATAATAAAAGGGTTAATTTTATATCCTCTGAATTTCACCTCAGTTTTTAAAAGTATATATTTTTATTTTTTTAATTAAAAAATGTTTAATTAAAAAAAAAATTAACATGGGGCTTGAACTCATGACCCCAAGATCGAAAAGTTGCATGCTCCACCAACTGAGACAGGTGCCCCAAAGTGTATGTGTATTTTTTTTTTTGAGAGAGAGAGAGCGAGAGAGCACCTGAGAGTGGGGGAGAGGCAGAGAGAGAGGGAAAGAGAGGATCTGAAGCAGACTTTTTGCTGACAGCAGCAAGCCTGACATGGGGCTTGCCCAGGAACCTCGAGATCATGACCTGAGCCAAAGTTAGATGCTTAACCGACTAAGCCACCAGGCGCCTCCAAAGTATATATTTTCAAAAAGTTTTCTTTGGCCTTTCCCCCTTTTTCTCCACAGAGGTGATCACCTTCAGGTATTTTTGGTATTTCTTTCATTATCTAACTCCACATTTTTCAATGCGATCACATTTCTCAATGTTAGATGTATACTTAATGCTGTTTTGTTTAGATTCAGTAAAGACTGGCAGGTGGGATTTAAGTTCTCTTTATAGCACCTTGATTTTGCTTTACCTCCCCCTCTCCCATCCTCCCAATTAATTATATCACCATTTTTGCTTAAGTCAATACTCTGTGTTTGTTGAAATAATTATGATTCTGATGTAGCTTCCTGCTGAGTCAAATAGTATACTATTATTATGTTTCCTCTCAGAACTTTTCTTTTTCCTGGACATAATAATTGCCCTATTTTTCCCCATTAGAATAGGTGTAAAGAAACTGAGCAAAATCTTCCTATGCTCTCTTCCCACAACCTTTTGATACACTTTTCCACTGTGCCAGTTGTGTCGGATTACCTGTCAGTCTACTTTTTTCCTGGAGCCCTTTGTCTTGTTACAATAGACAGATAGGCTCATTAAGCCTGCCACGCAGCTGTGATCCTAGAAATTTTTAACTCTCTCCAGCACTGAACCTCTTTTTTCCCGTGTCTCATGTTTTTTCTTGGCTTACATCCTCTTTTGGTGGCTGGCACACATTCTCCAGTAGCTTCACGAGAAAGGATACAGAAGAGGTAGTATTTTGTGAGTGTCTAAAACTACTTGTATCCCCCCAACACATTGTTTGGCTGGGTAGAGATTTCTGGGTTGAAATTCATTTTTCTTCAGAATTGTGAAGCCATTGCTCCATCTTCTAAGATTACCATTGAGAATTTGGTACTATTGTTGTTCTTAATCTTTTGCGTCTACCCCCTCTTCTTTCTAAAAGCTTTGGAATCAGAATGCTCTCTTTCTCTGTAGTGGTTTGAAATTTCACAATGATGCAGGGTCGTGTGGTCTTTTTTCTTTTTCTTTTTCTTTTTTTTTTTTTTTCATTTTCCTGGGTATTTGGTGGGCCCCTGGGAATGTGTCTTATCTCTTTGATCTCTCAGTTCTCACTTTCTGGAGAAAACGTTTGATCTTTCATCATCTCTTTCTTCGGTTGCACATCTCTTTGTATAACCTTTTTATTTTTTGGGAAATTGATTCACCTTCCTATTTTGAACTATTTTCTTTTTTTATATAGTAAGGAGAAACTTAATTTGGAAAGACTGTTTTTGGGGGTGGTGCATGGAGAGAGACTTTTGCAGTGGGAGGGGGATGGTTGCAATAGAGAGTTGACTTCTGTGACCAGAGATCTGCAAGTGCCTCTTTCCTATTGTACTTTAGTATTATCTGTCAACTTTTTCAACTTTTTTTTTTTTTTTTTTTTTTTGGGACAGAGAGAGACAGAGCATGAACGGGGGAGGGGCAGAGAGAGAGGGAGACACAGAATCGGAAACAGGCTCCGAGCCATCAGCCCAGAGCCTGACGCGGGGCTCGAACTCACGGACCGCGAGATCGTGACCTGGCTGAAGTCGGACGCTTAACCGACTGCGCCACCCAGGCGCCCCTATCTGTCAACTTTTTAATTTCCAGGCATTCACCTTTGTTGTCATTGTTTTTTTTTTTTAATTTCATTAATTTTTTCTTTTCAAATTTTAATTTAAATTCTAGTTAGTTAACATACAGTGCAGTATTGGTTTCGGGAGTAGAATTCAGGAGTGATTCGTCACTCACAACACCCAGTGCTCATCCAACAAGTGCCCTTCTTAATGCCCATCACCAGTCTACCCCATCCTCTCCCCACCTCCCTCCATCAACGTCAGTTTGTTCTCTATCATTAAGAGTCTCTTATGGTTTGTTTCCCTCTCTTTTATTTTCCCCCCTTCTCATATGTTCACCTGTTTTGCTTCTTAAATTCCAGTCATTGTTTCTTCTCTTACCGTCCCCTTCCTACTCACTCAATCCCATTTTGTTCACCTTCTGCTGCTGCTTCTCTCCCTTCCTTCTCATTTTCCTCCCCTACCCCTTTTAGTTGCTTCCTCTTTTTTTTCCCTCTCTCCTGTGCTTTGTTCTTCCCCCTTTCTCTAGCATTCTGTTCTTAATACATTGTTGTTATGTCTTCTCTTAACAATAAGGACATGAATTATGGAATTTTTTATTTTTCATTTACTTTGTTTGAGTTTTCTTCAGTGCCTCACTTTGTTTCCTCCAGATGGCTTTTACCTGTGTGTTTTGTTGTCTCCACTTGATGTCCATTCTTTTTTATTTAATTGTTTTTAATGTTTATTTATTTTTGAGAGAGAGATTAGACAGTGTGAGCTGGGGAGGGTCAGAGAGAGGGAGACACAGAATCCAAAGCAGGCTCCAGGCTCTGAGCGTCAGCACAGACCATGAGATCATGACCTGAGCCGAAGTTGGACACCCAACTGACTGAGCCACCCAGGCGCTCCTTTTTTTTTTTTTTAATGTTTATTTATTTTTGAGAGAGAGAGAGAGAGACAGAGCATGAGTGGGGGAGGGGCAGAGAGAGAGGGAGACACAGAATCCAAAGCAGGCTCCAGGCTCTGAGCGGTCAGCACAGAGCCTGATGCGGGGCTTGAACTCACAAGCCATGAGATCATGACCTGAGTTGAAGTCGGATGCTCAACCAACTGAGCCACCCAGGCGCCCCTTTAATTTTTTTTTAATGATGTTTATTCATCTTTGTAGGCAAGTCTCCATAAAGCTGGTTGGAAGCTGTGTATGTGTGAGTAGGGCTTGAGGACTAGTAGGTTCCACTGGAGGGTGACAGAACAGGGAGCCAGTTTTTTAGCTGAAGGGCACCTAGATGTCAGTGATTGTAGGTCTCCAGAGAGCTGTTCTGTTCGTTTATTTATTTTTTTTTAACGTTTTTTTTTGTTTGTTTGTTTTTGTTTTTGTTTTTTTTTTGAGACAGGGAGAGACAGAGCATGAACAGGGGAGGGTCAGAGAGAGGGAGACACAGAATCTGAAAGAGGCTCCAGGCTCTGAGCTGTCAGCACAGAGCCCAACGTGGGGCTCGAACTCACGGACCGCGAGATCATAACCTGAGCAGAAGTTGGCCGCTTAACCGACTGAGCCACCCAGGCGCCCCGTTCTGTTCCCTTAAAGAACAAAGATCGGGGTGCCTTGGTGGCTCAGTCAGTTAAGCGTCTGACTTCAGGCTCAAGTCATGATCTCACAGTTTGTGAGTTCGAGCCGCACATCGGGCTCTCTGCTGTCAGCACAGAGCCTGCTTCGGATCCTCTGTCCCCCTCCCTTTTCCCTTCCCCTGCTTGGGCTCTCTCTCTCAAAAATAAATAAACATTAAAAAAAAAACCCAGATTTTCCAGTATCCTCAATGTAAATAAAAATTACCCTTTATTTACTTATTTGTAAGTGTTGGTATTTTAACATCACATTTCCATAGAAGGTTGCACAGCTCAGTTTATTCATTAAAGTAAAAGAATTAGACTTGATTCTTTCTATCCCTAAGCAATCTATAATATTGTGTTACAATCCCTACATAGAATAATTTAAAGGTGTTTTGGTATGCCTGTGGCTCTGTCAGTCGAACATCTGACTCTTGATTTTGGCCAAAATCATGAGTCCCAGGGTTGTGGGATCTAGTGCCACATCAGGCTCTGCCCTGAGCATGGAGCCTGCTTAAGATTCTCTCTCTCCCTCTCACCCCCTCTCCTTCTCTCCCCATCTCCCTCTCTCCCCCTCTCCCTCTTCTCCCTCTTCTCCCTCTTCTCCCTCTTCTCCCTCTTCTCCCTCTTCTCCCTCTTCTCCCTCTTCTCCCTCTTCTCCCTCTCTCCCTCTCTCCCTCTTCTCCCTCTCTCCCCCTCTCCCCCTCTCCCCCCCTCTCCCCCTCTCTCCTCCTCTCCCCCTCTCCCCCTCTCCTCCTCTCCCTGTCTCCCCCTCTCTCCCTCTCTCCCCCTCTCCCCCTCTCTCTCTCCCTCTTCCCCTGCCCTCCCTTCCTCCGTCTTACCCTCTTCCCAGCTTGTGCGTCCATGCTCTCTCTAAAATAAATATGTTTTCTAATTTTTAAAAAGAAGAATATAAAGGTATTTAATATCTCAATATATATAAATACATTAACCCACACAAAGATCCTGTCTGTGTGTGGCCCAGTAGAAGTCTACTAATGTACCAGACATATATTGTGCCTGCTGGAGATGTGATCTATATATAAATTGGCATGCTATAGGTCAGAAAACTATAAATGAGAATCAGAAACACCTGGCTTTGAATTGCAATACCATTATATACACGCTATGTGACATTGGGGAAGTCAAAATCCTCTCAGAGCCTCAGTTTCCTCATTAACTCCACTATGTGCCAGACCCTACATGTACTAACACTGGAATAAGAGTAGCAAATAAAAATTTACTCCCTCTGTGGAGCTTCAGTTTATTTTATGTTGTTATTAACTACAATTCCATTTTAATACTCAGGTTTTACAGCCTGGCATTTCTGTGGTTAAAATATTGCTAACACTTTTGTTGTCCCTACCCTATATTTTTAATGATAATTTCTTAAGAATATCATATGTATTTACAACATTTGATTTTTTTTTTAATATAAACCTGAAATGCTAAAGTTTAACGAACTAGTAGATTGGAAAATCAACTAAAGTAGGTAGATTTGTTTACTATAATTCATCTGAGGGCGATGTACCTTTAATGTACTGTAACTTGTATATAAATATTGCATCTTCAGCTTTTTGATATAATCTTTTGCTGATTGTTGTTTTTACATTATCTCTCATACTATAATATATTTTTAACGTCTAAGCCTAGGAATCGGGATTCCCAAGGTACTGATAAAAAAAATTATGGAATAGAAATTTGTGTGCTTCCGAGATTTATAGAACTCAAGGAGATTCTTTTTATAATGTGTGTTCTTGAAGTGGTATATCCCTAAGGGCACTAATGGATGCTTTTCCTTCTCTCATTTTCTCATTTTAGGGAAACTAAAACCAACAATGGCATTCATGTCAGGGAAATTGAAGATTAAAGGAAACATGGCCCTAGCAATCAAATTGGAGAAGTTAATGAATCAGATGAATGCCAGGCTGTGAAGGAAAAGGGAAAAAAATTGTTGACTGCCAAGCTTAAAAAGTAAAAGGGCTCAACAGTTAAAAATCTGTCTGTTTTCTTCTCTGTCATGTTATAAGGATATGCATGTTTGTTCTGGGAAAAATAGAATTTCTGTATCTATAAGACTTGAAATTGTAATTAAAACAGCTAGCTAACATAAGTTTCATTACATGGAATTCTAAGACAGTCTGCCTTTTGTATTTAGTGAGTTTTGCCCTCTGAGCTCTATATTTCATTCACTATTTTCTAGGAAAGTTATTATGAGCAACTAATCAGGTGCCAGCAGTAAAATTAGCTCTTTTCAACACTTTTTCCCTTATAAAAGGAGACTAATCTCTTTTAAACTTTTCAGTTTTGGATTGTATACTAATGGAATCTGAATGATATTTTAGATTTTTATATACTTTTTTGAAGAAGATCATCTACAGTGCATTTTCACAGAAATCACATAAACTACTTAATAATACTATTTGTGAAGACTAATGAAACAAAAAGTTTTTCATTTTAACTAGATTTCTAGGTATGTTACCTATAGTAAAATATTATTAATGTAATTCAAGTAATTATAGTATGTATTTTCTTTTTAAAGTAGGTAATAATGTCCTAAAATAAAATAATTTCTCCCCAGAAGTATGCGTTTGGTCACAGCATTTTACAGTGAACATTAGGGATGCCTTGCTGACTCAGTCTGAGGAGAACGTGACTCTTGATCTTGGGATCATGAGTTCGAACCCCACATTGGGTGTAGAAATTACTTAAAAATAAATAAAAGCTTTTAAAATGAGAACATTAGAATAGTTGGTTGTTACTGGCTGAACTGCATGCTCCAAACTCATTTGTTGAATTCCTAACCCCAGTACCTCAGAATGTGACTGTCCTTGGAGATAAGGCCTTTAAAGAAGTGATTAAGTTAGAATGAGACTTTTAGGGTGGGCTCTAATTCAGTCTGACTGGGTTCCTTATAAGAAGAGGAAATTTGGAGATAAAAGACCAGGGACATACACACAAAGTAATGACCATGTGAGGAACAGCAAAAAGGCAGTCATCTGTAAACCAAGGAGAGAAGCCTCAGAAGAAGCCATTCTACCAAGACTCCTGCTCTCCAGAACTGTAAGATTTCTGTTGGTTTAGCCACCCGGTCTGTGGTATTTTGTTATCGTAGCCCTAGCAAACATAATGATTTGTTTTTCTTTTTTTAAAAAGCTAAGGATAAAAAAAAAAAAAAAAAAAAAAACAAGAAACAACCCTTTCCTTTCATTTCATATGTTAAAAATTCTTGCTCAGAGATGCCTGGGTGGCTCAATTGATTAAGCGTCTGACTCTTGGTCTCAGCTCAGGTCATGATCTCATGGTTTGTGAGTTCAAGCCCCACATCTGGCTCTGTGCTGACAGCACAGAGCCTGCTTGGGATTCTCTCTCTCTCTCTCTCTCTCTCTCTCTCTCTCTCTCTCTCTCTCCCTTTCTTTTCTCTCCTCCACTGGGGCTCTTTCTCTCTCTCTCAAAATAAGTAAACTTAAAAAAAAAAAAAACTTGCTTGGTGTAATTCTTTTACTTCTCATTTTACATTCTCTAATATTACTGAGCTTAATTCTGGCATTCCATAGAATCATAATATTAAAAAGTATTTATCTGTATAGTACAAATGAGGAAACCTGATCAGAGATGGGAATAGACTAGCCCAAAGCCAAAATTAACAGTCCCTATCCAATGAAAACCTCCTAGGATATTATCGTTGAATAGAACCTGAAGACTGCCTCCTCATTCAGGAAGCCCAGATGGATTGCCTTTGGGGTGGCAGCCTCACAACTGCCTTTACATCTGCCAGTCATTTCTAGCTACATGAAGATCCCGGTCAGATGTTGCCAGCAGGCTCGTTTTCTGCTGAAGTTTACTAATTTTTTTTAATGTTCATTTTGAGGGAGAGAGAGAGACAATGTGAGTGGGGGAGGGGCAGAGAGCAAGAAGGAGACAGAGTCTGAAGCAGGGTCCAGGCTCTGAGCTGTCTGCACAGAGCCTGATGCAGGGCTGGAACCGAGAGATTATGACCTGAGCTGAAGTCAGAGGCTTAACGGATTGAGCCACTCGGGCGCCCCTTTACTGAAGCTTATTAAAGACTTCTCTTTTCTGTGCCTTCTCCTAAGTGTCTCAAAGCTTTGGGAAAATAAAAAGTAGAAAATCTAGTGAGACAAGAATTCTGGGTTCTGATCACTCAAACATGAACTTGCTTACTGAGGCTTTAGAACATTAGGAAAAAGTATTTTCACAAGGGCCCTGGTATTCACATCTCTAATTGAGGAAGTTGGGTTAGGTCATCTGCAGCCCCTTTGTGCTCATTATTACTAAGAAGTTCTGAGCCATCTGCAGTATTGTGTCAGAAATAAAGGTGGCCACACCTAGATTCCTGAAGCCTTCTTCTGCCACATCCGCCAGATGCCTTGATGAATTCACCTGTTACCTTTTTTTGGTTCTTACCCATCAGCTGCATTGAAGTTGTGGAACCTCCCATAAGTTTTGAATGGCCATATTGTGTGTTGTCCAGCAACCAGTTGAACCCTATTTCTGAAATTAAAAGGTTTGGAGGGAAATCAAGGTCACTGGGCTTGTGAGTGAGTGAGTGAAGTTCCTTAGACATTTTGAAGATGGTTTGTTGCTAGTAATCCTATATTTCAACAAATCCTCTTATAAAGAACCTCTTAAGCAGAAGGAAAAATGTCTTTTTTTCCTCTGCCTATCAAGTTCTCAGTTGGAGCCTTGTAAATTAGATTAACAAAAGATAGCTTAAGAGAAAAAGAAAGAGAAGTGTATTAACATGTACGTTACACAATTTGACAATAAATTATATTTTTAAAAAAGTGCATTACAAATACATGTGGGAGTATTCAGACATGAGTAACTCAAAGGGGTGGTTAGAACTTGAGCTTATATAACATCTTAACAAAAGAAAATACATTTTTAGAGAAATAATACCAAAAAAAAATGAGTTTCTAGGGTGGCAAATTGTGCAAAAGAAAATACATGGTAGCAAGTTTAGTTTTATAAGAAACTGCCAAGGGGTGCATGGGTGGCACCCGACTTTTGATTTTGACCCAACTAATGATCTCACTGACAGTTGGTGAGTTTGAGCTCTGAGTTGGGTTCTGAGCTAACAGTGCAGAGCCTGCTTGGGATTCTCTGCCTCTCTCTCTCAAAAAAAAAAAATAAACAAACTTAAAAAAAAAAAAAGAAACTGCCAAACTGTTTTCCAAAGTGGCTGTACCATTTTGCATTCCCACTGGCAATGAATTAGTGTTCCTGTTTTCTACATCCTCTTCAGTATTTGGTATGGTCAATGTTGTGGATTTTGGCCATTCTTTTTTTTTTCTTTTTTTTTTTTTTTTTAACGTTTATTTATTTTTGAGACAGAGAGAGACAGAGCGTGAATAGTGGAGGGGCAGAGAGAGAGGGAGACACAGAATCCGAAACAGGCTCCAGGCTCTGAGCTGTCAGCACAGAGCCCGACGCGGAGCTCGAACTCACGGACCGCAAGATCATGACCTGAGCCAAAGTCGGACCAGCCGCCCCGGATTTTGGCCATTCTAACAGGTGTGTAATGGTATCTCATTTTAGTTTGCAATGCTGAACATCTTTTCATATGCTTCCTTGCCTCTCTATCTTCTTTAATAAGGTGTCTATTAAGGTCTTTGGCCCATTTTTAAATTGAGTTGTTTTCTTATTGTTGCAATTTAAGAGTACTTTGTGTATTTTGGAAAACAGACCTTTATCAGCTGTCTTTTGCAAATATTTTCTCCCAGTCTGTAATTTGTTTTCTTATTCTTTGGACATTGCCTTTTGCAGAGCAGAAGTTTTTTATTTTAATGAAGTCCAGCTTAGCAATCATTTCTTTCATGGATTATGCCTTTGGTGCTGTACCTAAAAAGTCATTGCCATTCACAAGGCCATCTCAGTTTTCTCCTCTGTTATTTTGTAGGAGTTTTATAGTTTTGCATTTTACATTTAGATCTGTGATCCATTTTGAGTTAATTTTTGTGAAAGGTGTAAAGTCTTTGTTTAGATTTGTTTTATTTTGCATATGGATATCCAGTTCCAGCACCACTTTTTGAAAAGATTGTCTTCTCCTTTGTCAAAGATCAGTGGACTGTATTTATGTGGGCCTATTTCTAGGTTCTCTATTCTTTTCCACTGATCTATTTGTTTATTCTTTCATCAATACCACACTGTTTGGTTACTGTAGCTTTATAGTAAGTCTTGGAGTCAGGTAGTGAGACTCCTCCAACTTTGTTCTCCTTCAATATTGAGTTGGCAATTCTGGGTCTTTTGCTTCTCCATATAAACTTTGCAATCAGGATCACCTGTCTGGCTTAGTCGGTGGAACATGCCAGTCTTGATCTCGGGGTCATAAGTTCAAGACCCATATTGGGTATAGAGCTTACTTAAAAGAAAAACTAGAAAAAAAACAAAACAAAAGTAAAAGTATTTCTCAGTTAAAAAAAAAAAAAAAACAACAACACTTGAGAATCAATTTGTACAGATGCTGGGTGGCTCTGTCAGTTAAGCTTCCAGGTCATGATCTCGTGGTTTTTGCGTTCAAGCCCCACGTCAGGCTCTGTGCTGACAGCTCAGAGCCTGGAGCCTGCTTCAGATTCTGTCTCCCTCACTCTCTGCCTCTCCCTCACTCATGCTCTATCTCTTTCAAAAATAAACATTAAAAAAAAAATAAAAAAAAAAAAGCAAAAGTATTTCTCAATTAGAAAAACATGTTAGAATCAATTTGTTGATAGCCACAGAATAATTTGCTGGGATTTTGATTGGAATTGCACTGAATCCATATATTAGTTTAGGGCAAACTAACATCTTGACAATATTGAGTCTTCCTATCCATGAATATGAAACACCTCTTCATTTATTAAGTTGTTCTATGATATCTTTCATTAAAGTTTTATAGGTGTCCTCATATAGATCTTGTTAGATTTTGTTAGAGTTGTACCTAACTAAGTATTTTGCAGGATGCTAATATAAGTGGTAATGTGTTTTAAATTTTAAATTTCAGTACTTCCTTAGTGGTATATAGGAAAGTGATTGACTTTTGTATATTAACCTTGTATCCTACAACTTTACTATAATCATTATTATTTCCAGGAGGGATTTTTTAGCCGATTTTTTCAGATTTTCTATACAGACAATTATGTCATCTGTGAACATAGATAGTTTTTATTTCTTTCTTCTTAATCTCAATACCTTTTATTTCCTTTTTTGATGTTATTGCATTAGCTAGAACTTCCAGTATCATGTTGAAAAGCATTAATGAGAAGGGACATCCTTTTGCCTTATTCATGATCTTAGAAAGTTTCTAGTTTCTCACCATTTAAGTATGTTAGCTATAGGTTTTTTGTAGATATTCCTTATCAAGTTGAGCAAGTTCCCTCTGTTCCTAGTTTACTAGAAGATTTTATCATGAGTATGTGTTAGATTTTGTCAAATGCTTTTTCTCCATGTATTGATATGATCTTCTTTAGCCTGTTGATGTCGTAGCTTACATTAATTGATTTTCAAATATTGAACCAGCCTTGCATACCTGAGATAAATCCCACATGGTTGTTTCCATATGAATGTTCATGTCTCCCCTCTTCCCCCGTTTCATGTGGTGAAACCCTAACCCACAAGATAATGGTATCAGGAAGTAGGGCCTTTGGGAGGTGATTAGGTCATGAGGGTAAGGCCCTCATGATTGATATTAGTGCCCTTATAAAATAGAACCAAGAGAGCTAGTTAATCCCTTCCACCATGTGAGGACATGGCAAGAAGTTCCCGTCTATGAACCAGAAATTGAACCCTTACCATATACCAAATCTGTGTGTGCCTAGCCTCCAGAACTATGCAAAATAAATTTTTAGTGTTTAAAAAACTACCCAGTCTCTGGCACAGAGGGTCCCTGACTTAATGATTGCTTAACTTACAGTTTTTCAACTTTATAATGGTGTGAAAGCAGTACACGTTCAGTAGAAACCACACTTCAAATTGGAATTTTATTCTTTTCCTGGGCTAATGATACCTGGCAAATACTCTCATGATGCTGGGCAGTGGCAGTTAGCTGCAGTTCCCAGTCAGCCACGCGATCACAAGGGTGAACAACCTATACACTTACAAACCGTTCTGTACCATACAACCTTTCTATTTTTCATTTTCAGTATAGTATTCAATAAACTGCATGAGACATTCAACATATTATACAATGGGCTTTGTGCTAGATGATTTTGCCCAACTGTAGGCTAATGTAAATGTTCTGAGCATGTTTAACGTAGGCTAGGTTAAGCTAGGATGTTTGGTAGGTTATCTGTATTCAATGCATTTTTAACTTAACAATATTTTCAATTTACAGTGGGTTTATTGGTACAACCCCGTGGTAAGTTGAGGAAGATCTGCACTTTGTTATGGCAGCCTGAGCAGGCTATGAGAGTCATGGAACATAGTTCATTTTATATATTGTTGGGTTCAATTTACTACTGTTTTGTTGAGGATTTTTGTTTCTATGTTCATGAGATAGTGGCCTTTAGTTTTCTTATAATGTCTTTGTCTGGTTTTGGTATTAGGGTAATGTTGGCTTCATGGAATGAATTAGGAATATTTTCTCTGTTTCTTTCTTCTGAAAGGGACTATAGATAATTGGTATAATGTCTTCATTAAATGTTTTTTAGAATTCACTAGCGAATACTTCTTGACCTGGTGCTTTATGTTTTGGAAGGTTATTAATTACTGTCTTGCTTTCTTTCCCATTCATTCTGTATATCTTTGTTCTTCTATTTTCTAGTTCTTCTTCTGTCTTCCATTTCATTCTGTCTTCCATGTAATGCAAGAATATCACAAGATACTTCCTTTACCCATTCCCATCCTTTGTGTTATTTTTGTTATACATTTTATTTCCTGTATGTTATAAGCTCCACAGTATATCGTTTAATAGTTCTGTTAAACAAGTAAATTATCTTTTTAAAAATTAAAAGATGAGAAATGTCGGGGCACCTGGGTGGTTCAGTCAGTTAGGCATCCGACTTCAACTCAGGTCATGATCTCATGGTTCGTGAGTCAAGCCCCATGTCGGGCTCTATGCTGACAGCTCGGAGCCTGAACCCTGCTTTGGATTCTGTGTCTCCTTCTCTCTCTGCCCCTTTCCCATTCACACTCTGTCTCTCTCTGTCTCAAAAATAAATAAAAATTTTTAAAAAATGAGAAATGCCTTTTAAATTTATCCATATGTTTACTATTTGCACTGTAAATATATATCCCTCAGTAACTATCCAAAAATAAACATATCCAAAAGTTTCCTTCTGCCCCTTTGTAGTCATTTATGCTCATCTTCCACACCATTCCTTGCCACTATTGACCTTCTTTCTATCACTAGATTCATTTGCATTTCCTTGGAAATTATATAAATGGAATTATACAATATATACTCTATCATTCTGGCTTTCAATCTGCATAATTATTTTGAGATGTATTCATGTTGCTCCATATATCAATAGTTCATTCCTTTTTTATTATTGCTGAGTAGTATTGCTGAGTATCCATTATATGGATATACCAAATTCGTTTATCCATTCACTTGTTGACAGACATTCAGGTTGTTTCTAGCTTTTGGCTATTACAAATAAAGCTGCTATGAACATTTATGTACAAGCCCTTGTTTTCTCTTGGGTATGGAATGGCTGGATCATATGGTAAGTGTATATTTAACTTAAGAAATTTCCAGGGCTCATTTGCAACTATGTGGATGGAACTAGAGGGTATTATGCTAAGTGAAATTAGAGAAAGACAAATATCATATGACTGGAATGAGGAATTTAAGATACAAAACAAATGAACATAAGGGAAGGGAAGCAAAAATGATATAAAAGCAGGGAGGGGGACAAAATATAAGAGACTCTTAAATATGGAGAACAACAGAGGGTTACGGAGGGGTTGTGTGTGTGGGGGGGCGGTGGGCTAAATGGGGAAGGGGCATTAAGGAATCTACTCCTGAAATCATTGTTGCACTATATGCTAACTAACTTGGATGTAAATTAAAAATTAATTAATTAATTTTAAAAAATTGCTGGGGCGCCTGGGGTAGCTCAGTAGATGTAAGCATTCTGGCTTAAGCTCAGGTCATGATCTCATGGTTTGTGGTTTCAAGCCCCCACATTGGGCTCTGTGCTGACAGCTCAGAGCCTGGAGCCTGCTTCGATTCTATGTCTCCCTCTCTGCCTCTCTCTCTCTCTCTCAAAATTAAACATTAAAAAAATTAAAAAAAAAAAAAAGAAATTGGTAAATTTGTTTCCAAAGTGGTTGTACCATTTTATATTCCATTAGCAATGTATAGAGTTTCATCTGTCCACATTCTCATCAACACTTGATATGTTCAGTCTTTTAAATTTTATCCATTCTAATATGTAGTGGTATCTCATTGTATTTTAATTTTCATATCCGTGATGATGTTAAGCATCTTTCCATGTGTTTATTTGACATTGTATACCTTCCTGGTGAAGTGTCTGCTCAGACCTTTCGTCCATATTTTATTACATTGTTTTCTTATTGAATTATGGTAGTTCTTTATATATTCAAGATACAAGTCATTTTCAGATATTTGCAAATATTTTCTCCCTTTCAACGGCTTATGTTTTTCATTTTCTTACCAGTTATATACATACATTTTTAATACTGATGGAGTTTTAATTTATCCAATTTTTTTAATGAATCATGATCATGCTTTTGGTGTCATAATTAAATCTTGGCTCAACTGAAAACTCTGGAAGTTTTATAGTTTTAAGTATTGCATTTAAGTCTATGATACAAATCAAGTTAATTTTTGTACATGTTGAAAGGTGTAGACCATTTTTCTAACTAGGGCTATTCAATTATTCCAGCATCATTTATTGAAAAACAGCAGATTTTAAAAACAGCTTAAGAGGAACTTCTGGGTTGATGAACATGTGGAGAGTGACACATCTAGAGAAGGCAATGAAGCCTCACACCCTTTCCCCACACCTTCCATATCTTCCATCTGGCTGTTCCTGAGTTACTAGTAACTAGTAATCTAAAACAGGTTAATTAAAAATAAAAAGAATCTAATAGAACTTTGAAATGTATAATATAACCTATTAAACCTTTGCAATAATATAACTTGAGGGTTTCGTTATTGTAGGGTTAATGCAAAACATTGTTGAAACACACACAAAAAAGCATGACAGTAAAGTTAGTGAAACTTAAAAGTATACACAGTTGACCATATATTTATCCAAGAAAGGACCAAATCACTTCCCAGCTATTCCCTACCCCTCTAGGAGATAAGAACTTTAATTCTCCCCAGTTTGAGAATAGGAGCTGGGCAGAGGATGGGAGCCAGTATCAAGTGGCATTAGATCTAAATTTGAAATATGGTAGGGTGTTTTATGGCAGTTTACTAATTTTCATGTTTGCTGTGTCCAATCTGCTGTTAAACCTATCTATTGGATTTAGAATTTTAGTTAGTACGGTTTTTGGTTCTGGAAAAATTTTTTTGGTACTATCTTCTTTTTTTTTAATGTTTATTTATTTTTGAGAGACAGAGTGAGCAAGCGAGTGGGGGAGAGTCAAAGGGGGGACTGAGTATCCAAAGCAGGCTCTGTGCTGACAGGAGCAAGCCCGATGGTGGGGCTCAAACCCATGAATTGTGAGATCATGACCTGAGCCAAAGCCAGATGCTCAACCAACTGAGCCACCCAGGCGCTCCACCTTTTTTTTTTTTTTTTTTTTGTTAATGTTTACTTATTTTAGAGAGCATGAGCAGGGAAAGGACAGAAAGAGAGGGGGACAGAGGATCCAAAGTGGGCTCTATGCTGACAGCAGCGAGCCTGATGCGGGGCTTGAATTCATGAACCATGAGAGATCATGACCTGAGCCGAAGTCGGACACTCAACCAACTGAGCCATCCAGGCACGCAGTACTTCTTGTAACAGCTTTATTGAGGTATAATTCACATACCATATAATTCACCCATATAAAGTGTATAATCTAGTGGTTTTCATATATTCAGAGTTGTGAAACCATCATCAGCATCAAGTTTAGAAAATTTTTCATCACCTCAGAAAGAAACCCTTTATTTTTTAGCAGTTACCCCATTTTCCCCCCAAAGCCTCTCAGGCCTAGACAACCACTAATCTATTTTTTTGTCTCTAGACTTGCCTATCTGGACATTTCATATAAATAGAACCATAGAATATATGGTCTCTTGTGACTGGTTTTCTTCACACGGCATGTTTTCAAGGTTGATCCAAATTGTAGCATGTACAGTACTTCATTCCTTTTATTGGCTGAATAATACTCCATTGTATGAACGCACCATTTTTTACTTATCCACTCAGCAGTTGATGAACATTTGGGTTGTTTCTGCTTTTTGGTCATTATGAATAATATTGCTATGAACATTCATGTACAAGTTTTGTGTGCATGTTTTCATTTCTCTGGGGTATATACCTAGGAGAAGAATTGCTGAGTCATACAGTAGCTTTGTTTTACCTTTTGAAGAAATGCCAGTCTGTTATCCAAAGCATCTGCACCATTTTAACAATATCACTAGCAGTGTATGAGGGTTTCAGTTTTCCACATCCTTACTGACACTTGTTATTGTCTTTTTCATTATAACCATCTTGGTGTGTAGTGATATCATTGTGGTTCTGATTTGTGTCTCCCTGATGGCTCTATTTCATTCTTTTTTAAAGGTTCTAGCTCTCTAGTGAAATTCTCCATTTTGTTATTGATGTTCTTGAACATATTAACCATAATTGTTCTAAAAGTTGCATATAAAACTACAGTATCTGGATCATGTGTACATCTAATTCTAAAGTCCTTTTTTTTTTTTTAAGAGAGAGAGCACAAGTGGGGTAGAGGGGCAGAGGGAGAGAGAGAGAGAGAGAGAGAGAGAGAGAGAGAGAGAATATCCCATGCAGGCTCCATGCTCAGTGTGGAGCCTAATGTGGGGCTCGATCCCCCCATCCTAGGATCATGACCTGAGCTGAAATCAAGAGTTGGATGCTCAACTGATTGAGCCATGAAAGCACCCCTGTTTCTAAAGTCTTTTTTTCTTCTTGGCTTTTGTGCAGTTAGTTTTTTCTTGGTGTATTTGGTGATTGTTGATAGAATGTTAGATATTGTATATGAAATATTAAGATTCTTCCAAGAAGATTTTTTTCTTGCAGGCACATAGAACATGGAAAGATCATCTTGACCCACCTAGTCATTTAAATAGTTCAGGCTGGGGCACCTGGGTGGCTCAGTCGGTTGAGCGCCCGACTTTGGCTCAGGTCATGATCTCACCGTCTGTGAGTTCAAGCCCCGCGTCGGGCTCTGTGCTGACAGCTCAGAGCCTGGAGCCCGTTTCAGATTCTGTGTCTCCCTCTATCTGACCCTCCCCCGTTCATGCTCTGTCTCTCTCTGTCTCAAAAATAAATAAAACATTAAAAAAATTAAAAAAAATAAATAGTTCAGGCTGTTTCAGGCATTGTTAGTGCTATTTCTGATATGATTTTACTCTTAGGGTATAGTTCTTCAAGGGTCTCAACTGTAAGTTTGAGGTTTCACTGGGACCCTTCCTTCCTGTTTAATTCTCTCTAACACTATACGACAGTCAAGTGTTGTTGCCAAGATTTTTTTTTGTGGGGGGGGTACTCAGCAGTTTCATGGCTTCTTGCCTGTTGCGTGCACAAAGCAAATGTCTGTTGTGTGTACAAAGCAAATGACACATAGAGTGATTGACTCCTTTTGCCATGATTGCCTTTTCTCTGGGATGTTGGCCTCTTAAGTCCTAGCTGCCTTGATAGACTTGACCTCCAAATTTTGTATCCATAGCCCAATCAGACTGTTGAAAATTCTAGGATGCTCCTCACTGGTTTCTATACTCCTAGACACAAATCAACAATGCCCTAAGAAGGAAAAGTGATTGAGAATATAGGATTCACTTCAATGTGTTTCCCTTCTTGCTGAGCTCTGGGACTCTCAAGCCTTGGTTGCCTAGGTTGCTCTACAATAGCTTTAAACAGTTTTTGTTGTTGTTTTAATGTTTTAAATACAGATTTTATAGTCCTTAGTGGGAGAAGTAGTTTGTTCAACAAAGTATCCCACCATAGCTGAAAGCCTGCATCATTGAAGAAATTCATCATGATGGAAATATCCTTTAAATGGGACTGCATTCTTTTTGTTTATTTATTTATTTTGAGAGAGACAGAGCTCAAGTGGGGGAGAAGCAGAGAGAGCGAGGGAGAGAGAGAATCCCAAGCAGGCTCTGTGCTATCAGCACAAATGCGGGGCTTGAACTCACAAACCGTGAGATTATGACCTGAGCCAAAATCAAGAGTCAGATGCTTAACCAACCGAGCCACCCAGGCACCCCAGGGATTGCATTTTTAAAAAGTTATTTGTAATAAAACCAAAACAAAAACATGTAATATAAAATTTATCCTGTTAACCACCTTTAAGTTTGCAGTTCAGTAGTGTTAACTATATTCACATTGTTGTGTCACAGATCTCTAGAACTTTTTCATTCTGCTAAACTGGAACTCTATTCTCGTGGAACAACTCCCCATGTTCCTCTCTCCCCAATGCCTGGCACCAGCCATAATACTGTACTTTGTTTCCATGATTTTGGCAACTCTAGGTATTTCACATAAGTGGAATCATGCAGTATTCCAATAGTCCTTTTGTGACTAGTTTACTTCACTCATCAGAATATTTTCAAGGTTCCTTCCTGTTGTAGCGTTTGACAGGATTTCTTTCTTAAAATTTAAGACTTAAGTCTGAATAAGATTCTATTGTATGTATATGCCACATTTTGTTTATTTATTCATCCAACTGTGGACATTTGGGCAACTTCCACCTCTTGGCCATTGTGAATATGCTGCAGTGACCACGGGTGTGCAAATAACTCTTCAAGTTTCTGCTTTAATTGCTAGACATATACCCAGAGGTGGGATTTCTGGCTCATAATTTTATTCTTTTTGCGGAGCCTCCATACTGTTTTCTATAGTGGTTACACCATTTACATTTCCATCAGTAGTGCACAGGGTTCCAATTTCTCCACAGGATAACATATTTGAAATATGTGGCAAGTAACTGTTGTTTGTTTTTTGGACAGACATTATTTTGTCAAAAATGTTCACATGGATTTTTTTTTTTTTTTAATTAGCCTATGCCGGGAGGAGTCCTGATGTTGACAGAGCAAGGTGTTAAGAATCCTTCTTTGTTTAGAAGTTAGTCTCTTTCTCCGCCTCATATTCTTCTCTCCCCTCACATACCCCAAGCGTAAAAGGGACTAAGGTGTCCTTTGTCACAGTGGGGTGAGGCAAGGATGTGAGCACCCCATAGCTAATAAGATATGCTTTAAATGTTATTTATTACCACTATTACTTTTTGGAGATACTTAATGCTATAAGTAGAAAGGGAGTTAAGAGCATGGTGCCAAACTATCTGGGATGAATCTGGGTTCCTCCAGCTACCATCTGATCCTGGGCAGATGTCTTAATTTCTCTGTGCCTGTTTCTTCATCCATAAACTGGTAATGCTAACAACACTCACTGCATAGAGTTCTTCGGATTAAACAAATTAATATTCTCTAAGCACTTAGTGTTAACCCCGAACACATATTAAGTGCTATAAAAGTGTGCTAGATAAAATAAAGGTGGAAGGCGCCAGCCCTACCTCTGTTGTACCAAGCTGTCTAGGTGATACTATTGTACACCTCCCTGGTTCTAGTGTGTTTTAGGTGTTAAGTTGCCCCTCTCTCTCTATGGGATGCACGCGAGTGTGGTAGTTGGCTTGGTAACTTCTACTGGGCTGTGGTGACTGTGGGTTAGATGTGTCAGCAGGAGGTGTTCCTGGACGTGCCTGGGTGTGGAGGTGACTCTACTCGGTGCGTTAAAACAGGTGTTACACACCAGACGAACGGAGCAGGTTCTTGCAAGTTCTGCTCCTTGGGTTTAGGTGGAGCTGTATGGAGCTCCAAGGAGCAGTGGGGACCGCGGCAGGACGGAGAGCTGCCCACTTCAGAACATAGCGGGGATAGTGACTTTCACACCTGTCTGGGTGCAGAGACCCGAGCCCGTGCGCGCCGGTGTGTGGTAGGAGGGTCGGTCCACACCTCCTCCGGGCAGCGACGACCGCGAGCTCGGAGCGCCTCGTAGGAGGTGTCGTTACACACTTCCTGTAGGTCTCGCGGACCACGGCGCGTTTCCGGTGCCGGCTGGAGCCCGGGGTCCGAGCCCCCGCCCCGTTCGCCGGCCCCGCCCCGCCCGCGCCCCGCCCCCAGCCCGCCGCGCTCCGAGCCGGGCGCGCGGAGCCCGGGGCGCACGGAGCGGCGCGCGCCGGTCGGCAGAGCCAGGCTGGCGCCCCCGCCCCCCGCTCCGCGCCTCCGTCCGCCCGGCGCCTTCCCCGCTTTTCTTGCCGCCGCTCCCCGGCCCTCTGGCCGCTTTCCCTCCCTCCCCTCGGTCCCGCCCCGTCCAGCCCGGGCTGCCCGGCTCCCGCAGGCCCCCCCGCCGCCCGCGTTCCTATGGACAGACGCACAGACACCTGCAGGTGGGTGAGAGCCCGCGCGCGGGGCGGGGACGAGCGCGCCGACGCTGCGACCTGGGCCGGGGAGCCCCTTTGTGTGGGGGGCGGCCGCGCTGGGGTCCGGGCTGTCTCCCCTTCGGCCGCCAAGCAGTGACCCGGCTGAACCCTCTTTTGTCTTCTCGGGGGGGGGGGCGGGGTGGGAAGGCCGAGAGTCAGGGCAGCGACCCGGGCGGCCAGCCGTCGCCGGGCTTGGGGGCGCGACGGGTGAGACCCCAGGCGGCCGAGCGGGCTCCGGGAGCGAGCTTCGGCGGCCGAGGCTCTGGTCAGCCTTCGCGGGGCCGGCGCGGCTCCCGGCATCTCCTGTCGCCGCCGCGGGCGCGCTGCGTGGGTCTGGCTCGCCTGCTCCTGCTCTTGGGTCTGTTTGGAGGTGGGAAGGAGGGCGGGAAGGAGAAAGAAAAGATCTGCCCTCTTAGTTTCCAAGTGTTGAGATGGTTGTGGAGAGAGGGAGAGAGGTGGTTCGGGTCTTTGCCCGACTTGTTTCCCTCGCGAGAGGCACGCTGAGGTGCGTGTGGGGCGTGTGTGGAGGAACGTGCATCGCTTCGGTCCCTTATTTATTGTTTCTAACGGAGGAGGGCTTTCTCCGAAGCGCTCTTCCGCCCCCTCCCCCATCCGAGGCTGCGCACAGTGATTTGTGTTTGTTATCAAATACATCGACAAATGTATTCCCTGGGTGCAAGGAGGCTGGGTTGACCAGAATCAAACCCAGATCAGAGAAGGTTTCTGGTTTTCGGGTGGTTCCTCTTCTGTTTCTTAAGATTAGGTTGGGACTTTGAGGCAAATCAAAGATGAACATGGCTGTGATTTTTTTAGGAATTTTTGGATATCTACCCGTATTTTAAAGTTTGATGGTAAAGTTTTGCTATTTCCCAGACTCCTTAGGATTAGCCTGACCGAATCTTCTACCTATTAAGTAAACAGTTAACAAGCGACTCAGATAGTGATAGCTTCCACAGTGGAGGTTAAGTTGGAGCGCAGTAAACATCTAGTTTTCCGTTCAGGCTAAAACCTTTATTTTTGCTGGTTTAAAATATGAGATCTTCCACAGCGTATGGGGAGATCGTGAATGTTAGAACTGATTTTTCTCCCTGTGATTGTTCCTTCCCTCTTTTATTCTATGTTTTTATGTATTCTCTCTTTACAAAACCTAACGATTGGGTTGCACTGGTGGATATAATTTTTTGAAAAGTACCGTGGGTGATATTTCCGGTTTATGTTATTTATCTGAGTTTCTTATGAAGAGTTGATATATATTTGTAGATATCCAAATTGTAAGTGAAGTTGAATAAGTACCCAGAAACTTAATATTGCACGTTCAGATTTTTAATGCAGGTACAGATTTATATCTTTATATTAATCTCAGTTTACTCACTTCTGGAGACTTTTTTTTTTTTCTTTTTGTCTATTGTTTGGAATCCATGTAGACAAATTTAAATCTGACTTATCAAGGAGATTAAAAAAATAGTTTTGGGTACACTCAGTTATATATACAGCTTTATGTAGAAAACAGAGGCTTTCCTTGAAAAACATAGTGGTGCAAAATATTTAAATTTTCATCAAATGAGATATAGAAAGCAATGTGCTTCTACAGACGCAATGTGCTTTCATCAGAAAGCAGAGCACACTTTAAAAAAAAAAGGTTTTCTTTTTACATTTATTTATTTTTGAGAGACAGAGTGAGACAAAGTGAGAGTGGGGGAGGGTCAGAGAGAGAGAGGGAGACACAGAATCCGGAAACAGGCTCCAGGCTCTGAGCTGTCAGCACAGAGCCTGACGCGGGGCTCGAACCCACAGCCCGTGAGATCATGACCTGAGCCGAAGTCGGTCGCTCAACAGACTGAGCCACCCAGGTGCCCCAGCAGTGCACAGTTTTAATGCAGTTTTAATTAGGCAAACTGATTTTTGTCCTTATGAAGAGGGGACCATTTTAGTATGCCAAAAAGAGTGATCTTCTTCTAGGAGAAAAATTTATCCTAGATTCTAGCCCTAGTTACATTAACAGATTAATATTATTGCATGCCTAATTTTATGTATACCTGGAGTGTACATTTTTGTACACTTAAAACCTAGAAGAGGCTACTTCTAACATTTGTCTCACCAGCCCCTTTGAATTGATCAAATTATATTCTTGCTTTGACTTCCTGTCTAGATTAGCTAAACCAAATTAGGCTGCATAGAGCTCAGTTCAAGGCACTAGTAAACTCTTGAGCAGGGTTCTTCTTTTTCAATAAGGATGGCCCAAAGAGCATGGGTATTGAAATTTGTTCGGGCTTATTGTCCTAATTTGTTTTTTTGTTTTTTGTTTTTTTTATTATTGTCCTAATTTGTATTAGGAATGGGATGGAATTCGAAAACACTCCCAGAGTTTCAGCTATTAGATTACACACTCTTTATCAGTTCTTAGAAATTTCAAAAAAAGATAAGCTAACAACTTGAATTGCTTGTTTATGTATTTATTTATAGGACTGGCAGTTGGAGGGATAAGGTTTAACAAAGAGTCAGTGTGTAAATTAAACATTAAGAGTGTGTGGCCTGTTTTGAGAATTGCTTGGCAACTTGTAGTTATGCCTAACAGTTTTCTGGGATTGGCAGTGTAGTGTCTTTACGTGGGCTGGCTAAAAGATAACACCTAGTTTTTTTTGCTTTGTTTTTATTTTTGGCTCTGATATGTGGATATTTTTTGGTTTTTGTATAATTAGCAGTAACATTTTAGTGTAATCAGAAGCAGTGCAGAGAACCTTACATATTTTCAATTGATTTCTCTTCTGTTATGTCGGTGTTTAGGAAGGCATATAAATTATTTTTCAGTCTTCATGGTTGAAATTTTTTTCAGCTACTAAATGTTACTTCCAGAAATTTTGAATTTTTATGTAAAGTTGGGTTTTAAATATACTTGAGCAATATAAACTGACATTTACCAGTTTCTTTTTTTTTTTTTAAACAACACTAAGCTGTCCAGTTAAATTTGATAGGCTTGAAAATCTATAGACTTTTCCTGCTTGTTAGTTACCAGCGTGTTACCATTAAAGGAAACCCAAAATGGCCACTTGAGATTACTTGGAACCCTCAAAGGACTAGTATTATCATTAGTAATAACCAAATGGAAGCTGAAAAGTAGCAATTTTATTCTTTATAATAGATCTGTGACTTTCAGATCCTTCTTTTTCATGAAGTTTTTTGTAGCCTGGTGTGGAAGCAGGTCTTGACTGTTAGAAGTGTGGACAGTGACCTCTCATTCCAGCCTTTATCGTCCTGCATTGTTTAAGAACGGCACAAACTCGTGCTGCTCTTGGAAAATGCAGAATTCATTCTTGGATTAATATTCTGCTACCAGATGTACGAGGCTGGCTCTGAAGAAGCTTTTTCTTTTAAATACTGTCAAAAATAGAGAAGCTGAAGATTGGAGAGAAGCCATTTATTTTGAACAGTTTATTTTTTGACAGTTTGTGTTTGTAAAGAAACCTGCTCATAATATTTACTTAAGAGAGCTACATAGTTGCCTGAGGAAGCCCCACAGGTTTCTTTTTTCCTTTAAAAAAGTTTCCATAGAGCTTAACTCTTATGTGATACTTCTTGACTTTGCTTTTGATTAGTTGATTTATGGACTTTATTTACCAGCATGATTGGAGAATTCTTTTGCTATACAGAAATTGCACTCTGCCTGTGCTCTGATCTGTTTCCTAGGTAACAAATGTACTGCATAGATTCCATAATGAGGACTGTGGTTGGCTAGTTACAGTGTAAATTCTGTTGTTTGGTAAAGCTTAGTCTCAAATTCAAATAAAGGTCAAGAAACCAAAAGTACTCAAGATGCAGATTTTTGAATTTTATTTTGTATTCAATGTCAACAAAGTTTAATATGCTTTTCTGGAGAAAGGCAAATTATGCAGCAGTATTCAAGTGTATTTTGTAAAGTCTTGAAACAGTTGGAGAGCCTTTTCACTATTCTATATTGGTAATACCAATGGCTTTAGTGACAAGATGTATTTCAAAACTTTGTCACACTTTAATATAGATAGCAAAGTGTTGCTGTCTAGGACATCTGTAATTGGTTCTTTTGTACTGAAAGAAAAGTAACATATATGTTGCTAACTTGTGCAATTTCATGTGAAATACAACTTTAAAAAACTTTAAGAAGGCATTAAAACATTTAAGAAACTTTTAAAAACGTTAAAAGTCTTGTTGTAAAATGATGCATTTGACTCTAGCTATTTCCCCTCTGATCTGCCTGAACTTTGGCCCCCTCAGCACCTGGGAGCAAGTCTCTTTTAGGTAGCTACAAATTGGAAAATAGCTTTCCCCTTTACCTTACTGTCCTCTCAAAATCTATGGCCTGTATAGTTTTAGATACAGGGCAAGAAATAATATAGGTTCAATTATTAGTGATTATTACTTGTTTAAAAAAAAACTTGCAATGAACCATAATTTCATTAATACTCACTGAAACTATCTTTTCATTTGATGCTTGCAACTGTTTTTGTTTGTTGATCGTCAGGGATTCTGTTAGCAAAAAAATTTTTTAAGTTATTTATTTATTACATTTATTTATTTTTGAGAGACAGAGAGAGTCAGAGTACAAGTGGGGGAGGGGCAGAGAGAGAAGGAGACACAGAATCTGAAGCAGGCTCCAGGCTCTGAGCTGTCTTACAGAGCCTGATGCAGGGTTTGAACCCACAAACCATGAGATCGTGACCTGAGCTGAAGTCGGATGCCCAACTGACTGAGCCACCCAGGTGCCCCAAGTTATTTATTTATTTTGAGAGAGAGTGGGAACGAGTGCAAGTGGGAGAGGGGAAGAGAGAGAGGGAGAGAGAATCCTAAGCAGGTTCTGTGCTGTCAGCATAGAGCCTGACATGGGGCTCGATCCCAAGAACTGTGAGATCATGACCTGAGCTGAAATCAAGAGTTGGTGCTTAACCGACTGAGCCACCCAGGTGCCCCTGAAATTTTTTTAAAGTTAATCTGAGGAGGGCTTGGCTGGCTCAGTGGGTAGAGGATGCAGCTTGGGGTCGTGAGTTTGAACCCCATGTTGGGTGTAGAGGTTACTTTAAAAAAGTTAATTTGAATTCTAAAGAATTATCCAAAGTTGCTGCCATTACTTTCTCTTGCTTGGCAGGATTGTTTATGTATTATTTACTTACTTTTTTAGTTGATTTCAGGAATAAGACATATCTTATTTGGGTGTTCCTTCTTCTTGGTTTTCCTTAGAACTGACACTATTTGAAACGTTTCTGGGCTTTTCAAGTTGCAAATATTGTGTCCATTATGTTTTCTCTTGAATGTTCACTATTTAAAGGTTTTTTTTGGATTATTATTATTTTTCTTTTCTTTTCTTTTTTTTAACGTTTATTTATTTTTGAGACAGAGAGAGACAGAGCATGAACGGGGGAGGGGCAGAGAGAGAGAGAGGGACACAGAATGGGAAGCAGGCTCCAGGCTCTGAGCCATCAGCCCAGAGCCCGTCGCGGGGCTCGAACTCACGGACCGCGAGATCGTGACCTGAGCTGAAGTCGGACGCTTAACCGACTAAGCCACCCAGGCGCCCCTATTTTTCTTTACAATATTTTTAAGTAGGCTCCACGCCCAATGTGGGGCTCAAACTCACAACCCCGAGATCAAGAGTCTTGTGCTCCAGGGGTGCCTGGGTGGCTCAGTTGGTTAAGCATCTGACTTCAGCTGAGGTCATGATCTCAGGGTTCCTGAATTTGAGTCCCATATGGGGCTGTCCGCTGTCAACGCGGAGCTGGCTTTGGATCCTCTGTCCCCTTTTCTCTCTGCCCCTCCCTCCCTCTCCCTCCCTCCCTCTCTCTCTCCCTCTCTCTCTGTCTCTCTCTCAAAAATAAACAAACATTAAAAAAAACAAGAGCTGTGTGCCCCTATTTAAACATTTTTTAATTGGGGTGCCTGGATGACTCAGTTGATTGAGCATCTGAGTCTTGGTTTCCATTCAGATCATGATCTCACGGGTTTATGGGTTTGTGGGTTCGAGCCCCACATTGAGCTCTGTGCAGACTTTGTGGAGCCTACTTGGGATTCTCTCTCTGCCCTTCTCCCCTCATGCATTCTCTCTCTCTCTCTCTCTCTCTCTCTCTCTCTCTCTCAAAATAAATAAATGAACATTAAAAAAAATTTAGATGTTTGTTTATATTTGAGAGAAAGAGAGACAGAGGATGAGCAGGGGAGGGGCAGAGAGAGAGACACACACACACAGAATTCAAAGCAGGCTCCAGGCTCTGAGCTGTCAGCACAGAGCCTCACCTGGGGCTCAGACCCATGAACTGTGAGATCATGATCTGAAGTGGGACACTTGACCAACTGGGCCACCCAGGTGCCCCCCCCCCCCAAAAAAAAAAACATCATTGTGTTATTTAAGGCATAGTCACCACATATCAAAAGCTCTGCTGTTTTGAGACTTCATACTTCTGGGACAGAGTTAACAGTATTTGTGAACTCCTATCTAGCCAGAACTACTTCCTCTTCCTAGCCAGTATTAGTTAATAAGGGCTGCCATAACAAAGTATGACAAACTGGGTGGTTTAGACAACAAAATTTTCTTACGCTTCTGGAGGCTAGAAGTTCCAGATCAAGATGTTGGCAGAGTTGGGTTCTTCTAAGGATTCTCCTTGGCTTTCGATGGCAGTCTTCCTCAGATATTTTCACTATGTGCCTGTCTGTGTCCTATATTCCTCTTTTTATAGGACATCAAGTCATCACCTTAGAACTCACCCAGATGACCTTATTACCTCTTTAAAGGCCCTGTCTCCAAATATTGTCTCATTTTGAAGTCCTGGGTATTAGAACTTAAGTATATGAATTTGGCAGGGGCAGGGGGTGAACAATTCAGCTCATAATACAGCCCATTCCTCCACTCATTGCCTTTCATGCATACCTACTTCACTCCATATGTGTGATATAATCAAGTCCCTAGACTACTTGGTTCCTGCTTCCCAAGATTTCTCAGTTCTGTTTGCCCCATACAGATCACATAGTACTCTGTCACCTTTGCCTATCATTGGTCTTGGTTCTACAGTTAAATATATTCAATGCACAACACAAGTCCTTATGCTAAGGCTTCTGTAATCATCATTTGATAGTTTAAATCTCTCTGAACCCTCATAAATGCCTCATGTGAATAATGTGTCCTGTCTTTCATGTTTAAAACTGTTTGTGGCTTTTATAGTTGAAGGTCAGTTTTGCTGAATATAAGTACTTGGCTCACATTTTCTTTCCTCGGTTTTCTTAAATATGTTACTCTCTGGTAGGGTTTGGCAAACCTTTTCTGTAAAAGGCCAAATGGTAATTATTTTAGGCTTTGTGGAACATAAGTCACTGTCAAAATTACATAACTTTGCCACTGTAGTGCAGAAGCAGCCATATAGAGTATGTAAATGAGCAAGCATGACTGTGTTTAGAGAAACTTTATTTACAGAACCTGACAGTGGGCTGGATTTGGTACCCAAGCCCTAGTTTGCTGAGCCCTATTCTATTGTATTCTGGTAAAAAGTGTTGTTGTCAGAGTCTAATACCTGTGATTTTTTTTAAGTGACTTTATCTTTTTCTTAGATGCCCAAAGGACTTTTAATCTTTAAAAACCGATACTTTTACTAGAATATGTATTTTTAAAGGTTTATTTATTTATTTTGAGGGAGAGACAGAAAGAGCATGAGCAGGGGAGGGGTAGAAAGAGAGGGAGAGAGAGAATCCTAAGCAGGCTTTGTGCTGTGAGCGCAGATCTTCATGATCTGAGCCAAAATCAAGAGTTGAACGCTTAACCAATTGAGCCACCCAGATGCCCCTAGAATATGTATTAAGTGTTGGCTGTTCTCATAAATATTTTCATCAGTGATAGATTTTAGTATTTAACGTTTCATTGCTTTCATTTTCTTTTTGGGGTCTCCTGTTACATGTATGTTGGATCTTCATTGCTTGTCTTTTATATCTACATCTTTCCTCAAATTCTTTTTATCTTATTTTTAAAGTTTGCTTTATTTTTGTATTTTTCCTTTTTATCCTTTATTAAGCAGTATCCCTGGTATCTGTCCTTTAAGTCTAGTGTTCCTCCAGTTTTGTCATCCTTTCTGAATTTTTTTTCTTTCTTATTCTGTCCAGAATTTTGTCATTGCTTTCGTAAATGCTCTGGTTATGTCTACATTCTCTCTCTCTTTTCTTTTTTTTAGGTTTTCTATTTCTGATTTATTCTTTATAGCTCCTGTCAGTTTCTTAGTTTCTTTTAATTCATGTTAAGATATTATGTTACAGTTCTTATCTACTTTATGGCCATATTTTTCTGATGTGCCTTCATTGGTTAATGCATTATTTGGTTCTTTTGTCTTTTTATCACAGTACTTCACATAGGATTAGATTGCATTCTTTTCTCTTGTTCATGTTTAATTTAGATGGATTCACCTGTACTTTAGAGAAGGTTTCTGTGATGGAGGTGGAAGTAGGCCAAGATAGTTGTTTATTATTATTATTATTATTATTATTATTATTAATTTCTAAATATTTTATTTATTTTAGAGAGAGAGTGTGTGTGTACACATGTGCACAAGTGGGACAGGGGCAGAGAGGGAGAAGGAGTCAGAGGATCCAAAGCAGGCTCCACACTGACAGTAGAGAACCTGATGTGGGTCATGAACTGTGAGCTCATGACCTGAGCTGAAATCAAGAGTCTGACATTTAACTGACTGAGCCACCCAGGTGCCCCTGAGTTTTACATTTTATAGTTAAGTCTGATCTGTTTTGTGTTAATTAAAAAATTTTTCTTAATGTTTATTATTTTTGAGAGAGAGACAGAGTGTGAGTGGAGGAGGAGTAGAGAGAGGAAGACACAGAATCCAACGCAGGCTCCAGGCTCTGAGCTGTCAGCACGGAGCCCAATGCAGGGCTCAAACCCCATGAATCATGAGATCATGACCTGAGCTGAAGTTGGACATTTAATCTACTGAGCCACTCAGGCACCCCAGTGTTAATTTTTATTTAAGGTGTGAAGTGTAGGTTGAAGTTCATTTTTTTGCCTGTGAATGTCCAGTTGCTCCTGCACCATTTGTTGAGAAAGCTATTCTTCCTCCATTGAATTGCTTTTGCATCTTTGTAAAAAAGCAGTTGAGCATACGGATGGGTCTGTTTCTTGGTCTATTCCATCTGTTTTTGTGAATAGATTTGAGGAGAATCCAGAACTAAGCCTTTGCTACTGTTTAACTTGCTTAGAACTCCTGGTTCATTCTTTTTTCCCCCCTTGTTCATTCTTAAGTATGATTTTTTTTTTTTGTTATTATCGTGGAAAACTTTTTTTCCTGTTGGTCAAAGGGGACAAATATTAGGTTAAAAAAGGTTAAGATATGCAGTAATTTGATTAATAGTTTTTTGAGTTTATTTGCTTTATAATATAGTGATAAGCTGACATAGATTTGTTTCAGAGAATTCAATTCTTTTGTAAATTACTTGGGTTGTTAACATTTTCCTGACAATTGTGGTTCAATAATAATAGGTATACTTTGGCATCTTGAGAAAACAGAGCTCCACATTAATGAATTTTTGTATAACTAAAGTTTATTTCTTGTACAAAACTTAAGATTTTAATTATTTTAGGGAAAATGTTTCCCATCTGTGGTTAAATTTAAATAAAGGGTGGCAATTCAGTTACTTATGGAAATCTGCCAAGAATCCCCTTCTGGCATTTGGATGAACACAAGCAGATAAAGAAATTTGTTTCTGTCCCCAGAAAATTCTCTTCAGCTTTCTGGCTCTGAAGTTTTGCAACTTTAGACAGGTTTCTTACAACAAATGCAAGGAAGATTCCATCCACCTAACTGACAAATCGATCAAATTCATGGATTTACCAAAACCTTGTTTAAACAGTCTTTGAATATTTCTGTGAAATTTTAGCTGAAGGTATTCCCATTCTACCTTGAGAGCAGCATTTTAAGGAATGTTCTGGGGTTTTTTGTTTGTTTTTAGGAATGTTCTGTTTTTTTTTGTTTGTTTGTTTGTTTGTTTGTTTTTTTTTTTTTTAAATTTTTTTTTTCAACGTTTTTTTTTTTATTTATTTTTGGGACAGAGAGAGACAGAGCATGAACGGGGGAGGGGCAGAGAGAGAGGGAGACACAGAATCGGAAGCAGGCTCCAGGCTCCGAGCCATCAGCCCAGAGCCTGACGCGGGGCTCGAACTCACGGACCGCGAGATCGTGACCTGGCTGAAGTCGGACGCTTAACCGACTGCGCCACCCAGGAATGTTCTGTTTTTGAAAGCAAAGATTATATGGTGGCGTAGTCTTTTTGTAAATATTTTCTTTCTAATGTATTTCATGCAAAAGTGTATATTCAATGAAAAGTATATATTTTTGTAAATAATATTCTACCAATGAATATGTTTTGTTAAATATATTTAGTATTTGTGAATATATTCTTAATATGCAGTACTCATAAATTGTTTTTTGGCCAACTGGCTGGTTTACTTCTGACAGACAAAAGTCTTACCGCAAATTATATTTCCTGTATATTTAGCATTTCTCTGATTATGTGTTTATACACTGATAAGGTATAAAACTCTGCACTTTTGGGGTACCTGGGTGGCTCAGTTGGTTAAGTGTCTGACTCTTGTTCTTGGCTCAGGTCATGATCTCACAGTTTGTGAGTTTGAGCCCTGCACCAGACTCTGTGCTGACAGCATGGAGCCAGCTTGGGATTCTCTCTCTCCTTTCTCTCTCTGCCAGGTTCTCTCTCAAAGTAAATAAATAAACTTAAAAAATCTACACTTTCCATTAATAAAGTAATTGCCTCAAATCTTTTTTTTTTAATGTATATTTATTTTTTGAGAGAGAGAGAGAGAGAGTGAGCACATGTGTGAATGCAGGAGGGGCACAGAGAGAGAGATACAGAATCTGAAACAGGCTCCAGGCTCCTTGCTGTCAGCACAGAGCCCGATGTTGGATTCAAACCCATGAAGCGTGAGATCATGACCTGAGCCAAAGTCGGATGCTTGACCAACTGAGCCACCCAGGCATCCCTTTTTATTCTTTTTAAAGTAAACTCTACCCTCCCCCCGCCCAATATGGGGCTCAAATTCATGACCCTGAGATCAAGAGTTGTATGCTGTACCATCTGAGCCAGCCAGGCACCCATAGGGTTTTTCTTATTAAAACTTATTTTTAGAGTCAAAATTCATCCTGTAGATTTGCCTTAATACCTTTTTAGTTGATGCCTTCCTGTTAATCATCCAAATAGATATTTTATTTGTCTTTCTAAGAGCATACTATTAGTCTGAGAAGTAGGGATATCCTTATACATTATGTAGTAAGAAACAATATTTTTGTTTAAAATGAAAGAATGTAGTTCTATATAAAATTTTTTTTTTTTTTTTTTTGAGAAAAGTTTACATAGGTGAAAAGGTCCGTCAGTTTGGCTATGTGAAAACTTAAACTTTTAAAAAGTTTGCGGGGCGCCTGGGTGGCTCAGTCGGTTAAGCGTCCGACTTCAGCTCAGGTCACGATCTCGCAGTCCGTGAGTTTGAGCCCTGTGTCGGGCTCTGGGCTGATGGCTCAGAGCCTGGAGCCTGCTTCCGATTCTGTGTCTCCCTCTCTTTCTGCTCCTCCCCCGTTCATGCTCTGTCCCTCTCTGTCTCAAAAATAAATAAACGTTAAAAAAAAATTTTTTTTAAAGTTTGCTTTTGGGGTGTCAGGGTGACTTGGTTGAAGCGTTGCACTCTTTTTTTTTTTTTTTTTTACAGCATGATAATGTTTATTTTTATTTTTTTTCAAGGAAGTAATCTCTTTAATTTTTTTTTCAATATATGAAATTTATTGTCAAATTGGTTTCCATACAACACCCAGTGCTACTTTTTTTTTTTTTTTTTTAATGTTTGTTTAATTTTGGGAGAGACAGAGTGCGAGTGGGGGGGAGGGGCAGGGAGAGAAGGGGAGACAGAATCCCAGCAGGCTCCAGGCTCTGAGCTGTTAGTGCAGAGCCCGATGCGGGGCTCAGACTCACAGACCGTGAGATCATGACCTAAGCCAAAGTCAAAAAGCGTCCCACTCTTGATTTCGGCTCAGGTCATGACCTCATGGTCACTTATGTAAGATTGAGCCTTGCGCAGGCTCAGTGTTGAGTGTGGAGACTGCTTGAGATTGTCTCCCTCTCCTCTTGTCCCTCCCCTGTGTGTGTGTGTGTGTGTGTGTGTGTGTGTGTGTGTGTGCCTGAACTCACTGTGCTCTCCCTCTCAAAACACACACACACATAAACACACAAATAAAAAGTTTGTTTTTAAAAAGATAATGCAATTAAAAGGAAAGGCAATAGTTTGTAGAAAATGTAGCAATATGATAGGGAGTTGAGGTCTTCATGGCACTGTATTATTTTTATGATTTACAAAAGAATTAATAAAACTTCAAGGACAATAAGGTTAAATGAAGAGCAAGAAAAATGTTCAGCCTCACTGATAATTAAGCAAAAATAATATAGCAATCCATTTACTTTTAATTTGCTTTCTTAATTCCAGTATAATTAACATACAGTTTCAGGTGTACACTAGTTCAGCAATTCTGTATGTTACTCAGTGCTCATCACCAAAAGTGTGCTCTTAATCCCCTTATCTATCTCACCCATCCCCCCACCTACCTCCCCTCTGGTAGCCACCAGTTCTCTATATATGAGAGTCTGCTTTTTTGTTTGTCTCTCTTTTTCTGTGTTCCTTTGTTTTGTTTCTTAATCATTTGCTTTTTAAAAAATCAGCACAAATATAAAATGAGATAATGCCCATTGCTGGTGGGGGGAAAAGAAGGGAGGAAGTTATTCTCATATCTTGCCGATGTGTATATAGAATTATTTATTTGTTCTTTTAAACTTTTTTTTAAAGGAAATTTCCCTTTTTTTAATTTTAATTTTTTTTTAAATTTATTTATCTAGAGAGAGAGCAAGAGAGAGGAAAGCATGAGTTGGGGATGGAGGGAGGGAGGAAAGGGGAGAGAGAGAGAGAGAGAGAGAGAGAGAGAGAGAGAGAAAATCCAGAGCAGGTTCTGTACTTCCATTCCAGTACTTCCAGTGTGGAGCCAGATGCAGGACTCAAACCCATGACTAGTAGATCATGACCCAAGCCAAAATCAAGAGTTAGCTGCTTAACCGACTGAGCCACCCAGGTGCCCCTGTTCTTTTAAACTTTGAAGGTGTAGGGGAGGTAAAACTTGGTTCTACCCTGCTCAATTCTGTGGTAGGGCCTGAGTAATAAACATGGTAAGAGAAAAACATACAGATGTTACTTAATATTAAAAATTTTTCAGGGGCCGCCTGGGTGGCCCAGTCGATTAAGCATATGACCAGCTCAGGTCATGATCTCGCAGTTTCTGAGTTCGAGCCCTGCGTTGGGCTCTGTGCTGACACCTCAGAGCCTGGAGCTTGCTTCAAGTTTCGTTTCTCTCTCTCTCTGCCCTTCCCTTGCTCATGCTCTGTCTCTCTGTCTCTCAAAACTAAATAAACAGTAAAAAAAAATTTTTTTAAATGTTTATTTGTTTTTAGAGAAAGAGAGAGAGAGAACTTGGGAGCAGAGGAGGGACCAGAGAGAGAGGGAAAGAGAAAGAATCCCAAGCAGGCTCCACACTGCCAGCACAGAGCCCAACGCAGGGCTTGAACTCACAAACTATGAGATCATGACCTGCATGAAAATCAAGAGTCGGAAGCTCAACCTACTGAGCCACCCAGGGGCCCTGAGATGTTATTTAATATTTTTATGTGCACACAGGGTCTTCATAAGGGAAATTAAGACCTAAAGAAATGGGTTGAACTGAGAGTTTATATAGTTTGTTTGTTTTTTTAGTGTTTGTTTATTTTTGAGAGAGAGAATGTCAGCGCATGCAAGTGCAAGTGTGTGCACATGGGGGAGGGGCAGAGAGAGAGGGAGACAGAGAATCCGAAGCAGTCTTGACACTGTCAGCACAAAGTGGGGCTCGAACTCACAAACTATGAGTTTATGACCTGAGCTGAAGTTGGATGCTCACCTGACTGAGCCACCCAGGCACCTCAGAAAGTTTATATAAGTTTTAAATGAAGAATCAATAAATTTGATGGGAAGTGACTAGGCAAGGGAGTTTCAGCTAGAGGCCATAAATTGTGAAACAGTGACTAGAAAATATATGGGAGAGACTAATGGAAGGTAAGGGTTATTTTAGTAGGTTTGGTTGTACAGATCCATTTTGGCATCATCTCCCAGTCTCTAGTGCTAAGAATGTTCTCTTCTGGTATAAAGAGGGCATCTTTCTCATGGGAAATTTTATGACCTGCTTTTGGGTAGAAAGAGGGAGGTCAGAGAGACTTTCCTGAATTTTCTATTTCTCAAGTGTTTTCAGCCCAAAATAATATGCCAAAGTGACATATTTTGGGGTGGCATGTTCTGAACCCCTTCAAAATATAATGTGTACCAATAATGAACATATTGAGTATACAGTTGAATTTTAACAAATTGTATAAATGTGACTAGCACTCATATCACTAAGCAGGATTTTATCAGCACCCTAGAGGAACCCCTTGTACTGCTTTCTGTATCTAACACAGTCTTTTTGAAGGAAAATAAGTATCCTGACTGATTGCTGAGTCAGGGTATATATGCTCAGCTTTAATAGATACTGCCAATTTCCCAAAGTAATTGTATCAATTTATACTGCCATCAGCAGTGTGTTAGTGTCCCAGTGGCTCCACTTCTTCATGATTATCCTTTTGAAAAGCATTTTGACAGAATGTATCAGGAGACATAAATATATCTATAGCCAATTATCTAGTAATTCTACTAATTGAAAAGATGGGAAAAGATACATGCACAAAAACATTCCGTGAAGCAGAGATCAAAGACTATAGGCTAAATCTGGCCAGCTATAGCCCACATCCAGTTTCAACCATTTGTTTTTTGTGGCTACTTTTGTGCTATAATGGAAGGGTTTAGTTGTAGAAACCTCGCAAAACAGAAAATATTTACTATCTGACCCTCTCCAGAAAAAGTTTGCTGACCCCTGCATCAGAGCATTATTTAGAGTAGTGAAAGATTAGCAATAACCAGTATATCCATCAGTTGGGGAATTACAAGATAAATCCTGGTGTAAGCACTTGATGGAGTAGGATATAGTCATTTAAAATGATGACAGAGGGGCACCTGAGTGGCTCAGTTGGTTAAGTGGCCAACTTCAGCTCAGGTCATGATCTCACAGTCTGTGGGTTCAAGCCCCACGCCAGGCTTTCATGCTGACAGCACAGAGTCTAGAGCTGCTTCTGATTGTGTGTCTTTCTCTCTGCCCCTCCCCCACTCACATTCTGTGTCTTTCTCTCTCAAAAATGAATAAACGTTAAAAATTGTTTTAAATAGTAAAATGATGATAGAGATTATTAATCCAGCAAATATTTATTGGGCATTTGCTATGTGTTAGCTACTTTTCTAGGTGCTGGCAAATCAGTAAAGACAAAAATTCCTGCCCACATAAAACTTTAATTTTAGTGGAGGAGATAGAAAATAAATGAGATAAATATCTAAAATAATATGTATGACGTAAGTGCTAAGATGGAAAAAAAAGGGAAGGGAGATAAATATTTTAGGGTGAGGGCTTGATATTTTAGATTGCCTTCTTTCTCTGAGAAAATGACTTTTGAGTAAGGGCTTAAAATAAGTGAAAGGGCTTGATATACAGGGAGTTGGAGGAAGAGCATTTGAGGCAGAGGGAAAATCAAGCATAAAGGAGCAAAGTTGGAAATGTGCTTGATGTGTTCTGAGAACGACAGTAAGATGAAGGGCTGCAGTAGAGTGAAGGAAGGGGAGAAGAGTAGCAAGGGATGAGGTTGGACAGGTAATGGGGGTGGGGGTGGCTGTGATGATGCATCATGGTCAACCTCGTATAATTTAGCTATCTTTTATAATAAAATGCATATTTTGAAACTTGAAGGATTTTGCATACTTTAGTAGTCAATTACTTCTAGTTGATTGTAGCCTGCCAGTGGACAGCACTGTCTTAAATCATCTTAGGAATTGCTGGTTTTTTAATGATTAATTTTTCAGTGTTTGAACCGGAAGAAACTGTGGAGACCCCTTTATTTTTTGTTTTATGGGTAAAGGAAATGATCTGAAGAAGTGAAGGAACTCAGGCTTTCAGTTTTTTTCCATATGTCTTTGTATGTTCCATCACTGTTTAATCTGAGGTTATTCTGTATTTTAGTGATTTTTGTCATTAATAACTTATCTAATCTTTAACATAAAAAAATCCTTTTTAAAATAATGAAATTTAAATCTCTCGTCCAGATTTTCTCAGTGCCAAAACCCCTGTAGCCAATGTGGTGTTAATAATGAATTCTTTTGGCTAGCACCCTGGTTGAGACCATATATATAGAAGGACTCAGACTACCTGGGTTTGTTTCTGGCTCTTATTAGTACTTAACCTCCCATTTATAAAATGATTTGGTACTAACTATGTACCTCATAGGGTTGTTGTGAGGATTAAATGAATTCATGTGGGTAGAATGCCAGGCAACTAGGCCAAATTACTACGGAGGCTTAAATATCAGGAAGGGAAAGTATTTGAGCCTTAGATACCAGAGAAATTTGAGTTCGACAAGTACTTGGATTGTGTTATTGAAAGTTTGTATGTGTTCCTCTACTTTGACTTAGTAGGTAACAAATAGCAATTTATTAACATTTTAATTAACATCAGCTTAATTAGCATAGTGAGTTCAAATCATGTGCTGTTGTAGCACTTATATTATAAACCCTTCACAGCTATCAAATTTTGGGGGGAAGAATACTTATTTTAACTTCAGTAGGAGAAATACTGTGACTTAGGTGAGTGGCCTGAGTGAGTGGGTCACATGACTAAACACAGCACAGGATGAATGATAAAAGGCCACTGGCTGGCCTGAAAGCTATTGGCACAGTGTCCAGCCAGCTCTAGGAAAGATTGCTTGTTTACTGGAGCATGCAAGAGCTTTGCTTTGTGCGTATATAGGTCAGGGCAGTAAAGAACTCTGCATACACAGACACAAATTGGTGAAAGGGAATCAAGTAGAGAGTGATGAGGATGTAACCCTGTCCTTTGAAGCATGCCACCAAAATTCTAGTACTTGAGTGCCCCTAATCTCAGAGAGGCTGAGCACCAATGAACTCAAATAATGGATATAGTTAAGAATTAACACTTTTTTTTTTTTTAGTTTTTCTAGAAAATGACTTTCAAAATGTATTATAAAGCTTGCTAAAATTTGAAGTATGAAAAAAAAAAACAAAACCCAGAATTTAACTTACAGAGTACTTTGACAATTTATGGAAAAAAAAAAAGTTAGATATATTTTTCTTAGTGGTATTTAATTCAGTGAAGGATGATTTTATATACATACTGTGTCCATAATATATTTTGTGTTTGTGACTATTTGGGGGTTGCATAAAATTCTATTACTTTTTAGTGGGAAAAATCTGAAATCTTTTTGCACTGTTGATTTTGTTTTCTTCAGTGCTAAGTCTTCAGGAGTTTTACTTGCTCAAGCTGCTGCTTTTTTTCTTTTTAACATAGCTGGATAAATGCAGATATAGTCAGCAGTGTTTCTGCCTTCCTTGCAGAATCATAGGTTATAACTTAGGGTTTCTGTGGGCACATTAATTCTGAATAGAACCTAGGGATTGTGCTTAACTAGAAATGTGGTGGTTTTGGTAGTGAGTTCCTAACAGAACTCAGGTACTTATATGCTCAGTAGGACATTGCTGTTGTAGCTGTTGTGGTATTTAATTGAACCTGAAGGTCCCTTGGAGCTTTCCTAGTCCATTATATTAAACTGAGAAAGTTTTTAAAAATGCAATTCAGTATTTATGATTTAGTTAATAGTTAAGCTAAGGACTTTTAGAAGTATTTAGAGGTGGGAGGAAAGAAGCCATACATTTACAGAGACTTTCATGAAACATAAAATTGTGACACTGAATTAGCCTTTTTTTTCCCAGCCCTCTGCTGTTACCCTAGGCTCTGGTCCAAAGAGGTAGCATAGGACTCACACTCCCCCTAACACCTTTGTTGTTGGGTTCGTTATTCTTTTCAGGGTTGGGTTGGTGTATCGAATGCACAGAATTAATCTGAATACTCAGGAAGGATGTAGGGAATCTCTCTTTAGGTTGTAAGAAATGACTATGATTGAATATTTTAGTTTGAGTCTTTTGACTAGGACTTTCTGTTTTGTGTGATAAATATACTGCATTAGCAGCAGGGGAACTAAATTTCTATTGACTAGGATATCAGTCAAAGTTTATATTCCTGTAAGATCAAGTATGACTCTGAGATACTGTATGTTTTAGCTTGACTTGGTAATTCTTAATCTTTTTGTGGGTCTTTGACCCCTTTGAGAATTGGATAAAAAATTTGGATTCTCTTCTCAGAAAATGTACATCTGCATATATAGCATACAATTTTGTATACATTTTAGGAAAAATTTAGATCTTTCTGACACATTATGCTAACAACCTCTATTTTGTGTATTTATATTTTAGCATGTGACTTTCTTCTGTCTTCATAAGAGTGGAAACCTTAAAGGTTTGAGATAAGAATTAGGAGAGTGAACTTATGGACTTCCAGGGAAAATTTACGTTTTTGAAGGAGGGGATACTATGGTATTTTTCCATCAGAAATCCATTTAGACTGTTGTTTCTGATAAATGTACGAGTAGTGCATCTGGTTAAATCATTCTTCTGCACTGTAGGTTATGAAAAAATAGTGTCTCACTACTGGTACATTCACAAAGGCAGTCTAGCAAGGAAAAATTTAAAAGCTTAAATTCTCATTCTCATTTCTGTGAGAATAAAGAGGGTGAATTCATTATGTCAAGCATTACAAATAAGCATGTATTAAAGCGGTTACATATGATGATGGCACATTGTTGGAACACCCCATGAAAGATAATTTGCATGGAAGATGATTATTCAATAGGGCTTTAATTTACAAGAAACATTCCACAATTTAATTGAGCCCTTTTTGCACACACTGCTTCGCTTCAATAGATTGCATTTGCTCCCTGCATATGTACAATGCCATGAGGGTGGTTAAAATCTGATTCAGTCTAGCTGGAAGGTGAAACAACAGCTGAAAGTCATGTCATAAAAATATACATTATTAAACATTTGAGAATTGTTTTTGAAATCAGTTTTCTGTTGGCTGATGTGTACCATAAAGCTGATTGTCTAATTTTCTTTTTTCTAATAAGATTTGTATAAGATTATTTGGCCCTGCTGGCCACTAGTTAAACTATATGGTTCAATTTAAAAATTATTCACTTTTATAGGCTAGTCACCTATATTGTACTTTTGCATACATATGAGCATACATAGCCTGCATTTATAGTTATTACAGAAAGAAAATTATTTTGTGTAAAAAAGACACTAAAATAAACATTTCAACAAATAGCTGACTTATAATTAAAATGCCTAGAAAGAAAATACAGTAGTCCTCCCTTATCCCGTGGGGGGATATATTTCAAAACTGCCAGTGGATGCCTGAAATTGCAGATAGTATCAAACTCTGTGTGTGTGTGTGTGTATGTGTGTATGTGTATACCAATTATAAAGTTCAGTTTATGAATTAGACACAGTAAGAGATTGACAACAATAATAAAATAGAACAATTAGAACATTATACGTAATAAAATTTATGTGAATGTGGTTTCTCTCAAAATATCTTATTGTGTTGCATTCACTGTTGTGATGATGTGAGATGATAAAATGTCTAACTGATGAGGTGAAGTGATGTGAATGACACAGTGTTAGGCTGCTGTTGACCTTCTGACACTATATCAGGAGGATCATCTGCTCAAGACCACAGTTGACAGTGGGTAACCGAAGGCAGAACCTCAGATAAGGGGGACTACTATACATGGTGTTAAAAAAAAAAAAAAAAAAAAAAAAAAAGAAGTAATGTAGCTATGTCTAATGTCTTCTCTGTTAGCAGAATAGTATATGGATGACTTTATTATAGAGAAGAGGTTTTGTGTGGGCCTGAACTGACTGACTCCTTGTAGATGTTCCATTTTTGAGCATTTTTTTTTTAATTTTTTTTTTAAACGTTTATTTATTTTTGAGACAGAGAGAGACAGAGCATGAACAGGGGAGGGGCAGAGAGAGAGGGAGACACAGAATCGGAAGCAGGCTCCAGGCTCTGAGCCATCAACCCAGAGCCCGACGCGGGGCTCGAACTCACAGACCGCGAGATCGTGACCTGAGCTGAAGTCGGACGCTTAACCGATTGAGCCACCCAGGCGCCCCAATTTTTGAGCATTTAAAATAAGCATTGTTGTGAGAAGCCAGGCCCATTCTTAGTGGGGAAACACTAAAAACATATGGAGGTAGTAAAGGTATGTCCACATGAGGAAAACACTGAAGGCCTTCAGGTTAAGTCAGAATGTCTGTTAAGATAAGGATGTCTGTTATCACCATTGTTTTGCAAATCCTAAGATAGGCAAGAAAAATGGATATAGATATTGGAAAGGAAACCATATAATTATCACCATTTGTAGGAATAGTGATGGGATAGAGGAAAAGAATATTTAAAAAAAAAATTTTTTTAACCTTTATTCATTTTTGAGAGTGAGAGAGACAGAGCATGAGTGGGGGGAGGGGCAGAGAGAGAGGGAGACACAGAATCAGAAACAGGCTCCAGGCTCTGAGCTGTCAGCACAGGGCCTGACGCGGGGCTCAAACTCACGGACTGCGAGATCATGACCTGAGCTGAAGTTGGAGGCTCAACCGACTGAGCCACCCAGGCGCCCCAAGGAAAAGAATATTTTTGAGAATAAGATGAAAGTTTAAATTGGAGGGAAGGGAGATTGAAACATTTTCTGTTGGTCCTCCAAGTTTTTGGTGAATGAAGGCTTTCTGTAGAAAGTGGTGGGGGGTGGGTAGGGGGGCGCTGAGAGGGAAATTGAGCAACTAAGAAGAACGAGAAGAAAGAATTTAGAGTAGCTGTGATGAAAGAAAGAATTTAGAGTAACTGTGATGAAAAAGTATATGGTGTACCTCTAAGGGTTCAACTGAGGGTGAATCGTATGAAGACACTGTGGAGTCATTCAACAAAGGTTGGTGCCTGTGAGTCAGGGTGATTTCTGAATTCTCTGAGCATAAGCAGTTGATTACCTGTGTGGGCACCTTGATAACCACCTGAGGTGGTAAAGAAGTAGTTCATCTTCTTCCACACAATTTTGCTTCTGAGATCTGATGTTTGACTCCATGAGACCCTGAAGTTAGAGATCCTACAGGATCAATTATAAGTAAGGTAAGGGAAAAAGGAAGGAGGAAATTATTTGGAGAAGAAGCCTGTGTTATTTATTTATTTTTTAATAAAGCTGTTTTTATTATTTAGTTATTTGATAGAGCATCCACTTGTGTGAGTGGGGGAGGGGCAGGAGGAGAGGGAAAGGGAGACTCTTAAGCTCCTACATGGAGCCCTACATGGGTCTTGATCTTAAAACTGTGAGATCATGACCTGAGCTGAAATCAAGAGTCGGACCCCTGACTGAACCACCCAGGAGCACCAGCCTATGTTATTTTTTTTTTTTTCTATGTTATTTTTGTAGTGGGAAAATCTGTTAGTAGAGGTCTCTGATTATGTTCAAAAAGGTCTAGATGAAGTTCCTACTTCCTAGGGTTATTGTGGAGATTAAATAAATTAGATGTGACGGTATAAACTGTTTCCTACAGTGCTCTGCATTATAGTAAGCTCTTAGTAGATACCTGGTTTAAAAACAAATGTAAAAATCCTGTGCCCCATGAGCCCATTCTTTCCAGATATTTAAGCAGTCTTGTCTCCCATGCATCCTTTCAATATTCACCATCCTTAAACTTTTTCTTTGCACTGGTCCTAGCCCCTGGTCCTTCATCCTTGTCTTTGCATACTGAGAAACCTGTGCTTGAGCCTGCCTGCTACTTCTTGTTCCTATTTCCTTTCTTTCATAGCCAGATTCTTAAATAAATGGATTATGGTGCTATCTTTTCTCTTATCACTAACTCTCTTTAATCTTAGGGAATTTGGCTGTCTCTGCCCCTTCTACTCAAAGTCTCCACAAAATTAGACCTACCTAATAGACAAACACCTAAGAAAATGATCAGGTGATAATAACTGCTGTGAAGAAAAATAATTCAAGATAGGGGGGTTTGGGAGTGCCAGACACATATTGGGGTGGGGGTTTATAAGGTGGTCTGGGAAGGTATCTTTATTAAGAGGACACTAAAGCAGGTTTAAGGAAGTGAAGGAGCAAATCATAGAGATATCTGGGGAGAAAAACATTCTAAGCAGTCAATGCACAGTCCCTGTAGTGGGGGCAAGGTTGATGCATTTGAGGAAGAGCAAGGAGGGTTTTGCAGATGGAACAGAGTGACGGACAAGGGGATGATGTCAGAGAAGTAAGTAGATGCACATTGGGAGCATGTGAAAGTTATCTTCTGATTGCTTATGTTTCCTCAGTGAGAGTAAGGATGGAGCAGAAGGAAGTGGAGATTTGAAGAGCTGTTCAATTAGGACAGTAGAGAGAGAATAGATTTGAGCAAAGTGTATCCCTGGGCCAGCAGCACCAATATCATCTGGGAATGTGTTAGAAATGCAAATTCTTGGGTCTCATCCCAGACCTACTGAATCAGAAACTCTGGAGGTGAGGACAGTCAATGTATGTTTTAACAAGCCTTCTGGGATATTATGCACAAAAAAGTTTGAGAGCCATCGGACTAAAGAGATAAGTACAAATTAGTACATAGCCATGAGGACCCACTTGAGTTTAGTGATCTTAAGTTTAATGTGAAAATAGTCATTAGGTTATGTTGAAGAAAGAAAGGGATGAGGGAATTGAGTGTGTACAAGGTATTGTTTTAAATGATATACCACAAAATCTAAGTTGCATAAAGAAATAAGGGAGGATGGATCATTGGGACAGCGAAAACATGGTAGGATTGACTTTGAGTCCCAATGAGTCAAAGAATTGGTCAGTGAAAGAAATTCTGATACAGATCTCTGATTAACTCTAAATTACAAGTATTTTCCCTTCAGTCAGGTGTCTCCAAAAACTAGTATTTCCTGACTTTAGAATTGTATGTCAGAGCAAGTAATTTTGAGTCAAAAGTTTTGAGTTCATGGGAATGCAAGCTGGTACAGCCACTCTGGAAAATAGTATGGAGGTTCCTCAAAAAACTAAAAATAGAACTACCCTACGACCCAGCAATTGCACTACTAGGCATTTATCCAAGGGTACAGGTGTGCTGTTTCGAAGGGACACATGCACCCCCATGTTTATAGCAACACTATCAACAATAGCCAAAGTATGGAAAGAGCCCAAATGTCCATTGATGGATGAATGGGTAAAGAAGACATGGTATATTTATACAATGGAGTATCACTTGGCAATCAAAAAGAATGAAATCTTGCCATTTGCAACTATGTGGATGGAACTGGAGGGTATTATGCTAAGTGAAATTAGAGAAAGACAAAAATCATGACTTCACTCATGTGAGGACTTTAAGAGACAAAACAGATGAACATAAGGGAAGGGAAACAAAAACAATATAAAAACAGGGAGGGGGACAAAACAGAAGAGACTCATAAATATGGAGAACAAACGGGGTTACTGGAGGGGTTGTGGGAGGGGGGATGGGCTAAATGGGTAAGGGGCACTAAGGAATCTACTCCTGAAATCATTGTTTCACTATATGCTAACTAATTTGGATGTAAATTTAAAAAAATAAAAAATAAAACAAGTTTAAAAAAGTTTTGAGTTCAGGTCCTGCCTTTTTTCTTTTTTTAATATGAAATTTATTGTCAAATTGGTTTCCATACAACACCCAGTGCTCATCCCAACAGGTGCCCTCCTCAATGCCCATCACCCACTTTCCCCTCCCGCCCATCTGCCATCAACCCTCAGTTTATTCTCAATTTTAAGAGTCTCTTATGGTTTGGCTCCCTCCCTCTCTAACTTTTTTTTTTCCTTCCCCTCCCCCATGGTCTTCTGTTAAGTTTCTCAGGATCCACATAAGAGTGAAAACATAGTATCTGTCTTTCTCTGTGTGACTTATTTCACTTAGCATAACACTCTCCAGTTCCATCCACGTTGCTACAAAAGGCCCTATTTCATTCTTTCTCACTGCCAAGTATATAGGTCCTGCCTTTGTTAGTTGGCCTTGGGTAAGTTACCTAACTTTTCTAAATCAATTTCAATATTTGTACAATAGAACTAAAAGTACCTAATAGCTTAGTCTCACAGTTGTTTACAGTATGAAATGAGAGACAAGCATATGAAAATATTTTATAAAATTACTCCTAATAATAAAGTCACATCTCCTAGTAATAAAGTCACATCTCCTAATCATTACCCTCCACTGTTTTCCACACTGCCCTCCTCCTCTTCTATATCCTGAGTTTTGTTTATGTAGTACAAATAATTTCGCCTTATGTCTGTTAAAAAGATATGAATCTTGTAGAAAAGTAAGAAAAAGTATTGATGACTCTTATTGCTTGCCTTGTAATAAAATGTTGTCTTAAAAATACCCAAGGGTACAGGTGTGCTGTTTCAAAGGGACACATGTACCCCCATGTTTACAGCAGCATTATCAACAATAGCCAAAGTATGGAAAGAGTTCTGCTTCTGGCCAAGGTAGAGTAACTGGGAGCAGATTTATCACCCCACCTGTATTATTAGTCAGAATTCTGCAGAGAAACAGAACCAATTGGATGTGTTTGTTTACATATTTTTTATAAGGAATTGGGTCGCTTAATTATGGAAGCTGAGAACTCCCAAATTCTGCAGTCTGCAAGTTAAAGACCCTATAGAGCCAATGATGTAGTTCCAGTCCAAGTCTGAAGGCCTGAGAACCAGGAAAGCTGATGGTATACTTTCCAGTCTGAAAGCCTGAATTCTCAAGACCCAAGAAGAGCCAGTGTTTTTTTTTAGAGTCTGAATGCAGGAAAAGACTGATTATTCAGTTCATTTGTCAAGCAGGAAGAGTTTCTTCTTACTCAGCCTTTTTGTTTTATTAAGGTCTTCAGTTGGTTGGATAAGGTCACTCACATTAAGGGGTGCAATCTGCTTTATGTAGTCTACTGATTCAAATGTTAACGTCATCCAGAAATGCCCTCACAGACTCAACATACCAACATAATGTTAATCAAATGTCTGGGCACCCTGTGACCTGTCAAGTTGATACATAAAACTATCACTCCACCTGAAACAATTAAGAAACCAGACAAAATATATTAAACAGTGATTTTTAAAACATTGGATATCAGGCATTGACGTGATTTCTAAGTGATTTCTAAGTGATTTCTAAGAGATGAGAAACAAGTAAGGTGAACCCCATGACTGCTTCAGCTTACTACCTGGAAAGGATTTCTAGGCTGTGGTGCAAGGAGGGGGAACTCAAGTGGAGACTGCCAGTTTCGCTGAGTTGAAAAGGTAGGGATAGAAGTCTGAGGAGGCCAAGGTCACTAGAGTTCACAGAATTCACAGGAAGAGGTAAAACTATCTCTATTCACGGATAACCTAATCATATATATAGAAAAACCCAAGGAATCCAGTAGAGATAATAAATGATTTCAGCAAAGTTGCAAGGTACAAAAATCAACACACACAAGTCACTTGTATTTCTGTACATATTCAGGAAACAATCCAAAAAGGAAATTAAGATGGCAATTCCATTTATAATAGCATCTAAGAGAATAAAATACCTAAGAATAAACTTAACCAAGGCAATGAAATACTTGTACACTGAAAATTTTAAAACAATGCTGAGGGGTGCCTAGGTGGCTCAGTCAGTTAAGCGTCTGACTTTGGCTCAGGGCATGATCTCACAGTTCGTGAGTTCGAGTCCCGCATCAGGCTCTTTGGTGACAGCTTAGAGCCTAGAGCCTGCTCCAGATTCTGTGTCTCCCTCTCTACCCCTTCCCCACTCACACTCTGTCTCTCTCTCTTTCCAAAATAAACATAAAAAAAATTAAAAAACAACGGTGCTGAAAGAAATTAAAGAGGACCTAAGTAAATTGAAATATAGCTTGTGTTCATGGATAGGAAGACTTAATATTGTTAATATGTCAATATTCCCCTGAGCTATTCTTATCAAAATTCCAATAGCCTTTTTTTTACAGAAATTAAACAACCGATACCTAAATTCATTTGGAATTGTGAAAGATCTTGAACAGCTAAAACAATTTTGAAAAAGAACAATTGGTAGGTGCCTCCGTGGCTCAGTTGGTTAAGTGTCTGACTTCAGCTCAGGTCATGATCTCATGGTTTAGGAGTTAGAGCTCTGTGTCGAGCTCTGTGCTGACAGCTCGGAGCCTGGAACCTGATTTGGTTTCTGTGTCTCCCTCGCTCTCTGCCCCTCCCCCACTCACACTCTGCACCTCTCTTTCGAAAATAAATAAACATTAAAAAATTTTTAAATTGGAGGACTCATACTTCCTGATTTCAAAACTTACTACAAAGCTATTATAATCAAAACAGTGTGGTATTAGCATAAGGATGGAAGTATAGACCCGTGGAATACAATTAACAGTCTAGAAATATATCCTTATATATAGGGCTGATTGATTTTCTTTTTATTATTATTTTTTTAAATGTTTATTTTTGAGAGAGGGAGAGAGACAGAGTGTGAGTGGGGGAGGGGCAGAGAGAGCGAGGAAGCCACAGAATCCAAAGCAGGCTCCAGGCTCTGAGCTGTCAGTAGAGCCCAACATGGGGCTTGGGCCCACAAGCTGTGAGATCATGACCTGAGCCAAAGTCAGATGCTTAACTGACTGAGCCATCCAGGAGCCCCAGGGCTGACTGATTTTCGACAAGGGTGCCAAGTCCATTCAATGGGAAAAGAAGTTTCTTCAGCAGGTGGTGCTGGGACAATTATATTTCCACACACAAAAGAGTGAAGTTGGATCCCTACTTCATACCATAAGGTAAGGTATGGTAGGAAATTTAACTTAAATAGGAAATAGGAAAATTAACTTAAAATGAATCAGTAACAACACCTTGTAAGACCTAAAATCATAAAAATCTTAGAGTAAAATAAATGACTGCTAACAAAAGCATATGAAATATTATTCTTTGCTGTTTTTAGTGTATGATTTCTCTGTTGATTGCTCTATGAAACATCATGTGGCTTTTACTAAGTATGCTATTATTATAGTAACGTGAGTTTTTTTTTTAAGTTTGTTTATTCTGAAAGAGACTGCATGCATGTGAGTGCATGCAGAGAGAGGGAAAGAAGAAATCCCAAGCACGTTCTGTGCTGAGCCAAAATTTTGAGCCAAAATTAACAGTCGGATGTCTAACCAACTGAGCCACTCAGGTGCCTCGCTAATGTGAGATTTAACACAAATGAGATATTCCTGTATGATGTCTAAACTTGGATGCATAGCATACTATATACTGTTCAGGATCCATTTGGAAATTTCATGATCTAGTTTTTGTGTGTTGATTACTACCAGGACATCACATGTTCTGGTGTTTAAATATAACTTCACAGTAGCAAAATCTTTTTCAAACTCAAATACAGATGACTTTCAGGCTTTTAGGGATTGCTTGTTTTAAATTATTCTTATGACTCTGAACAAAAGTTTGCCTTCCTCAGTACCTGGTATATAGGTACTCAGTGATTATTTATTGAGTGAACAAATATTATGTAAAGTGTGATTATCATGAAAATTAATTCCAAATCCTTCAGTTCTTTGAGGCCTTTCCAGCAGATACATACTATTTTTACAAGTCAATTATCGTAAGAAATGCTGGTGTACCTTTTGGAGTTCAAAGACATTTTCGTACCATCTTGTTTCTGATGAAACAATTGGATCCCATTGGATTATGTTCATGTAATTGTTGGATTATTAAAACATTTAATTTTTATTTTAGTAAGTGCTAATATAAATACATTACCTTGTGTCTTGTTCCTAATTATATTACATTGCAGGAAGTGGACAAGTATAATAGAAGAAAGGTGTTTCAGTTCCTTCAGTGATATGTCATCTTAATTAAGATCAAGGATTTCTTAAGTTGGTGTGTTTGGGAAAATGACAAAGTGAAAATAGTTTTTTTGCAATTTACAAAATCGCACCAATTTACAAAATTGGTTATGTAGAAAGCAGCAAATTAAATTGCTTTTGTATTTTTAAAACATGGTAGGAAATAGAAAAGACAGGTAGATAAAATACTATGTCTATATTACTTCCAAGGAAATTTAATTCAGCAATGGCTGAATTGTCTTCAGCAATGGCTTTGAGTAGAAGTACTATCTTCAGTTGTAGATAAAATAATGCATGCGGTATAGTCTCAGGTAACTAGAGACAGAATGAAATTGATATTTTGCATTAGTTGTGCATTATTTATCATGTCTGATAAAGCAACAGCATATGCCTGATGCTTTTACCACCATCTACATGATGATACTCTATGCTCCGAGTGAGTGGGTATATTAATCCTAGATTAACTTTTTTACAGTAAGTTGTGGACTTCCTTTGTAAATTAACATCCATAAACTTAAAACTACAGTTAGGAGAATGATAGAGGATGTAGAAACACAGATAAGAAAGAAAACTGAAGGAACAGAGAAATGAACAGGTTATTGAAACTGTGAGAAATATATCAATTCTCTTTTTTACTGTAACTGTTCATTATAAGTGATTCTAAGGGAAGAAATCCAGATCATCAAGAAAATACTGAATACAAGTAAATGTTAATGTTTTTTTTCCAATAAGTACAAAGTCAAACTATAAAGATTAAAAATGGACACTGGAAACACGAAGGTCCTGAGGTTTTCTTCTAGGAATCCTTTCTAGACCATCTATGGTTTGGATCAGACAAGCATATGTTGCTGTTTTGGGGTTTTTTTTTTCAACATTCTGCCCCTAGCACCTGTCGTACAGTAGTTGGAGTTGAGATGTGCCCAATAAATAATGTCTACATTTGATCTTTTTCTCCCCCTCATGTTTTGACTTGCTTCAGTTGCCATCTCCTCCTTCATCTTTTTTTTTTTTTTTTTGGTTTTATTAATTTCTCCTTTACCTGTAAGCCCTTAATTCTAGTTTCTTTTATCATGTTTCAAGCTTGTTGAGTTTAATATTTAGTTAACTTATTTTTCAATTTTGAGTTTTTTTTCTAGTAAAAGCATATAAGTCAATTCATCTTCCTGGGTCCATTGCTTTGCTTGTTCTCCTTGGATTTTAATGTGTGTTATTCTCAGTGTTTTATATTTCTGAATAGTGTGTCTTATTTAAAATAGTATTTAAAAATTTTTTTAATGTTTATTTTTGAGAGAGAGAGAGAGAAAGACTGAGTGCAAGTGGGTGAGGGGCAAAGAGAGAAGGAGACACAGAATCCAAAACAGGCTCCAGGCTCTGAGCTGTCAGCACCGAGCCCGATGCGGGGCTCGAACTCACAGACTGTGAGATCATGACCTGTGCCAAAGTTGGACACTTAACTGACTGAGCCACTCAGGTGCCCCTAAAATAGTATTTTAAAGATTTCTTCTTCTTTTGATTTTTATGCTAATTTTCAATTTTATTGCATTTTGGTCATAAATAAGGCTTTTCGCACTTTAGGATTTTGAGATTTCTTTTGACATATTGCATGATAATTTTTGAGAAAGGTTTTATTGGCATTGGAAAAGAATGTATATTGTCTATTTGAAAAAAAATACATCTATTCAGGTCTAATTGTGTTTTTCTCATTTTTTTTATGTCTGCTTGAAATCTTTGTTCATATTTTTCATATCACTGGAATATGTTCTTTATTGTTTTTTTTCCTCCAGTAAAAGTGCATTGGGCTGATTATGGCCTTAACTTCCCTAAATGAATGTGCCTTTATTTTTGTCCACCCACTTGAATGATCATTGCTGGGCATAGAATTCTGGTTTTATTTTATTTATTTTTTTAATGTTTATTATTTTTGAGAGAGTGTGTGTGTACGAGCAAGCAGGGGAGGGGCAGAGAGAGAGGGAGACAGAGGATTTGAAGTGGACTCTGTGCTGACAGCAGAGAGCCCAATGTGGGGCTCGAACTCACTCAGATCATGACCTGAGCTGAAGTCGGTGCTTAACTAAGTCACCCAGGAGGCCCAGAATCCTCATTTTGAATAGTGTTTCCCCAAGAAACTATAGACCATCTTTATTCTCTAGTATTTCATGTTGTAGATAAGGTATCTCATATTTTGATTTAGTACTTTATCCCCAGTACTACTTTCCAACCACAGCTACTCAAGTCTTAACCCTGTTCTGTTTAGTATTTCTACCATCTCTAAGTAGCTCTGGTCCTACTTTCATTTTATCTGAGTCACATTTGATATCTATCCAGTCTCTGTTTTCATACACCTATCTCAGCTCCTAAGACCTTTCAAAAGGCCGGGATTCCCTACTCTTTGGTTCCATACCACAGAAATGATAAGCTTGCCACGTGCAGGCCTTCTCATTGCGTACTTTGACCTAGAACCCTGGCCCTTGTTGATCCATTTGGGATCAGCTTCCTTACCTCCCCTTGGCATATCTACTTTTCTGTGGCTTTCTTCCTTGGGTATAGCCATAGAGCTTATCCCCCTTAGCCAGCCCCTAGTCTGAAGCTGGGCAAAATGAATGTACTGCTTCAGAAGGACTTGGCTCAGCCTCTGGTGGGTCCTTGGAATAGCTGCCCAAAGTACCAGTACAGGAACTTACTGTGTAGATCTAACATTAGTCATCTGTCTTTTGATCACATTAGATGGACTGGAAATTTGAATTCCTGTGGCTCAGACTGCTTTCAGAGTTGAGTGGATGGTAGGGGTATCCACAAATTAACAGTTTTGGGTGGCCTGATTTAGCAAGATACAGGGCTGTGTGAGGACAGCTGGGTAATATGTTTTCTACCCATAGCATAGTCACCTACCATCAAAACCAGCTATCATCACAGCCACCCATCAGAAACCGATTTCTTTTTTGTACTTATGACTTCTGATTTGAGAAGTGACATAAGAATGAGACTCTAAGGATGGAGGGTAGTCCTGTAAGTCCTGTATGCATATGTATGCATATCCAATACATGCATAATTAGATGTGTTGATTTTAAAGAATCAACCAGTAGATGTGTCATTTTAGAAGCTTGTCTTGGATTACATGAAATTTAAGCCATTTATCAGATCTGGTCTCTGGCCTGGAATTTCCTCACCTTGTTTTGTGCTTTTGAAAGTTCTGGGGAGGATAGTTTGGAATTTCTTTGTGAAATATTTTTTCTAAAGGTAATTAAAAGTGAGCCCTTGCACAGATCTTTCTGGAAGGTGTATATATGAGCACATGCTCTAGTATCTTTTTAGTATAGGTTGTTCTATAACCTCTACACTTGTGTGGAACTGTCCCTAGTATTAACAGGCACTGATGTGGAGGGCTGGAGTGCCAATTGGAGAGGGGCAAGGGCACTGGTTGGCTGTAGAGTGTGCTCTGAGATGCCATAATTAATGAGTAGATGGGGTCAGTAAATCTGCAAATGAGCAGAGGTGAGGTGAGGGGATAGAGCTGAACTGATCTGGATGACAAGTGTAGTACTATAAAAAATAATAGCTACCGTTTATTAAGGACAGACTATGTGAGCTAGGGCGAGTGCTGAATGTACAGCAAAACCTGAGGGGCAGTTGGCTGGACCGGACAGTGGCAGTCATGCAGAGAGAAGTTTCTTAAATAACCCTTTTGCTGGATGTGATGTCAGTCTTTTACATACGCTATCTTGCTACAGCTATACAACTAAGGTATTGTGGCTGTTATTTCCATCTTATAAATGTGAAAATTGAGTCTCAGAGGTTACATAAATTGTTCAAAGTTATACAGCTAGTAATTGCTGGAGCCAAGATTTGAGTCATGTCTGTCTGGTGCCAGACCTTGTGCATAGTGTATCGAACCACTGTGTACAGCAGATAAGGCCCACGAGGTGATACTTATCTGTAAATCTTCTTGAATTCTATTAAAAAAAAAAAAGCTTAGAAGTTTACTCAACTATGTCTTAACAGACAGATTTAACAGGAACTTTGACCTGACTGGAAATTTGCAAGTAGCTCTTTGGTTTAAGATTTGAGGATTGAATGAGAGGTAGTGTAGTAGGTTCATTCAGCATACATCCAACGGTAAATCTGTGTGTTGCCAGATGGTTGCACTGGAGCCCACGTCACACATATGATGCTGTTTCAAGAGAGTTGGCTTCTTTCAAAGGCCAGTTGTTCCATGTTTACAGACTGCTAACAAATGGGATTAGGAAAGTAGTGTGGGTGGTTTAGAAGAACCATAGAAAACTCAGTGTATATGACCTAAGCATGGTTAATGAAGTTGTTAATATTTCTCTCTATATTAAAAGAAATGCTAAAGCAAAACTCAAGATGGAGATACAGTGATAAAGTTGGCTCTGATTTATTTGTTTTTAAATTTTTTAACATTTATTCATTTTTGAGAGACAGAGACAGAGCGAAAGGGGGCGGGGCAGAGAGAGAGGGAGACACAGAATCCGAAGCAGGCTCCAGGCTTCGAGCTATCAGCATAGAGCCCAACTAGGGGCTTGAACCCATGAACCGTGAGATCATGACCTGAGCCGAAGTCAGATGCTCAACTGACTGAGCCACCCAGGTGCCCCTATTTGTTTTTTTAAATATAATTTATTGTCAAATTGGCTTACATACAACATCCAGTGCTCATCCCAACAAGTGCCCTCCTCAATGCCTATCACCCAGTTTCCCCTCTCCCCCACCCCCATCAACCCTCAGTTTGTCCTCTGTATTTAAGAGTCTCTTAAGGGTTTGCCTCCCTCCCTCTCTGTTTGTAACTATTTTTCCCCCTCCCTTCCCCCATGGTCTTCTGTTAAGTTTCTCAAGATCCACGTATGAGTGAAAACATATGATGTCTGTCTTTCTCTAATTTATTTCACTTAGCATAATACCCTCTAGTTCCATCCAACTTGCTGCAAATGGCATGATTTTATTCTTTCTTATTGCCAAGTAGTATTCCATTGTGTATATAAACCACATCTTCTTGGGGCACCTGGGTGGCTCAGTCGGTTAAGCATCCGACTTTGGCTCAGGTCATGATCTCGCGGTTCGTGAGTTGGAGCCCCGCGTCGGGCTCTGTGCTTTTACCTCAGAGCCTGGAGCCTGCTTCGGATTCTGTGTCTCCCTCTCTCTCTGCCCCTCCCCTGCTTATGCTCTGTCTCTCTGTGTCTCTAAAAAATAAATAAATGTTAAAAAAAAATTTAAACCACATCTTCTTTATCCATTCATCAGTTGATGGACATTTAGGCTCTTTCCACAATTTGGCTATTGTTGAAAGCACTGCTATAAACTTGGGGTACATATGCCCCTATGCATCAGCACTCCTGTATCCCTCGGGTAAATTCCTAGCAGTGCTATTGCTGGGTCATAGGGTAGCTCTATTTTTAATTTTTAGAGGAACCTCCAGACCGTTTTCCAGAGCGGCGGCACCAGTTTGCATTCCCACCAACAGTGCAAGAGGGTTGCCCTTTCTCCATATCCTCACCAGCATCTATAGTTTCCTGATTTGTTCATTTTAAGTTGGCTCTGATTTAGATGGCTTTGCTTTTATTCTGGGACCTCATGGGTGAATAGGCATTGTTTATGTAGGGAGTTGTGTTCCTAGAAGTCACTATATACATCAAATATGCCTCAAGTGGTGAGTGTGCATAAGATGCAAACCCCATATAGATCTAAGGCCGGAAACTTGAGTAAGATTTCATGATTGAGGAGCACCCCATCTTATTTCTCCTTTTGATTTCAGCTCTTTTTTTCAGTGTCAATCGATCATTTCCCAACCACATTACCACATACCCAAAGCCAACAAGATGCTACTGGTGGCACTGATGTTCATGCTGAGGGATTAACATGGTCTGAAGGACAGAATTGTTCATGGTGGAAATTTGAGGAGGGGTCTATAAAATGTGGATGGATCCAAGACACAACTAACGACATGTGTAAACTCAGAAAACCAAAGCATGGGCAGTAGAACTGGACTCCAGGAATTGCCCCTTTTTTGTATGCTCACAACCACTTACAAATTCTTGGCTTTTGTGTGTCTCATACTTGAAGGGGGTCCAGTTTAGTGACCAGTTGCAATTTGTGCCACACCTTGGAATATAAGGAAAGAATGTAACTGAGAGAATTTTTCCCCCCTTTGTTGTGGTAAAATACATATAAAGCTTACCATCTTACCATTTTCAAATATACCGTCAGTGGTATTTAGTACATTCACGTTGTTGTGCTATCATCACCACTGTCCATTCCTCAGAGACCTATTTTATGATGTTGTTAGAAAAGTGAGAATCTTTAATTCGTAAAGATGTGAAGGTAGTGAGTGCTGTCCAAAAGAACTTTAGGCAATGATGGAAATGTTTTCTTTCCGCGCTTCCCACTGTGGTAGCATTAGCCACATGTGGCTGTTGAGCACTTGGAATGTGGCTAGTAAGGAACTGAAATTTTAATTATATTTAATTTTAATTATTTTAAGTTTAAATAGCCACTGTAGAATAGAATTAGTAAGTCTTTAATGACTCTCTGGTGCCCTGGCATCTTGGGGTTGTTGCTGGATAGGGTTTTGCTGCCTACAAAGGAGTCAGAGTTTGCTGTCTATGGTAAACTAGAATTGCATTTTGTCACAGGAATAATAATAAAAATTCTAGTTGGCTGTGGTATGCAACAATTAGTTCTGTTTCTGGTTAGCAGAGAGGGTTAAATGAGATTTTGGTGGGTGGCCTGAGAACTTAATTATAATTTGTATAGCACTGCTTTTGTGATAAAATCCTCATTTGTTTTCTAAACTAATTGATTTACCATTTTTGGTGTCCTTGTGGAGACTTGTCACGTGTTTATTTCCCAGAATCCCCTTCACAGCAGATTATAGCACATACTATGTAAGGCTCACTACATGTTGATTCTGTAACTGGTATGCCAGAGATCATTTCATCAATGAAGGTATTTGGGTGTGTATTCTATATACTGAATAATCAGAGAACATTTTACTGGGCTGGCTATGAGTTGACATTGACACATTTCCTTTTCTACTTTGCTGTCTGATTTCCCATCAGTCATCCTTTGCCCATCCTCTCAGGTCCATAAACACTAGAAATACATTCTTTCCTGAAATCCACAGCACTTGACCTCCCTATAAGCATACAAATCTTGAGAAAATTAGCATATCCTATGGTTTTCATTTATTCATAATATCATGTTCCCAGTAATGGTGAAGTAGACTGATTCTGGGGACCACCAGTGAGTGGTCTGTTCATTGCCTGAATTATTTGGCTGTTCCTAATGATGCCATTACTCCTGCCTTATTGGTGTTTATTGTTGCAGTTATTCATATATAAAAGTAATTTTGCCTAGTACCTATTATATGAAGGAGAATTTATTACATATTTCTTTTTTATGTAATTTTCTAGTCCTCACAGAATTGCACAATTTTATTTCCTGTGAATGAGAGAAGCCACATTGTGTCCTTGATTATTGTTGCTGTTTTGTAAACTTACTACATTACATAACCAAAATAGGAACAAATAGACCCTAAACTTAGTGAGTCTAGATGAACATAGAAGAGAAGGAATAGGACAAAGGGATTCAGGAGCTATCATTACGGACCTTGGGAGTGGGAGAAATTGGGAGGCTTCTTTTAAGTTTTTTATTTTGGTGTGTCCCCATCAGTGAATTCTCCCGGTGCTATCCTAATCATTGGCTGTCAGTGGTCTTGGTGTCCATATTTATCTGAATTGTTCTACAGGGTTTAAAGAAAGGAATCTTGTACATCTCTGAGAGGTGCTAAATAGATTGAAGTTACTGCTGCTTTACATAAGGAAGACTATATAGTGTTTGTAATGAACTCATTCAGGCACTAATATGTTTATGTACTTGTTTTTTTCATCTCAGCTTTTAAATAGTATTGACTCGGCCTTAAGACACTTTTCTACTTCAGCATCTTTATACTTAGTGTTGTCTTTGCCTAACATTTTTTCCCCACACCACTTTACATGACTTGCTCCTTCCTGTTTCTCCATCCTCAACTTAAAAATCACTTTTTCAGGGGTATCTACATGGCTCAGTCTGTTGAACATCTGACTTTGGTTCAGGTCATGATCTTGTGGTTCTCAAGTTCAAGCCTGACATCAAGCTCTCTGCTCTCAGCACAGAGCCCACTTCAGGTCCACTGTACCCCCCCTTCTCTGCCCCTCCCCGGCTTGTTCGTTTTCTCTCTCTCTCTCTCTCTCTCTCTCTCAAAAATAAACATTTAAAAAAATAACCTTTTCAGAAAGGCCTTCTCTGACCATTCTCATTAGATCTCCTATAATTGTCATAGCAGTTTGTTTAAATTCTTTTCAGCATTTATCACATCTGTGATTATTTAGCATGTCTTTTTTTATCTTAAGTTCTCCTCTGATTGACCTTCTGGTTTATATATTCACCTACCTATTGGGTGCTCATTTATTTATTTGCAATCATTTATTGAATGTCTATTGTGTGCTGGATGCTGAGAGGACAGACAGTCCTGGCCTCTGCCCTATCCTTGTGGTTTTACAGATTATAAAGCAAATAATGGTAATCAAATATAATTGATCTTCATTATTCGTGGATTCTCTATTTGTGAAACTACCTGTTCACTAAAATTAATTTGTAACTGCAAAATCAGTACTTGCAGTACTTTTGGAGTCATTCGCAGACATGTACAGAGCAGCAAAAAAATTGAATTGATGCACATGTTCCCAGCTGAGGTTGAACAAGGCAATGCTCTGCTTCTATTTTGGTTCTCATACTATAAACAAGTGTCCTTTTCACGCTCAATGTGATGCCACACTTTTTGTATTTTTGTGCTTTTTGATGGTGATTTCAATGTTTAAAATGACCCTCTAGTGTAGTGTTAATGTGCTTTCTAATGTTCCTGAACACAAGAAGGCTGTAATTTGTCTTATGGAGAAAGTACTTATTACATAAGTTTTGTTCAGACATGAGTTATAGGGCTGTTGGCCATGAGCTCACTGTTAATGAATCAACATATACAGTAATGAATAATTACTTGAATAATTAATGAATAGGTATCTTTAAACAGAAACACAAATAAAACAGAAACACAAATAAAACACAAATAAAACACAAATAATAAAAAAACAGAAACATAAATAAATAAAACACAAATAAAACACAGGATTATATGGTGACCAGTTGGCAAAAATTTTATGACCAATGGCTCAGAGGAACCCTATATTTCCTCTAGGAATTTCAGCATTTAGTATTTGCAGTGACTTTACAGAACGTAGTTACTACAGATAACAAGAATCAGCTGTACTTGCAAAGTATCTTAAATGCAAAGAAAGAACAAATAGGATGTTATGATGGAGAATAACTAGCAATGGTAAGACAGAGACTTCCCTTATTTGGAGCCTCTTGGGAAGTAACATTTAAGTTGACATCTATGGAACAAATAGGAAGAAGAATATTTGAGGCATAAATGGTGCTAGAACAGGAAGGAGCTTGATATTTTTAAGGAATTGAAAGAAAGGCATGGTAGCTGGAGGAAGGTAACGCAGAATGAAGTTGGAGAAGAAAGCAAGAATTTGATTATGATGCCCTTTGGAGAGCACACTAAGGACTTTAGTTTTAGAATATGCAGTGGGAAGACCTATGGAAGGTTTTAAGGGGTGTGTGTGTGAGATGACCTGCTTTATCTTTTACAAAGATAATTCTGCTTGTTGTGGGGGAATGGGTTGAACAGGGCAAAGGCTGAAGTAGAGAAATGAGTTAAGAGTATGGTGATCCATATTTAATAATTGCCAAATCTGCCTATATTAGCTCCTAAATTAGCTCCTAAATTAGCTCCTAAATTAGCTCAGTTCTGTTCTCTCGCTGTCGCAGGCCACCATCCTTGCCTGTTGTACTCTCACAACTTCACAGCAATCACTCAGCCTACACCCTGCTCCACTGCCTCCAGAGAGATGCGATCTATTGAAGTCACCCCCTCACCCCATCAACTCCCTAGACCTCTAGATAGTTTGACACCTCCTTGCCTTTCACGCACTGTCCATCACTGTGCTTTGCCTGGCATCCAGTGCCCCATAGAGAGAAATGTTCTCTATTTCTCCTTGTGTCAGTTGTTTTGGGCTGCTTGACTTTCTTTGCCTGGGAATCCTTCACCACTTACCATCTCATGCAAGATGAAGTGCTTCTGGTGTGTACTTTCATGATAATCCAAAGCAATTGTGAATTTCATGTTTTGTTTTTAAATCTCCAACATACTCTTTTGTGAATGGAATCATAGAAATAAAACTGGTGTCTTAAAACCAATATATCCATTTACTCATTTCAAAAACGTTTATTGATTACCTAAATGTGTTCTAATAGTGGAGTACAGAGTAGTGAACAAAACAAAGTCTCTGTCTGCTGCTGTCTTGGAACTTAGATGTGTGTATGATCTATCAGTACCTATATATCCATTTCAAACATTTTGTAGATACTTTTAATTCTAGAATAGTTTTAGATTTACGGAAATCCTGTATTACTAACTTAACATTAGTATGGTAAATGTGTTATAACTAATTAATCAATATTGATATATTACTATTAACTAAAGTCCATACTTTTTTTAGATTTCCTTTGTTTTTACCTAATGTCCTTTCTCTGTCCAGGATCTCATTCATGATACCACATAACATTTAATCATCATGCCCTCTTAGGCTCCTCTGAGCTGTGACAGTTTTCAGGGTTTACTTGTTTTGGTGACCATGACAGTTTTAAGGAGTATTGATATATTCTGTAGAATGGAAATGTCCCTCAATATGGGTTTGTCTGATATTTTTCTCATGATTAAGTGAGGATTATGGGTTCTTGCGAAGAAGATCAGAGGTAAAGTGCCATTCTCATCATATCAATGGTACATGTTATCAACATGAATTATTGCTATTGATGCCTTGATCACTTGACTGAGGTAATGTTTGTCAGGTTCTTGCACTGTAAAGTCCTCCCCCTCACTGCCACATATGTTAGTTACTTTTTGGAAGGAAGTTACTATGTGCAGCCCACTTAAGTGATGGGGAGTTATGCTCCATCTTCTTGGGAAGGAATTCTTCTGTACAATAGATTTGTCTCTTCTCTCCCAGTTATCTAGTCAATCATTTATTTATTTTATAGTTTGGCTTATAATCCAATACTACTTTATTGATTGCCCAAACTGTATTTGGGCATTGAGAACTCATTGAGTTGGCTCCTGTGTCCCTTCGGCATGCTCCCATTGGTTTGTGTTTTGAATGCTTCCTTATTTTCTAGTACTATAAGGATATTCAAGTATGTATTTTTGAAAATTTAAATAATTTCCCCTCAGCGATTTTCTATAGAATTTGAAAATAATTTTATGTACTTATATGAACTCAAGACTATTTAAACAGATAAATCTTCAATCGTTATTGTTTTTGTTTTTTTGTGATGGTCTGTATAGTTACTTTTAATCGGTAAAATATGAGTATGAATTTTCTCAGAATGTATTGTATTTATCAGAATAAATACTGTATAAATACTTCTTAGAATAATATTGTGACCAGCTTATACTTTTAAATTATCAGGTATAACTTCCGTTTTGCTAATCATATTAGAAAAATTTTATATTTCTCTAGCTTTCAGGGATATTTACAGTTGCCAGTAGCTGAGCACATATTATGCAGGAAGTGTTTCAGTGATTATATATGCTGAGTGGTAAGATTGCTTAGTCTAAAAAAAGGACTTCATAATATTTGGCTTTTGGTTGTAATTACCAGTCATGCTCGCCAGAAATTAAGTTTAGCTCTTAGGAGCCCAAAATTCTTTGTATGTTTATCTGTAACTAAATATTTCAGAGACTGTTATGAAACTGTCAGTAATTCCATTATATATTGTATATTCAGCTTATTCTTGCGTTATAGCTGATGGAATAACATATAGCAAGTGATTGTATAGCAACATGGGAAATGCTTAATATAAATAGTAATAGTTTGATTATAACTTTGTTTTAAAGGAAACTAACTGACCATACATACAAACAACCATTTGGAAAATACCAAAATATTAATAGTGAATGTCTTACTAGGTGGTGTGACCCGGCTTTTCTATTATTTTTCAATTTTAGAAAATGGCATGTGTTACTTATTTAATGAGGCAATGAGGGCATTTTTTAAATTTAGGAAAAAGCGTATTTTGCAAGGATTTTTATCAGGTGCTAATTTGTTTGTTCCATTTTAGATACTGAAAGTTAAAAAGACTTTAAAAAAAATACTCTGTAACTCAGGCTGGTTTTCTCCACTGGTGAGCCAGTTCTTTTTTTATAATAACACTTTACAGTTTACAGGTTTTTAAGTACATCTTATTTCATTTAAAAAATCTATATCAGATGGATTTTACTTCAATTATACACAGAAATGGGCCACAGTATAAAGGTTAATGCTCAATGTTGATATATTGAAACCATGACTTGGTTAATGTCGCTCAACTGGACAGATTTGGGAGACCCAGGGCCCTAAATGCTGCCCATTAAGCCTCAGCTTTGCTGTTGCCGCTGCTGCTACTGCTGCCAGACAGACCACATTTTGAGGGACAGCCTCACATTCCTCTCATTGGAGACTAGTGGCCTCAATAGATACCTTGGGGAACCTCTTTGGATTAAAAATACCTAGCATTATTGAGCTGCTTTTAATTTTTTAAACTTCGGATGGTGAGGAGGAGGTGAATTGAGGGTTGGAAGTTGCAGTCTTTCGCAGGCTGCTATCTCTGGGTGGCCTCAGGATGGGTCATAGATAGAAGATTATAGTTTATAAAAGATACGTTCCAGTGTTAAAAATTATGCCAGATTTGCCACAATTAAAGGCAGATGCATTTTAAATCTTTTCTTTTCGTAAAGCCTTTTCTTTTTAGTATTTATAGATATATTCAAAGAGAATGTAATTTTTGTCCTTAAGCCAGAGGAAAATTCCTTTTCTTTTTTTTTCTCCTAATATGACCCTGGTCTCTAATAGCCAGTGCTCGATCTCTTGTTCTTTCTGTTGCTGGGAAATAACACAATATATAAGAGAGTGGGGACTGGAGTGGTCATTTCCTTGGTTGCCTCCTGGGGGTCAGGGGTGGTAGTCTGTTTTAAGTTTCTGATATAACAGTGGTGAGATTACCACAGCATTTGGTAGCTCAGCCCTGGAATTAGGACTGCAGCATCAAAAACTGGGCTTGTGTTCTAGTAGCCTGGTTTCATGATGTTAGTGGGATTAGTTATTCCAGTCTGTCCGTGTGCTACTGTGCATGGCATAAGGTTGCCCTGTGCTTTGATAAGCAAGTGTGCCTTTCACTAGAATGCCCATGAATTTTTCATAATGAGATTCATGTGTACACTAAAATGATAGTCAAGAACTGTGCAGAATAATAGCACCTCTTTTCTTAATAATGGCCCTCAAAGTTGCCCTTTAGAAATCATTGCAACAAAATTTGGCTATTCACAAAACTGTTTCAATATTGAAAAATCACTGTCATAAAAAAAACCCTACTGTTAACATTTGGTCATATTTGCTTTACCCATTTTTAAAAATATTTTATTTATTTTTAAAATGTTTATTTATTTATTTTGAGAGAGAGAGAGAGAGAGAGAGAGAGAGAGAGAGAATGAGCAGAGGAGGGGCAGAGAGAGAAGGAGAGAGAATCCCAAGCAGACTCCACACTCAGCCCAGAGCCAGACGCAGGGCTTGATCTCATGACTACAAGATCACAACCATGAGATCACAACCTGGGCTGATAGCAAGAGTCAGTCGCTCAGCTGACTGAACCACCAATCTCTACACCCAATGTGGGGCTCGAATTTATAGCTCAGAGATCAAAACTCAGTCCTTACTGATTGAGCCAGCCAGGTGCCCCTGCTTTATGCATATTTTTGTGTGTATATGTATGTTTATATGTGAAATCATGTATGTATACACATACACACTTTTTTACTGAATCATTTGAAAGTAAGTTGCAGATGTGATGCATCATGGATTTCTAAGTGCAATTTGTCTAAATAGAACCTGTATTGCATTGCTACTACTTCCTTCCACTCTAGTCACCCTTTCCCCACATTAGCATCCCCTATCTGGGTAACCCATATTGATACCATAGTATGTGTCCTTCCATATTTATTCCATGTTCCTATAATTACATACATGCATATATTCATATATACGGTTTTGTCACTGTCTTACAAAAATGAAATCATGTACACACTTTTCTGCATGTTTCTTTCCTTACTCAAATATGGCATAGGGAACTCTTAAAGTCAATTGATGTAGCTGTAATTAATTTCCTATTTTTAATAACAGTTTTAGGATGTATTTCACATACCTTAAATATACATGTTTAAACTGTACAATTCAATGGTTTTTAGTGTATTTACAGAATTGTGCAACCTGATCACCCACAGTCAGTTCAAGAAAATTTTCAAAATCCTAAAAAGAAACCTAGCATCTATTAGCATTTACTCCCAAATCCTCCCCCTCCACCGACCTTCTCCCAGTCCTAAGCAACCAATGATCTACCTTCTGTCTCTAGAGATTTGCCTGTTGTACCCATTTCATGTAAATGTAATGTGTGGGCCTTTATCACTTAACTATTTCAATTAGGATACTGGGGTGTTTTTTTTAATGTTTGTTTATTTTTGAGAGAGAGCGAGAGACATAGCGTGAACAGGGGAAGGGGGCAGAGAGAGAGGGAGACAAAATCTGAAGCAGGCTCCAGGCTCTGAGCTGTTAGCACAGAGCCCGACATGGGGCTCAAACCCACGAAGTGTGAGATCATGACCTGACCCAAAGTTGGACTCTTTTTTTTTTTTTCATGTTTATTTATTTTTGAGAAAGAGAGAGAGACAGTGTGAGTGGGGGGAGGAGCAGAGAGAGAGGGAGACACAGAATTCAAAGCGGGCTCCGGGCTCCAAGCTGTCAGCACAGTCTGACATGGGGTTCGAACTCATGAACCTTGAGATCGTGACTGAGCCACCCAGATGCCTCAGGATACTGTTTTTAAGGCCCATTCGTGTTATAACTTTTGCTGTGTTACATGAATGTTTTACGATAACCAGGTATAAAGAAAAAACAATATTTAAAGGTTGTACTCTAATGTTTTATGATATTAATAATAATTGTGTGAGGATTATTGGGTGATCACTTTATTAGTCTGTCAACTTTTATCTATGTTTGACAATAATAAGAAATTTAGAAAAAAAGCTCCACTAGAAAGTTTTCTTTCTATGATGACATTTTTGTAATATTTACATATTAATATGTTAAAATCATGCTTAAAGAGAAATTCCTTAAACATCCCAAAATTATGAAATTATTTTTCTAGTTCTTTTGTTTTTTGTTTAAATTTCTAAGCTAATTAGAATTTTGTATACTCTGTTTATTAATTCCATTAAAAAATTTATTATTCTTGGGGTGGGTGGGTGGCTCAGTCGGCTAAGCGTCTGACTTTGGCTCGGGTCATGATCTCACAGCTTGCGAGTTCGAGCCCCATATCGGGCATTATGCTGACAACTCAGAGCCTGGAACCTGCTTCGGATTCTGTGTCTCCCTCTCTCTCTCTGCCCCTTTCCCGCTCGCACTCTGTCTCTGTCTGCCTCTCAAAAACAAACATTAAAAAAAATATATGTTGAAAGATAATTCTAAAAGGTAGAATGGAAATTATACCTGAAGGTAGATTGTAATAATTGGCTGATAGGGCTGCCGAAAGTTTTAACATTGATTTAGTCTTGTATATGTTCCAAATCAATGAGTTTGAGTAAAATAAGAAAAACATAGATGTTACAGAGCCTGTGAGAGCTGAGAAATACTGGGACACCACTGGCACATGTCCAAATGAGTTTCACAGGGTAAATCCTGGGGCCAGTATGTACTTGGTTGGAGATAAAAACCCTTCTAGAAGGCAGGATGCCAGTTCATCAATAAAAACAAATATATTCTTAGCACTGTTTTAAGGAACGTTCGTTTTGTCAAAGGTCAGAATTATCGGATGGGTTTGTTGTGTTGTGAATATACTCTTCTTGAATATATGCAATGAATATGATTGTAGTCTTATGAATATATTCTTAATGAATCTGTTGATATTCATTAAGTTTTAAACTGAACTCAAAATTTTCCAGTATAGGTTAAAAGTACAGGCCATGAATATGAATATATGCTGATGAAAATATGAATATAGTCTTAGTGAATATATTGATATTCATTAAATTTTAAACCATCTTCAAAAATACCCCAATATGGTCAAGAACATAGCTCATGAATGTGAATATAAACTTATGAAATGTTCATGAATATATTGATATTCATTAATTTTAAACTACATTAAAACGTTTTCCCAATAGGACAAAGAAGAATATATTCATGAATATATTTATAAGGAGGATATATTCATGAATATAATCATAAAGAATATATTCACATCTATTGAATATATTCATGAAGAATATGTTTATAAGAAAACTAAACCACTCTACAACTCTTTGCTTTTTGCAAATTAAATAGTTCTTAAAATGCTATGAAGCAAATTCTAAAATTTCACTGAAATATTGAAAAAGTGAGAGTATAAATTTGATATATTCAGTGAATTGATCTATTTATGAATTGACTGCTAGTGAATGGTTTTGGCAAATTAATTTAGAGCCCTCTGTCTCAACATGAGATGGACCATTATTTATTACAGCATCTATTCTGGGAAAACCAAGACAAGAAAGAGAGGGTATTGAAAACAGCTGGGCTATCTGTGTACTCAGAGATTGATTGATGACACTAAAGAAATGGTGGTACCTCTTACAAGGGAGGCCTTCAAACCCTACATAACTTCTAAGGAGCAAAGTACTCAGGCAGATGAATTTAATATGCCGGGCAGGGAGTGTAGCCAGACACTGTTATTTTAACTTTCTGTTTATTTCTCTTGGGTTCACATTCATGAAACTGTACAGTTTAGTAATAAAGAATAGGTTTCTAGGGTTGGACTACTTACAAGACTTTGAGTCTTTTTTTTTAATTGAAGTATAATTTACATACAGTAAAATGCACACATCTTAAGTGTATAGAGTGATAAATTCTTACATATGTATACAATTACTTAAATGCCATCAACATAAAATGTGGGACACTTCCCTCACCCTAGAAAGTTTCCTTGTGCCCCTTTCTAGTCGATTTTTACCGTGTACAGATAACCACTATGCTGGCTCTTGTCATTATAGATTGTTTTGCCTGTCCTTAAAATTCATATACATGGGGGAGAAAATTCATATACATGGAATATACAGTAAGTATTCTGATGTGCCTTGCTTCTTTCACTGAGCATATTTCTCAAGTTTATTAGTTATAGTGGTGTGTATCAGTATATATTTTTTATTGCTGTCCATTTTTATAAATATACAACAAATTTTCAACCCAATTTTTATTTGGGGCTGTTTCCAGTTTCGGACTATTAGGAATAAGACTACTAGTTGTATGCTTGTGCTTTTATACTCATTTCTCAACATTTTTTTAAATGAAAGGATTTTCAAATATAGTGTATTAAATACCTAGTATGTATTAAATAGCATATCTACTTTGCTTTGAGACAAATATACTGGTTAAAATGAAAGTTTCAGGGGTGCCTGGGTGGCTCAGTCGGTCTGACTCTTGATTTCAGTTCAGGTTTTGATCTCAGGGTTGAGAATTCAAGCCCCACATTGGGCTCCGTGCTAGCTGTGGAGCCTATTTAAAAATAATAATAAAATGAAAGTTTTAGCAACAAAATACAAAATAATTATGAATATAACTGAAAGGACTATCATCCTAGTATTTATTAACAGATCTTAGTTTAGGTATGGACTGGAGAAGTTGGAATGGGTTGTTTCAGAATGGGCTTTACAGGCCACTTAGGGGTCAGGATCTTTTTTTCTTAGTGAAGTGTCATATACTTATGTTAGGTGCTTTACCATACCTTCTCATTTAACATTCACAGTAACATTAATAAGTGGGTGCCACTTACATTAGGTTGCAAACACATCTAGGTTGTACCTGTCAGGCACAACTCTTTCTTTTGCTATAGGATAATTTAATATGTTTTCAAACCTGGAGCTAATGATACTCTGCAGTTTACTATTTTCTTTTGTTGAATTGGTAGTATTTAGGGGCTGAGGAGTTTGGCCTCATTACCATCTGCAAGTTGAGAGAGTTAAACTCAAAATGGAGGGACACTGGGAAACACATGGCTTGCATTTTGAGTTTCTTACTTCATTTTCATGATTTGGTAGTTCATAAAGGAATGCTGAGACTTCAGACAGTTTGCTACTCTGAGATCTCATAAATCAAGCATTCTTCATGGCCTGTATTCACTCTGAGTCGATTGAAGCTCTGGAAAGCTTGAATACTGTTCACCCAGAGGCTTCCTGCCAGCAACAACCCAAACTTCTCAACCCATTTAATTAACCCCCCCCCCACATTATAGGTGCATCTTTTGGAAAAACAATATAATTAAAATTTCTTAACATTCCATGTATATTCAGAAATAACCATCTATTTCACATACATATTTGAGTAAACAGTCAACCATTAAATGTAAATAAATAGATGCTGAGTGGGCTAGATCTTGTGAATACCTTGGTTATATAATGTTTTGCATGTGATATTGTTTGATGTTTGTACAAAGAATTCTGTAAAATGTGTAACTCCTTTGGGGCACATGAGTGGCTCAGTTGGTTAAGTGTCTGATTCTTGGTTTCAGCTCAGGTCATGATGTTGCGGTTCATAGGTTCCAGCCCCACATTGGGCTCTGTGCTGATAGTGCAGAGCCTGCTTGGGTTTCTCTCTCTGGCTCTCCCCTCCCCCCCCCCCACCCCGCTCTCTCTGTCTCTCAAAATTAATAAGTAAACATTAAAAAAAAAGAATCTTAAAATGCTTAACTCCTTTAGTAACCACTAAACTGTGAGCTTCTTAAGATTAGTACCCATGTCTGATGTAGATTGGCTAAGCTATGGCATTTAGTACAATTTATTGTATGTAGAAGATACTTAATCTTTATATTTAAAAATTTTTTTAACGTTTTTTGTTTTTGAGAGAGAGCATGAGCAGGGAGGGGCAGGGAGAGGGAGACACAGAATCTGAAGCAGGCTCCAGGCTCTGAGCTGTCAGCACAGAGCCCAGTGTGGGCTCACACACCGTGAGATCATGACCTGAACCGAAGTTGGACGTTTAACTAACTGCTCCTATATTTTAAATGAATAAATATATGAAACATCAATCATAGAAATACCTTCTTATGGATGATTATCATAATATATGTAAGAGATGTCCGCTGAAATGCCAAGTCATTGGAACATAGATTTTCCTACAATAGTTACATTTTCTCTGTGATATTTATGTTGCTGTTTTGTCCATTAACTAGTTCAAGGAGGTAGGTGTGAACCTTTGTCTGTGTCCCTGTTTTCCTAATACAGAGGTCCTCTGTTCATATATGTACCCAATCTTTTTGCACTAAGATCCTCCTTCCCTCAGTTCCATAGTATATTAGATTCATTTCTGAGCCCTTTTCATATCTGTGTCCTTGTTTTTTACTATAAAATGGAGGAAAGTATGTAGCAACTTGAAAAGTTTTTAAAATTTTATATACTGTTGGACTGGAAGTGAATGTCAGATCTGGGAGGGTCCTGAGAGATCACTATTCAACCCCTTTATTTTACTGATGAAAGAACCTTAAGTTCTAATTACTTCCTCACTATAACTCACCTTCCACTGTTTTATAATTGCCTAATTGTAAGCATTTCTAGCAAGACTTTAAACTCAGTGGGAATAGGGCTACATCTCTCTTATTTAATACTGCATCTCTGGCCTGGGCACAGTACTTGGAAGAGAATAGATGTTCAGTTACTGGTGTTGAATAAATAAATAAATGAACCAAGCTTGGTGAAGGGACTTGAAGCTCACAGCTGTTGAATCCTATTTCAGCACACTAAAAGTTGGACATTTGTAATCTACTCCACCATCCTAGAGAGTAAGGACCGGTGGAAATGATTAATTTCCTTAAGTGCATGCCATACTCTACAACTTACACATTTCCACACATTGGCTTTCAACATGCAGAGGACTTCTGTACAGAACAGCAGTTGACCGAAGAAACACCAGAGGATGTGCTGCCTCATTTTTGCCATAATATATAAGCTCATGCTTGATAACATAAACTCAGGAATGGCATTTGTAGAAGGGACTGTAACAAATACCATCTGTTTCAGTCCCCTGATTTCTCATTCCCAGTATAGTTCAGGCTCTCTAGCATGGCCTTTATAACTCTGTGCTATTCCACCCTATTTTTCTTAACTCATATCCTGTTACTTTCTTTAACCCGTTCTGTTCTCAAGCAAATGAAAATGTTTGCTATTTTCTGTACAACCTGAGCTTCCCAATTTCTTTCCTTACTTCAACATTGTTTTCTTCCTTTAATTCCCATATTACTCCATATATCCTGATCCTGTCCATTTGATCCACAAGTATTTATTGAGACCTCATTGTATGCCACACGCTGGGTTAGGAGTTGAGACTATAATGATTAGTAAAATTATAAGCCTTATGCTCAAGGAGTTAACACTGTAGTGGAGGTGGGCATTTACATAGGGTAACAGGATCCCAGGGGAGCAAATGGAGTGGCACCTAAAGCGACTTTTGGGGGAAGTGTTGAAGAAATGACTAAATCAGTGGTTCTCAAACAGAGGTGGGGTAGAGAGAGGGAAGCATTTGACAAGGTCTGGAGACAGTTTTGGTTGTCACAGCTTGAGGGAGAAGAGTGTGCTGCTGGCATCTGGTGAGTAGAGGCCAGGAATACTGCAAAATATTCTATGCACAGGACCATACCCCAAAGAAAGATTTACTCAGCCCCAAATGCTGATGGGTGAGAAACCCCTAAATTAAGTTGAAAAGATTGAATAGGAGGGATTTAGTCAAGCCAAAAAAAAAAAAAAAAAGCAGTATTTGTAAAGATCTGGAGTTGAGATACCATAGTTTGGAAAACTAGAATAAGTTTATTAACATGGTTGGAGCTGAGATGTTGAGTGGGAAGAAACTAAGCTTGAGAAGTAAGCTTCACTGGCAAGGTCTAGATCAAGAGGCCTCAAAAGCCATGCTGAGAAGTTGGGACATCTTCTCTGGCTATTTGAAGACTTTGATGGAGAGTGATGTTACTGTAGGCAAAACCTTAAATCCACATTAATGTAAATGTAAAAGAGGTGAACAGTTTACATACTCTGGTGCTTTGTAACTAGTAACAAATCTGAGTTCATCAGTAGACACCCATGGTAGGACACTTGGGCTGAAAAAAACCATTCTAGCAAGTCTGAATTCTTGGTTACCTATCTACTAAGGATCACTAATGAAGCTATGTAAAGCAGTTCCTTGTTAGCTGAGTATAACTGGCCCTGAAAGGGTATGTATGCATGTGTATGTATGTATTTAAATTCAAATTAGTTAATATACAGTGTAGTATTAGTTTCAGGAGTAAAACCCAGTGATTCATCACTTCAATATGTCACCCAGTGCTCATCCCATCAAGTGCTCTCGTTAATGCCCATCACCCATTTAGCCCATTCCCACCCCCCCCGCCACCTCCCGTCCAGCAACCCTCCGTTTGTTCTTTGTATTTAAGAGTTTCTCAAAACTGATTTAAGCAATATAATGGAACAAGAATTTAGAATAATAGTCATAAAATTAATCGCTGGGCTTGAAAAAAGCATAGAGGACAGCAGAGAATCTATTGCTACAGAGATCAAGAGGCTAAGAAATAATTATGAGGAACTAAAAAGTGTTATAAATGAGGTGCAAAAAAAAATGGAGGTGGCCATAGCACAGATTGAAGAGGCAGAGGAGAGAATAGGTGAATTAGAAGATAAAATTATGGAAAAAGAGGAAGTTGAGAAAAAGAAGAAAAAAATCCAGGAGTAGGAGGGGAGAGTTAGAGAACTAAGTGATGCAATCAAACGGAACAATATCCATATCATAGGAATTCCAGAAGAAGAAGAGAGAAAGGGGCTGAAGGTGTACTTGAATAAATCATAGCTGAGAACTTACCTGATCTGGGGAAGAAAAAAGGCATTGAAATCCAAGAAGCACAGAGAACTCCTTTCAGACATAACTTGAATTGATCTTCTACATATCATAGTGAAACTAGCAAAATACAAGGATAAAGAGAAAATATGAAAGCAGCTAGGGATAAACAGGCTCTAACTTACAAAGGTAGACACAGAAGAATAGTAGCAGACTTAGCTACTGAAACTTGGCAGGCCAGAAAGGAATGGCAGGAAATCTTCAATGTGATGAACAGAAAAAAAATACGCAGCCAAGAATCCTTTATCCAGCAAGTCTGTCATTCAGAATAGAAGGAAAGATAAAGGTCTTCCCAAACAAACAAAAACTGAAGGAATTCATCACCACTAAACCAGCCCTACAAGAGATCCTAAGGGGGATTCTGTGAGTGAAATGTTGCAAGGACCACAAAGTACCAGAGACATCACTACAAGCATGAAACCTACAGACATCACAATGACTCTAAACCCATATCTTTCAATAATAACGTTGAATGTAAATGGACTAAATGCTGCAACCAAAAGACATAGGGTATCAGAATGGATAAAAAAACAAGACCCACCTATTTGCTGTCTGCAAGAGACTCATTTTAGACCTGAGGACACCTTCAGAGTGAAAGTGAGGGGATGGAGAACTATCTATCATGCTACTGGAAGTCAAAAGAAAGCTGGAGTAGCCATACTTATATCAGACAAACTAGACTTTAAATTAAAGGCTGTAACAAGAGATGAAGAAAGGCATTATATAATAATTACAGGGTCTATCCATCAGGAAGAGCTAACAATTATAAATGTTTATGTGCCGAATACAGGAGCCCCCAAATATATAAAACAATCACAAACATAAGCAACCTTATTGATAAGAAGGTGGTAATTGCAGGGGACTTTAATACCCCACTTACAGCAATGGATAGATCATCTAGACACAGGATCAATAAAGAAACAAGGGCCCTGAATGATACATTGGATCAGATGGATTTGACAGATATATTTAGAACTCTGCATCCCAAAGCAACAGAATATACTTTCTTCTCGAGTGCACATGGAACATTCTCCAAGAGAGATCACATACTGTGTCACAGAACAGCCCTTAATAAGTATACAAGAATTGAGATCATACCATGCACACTTTCAGACCACAATGCTATGAAACTTGAAATCAACCACAGGAAAAAGTCTGGAAAACCTCCAAAAGCATAGAGGTTAAAGAACACCCTACTAAAGAATGAATGGGTCAGCCAGGCATAAATTAAAAATTAAAAGAATTAAATAATTAAAAAATTAAAATTAATTCCATAAATTAAAAAATATATGGAAACAAATGAAAATGAAAATACAACAATCCAAATGCTTTGGGATGCAGGGAAGGCATCCTGAGAGGAAAATACATTGCCATCCAGGCCTATCTCAAGAAACAAGAAAAATCTCAAATACAAAATCTAACAGCACACCTAAAGGAAATAGAAGCAGAACAGCAAAGACACCCAAACCCAGCGGAAGAAGAGAAATAATAAAGATCAGAGCAGAAATAAACAATATAGAAATCTAAAAAAAACTGTAGAGCAGATCAGTGAAACCAAGAGTTGTTTTTTTGAAAAAATAAACAAAATTGACAAACCTCTAGCCAGGCTTCTCAAAAACAAAAAGGGGGGGGGGGGAGATGACCCAAATAGATAAAATCATGAATGAAAATGGAATTATTACAATCAATCCCTCAGAAATACGAGCAATTATCAGGGAATACTATGAAAAACTATATGCCAACAAACTGGACAACCTGGAAGAAATGGACAAATTCCTTAGCACCCACACGCTCCCAAAACTCAAACAGGAAGAAATAGAAAACTTGAACAGACCCATAACCAGTGAAGAAATTGAATCAGTTATCAAAAATCTCCCAACAAATAAGAGTCCAGGACCAGATGGTTTCCCTGGGGAATACTACCAGACATTTAAGGCAGAGATAATCCTTCTCAAGCTATTCCAAAAAATAGAAAGGGAAGGAAAACTTCCAGACTCATTCTATGAAGCCAGCGTTACTTTGATTCCCCAAACAGAGACCCAGCAAAAAAAGAGAACTACAGGCCAATATCCCTGATGAATATGGATGCAGAAATTCTCAACAAGATACTAGCAAATCGAATTCAACAGCATATAAAAAGAATTATTCACCATGATCAAGTGGGATTCATTCCTGGGCTGCAGGGCAGGTTCAACATTTGCAGATCAATCAATGTGATACATCACATTAATAAAAGAAAAGATAAGAACCATATGATCCTGTCAATCGATGCAGAAAAGGCATTTGACAAAATACAGCATTCTTTCTTAATAAAAACCTTCGGGAAAGTCGGGATAGAAGGAACATACTTAAACATCATAAAAGCCATTTATGAAAAGCCCATTTATGAAAAGCCCTCAATGGGGAAAAACTGAGAGCTTTCCTCCTGAGATCAGGAACAACAGGGATGTCCACTCTCACTGCTGTTGTTTAACATAGTGTTGGAAGTTCTAGGATCAGCAGTCAGACAACAAAAGGCAATCAAAGGCATCAAAATTGGCAAAGATGAAGTCAAGCTTTCACTTTTTGCAGATGACATGATCTTATACATGGAAAACCTGATAGACTCCACCAAAAGTCTGCTAGAACTGATACATGAATTCAGCAAAGTCGCAGGATACAAAATTAATGTACAGAAATCAGTTGCATTCTTATACACTAATGAAGCAGCAGAAAGACAAATAAAGAAACTGATCCCTTTCACAATTGCACCAAGAATCATAAAATACCTAGGAATAAACCTAACCAAAGATGTAAAAGATCTGTATGCTGAAAACTATAGAAAGCTTATGAAGGAAATTGAAGACACAAAGAAATGGAAAAACATTCCATGCTCTTGGATTGGAAGAATAAATATTGTTAAAATGTCAATACTACCCAAAGCAATCTACAAACACATTCTATGCAATCCCAATAAAAATTGCACCAGCATTCTTCTTGAAGCTAGAACAAGCAATCCTAAAATTTGTATGGAACCACAAAAGACCCCGAATAGCCAAAGTGGTAGTGAAGAAGACCAAAGCGGGAGGCATCACAATCCCAGACTTTAGCCTCTACTACAAAGCTGTAATCATCAAGACAACATGGTATTGGCACAAAAACAGACACATAGACCAATGGAATAGAATAGAGACTCCAGAATTGGACCCACAAAAGTATGACCAACTAATCTTTGACAAAGCAGGAAAGAATATCCAATGGAAAAAAGACAGTCTCTTTAACAAATGGTGCTGAGAGAACTGAATAACCATATTAATTTTTTAATTCCTTTGCACTTTTAGGGAAATAGTCTCATTCCCTCCTTCTTGTATGTTTTCTAAAACAAATGTTCTGGCCCCAAATTAGAGAGTTTAGTCCTATTACCAGTACTCTGAAATTTAAGCCATTTTGATATCTATTAAGGATATCTAAAATATTTTATTTTATGAGCAAAACTAGATTATTAACCTTCCTAACCCATGTCACTGACTCATCATCTCATCTGGAACAGTTATACCACTTGCAGTACTCACCATGCTTATTCCTAAAAATGAGAGTCAGAGTGGAGGACTATTAGTATGATATATACTTGGTAGCTTCAAAATTTTATTCCCAGGAGCAGATATTTCACAATAATAAGAAAGTCCTGTCTTCCCTTTTACTGAGAATCAGTAAAGATAAAAAAATTAATTTATATATTCTATAATTATGTCCATATATAAGAATTATATAATTGTTATCCATGTTTATAAACTTACTAATACGTTTAAAATGTTAACTTAAGGTTTATCCACTATGCATAAAGTACATCCCTGTCTGAATGTTTCATTTTTTTCTGCAAGCTTTAGAAGTGTAGCAATAGTATAAACAAGATGCTTTGTAAAACCTAGTTATTTTGGAAACCAGTGGCCAGAGATGAATTTTTAGAATTGAACCTGCCCTGTAGATTCCTGTGCATAGAAATGTGAGGACGTATTGGAGTCAAGGTGACTTGCAGGATTTGGACTTCAGCAGCTGAGGAGGTGGTCATGCCATTTGTTAAGATATTAATTTGGATATTAATTGTCAGGATATGTACCTGATAACCAAATTCATAGGGATGGCTGAAAACATCATCTAGCGAGACAGTCATATGAGCAGACTGCCAGGACCACTGATAAACTCTAGTTTTAAAGGTCAAAAAGATGAGCCCCAGCAAAGGACACTGAAAAATAGCAGAGTATGTTAGAAGCTAAGCAAAGAGACAAATTCAAGTGAGACAGAGAACAGCTGTTTAAACTGCTGAGAAGCCAACAGAAGAACTTGAATATCAGTTGGAAGTTCTTGATGTGGTTATTGGTGATGTTGGTTAGAGCAGTTCCAGTGGAGAATGGAGTGGCATGCTTATTTTCCGCACGGTTTTCTGAAATCTGGGATCACCCTGTCTTAAGTTTATTTGCTGAGGTGGGGCTGTATTTCTAGCAGCATCTAGGATACAGTCTTCATTATAAGACACTGCTACTCAAGTCTTGGAAAATTCTATCAGGAAAATGAAGGTATGTAATTGTAAGGTAGCTAAGAATGTTAACATCACTCACTTTGAGATAGAATTTTCAGTTTTTCCATTGACTATACTTCTTTGAGTGGACTATAAAGTATGAACCAACCTGTCAAATCATGTTCATTGATGGGAAAACCACTTTAAAATGTGATTGAGGGGCACCTGAGTGGCTCAGTCACTTAAACGTCCCACTTTGGCTCAGGTTGTGATCTCGCGAGGTCATGAGTTCAAGCCCCGTGTCGGGCTCTTTGGTGATGGCTCAGAGCCTGGAGCCTGCTTCAGATTCTGTCTCCCCTCTCTCTCTCTACCCCTCACCCACTCACACTCTGTCTCTGTCTCTCTCAAAAATAAAGATTAAAAAAAGATTAAAAAAAAAAAAAAAGAATGTGATTAATACTACTAGGCAACACATATGGAACAGTTTGTATGAATGGAATGCCACTAATTTTAATCCTTTTCTAATAGTATATACTACAAACTTCTGCACAGTATAAACTATAGAAATTTAAAACATGAATAATTGGGAATTATTAAGAATTCTGAGGTATTTATGAGTCTTTTGTTGCATCAATATTTTGAAAGCATTTTTGATATAATATCAGTATCAAATTATTCACTAAGATTAAGGTGTTTGTTTTCCATGACAGTAGAAATTTTGTTAAAAATTATTTTTTTACTGAAATTTTTTCTGGCAAATGCATAATTAGCTTGCATGACATAAACGTGATTTCCACTGGATCAGTCTCTCAAAGAGATGGTGAGCAGCATTTGTTAGGAGAGTGTAGGTGAACTATGGTGGGATGGATAAGGCAAGTAGTACTTTGGAAAGTTTCATCTTTTATCCTGACCTCTGTGTGGAGTGCTAGGATGTTTCATAATAGTTGCTCAGGGTGAGTATATAATGGAATTTCAGAACCTTTCTGAGGCCCTTTGCTTGTACTTTTTCTTCTACTTGGAAGTTTCTTCTCTCCTTCTGCCCTTTCCTCCTTCCATCTGTGAATTCTTACTAATTTTTCAGCTCTTAGCTTAAATACTACTTTCTCAGAGGCTTTCTCTGATCCCCCAGAATAGAACAAGTCTCTCTAGTTTTATGCTCTCTTAGCATTCAGTGGATTGTTTTTGCAGAATTTTTGTCAAAATTTCAACAGAATGATTTCTTGTGTAATTAGCTGTTTCTCCCATCCCACCTGCCTCCTTCAGTTCCACATAGGCACAGATCATGGCTGTCTTGTTCATGACAGTATTCTAGTGCTTAGTGGCCTTAATGTCATTCAGTATTTGTTGAAAGAAAGGATGCCACTGAAAAGACCATATGATTTCTTTTAAAAGAAATTCTGGGACCAAAGTTTTAAGGTGGCTGCACAATAGGTCCTATGGCTGCTCTAAGGCCTATTTGCATGATTCCTAGGGATGTCTGGGTAGCTAGGCCTTGTTCTGTTATGCTGCTCTAAATTTAGTGGGTACTTTGATGAATCTTTGTTATTTTAAGGTGTCTGAGAAAGTTAAATGAAGACCTTATTCTTGACTGAGTATACCACTGTGTGCTCTCTGGGTCTCATGCCTTCACAAGGGTACCATGCCAAATTGTGTGTTATATTGTAGACCATCGAAATGGGGAAAAGAGTCTGATTTTAGGTGAACAATTATCAGGTGATTATTCTAGGCATTTTGCAGTATGAATTAACTTAATCCTTACAGTAACACTATGATGTTGGGATTATTCTTAGCATAATTTTACAGATTAGCAAACTAAGGTACAGAGAGGTAAAGTAACTTGCCCAAGGTCACAGCAAACGGCAGAGTTAGGATTTAAGTTTTGTCTGTCTGGCAGCGGAGTCCCATGTACTGTCCCATCTTACATGGAAGTGGTCCCTCATACACATCCAGGATAGTCTGTATGCAGAACTTCTTCAGTTTTACGCATATTAAGATAGGGCTTGGGGGAAAGCAGTTGAGTTTGTAGAAAGTTTCGTGTGACCCTCATCTTATCAGACTTATCTGTAACTCTACCAGTGAGGCCCTTTTGGAAGACTCAAAAGCTTTTAACTCTATCAGTCATGGAGAATGTTGCTGATACTCTGTTTTCTGCCTGATTGACCTGATTTCCTTCTGTAGCCATCCTCCTATAAATCTTGTTTTGGTTTACCAAGTCTCATCTCTCAGGTAACCTGAACATTGACACTTGCCAAATGGTGTCTGCGCAATCACAGTTTAAGTTCATAACCTTTCATTCCCTTTCATCTTAATTTCTTATATAAATGTTCAAAGAAATAAAAACATAGGGAAAAAATTGTCACTGCTGAGATACAGGAAGGTTAGCCATGAATTGGCTAGGTAATATGACTCTTTCTTCCCCCCAGTAACCCCCATCCAGCTTTGAGTAAATCCCTAAATAATCTCAAACTCTTTGAGCTCAGAGTTCATGGAGCTGTTGTTAGTGTTATTTTGTATATTCAGTTTTCTGAATATTTTCTATGATTTCTGAATATTTTCTAAAATTTCTGTATATTTTCTATGATTGTGCAGAAATGTTCATAGCTGTTTTGTATTTGCAGTTTTCTTTCTTTCTTTCTTTCTTTCTTTCTTTCTTTCTTTCTTTCTTTCTTTCTTTTAATTTTTAAAATTTATATCCAAGTTAGTTAGCATATAGTGCAATAATGATTTCAGGAATGGAATCCAGTGATTCATCCCCTACATATAACACCCATTGCTCATCCCAAAAAGTGTCCTCCTTAATGCTCCTTGCCCAATCAGCCCATCCCCTCACCCAAAACCCCTCCAGCAACCCTAAGTTTTTTCTCTATATTTAAGAGTCCCTTATGTTTTGTCCTCCTCCCTTTTTTTATATTATTTTTGCTTCCCTTCCCTTCTGTTCACTTGTTCTGTGTCTTAAATTCCACATATGAATGAAATCATATGATATTTCTCTTCCTCTGACTAATTTTGCTTAGTGTAATACACTCTAGTTCCATCCACGTTGTTGCAGATGGCAAGATTTCATTCTTTTTGATTGCTTGGTGATACTCTATCATATATATATATCACATCTTCTTTATCCATTCATCTGTCGACAGACATTTGGGCTCTTTCCATACTTTGACTATTGTCGATAGCACTGCTATAACCATTGGGGTGCATGTGCCCCTTTGAAACAGCACATCTGCATCCTTTGGATAAATAACCTAGCAGTGCAATTGTTGGATTTTAGGGTGGCTCTATTTTTTGAGGAACCTCAGTACTGTTTTCCAGAGTGGCTGGACCAGTTTGCATTCCCACCAGCAGTGCAGAAGGGTTCCTCTTTTTCCACATCCTCGCTAGCATCTGTCATTGCCTGAGTTAATTTTCGCCATTCTGACTGGTTTGAGGTTGTATCTCATTGTGGTTTTGATTTGTATTTCTCTGATGATGAGTGATGTTGAGCATTTTTTCATGTGCCTGTTAGCCATCTGGATGTCTTCTTTGGAAAAGTGTCTATTCATGTCTTGTGCCCATTTCTTCACTGGATTATTTGTTTTTCAGGTGTTGAGTTTGAGAAGTTCTTTATAGTTTTTGGATACTAGCCCTTTATCTGACATGTCATTTGCAAATATCTTCTCCCATTCCATTGGCTGCCTTTTAGTTTTGCTGATTGTTTCCTTAAATCATTTCTTTTATCAGTCTCTTTATGCTCATCTATATATCCAACTATTTGATACCTCCTTTTGGGTGTTTTAAAAGCACCTCAAAGTAACATAACAAAAATCAAACCTTTTCTCAGTGGCCAAGTCAGAATCTATAACTTCTTTCTTCCTCTCACTACCCTTATCCAATCTTTCATCTTCTACCTCTTACTCGATTTTCAAGTATGTCCCCTTCTTTCCATCCTTCTGCTACTATCCAAGGCAGGTTACCACTATATCTTACCTGAATTGCTGCATTATCTTTCCTGATGGGATTCCTGCCTTGCAGTCTTGATCTCTTCAACTATAATCAGAATTATGATTCTAAAGTCACTTCATTACTTACAGCCATGTAATATTTTTTATTTTTTTTTTTAATTTTTTTTTTCAACGTTTATTTATTTTTGGGACAGAGAGAGACAGAGCATGAACGGGGGAGGGACAGAGAGAGAGGGAGACACAGAATCGGAAACAGGCTCCAGGCTCCGAGCCATCAGCCCAGAGCCTGACGCGGGGCTCGAACTCACGGACCGTGAGATCGTGACCTGGCTGAAGTCGGACGCTTAACCGACTGCGCCACCCAGGCGCCCCCATGTAATATTTTTTAAATTATCTCTATAATAAAGTCAAGTCTTGTACATGATCTATAAGACCATCATGATCTAGCCCTTCCCTACTTTTTCAGACATACTCCCCACCCCAGAGTAGAATTAGCCATTATCCCCATATATGGAACTTCTGTTGTACCACATTCAATTACTTGACTTACGTACTAGTCAACTCTCAGTTTCTTGGAGTCAAGAACTCTGGTCTTATTTCTCTTTATTTTTGGAATGCCTTACACAGTGTGTATTAGGTTTCCTAGGGCTGCCCAACAAGTACCACAAGTGAATGGCTTAAAACAACAAAAATGAGGGGTGTCTAGGTGACTCATTCGGTTAAGCATCTGACTCAATATTGGCTCAGGTCGTGATCTTGCCATGGTGAGATCGAGCCCACGTCAGGCTGAGCTTGCACTCTCTCACTTTCTCAAAATAAATAAACTTTAAAACAACAACAACAACAAAAATGTATTGTTTCATAGTTCAGTCTAGAAGTCCTAAATCAAGGTGTTGGCAAAATCATGTTCCTTATGAAACCTATAGGGTAATCTTTCCTTCCTCTTCCTAGCTTCTAGTAGTTTGCTGTCAACCTTTGGTGTTCCTTGGCTTGCAGCTACATAACTCTAATCTGTGCTGTCACATGGCTTTCTCCCTGTGCCTGTCTTCATGTGGCTGTCTCCTTATAAGGACACCAGTCATAATGGATTAGGAACCCCATTTACATCTGTATGACTTCATGAAAACTTAACCAATTACATCTGCAATTATAGGTTATTATTTTTTTTTAATATTTATTTTATTTTGGGGGAGAGAGAGAGATGGGGAGGGGCACAGAGAGAGGGAGAGAGAATCCCAAGCAGGCTCCATGCTGTCAGTGCAGAGCACGATGCGGGGCTTGAACTCATGAACAGTGAAATTATGACCTGAACCAAAATCAGGAGTCATATACTTAACCAACTGGGCAACCTAGGCACCCCTATAAGTTATCTTATGGTCACATTCTGAGGTACTGGGATTTAGGACTAAAACCTATCTTTACAGCGGGTGGGGTGGCACAAATCAGTCTATAACACAGTATTTAGCATGTAATATGTACTTAAGAGATGTTTACTGAATTGAAATATAAATGAAATACATGTTATATATTCATGGTATAGAATTAAAACTTTCTTATATTATGATTTTTTAATTTACTAGGTACGAAGTATCTTTTAGATTTATCTGTTTCCAAAAATTACATCATGGATTGCATGGTACTTATGACATTTGAAAATTAATAACTGTATTAAAGTAAAAGCAAATATCATATAATCTGAATTATTTATTTGGTTTCTTGTTTATTTTTATTTTTATTTTTTAATGTTTATTTTTGAGATAGGGACAGACAATGCGATTGGAGCAGGGGTAGAGAGAGAGGGAGACACAGAATCCAAAGCAGGCTCCAGGCTCTGAGCCGTCAGCACAGAGCTCGATGCGGGGCTCGAACCCACAAACCACAAGATCATGACCGGAGCCGAAGTTGGACACTTAGCCCACTGAGCCACCCAGGCGACCCTGAAATCTTTATTTGTAAGCTCACTTTTTAAAAAATGCTACTTTATTTTTGAGAGAGAGAGCATAAGCAGGGGAGGGGCAGAGAGAGAGAGAGAGAGAGACAGAGAATCTGAAGCAGGCTTTGCGCTGTCAGTGAAAAGCCTGACGTGGGGCTCGAACCCACAAACTGTGAGATCATGACCAGAGCCAAAGTTGGATGCCCAATGCACTGAGCCACCCAGATGCCCCTGTAAGCTCACTTTTAATGTTTGTGCTAATTTATGTAACTTACGTATACATTTTTTAAAATAATAGATGGGTCTTACATTTTGGAAAGCACATTTCAGGCCTCAGTAGGAATAAATATCCTTTCCCTGTCCTTTCATTGTGGTTTTAAAAGTAGTATCTTCTTTCTGTACATTATTATGCATTAATGTTGAAACTTTTTTCTTCAGACTTTTTTTGGTAAAATTCCAGTTGTTTGAATATTTTCTATATGTAGCATATGTAATAAATTGCATCCTTTAATGAAAATATGGGGAAATTAGGATTGTATAATCTACTTTTTAGATTTTAAGAGTTGTAGTTAATGGAATAATAAAATAGGAAGTATATGTCATTCTCAGCAAGTAAGAAAAACATAGAAACCTTGTTTCTGGCTTTTTAAAGGAGCTATACTTCCCATGTTTTGTTTTTTCTTTTGTTTCTAGCTTTGTTCATCACTGGTCTGTTAGTTGAGACATCATCAGTGCTTTTTAGACCATACCCACATTTCCTTAGATAGCAATGAAAATTACATAGGGGATCTCCTGAAAGAAGGTAGCAATGTTGAGTGTGTTTAATTTTGATGGATACCTTCTTCATCCCTGGATTATTTATATTCCATTAGCAATTGATGGAGTCCAGTTTATCAGATTTTTTATGGCTCTTGCTTTTTGCAACCTAACAAACCTGTGCCTACCCCAAGGTCACAAAGATACTATCCTGGGATTTCTTCTGGAATTTTTTTAGTTGTAGGTTTCAGATTAGGTTTAAGGTCCATTTTGAGTTAACTTTTTAGATTTATTTTTGAGAGAGAGCCAGAGTGTGAATGGGGGAGGGGCAGAGAGAGAGAGGGAGACACAGAATCTGAAGCAGGCTTCAGGCTCTGAGCCGTCAGCACAGAGCCAGACATGGGGCATGAACCCACAAACCGCAAGATCATGACCTGAGCTGAAGTCTGATGCTTAATCAACTTAGCCACCTGGGGGCTCCCATTTTGAGTTAATTTTTATGTGTGGTTTAACTGAAGGTTTTGTTTTTGTTTTTAATGGCTGTCTAATTGATTTAGCATCGTATTTTGAAAATGTTTTCCTCTCCTATTGAATTGCCTTTGCCTTTGTTGAAAATCAATTAACCAAATATGTGTGGGTCTGTTTCTGAGCACCCATTCTGTTCCATTGATGTATGTGTCTATTCTTTTGTCAGGATCCCATGATCTTGATTACTATAGCTTGAAATTATTCTAAGCTTCAAAACCAGGTATAGTGAGTCCTCCAACTTTATTCTTATTTAAAGATTTTGCTTTGGTTATTCGAGATCCTTTGCATTTCTATATAAATTTTAGAATCCCCTTGTCTGTTTCTTCTAAAAAAGCCAACTGGAATGTTGATTGGAATTGCATTGAATAGATATAGCAGTTGATAATAATACCAACCTAACAATATTGAATCTTTCAATCCACAAATATAGTATTTATCTGTATTTATGTCACATTTAATTTCTCTAATCAGTGTTTTGTTGTTTTTAGTTATAGAAGTCTTGGACATCTTTTGTTAGATTTATTCCTAGGTATTTAATACTTTTGGCACTACCATAAATAGAATTTTTAAAAATTTAATTTTCTAATATTTTGTTGTTAGTATGTAGAAAATAATTGATTTTCAAAACTATTAATTTTCTATCTTACTACTTTGCTAATAAATTCATTTATGAGTTCTAGCAGTTTCATGAATTCTCTGGAATTTTCTGCATAAACAGTATCATCTACATGTAAAACAGTTATATTTCTGTTCTAATTTTTCTACCTTTTATTTCTTTTTATTGCATTATTTCAGCGGCACTGACCTCTAGTATGATGTTGAATAAGTGATGAAAGTGAGCATTCAGAATACTGATCTTGGGAGAAGATGATTCAGCCTTTTACATTAAGTTTAATATCAGCTGTAGATTTTTTACAGCTATCCTTTATGAGTTTGAGGAAATTCCTACTAATATTAGCTTACTAAGAGATGTTTCAAGGTTTTTTTGTTTTGTTTTTGGTGGGTTTTTTTTTGTTTTTTTGTGTTTTTTTTGGGAGAGAGAGAGTGTGAGTGGGGGAGAGGGGCAGAGGAAGAGAGAGAGAATCTTAAGCAGGCTCTATGCTCAGCGCAGAGCTTAACATGGGGCTTGATCCCAGAACCCTGGGATCATGACCTGAGCTGGAATCAAGACACTCAACTGGCTGAGCCACCCAAGTGTCCCTAAGCATTTTTAATTGTAAATGAATGTTTAATTTTGTCATGTGCTTTGCATCTTTTGAGATGACTCATGTGGATTTTTTTTTTCTGTGGACTGTTAATATGTTGAATTATATTGGTGGAGTTTTGAATGTTCAGCCAACCTTGCATTCTTAGGATAAATCTTACTTGGTCATGATGTATTATTACCCATTTTATTTATTGTTGGATTCATTTCGGTAATGTTTTGTAAGCTTTTTTTTGTATAAAATAAGGATGTTTGTCTGTAATTTTCTTTATTGTAGTACCTTTCTCAGGTTTTTGTTATTAGGGTTATGTTGTTTTCCTCAGACAAGTTGGGTAGTGCTCCCTTCTCCTATTTTTTGAAAATATTTGCATCATTTTGGTATTATTTCTTCCTTGAATGTGTGATAGAATTTATCAGTGAAATATTTTTTTTGGAGAGGATTTTTTTTTAGCATTCAACTTCTTTTATAGATATATGACTACCAAGATTTTCTGTTTTTTCTTGTGTCAATTTTATCACCTATCAGCAATTGACATTTAGTGGCATTCCAACAACACCACACTAAATCCTTTGAAAGGTTCAGAATCTTATAAAAAAAATTTTTTTTTTAATGTTTATTTTTGAGACAGAGAGAGACGGAGCATGAACAGGGGAGGGTCAGAGAGAGAGGGAGACACAGAATCCAAGGCAGGCTCCAGGCTCTGAGCTGTCAGCCCAGAGCCTGATGCGGGGCTTGAACTCACGGATGGTGAGATCATGACCTGAGGCGAAGTCGATGCTTAACTGACTGAGCCACCCAGGCGCCCCAGGTTCAGAATCTTATCAAGAGAGAGACTATAATGGCTGTGGGCAGATTGTTGGAACTGAAGTGAGGTGAAAGCCAACTAGACATTCACTGGTATTTGGCTGGTATTCATTGGTACTTTGTCAGGTTTTCTAAGAATGACATAATCTTTTCATACCCCCCCTTTTTTTTTCCTGTAAGAAGTTTTTCTCAAACTTTTGAAAGAAAAACATTTTCATGGACTGTCCTTAGCCCAGTGCTGCCTTAAGTCATTTTTGTCATAATGTTATTTAAATATGTATAAACATAAAATTTATGCTTATAGTTCTGAGACAGCTGTAAACCAAAATAATCACACAAATTCAACCAAAGTTAAACTATAAAACCAACATAAACTCAAATTAACATTAATGTGATAGGAAACCAGATTGGAGACAATATCTTTCTACTTTTATATCAGAAGCAGTGTAGTATGTTAATTTTAAGAGCATAGGCTCTGGAGAAAGACTAAGGTTCAAACTTTGGCTCTACCACTACTTTGTTCAAGTGACTTAGTTTACTTATTCATAAAATGAGGGTAATAATTTAGTTAATTTATTAGGAGTATTACTATAGTTAGGATATTGGTATGTCAAGTCTTAGAATAGTGCCTGGAAATTAATAATGTCCAATAAGTATTAGCTGTAATAATAATTAGTTTCATATTACTGAAACCTTAATGATTGGTGTTGGATTTAATAGTAGAATGTCTGACTCTATATTTAATGGGTTTCTGATTTGGCTTTAATAGTATGAATCCTAATATATAGAATGTTTGCTTCCCTAAGTTAACATATAAAGTGTTGATAATAACTTTATAGCTTTGTTTGCAAATTTAGGGTAACCAGATCTCATACTTAACCTAAACTCTGTTAGTCAGGGCTCTTTGAGTTTGTTTTTAATCAAGTGTCACGTGATAACTCCTAAGCCGTGTGCCTAATCCAATCATAGCCCATATGAGATATGGGAAAATACTGTCTGAAGTTATTTTTAATTCTTGAAAATGTAGAAAAAGCATTATTTTTCAGCATAGACCTTATCATCAGACTGTTGAAGGAAATCAGTAGGTTCTTGAAAGGATTTATTTTTAGCACCTTGGAAATACCCTAATTGTCTTATTGATTCTATTTTTATTAAATTTAGAATATATTGCAGCATATTGATAGTTATTCCTTGGCAGCTTGGACTCAATCCATTTAATTACCCTAAATATCAGCTAATTATGCTCTCTTATAACTGTATTGGTTAACATTGGTTGCCTGGCTGAAATGTATTAATAGTGATACTGGAAAAATATTTTCACTTTATCATACTCAAGAAAAGTTTAAGAGCCTCTTCATAAGATTGCTAGTGAATTTCAGAATGTAATAAAAGTGACTTCTGATTACTGTCTATTGATTCTTAAAGGTTATTATTATAGAATTAAGTGGATAAGCTTTTAACCAAATTTGAAATTTTATCTACTTTGTCTTTTATTATAATTTTTTTTCCGGCTTGTGGGACCTTCAGTAAAGGTACTTATTTTACTACTGTAGCTTTTACTTATACAGTAAGTTCTTTGGAGTTCTACATGCTTATACAATTTTATGTTTGGATTCTGTCACATTTTTATCTGTTTGAACTGTTACAACGTCCTTAGTCAAATATTGTGCCATAATGTATGTTATTTTCTATGAACATATATATTTATTTCAACTCCTTTTTATTTTCTCATTACCCTGTGACACTTAAAGTGGTATATTGCTTCACCATCACATATGCCATTTTCATGACGTCAAATCATGATTGCCTTTCATTTGAAAATTAATGCAAAAGAGAAGTTTTGTATTTATATCTGCTAAAAAGGAAACAGCATGAACGGGTTTCCCAACAAATTGGAAGTTGAGTCATGTCACTTTAGGTGATTATGGACAATAATGTGAGTATAGATGCAAAGGCAATACTCGGATGTAATGTGATTATTTAGATGACTCATGATATGCTTAAAATAATCATATTTTTATAGAATCAAAATAAAACATTTTGGAATAGAATTATAGACTTCCCAAGAATGTATTTGTGGAGTCCAGTCTGAGAAACAATTGTACTGGGGCATGGTGCAGAGAAATTGAAGGATTCTGCTTTGAGGTTCCAAAAACCAGGGATGAATGTTATTTTTTGTGTGTCAGGTAGTAGTTGAGTTCAGCTGTATGTAATTAAATACTCCAACAACAGTGGCTTAAGCAAGGTAAGGGGCTCATCTTTCCTTATGTAATAAAGAGTCCTAGATAGTCCAGAGTTGATGTCATGGCTTTATGATGTCAACAGGGACCCAACCTCCTTCTGGCTATTCTCTCCCATCTTTAAGTTCTTATTCCATGCTCCCATTATGGCCTCTATTGCCATATGGAGCTCCAACCATCATGTCCTTGTTCTAGTCGGGAAGAAAGAGAAGGACAAAAGGCAAAAGAAAAAAAGGCAAAAACTGGACAAGTCTGTTTTTCAGAAGGCTTTCCCAAACCCCACTCAGTGGCTTTTTTTTTTTTTAACATATTATTGCCCAGAACTGTGTTATATGACAATTCCTATTTCAAGGGAAGCTGGGAAATATGTTTCAGGTAAGCATATTGCTGCCCCTACAAATTGGGACTTTCTCTAAGGAAAATGAGAGAATGGATACTGGGTAGGCAAATAGTCTCTGTCATACCAATTAAATATAGACATTAAGAAACTTAAAAAACAAAAATAAAAAACCTCAGGCCTTCTTGCTTTATATGTGTATGTGTATATGTGTGTGTGTGTGTGTGTGTGTGTGTGTGTGTGTGTGTGTGTTTATTTTTGAGAGAGAGAGCGCATGAGCAGAGGAGGGGCAGAGAGAGAGGGGGACAGAGGATCCAAAGTGGGCTCTATGCTGATAGCAGCAAGCCCAGTGCGGGACTTGAACTCAAGAACCGTGAGATCATGACCTGAGCCAAAGTCATATGCTCGGCCAACTGAGCCACCCAGGCGCCCCTTTCTTTTTTTTTAATTTTGTAATTTTAAGTTCAATATAGTTAATGCAGTTTTATATTAGTGTTAGGTGTACAATATAGTGATTCAGCAATTTTGTACATTACTCAGTGCTCATTGTGTTAATTGTAGCAGTCTTTCTCTTTTCTCTGCATTTTTACTTTAAAGTTATATGAAACAAATAAAAATAAGTCCCTAAATTCCTAAAGTATGAAGGGAACATAAAGATCATCTAATCCTGACATTTTAGCTTAGAGGTAATCTAGGATTTGTTTGAGGCCACAAACTCAGGTTCCAGGACTAGAATTGAAGTTCCCAACTCCTATGCCAATAACTGTTCTTTCCATTTACTGTGCTGCTTCTTAAAATCTGGTTGCTCATGTATTAGTCTTCTGTACACAAGACAGCCGTGGTTTGGTTATACCACCGGCAAGAAAATCCTCTGTTCCCTTCAGTGATTACAATAAAGTGATAGGAGGAAATTTCTTGTTTCTTATTTGAGGGTCTTTGAAAAAAGATTTTTTTAAATGTTTATTTATTTAGAGAAAGAGCTTGAGAAAGGGAGGGGCAGAGAAAGAGGTAGTGAGAAGCCTGATATGGGACTTGAACTCACAAACTGTGAGATCATGACCTGAGCCAAAATCAAGAATCATATGCTTAACTGACTGAGCCACCCAGGCACCCCTTTATTTGAGGGTCTTATGTGTTCACTTTGTTAGTGTTGATGGCACTGCCAGCATTTATATATTTATTCATTCATTCACTCATCATTAATAGTAGATTATAAATTCTCAAAAGCAGGACCATATCGTATTAATCCCCAAGTAGGCCCTCATTGATGAATGCAAAATTATAGTTCCTGTCCTCAAGTAATTCTCAGTCATGTTTGGGAAACAGACAAGAATGTCAATGATAACAGTACAGAGATAACTCAGGAGATGATAGATGCACAAGTGAAAAGAATTTGAATACATTTTTGAGGCTGAAAGAAGTTCTGGAAAGACTTCAACAGGAGGTGGTCTCAAGTTCAGTTTTGAAAGGATTTTCCAGATGAATAAAGAAGAGGGCTGCATATCAAGACAAAGAACAAATTTTTAGAGGCCTAGTGGAGGGTGAGAAACTTTAGCGAAGAGGAGACCATAAAAAATGTGGGGAAATCCCATACTAGTAGGAAATGAGGTTTGAGAGGTTGGCTGTGGTCCTGACCACATCACAGAGGCCTCATAACATGTGAAAGGTTTCACTTTACCTAACTCTACTGATGAGGTGCCATGGAGATTCAAATGTGCCCTTTTGTATGACCACCTGACATTATAGTTAGACCTTGGTACTTCAGTGCAGAGCCCACCTACACTGAGGCACCACTTGTTACAGCTACAGATGAACAGGACCGACTAACCACACATCAAGATCCTTGTTCCTTCTTCTCCACACCCCTCATCCCAGTTCTCCCCAGGATCTCCCTTTTACTTGACCTTTCTAATCACATGCAGACTCCACGTGCCCCATTTTACTTTTCTTGCCCATCATCTTGTCCTCACTCTTACCCAGCCAAGGACTCATAACAAGTGATTCTTTCTGAAGTCTGTCCAATAAAGAATAGTTTATTCCTATTTGGTAGTTGGTTATCCTAGGGTGCCCAGGAGGCTCAGATGGTGGAACACACCAGACCCATCTTTTACCTCTAAATTGTGACATGAAAGGCAGTATTTCAGGAATTTCAGACAGCAAGGAGGCAGAAAGCCTGTTGCGAAGATTTGGTTAGAGTCCCGGCACCTGGCCCACCCATCCTTGCTTCTGATCTACAGACTGCCTGCAACCCAGATCCCAGCAGGTGCACTCTAGTGGCTCTCCTCCCAGTCCATTCTCCTTTCTCTATTAGACTTTTCTTCTGCACTTCAGTGCTTGGTTCTTTCCTTGGACTCTTAGTTGCATCATTGCTTTCTGGTGCCCAACAGAGGATTGACTTCCCTTCTGTAACTCATCCTAGAATGGATCTCAGCCTTTGTTGGTTCTGCCTTCAGTAATGAAGTTTCTGATGGCAGAGTGTAAAGTTGGAAGTGCATTTTCTTGGTTAATACAAATAATGCATACATTTTACTCTTAAGGGGCTGACTAATCCTCTTTTTGTGACTTTGGAAGTAAAATGTACCATGACAAACCTCACCTCTTTTTTATTGCTTGTTTTTTTTTTCTTTCCCACATTTTTTCTTGTGCATATATTACTTTTTATGTAGATATTATAACATTGAAGGAAACGGACAAAAATCTTCTTGTTTCACAGCCATAAGGCATCAACTGTTTTTTACTTTTCCCTGTATTCTCTTCCAGTCCCTGCCCATGTGCAGCAATATTAACTAGATAAAGTTTTGAAGTGCATTTCTTTTTTATGCCACATGATCATAGTTCAAGGATATTGAAATGATGGAGATACGGGAATATCTTGGGTAATAATGGCTTCTTATTTTGATTATTTCCCTTTAGGAAAGACACTGCTGATCCTGTAACATGGAGGATTGCCTTCATACCTCATCTGAGAATCTGTCCAAATTGGTCAGCTGGGCCCACAGCCATGGGACCATTTGCAGCCTCATTCCAAACCTGAAACACTTGCTTTCAGAAGGTTCCCATGGGAACCTCACAGCAATGTGGGGCTGTAGTGCTGGCCATGCTTATCACTGGCCATTGACAGCTACTTGCAGAGCTGGGTCCCAAGAAAGGGTCTGTTTCCAGGATAACAGAAGTTTTAACTCTGATAGTCCCAGTATAATCGGAGTGCCCTCTGAGACACAAACTAGCCCTGTTGAAAGGTACCCTGGGAGACCAGTGAAAGCGAAGCTAGACTGTAATCGGACCAGAGACTCTTGTGACTTCTCTTATTGCAGTGAGCCCTCTGAACTGGATGAAGCTGTTGAAGAATATGAAGATGAAAACACCCTGTTTGACATGGTTTGTGAGTCTTCTGTTACAGATGAGGATAGTGACTTTGAACCCCAAACCCAAAGGCCTCAAACCATTGCTCGAAAAAGGCCTGGAATAGTTCCATCTTCTCTCCATTCCAGCTCCCAAGCTCAAATGGTTGATGAATGCAGCAATGATGTCATCATTAAGAAAATCAAACAAGAGATTCCCGAGGATTATTACATTGTGGCGAATGCAGAGCTGACTGGAGGGGTAGACGGACCAGCCCTGTCATTGACACAGATGGCAAAACCCAAGCCTCAGAGTCATGCTGGTCCCTCTTGTATAGGGTCTGCTAAGCTGATTCCCCATGTAACATCTGCCATCAGCACAGAGCTGGACCCACATGGTGTGTCTGCATCCCCCTCTGTGATGTCCAGACCGATCGTCCAGAAGACTGCCAGGGTATCTCTGGCTTCACCAAACAGAGGACCTCCCAGTGCCCACGGCACAAACCAGCAGGTGGCCATGCAGATGCCTGTGAGCACTTCCCATCCTAATAAACAGATCAGCATCCCTTTGTCTGCCCTGCAACTGCCTGGACAAGATGACCAAATTGCTTCTGAAGAGTTCCTGCCCCATCTGCCCAGCCAGGTCTCCTCTTGTGAGGTAGCTCTTTCTCCCTCAGTTAACACAGAGCCAGAAGTGAGCTCCAGTCAGCAGCAGCCCCCAGTTGCTCCAACCATAACCACTGAGGCCACAGCACAGTGCATACCAGGTATGGCACATGAGGCGACAGAGAGTCCCTCATCCATGTACGTCAGAGAATTCTGCGCCGTCAACACTTATGAAACCATTGGCTCAGTTTGCTAGAATTCCGGCCTTTATTATTCTCAGAAAGATAGAAATAATGAAATATATGACATCCAGGTGTTACTCTAAAGGAAATTCATCTGAATTAAGGCCATCCATCCAGTCAGTGCACCTCAGGGCTGAGAGGACAGCTGTAGGATTGTGCTGTTGATATTGCATGGCTAGATTTAAGGTTTGTATCTGATCTTAAGCTGAACTTTATATAGCAGAGTTATCTTTGAAAAAAAATTTGTCTCCTATCAGTATCAAAGTATTTGATTGCTGTTCGAAGCCAAAAATGATGTTGGGTTAGACAAATAATGACAATAGAACTGGCGCTTTTCCTTTATTATTTGTCTGAACCATCTTGGCATTTCTATTCATTTTAGTTGGTGTGGCAGTTTAGAACAAGGTTTTTAAAAAGCAATAAATAATTCTAGAAGAAATATTTTATCTTTTATCTCATAATTTAAAATAACTTGCATTCCTGGAATACATGGGCCTAACTCAGCGGATGAGAGGGGAGGGAAATAATCATATGAGGTCTCTGTTATTCTGATATTCTGATATTCTGTAATTCTCATGTTCAGTTCTTATTTAATCTGGGATATTATTATATAAAGGGGGCTTGGGTGTCGCGTGTTTGGATCCATTATTCAAATCTAATAGGCCAGAAGTAGAAACATGGATAAGGATGACAGATATGTAGAACAGAGAGTAGAGAAAGCAGAAATTTGTGGCACATTTTGGTTTCATTTTAAATCCTCTCAAGGAAGTCCTGTATTTTGGGAAAAGTTTCCTAGAATCCTGTGGTACCTGTGCCTTTACCCAATTTATGATTTTCCTGCGATAGCCCTGGTGTTATTAATAAAATACACAATGAAAATATTCATATCCTGACTAAGAATTATGCTTTTCAGTTTATTCATTTTTCCTTCTTTTTAAAGTAACAGCTTTATCAAGATATAATTCACATACCATAAAATATACTCTTTTAAAAGTATACAGTCCAGTGGCTTCAGGTATATTTACAGAGTTGTGCAGCCATTACCACTATATAATTCAAAACCCTGTCATCACCCCAGAAAGGAGCCCATACTTATCAGCAGTCTCTCTTTCCCTCCTCCCAACCCATCAACCACTAATCTACTTTATGTCTCTATGGATTTGTCTTTTGTGCTCATTTCATGTAAATGGAATCATATCGTGTGGCCTTTTGTGACTGCCTTCTTGCACTTAGCTACTTTTTTAAATGTTAATTTATGTTGTAGCATGTATCAGGATTTCTTTTTGTTACCAAATAGTACTTCATTATATGGATATACCTTATTTTGTTTTCCTATTCATCAGCTGGTGGGCATTTAGGTTGTTTTTATTTTGGGGCTGTCATGAGTAATACTGTTAATAACATTCATATACAAGTTTTTGTGTGGGCATATAATTTCATTTCACTTGGGCAACTACCTAGAAGTGTAATTGCTGGGTGTATGATAACTCTATGCTTAATTTTTTGAGGAACTGCCAAACTGTTTTCCCAAGTACCTCTGCCATTTTACAATCACCAACAATGTTAAAAGGTTCCTGTTCCTTAATGTGCTCACCAGTACTTGTTATTTTCCATTAAAAAAAATTCATCCTATTAGATGCATGAAATAGTATCTCATGATGGTTTTGATTTCCATTATCCTAATGACTAATGGTGTTAATTGAACTTTTAAAAGTTTTACTTCAATCATTTAATAACAATATGGTCTTTGGCTAATCCTGGCATAATTTAGACACGTTATTTTGTACTAGGTAGGAAATCTGACTCTTGATACATATAGGATATAAGTAGTAGTACTTTTTCACTTAAATAAATAGTTGTATCTAGTTTATTTGTGTCCCCTCCCCCCCTTTTTTAATATAAATTAGGAGACTTGGCCTGACAGAGTTTTCTGCATTCCCACTTAATTTATATTTGAGGGTAGAATTCAGAAATGTATTTTGCACAGTGGTCCAGTATACCAAAACAGCTTAGTAAGACTGTTGTATTACATATCCTTCCGTGAACTTACCCAGCATCCTTCAGCTAATGTACCACAGCTTAGTAATTGTATTATCCCCTCCACTAACTTACCCCAGATTTTCTTGTATCTGCCTAGTGGATAAGGAATGAGACATCAAGGCTCTTTACTAAATAAAATATGAATATCTTATTATATAATTGTTTTTGAAAAGAAATTCAGCCTATTTGAAAAAAATATTTTATTCTATTTATTTTTATATAGATTACATTCTCTTAGGCTTTTTTCTTTTCTTAATGAAATTGTGTTTTTTTATAATAGCTATAAAAGCAGGTATGGCCAAGTACAGCACATAATGAATACAATTGTAAACTGTGATTTAGCTTTACTCTAGCAAGGAGAATTGGTTTGGCTTGGAATTGAACCTTTAAGAAAAACAGTATAAAGAACTGGTAATGGGACTTTCCTAAGGAATCATTTTGATGTTTTTTTGATCCGTTGTTCTTTGGAAGGATATTATATTGCTAAGATATCATTAGCTAAAGAAACACTATTTGTACTGGAAACATCACTGGAACAAATAATCTTTTTTTTTTTTTTTTAATTTTTTTTTTTTTTTCAACGTTTTTTATTTATTTTTGGGACAGAGAGAGACAGAGCATGAACGGGGGAGGGGCAGAGAGAGAGGGAGACACAGAATCGGAAACAGGCTCCAGGCTCTGAGCCATCAGCCCAGAGCCTGACGCGGGGCTCGAACTCACGGACCGCGAGATCGTGACCTGGCTGAAGTCGGACGCTTAACCGACTGCGCCACCCAGGCGCCCCTGGAACAAATAATCTGATTGACATTTTTCTTTTGTGAACGTTACGTAGACTTAAATTTACCATTGTTCTATAGAGCCCAATTAGGCTCTGTGCTCTAACACTTTTATTTACTTGTTTTGCATATTTATTGCAGTGGGTAGTCTTTATTCTAAACATAGATTTTTTTTAAATTTAGAGTTCAGCACATCCAAATGTATGCGAATGATTATGTACAGATGGACCTTACTCAGTTAATATATAAAGTGTACTTGGGACTAAGCAAAGAAGAAAGCTTTTGAAAAGAACTTGCTGTAAGCAAAATCAGGTACTCTTCTTAAGAAAACAGATGTTGTATAAGCTGGAGTTCTTATCAGATCATTGTAGAAATACTGCATATCTTTGAATAATATTTTTAAAATAAATAATCTGACAGATGACTATTGAGTCAACCAAAAACAAAGAGAAATTGTCTCATTTTATTTAGTTTTACTGATGCTATTTAAATTGTATTCTCCTAGTGTAAAGTCATCCTTATTTATGTTCAAAATTAAACAACCAAAGTGATAAAATGTTAATCAAGGTATGGATAAAATTATTTTCATACCAACCCTGTTATACTGTTCAACCCAAATCTTAGCAAACAGTAATGAGGAAAGAGGACATATATTATTAAAAGAATTATTAACTATCTCCCAGTGGCTTAGATTCCATTACATTTTGAGGTTTTTAAATGTAAATTTGGGGCATTTGTTATAAATTTAAATCTCTATTGCATTGTGAGTTGGGTTTTTATGTGCATATTTCTCAAATACACACACATACACACGACTTACTTTATGATTTTGTACAAGGACCCCTTTTATTAATCAGCTTTTTCCCCAGAAGTTTTATAGTAGCAAGCGATCAACTTTTTCTTATCGGATTTATAATATATGTGTGTTTTTCTCTTGAAAATACACATCTTGGAGCACATGGTGGCTCAGTTGGTTAGGCTTCTGGCTCTTGATTTCAGCTCAGGTCATGATATCACATTTCCTGAGTTTGGGCCCTGCGTTAGGCTCTGTGCTGACAGTTTGGAGCCTGCTTGGGATTCTCTGTCCCTCTCTCTGTCCCTCTCTCTGTCTCTCTCTCTCTCTCTCTCTCTCTCTCTCTCTGCCTCTCTGCTCCTCCCCTGCTCACTCCTTCTCTCAAAAATAAAGAAATAAACATTAAAAGAAAGAAAATACACATCTTTAGTTTTTTCTAATAAATCGTATGTTCTATATATATATCGGAAATATTAACTTAGTCTATTTTTTTTTTTAAGTTTTTATTTATTTATTTTGAGAGAGAGCACACAAGTGGGGGGTGGGGCGCAGGGAGAGAAAGAGAGAGAGAATCCCAAGCAGGCTCCACACTATTAGCATAGAGCCTGATGCGGGGCTTGAATTCACGAACTGCGAGATTGTGACCTGAGCCAGAACTAAGAGTTGGAGGCTTAATTGACTGAGTCACCTAGGCACCTCTCTCATAGTCTATTTTGTACATTGGAAATACATTTCTCTCTTTACTGTTAAAGTAATTTTGGTGTAATTAAAGTAAGTTTGTTGATGGCATTTTTTAAGATGGATTTTCTTAATTTTTATGAAGGTTAATCTTTTTAGCCTTTATTTAGCTATCATCTTTTCTGCCTTTGGTTATTTTGCTAAGGATGTCCTTTGCCTCCCTTGAGTCAGATAACTACCTGTATTTTACTCTCGTTCTTTTTTGGTCCCCCGCAACCCCATCCTGTCTCCTTTGTTTTTTTTACCTTTAACTCTGCAGTTAGAATATATTTTGGATTGGAACCTCACTTTATTATTTTTGCAGTTAGATGTTTCAGCATCATTCATTAAATAATTCCTGTTTATATATCACATTTTTGCTTATAATTGGGTCTGTTTGTAGATTTTCAATTCTGTTGTTGTTGATCTCTTTTTCTTCTAATTTTTTATTATTTGAGTATATCTTTTTTTTTTTAAGATTTTTTTTTTTTTAAGTAATCTCTGCACCCAACACAGTGCTTGGACTTAAAACCCTGAGATCAGTAGTCACTCACTCCACCAACTGAACTAGCTAGGTTCCCCACTATTTGATTATATCTTATACAAAACAAAATGCATTCATAGAAAAAGAAGAGTATAATTTAAAGTATTTAATAGAATAGAATAGAATAGAATAGAATAGTATAATTTAAAGTATTTAATAGAATTTAGTAAGTTTTTTGTTTCTTAGTTTTTTTTTTTTTTGGGTGGGGAGAGAGATCATGAGTAGGGGAGAGGGACAGAGGGAGAAAGAGAACCCCAAGCAGACTCCACGCTCAGCGTGGAACCCAGCTCGGGCCCTGATCCCATGACCCTGGGATCATGACCTGAGCCAAAACCAAGAGTCCAACGCTTAACTGAGTGAGCCACCTAGTGCCCCAAGTTTAGTAAGCTTTTAAAATTGATTAAGTCATATATTCTAGTTATTTGGTCTGTGTTTACATGCATAAACAGTGATTTTTCTTGTCAAAAACAAAAAACCTGAGTTAAAATAAGTTAAAAGAGAATAAATTGCTTTATAGTCCAAGGACATATCTTGAAACAAGCTTTTATGCAATGGTCAAATGATGTCTAGTTTCTTTCTTGCTATTTCTCACCCTTAGCTTCCTTGGTATTAGCTCTACCTGTAGATATTTGATTCCTGCATTGTCCCTAAGGTGATTGCCAAGTGCTGCTAAGATTGATGTCTTGCCTTTGTCACAGCATTCCCCTAACCCCTGAATCAGTCTTTGGAGCATCATGCCCCCAACAGGAAATGGTATTGAGGCCAGTTCTACACAAACCACATAGCTAAGTGTGGAGGTTAGATGGGGGTATTCTTCCAAGGACATTCATTCTAGGTTCTAATCTTGAAAGGGGCAGCAAACCAGTAGGTGAGTAAGTAGGTACTTACTACTATTTGTGTGTATTTTTGTTTTTGTTTTGAGCACTTAAAGTTTTTTAATTTTGTTTATTTATTTATTTTTAATGTTTATTTTTGAGAGAGAGCTGAGCTGTCAGCACGGAGCCCAATGTGGGGCTTGAACTCTCACAAACTGCAAGATCGCGACCTGAGGCAAAGTAGGACGCTTAACTGACTGAGCCACCCAGGTGCCCTTGAGCACTTAAGTTTTTTTTGATGTGAGCAGATAGGAGGAGATGTTTATATATGTCATTCAAGGACAGGATATACTAGAACAGTGTTCTAACATAAGGGGTAGAAACATATGAATATGTATGCTTGTGTGTGTCTGTATATGCATATGTATACATACATATCCATGATATCATATATATTTTCTTATTCCACAAGAAATATATGCCTCTTTTTGCAAGATAGGACAAGACTAAATATGTTTTCTTAGCCACACCCTTTTCTGTGCCTTCCTGCAGGAAAACCTGAGACATAAATTCTGAAAGATAAGGGAGGAAGAGTAAAAATTCAGGCTCAGTTTTATGCCATCATTTCCCTCCTTATCACAGGATGCTTATCTGAGGATTGATAAGTCAGGCAGTCCTGGGCATTGAGATAGTAGAGCCTGGCCATTCAGAGTTTGGAATCAGACATGCCTAGCTCGATTCTCACCCCTACCTCCTGCTGGCCTTGTGAAATTAGCTGTCATTTCATTTTCCTGAGACTGTTTTCTCATTTGTAAAGTAATAATAGTGCCTGTCTTATAGGATTGTTTGAGGACCAAATGCAAAAATATAGGTTAAAGAGAATACCTGACATATAATAAACACTCAGCAAATAAGTTTCTATCATTACTAATATTTTTATTTTCATTATCATCACCATTGTTGCCATTATTAGGCTGTGCTCAATACTCTTTAAGTAATGAGGTAGATTCCGATGTTATGCAATTACATCCATTCATCTTCTAAAAAATGTTCCATGGACCAGTATTACCAGCATCAGCTGGAAGCTTAGAAGAAGTGCAGAATCTCTGGTCCTACCCCAGACCTAAAGAATCAAAATTTGCATTTTAATAAGATCTCCACATAACCTGTATGCACATTGAAGCTTAAGAAGCAGTGATCTAGGGAATGCAGGACCCATATTATGGGGCACATTGTTATTCCATCCAGCCACCCAGTAACTGAACACTCTTGCTGTGTGAGAGAATTCCCTCTGTGCATCTGCATTTCCCCATTGGAGAGGCCAAAAATTTGGTTCCAAGTTTGTATTTCAATGAGGGCACAGTCTTGTGACCTTGGGCTTTGTCAGTCAGATGCACTCACACCAGACTCCAATTAGAAGTACCTAGACAGATACTATATGTTTTCACTCTTAGGTGGATCCTGAGAAACTTAACAGAAACCCATGGGGGAGGGGAAGGGAAAAAAAAAAAAAGAGGTTAGAGTGGGAGAGAGCCAAAGCATAAGAGACTCTTAAAAACTGAGAACAAACTGAGGGTTGATGGGGGGTGGGTGATGGGTATTGAGGAGGGCACCTTTTGGGATGAGCACTGGGTGTTGTATGGAAACCAATTTGACAATAAACTTCATATATTGAAAAAAAAAAAAAAGTACTTAGAAGAATCTATTTTGCAAATGCAAATCTTGCCATTTCTAGAGGTAGCAGAAGCAGCATCCCTGAAGTGGTTTCAGCCTTAGAGGCCCGTTGTTGGAGTTTGGTGGCTTCATGACATCTACCAGAGCAAATCTGTGTTGGGTCAGAGAGTTTTTTGTGGATTCCTGCAAACCTGATTTACTGGTATTCTAGGAAACTCTGTGGCCCTTATTAAATTCTTTTCTGCCGAACCTCACTAGATTGGGCTTTCATTGTTCTAAACAAAGAATCTGGAGGCATATAACCTCTAAACCTAGGAAATGTTGCATGAAAAATAAAATAATTTTCTTTTTGTCACTAGGTTTGTATTTTCAGCTAAAATTAATGGCATCCCTTTGGTAAGTAACCACTGATACCAGGATGGCCTGTATCGTATGATATCTTGTTGTACAAATTGTACAAACAATCAATAGGATGGTGAGGGTAGGGATAGCTTCTCCTCACACTAAATCTTCCCTTCCTTACCAGTGGGAGTTTTTGCTGGAATGTGTCCCTTGTTGGGAAGTGGTTGGAAGCACAGGTTAACATATTCCCTGAACCTAGAATGGCAGAAGGAGGTACTTAGTACTTTTGCTTTCAGCTATGGACTTTATTTAAAAGGGCAGTTCTGGGAAATGAGAGAAATCCCAGTTGGAACTTCTTACCATTATGTTAAATATTGGTTGAAAGTTAATTTTGAGTTATTAGTTTTTTCTTAGGTGTACCTTTTTCCACACTAATTCACATGATACTATTTTCTGAAATGATCTATTTCTTAAGTTGATACCTCTGACAAAGGGATTGAATAGCAAAATCACCTGGAGGTAGCCCAAATAAGGAGGATTAAGAAAATCTGGGGGCGCCTGGGTGGCTCAGTCGGTTAAGCGTCCGACTTCAGCTCAGGTCATGATCTCACGGTCCGTGAGTTCGAGCCCCGCGTCGGGCTCTGGGCTGATGGCTCAGAGCCTGGAGCCTGCTTCCAATTCTGTGTCTCCCTCTCTCTCTGCCCCTCCCCCGTTCATGCTCTGTCTCTCTCTGTCTCAGAAATAAATAAACGTTAAAAAAAATTAAAAAAAAAAAAAAAAAAAAAAGAAAATCTGGGCATTGACTTTTTTTTTTAATTGCCTCATATATTTCATTTATTCCTTCTTCCATTTCTTTCTCTCCTTGTATAATTTTGCCCTTGAGTTGCCATTGGTAGTAGTGGTAATGTCAAAAGTTTTGTTAAGATCTGGTGAAGAGGAGTAAGCTTTATTTCATTAGGTCTTTGAGAAGAAAGTTAATGAACTAGATACATATCTAATTTATTGTGTTCTCCACACAGTACCCTTCTCTCCAGTCCCAGTGCCTCGCAAGTAGCATGAGTGTGGTCATTATATTAGTAATTTCTTGACCTCAAGTATATAACTTAGGGAAAAATTACGTACCTGGGTACAGGAGTTTCTGGGGCTCACTGCTTGATGCTAGCAACATCATCTAAGAAGCAAGAGCCTTGTTTCATTCCTCTCTTCACCTAATTGGACAGTGGACTGCATGTCCACAGGAAGAGAGGGCAAGTCAAAACATTGATGAAATTATAGGCCTCTAATGTGTTACTGAATACTGTGAACCTTTTCAGATCTGTACCATCAGCCTCCCTTCCCTTAGCCTGTTAGAGGCCACGTTCCACCCCTCTCCTGAGTATCACAGTCTGATTGTTTCTCCACTTGAATATCACCAGCTCTCTATTTTCCTACTTGAGTGTCATAGGATCACTTCTCCTCTACCTAGGTGTTGGAAAGCCCTTCCTCCCCAGCTGATGAAAGGGCAGTTCTCAGAGTGGAGTGGTGGGGGTTGTCTTAGGTTTTATCATGCATAGTAGAAAGCTTATAATAATGAGTTTTAAGGATCTGGGGATGGTGGTCTTTAGCTCCTGGCTGGTAAGCACTCCCCTCCTTCCTTCCTGCAGTGTAGTTCTTTGAAAAGAGAAAAGACTTGGTTTTAAATTAGTAATTTCTAGTTTTATTTTCTACACTGGCAATAGGGGAGATATGTGTGGGGATCATTCTGTTAAAAAAAATGACAGTATTTTCATGTCTTTTCAAAGTATTTAGGTTTTTACAAAGACAGTTTTACTAAGGCAGACAACTCATTATAACTTACAGTATATAACTTACATACATCTTATTATAAAGCTATAATAATTAAAATGGAATGATCTGACATAAAGATAGACAAGTAGAGCAGTAGAACAAGATAGAGAGCCTAGAAACCCACCTACACATAAATAGGAACTGTATGTGAAAGAGATGGCATCTCAGATTAGTGGGAAAAGGGTGGACCAGTCAGTGAGTAGTATGTGGAACAAAATAAAATTGGGTCCTCACCTTACATCAGACATGAAAATAAATTTCATTTAAAGATCTAAATGTGGAATTATAAACTTAAAACTATCTAAAGGAAATCCTGCAAAATAGCCTTGATGTTAGGAAGAATTTTTAAAACATGGCACAAAAAAGACACAAACCATAAAGGAAAAGATTGGAAATGCTAACAGCTTTAAGGTAAAAGTCTTAAAGTAAAAGTCTTAGCTGACACAAGGGATATCATAAACAAAGTTAAAAGATAAGCAACCATCTGTGAGATGAGTTTAATGCGCATAACCAAAAATATTCATACAGATAATATATAGAAAGAACTGCCACAAATCAGTAGGAAAAAGGTCAAATAATCCAGTAGGGAAATGAAAAAAGGAATTGAAGCACTTCTAATAAGAGGAAACCCATTTAGTTAGTAAACATGAAAAACGCTCAACCTCACTGGTAATCAAAGGGACACAAGACAACAACGAGGTACAGAAAGGCAAAAATTATTAACTATCTGAAGTGTTGTTGAAAGTGTGGAAAAATGGGAACATGGTTGTGGGAATATAAATTAGTACAACCATTTTGGAGAACAGTTTGTAATATTTAATAAAATTAAAGGATATGCATAGCATCCAACCTAGGAATTCAATATCTAGGTATTTGCCCTAGAGAAATATCCATAGATAGACAAAGAGAAGGAGGGAGGGATGGATGTACAGGAGTGTACATTGCAACTTTGTGATAACAAGTTAAAAAAAATGTTTGACAATGTCAGTGTCTATCAAGAGAGAAATTATATATATAATTTTTTTTTTTTTGACTATTACTTATTTTTGAGAGAGACACAGACAGAATGCGAGTGGGTTGGGACAGAGAGAGAGGGAGGCACAGAATCTGAAGCAGGCTGCAGGTTCCGAGCTGTCAGCACAGAGCCCAATGAGGGGCTCAAACTCACGAGCTGTGAGATAATGACCCAAGCTGAAGTTGGATGCTCAACCGATGAGCCACCCAGGCGCCCCTAAATTATATTTTTCAATGGAATATGTGCATCAGTCAGATCTACATTTACTAATGTAGATAAATCTTGAAGATACAGTTGCAGAATAATAGAGTACCATACCTTTTTTAAAAAACCGAAATACCAAAATATATTGTTCTTATGCACAGCCCCTCACATACAATTAATTATGAAACATGAAAGGAGATACCACAAATGATAATGGTTGCCTTTGAGGAGGAAGGGGGATGGGAAATGAACTATATCTGTAACATTTTCTTTTAAAAACATGTAAAAAATATGACAAAATAATAACGTATTAAATCTGAATGACAGGAACATGAATTGTGTTACATAAGAGGCAACACAAGTGCAGTGCTTAATTATGGATATCCAGACACACAACTGCCTGGATTCATATTCCAGCTCTGCCACTCCTTTTCTGGGTGAGTTTAGCAAGTTAGTTAACTTCTCTGTGGTTTCATTTTTTCATCTGTAAAATGAAGAAAATAACATATTTATTCTATAGGGTTGATACAAGGATTCCATTAATCTATACAAAGCCCTCTGATTCAAGTTCAGCGTACTTTAGCATTATTCTGTATACTTTTCTGTATATTTCAAACGTGGTTACTTTTTTTAAATCATGGTTACTTTTTTTAAAAAATGTTTATTTATTTATTTTGAGAGAGAGAGCATGAGTAGGGAAGGGACAGAAAGTGAGGGAGAGAGAGAATCCCAAGCAGGCTCCATGCCGTTAGCGCGGAGCCCAACACGGAGCTCCGTCTCCTGAACTAAGAGATCACGACCTGAGTCAAAATCAAGAGTTGGACACTTAACCAGTTGAGCCAACAGGCACCTCTAAAACATGATTACTTTTTGTTGGTTTATTTTTATTATTATTATTTTTTAATGTTTATTTTTGAGATAGACAGAGCATCAGTCGGGGAGGGGCAGCAAAGCAGGCTCCAGGCTCTGAGCTGTCAGCACAGAGCCTGATGCGGGGCTTGAACCACAAGATCACGACCTGAGCTGAAGTTGGCCACTAAACCAACTGAGCCACCCAGGTGCCCCAAACCCCCAAACATGATTATTTTTTAATACAGAGAAAGACGGATACCATATGTTTTCACTCCTATGTGGATCCTGAGAAACTTAACAGAAACCCATGGGGGAGGGGAAGAAGAAAAAAAAAAGTTAGAGATGGAGGGAGGCAAACCATAAGAGACTCTTAAAAACTGAGAATAAACTGAGGGTTGATGGGGGGTGGGAGGGAGGGGTGGGTGGGTGATGGGTATTGAGGAGGGCACCTGTTGGGATGAGCACTGGGTGTTGTATGGAAACCAACTTGACAATAAATTTCATATTAAAAACATTTTTTAAAAATAAATATAGATTATGAAAATAAGTAAAATTGTGGAATATTTATGAGATGAGGGCATTACGACATTGTTATTACTGAATATAGAAGGGTTTTTTTTGTGTGTGTAAGAAAGCAAATTTTACTTAACATTATCTTCTGGTGTACTTGTTTATAGACAAAGAATTTGGGGATTATTCTTACAAATTTCAACACTGTGGCTTCCCTCCTATGATTATAATGGGACGCTGTCATGGGGAATTTTTTTAACTTCCTCTGCTATAATATGTAAAAAACAACCAAAAAATACCCCCAAATGTTCTCTATTATCTATTAGCACTTTTATTTCCAAAATAATACTGCCTGAGTTCCATGAAGAAAGAGGTTGTTTCCGTTATTTTACTGATGAGAAATGAGGCACAAAGAAACTAGGTGATTTGCTTAGTTACAGTGGGAGAAACTTGGTCTCGTGCTTGTTAACTTCTTAGTTAACATTGAGTCACTGCTATGTACCTACCTCTGCTTGTCTTGGTATAGGTATAGCCTAAACTTCCAAATGCTCCTTCTTCTCCTTTTTTCATTTTCAGGTCATGCCTATCACTTACCCAAAGTTTAGACTGCCAGAGTACATCTTAAAGATATGATTTATTTTCTCTGAGAATCATTTCTGAAAGGACCCAGGGTTTAAATAGAAGGATTCAGGAAGACACGAGACATGTGTTTTAGTCTCTTTTTCTGCTAAGCATCTGGCCAAGTCACTTGCACTTGAATTTATCAAACATTTTTTTAAGATCAACTATATGACAGAAGTGATGAAAATACAAAGATGAATGTCAGATTCCCAAGCCCCACAATAGCATTGTTTAGAGAAGGAGGCCAATAAAGCAACAACTTCAATTCCAAGTGTATAGAAAGAGGTATATGAAATGTAGTGGAACACACATGAGGAGCAGTTTACTCAGCCTTACGGTACACAGGAAAGAGTATTTCAGGTAAACAGAACAAATGAGCAGACATTCAGGCATAAACATTTTGCAGATTACTTAGGGAAGCATGGATTTGAGTGTGGCTGAGAAGTAATTTCCAAGGGGTCAGGAGAGTTGCTGCTGGAGGTTGGAGCCTCCCATGAAGGGCTGTACCTGTGATGTCACGAATGTCCTACATGCAGAGCAGAGGGGCATAATTCATTGTCTTAGAAGATCATACTGATAGCAGTGGTACAGTAGAGACTGGGACACAAGAGCTGTTTTATAGGGTGTTACAGTGATTCCAATGGGAGATGGCAGTAAAGTGCTCATGAGACAATAATACAGACATTGGAGAGGAGGAGAGAGACAGAGGTTGGTGCTTCAGGAGTTAAAAAGTACAGACCTTGATTACTCTGAGTATTTGGCCTCTTGAGATCTCTGTTGCTACCCTCATATTCTCTCTCTGAAGGCACAGCACTATTTTGGGTAACACCAAAAGGTTTTCAGAACCCAAATATCTATAGTGAAGGCATAATTCTCTGAGAGTAGGGTAAAACAGTGTTTGGAGTTCTGAAGCATGCTGTGACATTCATTTCATTCATTCATTTGACAAATATCCATTGGAAGGCTACAAATTGCCAAGTTCAATTTGGGTACCACTAGTACACCAACATTCAGGACAAAAACACGGTTCCCTTTGTCATACTGCCTACAGTCTAATGGGAGAGAGACATATACTTGCCCTCTCAAAACATCCTCAATTAAGAGAAAAAAGTTGAAAATATTTTCTGAACCAAGATGCTATTCAAGTTTAAATGACTTTGTAAGATTAAATCAGTTGCCTTTAGATAATACATTTATGAAGGCTGTTTCTAGGATGATATGTGGTTAAATGAACAATTAAGCCACTATGGTAAGTGAAAGGTGAGTTTTAGCTGGAAATTAAAAGTGCAGAGGCTACAGACAACCCATTCCACATCATTTATTTGAAATACTTTATACTTAGCGAAACATAACATGAGCCTAGTTATATTAAAATTGTAATATTGCTTATTTTTGCAATCAACTAGTGACCTATCTTTAAGAATTAAAAGTATAATTATTTACTAGTTTTTCAAAAGACAAAATAAAAAATCAACGTAATTGCTTTCTATTGTGCAAATGCATAATGTTCTGAGAAATACTTTTATCAGCTTTTCTCTAGTGCTTACACATACTTTTAAAATGTCATTTGTCTTAATATTTCACAAGAAAATCTTCCCAATTGGCTTTTTATTTCTCTAAACTAAAGGCACTTTTTATTATATCAATGAAATAAGAGCTCTATTATTTATTTAATGTTCATCCAGATATAACTGAGACTTCCAAATATGCAAAATGTACCCAAATACAGCAGACTAGCAAATAACTATAAACCTCAGCATGTAATTTCCTTTCAGTGAATTTAGATTTGACTAAGGCTGCTAGGAAGTTCAGAATCAAAGAGGCATAGATCTTGTTTTTCTAGTCTTTGTATCCATTCCTTGTAGTCTAAAGAGATGAAATAATGTATGACTTCTCAGCAGAGAGGTCAGTGTCAGAACACTGAAGTCTTTGCTTCAGTGTCCCGAGATTGAAACATCTTCCTTATTTGTTTTCCTCAGGGAAGCAGCAGGCTTCGACCTCTCCTTACAGATTTTGCTGCCTGACCATCATGGGTCTCAACAGGTATGGGCAGAGTGCAGGTGATCCCCTGCATCGTAGGCCCAGCAATAACTTCTCTTTCAGTCTAGATCTCATTTATGTAACTGATGGCTTGTGTTCCCAAGAGTGTATTAGAACCACAAGAAGTACATATATATAATGTAGTAAAAGCAATAAATTATGCTTACATGGCTACAAGGTGATTTTAAACTTTATTTTAGTTGAGAAGAGTGATCAAATTTATCATCAAGTAAATCTGATTTAATGATTGATATGCCTTAGTTAGCTTATTTGTCTTCAGTTATGATACACATAGCTGAATCTTCAGTATGCCCTAATAGCTGCAGGATTGCTTTTTTAGGCAAAACAATTTTCTTACCTTTTTCAATTTTCTGCATTCTTATCAAGGTAATACATGTACGTGGCAATCAGTAAGATAATATTGTTTAACATTAACAGTCTCTCACCTCAAAGCTCATCACCTCATAAATCCCATTCTTCAAGAGAAACTTCATTTGAGCCAATTCTATTTTCAGTTCTTTCCAAATTCTAAACAAATTGTTTATACTTCTGTCTCTTGATTATCAGCTTGAGAAAATCTCTACAGACTCCTTATTACAAATGATGAGAATTTAACTCATTTCCATTAACCTTTCAGTCTTTTATTTTTAGGCAATTAAAATACGCAAATACCCAATAGAAGAATAAAAATAATGAAAAAGGAAATAAATAGGCTTACTCAACCTAAGACTGAAGATACTAGTGTCTCTGTCCTTCCTTCAACTGTTCTCATCTCCCTTCTAACCATCTTCTTAACCTGACAAAGTTGTCAATATTTTTTCATCGTCTTTGGTGGCCATAACTGAGTCTTTTCCTGCTTTATCCTTAAGTTGACTCTTCAACATTAAAAACCAATAGTACCATTTATGTTATTTTGACAGTGTAAAAACTATTCATAGTTATTAGTGTTCTAAACTTGAATCTCTTTTCATCCTGATGAATTTCACCACCTCTGGGACACTGAAAAGAGGATGTTCCTAAGGGTTCTTGTATGGATAAATGACCTAACCAATGAAAAGGGCTTACTTAAGTATGTCCCCATATTATTATTAGTACTGTATTTGTTGCATCTGAAATGTCATTGGTTGTAAAATGTACCATTATTTTATATTCCACAATGAAAGAAAAAGCATGCTACGAATTAAACTATAGTTCCCAGGAATTGTGAGACAAATTTCAGAGATACTAAAATGTAGAAGTGCATCTTACAATCAATGAAATACATTATTCTAGTTTTGGGGGGTTTGTGTGTTTTCCTAAAAGTTTTGGTATCATTTCTTGACAGAAGAACGGTGTGCTGTTATCGTATCTGTATGGTCCTCCCAAGATTTCCATTTTCCATTCCGTCATCCTGCTGCGGTTTGGACTAACCGATTTAACAAGCCTGAGATAACCCTCCCACCCTGAGGATTCTATAGGTTTTATCCTCTGTTTCCTAGCTTTCACATGTCCCTTTTTTCCCCTCATTTTACTAGAGTCCATCAAATAATTTCCCAAGAATGGATAGGTGGGAAGTAAACTTTTGAGTTTTTAAATTGCCGAAAATTCCTTTCCTCTAATAAGAATTTAAAAATTTTTTCTTTAGTAATTGTTCCTTTCACAGGGATTATAATTATAGTAATCTCTCAAATCTCTCAGAATTTTGATTAAAAGTTTTTAAAAAATTATCTTCTATCCTTAAATTTTCTCTTCCTTTTTTTTTTTTTTTTCCATCCTTCTCTTTATTGCTGCCAGTTTTCTTCTGATGCCTAGTCAAATAGTTCACATTTAAGAACACAGGACAGGAATCTGGTGTTGGTTTCTTCTGTGGTTGTGTAAATAAATTTGCTTACTTTGGGCCTTTCCCGGAGTGAAAAGTATGTGAGATGTATTGATTGGCAGGACTCGGTTATAGAGAGTGGATAGAGAGCTGGTGCTTGGTCCACAGGCCTCCAAAGATGAGTCTCAGGCACCAGCACCCATGCTACAGGCCATGCCTTCCCACATGATTGGGTTCAGTTTCCTTAGCAAAGTTTTGTCTGTTTTTTGTTTTGTTTTGTTTTTGTTTTGGAAAAGGATGAGGGTGGAGCAGTGAGAGGTTAGGGAGCCCAGTTTTCAACTCTACTTCTCACTGTCACATTCCCTTGTCAGTTGTCCCTAAGCCTAGAGCCTCAGAGGGTTTCAACAGAGTGATTGGCCTCCACCTTGGATGCAGCGCTTGTGTGTTCTAGGCCCTCATGACTCCATGTGTGGTCACCTGGGAACTATTAAAAATAGTTTGTCTCGTTGCTTTAAAAATTCTTTGACTTTTATCATTTTGATTATAATAGATCTTGGAATAGTCTTTGGGTTGATCTTACTTGGAGTCCTTTGAGCTTTCTGTATCTGGATGACCATATAGCTCCCAAGATGGAAATTTTCAACTAATATTTCTTTAAATATCTTTTTTTTAATGGTTACTTATTTTTGAGGTAGGGGAGGGGAGCAGAGAGAGGGAGAGACACCGAATCTGAAGCAGGCTCCAGGCCTTGAACTGTCAGCACAGAGCCCGACACGGGTCTTAAACCCACAGACTGTGAGATCATAACCTGAGCCAAAGTCGGATGTTCAACTGACTGAGCCACCCAACTGCCCCATCAACTAATATTTCTTTAAGTAAGCTTTCTGCCCCGTTCTCTCTCTCTTCCTTCTGGAACTCCCACAATGCAAATGTTCATTCACTTGATGGTATCCCATAATTCACATAGGATTTATTTTTTTTTTTCATAGTTTTCTTTTTATTCTTCTAATTGACTAATATCAAATAATCTGTCAAGGTCACTGATTCTTCTGCATGATCAAGTGTGTTGGATGCTCTGTATTGAACTTTTCACTTTTGTTATTGCATTCTTCATCTCCTGGATTTCTGATTGGTTCTTTTTCATGGTTTCTATTTCTTTATTAAACTTTTCCTTTTATTCATGCTTTGTTTCCCTGGTTTTGTTTAGTTGTTTGTGTTCTCTTACATTTTGTTGAGTTTTGTTTTTAAAAATTTTTTAATGTTTATTTTTGAGAGAGAGAGAGACAGAGCATGAGTGAGGGAGAAGCAGAGAGAGAGGGAGACACTGAAACCTAAGCAGGCTCCAGGCTCTGAGCTGTCAGCACTGTGAGCCCGAACTCACAGACCGTGAGATCGTGACCTGAGCTGAAGTTGGATTCTTAATTGACTGAGCCCCCCAGGCACCCCTTGTTGAGTTTCTTTAAGATGATTATCTTGAATGTTTTGTCCTGCAGATTATAGATTTCCGTTTATGTTTTTGTTTTTGTTTTTGTTTTTATGTCTGATCTTAGTTGTTACTCTTAGAAAAATCTCATTTTTGATTGGACTCAGACATAGAGGTAGAAGTTCTTGGAGAAGACACCCTCCGTCTCTTGGCAATCTGTTCCTGCTGTTTTCTTTGGCCTCCTTCAATCTCTTGGCCAAAAGTTTAACATATTCTGAAGCCTCTTCCTTATTTTTCTTAGTACACTGTTTCTTCAAAGCAGTATGCTGACCTTTGTGTTGGAGGACACATGGAGTAACAAGACACTGAGTCTTGGGTGCTTTGGTTCTAGGTTTCTTACCTTCTTTGTTTAGGGTCTTTCTCACAACATGCTAGTGGACATCATCTTCTTTAGAGAGATCAAAAAGTTTGTGGATTCTGCTAGCTCTTTTGGGCCCCAGGTAACGAGGCACAGTTGTGTCACTGAGTCCAGGAATATCCTTCCTCCCCCTTTTTTACAGTGATCAAGTGGAGAACACTGAGTTTGGCATCCACAATGTAACCTCAAACAGATTCACACTTTTTTCCTCCAGTTCTCCTTGGTCTGTAACAGGAATACCCTTGACTCAGTAGCAGGCGGACATGGCCATGGATCAGGACACTGCTTCATGGGGAAACCTTGTTTGTCATTGCCACCACTGATTCAGACCACATAACCCTTCCATTCCTCACCCAGAGCATCAACGCCAACTTCTGTAGCCATATGCTTCTCATAAAAGGTATGAAGTTTGCATTCAGCGTCCACTTCAATGAGTTCCTGGCAGCCAGTAGCTGGGCAAGAGGTGTTCAGCTTCATCCTGAAGCAGCCTACTGCTTCCGAGGCACCACAAAAAAAAGAGCTAGATCTCCATTTTTTTGAGATCAGTTATGGGAGCTTGATTAGTTTCCTTTGGTTCCTTTATTAATTTCTTTGTCATGTTTGCCTGGTTCTTCCTGATCCTGTAGCCTTGCATTGTTGTCTGTACATTTGAAGTAACACCTCTTCCAGTTTTTACAGACTGGTTTTAGCAGGTAAAGGTCTTTTCCTGTTCACTGGGCTGATAGGATTACCTCTGGAATCACAGTCATGCTGGGCTGGACAGTTAGGAGGCTGTTCCTAGGTTACAGTTGGGTTGCAGTTGGTATTCTTGTTACCAGTGGCTCAGGTGGGTGTGGATCTTACCCGGTCCCTGGGTGGACAGGACTGTCTCCAGTACCTTGCTTGGTAGGGTAGTGCTGGGACAAAGGTCCATTTTAGGATCCACAGTTAAGTCTTCAGACAGTGACCCTATTAACTGGGTGTACAGACAGTTGTGGCTCCCACCAGGCCCCTGAAAATGATCCTAAGTGGTCACTGGAAGAGTCCTTGGATTGGTAGGACTGGCCCTGGACCATGGCCTAGAAGAGGCTGTAACTGATTTGCAGCACTGTTTCTGGTTCCACAGCCAAGATTGAGGTCTGCAGACCTGGCTCTGGAGGCACACATGGGTGTGTCTCTTGCCAGGTCCCTAGGTAGGCTGCATCATTCCCTGTGTGGCTAAAGGAGCTAGACCTGATTATAGGTTCCTTTCAGGATCTGTGGGGGTGCCGACAGGGGTATTTCCCACAGATTCCCTTGGCCAGCGGTACTAGTCATGGACTGGCTGAGAAGCTGGAGCTGAGTATTGGGCCCTTTCTGAATCTCTGGGTTCGCAGATGGGATTATGTCCTGCTGGGGTTCTGGACTCTCAGGACTGCTGGCAGACTGTGGCTGTGAGAGGGTTAGAGCCATATACTGGGCCCTTTCAGGATCTTCAGGGCTGCCAACATTAGTATCTCCTACTAGGTACTAGGTCCTTGGACCTGTAGGACTGCTGGCAAACTCCAAGTATAGGACCCTTTTGGAATTTCTGGCCACACAGATGGAAGTGTCTCCTGCCATGTCCCTGTGTCAGCAGGACTGTTTTCAGGCTACAGCTAGAAGCAGCATGGCCCTGGTTACAGGGCCCTTTCAGAATCTACAGCCTGAAAGAATTTGGAGGGCTTACCTCCAGGGGCTCCAGACCACAACCAAGAAGAGAATGGACATGCTTTACAGGCCACTTAGGGTCCACATCCTGAACCGAGGTCTGTATGCCTATTACCCAGTGCATGTGGGCATGACTCCTCCTGGGTCCCTTGGCATATGGTGCTGGTGACAGAACTGAAGCCACATGGGGCTATAGTTCTCAGGGGTATGGAGCTGTTCAAGGATCTGAAGTCTGGACCATGATTGGTGAGTCAGCCACCTGGTTGTGAGCTTGCCTTCTCAAAACAGTTAGGGTAGGGTTTCACAATCTCCCACCCAGTTCCAAAACTCCCAGAAAGCCACTTTTGTCCTTGAGTGGATATCAAATTATTGTCGACAGGGGTGATATGAGTAACGGATGTCTTCAGACATCTTACTGAAACCACTCCCACCCCTAGAAACTTAAAAAAAAAAAAAAAATCAGTGTTACTTAATTTTCTACCTGTTAATTTCATTTAGCAGAAAAAAAGAATCCTTATAATCCAAGAATGTGCTATTGCTGTGAATTTGACTTTAGTGTTTGGTACATATTCCTTAAAAATAATGCCTGAAATTATATTTTACATAATATATTTAGTCTCTGGAGTATGTTAAGATTTATGTTACAGATCACTAATGTTTTATACCTTTATACTGTTACAATAACTGCTGCTAAATTATTATTCTGTGTAATGAAAAGCAGCTATCTCATCAGTAAGAAAAAAAACTTTGCCTGTTTTGCCCATACTTATAAATGGGTAATAGAAAGCTAATCCATGTAGAAAAAATAATTTAGTTTTTATTTTATAATGAAGTTTTCAAAACTATGTTTTGTTTTTACCCCCTGACCCAATTAGAGAAATTAGCATTCTCCTATCCATTAAATTATTACTTCTTGGGTGGAATTTAATCAATATTAATAGACTAACTCAGAAAAAAAAAGATAATTTATTAGGGTTTTCTGCATTTCTATTTTTATGTGTTATCTGTTTTCCTATGCATTATGTGCCATACATCTTTTGTTTCAAGTTGGTTAATAATATCTTTGTGTTTTTTACTTTATTATTCATTTTCAGTAAAAGATGCCTTCACATTTTGAGCCTACTAATTAAGATATGCAGTCCTGTAAATTGAATGTAAATGTAAAGAAAGACCTGGTTTCTAATCAAAATTTTTTATAACTGTTTCTATTGTGTATAGTATTTCATTTCTTAAATTCATCTGATGTTACCTAATGTAGCATGCTTGTTTGTTTTGGGGTCACTGAAGCCATAGAATTTTCACAAACTCATGAAAAGTGCTTTTCAGACACTCAGTTCTGACTGAGGTACTGATAAGCTATTAACAAATGGTGATTATTTTTCTTCATAGGCAGGGTCATATGTTGTTAGCTCTTTGATTACTACATGCAGAATAGCAATAAAAATAGCCAATACTTATAGGGTGCTTATTATCTCACTAATTGCTTGTGGTAGCTCTGTTCTCACAGCTCTGTGAAGTCAGGACTATAATTAACTCTATTTTACAGATGAAGAAACTAAGGCAAGGAAAGTTGAACTTGCTGGAGGTCACACAGTAAGAGGCTAGGAGAGCCGGGATTCTGACCTAGTTAGTCTGGTTCACGCTGTTAACCACCAGAGTCACTGGCCATGGTGATGCTTCTCTTGCATGTTTCGGCAGCCCTCCCTCTTAGCACTTAGATGTCCTTTTAGGAAGTACACCAACTTTCCTTCAGTTTTATTTCTCCAAAAACTTCATTGCCAAAACTTCTACTTTTACTCTTCCTTTTCTAGTCCCAATCTCCCATCTGCTTTTATTGTCTAATTGTCTCCGTAAGAAGGGGATAATAATCAAAGTTTAACAGTTGAGGAGACATATACAGACATGCCTAAAACAATGCCTACCGTGTTGAGGTGCTGAATGTATTTTTTGTTGAGTGTTAAAAAGTAAATAATGCAAATACTAAAATTTCTAGAAAGAAAAAAGGTAACTTTCTGCTTTCTTTTGGGAAAACTCATGCTGCTGTGTGGAGTTTGAATAGAGGCAAGAATAGACACAGGGAATTTGTATATCATCAATGGGTAATAAATCCAATATCAAATTCTTTTTCAAGTCTTAAAACCTCTAATTTCAAATGATCAAAGGGAATATGTCAGAAATAGTAACTTAACCAGGCATTACTGTATTAATAGTAGTTTCCCTCTTGAACATAAGACACAGCAGTATTTCCAGAGAAAATAAAAATACATCACAAAAGGACACTGAAGTATATAGTTAAAGTGGAATGGACTAAACTGTTGGTAATTGAAGAGTAATAGTTGTAATTAAAATTTTAAGTCAGAAGGATATACACCAAAATATATACGGTGGCCACCTTTGGATGATGGATTTATGGGCAGTTTTTCTGTCTTCTCTATACATTTATTTATATTAAACATGTACTACTGGGGCATCTGGGTGGCTGAGTCAGTTAAGCATGCAGCTTTGGCTCAGGTCATGATCTCATGGTTCATGGGTTCGAGCCTTGTGTCAGGCTCCGTGCTGACAGCTCAGAGCCTGGAGCCTGCTTCAGATTCTGTGTCTCCCTCTCTCTCTCTGTCTCAAAAATAAGCATTAAAATTTTTTTAAAGTACTACTTTCATAATAAAACTAATAAAATTATTTTTATTAGGGAAAATATACATAAAATAACCTTTTCCTCATGTGAATACTCTTTAAGTCATCTGTTTTTTAAACTTCGATATTTCTGGATTTAAGCAAAGTATATTTAAGGATATTTGAACTCACCAGGGTTAAATGCAGTCATGGCTGAATTTCTGAACTGTGCAAGGAGTAATTTTTACTTTTGAAAATGATTTAATATCCAATAAAATTTTACTTAAAAATCATGAAAGAACATACATAGGCTGATGAAATAATGCCTGTTAAACAGTATTATGTGTTGTGTACTAATGGAGTCATCACAGACTAACCTGAAAAAGAAAGCCACATGTGTAAAGCTGTGACTTCATGATCGAAACTAGGAAATGGGGGGCACCAGGGTGGCTCAGTTGGTTAGGGCTCCGACTTCAGCTCAGGTCATAATCTCACAGTTTGTGGGTTCAAGCCCCACATTGGAGTCTGCTGACAGGGCGGAGCCTGATTTGGATTCTCTGTCTCTGTCTCTACCCCTCCCCCACTTGCTCTTTCTCTCAAAAGTAAACAAACATTAAAAAAAAAAAAAAAAGAAACTAGAAAATGTACATGTCACATGAGTAATGAATCCCTGTCTCTCCTACAACTGCCTTAAGTCCAGGAAAGTAAGAACTCAAAAATAAGGTTCTTTTGGGAAATTGTATATGATGTTTTGTATATGAAAGTCTGAAGGCAGCAGCTCACTATATATTTTATGTATTACACCAGCTGCAGGTATTTCAGACCCATCAGAAGGTCCTCTTGATTCAGTGTCTCTGGCAGTGTAATAAAAAAAAGTGGAGGAGAAATCTCTGCAGTCTCTAATAAGCAGTATATCAGTGAGTACTGTCAGATTCTGTAGAAAATTCCACAACATGATTTATTACGTTAATTACAGTCATATGGGTTTCATGCTGCTAAGCCTGAAAATGCAGCCACATTCTACAGTTGATTTAAGAATATATTTTGGCCAAGACAAAAGGGGTCCTTATCGTGATTAATACAGTACAATATTTATTCTCTTGTTTTACTCTTTTTTTTGCCTTTGAAATGCTTAATTTCTTTTCTGTGACTTGAAATTAAGTTCGAGATTTGAAAAGTTTCATCTAGTTTTTATTCACTTGTGTCATCTGGTCTTCTTTTTGTCTTTTTGTGTTGTCTTAGTTGTCACTGAACGTTGCATGTCCTCTATATGTGAAGCCTGTTTGAATTAACTCCCTTTTGAGCAAATGTGGCTAGCCTACAGCTGTCCCTAGCTGGCAGTGCTGACCCTAAGACTTCTTAGGTCACACCTGCAATACTACCGCTCTTTTTGAGGTGAAGGAGCAATTGAGGAGAAATCTTAATTTTCTTAATGCAAGGAAACAGAATTTTTAGAGAATTCTATGGTTTTACCCTTGTTTAGTGCTGTACTGAATTCATAGTCACAGAATGTCTCTTCTTCAGTGAGACAGGAAGCTTGTCACATCACAGGATTCTAAGTGATGTGGAATGGAAGGTGTCCTAAGAGCTGTTTTAGATACAGGTGTTAATTCTGATTGCTTACATATGTCTGTGACAGAATATGTTCACTTATACACAAATGCCTAACACTGGTGATGTAACTTGGGAGAATTAAATATTAGCTACAAATTAAAGCATCAATAGAGGAGAAACTAGTGAAATAAGATTTACTAGGTTGGAATACATTTCTTCTTCTTTTCTTTTCTTTTTTTCTTTTTTTTTTTTTTTTGCTTATTCATTTTTGAGAGACAGAGACAAAGTGCAAGCAGGGCTGGGGCAGAGAGAGAGGGAGACACAGAATCTGAAATAGGCTCCAGGTTCTGAGCTGTCATCACAGAGCCCAACGTGGGGCTTGAACTCAAGAGCTATGAAATCATGACCTGAGCCAAAGTCGGATGCTTAGCCAATTGAGCCACCCAGGCCCAGGTGGAACACATTGCTAAGCAGTGATGTTTTTAAAGAGTTGAACTAGATGATTTATGTACCCAATGCTGAGCTAAGTGGTTTGTTTTTCTCTTAGTCAAGTAATTTTAATACAACTCTTAAGAGATAGGTACAGTTATTACACCCATTTTACAGTTGTCGAAACTGAAACTCAAGTTAAAAGACTTACTAACACGAGTTCACGTAGCTGGTTAGCAGTAGAGCTGGGACTCAAACCCAGCCATTCTTACTGGCAGTGCTGCAGCCATAAATGAGTTGCTACACTGCCCATATCAAGTGCCTTGAAAGGGACCAAATAAGATTAGATTTGAAACATTATTTTTGGCAATTAGGGAAACAGTGTTGAACTTAATAATTTCACAAAAGTTACAAAAGACGAAGTTTGAATCCAGTGGATTTCAGAGGGAAATAATTCTTTAACTCCTTCATTATTTTGTCAAGTAATAATACTAGTTATCTATAATGATTTTTGGTAGTATTTTTCACAGAAGCAGAAATCACTTAAGTATTTATTACTTATTTAAGAAGCCACTGTTTTGTCAGGGAAATAAAAATTTTCAGATCAGAAAATCTGCTGTCCCAGCAGGGAGGCAAGTGCTGCAATTGAAGCCAGGCTTAGGCTGAGGTTCACTTGAAGGAAGATATTCTAGGCCTTTTAGGGGAAGATGGAGAGGAGGCGCTGTTTCTCAAAGCATGGCCTGTTGGACCACACCTATATTAAATCATCTGAGAACTTGTTAAAAATGTAGCCTCCTGCATGCTATGAGCCATTCATTTAATTCCTTGTTGGGAGGATTTGCAAGGTCAGTGCCTGGTCTCCTTTATGTGTACAATATCTTACTCCATCATCCAATGCACACATTTCCTTAGCCTGATTTAATTCGTAAAGAGAGAGACAACAGTGAATATACATGAAAAAAAGGTGGGGTTTTTTTCCCCTTCTTTCTTTCTTTTTTTGCCTGTAGTTGTTTAATAAGTGCTGGTATTTTTGTAATGTATTTTATTTCTAATTTTTTTTAAGGAGAAAATTTTCCAGAAGCTCTAGAGTCACATAACATACAACTGAGAGAAATGAACAGATGACCAATGTTTATTTAAGTGATTTCTGCTTCAGTGAAAAATACTATCAGAATCATACCAAACTGACTCATACTGTTATTCTAAATTATCAAGCTTTTGAATATGTATGTAATAAATGTGTTTTACTCTCACTATTGGAAAAGATTAACTGAGCTTTAAAATAGTTTGTTGGTCAGATAGCTATAATAATATACAAGTCTGGCTTCAACTAGTGATGTTAACAATCCTACAAAATAGCCTGTGTTTGAAGGTTCTAGGAGAAAGCATAAAAATTAAAGGAGAAAGAAGACAGTAACTTTTAATACATTTTATGGTAGTTATAAGGTTATCTCAATTTATTTTCCATCTTTCTTTTTTTTTTGAAGATTTTATTTTTAAGTAATCTCTACAACCAGTGTGGGGCTCAAACTCACAACCCTGAGATCAAGAGTCATGTGTTCCACTGGCTGAGCCAGCCAGGTGCCCATTTTTTCCACTTTTAAAGTAAATATAGCTCACTATTCCTTTTTTTATTTTTATGTTTTTAATATTTATTTATTTTTAGAGAGAGAGAGAGAGAGAGAGCATGAGCAGAGGAAGGCAGAGAGAGAGGGAGACAAAGAATCCGAAGTAGGCTCCAGGCTCTGAGCTGTCAGCACAGAGCCCAATGCGAGGCTCAAACTCACGAACCATGAGATCATGACCTGAGCCAAAGTTGGCTGTTTAACCGACCGAGCCATCCAGGTACCCCACACTATTCTTTTTTTAAATAAATTACAGGAGTTAGGAGCTATTGCTGTTTTCAAAAATGAAATATGAATGTTGGCAAATATGATTTTTGTAACCCTTTGACAAATAAAGTTGGCCTATTTCCTAATTACCAACTAGGGCACTTTTACATTTTAATACCAAGATTATTTTCCTTGAGCATATGAAAGAATTCTAAGAAAATTTAATTTCTTTCAAATTGTGGTTTATATACACAATGGAGTACTACATGGCAATGAGAAGGAACGAAATATGGCCCTTTGTAGCAACGTGGATGGAACTGGAGAGTGTGATGCTAAGTGAAATAAGCCATACAGAGAAAGACAGATACCATATGGTTTCACTCTTATGTGGATCCTGAGAAACTTAACAGAAACCCATGGAGGAGGGGAAGGAAAAAAAAAAAAAAAAGAGGTTAGAGTGGGAGAGAGCCAAAGCACAAGAGACTCTTAAAAACTGAGAACAAACTGAGGGTTGATGGGGGGTGGGAGGGAGGGGAGGGTGGGTGATGGGTATTGAGGAGGGCACCTTTTGGGATGAGCACTGGGTGTTGTATGGAAACCAATTTGACAATAAATTTCATATATTGAAAAAAAAAAAAGAAAATTTAATTTCTTTCAAAGGAATACATATGTAGAAGTAAGTACCTAAAGCAAACATCATCATGTCAGTATAATCTCTTTTAAAGTGAGGGTCAGGACTGGGGGAGGGAGTTATCTTGATTTTTATGGACATGTTAATTCTCATATGGACTTCTGTTAAAGTATTATTTTTTTTCTTATCCTGATGGTAATATAAAGATATTGTCTTGTAGCAATTTGTGTGATAGGTCTTGTTTGTTTGTTTGTTTTTTAGTGAGCTCTATGCCCAAAGTGGGCTTGACCCTGAGACCCTGAGATCAAGAGTGAGATGCTTTACTGACTGAGCCAGCCAGTCCCTCCTTATGTGATAGGTCCTTTTATCCAAAGGGACTAGCCCTGGGAAAAGTTTCCAGTGAACTTGTAATGAGCCATTTCGTATAGTTATTGCAGATGATCATACCACTTGCCTTGACCACAACAGACTCTCTGAAGAGGCTTAATGAAGGATAAGGTGACTATGAGATTCTGATTGTGAGCCCCCAAATTTAATTTTGTACCATTGACTTTTGTTCTTAAATGCAGTCAGTAGTGTTGGTCTAAAGTAGATGGTATAATTACACATACTGTTATCTCAGTAACTTTCCTTTTAGCTTTGGTGTTAATTCAGTCAAAAAATGTTTATTGAATGCTACTACTTCTCAAGTGCTTTTCCAGATCCTGTGAGTAAAGTAGCAAAGTCCCAGCTCTTACAGAGCCTGGCAGCCCACTGGAGACAGACAGATGCTAAACAAAGTGTCAAGTAAATATGTGGTATGTCAGATGGTGACAGGTGTACAGAAGAAAATAAGAGCACAAGGGGAATAAAGAATGTCAGAAGTAGAGAAATGGGTTGTTGATTTATTTTTAAAAGGCAGTTTCTTCAAATGTTTGGCATTTGGAGGTTCTTTACACTTAGCATATTGTTTCCTCTTCTGGTGTATATATTTATAATTACTATATAAAGCACTTCATGTGGCTCTCCCACTGTTTAAGCTTTATATTCCCCACTCTAACCCTTCTCCCACCTTCAGACCAGGATCAGTGTTTTACTATCCTTATGATCAGAAGCCAGACTCCCTCTCATATCATTCCCTTTGCACATGCAGTTTCTTCCTGCAGTGCTCTACCCTCCTGTTCTTCTTAACCAAATGGTACCCTTTCCCCCATGGAACAGAGCTACAACATATCTTAAGCTCTATTTGACTTCTTTTGTTTCTGAATTCCTATAGGACCGGGAGGCCATGCCATAAACACAGTGCCTAATCGCACTGTGCCCTGTATGGTCATTTTAATTAATTTTATGTGTGTTAGTCATCTCTTCTAGCTGTGATATAATCTACATAACCATCAGGGACTTGCCTTTGACTCTACCACCACAGGACTTCTTGAAATGCTAGGGAGGGGGGTGGGGGGGTATTCACAAATGTGGATTTATATTAATCCCAACTGTAGTCTCATAAATATAAATCTACTCGCCAGATTTCTTTTTACTTTTTTATTTTTCAAACTTAAAAATACATTCTTATTTAATAAGCTTGTAGACTTATCATTCACTGGTTTATAAAAAGAATTTGAACATCATTTCTCTATCAAATGAAAAGATAAAATATTCAAATGAAAATAATAAGTTAAATATCAAGAAATGTTTTTTATTGCTTCAGATGTATCGCTTTAATAAAATCACAAAAAGAATGTGATAGCTAAGCTTCTTTTTTGTTAAATTGAATGCTACAGCAATAGAAGGAAATGGATCTGAATTTAAATAGAACATAAATCTCAAATTAAATGAGAACACAAGATACTGCACTAATTATGTGTTTTTCCATGCCATCTCCTAACAAGGGAGGAAATAATTGGATTAATGGGGCATGAAGACTATGTAAATAAGTACAGAAAGGCTGTGTATATAAAAACTTTACTCAGGTTCTTTGTAGGAGTTCCTGTGCCACTGCTGAGGCTCTCTCTCAGGCCCCGTTCCAGGTCACAGATCTCTTGGAAGACAGTAACCTAAAACTTTTCCATCTGTTAGCTACATTTATAGAAGGCCCATTTCACTGTACTAGGTTTTATAGTACGGCTTCTCCTTTTGAAAAGCTCATAAGTGATAAGTGTTAGATGGCTGTTGTGTTAGATGGCAAGAAGTAAGGGACCACATTCATTTCAAAGAATGAAGGTCACCCATACCTTCTACCTGAAGAGTTTATTCACTCTCCCTACTTAAAACCAAAGCCTACTTAAAAACAAAAACTACTTGCATACTAGTGACAGCAAAGATCCCTAATACAGTAGCCCAGCAGGGTACAGTATGGGTAGAAGGGAACTTATATAAATTAAAGGTATGGAGGAAAGGCAGACATTTTAAAAATGCATTTCTGAAAGCCACTCATGTCCAGAAGTTCTCCCTTTCCTACCATCCTCCAGTCAAAGCTTGAAACATTCAGTCATTAGAAATATATGTGTAAGGGGCTCCTGGGTGTCTCAGCCGTTAAGCATCTGACTTCTGCTCAGGTCATGATCTCGTGGTTCATGAGCTCGAGACCCACATCGGATGAGCTCAAGCCCCACTTCTGAGTGAGCACAAGCCCCGCTTCTCTCTCTCTCCCTGCCCCTCGCTCACTTGTGCCCTGTCTCTCTCTCAAAAAGATAAAAGAAAAGAAAAATATATGTGTAGGATACGTAGGTTTAAAATTCTTTTGAGCACCTGGCTGGCTCAGTCAATGGAGCATGTGACTCTTAATCTCGGGGTTGTGAGTTCGAGCCCCATGATGCGTGTGGAGATTACTTAAAAATAAGATCTTTAAAATAAATTTAAAAATTTTGATAGTTCTTATATTTATTCATTCAGTCTTCATACTTTGGGTAGCTCTGGAGTGCTGGGACATATGCTGGGTATTCAGGATTCAGAGAAGATAAATACATGAAAAATAATGTAATTAATGGGGCATAAAGACTATATAAATAAGTATAGAGGGGGCGCCTGGGTGGCTCAGTCGGTTAAGCGTCCGACTTCAGCTCAGGTCACAATCTCGCGGTCCGTGAGTTCGAGCCCCGCGTCGGGCTCTGGGCTGATGGCTCAGAGCCTGGAGCCTGCTTCTGATTCTGTGTCTCCCTCTCTCTCTGCCCCTCCCCCGTTTATGCTCTGTCTCACTCTGTCTCAAAAATAAATAAAAATGTTTAAAAAAAAAAAAGACTATATAAATAAGTATAGAAAAACCATTGCTTAAAAATTGTACTAAGACTGGGGTGCCTTGCTGACTCAGTCAGTGGAGCGTGCAACACTTGACCTTGGGTTTGTAGGTTCGAACCCCATGTTGGGTGTAGAGATTACTTAAAATCTTTAAAGAAAAAAATTTTTTTTCTGTGCTAAGCATTCCTTTCTCCTCAAGGAAATCACAACCTAACAGAGAGGTGTGAGTAAGATGGAATAAAATAATAGGGCAGGATAATGGAAGCATAATCCATTTGTCGCCTGGTGTCTCTTGGTCCTTTAAGATCTCAGTAAGATTAGCTCAAATCTCTGTCCCACAGTTTTTACAAACTCTTAATACCTTTCTTTCTTTTTGGGGGGTAGAGTGAGGGGGAAAGGTGAGGTGATGGTTGACTTGGATATTCCTCTTGTTTTTTCTGGCTCTGACCTTCCACAGAGGTAGTTTAGCCATCATTTCACTGTCTGGGAGTGTTTTGCACGAGGTCATTCAAATGTGAACTCAGCCCTAGTTATACAAGGTAGAGTTCTTTGCATGAGAAAAGATAGGTCTGCAAACCTATAGGTAGTTTTGTATCATAAGAGGGCAGTGCAAACCTGACCATGTAGTTTTCTGACCAACTAGTTTTCTTAAGACAGAATACAAAGTCATTAATAAGACCTACAAGGCCTGGTGTGATCTGACCCCCATGGGCTTTCAGACCTCTTCTAGTATCACTCCCCCTTTTTATTGCTCCAGGCACACTGAGAGTCTTTCAGTTTCTCAAACTTAATTTCCATTGCAGGAACTTCTCAAGTGCTGTTCCCTCTGCTCTTCCTCCTTCTATAGTTTATGTAACTGGCTTCTCATTTTTAGGTCTCAACTAAAACTTCTTAGAGAGTCCTTCCTGGAACATCCATCCTTAAGTTGGTCATTTATTCTTTCTCACAATACTCTGTTATTTTTCTTCATAGTATTTGTGTTGGTTTGTCTAAGGTTACCTTATTTGTGTTATTATCTGTTTTTACTCACTCTGTGGTAAATTCCACAAAAGTAGGGACTGTTACCATTATACTCATCCCTGTAGAATGAGCCTACTTAATTCCTAACATGTTTCAGTCACTCATTAAGTGTGCTTGAATGAGTGAGGTGGTTCAGCAGGGATTGATGGATTAGCTGTAGAAGAAAGGGAGAGCAGTGTCAAGGCTGGTGCTCAGATTTCAAGCTTGGGCAAATGGTAAGTGAATGGTGGAGGCACTGATTAGATAGAAGAGCACGTTTGTTGGAACAGAGCCAAAGCTACGTTTTAGGTCTGGGCACATATAATGATTCGTGGCTTTTAGGTACGTTAGGTTCGTGGGAGCCGTAGGGAACATGATTCTGATGCCTACTCATTCACCGTCTGCAAAACTGTATCTCCAATTGTTAAATACCTGATCTGTTTAGAAAACAATAATTTGTACTTCTATGTTTTTGGCTGCTACCTTGTCTTCATTCCGTTTTCTAGGCCTTTGGGGTTTTTAAATTTTTAAATAATGATTTTTAAAGTTTGCTATTTAATCACAACTTCCTATATATAATAAGACCATTTTGCTCATCTCAATGCATGCTTTTTTTTCCATCAGTAACAATGACTCATTCAGCTTGCCTGCTGAATGATATGAACACTTACGAAAATTGGAAGTGATCTTTACAGAATCTTCGTTTGTGTTGAAAACAATTTTGTTTATCATTCATATTAGATAAAAAATAGAACTATTTAGAATCCAAGTTCTATTTTTTACCACATACATTCAAACAAAACTTAATAAAATTTGGCTACTGAGTTTTTGAGGAATGACAAAATCTTCAGGAATGTAACTCTTCTTCATGGAGTAGATTTCATGTGGTGAGAATGCATTCAGTGAACATTTATGGGATCCCTGTTAAGTGCTAGGCACCAGGTTAGGGACTAAAAGTTGCAGCAATCTCATTCATATGTAAAGAACTGGATCTGAATTCCAGCGTCTTTTTAAAATAACTTCAAAATAAGAAACAGAAACAAACATTCTCTTAAATTAAACTACAAGTCTTCTGCTAGAACCACAGTGTACAAAGAAAGACTGCCAGATGCAGTGATCAGTTGGGGATTTGAACATGACACCATGAGACATGTGACTGTAGATCTCGGAGGTGTGAGAACTGTTTTCCACCTAGGATGATACATGCTGAGCAGTTAAATTAACAGTCACTTTTGAAGAACTGGTATGGGGGTGTTTGGGTTGGTCTTGAGAGCTTCCCTGGGCCCTGTTTGACACCAGAGAATAGCAGAGGAGGCAGGACTGAGTCAAGAAACACAAATACACTTGCCATCTTTGTGGGAGGTGGTCTGCCATTGTGATAAGGCAGTGGAGATATACTTGAATTTATGGCTTGAAAGGGCACACTGTGTACCAGAAAAAAGATGGGTGTACAATGATCAGCACTGAGATATAGCCTAGTAACCTTACTGCCCTTCACAGATAAAGAAATAATCATTTAGATATCCAGACCCCTGCCCAAAAAAGCAATCAAGAGACCTATAAGGGAGAAAGACTATGCTGACCATTGACTTTTCTTTTTATTTAAAAAAAAAAAAAATTTTTTTAAACGTTTTTATTTATTTTTGAGACAGAGAGAGACAGAGCATGAACGGGGGAGGGTCACAGAGCGAGGGAGGCACAGAATCTGAAACAGGCTCCAGGCTCTGAGCTGTCAGCACAGAGCCCAACGCGGGGCTCGAACTCACGGACTGCGAGATCATGACCTGAGCCGAAGTCGGACGCTTAACCGACCAAGCCACCCAGGCGCCCCTGACCATTGACTTTTCTATGCTAGCATTGAATTCTACACAATACTTGAGCAATGCTACTATTGTCCAGGGTGTGTGGGAGGGCGGGGAGTATGAGTGGAGAATCTTGTACCTAGTCAAACTGTTGTTCATGTTGTTCAGTTATAAAGACAATAAAAGCTTAAAGACATACTAAAAAATTCAAGACCTCAGGAAAATATCGTTTTCATAAATACTTTCTGATTAAGCTGTTAGAGGACAAACTTTAACTAACTGAAGGAGACTGGCAAAACACTGGTGGTAAGCATTGATTCTGTATATTTAATTGCAAAATTGAGAACAAAATGTAGAAATTATTATTAAAAACAATTGTATCAATTATTTTATAAATACTTATAGTAAGTATCATAAGCCACAACAATGTAGAAGTGTATAATTTTTCAAAAGTTGGGAGGGCACAGGAGAGAGAATGTGGGAAATAGTATAAACGAAGATTCAAAAGATATTACTTAAAGCTACCAATTCAGGTAGTAGGGTATTCAGATTGAAGGTATAAAGGTAACACTAGAAGAACTAAACTAAACGGTAGAATAAAAGCTAACAATTATAAGGACCAAGAAAAATAATAAAATTGAAAATGATTAGTTGGAGGAAGAAATGTAAGTATATGGCATATTAATTTTGATATTGTTTGTAGTGGGGTATCAATATATGTTGTATAAAAATAGAGGATTTGTGATATGCAGAGTTATCAAAATAATGATAACCACTAGAAAAATTAACAAGAGAACATAAACTGGAAGAGGTTTTCTTTACTCCTAAAAGGAGATGACTGGAATAGACGGTCATTTTTCCACCTCTGGCTGTTGTTATCCTGCTTGTGGATGAAGCCAACACAAGGAAGACAGTTCAGCCAAGAAAAAGAGGAGCTGAGCAAGAGCCCTGATACAATAGTCAAAACAGATCCTGGCATATATTATGATCACAAGAACTAAGATTAAATGAAACAAATAGAAATGAGAAAATTAAGAGAGTAGATCCTAAAAGTTCTCACCATGAGGAGAAATTTCTTTTCTTTTTATTGTATCCATATGAGATGATGGATTTTAACTAAACCTATTGTGATAATCATTTCACAATATATGTAATTCAAAACATTATGCTGTAATGTATAAACTTACACAGTGATATATGTCAATTATTTCTCAATAAAACTGGGAAAAAGTCTATACATTAATGTGTAGTATGCAAAATAAATACAACTAATATTAAAACAAAGAAATGAGATAAACTCAGTGTTGACTCTAAAAGTGGATCACAAACCAAAACCCAACGATATCTTATGCAGGTGTTATTGTCATCAAAGAATATATGCATTTCTAAAAATCATTTTTCAAATGGCACACTAAAAAATGACAGAGCTTGGGGCTCCTGGGTGGCTCAGTGGGTTGAGCATCCGACTTCGGCTCTGGTCATGATCTCACAGTTTGTGGGTTCAACCTCCACTTCGGGCTCTGTGTTGACAGCTCAGCTTCGGATTCTGTGTCTCCCGCTCTCTCTGCTCTTCCCCCACTCATGCTCTGCCTATCTCTCCTTCAAAAATAAATAAACATAAAAAAAATTTTTTTAAATGACCACTTTTGGGAGAGACTATTCAAAGCCTATGCAACTTTGTAATCAAGTCACTAACCAACCAAACTAATTCTAATAAAAATACTTCAGTAGTTTAAAAGACATGATAGACTTCTAATAGTGACGTCCTACAACAAATACAGGAATTTGCTGCAAAAAAAAAAAAAAAAAAAGTTTTAAAGGTCCAGTTATGTGAATAATGAGCCACTGTCACTGCTATTATTAACAGTAGGATGACTATCTAGAAAAATATCAAGTTGGCGCCTACTTTTTACACCAAAATAAATTCAGGCAATTAAATATTTAAAACGTAAAAATGAAATTTTAATGAAATAAAATGAAAATGGAAAATGAAATAAAAATGTTTTAGAAGAAAACATAAGAGAACTGTTTTATGGCTTCATAGTGGGGAAAACATCTCTAAGTATACCACAAAATATAAAAAACATTTAACAGAGGTAAGTTCAATACCATAAGTGTGTAATAGTCACAAATACAAAGGCGAACTAAAAAAAAGTATATATTTATCCACATACACATCATTATATGTAACACAAAGAGCTAAATATAATAATGATAACGTTAAGTAAATAATATAATAAATATTAAGACTAAATATAAAAAAAGACTAAATATAAATGAAAAGTCCTAAATGTATCTGTAGCTCCTATAAGTCAGTATAAAAAAAGAAAATGGGCAGAGGCCAAAAAAAATCCACAGAAAGAAAATGAAAAAATATAAGGGGCTAATAAGTATTTGAAAGAAATATTCAATCTTATTTATCATAAAAGAAATGCAAAATAAAACCTTAATAGATTTTACCAATTAAATAAGCAAAGATTAAGAAGTTTGATAATACATTATATCTAGGAAGGTGTGATTAAACCATCATTCTTATACCTTATGGAAGTATAAATTGATACAACATATATACATATAGGGCAATAGCAATATAGCATTTCCACTTTGGAAATTAATTCTGTGTATATACTCACTCATATATGGGGAATGTCATGTATACAAGGATACCCATTGTAGCATTGTTTGTAATAGCAAAAGGATAGAAATAATTCAAATGTCCATCAATAGAGAATTAGGAGATTAGATAAATGTATTATGGTGTATCCATAGAAGAACTTTACAGCTATTAGATTGGGGCAAATATGTATGCAGTGGTATGGAGCTATCTTTAATACACCATAATGGTAAAAAGCAGAGTGTAGAATAGGATGTAGAGTATATTCCACCCCCCTACTTGAAAGACAAAAAATAAGTGTTTGTGCATAGAAAAAATCTCAAAAATTATTCCCAATAGATTGGTAATACTGGTTGCCATGCAGAGGGAAACAAGGAGATGGGATGGAAGGGTGACTTACTTTCACTCTATACCCATATGTAACTTTTAGGTACTGTACCTACTGTATTGCCTGGTCAAAATTTATTAATTTACTAAAATCAAATGAATCATGGTCCATATTGAAAAAAATCTTAATTTTTATCTAGAACGTACAGGTGGCTGTTTAGTGGATGGCAGATCGAAATGTGAAAAGTAAAACTAAAGTCCTCGGAAGAAATAGATCTTCCATTACTTTGGAATAAGCACGATTTTTTTAAATAAGATGCAAAAAGCATGTACCATAAAAGAAAAAATTGATAACTGGGCTATATTAGGATTCGAAACTCTTACTCATTAAAAACACCATTAGGAAAGTGAAAAGGCAAGCCACAGATTGGGAAGAAGATATTTGCGTTATGTGTATCTGATAAAGACTCAAAATTTGTTAAAACCTCTTGCAAACAGTAAGAAAAGGGCAGACAAAAGGGCAACAGAAAAATGACTTGAACAGGCATTCCACAAAGAGAATATTCAAATGACCAATAAACCTATAAAGAGGTGTTCGACTTTATTAGTCACCAGGGAAATGAAAATTAAGACTACAGTGCAGTACCACCCACACCCAGCAGAATGGCTTAAATAAAGAAAGACTACTTAGTTGTTGCCGAAGATACGGAGCAACCTGAACTCTCACATACTCAAGTTTGTGAAAGTAAATTGGTACAACCACTCTGGAAAATTGTTTGTCAGTATCTATTAAAGCTGAACCTATGATTTCCTTTGGCCCAGTAATTCTACTTCTAAGTAAACACCTGACATCATTTCATACAATGTTCATAAAAATTTCATTGGAAATAGCCCCAAACTGAAAACTACCCAAATGCCTGATAGAGTGGAAACAAAAATTGTGATATAGTCACACAATGGAATGTGTGTAATGTACCCACAGCAATGAGGGTAAATTATCTACAACTACAAAACAATATGGATGAAACTCACAATGCTGAACAAAAGAAGCCAGATACAAAAGAGTTCATCCTCTAAGATTCCATTCATATTAGTTACAATAATAGACCAGACAGTTGTATTCTGTTTCATCAGAATAGCTGTTATTTTTTATGAGAGGGAGTAACTGGAAGAAGGGGACATGAGAAAGACCTCTGGGATGCTGGTGGTGTTCTTTTTCTTGATCTGGAAACTGGATTCAATTTGTGAAAATTAATTGCATGCACTTAATGACTAGTATACTTTATTGTATGTATGTTATACCTAATAAAAAGTTTTTAAAAATAATTGGATCAGAAGTTTTTCTAAAACTAGAGATAAAAGCAAGATAAATGTAACAGTTTTATATTTTATTATCAATCTTTTCTGGTCTTTTTTGATTGTATAATTAGCTGAAAAACTATTACTTGACTTTAAGGCCATTTACTTCCCCCTATTCGTGCAAAATGAATAAGGGTTTCTCTACTCTTCCCCCTCCTTTTGTGGTGCATTTCAGGCTATTAGGAAAGGAGTTTTTAGTTTCTTTCTTTTTTTTTTTCCTGTAGATGTGTAATGGCTCTCAACTAAAGATTGAGGCCAAGTAGAAAGAGGAGGAAGGCTTACTTTAACTCTTTTACTCACATACCCCTCAAAAGAACTTTGAAAAAACTATCCATTTAAATGGACACCCAAAGGTTTTCAACAGTTTATTTTTATAAAAAAGAGGGAGAAAATGTTGAATATTTTATGAAATGAAGATGAGGATTGACTGTAACTACAAATAATGTTTCATGTGTATGAAATAGTTATTGAGCATCTTATGAACAAAAGCATGCTGAATCTGAAAGAACTGAATAGAGTTTTAAGCTTCTATCTTGAACATCCTGGTAGTCCTGCAGAATAGTCCATTTCCAGTGAAAAGAACCAACCTTACTAACCTATAACCCCTTCAGAAGTCCTAAATTCACCCCAGTTCAGGCCCAAATACCCTCTTTCCGATGGCAAATTTCACCTATATAAGAACATGTATAAGAACAAAGGACAAGACATGCTATGGGTTTAATCATCAATGTATAAGTTTTGTTTGCCTCCTCAAAGTCTTTTGCACCCCAGAATATGTACCATATTAGATTGGGGATGGCAACATTTGCAAACTCAGTCTTCATCTCAGACAAGTAAGTTTTATAAAACATTCTGTATGAAACTTGAGAAACTAGAAATTTTTTCCCTAAAGTTGTCCATGACTGTTTATTTCTTAGAAAGTCTCTGAGGTTTGAAGACCACTGTGATGGATATTTAAACAATTAGCCAGAATGAACAGCTGTGCTGGCCCCTTTGGCTTTACATGTAAACAGCCAGGGAAGCCAGCCAGCATGGTAAAAGGTTACATGCAAAGTGTGCCTTCCATCTTTTTGAGGGAAAGATACACATCTTTATTGGTGATATATAAACAGTTTTTAACTGGAAGAAAATAGCATAATCAAAAGTCAAGTCTAACGAAGTATAAAATACACTTTTGTATATTGAATTTTAGAAATATGATCCTTCAAAAACATGCCTATAAAAATATCTAATTAGGTAGTCTAGTGAATTTTAGTTCATTTTGTTTTATAAAGTTATGAGGATTTTGGCAATTACACATTAGAATGTCATTTTAAAATAACATAATTATTCATAAATGTGTATAGTAATACAAAAAGTGTATTTTCTGAATAAAATTCAGTTTATTAGAATTCTTATTATTGTATGTGGTTATTTACAAAGACTTCCAATGAGCAACCTTACAAACTAAAATTTTCCTAAATAAGATAAACAGGATAAACAAAATATTTTACCTTTATACTGTAAAATCAGAAATTACATTTTTATGTTGTTTTAAACTAAGCTTGATGCTTGCCTCTCAACAATCAATAGGATAGCCAAGTTTTCTATTGTGTGGTTTCATTTTTAGAATTTCTCTTTTTGAGTTACACCCATGTCTGACATAGTGATTTTTGACAAAACATTTTTATTGTTACTATTGAGTCCAAATTTAAATTACATACTACTGAAAGGAAACCATTTAGATGATATCATTGAACTTAATAAAAAAAGTTGAGTAAAAAATAGAGTAGGGTTTCCATCATAACACATAAACACTAGAACTTTGTTTCTCAAGGGAGTTTCTCTCAAACCTCCTCCTGGGCATGGATTCCTGCCAGCTGGGAATCTGCTGTTGATCAAGCATCCTGAGCAATCCTGAAGCACACTCAAGTGTGAGAACTGGTACTCTAGAGCAACATCACTTAACCGTGGATGATCCATAATGAGAAGAGGCAATTCTAGTTCTTGGTGGAAGAGTATAAATAATAAATAAAATGATTTGTCCAAGAGATACATCCCTTTCCTTACATCTGGATTGTAGTAACCTAATTCAAAATTCGTTGTCCTGTTTGTTACACTTAAGAAGTTTTATCCTCGTTACTTTTTTATTTATTTAAAAAAATTTTTTTTGATGTTTATTTTTGAGAGGAAGAGAACGAACACGAGCAGGGGAGGGGCAGAGAGAGAGAGGGAGACACCGAATCTGAAGCAGGCTCCAGGCTCTGAGTCATTAGCACAGAGCCCCGATGCAGGACTCAAACACATGAGCCGTGAGATCATGACCTGAGCCAAAGTCAGACACTTAACCCACTGAATCACTCAGGCGCCCCTATCCTCATTACTTTACAAAATACCGAATATGTTACCACTTCTTACAAATAGCCCTGCAATTACACACAGAATATTTATAAATTGTGTTAACCTAAATTGCCATAAAGTGTTGAATTAACTACTGCAAATCATCTGTTTGGTAACTTTTAAATATAGATCTCTAGTGATGTGCTAAATAACAAATTTGAATATTTAGTTAATTCAATAAAATGGAACCAGTACAACCTCTGGTTTCACAAATGAAGTGATTCAAAATGAGTGTGTCAGCTTTAATGGGGCCCTTGCACACTGCAGTAGGATGAATAGCACATTTTTTTCCCTTGCATTCTTCCTAAAACAAAGGCTGTTTCTAAAACTCACTCCTCCCACAAACTTTCATGCACAAAGCTTATGTGCCAGTGACACAAGAAGCTCATTTTGATTGTAATGGGCCATACCCTTGTCTAGTACATCATTTGTGAAACTGAAGTTGGCTATTATAATGCAGCAGGTATGTAAATAACATTTGTAAGTGATCTCTATAAAATGGATTCCTTCTTTCCCTTTTCATTATAAGAGGAAACTTTATTTCAGAGTAGAAAGTGCATTGTCTGAACTCATCAACACCCTCTCTATCCCTCCCCTCCCCAATTTGTTGCAGACCAGGATGAAAGAGCAGCTGAGCTCAGCAGGGAGCAGAATGAGAAAACCATCCGGAGCACGCAGACTGCGCTCCGCAATTTCCGCGAGTTCCTCATCTCCAAGTATCCTTCTGAAACAAGAGAGATTTATGTCATCCCTTGCAAGGAGTTGGATGCCTACCTAGCCTCTTTCTTTGTGGATGCCAGGCAGAAGGATGGGTCCGAGTATGAACCCAACAGCTTGGCCAATTACCAGTGTGGACTTGAACGGTACCTAAAAGAACACAGGTATGGCTACAGTATTACGAGGGATAAGGAATTCAAGCGTTCCCAAGAGGCCCTGAAACAGAAGCAGATTGAACTCCGCTGCAAAGGAAAAGGAAATAAGCCACACAAGTCCATGAAGCTCACCTTTGCTGATGAGCTCATTCTGCGGAAAAGAGGACTGCTGAGCCGCTATAATCCTGAGGGTCTTCTCAACCTTGTGTGGCTCAACAACACAAAAGCTTTTGGGCACTGCACAGGATTCCATGGATCTACCTTGAAGTGGGGTGATATCCGGCTCCGGGTAACAGAAACAGGGCTGGAGTACTTAGAGTGGATGGGTCAAGACACTGGTGACCTGAATGCCAAAACCAAGAGAGGGGGGACGGACTCTCGTGTGTATGCCACCCAGCATGCCCCACAGACCTGCCCCGTACAGGACTATAAGGAGTATGCCCAGCGGCGACCTCCTGCCATGCGCTACGAGGATGCCCCTTTCTACCTGTCCATCAAGCCAGTGGTGAACTTGGCAGCTCTGCATTGGTATAACTGCCAAGCCCTCGGCAAGAACAAGCTGGCCAAGATGGTGAAGACCATGTGTGAGAAGGGCAACATCCCCGGCAGGAAGACCAATTTCAGCGTGTATCAGAGCTGCAGCACCTTGTCTGAGGCTCAGAGCAACCAGCTGGTGCTTATCTGTAACAATCTGAGCCAGCAGGCCGCACAGTCAGTGGCCGGGCACTCCAACAGCGGCAATTTCATCGTCTCTGCCTCTTATGACTCTTCCTCAGACACTGCTTGACCAGGTGTCCTGAGCAAGACCCCAGCTTGGTTACTGTGTCCAGAGAAACTGTGGTTATACACTGCTTCTCGTTTCCTTTCCTCGGCCCTCAGTGTTAACTTTATAAAAATATAAATATATAATATATTTTTCTTTTTACAAATAAGCCAATGGAGATAGTTTAGTATTGCTAACATAGTATTTATAGGCTTAACACAAATGTACTTGTGGGTGATTAAATGTAATTACTGTTATAGCCGTTACAAAACCATAGTGGTTCTCAGGCAATACAAAGTAGAGAAGGAATTCCGTTTTTTAAAAAACTGTCAGAAAAGTAACTGAAAGTCGTCCTAGACACGTGTGTCCTCAACGCCTGCTTTTCCTTCCCACCCCACCTCTCATTTTGAGTCTAGTTAATAAATGGCTTTATTTTTTTAAGTTTTAAAATTTTATATTAATCAGGAGGAAACAATACTAGCTCTGCTGCTTACACAGAATTATATTCAGTCAGATCCAGAATATGAGAGTGTTGACATAAGCTCTACAAATTATTTACATATTTTTTTTAGCTGAATTAGAATTTTAGCTCCTGTGCCTCTTTTTTGTAATGTCTGAAAATCTAGATGTTTAGGTAACATCTTTTCTTTTGAGGGCAATAAAGGTGCCATTCTTTTTGAAAGATATATAATTTTTAAATAATATGCAAAGTCCAATATTGTGGCAAAAAAGACTGTTAACAGCTCTTTACTGTTGTGCTTGAACCTGGATAGATTTTTTTTGTTCCCTAAGAAATCAGTTTAAATGAAGTGTGATTTTCAGATTTGCAAAACTACCAAAGCTTTCAAAATGTTCCCAAGCATTAGACTGTATATCAAACATAAAGAGAAGGTAGAGAATGGGAGGGTCTTATTAAAAATCTGGAAGCGCTAGTCAGGACAACAAAAGAGGACTACTCTTCAAAGCCCAAACCCCCTGAATTATTTATTTATAAGCATTAAACTTCAGTCTCTTTTCCCTAGGAGATTACTTAACTCTGTAGTTGAGATCAAAAGAATATTGACACTCATTTGGGGTAACAACATTTTGTTATTGGATTTAGCTGAATTCAAAGCATTCTTGAAAATGTGCAGTTTCTAGTAAATATAAATTTATCTGTGATACCCTGCAATTATAATAATAATAATTTTGGTTAAACAACTCTTTGTGGTGGTTTTCCCAAGGTCTTTATTTTCAAGTCTTAAAGCCTGTGGTGTATTTTTAGTTAAGATCCTTCAATAACAACATAAATTTAGACATTAGGGCGACAATGAAGTTGAGCTTGGTTCCTGTCCTGTATAATCATTAACACATAGAAAATCCGAATCTTAATTGCTTTGTTGGATTCTGTTGGGAAGTATTTGTTCTTTAAGGCAACCTCTTAATTCACATTAGCTAGAAGGGTAGGTGGTATTTTATGTGTTAACTTATTGTACAGCGCGTTCAGGTTTCATTTTTATATGCCTTCCTAAATCATCACAAAAGCTGAGGTTTCCCTTGGCTTGGTAGCTTTTTTCAACACCAAGTCATAAACACATAAAGACTCATTCCTCTATATGGTGACCTTTCCTTTGGTTCACGAGTAGAAAGTCTTCTGTGGACTTTTTGTGGTGGAATCAACTTCATTTCGTGACTTTTCCTCCATAGAGAGGCATCCAGAAATAAGAAAGGGTGGAAGATATCTTGTTTTATTTATTTATTTTTGTATTAATGATGGCAGCCACCATTTTTTAACTAGTGTGTATGCCAGCTCTGTGTCAAGTGACTTACATGCATCATTTATATAATAGTTACTGTGTGAAAATTAGAAAATTTAGGTAAGCATAAAGAGCACAAACACTCATAAATCTGCTGGCCCAAATAACCGCTGTTAATATTTTAGTAAATATTTCTTTAGACATTTCAATACATACATATTTATTTCTGTACACATCTTTCATCCTTTCAATCCTTGAAAGCTTAGTTACCTTCATTTTATGTTGAGATCAAGACAAATCAGTTATTGTTAAGGAAATGGTACTGTCTTCTGACTTTTTTCTGTTTATCTTCCTTAGTTCCAACTCAGAGTCAGTTTCCAGTGATTTGAGCCAGAAATGGGGACACAGTGTTTTCCCATCTCTCAAGGCTATCTGATTAGAAGGAATGCTGAGTGACCTTTCATGATGGCACACTGTGTCCCCTGGTGCCCCCTCTTCTGTTCATTTTGAGCCACAGGACCTCTTTCTCCCAGTTCCCTTTACAAAACTTTCCTTATTCTATACCCTTGTTTGTAAGTGCACAGGACAGCCTACTATAAAAGAACTCTTAAAAAAATTTTTTTAATGTTTGTTTATTTTTGAGAGAGAAAGAGTATGAGCAGGGGAGGGGAGCAGCAGGGGAGTATGAGAGTGAGAGGGAGACACAGAATCTGAAACAGGCTCCAGGCTCTAAGCTGTCAGCACAGAGCCTGACGTGGGGCTTGAACTCAAGAACTGCAAGATCATGACCTGAGCCAAAGTCAGAAGCTTAACCAACTAAGCCACCTAGGTGCCAATAAGGCTGTTCTTAATGGGTTACCTCTTGTTTAAAAAAAAAAAAAAAAGGTTTTTGTGAAACACTTAAAATGTGTGCATTTTATTTTTGCACTGACATACTTTTAAAAATTCTTAATATGTTTTTGACAGCAAAGTAAGTTTGTCATGAGGAAGAAGGGCAGTGAGGATATACTGAGAAAGCAGAATTAGGGAATTTTGCATTCCTATTTGTGTTGATTAAGGCACTACAATGAAAATCTCTCCTATTTCATTCTATTGCATTTTCATTCAGAAGAACACAAATTGAGAATGTAAATTACTTTTTTATTTATTTTTATTTTGCTTTGATAACTCAAACCAAATAGGAACATTGTGACATTTAGATTTAGAAAGCTTTTCTGAAGAATGGCTTGGTAGAAGTTTAGCTGAATTACAGTATCTCTTTGCATTAATGAAATTATGAAAAATTATCTGCAACTACCTCTAAATTTTGTGTTTTTATATAAACAATACTGAAGACATGCTATTGCCAGATGCCATTTTCATTATTTGTTACTTTAACTTAAAAGAAGTTATGTTCATACTGTGGCACTGGTACATGCCAAAATATCATTCATGTGCTTTCGTGAAAATTCAGCAGTCCAGTAGGTGTTCACTACAACTGAATGTGCTGCCTTTCCAGTCAATCCTGTGATTCATACAAAAACCATAAAACCATATTTGCAAGGTTTACAAACATTACAAGTCAGTGTAATGTCACGTAAGGAATTCTCCAGTGCTCCTCACATGACTCTGAAAGTTGTGCACTGTCTACAACAAAAGTGTCAAGCCCATCTGTCAGCATTTGAGGGGAGATAGCTGCAAAATTCAGTCTTTCTTCTATATTCATGTGAGTGACTGTTGAAAACCTTGGATGGTAGCAATTGTTTTTAAAACCATAAAATCTGAAAAGGTTAGAGAAATTCAGGATGTTAATCCAACAGAGCTTATTCTTAAAATTCCATTTATTCTCCTAGTTAGTAGGGGTGGTCTGAATATGGTTTGTAATACGCCAGCTACTTAAAATATTTTTCTAGATCTTTTCCCTGTGTTAAATTTTCCCTATGTCAATTCACTTTCCCCTGTGTTAAATCACTTCCCAGAGCAGTAAACAATAGTCTGAAAATTTTCTAGAGTAGATCAAGTCTCTTTGGTTTTTCATTTAGATCATTGTTAGCTGAAACTTTCATCACATTAATTGATCTCAGTCATATGGCTTAGCTTTTAAGATGTCATGACATCAAATAACTTTCACTGAGAGAGAATTTACAGCCATATCAACAGATATTTGAACACCTATTGTCCAGACACTGGGAAGGGTACAAAGATGTGTAAAACAGTCCCTACCCTCAAAGAATTTATAAAAGATACTGTAATAAAAGTTTCATTTCATTTTTGAGAGCTCACCAAAAAAGTCTCTGCCGATACTCTTTTTGCATCATTTCCCGAATTCGTACTCATACAGTTTGTCTATTATTCAGCCACTGAATATGTTGGTTTGCTGTGGAATACATAACACTGCTTTGAGTATTTTGACGAGAATCTTCCTTAGAGCCTGTTTTAAAACCAATATGAAGGCAGCCACTCCTGCACCATCTATTGGGTTCACATAGGTGCACACATGTACAAGAATGTGCAGATTACCATCACTATCGTTTACTGAGTACTTAACAGTATGCCAGAGTAGTAAGTGCTTCTGTAAGCTGTTTCACTTAATTCTCACAATAGTCCTGAGGGTAAGTGTGATTATTTCTCCTTCATAAATGAGGAAATCACAGAAGTCAAATGGGTTGCCCATATCATAGCTACTACATAAGAGCATCGGGATCTGAAACCAGATCCAGATCCTATTAAGTTCTGTCCTTTTCGGCTGAGGCAGCTTGTTCACAAGGTGATTTGCTGTGCATCTGTGGACTCTGAAGTGATAAATTATACATGAAATCCCTAGTGTAATAAAATCATCAATATACATTCAATTCCAAATTGAGAGCAGTGCCATCACCTGGCATGTTTGTTGGTACAACATTGTTTAGGCCTCATTATTTTAATTATTTTGATATAGGACATTTGGCAGTTTGTTTCTCCCTTGGCCATGAGTAGAGAGCATAAGTCTGTGTCACTTTTTAAAGGACACTTAACTTTTTCATGGAGGTGAGTGTGTGTACAAGTAATTATATTTTTAAAAGTGATTTCCATTTGTTTTTACCCCCAAATAAACCAAAAACTCAATTTTAAGAGAGTTCCTCATAAATCAGACAGGGAAAGGGAAGGTTGGGCTCTTAAGCCCAAAAGCCAGTATTGCCAGCCACCAGTTACTGAGCATTGATTGCCGGTCTGCCAGGGAGTTTGATCTTGCCTGCAAATTTGGTGCCAGCAAATTAACAATATTTAATTTTTTAATGTTTATTTATTTTAGATAGAGACAGAGACAGAGCACAAGAGGGGAAGAGAGGGAGACACAGAATCTGAAGCACACTCCAGGCTCTGAGTTGTCAGCACAGAGCCTGACCTGAGGCTTGAGCCCATGAGCTGTGAGATCATGACCTGAGTTGAAGTTGGATGCTCAACCAACTGAGCCACCCAACCCCCACCCCCGACAATATTTGATAGAAGAATTTGTTGTTAATATTTTGGGTTTTTATCTATCGAGATTGTTTTTGGGGTGCCTGGCTGGTTCAAGTCAGTTAAGCCTGTGACTCTCGATCTCAGGCTTGTGAGTTCAAGCCCCATGTTGGTTGTGGAGCCTACTTAAACAAACAAACAAACAAACAAACAAACAAATAAATAAATAAATAAAGATTGTTTTTAACAAAATTTTTGAAGAAAAATACTATCCTTACGAGTCTCAGAATTAGACCAAAACCATTCAGATTTTCTCTAGTTGGCTATCTCCATCGTTCAACATATTAGAGGCAAACACTTCTGATTTTAATCAGGCTTCTTGTGACTGGTTTTCTCTATCTATAGGAAAGGAATATTTTGATCTGTATTTCTCTAACCAAAATAGAGCTATAATACTTAGCATCTATAAATAAAGACTCTACTATGTGATAAAGGAAATAAATTTCCAAGCCTAGCGGAGAAGTCAAGAGGAGTGTATGATTATTTATTGCAATAAGCTAATTTTTAAAAGGTTCATTTATGGAAAAAAATGTTATAAACACTAAGGAATTAACAAGTTCTCTACCAATTAGTTTTAATAGATTTTTTTCTCAAATAGAATTCCTTTATATCAGATCTTGGCATATTACCATATGATAAGGTACAGATAGAGAGTTGCTTATTAAGAAACATACCATTGGCAACGGGATCCTCAGTTGTCTTTTATTTTTCCCTTAATGCATGGAATTCAACATTGCTTCTCTTCCCTGCTCAGATCTGGCTGAGATGAAATGAATGCATTTTCACAAGGCAAAGTGATGAAGACAGGATGATTTTAAGAGATCCTTGCCATAGAATATAACTGGGACATAAATATACTCCATATATCATCTTTGGTTAATGTATTTCTAATGATATAAAACAGAAAAGGGGATGATATTGGCAAACTGCCAACAACTCTGATTTCACTTCTAATCAGAGAAAAGGAAGTTAATAAAAATTTATCATGCTTCATCCTATTTGTAAATTAATCAGACGGAGGGAAACACCTAGGTTGGTATGAAAGATTGCATTATTTTTAAAAGACAACATTTTAATACAATTGAGTTGGTTTGTAAACCATGACTTTGTTGAATTACACTCAGTATTAATGAAGTCAGTATTAATTTGATCAGAATATTAATTAGGTCAGAATATTAATGTGAACCATCATCTTTGCTGAATTATAGTCCTAGAGGCTGACCAAGAGAACCTCGAGTCCAGTGCTTTTCAGTGCTATGAAGAATAGGAGTCACCATGTCCTCTTGGGAGTAGAGGACAAAGAGGTCAAGGAGTAGAGATTGCAAAGGGAGTCCTCACGCTGATTCCCCAGGAATTCTCATGTTCCCTACGCCCCTACCTTCCTATTTTGAGACTCACTAGACTGAATGAGCTACTACCTCTATGACACATCCTTCACATGGGGAGTCTGGAAAATAAGATTGGAAACATCTAACCTAATCTACCCCTCTTTTTTATAGAAGAGAGGAACAGTCCTAGAGACATTAGATGAATGCCCAGGTGTACACACCTTGTCAGAACCAGAACTATAACCTAGGCACCCTGACTTCTAATCCATAGATCAGAGTTTAGGGAGGGAAAACAACCCTGCGTTTCCACTGAGAAAGAGTATCCTTTTCTTGTTTTCAAAATTGTAATTGGTTTTTAAGCCCTCAGTCAAGTTTCTATTAGAAGTAGATTCAAGCTGCTAGTTTCCAAATAGGCTATTTTTACATGTGAATTGTCACTTTTCATTGTATAGTGTTATATCTTGATTAGCAACTTCTTTTTGAAATTTAATGGAATAATCTCTAAATGTAATCATTTTTTAACAAGCATCTCTCCCCATTCATACTTAGTTTTCATTTACAGAGGGAAAACAAACTACAGTTTTCAAGTATATGAATTCCAATTATAGATCATGAACTAAAAAGTAACTTTTTGTTTATTGTGACACTCATTTGCATATCCAGCTTCATAGTACCTATATTATTAGTTTTGAATGCAGTCTATAATGTCCTTTTTTATTCTATGGAAAGGTTAAAATATCATCTTGAAGGTTTGAGATGTATCTTCAATCCAAAGGATCAAACTTCTATCAACATAATTAGGATGTTTCTGAAGTGAATTTAGTTAAAGATAGGGAAGAAAGAGAAAATGGGAACTAATGGAAGACCTATAGCAGGAAGATGTAGAAATACAAAGTATTTGTAAATTCTCTGATTATCCTGCTTGTTCTTCTAAAAAAGAATTCAAGCATAAATGAAAAATATTCACAAATTTTTATTTTACAAATTATATTTACCAGATTATAGTTGAAGAAAAAAGGTGAAATTCTAGGATTTTTTTTTTTAAGTACAGTGGAATTGTCTTTTGAATGCAGTGTTGAATTTTGCTAGACTTCTAATGTTCTCCTTTGTATTACACTGGAATTAGAGAGTATTTTTACCATGGTACATCCATTTCAAAGAGCTTTGAAAATGCTTTGGCATAATTTATTTATTTGTGGTAAGTAGAATTAGGAAGACATCAGCAATATAGAACCTTAACAGTAATTGCGCATACTGTACTTAAGTGATTTTTATGTCTGTTTACTTTCTGTAATTCTTACATTTTATAAATCAAATAACTTAGTATACTTCCACTAGAAATTAATTTATAATGGATTATTTATACTGGATGAAGTAGCAGGTCCATTTTAGTATTAATCCACTCAGATTAACTTTATCTAACTGAATTTTTATATCTACAGTTCATTATATTACAACTTTTTAAATAGCATTTATAACAAAAGAACTTTTGTTTTATAAAGTATTTGTTACAAAAAAAACCCATCTTGCCAAAAACCATTACAATTTCTATGCATTGTGTAATATTCAGTGATGTCACTGTTGAGATTTGCATGTTGTTATAGGTGCCCTTTCCTATCTGTGTTTGTGATGTTTATGTGGAATTGTTAACCATTGCTGCTATCACTTATTGTAGCTAAACTGAAGAACTGTGCTAAGAGGCTGTGCCAGTCAACAGTTGTATGTGTGACTTGTGAAAATGTGTACTTAGTTGTTTAATATTTTGAGCCAGCACTTAGTGGCCTCTACGGAAGGAAATATTGTAGTTGTCAAGTGGTGCCAACTTCAGCATCTTGTTTCACATGTGTAAATTCCACGTCAGATTTTCTTCCATACTTTCCCCCAACTCTTTGAAAGGCAATGTTTGCAAAAAGAGAAAGCAAGAATTTTTAGCTTTTTCGGTACTCCTCCCACCTCAAATCTTTTTTTGTTCTTCTGATACTTGAACACCTTACAGAAAAATCCTATGGAATGACAATGTAGCAGCTTAATTTACTTTTATCTGGTTATTTCTATCCAGGTAAATGATGTAATAACAGAACTGTGAGGTGCCTACCTCATTTTTGTTGGTTATCCTGGCTTATTGTTTGAATTGCTTTTAATAAGAATTTTTAGCTTTTCAAATTTATTTATTAGGGACTGTGGAAGTCTCAGAGTTCCCAAATAATTAACTTTTATATTCAGCATTCACATGGGCTTTATAACCTATTTGGCTGCCTTATGACCATCAGAATTTTTTCATACCCACCTGTCGTTAGTTTTTCCTAGTGTTTACATCTTGTGTCAGTATTTCCAAACAAACCCTGCAATTCGAGAGAAAAGTGGATGAATTCTATGTTTTGTTAAAATTCAACATGGGGGAAATATTATACATTTATACTCAAACTGGAAGGGAAACAGTCATAAAATGTTAAAGAAAAGTAGGCTATGTTCTTAAGAGCATTTTAATACCAACATGTCAAAATTCCTTGCTTAGTGCAGGGTTTCATTCTGTCTGCTCAATGGGTTTATAATTATGAGATTTCTTTAATCTCCTGAGTTATGTAGAGGCTTTTTGTGTGACTGTCAGATACATGGTGACAGCCAATGCTGTATTTGGAAACATTGCTGCTGAAATTGCTGATTTAATTTTAAGAATATTAAAACTAATTAATCAAGGCCCCTGCCACTCCTTTGCTTAAAGGAAAAGAAGGGCAGATTTTAATTGTGAGCCTTTTCTCCAGAATATGCTTTAAACATTTACCCCTCGATGGAGGTGATAAAGCAATAAAAGGAAACTCAATTATGTATGTTCTAAAGAAGTTCTGCCCTTGTCCAGTGGCCTCCAGAATAACACTAAAGTATTTCTTGATTCCTGCATTGGGGGTTTTCAGGTGAGGTGTTTATACATAGAATTTCTTTTATATTTTGGACACCAAAGATTATGGCATGATAGATCATGATGATTAACGGTTTCTATTAGATAGCTGTGGGCACGTTTATTTGAATCCTGCTCTTGGATTTTTTTTTCCCATTTTGGATCTTCTTTACATTTTGTATGTCTGTCCTAAGGCCCTTATGCCCAGGGCAACTTTTAAGTAATACATATGTATTTATTAGGTTTCTAATTTATATAGTATATTTCCATCATGACTTTAAAACTTTTTTTCACTGCTAAAATTAGACCTAGATTTGCCAGATAGCCCCCTTTTTCGTTGTGATCTGAAAATGTAAATGTAACCCCATAGGCCTGAAACCTGGTAAGAGAATGACTGGAAGCATTTTGGATTCAACAGAATCACTTAAATCACTCATTTATCTGTTCAAATGAAGAACTTTGGTTGCTTATTAGAATGAGTGCTGTATTCAACTTAAATAAGATCTTCCTTATGAAGATTTCTTTCATTCTACCACTTAGAGGTTAATTGGGAATAAAAAAGTAGATTCATCAATTTATTCAGTATAATTTAACTCCAGACATTTGTTTAAAACAGAAATATACCACCACAGTTAATACTCAGAAAAATGTTATGAAAAATGGTACTGTTCTTTGAAGATACATTTATTACTCCCCCCACCCATTTGGTAGAGTGTCATTTTTGGTATATTTTCTGGCCACTTGACTTTTAACTGACTTACGTGAAAAAAAGCACATGTGTGCCTGATGTTCATTCTAATCATATTTTAAAATTCTCTTTTAAACTGCTGCAGTTATAATTTGTGAAAGAGGAGAAAGGTGAATTGAAATGGAGGGAAATTTCTGTTAATATGTTAAAATGTGTGACTTTGATGCTCTTGGTTAATCCTCTGCCAGTTGATATTTGTATTAATATGATAGACCTTTTTTGTTAATAAGAATATACTGTTGGCTTCATCTTTATTTTGCTGCTCACTGCGTTTCACACTACAATGTTTTCATCTTTTTCAGCTCACTGTTTTTGCTTCATATTTGTCTGTGTACTTGTGCTCTAAATAAAATTCTAGTTTTATGTCCCAGTGGCTTATTCCATTGTGTGTATATTGGCCTCTAACGTCGTGTAATTTTCTTTTGCTTTCAGTATTTGTTGATACAGCCTAAAACCTATGGAAGTAAGAAAAAAAATCCAATAAAATCAGCTAATGAGCATCCGTGATGTCTCCGTAATGACAGCATGCTTTAGTCACAGTATTTTGTCTGTATTTGGATATGACCAGTCTTCCTTCACTTAATAAATGGTTTTCTGCAAAGCTGGCTGGCTGCTCTTTGTAGCTAAAACAAACGTTTTTAAAAACATAGCCTCATTTTGAAAAAAAAAAAAAAATTGTCCTGGTCACTGTGCCTTAGGCCCCAGGATATAGTCAATGAATATCAGGTGTTGTTTCTAACCGCTGAGGAGGGGAAATCTTGGAAGAGAGTCATTTCTACATGTGTGCATTCAATGCAGCCCATAGGGTAGGGAAGACACTTTAGAACAGCTGAATTAATCCTCTGCTTCCTGGATCCCCAGGTCCAAAAGTCCTATTAATGAAACAGAAGGCTCCACTGCAAACTCCTTGTCTGTGAGCTCTGTTGGCCAGTTGTACGAAAGTTACACCAGCAAAGTAGATGTCAGGTTCCGGACTTCCTCGTTTTTAAGAAAGTCTTTTTGGTCATAATTCTCCATGTGCCATTTTTTGCATTTAGCTTATTTGATGGCATTCTTTGAGCAGAATAGGAATGGTTATTCAAAATGATTATCACTTCAGACATCTTTGTTATGTCACTAAAATTATTTAATAGAGAAAAATGTTAAAATAAAAAACCAGAAAATATAATGTTCCTTATCCCAGTCATTGGTTTTGCCAAAATGCAAATGTATTTCATTCATGTCTATGAATAATCCACCAGTCTTTACTCATAGAAAGCTGAATATTGCAGGGACACCTGGGTGGCTTAGTCGGTTGAGCGTCCAACTTCGGCTCCGGTCACAATCTCACAGTTTGTGGGTTTGAGCCCTGTGTTGGGCTCCCGGCTGACAGCTCAAAGCCTGGAACCTGCTTCAGATTCTGTGTCTCCTTCTCTCTCTGCCCTTCCCCAACTTACACTCTGTCTCTCTCTCTCTGTTTCTCTCTCTCTCTCAAAAATATGGAAACATTAAAATTTTTTTAATAAAAAAAAAAGCTGAATATTGCAAATAGAAGCAACAGCTTTATTTTTGTGTGATAGTATTTTAAATTGTATTAAAGTTACTTTATCAGTAGTTGTAACTTAGTTTATGTGTTCTTGGTACTTCAAGAAACAAGAAACTCACCTTTAAATTTGTTTACAAGTTACACATTTAAAATGGGACAAATTAGGGGCGCCTAGGGGCACCAGTCGGTTAAAGGTCCAGCTTTGACTCAGGTCATGATCTCACAGTCTGTGGATTTGAGCCCCGTGTCAGGCTCTGTGCTAACAGCTTGGAGCCTGGAGCCTGCTTCAGATTCTGTGTCTCCCATCTTTTTCTGCCCTTCCCCTGCTTGCACTCTTGTCTCTCTCTCTCTCTCTCAAAAATAAACATTAAAAAAATTGTTTTTAATGAAATAAAATGGGACAAATTTTATTTCCCCAATAGAGGAAGAATATTAGAATTCAAACTGAGTAATATTTAGCCTACAACTCAGAAAATATTTTCTTTTTTAAAAAAAGTTTTAATTTATTCATAATCATCTTTTCTGAAAAGATATCAAGTAAGTAAAATGGCTCATATGTACAAAATACTTAATGTTGGTGATACATCATCTGAAAAGATTATGTTGAAAGCAAACATTTAGTTTGATGGCAAGCATCCTCAGACCAAACTATTGTTTTTTAAAAGAGCATATTTTCTTTATTACAGTTAATAATGCTTTTAAAATGTGAAGGCAATAAATAAATACTAATTGTGAACAATTTGACAAATACTGATAAGTAGAATAGGAAATAAAAATCACAGGAATTTTACTACCCATAAAAACAACTTTTAACATTTTGGTGTTTTATTTTATAATTCTTATGCTTAGATGCCCTTCAAAAGTTGTAGTAAAAAAACCATTGTAGTCAAACTGTATTTACTGTTTTGTACATTTGGAAAAGATCTTTAGCCTTTGATTTTTTTTTTTTTTTGTCTTGTTTTATTTTATTTTGAGAGAGACAGAGACAGAGCACAAGCAGGGGATGGGCTGAGAGAGAGGGAGACACACAATATGAAGCAGGCTCCGAGCTGTCAGCTTGGACCCACAAACCATGGATGGGATCATGACCTGAGCCAAAGTCAGACGCTCAACTCACTGAGCTGCCCAGGCGCCCTGGATCGTTAGCCTTTGAAAGTGTGATTATCATATAGTTACATAGCTTTCCATTGCATAGTAGTACCAAAATCTAGCTTACAGTGCTTTTGTTGGCTTGGATTTGTATCCAGTTTTTCCCTGTTACACATTTGCCTTCAAGAACATCCTTGAGCATACATTTTTGTGCATATCTATGATTAAGTGTCCAGCATAAATTTCTACAAGAGGAATTCCTGGGTCAAATAAAAAACATTTATTTTTCCTGCATATACATTTCCAAAATCCTAGTCATTTTTATGACTGGCAAAAATAATTATTCATATTATAAAGCTTAAAAGTCGCACAGAGCTAAATACTTACCAGGGTGATATGTATCCTTACCCTTCCAAATTTTTTTCTAAACTCTAGTGCAATTTCCCCCTATCTGAGCCAATACTTAGATATAGACCTTTTTATATTTTTGCCAGTCTGAGAAATAAAATACATCCTCTTTTGATTATAAGGTCTTATTATTATTAATGCTTTTGTTGTTTGTATTTCTTCTATGAATAATTGCCTGTCACATTCTGGGCCCATTTTCTAGTGAGTTATCTTTTTCCAATTGATTTAAGGAAGATTTTCATATGTACTTTGTCACTTTATGTGTTATAAGTATTTCTCCAGGTCTGCTTATTGTCTTTTAAAATTTATTCAATGCAGAACTTTTGAATTTTTATGTCATCTGATTTGTTAATCTATTTTTTATAGCTCTGGGCTGTATCATGCTGAGAAAGGCTTTTCTTACTCCCAAAATCATAGAAATTGTCTTCTTTATGGAAAGAGCCTTTTGAAAAAAGATCCATTTGGAAATGCGTTGTGTGTGGTATGAAATAGGAATCTAAATTTGCCTTTGTTTTTGTTTTTCCAACTCAATAGCTTATTATCTCAATGCATTTATTGAAGAGTCCATCCTTTCCCCAGCAATTCGAATTGGAGCCTTTTTTATCGACTCAATTTGCATATTTACACAGACGTCTTTTGGACTTTCTTCTATAGCACTGATCTATTTGTCTTTTTCTTTATCAGAACTTAAACTATAAATTATTGCAGTGTTATAGTACATGTTTATTTCTTTCAGGGCAAAGCCTCCCAGTTATTTTCAAAATTGCCTTCCTTTTCTTATGCATTTACTCTCCTAGAGAAACTTTAGAATCAACCTGACCAGTAATAACAAAAGAGAGGGATTTTAATTGGAATTACACCACATCAAAGATTACTTGAAGAAATTAAACATCTTTATAATGTTGAACCTTCCCATCCAGGTACATGTTATGACTCTTCATTTATTAGGTTTATATATTTTTAATTTTAAGGATTTTTGGAAGTTTCCTTACTGAATTTTATAAACATAAAAGTACACAAATAGTTAATGTACAGTTTGATTAATTTTTTATGAAGCAAGCTTATTGCTGTAATATAGAACATTACTGAACCCCATAAAATTCCCTCATGTGCCCTGCCTTAGTTACCTCCCTAAGATAACCACTATGTTAAGAGTCACTTTATCTGTTTTCAGATTATATAAGGGGACCATTTCAATATACTCTGTTGTGTCTGGACTCTTTTGTTTAACCTCATGTTTGTTGGCTTCATCCATATTTTTCATGTTAGTTGATTCCAGTACTCATTCCTTGCCATTATTATAAATAATGACATTATTATACAATAAATTATTGTATAAATATTTTACAATTTAAAATGCATTCTATTATGGACTTAGGGATATTTCCAGTTCAGGGCTTTCTCTTATTGTGCTTTTATGAACACTCATATGCCTTTCAGTAAACATGTACATATTTCTGGTGGGTGTGTACTCAGGTGTAGGATTGCTGGATCGTAGAATATTTGTGTGTTCTGGGGCACCTGAGTGCTTAATCGGTTAAGCATCCGACTCTTGCTTTCAGCTCAAGTCATGATCTAATGGTTTATGAGATTGAGCCCTGTGACAGGCTCTGTGCTGACAGCATGGAGCCTGCTTGGATCCTCTCTCCCTCTCTCTCTGCTCCTCACCCGCTCACACATGCACACTTTCTCAAAAATAAACATTAAAAAAAAGAATATTTGTGTGTTCAACTTTAGTAGATACTACCAATTAGTTTCCAAAGTGCTTGTGCAAGTAACACTCCTACCAGCTGAGTGGGAGTGTTCTTGTCACTCCACCTCCTCACCAATGCTTGATATTTGCAGATTTTGTTTTTCATTTTAGACATTTTGGTGAATACATTTTAACTTACATTTCCTGAAATATTAATGGTATTTCTTATTTTATGCAGTGTCCATTCAATTTGTCCATTTTTAATGGGACTAGCTGCCTTCTAATTGGTTTGTTATATATACACCCTTCAGATATATCTTCTCCCACCATGTGGCTTGCCTTTGCACCCTCCAAATGGTGCATTTTAATAAATGTCTTTTTAATTTTAATGATTCAATTTGTCAATTGTTTAGTTTTGGGGTAATATTACTGATATTCTATTAAAAATATGTCGCGGGGCACCTGGCTGGCTCAGTTGGTTAAATGTCCAACTTCAGGGTTTATGGGTTTTGTCAGGCTCTGTGCTGACAGCTCAGAGCCTGGAGCCTGCTTCAGATTCTGTGTCTCCCTTTCTCTGCCCCTTCCCCACTTGCACTCTGTCTCTTTATCCCTCTCAAAAATAAAAAAAATTAAAAAAAAAACATGGGGCACCTGGGTGGCTCAGTCATTTGTGCATCTGACTTCGGCTCAGGTCATGATATCGCTGTTTGTGAGTTTGAGCCCTGCATTGGGCTCTGTGCTGATAGCTGGGAGCCTGGAGCCTGCTTCCGATTCTGTGTCTCCCTCTCTCTCTGTCCCTCCCCTGCTTGTGCTCTGTCTCTCTCTGTCTCTCAAAATGAATAAATGTAAAAAAAAATTTTTTTTAATAAAAAAACATTAAAAACAATTTTTTAAAATATGTAGATACCCCAAAGTCATAACAATGGTCTCCTACGTTTTTTTTCTAGAAGCTTTATTGTTTAACCATTCATATTTAGGTCATAATCCATTTGGAATTGTTGTTTGTGGTGTGAAATAGGCATTCAGTTGACTCATATTATGTAAGGATTTTTGTGTGTTTATGGGCTGTGTTGGCTTGTAATTTTCTTTTATTGTATTGTTCTTGTCATATTTTTAATAGAAAAGTTATGCTGCCCTATAAAAGAAAATGAGTATTATTCTCTCATTTTCTGTCACTAGCAGAGTTTTTAGATTTAGCATTATGTATTCCTTAAACGTTAAAAGAATTTGCTAGTGAAATCCGTCTGAACCTGAAGGGTTTTTTGTGTTATTTTAATTTTTAAAAATGTTTTATTTATTTTTGAGAGTGAGAGAGACACATAACTAGCAGGGGAGGGGCAGAGACAGAGGGAGACAGAATCTGAAGCAGGCTCCAGGCTCTGAGCTGTCAGCACAGAGCCCAACACAGGACTTGAACCTGTGAACAGCGACATCATGACCTGAAGTCAGATGCCTAACTGACTGAGCCACCCAGGCACCCCTTTTTTGTGATATTTTAAATTATAGAGTCAATTTCTTTAATGGGTGTAGTGGGTGTAGTACTATTTAAATTTTACATTTCTTGTTCAGTTTTAGTAAGTTGTGGCTTTTCTAGATATTTGTGCATTTTGTCCAAATTTTCAAATTTATTGGCATCAAATTGTTCATAATATCTTTTTACTGTCTTTTTAATATCTGTAGGATCTGTAGTGATAACACCTGTTTCATTCTTGCTATAGCAATTTGTGCCTTCTCTCATTTTTCATACCAGTTTATTAATTTTGTTAGTCTTTTCCAATCTTTTTGGCATTACTTTTTTTAATTGTAAATTTCCTATTTCATTGATTTCTAATATATGTATTATTACCTTCTTTCTACTTCTTTGAGTATATATGTTATTCTTTTTATAATTTCCAAGTACAGTTGATATTCAACCTTTCTTCCTTCCTAATCTCTGCATTCAATGCTATCATTTTCTCTATAGGTACTGCAAAAAGTGCATCTCACAACTTTGACATGTATATTATTGTTATCATTCAGTTTGAAATATTTTCTAATTCCCATTGAGTTTTTTTCCATTCATCAGGGGTTTATTTAAAAGCATAATATTGCTTAATTGTCAAAAGTTATCTTCTTGTAATTGATTTATATTTTAATTTTGCTGATATTCTGCATGATTTAATCCTTTGGAATGTTGAAATTGGCTTTAGGTCCTAGCATTTCTATTTTGGTAAAAGTGCCATGTATCTTTGAAAAGAATGTGTTTTCTGAAGTTGTTAGATATGTTGCTCTTTGTGTATCAATTAAGTACAGTTTGATACTTGCATTGTTTAAGTCTTCTATATCTTTACTCTTTTCTGTGTGTGCTTGTTTTGTTGAGTATGGAAAAGGATATATTAAAATGTTAGTTGTAGACTTGCCTATATCTTTTTAAAATTCTTACAACTTTAGCTTTTTATATTTTGCAGCTATGTGATTAGATCTATAGAAATTTAGGATTGTTATATCTTTCTGTTGAATTTTATAACATTTCTCTTTAGGGGCGCCTGGGTGGCTCAGTCAGTTAAGTGTCTGATTCTTGATTTAGGCTCAGGTCATGATCTTACAGTTTGTGAGTATGAGTCCTGTGTCAGGCTTGCGCTGACAGTGTGGAGCTGGCTTGGATTCTCTCTCTCCTTCTCTCTCTGCCTCTCCCCTGCAGGTGTGCATTCTCCCACTCTCAAATAAATAAACCTAAAAAAAGGTCTCTTTATTTTTTAGTAATACTTCTTGCCTTAAAGTCTGTTTTGTCTGATAGATAGCTATACCAGCCTTCTTTTCTTTATTGTTTATATGGTATATCTTTTTTTCATCCTTTTGCTTTCAACCTTTCTACCCCGTTTATTCCGATGTGTAAGGGACACGTAGCTGAGTTTTGTTTATCCAGACTGACATCACTTATCTTTTAATTGAAATATTGATCCTGTAATAATTGATACTTTTAGGTGTAAATATATCCTAGGAGTACCTGGGTCGCTAGGTTGGTTAAGCATCCAACTCTTGATATGAGCTCAAGTCATGATCTCACAGTTTGTGAGTTTGAGCCCTGTATCAGGTTCTGCACTGACAGTGCAGAGCCTGCTTGGGATTCTCTCTCCCCCTCTCTGCCTCTCCTGTGCACGCGCTCTCTCAATCTCTCTCTTTGTCTCTCAAAATAAATAAATAAATAGATAAATAGATAAAAATAAAAAATATATCCTACATTTTTTTGCTTTGTCTTATCTATTCTTTGTGCCTTGTTTTTGATTAAGCAAGTTTTTTTTTTTTGTTATTCCCATCTTCCTCCCCTATCAACTTACACATTCTTTCAATATTCTTGTAGTGGTTACCATGGAGATTAAAATATGCATCCTTGCACTGTTAAGGTCTACTTTAAATTAGTGTTTTCATCATTTTCTGGATAATACAAAGACCTTTCAACACTAGCTCCAGTTACTGTCTTCTGTGCTGTTGTAATGAATATTAATTCTACATGCATTTAAAGCCCAAGACACCATTAGTATTGTTTTAAACAGCTGCATTCATTTAGATTCACCTACATATTCAATCTTTCCAGTATTCTTTATTTTTTGCTATATCAATGTGCTTACATCCTGATCACTTCCTTTGCCTGAAAAACTCCCTTTATTATCACTTAATACTTGACTCCTGATAACGAAGACATTCATTATTTTGTATGACTTCCTCTGTATTTCACCTTTATTTTTGAAGGATGCTTTGCTTAGTATGAATTCTACACTTGTAGCAGTTTTCTTTCAGCATGTTAAAGATGATCATCTGTCTCCTGGCTTCCATCATACCAGTTGAAAAACCAATCAATCTGTTGTTGCTCCATTGAAGGTAATTTGTACTTTTCCTCCAGTTTCTTTTAAGATTTTCTCCTTGTCTTTTATCTGCTCAACTTATAACACCCTGCACTGAGCCATCCTCGCAACCACAGATCCCTTTCTCACTGCACTCAAATCCTGACATCCAATGCTGGTAAGCCCTCCTGCATGGAAAGCTCTCATCACACTTCTTGGGCTGTGATAACTGGCACCACGCCACTCCCATGCAGGGAAGCCCTACTCACTCCAGCAAGACTCTAACTTTTCACATAGGGCTTTTTCCCATATCTCCCGCTGCTGTGTGGGTGTCCTTAGTCTGCTCAGACAGTCACACCACATACCTGGATACCCCTGCATGAGATGTTTTTTCCCTCTGAGTTCAGGATCTGTTGTCTCCCCACTGACTGAAACATATTTCTTGCCCCAGCTTCCTACACCGTTCACTGGGTAGTTCTATGCAGGTGTCCTCTTTACCCTTTCAGGCTTCATGCCTCACTGTAGGCCACCACAGTCCCTTCAACATACACATACTCCAGTACAGGTGTCTACTTTGCTCTGCCACACCAACAGTTTTGAAAGTGAGTAGTTCGGGAAGAAAAGGGAAACAGATGAAGGAAAGAGGATGAAGAGAAAGAAGGAAGAGGATTTTGTAAGTTCCATTTTGCTAATAGATTTTAATGCTCTAGTAAAATTCTCTACCTTTTCCTTATTTTCTTGAACATATTAAACTTACTTGAAAGTCCGTGTCTGACAACTCCAGTAATCTGGATAATCATGTCTGATTTTTCTCTTGTTTTTCATTCATTTGGCCTTATTTTATACTATGTCTGTTAACTTGTTATGAATGATGGCCATTTTGTATGAAAGCTTGCTGAAGATGTTATCCTTCCTCCAGAGAGGATTTAAATTTCTGCTAGCTAGGAAATAAGGTAGGCAGATCACCTTAACCCAGGTGAGACTGTTCTACAGGTCTTCCTTGACTTACAGTGAGGTTATATCTTGATAAACCCATCATAAGTTAAAAATGTTTTCGGTAGAAAATGCATTTAATACGCCTAACCTAGCGAACATCTCTGCCTAGCCTAACCCTCCATGTGCTCAGAACACTGACATTAGCCTACAGTTGGGCAAAATCATCTAACACAAAGCCTGTTTTATAGTAAAGTGTTGAATATCTCATGTAATTTACTGAATACTGTACTGAAAGTGAAAGACAGAATGTTCGTATGGGTACAGAATGATTATGAGAGTATCGGTTGTTTACCCTTATCATGTGGCTGACTGAGAGCTGCAGCTGGCCACCCTTGCCCTGCATTGTGAGAGCGCATCTTACCACATATTGCTTAGCCCAGGAAAAGATCAAAATTCAAATTCTGAAGTACAGTTTCTACTGAATGGCTATTACTTTTGCATCATTATAAAGTCGAACCATAGTAAGTCCGGGACCATCTGTATTTCGTTTCTCTTATTCTTACAGTTAAGCCCTTCCTGGGTCTCAAATGAAAGTCTGTATTGTTACCAAGTTTTTTATGCCTTGGAAGGCCCTGGGTTACTATTCTTGACTCTCAGTGCCACGAGGTTTCCTCTTAGTGATTTCTCCTTTCTACTTGGTTTTTTTGCATCTTACCCCTGTGTGTTTAGCTTAGGAATCAGCAATTCCTAGAAGGAAAATTGCATGCAGAATGTTGGCTTACTTTTCCATGGTTCCCTTCCTCCAGGTTCTCCGACTCTCGAGTACTGGCTGCTTGTTAGCCCTGTACTTGAATATTTGTGTACTTGTTTCCCTAGGATTGCTGTAGACTGCAGGCTGCTTGTTTGTTTGGGTTCTATGACCTGCACTGCAACCCTTCAGATGACTGAAGAGGAGAACATGGCAATCAATGCAGGACTCCCCTCTGTGCATTACCCTTCTCACCAGGATGTTTGCTCCTTGAGTTCCAGTTACTGTGGTTGTTTTCCAGGGCATTGTATCTAGCTTTATTCTCAGCAGGAAAGATAGTGTAATACCAGCTGCTTCATGATAGCCCTAAGTGGAAGTCCTCCTGCCATCATTTTTGAGTTTTCTTTTCTTCTGTTAACTTGTTCTTCATGCTTTGTCTTTCACGATTGAAAATGTCTTTATTTTGCCCTAGCACTTGAATGGTACCTTAGGTAGGTAATAGAATTATTCATTTCTTAGCCTTTTCCTCTTACAACTCTGAGAAGACAGAGTCATTATATTGTAGCATGGGGTGTCACAGATGAGAAATCTGATTCATGTTACTGTTAATGGCTCCCCGCTACCCCTCTTACTAGAAAGATCACAGAATTTTTTTTGTTCATAGACCTTGGAAATTTCACTAAGATATGTTTATATATGTGTCTTCTTCAGTATGTCTATTTGACAGTTCATGAGCTTTAACATCCTAAAGATTAAAATCTCTTTGATTAATGGAACTTTTCATATATTATTTCTTTGACTATTTATTGTATTCTATCTTCTCAATTTTTTCTTTTGAACTCTTATCAGATGGATTCTGAATCTTCTGTATCAGTCTCCCACCCCTCTTAACCCACCCTCATAATTTAAAAACTGTTATGGTTTTGCTTGCCCTTCAGGGGAAATTCCTTCCATATCACTAATTTGTCTTTTAGCAGTGTTCATTCAAATACACAGTTCTTTTTTTTTTTTTAATTTTTTTCTTTTTAACATTTTATTTATTTTTGAGACAGAGAGAGAGAGAGCATGAACAGGGGAGGGTCAGAGAAAGAGGGAGACACAGAATCTGAAACAGGCTCCAGGCTCTGAGCTGTCAGCACAGAGGCCGACGCGGGGCTCGAACCCACGGACTGTGAAATCATGACCCGAGCCGAAGTCGGACGCTCAACCGACTGAGCCACCCAGGCGCCCCAAATACACAGTTCTTCTATCAAATATTTTTAAAATATTATTTTGTCAATCATTTTCAATTTCTACGGTCTTTCTTGTTCTCCTATTTTTTCTTTTCCAATGAAAGCTGTCATTGTCTTAAGGATGCATTATGCTCTCAGGTTTATGTAATGATACATTTGTGATCTTTTAAACTTTTTCTTTGGTTTTCTGAATTAACACTGCGGGAGAGTGGGAATGTGGATCCCGTTGATCTGCTTGTGAAACTTGGTAACTTTCATGCTACTGGTTTTCCCCAGTTGCCAAGTAATGCTTGTGTGCTCACATTTTAAAATGAAAGTCTAGATGTATCATTGCTGCCAGCTCACAGGGATTTCCTTAGACATTGTTAAGTGTTCCTGTTTGATATATCTGGACAGAGCTCACTTTTGCAGCTAATAGTTGAACACAGGGTTTTGCAAGTGGACTTCACCCAGCTATAATGAATGGACAAAGAAGTCCCATGAATAGGCGTCCCTTCAGGGTGTATAAGCTGAAAGCAAGCTGGGAAGCCAGGAACTTGCAAATGTAGACACAGGGAAGGTGCTACCTAAGACAGGGCATGCATGCATTCAGGGATTTTTTGCTTTTTTGCAGTTGCTTTTTGTTTTTCCTTCCCTGTGTCCAGTGGGGCTGCCTCAGGTTTCCCGAGGCAAGGCCCCTTCTCTGACTCTGAGGATAGTCTTTCACAGTGATTTCCCTCACATTACACACTGTGCTTGCCAACACCTATGCTGTACACGATGTATGTGGTAGCCACGCGTAGAGAGCCAGGGCAGTTGTTCAGATCTGGCCGTCCTTAGAGTGAGTACCTGACCCCATGGCCCACTCCCCCTCCAATGGCCAGCTCTCCCTAGCTTTGAGCTCAGAGTTTGCCTATTCTCCAATGGAAGGAGAATTCAAATCCTTCTTTAGTGGTCCCCTCTTTGTTCCGTATTCAGTTATAAGTTCTTACTTTTGTTTGTTTCTCCATCATACGGTCTCCTAAAAATGCCCTCGATGCCATAGCTCTGCCACTTCTACTCAGAATTTTCAAAGAGCAGCTTATTAAGTAAGTTTAATTTAATCCTTAAATACACTTATGAAAGAAACATATATGTCATTTAATCATTTTCACACAATTTATTTCCCTTTATGTAAGCATACAAGCATTCTTTACTGTTTCTGTATGTACTAGGATTTTGTTTTCCATTTTCAGTATACAGTCTCTATCCTATGATAAAAATGAAATTATTTAAAGCCATGTAATTTTTTCATGTAATAATTAAACCTCCTATCTTGCAGTGTGACTTTTTTCTGCTCCTGTACTGTACTGAAATGATGGGGACTGGGCTGTGTTGCAAATACATCCTGTGTTCTGGTTACTAACAATAAATAAATAAATAAATAAATAAATAGGGGCACCAGGGTGGCTCAGTCAGTTAAGCATCCGACTTTGGCTCAGGTCATGATCTTGCGGTTCATGGGTTCGAGCCCTGCATCAGGCTCTCGGCTGTCAGCTCAGAGCCTGGAGCCTGCTTCTGATTCTGTGTCTTCCTCTCCTTCTCTGCCCCTCCCCTGCTCACGCTCTGTATCTCTCTGTCTCTCAAAAATAAATAAACACTAAAAAAATAATAATAAACATAGTGAAACTGTAGTGGTTGTGTAAATAAATCGGACTTAGTTCTCCTCACTGAAGGCTAATACGAGTATATGTTGGGGGCCAGGATATACTTTTCATAAGTGGCTAATATCTAAATTGTATTCTGTACTGGGAACTTTATCTGTGTAGTACATGCTGCCTTTGCTGTGGCAGCCAGAGCACAGAGTCAGTGGGATCCAGGTCCATACCCTAGCTCTGGCACTTACTAACTCCATGACTTGGGACAGCCCAGGGTCTGGCACAGAGAGGGCACCTTGGTAAATATTGGATGAGTGATGTATGAAGTTACTAAATGCATGAGGTGACTTAGTTTCCTTATCTGTAAAATAAGTATAACAACACAATTGCTTAGTGATTACAGATCATTTATATAACTCTTGGCATATAGTAAGCATTCAATTAATACTAGATGTAATAATAATAAATTTTGTGCTAGAATCCTTTCATTAGTATCAAGCAAGGCCCAAACACAATATGAATGATCTCAGTTTATGAGGGTGGTGAGAAGAATATGCTTACATGATTCAGTCACTTTGGATAACATTTCTAGCACTGTTTCTTCCTCTCTTGCTAAAAGCGTCTATTAAAGTAGATTATGTGTTCAGCAGTTCAACAGCAAACTCAAAGGGTGAAGAACACAGTCTTAAGGAGCAATACAAACCAACTGGAGATCTTCTGGACACAATTACATCACAGTTCTAAGGAATAATAAAGCAAATGTGAGACACATACTGGAGAGAATAAGGAGTTGGGTTCATGTGAAGAAGGTTATGTAGAAGTGAGCTTGGAATTGGAAATGGGAGAAAAGACACTATTTGGCACGAGGACCATGGGGAGATTTCTCGGCTTTGGGTAGGGAAGGTTGGTGTGGTGTCCTGGGCTCAAGTGGATGCTGGGGATAGCGGGAGCTGGTGGTTGGGAGTTCCTCAGTGGGAACAGTGAAAGGTGAGGTGAGTTAGGCAAAATGGAACCAATCTGCAGATCACCTTGGTAATTGCACTAACTTTCCATTTTGCTGTTTCTCAGCCTCTTAGCACCTTGTTTGAACATAGAAACATTCCAAAGAGGATCAGAACCATTAGATAAACTACAGGTTGGCATTGCTTTCATTTTAAGGTGGTCTACCTTGATTTTTTTTTTTTCTATTCAAAGACAACAGTTTAAACAATTTAAGCTTGGTTTTAGTAGATCACAGAGTATAAAGAAAGGTCTAATGGTTATGGACTTGATTATCTCTTTGGTAGCCAACAATTAAAGTGGACACCTTGAGGAAGACCAGTTTCATCTGACATAGTTTGACAATTGCAATTTAAAGTCTGTTCCTTCTCCTCTGAGATGCTGTGAGGCCCTCTGGCAGTTATCTCTTCTTTCCCCTAAAGTTATTCTCACTTTACCTTCTTTTCTGATTCGAAGGTAGCTGATGGATTGTGGAGTCAGGGTTTAAATATCTCTTTGTTCATTTGTGAAAAGAATTAAAGAACTATGCCAACACCATTTAATTCAAGGTTGTCCAGGATGGCACATAAGACACTATATTACAGAGAAATAACGACTCTACCTGCACTGAGGGTCAAGAGAAAGGATGTGTAACTTGCCTTCCCTTACTTCCTTCTATTTTTTTGTTGTTGTTCATATGAATGCCTTTTTTTCTTTCCAGTGAAAATTTTAGCTAGAACATTCTTTGTTTTTCTGCATTCATTTTTTTCTTTCTGTTACTGGAATGCCTGCATTGGTGTATCAGTTGATATATATGGCAAAAATACTAGGGCCAAAGGCAAGTTTACTGCCTTAATTCTATGCTAGAAATATTGTTCCCTACTTTATTTATTCTAATACGTCTACTTCATAGAAATTTCATTTTTAAAGTGTTACCTCTTAGATTTGTTATTGAACGTGATCCCAAGATATAATTCTCTAAAGAAAGGAATGGCAAATTATTTTAATGCCTTTTGTTGTTTTTGTTTCTAGCCTATTCTACTAAGCTCAACAAATTTCCTGTATTTAATATTAATGATGACTTGAATGATCTGTGTACCAGTGCCGTGAGCCCAAATACTACCAAAGCCACGCGGTATGCCCTGAATGTGTGGCGATATTGGTGCATGACCAACGGGCTCAAAGATCACACAGACATCACCAAGGTAAGAAACTCTTGAGTGTACTTCTTCTTTCAGCCAGCTTCACAGCTTCCGAGTGCCAGGCATTGTGTTAAGCATTGTGGGGAACACCAAACACTTGCTTTTTGCTTAAGGAAGCTTGGGAAGAACATGAAATCGAAAGAAAAAAATGCACAGTACAAAGCAGAATTTAGTAAGTGTTCTGTGAATTTACAGGTCAGAAATGCCAAAAAAAACCAATTCAGGCGGATAAATTAATTTCAGTCTGATGAGACTAGTGAAGGAATTGATAGTTAAAGCTGTGTTTTGAAGGAGAGTTGGAATTTCACTAGAATTAGATGAAGAAGAGTCTTCTAGGCTGAGTGACATGAGAAAGAAAGAAAAAGATTTGGAGGATAGACTTCACGTATGGGGATAGTGGACTCTAAAACAAGATTTTGATAAACCTTTAAATGCCAAACTAAAATCTTATGAATATTGGGATGCCCTTGAAGTTTTGTTTTGTTTTTGTTTTTGTTTTAAGGAGTGAGTTTATCTGAAGGATTATTGCAGTGGCAACTGGGAAGAGACTGTCACAAGAGGGAAATGCTGTGACTGTAAGATATAAAGGGTTAGGCTAAAGGGAAATCACTGAAGTTTCCTTAACAGGGAATAACATAATGAAAGAGATATTTGGGAAAAATTAATTGGAAGTGATAAGCAAAAATTTATTTAGTATCCTTGGTCCTCAATTTCCCTAGTTGTAAAATGAGCTCTTAAAATTTACTCTTCCAACTTGAAACGTTTGAGATTTGTGAATGTGAAGGAAACATTTTTGGACATATAGAGACAGAACAGAAAGGCGTGTTTTGATTTGGATATACTGAGTCTAAATCAGACAGCTATCCAGATGGACATGTCCAATAAACAGTTGGGAATGTGGGAATTAAAACATGGGAGAAAAGGGGGCACCTGGCTGGCTCAGTCAGTAGAGTATATAACTCTTGATCTCGGGGTCATGAGTTCAATCTCCACATTGGGCCTAGAGCTTACTTAAAATATTAAATTAAAAAAAATACACACACACATACACACACACACACATGCACGCACACAAACAAACATGGGAGAGATGTTAAAGCTGGAAGTATAGATTTAAAGGTCTTGCACACAGAGGTCATAACTGAAGCCCAAGGCCGGTGACATCTCCAAGTTCAGATATTGTGTTTAGGGCACCAACAATAGATGAAATAAGAAATCCAGGTTTCTACTTCTTTATTTTTTAATGCTTATTTATTTATTTTGAGAGAGAGAAAGAGAGCAAGATTGTGTGTGCACAGGGGAGGGGCAGAGAGAATCCCAAGTGGGCTCTATGTTGTCAGTGCAGAGCCCAGCGTGAGGCTCCATCTCACAAACCATGAGATCATGACCTGAGCTGAGATGAATAGTCGGTCGATTAACTGCCTGAGCCACCCAGGCACCCCTCCAGGTTTCTACTCCTGACAGCATGGTGCTATAGATACTGTGAGGGGCCTTTCTGCTCTACTTGCAAAAAGGAGAGGAAACATCCACAGTGTGCATGTGCACGTGCACACACTCGGACACACACACACACACACACACACACACACACACAAGACAGCTGGAACTGGAGCAGTGAGCAGTGAGCAGTAGCACATATGAAAGGCAGGGTTCTCCTGAGGGTTTAGATGTATAACATCATTAAGGAAGGGAAGAGACAGATAAATCACTGAAGAATCCTGGATTTAGGAGAGGACACTGAAAGGAGCCTTAAGAGGTTCTAGGCCCTACATTTGTCTCCTCACCGAGTCATATGCTAATAATCTTTGAAGTGAAACACCCAAAAGGTAGGGGTTTAGTTTTTTTGCAGATTAAAGTCAGCTAAATATGTGTTCATTAATAAAGGTTAGGGGGAGGAGGGGTGCCTAGGTGGCTCAGTCAGTTAAGCAACCAACTTCTTCTTAGGGCATGATCTCACGGTTCATGGGTTCGAGCTCCACAGTGGGCTCTATACTGACAGCAGAGAGCCTGCTTTAGATTTTCTGTCTCCCTCTCTTTTTGCCACTCCCTGTCTCACACTCCCTCTGTCAAAAATAAACAGTTAAAAAAAAAAAAACAAAAACACCAGCCACTCAAGGAAATAGATCACTATGAATGAGGTTGCATAGACACAGCAAGCAATAGATTTAGACACCAAGGACTTTAGGCAGTAGATTATAGACTAATATATATGAAATATTTACAGAAATGATAAGAATTATAAAAATGAGCAAGCAACAACATACTAATCAAAATAATCCAGCAGATTTGAAAATAACAAAAAATTTCCACTTGTGGCCATAAGAGAAAAAGGGCCCAAAATTACCCTTCTGCTATAACAACCAGAAAACTGAGCACAATATGTGCAACAAAGTGTTTTCAACAGAACAGATAGCAACAAATCCTTTAGAGAAAGGTAACAAATGAGAGTACTGAGAAAGGTTTTGTATCAGATGTAGAGAATAGTTCGCTCTAGACCAAGCTCTGTTCTAATCCCACCCAACAAATCTTAAAAGCTAGACCCAGGTGCATGAAAAGGTGCTAGCATCACTAATCATCAGGGAAATGCAAATCAAAACCACAATGAGATACCACCTCATACCTGTCAGAATGGCTAATATCAAAAAGACAGGAAATAACAGGTGTTAGTGAGAATGTGGAAAGGGAACCCTTGTGCTTTATTGTTGGAATGTAAATTAGTGTAGCCACTATGGGAAACAGAATAGAGGTTCCTCAAGACATTAAAAATGGAATTACCGTATGGTCCATCAATTCCACTTCCGGGTATCTGAAGGAAACAAAAACAAAAAGATTTAGGCACCCTCATGTTCATTGCACCATTATTTACAATAGCCGAGACATGGAAGCAACCTAAGTGTCCATCAATGGATGAATGGATAAAAAAAAATGTGGTGCATATATACACAATGGGATATTACTCAGCTATAAAAAAGAAGGAAATCCTGTCATTTGCAACAACATGAATGGACCCAGAGGGCATTATGCTAGGTGAAGTAAGTCAGACAGAGAAAGACAAATGCCTTAAGATCTCACTTATATGTGGAATCTAAAAGCAAAACAAAATAACAACAACAACAATAACAACAAAACACCCAAACTCATAGACAAATAGAAAAGAATGTGTTTGCTGGAGGTGGTGGGGAGGGGCATTGGGAAGGAGAGTAAAATGGGGAAGGTGGTCAAAAGGTTTAAACTTCCAGTTATAAAATAAATAAGTCGTGGGAATATGATGTACAGTTTGGTGACAATAGTTGATAACACTGTATTGTATATTTGAAAGTTGCTAAGAGAGTAGATCTTAAAAGTTCCCAGTACAATACAAAAAATTTAACTATGTGTGATGATGGATGTTAGCTAGACTATGGTAATCATTTTTCAGTATATACAAACATTGAATCATTGTGTTGTACATCTGAAACTAATATAGTGTTATTCGTCATTTATATCACAATTTTTTAAGTAAAAAAAAAAAAGGGCAAGACATAGAAGGATTGAATGATTTTTCAAGTAACTTAACTGTGTCCCAGAACAAAGCTTAAGAATATTTATAGGAACATAAATATATACAGAACCAAAGAAATAAAATTCACAATGTCTGTCAAAAATTATTGGACATGCAAAGAAGCAAGAACATACCCTTTAAAAGAATGAATCAATCAAAACCAACCCAGATCTAACAGATTTTAGAATTAGACAAGACATTAAACAGTTATCATAAAGAAGATAAGCAAAAAAAAAAAAAAAAAAAAAGATAAACAAATGGCCAATGAGCACATGAAAAAACACTCAACTTCATTAGACATCAAGGAAATGCAAATCAAAACCACATGAGATTCCATTTCACATCCAATAGAAAGACTATAATAATAACATTTGGTAAAAAGATAATAACAAGTGTTGGTGCAGATGTAGAGAAATTGGAAGCCTCTTACACTTCTGGTGGGAATATAAAATGGTATAGCTCCTTTGGAAACAATCTGGCATTTCCCCACAAGTTTTTGAACATAGAGTTACTCTTTCACCCAGCAATTCCACTCCTATGCATATACCCAGAAAATTAAAAACATATATATCTGTGAAAAATCTGAGTTCAAGCATACTTTTTGTAGCCTTATTCACAATAGCCAAAACGTAGGAGTAACCCAAATGGCATGAGCAGATGAATAGATAAAATGTGGCATATCCATACGATGGAATATTATTTGGCAATAAAGAGAAGTGAAGTACTGACAGATGCTTATAGCGTGAATGAACCTAGAAAATGTTATACTAACTGAAAAAAGTCAGAAACAAAAGGACAAGTATGTATTATTCCATTTATGTAAGATATCTAGAAGAAGCAAGGTCATAAAGATGGAAGGTATGATAGAGGTTACCCGGGGCTGGGGGAGGAGGAAGTGTGGAGTAATTGTCGAATGAGTACAGTTTGGAATGATGAAGAAGTTCTGGAAATGAATAGTGGTAGTGGTTGTGCAATGTTACAAATGTACTTAATGCCACTGCATTGTATAATTATATATGGTTAAGATGGTAAATGTTGTATGTATTTTACCATAATAAAAAATCAGTAAAATATAACCACCTCACCTTTATTCATAATTTTAAAATTCACTGTTCTCACATACCCCATCACAATTTCTTCATCCCTACTAAACTTTTCTAGGCTAGAGGGTCTTGTCTCTTAAACTTTGTGAAGTCACTATGAAGACAGTTGTCTCTTACTGGGAACCTTTACATTCCCATGCAGGAATCCCTGAAAAGAACCTAATTTCTCCACACTCTCTAAGGATTAGATAAGTTTTGCAACCCAGGTGAAGAAAATGTCCCATCTGTCTGGTAGAGTGTGCCTTACCGCCCCTGCGCTGGTATTTCTTAGTGTCCCCTGTGTTAGCTAGAGGAATAATGGGTGAGAAAGAAGATGTATTTCAGTCCTCTGTAATCTATTCACATGGGCCACTCAAAATAAACATTTTTAATAACTTAAGAAAGAGGCCAGTATCTTAAAGGATTAGCCAATATTTAATAAAAAGAAGGAATTGTGGCATCCAAAATCCATATTCTTTAGTCTCACCTTCTTGGTCTCAATGTGTGTGTATATATATGTATATATATGCTTATTTTAAGCAAATTTGCTTGTTTTAAGAGAGGGAGAGTGCACGCACATGCATGGGAGAGGGGGCAGAGAGACAGGCAGAAAGAATCCCAAGCAGCACAGAGCCCGACACGGTGATCAAACCCACAAATCGCAAGATCATGACCTGAGTTGGAATCAAGAGTCAGACACTCAGTCGATTGAGCCACCAAGGTACCCCAAGATATTTTTAATCTAGATGTGTCTTTAAAGATAGTTACAGTTGACAGCAGACAAGGTAGGTAACAGCTCTTGATCATGATTTGGTAGCTGGTGAGCCTCAAATTTAGTTGTTTGTTCAAGGGAGAAAGCAAGGAGTCAAATCAGACTTCAAAATATCATCTAAATAAGTGGGGTGTACCATCCAGTCTCACTCTGTTGCCTACTGTGTGAGCTTCACATAGTATTTTTCATACAAGTTATTTTCACAGGTGTGATCTGATCCTCCCTGACCCATCTCCCTCAAGGTTGCTATTTCAGTGACCTAGACTCACTCATTGGAAAATAGAGCATCTTGAAGTTCCACACTTATCTTTCTGAATAAATTAAAATTTGGTAACTGCAAGAATGAAGTAAATTTTTGTTGTCAGCGATGGTTACTTCAGGATTCATTTTATTTTCCTAGAAGAGTACTTGTAGTTCATAAACATTTCTCCACTTTTTTCATCCTCCTAGGTAAGATTATCCACAGAGGGATTTGAGACATTCCCCAAAAGTAACTCTTCATTGGCTTGTCTTATAACTCTTTCAAGTGTCAAAGATTACTGTGTAGTTTTGGAACTTGCCATGCAAGTCAGCCTTTTCTTACTCTGTTCTTTCTGGAGTCATCAACTCCATGACCATGCTCTTTCTTACTTCTCTTTGGTCATTTTGACATCAAAGAAACCAAGTTTATAATCCATGGTGAATTTTGACATGGTGATTCTATACAGAGTCATTAATGAAGAAAAATAGTTTCATGTGATGTCTTTATAACAAATTTAAAGACCTTGGTAACCTGGACAAATAACCACCAACCAAAATTCAGTCTGAGAAAACTAAGGAGGCAGCCAACGTGGGCCAGAATGAATGGTTTCTTACGTACATACAATATAAGTTGTATGACTCGACATTTCTCCAGGAATTGCTTTTGCTGTGGTTTTACTTTGTAATCTGTGGTATTCTATGTAAATCAAGAAAAACATTCTGCATCTTAAGTCAGTTTGGCTGTCCTGGCTGTGAGGTAAATTCATTGACTTAACTGTGTTTATCAGTTCATTGTGGATCACTGATGTATTGCAGGCGTTCTGCTGTGTGTTGAAGACCTGGTCATGTATAAGATGTCATTCTTGCCTTCAGGGAGCTCTCAGTCCATTTTGAGAAGCAGACATAAAAATAGATAAGAAGCTCTGCAATAGGGAGAAGGCCATAATAAAAAATTAAATTAAGTGTTGTGGGATCCTAGGTGAGAGAGTAACTTTGCTTAGGGAAGCTGGAAAAGCCTTTATGTAGACAGCAGAATTTGAGCTAGATCTGAAATAAGAGAGATTTTCCAAATAGAGAAGGTTAGAAGAAAAAGGCATTCTGGACATAGGAAGTAGAGTGCAAAGACTTAGAGGCGTAAGAGTACCTGATGGTTCCTGTGAATGGCACAGAGTTCAGTGAGGCTGGAAAATCATATACAGAGAAAACAGCAGATTAGGCTAGAGAAATAGTATGTGTACCAGTTAATGATAGCTGCATAACAAACCACTCAAAAGCTTAGTGGCTTAAAGCAACATACATTTTATTTGCTCATGATTCTATGGGTTGTTCTTAGCTGGGTAGTTCTTCTACTGGTCACTTGGAGTATCTAACATGTGGGTGCAGGGTATTAGATGGGAGACAGCTTGTCTCTGCTTCACATGTTACATGGTCTAACTGGGCTTCCTCACTTGGTAACATTATGTACTAAGCTGATGAAAGCACAACCTGTTGGAACCTATAAGACCAAAGCAGATGAAAGCAGCATCTCTTGAGGCCTAAGTTTGGAATTCACACACAGTTAACTTTTGCCATGTTCTTTAGTCAAGAGAAGTCATGGCCAGCCCAGATTCCAAGGATGGGAAGAATAGGTTCCACCTCTTGATGGGAGGAGCAGCATTGCAGAGAGGGGTGGGAACAGGGAGGGGAGCAGTTGTGGCTGTCTTTGCAACCAGTGTACCAGAGGGTGAAAGCAAATTATGTAAAGACTTGCTTACAAGGTGAACAGTTTGAAATTTAGTCTAAGGGCAACAGGAAGCTATCAGAGGTTGGTTGGTTTCTTGTCGTGTCTTGTGTTGTTTTTAAGTACTACAGGCAAAAGACTTTTTTCTCAACATCCCTTATTAAGGAGCCATTCCTCTAGTCCCAATTGTTACTGAAGAAGCCATCATGTTAGTACAACAGCCTACCTTTTGGTTGGATGTTTGGATCAGGAGTGGGCCAACCAGAATCCTTTCTTTAGATTTTTTTCTGTTGAAAATAAGAGTTGGAACATTGCCAGTACCTGAAGCTGTAAGATGCAAACCTTAGGGAGTGCTGGGGGGTTATGTTGTACGCTATATAAAGAAAGCCACTCTACACAGAGAAGCGGAGATGGGAGAAGAGTCCCGATGGTCTTGGAGACCACTAATGCTGACATCCCTGCCGAGGCTTGTTCAAATTTGGCTTATCTCTTGCGACCAAAGGAATCCCAACTAATACAAAGAGAGGTTAACACCTGCAAGTAGGGAGTTGCAAGTGACAACATAAAAATCTGAAACCAGTTAAGTTTGGGAGTCCTAGTTGTTTTAACTGGTATTTTACTGGTATGTAAGAAAGCTGTTGCATTTTTATATTTTGCATATAACTATCCCACTGATGGCTTTTCAGCTGAATCTCTTGGAAATTTCCTAGACCAGCAATCAGATTATCAGAAAACAATTATATTTTTATCGTCTTCCTTTGGTATACACATATACATACACACACACGTGTGTGTGTGTGTGTGTGTGTGTGTGTGTGTCATTTTTTTTCTTGTCTTGCCTGGTTGGCTAGGACCTCCAGAACAGTGTGTTATATAACAGTAATTATATTCAGCAAGCTCATCCTATTCCTGACATTATAAAAAAAAATTTCTAACATTTCCATCGTAGGTATAATATTTATAGTTCTGGTCTGTAAAATACTCTTCATCATAGTAAGAGGATTGGATTTTTTTTCTTCCAATCTAAATTTAATTTGAATTCTTAAAAATTTCAAATGGAGGGGCGCCTGGGTGGCTCAGTCAGTTGGGCGTCCGACTTCGGCTCAGGTCATGTTCTCATGGTTCGTGGTTCGAGCCCTGCGTGGGGCTCTGTGCTGACAGCTCAGAGCCTGGAGCCTGCTTCGGATTCTGTGTCTCCCTCTCTCTGGCCCTCCCCCGCTCACACTCTGTCTCTCTCTCTCAAAAATAAATAAACAAAAAAAAAAAAAAAGAAAATTTCAAATGGATATCATACTTTCAAGTCATTTTTCAGTACTCAGCAAGTCCATGTTACTTTCTCTATGAGTAAGTCAATGATATTAACATGTTTATTAAGACCGAATCATGTTTACACTCTGCAACAATCCCTACTTGTCTCCATGTAGTATTGCTTTCCTGCAGTTCTGAATCTGATTTGATAATAGAGGCAGCCCTTGTTTTCCATGGTACCATGTTAATTGCTGCTCGTGCATATCAGAGCCGTGTGTTGGAGCCTTGTTCTCGCTTTGCACGGTTCTAACATGCACACTTTATTTTTTTTATTTTATTTTATTTTAATTTTTTTTTTCAACTTTTTTAATTTATTTTTGGGACAGAGAGAGACAGAGCATGAACGGGGGAGGGGCAGAGAGAGAGGGAGACACAGAATCGGAAACAGGCTCCAGGCTCTGAGCCATCAGCCCAGAGCCCGATGCGGGGCTCGAACTCACGGACCGCGAGATCGTGACCTGGCTGAAGTCGGACGCTTAACCGACTGCGCCATCCAGGCGCCCCTAACATGCACACTTTAAACATGCCTTACTTTAACCTGGCACTGTGCAAAACAAACATTGTCTGTTTACCTTTATATTCATACACTTTTTATTATATATCTGCTAGATTTGGAGTAGAAAAAAATGAAGAAACTTTCTTTTTCCTATGCTCCAAAACTGTTTAAATGCAAAAGCTGAATAGACTCCATAAAGCCAACTCCTTAGGAGTGATATACATCCCTGACCATCATTCACCATGTTTTGGGGGCTCTTCAGATCTTTTACCTCCTATTGAACTAACTTTGGTAATTTGCATTTTGCTAGAAAATTATTCAGGTTACCTAGATTTTCAAGTTAATATGTACAAAGTATATAATGTTCTTTCATATTATTGATTCATTTTCTATAGTTTACTGTCTTTCTCATTCCTAATGTTATTTAAATGTATATTTCCTTTCTTCTTCTTTCTCTTTCTTGCTGTCACAACCACTAGAAGTTTGTCAGAGTAGGTCTCTCCAAAGATTACATATTTTCAATTTTTAAAATATGTTTATTTTTGAGAGGGAGAGAGAGAGTGAGTATGCAAGTGGGGGAGGGGCAGAGAAAGAGGGGAACAGAGGATCCAAAGTCTGCTTGATGCTGACAGCGGATAGCCCTTTGTGGGCTTGAACCCATGAACCATGAGATCATGACCTGAGCTCAGTGGCTTGACCGACTGAGCCACCCAGTTACCTCATATTTTCATTTTTTAAGCTTTTTAAAAAATTTATTTAAGTAGCCTCTACACCCAACATGGAGGTCAAACTCACAACCTGGAGATCAAGAGTTGAATGCTCTTCCAACTGAGCCAGCTAAGCACCCCTACATATTTTCACTTTTTAATCTATCCCAATTTATATCTTTTCTAGTTCATTAATTTATGTTTTATTTTTTATTGATTCACGCTATTGTTTTTTTAAGTTTATTTTTGAGAGAGAGAGAGAGCAAGCAGGGAAGGGGCAGAGAGAGAGGGAAAGAGAGGGAATCCCAAGCAGGTTCCACACCATCCGCTCAGAGCCCAACATGGGGTTCAGTTCCCTGAACCATGAGATCATGACTGGAGCCAAAATCAAGAGTCAGAGGCGTAACTGACTGAGCCACCCAGGCACCCCTCTATTTTTTTTTAAAGTAGGCTTCATGTCCAGTGTGAGCACAGTGCAGGGCTTGAACTCATAACCCTGAGATTAAGACTGGATCTGAGATCAAGAGTCGGATACTTAACCGACTAAGCCACCCAGGTACCCCATGATTCGCTCTATTATTTTTTCATTTGGTTTACTTTCTCTAGCTTTTTCAGCTAAATAATCAGTTTGCTTATTTTCAGGACAATTTTCTAACAAAGTCATTCAAGAGTATGATGTTATGAGAGTGTATTTAGCAAATCTCATGCATTTTGATTTGGAATGTTTTCAGTTTGGTTCATTTTTAATCTCTAACTCACTTTTTATTTTCTCTTTGACCCAAGGGCTATTAGAAGAATGAGTGTTACCTGTACAGTTTCTACTTTTAAAAAGTTTTCTGTTGAGACTTTCTTTTGTCCTAGAATGTGTAGTCGGCCTGAAATGACTATGAGCAAAGTCTGGTTTTCTCTGTCTAGCTCCTTCTTGAAAATAAAGCTGTCTTACTGGCCAGGCTTCCTTCTTCTCCTACCACATCCAACTGAGAAGCTCTCTCTAATTGTCAGTGCAGTCATTAAGCTTTTCATGTTTTTTGAAGAAGTATTGATATTGCAACCCTATGGGTCATTAAGCCAGTGATATTTCTGGACCTATTCAGATATGTTCAAGTGAAGAATCAAGGTCATTAACTTGCTCTGCAACCCAGACATGCCCATCGCCTTTCCCTAATGGCCCAGTGTTTAGTGCCAGCAGGACCCAATCGTATGTGCAGATTTTGAGGAAATTAATGCTGGATGATTCAGTCTGTAAATTTAGTTCACAAATTCTTCAGAAAGAATGGTTGAATTTTCCCAAAGGAGAGAGAAGGAAATGATTTGCTAGAAAAGAGAAGAAGGGGCTTCTGGAGAAAAAGGGGCTTCCAGATAGGAACAGAATAGTGAAAGTTACAAAGGCCAATAACAGTAACTAGTATACATATGAATATTTATATAGATATACGTGTATATGCGTTCTTCACTGTTTACAAACCACTTCACATCCCCTACTTTTTTTTTTTAATTTTTTAATGTTTACTTATTTTTGACAGAGAGAGAAAGAGAAAGAGCGAGCATGAGTGGGGGAGGGGCAGAGAGAGAGGGAGACACAGAATCCGAAGCAGGCTCCAGGCTCTGAGCTGTCAGCACAGAGCCCGGCATGGGGCTCGAACTCATGGACCGCGAGATCATGACCTGAGCCGAAGTCAGACGCTCAACCGACTGAGCCACCCAGGCACCCCCATCCCCTACTTTATTTAAGCATTACAGTAATTCTTTGAGTAGATCTTGAGTATTATGTCCCATTTTGCTGCTTGAAACACTTAGCTTATGAGTGTGGAACCAAGATCTTCTGCTTGAAGTTCTTTCACTGTCTCATGCTGAGGAGTCAACCCTCTAGAGACCACAAAATGTCTTGTCCACAATACAGCCCCTGGTGAGGATCAGGAGAAGGAAGGGGTCTGACTCTTTGGGTGTCCTCAAATATGTAACCTCAGTGTTTGTCTCATTTGAGATCCCCGCGGCGAAGTTGAACGAGCTGCTCGAGAATTTTTACGTCACCGTTAAGAAGAGTGACGGCTCCGACTTCCTGGCCACCTCGCTGCACGCCATCCGCCGGGGCCTGGACCGCATCCTGAAGAATGCAGGTGTGGGCTTTTCCATCACCAGCAGCACCTTCAGCTCTTCCACCAAGAAACTCAAGGAGAAGCTGTGGGTGCTGAGCAAGGCAGGGATGTCAGGTGCTCGTTCTCGCAATATTGTCTACTTTTCTCTTTCTGATGAGGAGGAGATGTGGCAGGCAGGGTGTCTAGGGGATGACAGCCCCATTACTCTCTTGTCCACTGTGGTCAAGTACAACAGCCAGTACCTGAACATGAGGACACTGCAGGAGCATGCAGATCTGATGTATGGTGACATTGAGCTGCTCAAAGACCCACAGAACCAGCCCTATTTTGCCCGGACAGACAGTGTCAAGCGGGAGAGCCGGAGTGGTTCCACTAGAGTGTGTCATGGGAAAATCTACCATGAGCATTCCCGGGGACACAAACAGTGCCCTTACTGCCTCCTCTACAAGTATATGTACATCCACCGGCCGCCCACCCAAATGGAGGCCAAGTCCCCTTTCTACCTTACAGCCAGGAAGGAGGCCACAGACATGGGCAGCGTATGGTATGAGGAACAGAGGATGGGACTGCGCTCTCTTCGGGGAATTGTCCCAAACTTAGCCAAGAAGGTCAAGCTGGAAAACTGTGAGAACTTCACCTTTGTCTCATTTACTCAGGTCTCTAGGAGACTTGGCTCCCACAGTTGCTGTCAGTGAGTCTTCCCTGGGTCCAGGCCACTGCCCTGCTTACCCTGATGGGAGGGAGCTCCCTCAGGCAGCCAGGGCCAGAGCTCCAAGGTGGCAGGGGACAATTGTGACATCAAGGTCAGGCTGGTCTCTGTCAGTGTGACCTGCTGTTTCTTTGACTTCGGGTTTGTTCTTTTTTTTAACTGAAAGTAGATGGGTCTGAGTAATTAGGGTATTTTATCCAAATGTGTGTCACCTTTGTTAAATAATAGAATCTAACACAATGTATAATTGTTCCATACACAAAAGTAGAGGAAGTTCATCTTATCTAGTGCCTTTTTAGCACAGATTTTTCTCAAAAAAAAAAAAAAAAAAAAAGAGGAAGAAAAAGGAGACTGTTTAAGTAGTCATTAAAAAAACTCCCAGTAGCCTAGTAGCTTTAGAATGTTATGAAGACTATATATACTTTGTTGAATTACACTCACAGTAAGGAACTGGAAGGAGAGAGGCAGACATGTTAACTGTTTCCAGGAGAAAAATTGCACTCGACACTCCTCTCTGTGTCTTGTTGATGGATGACTTGGTTCTGCAGAGCAAGCAGCTTTGGTTGCTAGAAGCTGGTGGGGCTGCACTCAGTAGTGCTGATAAGAGAGGCGGGGGGCTGCCCCCCACTGCTGTCAGCACAGGAGCAACTTGATTCCTGCATCAACGGAGGCAGTTTTAATTTTATGGAAAAAGATTAATGCACCAGAAGATGTTTATGAGAGCAAGGTTTCCGGTGAACTAGATGGTTTGTATCGTGAGGGAATTTCCAGTAGTGGAAAAAAAAAAAAGTGGCTTGGGAAAGCGATCTGTGATCAAAATAAGAAAACCTCCTGAAGCAGAAGTGCCTACGTTTTATTTCTCAGTACCACGTGAAAGCTGTTTTCATTCGAACGTTTTTTTGGAACTGTCTTTAATCTGTTCTTTGTGTCACACAGTTGTTTCTGTCAGCATCTAGCACTGGATCTGTAAAACAACTAATGGTAATTTTTCAGCTTAACCAGGAAAATCCAACAAGGCAAGCTGCAAAGAAAACCCCAAAATGTGTCCATTAAAGAGCTTTGAAATATGTTTCTCAAAGTATGACTCTTTCAGCCACAGTAGATGTCATCATTTGAGGTTGGCACCACTGCTTGGGACATGATGACGTAGGCAGCCTACCAGGTAAGCAGGCTCAGCATTTTGGACGTAGTTGTGAGAATCAGAGCACGATGACAGGCTATTAATGCAGCTTGAAATCATTTCACTCAGGTAAACTTCAACCTGAACACATGCTGTTGAAACATCAGCAGAATTTTCTAATAACTACTCTGAATGATAACTGAGAAAGGAGCCCAAAGAGTGGTAATTAATAATAATTTCCAGAAATCTGTATTTTGTATTTGAGGAAAGACTGCTACAGCTTTATACCAGTATGCTCCTGCGTGTGCTTTCTAATCCAAAATTAAAATTCCAATATAAATTCATTTTATAAGAGTCCTAAAATCAGTCCTGTTTCTTTTTCAAAACATTATTTTAGTATTTATTTTAATTAATCATTCTTAAATATCATTCACCAGTCATTGAAATATGTAATACTTCCCTTACCAGAAAAGACTCAGCCAATGCTGCCTTAAGGTTTAATGTTTTTCCCTTTTTAGTTAAACTGCACATTTATAATTTTACTAGTTGATCTTTCCTGAATATGGGTTAATTTTGGTATGTCTCCATGTGTATATAAATAACAGGCAATACTGAATAATCAGTGTTATGACTTGATATTGCGTACTGTTCTGTTGTGATTTCCTATAGTGATTTTAGGATTTTGCTTAAAAAGAGACACAAAACATTAGGTACAGTTTTCTTTAGTTTGCTAAACACCCAAAGGCTATTTTGTTCGTGGAAGGCAGATGGTCATATTTTCTGTCAGTTCTGCACTTAAACAGAAATATAACCCATGTGAACTATTGGGCAGACACAGCCTACAGCCTAATTGAATAAAACCTCCATCTTTATTTTAAATAGAATTGAGAAGAAGTCGCCATTAGGGATCTCCGGGATCTTTTCAGATTATAACATTTCTGTAAGTAGCAATAACTGACCCAGAGGTTGTCATCTTTCTGTTGAGAGTGGCTTTTCATCAGCTGAATAACCACCTCTGCCTCACATTTGTTGCTTATCACTATCTGATGTGTTATAAATCCCCAGCGTTCTGAAGTGAATGGTTATAACAAAAAATCAGGAGGTGGAATCTTCAGTGCTATCTGATGGAATGAAAGAATTGTATCTCAGCATCATAAATGCCGTGCATTACATGCCTCCCTTGAGGAGCGCAAAAGTGAGAAAGAAAACACATATCAAGTGCTCCTCTGTGCCACACATTGTACTAGGTGCTTTGTTATGTATTTGTGTTAGACGTGTGCGTATGCAACACATACTTTAAATTTATATGTGGTAACACTTGGTAGACCTGCTAAAATGGCAAAGCACCTGTTCCTTTATACAGCCATGTCCATCCTCGGAGGATCTGAAGTGGGGCCAGAGTAGCTAGTTCTAGTTGGCATTCAGCCTTTCCAGCCAGCTCTAAATCATGCCCGCTGGGAATGCCATGATTTTCTCCTCTTCCCTAAGCCAGGAGAAAGGAGAATCCCAAGAAGAAGAAGCGGGGAGATTAAGGGCATTTTCTCCACTTCCCTTTATTTACTTATTTTACTCAAAAGTGGGAATGAATATCAGGAATTCACAAGCTCATCTAAGCACAAGTTGCCTCTGGCTTTGCATCAGGAACTGTAGGGCTACAGATATTAGGAGAGTACCTGTGGACTGAGTGCTTTGGGTGAACTCTTGCCCCCAGCACCTGCTGCATCTGCTCTTAAGTGAGCCCTGCTTGCTAGGTACCTCCTCTCCAGAATCTAGCAGGCCTCCCCTTGGAAGTTTATTCCAGCAGAGATGATAGGGAATCAGCTTGAAGGGTATGATCCCGCTAAACATAAAGGCTTTATTTAATACGGTACTAGGTGCATAGGAAGCATGCAGTACGTTAGCTATTTTAGCTACAATTTTTGGTAAGAATAATAATAATATTCAACTAATCTGCATTACATCAATTATTTCTTCCATTGTGGAGATTCTCTCTCCTTTAAACTGTTAAACTTGAAGAGGAAACCAAACCTGATAATCTGGTCACATTTATGCCCATAAATTCTACCTCCAACACAGCCCAGCCCTGATACCTCAGCTGTAAGCAAAAACTAGTGAAGAATGGAGATGCCTTAAGAGGCTTTATGAGAAAGCTTTTGCATTGTCTAGTGTGTTTGCAAAGGGGAGTAATATGGAAGAACCTAACCAAAGTTGTGAACGAAATGGTCTCCTTGGTTGTGTGGCGTTTCCCAGCTCTCCTTGGATTATATGCTGTATTAATCTGCCCTAACTGATAAATGGTGTTTGAAGAAATGTGAAATTCTATTCCTTTGATTTTTATTTAAATTCTACCTTATTAAAAGCATCAAGCACTATACCACTCTCTCAGCATGTTCATAGACCGTCATTGGGAAAATCTGGACAAAATAACCTTCATTTAGAAGCTGAAGCCCTTTTCTGTAGTAGGAAGAGGACTTGATTGGGAGTTCCTTCACCACTCACTTGGCAATTCTGGTCTCACTTCCATCAACTATAATAAAGCGGGATTGTTGCAATGGATCATCTCCAACGTGAACAGTATCACAATTCCTCAAGCCCATATAGTTAGGAAGTGGCAAAACTTGGAAGCAAGATTCCTAATTCCTCAAGGTCATGCAGTGAATCTCCTAAATTTTAAGAAGTTTCTTGCTGTACCGGAACACTTTCTTCTAGAATAACAGTTTTCTTCAATTTTCAGTTTTCACAACTTCTAAAATTTTTTTTTGCTATTTCTAGGCAACAGAATATTTGATTGCTTTTCTCAGTCTAGGCTAATGCTGGCCACACTTTAATTACTTAAATAAAGGAAACAGGATGTTTAAATATTGTGCTTATCAGCATGCATCACTTTGTTGCTTTTACTGACATCTGGATTGCTAAACCTTGTTGAGCTAGTAACCTATTACCTTTAGGCACCAATAAATGCAGACAACAAAGACCTCAAAGTTACCTCATCTTCTCTACATGAGCTCCAGTTTCATCTAAGTAAAGGCCCATGCACATTTAGAAACTGTTAACAATTCACAGATATTCAAATTCACGTATGTCTTTAAATGTTTTTGCTTTGGGATTGGATGTTTAACGCTCTGTATTAAGAGAAAAACATTCAATTGTATTTAGTCAGTGTTCTGAAAAATCTTTGTTGTTTTCTTTCCCCCATATAGATTAATCACCTTAGCAAAACCATGAGTGGAGGGAGAGATTGGTGGTGACCTATGGCTGAGCTCCTTTTGTGAGAGAGGAGGACGCCATGTGGGCATGTGGGTGATTAACTTATCTCTGGGAATTCCTATGTATTCCATATCCCTGACTCCTGACATCACTGGATTTCCCAAAATTCCTTTATGGGAGGCTGCCCCTCCTTCTGGCAAAGTTTGTTATGATTTTGAGTGTTTCCAGTTCTTTATGATCCAAGGAAACCAGAGTTGCTTCTCATGTTGTTGATCAGAATCAGACTTCTATGCTCAATTAAAGTGCTTTATTATTTATCTAGTGCAGCTCATATGGAAGTTAATAATTTCAGGAAATATTTACTAAAACCAAAACAAAAAGATCATTGGGTTATATTGGATGCATATTGCTTACATTACTATTAAAAGCATTTAAATAGACCCCCATTGAGATGAGATTGGGCTCCTAAATATTTTATAGTCAATATAACTGATATGATTAATTTGCATTTAACTGTAGTTATTGTTACAGTTCAAATAAGTTTCTAGAAGGTTCACATTTGACTAACATTATGGTAAGTGCTTCCTGACAGCTGCCTCATATTCTCATCTAACCTCACAACAGCTCTGCAAGGTAGGTTTAATTATTCCCATGTTACTTATTGAGAAACCAAGGCTCAGAGAAGTTAAGTAAATTTCCCAAAGTGTCACAGAGCTAATAAGGAGAAATTAAGTTTGGACCCAGGGTCTTCTGGCTTCAAATATAGTGCTCAGTCCATTAGAGAAAACTGTCTTCCTCAGGGCCACAGAGGTCCATTTATCACAGAACCTTTAAAAAATTAAACACAATTTGTTTGTTTGGGAATACTTCATTTCTCAAGACATACTGTGGCACACCTTGTATGCACTCTCTTACTAATCTGTTGGTCATTAGTATGATTCAGTAGTTCCTAGGAGGCCTGATGGTTTTCTGTGAACTTTCTGCATAGTGATAAGTTTCTGTCTTTATTCAATAAATAACTCGTATTACCTGTTTTCTAATCCAAAGGGCAGATGATCATGCCAGTTTATTCTAATAAGAGTCAAGTAGTTTACTTACTGCACCTGTTTTGACACTGTTATCACTGAATAAAATGTAAAGAACTACCTAACCTATGTCACAATTATATGCTCGTGTTTTTTACTTTTGCTTTTTAATTTTGGTGTCAAAGGATTTTTATAATCCTTAGGGTAAAGCACCCTCATAGCAAAATATACTTACCTTAGTCTTTTGTTTTGTATTCTTCTTTCCTTTATCAGGGCATTTTTATTTTCTGTTTTGAGACTTAAAAAACAATAGGCTATAAGTACCTCTGAGATCATGTAGTCAAATCCCCTCATTTTACCTACAAGGAAATTGAAGCCCAGAGATATTTAAGGGGCCATCGAAGATCAGCAAGACAGTAAGTAGATTCAGTACTAGAAAATTAATCCAGAACTCTTTCTTCCATACCATAGCTGGGAAGATTTGGGTTTTTAAAAATTAATTATTGAACTGCATCTGGAAGAATGACATCTGGCTGTCAGAAGCCCCCACTGAGCTCCTAACTTCCCAAAGAAATACTCATAGAGACCCCAAAGAAGGCCGAATCTCAGTTCTAGAATCTAGAAGGAATTGGTACAATTTATGAGGCATATGGTGGTGGATTGAGGGAAAATCTTCCAGGCTGTAGCTCACTTTTTTCTCTGGCTTCATGTCATGAAATGGACATACTGTGAATTTAAAACTTTGAAAGATATCTAATAACTCATTTTCTTCACCAACCATGTCCTGCCTCCTTGCTCAGGATCAGGTCTCCCGAGCCAGAAAAATAACTGACTGATCCTTCCTCTTAACCAGGAAGCAGACCATGAAGGTTCTCCATCCCACCACCCTTCTCCCTGCCCCACCTCCTCCTCATTCAGTCCACAACTCCAAACTCTAGGCCCAAAATGTGAGCAGAAAGCAGAGGGATCTCTTAGAGGCCTGGTACATTCTGTGAAAAATGTCCTTTAGGTGAGGACAGATACAACTAATTGCGGAACATGCAAATACTGTAATTTTTCACGTACAATATCAGTTCAGAGAACCAGGAAACCAGGCAATAGGATGGAAAAGAATGCCACTTCAATAGAAAAGCATTAAACTTGAAATTGGACTTGGAAGTATGCACATCTCGTTACCCACCACCACATGTATCCACAGAAGAGTGTTGACAGAATACTCAGTGTGGACAGATAGCACAACCAAAGGCAAGTCCTGGATCTGGGAAGAGACGACCATATTTAAGGATGAGTATAGAGAAAAAAAAGCAAGACGGGGTATATAAAAAAAAAATGACTGAACCAGGTGAAATAAACAGCTTCCAAGAGCATTTGAAAATGAAAGTGGTCTCCTGCAAGAAACAAAAGTGTAGGGCTCTTCTTGTTGTAACTGAAAGAACAGAAGAATTGCTTCTGTGAAGCAAGTTATGTCAGAATGGGACTGGTTCAGAGAAAAAGGAGGTAGAATAAAATGAAAAAGAAGAATGCTTAGAAGGATTTCAAGGAAGCTAAAACACATCAGATTACAATCCGCGCTGGAAGCAGAAAAGAACACAACTGAGCTTAGAAACACAAATCAATAATGTGAAGGACAGACTCGAGATTTTCTTCCTAATGTTCTTTCAAAAGAAAGAAGAGATGAAAACAATGGGGAGAGATTAATGGATTTGGAAGACAGAACGTTAGCTAACATTCCTGAGTTTTGCTTTCCTGATGGAAAAACTAGAAAGGACTCACTGCATTCCTGGTCAAAAAATAAAATAAAACCAAAGAGACCTGTACCTAAGCATGTCCTGGCAAAAAATGTCAAACTACCAAGGCCAGAGAATGAAGAATCCTGCAGGCATATCCAGCCAGAAAGTCACCAGTTGCCTCTCAGAAAACAAAAGAGCTTTCTGGCTTCAACCTTCTATTCTATAGCACCAAATGCCAGGAAACTATAGGGAATTTTGAGGGGAAACGTTGTGGAATTTTGGAATTAGATACACGTTAAGATACAGAAAGGATTTTTAGTTATGACAAGCATTCAGGAAATAAACCATCTATGTACTATTCTAGCCTACAAAGTTTGGTTTAAAAAGCAATTTTTGCTTAATATAATTTCAAGGGACTCTGGGGTATTAAATATCAGATCATTTACCCACCAGAAGAAGGAAATATATGCTTTTAAATAGGTAACATGGTTAGAAGCCACATATCTGAAAGTGCCCTAGGTCCTCGCATGAATGGGCTTCCCTAATGTAAGAAAATGTACCTGAAAATAATTGCCGTTTGACAGCATTGTGTTTTTTCATTTTTATTACTGAAGTAATGCAGTGTTCATTATAGTATAAATAGAAAATTCAGATACATTCCTTACAAATAAAATTTAAATGGCCCTCAATTTCCTCTGCTACCACCTAAAACACTATTCTGAGAGAGTCCTTTGCTTCTAAGTGAGAAAAGGCAAAGGGGTCCCCACTTCTGTTTTGGGGTCTGAAAGCCTGAACTAGACCTTTGTTGAGGCCATCCCATGTGCTTGTCCCTGCTCCTCTAATTCAGAACTAACAGGTGCCAAGTTAGAAAATTACAGAATCTATATCTGTGTTTTAAAATGAGACCAGGGAAAACAAATCTTGTTTTCGAATACAAGAGTGGTCCAGTTGGAACAGCAGGAAGCTGGCCTGGGGGAGTGAGAGTGATTTCTTTAGCTGTGCTCGAAGTTTTAAATTCAGGTATTAAGAGAATAGAAGCATTAAAAAAACAAAAAGCTAATTAATTACTTCTGGAGTCTAATGTCAACGTTAGAACTGAAGCTGGGTTGTGTGGTTTGGTTTTTCATTCGCTTGCACTGGAAGGACTTGAAAAGACCCAGGAATGTTGAGTATCATTGGCCTTAATGCTCAGTTCCTTCCTGACAGTATAAAGGTTTATCTGTGCCCCAAGTTTCCTTGCAATTTAAACTCTAAATTAAATTTTCAACACGACAAGCATGTTTGCTTTAAATTTAGCAATAGAATAGTTAATAGGTTGTTTTGCGTTTGCTTAGTTTTCCATTCTGAAGCACAGCAAACCTCTTCCAGATGGAGAGAGTCTCTTTTGGATAGGTTCCAAGTGTAACCTTTTCCAAGGTCCCCTGTTGCTCGGCTGTGACTGACAAAAGTCTGTTCACTGTAACTGCTTAAATGAGAAACGCAGTGCTTTTATTTAACATTTTAAATATTTTCTATGTGGCTGTATGTTCCAAATGATAACAACAAAGCTGTGTCCTAATGTTTTCGCTATTCTGGATGTGTTTTTCTTTTCTTAGTGTAGAGGAGGATATGCATCATTTCTTAACACTGGAAACATCATCCTGAATCACATAAGAAATGGTCAGTAACTTGAATGATTTTAATGTACCACTTTTCAACTTTTTATTACCCCCCCTCATGCCTGCACATGTACACACACACACACACACACACACACACACACACACACATGTGCACGTGGGGGAAAGCACATGTGGCATCTGTCTTCTGTCATAGAACGTCAGAGGTGAGACAGACTTTCCTGTTCATCTAGTCCAGCCCTCTAGCTGATAGTCTATTAGTCTGTTAACAGTTTGCAAGGTTCTGGGTTTTGTTTTGTTTTGTTTTAAGTTGTTGTTGTTTGGTTTATGTATGTGCAGCTTGACTGTTTACCCCAGATTTTTGAAAATAAAAAAATTAATCTATATTTTATGTCTGTTTTATTAAAATAACTTAGTTATTTAAACTTAGCAGTATGTATGTCTTCTGAATGCTTTTTATTTTCATATCACGTTCCTAGAAGTAATGTTCTTCGTGGTTTGCAAAAGTAAGGACATTTTGAGCGGTTCTTTGCCCATATGCTATGCTCCTGAGCTAATGCCCTGAGTGAAATTGTTCTGACTGACCTTCTCTCTGGTTCTCCAACTTGCATTTCTTCACTGGGCAGCTGGGAGCCCATTTGGAAAGGCCTTGTAGATGACAATATATCCACCATTGTGTATATGCCTCGGATTACTGCTTTTCTGCTTTCTAAATTATTATCTTTGGTTTTGGGAGAGTATATTTAATCCTGAATACCTTTAAAATAGACATTTGTAGCTCTAAATCATTCCTGAGAAATGAGCGTCTGAGAAATCTTTCCATATGGGTGTCATGGTGATAAGGGTGAAAAGATAAGCTGTTTCACTGAAAATTATTGACCCTTAAGCACAATGACTCTCTTGTCATTATCCTACTTAGAGCAATGATTTTTTTTAAAGTTTTTATTTTGTTTATATTGAGAGAGAGAGAGCAGGGAAGGGGCAGAGAGAGAGGGAGAGAGAGAATCCCAACCAGGATCCACACTGTCAGCATATAGAGCCAACGTGGGGCTCAGTCTCCCAAACCATGAGATCATGACCTGAGCCTAGATCAAGAGTCAGATGCTTAACTGACTGAGCCACCCAGGCACCCCTAGAGCAATGATTTTAAAAATCTTACATTTTACATTTTATAAAATGTAATGGAAACTGGGGTGCCTGGGTGGCTCAGTTGGTTGGGCAACTGACTTCCGCTCAGGTCATGATCTCACAGTTTCTGAGTTTTAGCCCCGTGTTGGCTCTGTGCTGACAGCTCAGAGCCTGAAACCTACTTCAGATTCTGTGTCTCCCCCTCTCTCTCCCCCTCTCTCTACCCTTCCCCTGCTCACACTCTCTCTCTCTCAATAATAAATAAACATTAAAAAAATTTTTTAAATAAAAAATAAAAATGTAATGGAAGCTATAGACCATTTTCTCAGGAAAATGCATATATGCATGTAGCATTTTACACACCTAAACCGAGGTTTAAATACTCCTGCATTCAATTTTTTTTTTTTAAGAGCTGTCTTTTTGAGATATAGTCTAAAAGATTTAAGGATTTGTTTCAACATAATCCAGAGGGGAAGAGTCGGTAGAAATGTAGACGATACACAAATTGGCTTAGAGTAGATCATGGTTAAAGCAAATCAAGGGGTGTGTGAGAGTTTGTTATACCAACGTTCTTTTGTATATGCTTGAAATTTTCTATAAGGAAGAGTTTAAAACAGCAACAAGCTCCTGTACTGGAGATTCTACTACCCTCCTCACAGATCTCATGGAATCGCAGAAACTTCCAGCTGAGAGGAAGCCCCCGAGGAGAGAGGAGAGGAAGGATGCCAACACAGCCAGGTAAGACACCCCCCTGCCAGACAAACCTGAGGTTGATTTTCAGGTGAGAATGCTAGGCTGGAGCAGGAAGGACAAGAACCAGTGACATTTGAATCGTTAACTGTTAACATGACCTCATTTGCACCTACCAGATGGGAACACATTTTGTTCTCTCCCTTTAATGCAGAGAGTAGATCTGTGGAACCCTTGGGGGCTGATTCTGGCAGCCTTCAGAGAGCTGTAGTTGTGAGGTACAGATAGAGATGTGTTCCACTCCAGCCGAAGGGGCGTGAAGGTTTGCACGCCGAGCTGGGCGGTCCAAGGGCTGGGATAGCACATGACTTTCTGGCCTCGAGAACAAACCCTCCTCAGGGGTCACCATGGAAGCCAGGTTCTACGGAGACCTTGAAAGGACCAGAGAAGGTTCAGGTGAGCACCGGCAAGGAGTGCAATGTGTGGGTCAATGCAGCAGTGGCCTGGTACGCCCTTCCTCTCACTCAGGTGTCAAGACGTGATTTTCCCATTCCTGGAGGAGTCTCGTGACCCCACACATTTGACTCATTCAGTCTGTTCTATCTCCTTTTTCTTGGCTTCTCCCAGATTAGGACCTGGAGTCCCAGAAGGTGTGGGTTCTGTCTTCCTTCTCCAATATACTTCCTTTTCCTTTTCTTCCTTTCTGTTTCCCTGGTTTTCTCCCTCTGCTTAGGAGCACTTTCACTATCGTTTTTGCTGGTAAGACACCAGGGACAGACATGAAAGATATTAAACAAGATATATTTCAGCAATAAACAAGATTCTTGTATTTCTCATGGGATCCCAAAGAAATAATGATGAGAAATAAAAACTCCTGCTGGAGTATTTACAATGTACTCAGCTGCTGAAATGTTCAAAATGCAATCAAGGAAGTAATTTAGCACATTTCTAATACACTTAACTATGGTCATAATGTTTAAGAGTTTGGCCAAATTTTAAAAATCCAGTGAATCTTTTAAGACACTACTAAGGAGTCTAACCCCCACAATCACAAATGCATTTTTTTTTCACAAATGCATTTTTGACAGGTAATAGTTAATACTGTATTTGTGGTTTGTTGTTGTTGTCTGTCCGTAGGATCATGGCCCAGAATTGAAAGGATGCAGTTTGACCTCCCCGTAGGCAGGGAACCAGTGTGATCCAGATGTTTCCTTTTGTGCTGTATTCTCAGGACATGTATGGCCTGTGTTAGGTCCACTGCCATGTATTTCTTTTGCTCGCTCATGATTTCTCAGTGTAGCTTTCCAGCCAGGATACTGTTTCTCAAATGTCAGTCATTCCTCTACATCTCTCACAATTTTTGTGATAGCTGAGTCCACTCGGTCTTTTATTTATTTGATACTTGCTTTAAATGGATTCATTTTTTGCTTGAATTTCTTTTAAAGCAAATAATAGTAATAACTTTCTTTTAAGCAGGGTTTCTCAAGTCAGACCACTCAGGTTCAAATTGCAGCCCTGCTTCTTACTAGTTCTGTGACCTTAGCTAAGGTGTGTGACCTCTCTGGGCTTCAATTTCTTCATTTCTAAAAGGGGGACAACAATATGTATCTTATAAGGATGTGGTGAGGATTGAGTAATAATATTAATACATATGATGAAACACTTAGAGCAATGCCTGATACAAAGTAACTGTCAAAACATAAGTAACTGTCAGCTATACTTATTATTTATAACATAAATGCTGTATTCCTTGAAATAAACACATAACTATCGCAATTTAAAATGCTTGTCAGTATAAACTCCAAGAATCGTCTCTATCATCACCAGTGACACAATAATCACATTTTAGGAAATAGCTTGACCCCCCACCTCCTCCCGCCCCATCCTTTCTGAGATTATCTTCTTATTGATTTCCGTGAGAATTTACGGTGTCATGATCTCCTGGTTTTTCTGGTGTATCTTTAGAGTCTTTCTTTCTCAGCTCCTCATCCCTTGACCCTCTCATTTATTCTGATTCAATCTTATATACGTTCTCAGGGCAATTTCACTCACTCCTGTAGGCTTAGCATAAGGCGACCTACATTATCTAAACCTTTGTCAACTGGGGTCCTTCCTCTGAACCACAGAAGGCAGAAGATAACTTGAGTGCCTATCTTCTCAGTTGGAGACCTGAGGTACATAAAGTACTTTGCTCTATACATACAACAACTAAAATCATTCCTAAGAAACACGTTATAGATGCAGGGGAGAGACGAGAATTCATTCCAGACAATGGAGGCCTTAGGGCATTAGGGCTTATTACTTCCCTAGTGGAACTCTGGTTGAGAAGGGCACCTCAACCCCATGTTCCCACCCTATATTTCTTCCTAAGGAAATGGCACCTGTATCCACCTTGTTGTCCAAGCCAGGAGCCTGACAGTTATTCTAGGACCTCACTCCTCCCTCTCCCCATTCCTCTGTCATCCTCCATAATCATTGTCTACTAGTGGATAATTCTATCTACCTTAATATCCTTCGAATCTCTTCCTTTCCCATTCTCCTCGCTGCCATCAGCTTGGTCAGTGCATACCATTTTTTCCTGTGATTATTTAAAAGCAACCTGAGCGGTTTCCTTGCTCCACCCAGTCTACCTTCCACTGGTTCCTGGGAAAATCTCACTAAATACAAATCGTATTCTATCTTTCCCCCTTTAACGGCGCTCCAAGGCCTTTCTGATAAGCTCCAACTCCTCCACATGGATTTCTGGCCGGCGCTGTGACACCATTCCACCCCCTCCTTCTGCCATTTTGCCTGCTGACTGCTCACCTTCTGCCTGAGTGCCCTCTCTCTTCTACCCGCTCCTCTGCTATCACTCTCTATTTTGTAAAATTCTTACGTATTCTTCAGTTCTCGTCTGGCTGCGCATGTGAGCTCCTCTGAGAAGCAGTGAGTCCCCTTGGCTTCTGCTGCCTCACAAGTTGGCAATGTTGAACGGAACCTACAAGCCAATCAGTGTCACTCTGCCCCATCTCCTGCTCCCAAGGAGCCAACTATACTCCAAGGGAGCAGCTTTGCATCTGTGGGCATTTGACTCACAAAGTGGCTACACTGGAAGATGGGTTTTTGAATGAAGGTTTGTGCCTCTGGGGATGGAGGGCAGTGCCTCAGTTTGTGGCTGCGCAGAGCCTATACTTTTACTGTTGGGTGTTTTCCTAAGATAACATGAATTAATAGCTCAGTTATGAAAAATGACGGGCTGGCACACACTCCTGTTTTCTTAGCAGAACTATGGCTGCCAGCTTTGCTATATTTGCTACAGTATTGCAAGGCTCCGAGTCTCCTGGGAGACTCCCAGTAGTAATCACATCTGTGGAACTGAGGTTTCCCAAAGGCTGCACTGGAGAGGCATTCAAAGAGGTATAGCAGCTAAATTACTTTGGATCAAAGGTTTTTAACTAGCACTTATGGCTGGGCTTCAGGGAGTCTAGGCATCCCCTAAAATTATAGGTGTAGCTTTTTGTACATTTCACTTGCAGAGGGTCCACTGCTGAATACCAAGATGCCAGTGTTCCCTTTGGATGATCAGACTTCTTTTCTTTATTCATTAAAATATTTCATTGCTTGCCATGATGTATCAGGTACTATCCTAAGTACTAGGAACAGTGGACAAAAAAAAACACATGTAAAAACATGTGCCCTCACAACACTTACATTCTAGTGGGAAAGGCAGACAACAAACAAGAAAGTAAATTACATTCTATGTTAGAAGGTGCTAAGAGCCACAGAGAAAAATTAAGCAAGGTTGTACTGGGAAGGGAGATCACATTTTAAATAGAGTGGTCAAAGAAGGCTTCATTGAAAAGATGACATTTAAGTAAAGACTGGAGGCTGTTGAGGGACCAAGCTCCATGGGTATAAGGAAGAAGAGCATACCAGGTAGAGGGCACAGCAAGTGCAAAGGCCCCAACGTCCCAGAGGTATCCAGAGGACTCTCTTCAAAGTTGCTCTCGCTTGACATTAGACAGCAGGGGCCAAGCATCAACATCACTTTCCAGAAGAGTGGAAGGGCTAAGCATCTCAGGTCAAACCATTTTTTGTTGGATGGCCCAGGCTGGTTTGCCTAACGAAAGACACACAGAACGAGGATATTGCTCTGGATCAGGAACTGACATTCATTATCATCCAGACCCGCTGGTTCTCTACCCCGCTGGGGTAGAACTACATATAATTTGACTCAAATTCCAATTGTCATTTTGATCACTGGCCATTTTCAGTAGATAGCCTCTCAGTAGAAGTACTTAATAACTCCAAGGGGGAAAGAGAGTACATTAAGATTCAAGGAGGAAGAAAACTTCACTTTGTTTTCAGCCAAATTCTTTTTGTTCCGACAACGAAACTCACTTGACAATATTTTGTGTATTTGTAATCCATTGTAAAGATTTTGACTTTTACTGTCAGTGAAATGGAAACTCATCAGAGAAGAAAAAGGACACAATCCTACTTATATTTTTAAAAATTTATTGTGGTAAAATGTACGTAACAAAATTAACTATTTTAACCATTTTTAAGTGTTAAAGTTTGGTGACATTAAGTGCAGGCACACTGTTTGCAACTGTTACAACTGTCCACTTCCAGAACTCTTTCATTCTCTGTTCTGCAACCCTGTACCTACCAAACAATAACTCATCATTTCCCCCTCCCTCCCAGCCACTGGTAACCACTGTTTGGTTTTCTGTGTCTATGCATTTGACTACTCTAGGTACCTCATCTAAGTGGAATCATACAATGTTTGTCCTTTTGTGTCTGGCTTATTTCACCTAGCATACTGGCTTCAAGGTTCATCTATGTTGTAGCATGTGCCAGAATTTCACTCTTTTTTTTCCCCCCCAATATATGAAGTTTATTGTCAAATTGGTTTCCATACAACACCCAGTCAGTGCTCATCCCAAAAGGTGCCCTCCGCAATACCATCACCCACCCTCCCCTCCCTCCCACCCCCCATCAACCCTCAGTTTGTTCTCAGTTTTTAAGAGCCCTTATGCTTTGGCTCTCTCCCACTCTAACCTCTTTTTTTTTTTTTTTCCTTCCCCTCCCCCATGGGTTTCTGTTAAGTTTCTCAGGATCCACATAAGAGTGAAACCATATGGTATCTGTCTTTCTCTGTATGGCTTATTTCACTTAGCATCACACTCTCCAGTTCCATCCAGTTTGCTACAAAGGGCCATATTTCATTCTTTCTCATTGCCACATAGTACTCCATTGTGTATATAAACCACAATTTCTTTATCCATTCATCAGTTGATGGACATTTAGGCTCTTTCCATAATTTGGCTATTGTTGAAAGTGCTGCTATAAACATTGGGGTACAAGTGCCCCTATGCATCAGTACTCCTGTATCCCTTGGGTAAATTCCTAGCAGTACTATTGCTGGGCCATAGGGTAGGTCTTTTTTAAATTTTTTGAGGAACCTCCACACTGTTTTCCAGAGCAGCTCTACCCGTTTGCATTTCCACCAATAGTACAAGAGGGTTCCCATTTCTCCACATCCTCTCCAGCATCTACAGTCTCCTGACTTGTTCATTTTAACCAGTCTGACTGGCGTGAGGTGATATCTGAGTGTGGTTTTGATTTGTATTTCCCTGATGAGGAGCAACGTTGAGCATCTTTTCATGTGCCTGTTGGCCATCCAGATGTCTTCTTTAGAGAAGTGTCTATTCACGTTTTCTGCCCATTTCTTCACTGGATTATTTGTTTTTCAGGTGTGGAGTTTGGTGAGCTCTTTATAGATTTTGGATACTAGCCCTTTGTCTGATATGTCATTTGCAAATATCTTTTCCCATTCTGTTGGTTGCCTTTTAGTTTTGTTGGTTGTTTCCTTTTGCTGTGCAGAAGCTTTTTATCTTCATAAGGTCCCAGTAGTTCATTTTTGCTTTTAATTCCCTTGCCTTTGGGGATGTGTCAAGTAAGAAATTGCTACAGCTGAGATCAGAGAGGTCTTTTCCTGCTTTGTCCTCTAGGGTTTTGATGGTTTCCTGTCTCACATTCAGGTCCTTAATCCATTTTGAAATTTCACTCTTTTTGAAGGCTAAATAATATTCCATTGTATGGAAATACCACATTTTGTTTATCCATTTACCCATTGATGGACATTTGGGTAGTTTCCACCTTTTGGCTATTGTGAATAATGCTGCTGTTTACAAATATGTTTGTGTCCCTGCTTCCAGTTCTTTTGGGTATATGCCCAGAGGAGGAACTGCTGGATCAAATGGTAATTCTGTATTTTATTTTTTGAAGAACCACCATACTGTTATCCACAACAGCTACACCATCGTACATTCCCGCCATGAGTGTCCATGCGTGCCAATTTCTCCGCATCCTGACCAACACTTGCTTTTGTTTTTAATGGTAGCCATCCTAATGGGTCTGGTGTGGTCTCATTGTGGGTTTTGATTTGCATTTTCCTAATGATTAGTGATGCCACTTTTCGTGTGCCACATTTACATTTTACAACTATCCCTTTGGCTGCTGTATTGAACGTTCTGAGCTACGTGGTGAGAGGGAGGGCAGGGAGGGAACGCATAGACAACTGACTCTGGTGACGATGAAGACTAGCAAGCAGCAGAGGCAGCACTGTGTGGGCCTGAGGACAGATGTGGGTTTGAGTTCTGCTTCCCCACTGCCTCGCTTTGTGGCTAAGAGGTTAGCCAGCAAGTCACTGCACCTCGGCCTAGTGTATGTAGGTGGCAAGTGACAGAAGACCTACTTTAAATTGGCTTAAACGAAAATAAGGATTACCTCCCACAACTGGAAATTCTAGAGGAAGGGTAGCATTTTTAGGGATTGTTTGACTTAGCAACCCGATGATGTTGTCAAGGACCCAGTTTCATTATATTTCTCTGCTGCCCCTTTTATGATAGTGGCTTCATTCTAAGACTGGTTCCATCTCACAGTCACTATATTAATTATATATATTAATTATATATATATTATATACATAATATATAACATATATAATATAATTAAATACACACACACACATATATTTCCTTTTACACATATAGAACGACTGCCTTTTGGTAGCATTCTCAAAGGTGAGAGAACATGTCTTTCCCATAAGCCCAGCAAATCTCTTCTGGAGTCTCATTTGGGTAACATGTCCAATGCTGAACCAATTCCTGTGGTCTGTGAAATGCAGTGTGCTATACACTGGATGTGGCAAAAAGGAATTGCCCGGATTGGCTTGAGTGTGTGGGGAAGGCCCACTCCTGCTGCTTGGGGCAGTCAGCTTTCCCTGAGGCATACCGGCTGTTGTGGAGAAGGGGCATACCCAATAAAAACTTGGGTATTGTTGGCAAGGGGGAAAGGAAGGATTAATGCTGCGATTACTAAGAATACCCACTTCATTACCTCGCTGAGCTGCTGTGAAGATTAAGTGAATATGGTGTGAGGTTGCCTTGCTTTTTCTTTCTTTTTTTAAACTTTCTTTATTTTGAGGTGGGTGGCAGAGAGGGAGAGAATGCCAAGCAGGCTCCATGCTGTAGGCACAGAGCCCGACACAGCACTTGATCTCAGGAACCATGAGATCATGACCTAAGCTGAAATCAAGAGTCAGACACTTAACGAACTGAGCCATCCAGGTGCCCTCACTTTTTCTTTCTTAAGAGGTTCTTAGAGGGGCACCTGGGTGGCTCAGCTGGTTAAGTGTCCAACTTCGGCTCAGGTCATGATCTCATGGTTCATGGGTTCGAGCCCCGCATCGGGCTCTGTGCCGACAGCATGGAGCCTGGAACCTGCTTCGAATTCTGTCTCTCTCTCTCTCTCTCTCTGCCCTTCCCACTCTGTCTCTGCACTCTGTCTCTCAAAAATAAATAAACGTTAAAAAAACACTAACAAAAGGACATTCTTAGAAGTGGAGATCTAGGAATTGGTGAGAGAAGAATGGTAGATAATGGAACGTGAGCAAAGAGAAATTTGGGGGAAGGGTCCAAGAACTAAATGGAAGAGAGAGCTGGCGTTAAGATGTGGTTGTCAACAGAAGACACCAGTCTGAAATCTCAGTAGAAATTAAGAGTAATATTCTTCTGGTGTTTATCACAAGGGCCCCTTTGCCATGAGCTGGCTGAGAAGGACCTAACCGGTTCATCTCCACACCTGCCTATGCTCAAAAATGTTCCACAGACTAGAGGTATTTGCCTCACCCTGGAATTCAAGACTCTCCAGAGGATGTGTCTGTCCAGCCTGTCTTTGGCTTTTTTTTTTTTTTTTTTGAGTTCAGGTTTTTGGGGCACCTGGCTGGCTCAGTTGGAGGAGCATGTGACTCTTGATCTCAGGATTGTGAGTACAAGGCCCACCTTGGGTATAGAGATAACTTAAATGAATAAATAATTTAAACATATTTAGACTCCTCTAATCCTTCTCTGCTCCATTTCCTTCTCCTCAGCTGGGGCAGCAGTGGTGGAGGGAGCAGGTCCACCAGCCCCTACATTGCAGATGAGGCTGCCGATGTAGACGTCGGCCAGGGCCTTTGCAAGCAAGCCCGGCCAGAAAGCTTCAGCATTTACACCTGCTGCTTTAATGAGGGCATTGATCTCATCCTCAGTGACTATCACCTCACCGTTGTGCAGGATGAAGGCCCAGTAGATGATGCAGGTGCGCTGAGACGGAGGCCCCAGTGCTGGCGAGTGCTGCCGTCACAGTGCTAGTCGCTGGATGAAGCGAGGGCCTCACCCCAACACGGCCTTAGCTTCCTCAAAGGATGGAGCACCTTAGTGCCTTTGGCCTCATTTCTAATTACTGCAGGATACAAATTTATCCACATCTGTCCATACAAGTCCAGCCAAATTGGACTTTTGGTGTTTCATAATGGCCCCTACGCCTGTTCTGCCTCTGTGCAGGCTTTTCCTTTGCTTTCACTGTTGCTCTATCTTCCTTGGCTGAGACGCTCTTCTTTCAAAAGTCAAGTTCAAATGCTTATTTTTTTTTGTTGTTTGGTTGTTTTAAAGATATATTTATTTAAGTCATCTCTACACCCAACGTGGGACTTTAACTCACAATTTCAAGATCCAGAGTCACATGTTCCACCGATGAAGCCAAACAGAAGCCCGCCCCTCAGATGCTTATCCTGACATAGGCTTCACTGGCCCTAGGCTTATCCTCTCCTCACTAATAAGGTGCAACCAGAAAGTTATCTATTAGCGTGTTTGTCTCACCCACTCTAGACTGTCAGGTTCTTGAGGGTAGTGAAGTTCTCCACTTCCTCCTATGTTCATTCTTTATTGCTCATTAAAAAAAAAAACAAACAAAAAACAACCTGTGTTCCCTGTGCGTAGAGGTAAAGAAGAACAGCATTCAGTAAACACTGGCTGAGCTGATGCAGAAACAGGACTCGTGCTGGCTGCCGGATGCTGGTGGTGGGGCTGACCGGCACCGATGACCTGATGCGCCCTAGGCTGACCTTTTATTCTCAGTGTAAACATGTTTGCAAAGACCCTTGCCTCCGTGGGCCTTAAACTCCTAGAAAGGCTGAGTTTCTACTGCCAAAGCGAAACAAAGAACTGAGACCACTTAATGAGACGTTTTATAGATTGTTCAGAGGAAACAAAATCTGTTTGAAATCAGTGAGTCATTTTAGTTTTTATTACAGAATCATACAAAGCACTATTATCTGTATTTTTGAGCAGTGGCTTTCAAGACTTTTTCTTGGGGTGACTCACTGAAAAAAAAAAAAACAAAACAAATACCTTCTCCATCACGACCCAGGTCATATATATCCATTCATTCCCTCAATAAGCAGGTACTGGCCACCTACTATATGCCAAAAACTAAACAGAATACAGTAGTGAACAAAGAGGAGGGGAGGGAAGGAAACAAATCCTCACCTCAGAGATCTTACATACTAGTACAACAAACAAAACAAGCAAAACACACACACACATGGAAATAGAAGACTCGTGAAACAAAATCTCCTATTACCACATGCCATGCACTCTCATGCTATTTTTTCAAAAAAAAGAAAAAATGCTGGTCACACCCCATTAAAGCCATTAAGTTGGCTTCTCAATTTAGTAACAGGTTGAGGCCTGCACTCGGAAAAATACTGGTCTAGACAATTTATGAAGTAGGCAGAGTGGGTGCTGTTCCTATTTTACAGGTGAGACAGAGTGACATGCCAAGAGAGGCTGAATGAGTTACCCCCATTCACCCATACTGGGGGGGGGGGGGGCGGGAAGCAATGTTGAAGCCTCACCTAGGGCTTCTGACTGGCCCCTTGCCCTTCCCATTATCCTCCGCAGCCTTCCCAATGGTCTTACTTCCTACTTCTGATATGAAATCCTGACTTTTGCCTGGAGCAGCTCTTCCTGCCCTTCCAGGTAAAATCGGACCAATACTTCCAGGCCTGTTTAGAATGCTTTGTGTTCTGAATGCCTCTTCTATGGTACACTGCCCTCTGGCTTCCTTATCATTTCTGCTATGCCACAACAGGCTCCTCTCCACTGTGACTTCCTTCAGAGCAGGCCTCCTGTTCCCCCCACCATACTACAATGTTTTACAGGATGTGTATTAACAAATACATACGGAATAGAACTGAATTTGTAAGTGACTCCCAGGAGAGGGGTGCAAGGAAGTGCTTACTAGCCCGGACTGCAGGATTTAGCAACATCTATTTAAAAGGCTAAGACTGGGGCGCCTGGGTGGCTTAGTTGGTTAAGCATCTGACTTTGGCTCAGGTCATGATCTCACGGTTTGTGGGCGGAAGCTCCCGGTTCGTGGGTTCAAGCCCCTCATCGGGCTCACTGCTGTCAGCACTGAGCCTGCTTTAAACCCTCTGTACCCTCCTCTCTCTGCCCCTCCCCCACTCACGATCTCTCTCTCAAAAATAAAAAACAAATAAATAAAAGGCTAAGAGACTAGAAAAGATACCACTGTAAAAAAGATCTCTTTATCTAGGTTATATAAGTCACACATTAGGTAGAGGCTTCAACAGTATAAAAAGTATACAATCCAAATGTTTTACCTTCTTAGCATCAATAGATAAATTTAGAACCATGCCAGTCAGTTGTGGGTTGCACAGAACAGAAACTGTCAAAACAATTCAAGAAAATGAGGGCCACTGTAGAAGTCCCAAAGAAGAACTGGATGGGCCTGAGGCAGGACAGGGGCCAGGGGTCCCTGGGAGCTCCTCAGCAGCAGGGAGTAAGGGCACCTTTGCTGTAATAATGACCATTACAATGGAACAACTGCCACCTCACCCAAATGCAGAAAATCAGTTCAAATTCTCAAGAATCTAAATGGCACAGCCAAGTCTAGAATTGTCCATCCTTGCTTTAATTAGTTTGGGTTAACAGAGCTAAGCGGTTGTTGCAAATATCTAGGGAAGGAGGGAAAGAAACCCTTTGAAAAGGGAGATGAACTTCGATTAAATATTGACCTAAACTGGAATTTTAAGTTTCAGTTCCTACCACCAGAGATGATGGGGACTCAAGGCTAATATCAGGTCAATTATAAGTGGCTATAAAATACTGTATCTGTGATATAGTATAAAATATAATTTCAGTCCTATTAAAGGTAAGAAAAAAATGTAGATTTTAGCTAAATGACCTCTAAGTTTCATGAACATAGAAATCTATGACTTTATATATACATACACACACATATATATACATATACATATATATATATATACACATATACATATGTGTGTGTGTGTGTGTGTGTGTGTGTGTGTGTGTGTGGTGAAAATTGAATTCCCCTACCAATAGTTTTCAGACTTTGTTCTGAATTAGAGATTCTAATTCTGTAGGACTGGAGTAAGGTAGGAGGCACTGCCTATTTAAACAGGCACCCCAGATTCTGTTGAAGATGTGTCATATTGAGAAACTTGCTTAACCTAACTCCTTAAATTAAAAAGGGGCTTGACTTGCATACATTTTTAATTAGAACAAAAATGGACGATAAAACTCAGGGACACCACACATGTAGTAACACTAAATAATAAGAGCATGCACAAATTTTAAAACCACATTTCTTATCACTGTTTTTTTGTTTTTTGTTTTGTTTTTTTTTTTTTTTTTTAATTTTTTTTTTTTCAACGTTTTTTATTTATTTTTGGGACAGAGAGAGACAGAGCATGAACGGGGGAGGGGCAGAGAGAGAGGGAGACACAGAATCAGAAACAGGCTCCAGGCTCTGAGCCATCAGCCCAGAGCCTGACGCGGGGCTCGAACTCACAGACCGCGAGATCGTGACCTGGCTGAAGTCGGACGCTTAACCGACTGCGCCACCCAGGCGCCCCTGTTTTTTTTTTTTTAATGTTTTTAACGTTTATTTTTGAGACAGAGAGACAGAGCATGAACGGGGGAGGGTCAGAGAGAGAGGGAGACACAGAATCTGAAACAGGTTCCAGGCTCTGAGCTGTCAGCACAGAGCCCGACGCGGGGCTTGAACTCACACGAGATCATGACCTGAGCCAAAATCGGAGGCTCAACCAGACTGAGCCACCCAGGCACCCCTCTTATCACTGTTTTTAATAGCATTTAGTCACATAATTTATAGTGGCATAGGTTTATAAAAGATGTTTAAGATTTGTTGGTAACTTAATTGTATCTTAGATTTTCTTTGAAAATGAAAACAGGAGAGACAGTTATGAGTTAAAGATTTCAGGACGACATGTTGACTATAAACACAAAAGATACACTGATAGCAATTCTATAAACAGCAAATATAAATGTAACTTATTTAAGTCCATTGATTCACATTTTTAAAAGCACCCTCATTTTTTTAAAGTTAAGTACTATATATAAACGGTTCATGAAAGTCTATTGTGGACAATGATATATTCAGGCCACCTAGTTGGGGGCGGGGGGTGAATGTATGGGACCATCCAATCCAGAGTCTGATTTGGAGCTAAAACCGAACTGTTCTGTGTGACAAAACAGTGACAAGTAGCATCATCAGTTCCTCAGCGAGTACACTTCCCAAAGCTCGCATCCTCCTGGTGACCCTCCTCTTCTGCTTTGACTTACACATACCTTTCTTTCAAAAAAGCAAAAAGTATAAAAGTTCACCAAAATTCTGTAAGTCACAGTTTGTATAGCACTAAATGATAGTAGCTTTGGCATCTGATATAGTTGCCTTTGCTACAAATATTTTCTTCACTCTGGGTCAAGGCGAGGTAAGACAGGAAGAATAAGATTCCCAAATGCGGAGTCTTGAGTTATGAAGTATCCAGATGAATGTGCATGTGCGTGCTGGAGGGAAGAGTTTAAAAAAAAAAAAGCAATTAAGCTATTAAAAGTCACAGTTTTTCAACCAAGGCATTAAAATTACTTATCCCTGAGACAAAATTTATTTTAAAAATTAGTTCTGCTGCTGCTAATTTTGTTTAAATACACGGGAGATGGACAGTAATAAAAAATTCGTATTAACAAGCTGCACCAGGCACTCATTTATCAGACCCACTCTCTCCTCTGTGATTCTCTAAAGTCAATAATGAGTCAAAGACATGAATTACTTTGTTCCTTGGAGCAGGGAAAACTAGCAACAAAGATCCCAGAGATCTCCTCTTAATCAACAAAGCAGGAACTTGAGAAAGAAGGGCAGCAGTTGGGAAGGGAGCCGATTACTGGTGATTAAGACACCAACATTTTGTTGAGAATGTTGTAATGTAAGTAACAGAAAACCACCAGTGACCTCCCTCTATCGCTAGAGAAAAGAAGACTGTTTTTAGGTTGCCTGAAGTGAGATGATCTTTTATGTCTCTTCCAATTCTGAAATTCCAAGGTTTAAAAGCATAAGTAATGATGGCTTGTTCAAGGTCTCCGAGAATGTTAAACTATCCAAGATCACTGTAATACTAAAACTGTTTATTATTACTATGAAGAGCAAAATTTTAAAAACTGATGGATTATCACATTCCTATGGTCAGTGTGAATCTTTAAGCATATACTGACCATTAAAAAAAGAATCCAAACAACAAAGAACAAGTAAGACTATTAAGGGATGTAACGGCATGACAAATTCGAAAAAAGTATGTACATACCATTAAACTAGGCAGTTTAGCTTTTAACATCATTCTGTCCATCCAAATATCCTAAACTCTTTTGTACACAAGCAATCCCTTGCCAGGTACGGCACAGAATCAATCATGGCGGTGTCAAAACCATAAAAGATACTTTCATTTCTGCTGTATTGGTCCTTCAAATCCTTTGAGCATGACTGAACATCAAAAAACCATTGCAATGATGTGCGCAACGCTTTTATTGATATCATTCCACTGAAATACAAAATAGGAATTGCGCTGGATTCCAAGATCCAGGAAATCTCCAATGAGACAAGAATGTCAGTTACACTTGGCTCACCTGCAAAGCTGCCTTTTGTTGGGCTGCAATATGCTGCTGCTCAGCATGATCCCGGAAGTCCTTATTAAGAGAGGGTCTCGAGAGTGCAATGCTAAAATGGGAATCTTAGTTATTTGGCTGTTGAAAGTAGAGACTTCCTTACTTCTGAATCACATTTTTCATTTATATATTCTTTATAGGGATAAAAAAGGCCTTCCAGAGTAAGTCTTTTTTTCCTTCTCCCACTGTCGACGTTAATTTATATGAAGAAAGCCTATGTTATTTACTGGGGCTTCGAATTACTTTTTTTTTTTTTTTTGATGATTTTTTGGGGATGATTTATGGTCCCTTACTTTCAAACAGATCTGAGGTTACTCCAGTCTATCATAAAGTTACATTTATGATGAAAACAGAAGAACTGAATGTTTCAAGCAGAAGGTACAGCAAGTGTAAAAAAGCCCAGGGCAAAAGACCTTGATGTGTCTGAAGGAATTAAGAGTTCAATAGGATTGAAGGTCAGGATTGAAAAGGGGTGAAATGGGTTAGCAAAAAATGATGCTGGGGAGGAAGGCAGGTGCCAGGATATGAAAAGCCTTGTGAAATACATTAAGAAATGTAGACCTTATCCTAACAGTAAAGGGAGACCCCCAAGAGTATTAGAAGCAGAGAAGTGACATGATCACCAGTACCATACGATGGCTCTGAAGGACCACCACTATGGCAGACAGTGCTGGTCACCTCAACAACTGCTGGTCTTCTTATTTCCTTGCCAATGGAACACAAACTTAGTTCTATTATCGGTGTTTCCATGCTTCAGGGCCAGCCAGGCTCATCTCTCAGGGGGTGAACTCTGGTGGGTGTTAAGACAGTGCCATTCCCCTTGCTGGTTTCTGGCTTAGGCAAGAGAAAGATACACAATTCTGGGCAACTAGACTTGATGGGTAGTCTGCCAGAAGGCTTCTGAGAACATTTTCCATGCTCTTGCAAAAGGAACACAGGGGAGGAACCTTCTGGCTTTTGCCTCTATAGGTGGCTCAGTGTAGAGGTGAGGCTGAGGCTACTGCAGTCGTATTTTGACCATTAGGGAGCTGCTGACCCACAGAGAAAGGCACAGAGGGAAGCCAGAGCACTGCTGACACTGTTGGGCCACCGCATGACGCCACTCTGGACACCCCTGCTCTTCATACTCTTGGTTAACGTACATCCTAATGTACGTGCCCATTTTCTTGGTTTTCTGTTACTTTTAGATTAAAGCATCCTAACTGACACAACTGATAAATGTATTCAGGAAGACTTAAGATGACAGGAAACTTAGTGAGGAAGCAGCTGTAGTAATTGAGGCAAGAAATGAGAGTGGCCAGGACCAGTAGCAATGAAGAAGAATAGATTTGAAACACATTTCAACGTATAAACATAAAAGAATGGTAAATGCTTTGAGATAGAAATGAAAGGATAATAATAATAAATGAAGGTCACACTTATGTAGATCTGTACCATCCATTGAGACAAGAAACCCAAGAATATTAAGTAGTTAGTTAGAGGCACCAAGGTAAGAGGAGTTAAGCTCGGGACATACTAAGTTTGAAATGCCTCAACGACATCAGAGTGGAGGTATCCAGGAGGTGGTTTGGGACTTGGGAGAGAAAACTAGATAAAAGTTATCAGCACATAAATAACAGGCTGTGAAAGCGGATGCAGCTGTCCAATGGAAAAGATGTGAGAAGACTGGGAAACTGGATCTAGAACTGAACTCTGAGGAGCACTGACATTCACGAGACAGGCAGTGGAGAAATGTCTGCAAGAGAAATCAAGACAGTGTGACACTGAGTGAATGGAAGCCAAGGAGAAAGAGTATCTGCAGAAGGAGGGAGTGATCAGTGGTGTCAAATAATGTTAACACGTCTCATAAGAAAAGGACTCTGACCTACTGGACTTATCTACAATGAGGGTGCAAGTGACTTAGGGGAGCACCTATTCTTGGGAAGCAGGGAGAGGGGGCCTCAAGACCAAGTGGAGTGCACTAAGGAGTAAAAGGGAGTCAGTTAAGATGAGGATAAACAGCACTTTTAAGAGGTCTGGCTGAAAGAGAGAGGAAGGGGGGCGCCTGGGTGGCTCAGTCGGTTAAGCGTCCGACTTCGGCTCAGGTCACGATCTCGCGGTCCGTGAGTTCGAGCCCCGCGTCGGGCTCTGGGCGGATGGCTCAGAGCCTGGAGCCTGTTTCCGATTCTGTGTCTCCCTCTCTCTCTGCCCCTCCCCCGTTCATGCTCTGTCTCTGTCTCAAAAATAAATAAACGTTAAAAAAAAAAAAAAAAATTAAAAAAAAAAAAAAAGAGAGAGGAAGGCTAGGGTGGTGGTTAAATGGGGTAATCTGAAGGAAGAGATGTAAGAAGGCAGAAACTGAACACAAAGATCATCAAGATACCTAAATTTTAGCAGCTTTACAGAACACTTAAAGAGTGGGATGCTGACAATAATTTCAGTAACAAACAAAAACCACACAAATCCTTTTCTTTTTTAAAAAGCAGGCTGTAGGGAACATTAAATATTCTAGTTAGAATTCAAATATTTAAAATCCAACAAAATCTACTTGTCTAATTTTTTCAAATCTAACTAGGAAACAAAACATAACATGTAAATTCCAATATTAGAGAAATAAACCACTGCCAATCAACTTGAGGTATTTTGTCCAAAATATTTTTTATATCACTGAATATAAAACCCATATTATTCGTCAATACCTAGCTCCAGGATGATTTGTTGAAGATTGGTTCTGCATGAGTAATTTTCTTTTCTCTTTGTCCAGTTCTGCCAAGATCGCAACTCTGTTCTTGTTTTGAAAACCTAAGAAAGACAGTGGGTGGAGGGGAGAGAGAAATAAAAAAACATTTTAGAGATATTTTTATAAACCCAGGCCATCTAGAAACCCAGAAAGCAAATTCTATTCTCTAACGAGATAACAAACTCACTAGTAAGTCGCTTCCCTAGATGGTTACTGTCTTCCCACTGCCTACTTCCCAGTGGCTTTACCAGCACGGCCCACGGATACATGTAAAGTCCAATACTGACTGAGGGACTCGAAAGACTTAGTTTTAAAGAACTGTAATCACCAAGGTTTTCAGGAGGAAAACAGCAACAGACATGCTCAGACCTAAACAATATTTCTTTTTCTCAGCTGCTTTCATTCAGAAATGACACACAATCTTTCAAGGAACAAGTCAAAAAACGGTGACTGCCCACACAGCAATTCTGGGAAAGAAATGGAGCCTAATGGGGGGGGGGGGGGGGGGGGCAGAAAGATGTGTCTGTTAGCAAGTACTTAACATTAGGCTTTTGATTTTTAAATTACAAAAGATCTAGAGCAGAGGGGGCAAAGTGCTGGCCCAGGAGCAGCATCCAACTAGGTTTTTAAAATCTGAAGTAAATGCCAACATGTAAACATTGAGATAATGTAAACAAAATTCTCAGACTTTTTGCTTCTCTAGAAACATGTTGAGAACTGGCAACAAGGGATCTGGATACCCCATGGTAAAAATTAACTAGAACGAACAGTCCTCACCTTTAATGGGCACTCTCTAACTTATTGCAGTCCTTATTCAACTTGTTTATACGCCCTGTGGGCATTTGAGTTTCTGATCCCTAATTCAGAAGAAAACAAATGGAAAGATAAAAGACAGGCAAACGAACCTCAAAGTGAGGTCTCTGTAAACTGAAGAACGCCTTCCAAGGGAAACGAGCACTCTCCCATTTGTATACACGAAGTTACATATATGTAAAGCAAGTTACACCACTAGGTATATTTCCACCTATAGGACGAGACTTTTCTCCACTTCTCAGAAGAGGCTAATGCATTCTTAGAAGATAATTCTGTGGTTCCATCTTTGTAGGAATTTAGAGATACTATAAATAGAAAAGTCCTGAAAACTGGGGCACCTGGCTGGCTCAGTCGGTGGGGCCTGCAACTCGATCTCAGGTTTGTGAGTTTGAGCCCCACATTAGGTGTAGAGATTACTTAAAAAAATAAAAATAAAAATAAAATAAAGTTCTGAAAAGCAAATTTAAAAATCTGATAGTGTCTAAATTATGTGATGAGCAAAATAAATAACCACACTGGAAAGTACTGATCTGCTGTTTACAGAAATATCAATTTCCCTCAAGATTAATTTGTTCACAAAAAAATGTTTTAGGGTCACTATCAGTAAAGTAATTGTATGTACGTAGAAACTGTATGTACAAAACATTAAAAAGACTACATGAAGATAATTTGATAAATAACGTTTGGATAAATACAAGCACAACCGAGTTTTTCAATGCTCTTTGTGTATAAATGCACATAAATTATTTTTATTTAAAATTTTAAATGTTTATTTATTTTTGAGACAGAGAGACAGAGCATGAGCGATGGAAGGACAGAGAGAGAGAGGGAAACACAGAATCAGAAGCAGGCTCCCGGCTTTGAGCTGTCAGTACAGAGCCTGACGCGGGGCTCGAACCCATCAACCATGAGATAATGACCTGAGCCAAAGTCAGATGGTTAACTGACTGAGCCGCCTAGGCGCCCCAACGTAAACTATTTTTAAATGTGTTTCCTCCAGGAAAAGGAACCAGAGTTCTAGGTGCATGTCTTAGGGCAAGAAAAAAAATCAAGAAGGGCCTGGAACATCTAGTGGTCAGGAAGCAAGAAGTTTTTTAAACAATGTCCAGGGTAGTGCTGAAGACAAGGAAGCCAACTTAAGGTTAGCCAGGCTGTCACAACTGGAACGTTAAAAAGAGAATAATAATTATAGCTAAATAGAACAAATTCAATCTATGATAAGCCATGACTTCATAGAAAGATACAAAAGGGAAAGTTAAAATACATAAAAATATAGTTGTAAAGAAGGGTGAAAATAATAGTTATTATAATTAATAATTAGTTATAATAATTATAGTTAATAATTAGGTCAGTGTTAACATTTAGGGGTTTGTTTCTCCTATTAAATGTGCCTGTTTATAAAGTATAGCTGAATACTTTTTTGTTAAGGTACAGGGAGGCAGGGGCAGGCACAGGGAACAGGGGCTAAGTCAAACAGTTCCAGAAAAAGCAGGTTAGGTACTAAGAACAGGAGAGGTGGATTCAGTGCAGGTCCTCACCCATATACACCATTTAAAAGGGGACCCAGTGGCAATGAGCACCCATGTCACACAATGACCAAGTAGAAACTCTGAGTTCTAACTGGATGGATTAGTGAAATATCCTAAAGAAAACTAACTGTATAGTCCTAATAATCCCGGACCTCTTGGGAGATGAAACACATGAAATCCTGGCAGTAAAGCTACCAGAAAAGGGCAATTCATAATGAAAACAGAACACAGAAGTATTTCATTCAGGGACTAACTCCAGGTTGTAACAAACCAAAAATCTGTGAGATCGGCATGAGCTTGCAAAAATCCCATTAACTAACTTAACAGGTAAAGTTTAATTATAGAAGGGACCCAGTGCACACCACCACAGCTTTTAAGCTTTTAATCTTTAAAAGCATTACCAAATCTTGTGTTTTGGCTGAGAATCAAACTTATCAAAAACACTAAATCTTGACTTGTCTGAAATTTTGTTTTGTTTTTGGTAGTGGTAAGATTACTGTAACCCTAGGAAAGTATAGAAAAATTACTAGGATCCTGGGAAAGTACAGAGGTAAGAATCTGAGAAAATTATTATAGCCCCAGGAAGATATAAAAAACAAGTACAGAATGAGTAAATTAATTAATCATGGGTTAATATTTTAAAATCGATTTAAGTGTACTAAGTTTTGCAATAATTAGGGATGTGTTACACAGTCATATTAATTATAATTCTAATTTAAACTATTAAAGAGAATTTAACTAAATAAGCTTATAATCAATTCTACAGGTTTAAAAAATGTTATTTTAGAACTTAGTTTATTAGATGAGTAGGTTTAATACACTGTCAATTAAATTATGAGCAGTGATGAGTATTTTCTCCATGCAAAAGATCCCCTCAGACTTCAAAGAATTCATTAGAATATTTAAACAAGGGGTCACTGGCTTGGGCTAGCTCCTAGCCTTTCCTCCCTGTAAAGAGGGGATAATGCTTATCTCTGTATCTCACTTGTGCCCCCATGCTCCCACCCAGAAGCTTAAGTTTTATCCTTATAATTCCTCTCTTCCTACCCACATCTAACCAATCACTTAATCCAACTAATTTTATGTCCTAAACGTCTCTAAAGGAACTTCCTCAATCAACTCCTTTTCCAGCCTAACCAAACAAAATGATCTCTTGCATAATATTCTAGATCTTAATGTATAACTACAGGCAGCTGAGAGCCACAAAGGCTAAACTTTATAGGAAAAGGGTATGGTCAGATCTTTCAGCCTTTTATATTCTAATCTTGTCTAATGCCCCTGAAACCTATGCTTCCTTCTTGATTTTTAAAAAATAATATATAGTATTATTTTACATGTCTGTTTTGCACAAAACATTTACATTATAAAAGTATATAAAAGTCAACAGATAGCACTTAGGGAGTAATAATAACTTATTGCAAATTTGAAACTTAAGGCACAAACTAGGTAGTTTATCTGGTTGTATTGAATGATGTTCATGCTCTCTCTCAAAAAATGAATAAATGTTCAAAAAAAGGGGGGGGGGGGCGCCTAGGTGGTTCAGTTTGTGAAGCATCTGACTTCCGCTCGGGTCATGATCTCGCAGTTTGTGAGTTTGAGCCCCGCATCAGGCTCTGTGCTAACAGCTCAGAGCCTGGAGCCTGCTTCGGATTCTGTGTCTCCCTCTCTCTCTGCTCCTTCCCTGCTCATGCTCTCTCTCTCCCTCTCTCTCAAAAAATGAATAAACGTTTAAATAAATAAATAAAGTATAATGTTATGTAGTGAGAGTCTCCCACCTTTAGGGTTTATACAAACAAACTCTAGGACACCAATATAACATTTAACTGTTTTATTATACTCACTACATGAGTTTTTTTAAAAAAAACACACACCTATCTCGTGCCATAATTTAACATTGCTACATTCTTTTACACATTTCATAAAGTTACATCCAACTTTTATATTCTTAGAAGCGTAAGGGTGTTAAAGATACATCTCACGTGCAGTACATAATATTCCTTTATAATTAACCTGTTCCCTAACAATTATCTTAGAATAAAGCAGCAGTCTCTAAAATACTTCTACTTTTAGAACTTTAACCCTACCTCCATCCACAACCATATATATATTCTCATCTCCACATTCATTCATAGAAACATTTAACTCCTACACATTTTTTGGTCACTAAAAACATTCTTGAGGAACTAGCCTCACGTCAATTACATTTAAAACCTAACAGCTTGGGCACCTGGGTGGCTCAGTCGGTTGAGCGTCTGACTTCAGCTCAGGTCATGATCTCATAGTTTGTGAGTTCAAGCCCCACACGTCAGGCTTGCTGCTGTCGGCCTGTCAATCCAGAACTTGCTTTGGATCCTCTGTCCCCTCTCTCTGCCCCTGCCCTGCTTGAGCTCTCCCGAAAACAAATAAATATTTTAAAAATAAAAAATAAAACCTAACAGCTGATATTCACTTTACATGAATAGCTCTATCACATGTAAACAAGCACTAACTGGAATTCTTTCTACTGAAAAAAAAAAAAAAAAAAAACCAACTCTAAAGCTAAAGAATGAAAATTATTTTCTTTGTTCAGTAGGGTTATGAATCATCCACTTTCCAATTACAGTTGATAAACTGCTTTCATAACACTTTTTAAAAGATATTTTAAAATACTATTCAAATCCTTTGAGGTGGTTATCCTACAAGCTAGATATTCTTCACAACTATACTTTTTTTTTTTTTATCTTGAGGGAAAGAGAGAGAGAGAGAAAATGTGAGCAGGGGGAGGGGCAGAGAGAGAGGAAGAGAAAGAATCGTAAGCAGGCTCTGTGCTGACAGCACGGAGCCCGACGTGAGGCTCAATCTCATGAACCATGAGATCATGACCTGAGCCGAAATCAAGAGTCAGATGCTTGACTGAGCCACCCAGGTGCCCCTTCACAGCTATACTTTAAATCAACGTATCATACTTAAGGTACCTGTTTTGTATTAAAGGAAAGTCACTGTGGCACTATTAGTTTAACATGTTTTAAGTTATTTATTGAATCAACATATATTTATTGTGTATGCTTTATACACAGGCACTAGATAAAGTTCTAAGGATACAATGATAAGCCAGAACTTGGCATGATTCTAGCTCTCATGGCTGTCAGAGTCCAGTGAGGATAGAAATGATCAAATAATTACAGAAATGAGTGTATACTTAGAATCTAAGATGAGTAGTCTGAAATAAAGAAAGAAAATTCTATAAACATTTATAACAATCATTACCATGGGAATTAATGTCGAGTAAACTTGACCTAGACTGGGAGCAAGTGCACCAGTGAAGGCTTCCAGAGAAAGTAATGCCTGAACTGAAATCTAAAGGATAAATAAATAAGTTCATTAGGGGTGGGGGGAAAATGATACTTCTCCCTATGAAAAGAGCACTGTAGCTGCAATGCTGAGATTAGGCTACACAAGAGAAAACAGGAGACTATTACAGTAGAACAAGCGAGAAATGACAGGCCAGAGAAGTGGGAAGATAGGAACAGATCCAAGAGCTATTTAGGAAGGTGAATCAACAGGACACTGATAGAGTAAATATAAAGTAAGGAATGAGGAAGGCGTCATGGATGGTTCCTAGATTTCTGATATGGTGAATTCTTTCTATTTTTCTATTGCTGCTGTAGCAAATTACTACAAACTCAGTGGCTTAAAACAACATGAAGCTATTATCTTACAGTTCTATAGTTCAGTGGTCTTACTGGGCTACAATCAGCGCTGCATTCCTTTCTGGAGTCTCTGGCGGAGAATCTGTTTCCTTGCCTTTTCCAGCATCTAGAAGCTTCCTGAGTTCCTTGGATCCTGGTACCCTTTCTCTGCCTTCAAATCCAGCAACGTTGCATCTCTCCGACCCTTCTTCTATTGTCATTTCTCTGACCACAGCCAGGAAAAAATTTGCTCCTTTTAAGGACTTGTGATTAAAATGGGTGCACCTGGATAATCCAGGATTATCTTCCCATCTCAAGGCCCTTATTAACCTTAATCACATGGCAAAGTTCTTTTTGCCACATAAGGTAACACAGTCACAGGTTCTGGGGATTATGATGTGGGCATCTTTGGTGGGGGAGGGACCATTCTGCCTAATGATATATGTCATGTACTCCGTGGTTACAGCTCAAACCTCATCCAGGGGAGACTGCTTGATGTCTAAGTCTTAGCAGAATAAAAGCATATCACATTAAGTCAACATGAGTTGATTATTACCAATAATTAGCTTCTAGGTATCTAGTGAATGGCAAACACTTCTTATATCCGGTGAGATCTAAAACTCTTAGCCACCTTTTGGACTTTACTGAAAATACCTATCAAAGGAATAAACACTACTGTCTGCTCAGATGATCTCCCGTGTTCAAGTTCTCTCTCAGACCTCATGGACTTACTCCCTGTAAGCGACTGCCACTTTTTCTACCTATTTGAGGTTTCCCATCTTCAGGACTGGCTAAATAAGATGATGAGTGATCTGCTTGAACTGACCTTTCCTCATCACTCATTTTTTTTTTTTTTTCCCTCTTAAACTCACAGGGCCTTTTTTCATTCAGTACAAGGATTTTCTGCCTCATAATAGATGCAGAAGAGATACAAAGATTAAGAAGTCTCTGCCCCTATTCTAGAACTCCCAATTTTTTCTTAGGTGCTATAATTAGAATGTTCTAATCCCTCAGCTAAAGTGCAGTATGGGAAAACATGGGACGTGGGCACAGAATCGATTTGATTTCTCATCTAAGAACTACCAGTTACTATTTAATATTGGGAAAATCATCTCACTTTGCAGGACAAATGGGGACAATGGTAACAACTTCAAAGGGTGGTTTTATGAAATATAGGGAATATAGCATACAGCCTGCCATGTGGTAACTGCTTAATAAATACTAGCTATTACTATCTAGCATTCTCTATTAGTTAACATCACTAGATTCTCATCAGCCCCATTCTGCCAATCCACTTTCAGTGAATAGTTTTTATTACAAAGAATAAAGCTGATTAGCATGCAGCTTTCTAGGTTACACTCACAGGACAGGGCTTCCAGGCCAGGCTGAATGGATCTCAAGCTCTCTCCTAACTATACATACTCTATGAAGCTACTTTACAGCAAATTCTGCCTCAACTCAGTTTCATTCCTATTTGAACCTGGGGCCTACAGATCAATCCTAGCACATCAGAAAAATACTGTACTCTTTGCTTTGCAGTTAAAAATGACACAAAATGGGGCGCCTGGGTGGCGCAGTCGGTTAAGCGTCCGACTTCAGCCAGGTCACGATCTCGCGGTCTGTGAGTTCGAGCCCCGCGTCGGGCTCTGAGCTGATGGCTCGGAGCCTGGAGCCTGTTTCCGATTCTGTGTCTCCCTCTCTCTCTGCCCCTCCCCCGTTCGTGCTCTGTCTCTCTCTGTCCCAAAAATAAATAAAAAACGTTGAAAAAAAAAAAAAATTTAAAAAAAAAAAAATGACACAAAAATGGGGCGCCTGGATGGCTCAGTTGGTTGAGCGTCCGCTTTGGCTCGGGTCATGATCTCACAGCTCATGGGTTCGAGCCCCAGTCAGGCTCTGTGCTGACAGCTCAGAGCCTGGAGCCTGCTTTGGATTCTGTGTCTCCCTCTCTCTCTGCCCCTAACCCACTCGCATCCTGTCTTTGTCTCAAAAATAAATAAACATTTAAAAAAAAAAATTTTTTTTAATAAAAAAATAAATGACACAAAAAGAAATCTAGCTTAAAAAAAAACCTGTAGGGGCGCCTGGGTGGCTCGGTTCAGCGTCCGACTTTGGCTCAGGTCATGATGTCACTATTCCTGAGTTGGAGCCCTGCACTGGGCTCTCTGTGGTCAGCACAGAACCCACTTCAGATCCTCTGTCTTTCTCTCTCTGCCCTTTCCCTGCTCTGTCTCTCAAAAATAAGAAACATTAAAAAAACAATTAAAAAATAATAATAATCTTTAAAAATAAACAACCTACTGCAGGTTCAGTTGGTTCAGTTGGTTGAGCATCCAACTCTTGATTTCGGCTCAGGTCATGATCCCAGGGTCGTGAGATTAAGCCCTGTGTTGGGTTCTATGCTGACAGCACAGGGCCCGCTTAGGATTCTCTCTCCCTCTCTCTCTCTGTATCCCTTGGGATTCTCTCTCCCTCTCTCTGTGTCCCTCTCCTGCTCTCATGCATGTGCCCACAATCTCTCAAAATAAATGAATCTTAAAAAAAAAAAAAAAAACTAAAAAATAAAAAAAAAAACCCAACTGCAAATTGCATTTTTGCATCCACACTCTCCATTTTAAAATATACAAATGCAAGAATTTAAAAATGATTTTTATCCTTCAGTGAGACAAACTCTTAATTAGGATGTAGTATACCTTAGTACAAGGCTTAAGGGTACGTTTGCTTTTCTTCTGGGCTATAGATGGTTTGGGGTAAGATAACATCTGGGCCTGAGGTCAAGCAAGACACCTCCCAAGAGTTTTGCCACCCCACTCCCACACAGCACCCTGAAATCACAGCTAAGAGCATCTAGTATGGTCCCAAATCAGTAGTTCCCACCACCTGATCTGCAGGGTTTATAATTATTACTATAAACATTTTGAGATAACTATAAAAGAGTCAAGGAAAAGAATTCACATTTCTTCCTATTTCACTAGGTTTCTCTGTGTCTGAAATCAGGTTGGTCCAATTGGTTGGACCAATCCACACGTACATAGGACCTTGATATTTACCAATAATGAAAGATTCTTTACATAGTACCTTGGCCAAATAGCAGTTTGACAATCTGCCTCTACATGTTAAAATTCTCAAAAATGTTACTCATCCATCAAGTAGTTATTAAGAACGAACCAAATGTTCCATACTACGACAGATGCTAAGAATAGGAGACTTCAGTGATGGTTTGCCAAGAGCTTATGAAATTAGCAGTCTTGACTGCTACCACAGTATGACAGACTGCTAGATCTGCTAGAGGGCTCAGTGAACACAATGGGATTCTGTCTTCTATACTAGAGACAAATTAACAAATTGCAGTATCCAGATCAGGATTTCTTTTTCAGTCATGGTTCTCTCAGTTATCATTATAAGATAATTATGGCACTTGGCATTCAATCTCTGTATTGAGTAGTTCCTATACACGTAAACAGTACAGAAATAATTTAATATAGAGAGTAAAATGCAATACATCCAAATAGGTAAGAATTTTAAAATTCACTTGGAGTCTAGGTGCATGATATGGACTCCCTCTGCTGGTGCCTAATAGCAGCCCAGGACACCAACAAAATCATGGACAACAAAAGCCAAAAGGCTAATCTAAATTCGCTTCTATTTAGATTAGGGGATGTTTCACAGAAGATGATTATGGATAAATCAAGAACAACCCTAAAAATTATTGTTTTATTGCAAATGTGGAAAAAAAATAACCAGTAAACTGTAAATCTCGATTATTTGTGATATTAGAACAGATAATTTAAAATTTATTTTCATCTGGACTGTGTGATTTTTTTTAGCAGCATATTTCCTTTCAAAAATAGACATATCTTTGATTTTATTTTGGTTCAAATTAAATTACTTTTAATCTGATAACTTGATGAAAAGAAGAGATCAAAGACCAGAAGGGAACGATGACCTGTGATTAATCCACAGAGCACACAAATCACACATGGTTATTTGAGAGAACAGAACAGTTCTTAGCTAGTTACAACTGTCACCATAGCTAGCTTTTCACAACATTACACTTCTATAAAACTCAGGCAACCTTTAGTTTGCCCTAAATGCAACTAATATACTAAAAAAGTTTACATATAATAAGACAGCAGACTTCCAACTTCCAGTACTGGCAGAGTAGTTTGGTTAGACCAACCCTGCCACTGTAGAAGTTTAAATTCTGGACAAAGGATTAAAAAATCATTATGTGAAGGCACTAGAAACTAACCCAAATCAGGCAGAAACTCCAATTAGGGAGATTTGGGAGATTCATGACTTTTTGTTCAATTCACAGTCTGGATTGCCTCACCTTACTGGCTTTTGAGGTATCAGAGGACAGAGTTCAGGGCTGGCAGAGTGGCCAGAAAATAAGGGGAGAAACCCAAGAGGGAAAGGCATAGGGAGTAAAGCCTATAAAATCCACCCAAAGTGTTTGCTTCTTGCTAAAACTACACATGTATGGGAGAAACCCCGGGAGATTTAGCAATAAAGTAGCAGCTGGAAGCTTACAAGACTGAGCAGAGATTTCAGCTACTGCCCAACACAAGGAGACAAGAGTTTGGAGTCTGAGTTGAGTTGAAGGCTTGCATCTGCTAGAAGTCACATTTCAGAGGAATACAAAAAGAATCCAGAGTCTCTACAATGTATTAGTCATAATATCCAGTATCCAATAACAAATCACTAAGTATAGCAAGAAAGAGGAAAACATGACCCACACTCAAAAAAAAAAAAAAAAAAAAAAAAAAAAAAAAATACAGTCAACAGAAACCAACTCCAAGATGATCCAGATGATGCAATTAGTGGTGACAAAGGGCTTATATCCAGACTCTTAAAAAAACAAAACACTTCATAGTAAAAATAACCCAATTTTTAAAAAATGAACTAAACACTCAAATCACATAAAAGGATTTACAATGGCCAGGAAGTACAAAAAAGAGCTCAACATTTGTCATCAGCAAAGTGCAAGTTAATACTACAATGAGATGTCCCTTCCTGTCCTCTAAAATGACTAAAATTAAAGAGACCTATAACAGTGTATGTAGAGCACCCAGATTTCTCACACATTGCCAGAGGGAATGTGAAATGGTACAAGCAGTTTGGGAAAAGGTTTGGCAGTTTTTTATAAAATTAACAATATACTCAGTTGCTCCACTTGTATCTATTAATCCAAATATCTACAAAAAGACATATAAACGAGTATTTTCAAAGCAACTGTATTCACAATGGCCAAAACTGAGACAACCCCAAAACCCCTGAACAGGAGAATGAATAAAAAAATGGTGATAAATACAGAGTAGAAAACTACTCCAGAATAAACGTAATGAACTATTGATACATGGCATGACAGTGAGTGAAAGCTGGACACAAACAAGTACACACACTATGATTCCATTTATATGAAGTTTAAGACAAAACTAAGGTTAAAAAAATCAGAACAGAGAGGATAAAAACATATGGGTCAAAAAAAGTTCAGAGTTGATAGGGAAAGGAAATAGAGGTTTGCTTTCAAGTTGTAGAACAGGAAACAACTTACAAAGTGGGATTTAATACTTTCTAGAGATTAAATTTTACTTTGTAAAACTTTTTTTTTTAGAGAGAGAGTGAGTGTGAGCAGGGGAAAAGAGCAGTGACAGAGAGAGAGAGAATCTCAAGTAGGCTCTAGGCTCAGCACAGAGCCTGATGTGGGGCTTGATCCCACGACCCTGGAATCATTACCTGAGCTGAAATCAAGAGCTGGACGCTCAAACAACCAAGCCACCCATGCACCCCTAAGACTTATTTTTATTTTATTATTTTTTTTAAGTTTATTTATTTATTTTGAGAGAGAGAGCACACACGCACGTGAGCAGGGCGGGTAGAGGGAGAATCCCAACCAGGCTCCACTCTCAGCTTGGAGCCTGACTCACGGCTCTAGCCCATGACTGTGAGATCAGGATGTGAGTTGAAATCAAGAGTCCAATGTTCAACTGACTGAGCTACCCAAAATTTATTTTTAAATAAAAACTCCTTCTCTAGGATGTGTCTGACTTGATTTGCTTTAGAGAGCTTCTAAACAGAGATGTATATGAAAGTTTCTAGAACAAATGAAGATAAAGGCATGGATATTGCCTGGTGATAATATAACGTCTTAAAAGTGGTTCTGGGGACGCATGACTGGCTCAGTTGGTTAAGCGTCAGACTCTTGATTTCGGCTCAGGTCATGATCTCACAGTTCATGGGATGGAGTCCCATGTCAGGCTCTGTGCTGACATTGCAGAGCCTGCTTGGGATTCTGTCTCTCCCTCTCTGCCCCTCCTCCGCTTGTGTGGGTTCTCTCTCTCTCAAATAAATAAACATTTAAATAAATAAATGAATGAATGAATGAATGTGGTTCTGACATGTGGATGCCTGGGTGCCTCAGTCGTTAAACATCTGACTTTGGCTCAGGTCATGATCTCATGGTTCATGAGTTCAAGTCCCACATCGGGTGAGCTCAAGCCCCACTTTAGGTGAGCCCGGCTTCTCTCTCTCTCTCTCCCCCTCTTGTGGGATTCTCTTTCTCTCCCTTCCTCCCTCCCTCTCTGCCCCTTGCTCACTTGCGCCCTCTCTTTCAAAAAAAAAAAAAAAAAAGTGGTTCTGAGGGGTGCCTGGGGTGGCTTAGTCGGTTGAGTGTCCAACTCCTGATGTTGGCTTAGGTGCTCAGGTCATGATCTTGAGGTTCGTGGGTTCAAGCCCCCCATTGGGCTCTGTACTGACAGTACAGAGGCTGCTTGGGATTCTCTCCCTCCTCCTCTCTCTCTGCCCTTTCCCTGCTCTCTCTCTTATAATAAATAAATAAACTTAAAGTGGTTCTGACTGCAAGTAAAAGAGAACACAGGTTTACACTGTGAATAATCTTAACACAGGCTAAAATACAGGATTAATAGGGGCGCCTGGGTGGCTCAGTTGGTTAAGCATCCAGCTCTTGATTTTGGCTTGGGTCATGATCTCACAGTTTGTGAGATGGAGCGGGCTCTGTGCTGGCAGTGTGGAGTCTGCTTGGGACTCTCTTCCTCTCTCTCTGCCCCTCCCCTGCTCTTTCACTCTCAAAAATAAATAAACATTTGAAAAAAACAAACAAACATAGAATTAATAGCTATTAAGAATGTTATATATCTGATACAATCTTGGACTTACTTCAAATACAGGGTTTTTACTTTGCTATTCATTTTTTATTCTGACTACAGTTAACTGCTGTATACTAACTTTTCTATTAAAACATGTTCACTATTATGGGGAAAAGTTCCCATTAATAACAAGTTCCAGCATGCGTTACCTTGTCCTGATGGGTTTGCTGCCATATCTTCCTATTTTGCTTCAACTATGTTCAGTGGCAACTGGTCAACAATTTCCAATCTCCTGTAAAAAAAAAAAACAAACGAATACGTGTACAAACATATAAAATGCACCATACTTTAATAACAAACTAAAAGTTGTCAGGAACAGCTAGCTTTCCTACAATGAAACATTTGCAGTGTCTTCGTCTCATCAGAAACATACATCTGAAAAAGCACACAGACTTAAATCACAAATTTAAACTCTGCAAAGTCCTCAAGTATTTAATTAGAACGTTAAGTGTTTATTCTTGAAGATGTTGATACCGACATTTAGCATTACTCTCTTTAATATACACCATTACGTTGTATTTACCAAATACTACCACATATATCAACCGATTGACAGCATCAATATGAGTGCTAGAAAGAAAAAAAATCATTCCGCTATGGTGCTTTTGGATTCACTTAAAATATATCCAGCAACTACTGTGTATACTAAAAGCTAAAAAGGAAAACAAGCCTAGAATTTACCAAGTATATAGTCTGCACCATACACTAAGATGCTTGAAATTATTTTACTTATCAGCATTTTATAGATAGGGAGATCCGTGCCCAAGGTCACAAAGCTAGTAAGAATACTTTGGGCTGTTAGTTTCCAAACTTCGTGGTTTTTGTATTAGGCCTTGGGGAGATCGCAAATGAGCAGGACCCTACGCCAGCCTTCAAGGAACATACAATCCGATGGGAAAATATACTCTCATTCAAGCAACCATACGAAAAAGTTTAACGAACGCGCTCTTTAAAAGGCGTAACTAGTGCTCCGGAAGCAGAGAGGAGCTGATTCTTTCGACGCGATGAAGGATGCCTTTACGGGAACCCCGTAAAAGTACAAGGGCTAGCAAACGGATTGCGGTTTTGAACAAAATATCGTTAGGCGCTTCCTCGGCAGAAGCACAGGGCGAGGCAAGCAGGTTGGGTCGGGAAGAAAGAGGGCCATCTAGTGAAGGGGAACGTTGACCGGGGATGTGACAAGGCGGCACCCGCGACTCAAAGGGCCCTTGCGGGAGGGCGTGGAGGGCAGGCTGGGCGGGGGCTGCGGCCGACACCACCCAGAGGAGGGGGAGTGAAGAAGGTGGAGAACCCGCTACCCTGTGGCAACAAAGACAGCGGCAGCAGATCCGCGCTGGCGCCACACACTTCCATCCCCCGGCGCCATCAGGTGGTCCTACTTACCCGGGCCACGAAAGCGTCCAGGACCCTCCACGCGTCCAGATCGCTCTCTCAAAGGGGGCGCGACCACTTAAACACCTGCAAACAGAGCCCAACATGCGGCCCTACAACCTTCCCGCCCCCGCTACGCTTCCGCCTCCTGCCTGACGTACACTGGAGGGAGCGGAAGTCCCGCCTCCCGCCTCCAGACAGCAGCGGCTGCCAACTGTGATTCGTGCTTTAACTGCTCAGCGCAGGCGCCACTTCCCTTTTGAAGAGTGACAGCCGAAAAAGCTCATGGGAGATGCAGGCGGTGCTGTTGGGGGCGGGGCTCAGGGAGACGCTTGTCGCCGGCCCTGCCGGGCAGGGGCGGGGCCGAGACCGGCTGAGACCTTAGCACCGCGAGTGGCCCTTTCGTCAAAGCCACCGTTCAGAGAAAAGTCACTATCCTGGCCAGGCCTGTGACGATAGGAATCCACTCCGGCCAGGATAAGAGGAGGGCCAGTCTTCACAGGCAGGGCTGGCTTTTATTATTCAACAACCATCTGGGGTTTTGCGTCTGCACTTTTCCACAAATCCCAGGGATTTTTTTTTTTTTATAGTTTACATAATTATACATAAGAAAAGCACCAAACATGAAAAAGTGTTTGCTACTGTGCTATAATCTGTTTAAGAAATGGCTGTGCCACATCTCATAACACAAAGCCCCTCCTAGTGGGATCACCTGATGCCTGATCTACAGATCTACCTATTTACATTAAAAGGTAACCATGTATTGGTGTGTTTCACCTGTTCTGTGGTGGGTAACCCCTGTTATGAATATTTCTAGAATTTGAACATCGATTCTTAATGTTTGCTCAATGGTAAATGTTTATAAGGCACAACTTTGTTACGTATGGATCTCTGAAATAATAACACTACCAAGCATGTATTGAGTGCCTTCTGCATGCTAGGTTCTTCTTGTGCATCGGGCTCTGATCCTGCCATTTCCTGATTTATATATGATTTATATTTATGTATTTGTATATGAAACTCAGAAATGTTGAATTACTTTATGTCAAGTAACAACCTGAGTTTCCAAGGAGTCAATGTTTGCCAGATGCTAAGGCCCACATTCTTAAGCCTCACACATTGTCTCTGCTCTGGAGGAAGGAATTCCTCAGAGTCCAGCTCTTGCTGACATCTTCAATATAGATATAAAGTGTAATACATGAGCATTCTGGTAGTCAGCCAGGACTGCTTTTCATTTAAGAGGCATTTTTTGAGGGGTGCCTGGCTGGCTCGGTTGCAAGAGCATATGACTTCTGATCTCAGGGTTGTGAGTTGGGAGTTCTACGTGGGGTGTGGAGATTACTAAAAAAATAATAATAAATGTTAAAAAAAAAAAAAAAAAAGGCCTTGGGGTGCCTGGGTGGCTCCATCCGTTAAGCTTCCGACTTTGGCTCAGGCCATGTCACAGTTTTTGAGTTCGAGCCCTGCGTCGGGCTCTGTGCTGACAGCTCAGAGCCTGGAGCCTGCTTTGGATTCTGTGCCTTCCTCCTTCTCTTTCTCTCTCCCCCTCCCCCACTTGTGCTCTGTCTCTGTCTCTCAAAAATAAATAAATAAATAAATAAATAAATAAATAAATAAATAAATAAATAAATGTAAAAAAAAATTTTTTTTTAAAAGATCTTTTTGAGTCCTGGGCTGACTAAAAAGATGACTGGGATGTATATGGCTTACAAAACCTTAGGAAATTTTTTTGGTTTTAGGTGGCCTGACTAGATAATACAGAAACTAGGACATAAAAAAGCTCCAGTCTAAGTCCTTTTTTGGTTTGTTTTCTTCAAGTTTTTATTTAAATTCTAGTTAGTTAACATATAGTGTAATATTGGTTTCAGGAGTAGGATTTAGTGATTCATCACTTACTTATGAGCACCCAGTACTCATCCCAACAAGTGCCCTCCTTAATACCCATCACCCATCTAGCCCATCATCCACCCACCTCCCTCCATCAACCTTCAGTCTGTTCTCTTTAGTTAAGAGTCTTTTTGTGGTTTACGTCTCTCTCCTCCCTCCCCACCATGTTCATCTGTTTTGTTTCTTAATTTCACATATGAATGAAATCATATGGTATCTGTCTTTCTCTGACTTAATTAGCTTAGCATAATATACTCTATCTCCCTCCATGTGTTTGCAAATGGCAAGTTTTCATTTTTTTCTTTATGGCTGAGTAATATTCCACTATAAATATACCACACCTTCTTTATCCACTTATGAGTCAATGGACATTTGGGCTCTTTTCATAATTTGGTTATTGGTTTTTTTTTTATTTTTTTAATGTTTATTTATTTTTGAGACAGAGGGAGACAGAACATAAGTTGGGGAGGGGCAGAGAGAGAGAGGGAGACACAGAATCTGAAACAGGCTCCGGGCTCTGAGCTGTCAGCACAGAGCCCGATGCGGGGCTCGAACCCACGAACCATGAGATCATGACCTGAGCCGAAGTCGGACGCTTAACCGACTGAGCCACCCAGGCGCCCCAATAATTTGGTTATTGTTGATAACGCTGCTATAAACATCGGGGTGCATGCGTCCCTTTGAATCAGTATTTTTTTTATCCTTTGGGTAAATACTACCTAGTAGTGCAATTGCTGGATCATTGGGTCACTCTATTTTTAATTTTTTGAGGAACCTCCATATTGTTTTCCAGAGTAGCTGTACTAGTTTGCATTCCCACCGGCGGTGCATGAGCGTTCCCCTTTCTCCACATCCTTGCCAACACCTGTTGTTTCTTGTGTTGTTAATTTTAGCCATTCTGACAGGTGTGAGGTGATAGCTCGTGGTTTTGATTTGCATTTGTATTTGATGGTGAGTGATGTGGAACATCTTTTCATGTGTCTGTTAGCAGTCTAAGTCCTAATGGATGTTCTGAAACAAGCCCATTTATAGAGAAAAGAAAAAAAAAAAAAAAAAAAAGAGTCCTACCTCCAGAAGAATATTTTGTAACTTCCCGGCAAGGTCAGCCTCCAGGCTTTGGGAGAACATTATCAGGAGAAAAATGAATTTAATTTGCTGCTATTTTTTTTTGCCCTTTACTTGGTAGATGTTAGCCTTTGAACTGCCCCTCAGTCTTCTCCTTGGAAGTTGTTGGAACTGCCACCTCACAAGAATTTTGGCATATTGGTTATTAGTGGGTGAGTTTACTTGGGTTCAAATCCTAGCTCTGACACTTAATGATTATGAGCCCTTGTTTTACCTTTCAATGCTTCAGTTCTGTCATCTATAAAAAGGAAATAAAAATATATATGAATGACCAACCACTTCACACCCATTGGATGGCTACTATAAACAGAAGGGGTGCCTGGGTGGCTCAGTCAGTTAAGCATCCAACTTCGACTCAGGTCATGATCTCACAGTTCGTGAGTTCGAGCTCTGCATTGGGCTCTGTGCTGACAGCTCAGAGCCTGGAGCCTACTTTGGATTCTGTGTCTCCCTCTCTGTCCATCTCTCTCTCTCCCTCTCTCTCTCTCTCTCTCTCTCTCTCTCAGAAATAAAAATAAAAACATTAAAAAAAAAAAAACATGGAAGAAAAAAACCCAGAAAATAAAATAGTAAGTGTTGGCAGAGAAATTGGGACTCTTGTGCACTGTTTGATGGGAATACAAAATGGTACAACCATTGTGGAAGACAAGATGATGGTTACTCAAAACATTAAAAATAGAATTACCGTATGATTTAGTTATTCTCCTGCTGGGCATATACACAAAATGATTGAAAGCAGGGTCTCTGTATACCCATATTCACAGCAGCACTGTTCGTAATAGCCAGGAGGTAGAAGCAACCCAATTGTCCATCCACAAATGAAAGGATAAACAAAATGTGGCCCATACATACAACGTAATATTATTCAGCCTTAAAATAGAAGGGAATTGTGACACATGGAACAGCATGCATGAACCTTGAGGACATTATGCTAAGTGAAATAAACAGAAAAGGACAAATTCTATATGATTCCACTTGTACGAGGTACTTGGTCAAAATCATAGAAACAGAAAGAAAATGATGGTTGTCAAGGGCTGGAGAGAATGGAGAGCCATTGTTTAATGGATTATAGAGTTTCAGTTTTACAAGATGAAAAGAGTTCTGGAAATGGCTGGTGGCGATTGTGGCAACTCTGACAGACCTGCCTTTTACCGCATACGGTACTCGGTCATAGGTCAGCTAATAAACACACAGATTCTACACATCTACTTGGGGAAAGTCCACAACAAAAGGAATGCATGTGACAGTCCCGTGGCTCTATTAACTGATAAGGAAATGCCAGGTAACAGCCCATAAAGCCATTATGATTGTCATGGGCTTTTAATGTCAGAGTAGAGCGGTGAGAATAATCCCCAACATCCAGGTGGAGCCACCTTAACTCTCCTTTGCTATTTTGTGATTAAATATTTATGGAAAATGCATTAGGCTAGACAGCCTTGGAAATAAAGTGTGTAGAAGTTTGAGACAGTTGCCGTATTAGTTCTATTGCTTGTAACCAATTACCTCCAAACTTGGGCAATTTATAACAACAAGTGTTCATTCTCTTATCACAGTTTTTGAAGGACTGGAATGCAGTCAGCCTGGCTGGGTGGTTCTGGCTTAGGATCTTTTGTAAGGTTGCAGCCAAGATCCTAGCTAGGGTTGTAATCATTTGAAAGCTTAGTAGGATGGAAGGATCGGCCTGCAAGTTCGTTGCCATGGCTGAAGGCAGGAGGCTTCAGTTCCTCAACCTGCAGGGTTGTTCGTGACATGACAACTCACAGCCAGAGCAAGTGATACAAGAGTAAGAGAGAGTGACCAAGACAGAAGCCAACAGTGTCTTTTATAACATGATCTTAGGAGTGACTTCCCAACTCTCCTGCTATATACTATTGCTCACAGACCAGCCTTGATACAGTGTAGAAGGGACTGCAAGGCTCTGAATCCTGGGAGATAGAAACATTTGGGACTGTCTTAGTCCCTTCAGGCTGCTATAATAGAATACCATAGACTGGGTGGCTTATAAATAACAGAATTTTATTTCTCACCGTTCTGGAGGCTGGGAAGTTCAAGATCAAGGCACCAGCACCATCTGGCTCTGGTGAGGGCCTGTTTCCTCATTCACAGACACCTGTCTTTTTGTAGTAACCTCACATGGTAATAGTGTTGCCCCTTGGAGTGGTGGAGACTACTGGGTCCTGAGGCCTCCACCCAGCCCAGCCCTGGGATGTCGCTGGACGCTCTGGGTCTCCTGCAAGGAAGTGTTTAAAGATGGACCAGATATAGTGTTTGAGCAGTACAAGTGAGTTTATTAGAGAGGGTATGCACTGGAGAGCTCAAAGGGTAGCTGGGGGGGAGGTGGCGGGGTTGGGTCTCTATCTCTTATTGACAGTTGTTAACTGAGGGATGGAATATTTGTTATTTGGGGTGGGACTTTCTCAGGGTTTCCTGCCTTTTCTCCCTTACTTGGTCAGCGTCTCTGGCCTTCTTTATCTTGGGCCTATCTAGTTTGATCTGGCTCTTCATGTGGCTTTGTTTTTGGAATGCTGCCAGGACAGGTCTCTAACTTTCCTGAGAATGGTTCATGACTCCCCCTTGCTGGCCTCTTGTCATCCTGTCAAAGCCTAACTAACTGCCTACTTTAACAGTAGGGGTAAAGGGTCTCTCTGAGGTTTTATTTATTTATTTATTTATTTATTTATTTATTTATTTTTCAAAGTTTATTTATTTGGAGAGAGAGAGGGAGAGAGAGAGAGAGAGAGAGAGAGAGAGGGAGAGGGAGCATCCCAAGCAGGCTGCATGCTCAGCCGAATGGATGGGGGAGGTCTGTCTTGATGCCATGACAGACTTAACAGACTGAGCCGCCCAGCCACCCCTCTGAAATCTTTTTTTTTTTTTAATTTTTTAAATGTTTATTTATTTTTTGAGAGACAAAAGAGATAGAGCATGAGCAGGGGAGGGGCAGAGAGAGAGGGAGACATAGAAACTGAAGCAAGCTCCAGGCTCTGAGCTGTCAGCACAGAGCTTGATGCAGGGCTCAAAACTCTGGAGCCTTCAGATCATGACCTGAGCCGAAGTTGGACACTTAACCAACTGAGCCACCCAGGCACCCCTGAAATTTCTTTTAAATGGGCACTAATCCCATATGTGAGGGTTTTGCCCTTGTGACCCATGCACCTCCCAAAAGCCTTACCTCCAAATACGAGCATACTGGGCATTTGGATTTCCACATACAGATTTTGGGGGGACACAAAATCTGCCCCCTGCTGGGGGTCCAAAGCAGGGATCATTTTAGGAGCTGGCTACTACAACTACATTACTTTAAACAAACAAACAAACAAACAAAGTATGCTTATTTCAGATCCTGTAACATAAAATGGGGTGAAGTTAGTTCAGGAAACTCTTAACTACAAAAAGGGGTAAAATTGCCCACTGGGTTGAGAGCAGCCTTTAGAACCAGACTATCCTGATTAAGATTCTGGCTCTGCCACTTACTGAGTTAACACTGTTCAATTACTATTCAATTTCCTCATCTGTGGAAAGGAGTAATGATAGCACCTTCTACTATAGGAATGTGAAGGAAGCTACCCTTGAAGGAGAGTGGATTTCAGTTAAATCAAAAGGCAGACAGATGATTTGGTTAAGGGGAATTTGCAGACCATGAAATGAAACCTCTACAAACTTTAGAGGTAATTGGTCTCTTTTATGGAATCTTTACTGTATGCTAGGACTCCACATGTGTTGTCACAAGACTAAGCTTTGAGAAGGATACAATGATCATCTTTAAGCTTTAAAGATGTGGAGACATTGAGACTTTAAAAAATGAAGTAACTTGTCCAAGATGCTCGCTCCATTCTTTGTTTATAATAATGAACTGTTAAAGGACAAAAATTCAACCTCTAATTGGATTTATTCAGCAATTTACGAATCAAATAGCATTCCATCCAACAAATAGAAGGATGCTCTGGGAGTTGTACAAAATGGAAGGTTTTATAGGCAGAAACAGGTCAGGACAAGGAAATTAATAGCAAAAGAAAAGAAAGGATTGTTCCAGGCAAGGTGACCTTCCAGTTAGAGGGAAAGGATTGTGGGGTTTTATCATGAGCTTTCTTCACCAGTGCCATCAGAAAATTTCAGACAGATTGGTTTAAACTCCACTCCTGGGAGAGGCTGAAACTGCTATTAGGTATTCTTGGTGAGACTTAACATAAGTGACTCCATTTGGGGCCTGTTGTTTCTTTATAACAGACACAAACCACTAGTTGAAGCTGCCCCTCGTGTGTATAACCATGGCCAAGGATAACAGCATGTAGTGTGGTCACTGCCACCAGTTGGTGCACATTGAGTCCCCATGTGGAGTTGGGTCTAGTTCACAGTTTGCCAGCCAAGTCTATGTGACACAGACACCAAGGCGTTAGGTCACTCTGCCTCTTTTCCCATGGAGGGAGGTAAAGGTGTTGGGGCAAGGAGAGGAGGACCACAAGGGTGGGAAAAATTAGATTGGAAATGTTTTATTTAACAGATTGATTGACTTTAAAAAGTAAGAGTTAATTTTACCACTTGTTTGTCCCTTTAATTAAAATGGATTGAACCCTGATGCTTTCACTGGGACCTGAACAAGAGGACACATGAAATTGCATTAAGCTACTCACGGAGCATGGCAGCATGAGCCCAGAGTAATGCTTCCTGTCATCTACTTCTTTTTCTTTTTTTTTTTTAATGTTTATTTATTTTGAGAGAGAGAGCTAGAGAAAGAGAGTGGGGGAGGGGCAGAGAGTGAGAGGGAGACAGAAACTCCCAAAGCAGGCTCTGTGCCATCAGTGCAGAGCCCGATGCCAGGCTCGAACTCACAAACTGTAAGATCATGACTTGAGCCTAAGCCAAGAGTCGGGTGCTTAACCGACTGAGCCACCTGGGCACCCCCTGTCATCTACTTCTAATGTGGTCACCTCTAAGGAGCCAGGTCTCCAGTACCTTTTGGAATCCTCAAAGTACCTAGAAGTGATGATGTTTTGGAGTGGTGGGGGTTCGGAGCTGACCACCAAGAAAGAATTCTTGAAGGTATCTTTGGTGCAAAAAAGGTGATTTTATTAAAGCCCAGGGACAGGACCCATGGGCAGAAAGCTGAACTGGGGTTGTGAAGAGTGACTGCTTATATACTGTGGAGTGGCGGGGGGGGGGGGGGGGGGGGGGGGGGGGGGTCGTGATGTCAAGAGGAAGTTTCTTAAAGGGATTTTTCATATGCTAAAAAAGACTCACAGATTACTTGGAGGTTTAGCCATTGTCAGACTAAGGTTGTTTTTCCCTCTAGCAAAGCATTAACATTAAGACAGTAGGGAATTCCTGGAGATTAGGCTATCGATAAGATTGCCCTTTTCTTGTAATATTACTAAGATTTGTAAACTGATAGAAACTCTATCAGTTTAACCATTTGTTTTCTGTCCTTTCCTTTGTTCCTGGGCAGCCAGGAGTGCCTGAGGAGTGTCACCTAGCCCACCTGGGGGTGGTTTGTGGGCGTGGTTTGTGGGGTGTCAGGTTGCCTTCTGCTCCCTCATCAGAAGGGTGCCAAGCAGACACGCCCACTTTGTTTTAAACCCAGTTGAAGCTGAAATGGGCCCTTTTATTCCTTTATTCACTAAACATTTAATGAAAATACAAACGGAATGAACTGTCTTTATCTCTAACATGCTTTTTGAGTGTGGAGGCCAGAACCCCACTTTTGCTTTTCTACTCTTTTGAAAACTAATCTAATCCTTTAGTCAAAGAATGCTTTATGGACTCTCAGTATGCAACTAACATGCTCTTCAGCATTGCTGTCCCACCAAAGTTCAAGGTGTTTGCTCTTCTGAAACTGTTAACACTAGGACTATTAACAGCTCCTCCAGGCTTGGTGCCATTTGTAAATTTAATAAATTGTCTGAAGCGCTCTTATTAGAGATCGTTAATGATAAAATATTAGTTCCATCCCATGCTGCGTGCTCTAAGTCCCCTGGCATTCTTAAAATTCCTTTCTAATTAATGAGTACTTTAATTTTCTGTTCTTGGGCCAGTTTTATTCAACCCGAACCTTAGGAATGGACTGAATTCCTATTGTGCCTAAGGCTAAAGTTATTTGTGGTCAAGTCCTAATCCCTGACACCTGTAAATGTTACCTTAGATGGAAAAAGGGTCTTTACAGGTGAGATTAAGAATTTTGAGTTGGAGAGGTTATCCTGGATTATCCAGGTGAGCCCTAAACACAATCACAAGTGTCCTTATAAGAGAGAGGCAGGGAGGGGCGTCTGGCTGGCTCAGTTAGTAGAGCATGTGGCTCTTGATCTCAGGGTTGTAAATCCAAGCCCCACATTGGGCATGGTGCCTACTTTAAAAAGAGAGAGAAAGAAAGAGAGAGACAGGCAGAGATTTGACAAAGACAGAAGAGAAGACAGTGTGCTGGAAGAAGTGTAACCTAACAAGGCAGGGCAAGCCAATGAAAAATCTGACACCGAACTTTTGCAGTGAAGCAAGATAGGTAGGCTCTTTACTGGTGTGGCCCCACCCAGAAGAAGGGGGATCTCACGCTCAAAGACCTGCACTCCCAGGTGGCTTATGAGCAATGGTTTTCAAAAGGTGGAAATTCAGGCTAAGGCACTCAGGGTCTTGGATCATGCTGATTGATGAGGGATTTGGCCAGCTGTAATACTTGCTTTCTTGATCATCCTGTCCCTTCCACTGACTCCATGTCTGGTTTCAGTGAGATTGTAATGAGGTGGTCGTTCTGCTTCAGGGGACTGGTCGTTCCACTTTAGGGCCCTGGAACTGCAAGATGTTCTCGGCCAGCTGCATTAGTGATGTCATCTCTAGAGTCCAGAGGCCAAGGTTTTACATCCTGTGATGATTACTGAGCTTCAAACTATTATTATTTTTTCTTGCAAACACAGCACCTTATGTTTGTTATCTCAGGCAGCACAACATCCCACAGACTTTTCTGGAGGGCTCTTTATGTTATTTCCTGAGGCAATTTAAAGGTTTCTATAACAGTAACCAAGGGCTGGCTATGTGACTCTGGTCAGAGGCAGCCAGGAGCCATTCTGTCCTTATTGTGGGGCCTGTGGGGGCTAGCACCCCCACTTTCAGGAGCAAAGGACATCCTCCCCTCCTGTGGATGGAGTGTGGCTGTGCCGACACCTTGATTTCAGCGCAATCAAATGGATTCCAAACTTTTGGCTTCCAAAACCGTGAGAGGATAAATTTCTGTTTTTTAAGGCACCAAGTTTGTGGTCACTTGTTAGAGTCACCACAGGCAGCTAATACAGTGCTATTCACGGCCTGTCGCAGCATATGTGAGAATGCTTGAGAACAAATGCTGGACAGGCCTTTTTGTCTGGGTTGCATTTTAATGAAGTGTTTCAGGCTTCTAAAAATATGTAGCTAATAATACACTAGACACCCTGGAACATACCACTTAGCCTAAAAACGGTATGTTTCAAATACATTTAAATCGTCCCTGATGCCCTTCCCATCCGGCTCCTCTCTCTCCGCCTCTGAGACAAGCCACTTTCCTGAATGTAGCTTTCTTTGCTCCAATACATACCTTTAAACTTTTACTGCATTTTAAATATATTACATTATTTTAAAATTTGGTTAAAAGTGCATATGGCCTTTTTGCAGTTTGCCTTTCTTCCATAACTATCTGAGCTTCTCACTGAGTGCTTTCTGCATGCAAATCACCACGTTGGGCAGCGTGGACGATACAAAACAAATCAGACAGGACAATTTTGCACCAACATTAGCTGTTAGAAGTGCTACAACTGTAATCTCTTAGGAGTATTTTCCAATTGTTTTGTTTATTATTATTATTATTATTATTATTTTGTTAAGAGTTCAGCTTTTTTTTTTTTTAACTTAAATCCAAGTTAGTTAACATCCCATTGTTTTAAATGGAAGGTTCCTGCTCAGTATCTAAAACCTAATTGGCAACAGGAATGATGATTTTCAATAATCTCTTAACACCTGTAAATCAGCACAAGTCCTGTGCCTCTGTGAGGGTTACTTATCTTTGTAAGACATTGATTGATTGATTGATTGATTCATTCATTCATTCATTCATTTTGAGAGAGAGAGAGAGAGAGAGAGGAGGAACAGGGGAGGGGCAGAGAGACGACGGTCCAAAGGAGGCTCTGTGTTGACAGGAGCTAGCCCAATGAAGGGCTTGAACTCACAAACCGTGAGATCATGCATGACCTGAGCCAAAGTCAGACGCTTAACTGGCTGAGCCACCCATGTGCCCCTGCAACACTTTCAAAGTAAATATGATATTTCTCAAAATTAAGAATTGTTTAGAAATCAGGTGTTTAGCTTAGACACAAACCACAAAACTAATACCCTCAAGTCAGAACATTAAATTTCATGTAACATGTTTTGGTAAACTCGAATTTCTGTTGACAGTGTGAAGAAGATGCTCTTAACAGCAGCCTGCATTTCTCTGGGTTTCCTTGCGTCTCCCACCAGTTTTCTCCATTCAGAATGTAACTGTGTTCCAGGCAGCCTAAAGGCTACATATCTATAACCCATTAATCTGTGCCTTCTAATTTATAGCCTAATTATAGCTTCTTTGAGATTTCAACAGAATACTGACCCTGGGGAAACAAGGAACCGGGTGTTTCCAGAAGATCAAGTTTGACCACACTAGAGAACAGCCTTCCCTGATGCAAATCTGTCTCAGGTCACGTGGAGAATGCTTCCCCTTACTTGTTGACCTTTACCACTTCCTGTGCCTCCCCCTTTAAAAAAACCCTTGTTTGGTCTGGGACTTTGGGAAAGGGTCTTTGGACATTAGTCCACCATCTTCCCAGGTTGCCAGCTTCCTGAATAAAGCAAACTTTCCTTTCCAAACAACACTTGTCTCTTGAGTATTCGGCTTTTGAGCTGTGAGCAGCCAAACTCGGGTTTTGGTGACAAAATGACTGTAAAACCTTCACCTCTATGGTATAGTGTGAAGTCATTTGGCTTTCACTGAGCCCAGGACTACCCCAGGTCCAAGCAGGAGGGGCTTCTGCCCCCACATCTTAGAGGGTCCTGTATGACACACACACGTACGCACAACGTGCACCCATCTGTTCCAGAGCAGATGAGAACCGCTGTCACTTGAGCACTGGCCCAGCACAACCTAGAGCCTTGGCCATCTGCTGCTATGACTAACACTATTCAGGCTCCATGGAAACACTTCACATCTCTTGCCCTGTGTTTTTGAATCAAAAGGCGGCTGGGGTGGAAAGCTGTGAAGGTTTATGGGTTATGCCCATTGAGGTCTGAGCTGGGAAAAACCCAGTCTTGTGTGTCCCTTGTACTCACACTGCCTGCTACCACAGGGCACAGCACTTCTGACACCAAGTGCGTGTGCGCTTCTCCCGTACCAAGCAGTCCTGTGACACCAGCTATGCTGCTTAATTCTGATACCATCTACCTGGAGATAGTATCGGACCCCATAGGGTATCGGACCCCATAGGTTAAGGGCTCAGTCCCGTGAGACTGCCCTCTCTCTCCCCGCACTTGATTCAGATGCCAGTCACAAGTAGAGGGCCCCCAGGTTACCCACAACTTCTGTCCAACGTGGGTACAAATTGGAGGCTACTCCCCCTTGGATTTGATTATTTGCTAGAACAGCTCACAGAAAGTCAGGGAAACTCTTACTTACATTTATCGGTTTATTAAAGGACGTGCTACAGGATATAGATAAACAACCAGGTGAAGAGATACATAGGGCCAGCTCTGGGGAGGGTCCTGATCTCAGGAGCTTCTTTCCTGTGGAGTTGGGGTCTGTCACCCTCCTCATGTGTAGATGTGTTCAACAACCTGGAAGCTCTCAAACCCTGTACAATTGGGGTTTTATAGAGGCTTCCTCATAGAGGCACGATCCATCATTAACTCCATTTCCAGCCCCTCTCCTTTCTCAGGGGAATGGAGGGTGGGGCTGAATATTCCAAGTTTCTAGTCATGGCATGGTCTTTCTGATGACTAGCCCCTTCCTGGAGCCATGCAGGAGCCCACTCAGTCATCTCATTGGAACAAAAGGCACTCCTGTCACGTAGGAAATTCTAAGGGGGTTGGTTAGGCGCCCTGTCTTGGGAGCCGGTCTCAAAGACCAAATTTTATTAGTTTTGTTTAGTTTAGTTTAGTTTTGTTTTGTTTTAAGTAGGCTCAGTGCCCAACAGGGAGACCAACGTGGGGCTTGAACTCAGGACCCTGTGTTCAAGACCTGAGCTGAGATCAAGAATCAGATGCTTAACCAGCTGCACCACCCAGGTGCCCCCAAAGAACAAATTTTAGAACAAAAGATGCTCCTACTGTTCTTATCACTTAGGAATTTACAAAGGTTTCAGGAGCCCTGTGCCAGGAATGAGTTGAGGTGGGGGCAGACACCAATATACATTTTTTTCTATTATCTCAAAAGGCCAGAAATGGACACTGCTTTTTAGTGCAGGGAATAGGTGAACAGCAGAAGTACTTAGGGAAGACAAAAAACAAATTCCAAATACCGTGTCTCAGATCAGATGTGAATTCAATAAATTCTTGCATAACCAACAATTAAAAAATTTTTTTAATGTTTATAGGGATGCCTGGGTGGCTCAGTCAGTTAAGCATCCGACTTTGGCTTAGGTCATGATCTCACAGTTTGTGAGTTCGAGCCCTGCATCAGGCTCTCTGCTGACAGCTCAGAGACTGGAGCCTGCTTCAAATTCTGTGTCTTCCCCTCTCTCTGCTCCTCCCATGCTCATGCTCTGTCTCTCAATAATAAATAAACGTTAAAAAAATTTTTTTTTAATGTTTATAACATTCTCTCTTCGAGAGAGAGAGAGACAGAGCGTGAGTGGGAGAGGGGGAGAGAGAGATGGAGACAGAATCAGAAGCAGTCTCCAGGCTCTGAACTGTCAGCACAGAGCCCCATGCGGGGCTTGAACTCACAAACTGTGAGATCATGACCTGAGCCGAAGTCGGACACTTAACTGACTGAGCCACCCAGGTGCCCCCATAACCAACAGTTATGAGATGAGATCAAGAGTTGGATGCTCAACTGACTGAGCCACCCAGGCACCCCTAACTTGAATTATAACTTTTAAATATTTAGACATATGGAGCCTGCATCTGTACTGAGGCCCCAGGCCCCACAAATGCTTAGATGGGCCTGACTAGGCACAAGTTTACATGTGTTACATTTGTCATTAATATAGGGAAATTAAAGTGGAAATATTTGGTAGTTTTTTGATCTTACATATAAATGTGGGAGCCATGGGAATGCAAACTTGTGCACCCGCTCTGGAAAATAGTGTGGAGTTTCCTCAAAAAATTAAAAATAGATCTACTCTATGACCCAGCAATAGCACTGCTAGGAATTTACCCAAGGGATATAGGAGTGCTGATGCATAGGGGCACTTGTACCCCAATGTTTATAGCAGAAATTTCAACAGTAGCCAAATTATGGAAAGAGCCTAAATGTCCATCAACTGACGAATGGATACAGAAGATGTGGTTTAAATATACAGTGGAATACTACTTGGCAATGAGAAAGAATGAAATCTGGCCTTTTGTAGCAACATGAAGATGTGGTTTATATATACAATGGAATACTACTTGGCAATGAGAAAGAACGAAATCTGGACATTTGTAGCAACATGAAGATGTGGTTTATATATACAATGGAATACTACTTGGCAATGAGAAAGAATGAAATCTGGACATTTGTAGCAACATGGATGGAACTGGAGAGTGTTATGCTAAGTGAAATAAGTCAGGAAGAGAAAGACAGGTACCATATGTTTTCACTTATATGTGGATCCTGAGGAACTCAACAGAAGACCAGGGGGGAGGGGAAGGGGAAAAAAAGTTACAGAGAGGGAAGGAGGCAAACCATAAGAGACTCTTAAATACTGAGAACAAACTGAGGGTTGATGGGGGGTGGGGGGGAGGGGAAAGTGGGAAGTGGGTGATGGGCACTTTGGAGGGCACTTGTTGGGATGAGCACTGGGTGTTGTATGGAAACAAGTTTGACAATAAATTTCATTAAAAAAAAATAAATGTGGGAGCCGATATCTATGTCATTAGTCAACTAAAGAGTGGTCATCTGGACAATTCAGAATATGCTGCTATATTTTATATATTTGTAGTATTCAGAATATTTAAAAAAACCTTTTAAGATCATCATCAAAATGAGATGCTGAGAACATACCAGTTCCAGTAAAAAAAATGCACATTATATATACAATTAACAGCAAAGACACACATAATTCTGAAGTGTTAAAAAAAACTCTAATAAGTAAAATTGATATGTTTTCTCAAATCGGAAATGCTTCTGTAGTGTACGTCAAATTATATGACATGAATTCAACCTTGTTTGTTTCCACGTGTCTCAAGACACATCTGGGGGGCACCTGGGTGGCTCAGTCAGTTGAGTGTCTGACTTCGGCTCAGGTCATGATCTCACAGCTCATAAGTTCAAGCCCCGCATCAGGCTCGCTGATGCCAGCACAGAGACTGCTTCTGATCCTTTGTCCCTCTCTCTCTCTGCCCCTCTCCTCCCCTCTCAAAAATGAATAAACATTAAAAAAAAAAAAAAAGACACATCTGATAAAGGTGAGGTAAGACAGAAAGGAGTATGTCCATAAAATGGAGGAGAGGGGTGGGACATAGCTGTTAGGTGGAAGTCTAGGACTGTGACTGAAAATTGTCTTTGTTGCTGTTGTGTGGCATATAAATATAATTTGAAGTAGAGATACCTGGGGCACCTGGCTGGCTCAGTCGTTAGAGTGTGCGACTCTTAATCTCGGGGTTGTTAGTTCGAGCCCCATGTTGGGTATAGATATTACTTAAAAATAAAATCTTAAGAGGCACCTGGGTAGCTCTGTCGGTTGAGCATTCAACTTTGGCTGAGGTCTTAATCTCACAGTTCATGGGTTGGAGACCCGCGCCGGGCTCTGTACTGACAGCCTGGAGCCTGCTTTGGATTCTGTGTCTCCCTCTCTTTCTGCCCCTCCCCTGCTCTGTCTCTGTCTCTGTCTCTCAAAAATAAATAAATGTAAAATAAATAAAATCTTTAAAAAAAAAAGAAAAAAATGATATGTTGTAAGAGATGTTTTTAAGAGTGTTTCTAATTGGGATATAATGAAGATTTCTTAAAGTTCTTGTAATTATATCACTTTACAAATGGAGAAAGGTAAGCAAAAGATTGACTTACATAAAGAATATTGCTTATCCTTGGAAAAGAAGTAGGAAGTATTGCAAAAATGATTTTTTTAACTTTATTTATTTTGAGAGAGAGCATGAGCAAGGGAGGGGCAGAGAGAGAGGGAGAGAGAGAATCCCAAGCAGGTCACCCTATGAGTGCATGGCCTGACTTGGGGCTCCATCTCATGAACTGCGAGACCATGCCCTGAGCTGAAACCAAGAGTCAGATGCTCAAACGACTGAGCTACCCAGGCATCCCAGTATTGTAAATATGTTTAACTCGGATGTTTCATGTCTTGATTTAAAAATTTTTCCTTATTAGAATTTTTAAATTTCAAAAGAAATAAATGCTCTTTGTAATGCGTGAAAGGAAACAATAAGAAGTTGTAGAAAGAAAATGTTGGGATGCCTGGGTGGCTCAGTGGGTTGAGCTTCTGACTCTTAATTTTGGCTCAGGTCATGATCCCAAGGTCCTGGAATGGAGCCCTGCACTGGGCTCATTGCTGAGCATGAAGCCTGCTTAAGATTCATTCTCTCTCTCTCTTTCTCCCTCTCTCCCTCTCCCTCCCTCCCTCCTTCCCTCTCTCTCTCTCCCTGCCTCTACCCCACTCACATTCTCTCTTTAAAAAAAAAAAAGAAAAAAGTTAAAATGTTAATGTGGTTAGCCCTTGCCCTGATGCCCCCCTCAGCCCAAGATAAAATATTTAACAGTCTGGTGCATATCCTACCATTCGTTTTCCTTTTCTGATATAAACCTATACACACATTCATTCATATACAGTGGTCCCACTATACATGTTACTTCACCATTCACTTTTTATTTATTTATTTTTATTTTTATTTTTTATTTTTTAACCATTCGCTTTTTAAAATTTAATGTCTTGGGGTGCCTGTTTGGCTCGGTCGATTAAGCCTCCAACTCTTGATTTTTGGCTCAGGTCATGATCTCATGGTCATGAGATTGAACCCCATGTTGGGCTTTGGTGCCGGGCATGGAACCTCCTTAAGATTCTCCCTCTCTCTCTGCCCCTCCCCTGCACTCATGCGTGCGCTCTCTCTCTTTCTCTCTCATAAATAAATAAATAAATAAACAAACAAATAAATAAAATTTAATGTATCGTAGGCCTTCCAATACACAAAATGCTAATTTTTATTGCTACATACTATAGTGTGGATGTACTATAATTTGTTCAACCTTTTACCTAGTGATGTATATGTAGGTTATTTCCACTCTCTTTGCCTCTACAAATAATGCTGCAATAAACATCTTTGCGCATATATGCCAGTAGGTACTAGTGCCTTTAGTTTGGTAGAATCACAGGTTTGTGCTGACACTGACAGCACCCAGTTCCCCGTACCCTTATTAGTAGTGGATGCGGAGGTAGATGTCACATGAAGCTTAAGTTTCAGGGCTCTTTAGTCCTACTCCTCTACCCCTTTAAGGCCTTGGGAGAAGTCTTAGTACTCTGCTCACAGGGTTGTGTATTTTTGTAATATTTGAAAAAGTAGGTTACTTTATCCACAGCCACTTAAGACTACTGTGCCTTTTCACTCCAAATTTCCCTGCCTTCATGCTTCCCCTTGGGTTGGATGGCTTTGGAGTGGCTGCAGGCATTTCGAAAGTTGAGCTGGGGAGGCAGAGGGGCACCTGGCTGGCTGGCTCAGTCGGTAGAGCATGCTACTCTTGATCTTGGGTGGTGAGTTTGAGCCCCACATTAAGGGTAGAGTTTACTGAAAGAAAGAAAGAAAGAAAGAAAGAAAGAAAGAAAGAAAGAAAAGAAAGAAAAAGAAAGAAAGAAAAGAAAGAAAAAGAAAGAAAGAAAGTTGAGCTGGGATGTGTCTATTTGAGTTTAGCAGATGTATTTATGACGTTTACTATTCACTGTCACTTCTGTGCATAGTGAAGTTATCACTGGACATCTGGCATAGGAATGGCTTCCAAGTATGTGACTGAAGACACAGGGCCGGAGTTTGTATCATGAAATGAACTTGTCCAATGGCACCTGGCACCAGCTGTATGAGAGTACTGGAGGAGAAACAGAGTGTGAAATGTATGGAGCCAGACGCTGGTCTGTAGAAAATTCTTTTTTTTTTTTTTTAAGTTTATTTATTTATTTTGGGAGAGCACGAGCAGTGGAGGGGCAGAGAGAGAGGGAAACCGAGAATCCCAAGCGGGCTCCGCACTGCCAGTGCAGAGCTGGATGTGGGGCTTGAACTCCCCAACCGTGAGATCATGACCTGAGCTGAAATCAAGAGTCAGATGCTTAACCGACTGAGCCACCCACACACCCCTATAGAAAACTCTTCCCATTGTCCAAGCGATAGAATTCGAAGCAGGTGTTTCTCTTCTGTTAGTATCCTTGGGAAAGCAGTACATACAATTATAAATTCACCTGGAACTTGCCTCAGACACAATTAGAATTCCTGTGCTTGTAGGCTAAAAATTTGTAACAACACTGCAAGCAGCAGGTATGTTTGGTGGGAAGCCACATATTTTATGCCTGCCAGTGTATCAGATTGGCTCTTAGCACATTACCAACAACAAATCTGGGCTGTAGCTTTTTAAAGCTATCAGTAATAAGCATATTTTCAAACAGCCATGCTAGAAGAAAGACTTTAGTAACTTTCTATTCTTTCTATAGAAAATAATATTATAAGATAGTTGTCATATGAGGAAGTTCTTACGGAATATACATCCAAAGACTATGAAAAATAGTATTGTAGAGGTGTGTCAGGCAGTTAATAAGCAGCTTAAATTTGGGGGGGGGGGATATTTGTGATCAGATTCATAAAATTTCTTATTGTGGTGATTTTCTCGTTGTAAATATTTACCTTTGTAGTAAGTTTTGTAATGAAATTTTAAATTCCTTTACTTGAAAAGGGTCTTCAAACTGTTTAAATTTTTGACCTCCTGAAGCATGAATCCTCATCTAATTATAATTTGTCTCTCAACATTTGCCAGTAAGATAAGCGAAAGTTGTACCTTTTTGCTTTTGTTGACATTTCATAGATCTCTAGTGAAATCAAGCATATTTTTTCACATATATATTGGCCATTTGTATTTCCTTTTCATTGAATTGACCGGACATATTCTTCTGTCAAGTTCTGCGCCCAGTGTGGGGCTTGAACTCATGATCCCAAGATCAAGAGTCACATGCTCCACCAACTGAGCCAGCCAGGTGCCCTTCTTTTGGTCATTTTGATTGATTGTTTCTTATTAATTTGTAGGGGCTATGTGTATTAAGGATATTAAAACTAGTGGGTCATATGTGTGACAAATAATTTTCTCTAGATTATCCTTTGTCTTTTTTTATAACATCTTTAAAAAAAATTTTTTTTAATGTTTATTTATCTTGAGAGAGAGAAAGAGGCAGATCATGAGTGGGGGAGGGGCAGAGATAGAGGGAGACACAGAATCTAAAGCAGGCTCCAGGCTCTGAGCTATCAGCACAGAGCCCAAAGCGGGGCTCGAACTCATGAACTACGAGATCATGACCTGAGCTGAAGTCGGATGCTTAACTGAGTGAGCCACCCAGGCGCCCCTTTTTATCTTTATTGAGATGTAATTCACGTATCATACTATTCGCCCATTGATTGATGAATATTCTTTTTCCAGCTTTATTGAGGTATAATTGACAAAACTATATTTAAGGTGTACAGCATATTTTGATATCTGCATACATTGTGAAATGATTATCACAAGCTAATTAACGTATCCATCACCCATTTAAAGTCTAGAATTCGATGGTTCTTTCTGTGTCCACAGGGTTGTGCAACCATCTCCTCAATCCATTTTAAAACATTTAATCACCCCAACAGAAATCCTGTACACTTTATCTATCACTCTCCATCACAATTTATCTTTTGACATAGGGTACTTTTAGTATCAACTTTTCTTAATTTTCCTATAGTGAAATATTTCTCTTTTCTTTTACAACTTCTAGCTCTGTAGTTTCCTATGTGGCTTTAAGGTCTCTACTCTCTCCAAGGTTCTTTAAACATTCTGCTAATATTTTATTTTTACGTTTCCATCTTTACTTCATCTGGAATGTATTCTCAATCTTTTCCTAGTCACTAATCAAGTAGAACCCTGCCTGTTGACTAGATTTCGGGAAGAAATTACTGTACCTGATGAGAGAGATGTTTCCCTTCCAACAGACTTAGGGGGAAGATAAATATCTTGAGGGCCAGGAACAAAAGGCAAGAGCAAGGGCAAGGAACACTCCCAACAAGCAGAGTCCTGATCATCTCATGTGTGGTTGCTTAGGGTAGAGTGTGTGCTCACCTGATACTCTGAGACCTGCCTTGACCAAGTAACTAACTAACTAACTTCCTTCCTTCCTTCCTTCCTTCCTTCTTTCTTTCTTTCTTTCTTTCTTTCTTTCTTTCTTTCTTTCTTTCAGTTTTATTTTTATTTATTCTGAGAGAGAGAGAGAGAGAGAGAAAGAGAGAGAGAGAGAGGAGGAGGGGCAGAGAGAGAATTCCAAGCAGGCTCTGTATGGACAATGCAGACCGTGATGTGGGGCTCCAACACACCAACTGTGAGATCATGACCTGAGCCGAAATCAAGAGTCGGAAGCTGAACTGACTGAGCTACCCAGGCACCCCAACTTTCTCTTTCAAATAAAGAATTGAAAATGGGGTCCTAACAGCAAGGGCCAAAAAGGACCCAAATGCACTTAGCACTGTGTTTCCAGAGACCACAGTATGGGAAGAGGTGGGGCGCAGAGTAGGAGTGACAATAGTAATGAAACCTGGCCAACACTACTTGGACCGGGTGATCAAGGTTAACATTGTGATGACAAATCATGCTGAGCATATGCACCTTTGATATGATATGAGGAGAGTAGCACTTTACCTCACCTTTGTGGTCTTCCTCCCCAAAACCCATAACCCCAGTCTAACCATGAGAAAAACAACAGACAAACCCAAATTGAGGGCTATTCTGTAAAATGCCTGATGGGCCTGATGCCCCAGCAAGGGCATCACAAACAAGGAAAGTCTGAGAACTGCCGTCAACCAGAGGAGGCTAAGAGACATGACTGTGCAATGTAATGAGGTATCCTGGTCAAGATTCTGTAACAGAAAAAAGAGCACTAGGGAAAAACTAATAAAATCCAATAAAGTATACCATTTATTTAGTTAATAGTAATGTGCCAAGGTTGGCTTCTCATGACAAATGTACCATAGTGATATAGAGTGTTAACAAAAGAAGACACTGGATGAGGGGTATTTGAAAACTTTCATACTATCTTTGCAACTGTTCTGTAAATCTAAAATTATTCTAAAATTTTTTTAATTGGGGGAGGGGAAGCATTTTTGCTAGCCACATCCTTCCTGAGGGAGTATATCTATGCCAAGAAAGCATCCTGCTTTCCCAAAGAGTTGGTGTCTCTGCAACCTCATGCTTAATTTGAACAAATTTTGTAGGTGGGTCAGAAATGAATTTTGAAAAGTCATTTCCTTTGTCCAGATTTCCCCAGCCAGCTCAGAGAAGCTTTCCAGAATAACTGATTCTGGTTGTCCTGGCCACTCCATGCCTCCTATCTTAGGAAGTTCAATGGGTCACAATGACATCCTTTACCCCCTCTTGCCCCAAGATGCTGCTCAAGACCACCAGAAGGCTTATTTTCTCAACCTGTTGTTCCTGGTTCTTGAACCCTGATTCTCTTCTTCCCCACTGACACTTGCTTTCATCCTCCCCTCTCTCCTTGCTTGAGTGACCAAGCAAGACCCCTTACCCTGGTTTTTCTATCTTGGCTTCTCACCTTACTCACCTCTATCATTCTTGACTTCTGTACTACCCGAAGCGGCAGGTGAGAGGTATTCCATCTACCACCTTTCCCTGCCCAACTAGCCTAAGTCCCCTAGGTCTCAGCTGGAAGGAGCAGATACGGTGTAGTTTCTCTTACCCATGTAATGGAATACTGTTAGCAGCAATATTATCAAAACTAAAAGGCATCCTCTCTATTCCAGGAAAATTAGCTTAAAAAAGTACTATTTGTAATTATGCTAATATATCAAATTATGATCTTGCAGCATAAATTTTTTATTAAGGGAGCAGTGGCATGATTTAGTTTCTGGTATCCCCTTAAAGTTTCCTGATCTCCAGATAGTACGAGCCACATAGCCCTCCAGGGGGTTCTGGGTAGTACTGGTGCTGGTGGATGGACTGAAATCGGCAGAGCACACCTTTTTGCCTTGAGACTGTACAGAAACCTCGTGTTCAAGGTAAAGTTACAACTCTGCTTTCATTTCAGTGTTAAATTACTTTACTGGCATCATCAATAACCTCCTAAGATCCCACTCTGAGGGACGGGATGTGTGGCTCTTCCTAGGAAGAACTTCAGTCTGCTTTGACTTGATGACAACAAGCAGTGGAATGAGTGAACTTGGAAGATTGACAACCTCACAAGGATGCTGACTTGGAGGAGCCAAGATACACTACACGCACTAGAAATTGGGAGTTGAACGAACCTTCATTCTAGTGTAGGACAGTGTGATTTAAGAAGTCTTGCAAGGCACTGGGTTTGATTTTGGAAAAAATGAGCATGGCAGCAGATAAAACTTCTAGAAGTTTCCATATATTGGCCTAAACTCAAAGGCTACTATTCCAACAAGCAGAGAGAACCAGATTAGTGGGTATGTGGTGAATGCGGCTTCCTGAATCTGCTGTTTCCTTCATGAGTGGGTGGTGATGGTGGGCTGCCTGCCACATCACAGGAGACCCCCGAGTGGGAAGACCAAGCCTCCTGCGCTGCCAATCAGAGAACCCGAAATACCAGCATGATCAATGACCTTAGCTAGCAGATGGTGTGGGCCCTGCCGTTAGCAAGTCACCTCACCTGGACCAAAAGTCTGGGCACTGAGTAACTTCCTTGCTCTGCCCCCCGGCACCATCTTGCTACATTGCCCATAGGTTCTACAGAAAGACGAGGCCTCTTGGGGAGCTTGGGTGGTTAAGCGTCCGACTTCGGCTCAAGTCATGATCTTACGGTTCCTGAGTTCAAGCCCCGCGTTGGGCTCTGTGCTGACAGCTCAGAGCCTGGAGCCTGGACCCTGCTTCAGATTCTGTGTCTCCCTTTCTCTCTGCCCCTCCCCTTTTGTGCTCTGTCTCTCTCTCTCTCAAAAATAAATAAACTTAAAAAAAAAAAAAAAGAAAGATGAGGCCTCTTGTCTGCATTCCCCTTACCTCTGTCTAGTGAGGACAAGACTGTGGGCCCACACAGTCATTGATCACTTGGGTGACAAGGCACAGGATGGGCTGAGCAGAGCAGGTCTGGCTAGACCTACTACAGTGGTCCAATCTGGGCCAAGGTTCTGGGAAGAGCTGGTAGAATTCCGAGGCTTTGGGAAGGCTCAGAAGCTCAACCTTAGGAAGCCGGGAACTCTATTCCTCTTCTGTTCTACAGCTCTTCCCACATCTTTAAAATTTATTTATTCATTCATTCATTTTTGAGAGAGAGAGAGAGAGAGAGAGAGAGAGAGAGAGAGAGAGAGAATCCCAAGCAGGCTCCACACTGTCAGCACAGAGCCCTACATGGGGCTTGAACTCACGAACCGTGAGATCACGACCTCAGCCAAAATCAAGAGTCAGATGCCTAACTGACTGAGCCACCCAGGTCCCCTCCTGTGTCTTTAGAGAGCAGTGTTTCTCAACCCTTTATCCTCATCACTGCCCCTAAGGGGGAAAAGTGAAGTAGGTTTAAATTTGCCAAAACAAGAAAAATTAAATACTGAAGAATAAAATTTTGTTGGTCAGCTTTGGAGAGCCATAAACCATTGTAATAGCTAAGACTTTTTTTTTTGCCCTACTGCTACCCCAAGAACCGATTTTCACCCCTTTGAGGGACAATATGGCCCCATTTGAGAATGCATACGATGGAAGGATGGTACCACTGCTGTGAATGTTGCTTCCCACAAGGGGGACTCTCTTCTGAGATCCTCTCCTGCCTGCTTGTATTGTTCTTCCTCTGAATTCCTGACGATGGGCTCAGCTGCATGTCACAGGGGTCCCAATTCAACTGCCTGGGACCATAGGAATGTTTACTTTTTACTTAAGAAATTTGGAGTCTGGTGCCTTGGCTCAATGATGCCCGAGTACTGGGAATATCTCCACTCATGGCCACAAGATGGCTGTAGCGGCTCCAGGCACCAAGCCCTTACGAGACTGCGTTCAAAAGGGGGGGTGGAAGAGAAACAGACAACCACCAGGGGAAAGGACAGACGACTGGTAGGCAAATACTAGCTGCTGACATCGCTGTCCTTCTCCTTTTTCTTTATGTCCTCACTCCTTTACCTTTGGGTTTACTTGAGCAAGTATTGCCCAAACCCACGTGTGAATCACTATGCATTCAAATGGAAGGAAGCACTTCACAGTAGGACAGCAACAGCTGATTGCCCTTGAGCAAGTTACTTAATATCTCTGGGCCTCAGTTTCCTCATGTAGGAAGTGAGGGTCATAGACCAGATGCCTTTTTTACATAAACTTTTAACGCAGCCTAACATGAAGGCTCACAAAATATGAATGTGTTGTGTGAAACCAGTCCCCAGATAAGAAAATACTATCAGTACCCCAGAAACCCCCACAAAGACAAAGGTAACACTATTCTGACTTCCAGCACTGCATTTCAGTTTTGCCTGTTTTTGAACTTCAAACCATCTGAGTCATAAAGTAGATACTCTTTTGTATCTGGCTTCTTTCATTCAATACTGTGTTTGTGAGGGGCACCTGGCTGGCTCAGTCAGTAAAGCATGTGACACTTAATCTTGGGGGTCATGAGCGCGAGTTTCACCTTGGGCATAGAGATTCTATTTTTAAAGGTTTATTCATTTTTCAGAGACAGAGGCATAGCGTGAGGGGGGCAGGGGCAGTGAGAGAGGGAGACACAGAGTTTGAAGCAGGCTCCAGGCGCTGAGCTGTCAGCACAGAGCCCGACGCGGGGCTTGAACTCACAGACCATGAGATCATGACCTGAGTTGAAGTCAGACGCTTAACCGATTGAGCCACCCAGGTGCCCCAGGCATAGAGGTTACTTAAAAAAAAATTGTGTTTGTGGGGTGCCTGGGTGGCTCAGTTGGTTAAGCATCCTATTCTTGATTTCTGCTCAAGTCATGATCTTGCAGTTGGTGGGATCGAGCCCTGTGTCAGGCTATGCACTGATAGCCTGGAGCCTGCTTGGGATTCTCTCCCTCCCTCTCCCTCTGCCCCTTCTCTGTGCACACATGCACACGCATGCGTGTGTGCTCTCTCTCTCTCAAAATAAACATTTTTTAAAAAGTTGTATTTCTGGGGCGCCTGGGTGGCTCAGTCGGTTAAGCGTCCGACTTCAGCTCAGGTCACGATCTCACGGTCTGTGAATTCGAGCCCCGCGTCGGGCTCTGGGCTGATGGCTCAGAGCCTGGAGCCTGCTTCCGATTCTGTGTTTCCCTCTCTCTCTGCCCCTCCCCCGTTCATGCTGTGTCTCTCTCTGTCTCAAAAATAAATAAACGTTAAAAAAAAATTAAAAAAAAATTGTATTTGTGGGGTGCCTGGGTGTCTCAGTTGGTTAAACATCTGACTCTGGGTTTCAGCTCAGGTCATGATCTCACAGTTTGTGAGTTCAAGCCCCATGTCAGGCTCTGCGCTAACAGCATGGCGCCTGCTTGGAATTCTGTTTCCCTCTCTCTCTGCCCCTCCACTGCTTGCTCTCTCTCTCTCTCTTAAAAATAAATTAAAAAAATAAATAAAGAAGTAAATAAATAAATAAAATAAAAACAAACATTTAAAAAAAAGAGAAAAATTGTATTTGTGAGATTCACTCACCATGTTGTTCCTCCACTGTCATTGCTGTGTAACATTCCATTCACGTGACTATACCACTGTTGACGATTGCAGAAATTTTTAGTTTTGGCTATTACAAATGCTGCTGCTGTAGAGATTCGCAAATCCATTTTTGATGAATATACTCATGCATTTCTGTTGTGTTCTGGGAGTAGAACTACTGGGTCATAGGATATCTGAATGTTTACCTTCTAGATGCCTCGTAAGGATCATTCCTAGCAATGGAACCAAAAACTATCACGTAAGTAGGTACACAGCCAGTAAGTAGGTTTTCCACCTTATCTAAAGATTCACTACTAATGAGGCTCAATGCCTGGGCTTCCAGTACTTGTCAGCTCTGTATCTTCTCCAGCTCACCCTCTCTAATGGGTAGCCACCAAAAAAGAATATGTACAAACCCACACCCTCCAGAGCCTGCCTGTGAAGAAAGCCAGGTAGCAGGTATCCCTTGTGAAGGTGGTGAATTACATTTCTATGGCCAGACGAAGCCCAGTTACCAGGAGCTTGCAAGGCCATCCAAAGAATGGCCTTTTTTTGGTGCTTTGAAAAATACCCACTCTGTTGTGAGGCATTCCACAGGCAGAGCTATAAAATGAATCTGTCAACAGATAGTTTAGTTCACCGAGCTTCTTCTCCAAAATTTTAAGCACCTGGTAGATGCTCCATAAAAAGAACCATTAAAATTTAGGGCAAAAGTTCCCTGTAATAGAATTTTGCAAAAGAAATTTGTCTTTTAAGAAACTTTTCAGCAAACAGGAAATTTCTCCAAAGTAAGCACTTAAAATGCTGTTTACAAAAGGTGGTTTGGAATGTCAGCTTATGGTTTAGAGAAACGGGTGGAGCTCAGAGAACAGTGTTTCTCAAAGTGCAGTTTATAGATCAGCATCAGTATCACCGAGAGACTTGTTTAAAAATGTTGATTCCAGGCCCACCCAGAATCAGAATCTCTTGGATAGGGCCTAAAAATTTTCATTTTAACAAATTCACAGGTGGATCTGAGGCACCAGCTCCATGGCCTGTGTTGCATTATCCACTGCAGAAGGTCTCAGTGCTTTGGGGGCCAGGAGTCTCGATATGGAAATACAAAATGATCCTATGATTTAGCCACAAGCCTCTCTGCTGGTTCTGGGGCAAGGTCCAATTTCTTGTTTACAAAACTCTTCAGATCCTGGCCTCAAGTGGACCTGCTGGCTTTTTCTTTTTCTTGGGACATCACTGGCTGAATTAGATTGTCCATACAATTTTGCCTGTGTTGGCGATAGTGTCTTCTCAGTTGCCCCTCTTGTTTGAGACAGGCTTCTGTGGCTTTCTACATGTCATTCTGAATGCTCTTTGAAAACCCTCTTTGTCCTCATCAGCCATCCACTTCAGAAGTGGTGGTGTTATTTTGAGGCAGGGTTTGGGATGCCATATAAAATAAAGCTACGATTGTATTAAAAACCAGGAGAGGATAAGCAGCTAACACAAACATGAATAAGGCCTAAGCACATGCTGTACCAGGGGAGAGAAAGAGAGAATGCTTTGTTGCGACTCTGCTTTGTTTCTGAGGTCTGGGTGCTCGTGTAAAGCCCAGATAGACTTGCTGGTAAGGTTTACAGGATTCCAGCTTGGCAAACTTAAAAAATTCTGGGGTCCAAGACCCTGTCTCATGAAAGGTGCCAGCCTAAGTGCCTAAGATTCCCTTTGGATGCCGGAAGGCTCCATCCTGTGTTCTTGGGTTGGTGGCATCTACCCTGTGCCCCCACGTACATATAATATCCAGTGTGTTCTTCCTCAGAACTCAGCCCTAGAGATCCAAGCTTCCCTCCATAAACTCCAGCAAACACGAGAACCTTCCGCTCAGATATAAAAACTTTCACATTTCCTCCTTCCCACCATGTTGCTCTGAAAACTTTTAGTAGCACAGTCACATACTGTAGGACACTTCACGTTATTTCAGTGACAGTTTCCCACCCCAAGGAATACTAAAATACAACAGGAAGTGGTGAGTATGAATAGGCAGTTCTGGGCTAAATTTGAATGGTGGAAACTTTATACCAAAATGTTTTCCATGGAAGTTCACTTTCTTTAGTTTTGATGACTACCCACTGGATCATTGTGGCCAGATGCCATTGACCAACCAGGAAATTGGAAAATAAATAAACTCTTTCATATGGCCTTTTAGGAACTCTGGTTTTCTGGGTTTTATTTTTTGTTTTTGGGAGGAGCACAGAAAAATGGTACTCTGACCCAAACGAAGCAAACAGAGGAGTTTGGAGTGCAGCATGTTCAGTTATGAAAACTCTATAATTATTGTTTTGTAACAATAGTAGAGAAAACCGGATAGAGGGGGAAAGGAAGGGAATGAACATTTAGGGAGTGTCTATTCTGCATCAGCATTTTGCTAGGAACGTTACCTGCAGAATATGCTATTTCACAGCCACCACCAAGGTAACTATTATTATGCGCTCCCTCCTTTCTAGGTTAGGAAACAGGTTCATTAAGGTTAGGAAACTTGAGCATGGTCACCCACTTGTAGTGACTAAGCAGGAATCCAAATGTGGCTCTCTTTTCACTCTTTCCTGGTGACCTGAGGAGAAAGCTATGTGGAGTCTTCGTAAAATAAGATCTCTATTATGTCAAGGTGGCCTGGTTGTTAAAATAAATAACACTATTCTGTAAAAATCACCTATATTATACATCTATAGAACATTCATTTCTAGTTATATCCGTGCTACATACTTTGATGTTAGTAAGAACAGTTAATAGGGTCTGTAGTCATTGTGAGCAGCCCTTGAATATAAAAGTATTAATTTTACCCATCTCCAGGAGGACCAGACGTTGGCATTCCTGTGAGGTAGACAAGAAGCAGAATTTAAAGTTGTTCCCAGTGCCCTCCGTGTCCTATTGTCCCCAAACAAGGCAGACCCATGTGGGGGAGAGAAAAGCTGGTAACTTGAGGGCTAAGGCTCGGCGAATTACCCCAGGGGAAATAAGGTCTTTGAAGCTCAGCGAGTCTCTGAGTGATATTTTAGCTCAGCTTCAATTCTTTGCATTCTCCTCCAGCTGAAGGATCACTTGTTTCCCCATAAAGGCATAGTGGAGACCACAGTGAATCCCAACTTCAAGATCTGTCAGGTGAGGGGCGCCTGGGCAGCTCAGTCGGTTGAGCATCTGACTCTTGATTTCCGCTCAGGTCATGATCTCAGTTTCATGAATTTGGAGGCCTGAGGCTCTGTGCTGACAGAGTGGATGCAGCCTGCCTGGGTTTCTCTCTCTCCCTCTCTCTCTGCCCCTCCCCCACTCGCACGCGTGCTCTCTCTCTCTCTCTCTCAAAATAAACTTAAAAAATAAAATAAAATCTTAAAGATTTGTCAGATGAAACTGGACAAACCTAAAGAGGTTGGAAATCCATAGGCAAAAATACTCCCTACCCATTCCTTTGCTAGAAGCCATCTATTGTTGCGCAGACTGATGCCCCCTACTGACCTGGCCCTAAGAAAATGCGGGGACAGGTAAGGTGGTTAAAGTCGGCGAACTTCCACCCCAAACGGGTCAAGTAACGCCTTGACTATCTCCACTCTGCTAGCAAATAAAAACGAGAATTCAGCCCAGCCAAAGGCCTCGAAAGGAAGCACAAACGCATGAAAAATTGGGTTCTCTCAAAAGGCACAGTTGGGTCAAGGTGTGAGTCTGGGTCCTCCCTTTCTGATGCTCCCTCCTCTGGAGATCTCTAGGCGAGCTTGGTCAGAACCCTCACACGGCCTCCTTGAATTCCCTTCTAGGTTTCCCACCCAGTGTCCTCCAGCTCCTTTGCGCCTCACAGTCTTTTATGCCATTCCTATAATATGCGGCGTGATTCCTTCCATTTTGGGTTATCTTCGAGGCCAGGCGATCCCGACTCCCGTGCGGGCCCCAAAGCCCCCAGCCCCCCGCGGGCCTGCCGCGGGCGCCTCAGTAAACGCGGGCGGAATGGAACAGGATGCTCCAACGTCTTTTTCCACCTCTGATTTCCGTTAAATATTTGTCCGGGGGCCGCGCGCAGCCTCCACAGGGTAGCCTCTTGGAGGCAAGGGTGACCACGCGGAGGACAGCGGCCGAGGGCTCAGGGCGCACTTCCTGCGGGCGGCGGGCGGGGGCGGAGCTTCGGGCGCGCCTCCTCGTCCTCCCTCCTTCCCTCCTCCCCTCCTCCCTCCCCTCCTCCCGGGCAGGCCGAGGCGCCGCGGGGGCGGGGCCGCGAGCGGGCTGGGCGGCGTGGCGGAGCTGGCTGGGCGCCCCCGGCCAAGGTGCGAGCGAACCGCGGCGGGCTCGGGCGCGGAGCGGGGGCGCGCGGCGCGGAGCAGCCCAGCCCAGCGCAGCCGGGCCCGGAGCCTCGCGGGTGGACACGAGCCGGCGGGCGGCGGCGGCGGCGGCGGCGGCGGGGGTGGTTCTCAGCCCGGCCGGTGCAGGGCCTCCGACCGACCGCGGCCGAGCGGGGCCTGGGCGCGGGCGCCGGGGAAGCCCGCCGCGGCGGGCGCAGGAGGAAGCGGCGGCGGCGCGTCCCGAGCCGTGCGCGCCATGTCGGGCGGGCCCCCCAAGGGCCTGCCGTCCACCGGGCCCCACTCCCTGCTCGACATGCCGCACCCGCTGGCCGGCTCCAGCAGCGAGGAGGCCGTGGGCGGCGACAGCACGCCCAGCCCGGACCTGCTGATGGCCCGCAGCTTCGGCGACAAGGTGGGGCGCGCGGGGCTGGGGACCGGGAGGCGCGTTTCGCTCTCGCGGGGGATGGTGGACCCGGAGCCCTCCCTCCGGGCCCCGGGCCGCGCCCACCCTGGCGCCCCTGCCCGGGGGCGGGCGTTCCCTGGCTCCCCAGAGCCATCGGAAAATCGTCCCTCCCGGCCGCCCCCGAGGGGTCGTAGCCGCAGGGGGGGCGGCAGGAGGGGGCGGACATGCCCCGCCGTGACGGGTCGCGAGCGCGGGTGACAGCTGGAGGGGAGGGGTCCTGGCCGCGTGGTGCGGCCAGTGGCGGGTGTGCAGTGCCCTGCGCGTGTGCCCTGGGATGGGGTCCCGAGTTCCTCCCGGTGCATCCGCGAAGGCTGAGCTGCCGGGTGACTTGTAGCTCCCCTACTTTCCTGGCACTGCAAAGAAGCAAGAGTTAATGGTTTTCCCTGGTGGGAGCGGCAGCGTTGGTCTTGCTGCCCGAGTCGTCTTCCTCACGCTCTGTCATGTGGGGAGTGATCTTTGTTTAGGTTTGCTGTGTGCCCTGAGGAGTCACCTGACTCAGACCCCGGCCGGCGGGTGGGGAGAGTCTCGCTGTGGTTTTCTGTCTGGGGCTCTTTCTTTCACCTCTCACGGCCTTCCACACTGTTTAGTTTTGTCAGAGGCCCGTTTTTTGTGGTTGATGGAAGGAAAGCTCGCCCTTTGACCTTCTTTGTGCAGAAGGAAGCTCCTGATATTCTTAGAGCGGCAGAATAATCCTGCTGCTTTGAGAGACAGCAGAGTACGGTGAAGGGCGAGGGGCGGCATCCCCATGACTCCCTGCCCCATGGCCATTTCAGCTGTGACCAGGACTTGAGCTGTGATTCTCTCAGCGCTGCTGTGGCCACCTACTCACCGATATGCAGAAATTAGAATTGTTCTCAACACTTGTGATCAGGACTCCCTCCTCCCAGTAAAATACTGAATGAATTCCTCCTTGTCCCAATGTTAAATGCAATCAGAGGGGACCTCTTTCCCCCGTAGATGGGAGGGCATGTGATACAATAAAAATGAGTATTAGTGCACTGAGCACTCAAAATGGCTATGGAGGGGGACTTGATGTACCTTCCTGAAAGAGTTTATGAAAGCCAGGAGTGGGGAGTAGAGCATTAGGAGCAAAAAGACTTAAAAAGCTAATTAAACCAATGAATTGAGCAGGTTGAGGTGTGTGTTGTGGGGGAGGGGGTTCCTTGTGATTATTTCTCTTTATTTTATAGATGACAAACTATGAAGAGTTATGTTGCTTGGAAATACCTTGCCCATATTTGACGTTCAATAAGTAATTGTCAAATGACTGAAAGAATAATTTGTTGCTCTCTTAAAGACAAATTGTTCCTGCATGCATGTGTGCATGTAGGATACGAAGTTAAACCTTCTGATTTCCTTCTCAGGATAGTGAATTAATTATCTATTGCTGTGTAACAAATTACACCAAATTTAGCACCCGCAGATAGTTTGTGTGGGTCAATAGTGTCATGTCATCCAGGAGCAGCTGAGCTGGGTGGTTCTGACTCCGGTCTCTTTTGAGGTAGCCGTCAAGGCGTTGACCAGGGCTGGGGTCATCTGAAGATTGGGTTGGGGGAGGATCAGCTTCCAGGCTCATTCACTTGGCTGTTGACAGGCCTTAGTTCCTCTTTATAGGGCGACTTGCCATGGCAGCTAGTTTTCCCCCAGAGAAAGTGGTCCAAGAGGGCAAGTGATCCCAAGACTCAAGCTATACTCTTGTATGGTCTAATCTTGGAAGTGACATAATTCTGCCGTATTCTATTGATCACACTACTAATACAAAGTGGGAAGAGGGTATAAATATAGGAGGTAGGGGTGCCTGGGTGACTCAGTCCGTTGAGCATCTGACTTTGTGTTTTGGCTCTGGTCATGATCCGAGGGTTGTGGGATCAAGTCCTGTGTCCGGCTCTGTGCTGGGCGTGGGGTCTGTTTGGGATTCTGTCTCTCCCTCTGCCTCTGTCTTGCCCCCATGTGTGCACACGCCTCACATTCTCTCTTTCTATGCCTCTCTCAAATAAAAAAAATAAATAAAATCTTCAAAAAATATATCAGGAGACAGGGATTATCTGGCTATCTTGAATGCTGGATGACACTGATTGCTATTTTAGTTATTTATTTTAAAGGTTTTTAAAATTTATTATTATTTACTAATTGCGATACCCAACGTAGGGCTTGAACTCATGACCTTGAGATCAAGAGTCACATGGCTCTTTTTTACTGGGGCAGCTAGGTGCCCCCACTGATGGCTATTTTACACATTTACTTAGCGATCCACTCTTGGAGGACACTTGTCTCAGACATATGGGCATTTTACTAATAAATACTGAAGGACAAATGCCCTGTACCACCAAGGTCTTGTTGGTGGGCAGGAAGTCAGGCCCAAGTCTAATTACTCCTGGCTTCCAGTTCTATGAGAAGACAGTCTTGAAACCATTATTATTAATTATTGAATATTTAATAAGTCTCCATACAGCTGTAAGAAGCATCAAAATGACATCACTCCCAGGGGCCTGATTTATAGTAAGCCACTTTTCCTTGGAGGCTAAGTAATGTAATTTCTTTCTCTGACTGGAAGTAATATTTTCCTTGAATCTTGGCGTGCATGTATGTTCTAGCAACTCTGGAGAAATTTCTGTAGAGAGAAGCTAGCATGCAACAGAGGTGAGTCAGGACCAGTGGAAGGAAGGCTTCTCTTTGCCCTGCTTTCTCTTGCCCAGGCAGCATGCAGGTCATTGGAGGACAGGTAGGAAAGCTGAGTGCTGTGATCGGTCTTTGAAAAGAAACCTGTTTTCTTGCCTTTTTGGACAGTGCATCGTGACCCTGGATGCCTGGTTCAGAGTCAGTTCTGGGATTGGAGAACGAGGGTTTGACAGGCTGCTCGTGGTGCAGGGTTATTGTATTATGCGGAGGAGAATTGCTTTCTGTGGGCCAAGCACAGGGTAGTCTTGTGTCTCGGTCCAGCAGACGCTACTGAGTGGCATCTGGGATGCTTGCTTGAGAAGGAGCAGCAACCAAATATGCCCTTTTCATCCACTGCCTTTGAAAATCATCCAAACCTTGGAGTTACGGGAGAATCCTTCCTATCTTCCCAGGGTTGCATGAATTCTTTTCATGCCAGCTGAACTCACCAGGCCTTCTATCACCGCATCCTTCATCTCCTCCTAAAATGTAAATAAACCACTTGACCTGCCTCGCTTTTTTACTTTCATCTGCAAACCACTCTGGGCTACTTCTCCCCTGACTCAGCCTCCAACTCCTGCGTGCCTCCCAGAACTTAACACCAAGCCCGCTCAAGCCCCAGCTGTGGTTAACAACCCTTCCCACATCCTCAACCTCTTCACTGAACTCTTCTGCCTACTTCCTGCCCTCTTAGGTTACTGCTTCTGCCAAAGTCTTCAAAATGGAGCTGTCTTTTCATTCTGTACTCCACTTATATCAGGATCAGGAGATGGAGGTCCGTTTCCTTTCTCTCCACTGCCCTTTTTTTTTAATTAAAAAATTTTTTTAAACATTTATTTATTTTTGAGAGAGAGACAGAGCATAAGTGGGGTCGGGGCTGAGAGAGAGAGGCAGACACAGAATCCGAAGCAGGATCCAGGCTCTGAGCTGTCAGCACAGAGCCTGATGCGGGGCTCAGACTCATGAGCCGTGAGATCATGACCTGAGCTGAAGTTGGACGCTTAGCCAACTGAGCCACCCATGTGCCCCTCCACTGCCTTTTATAAACCAAGCTCTGCTCCCTGGAGGCTCATGTCATTTTATTTGTTCATTCACGTATTTGAGGACCTACTTTGAGATAGGCACTGTTCCAGGAACTTGAGATGAGTCAACCAGTGAATACCGCTGCCCTCATGGGGTACTTTTTGTGACTATATACTATGTTATATAAAAAATGCTACAGGAGGGAGAAAAAGTAGGATGAGGGGATTCAGGATCACTGGCTGTGGGAGGGGGATTTGGAGAGGCTTTACTGAGAACTTGAGATTTGAGTAGAGACTTGGAGGAGATGAGGGATGGAGTTAGCGAGTAGATATCTGGAGGAGTGTCCTTCTAGGTGGAAGGAACAGCCAAAGCAAAGTCTTGAAGGCATCTGCCTAGTGTGGACTGGAAGAGCCCAGAAGCCAGTGTGGCTGGGGCAGAGTGAACAGTGGAGAGTTGGCCGACAGCAGAGAGGGGAAGGGTCCGGATTGTGTAGGGCCTCATAGGTCACCCTGAGAACAGGCCTTTACTTTGAGTGCCATTGCAGTGTCTTCAGCAGAAGGAGGGACATGATTTGACTTATATGTTGAAAAGGCTCACACAGGCTGTTGAATTGAGAATCCTTTATTTGGCTCTTCCACTGAATTCATTTCCTTTTAGTTAAAAGGACATAAACCGAGTGCAAACTGGCCGAAGGAAAAAAAAAAAAAGCCTGGCTTATGTTTTTGAAAAGCCCCAGGTATTTTGGCTTCAGGAGTGGCTGGAACTAGGTATTCAAATGATATTGGGAATCTGTCACTCCATCTCTTGGCTCCGCTTACTTCTGTGTTAGTTTTATTCTCAAGCTAGTGAAGGGATACCTTCTACAAATAAGCTTCACAACTTCAGCAGAAAGAGAGCACCTCTTTGCTGAGGGCTCCAGCAAAAGCCCTGGGCTGCTCTCTCATGGGCCTAAATCGGGTAAGTGCCGAAACCAAGCTCTGTAACTCTGATGCCCGGACCTGCACCAGGTCCTCATCTTTGGAGAGAGGAGAAGGGAAGTTTTTGGTAGGTCTGTTTGTTTGAACTGTGGAATGTACATGCAGAGTGTATAAAATGTATCCATATGGTTTGAAGAACAAAATGTACCTCCAAGGTTTAAAGAACAATAAAAACTCATGTTCCTACCCCCCCAGATTAAGAGAATATTACTAGTATTTTATTTTATTTATTTATTAAAAAAAAATTTTTTTAACATTTATTTATTTTTGAGAGACAAAGCGTGAGTGGGGGAGTGGTGGAGTGGGGTGGTGCAGAGAGAGAGGGAGACACAGAATCTGAAGCAGGCTCCAGGCTCCGAGCTGTCAGCACAGAGCCTGACATGGGGCTTGAACTCATGGACTGTGAGATCATGACCTGAGCTGAAGTAGGATGCTTAACCGACCGAGCCACTCAGGTGCCCCTTATTTATTTATTTTTAAAGATTTTATTTTTAAGTAATCTCTACACCTAATGTGGGGCTCGAACTCACAACCCTGAGATCAAGAGTTGCACTCTCTACCAACGGAGCCAGCCAGGCACCCACAAGAATATTACTAGTATTTTAGAAGCCCCATGTGTGCCTGGGGAGGATGGAGGTGGTTACCAAAGCAGGATCAGGAGGCTGCTAACAGAAGGAGGAACAAAGGAATGTGAGGCAAGCAGAAACAAATGTCCGTTATAGGCCTTCCACGACCTTTTTCTTCCCTGTCATTTCTAACTTGCCGGCCTTTCATTCTTCTTCATTAAAATCTCTAGACCCCGAGTCACTGTCTTCTCAAGTCATGCCCTCACCTCACGGTGACTCTGTTCAAACCTACAAAACTATCAGCTTCTTGACTTGAATCTGCACACACCTTCACCTCTTTTTTAATTCAGTTGCCCTCTCCCTGGCCACAGCCTTGCGCTATAATGCCCAGAACGGTTCGGGCTCAGAGATAATGCCATCAGATATCTTCTCTTGCCTTACCGTCCCCTCAGTTGGTCATTACTGCCTGCACCTGTTCTCTGACCACTTGTACTTCCCTCCCTCCTTTATTTTGTATTTTTATTTTTTATTTAAGTAATCTCTACATCCCACATGGAGCTTGAACTCATGACCCTGAGAGAAAGAGTCACCTGCTCTTCTGACTGAGCCAGCCAGGTGTCCCTCACCTCCCTCCTTTAGGTGGGGTGGCTCATCTCATCAGTTGCTCCCTCCACTTCCTTTCTTCGACTCTCTTCTTTCCTCCTTTTACACCCAGCCTGGATCATTCCATTGCTTCAGATCTTTTCCTGCACCTTGAGAATTGCTGCCAGTGTAAATTCACTGGTTTTAACCACAACTGGGGCCTCAGTGGTGCTGAGCACTCCTTTCTTTCCATAGAGGCTCCCGTTCTGTGCCATGGCTGATCTGACGCTTTTCTCTGTTCCTCACACCTCCCCCTCCCCCCATTCTACCCTCCCATTCTGCTGATGAGAAGACAGAAGCCATCATAAAAGAACTTCCTTTTTCCAGACTGTGAAATGATGTGAATCCGTAGCCATTGTTTCTTGGTTGCCCCAGTCGCTGTAGAAGGGATTCTAAGGCACCCCTGGACTGTATGGCCCGCCCCCTCTGGCCTCTCTGAGACCTCGCTCCGTTCATCATCCTCACCCATTTCTGTGTCTTCACATTCCCTCTCACCTGGCTCATTCTATCAGTAAACATACTCAGGGCGCCTGGATGGCTCAGTCGGTTAAGCCTCGGACTTCAGCACAGGCGATGATCTCACGGTTTGTGAGTTCAAGCACCGCGTCCGGCTCCATGCTGACAGCTCTGAGCCTGGAGCCTGCTTCGGATTCTGTGTCTCCCTCTCTCTCTGCCCCTCCCTGGCTCGTGTTCTGTCTCTCTCTCTCTCTTAAAAACAAATAAACATTAATAAACATCCTCAGGTCACCCTTGCTTCTTAAACCAGGAGTAAAGAAAACTTTGCCGTGAATGCCTTTTGTTTTCTTTCCCCGTTTCGTGATCTGTTTTGTGACTGCTCTTCACAGACAGACTTTTTGAAAGTAAGGTCTGCTACTCTTCCTAACTCCTCAGCCTGCTGCTGTCGGGTTTCTGACTTTACTAGCCGAGTCCCCTTGTGACTTCCTTCTCGCAAAATCCAGTAGGTGCTTCACGGTCCCTATCCTTCCTGACCTCTTGGCAGGTTGCACTTCCGCTGTTGAGTACCCTCTTACTTGAAATATTCTTTGCTTGGCCCTCCAGAGCCAGCTTGTCTGCGTTCAAATCCCAGCCCCGCCTGTCTACAGTCTTTGTGAACCTCTCTGAGCCTCTGTGTCGTCATCTGTAAACAGGGGGATAACAGAAGTACCTGTATCACAAGGTTGATAGGAAGATCTGGGGAGTTCATGCCTAGAGTAGTGCCTGAGAAGTAGTGAGCCTTTAATAAATGTGAGGTGCTGATGGTGGTTATCCCCAGGTATTATACTCTTCGTATTTTCTTGTGCGTTTCTGCCCATTCTCTGTCAATGTCTGTGTCAGTTGTGGTCAGGTCAGGGTGAAAGGCCCTTAGGTATTTCCAGCCGAGAGCCTATAATCCAGGGAATTAATCACATCAGTGATGAAAAACGTGAGAAGTCAAGAAGATGGTGAGATTAACCCGGAGAGAAGCAACTGCAAGGAAACTGCTGTCACTGTCAGTGCTGGAGGGTCAATGGGAGGAGGTGGTGTAGAATCTAGGAGCTTCTGTGGGAACTAGAGCTGTGGCAGGGCTGCTCAACAAGAGTGGGGTCCACAGAGGGGGATAACCCTGGAGAGAAGCAGCTGCTGCCAGGGATGCTTATCTGAACCGGAGGGAAAGTGTTTGGGGGGTGTCGGGGGCAGGGGGAAACACACTGGCCTCTCTGGTCTTTCGTCAGTATCTTCCATTGACCAAAATATCTTCCTTGGTGGACATGAGACTCTAGCAGAGCCAAACAGTCTTTCTTGGGTCTGCTCAGATGAGTGCTGGTGGAAAGAGCATCTCTTTCTGGTTGCCCGTGAACCTCTGTTTGCTGCAGTGTGGAGAGTGCCCGCTGAAGAATGAGGCCAGAGAGGAAAGTGGAGCTGGGAGAGAAAGACGGGGAAAGGCCCTGAAGGCCACCTGAGTCCTGGATCCGCCTGTGCTGGCAATGCCTGAAGCTAGCACTGCCTCTTGGTTCCAGAAGGTCACGGATTCCCTTTTACTGACACTTTTGAGTTGTGTTTGTCACTTGACACTTCAAAAAAATGTTGACCGAGGGGCACCTGGGTGGCTCAGTTGGTTGAGCGTCCGGCTTCAGCTCAGTCCGATCTCGCAGTTCATGGGTTTGAGCCCGGCGTTGGGCTCTGTGGTGATGTCCTGTGCATCAGCTACGGTGCTGTGTTCCTGTTGGTCAGCCCCACCATCAGGGTGTATGCCTACGCATCAGCTATGGTGGCAGAGGTGGTGTCTTCACGAGGTCCTTGGAGTTTGGGGAGCCTTTTTGGTCTAAGTGGGCAAAGCGTCACGGGCTGAGGGAGTAGGTGGAGCAAAGCTCCTGAGATGAGAAAGACCTGTGCCCGCTGGAGTTGGGTTGAGTCTAGTCATGTGTTGGGATGGGTTTTGAGGGTCTAGAGTGGGGATTAGTGAGAGAGGAGGCAGGGAAACCGGTCAGGAGGTGACCGAAGACGCGGGGCTCGGACTCACGATCCGGGAGATCGTGACCTGAGCCATCTGAGCAGAAATCAAGAGCTGGATGTTTAACCGACTGAGCCACCCAGGCCACCCCTTAGCTTTTATTTCTTAGGCAGTAGCCAACCCTGGAGGGTTTTCGAGAGGGCGAACGTGCGGTCAGCGCTTGGGATGGGGAGTGACTGGCAGAGAAAGATGTCGTGGGAGTGCTAGCCGGGGATTTAGGTTGGGGCCGTTGCCTGCAAGAGGAAAGAGTAGGACATTAAGGATGGCTTGTTTTGGTGCAGTGGGGGTGACTGGTGCCCTCCCGGCGAGGGGCACACGGACTGGGGAGCAAGCGTGAGCAGGAAGTGGAGAGATGACTAGGGTGCAGTTTGAGGTCAGGAGTCAGGACAGGGGTTGTCTGAACCCCACCTTTGAAAGCCTTAGCACAAACGCTGCTTCTGGAAAGCTCTTCTTCATTACATAGACACGTAACCCCAGTAGATCCAAGTAGAGATGGCAGTGGACGATGCAGAAGGTGACGTGGAGACTGACAGTCAAATGCAGGGCAGGGGGTTGTGGTAGTTTGGTAATAAGAAGGGTGGTGGCTGGAGGGGAACACAGGGTGAAGGGAAGGGTGTAGGATAGGGGAGACTTGAACATTATTAGTGAGGGTTACAGGGAAGAAGACAGATGTTTTGTATGAAAATGCAGAAATAACAGCTTGGCAAAAGTGCACTGATTTATGTATGAGCAATGGGGTTTGTTTACTAGATACTAGAGGGGTCATATGCTGTCTGGTGTCAGCCTTGCCCCACAGAATTCCTTATTTTGGCTGCCAAAGCAGTAATCAAGAATTACTGTTCTGTGGTGGTGGCAGGGGTGGTCTGGGAGGGCGGTGTGTGGACGAGGGCAAGAGAAGGGGCACCTGGGTGGCTCAGTCGGTTGAGCTTCTGACTCTTGGTTTTGACTCAGGTCATGAGCTCACGGTTTGTGGGTTCAAGCCCCGCTTCGGGCTCTGTGCTGACAGTGCAGAGTCTGCTTGGAATTCTTTCTCTCCCTCTCTCTCTGCCTACTTCTCCCCTCAAAACAAATAAATAAACTTAAAAAAAAAAAGAAAAGGGCAAGAGGGAGATGAGAAACGGTGTTTCAGGACTCCTGTTTGAGAAAAGACACAGAGGCAAGAGAAACAGCATGTTTGGGTAGCAGAGTGCAGGCACTTTAAAAAACCTTTATCTATCGAGCATGTGCCTGTCTGCCTAGCTCTGCTAGATGCTGAGGACGTTGAGAAAGATGAAAAAAGTAGGAACCTCCCTCGAGAGGTTCTTGGTCCAGTGGAGAAGAGATGGTTGCAACAGAATGTGAAAAATGCTAAATGTATTTACTATCTCTGAGGCCTGGGGCACAATTCTTAACCTTGTAATGCCTCAGTGTCCCCCTAGGTAAATTTTGGGTTATTTTACGGGGGTGTCCTGAAGGTTGGGTGTTTAGAATAGTGTCTGGCACACGGTAAATACCGCGTAAATGCCAGGTGTTTATATTGCCTTAGAAGCTGACCCTGAGAAAGGATTTAACTGCCAGTAGTTTATTTGAGAGGTAAAGGAAAGTGAGACAGGGAACAGAAGGCACCAGTAAAAGGTAAGCTACCAAGCCGGTTTCCACTGAGCCCGGCTGGGTGTTACCCTGGGAAGCCTTGGAGCCTGTACCGAACACACGCCTCCGTTACCCACAACCCGGGTGAGGCAGCTGGGTCTTCAGACAGTAACCTTGTCAGTCGTTGGTTGAGCGCTCCATGGATGGGGTGTTTGGGCATTTAATCCCCAAGCACTTTCCAGTCTGCTCCATGGGTGGACAAAGTAGGGGAGGCAGTCAGGCCAGGAAAAGCAGGTGCTGGCACTTGGAAGTCAGGCCAGTGGGCACTGAACTGGTCAGGGCCAGGAGATACGGGTGGGGCACTGACAGTCTTGACTACGGTTATGATGAACGTAAGACGCAGGGATGCTTAGGGGGATGGTGGCTTTTCTAAAGGAGATGATATTTGAGGTGAAGAATGGAGTAGTTCTTTTACAAATGGACAGAGGAAGGGACAGTAACCCGGGCGGAAAAGCTAGCGGGTGCCAAAGCTTGGCAGCGTCTGGTTGCATGAGTGGCCCGTGAGAGGGCTGCTGAGTCGTGCGGCTCGAGAGGTAGGTAGTGGGCAGCTGACCGGCTATAATGGCAAACAGGAAGGGCTTTATCCTGAGCGATGGGGAGGCCAATCGTATTTTAAGAAGGGAAGGTGCAGGGCCACACTTGTTAGGTCACTGTGACTGAGCTCTAGCTGGGATAGGATCGGTCGACTCAAGAGGCTGGTAATCCAGGGAGAAGACTGTGGCAGCAGAAGGTTGGGGGAGGAGACAGTTTAAGTGGAGTTTTGACTCACTGATCTCAAGGAGTGTATTACTCAGGAGTTTTGTTTGCAAATGAGAGAAAGCCAGCTCTCACTAACTTAATAAGCAAAAAGGTCAGCCTGTGGACAGGCTCACTTGAACCACAGAAATGAGCTGGAATTGGGTCCGAATGTTCCCAAGGGTCCGTTTCAGGCTCTCAGAGCAGCTTTATCCGTGAGGGAGGGAAATGGGGCAACTGGCAGCTCCCATCCCTCACAGTTTACAGCTGTGCCTCTAGAAGGAGAGTGAATCTCTCACACAGGGAAAAATCTCAGGGAGACCTGGCTTGGGTTACACCCCCAGTCTGAGACCAATCTACTGGGCCAGCGGCCTGAAGTACTGTGATGAGCCAGAATTGGCCCAGAGGTCCGACCGTGGGGGGAAAGAGTCTGAAAGTCAGCTCTCATTCCAGCTACAAGGTCCCCGAGCAGCTATGAGGTGTACTGGGCAAACAGTAAAAGACTACTTACAGGGGAGACTCTCGAGTCAGAAGCTTTAGTGACTGGCTGAATCATCGTGGCAAGAATAAAACAAATTTTGAGAGAAACAGGTCAAAAAGTAAAACTGTAGACTTCCTAAGGTATAAATGGCTTTCAAAAGAAAAAGTGAGATATAATTCACAGACTATAAAACCCACTTTTTAAAAAACACACAGTGTGGTGGTTTAATATATTCACAAGGCTGTGCAACTGTCACCATTTCCTAATTCCAGAATATTCATCACCCCAAAGATACCTCATCATACCCATTAGCAGACACTCCCATTTCCCCCCTCTCCCAACTCCCGGTAACCACCATTCTATTTTCTGTCTTGATGAGTTTGATACCTCTCCCTTAGACACCTTAAATGGATAGAATCGTGTAGTATTTATCTTTTTGTGACTGGCTTGTTTCCTTAGAATAAGGTCCTCCAGGTTCATCCGTGTTGTAGCATGTGACAGGATTTTCTTCTTTTTAAAGACTGAATAACATTACATTGTATGGGTCTATCACATTTCTTTATCCATTCATCTTCTGGTGGACATTTAGTTTGCTTCTACCTTGGCTCTTGTAAATAATTCTGCAGTGGACATGGATGTATAAATATCTCTTTGAGATCCTGGTTTCATTTTCTTTTTTTTTTTTTAAATATAAAGCCAGAAGTGGGATTGCTGGATCATGTGGTAATTGTTTTTTTAATTTTTAAGGTACTTTCATACTGTTTTCCATAGCAGATGCACCATTTTACAGTCCCCCCAAAAAAAAGTGCACAAAGGTTCCAATTTCTCTACATCCTCATCAACACTTGTTATTTTGATAGTAGGCATCCTAATGGATGTGACGTTGTGTTTGATTTGTATTTCTCTGATGGTTAGTGCTGCTCGGCATCTTTTCATATGCTTTCTGGCCATTTGCATATCTTCTTTGGAGAAATGGCTGTTCAAGTCCTTTGCTCACTTTTATATTGGATTATTTGACTTTTTGTTGTTGATTTATATGAGTCCTTTTTATATTCTGGATATTAACCCTTATCAGATACATGATTTGTAAGTATTTTCTCCCGTTCCATAGATTGCCTTTGTGTCTTTGGCACAATTTTTTAAAGTTTTCTATAATCCGGGGTGCCTGGGTGGCTCAGTTGGTTAAGCGTCGGACTTCGGCTCAGGTCATGATCTCACGGTTTGTGAGTTCAAGCCCTGTGTCAGGCTCTGTGCTGACAGCTCAGAGCCTGGAACCTGCTTCAGACTCTGTGTCTCCCTCTCTCTCTGCGCCTCCCCTGCTCGTACTCTGTCTCCCTCTCTCTTTCTCTCAAAAATAAGTAAACATAAAAAAAAAATTAAGTTTGCTATAATCCCACTTGTCTATTTTTGCTTTTGTTGCCTGTGTTTTTAGTGTCGTAGCCAAGAAATCATTGCTAAATCCAATGTCATGAGGATTTTCTCCTACGTTTCTTCTAGGATTTCTATAGTTTGGGGTCTTAGGTTTGGGTCTTTAATCCATTTTAATCTATTAATTTTTGTATATGGTATAAAATGAGGGTCCCACTTTATTCTTTTACATGTGGATTTCCAGTTTTCCCAGCACCATTTATTGAAAAGGCTGTCCTTTCCCCATTGAGGGTATATATATACTTTTAAAGCCGATTTCTTACTAAAATCAATAAGTCATATTCATAGTTGAAGTTCTAAGATGAATTTATTCTACAAGCGTTTGAGTGACTTCTCTGTTCTGTGCGCTGTGTAAGGCATGTTCCTTGGGAATGAAGATATCTCAATTCTGGAAATGGCATTAGTCTGGGACATGTCTATAATTAGAATAAACATGTTTGTGGAATAGCTGTTTTATTGCAAACATGGAAGCCTAGGCCTTCTTTAGGGCTATTTCATTAGGGCAGATGTGTGATCTGAGGAACTGGGTGTGTGGTCATTCTGCTGGCATCAGCAACTATGCTGAAAAAGTGCAACATAGCAGCCTTTCTCTGCACTGTCTGGTCAAGCAAATCTTGTTTATTTCGTGACTTGTATCAGCAGTTGTGAAGGGCACTTGGACTTTTTGTTCGTTTCTCGGAGGCTTATTTGGGCCTATTGTGTGTCATACCTGGCGGATACCTAGATGAACAAGATGACCTTACCTTTAGGCAGTCAAGGCCCAGGAAAGGAGGCAGAGGAGACACAAGTGAAGCGTGGCAGTTTAAGATGATGATAGGGGTATACGTGGAATGCCGCAAGGGTAGTCAGAGTGATTTTTTGAGTTGAAGAAATTCTAGAGTAAAGCATGTTTGAAGGAGGCATTGGGGCACCTGAGTGACTCAGTTGGTTAAGCATTTGACTTCGGTTCAAGTCATGATCTCATGGTTCATGGGTTCGAGCTCCCCATTGGGCTCTGCTTGGGATTTTCTTTCTCTCCCTCTGTCTCTGCTCCTCTCCCACTTGTGCTTTCTCTGTCTCTCAAAATAATTAAACTTTATTTTATTTTATTGTAGTATTTTAAATTTTCTTTAATGTTTATTTTTGAGAGAGAGAGAGAGACAGAGCGTGAGCAGGGGAGGGTCAGAGAGGGAGAGGGAGACACAGAATCTGAAGCAGGCTCCAGGCTCTAAGCTGTCAGTGCAGAGCCCAATGCGGAGTTCAAACTCACAGACCATGAGATCATGACCTGAGCTGAAGTCAGACACTTAACTGACTGAGCCACCCAGGTGCCCCATAAATAAACAAACTTTAAAAAAAAAATGAAGGAGGCATTGGGTTACCTATTACAGGTTTTATCTTTTTAATGGTCAATGTTGGGATTTCAGTGAGAATCTGAATAATTGTTTTCCGGTCTGATAGAAATGGGAAATTATGGGGGCACCTGGGTGGCTCAGTCGGTTAAGCGTCCGACTTCGGCTCAGGTCATGATCTCGCGGTCCGCGAGTTCGAGCCCCGCGTCGGGCTCTGGGCTGATGGCTCAGAGCCTGGAGCCTGCTTCCGATTCTGTGTCTCCCTCTCTCTCTGCCCCTCCCCCGTTCATGCTCTGTCTCTCTCTGTCTCAAAAATAAATAAAAAACGTTAAAAAAAAATTAAGAAAAAAAAAGAAATGGGAAATTATGATTTTTCAGCGCTTAGATTTTATTATGCACATGTTAATACGGTGAATGTTCTTTACTAGTGTATCCAAGATTGGCTAAGTAATTTGTGGGACCCAGTGCAAAATTAAAATGCTTGTCCCCTTGTTAAAATTTTTTTAAAGAATTTCAAGATGGTGACAGCAGAGCATTAAACCCAGTGCAGAATCCTTCTGAGTGCAGAGTCCTGTGGGAGCACAGGTCACACGGCCATGGAGCCGGCCCTGACTATCTCCTTTAGAGGTTTCCAGGTCCTGTTAAAATTACCGCTTACCATTTTAGTGCTGTAGGTCAGGACTATGGGATTCCTTGGGTGTGCTTGTGATGAGGCCTGCTTCCTGGGGCTTGCTTCTCCAGACTGGGTTGATGGTGGCGCTTGCCTGGAATACTCTACCGCATCCCCTGTCAACATTCTAGCATTCCCTGTTTCTAGAAAAACAATGTGATCTCCCCCATGCCCAGCCTTTCATGTTTAATGTGTGCTTGAAACTGTTTTTCATTTTTCTAATCCTTGCTTCTACTTTCTTTTCCCTTTGCTCTGGCCTCTTCCCCATAGAGGGTGCCCAGCATATATGTTCCCTCCATTATCTCCACCTTCACCCAGAGATAACAGCAGGGTATGCTTATAATCGCTGCTAACATTTACAGCACGCTAACTTTGGTTGGGAGCCTTGCTGTGTCATCTCTGTGCATTCCCCTATGCTATAGCTACTGTCTTGGTCCCCTTTGACAGCCAGAAAAATGTAGAGAGGAGAAGTAACTTGTTCCAAGTCACAGAGCTAGAGGAGAGGTGGGGCTGGGAACTTGGGTCCGTCTGGGTGCCTGGCGGGCTCAGTATGAAGAGTGTGGGATTCTTGATCTTAGGGCTGTGAGTTAGAGCCCCATGTTGGGGATAGAGATTTCAGACTTTGAAAATCTTAAAACAAATTTTATCTGACTTCAGAGCCCATTCTTCTTAACCACCATCACTGCTAGAGCATTGGCATCCTTCCCCAAGCCCCCTCCCTGATTTCTGAGGACTTACGCACATTAGGCATTAGACGAGGCACTGCATGTTGCATTTCCTCTGAAAGGGTGGGGGGGGGGGGGATGAAACCAATCTCTCCTGTGTCTTACTTAGCTCCTATCTCTTCTCTCATTTCACTTTCTAGCTTTTTCAGCCTTCGTCCTCACCATACCAGTCTCCCTTGTTAGGGAAGTTTCCCAAGGCTTGCTGGCTTCTGCCTTCACTCTCCCCATCACCGCCAGGCTCCTTGGATGAGCGGTCTTTGCGCGCCTCTCCCATCTGCCTCGCCATCTGCCTCCTCTTGCCTCGGTGTCCAGGTCTGTGGTCCAGGTCTGCCCCTACTGCTTGCTACTGCAGAGACCCGCAAAGGCTGTTTTCCTGATGTGGAGTCCCAGGCAGTTAGAGCTGCAGAGGCCCTGCAGGGCATCCACCCAGGACCGTCTTTTTTCACTTGAAATTGTGGCCCTGAGAGAGAAGCGATTGGTCAGACCAGGGTCACCCAGCTAGCTCACGGCAGAACTGAGGTTAGGACCCAGGTTTCCAGACCACTGGTTGAGTGCCCATTTTCTGTGACTCATGATGTTAACCAGCCTCCCCTCCTTTTTTTCTTCACTCTCTTTTTTTTCTCAGGGTCTCATTCTGTTCACTGCTGTTATTTCCCTAGCGTGATGCCTGGCACTTAGCAGATGCTTAATAAATATGTATCGAATGAATTGATTCTGTCCTCTCTTGGTCCTTCCCTGGTCTACCCCTGCCTCTCTGAATCCCCCCTCTTTTTCCTTCCGACTCTAACTGTGGGTCCACCCAGTCACGGTCCCTGCCCATTGCTATCCTTCCGTACCATCTCTGGATGGACTTCACTACCACATCAGGGTTTAGGATTCCCAAATCTTCTGGTCTAGCTACAAAGTCATCTTCCCAAGTATTTTTAGGATTCTTGTTTTTAGCACCTTAAAATCACTCTGTGGCAAGAGTACTTAAAACCATACCTTTCTTGGCCTCACCTCTTAAGTATCTCTTTCCTGTATGCAGCATCACTGTCTTTTTTTAATATCTGTTTTCATTTCTCTTGTCCTAGTCAACATCCTAATTAAGATGTATGATTATCTTATCTCATTTTCCTGCTTTTACTCAGCCTACTCTTTTCTGACCACTGTAGCCTGAATTCACCTTCCTAAAAATACTGCGTTGTTGTGTCATTTCCCATCTCTGAAGCCCTGCAGCGACCTCCCATTGCTTACACAGTGATGGTGCAAGCCCTGGCCTTCTGTGTTTGGTACCTGTTTCTCTCTCTGATCCTCTCCTAGAGCGTTATGTCCCTGCCAAATGGTTTCACTCATGAGCTGCCTGGCATGTTGTGGGAATTCTCACTTGCCCACCCTTGCCACGCTTGTCTCCACTGTGTTTGTGTCTCTTACTATTACTGTGGAACCTTGCTACTCAAAGTGTGGTCTGTGGACCAGTGGCATTGACATTAGCTGGGAGCTCATTGGAAATGCAGAATCTCAGGCCTAATTTAAGACCTACTGACTCAGAATCTGCATTTTGACATGATCCCTTAGTTATTTGTATGCACATTAAAAATTGAGAGGCACTGTCTTAAAATAAGGTTATCAGGCTTGACTAAACATTCACATCATCAGAGGACTTCTTAGATGATGCTGATGTTTGGGCCTCACCTCAAGAAATTTGGATCTAATGAATCTCGGATGGCCCAGAGACCAGTATTGTTTTTAGTTTGTTTTTGTGGGTTTTTTGGTTTGTTTTTTAAATGTTTATTAATTTTGAGTGAGCACGAGTGACAGTGTGCTGAGAGAGTATGCAAGTGGGGGAGGGACACAGAGAGAGAGGGAGAGAGAGAATCCTGAGTAGGCTCCACGCTGTCAGCACAGAGCCCTGCCTCGGGCTCAAACCCACCTTGAGATCATGACCTGAGCCAAAATCAAGAGTTGGTTGCTTGACGGACTGAGCCACCCAGGTGCCCCAAGACCAATATTGTTAAAAATGGTTTTTGGGGCACCTGGGTGGGTCAGTCGGTTAAGCATCCAACTTCAGCTCAAGTCATGATCTCATGGTTCATGAGTTCAAGCCCTACATTGGGTTCTGTGCTGATAGCACAGAGCCTGCTTTGGATCCTCTGTTCCCCTCTTTCTCTGCCCCTCCCCCACTCGTGTGTGTGTGTGTGTGTGTGTGTGTGTGTGTGTGTGTGTACATGCACACACACTTTTCTCTTTCAAAAATAAATAAACATTAAAAACAAGGTTTTTGTACGTAGTTCTAATTTATAGCCAAGGTTGAGATCAGTTCCTCTCATTCACCCAGTGGGAGTTTGCTGTCAGACATGTATATCTCCTACACTGTGCTCTAAGCTCCTTGAGAGCAGGGACTCTATCTGATTTGCTGATTGCTAGAATTTTAGGGCATGAGCAAAGCGTAGGATGGGGTGGGTACTCACATGTTTGTTGACTCAATTAATGGACATGTGCTCAATGATGTGTTTATAAGGGTATTTGTTGCAATATTATTTCTGATATTAGGCGATAAGAAAGAGCCCAAATATGCATCAGTAGGGAGCTATTTGTAAACTGTTCATTTACAAAATGCAGTGTTAAAGGGAATAAATAAGGCAGCCTTATATACACTGATATGCAACAATGGCAAGATATTTTAAGTAAAAAAAAAAAAAGGAAAGAAAGAAAAGGTACACACACACTGTGTAGTCTACTATCATTCGTGTGTGTGTATGAGTGTAGGTGTGAATGTGTACACTAGCCTTGGAAGGATGCAACATTACCTCTCAGAGGGTCACATTCTGACCCTTTGAGAGTGTAGTCATCCTCCCGTGGAGGCTATTTGACCAAAGTAGAAAGAAGCCTCCTACTCTCTTTCTAATTTGGTTAGTAATAGTTGATACCGATTAAAAAGGAAAAATTTGACTAACCAACCCCTGACTAACCCAGATCCAATTTCAGACAAACACAGAAAATGAAACTGTCACTGGTAGTTCTGTTGAGTAGATGTGTATGTTGTCACTGCTTGAAAACTGAACCGTAACTACTCAACACCTAAAAGGGATAAGGCTAAGCTGTTAACTGAAGGGATAAAAGAGATAATGCTTTTCTGGTAGTTTTTCATCTGTTCTGATCAAATACAGGTGAAGAGTAGCTCAGAGTGATCTTTACCCTTTTCTCCTGATGGCCAGTCAGTTTTTTGAGCTACCTTTTTTTCCTGGGTTAAGAAAGTCTTTTCTTTCCTGGTCCAGGTCAACTGTTGTTTCACTGGCTGTCCAGACTTTCCTGGACCCCCATTTCACTCTCTTGCCTCTGTCCTTCCTGCCAGAAGGGCTTCCCTGGCCATTGCCCGTCTCAGTGAAAGAGGAGGGGATGTTGTGTTTTCAGTCCAGTGATGGGAGCTCTTGTACTTCCCAGTTTCCCTGATCACAGTCTTTATCTTGGTGAATGGTTTACCTGGGCTTCATTGTAGCTTCCTAGAGAGAGGGATGGCCAACTTTCAAACAAGTGTAAATGGAAAAAGTGGTACCGAGAGGTGGTCATGTTAGTGATGAGACTGACATCTCTTTGTTAGGTGGTACAATTGAGTTGACTTAATTCTCTTGGTGTAACCAATACTCCTGGGGAGACATGGCTCATTATTTAGGTCTGTGAAACTTTCCGAGTAACCTAGAAATTGTCTTATACAGTATGGATAGACTAGACTGTGTAGGCTTTTAGATAGAATGAAATCCAAATTTGGGGCTAACATGCACAGCTACAGATTTCTAAGTGTGTCTCAAATGCCATGGTTTGAGCAAAATGGTCACATCTCCACTTTCAGCTGACTCTGAAGAACAAGGTAGCCACTGCCTTTGTTGTTGCTGTTATTTGTTTTGTTTTTCTTAAATCATTCTTATTCCCTTGGACCTTGCTGTGTCCAGTGCTAAGTGTTGAGTGGAAAGGGTCACATTTATTAAAGATGTATTAGGGCATCCCAAGATTATAAATTATGGAAGCAATGTTTACATTTTACAAAGATCAGCTTCGGTATCATATATATGAGTATGTTTTCAAGTGTTGACCTTGGTGTGTTTGCTGCTTAATTTAAAACAAACAAAAACACAATACTGTTCATTTTAAACTTTCTTTGTGGTTAAATTATGATAAGGCTGAGGAAAAAGTCTTGCTGTTTTATATATGAATCAAGAAAACATCTATCTATAGGTTTATGATTTTGCAGTAAGTGGATAAGAGGATCTGTTAATCATGAGAAATAGTATTACCAGTAGCTGAGTGGATAAAGTTTATTTGCTACCTCTGTTTCCAAAGCAAGGAGGTACTCTATGTAAAGAAATTTAGAATTTACGTTGGAGATGTTAGAGTAATGTAGGTTCAAAGCAGGTGCAGCTAAGTAGAAAGAATGGAGCCTTTGGAGTTAGTCAAGGGAATCCTAATACAGTCACTTACTGCTAGCAAGTAACTTACCTTCCCTGAACTTCTGTTTTCCTGTCAATAAAATGGGAATAATAATAGTACGAACCACATAAGGTTTTTCTGCTAACTTAATGAGATTATGCATTATGGGTCCCCAAAACTATTCTCATAGCTGATTTTCATTACTGATATGAGCAACATGTTTTAGATGACTATAAAGAGTATTCTTTGCCTATTACTGATAGATATTGATGGTAAGGTTAGGTGCGTCTTGTGGTGTGAATATTCAGAAAATAAAAGATGCAAGAAATGAAAAATGCTTTCTATTACCGCAAGGTTGTATGATGAAGGATTTTTTACAAAACAACAGAAAAAATAGACCCAGTTCTTCAGAAGAGTATATAAATTGTGGTAAGGAAAATCTTGAGTCCTTGCTAGGATTATTTTTTATAAAGTATGACTCCAAGGCCAAATTGTAGATACCTTTAACAAATAAATAGCCTACAATAAATATTCACAATTATGTTATATTACATTACCATTGATCTGATTATTACCATGATCTGATTATGGTAGACATTTTCATTTCCTCTTTTTATTTGATTTTTATTTTGTTTGACTAAGTGAATTACTCTTGGCTCATTCAACATGATGCTGAAAAGCAAAAGGGGAATCTTTTTGATATGTGAGCTATATACCTTGAGAAGAAAGTTTTATTTCATTTGGTATGAAAAGAGAATTCCCTCCCAAAGGAAATAGACGAGAAGAACCAGACTTAATCAGGAAGTTCATATTCCATTCACTTATTCATCAAATATTTATCTAGTGCCTGGCACTGTTCTAGGTGCTTATAGCCAAATCCTCTTGGGACAGTCTAATGCATTTCGGGCTTTTCAGGTTCCTGTTTCTCTTCCCCTACCCCAAAATTAAAAGATAAAGGTTTAAAATCAAAATTGTTGCTGTTATCTTATAGCTTATTGCCAGTATGTAGGAAAGCTATTGATTTTTGTAATTTTATCTTGCATCTAGCCACCTTACTGAATTCATAATACCTTTCAAATCATTTTTCAGTTCATTGTCTACTTAGAAAAAAAAGGGATTAATATATTTTGCAATTCAATGCTTCCTTTCAAATAAGATTTTTTTCCCCCCATTTTATTGCATCGGTCAGGACCAATGGATATTCTAAATAGTGAGGGCATGCTTATGTTGTTACTTGTTGAAGGGAATGTACTAAGTATTTTCTCACTAGATAAAAGTTTGCTGTTGGTTTCTTATCAAATTAATAGTTTTTTAAATTCCTAACTTACTATTTAAAAAAATCAGGAGTGGAATTTGGATTTAATGCCTCCTTAGCATTTATGGAAATGGTAATTTGATTTTTCTGCGTGAATTAATATAATTAATTGATTCTTAATACTGAACCTTATTTACATTTATACTTAGGGTGAATTTTACTTGGTTTGTGTTCAGTTTGCTAATTTTTTTTTTTAGCTTTATTTATTTTGAGAGAGAGCGAGCGCAAGCGGGGAACAGGCAGAGAGAGAGGGAGAGAGAGAATCTCAAGCAGGCTCCATGCTATCAGCACAGAGCCCAATGTGAGAGGCATGACAAACCATGACATTATGACCTGAGCTGAAACCAAGAGTCGGATGCTTAACTGACTGAGCCACTCAGGCGTGCAAGTTTGCTATAATGTTTTATATGGTGTTTTAGATTTATTATTTTCTGTTTATTCTGTCCTTTTTTCCCTCCCTTTTCTCCATTTCTTGACTTTGGTTGGATTGATCAGGTATGCTTTGTTCAATTTTATTTTCCCCCAAGTTCTATTTCCTGTTTCTCTTTGACCAATGTTTATATTTTTCTACCATAGGCAAGATTTAATTAGTAACTATAATTTTCTTCAGAACAAGAAAGACTTTGGGCTTGCTTTTACTTCCCCTTCAACGTTTTATAGAAATTATCCTGAATTTGAGTTCCTGATTGTGATAGATCTTTTTTTTTTAATTAATGCCTCTTCTATTTTATTAATTCATTTCTTAATTGCATCAAACCTCACAGTAACATCAGCTCTCCATTAAAAACTAATGTCTTCTTTCTTGAGCAAGGCTTTATTCTGATTTATTTTTCAGTATGCTACATTATGTCTGTGAGTAACTGAAGTTAAAAGAGAAACCTTGGATGATATACATTATACGACAACACCTGAAGAATATACGTTACTCTTTTCTGAGTGGTAATTTGGCTGTGTTTTTCCCCTTCAGACACAAATAGAAGTTGCTCCATTGCCTACTTAAAAAAATTTTTTTTTTGTAATGTTTATTTATTTTTGAGAGAGAGAGAGAGACAGAGCGCAAGTCGGGGAGGGGCAGAGAGAGAGGGAGACACAAAATCCAAAGCAGGCTCCGGGCTCTGAGCTGTCAGCACAGAGCACGACGTGGGGCTCAAACTCATGGACCGTGAGATCATGACCTGAGCTGAAGTTGGACATGCAACCGACTGAGCCACTCAGGCGCCCCTCTACTGCCTACTTTTTTACTTTAAAGGCATTTAAGGAGGTTAAGGGATTTTTGAAAATCACTTCTGGGATGGAATTCATATAAAATAACTGTTTTAGGGGCGCCTGGGTGGCGCAGTCGGTTAAGCGTCCGACTTCAGCCAGGTCACGATCTCGCGGTCCGTGAGTTCGAGCCCCGCGTCAGGCTCTGGGCTGATGGCTCAGAGCCTGGAGCCTGTTTCCGATTCTGTGTCTCCCTCTCTCTCTGCCCCTCCCCCGTTCATGCTCTGTCTCTCTCTGTCCCAACTCCCTCTCTCTCTGCCCCTCCCCCGTTCATGCTCTGTCTCTCTCTCTGTCCCAAAAATAAATAAAAAACGTTGAAAAAAAAAAATAACTGTTTTAAATGTGTGATTCACTGGATTTGACAGTTGCATGCACCTGTGAAGTCACTGCCACGTTCAAGATACAGAACATCATCTACACAGGTTTTCTTCTGTCCCTTCATAGTCCATCCCTTCCTCCAGTCTTAGCCCCAGGTGACCACTGATTTGCTTTCTGTCACTATTGTTAGTTTGCATTTTCTAGGATTTTGTATATTTGGAAACATAAAATATATACTTTCCTGTGTCTGGCTTCTTTTACTCAACATAATGATCTTCATCATATCGTTATATGTGTAGCTTGTTTTTATTATGGTCAGTATGCCACTGGATGAATGTACCACAATTTATTTATTCATTCATTAATGGACATGTAGGTTGTTTCTAGTTTGGGGCTATTAAAAATTAAGCCACTGTACTTGGAAAAGAAGAGCAAACTAACCCTAAAGCAAGCAGAGGAAGGAAATAACAAAGATTAGAGTGGAAACCAATGGAATGGCTAGAGGGTAGAAAAAAACCAGAAAACTAATGGGACCAAAATATTGGTTACGTGGGAAAAAAAATCAACAAAATTGACAGACTTTTAGCAGGATTGACCAAGAAAAAGAGAAGATTCAAGTTACTAAAATGAGAAATGAAAGAGTAGTCTTTACTACTGAACTAACAGAAATAAAAAAGCATTATAAAGGAATATTGTGAACAATTCTATGCTAATAACTCAGATGGAATGGACAAATTTTTAGAAAGACACAATAAAGGGTTGCCTGGGTGGCTCAGTCTGTTAAGCGTCTGACTCTTGATTTTGGCTCAGGTCATGACTTCATGGTTTGTGAGTTTGAGCTCTGAGTTAGGCTCTGCGTGGAAAGTGAGGAGCCTTTTTAGGCTCCCTCTCTCTCTCTACCTCTCTCTCTCTCTGCCCCTCCCCTATTCATTCTCTCTCTCTCTCTCTCTCAAAATACATAAAACATAATAAAACTACTAAAAAAGAAACATACCCATCACCTCCAAGTTTTCTCCCACCCTCTTTGTATTATTAATACTATTATTGCTATTTGTGACAAGAACACTTAACATAAGATCTACCCTCTTAGCAAATTTTTTTTTAAGTAGGTTTTACACCCAACACGGAGCCCAGCTCAGGGCTTGAACTCATGACCCTGAGATCAAGACCTGAGGTGAGATCAAGAGCTGGACACTTAACTGACTGAGCCACCCTGGCGCCCTGCTCTTAGCAAAATTTTAAGTATACTATATAGTATTGTTAACTGTAGGCAACTATGCTGTACTTTAGATCTCTTGAATTTATTCACCTTGTATAATTGTAACTTTGTACCCTTTGACTAATACCTCCCTATTTTCCCCTCCCCCATCCCCCGGCGATCTCCCTTCCAGTCTTTGCTTCTGTGAGACAGACTATTTTAGATTTTTCATATAAGTGGGATCATGTAGTATTTGTCCTTATGTGTCAGGCTTAATTCATTTAGCATAATTCCTCCAAGTTTATTCATGTTATTGCAAACAGCAGATTTTCTTTTTGAAGGCTGAATAATATTCCTGTGTGTATATGTGTGTGTGTGCACTTACCCACTACATATATATTCTTACTGAGCTCTTGATATATTCTGGATACAAGTCTTTGTCAGATACATGTATTATATTTTCTTCTACTCTGTGGTTTGTATTTTTACTTTAAATTTATGTGTGTATGTGTGTGTGTGTGTGTGTGTGTGTGTGTGTGTGTGTGTTTGTGTAAGAGAGGGAGAGAGATCAAAAGAGAGAGATTGAAACTGAGATTTTCTTGTGTGTAGGCAATGCATCCAAATGGCAGAAAATTCAGAAGATAACAAAATTTTATCTGGTGGTAAAGTCTCCCTTTTGCCCATCACCTCCCTTCCTCTGGCAGCTGGTTCCCCTCAGCAGAGGCAACTAATGTTACCAGTTTCTGGAGAAACTTTCTAGAGACCTATGTTACAATGCATACATCGAATCTTTTTTAATTTTTTTTTAATTTTTTTTTTTTTTTTTTTTTTTTTTTTTTTTTTGGGACAGAGAGAGACAGAGCATGAACGGGGGAGGGGCAGAGAGAGAGGGAGACACAGAATCGGAAACAGGCTCCAGGCTCCGAGCCATCAGCCCAGAGCCTGACGCGGGGCTCGAACTCACGGACCGCGAGATCGTGACCTGGCTGAAGTCGGACGCTTAACCGACTGCGCCACCCAGGCGCCCCATCGAATCTTTTTTAAAAACTCAAATGGTAGGGGTGCGTGGCTGGCTAAGTCAGTTAAGCGTCCCACTTCAGCTCAGGTCATGATCTCACAGTACTTGAGTTTGAGCCCCACATGGGGCTCTCTGCTGTCAGTGTAGAGCCTGCTTCGGATCCTCTGCTTCCCTCTCTCTCTGCCCCTCTCCTCCCTCTCTCTCTCTCTCTCTCTCTCTCTCTCAAAAATAAACATTTTTTAAAAATTAAAAAAGTAAATAAAAACTCAAATAGTAGCATACTTTAGCAGTGTTTTGTATCTTGCTTTAAGCCTAGCCATAGATCTTGGAGATTGTTCCATATTGGGACATAAAGTTCTTTCTTCCCCTATCTTGCTCCTCTTTCAATGATTGCATAGCGTTCCATTTTTTCAGTGGGTTTAGCACTTAACACTCCCAGATAAGAAGTCTGTGCTGGTGATTCTTTTTCTTCTTTACCTGATCTTCCACATATTTCTAGATTTTTCCTTCCTAAGTTTAGAAATTTCACCAGCCTGCTGCTATTTAGAGGTGTATTTTTCTTAGGTATTTCCCCTTGAAGCCCTTTCAATTTTACTGCTTTGTCTATGTCCTTTTCATTCTTCATTCCCCTTTTCAGGGAAAAGGACCGTCTGGATTTTAGTCTTTCCTTTTTGGGACTTCGCTTTTTCTTGGCTCATTCTATCATTTATATTTTCAGTCTTTTGGGAGGATTCTTTGCTTTGATCTTCTGAATGATGGATTCATTTTTTATTTCATTCCCTTCCAATATTTCTACTTCTCTATTTAAATTTAATCTCGCTTCCATTTGTTTTAGTGCTCATTTTTGGACCTGCTCTCAGAATGTGATGTCCAAGATGAGGATGTTGACTTAGGGCAGGAACTGACCTCCTGTAGACTGGGGTGCGTGGAGTTTCTGGTCTGCACATGGGGGGCCTGCTGCTTCTACCTTCTTGGAGAGGCACATGCTGTTGCCTCACACAATGAGACTTTGTTCTTGTGCTGCCACTGGGGTGCGTCTTTGTGTGGTCATACGTGTGTGTGTGTGTGTGTGTGTGTGTGTGTGTGTAAACATGTCCATATGTATGCACAAGCAGTGCACAGAGACTCTATGGCCTTTGTCCTGACTGCAGTGATTGGGTGGGGAGGTAAGGAATGAGGTAAGGAGAGGATAGAGAAGAGACACTTGGAATTACTCTTGGTGGCCTTCCTGTCAGGGTGTGTGGCTGATAAAGGACAATAGGCTAGATGGACTACTCTTTTTTTTTTTTTTTTTTAATGTTACTCACTTCTGAGAGAGGGAGAGAGAGACAGAGCACGAGCCAGGGAGGGGCAGAGAGAGAGGGAGACGCAGAATCCGACGCAGGCTCCAGGCTCCAATCTATCAGCACAGCGCCCGACGCGGGGCTCGAACCCATAAACCGTGAGCTCGTGACCCGAGCCAAAGTCAGACACTCGACCAACTGAGCCACCCAGGCGCCCCTAGATGGACTACTCTTAATTGAGGAAGTGGGGCCAGAGTTGCCCTACAGATGGAGAATTTCACAGCCGATCCCAAAGTATGCCTCCTCCTTTCTTTATTCAAGTTGCACTTCATCATCCCCCCTAACCATCTCAGGGCCTGCTCCTGCTATGAGTCGCTGTCATTTCTGAATTGGGGTTTCTTCCCCAGGCCCTGTGCAGCTAGTCCCATCTCTTACTGTATCCCCCGGTTCCCACTGTGGCCCATTTCGGTTTTGGTTTCTCGACTCTGGCTAAGTTTGATTTTTCTGTAGGTTTGATCTTGTCTGCCGTACCTTTTACAGAAGCCCCTCAAATTTTTTTTTTTTTGACTGGTGGCATACCTCCCTGTTTTATGGCTTTTTAAATGGATTTATTCTTTAAAAAAAATTTTTTTTTTACTTATTATTTTTACATAGGGTCCATGCCCAGCCTAGAGCCCATCGTGGGGCTTGCACTCATGACCCTGAGATTGAGACGTGAGCTGAGATCAAGAGTCGGATGCTTAACCGGCTAAGCCACCCAGACGCCCCCTAAATGAATTCATTCTTATTTTTGTTTCTTTTGTCATTTCCTTGGGATCTGAGTGACACGAGCAGCAAATACAGGGCTCAGCCACCACCATTGTGGACTTAGTGTTCCTCATTACCTTCCACTGGCAGGGATGTAATAGCCCCTTTAACCAGTTTCTCTCCTTGTTTATTCTCTATCCACCAATTTTTAATGATAGCGGCAGCTACTAAATTGTTTGCTCTGTGCCATATATTATGTCGGAGCTGATTTAACTGTTCTTTCATTTTGTACCTCCTGTGTACCACGCAGATATTATCCTGGTTATGCACTGCTGCTTAACAAACAACCCCAAAATGAAGTAGGTTAAAACACAAATTTATTCTTATCTCTTGCTGTTCTGTGAGTGGCCTGTCCTCAGCTATGTGGTTCCTGCTGGAAGTCTCTCATGTGGTCATCTGAGGGTTCAGCCGGACTGGATGCCTAAGATAAAACACTTGTGGCTAGCAGTTGACTAGAGTGACATCTCTACGTGGCTTGGGCTGCTCAAAGTGTGGTAGATGGGTTCCTGGAGGACGTGTCCCAAGAATGAGCATTCCAAGAGACAGGAAATGCAGCATCACTCCTGCGCTGTTCTTTCGGTCAGAGCAAGCATAGGGTCCATGCAGATGGAACAGGGTGGGTTGACGGACTCCAGCTCTTGATGGGGAAGCAGCCGCCTCACGCTGCAGATAAGCATGTGGGATATGAATTGCCACAGGCACCATGCTGAGGTACCAAGATAACTGATACCAGGTCCATAGTTCCTCACACCTTAGGGTTCCGTGGCAGGAACAGGTAGGTAAACAGGCGATGATAGTGCGAAAGACAAGTGTTACGAAAGGGCTAGGCCCAGGGGCCCGTTGACAGCACTGTGAGAGATATGTAACCCATACTGGGCAAGTGCTGGCGGACTGTGGATGGAGAGGTCGGTTGAGAAAGAACACATCTTACCAGGGATATTTTTGGATCCGAGTCTTGAAGCACAAATGGGCATTGGCTAGGTGGACAAGAAGGAAGAAGGCATCCCAGGACATATCCACACCATGCCTCTGTCTGAGATGTGCATAGCATTAAAAATGGTTCTTACACTGCTTCAGCACAGCATTTGGCCAACTGCCGTTTGTGTCCTTTGCTTCCTTGGGTGATTTTGAGGGCTGTCTACTTTCCTGGGGCTTGAATTTCCATAGTGAGATGAAATACACTGGCTATCAAGATTACCGTCTGCCAATAGTCACAACTGACAGAGGAAAAGCACTTGGGACATTGAAGACAAATGGATGTGGGTGATGTCTCCTGCACTTTTGTCCTTGGCGTGAGTATCAGTGACACTGAGGCATGGCTGAAGGTTAAAGAAGGGGACATCGGTTCTGTTGTCAACATTTTCTCTGCAGCTAAGGCAGTTCAACCTGTCACAGATTCCCCTAAACCGAGTATTGCCATTCAGCCCATGCTCTCTCTTCTTGTTTACAAAAGCCTTCCTTGCTCTTTTGACTCTGAACAGAGCTTTGAAAAAGACACTTTATTTTGTAGTTGTCCTAAGTATTTTTTTTAGTGCAGTATAGGAGAAACAGTGTGGCTTTAGAAGATTTTTAAAAGATTTTTTTAGGGGTTTTTTTTGCTGATGACTATTTATACATATATGTACATGTATATATACGGATATATACATGTATATACATACACATACACATACATGTATATATATACACATACATGTATATACATACACATATATACATATATATGTATATATACACACATATATATACACATATATATACACATATATATGTGTGTGTGTATATACATATATATACGTACATGTATATATACACATATATACACACATATATATGTACATGTATATATCCGTATATATACATGTACGTATATGTATATACGTACATATATATATATATATATATATATATATACACGTATGGATATATATATATATATTTTTTTTTTTTTTGCTGATACATAAACACACACACACACACACACACACATAGGTTTTATCCAAGTATAGTTGACACACAATGTTACATTAGTTGCAGGAATACAGCATGGTGATTTAACAAGTTTATACATTATGCTATGCTTACCAGAAGTTTAGCTACCATCCGTCACCACACAACACCATTACAATACCACTGACTGTTTTTCCTATGCTGTACCTTTCCCCTGTGACTTACTCGTCTCTTAACTGGAATCTGTATCTCCCACTCCCCTTCACTCATTTTACCCATGCCCCACCCCTCCCTTCTGATAACCATCAATTTGTTTTCTGTATTTATGGATCTGTTTCTGCTTTTTGTTTGTTTGTTTGTTTTGTTTCTTAGATACCACATGTAAGTGAAATCATATGATATTTGTCTTTGTCTGCCTTGTTTCACTTAGCATAATACTCTCTAGGTCCATCCATGTTGCCACAAATGGCAAGATCTCATTCTTTTTATGGCTGAATAATATTCCATTGTATATACATATCATATTTTCCTTATTCATCTATGGATGGACATTTGGGTTGCTTCTATGTCTTGTAAATGCTATTGTAAATGATGCTGCAGTAAACATGGTGTGTATATCTTTTTGAATTAGTGTTTTCATATTTTTGGGGTAAATACCAAGTAGTGGAATTACTGGATCATATGGTATTTCTACTTTCAATTTTTTGAGGAACCTCCCCAGTGTTTTCCACAGTGGCTGTGTCAGTTTACATTCCCACCAACAGTGCATGAGTGTTTCTTTTTCTCTACATCCCTGCCAGCACTTGTTATTTCTTGTGGGTTTTGTTTTTTTCTTTTTTTTGATTTAAGCCATTCTGACAGGTGTGTGGTGGTATCTCATTGTGGTTTGGATTTGCATTTCCCTGACGATGAGTGATGCTGAGCATCTTTTCATATGTCTGTTGGCCATCTGTATGTCTTCTTTGGAAAAATGCCTGTTTAGGTCCTCTGCCCATTTTTTAACTGGATTATTTGTTTTATCCAGAGGTAAAATTTTTTTAATCTTTGCCAATTTGATGGGGAAAATATCTAGTTTTCATTTTTGTTTTGTTTGCTGTTGATACAGAGTAATTATTGTTATTGGTCATGTTTACATCCATTTGTCCGTTTTTGCATCAGGCTGTTTTTTTAAGTTGATTTTCAAAACCCTTAATATGTGAAAGCAAACAACTTATGTTTATATATGCTCACATTCTTTTCCCAGTTTGCTATTATCTTTTCATTTTTACTAGTTGTGTGTTTTTGATGTAGAGAAAAAAATATGTTCATCTCGTAGTCTTTTCCTTCATGGATTCTGCTTTTGGTTTTGGGCTTAGAAAGACCCTCCCAAGCATAGGATTATATGTACTCTTCATGTAAGTTGCAAATCATCAGACTAAGGCTAAGAGGTAAGATCTGGCCAGCCACCTGTTTTTGTACAGCCCCTGAGTTAAGAACTTTTTTTTTTTTTTTTGAAATAATTATAGAGTCATGGGAAGTTACCAAAAATGTCTAAGGAAGTCCCAGGTGCCCTTTAACCAGTTTCCTCCACAAATATCTTAGTAATACCAGGAAATTAACATTGGTATAATCCACAGAACTCATTCACATTCCCCAGTTTTACATGCACTCATTTGTGTGTGGGTGCATGTATATACTTCGTTCTGTGCACTTCTGCCACATGTGTAGGTATTTCCAACCAGGACCACCACAATCAAGAGACTGTTTCATTGCTACAAAGCTCCCTCCCGCTGGCCTTTTATAGTCCTCCCCTATCCCTCACCCCTGACACCATCAGTCTTAAAAGTTGTTTTTACATTTTTAAATGGCTGGGGGAAGATATGTATTTCATGATATGTGGAAATTAGTGAAATTCAAAATTCAGTATCCAAGTAAAAAAAAAATTTTTTTAACATTTATTCATTTTTTGAGAGACAGAGAGTGAGTGGGGGAGGGGCAGAGAGAGAGGGAGACACAGAATCCCAAGCAGGCTCCAGGCTCTGAACTGACAGCACAGAGCTCGATGCGGGGCTCAAACTCAGGGACCGCGAGACCATGACCTGAGCCAAAGTCAGATGCTCAACCGACTGAGCCACCCAAGCACCCCCCCAAGTAAAATTTTACTGGAAAATAGCCACACTCATTCATTTACCTACTGTCTATGGCTGCTTTTGGACTACGACAGCAGACTTGAGATATTGCAACAGACACTGTATGACCTTCAAAACTGGAAACATTTACTATCTGGCCCTTCACAAAAAAGTTTGCTGAACCCGATATAGATTGTCATATATAGGGCACCTGGGTGCCTCAGTCAGTTGAGCGTCTCTCTCTTTTTTTTTTTAATAAAAAAAAATGTTTATTTATTTTTGAGAGAGAGGGAGAGTGAAAGCAGGGGATGGGGAGAGAGAGAGAGAGTGAGGGAGACCCAGAATCCAAAGCAGGCTCTGGGCTCTGAGCTGTCAGCACAGAGCCCAATGTGGGGCTTGAACTCACAGGCCTTGAGATCATGACCTGAGCCAAAGGCAGAAGTTTAACCGGGGGCGCCTGGGTGGCTCAGTCGGTTGAGCATCTGACTTCAGCTCAGGTCACGATCTTGCGGTCCGTGGGTTCGAGCCCCGCGTCGGGCTCTGGGCTGATGGCTCAGAGCTTGGAGCCTGCTTCCGATTCTGTGTCTCCCTCTCTCTCTGCCCCTCCCCCATTCATGCTCTGTCTCTCTCTGTCTCAAAAATAAATAAACGTTAAAAAAAAAAATTTAAAAGAAGTTTAACCGACTGAGCCACCCAGGCACCCCTTGAGCACATCTTACTCTTGATTTTGGCTCAGGTCATGATCCCAGGATCGTGGCACTGAGCCCCACATTAGGCTCTGCTGAGCTTAAGATTCCCTCTTTCTCTCCCTCTGCCCCCTTCTCAGTCCCCCCAGCACATGATCTCTCTCTCTCACTCTTAAACTCTCTCAAAAAAAGCCAAAACAAAACAAAACACAAAGTACCCTAAATCATCATATATTATTACTTTTTATGATATTTACTCCTGATATTATTTTTGCTCTTGGTATTGGAGAAGGATATAACTTAATTGTTTTCTAAATGGCTAACCAAATTCTCCATCAGTATTTATTGAATAATCTTTTCTTCTTTCATTATTTGAAGTTCCATAGTTACCATGTGTTAACTCAGATCCGTTCTGCCAATTTCAGGAATGACAGGGTGAATCATCAAGCTGTTTGGGCAGGGTCTATGTTACCCCAGAGTTCTCTGGGGATGAGAAGCCCTTACTCCCTGCAGTAACACTGAATGTTCAAGCCAGATGTGCCCATGCACAATGGTATCTAATCACTCAGGTGTATTTCTAAGTGCAGAAGTTGTGGTGGGGTCTTGTTTTATTTTTCTGGAGTCCATGGAGATCACTGACAGGCAGATGGAGCTGTTTGTTAGTGGGTTTTGTTCCTTTGTGTTGGATCTCTCTGGAGCTGGCTGGCTCTTAAAATCCTTTGAGAGAAGTAGCTTCATTTATTTCTCTGACACTGGCGGATCAGGAATTATTTTTAAGAAACAACCTACGAAGGATTGCTTACCACCAGGTGCTGGTGCAGATGCGAAGGCACGTGTGGTGGTAGTGGGGGTCTCTTGTCCAGTAGGTGCCTATTTAATGAAATCTATGACACGGGGGTGGGTAGTGGAGGGCTGTTAGCCTCTGCCGTGGACTCTTGGAGCTGTGCCTCTGCCTTTTCCTGGCTGAGTGATCTTGGGCCCATCCTGTAACCTCCCTGGATCTGTTCTCTTATAGAAAAACAGGGATAATAAAGCTCACGTCTTTCTCCTTACCCCACCCCTGAGTTATTTTAAAGGTTAAATGAGTTATTTTAAGGGTTAAAGCTTGCATAGTGCCTGGCAGAGAGTATGAGCTTAAATTTAATTTCTTTACCTTCCCTGCATTTGACTTAGAGGTACTTGTGTAGGTGGCTGTGTCTCCAAGTCCTGTCATCTTTCTTAGCCCCAAGAGTTTGCTTTCTATTTGGGGGCTGTGTTTTGTGTCTGGGTCAACTCGTAGCCCAGGCTTCCATGATGCTCAGTTGGCCACCTTTTGCCATCTGCCTAGGGTTGATTCAGATGACCCGAGGTGTCCCTCTGGCCAGGTGTCAGAGCTGGGCCATGATGACAGCCTGTGGGCTGTTTGTCCGTCTGGCCTCCTTAAACAGACAATGGCGTAAGGCTCCCTGTGGGAGTTCCTGCAGTGAGGGGTGCTGGCTTGCGACAGTGGAAAACTGACTTGGATCAGGTATCACTGAAGCAGGTGACCGGAGGTGAGTGGGAGGAATCCACCCAGGGAGGCAGCTCCCACGTGGGTAGGAATGTCAGGTACCTGGTGACCTTGGTCTGAGTCTTTGCTGAACAGTCATTTTGACAGGACTTGCCCTCTTGACCTAAGGTTGGCCTCTGAGGATTTAAGGGCAGCACGCAGGGCTGTTGAACTTGGGTTTCCTTGATTTTGCTAGAACTGCAGCAGTTTCTAATCCTCTGTAATTTACGTGTGTTTGAAACATGACACCCTGCCCCCTACCCCCGGCGCCCCCTAGTGTGGCCAGACTGATTTTTCTGCCTAGGAAACATTCCTCAGAGTATCTCCCTGGCCATCCGACCTTAGCGTTGGCTTCTCATCTGTCCTTTCCTTTCCATGGGCATCTACACCTGGTTCAAGTACCATTCGGAAGGGCGAGTGTGTCTGGACAATTACAGCAGCTCCTGAACTGATTCCTCCCTGATCTCCTCTTTCTTTCCCTTCTTAATCCTTGTGCTTTTTCCAAGGTCTTTTTTTTTTTTTTTTAATTTTTTTCCAACGTTTTTTATTTTATTTTTGGGACAGAGAGAGACAGAGCATGAACTGGGGAGGGGCAGAGAGAGAGGGAGACACAGAATCGGAAACAGGCTCCAGGCTCCGAGCCATCAGCCCAGAGCCTGATGCGGGGCTCGAACTCACGGACCGCGAGATCGTGACCTGGCCGAAGTCGGACGCTTAACCGACTGCGCCACCCAGGCGCCCCCCCAAGGTCTTTTTTGTAAAACTTAACGTTCGATTGCCACGTTTCTGCTTAAACGCTTAGCCATTGCCTACAGGGTGTACCTCAAATTCTTAAGCATGGTATTTAAGATCCCTCAGAGTCTGGAGCCAATCTGCCTTCCAGGTCCTGTTTCCTACCTGCGGCTCCCCCTGGGTGGCTCATGACCACATCCTGTCCACGATGATGTTCCCCAGCTGTGTCTTTGCACCTCACCCCGTGGCAAGTTCCATGCCAGAACGCCTTTCTCTTCCATTAAGTGGCTCTTCACTGTTTATGCAGACATGTTCAAGCCTCTCCAGACAGCCTAGCCACCCAGACAGGGTGGTCTTGCCATTTTCCAGCAAACACTGGTGAATTTAAGTGGTTTTCTTGCAGCCACATAGCTATTAGGAGAGTTGGAGGTTTTTTTTGTTTTTGTTTTTGTTTTTTAACATGTTTGTTTATTTATTTATTTTTTTTTTTAAATTTTTTTTTCAACGTTTTTTATTTATTTTTGGGACAGAGAGAGACAGAGCATGAACGGGGGAGGGGCAGAGAGAGAGGGAGACACAGAATCGGAAACAGGCTCCAGGCTCCGAGCCATCAGCCCAGAGCCCGACGCGGGGCTCGAACTCACGGACCGCGAGATCGTGACCTGGCTGAAGTCAGACGCTTAACCGACTGCGCCACCCAGGCGCCCCTGTTTGTTTATTTTTGAGAGAGAGAGAGAGAGAGAGAGTGCAAACTGGGGAGGGGCAGAGAGAGGGAGACAGGATCAGCAGCAGGCTCCAGGCTGACAGTAGCGAGCCTGATGTGGGGCTCAAACTCATGAACCATGAGCTCATGACCCGAGCCGAAGTCGCTCAACTGACTGAACCACCCAGGTGCCCCAGGAGAGCTGGAGTTTTAAGCCAAGACTCCCACCATCCTACGAAGCCCAGGCGGACTGTCCTCTCTGAAGCCTTCCTCAGCAGGCAGAGTTAACGTCGCTTTCCCTAAGACTGGAGCATGGTGGGGTTTCTCCGTAGTTCTGCATTGATCACATTATATCCCATTGTTGTTTGTCTTGGGCCTGTGCCGCACCCCATGCTCCGCCCTAACACTCGATTCCTTAAGTAAATCCCTTCCCAACTTGCTTTCCCCTGCATCTAGGTAGTACCTGGCTCTTAGCGAGAACTCTGTGTTTATTTGAACAGATACATGAATGAATAGACTTTTCTTTCTATATCCTCTAATTCGTGGTGGAGTACAGTGCCGTGGTAATTAGGCTACTTGAATCCCCCATGTGTTGGAAAACATCTCTCTTTTGGTCTATAGAATAAAGAGAAAGTGATCTTTATTTTGCCCCATTCTGTCTGCTATCTCGTAGAGGCAATCAAGTTTTTTTGTTTTTGTTTTTTTTTTACTATTTGAAGAAGGATGCTTAAAGCATTTAATTATGTATAAAAGAGGAATATGATCTTTAGCTAAGTTTTGTCAGACAACAGCTATACCTAAGGAGTGGCTTTGAAGAAAGTGTGCTCTCCTTTAATCTATCAGCACCCCTCCCTTCCCTGCCCAGCAACCTTAGCTAAAAAAATAGCAATCTTCACTTCGGACAGTTGACCTTCTTCCCTAGCATGTGTGAAGAGTAAAGAAAGACGTCTTGAGAAATCGTTGCTGTTTATTGATCTCTTGCATATTGGCTTCAGGACAGGCCTCCCTGCCTCTCTGTGTAGATGGATATCCCACAGCCATTGCCACGCTGCCACATGGGAACCACCCACATCCGACGTTTTGTCCTCGTTGTAGGCTCATAAGGCTCATAAGGTCGTGAGATGTTTTTCCTCATTCTTTCCTTGACTTTTTTCCTTTGTCTGTTTCTGTCCCCCTGCTGCTACCTGGAGGGCTTATTTCTGCCTCTGAGCTGGGAACACCCACGTAAGAGGGCCAGTTGACCTTGTTAAAGCCCTCTTCTTGGATGCCCCTCTTTCCTGTCATTTTTCTGCTTTCCTTGTGTGGTTACTTAGTTGCAAAACTCTTTTGAGCTGTTTTGGTTTAGGATGTTCTATTCCTGCTTTTTCTTTTACTGTTGAGACTGTGATCAGACTCTGAGTTATTGAGTGCCTTTTTCTATGCCAGTGAATCAATTAACCTTGGGAATTAAAAGAAATCCCTCACATCCGGTGTGAGTCACGTCAGCAGGAATGTGGGAATTAGATCTGGAGCAGCCAGGTGGATCTCAAGCCTGGAAATGCATTTGCACTTTGGGGTAAGGGCCGGACACACTTAAGCCTTCTCAAAGGGATGCTGTGGGGAAACCTTGTCTCAGGCTTTGAAGAGTTCCACAGAAAAAGTTTTTAGCTCCTTTGTGGTAAAGTGCAGATTCCTGAATCAAAACGACAGTGCTGAATGCCACAAAAGTCGTATTGAGAGAATACTATGTATGCATCCTGTACAAGGAGAAAAACAATGACGTGAAAACTTTTTTTGGGGGGGCGCCTGGGCAGCTCAGTCTGTTAAGTGTCTGACCTCGGCTCAGGTCACGATCTCACAGCTCGTGAGTTCGAGCCCTGCGTCAGGCTTGGTGCGGACAGCTCAGAGCCTGGAGCCTGCTTCGGATTCTGTGTCTCTCTCTCTCTCTCTGCCCCTCCCCTGCTCACATTCTGTGTCTCTCTCAAGTATAAATAAACATCTTTTTTAAAAAACATTTTTTCAGCAAGCGTGACCTATTTGAATATAGTCACATAGTTCTTTCTAATTTAACAAATTCTCGTCTCAGATTAGTTTTAGGTTTGGGTTGAGGGTTTAAGAATATCTCCACCCCCAAAAGTAGGGTATATGGGTCACAAATCATGGCATGTGAGGGTACTTTACAAGATGGTAGTTTGAAGTTGGGGAGCTCATGGAAGTTGAAATGTACTTCTGTTTCCTCTTTTTAATTTAAGGAGTTTAGAATCCACAGTGCTTATTATTTCCCCGTGGGTATTTTGGGGACTCTAAAAATGGTAGGTTCTCTCTGAAGGAGGATTCAAATTCCCATGTGCACACACAGAAATTTGCACATAAATTTTTGGCATGCAGTGCTTATGAATTCCTGAGAAAGAGTCCCTGTTAGAGAGGAATGGTATACTTGAAGTAATTTTTGAGGCAAGGACACTTTTAGTTTTACTAAATGTGCAAGGCTTTTTTTTTCTCTTTAAAGATTTTATTTTTTAAGTCCTCTCTACACCCAACATGGGGCTGGAACACACAACCCCGAGCTCAAGAATCACATGCCTCACTGGCTGAGCCAGCCAGGAGCCCCAGTGTGCTAGGCTTTTTAAGCATAGCCGAGGCGTGTGGGCGGTAAGCGTGGACTCCACAGTAGCCCCCTGGCACTTGCTATTGGTAGTTGAGTCCTGCCTTGTTCCGCTTCTCACTTGAAAGGTTGTTGCCTTTGAAAATGTTTGGTCTGGAAAGACGGTTAATCAGCAAGTATTTGGCCACCTAGTACATATTCAGCTATGTATAGTATATTGTTTCCTCCAAGTCCTTGTTCTGAAAACCAAAAATGCCCCTTCTTTGAATTTTAACTTGTTCCATCGAATACGGAGCGCATCCGGATGTGTAGTACTGTGTCACATGGTAGCACGAAAATGTGAAAATCAGAACCAGGTGTTTGTTTTTGTTTTTAAAGATTTTATTCTTACGTAATCTGTACACCCAGGATGGGGCTTGAACCCACAACTCTGCCGACTGAGCCAGCCAGGTGCCCCTAGACCCAGGTTTTGTAAGATGAATGAATGGTACAGTTAAGAGATATTCGCGAAGGATGGGAAAGAACCAACACTTATTGAGGGGTTCTTCTAGGCACGTTACAGTTTTTCTTTAATATGTACACCCTCCATGTCTAGATGGAGACATGGGGGCTCAGAGAGATTGGGTGCCTTACCCCAGGCCTGGCGAGGAGCAAAGCCAGAATGCAAGCCCAGTCATTTGAACTCTAAGCCCAGATCTTCCTTCTTTGCTTCTTTTGTTACAGATCAAAGTGGGAGGAGTGGGTTAGGATAGGAAGAACGTATAAAGGAGGACCTTAGACAGTATCACAGCAGATTAACTTCCTGATCTTTATGAAATGTCACTTATCCTCTGTTGATTAGCGATCATAATGTAAGTTTTTCTCAATTGATCTTATTTCTGCTTGTCTACATCACTCACCTTCTTACGTAAGATACAAGGAGGAAGCATCTAGGTTGTGTAGCACGACCCTAGAATAGAGACCAAAGACCTGGATTCCTGGCATTTCCACTTACGTGACCTCATGCATGCCACTTCTAAGGCTTTTCTTATATCTGACTCAGACAACTTGGATGGTCTCTGAGGGGTTCTATGCCCCAGACCCTTGTGTAATTTGGTGCAGAAACGTCAGTGGGGGAATGTCTTTACCTAGCTTTTAATTGATAGAGTAGGTCAAGATGGGCAAAAAAGAGCAGGTTTTTAGGGAGAGTCACATTTTCTTTGAATATGTGCTTTTGGGGGAGATTTAATCCACATTTTGATTTTATTTATTTATTAATTATTATTATTATTATTTTAAGGAGGCTTCATGCCCAACGTGGAACCCAACACAGGGCTTAAACTCACCACCCTGATATCAAGACCTGAGCCAAGATCAAGAGTCAGACACTTAACTGACTGAGCCACCCAGTCAGTTTAACCCACACTTTTAGAAAGCTGCCTTCCTGGGTTTTTGAGTCCTCCAGATGGCCTGCACATACCTGGCTAGCAATAGAGGCAAAACCTTTGTGTTATGAGTCATAGTAACCATTCAGTTAGGGACAGACTTTTGAAAATACCTCTCCTCCTTCAAGGGTTGTGATTTCTCAGCTTGGTCTCCCACAGCTTTGTTTTGCCTGTGGGCAAATTCACTGTTCTCCTTCTCACGTTGCCCCAACATCCTTTGTCCCCCTCCTTTGTTTTGCATTAGGACTCATATTGCCTTGCACCTGTAGAGGTTCTCATGCCCCTTCGCCCAGCTGGATTGAGTCCTCGAAACACTTTTAAAGTGTTTGGTGGCCCTTTTGTTTTTGTGTGGTAGCTCTGCATCAGCACTTGAGCTAATGTGTGTTAGGTGTTCAATATGTGGTTGAAACGGAGTTTCCTCCTTAGAAGGAATGAAAAAGGGTCATGTTTCAATTCATCTGAGGATGGGAGAAAAACCCTTGCTCCTAAGAATCACAAGAATGTCTGGAGAAGTGGTTGTTAGTCTGGAGATTTTTAGAAAAAGCATTGGAATCTTAGCCAAAGAATGTAGACTTGTGCTCCTTCATTTGGGCTTCACTGTGTTCTGGTTGGAGGCCTTCTTTTGCATCAAGCCAGTCGGTGGATTTTACTTGAAAGGCAGGTTTTCTGATAGAAAATCTAGGGAAATATTTTCAGTTTCTAAACAGCTTTATTAATCTACAAATAAAGCTTTGAAACAGGTGATTTCTTTTTCTTCTTTCTTTCTTTCTTTCTTTCTTTCTTCCTCCCTCCCTCCCTTCCTTCCTTCCTACCTTTTTTTTTTTTATAAATTTTTTTTTTAACGTTTATTTATTTTTGAGACAGAGAGAGACAGAGCATGAATGGGGGAGGGTCAGAGAGAGGGAGACACAGAATCTGAAACAGGCTCCAGGCTCTGAGTGGTCAGCACAGAACCCGACGCGGGGCTCGAACTCATGGACCGTGAGATCATGACCTGAGCCGAAGTCGGCCACTTAACGGACTGAGCCACCCAGGCGCTCCTCTTCCTACCTTTCAAGAGTGCGCACACTCGAGCAGGGGAGGGGCAGAGGGAGGGGGGAGAGAATCCCAAGCAGGCTCCATACCCAGTGCTGAGCCTGGCATGGGGCTTGATCTCAAGACCGTGAGATCATAATGTGAGCAGAAATCAAGAGTCCCATGCTTGGGGCGCCTGGGTGGCGCAGTCGGTTAAGCGTCCGACTTCAGCCAGGTCACGATCTCGCGGTCCGTGAGTTCGAGCCCCGCGTCGGGCTCTGGGCTGATGGCTCGGAGCCTGGAGCCTGTTTCCGATTCTGTGTCTCCCTCTCTCTCTGCCCCTCCCCCGTTCATGCTCTGTCTCTCTCTGTCCCAAAAATAAATAAAAAAAAAACGTTGAAAAAAAAAAAAAAAATTAAAAAAAAAAAAAAAAAAAAAGAGTCCCATGCTTAACTGACTGAGCCACCCTGGCACCCTGAAACAGGTAGTTTCTTAACCCATGTCTAAAGAAGAGTCTTTACCTCATAAGAAATGGTCCAGGGGCGTCTGGATGGCTCCGTTGGTTGAGCATCCGACTTTTTTTTTTTTAATGTTTATTTATTTTTGAGAGAGAGAGAGAGAGAGAGAGAGAGACAGAGTGCAAGCAGGGGAGGGTCAGAGAGAGAGACACACAGAATTCGAAGCAGGCTCCAGGCTCTGAGCTATCAGTATAAGAGCCTGATGTGGGGTGTGAACCCACGAGCCATGAGATCATGACCTGAGCCGAAGTCAGATGCTTAACCAACTGAGCCACCCAGGCACCCCTGACTCTTGGTCTCAGCTCAGGTCATGATCCCAGGGTTGTGGGATTGAAGCCCGAGTCAGGCTCTGAGAGTCTGCTTAAGATTCTCTCTCTCTCTCTCTCTCTCTCTCTCTCTCTCTCTCTGCCACTCTGTCCTTCCCCCCTTCTCTAAAATAAAAGAAGAAAAGGAAGGAGAGAAAGAAGGAAGGGAGGAAGGAAGGAAGGAAGGAAAGGAAAGAAAGGAAGAAAAAGAAATTGTCAAGAATCCAAAGCTAGAAAAGGTAAGATGTTCAGGGAAGATGCCAACCTAGAAACTGCAGACTTGTGGGCCTTGGGAACTTGGAGATACTTGTGCAAGCAACCTTGAGGTTTTGGAGAATATTTGTGATAGGATTCCAGGGCAGAGAGTAGGAAGGAAGGAGGACTGAGATTCCTGCTAATAAGCAAGTAGGGTCCTGGAACTTAGGAAATAGAGTTAAGATGTATTTGAATAACTCTACGAGAAAAAAAAAAAGATATGTTTCTACATCTTAAAGTTTCATATTGTTCATCTCACTATTCCATATCTAGATTTAAAAAAATTATATAGGAATTTGTATAATTATATGTATTGTCAGCCTTGCTGTGGTAGTAACTCCAAAAATTCAAAGGTTTGCAGCGAACATTATTAATTTCTAGGTTACCGTATGTGTCGGTGGCTATGAGTCAGTCACTATGGCTCTTGTCCACAAGTATTCCATTCTGAAGGAGCAGCCCCAGTTGGGTCATGCCAGTTTCAGGGCAGAGGAGAGAGAACAAGAGAGCTGGTGGAAACATGCAGCGGCTCTAATAGTATCTGCTCCCATCTGGTATGTGTGTCACATTTGCTCATGTGCCATTGGTCAGAGCAAGTCACATAGCCATACCAGAAAGCAGTGGGGTGGAGATGTGCCCTCCCTGTGGGCAGTCACCTGGCGATGGTAAGAATATATAGTCCTTTTTTTTTTTTTAATTTTTTTAAATGTTTTTATTTAGAGACAGAGAGAGACAGAATAGGAGCAGGGGAGGGGCAGAGAGAGAGAGGGACACGCAGAATCCAAAGCAGGCTCCAGGCTCTGAGCACAGAGCCTGATGCGGGGCTCGAACTCACGGACTATGAGATCATGACCTGAGCTGAAGTCGGACGCTTAACCGACTGAGCCACCCAGACGCCCCGTATAGTCCTCTTAAAGGAAGGAAGTTAATAACTGCAAATGATAATGCCATCTACCATATAGTTCATGTCCTCTCCTTTGTCCCTGAACACTGTTTAGTTCAGTACTTTATAGCAATTCAGATTGATCATTTTAAAGTGTTTTAAATACATTTTCTCTCTGTTACGGTTGTTAAAATTTCATATAATTTTGGGGGAAACTGACCTCTTGCCACGGAGTGATATGATGGATCACTGCATGTTTTTAAGTATTCTTTAAAAAAAAATTTTTTTTTAACGTTTATTTGTTATTGAGAGACAGAGAGACACAGAGCGTGAGCAGGGGAGGGGTAGAGAGAGGGGGAGACAGAATCTGAAGTAGGCTCCAGGCTGTGAGCTGTCAGCACAGAGCCCGACACAGGGCTCGAACTGACAAACTGCGAGATCATGACCTGAGCCGAAGTCGGTCGCTTAACCAACTGAGCTTAAGTATTCTTAAGTATTCTTTTTAAATACTTCAGTACATGGAGCTCTAGTGTATGTGCATCATTGCAGTAGCTGGAGTCTCCAGAACGATTTGAATAATGGGGTGATATTAGGTATCAGAATCTTGTTTCTGAATTTAGTAGACAGGCCTTTAATGTTTCATATTGTTTGTTGCTTTCCAAATATTATTGAGATCTGATTCATGTACCCTAAAATCACCATCTTAAAGTATACAGTTGAGTGGTTTTTAGTGTATTCACAGCATTGTGCACACATCATTACTGTCTAATTCCAGAATATTTTTGTGACCCTCAAAAGAAGTCCTATACTCATCAAACATCCGATTCCCTGTTCTCCCTTCCCTCAAACCCCTGGCAACGAAAAATCTGTTTTCTATCTCTAAGGATTTGTCTGTTTTGGACATTTCCCATGAGTGGAATGATATGTGTGGTCTTTGATGTCTGGCTTCTTTCACGGAATGTTTTCAAGGTTCATTGTTGATGTTTTCTGATATAAACTCTTAAAAATATTTAGGAGCTTTATTTATTTATTTTTTGTTTCTCCCCTACCCCTCTGCATTCTCTTTAAAAGTCTCATCATATCCAGCCTGGTTCCTGGAAAAATCTGTCATGGAACCAGTATTGTTTTTGTTTCTTAAACAAATTTTATGTATGTGTTTTAAAAATTCCAGTATAATTAGGGGTGTCTGGGTGGCTCAGTCGGTTGAGTGCCGGCTTCAGCTCCGGTCATGATCTCGCGGTTCATGGGTTCGAGCTTTGCATCAGGCTCTGGGCTGACAGCTCAGAGCCTGGAGCCTGCTTCAGATTCTGTGTCTCCCTCTCTCTGCCCCTCCACCGCTCATGCTCTATCTCTCTCAAAAATAAATAAACACTAAATTTTTTTTTTAATTCCAGTATAATTAACATACAGTGTTATATTAGCTTCAGGCATATAATATAATGATCCAACAATTCCATACATTACTCAGTGCTCGTCATGATAAGAGTACTCTCAATCCCTTCACCTGTTTCACCCATCCCTCTTTCACCTCCTCTCTGGCAACCACCAGTTTTTTCTCTGTATTTAAGAGTCTGGTTTTTGTTTCCCTTTTTTTTTCTTTTTTTTCTTTCTTAAATTCCACATATGAGTGAAATCATATGCTATTTGTCTTTTTCTGACTGACTTATTTCACTTAGCATTGTACCCTCTAGATCCATCCATGTAGTTTCAAATGGCAAGATTTCATTATTTTTTATGGCTGATATTCCATTATATATATATCTATAGATCTATAGATCTATAGATATATAGATCTATAGATATATCTAGATCTAGATATATATATATATATCTTATATATGCTTATATATGCTTAACCTCGGAGTTATATATGCTTATATATGCTTAACCCTCGGAGCCATGCAAGTGCCCCTACACCACATCTTCTTTATCTGTTCATCTGTGGGTAGACTTGGGTTGCTTCCATATCTTGGCTGTTGTAAATAATGCTGCTATAAACAGTAGGGTGCAAATATCTTTTAAAATTTAGTGTTTTCATATTTCTTTGGTAAATACCTAGTAGTGGAATTACTGGGTCATATGGTAATTCTTTTTTTAATTTTCCGAGGACCCTCCCTACTGGTTTCCACAGTGGCTGCACCAGTTTGCATTCCCATTAAGAATGCAACAGTTCCTTTTTCTCCACATCCTCCCAACGCTTGTTGTTTCCTGTGTTCTTGAGTTTAGCCATTCTGTCAGGTGTGAAGTGATTATCTCATTATGGTTTTGTTTGCATTTCCCCAATGATGAGTGACATTGAACATCTTTTCATGTGTCTGTTGGCCAAACAGAGATTACATCAAAGAGATTACTGCCAATGTTTTTCTTCTAGGAATTTTATGGTTTTAGGTCTCACATTAATCCATCTTGAGTTTATTTTTTGTGTATGGTGTAAGAAAATGGTCCAGTTTTGTTCTTTTGTATGTAGCTGTCCAGTTTTTCCAACACCGTTTGTTGAAGAAGCTGTCTTTTTTCCATTGCGTGTTCTTGACTCCTTTGTTGTAGATTAATTGACCATATAATTATGGGTTTATTTCTGGACTGTAGATTTTGATCCATTGATGTGTCTGTTTTTGTGCCGCTACCATACCATTTTGATTACTATGGCTTTGTTGTACAACCTCAAATCTGGGATTGTGATACCTCCAGCTTTGTTCTTCAAGATCGCTTGGGCTATTTGGAGTCTTTGTGGTTCCATACAAATTTTAGGCTTATTTGTTCTAGTTCTGTGAGAAATGCTATTGTTATTTTGATAGAGATTGTATTAAATATGTAGGTTGTTTGGGTGGTATGGACATTTTGACAGTATTTGTTCTCCCAGTCCATGAACATGGAATATTTTTTATGTGTGTCATCTTCAGTTTCTTTCATCAATGTTTTATGGTTTTCAGATTATAAGTCTTTTACAACTCCTTTGTTAAGTTTATTCCTAGGTATTTTATTATTTTTGATGCAGTTGTAAATGGTATTATTTCCTTAATTTCTCTTTCCTGCTACTTCATTATTAGTGTACAGAAATTCAACTGCAAAGAAGTTTCACTTGTTTGCTTTTACTTTGAGCTTGTTTGCTTTACGTTTGAACTTTACTTTTATTTCTTAATTTTACTTTGAGATTTTATTGGAATGGCTGATACCAATTCATTACCGATGAGTGATACCAATAAGGATATGATTATATTCAACAATGATTATGTGATCAGTTAATATAATAAATTACATTAATAGATTTCCTAATGTTAAATTACTCTTGATTTCCTAGAATATATTTGACTTGATCCTGATGTATTCTTCTTCTTTTTTAAAAAAATTTTTGTATGTACATATGCTTGTTTTAATTGAGTTTTATTTATTTTAGTTTATTTTAAAAAACGTTTATTTATTTTGAGAGAGATTGAGAGCATGCGAGCAAGGGAGAGGTAGAGAGAGAGGGAGAGAGAGAGAGAATCCCAAGCAGACTCCATTCGCAGCACAGAGCCCATGAGGCTCTATCTCATGAATGTGAGATCATGACCTGAACCAAAATCAAGAGTCAGATGCTTAACCAGCTGAGCCACCGAGGCGCCCTGATATATTCTTCTTTTTAAAAATTCTTTTTTTAAAAAAATGTTTATTTATTTTTGAGAGAGCATGAGGGGAAAGGGACAAAGAGAGAGAGAGGAACAGAGGATATAAAGCAGGCTCTGCACTGACAGCAGTGAGCCTGACACGGGGCTCAAACTCACAAGCTATGAGATCATGACCCAAGCCGAAGTTAGATGCTCTACCGACTGAGCCACCCAGGTGCCCCTAAAAATTCTTTTACTATACCACTTGCTGTTACTTTATTGACAGTGTTTACACTTCTATCTAATTTCCTTTTCTGTACTAGTATTTTGATATCAGATATAGTTAATCCTTATAAAATGATTTAAAAGGTTTATTATTAAAAAATTTTAAAGTTATTTATTTATTTATTTTTATTAAAAAAATTTTTTTTAACGTTTATTTATTTTTGAGACATAGAGAGACAAAGAATGAACGGGGGAGGGGCAGAGAGAGAGGGAGACACAGAATCGGAAGCAGGCTCCAGGCTCTGAGCCATCAGCCCAGAGCCCGACGCGGGGCTCGAACTCACGGACTGCGAGATCGTGACCTGAGCCGAAGTCGGACGCTCAACCGACTGAGCCACCCAGGCGCCCCTAAAGTTATTTATTTTTAATTTTATTAATGTTTACTTATTTCAGAAGTGGGAAGGGGTACAGGGAGGGAGACACAGAATCCAAAGCAGGCTCCAGGCTCTGAGCTGTCAGCACAGAGCCTGACGCGGGGCTCGAACCCACAAACTGTGAGATGATGACCTGAGCTGAAGTCAGACGCTTAACTGACTGAGCCACCCAGGTGCCCCAATATTTATTTATTTTGAGAGAGAGGGAGAGAGCACGAGCAGGGGAGGGAAAGAGAGAGGGGGAAAGAGAGGATCCCAAGCAGGCTCCATGCTGACAGCATGCGGGCCTTGATTCCATGAGCTGTCATATCATGACCTGAGCCAAAATCAAGAGTTAGATGCTTTAAATGACTTAGCCACCCAGGCACCCCTCTCCATTTTTTAAAAGTATGTGTCTTAGAGTAATTGGATAAAACAGAACTTGCTCCTTGAGTTTCGGTGGAGCTGAGCTGTACAACCATGGGGCTTAGCTTACCTTTCAGTAAAAGTTCTGTGACAGCAGTTCTGTGGTTATTTAGATTTTCTACCTCAACTAAATTTCATTTTGGCCATGTATTTTCCTGCAAAGGTGTCTATCTCATCTAGACTTGCAAGTTCATTGGCATAGTTTTTCACAGCATATCCTTGTAATTTATAATCATGCAAAGAGGTAATAGTTACTGCCTCTTCCTCTCCCTACCCCACCACTGTATATTGATCAGACTTCCTAAATTTTACTTGATCTAATTCATCTTTTAGAAGAAATATATTCTGGTTTGGCTTGCAATATTTACTCTTTTCTGTTTTCAGTTTATACTTTAGCTTCTTTATTCCCTCTTCCAGTTTTGACTTTTGTTAGAGCCTAAAGTGTTCTATTTCATGAGGTAAATCATACATACTTGTATTTATCTGCTCTTGAGGACTGGGCTACTTTCTTCATGTTTTGGTCTTCTTGGGTCTGAATGATGAGCGAAGATAGGCTGGATATATTTTTAGGTTTTCCTGTGTCTAATGAGGTAATGCAGGCCTGCCATTTGCCACCTATCAGAACAAGTGAATTAATGGATCCCCTCTCTTTCCCCATGATGTTAGAATTGTCTTCTCAGATCTTAGGTTATCAGTTGCCAGATCAGTTGAGTGATCTATCAGTGGGGAAGAGTCAGAAGGAAGAAAGCCAGGGTCCTGGATAGTCACTCAGGGAAGCTTGGCCTCATTTCTCTCTGCATCTGGATCCAGCATAGCCTGGCTTCCTTCTGGTTTTGGGTTTTCTCCCCATCTCGGTGGAGCCCAGCTCCTTCAGTTTGCGGTCTCTGTGGTTGGTTGGATCTGCCCAGGGCAGCTGGCCAGCTGCCTTCATGTTCCTTTGGCTGTTGGCTTGCATTTGCATCTCTACCCTTCATGGTGAGAGGAAGCAGTGTGTGTGGGCAGACACCCTTTGCTGGTGGTCCTTACACGGTGTATCTGCCTGTGCTTGGCATCCCCTTGTCCACAGCAGCCAGATACTCTGGTGGTCCTCCTTTGCCCCGCTGTTGGCCCTCCCACTTGCCCATCCCCCCAGAAGTTTGCACTTTCAAATTAGAGTGTAGGTGAGGGCTTCAGGGCATTTTCTACCTCTTAGGAAACCTTGATAAATAACCTTGAGTGACTTCAGGGACATGGGTTAAAGATACCTCTTAGTTCTTTTCCTCACTTGTGTCCCAGTTATATCCCGTAGAAAACCTTTGGAGGTTTTAGCATTTGGATGGCATTCTTGCCTGGTTTCCAGTCTGGTCCAATTCTAGTCACTGCTTTTCTTTTTCTTTTTCTTTTTTTCCCCTCACTGCTCTTTCTCTTCCCTTCTGTAGCTTTAAGTGAGTATCTGGAGAATGGAAAGAGGGAGAGAACAGGGTGTGTCTGTGCTCAGCTCACAGAGTTTATCTAAGAGTCTAGTTTTATAATCTTTAAATGAGTGTGTAACATTCCTATTAATATAAACACGATCATTTCCTGGTTATCGAGCCTTTTGGGATTTTTCCAGGGTTCACTCCGTGTTCTTTGCTCTGCTATGAACATCCTTGAACAGAACATTTTTGAGAGTTTCCCTTTGATTGTATTCTCCAAAGTGGGCTTAAATTTAACTTTACGACAAAGTCAACAATCAGGAGTGTTCTGTTCAGTCTCTGTAGGACCTATTCATTCTTCAGGCATCTCCTGTGTGCCTGGCAGGAGGCAGGTAAATAGAGACGAGTCAGGTACATTATGAGCACTCTCCCCTTCGGTGTGAGGACGCCTTACATCAAGCTGTCCTGAAACTAGATCATGTTGCCCACTTCCCTCTCATAGTATCAAAAAGAGAGCTTCGAGTGTTTAAGCAGGACTTTTTTTTTTTTTTAGTTTTTATTTTAGTCACCTGGTGCTCATCACAAGTGTTCTCCTTCATCCCCATCACCTATTTCACACACTCCCCACCCCCCATCCCCCCTCTGGTAACCATCAGTTTGTTCTCTATAGTTAAGAGTCTCTTTTTTGGTTTGTCTCTGTCCTTCTCTCTTTTTTTTTCCCTAAGCATGACTTTCTGAAAATTAAATCCATATTGGCTCCTAATGTATACCACTTTCTTTTCATAAACCACGTGTATAATGTAATATAGAGTTTTGCCAGTGATTTATGTTAATTTAATCATCTGTCTTCTGCCCGGCTGACCACAACAGTGGATCTGGTAACTGAAATTCTTTGAACCAGAGGGGTTTCTGTAGCAGCTCATGTACGTATTTCTCTTCCTAGGTAAAAAGGGGTAGAGGGGGAGAAGAAATTCACTTATAACTGAAACCTGCGTTAGGTGAGAATTAATATTTGGGAACAATGAGGTGCTTTCATTTATTTATATGTTGTAATTTTCACAAGAGTTACTGTAGCTACAGTAAAATCGTTAAGGAAAGTGTATTTGAGGCCCCAGCAATGACTCCCCATACAGTTTTTATCTTCAGCAGCATTTGTTAAGTGTCTGTTGTGAGCCCAGCCCCATAGTCTCCAGGGGGATGCAAGAATACTTGCAGGCAAGTTGATTTGGCTTCTTTTGTTGTTTTTTGTTTTTTGTGTTTTAGTCTCTTACTAGTGTTGTAGCACCCACTGTGTTCCAGGCACTATTCCATCTGCTTCATGTACTAGCTAATTCAATACCATTATACCCATTTTATAAACGAGGAGATTAGGGCATAGAGAGGTTAAGAAACTTGCCGGAGTCTACTCTGAACTGGGGTTCAGAACTGCCCAGTCATTGCCAGGCTCGGTGTCATTGTCATCTGACAGACCTTTATTGAGTCCCTTCTACTGGCAAGGGATTGAGTTGGGTCTCATTCATTTATCAGCTATATGTTGAGTGCCTACTATGTGCCAGAGGATAGAGGAGAAGAAAATATGACAAAGTCTCTCCTCTTGTCGGACCGTCAGTTAATACATAATAACTTTTCAGACGGTGAGAGTCTGTGACTAAAATAAAGGCAGGGAAGGCTCTGGGAAGTGATAGAGGGGTGCAGGGGTATTTTTAGATTTTGTGGGCTGAGAAGGCGTCATTTGGGCAGGAACCTATTTTTTTTAAATATTTTTCATGTTTATTTATTTTTGAGGGAGAGAGAGAGAGAGAGAACAAGTGGGAGAAAGGTAGAGAGAGAGGGAGACACAGAATTTGAAGCAGGCTCCAGGCTCCGAGCCGTCAGCACAGAGCCTGACACAGGGTTCGAACCCGTAGACCATGGGACCACGACCCAAGCTGAAGTTGGACACTTAACCAACTGAGCCTGGCACCCCTAGCAGGAACCTTTTTGAAGAGAAGAGCCAGCCACATGGGAATGTGAGGGGAGAGGACTGGTCCAGGTACGGTGAGCAGCAAACATGGAAGCACTCAGGTCTAGGTGAGCTGAGACCTGTGCATCTGGAACGTGATGAAGCAGGGGAAGAACGTCAAGGATGAGGTCAGGGGGAATGGTGAGGTCACATTGGCCCTCATAGGTTATGGGAGGGAGGTTAGATTTGATTCTGAGTGTGAGTGGGTGTCTTTGAGAGTTTTGAGCAGGGGAGTGACATGCTCTGATTAACACTTCTCAAAGAGCTGCCTGGCTGCAGTATGGAAGCCTGACCCTAGGGCAGCAAAAACGAACCAGGAGCCTTTGCATTGAGCCAAGGATTCTGCCACTTCTCGCGTTCCATGGTTCATGTTGGTCAGAAACGTGCTGCTGTCCCATAGCACCTGCTCAAAGAACTTAGGTCTCTCACTGTTGCATGCCTGCTGCTAGAGTACTGGACTGTCCTCTCTTCCTAGATTTTCATATTTTTGTTAAAATATTTTTTCTGAGGCGCCTGGGTGGCTCAGTCGGTTGAGCGTCCGACTTCGGCTCAGGTCATGATCTCATAGTTCGTGGGTTCGAGCCCCGCATCAGGCTCTGTGCTGACAGCTCAGAGCCTGGAGCCTGCTTTGGATTCTCCCTCTTTCTCTGTTCCTCCCCTGCTCATGCTCTGTCTCTGTCTCTCCTTCAAAAATAAATAAAAACATTTAAAAAAATGTAAAATATTTTTTCTAATGTTTATTTATTTTTGAGAGACAGAGTGTGAGCAGGATGGGGACAGAGAGAGGGAGACACAGAATCTGAAGCAGGCTCCAGGCTCCTAGTTATCATATCAGCACAGAGCCCAACATGGGGCTCGAACCCTCAGGACGTGAGGTCATGACCTGAGCTGAAGTCTGAGGCCCAACCAACTGAGCCACCCAGGCGCCCCTAGATTTTCATATTTTCTCTCCACATTTGCTTCTCATGGGGACCATATCTTGAGGGGGAGTCATTTGAGGGCGTAACTTGTATTAAGACCCTAAGGGAAGTGTTAGCTTTCCTTGACTGGCTTTGAAAACAGAAGCTTCATATTTACCCAGAAGGATTTATGGCCAGATGGTGGACATGAGGGATGTTGTTGGGTTGGAAAAAGCCACACAAAAGGCGTTCAGCTTGATAAGAACCTTGAACTCAGAACTAGAAACCTGCGTTCAGCTCTTAGCATAGCAGTGACTAGCTTCATTTGGACACATGACCTAACCTTTTTGAGTTGCCTCCTTCTTGGTAGAGACAGTATATCTGTCTTGCTAACCATCACAAGGCTGACATGAGCTGTAATGAAATAAGAATGTGGACACAGGGCCGCCTGGGTGGCTCAGTTGGTTAAGCATCTGACTTCAGCTCAGGTCGTGATCTCCTGTTTGGTGAGTTCGAGCCCCACATCAGGCTCTGTGCTGACAGTGCAGAGCCTGCTTGGGATTCTCTCCCTCTCTCTCTGCCCCTCCCCTGTACTTGCGCATGTGTGCTCTCTCTCTCTCTCTCTCTGTATATGTGTGTGTGTGTGTGTGTGTGTGTGTATAAAGATTATATATATAGTCTTATATATATGTGTATATATATATATGTATATATATATATATATATATATATAGTGTACGTATATATAAAGAATGTGGAAACACTGTGTGCACATGTGCCATTGAAAGCTGAGCTGGGGGCTCCTGTTTTAGGAAATTATAGACATTTGTAGGTCGTCGACTATTCATATGTGCTTACATAATACTCCGTGAAACACCTGATAGTAAGGGTATGAGTGTTTCCCTGGTCACGTAGTCCTGGGAGGAAAAAATCTTCAGTGTGATAAGGTCTGTTTGACTGACTCTCCCTCCCCCACCCCCACCCCCACCAACTGACTTGAGAACAAGTTAACTTCCCGCTGTCTGGCCAAGACATCTCAGACCTTTGTGTGGGCTGCTTTTGGAAAGTTATTGGCAGAGGTCCCAGAGCAAAGGTCAGGGGAGTTGGCTTGGAGTCACTGGGACACCTGCAAACAGATGTGTACACACACACACACACACACACACACACACACACAGAGGTGAACAAGACACAGTCACAGTTGTTGGGGACTCACAGTGTTTGTAGATGTTACATATGTAAATAAATGATTAAAACTGAAAACTGCTGGGGCGCCTGGGTGGCTCAGTCGTTAAGCGTCCAATTCTTGATTCTGGCTTAGGTCGTGTCTCATGGTTCTTGACTTTGAGCCCCGCATTGGGCTCTGCGCTGACAGTGCAAACTTGCTTGGGATTCTCTCTTTCCCTCTCTCTCTGCCCCTGCTGTGTGCTCTTTCTCTTTCAAAATAAATAAAACAAACTTAAAAAAAACCCAAAACCCGGAAAACTGCTTCAGTGGTAGTATCTTCAAAGTACTGAGAAGGAGTAACTAATTTCTGCTAGGGGGTGGATCAGTGGAGGATTCCAAGAGGAGGGTGCATTTGAACAGATTCAAGTGAGATACTTGGAGACCACTACGTAAAAAAGAGGGGTAGCTTTGCAAGCAAAGGTGAGGAGCACGAAACAGCACGGTGGGTTCCAGAACTGAAGTCGTGAGAAACAAGGCCGGTAAGATCTGTCCAGGCCAGATGGTGGAAAGCTGCTGTCAGAGCCCATGTTGGCTTATCTGTCTAAAGATTTTGAGTTCTTTGTTTCTCTTGTGCAATGCTTAGCCATCGGCAGAGCCATTCTGAGGCCCAGTGTGCTAGTGTTGATGAAACGTAAGTAAGGGTGGGCCCCTGCAATGCCTGGTGCGGGCCGTGCCTGAGGTCAGTGTTTAAATATTTACTGAAATGATGGAGGCACGATGGTTATTATCGCAGAGCTCCAGAGAAGGTGTCTTCTCAGATCCCTAGACGCTGGGGTATGGCCACTGCATGCCCTGTCTGTATGCTGACAGGGCAGTCAGATGAGCTGACGCTGCTGTAGCTAAGGTTCTACAGTCACGTCCACACTGAGGGCAGCTACTGTGGGGTTCGCCTTCCCAGCCGACAAGCCCTTGGGCTGAGGAGAAGTGGAGAGCGGGGTCTTCTGTGAATATGGAATTTTTTTAGCAATCACAAAAAATATTTTTGACATTGTGTAAACATGCATGTGATTAAATTATCTGCACTCTAGAAATGGAGACAAAGGAAGGTGCCTTATCTGTTTACTTTCCATCATCCATTGAGTTGGGTGACATTGCCCTTGACTCCAGACTCCGCCTTGTCACAGCCCTCTTTTCAGCTAGAGCTCATGGATGTGACTGCTAGGTTGACCTCTCGTTTCCTCTGTGTCCTCTTATCTGGGGGCTAAGTCATATCCAACCTGCAGACAAGAAGAGAGAATTCAAGGGAAAGCATCTCCCCATCTCCAACTTGTGATCTGATGACCAACAGGACAACAGTGTTTCCAAGGTCTTTTCCATGGTGTCATGTCTCTTATTGTATTCCTTAGTCTTTGCCTTCTGATGACTCCAAAGTGACATATAGATGCTCACATCTACTGCTAGACAGGGCTTTGTCTGTTATTAAACCTAAAAACCAAAAGAGGTAAGACTGACTACCATTTTTGGATATTGCAGGAACATGATTTAATCAAGTGGCTTCCCACTAAGGCCTAAAAAGAGGTCCATAATTTAAAAAATTTTCCATCTCTTTCTTTTCTGTCATTTGTACCCCTCCCCCCATTTGAAAATGTGTATGTTGTGGACAAATTTATACATATACAAAAGAGGAGAAACCTACAGATACTGGCTTCTATAGTTATCAACCTTGGGGCATCTTGTATCATCTATATCTCCATCTACCTATTCTTAATTATTTTGAAGCAAATACCGCATATCCTATCATTTCATCCATGAATATTTTTCTATATATTTCTAAGAGATGAAGTCTTTGTAAAATCATAATACTTCTGTTATCACACCTAATACATTTCTAAATTCCATCAAATAACTGATCAGTATTTACATTTCCCTGAATATCACCAAATCTGTTAACATTTTTTAAATGTTTATTATTTTTGAGAGAGAGAGAGCGAGCCAGGGAGGGGCAGAGAGAGAAGGAGACACAGAATCTGAAACAGGCTCCAGGCTCCGAGCTGTCAGCACAGAGTCTGATGCTGGGGTCGAACCCATGAACCGTAAGATCATGACCTGAGCCGAAGTCGGATGCTCAACCAACTGAGCCACCCAGGTGCCCCTAACGTTTTGTTTTAATCAGGATCCACTGCAGTTGTCAATAGGTCTCTCAGATTGCTTTACATCTCTAGGTGCTCCTTCTGTCTTTCTGTCTCCTTGCAGTTTATTTATTGAAGAAGCTCGGTCTTTGGTTCTCTTTAATTTCATACAGCATGGGTTTTTCTGATTTCATATTTATAGTATGGTTTAATATCTCCCTCATTCCTCTATATTTCCTACAAGTTGATGTTGTGTCTAGAGATTTATTCAGGATTCAGATTCAATATTTTGGTAAGTATACTTTTTAGGTGGTGGTGGGAACTGCTTTCAGGAGGCACATAATGTTTAGTTGTCTCTTTGTGACGGCTGATTGAGTTTTTAAATGTGCTAAGTATTTAACAGGGTTCCGATGTGTTAATGTCTACCTGGGCCCCGGTGATCTGGAGAAAGGGGGAAAGGAGAATGCTCTTGCAGTGTGTGCATGGCATTCTTTCTCTGTCAAAGTCTGACGTTGGTGGGGCGGTTATGTTCTCTGTCCCTCAACTGTTTGCTTCTGGTGGTTCCTCCAGTGCTTGCTGGAAAATGAATTGGCATGAATTTGGTGTAGAGTACTGCCACAGTTTGTTTCTATTCGTCACAGAAGACCTGTTCACTTAAAAGATGTTAAATAAAGGGCACCTGGGTGGCTCAGTCGGTTAAGCGTCTGACTCTTGGTTTCAGCTCAGGTTATGATCTGGCGGTTCGTGAGTTTGAGCCCCACATTGGGCTCTGCGCTGACAGTGCAGAGCCTGCTTGGGATTCTCTCTCCCCTCTCTCTCTGCCCCTCCCCCACTCGTGTGCTCTCTCTCTCTCTCTCTCAAAATAATAAATAAATAGATAAATAAATAAATAAATGTTAAGCAAAGAAAGGATCAGTTTCTTTGAACATTACTTTTATATTTAGAGATGTTTCTTGGTTTGGTTAAAGCAGCCACTTTTGCTGATGTTCTCCAGATGTGTGTCTTCATTTAATTTGTAAGGTGACTCTTCTCTTCTTTCAGGATCTCATTTTGCCCAACGGTGGTACTCCAGCAGGTACTTCGAGTCCAGCTTCCTCATCTTCCCTTCTCAACAGACTTCAGCTTGATGATGACATTGATGGTGAGACCAGAGATCTCTTTGTCACAGTTGATGACCCCAAGAAGCATGTCTGTACCATGGAGACCTACATTACGTATAGGATCACCACCAAAGTAGGTCCTGTCATTACCTTCCACCCCTGTTGAATGGTCTTAATGAATTGGAGGCCTACCTTCATGGTTCTTGCTTTCTTCCTTCCCTTTGTATGACTCGATTCACCTTCATTCAATGGTGGATGTGGCTTTTTGATACAGAGTAGATGTATTCAGATTAAAAGGATTATATGTGAATTTTTAATCTTAAAACGAAGGAGAAATTGTGACTGCGGTCTTTCAAATAAAACATTTAATCCCTCTACTTTCACCTATTTTCGGTCATGATATTATTTAACGTTAATAATATCACATTACTATTGAAATTTATGAATTGGCTGTATCATTCGAAATCTCTGGCAAGACCATGGTTGTAATTTGGTGTATTTGGAATGGATCATAGGGGGAGGGGAAGAAGAGAAGATTAGGAACAAATATTTATTGCATTTTTGCTGTGTGCTAGGTGGGTAGTGGACAGGGTCCTGAGATTGTCTGGCTTAATGTTCGCAGCAACCCTAAAAGGTAGATCTTCTAGTTATAATTTTAGAGATGAGGAAACTGAGGCAGAGACTTTAACTTGGTCACTGTTACAAAGTAGGTAACCAGGATTCTAAGTTGAATTTTTAGGACTATCAATCCCATATTTTTATTTTCAAATCCATACTCTTAAGCTAATTCTACTTATAAAAGAATAACTTTAATGTATCTTTACTTTTTCAATTGTTTTTTCAATATTTTAAGTAGAAGTACAATTTTAGGTTTCAAGCAGTGTTTCTTATCCTTGGCAGTATTGATGTTTTGGACTGAATAATTCTTTGTTGTGTGTGTGAGGGGGTGTCCTATGCATTGTAGGATGTTTCCCAGCATGCCTGGCCTCTACCCACTAGATGCCTGTAGTACCCACCTCCAACCTCCAGTGGAGACAACTAAAAATGTCTCCAGACGTTGCCAAGTATTCCCTGGGGACGACATTACTCCTGGTTGAGAAGCACTGATCCAGAGGAAGAATAACAATATTTACACTATTAGGAGAAAATATACATGATCGCTTTATATATATATCAAGACATAAACGTATACTTCTAACTGGTTTTACTCAGTTACCAGCTTATTATAAAAGGATACATTAAAAAAGAAACAAACCCGAAAATGGAGTCATTTGTCCCCCAGTACAGTAGACCAAGACTTAATTACGGTTTCAACCTATCTCAGGAGTCATCACTTTATATTTTTGAATAAAGAAAGTGCTTTGTTCAGGAAACCATCCTGTTTGTTGGTATTCCTCCGCCACCACAGGCCACATGATGAAGAAGGGTTTACAGATATTTTTAGAAGTTTTAATAGATTGAAGGTGGCTTTGTGAATGGTATTAGGAGAAGCGTTTATGAACATCTCTCTCTTCTGTGCCTTTTCTCTTTTTCATTGTAGAAAATAAATGATTTTTTTAAATATTTTCAAGTTTACTTATTTTGAGAGAGAGAGAGTGTGTATGTGTGAGCAAGGGAGGGGCAGACAGAGGGAGAGAGGATCCCAAGCAGGTTCTGCACTGTCAGCACAGAGCCTGATGTGGGGCTGGATCCCATGAACCGTGAGATCATGACCTGAGCCGAAATCAAGGCTTAACCGACTAAGCCCCCCAGGTGCCCCTGAATTAAGTTTTTATTTTGAAAATTTAGTAGGTTCTGTACTTGTCTAAATTCTTTGGGGTGGGGGGGAGCAGAGAGTAAAGTACACTCAGATTTGATCTTTTATTGGATGACAGTGCTATATTTTAAAGATGATGCGAGTACTGGAGCACTTGGCTGGCTCAGTCCTTTAAGCCTCCAACTCTTGATTTCGGCTCAGGTTGTAATCTCACAGTTTGTGAGTTTGAGCCCCGTGTCGGGCTCTGTGCTGACAGCATGGAGCCTGCTTGGGATTCTCTCTCTGCTCCTCCCAGGCTTGCACGCTCTCTCTCTCAAAATAAATAAACAAAAACATTTAAAAAATTGTACAAGTACTATAAATACTTTATTGTGAAAAATAAAGTAAATGACGATAAAGACCAAATACAAGTCTCACTTAGCCTTTCTCACTTAAGTTGTTCTCGCTGAATGCTGCCATTGTTGAAATTTGGTATACATCCTTCCCAGTCTTTTTTTGTGTTTACATATGTGCATATATAGTTAAAATATATATAATTCAGATTTCACTGCAATATTGTTTTCTAACTTCCCCCTCTACAATATTTTTGAAGACCTTTCCATGTTCATATGAATATAGAGAGAGCTTAGTTTTTTAATCTCTAATTATTTATGCAATGATAATAGAGTATCTTTTCCCTATGGACATTTCAGGCCTTTGTCAGATGTTTCTTTGCTATTACTGCCCTGTCCTTCCTGCACCTGGTTCTCATTCAAAAATTTGTCCACGTATGTGTGCACGTGTACATGCACCCGCGCAATCTTCCCCTGTCACCGTTGACCCTGGGTGCCTGTTATTTCCCAGGCAGTGATCTAGATGCTTAGATGGATGTTAAGTCGTCAGAGGTCCTAGGTTGATACCCGTCTTCCCGTGAATTATTTCCGTTTTTTGCCCCTAGGGCCAACTTATTTTTTACTCTGTAGTCAGCAAAATGCAAAACCTGTTTTTCTGAAATTTATGCTCTAAAACAGCTGAATGACGAGGTGGCCGCCTCACTGGCACAGCAGTGCTCGCCAGCCTTACCACTTCCCACCCTCCTTGACTCCTCTGCCCTGCAGTGGACCTCCCGGAATGACAGTACTGCGGGACCTCTGTTCACTGAGTCACAGGCTCAGGTGCCTGGTGCTGGCCACCGCTCTCCCCTGTGCCCGTCTGTTTCCGTCCTTCCTTACCCCCTTTCCTCGGTGTTCTTGTCTCTGTCCCTTCTTTGTGGGGTTATTTGATTCCCTGTAAGTCAGAACTTTTCCAAGTTCTAATTCCGCATTTTCACTTCTCTGTGATGCTCCCACCTGTGGGTGAGCTCATTGCAGAATTAAGTTTTACTTCTTACTGTCAATTCTGTCTCAAACCAGAGTCCTTTTCTTTTCCTGGTTCAGGTAGTGACACCAAGCTTAACGTCTTGGTGGTGCATTTGGGACCTTCTTTCTGAACGTTGCATTAAAGCGTATCTACACATATCCCTATGTAGCCATGCACCCTGTGCTGTGTGGGGATGAGAGGAGGATTACAAACAGGAACACAGGGTCTCACACACTGGTCTTGCCCTGGGACCCCCACTTCTGCTGTGGTTTTCTAGCAGAGATAGTGGTCAGAGGACGAGGTTATACAAATACTTTATTACTTTGAGCTTTGACTCCCCTGTCCTACTTCAGATTCCTGATGACCAAAGCTGGACAAAGTAGAGAGATGCTTTTGCTTGAGATAAAATGAGCCTAGGACTGAGAGCCAATGCAGGCAGAACCCTCCTCTACCCCAACCCAAGTCATGGGCACCTTCCCTCTCCAGTGGTGGGGAGCCAGCCTGGGCATTTTCTTTTTCTTTTTTTTTTTTTTTTTTAATTTTTTTTAATGTTTATTTATTTTTGAGACAGAGAGAGACAGAGCATGAACAGGGGAGGGTCAGAGAGAGGGAGACACAGAATCTGAAACAGGCTCCGGGCTCCGAGCTGTCAGCACAGAGCCCGATGCGGGGCTCGAACCCACGGACCGCGAGATCATGACCTGGGCCAAAGTCAGACGCTCAACCGACTGAGCCACCCAGGCGCCCCAGCCTGGGCATTTTCAAGGCAAGCAGGCAGACCCTGGCTCTTCTCTGCAGGCTTTTAGAAAGTATCATCATCATAGTAACTAATTACTGAGCACTTACCATGTGCTGGTGCTGTGCTTTTTTTGTAACAGAAACCTTTTATTTTATCTAAGTAATACGTGCTTGTTGTAGAGAAACTAGGAAATTCAAGTAAGCTAAAACAATAAAATAAAAGAGCATCTATAAGCTCACCAGCCAGAAATAATCATTTCTAAATTTCTGAGCAATTTGTCTCTATCCACGTACGAAAATGAGTATTCTGCAGGCTGCCCATTCACTGCATGTGGTGCGGCATCTTTCTCTGCTAGCAAATGCCAGTAAGCACACCGTCATGCTGTCACTTTTCTAAGACGACAGCAGTGTTCTGCTATATGGGTGAGCTGCCATTTATTTCGTGCTAAGTGCTTTAAATATATTGTCAGTTAATCCTCTGTATACCGCTCACTAAAGCAGGTATAGGTGGTGTTTTTCCTTTGTGGATGAGGAAACGGAGACACAGACATATTAAGAAAATTACTCAAAGACATGCAACTGATGAGTGATGGAGCTAGAACTTGAATCCAGATCTGTCTATGCTGTACTTCCACAAGGCATGATTTGCCAGAGAGGGATGGCTCCACCCACTTCCCCAGCACTGTGCACCGTCTACTACCTGGCCTGGCTGTTGAAACTGATGAAGTGGAAATAGACAGGAGCCTTCAGCTTCCTTTAGGAGCTGTCCTCCTCTTGTCTCTTACCCCATCTCCTTAGTAAGCACCAAGTCTTGTGCCCCAACTGGCTCTTCTCAGGCTAGGTGCCACTTAGAGATCAAGGATACACAGGGATTGCAAAGTGGGCGTTAGATTTGATGACAAGAGGGCTATCCGTGACTGTGGTGAGCGCAATTGCCCTGGGGTCATGGGGCAGAACCCAGTTGGCAGTGGGTTCGAGTGAGTGAAAAGAAAGACACGAGTGTTGGTAGTTTGCAGGTGAAGTGAGAACAGGAGCTGGAGGAGGTGTGGACTTGAAGGGAGGGGGGCGCTTTTTGTTTGGTTTTAAGGATGGACATGACCTGTGTAAGTGCCCAGAGCCCAGTGTTGCTAGAGGAGACATTCAGGTGAAGTTTGGAGGGGAGGATGGAAGCCGCAGAGCAGAGAGGACGAATAGCCTGAGCAGAAGTGGATGGAATGAGTGGCCTCTTTTGGGGGAGGTATACTTTTGCCATTGTTTCTAGAGGAGGAAGGGAATTTTTGTCCTGTTTGGTTTTTGTGGCAGCAACTTGAGGGCTCTGTGCTTCTAGCTGCAGTTTTCCCTCGAGGTCTTCTGCTAAGAAGGAAGGGGAGGTTTGGAAATAAGGCTGAGAAGTTTTCAAGACTTCTACAGGCTTCTCGTTAACTGATGTGGAAAATGAGAGAGAAAGAGCTGACCAAGGAAGTATGAGACTGCTTGGCAGTGTTGAGGGTCCAGTGGTAGATTTTATTGTGTCAGTTAGTGTGTTTGCCTGATGTTGCTTTTCCTCCAGGAGTGTGCTCACACACCTGGGTCTAGTAAAGCAGGAAGTGCACGGTTGCATTTTTGCCAAAGTCGTGTGAATGGACACTAGGAAAGGGATATTTAGGATATTGGCAAATAAAAGGGGATAGGTTATGGAATTGATGCTGAATAAGAAAGGAAGTAAATATGGGATTGGACAGAATGTCAAGGAATTGTAGGTTCCAAGAGGCTGCAGAACCAAGGGTGTCGGGAAATGGAAGAGTCTGAAATACAGGAGGTGCTGGTTAGATAGAGGGAGGTCTGAACTTCTGCCAGGTGACAAAGCCTGATGGGAGTGGAAGGAGACGCTGGTGGCTCACAGGTGGGTGTTGTGTGCATGAACCACCTGGATCTCAGGGGCACCCAGACTCTGGAAGGGCTTTGGAAAGGAAGCCTGAGAGCTAGGCACTAGAGTCTTCTGGGAATCGGGAAAAGGATGGGTGTCAGCAGACGACAGGTGTGAGAGGTATAGACACATACCTTGATGGTCTGAGCCTCCGAAGGGTTTTCATGGGGCTGGGGAGCAGTGTGGAGTGAAGGGGATAGCAACAGCACCTCTTGGTCTTGGGGGGGTGGCGTGGAGTTTGTGAGATGTGAGAAAATGAGCAGCGTTCTACGTGATGGGACAGCAGGGAGGCTGTAGTCCCAGAGGAGAGCCAGCTTTCAGAATCTGAATAAGTGGAAGAAGGACAGGAATTTAATTACGGAATGGGTGTTCCAGAAGGGCTTGGTGTAAAATGAAGCTCTGAGAAAGGAAGCCCTGAGGAGCGTGAGGAGAGACCAGAAGCCTCCCTGGTCGTGATTCTCAGGTATTCTCTTAGGGTAGCAGGGTTTTGAAGCAGAATGAGATTAGCTGGCTAATATTTGACAAGGGAAGAGGTCCCTTTGCAGGGAAGGGACGGGGATCTGGCTATGGCTTGGACAGATGACATTTCTGATGAAGACCAAATGTCTCTAGAGTAAACTGGTTGTAAATTTTGGATTGAATGGGAATTCTTTGGAAGGGCTCCAGGCCACAGTAGTTAGGCACATCAGCTCCTGAGGAATAAGAGTTCTTTTGTGGTAAGATGAGGCCCAATGGACAGATGCTCTGCGGGGTGGGGGGATTGATTGCCCTGTGGATCTGTGCTAGGTCTTCTAAAGTGTTGAATTTGCAAAACAAAAACAAAACACACAAAACACACACACACACAAAGACCACAAGTTGGCAGGGATGCCTAGAGATATTCACATAGAATGATGGCAAAAATGAATATTCTTCAGTACAACTCTTGCACTCTGTTACTTATTTGTAGATCTGACTTTAGGTGAGTACCCATGACCTTGTGATCTTGTGGGGCATTCTAGATTTTGGAGAGACACAAAACAGTATAGTGGTTGTCTCTGATTATGGAACTGTGGGTGTACCCTTTTCTCTTTTTTATTGTTACTAGAAAATAGAGCAAAAAAACCCTTTTTACTTTATTTTCCTTACTAAGTTAGACCCTGAATTTCACAGAGGAAAATTTTACTACATGCTCCTGGTTGGACTTTTTATTGGCCTGCATATTTTAGGAGTACTCTGAGTCTCAAAACTGACTGGGTTTCTCTCCAGAAATCCACAGTAGTGTCTGTGGCCCAGTTTTAGCAGGTGTGCAGAATTCCACGGTGAGTGTGCCTAGCCTCATTTGTGGCTCTAGTTTTTCTCTCTGTCCTTGTTTTTTTTTTTTTTTTCCCTTGATCTTTCTCACCTACTTCTAATTTATGTCATTTAATCATATTTCATGTATCATATATCTTTTCTAGAACAGACTGTGATAAAAGTAAAGTATCATGAATATCCTTCTGCTTCATGATAGTTTTTGTTTACCTTATTGCTTTCCAAAGCATCAAATTTTTACTCCTTTATTTAAGCCATTATATCCATAAAGGAGCTTTATTTTTTGTGTGTGATTATGAAAGTATATGAGAATTGGGGCACCTGAATGGCTCAGTCGGTTAAGCATCTGATTTCAGCTCAGGTCATGATCTTACAGTGCATGAGTTCGAGCCCCGCATCGGGCTCTGTGCTGACAGCTCGGAGCCTGGAGCCTGCTTCAGATTCTGTGTCTCCCTCTCTCTCTGCCCCTCCCCTGTTCATGCTCTCTGTCTCTCTCTGTCTCAAAAAATAAATAAACATTAAAAAAAATTTATAAAAAGAAAGTATTATATGAGAATGGTAGAAGATTTGGAAACAAGGATGGATATATGAGACACACTACCTAATATGCTAACGAGGCACCTAATAAGGATGAGTATAAAAAGGACAGTTGTCATTATGAGTTCTAGATTTTTTCTAACCTTTTATATCCATATTTTTAATACAAATGCAATCATGATGTATGTGCAATTAATTTCGAATCTTGGTGTTTTTTCTTCAAACTATACTGAAGCAGGGGTGCCTGGGTGGTTAGTCAGTTAAGGATCTGACTCTTGATTTCGGCTCAGGTCATGAGATAGAGCCCCGTGTCGGGCTCCATGCTGAGTATGGAGCCTGCTTAAGATTCTCTCTCTCTCCTTGTCCCTCTTCTTCTCATGCTCTCTCTCTCTCTCTCTCTCTCTCAAAAAACTATATTGAAGCATATTTGATGTTAAAGATGTCTTACAGACATGATTACTGATAATCATAGAATAAATATCCTATAACTTAACTGTTTTTATTGTTGCACATTTAGGTTGTTTTGATTCCTTTCCTATTTTATTTTATTGTATTTTAAAGTTTATTTATTTATTTTGAGAGAGAGTGAGCACAAGCAGATGAGGGGCAGAGAGAATGAGAGACAGAATCTCAAGCAGGCTCTGTGTCATCACCTCACGAACCATAAGATCATGATCTGAGCCAAGATCAAGAGTCAGACACTTAACTGACTGAGCCACCTGAGTGTTCCATTCCTTTGCTATTTTAAATAGTACTGCAGTGAACATCATTATACAAATGTCTTTGCTACAGTTTAAAAAGTATTTTCTAATGGTAGATTCCTAGAAGTAGAATGGTAGGAATTAAAGACAAAAATAAATAAACCATAAATAAAGGAGAGAACACAGGTGAATATTTTTAAAAGCTTGCAATGGGGACAGCATTCTTATTCATGACACCAAACTATAGCCACCATAAAGGGAAATAATGGCTGAATTTTAAAATTCTGTATCAGAAAAACCCTTTGCTATAAAGAACTTACACAAGTGAAAAAGACCTGACAATTTAAAAAAAGAAACTCCTCACAAAGAAAATCTATAGCCAACAAATATTTCAAAGGATGTTCGACCCCAATAGTCATTAAAAACAAAAGAAAACAGGGGCACCTGGGTGACTCAGTTGGTTGAGCGTCTGACGTCAGCTCAGGTCATGATCTCACGGTTTGTGAGTTCGAGCCCCGCGTCAGGCTCTGTGCTGACAGCTCAGAGCCTGGAGCCTGCTTCAGATTCTGTGTCTCCCCCTCTCTACCCCTCCCCTGCTCACACTCTGTGTCTCTCTGTCTCTCAATAATAAATATATGTTAAAAAAAATAAAACAAGCAAAAGAAAACAAAGATGATGTACTATTTTTCAGTTGTAAATCCATTAAAGACAACCACTGGTTGAGGAGAATATGCAGTTAAGAATATAAGTTGATATATTTCTGGAAGCAGTTTGTCAGTTAAAACTACACGTACTCTTTTCTCCAGTAATTCTGTCTTTAGGAATTTAAGAGATTCTTAGATTTGAACTTGCTAACAGAAATGTATCTAAGAATTGTTAGAGACTTAGAAAATATGAGTGAATGAATGGATATGCATAGAAAAACTATGGAAAGACATAAACCATAATACTAATCATGGGTTTTTTTTTTCCCTCTCAATTTAAGAGAGTTTATGACCGATCTTAATTTTTTCTTCTTTTATTTTTCCTGAAGTTTTAAAATAAGTATGTATAACCTGAATAAGTCGAAGGGGAAAAAAAAAGCCAGTTCCCCCACAGTGAGCTTGTTTACAGCGGAAACAAAACTTGTGTTTTATCATACTCCTTTTTATAGTTACCAAATACTGATTTCAAAGTTAGACACGTTACATAAACTGCAATTTATGAAGAGGACTTTCAAAAGCATAATAAAGAGAAGTGATTGGTTGATAACATGTAACGTTTAGGAAGGCAAAAAGTAGACTCCTCCATCACTGCATTTTCAGTGAAAACAGGTTGCATTTGCCACACATCACAATCCACCTTTTATGGGCCCATGGTCGGCAAGTCCTCAGATGGAGCCTGGTGCGGGATTTGAAGAATGCCCCTTCCAACCCTCTTCTTACTGTTGAGGAAACCTAGGCTCTGGGAGGCTTAGTGGCGTCTCAGGGATCTGGTAGGTGCTAGGAATGCTCCTGCCCAGGCCTCTCCTCACCCACCCTCGGAAGGAGTGTCAACCTACCTACCCTTCAAACTTCCATCAGCCTCATGCCTGAAAATTCATCAGCAGTGATTTTTTTTTTCTTTTAATTCAAGCATTCTTTTTTTTTTCCTCCCCAATTCCACAATGCTGATTCACTCGGGGAGTCTTCTAATAAATCACAAACACTTAGGTTGAATGAATATCCTCACCTCTCCCCACCTGTACCCTCCATCATAGGGGAAGGTTGTGCATGGGACTTTGGAAAGGGGAAAAGCTACAGAAAGAGTTAATTGAGGTTCAGTCCAAGACCGAATCCTTTAATTTCACAATTTTGCTCGGACTGTGTGAGCACGGCTTTTGGGGAGGGTGAAATCATAATTTTCAATGCCAACGCTGTTCACAGCTTTTTCTTTGATGGCTAACTCTTGTTCATATGTTTTTAAGATTTTCTTGGGGTCATGGATTAAAACAGACTTTCGGCCTGAAAGAGTAAATTTATAAAATGTAGCTTGAGCCATTTTTATTTTTGACCTTTCATTTCTGAGAGCTATGACTGTGGTATATAGTCTATACCCTCATAGGGGAAAATGCTTTAACTGAGACGTGGTTTTAGTCTGGGCAAACTAACGTGTAAAAATCTTGTTTTGGTATAAATTAATTTCATTTTATTTAGCACTGGTTTTCATTACCAGAGTGCTGCAATCGCAATTTCAGAAAAATTAACAAGAACAGAGATGAGATGAATATTTTTCTGCAGTACAATGACATCTTAGCATTCCTTTCTAGTTTTTTTTTCTAATCATCTAAAATACAATATAGTTCCAAGGTTATGGTTTTCGCAGAATATGGCACATGAAACAAGACGTTTTCTATTTTCAGCCAATCTGGCTCTGAAACAAGCAGGTGTGCCCTTAGCTCTTTCTGTCTGCTTGTCTTCCCTCAGCCTTTGATAAAACTTGTCAGCATATTCAGCAGAAGGTGGAGACTTCATTTCTTTTAACAGAAAACATGGATTGGGATTCAGTAGCAATATCCTCAGAATTATTCTGCTAAAAGAAATCCTCAAAGTTAAGCCTGGAGGAAATGAATCAAATGTTTCTAAACACATTCTGAGGGACAGTGGAGTTCCATTTCCTAAGGGTAGGGGGAAAAAACAAAAACAAAAGCCTTGACATTTTCATTCTAGATCCTGGACTTTTGAGCCGGGCCCTGGGGGCCCGGACTCCTCATTTTGTGTTGGTAATTGCTGCCTTTTGGCTGGTGCTTTGGTGGAAGGAAAGTGTGTTCTTGCCCAGTTTGGTTTTTCAAAGAGAGCTTTTTTCCTTCCTTTCTGCCAAGACATGGTACTATTCCCTTCGACTTACTTTGTTCCACCCTTCTTATTTGCAGAGTACGCGGGTAGAGTTTGACCTGCCAGAATATTCTGTTCGTCGAAGATACCAGGATTTTGACTGGCTGAGGAACAAACTGGAGGAATCCCAGCCGACTCATCTCATTCCCGTAGGTACTAAGTCATTACAGCTGGTTCCTCTCTTTTCCTGCGTTGTCCTTCCTGAGGATGTTTACTCAGCCCTCACCCCTTAAATTCAGGGCAGATTCTGTCTTACCTTTTATACCACATTCTCCCACCAAACGTACATGAAACATTTTCACAGATGCTGTCCAATGTATCACGTTCGGGGTTTTGGCTTCCGGTTTGCTGTCCTCATGCTGGTTTCTTGAGTAGGCTGGGGTAGATTTTCACTTTCATTATGACAGTTTTTTGAAGTATGAAGAGTCCTAATTCTGATTTGCTGCCACTGAAAGACTGTCTGTTTTACTACCTTTCCAGACATATGTTCTTGAGGTTTGGGCAGCTGCCACCAGGTGATGCCTCGCATGACAGCCAGCTGGCTCTCTTTAGACACACGGGTAATTCAGGGAGCAGGAATCTAGCACGGCACCATTCAATCCGAGTTTTTCATTTCAAAAACAGACCCCAAGCCACCTAACTCCATTTACAGCAGCAGCATAATATTTATCTATTACTCATATCTACCCATTAAAAAAACCAGAACTAGAGCAAATAAAATTTAAAAGACTACTTAAATCAACATACATATTGAGTACTTTTCTGACTACTTTTTTTCCCCTGGTAGAAATAATAACAATTTAGACCCCAGATGTTTCTTGGGTCTTTGGGGACTTGAGCGCAATTTGGGTCATAAAACTCTTCAGAGGGGCGTTATCTTTCAGTGAAACCCTTGGTTGAATAACTTCTTAGCACTGCCAACGTTCGTGTTGCACATGCATCTTCCAGTGCTTTCCCGCCATGGTTCGAAGAGACTGAATATGCCGTGATAGAAATGATGGAGTTTGCCGGGGACTGCATTCTCTCTCAGGGGAAGAAACTCATTTTTAAGCAGTTGGAACTGTTACTTAAAATAGAATCGTAATTTGGCAAAACTGGCAGCTGTGAATCATTTTTTTCATAGACTTTGTATTCGACAACAGTTTTAGATTTCCAGAATGATTGCGAAGGTAGTGTAGTGAATTCTCATATAGCCCACACCTGCCTTTGCCTAACGTTTTACATTAGTATGGCACATTTGTCACAATTAACGAACCAGTAAGGATTCATGATTACTGACTAAAAGCCCTTTATTCAGATTTCCTCAGTTTTGCCTAATGTCCTTTATCGGTTCCAGGACCCCATCTAGGATGCCACCTTCCTTTTAGCTGTCATAGCTCTGTAGGTTCTTCTTGGTTGTGATACTTTCCCAGGCTTTCCTTATTTTCTATGGCTTTGACAATACTCAAAACTGTCAGGCGTTTTGTGGAATGTCTCTCATTTGAGATTTGTCTGATGTTTTCCTCGTGATTAAACTTAGGGTAATGTGTTTTGCTGGGGGCAGGGGAAGTGCCGTTCTCATCACATCATACGAAAGGTACATGCTATCAGCAATATTTATCACTGTTGATATTAACCTCGATCACCTTATTTGACGTAGTGCTAGTCAGGTTTCTCCACTATACGGTTACTCTTTTTTTCTCTCCTGTTCCATGCTGTACTGTTTGGAAGGAAGTCAGTCGTTCTTTATGTTTAGCTCACACTGTGCTTGAGGGGGAATTATGCTCCACCTGCTGGCAGCTAGTATACTTGAAATTTGGTTAGACAGAGACACCTGCTGGTAGCACTCATGCATCGACCCTGAAGCCAGAACTGAAAGAGGATGGAAGTCTCCAGAATGCCTGGGGAATGAGTATCTTTGAGTATGGTTTCCTGTGGTCAGGGTAGAAACAATGAGCAGGAAAGTACTCTAGAAGCAAATGGAGACATAAATTTATTCATAAATTCTTGGTACATGTTTGGGGTGGAGAGAGATATAATATAGGAAAGCATCTGTAACTCAAACATGAAAGTCAAACTGGAAACAAACTCTTGTTTTCCCCTTCCGAAGTCATCCTCCAGCAACTCGACTAGAAAGTGTCTATCTGTTATTAAGCATCGACTTTGTGTTAGTCTTTTACTAGGCCTGGTAAGTACTGTGGGGGAGGTCAGGGGTTATAAGATGGACAAGGGACCCTGCCTAGAAAGTTTGTTGTCAAATAGAGACCTAGTAGACATGCAACATAACTATTGTTTATATTTTCATTTTTTTAATCTAAAAAACGGGTTTATTAAGATATAATTCACACACCATACAATTTGCCCATTTAAAATATACAAGTCAAGGGCTTTTAGTATATTTAGTATTAGTATTTAGCATATTTGTATATCAATATTTAATATATTCAGTATACAGAGTTGTGCAGCCACTAGCATGATCAACCTTAGAGCCTTTTCATCATCCCAAAAGAAACCTTCCTCTCCTTGCCTGTAACTCCTAAACTTGTCTTTTCCAGCGCCTGGCAACCGCTAATCTCTCTGTCTCTATAAATTTGTCTATTCTGGACATTTCGTATAAAGTAGAGTCATACAGTATATCGTCTTTTGTGACTAGATTTTTCTCACTCTGCATAATGTTTTCAAGGCTAATCTGGGTTGAGGGACTTGTCAGGACTTCATTACTTTTTATTTTCGAATAATATTACATTGTATGGACCTGTCACTTTTAGTCTACCTGCTCACATTTGATGGATGTTAGAGTTATTCCCGCTTATTGGCTACTATGAGTAACGTGGCTGTGAACATTCTTGTGCAGGTTTTTGTGTGGTCTCATTTTTCTTGGGTGTATACCTGGGAGTGTCATTGCTGAATCATATGTAACTGTATATTTAATCTTGTAAGAAACTGCCAGGCTGTCTTCCAAAATGGCTGCATCATTTTGCATTCCCACCAGCAGTATATGAAGGTTCCAGTTTCTCCACATCTTCCTCAACAATGTTATTATCTGCCTCTTTGATTATAACCCTCCTAGTAGGTGTGAAGTGGTATCTCCTTGCGGTTTTGATTTGCATTTCCCTGACGGCTAATGATGCTGAGTGTTTTTTACGTACTTCTTGGCCATTGGTCGTCTTCCCTGGAGAAATATCTTTCAGATCCTTTACTCATTTTAAAATTGGGTTATCTTTTTGTTATTGAGTTGTATGAGTTCTTTATATAATCTAGACACAAATCCCTCATTAGAGATAACAATTTGCAAAAAGTTTTCCTGATGAATGAGTTGTCTCTTTACTTTCTTTTTTTTTTTTTTTAACTTTTTAAAAATGTTTGTTATTTATTTTTGAGAGAGAGAGAGAGACAGACAGACAGAGCATGAGCAGGGGAGGGGAGGAGAGAGAGGGAGACACAGAATGCAAAGCAGGCTCCAGGCTCCGAGCTGTCAGCACCGAGCCCAACGTGGGCCTTGAACTCATGAACTGTGAGATCATGACCTGAGCCGAAGTTGGGTGCTTAACTGACTGAGCCACCCAGGTGCCCCTTTCTTTAATTTTCTGATGGTGTCTTTTGGAAGTACAAAGGTTTTTTATTTATTTATCTGTTTATTCTTTCACTGTTTGTGCTTAAAGTGTCTTATCTAAGAAATAATCGCCTAATCGTAGGTCATGAAGATTTACACCTGTGTTTTCTTTTAAAAATTTTACATGCTAAAATCTTTTTTATATGCTAAATGCTTCTAAAATTTTATGTACTAAAAGGTATGTAGCTCATACCTTTTAGTTTTTTATCCATTTTGAGTTCATTTTTGTACAGTAAGTTTTCATGTCTTTAAGTAATGAGGCAGAATATCTTCCCATGACTTTATTGGACTTTGCCATTTCTTTTATGACTTGCCTCTTCATTTTATGTTGTTTTTATTGGTTTGTAAAAACTCCATATCTGCAAAGGAAGTTACCCTTCATTTTTGAATATTTAAAAAGCATTTGTTCTGGGGCGCCTGGGTCACTCAGTTAAGTGTCCGACTTCAGCTCAGATTATGATCCTGCGGTTTGTGAGTTCGAGTTCCACACTGGGCTCTCGTGCAAAGCCCATTTCAGATCCTCTGTCTCCCTCTCTCTCTGCTCTTCACCCTCTCTCTCTCAAAAATAAGTAAACATTTAAAATTTTTTATGAAAACATAAAGAAGCATTTGTTTTGATGTGACATGGGAGGACCATACTTTTTTCAGGTGGTGAAAACCACTGTTGTGTTTTTCTGTTTTCTGTTGTTCCAGAACCACTTATGAGTAATCATTCCTTTTTATCATTTGTGCATCAGACCAAATCATGCATTAGACTTGCGTGTGCTTGGACTGCTTCTGATCCTTTGGTTCATCGATCTTTCTAGTCTGGCGCCCCTCCTACACTATCTGAAGTATTATGACTTTACAGAACATTTTAACATCTGGTTGTACAGGTCCTCAACTCTGCCTCCACCTGCCAATATACTTGTTTTCAGGGCTTTTCTAGCTGTTTGCACATGTTTTATTTTTCAAGATGAACTTTAGAGTCTTTTGAATTAGTCAGAAAATTTGGGAGAATGAGTTTCTGGGTGTGTGTGTGTGTGTGTGTGTGTGTGCATGCGCGCGCGCCAGTTTAAGTCAGCTATGGTTAAAAATGTGTGCGCATTCCTGACCTTTCCGATTCTACTGCTTGTGTTAGGAACATGGAGATCAAGTTCCCATTTTACCTGGGCTTCATTGGGACCATGTGCAGTTGTAAGTGAACAGCCAGCCAGACTGCGGTTCTAGGGAGAAACCCACATTCTTTCATTTTCCTTTCCCCATTGACTGTCCTCAGGCCTGTTTCCAGCCCCTCTGACTCTGAACTTGGCAGCTTCTGGGGCTGTACTGGAGAAACGCAGCCCTTTCCTTCCTAGGCCAACCTTTCCTTTGCCTGAGTAGAATCACAAGATGGTCAATATTGACTGACTTTTCTCTCAATTCAGTCTTTTCTGCTTTGTGTCTTTAACAAATTCTGGCCTGTTAACAGTACTTTGATATTTTCTAGGGCTGCAGCACACACACATATATAAGTAAATATATATGTGTGCATTTAAGTTTATTGATTTATTTTGAGAGAGAGAGAGAGAGAGAACGCACGCATGCAAGAGGGGGAGGGGCAAGGAGAGAAGGAGAGAGAGAATCACAAGCAGGCTCTGCATTGTCAGCGCAAAGCCCCATGTAGGGCTTGAACTCACGAACCATGAGATCATGACCTGAGCCGAAACCAAGAGTCTGATGCTTAACCAACTGAGCCACCCAGGCTCCCTCTATATATTTTTTTCTTTTTATATTTATTGCTTTATTGCTCTGCAACTTGAAAAGCAGAAATGCTCACATGTTCTTAAAAGGTCACCTTACACCCAGAAGAGTGCTGGATGTGTCTGTCATCTAGTAGTGACAACTCACTGTATTATCTTTATAGTCGGAGGCACAGGAACGTCTTCATTGTAACATGGTTCTTGTTTCCTAGTTTATTTTTTGGCTCAGAAGTTGGTTTTAATACTTCTTTTGCTGGGGGCACAACCAGTTATGACAACAGATAGATCTCATGATTTGATGGGTGCGGATAGATTTTGGAGACGAAGCACAAGCATTTATTAAACTCTTTAGTGTTTCATTGTACTGGGAAATTTAACGTTTGCTTCAATTTTTGTGAAGGAAGCTTTGCTGGAAGGATGCATTTGTATTAATTATATACCCAGTTTGGTAGCGGTAAACTGGTAGGAATTATTAAGAAGAAATTTGTCATGCAGCAACTGTTTTTCTTAATGTGAAATGATCAGTAAAAACTCTAACTTCATTTTCTAGTTGGTTCCTCTTTTTTGTACTGTTAAAAAAGCATATACATACTTTTCGCTTACTTAGTAGGTTAAGCTAATAAGTAGTTGAACATTGGTTGAAGTTTCAAGTACTTTGAATTAAACCAAGCTTGATGGTGGTTCTCTATGGGGATAAAGTTTCTTATCTTGATGCTCTTTTATTTGTTTGTTATTTTTTTCTTAGGAGCAGTGTTTTCTGTTTGTTTGATAAGGGTAGGAAAATTAGTTTTCTGTCATGTAGTGGGTGTACTGCTAAGTATTTGTTGAATTGAAATGTGCCATTCATTGCAAATTAATATTTGACGAAGAAGCAATTTAAATGCTGACAAGGGGAAGTTGGACCGTTTCAAGATTGAGCAATTGAAATCTTTGTCCAGATTTCGCACTCCAAAATAGTAGCTTTCCATGACAATCTACAAGAAGCATGCTTTTGTTTCACAGATTATAAGATACTGTCTTATGAATTATTATGAAACATAATACACGTGAAAGTGCTCTACCAAAGTATCAAGTGCTATAAAAATGTAAATGTTTTATAAGATTATACCTTGAAATATTTAATGGGTTATTGTAATGCTTTGCAAATAGGATTTTTTGTAGGTTCAACATGTATGGGCATGTGTAGTTTTTAAAAAACGTCTTCCTTATGGAAAATGTTAAATATACGAAAGCAGAGTGATTCAGTGCAATGAACCCTCATGTACTCACACCCAGTTTCGGCATTTATCCCCAACGGCCCATCTTATTTCATCTCTATTCTTACTCCCCCTCGCGCGCGCCAGCTGAGTTTTTTGTTTTTGTTTTTGTTTTTTTAAGTGATTTAAACAACAAAAATGTATTACTTTATAGTTCTGGAGGTCAAAAGTCCAAAACTGGTCTCAGTAGATTAATATCAAGGTGGCAGGGCTGCATTTCCTCTAGAAGCCCCAGGGAGGAGTTTGTGCCTCGCCCTTTCCGGCTTCCAGAGGCTTCCTACATCCCTTGGCTCATGGCCCCTTCCCCCACCTTCAAAGCCAGCAGCACAGCCTCTTCTCTGCTCTCTGACATCTGCTTCCATCACCCCAGCTTATTTTAAAAATTGAGGTAAAATTCATATAACATAAAATTCACCATTTTGTTTGTTTTTTAAACCCTTTTTTCTTTAAAGTTTATTTATTTATTTTGAGAGAGAGCACAGATGGGGAAAGGGCAGAGAGAGAGGGAGAGAGAATCCCAAGCAGGCTCCACACCACCAGCGCAGAGCCCGATGCGGGGCTCGAACGCAAGAACTGCGAGACCATGACCTGAGCCAAAGTCAGACGCTTAATTGACTGAGGCACCCAGGCACCACTTGTTTGTTTTTTTAAAAGTAGGTCCCACACCCAACACAGAATCCAATGCAGGCTTGAAGTTACAACCCCAAGATCAGGACATGAGCCAAGAACAAGAGTTGGACACTTAACCGACTAAGCCACCCGGGTGCCTCTAAAATTCACTATTTTATTTATTTTTATTTATTTATTATTTGTTTTAATTTTTAGAAAGCACACATGAACAGGGGAGAGGGGCAGAGAGAGAGAGAGAGAGAGAGAGAGAGAGAGAATCCCAAGCAGACTCCATGCTCAGTGTGGAGCCCAAGGCGGGCACTATCCTGTGACCCTGGGATCATGACCTGAGCTGAAATCAGGAGTTGGACATTTAACCGACTGAGTCACTCAGGTGCCCCAAAAGTCACCATTTTAAAGTGTGGAACTCAGTGGCTGTTAGTGTATTCAAAGTGTGTTATAATCACCACCGCTATCTAATTCCAGAATATCTTCACCACCTCCAGAAGAATCCCGTACCCACTAAGCAGTCACTTCTCATTCCCCTTTTCCCCAACCCAACTATTTTGAATCATGCTCCTTGAACATTGATTGTACAAGGTTTTGTTTGAACACTTGCTTTCAGTTATTTGGGCTGCATACCAAGGAATAGAATTCTGGATCATATACTAGTTTTACGTTTAATTTTTTGAGGAGCCGCCAAGCTGTTTCCCACAGAGGCCGCGCCATTTTACATTCTCACCAACCATGTATGAGGGTTCCAATTTCTCCACACACTTGCTTCCTGTTTTTTCCTCTTTTTTTTTTACCCCCCTTTTATAGCCATCCTAGTGGATGTGAAATGGTATACATATCCCAGAGGGTTTTTAAAAAACATTTTGGCCTAAAAGATACATGGAAGTTCCACCCTTTGGTCCACTTCCCCTTTGCCTTCTGTTCTCAATGTTTAGAAGGTAATAAAAAGAGCTGGCATGCAGACGACATCTACCACGTGCTTGGAGCTTTGTTGAGCTCCTCACTTGCTCAATTACAATCTATAGATGTGCCTGATTCCATCAGCAACCCAGATTCCTCTGCACAAACAAGTCAGAAGGTAGAAGGTGAGGCTGATTGTAGGCATGTGCCCTTTAAGGCTTGAAATAGGAAGAAACAAATTTCTGAAGCCCTGTACATTTGGGAATAATAATGGTTAGAAGGAAATTTCTGTTTGCAGAAGGATTCACTGCAGGGTTCCTTTAAATAGCACACTTCCCTGATTCATTAAACATAAAGTTCAATGTACTAAATCTGAAGAATGAATAACTATTTCAGATTATCTGTTATGTTAAATGAGGCACACCTAGCCACTTGGCCATTAGGCTTTCCTCCCAAGTCCTATTCAGCATAAGCAAACCAGAATGTGTTCAACAGGATTCATGAAATACTAACAGAAAAATATCCACTGGATTTGATAATTAGAAAGTCATCAATCATCTTTAAAAGAGCAGTCTCTGGGGGTACCTGGGTGGCTCAGTCGGTTAAGTGTTCAACTCCTGATTTTGGCTCAGGTCATGATCTCACAGTTCATGAGATTGAGCCCCATGTTGGGTTCTGTGCTGAAAGTGCGGAACCTGCTTGGGATTCTCTTTCTCCCTCTCTCTCTGGCCCACACAAGCACACTTTTTCTCTCTCAAAATAAATAAACATAAAAAAAAAAGGAGTCAGCATTGGATGGGGATAAGGCAGAGAAATGTAGCATTGAAGGCAGAACCAAAGACAGCTTTATTTTGGGTGGAGGAAGGTTGTGGGTTGAGAAATCAATGGAAGGAGTGGAAATTAAGATAAATGATTAGGGACACCTGAGTGCCTCAGTTGGTTGAGCATCTGACTCTTGATTTCTACTCAGGTCATGATCTTTTTTTTTTTTAATTTTTTTTAATGTTTATTTATTTTTGAGACAGAGAGAGACAGAGCATGAATGGGGGAGGGTCAGAGAGAGAGGGAGACACAGAATCTGAAGCAGGTTCCAGGCTCTGAGCTGTCAGCACAGAGCCCGACGCGGGGCTTGAACTCACAGACCGTGAGATCAGGACCTGAGCCGAAGTCGGAAGCTCAGCCAACTGAGCTACCCAGGCTCCCCTACTCAGGTCATGATCTTATTGTTCATGGGTTCGAGCCCCGCCTCAGGCTCCATGCTGAACATGGAGCCTGCTTAAGATTCTCTCTCTCTCCCTCTGCCCCTCTCCCCTGCTCGTGCACTCTTTCTGTCTCTCTCTCAAATTAAAAAAAAAAGAGAGAAATAATTCTTTCAAAAAGGTTGAATGAGCCCTGAAGGAGGGTGGAGAAGATGTAAGGTCAAGGGGTAGTTGGGTTTATTATTTTTGGGTAGGAAGAGAACGAGCCATATTTTTGTAGACTCGGGAACAGAGCCAGCCGAGGAGGAAATGTTGAAGATACAGGAAAGAGAAGATATAATTAATTGATGGCAACATACGCATGATTGTGAAGTAACAGGTTAGAGACACAGATGGAATAGTTAGCTTTGTGGTGAGTTGGGGAGGTATGTTGTCCACAGGGACCTGAGAAATGGACGTGAGATGTCTATCTGTGGAGGAAGCAACATGGTTAGGGAATGTTTATGTGATGCCCTTATACCTGGTTCCTACTTCAGAGACATGGTAATCCGCTTAGTGTTAAAGGTTGGGGGTTGAGTGTAGGGTTTAAGGACAATGGCTATCTAAGGGAATGGGGGAAGAACTGATCAAAATAAGGAAGTTATCCTAAAGAACAACCATACCCTATTAAGACAGATTCTCCTGTGCTTTTGCCTGGGCCAGAACACTGGGCTGGATGGTCTATATATCTGACCCTGTCCTGCGTTTCTAATATTCTCCCCAGGCATGAGCTCCACTGGGTGTCCTACTTGGACATCTTATCTCCATGTGGCTTTGTAATTTTATTCTTGACCTGACTCCCCTCTCTTTCTTCCATTTCCAACCTTTCCACTGTGCTCTCTAGAACTCCTGATCTAGTTAAAAGAAGCCCCTCAGTTCATAGCCTCTTCTCTGCATCGTACTCCCACCATCTCAAGATTTCACTGAACATGGCTGCCTCTGAAGATCAGTACTTCCTGAAGCTTCTGCCACTCTGACAACAAAGAACCCCCGTGCCACCCCCCCCCCCCCGCCACTGTTATTGGTGTTCACTCTGTGACAGGAATTGTTTAAAGCACTTTCAGCCTAGTAGCTAATTTAATCCTCATAACAACACCAAGAGGCTGGCACTATTGCTAGCTTTTTTTTTTTTTTTTTAATTTTTTTAAACAAAGAAACTGAGGTACCAAGAGATGACAGAACTTGACCGAAGTCAGAAAGCTTGGCAGAGGTGGGATATGAACCCAGGAGGCATGGAACCACAGTGTTTATTTAGGAGTTAAATCATACCCTAAAGGGCCTTTCCAAAGCCCTTTCAAGTTGAGGGTTTTGGATCCCCTCATATCTCAAGTGCTGCATTCTAGGGGTGTTGATGTTGCCAGTTTCTAAGTCTTTGAAAGGGTTCTAAATCTGGATTGCTTCTTGATTTCCCCACTCCAAACACCTTAGGATTCCGCTTCTTGGGGTCGGTGAAGTCCTGTGTCTGTTTTTGTGTGTATGTGCGTGAACTTGAGGGTTTCTTTATTTTTAAAGTTCATTTATTTGTTTTGAGAGAGAGAGACAGAAAGAGAGAGGGAGAGAGAGAATCCCAAGCAGGCTCCAAATTGTCAATGCAGAGCCTGACATGGGGCTCCAACTCACAAACCGTAAGATCATGACCTGAGCCGAGATCAAGAGTCAGATGCTTAACTGACTGAGCCACCCAGGTGCCCTGAGGGTTTATAATTCAAAAGAAAAAAAAAAACTCTATATGGTCAGAATATGGGGCTGAAGGGGGTTGCGGACGTAAATGCTTGTTCCGGTTTTTCCAAATGCTCACCAACATTGTTTTTTTCTTTGTTTTGCTGTTTTTCCTTCCTTCCCTCCCTTATTATGACCATTCTCATGGGTGTGAAATGGTATCTCACTGTGGTTTTGATTTGTATTTCCCTAATGAATAATGATGTGAGTATCTTTTCAAGTGCTTGTTGGCCATTTGTAGGTCTTCTTTGAAAAAAATGTCTACCAATCTTTTGCCCAATTTTTAATGCAAACGTTCTTTTAATATTTCATACCCCAAACATTTTCATATTGCACACTAGCAGACATGCAGTCTCCCTGTGAGTGCAGTAACGAGAAAGGCCTTTAATCAAGCATTTAATCAAGCTACTATGGGAATAGGTCAAAGCTCAAAGATCCCTCAGTAGCCAGGTAGGTTTAAATTGCCCACAATATTGGCTCAAAGTAAATATTACAGAGAAATTTGTTGGGGTAAGAGCAACGGAAATTACATTAAAAAAAAATTTTAACATTTATTTATTTTTTGAGAGACAGAGAAAGAGACAGAGCATGAGTGGGGGAGGGGCAGAGAGAGAGAGAGACAGACAGACAGAATCCGAAGCAGGCTCCAGGCTCTGAGCTGTTAGCACAGAGCCCAACTCAGGGCTCAAACACACAAACTGTGAGATCATTACCTGAGCCAAAGTCAGCCGCTTAACCAACTGAGCTACCCAGGCACCCCAGGAAATTACATTTTTAAGACCTTTCTTTGCTGTGCAGGAGCTTTTTATCTTCATGAGGTCCCAGTAGTTCATTTTTGCTTTTAATTCCCTTGCCTTTGGGGATGTGTCAAGTAAGAAATTGCTGCAGCTGAGGTCAGAGAGGTCTTTTCCTGCTTTGTCCTCTAGGGTTTTGATGGTTTCCTGTCTCACATTCAGGTCCAGCCACTCTGGAAAACAGTGTGGAGGTTCCTCAAAAAATTAAAAATAGACCTACCCTATGACCCAGCAATAGCACTGCTAGGAATTTACCCAAGGGATACAGGAGTACTGATGCATAGGGGCACTTGTACCCCAATGCTTATAGCAGCACTCTCAACAATAGCCAAATTATGGAAAGAGCCTAAATGTCCATCAACTGATGAATGGATAAAGAAATTATGGTTTATATACACAATGGAGTACTACGTGGCAATGAAAAAGAATGAAATATGGCCCTTTGTAGCAACGTGGATGGAACTGGAGAGTGTGATGCTAAGTGACATAAGCCATACAGAGAAAGACAGATACCATGTTTTCACTCTTATGTGGATCCTGAAAAACTTAACAGAAACCCATGGGAGAGGGGAAGGAAAAAAAAAAAGCGCTTCGAGTGGGAGAGAGCCAAAGCATAAGACACTCTTAAAAACTGAGAACAGACTGAGGGTTGATGGGGGGTGGGAGGGAGGGGAGGGGAGGTGATGGGTATTGAAGAGGGCACCTTTTGGGATGAGCACTGGGTGTTATATGGAAACCAATTTGACAATAAATTTCATATATTAAAAAAAAGAAGAACTTTCAAGCATACACCTACACAAAAGATTGGCTTAAAAAAGGTATATTTTAGCTACAAGGGTTTGCCTAATGTACTTATTTCACATTCATCAAGTTCTTTTACCCCTTGAACTGGGAATAGAATCGAAATATATTTAATTAAAATAATATATTTAAATATATTTAAATAAATTTTTGTGTGATTGATATTGTCTGCCTTCTCTCCTTAGACCATCTTTCCGGCCCTGACTCTCTCGTCGTACCCCCTGTGTGTTAAGCAATGTGTAGATAGCCATACTATCGGATTTACTGTCATCCTAGTGCAAAGGCCATGCTAACCTCTGTATTGTTCCAATTTTAGGGTATGTGCTGCTGAAGCAAGCATGACTGGATTTACTGGATAAATATTGACTGACTGTTTGCTGTATTCCAAGGACTATTCTCTAGCATCTTACTTCTTGAGTTCTAAAACTGAGAAGGATAGTTGTGATTTACTCCATCTCTGTGTTTCAGAAATGTTTCTATTGATGCCTACCTAAAGAGCCAACTGAATAAGGAATATGTTCTTGGACAAATGAGTCCCAAGAATTATTTGCTAGCCTGTGGTTTTTCTTTCCACGGTCTTATCAATTACTCTGAATATTTTTCTTCCTGTCTTCATAGCCGCTTCCTGAGAAGTTTGTGGTGAAGGGTGTTGTAGATCGTTTTTCAGAAGAGTTTGTGGAGACCAGAAGAAAAGCTTTGGATAAATTCCTAAAAAGAATTACAGATCATCCTGTGCTCTCTTTCAATGAACACTTTAATGTTTTCCTTACTGCTAAGGTAAGAACAGAATTTTTCATATTCCTCCCCCAAATTAGCATTCTTCGGGCTCTTTTTTTTTTTTTTCTTGAGTTTATTTATTTTGAGAGAGAGAGAGAGAGAGAGAGAGAGAGAGAGCATGCAGAAGAGGGGGTGGGGCGGGGGAGAAGGAGAGAGAGAATCCCAAGTAGGCCTCACACCATCAGCACAGAGCCCGATACCGGGCTTGATCTCCAGAACCATGAGATCATGACCTGAGCCGAAGTCAAGAGTCAGATGCGTAACTGACTGAGTCTCCTAGGTGCCCCTCTTTGGGCTCTTTCTTAAAAGCTGCTTTGCTCTCTCACAAACCACCTTTGGGAATGGGCCACTATAGTGGATGTCATCAAATTCCTCTATTTTTTTGGTGTCCATTTGCATCATCCTGGTTTCCATGTTAGAATTCAGGAGAAACACCCCCACTGCAGCAGAGAGGAAGTGTTTTCACTTGCCTAAACAAAGATAAGTGTTTCCTTGAATTCTTCTTGGGATTTCAATAGGTGAGGCCATTCTGACCAACAAGTGGGCCCTGAGGGAAAGAACATCTAATGAGTGTTTGATAAAGATGTTCTTCACAGGAACCCTGTGAGAGGTTACTCAACATCTCATTCTACTGATAAGGAAACTGAAGTTCAGGGAATTGGTACATATTCAAGTGGCATCACTTGGGATTTAAAATTAGGTCTTTAAGGCCCCAGAGGCCGAACTTCCGCTCTAAATCAGACTGCCTGACAAAGACTAGTTCAGTGTTGCTTGCCCGCAGCCAAATTCCTATTGGGTGGGCATTTTCCAAGCATTTGCCAGAGAAACATTTGGGTCCCACATAGTTGCCGGATTCTGTGTGTTCACACCCAGGTTGGTCATTCACTGGCTTCTCTGTGCACTTCTGGTTGGCAGAACTGGCAGGAAGTCTGACACACTCTGCCCTCAATGTCTACAGAAATGGGATCTCAGGCTCACACTCTCATGCCAGCTCCTCGCGGCCCCATCTGTTTACTTTCGTGAATCATATTCCCAAACTCAGGTCACAGGTAGTTTGTTTCATGTTGGCAAGGGTGTCGAGGCTCCGGGATTCCCAGTTTTCTTTCTCAAAATGGCAAAATTGAGAAATATTTACAGGTAACATCAGTCAATTTTAAAGATTTTAGAGAGGGTGCCGTTCTCCAGACAATGGAAACCACATGACAAAGTCCTTTAGTATTTGTTTTTTAAACCTCAGTTGACATTTTTTCGCCTCATTGATGACATTCCCATTCATCTTCTCTTTTTTCCCAGAGGCCTGTCCCCCACCGCCCATGTCAAACCCATGTTCTGTTTCGAAATAAGTATTTCCTGGTGAACAGCTCCTCGAATATAGTTCTTTCAGCTCATATGCAGAGTGCAATCCATCCTGTTCTCCACACATGCAGCTCAGTGCCTCCCCCACGTATCAGGTCGTTGTTCAGGCAGGCCTCAGTCTTGGTCATCTTTACTGAACAGAGAGACAATGGGAGAGAATGCACGGACCGTGGGTCATTAGGAATCTATGTGAAAAATAAAGCGGAAAGATTTGCGTGTGGTGGATGGTATTCAGTATGAAAGGTGATGTAAAAAAAAAAAAAAAGTCCTTCAGCGTCTTAATCAAAATCCAACTTCACGCGAGCGAATGCAGAGCATTGGCTCTAAAACAACCAATTCTAGCCCTCATTCAGTTCTACCTGCTGAATTAAATGTACCAAATACCCCCATCTTTTCTTTTCTTTCTTTTTGATTGTGGTAAAATACATCTAAAATTTACCACCCTAACCATTTTAAAAAATGCACACTTCAGTGGCGTTAAGTATATTCACACACACGACTATTCATCTTGTGAGCCTGAAAGTGTACTGCACTGTGTGACATCAAACTACAATGACTCCCCACCTCCCCCTCTCTTGTCTCCACCTTTTAACACACCTTGAAAACCTTTGTCTTGTTTTTTTGTTTTTTGGGTTTTTTTTTAATAATTTATTGTCAAGTTAGCTAACATGCGTTGTATACAGCGTGCTCTTGCTTTTGGGGGTAGATTCTCGTGACTCATCGCTTACCTACAACACCCAGTGCTCATCCCAACAAGTGCCCTCCTCCCTTGGTCTTGTTCTTAGGCAAACCCTTTACATGTTCTGTCACAGCGAAGGAAGAGGTATTCCTCTTTCTTGGGATGACCCGATCTTGTCGCAAACCGGAAGCGTCATTACAAAGAAGCCAGTAATGCTCGGAGAGGGTAGGGGAGATGCTCAGTATCAAGCGTGTTCGAATAAGTGTTTTTCATCTTTGGCAGAATGCGTGCAGCAGTCAGGTGCTACTAAATAGCTTCATTCTGTATATGAATTGACTTGGTTAACTGGGGGTTCTCTTTTAAGCCTCTACTTGAAATAGAGCTTCCGCAGTCCACCGAGCCCTTTTGGATCTAGCCCCACTCCAAAAAATATTGTAGAAGCAATGCCAAGAACTGCCAGGCTTCAGTTACAATCTTGTGAAAACCTGGTGTCTGCAGGGATGTGTTTCGTCTAGAGTATCTGAGGTTGGAAGGGGAGATGGAATCTTTAGAAGAACATTCTCCCAGGTAGCCTGACTTCAAAAGGAAGAGGAGAGACTGGACGGGGGTGTGTGGAGGAGGAAATTGCTGCCTTTTTGAAGATGGGTGAGCCCTGGCGTATTTTACAGACTCAAGGATTAGAAGTTGAAGATACAGACAGGAGAGGGAGTGGCCGATGGGGCGGGAGCCTTGCTTGTGGGCGAAGTCTAGCTAGGAAAGAGTGGGATCAAGAGCAAAAGTGAAGGCTTTGGCTGCATAAAGAAGAAGGAGCAGACTATACTTCAGACACTTATGAAGATCGGAATCTGTGATTGTGTGTGATTGTGTGTTGTCACATGGGAGGACAGCTGTGTTAACCGCTATTCCCTGTTCTCTGCTCTATCCCTAAATCAGACGAGGTGACCAGAAAGCAATGGCCTTGTGCTATGTTCCCTTATCTCCCTGTAGACATGCCCTACTAGGACTGGGAATTACTTTTCTGTTTGTATTGAGGGTGGATATAAGGAACAGACATCTGATCTTCTGTAAAACCATTAAAAATTTTTTTTAGAGAGAGAGCACCTACACACACAAGTGAGGGAGGGCTAGAGTGGGAAGAGAGAGCAAGGGGGGAGGGAGAGAGAGAGGGAGAGGGAGAGGGAGAGAGAGAGAGAGAATGAATCTTAAACAGGCTCCATGCTCATCATGGAGCCAGACTCAGGGCTTGATCCCATGACCCTGGGATCATGACCTAAGCCAAAACCAAGAGTTGGATGCTCAACCGAGTGAGCCATTAGGTGCCCCATGAAACCATTTTTGAAGGCATGACATAGAACAATCTGGAGATGCTACAGATTCCTCTTGGAGTTTGATGATAGGAAGTTTATTTGACCTGATAGATTAATATGCTCTTTAAATTTAGATACAGTAGATTATGTAGCTCAATGTATTTCCCGTTTTGCCCTAAAATGTTTTGTTGTTTACAACATCTATCCTTGGCTTGGATTTTCTTGCACTGCTTTTTCTGTCGCTGTTTCCTGCGCTCACCCTCTCCTCCCTCCTTTCTTTATATGGCTTTGATTGAGATATAAATAAATGAATGGAATGAATTTCAGCTCTAGAATTTTGTTCCTAAAGATGACTTAGGATATTTTGTATGGGAGAAAGAGACTTCTTCTTCTTCATCTTTGAATTCGTTGTCTTCTTCGTCTTCATCTTCCTCTGTCAGGGACGTTAAAAGAATCGTGTTAGAAACAGTGTTGAGTTTGAAGGACAGCATGCTCAGGTGCTCTGCTGAAAGCACACACCTGTGTGCTTGGTGTTTCCAATGGCAAGGGGAGGAGTACTGCTATGTACGTGGTCAGTCCTCTAACTCGGTCCTTGTTTCCGGAGTCTTCCACGTCCAAGAAGAAACCACCCAAAGGAGTTGGTTCACCGAATCCTGGCTGTGGGACTGACTGAGTTTGTCTGTTAACGTGTCACCCTTAGGACCTGAACGCCTACAAGAGGCAGGGGATGGCATTGCTGTCTAGAGTGGGCGAGTCCGTCAAGCACGTCACCGGAGGCTACAAGCTGAGGAGTCGACCTCTGGAGTTTGCAGCCATAGGCGACTACTTAGATACCTTTGCACTCAAACTGGGAACCATTGATCGAATAGCCCAGCGGATCATCAAAGAAGAAATAGGTGAGCCCTTTGTCGAGATCTTGGTCGTGCCCAGGGTGCGTGTGCGCATTCATGTGTGCTCAGCAGAATCAAACTGCAGAAATACTGGCACGACAGAACGAGGCCGTGCTTCACTTCTAAAACTAATAAATAAATACAGGGAGCAGAGGAGGTCGTTGTGACCAGACTATAATTTTGCGCTCCATCCTTTGCCCTGCTCTTCAGCCTTGTGTTTGCTTTCGTGGCAAACAGCCACTTCTGAGCTTCCAGGCTTTTCCATGACTCTCTTTCTCTCTCAACTTTAGCTTTAAAAGTGGAGACATTGACTCAACTTCCCTTCATTCATAGGAATGATAATTTAAAAAGCAAAACTTTGGTACCTTTTCTGCCAGAAAGATGGTTCAAAAGGACAGCCTCGAGACCTGTGTTTGCCAAAGTTATGATCCTCATGAGCCTTCAACTTGAAATTGACTCATCTGCCCTACCCCTGCTTCATTTCAGACCCACTTTTCCTGACCTGGGGACTTGTCAGACCTTTCTTTAACCTACCAAGTTGTTACCACCACTTTCTCCCCAGCCCTCTTGTGGTCACCTGCTTCTCTGTATCCCAGAATGTTAGGACCTTTTGTCTTCTCACACATGTGGAGACCAGAGAGATCAGACCAGTGTTGACAATCATGCTGGCCCAAGATCTGACACATATTGAAAAGAATTCTCCAGCAGCAGCCATCCACTGGTTACTAAAAAATGACAACAACATTTTGCTTTAAAGGCAAGAATCCTGGTGACAAATGATGGGCTAGATTTTCTTTCTGAGAGTAAATAAATTGACATTTGCCCTTGTTCCCTGTATTTTCATTATCCTCTACCCACTGATGGTATTATGGCCTGCAGGTGCTAGAGATAGCTTTTGGTACCATCCACCTCTAAGGAGCATGTGGAATAAATTCTGATGGGACCAAGGTGTTGGGGTTACCTCTGAGTGAGAGTAATTCTGCCTACGTAAGACCACATCCATATCAAAATACTTCCTAAAATCCCATTATTTTTCCATTGTGACTGGTTTTTCTTTCCTTTAAAAACATCCCCCTAAACCTATGTGAAACTCTGTCCCCATTGCTGCTAAAAATCCGTCTTCACTCTATGAGTAGGTGAGTGGTTATTTTTGAAGATAGTTGGTGGATGTAGCTCCTACCACTTCCCCCAGAAAGCACTGTGGTCCCCATTATCCAGAGTCATGGCATTCCCATTATGGGGTAAAGTCAGGTGATGTTATGATATTAACTATAAGATGGGTATTTAGAGATTAAAAAAATTATAAACAATGTTGTGTTTAAAGGAGAGCACATTCAGGTCAGTGAATGGCCAAGGAAATACATCTGACTATAGGGAGTTCTTGTTACTGAGTCAGTAATACCAGTGATACCAGTGATTGTCTTAATTACCAGCCAAGTCTTAATTAGTTTCTTTTTCCCCTTCAGAGTACCTTGTAGAGCTGAGAGAATACGGGCCTGTGTACTCCACGTGGAGTGCATTAGAAGGGGAGCTAGCTGAGCCCCTGGAGGGCGTCTCAGCTTGCATTGGCAACTGCTCGACAGCCTTGGAAGAGCTAACGGATGACATGACAGAAGACTTTCTACCTGTGCTCAGGGAATATATTTTATACTCTGACTCTATGAAGGTAAGCATGCTCACTTCTCGTGCACTTAAGTAAGTTCCTTGTTTTAGTCATTTTCAAAAAGTAACTATTGCCTATTCACACGTAGTGTAGTTTTCCTTCTTCATGGGTGGGTAGGATCACACATATGGACTGACCTCATAGGCATATAAATAGAACTCGTGGCGAAACAAGGATGTGAATTAAATGAAGGAAAAGAGTGTGGAAGAAACTCTTAATGTTCTCTGAGAGTTCGTGGAGGTATAACATGTACTAAACAAGAACAGGATGCTATGGAAAAAGAATAATTGGATAATTAGAGCTCTTGGAAACTAAAATCTGACTTGCTGAGATGAAATTGAGGAGTAAAGTCGAAAAATGAGGTTGAGGAAATCTTGGAAAGTAAAATAAGGAAACCAAGTAGTTGGAAAGTAGAACAAAAATGTGAAAATACTGAAAATGTGAAAGAGTAAGAGACATAGAGGATTAATCTCAGAGGTTCAACATTTATCTGAGAAGAAATCCTAACTGGGAGAACAGAGAAGGCTGATGGAAGGGAATTATGAAATAAATAATACAAGAAGATCTTCCAAAGCTGAAGGATGTGAGTTTTCAGATTAAAAGGGCATGCTGTAAAAAAAAAAAAAAAAAAAAAAAAAAAAAAAGGCAGGGGGGCACCTGGGTGGCTCAGTCGGTTGAGCATCTGACTTTAGCTCAGGTCATGATCTTGCGGTTGTGAGTTTGAGCCCTGCGTCGGGCTCTGTGCTGACAGCTCAGAGCCTGGAGCCTGCTTCAGATTCTGTTTCTCCTTCTCTCTCTGCCCATCCCCCACTTGTGTTCTGTCTCTCTCTGTCTCTCAAAAATAAATAAATGTAAAAAAAAAAATTTTTTAAAAAAAGGGGCATGCTGATTGCCCAGCAAAAGAAATGAAAAATGAGCCAACCCACAGCATATCACTACAAAATTTTAGAATGAAAGTTATAAGATTTTAGAAGATTTTAAAGAAAAAGGGAGAGGTGGATGATGTACAAATGGAATAAGAATCAGAATGGCTTTGATCTAACAGCAAGGGATGAGAAAAGACAGAGGAGCTGTGAGGACAAATGATTTCCAACCTCAAATTCTCCATGCAAAATAAGGATGGGGTCAGATGCTTTAATGCCTACCCTAGTAACTACTCCAGCCTGCACTTAAACCAGTTTGAGAGCATAGTTACAGGGACTCTTACAGTGTGGCATCAGTTAGACAAAAGTGTCAGGCTTCCTGACCAACAGAAAAGGACATGTGGCTGGCTCTGTGTTGAACATCCCAAGTAGCCTCCTACCTCCTTCCCAATGGAGACCTCTGGTTTATTGATCTGTCTTTGGGACAGATCTAGGACACCCCTTTAAGAGAGGATTGACAAGAATCTCTTGAGAGAAACTCATCAGGCAACTTTGGGTTGTAAAAATGGAAACCCAGAAAGATCATGGTAATATGAAAGTATTCTATACCTTAAGAAGAGGAGTAAAAGGTAATGAATCAAATAGTTTAAAAAATTTTTTAAAAAAACCCTTATTATGGAAAATTTCAAGCACATATATAGAAGCAAAGAGAATAGTATGACAGACTCCCATATACCCATTACCCACATTCCATTTTGTTTCATCAGGTCTGAACCTTTTAAGGCTCTTGATACATGTTACGTTGTGGACAATGGAAACCGTTCCTGCTAGAATGACTCACTGTCTCTTGTATACTCTCTATAAAACTGCTAATGAAACAAACACTTTAATTAAAAAGACAAGATTGGGTCTGGCTTTCACAGTGGGCAGGGAAATGATATGAATTTTCTTATCAGTAAGGTGGAAATGACGGTAGGTATGGTGATGATAAGGATAAAACTCACACGTGAGATCATTAGCCTGAAGCAGTTTTGTTGGTAATTATCGGAACTGAGGCTGAAAACCACGGCTCTTGACTCCACGAATTTCCTACACATTTTTCTCTATTGCATTTTTTCTACTGAGACCCTCACATTGCATATTTAATTCTAACTTTCATTATAACTTCCAGTTATAAGTAATAAATAAGTCATGGGATGTCATGCACAGCATGGTGACCGTCGTTAATAATACGGTATTGTGTATTTGAAAGTTGCCAGGAGAGTGGATCTTAAAGTTCTTATCAAAGACAAATTTAGAGCCATCTGTGGTGATGGATATTAACTAGTCTTATGTGGGGAACATTCACAATATATACAAATATCCAATCATTATGCTGGACACCTGGAACTTATATGATGTTATATGTCAATTATATCTCACAAAAAAAAAAAAAAAAAAAAAAGACATCCTGACTTGCTTAAAATGAGCCAGAATATTTTGCTTTACTTGTAAAGTTAATAGTATCTGTTTTTGTAAACAAAAATAAAATTTTACAATCCTTGGGGTATCTTTGAATTTGTCTTTTATATAGACACATCCTCCATCAAAAATCCTCCCTTAACCTTGCTCGACTGAAAATCTGATGCATACAGTCCTGGGATATTACAATACAAATTACTTTGTTCTTGCACTTGGCAAGTATGTTAGTACTTAATATATATTTGTACTTGAAGTAGGATTTCACATTTGTCATTTAGTACAGGTTTATCTGGCGTCTTTATTAGAATATAATTATATAGTGAGATACAAGCTTATGTGAGTAACTGAAGTTCTACATCAAAGAAACACTTGTTTGTTTGCTCTCTTTCTTCACCCCGTGTATGAGGCATATGTATTGAGTTTCTTATTCACTGAGCCTGAAAACATATAATCAGGTTACTCAGGCTGGGAGAATGGGAGTGTATACAGTGTTTTTTGGGAAGGGCAGAGGAAGGAGGAAGTGTTGACTGGAGGTCTCTGAAACCTTAGCTCTGTCCCATCGGTGAGCTGAGCTAAGCCCGGGTATAAAGAGACAAGGTCACCTGCTCCCTTTTTTCCAACAGGAAAAGGTCTCTGCAGAGTGGTCTGGGTAAGACAGGAGTCACTTGATGACAATGCCACGATTACATGGGTCCATGATCTCCAGCATTTTCTCCATGCAGGGCTAGACCAACACTCAACTATTTCAAATTCCTAAGGATTGTCAAGGTTCATGTGGCCAAGTCTAAGGACATTGGGAGAAGGGAATAAGTGTCTTAAGTGGCTCCCTTGCCTTTGTCTCATGATATTGCTGCTCTTTAAGAATTCTTAGCTTGATTTTTTTTAAGTGTATTTAGTTTTGAAAGAGAGAGTGCCAGCAAGCATGGGGGAGGGGCAGGGAGACAGGGAGAGAGAGAATCGTGAGCAGGCTCTGTGCTGTCAGTGCAGAGTCCAATGCACGGCCTGAACTCACAAACCGTGAGGTCATCACCTGAGCCCAAATCAAGAGTTGGATGCTTAACCGATTGAGCCACCCAGACACCCCTCTTAGCTGAGTTTTATTCCTCTGAGAGAGTTATATGATTCCATTTCCAACCTAACTTTGTGATTTTGGAGGTAAGTGGGATAGACTTTGCTATTCAACATGAAAACTAAACATGCAGTAGAGAGCTTGCTGGAGGCCTGGCTGTGATGTGTTTGGCTGGATGTTTTTCAGGACTGAGAAAGTCCTTCCAGTTTTGTTTTGGCGGGGAGGTTTTGGTGTGGAGGTTTTGGTGTGTTGATGTTTCATCAGTCTGTTTCTCTATGATGGCCTTGAGTGGATCAAAGTGAGAATTCGTCCTCATCATTTGGAGTCAGGGGCCTGGGCCTTAGGAATTTGAAGTACATGTGGGTCAGCTGATTCCCACATGAAGAAAATGTTGGAGATCATTGAGGCTCTCCTAATGGGGCTAAGGTCAAGGCTCCTCTCTGAGTTTGAAAAGGTCTCTGGGATCATCTTGTCTCTCTTGTTTACCTTATAGATGAAGGAATAGAGCCCCACTGATAAATCTTTACTCTGTTCCATGGCCACAGTTCTCAAGAACAGTCACCTGGTATCTGCGTCTTTATTGTTGGCCAAGAAGCAAACCAGATCAGTTCCAGCTTGTCAAGGCTGACTCTCAAATTATCTCTCTTTAAATGCACTTGTGGCTGGGTATGTTCTGTTCCATTTGGAGGTAGAAAGAAAGCACAGAAAAGGTGGGGTTGTTATCAGGCCCTGTGGAACAGATGAACAATGTTCAGCGAACGATGACGACAGCTTGTACTAGAAAGATGGTTGAAGTCATGTATTTCAAGGATGCTGAGGAGAGAGAGCGAACAGTGTGTAAGAGGGAGGCGTACCAAAGTTACCCTCAGGTCCAAGACTCAAGTTAAACACCCTGAAGATATGTGCAGGTGAGCCCTTATATGGGATTTCACATCCTATAGACTGTGTGTAAAACATAATTAGGATAGTGATAGACTGGAAGAGAACATCTTAGAGTCCTTACCAAATTTTGGGCAGTGCCTTTTGAATACTGGCATCCTTATGACCAGGACATGGGTAGGAGAAGCTTTAAGAAGGTTAGGGTAGAACCGTCTTCTTTCCCACTGCCTTATTCATAGAAAAGTGGTCAGAAAATGTTTAATTGAATTTGACATGTCAGTTTGGAGCATTAATAATTATATAACGATTGTATGTCGCGTATCTTGTTATTTTTAAAAAATGGGTTTATCTACAACTCAAAGAGCATGCTTATCTCAGAGGTCTTGCTGAGTGACAAGGGTAGGGTGAGGGTCAGAAGAGGATGGTAAGGAACAGACACATGGAGGAGGTGGCCTTGGTTGCGGACTTGAATCAACACGTAGGAGTTAGCTGGGCAAGGACCAGAGAATTGACCATTTTAGGCAGAAGGAGTAGCTGGTACAAAGGTCCTAAAGCAGAAATGACCTTGGTGGTCTTTGCAGACCAGAAAGGCAGGTGTGAGTGGAGTCCAGTGAGCAAGGGAGCAAGTGGGAGGAGGCAAGGTCAAAGAGGTAGGTAGGGGCCAGGACATGCATAGTAGTGTCTTCTTAAAGGCCATGGTTGGCAAGAGTCTGGATTTTAATCTTAGGAACAAAAGGGAAGGCGTTTGGATTTATGCGGGGGAATGACAGGATACAATTTTTACTTTAAGCAGACAGCTAGTGCTACCATGTGGAGAATGGGTTGTAGGGAATGATAGTGGAGGCAAGGAGACATTCAGGAGACCGTCACAGGGAGCCATGTGGCAGATAACCATGGTGGTAGAGCTTGGGCTACAATGGTGGCTTTGAGTAGATTTTGAATGAAGGGCCAACCAGACTTGCTGCTATATTAATGTGAAGTAAGAAAAGGAAGGATTGGTGATGACCTCTAGGTTTTTGGCTTTAGCGACTGGGTGGACAGTGGTTACTGTTCATTGGGATGGGGAAGTTCGGGGCAGAACAGATTGGGCAGTTGGGAATCAAGTTGTTTTGGCCATATTGAGTGCAAAACTGCCTATTAGTCATTAAAGTAGAGATTTCATGGCAATTGGTTATGAATTTAATTCAGAGTGAGAATAGAAATTTGGGAGTCATTTGCGAATAGATGGTGTTTAAATCCATGGGAGGGGAGTAGACCATCTAGTGAGATGAGCTCCATGTGAATAGTCTAGGTCTGGCCCTGAGGCATGACAATATTTAGTGGCCCAGTACCTAATTATGAGGAGGAACAAGTGGAAAAGGAGACTCAGAGGATTGGTAGGGTAGTAGAAGAAAAAAAGTAGAGGAAGCCAAGAGAAAAGTTTTTAGAAGGATCATGATCAATAGTGACCATTGTATTCAATAATATGGGGGTCATTGGTGATCATGATTAGAGTTGTGAGATGTAGATGCAGAAGTCTGGTTTTAAAGACAGAGTTTTTCTTTGAGTTGGAGATACTTTCAACAATGTTCCAGGATAGCTTTTTTCCAATGTCAGTTATTTGTGTTTTTTTGCAGTCTGCCTACCTTTTTCCTTACAAGCCACAAGGTGGAGCTAATGAGTCAAGTGATTAGGCTTTACGTTTGGTCACTCGTAGTGCTTTTGGGTGTGGGGATGGGTTACACTGGTGATGGACATTATGGAGGGCACTTTTTAAGAAGAGCACGGGTGTCATATGTAAGAGATGAATCACTGGGTTCTGCTCCTCAAGCTAAGACCACACTGTGTGTTAACTAACTTGAATAAAAAAAGAAAAGAAAAGAAAAAGAAAGCAAGGATGAAGATTTTCTAGAAAATTGAGTTGGGGGGGGGGAGTCCTTTTTCCTAAACAAAAGTAATTATAGATTGAGGGCCTGATTTCTTGAAAATGTGAAGAAGCAAGATGTAGAAATGCACATGATCTCACATGTTTCAAAAAGTTAGAAAAATATGTGAAAATTAAAAATCTGAGATTCCCAGGGATGGCAGACTAAATATATAAACTTCTTTTTCATGAGACCTCACCAAGCTAACACTAGAGTGTTTTTGTTTTGTTTGAAGTATAAGGCTGCAAAGATAAAAAGCAGCAGGGGAGGAAATAGTAGCAGTACAATGGGGACTGGAAAGCAAATTGAGAGGGGATAATGGTCTCAAGTGCCTCAAAAAAGCTGCCTTTGAAGCTGACTGTGGGGGGGGGGTGGGAACTAAGCGGCCACCTGGTTTACATCATAGAATCCTTCAAAAAAGGTCGAAAATTGGCAGTGCTAAGTAAGTAAGTACCTCCGGGATTGGGGGAGAGAAAGCTGAAGAGAAAAATTAGCCAGGAATCTGTTTAAGAAGTTAGAGCTTCTAGTTCTGACCTCCTTCCTCACACAGGGGTGACTGTCTCTTCTATACTCTGCCAGAACTGGAGGCATATTCTCTGGAGGGTAACACAGAGGGTCTCTGGACACAGGGACCCCAGGCACCGTTGAGGATGGGGGCTAAAATCCTAAAATCAGGATGTTAAGTAAAAGATTACCAAATGTTGACACGTTAGTCTTCTTCCTGTGCTTGGCTCTCAGCCTTCTATCTTCCCTTCAAGGATTAGAAGAGCCTTTTCTAGAAAGTCTAAACAGACCAAGAGAAGAAACTTGAAGATACTGGTATTGGAGAAGGTTCCTCAATGAAATGACCCAGCAGCGTCCCTGTAGAGAATTGTCAACAAGCCCTCAACATGCAGAGAGCTTTCAGTTAGGTTTTTAGTGTTTCCCTATTGGATGAGTGGGCAGACAAGGTCACTGAATATTTAAGAGAAGGTTCTAAAATGAATACCAAGTAAAAACAAAGAAAAAAAAGTACTACCGAGTGAAACATCATTAAGGGAACAGAACATTTCCAAGAAAAAAGAATCATTAATATCTTCAGAAAGAGATGTCATAACAATAAAACGAGAATTTTTTAGTATCTAGAGAGCAGAGAGCTCATGGAAATGAAAACCATGATAGAAATGGAAAAAAAAAAAATTAGAAGTGAAGGAAGTCACCTGTAAAGTGAAACAAAAAGATAGATGGAGGATTTGAGACCAAAAAATATGTTTGAAAACGAGAGGACCAGAGACCTCAGTATCTACCATCTGAATAACAAGAGTGCCAGGAAGAGAAAACCCAGAAATGGGAAGCATCAAAGAAGTCATTCAAGAGAACAAACTAGAGAGTGAAGACATACTGTGTTACCAGTTGTGCCCAGAAGATGAGATGTCCCCTTCTTTTGTGTTTTTCTTTATATTCCAAATTTTCTGTAACAAATACCTTTTTTTTTTAATCAAAAAAAGTTAACTTTTGTAACAAATATCTCTTAAAACCAGGGGCAAATATGTGGTTTCAGTATTACCCACATGGCCTAGAAAATTTAACTCACAGATGGTCCATTTCCAATAGAATGAATGTGTCAAAAGAGCATGTCAAAAGGGACCGCCTAAGTTCAATCATTTAATCAGAAATTATGTTACCAGGACCAAGGTCGGACTCATGTTCCTGCCTGCAGGTAAATACTCTGAGAGGGCCACCCAAAACCTAGCTACAGGGCTGTGTTGGGTATTTGATTTGTATTCCCATTTGAGCATCTTTCCTTATTACTGAACACTCATTATTCTACATGAATCCCCCTTGGGGGGGGTGTTCTTTGGGTCACCAGCCCCTGGCATATCACAGTGTGAACCATTCTGCTCTGCAGTTCTCTACGTGTGGCTGAGCAGTCCTCACTGCTCTCATCTGCCTCCTCAACCCTGCATCCTAACGTTCCTCTATTTGAAGCTTCAAAAACCTTCCGGACTTGAGGAGGCTTTTTGGTAGCTGCCGACCTTTTGCGTTGGGAGCTGTTTTTGCACTACCTCTTCCTCCTCCCACAGGTTTGTGAGCCCACAGTCTCACCAGCCGACGACTGAGCATGAGCTCTGGGGGTGGAGCTGGAATGTTGAGCTTTCCAGTTGATCCTGACCGTTGCGGTATTTTCCTGGAAAAAATCCAGTACAGAGATTGAACGCCAAACCACAGAATGTGTCTGATTTAACTTCCAGACACTGTTGTCATCGTAGTTAAGTGGTTATTATTAGCTTGTTATTAGCATTTTGGATGACTGGTATTATATGTCCATTGTTTAGCTTTCTTTTATTACGGAAAAATTGAAACGTCTAAAAGCAGAGTGGAAGTGTAACAATCCCCCACATACCCATCTGCTTGCTCGAGCAGTTGCCCACTCATGGCCCATCTTGTTCTAGCTCTGTGCCCACCTGCTCTCCACCCCTTGGATTATTTTACTTTTATTTTATTTTATTTTATTTTATTTTATTTTATTTTATTTTATTTTAAGTTTTCTTTATTTATTTTGAGAGAGAGAGAGGGAGAATGTGCACACACAAGCAGGGGAGGGGCAGAGAGAGAGGGGGAGAGAGAGAGAATCCCAAGCAGGCTCTGACAGCACAGAGCCCGACCCGGGGCTCCATCTCACCAACCATGAGATCATGACCTGAGGTGAAACCAAGACTTGGACACTTAACTGACTAAACCACCCAGGTGCCCCCCTTTGGATTACTTTTTTTAATGTTTACTTATTTTTGAGAGACAGAGGGAGACACAGAATCCGAAGCAGGCTCCAGGCTCTGAGCTGTCAGCACAGAGCCCGACACGGGGCTCAGACCCATGAACCATGAGATCATGACCTGAGCCCAACTCGGATGCTCAACTGACTGAGCCACCCAGGCACTCGAACCCCTTAGATTATTTTAAAGCAAATCCCAGACATCAGAGCACTTCATACAAAAATATTTAGTACATATCTCTAAAATACAAGTGTTCTTTTAAAAAAAAGAACCACATTATCATCACACCTAAAATTTTTTCTTAAGATTTCTTCAAATATCCAGTAAACTGATAAACTGATAAACTCCAGTGAAGCTGGAGTGTTCATTCCCCAGGGTCTCAGGCACAGTTTTTGTAGGTGTTTTTCCAAATCGTGATCCAAATAAAATTCATATTTTGATATGTTTCTTAAGTATTTAAAAAATCCCTTGTGGGCAGTTTCCAGCATCAGGAGAGAGTTGTGTGGAACAGCACTGCAAACATCCCTACTCAAAGCTTGATGGGTGTGGGGAGGGAACTTCAGAGCACTCAGGACAAAGATGAGTGGCAAACAAAAGATAAGTTCTTGTAAGTTTTACCTCATGTTCTTCTCAAGGTAAAACTCTTCTCAAAGGTGATGCTTCAGGGGAAGACTTGAGTTTGCCTGTGCTGGCACATTGCATGAGAAGGTTTCCCCCCAGAGCGCACTCAGCTGTCCAGCTGCTCCTCACTCTTTAGCACATTATCAGGGACACAAGGTGCCCCCCGCCTAGCCAGGGAATGGCTCCTCCTGGCCTGACTCCATACTGGTCTGGAGGGTGCCTATGGGAAAAGCATGAGATTAGAAACTTCCATAGCGCTTTGTGACTTCTGAGGTAGTGGGCGAGAAGATTCTTAATCACTCTTAATTTGCTGTTCATGCTTCTTACACTCAAAGAAAAAGAAACCCTTGGAGAAACATGTTTTTCTGGACTGTGGATTGCATCCTTTTCTGTCCTACCGAGTGTGGTCTTAGTAGCTGAACCAGAACCAGGTGAGGCAAAGGAGATGCCCAGGGAACAGATTTAGGGAGATGCTCGGCTCAGGTGCCGACCTTGCACTTACAGGGGCCTGAGAGAGATTTTTCTCCTTAAATTTCGCATCGTGGGCACCTGGCTTGCCTCATCCTGGTCCTGTCTAGGCTGGCCCTCTTTGAGCTCGTTTATCACTCACTCTAGATGACGCACCATGTGGTTCTAGGGATTCTGGACTTGTACATAGACGCAGCTCTGTACTATGCACCTCTTCCCTAGCTGGAACCCCTCAGGTAGGGGCTGTATCTCTTTGATCTTTGCATACGTGGTCCAGAGGGGTGGACAGATGAGCGGCTCTTGGATCAATGAGCGAATCAGTCCACCAGTGATCAACTCAGTGAATCAGAGACCAGAACTCTCCTGACATAGACTTTTCCGTGAACGGTTCAGAGAACATCCTGGATTGTCACTCTCCAGGCTCCACAGCTGAGTCCTCTCTGCACACAGAGAAGCTGAGACCTCTCATCAGTGTGGCTGAGGATGGGCACTGTCCCCCCGCTTGTCCTTGCCCGGAGCTTCAGTTGCTTTCAGTATCAGGCTGTTACTGTGCTGGAAACACAGGCCGCCCCTCTTCCACCCCACTTCCTCCGGAGTCCGTGTCACAAGCCTGTGTCACACCACAGCCAGACTGTCCCGGGAGCACGCGGCTGGGCCTCCTGCGCCGTGATTTGGGGGAGGAAAGGGGTCGAGAATCGACTGCCTGGGCCTTGGAGGCTCCTTTGTGAACTCTGTGTTACATTCTTCCCCTCTCTCCTCCCGCAGAGCGTACTGAAGAAGAGGGACCAAGTGCAAGCAGAGTACGAAGCCAAACTAGAAGCTGTGGCCCTGAGGAAGGAAGACCGCCCCAAGGTCAGGGGAGCCCCTGAGGGAGGGCTGGGCTCCACAAGGCTGCAGTCGCCTCGCTGGCGCTGAGTGAAGCCTTGTCCCCAGATCCACACAGCTAAGGTGGTCAGTGCCAGCTGGGCTGTGTTCACACTGTCATTTTTTCCTGTTTGTTCTCTTTGATGTCTTATTTCTGGAAGTTTCTTTTTCTTTCTTTTTTTTTTTAATTTTATTTTTTTAAATTTACATCCAAATTAGTTAGCATATGGTGGAACAATGATTTCAGGAGTACATTCCTTAGTGCCCCTTACCCATTTAGCCCATTCCCCCCTCTCACAACCCCTCCTGTAACCCTCAGTTTATTCTCCATATTTATGAGTCTCTTCTGTTTTGTCCCCCTCCCTGTTTTTATATTATTTTTGTTTCCCTTCCCTTATGTTCATCTGTTTTGTCTCTTAAAGTCCTCATATGAGTGAAGTCATATGATATTTGTCTTTCTCTGACTGACTAATTTCACTTAACATCATACCCTCTAGTTCCATCCACATTGTTGCAAATGGCAAGATTTCATTCCTTTTGATTGCCGAGCAATACTCCATTGTATATATATACCATGTCTTCTTTATCCATTCATCCATCGATGGTCATTTGGGCTCTTTCCATACTTTGGCTACTGTCGATAGTGCTGCTATAAACATGGGGGTGCATGTGTCCCTTTGAAACAACAATTCCTGGAAGCACGGGGGGTTGAGTTTTCTGTTGTTTCCTGAGATTTTTTTTTTTTTTAAGACTTTCAGCATTGCCATTCAAGGGCATTTCCTGTCTGTAAAACGGGATTGACGAGAAAGGGAAGAACAGTCTAGATCAGTGTTCTCACCAGTGTGGTTTGCTTACTCATCCATAAGCTGTCGCCAATCCATGACAGGAAAGGTGCAGAAGCTGAGAGTCAACAGTTTTATAGCAATTTGACACTTGTTGAACACTGAGCATGAGTGTTGTCAAACTAGCCCATGTGGAGCAAACTACACACTAGTTATGCATAGTAGGTCTACAGCTCTGTCGTGTTGGGGAAAAAAGCCACCGAATAGTGGTTCTTTACCACAAAGTTTAAGAAGCACTGATTGAACTTAGTTAAGATACCCCCAGCTACAGGGCTCTGGGTCTAGATAGAGGATCATACTGTAAAAATGCATCTGGTGTACTAGTCCTTGCCATGTGTTGCCTTTTCCTTCCCCCAGCAGGGAGTAAAGACAAGAGTAGTAATAGCTGATGTGTGAGCGCTTACAACGTGCTAAGCTCTTTACCTTATCTCACTTACTCCATACGACAGTCATGTGGTTCGGGAGCCGTTATTATTCCCATTTGAGAGATGAGCAAACCAAGGCCCACGATCTCACAGCTAGCAAGTATGAGAGCCAGGATGAAATCCTGCAGCCTGACCTTAGCACCTTGCCAGTTACCATTATGTTACTGTGTTCCTTTTTGTTTGCAATTGGAAGGTATAGTTGTTTTCTAAAAGGGGGTGGGGTAGGGAATGTTATTAAAAAAATAAATAGCAGGGGCCCAGGGTTCTGGGAAGTAGTTTTACATCAGAACTGTTTCTCTTCCTCTGCCTTGGTTCTTGCTGCTGTGGTAGCCATACTGTGATACACCCAGAAAGGAACCAGCTGTGGAAATTGGAAACCCAAACCTCAGAAGTGGCACACCCTGGCTCCATATAGCAGTTTTTTTTTAGTTTATTTAATTTATTTTGAGAGAGAAAGAGAGCGCATGAGTGAGTGTGTGAGTGGGGGAGGGGCAGAGAGGGGGAGAGAGAGGGAGAGGGAGAGGGAGAGGGAGAGGGAGAGGGAGAGGGAGAGGGAGAGGGAGAGGGAGAGAGAGAGAGAGAGAGAGAGAGAGAGAGAAAATCCCAAGCAGGCTCCGTGCAGCCAGCGTGGAGCCTGATGCAGGGCTCAAACTCGCAAACTGAGATCATGACCTGAGCTGAAATCAAGAGTTGGACACTTAACTGACTGAGCCACGTAGGTGCCCCCATATGGTATTAAAATATATATATATATATGTAAATTGTTTCACACGATCACCACAACAGTCATCTGAGGCCCAGAGGGAAGGCATTATTCTTCCCCATTTCATGGGTGAGGAAAGAGCCACAAAGCAGCTTGATGAATTGCCCAGCTTTGTTGATACCCAAGGTCTTTATCCAGTGTGCTGGGCGCAGCAGGCATACAATACATCCTGTGGCACGGCTGCCCGTGTCACCCGTGGTGACCTACATGAGAGTGAAGTCTGCATACATCTGATGGAAATCCAGATGATACGGAGAGGGACTCTTGTCACTGGCCCAGTGTGTGTAGCTGGGACTTGGCCAGAATGCTAGGCACCTCTCTTCCATTCTTCTTGCCACAGGCTGTTGGCCTGCTTCCATCCTGTGTGTTGGGACCATGATGGGAATGCAGCTGTGTGCACAGCCACCCTCCGTCTTCCAGCTGCCCGTTGTCTTGACTAGTTCCTAGCCATCCCTGTGATATTCTGGAACACGGTGCCATTTGCTGAGCCCATATCTCCGTCTCATTTAAAGGAATGACAGGAAATACTGTGTTTATAGATTTCAAAATTTCATTTCAACAATTTAGCTTTCCAATATAAATATAGAAGTCACTTTCCCTAGCTAGGGAGGGAGGGCTAGCACATTCTGTCACTGGCCTAGTTTGGAAGCCGAAGACCCTGTCTTTGGAAGATATTCTGACAGCATTCATCGCTGCTCACCACTGAATACAAGCTTTCTCGCAGGCTGGTTTGTCATTTAATCTCTGTTGAGCTCCGTACGGAACGGTTCCTTTGTAAAGACAGGAGCCGAAGATTATGAATAATACGCCAAAGTAAATGCTGACCTTGTCCTGGCTTGCCGGCTGCCTAAAGGTCACAGCGCCTTGGAACAGGTGGAGCCCAGGGAGCGGCCATTTCTGGCTCCCACGTTCCAGCCAGACAAGCTGCGGGGGCTCCTTTCTAATGCTCTCCACCTCTTGCCGGCCTGGGTGCCTCCTCTTCTCCCAGTGGGTGTCAAAATCTTCTTGCTGTTGCTATTTTCACCTTCCCAGAGCATCACCTATACGACTCTTCTCTTGATCACAGGAGTTCTTAGAAGAGGGGGAAGGGTTTCTTCCCAGCCGGTGAGACTAAGTAGGTGGTCTAAACATGCCTCCATTCTCTCACCACACTGTGGGCGAGCCGTCTTGGTCTGCCCTCTTTCTGGCAAGACACTGAGCCATGCCAGTGCTAATTTTGCCGTTTTTTAGCAATTGTGGTAATTAACAAAACAGGGTCTGTCGTCGTGGGGGTGGTGGTGCCCATGAGTGTGCTCTCACCGTGGGAGCGGCAGAAATTGCGCCTCCAGGTTTGGATCTGGGACAGCAGCTGCTTTGGTGGGTGGAGGAGGGCTCCGTTGGCGGCCTCTGCAAATGGAAAGGGGTTTGGTAGAAAGAGCACAGAATTTGGACTCCGATCACCCTGGGTTCAGTTCCCCAGCTCCTCAGCTCCGTCTCCCCGCTTGCACGGGTTTGCTCATTAGCCCTGTGGGCTTCATACGTGTGACTTGTGGAGACGTGAAGGTGAGCGCAGCAGTGTCTGATGTAGGAGCCGACGCTCCATTGGTGGAGCCTCTGCTTCCCATACCAGCTCCCCTCGTCTCTAGGAGGAGTGCTGACCGAGAACCTCGTTTTCTGGTTTGTTGCCCTTATGGTTTTTGTTTTTAACTTTGCTTTAAAAAATTTTTTTTGACTGCCCTGTTTTAGGCATGGTTTCCTGGCGTTCTAAAGTTTCCCCTGCCTTCCCAGCCCTCCCAAATAAATGCCTGTCCTCCCTGACAGCCCATCAGAGGTACTTAGGAAGTGAGTAGCTGAAGGTTTTGCCTTGCTTTGTTTCATGTGTGTGTGTGTGTGTTTATAAAGTTTATTTATTTATTCTGAGGGGAGGGGGAGAGAGAGAGAGAGGGAGAGAGAAAGGATCCCAAGCAGGCTCTGTGCTACCAGCCCAGAGCCCAGTGCGGGGATCAAACTCTCAAACCGTGAGATCATGACCTGAGCCAAAATCAAGAGTCAGACACTCAGTGGACTGAGCCACCCAGGTGACCCTGTTTTGTGTGGTTTTGAGCTCCGCTTCCCAGAGCTACCACTGGTGAGAGAAAAGCCAGAGTGTCAGGAAGTGGGTTAGGGCGATTCTTAGCCCCAAGCACCTGGCGGACTCTGTCAGTGACTATGGTGGGAACTGCCTTGTTCATAGGTCCGTCATGGGGATGCAGGAAAGAGAGTATCTTGCCCAAAGACGGGCAGTTTTCACAGGGGTCTGGGTGTGTTAACAACATCTGAGGGACGTAGCAAGCCTAGGGAATTACCTGTTTTGAGGTTGAAATCTTGAGAAGTGGCTCTAAAGAGTGAGGGCAAGTTGATTTTTGTGAAGCCGTGGAGTGGCTCACTGATCAGTGATCACTGATCACCTTTCCAAAACCCAGAAGAGAGAAGTGGCCTTGTGGGTCTCCTCAGCCCTCACAGTGAATTTCACACCAGGGTGGCTACGTTAGGAAGAAGGGGAGGGATCCTGTGGCCCCCCGCTGCTGGCTGGAAGCCCTGTGGCTGTGGCTTGTCCATGTGTGGGGGTGAGCCTAGAGCTGAGGGCAAATGTTAGTATCATAGAACTTAAAGTTTTGCTTGTTGTTAGGGTTGAGAAAACTCAGCAGACCCTGAAGAGGTTTCTTCTCACGCAAGTGGACATTTGAATTGCGTAGACTCGACTTACCTCATTTTAGCTTTGATATCGGCGAAATGATAGGCACTTACTGGGCTGCCTTCTGCTGCACTTGTCAGGACCGCAGACTTGTGGAAATCCTCAAATATGATCCTCCCTAGAGCCAGGGAGGACAGCAAAGCTGTTACTAGAAACAAAGAGGGGCTGAGGAATTGCATTTCAAACTGGACGGGAAGCTTATACGCTAACATGAACAATAGGAGTGAACGTGAAGGGAAGACTCTTTTCGACGCCAACATATTCATGTGAATTTCCTTCCCACCCTACTCCCCAACCCACAAAAATGCTTGAGCTCATCCCACATTACCCCTCTCCCATCGCTCCAACAACCCATATTCTGTAACGAAAATTCTCACGAGAGAGAAGGGAACCACTGTGACAAATGCAGCCTTGTTATCTACTTAGAAGTGTTATCTTTTGGAGTCTTACCTGGTGATTTTTTTTCTGTTGTTGGTGTCTTGTGATAAGTGACAGCCAGCCGTCAGCATTGGGTATCACGATTGCCACGTCCTTCAGACACAAGATAGCACAACTCTGATGACACCTCAGTCAAAAAACTAAAACACAGATGAGCAATGCTGGTTGTCCCTGGTCAGCGAACCGATGGTTACAAGGACACCATCCAGAAAGAAACAAAAGGGGGAACACCGGGAGCCTGAGTGTGTGGGCCGGCTGCCTTCCTCTTCATTAAGTTGGGCACCTTCAGTAGCTGGTTGCTTTAACAGCTCATCCCAACTCCTGGTTCCTCTTGGTCCCTTCTTTTCCACCCTCCCCTCTCCTCCTCCTTCCTTCACCTCCTCCTCCCCTCTCCTCCTTCTCCATCCTTGTGTTTCTATGGCTCTGCTCACTCTGACTTCCTTCCTGCTCCTGGGCTCATTTTTCTTAGTATCCTTTGCTGATCCCCTTTGCTGAAACCCTACAGATTTAGGCTTCTCCATGAATTCCACCCTTTGACCCTCCAACCCTCTCTTTGATTTCCCCATATATTAAAAAATTTTTGCATCATGGCAAGATACACATAACCAAAATCACCGTCTTTACTGTTTTTAAGTGTACGGTTCAGTCATGTTAAGTAAATCCACACTGTTGTGCAATGGGTCTCCAGAGTACTTTTTTTTATCTTGAGGAACTGAAATTCTGTACCCATTAAATTAGTCCCCATTTCCCCCTCCTCCCAGCCCCTGGAAACCACCATCGTGCTTTCTGTCTCTAGGAGTTTGACTACTCTATCACCTCTTGTAAGTAGAATCATATAATATTTGTTTGTTTTTATAACTGGCTTATTTCACTCAGCAAAATGTCCTCAAGGTTCATCCATGTTGTGGCATGTCAGAATTTTCTTCCTCTTTAAGGCTGAAGAATATTCCACTGTATGTCTATACCCCTTTTTGTTTATTCATCCATCTGTGAACAGATACTTGAGTTGCTTTCACCTTTATCTGTTGTGAATATTGCAGTGGATATGGGAGGACAGATATCTCCGTGAGATCCTGCTTTCAGTCTTTTGGTATTCACCCAGAAATGGAACCGCCAGGGATGCCTGACTGGCTCAGTCAGTAGAGCACGTGACTCTTGATCTTGAGGTTGTGATTTCCAACCCCCCCTGAGTGGAGAGATTACTTAAAGATAAAATCTTAGGGTTACCTGGGTGACTCAGTCAGTTAAGCATCCAACTCTTGATTTCAGCTCAGATCATGATCTCACGGTTGTGGGACTGAGCCCCGTGTCCAGCTCTGTGCTGAGCGTGGAACCTTCTTGGGATTCTCTCTCTCTTTCTCTCTCTCTCTCTCTCTCTCTCTCTCTCTCTCTCTCTCTCTCCCTCTTGCTTTCTCTCTCTCTCTCAATAAACTTAAAAAAATAAGAATAGGGGCAACTGGGTGGCTTACTCAGTTTAGCATCCAACTTTGGCCCATGTCATGATCTTGTGGTTCGTGAACTTGAGCCCCACGTTGGGCTCTGTGCTGACAGCTCAGAACCTGGGGCCTGCTTCAGATTCTGTGTCTCCCTCTCACTCTGCCCTTCACCTGCTTGCACTCTGTCTCTGTCTCTCTCTCTCAAAAATAAAATAAACCTTAAAAAATATGTTTTAAATAGAAAATTCAAAAAAATAAGATCTTAAAAAAAAGAAGTTGAATTGCTGGATCATATGGTGACTCCATTTTTGTTTTTTTGAGGAAGTGCCGTACTAAAGTTTTACACAAGTGCAGGGGTTCCAATTTCTTACATCCTGGCCAACACTTATTTTTTTGTTGTTGTAGTAGCCGTCTTAATGGATTTGAGGTGGTTCTCACTGTGGTTTTGATTTGCATTTCCCTAATGATTAGGGATGTGCAGTGATTTTTTAATAGGCTCGCTGGCCATTTGTAGATCTTCCTTGGATAAATATCCATATATCCTTTGTCTATATTCAAACCAGGTGGTTGCTATGGTTGAGTTGTCTCAGCCCCCTCTTGGGTGGGGAGGGGGAGGCTCACCCTTTGCATGGCTGTAGCTGCCTCCTTTTTCTGGTCCACGGACCTGTCCTTTATCCTGAGCCCTACGATGCATTGTCGCCCCCCCCCCCCCCCCCAGTCACCCAGACTATAAACTTCAGGCTCCTCTCTGACAGCTGTGTCTTATTTCTCACGTGCAGTGGGTTGCCACATCTGTCAGTTGTGTCTCCACCAGGTTAGTCTGATCTGCCGTCTCCCTTGTTGTGTTACAGCCGCCACCCTGGTTGCAGGGCACCTGGGGTGATCTCGTGCCAGTATATTTTGGTGTTGACTCATCTCTGATCTCTGGTGAAACCTCAGGGTGAGGTAGCATGGGTGAAGAGTGGTGTAAAGTATGAAAGAATATGTTTAATAATGTTTTATATTTGGAAGACAAAAAAGAAACCTTTTTGTGCGACATGGAATAAAGTTCATAATGTTCATTCTTGCTGGAGGGGCTAGCCACATGCACTTACATCTTGTAAGAATAGCAATTTACAGTATCGATACTGATCAGAACTAAGAAATATTTGGGGAGCATTTAATCTATGCCAGGCACCGAGTATTCTATGCATATTATCTTGTTCAACCTCATAGTAACTCTATAAGGTGGTTGCTATTATCCGGAAACAGAAGCTGAGGCATGGAGAGGCCCGACATCACCCATCTAGGAAGTGGTACCTGTGGTATTCAAATTCTGGAAGTCTGGCTCTAGAACTGTCTGTATAGTTAGAGGAAGCACAGGCTTTTCTATTTTCCAAAAAAGGGGGCAGCTGACCAAACCTGGCCTCAGGAACCCAGCCTTCTTGTTCTTTACTCTGCACCACTCCCCCCGCCGCCACCCCTGCCGCCATCTGGCTGGCTGGCGTTCTCTGTGTATGCTTTTGTGGGCACTGTAGCCTGTGAACTATTCCTGAGGTGGGCCCAGGTATTGTCTCCCTCTCTCACCTGTACATACTGTCACTCTGGAGTGCCCTCCTCCCACTGTCTCCTCAGCGGGATTGATTCTTCAAGGAGCCCCGATCCCTCATCCAAGCTGCACTGGCTGTCCAGGTCCCCCTCAGCGTGCTTACCGCGGGGCTGGGTGAAGAGAAAGTACCAGTAACCTCTCACCCTGATGTCCAGGCACCTTTAGTGCCTTCCCAGCTCAACTGTAGGCAGCCTGAGACGAGAGCCATCTACCGAGAGCAAAGTACCTCGGTCTTCCTCCGTGCCAAGCACAGAGTACGTCGTGAAAATGATGCGTCCCAAATGTTTCCCAAATTGAGGCTCAGGTAATCATCAAATCCAGAGCCATGGTTTTGACTCTTAACTTTTAAAAAATATTTATTTATTTATTTATTTATTTATTTATTTATTTTGAGAGAGCGGGAGAGAGAGCGTGTGCGTGAGCAGGGGAGGGACAGAGAAAGAAAGGGAGAGAGAGAGAGAATCCCAAACAGGCTCCACACTGTCAGTGCAGTCTGACACGGGGACCCAAACCCACGCACTGTGAGATCATGACCTGAGCTGAAATCAAAAGTCAGACGCTTAACCGACTGAGCCGCCCAGCTGCCCCTTGACTCTTAATTTTTGTGGGTCAACCAGAATTCCCGTCTTCAGAACCGACCTGGGAATCTTTCCTAGAAAAGAATTCCTTTGTATCAGAGACCCTGGCCTCCCTCTTCTCAGCGGGCCCTGACCAGGTTCCCTTTTCAGACCTTTGCTTTCCGTCCTGGCCACAGCAGTTTTGTTAAGCAAAGAGGAAGTTGCTCCAGGGAACTTGCACCTTGATGCTTAAATGCGCAGGAGCCAGGAGAGGAATAAGGGAGGTGGACTGTGCCTGCTGGAGAGTGAGGCCCGGACACGCTGGCTCACGGGGCCTCCGCTGAGGCTGGTTCACTGTGTTCCTGGGGAAGGCTCCGCTCCGAAGAGGCAAAGCGGGGGCTCACTTGGTCTTCACTTCCCCCCCACCGAGGTGGGCAACAAGTGACAGGTGAGGCAGCAGCGAAAGGCAGAGAGACTTCAGTCATGGCATCAGAGGAAAAAGTCAAGTCCTTTTTCTTTCTTCTTCCAGAACCTCAGCGCTTTGGAAAAGCCTTTTCTCCCTCTTCAAAGAAAAGTTCCTTACTTTTAAGTTTCCCGGGATGCCTCTCTCTGTCTCTTTTTTCCCAACTACTTCTGCCTCACCCAAGCTCAGACCCCATGCCAGGCCAGCCTGAAACCCCCGCCCCTGGCTGCTCACGTTCCTTGCTCCCGCGTCTGCAGCCATCTCCACACGGTCTGTGTGGCCCTCGGCCCTTCTAGAAGCCCTGAATGTGTCCGGCTTCCTCAGCCTTTGCCTTCCCTTTATTGGTTTTTCTGGGTCCTCTACTTGCCTGTAAGGCCTGAGTATGAAACTTCCCACGTTGGTAGGGATTGACCCCTCATGGCGCCCCACAGCTTGGAGACATTTGGGGTCACAGGCCTCAGCACTTACAATGTACAAGGCCTCATTTTTTTGTCCGGAAGCATCTGGCAGGTGGGTGTCTGACCCAGTTTTAGGTACGTCGGCCCCTTGGCAGCCCTCAGAGGCTTGTGGTGCTCTTGAGTGAGGAGAGGAGCCAGCTTTGTGCTTTGGGGACCAGAGTAGCCACAAGGCCCTCCGACTGTGTAGGATGGATGAACTCACCAGAGCAAAGCAAAAGTCTAAACTTCTTTAAGTAAAAGTTGAAATTGCCTGCTATATTTTTCTTCATGTTTCAGATTCTTTCGACATGCATAAGTGATCTTCTTCCTATTTCCTCAGAATTAACCTAACTTTGACTCATCATTTTTGATTATCTGCTATCTGGGGGAGCAGAGACAGGTCTCTAGATTACTTGTAAAGTGAGGTTCAGAGGAGAAGTGAGCCAATAATCTTACTACAATTAATTCTGTGATAAATGAGGGTAGGCATTATCAAATGTCACAAGTAAGGGAATAGCTCCTATGATACGGGAAAACCTTTTCTGGTTTCATTACAGGAGCGAGGAGAATAGTAGAGCAATGCCCAATAAGTGCCGTACATTTGCAAAATCTACACGCATTTTTATATAGGGATGGGTAAAAAGGGGGAACCAAAGATATTGGACTCTGTATTGCAGTGTTTCTTCCTGTTTATAAACAGGGGTGGGGGTGGGGTGTTTCCCCCATGAGTCTCTGCTGTGCTTGGATGGGTTCGAAGATTTGGATCAGGATAGCACTTTTCGGAATTCCTTCTTAGACCTGAAAACCCAAGGCTCTGCCTTCAAATAAATGCCCCTCCCCCCCCCCCCCCCCGCCCCAAGGAGGGAGTGTGTTTATGGCATTTAATGTAGTGATTTGGCCTCGTGCAAGAGAGCTTGAGGCATGAGTCACCAAGTTACACATACAGAGCACCTCTTTAATGCACTCCCCTTCCAGGTGCCGGCAGATGTTGAGAAATGTCAGGATCGGATGGAGTGTTTCAACGCTGATCTGAAAGCCGACATGGAGCGGTGGCAGAGCAACAAGAGGCAGGACTTCCGGCAGCTGCTCATGGGAATGGCCGACAAGAACATCCAATACTACGAGAAGGTAATGAGTGTGCCGGCAAGACCCCAGCCCTCTCAGTGAGGAAGCACGTCTAATAGCCAGAGAGAGCCTGGGGCAAGGGCCTGCCCGAAATCCAGCAGCAGCCACCCCTGCGGGTCCTTGCCCCACTGTGCGAGATGCGGCGCCAGGTTTGGGAGCAGAGGCCCCCGTGGGGGTGCCCACAGGGCATTCACGTGCACACACTGCTCACGGAGGCGGCAGTTCTCTTCTCCCGGGCCCTTTGGGCCTGGCGGCTAGCTGCGCCCCCGAGTCAGGAGGCCTGCAGTCTAGGGAGAGAGCAGGACCCAGAGGGCCATGGGGTCTCTCACTGAAAACAAGCTCCTTGAGGCTCCTGGGGCTCCCTTACGTGGGGTAGGGTCTGAGTCTAGTTTCTGCTCCAACCTCAGAGTCACCAAGGAAGGAAGCATGGAGTGATTTTACCACTCTGCTCCCCAACTTGACCAAAGGATGCCTCTCTCCTCCTACCTGCTCAGAACTCCTTCCCAAATGACTCAGCACAAAGACCTGCTTCACCCCGAGCTCCTTCTACACAAGGTCTTATGTGGTTCTTCTGTTGTGCCCTTTATGCAAGAGATTGCTCAAAGGGAGGATCATTTTGCCAAGTAGGGTGCTCTCAGAGGAGAGTGCCAGTCTTTAGGTTCTTGGCCCTTCACAAGGATCTGGAATGAAAGGGGATTGCTGCAGTGGAAAGAATATCCGCTTTGGCCACTTACTAGCTGTGTGTCTTAGACAAGTTACGTAACCACTCTGGGTCTCATCTTCTCCATATGAAGAGTGTGTGTGTGTGTGTGTGTGTGTGTGTGTGTGTGTGTGTGAGAAAGAGAGAGAGAGAGAGAGAGAGAGAGAGAGATAAGGAATAATGATCCTACTTCATGGAGTTGTGAGGACTAGCAATAGTGAATGTAAGATACATGATGATGTTTGGATCCGAGGAAATGCAGTAAGTAGAGTTTCCTCCCCCTATATTCCCTGTTGGGAGATCTAAGAGTGGCCCATTCAAGCAAAACATCTAAGGTCAGTAAGGAGGCGTGGGGTTTCCACCCACTCTGAGTCGGGTGGCTGGCTCACATCACCATCATTTACATCCTTGTGCAAGTCCTACCCACACCTGGAGCAAGTCTTCCTCTTGGCTGAGGACCTAGAGCCTCCTGAGGGCTTGCAGCTTGCCATCTTTTCTGCTTTTTGAAGGGAAAGAATTTCTGCCAGCTGTGAGCTGTATGGACGGTACATTAAGGCCTCGTAGAGACCCCGCTGTCTTTCGTCTCAGAGATGGGGATGATATATTCAAAGCAAACACCGGCCACGTCCCCAGTTTCTAATAGTGATGGATAATCCACGTAGACCTCGGATGTTACATTATGTATGTACATTACTTAGACAAGACATGAGACAGAGGTCACCCGGTGGGACTAACAATAAAAGGGTAGCTCAGAGAAGAGTTAAGAACCTGATCCTAAAATCCGATGTTGAAAATGTGTGTGTGTGTGTTGTCATTTCAGTGCCTCATGGCATGGGAGTCGATTATTCCACTGCTACAGGAGAAACCAGAGGCCAAGTAAGTTCCTTCTTGGGACCGAGACTCTTCTACCTACACAGGGCATGGCACCCCATACCAGGACGTCCCTGTAGTGCCAGAGAGGTGGCACTGAGAAAACAGCCACAGAATCATCTCTCCTTTGTGTATTTCTCTCCCTTCCCGCCCCCCCACCCACCTTTGTCTGACAGTGGTTCTCCGTTAGTATTTATTCCTTGGTGGAGTCTGTAAGGCTATAATCATCTCTCAGCGAAAGAAGCATACCTCCGTGTTGTGAAGGAGCCCATTAAATCTGGAACACTAAGATCTGCAGCTGAGGGACGAGACAACCCAGCTGACGTTCTGACATCTCATCACAGTCTCCTGTTTGGGGACAGCATGGTTGCCTGCGGTGGAAGAGAGCCCGGTTCTTGCTTTTCCAGGACACGAGGAAGGCGGGCACAGAGGGCAGCTCTCATTTTCCACAGACACACGGGGACTCTGGAATTGACCTGTGTGGGCATCGACTTGTCTCAGCCTAGAAGGGGGTGTTGGCACCTCCTCGGAAAGTCCTTAATGTACAGTGGCCTATAGCTGTGAGTGTGGCCTGCTGCCTGCTTGTGACGAGTGGCACCTCTTTTGTGGCTTCTGGTTCACATAGGACCATTTATGTCAGCGTCTGTATGCGTCCGTGCCCAAATGAGCAAGCCAGTGTCCTTGTCCTCGTGCGATACCTCGGGGAGCCGAGGGGGCAGTGCTCCCCAAACTTGTTTCTGACGCTAGAATGCAGTAGATTGGAAACTGTTTTTTGTGTAAAATGGGGGGGGGGTGCATTTTTCTCTGTGAAGTTCTTCAGTGTTTTTCTTTTGCTTGTTCAGTGTCGTCAGAGTAGAGCTGAGGCCCGTGGTGGGAAGTCCGTGTTGTCTGAGGTCAGAGTAGCTCCCAGTAACTGGGGTCAGTGGGCGTATACTAGGCCCCATCTCCACGTCTGCTCTGTGCCGTCTGCCTTTACCTCACCCAGAACTCCTAATTTAGTGTCTCCTACCACGTCCACGGAGTGTTTGGGCGGCCTTTTGTTGAGAGGCTGGTGTGCTGTAGTGACACAGTGGAGGTTCTGGGAACTCCGTGTGCATGTCCCATGTGAAGTGCTTTAACCCTCGATAGTCCCTGGTCGGAAAGAAAAGTCGGTACCTGGATGGGCCTCGAAGATGACAAGTGCTAACAGCGAGCGCTTTGCTTCTCGATAAGCTAAAACCTCTGCAACTTGCAGCCACGTTCCCCAGTGACCACTGGCTGCATCTCAAGTCTTCAAACTATGACCAGGTTTGCTTTTCAAACCGACACGAAACCGACGAAGAGGATGTATCTTCCAACTCCTTTTCTTTCCTCCTGAAGTGAAGCTACCTATGCCACGTTTGCGCTCTCCCGTCTGTGGCTCATCTCCCCGTAAAATGATCAACCTGAGCCTCAAAGAGGCAGTTAGTGTTCTTGTCGCGACGCAGCCGGGCCGAGGCGCTGGCGCACACACGGGTCGTAACCCGCAGGTACCTGGCCGCGTGCAGCGTGTCGAGGTTCCTCCACCCCTTCGCGCCCGCGGCGTTGACCTTGGGTGGCCACTGCCATGATGCCAGGGGTGCAGCAGTAGGCCAGCGCAGAACAGTTCGGCTCTGTTTCATTCATGTTTTGAGGAAGTCACGGTTTCAATTAGAACTTTTGTATCCGTCGGTACTTGCCTGCACCGTCAGACCCCCTCACGCCGTTCTAAAATCCTGCGATGTGAATTTTTGTTTGGTACAATTAGAAGTGATTCATCGAAGCAGAAGGGTAAGGACAGGCCATCTAGCCTGAGTGGTGAGTCCGTGTTTCATGCTACCTCTAAGCCATCACGTTGGTGCGGGTATGGATGATGGATGTCTGGGTCCAAGCTGACAGCTTGCTGGTAGAACAGGGTGTATATCCAATAACGGGTTGACGGCCCTCTCTTGATATTTCGTGGAAGGCACTAGACTGACCCAGCAGCGAGCGCTCATCTCCAGGAACGTGCGAAGCCTTGCCTTGTGGAACGCGTGCTTTAAAAACGTTGTCCGGTGTCATGAGTGCTTGGAAAGAATCGTGGAAAGAGTTGACGGGAAGACCAGGATCTCATCTGCCGCTAGTTGCCAAAGCCCAGGAGCATTCCCGTGGAAAGTTTAGTTGGAAAAGAAGGCAACCCTTCAAAACAGTCATGGGGCTCCTCTCTGGGACATACGGGAAGGGAGTGGAGGGGGGACGCAGTCGTTCCTTACGTTATCGGAGGCAGAAGACTAGCTCGGAGGGGACTCGGGCATCTTGCGGCTTGTCTTTCTCCATTTGTTTGCCATGTGATGTTTCTGTGCTTTAAGACATCAGGGAGAGCTGGGACACTGACGCCAGAGCTGGGAGAACCAGAATATGTTCCAGGCTCCCCTGGAGAAACGGTCTTGCCCCAGAAGGAACGCTTGCCCCTTCCTTCAGGCTGGCGGCAGATGAGGTGAGGAGGCCCAGGATGAAGGGACGGTAGGCAGTGAAGGAGGCTCCCCAGGCCTCCCCGACCCCCACAGCTCGTCCAGCCTCTGCGGGTCAGGAGTCCCAGGCATTTGCCCTTTCATCTCTGTGAGCATGAAGGGGATTCCCTGTGAGCAGTGTGACCGGAGACTTCTGTGCCAAAGACTGCCTCGTAGAGGCTTCGTCACCCCGTCCTTCTTGGCTCCACAAAGTCGTGGTGCTGAGATCACGGCCTCCTCTCTCATAGTTGTGTCCCAGGAGGCTTTTGCTTGGGGACACGCTTGACCTCAGGCAGACAGACTTGGACAGGTTTTGAGTCTTGGGCACGTGGCAGCAGAATGCAGAGTGACGCCTATCAACTGCCTCTCGGGTGCGGGAAGTGAAGGGTTCATTCACCCAGGTTAAAAATCCAGGCTAAGGCAGAAGAGGAGAGAATTCCTAGAAACTGAGCAGATTTTAGAGATGCACTTGATGCTGAAGGGAGCACTTGTGCTTTGTGGCAGATACGGACACTGCGGTCTTCCTTATCATGTGGTGGATCCACAAGGGGATTCTAGGCTACTCTGCCCAAAGCCAAAAACCCTCTGTTCTTCCTGAAGGAGGAGGGAACATGTTTCACAGCCAGGTTTGGGGTTGGGTTTTGTCCTTTAATAAGACTTACTAATGACTCCCAGTGACCTCAGATAAGTGCAATTATGGAGATGATTGGCTCGTATTTCACTGTGCTGCTCGTTGAACTCACCAGTCACCTTCCTTTAGGTGAAACAACAAAAGCCAGTACGACTCCGGGGGTCGTGGTGAATGTAACGTTAAGTTTGTCTTCATGCCAAATTTCAGCCACACCTGGAGCATGTTCTACATGTTGTCGAACTAAATGTTTTACCAGTCGCCATCCACACGAGGGATTTAAATGCACGCTTGCTGCTCATTTCTCGTGAGGCCACCTTTGTTTTGAAGTGACAGGAAGTCCTGCTTTAGAGGAGGGCATGGTGACCTGACTGCCTGTCTGCAAGTGGAGTGTGTCTCTTGGGCCGGTAGGCGTCAGCCTGGGACACATCCAGGGTCCGAGTGACTTGGCCCTGCCGTCAAGAGCATTGACATCGCGGGCCCCTGGCTTTGTTTTCATGCCATTCTTTACACTGCAGAGTAGTCCTTCTCTACCCTCTGCCCTGAGACAGGCAGGAGAGAGACATCGCCATAGCCTCCCGGGCCCATGTTGGCCTCGTCTGTTTGGATGTCGGGATGGGGTGACCTGGCCTCTCCTCGGGCTGCGCTGAAGGGTGCTCCCGCTCACGAGAGGCGGCCTGTGGTCAGGGCAGGGCACAGCAAGCCCTGCGGCCCACCTTCCCGGATGCCTACTCTCAAAGGCCCGTGGAAACTGAGTAATCTAATTGTCAGGCTGGAGTAACACTGCAGTCCATCCGCATTTACAAAACATTCTGGGAATTTGGCTTTGCCTTCTCACTTTCAAGATGGCAACAGATTGGACATGGCCTCTTGTTTATGTTTTCTCCATTCAGATGGCAGGTGGCATTTATCAGTAAATTCGAGTAAAATGTCATGATGTCCTGGGTCAGACTGACCTATCAAGCTGGGTGTCTTGGAGTTGTTCTCTGCTTCCTCATGGGTTGTTTTTTGTTTGTTTTTTTTTTGATTTAGTGCATAAACCAGGAACCTGATTTTTCGTCAGCCCACCCAATAGGTGGTTAGCTTTCTGCTTTAAGCATGTCTGGCCTCCCTACAGTCGCCCAGATGAGAGCGTGCACAGAGCTATCTGCGTTAGGAAAGGTGGAGGAAAGGCCTTTGTCACGGGGAGTTTGATCGTTGTTTCTTAATCGTATGTTTGAATTGCATTCCGGGTCTGGCTGTCTAACCCTTTCTATGTGGCAGAAAAATATGTTCTTCAGGCAGTTTTTACTACTATAGATAGCCTGTAAATAAGTACTTTGGGAAAAAAATAACAAACCAGTAAGATATTTGTCTTATATAGAAACATTCTGTATTGTTTAGCACTTGAAAATCAACAAATCCAGAATTTTAAAATTGCCACAGACTGTTGAAAGCCTAACTCTACTTTTTGAGAATTGTCAACACCTACTAATATGCCTTATTCTTCAACTAGTGTGTTTTAGATTCTGGATAGAAAAAATTTTTTAGAAACGTAATCAGTTGTTCAGCTTAAATGCTCGAGGTCTAACATAGCCAGTCCTCAGCCCTCTTAAAGAAATATGAAAGTGAGGTTCATAATTAGGGCTGCCTTTTGGGAAGAGAAAGCTAAGTATTGCTATTGCCAAATGATATTTTTGATAATGTAAGGAAACACAGGGACCACTGAACCGTTTGTGTGTGTGTGTGTGTGTGTGTGTGTGTGTGTGTGTGTGTGTTAAAGTGTGAAAGATTAACTTAGTGCCTTTTGGCACACTCTTGATTGTAGAGGATATATGGTATCAGCATTGACAAATCACGTAGATACAGAGAACTCTAGATTATGACAATATTAATGGTGTACCCAGATTCTGCGGAACAGTTTTTTAAAAGATAACTGGGGGCGGGGTGGGGGGCTCAGAGCAGCGTGTGTCAGATAGAAATTCTCCACAGGTTGAAATGCCAAAAACCTAAAACCCATTGATACTTTAGTCCATTTTAATAGAGCTTTTACTATTAAAACCAGTGACGGAGTATTGCAACATGCACGTCCCTGGCAATGCCACCCCCTCACCAGGTGATTCTGGGCTTCCTGCATGCCAGGTCAGAGCAGGTCACACCTGTCCCCACCCCTGAGTAACAGGTTGTTCACAGTCTCAGACCAACCCTTCAGTCTCGATGGTACCGGAAGGAGAAAAGGGGGGTGGCTTTTTTCCGCAGGGTGGGAACGGGGAGGGGAAAGCAGATTGCCAACAAGATGAGAATCTGTATGATAAAAAGACACCTGTGTCGGCTGGGCCTTCGTCAAACAACAAACCAGCAGCTGTTAGCAGTCAGCACCACCACCTGGACACCCCTGAGGTCTGGCCCTGTCCCATAGGCACCCCCGACCATTGTACTTCCGTGTGCCTGATTCCTCGATGTCCGCGCATTGGGAATGCGTTGAGAGATGATGTACATCTGATATATTTCCATAAAATAAACTGCCAGCAACCTTTCTAACTTGTATTTTAACTGTTGAAAAAGAGATCAAAACTTTTGCTTAGGTCATGTCCAAAGTGTGGACTGTATTTCTTATTTTTAGAGGTCATTCTTCACATTTAAAATTTTAGAAGAACCCCTCCCCCCGCCCAAGGTATTGATGAAGTCCTCCCTCCGTGTAAATGTGTTCTCTTCTCCCCATGCTGCCAATAAGCCAAATCAAAAGCTGTGAAAAAAAAAAAAATGTGCTCAAGAATGTGTGTGGACGAGAAAGTGATTTATTCCCAGGTCAAAGTCTCTGTTTCATGAAGCTACCAAACTTTAAAAAGAATGTCACCTTTTTCTTTCTTTCTTTGTTATGGAACCCAGAGATTGTAAAAAGAAAAAAGTTTTGTTGCATTTTTTGATGCTGGCACGAGGTTTTTGTCCACTTTTTTTCATATATCTGTGTATAAAAAAACTCTGTCCATTGTTTACTATGAAATTAGTATTACATTTTGAGGTAAACAAAAGAATTTGTATTGCTTGTTAACTATTAGCTTGTAAATTTAAAAGGTTTCTTTACCTCAATTAACTTAAAGTAATGGACCAATAAACCTACGAATGATGCTTTCTTTACCTTGAATTGTGTTGTCATTTATAACACTTTATACGACAGGAAAACATGTGTGCCTTGTATTTCGTTTTCTTGTTTTCTCTAAAGAGGTATGAGTTTGCCTGCAAGAATCAGGATATACAGAGCAACAGGAAAAAGATATAATTAACCTATTTTTACTCTACTTCTCCGTAGATTTATCCTCAGTTTACCTTCTACACCGCACAGGTTGGCACCGATTTGGGGAAATGAAGAAACTACCTGGTGTCTGTTCACAACCACTGTGATTGGCGGGCAGCCTGGCAGCCAGCCCAGGTACTTTCGTGAGGATTTCTTCGTACTCCATCCCATAGCAAAGCACAACATCTTCTCAGTCAGGACCAGTCATTTCCTGATTTTTTTTTTTTTTAACTGCCCTGATGCTTTTAAAAAATCTGTGAGGCAAGAAGAAATGCCTGTGGTTCGTTAGGGTGTCAAGAGTGTGTTTCGAAGGGAGACCAGAATGCTCGGTTAATGACCCCAAAGAACTGGAAATGGACTTGAACTTACTGACAGTAAGTAGACATCACTAATCCAAGATTACAGTCATACACAATGAGGCAGCAAGGCGGGATAAGAGAGCTTTGGGATCAGATCTCAGCTTTTTCCACTCGTTACTTCTGTGGTTTTAGGCAAGTCCCATTTCTCTGAACTTCAGTATATTGATCTTTGCAATGAAGACGTGCTTTCCCTTGGTGGGTTGCTGATGGGATTGGCGATAATGTATATATATAAAGCATCAACGTGTCTGCCAACACTTAGATGACTGGACTGCTCTTACGGGAAGAGTCTTCTATTACTTGTTTAGATATGGCCAACTTAAATATCAAGTATGCCCATAACAATCCTTCCCGTTTGCTTTGTCAAATGAAAATTAAGGGGGGGGGGGTGTATATATTTCTCGTAACTGCTTTAAGAAGGTGATGGAGATAGTAGGCTGGTGGACTGTGGTCAGACTGAAGCCCTGGGGAACAGATGGGAATAGATCATAAAAGTTGTGGCAATGGGCGATAGGAAGGGTGATGAATTTAAGAGATTTCTGTGGTGAGGGGAGGGGATCAGAGATGAGACGGAGTTTTCAAGCCTGGGAGCAGGGAGATGACGTCATTAACTCACACGTGAAAACAATCAGGAGAAAAATGTAAAGGTTGGAGTAGCTTAGATGGTGAGGTGGGAGAATAATTTGGTTTGGAATTATGTTTGAGGAAATCCAGGTGGAGGTGTCGACCAGATTGCTGGAAAAAGTGTTCTGGAATCCCTGAGAGTAGACTAGATTACTTGGGGAACATACCAAGGACAGAGCTTTATGTGCCTCAAGAATTAAGGATGGGGGCGCCTGGTGGGAGGCTCAGTTGGTTAAGTGTCTGGCTATTGGTTTCGGCTCAGGTCATGATTTCCTGGTTTGTGGGTTTGAGCCTCAAGTCGGGCTTCACGCTGACAGCACTGAGCCTGCTTGGGATTCTCTCTCCCTCTCTCTCTCTCTCTTTGCCCCCCTCCCCAAAATAAATAAACTTAACAACAAAAACAAAAAAAATTAAGGATGCAGGAAGAGGAGGAGAGGGACTCAGGGAACATTCTCAAGAAGAGAAAGGCCCATAGATAACATTGGTTCTTAAGCTTGAGGGCTTGTGAAAACACCAATTGTTGGTCCCCACCTCTAGAGTTTGATTGGGGTAGAGCCAAATAATTTGCATCTCTCACAGGTTCCCTGGGGATACTGAAGCTGCTGGTTCAGAAACCACACTTTGAGAAGATCAAAGGGGTTAGAACCTCTGTTAGAAGAATTGGTGACCTGGGGCAAGTGGGGAAGGGTCAAAACTGCCACCTTAGTGACAAATTGAAAAGGAGCCAGTGCTGGGGCTTTGAGAGCCCAGCTCAGGTTAAAACCCACAAGTGTATGGTGGGTGAGTGTGAGCAAATAAAGACATGTTTCTGGATGCTCCGAGCCAGCTTTTCAGGAGCAGGAATGGAGCTGCCAATGATGAGATTCATCCGGGCTGGGGAGCCGATCAGGGGCTGGGACAGGAGGCAAGGAGCCAAGAGGAAGGAGCCTAATCGGTGAGAATTTAGCAAGGTAAGCTTGGCCTTGAACTCCACTTCCCATCCCACCTCCGCCCATGTCATCTGTCTCAGGGAGAGGCTCTGCCTTCTTCCTAGTTGCCTGAACCTCAAATCTGAGCATTCTTGCCTCCATCTGCCCCACCCTCTGCAGATCACCTGTCACCAACTCCTGCTGACCGCCAGCTCCCAAGGATTTCTCTAAGTCCCTCTACTGTTCTGCACCTTCACATCTTATCCAAAGTCAGTCCGCCATTGTCCGTCACCTGGGTTACTACCAGACTCTCTGCTCTTGTGTCCTTTCTGCAAGTCTTCTCTCTCCTTCTGCCCCTTCCTGCCCCAGTTCATTCTCAGGGATGCCAGGACGCATTCCATACTCCTGCGTGAAATCTTCCACCAGCTATCCCTGTTACTTTAAAGAGAAACTTTCAGGGCGCCTGGGGTGGCTCAGTCGGCTAATCATCTTGACTTTGGCTCAGGTCACGATCCCATGATTCATGAGTTTGAACCCCACATCGGGCTCTGTGCTGACAGCTTAGCCTGGAACCTGCTTTGGATTCTCTGTCACCCTCTCTCTCTGCCCCTCCCCCTGTTGTCTCTCTCTCTCTCTCTCTCTCAAAAATAGATAAACATTAAACAAATTAAAGAGAAACTCTTTTTAAGGCTCTATATGTGTATTGTTGTTTCTCCCTACCACTCCAGTCTCCTGGTCTTGATTCTGTCCTTTTGGTACCTGTCCCTCCCCCCCCTTTGCTCCCCTTATATTGAATTCCTGTATCAAAAGATATTTTCACCTTCAGGCCTTCCAGCTTGTTATTTCTTCTGCCTGGACTGTCCCTTAACTTCTGGCCTTGGTGACTCCTTATCCTTCCAGGGTTCCCGTAGTCCACTTCTTCTGAGAAGCCTTCCCTGCTCTCCTAAACCTGGTTAGATGCTCCCTTATGTTAGCATTTATTATAGGATATGTGGTTGCCAGCTGTTCTGTCTGTTCCACCTGCTGGACAGAACATTCTGTCAGGGCATGAGCAGTCACGTTCTTGCCATATCTCAGCACCTAGCATGGTGCCGGGACCTTAGAAGACATGCCAGAAAGGCTTGTTTATTCCCTGCAAGAGATCAGAGGTGTAAACTCTCTGAGCCCAAACGCTTGGAGCTTGAAATGCATTCCCTAGCTTTAAGTTTCACCCCAGTATAAGAATGCCATGCCTGTAGTTAGAGAGGGAGTCTGGCCGGGGAAGAATGATTCATACGCATACAGTAAATGTTGATTTTATTTGGATGTGAGCCTGTTTTTCTATGTGTAAGTACAATAGTCTGTAAAAATAGGTACCTCAAAATAAGACGGCTCTTAGCCTATCTCCTCTGCCCTCTCTCTCCACACCACCCACTTTGGGAAGAAGTATTGTTGACTGAAAATATGCCATATAATAGTCCACTAAAGAAAGTCGTTTGATATTTGCTTCTTAAAAACAACAGTAATGACGGCAGTAAAACTACCCTGAAGCCAAGAGCCTGAGCCCCAAATCTCTCCTGAGTGTTCACAGCTAACAAGGCCTCAGGGAAGAAAGCTAAGTTTTTTTCAAGGTTTTATTTTAATTAAAAAATATATATATATATTGGCTGATGTTCACTGTTGGGAGTTCTTACAAAGCATCCCCTCTGCGCCCCCTCTAGGCTGTTGAAAATGCATGCTTTGGCTTGAGTTTTCCTGTGGGACCCCCAGCACGGCACCCAGGTGACTAGTTAGTGGTACCTTAGAGCCAACTCCTGGAAGAAAAGGGGCTGCTGTCTGAAGCCCTTTATGCGTCTCGTGTGACTACGTACGGCCCTCTGCATCTAACCCTTGGAAGTTCACCCTCTACTGTTCCCAGAACCTAACCTCTGACAGGGACGTCTGAAAGCTGAGAAAGTTCTATCACCAAGAAAGTGCTTTTCCCCACCTGCCAGGGACCCCTGAGCCAGAGCAGCTCATGCCCAAGCCAACTCCGGCTGGAACCTGGGGTTTTGGAGCAGTGGCTTGCTTTGGTCACCAGCACCCAGTCCCTTCTTTTGACTTCAAAAGAAGCCATTGCTGGTATTTTTCAGCTCCCGCCGGTCAGCACCTTCATTTCTCTGCAATGTCTCCATATTGCAGCCATGAGGCTTGTTTGTAGGCCACGATGCTGTAAGAATTACAAGACAAACAGTTGGAATGGGGCAAAGGGTGTGCCTTTTCCTTCCCACCAATGGCCGCCTTTTTATCACCTATAGACTGAGAGGCTCTGACCATTGTCCCCAGAATGTTGTTCTGAGTGGAGAGAATGGCCCATTCCAGCCCTATAATATCTCAAGCCCTTTGCATCTACATTTTCCTTTTCCTGAAATCTCTCTCCATCTCACTACTGCCTGATGAACTCCCACGTGTATTTCAAGATCAAAATTGGGCTAATGCAAGCAGAATTCGCTGCCTCATCTTCTGTCCTTCCATAGCCCCTTTATCTGTTCCATAAATTCTCATTACATTGTTTTCAAATATTTGTAAAAAAAAAAAAAAAAAAAAAAAAAAAAAAAAAAAAAGGGGGAGGCCTGGGAATTAGGAGCTCTGAGTTGAAGTCTTGGATCTGTGTGACCTTTGGCATGTCCTTCCACCTCTGGGATCCTCGGTTTTCTCATGAGCAACCTTTCTAGGAACCTCAGTTTCTAGGCTACAGCAACCTCTTCCTGGCTGATGGTCAACACCTGGAAGCCGCTGGATGGGGTGCCAACTTAAGTCCAAACCTTCTAAGGGAAAGCTTTGTGGGAACTTCCGAAATCTCTCATGTCCCACCTTCCATGAGTCCCAGAGCTCTACAGGGAGGAACACTCACTGTACTTGAGACAAAACTCATTGTATTAAAGAGCTGGCGGGAAAGTCCAGACGTGGGCCGACACCAGGTCGCAGCCCTGCCTCTGCGGCTGACCCCCACTGTAGACCCCAGTAGCAAAGCCAGGTGGCGATGGCCAGCCACTGCCTTCGTGGTCAGCCGACAGGCAGCTCTGGGATACGGGTGGCCAGCAATGCTGGCTAGTAGGTGCCACACCCTTCCAACAGATCATTCATTAAACAAATACTTTTTGAGTACTTCTTACAGGCCAGGCTCTCTGCTGGACACAGATGATATGTGCTGAGCCAAACGGCCATGGTTCCTCCCCTCAGGGAGTCTACAGTCTGGTGGGCAAGCGTATGAAAAGATAACCCCTAACCGTCAACTATCAGGCTATGAAGGAAAATGGAGGAAGCTTTGGGAGCATATGATAAAATGACCTAATTTAGATTAAGAAAGGGATTTGTCTCAAAAGCTTTTTGAGAAAATGCTGCTTAAGACCACATCTAGTTGGGTTAAGAAGGAGGCATGGGCGCAGAAGGGGGAAGAGCAGGAGGGGTGGCTCCTGGGGCTGACACCTGGGGTCGCGGAGGGTGGTTAGTGACAGAAACAGAAATTACGGAGGTTGGCAAAGCCAGGTTACAGAGGACCTTGTGGTCCATGGGAAGACATTGGGTTTGTATCCTAACAGCGGTGAAAGCCAAGAGCAGAGCTTTGAGCAGGAGATGATGTGATCTGTTTAAACACTTGAAGGAAATTGCTCTGGGGACCTGGTGGAGAGAGGATGGGAGGGAACAAGAGTGGACATGGGAGGAATGGTCCAGAGGCTAATCCGGTCGTTCAAGTGCTCTGGCCTAGGGGTGGTAGCAGTAGTGATTTAAAAAAAAAAAAGGATGAATTTGAGGACTGTTTTGAAGGTAGAGTCAGTGAGGCCTGACGGATTGGAGGTGTGGGAGATGAAGATGAGGGCAGACTTCGGTGACAGTTCCTCCCCCGGGTGAGTGGTGGTGCCATTTAGGGAGGCGGCAAAGGCTGGAGGGGGAGCAGGCGTAAGAAGGTGTCAAGAACCCAATTTTGGAAACTCGGGTGGTAATTTGAAGTCTTGAAAGTGCTTTAGATTGCTTCGAGAGAGCATATGAAGCGAGAACCCAGAGCAGAGCCCCAAAGCATCTTCCATTTGGAGGTGTGTAGAGAAGAAGTGATGAGGTGCTGAGAAAGCCAAGAGCGAGCACGGGTGCTGGGGCCGCGGAGAAACCACGTGGGGTGAGATGAGGGCTGAGCGAGTCCACTGGATCCAGCTTTGAAGAGTGGTCGGCGGCCCTAGTGAGAAGAGCGCTGCTGGTCGAGGGGGGACCTCGGACGTCTGGGCTGAGAAGTGAGTGGGCGGTGAGGACGCAGGCAGCAGGTGCACACGAGCCTTTGCAGAAGCTGACCGTGAGGAGGAGGGTGGGGAGAGAGAGGGTGGCCGCTCGCGTGTCCGTTCCGGTAAGAATTCAGGAGAGCGCAGCTAGCCCGCGGAGGGAGCTCTCTAAGGAGACGGCCACAGGTGGCACCCTGGCACCTGGTGACTCTACTAAGAAGCAGTGCGGTCTGGAGGATCAGAGACTGCCTGCGTTCAAATCCTGTCTCTGCCACTTACGGGCTCTGAACCTTTGGCAAGTTACGTGATACCTCAGCGCCTCTGTATCCTTATTTGCAGAACAGTAATAGTAATTACGTCAGAGGGCTTTGGGGGAAGATTAAATTCATTAAAACATTGTAAGTAGTAGCTGGCACATGATAAGAGCTAGTTACAGGTTTGCTATTATTATTACTAAGAAACAGGTGGGGAGGGAGGAGAGGGATAGAGTGGCAAGTGGGTTGAGGACGGGCAGAGCCAGACAGTTCTTTCTTCAGCATCTCCCAGCTGCAAGAAGAGCAAGAGGGTGGGGCGCCTGGGTGGCTCAGTAGGTTGCGCATCTGACTTCGGACAGGTCATGATCTTGCAGTCCGTGGATTTGAGCTCCTCGTCGGAGCTGACAGCTCAGAGCCTGGAGCCTGCTTTGGATTCTGTGGCTCCCTCGCTCGCTGCCCCTCCCCCACTTGTGCTTTGTCTCTCAAAAAATAAATAAACATTAAAAAAAAAAAAGAGAGAGAGAGGAGCAAGCAGGAGAGGGCAGGTTCTCACAGTCACGTGAAATGGGCTCACTCTGGTACCAGGCAAGCCTGGGTCACGGTCCCTTCTGGCAAGCAGGCTGTTGGCAGCTCTGACCCAGGGACCCCTCCTCCCCGCCTTCTGCCTCTACTGTGTCCTCTGCCTCCCTGCTCTGACATGCCTTCCTGGGCTTTTATGTCATTGGAACGTAGCTTTTCTTTCTGTGGTTAGAAAGCTCTACTGGTTTTCCCTGTCGCTGTCACTTGATGATCGATGGTTCAGCCTTGGCCTCTTCTAGCTGTAAGAGTTTTTCAGGATCTCGTTTATTTAGTGACTTCACGGGAGGGAAAGGTAATGGAAACACTCCCTTTATACCAGAGTCCTCAATCTTGGTTGTATATTCGAATAACCCAGAGAGATTTTAAAAAGGCCTGGGCCCAGGCTGCTCTCCCGATCAACCGAGTCAGAATCTCTGGGGGTGGGATCCAGACATCAGTGATTTTTTCAGCCTTTCTAGGTGATTCCAGCATACAGCGAATGAGGCTTTATTTGCACATGTGTCTCTTTACTGCTGAATGGCCACAAGACAGGGAAATAATTAGCAATTATTTAACGTGCCTCATTCACACAAGCACTCAAGTACTTACTCGACTGATACAAGATTCTGTCCCTGCATCTGTGATATAAGACTCTGTGCACGGAAAGTATGGCCAAGTCCAAGTGCGTGTTACACAGCGCACTGGGGTGAGATGTTCAAGGCGGCCCACCTCCTTCATGTGCCCTGAAGTCTCTTAACAAAGGCACAGGATCCCACTTAGTACACACACGAAGCAACAAAACTGTGGGAAGGAAAACGACTGTTGCTATTTTCTTATGGCTTTCATTTGTTCGTTTATATCTCTAGCTGTGCCACCCATTAGACTGGTTTTCTTTTGTTTTCCTTTGTTTGTTTGTTTGTTTGTTTAGGTTAATGAGAATATTTCGCCCGTGTGCCAAATAGGGCTGGGTAAACTTCCAAGTGGCACAGCTACTAATCCATTACTCACTTGGACAAAAAACTGGGGCTCCTGACAGATGTGCATTGCGTGCTAAGTCTTGGTAGCTAAGCCCAACCCATTCAGCCAAGACTCGCATGAAAATAGGGGCACAGGAAGAGGCCTAAGGGCTGGGCAGTCTGAGGACAGGTCTGGCTCAGTCCCACACCTTGAAAAAATGAGAACTGGGCCAAGAAGGCCCTCATAATCATGCCGCTGCTTACACAGATTCTCAGCTGCCTGCCTGCCTTCCTTCCTCCCTTCCTTCCTTCCCTCCATCCCCCTCCCTCCCTCCTTCCCTTCCTTCACTTCAAATCTTTCTTTTCTCAACTATGAAATAGAGCAAAGAGCCTTCATTATTGATGGCTTCTGTCCAAGGAGGCTCAACCTTCTATGTAGGCAGGGACCTACATTATGATGTGATGTGAGAATTCCAACAAGGGTCTTCCCCCCCCCCATCCACTTCCCACTTCTTTCAACCTGCCTTCAGTTATTTTCTATTCTGCTGCCTGTAATGCCACCATTATTGATGTGTAGGCTTCTCTGTGCTACCAGGCAGACCCTTTAAAATGCAAATCTTTGGGGCGCCTGGGTAGGTCGGTAGGTTAAGCTTAAGCGGCCAACTTCAGCTCAGGTCACGACCTCACAGTCTGTGAGTTCGAGCCCCTCGTTGGGCTCTGTGCTGGCAGCTCGGAGCCTGGAGCCTGCTTCCGATTCTGTGTCTCCCTCTCTCTCTGCCACTTCCCTGCTTGCTCTCTGTCTCTCTCGCTCTCAAAAATAGACATTAAAAAAAATTAAAAAATTAAATAAAACAAAATGCAAATCTTTATCAAATCCCTCACATGTTATGGTGGGTAGGTTTATTGTATTCCTTTCTCCTCTGGTGGGAGTGATACAAGCCTGAGAGGACCTCACTAAATGAGAAGGGGTAAACAGGCCTAAACAGCTTGAAGCTGTGCTAACGTAGCGGTCACTAGCTATGCCAGCCGCTCAACACCTGAAATGTGTTCAACCTGGGTCCAAACTGAGATGTGCCATCAGCATAAAACACGTACCAGATTTCAGAGACTTAGTGAAAAAAAAAACCAAAAAAACAACTCATTGATTAATTTTGTAAATTGATGACATGTTGGAGTGGTATTTTGGATATGCTGGGTCAAATCCAATGTGTTACTAAAATTAATTTCACCCGTCTTCCCATTTTTAAACGTTACGAGACGGTTTAAAATCACATACATGGCTTGCTCTTAGGACTCACGCTGGACAGGGCTGGTCAAAGACCATCTTGGTGAGGTCCTAGGCTAGTGCTCTTACCGTGGAACCGGACTGCCTCTCTTGGGCTTCTCCAGCCTTCCTCCTGCTTGTTATCTCCCTGACCTGAGTGTTCTTATTTTACAAAGGAGACGACTCCCCCACAGAGATCAAAGGAATTGCTCAAGTCCTACCAGGAGCTCCCACAGTCCAGGGGCATGTGAGATTCCGGGGCACTGCTAGGTGCCCAGCCCTTGGGGGGCGTGGAGAGAATACTAGGAAGTGAGGCAGGATGATTCTCCTCTAAAAGGACCTCAGAAAAGACGTTGGAGTGGTTCAAGAGGATATCTAATCCCAGCCTCTAATCAAAAGGAAGTATAAAACTGCCAGGAAGTAACCAGCTGATTGTGGCCCTCTATTCATTATTTACGAGTTTGGGGGTTTCCCAGATTGGCAGATTATTAGCTTGGGAGAACAGGAGGACTTCTTATTTATGGGAGAGCCCACTCAGAACCCACTGCATAAATGCTGCAAATAAATAATTCTTTATGATAATAGACTGGAGATGGTCCAAGAGGCCCTTACCTAAGCCCAAAAGCCCCGGCCCAAACCAGACTCTCCTTTCTTACCCAATCGGGATGATGGCCAGGAAGGAGAGAAAGGAGGAGAGAGCAAAACAGGTGCCCACGAACTTCTCCATGGTGAGCTGATAGATCTTGTTGTACACCGTGGACGTCACCACCCCAGTCAGAGCCAGGGACAGCTGCAGGATGACGAACACCTTTCCTGTGGAAGGGACAGAGGTTACCAAGAAGATATGTTGCTGTCCCTTCCATTTTAGCTGCTAGCCGGGTCTCTAGGGAGCTCTCAGGAGACTCCGCATCCTTCCCAGGGCCGCCTCTCAGTCTTGGCTCGTTCCAGCGGGACTCCTGGCTCTGTCGGCTGCATCTTCCTGCAGCCTGTGGGTAGCAGTGTCCTCCTTTGACGGTGGCTTTTCAGTGACCGACTTTCTGAGTCTCTCCCATCCTCCTGTTTTCACCCTCTCTGCTCTAATGGACACCGGAGTGTTCCTAGAGTATTCAAGGCTGCTTCTGGCACCGTCTCATGGGCCTTTTGCAAGTCCGAACCCTATGCCTCAAGCCAAGCAGCTCTGAAACCGGCCGGGCAGAGAACTTCTGAGAGATTCCTTTCACTCACCATAAGAGGAGTCCTTTATGAGTTTGGACATTGCCGATCGGATGGTTGTGACGGGGATGAGAGCGAACAGCATGACAGCTCGAGCTGGAAAGAAATCACAAGAGAACACCCCTCGTCGTGCCCAGGCTTGGCCAAGGAGTCAATCGGAAAAAGCAAAAGCCTCACCAGGAACCTCCCCCTCTCCCCACAATCCCCATGGGCTCGCCCCGCAGGGAGTGGTTTCTCTGCCTGCAGGCCGACACTCTCTCTGGGGCGGGCTGAGCCCCTGAGCTCTGACGGTGCCATAGATGCCGCAGACCCATCTGCGAGGTGGCAGGGCACAGCTGGCACGGTGACGGGTAGCGAAGGGTGTCTTCGTCGGCAGAGTTACGTGGCATCTAGGGAAGTAGAGCTGATGTCACGGGAGTGACTTTAGGCTCCTCTCCTTGTCCCTGGGACAGAGGTGTCTTCTGTCACCATGCATGAAGCCCCCTGGTAGACAGTGCCAGGAACTTTGGCAAACTGCATCCAGGAGTGTATACCACACGTACAGCCGCCACCACCTTTCCTTCTCACATGCCTTATTCCTAATCCCAATGTGCTGTGTGTTTAAGTGTGTGTGGGGGGGAGAGGGGGACAAAGGTAGAGGTGGTGGGAGGGGAAGGGGAGAGGGGTACTCTGGCTTTTGCACATGGCCCGTTTATCTGGGAGTCGGCCAAACCTAAGTTGCCATTTTGTTAGGTGTCTTCTGAGATGTGTGACCTCAGCCAAGGGAGAGCCTCTGATAACCGTGTAGAGTTGTTTTTTTCTAATGTGTTAGCCACTGGCCACGTGTGACTATATGAGTTAATTAAAATCAAATCAAGTCAAATTGAAAATTCTGGTCCTCAGTTGTACCAGCCCCATTTCAAGTGCTCAATAGCCACACATGGCTAGCGGCTGCTTTTATCAGACAGACCAGATTTAGGACATTTCTATCAGTGTAGAAAGTTCTGTTCCAACATTGGTCTAAAGAGCTCTCTGCTTGTGGTTGTCCGACCTGTGTCCTCAGGTGGAAACTTCATTCTGCTTCCTTGAAAGAATTTATTACATTGGTTGTGGAAGGCATTTGTGCCTTTTTTTATCCATTTTTGAATAGCCCATGCTTGGCCCCAAATGACTTTAATTAAGGGACCTTTTCGGCCTGATTACCTTAATGTTTTATCCCTTTAAAATTGGAGAGAAGAAATCCAACCCCATCTCCGAAGGCCAACCTGAAACCTTCCCTCCTGACCACGGGCCCCACCGACCAACCTCCGCTGACTTCCTAGAGCCACAGGCATCACTCTGAGGCCACTTCGGCGGGGAACACAGATGGCCCAGTAGACAGTACAACTCAGATGAACTCAACTGCACATGATCCTGACTCCCTCGTAACTTCCTAGGCGGGGGGTGTGGTCTCTGCTGCTGTGCTGGGGACACCCGGACCACAGCATCCCTGGTGTCGGCCCCACGACTCAAGGGGCCGGCCGTGCCCTCGTCCTGCCTCCCTGAGAACGCCAGACTCACCAATGTAGAACATGTATGTCTCTTTCACGAAAGCCAAGAGGAGGGCTCCCGACCCAAAGGAGACCATCCCAATCACGATCATAGTGGTGTCCCGGCAGCAGCGGGAGAAGAGCAGGACGCCCAGGAAGCTGGTGATGAAGATGGTGTACCCGGCTGCCATACCATAGCCCACCTGCACTTGATTCCACCTGAGAGGCTCCCTGAGCACAAAAAGGGGCATCACGTCCACGGTGCCCACCACTGCCAGGTCATATATGACGGCACCCACAAAGAGCAGGGCGATGACAGTCTTTTTGGGCACTGCTTTCCCGGGAGATGGAGGGTACCCCTCCACACCCTGCTTGTCTGACTGATCGGGGTCCAGGGTACGATACGTGCCAATTGTGCCTGACACCGTATCCACGGCGGGGAGTGCCGTCCTGGGACTGGCCGTCGACTCGGGGACCTTCAGTACCAGGAGGCTGTACACAAGTGCAAAAGTGGCACAGCTCACGCTGCAGGCCGTCAGCACCAGGCCCTGCCCCGAGTGGTGCCCAGTCATCTGCTTGAAGAGGTGCCCCGAGGCCATGCTCCCGCAGAATCCCGCCAGGCCCAGGATCAGGTCGAGGAGGATGAGGCGCAGGGAGCGGCGGTCCTCGGAGGAGCCGAGGGATCCCAGGGCCATGACGCCCGACCAGAAGGCGGAGAAGCCGCCGCACAGCCCGTTCAGCGCCGCCGCCCCGTACAGCACCTCCACGGGCCAGTCCAGCAGCACCTTGAGCAGCAGCCCCAGGCGGGAGAGCAGGAAGCCCAGCAGGGACACGCAGATGGAGATCTTGCGGTGGTAGCGGTCGCTGAGCCAGCCCAGCCCGTAGGCGGACAGCAGGGGCGTCAGGCCCGCCACCAGGTTGTAGACGATGTAGAAGTTGGAGATGGCCCTCTGCTGTTCGTCCTCCAGAGCGTCCCGGGGCGACGGGCTGGCGCTGTGGTTGGAGGAGGCCCCGGCTCCGGCTCCGAAGGACGCCTTCACCACGAGGAGCAGCCCCGCCTCGTAGAGGGAGGCGGCCACCTGCGTGGACGCCACCACGGGCTCGATCAAGGTCCTCACCCGGAGGCGAGGCAGGGGGCCGCTCCACGGGCATGTGGCCTCGGGGCCCATGAGGGCTCTCGGAGATGGGCCGGAAGGGCTGGCCGGACTCGGTGCGAGCGCGACTGTGCGCCGTGCTCCCGGGTGCGCGCGGGACAGGGCCGAGCCGGGGCGCGTGTGACAGCGGCCGACCCTGTGCCGGTGACCCCCGGGCATAGCCACTCCTCCCGGCCTTTTAAGGCCGCGCCCCGCCCCCGCCGGCCGAGCAGGGCTAGCGGCCGCCCAGGAAGCCGGGCGCCTGGGAGCGCACCGCCCGTTTCGGCCCCCCGCGTCGCCACCCTCCGGTCGCCGCGTCACGCTGCTCCTGCGAGCGCGGCCGCCTGACGAGGGCCGATTGCCCCACAGCCAGGCGTGCCCCGACCTTCCCCTAGCTTGTCCCGGCGGCCAGGACTGAGACCCCCCCCCCCCCCCCCCCCCCGCCCCCTGCAGGGAGCAAGATTCCACTGTTCCTCGAGGGCAGGTCTGGGCGCGTGGTGGGGAGGGCCTAGGATTCTGCCTGGGCTCGGGGCTTCGGTGTGAGGTTTTATTCTATTGGGTTTAAAAGCAACAGGGGACCCGTGTCGCTTGCTGTAGGGATCTGGGTAGCAAGACTTTGAGAGAAGCCCACTATCTTCTTTGAGATGTTGATTGCAGCTCTTTTGGATGAAAACCCAGCAGTGGGATCCCACGATCATAGGGTCGGTCTAGTTTTAATTTTTTGAGGAACTCCCATGCTATTTTCCATAGAAGCTGCACCATTTTGCATTCCCACCAACAGTGCACAAGGCTTCCAATTTCTCACACCCTCACTAATACTTGTTGTCTTGTTATCTTCTTTCTTTTTTTAATGACAGGGTAACCATCCTGACAGGTGTCAGCGATTTCTCGTTGTGGTTTTGATTTGCATTTCTCTGATGAGTGATGTTGAGTATGTTTTCATGCTGGTTGGCCACCTGTGTGTCTTCTTTGGAGAAATATCTATTCAGGTCATTAACTCATTTTCAATGGGCTAATAACCCAACTAATAATTGGGCTATTAGTTTGTTTTTGTTTTTGTTCTTACAATTAAATTGTAGGTGTTCTCTATATATTCTGGAGATTAGCCTCTATCAGTTGGAAAGCGTGCAATATTTTCTCCCATTTTGTGGGTTGTGTTTCACTCTGATGTTTCCTTTGCTGTGTAGAAGCTTTTTAGTTTGATGGAGTCCCACTTGTTTATTTTCAGGATCTCGAAGAGATGTCCGTACTCCTGTGTTCATTGCAGTATTGCTCACAATAGCCAAGATGTGGAAATAACCTGAATGTCCACCGATGGATGAATGGATAAACAAAAGGTGATATGTGTGCATACAATGGAATACTATTCAGCCTTTAAAAAGAAGGAAATTGTGCAATTGGTGACATTTGTGAAACTTGAGGACATTATGCTAAGTGAAATAAGCAAGTCAGAGAAAAACAAATACTGCATGATGTCACTTACATGAGGTATCTAAAATAGTCAAATTCATAGAGTCAAAGAGTGGAATGGTGGTTTCAGAGGTGGAGGAATCACTAATCAACGGCATAAAGTTTCTGTTAAGCAAATAAAGAATCTCCAGAGGTCTGCTGTACAACATTGTACAATATGTTATATACTTAAAAGTTTGTTAAAACTCTCGTGTTAAGTGTTCTTACCACAATTAACAAGCAAGCAAGCAAGCAAACAAACAAACAAAAAATCCAAACAAACAAAACCTCAGGAGAAGCTAGGCTCAGCCCTCTGACCAAGCCAAAGGCCTCTGGGAGAACAGTCCCGCTTCGAGTGCCTGCACTGGCGGGCCTGGAGTTAGCATGTGCCCCAGCCTGCAGGATCCAGCCTCAAACCTCAGGGCCAAGGGACAGACAGAGAGGTCTTGCCAGCCCTAGGTGTCCCTCCAGATGACAAAACTCTCTGGCAGGGGGTAGATCCCACCAGAAAGAAGAGAGTTGCCAGAGTCATCTGCTCCTGAATAAAATCCCCAGGACCCTTTCTGTTTCTTTGCAATTGCTCTTCCGTTTCACAGGCTCGCTGCCCTGGATTGGCCTTAGCCCTCTGCTACTCTGGCTCCCTTGCTTCCTCCTTTAAGTACACACTTCTGCAAAAAGGATCAGGCTGATGGGTGGTGCAGGGGCAAAAATGTACCAAGAAGGGAGCGCCTGGGTGGCTCAGTCGGTTAAGCGTCCAACGTCAGCTCAGGTCATGATCTTATGGCTCATGGGTTCAAGCCCCACGTCAGTCTCTGAGCTGACAGCCTGGAGCCTGCTTTGGATTCTGTGTCTCCCTCTCTCTGCCCTTCCCCCATTGTTCTCTCTTTTTTTCTCTCTCTCTCTCTCAAAAATAAATAAACATTAAAAAAAATTTTTTTTAATGCCCCAAGAAGAAAGACGCTTCTTCAGGGTCACTGCAGGGATGGAGCGTCAAAACACACAACCTGTCTCCTTGTCTGTTTGGCCCCGACACAGCCATGGCAGCATGGACCAGCAGGACCCTGAAGCCACACGAGGGAGACTCAGGTGTGCAAGGAGCATTTATAAAGTCAAACATGGAAGGAGGGACTAAACTCTAAATGAGTTTGTGCAGATATGTTTGCCCTGTAACTGAGCTATAATCTTCTATTCCCCTCCCGGTCACTGCTCAGCCCTTTGTGTCCGACCCAGACAACTCTGCCTTCTGCAAATAGACCCATCTCCCATCAAGATGTGCCCTGCAGTCCCCCTCAAAGCTTTCTCACTCTCTTCTTCCTCCCCTTGCCTAGGCCCACCTTGGGAGGTGCCGGTTTCACCCAGCCCATGCCTGGCTCTCCCACTCCATTCCTAACCCTGTTTTTTCAGAGGCTGCAGCGAACCAGTTCAAGCCAGCCTGTCCCTGTGCGGTGCAGAGGCTCCAGGGGATGGGTAGGTTACGGGGAAATGGTATTCAGCAGTCAGATATGGCCATGAGAATGGCAACCTGAACTGTACGGGCCACTTTGGCCATTTCATCAAGCAGTCTGTCTACTCTTGGGGTTGCAGACTCTAGAGGGTAGACTTTATCCTCCCTGGGAGGGTCCATGTTGTCTCAATTCTTCTCATCCTCTTGTGAAACTAAGGAAATTTGAGGGGCCTCTGAGAGAGTCCCCCGGGATCTAGGACAGGTCATCATGATGCTAGCCAGCCCCGGGACCCTTCAACCTTGGTCCTCATCCTCTGACCCGGAAATGAACTAGACCCCGGGGCAGTCTGTATGTCTGCCAGTTTCGGCCACTCTAGTTTGGATTATATTTTCATCATGTCCCACTACCCCCTCCCTCTCTGACTGTAGGCTCCAGCTGAGTTAGTGCCTGGCCATCCTAGACTATTAGCAGGGTATGGCCTTGAGCCAAGTTGAACCCTGACCCTGCCACTTTAGTCTCTAGCTCAAGGTTGACTTTATTAAAGTACAAAAGTCACACTATTTGAGGAGAAAGGGACTTAAAAAAAAAAAAAAAAAAGAGGAGCAGCTAATATTTACTGAGCCCTTACTGTGTTCTAAGCACTTTACAGGAATGAATGAATGTAGTCCTCCCAAGAAGTCCATAAGCTAGTCTATCACTTCATTTTATGGTTGGAGAAACTGGGGCCAGAGAGGTTAAGTAATTTGCACAAGGCCACACAGCTAGTAAGTTGGGAAGTCAGTGTTTGGCACTAGTCTTTGCAAGCCTATAGCTATTGGGAAAATACAAGCACTAGGGAATTTATTTGAGGGTGCCCTGTCAACCAGCACAGGAATGTGGAAAGGAGCAGAAACGCCTTAGTCATCATGTAATTATTATTGATCAACAGTGTATTACATAAATGGAGAGGAACAAAGGAGTGGATGGAACTTTATTCATCAAATGTATATCCCAGGCACTTTATAATCAAGTTAGGAAACACTTCTGTTTTCTTAACGGATGGCTCCAAAATTCATTTTAGAAAGGAATGGTGTTTGTTGGGAAAACACCTTAGATCGGTTAGAAGGTGAAATCCCCAGGCCTGGGTTTCAGCTATGGATGAGGCTCCTGAGAGGGGGTAGAGGCTTGGTGAGTGAGTTGAGGACAGGGACTCGTCTGGTGCTCTCCAGAGGGAGGGGCGGGGAGAGAAGCGGGGGGGGGGGGGGGGGGGGGGGGGGGGGGGGGGGGGGGGGGGGAGGGGCGAGGGAAAAGAGGTGTGGGGAGGAAGTGAGTCTGGGGCATTGGTGGGATGGGCCAGGACAGGAATCCCCCATGTCTGGGTGGTCAGAAGAACTTTAGAACAATAGAAATGTCTAATAAGGGTTTTAAGCAGATCGTTCGTTGTCTTCTTGTGTGTATGTGAACCCTTCCTGAGGCTGCTCCCTGCTCCCTCAGTTCTTTAGAAAAGTCTACTCGGGAATGTTTTGGTGGAGTGAGTGCTGTGTTTTGGTGGAAATGAGTAAAAAAGCTGTGGTTGGTGTCTGGGCGGACACAATGCTGAGCAGCAGGAGGAGGAGGAGGAGGACACCACAAGAACATCGATCTCCCAGGGATTTGCTGGAATCTGGAACAAGGCTTAGGACTTAATAGGCTATGGACTTGGGGAGTTAGGCCATTGATCCAGATCTTGAGGACCAGGGACACCCTTGAGGTGTTATTCTCTGTTGTTAATATTTCGGGGGCTGAGTTCAGTCTTTCCCCCAGACATTGCAAATGAGGAAAATCAGATGCCCTCACGGACACAAAAACATAATGGAACCAAGGGAAGATGTACCAACTCATCCTAGGAGGCAGAGACAAGCCCTGTCAGTGACCATCCAAGCCCTGTCTGTGCAGGGTTTCCCAGTGGCCAGTCCATCACCCCCAGCAAGAGGCAGCCTCAGTCCCCTTGCATGACCACGAGCAATCTTCTGGCCATGGTTTTTACTTCCCAAATATAGCTGCACACACAGGGAGAAAGTGCTAGTGATTTGAATAGTTACTCCAAATAATTTCCTATGGTAAATTATTAAGTTGGCATTCTGGTTCATCTATCCGCCTTTGTAAGTTGGTTCACGTGGGCCTCTATCTGGAAATGGCTTCCTCTCCATGCGCTGACGAAATGGAGTTTTTTTTATAGTGTCAGGCTGAGAGCTGGGCCCCGTCTGTAATCAATGTATCAACATAATGAGTGACACCTCTTGGGAGATTGTCTCATCGGCCTTTCTGCTGGAGGCGGCCCCGTCGTGCTGCCCAATTTTATAGGTGAGAAAACAGAGACTGAGGGAGCTTGCCATTTGCACAAGCTCGTACAGAGCCAGAATTCGCACCTGGGTTTGTGTGACTTCGGAGTCTGTTATTTTCATGGTGCTCCATTTCTGACATAATTGAATAGAAGAGAGATGTTTTAAAAATGAATTTCTTTGTTGAACACTTCCATCACATACTGTGAACCTGTTCCTGCTGAGGATGTTTTCAAACTCAGTGCTTCATTTGCTCATTCATTCATTATCCATCCATCCACCCACCCATCTACCTATCCATCCATCCATCCATCCATCCATATACAAGCATTTTTTAAATATCAAGCCCCCTAGAAAGTACCAGGGATGCAAGATCCTCTGTCCTCAAAGATGTTTCAGTCTGTAGAGTTATCAAAAGGTACTTGTACTAATACTCCAGTTCTGCTTCACACATGAAGTCACTGATGCCAGGCCAGACCAGGCTCTTCTTTCATCACAGACTCTGGCTTTATAGGATTCCTCTCTACCCCAGGCTATGCTTCCAACCGGAATAGCTTCTTGAACAACCTGCTCAACACTGCAGAAGAAGAAAGACATCTGCTGGTTTTGCCGGTCAGGATACATTGACCCTTACTCTGGTAACAACACTCAGCTCTGGCCCATCACAGTGAGTGTCTTGGGATCACAGTGATTGGTTTAGAGAAGGAAATGTGACCCAGATTCAGACCAATAAGACTGAGGCCCAGGACTTTGGCTTAAATAGTTAGGGAAGAGAGGATTATTCTCCTCTGGTCTCAGACTGGTGAGGGTAAAAGCCTGGTGCTGGCAGCTGTTTTGCTGCCACCGGAGAGGAGCTCGCCAGAGATGGGAACCTGTACAGAGGAGAGCCTGAGGAGAGCACATCGAGCTATGCCTGAGGCTAAACCACTCCCTCTCCCTTCTAGTAACAAAAGCTTCTGCATTCTCTTTCGTAATTGCCAGTTCAATTCTGGTTTTCTATCAATTGCAAATGGCAGAGATTTGATGGAGTCAAACCCATGGCCTCTCATCTCTCGTGAACTTACCCCTTCGCGAGTCACAGACCCCCTTGGATTCTGGATCTGTTCATCAGCTATAGCTGTGTCACCTCCAAAACCATCCATGCGAAGATCCCACTCTGACTACAGCCTCTTCTGTGTTGCTTGTTCAACTGCTTTCACGTCCGTGATTGTATGGTCCAATCAGGAGCCACATAACCCTATACTAATGTATGATTTTCCAAACCATAGCCTTTTCCTTCTCTTCCCTTCCTCTACTATTTATCTTTGATTTCTTGGAACATTATTTCAACAACACCCTCTAAAATAGATCAAACTCTCTGGTGCTTCTGTCTTTTCAACTCACATCAACCCCTTGATGAACCCAATGACCCGCTGGCATTCAAGTAACTGAGGACTGTTGGGGGAAGTGTCACCGTAGGGCAGATTTGAATGATACCTTCACTAACTCCAGTGACAGTCCAACTGTTTCACAGTCCACAGTCCTGCCTTGTTTCTCCAGCCAACCCTCAGTCTTTCATTCTCCAAAATCACACGTTCAGACTTTAGCCGTTCTTCTCAAGCTTTCAAGCCCTTCTACCATATTCTACTTTACTTCCAGCTCTTTCGTGTCAGAAAACAGGTTTTCTGAGGTCACCAGTGATCCCACATCACCCTACTGGACTCTGAGCAAACTTTGAGCATTTTGACCTCTTTCCTAGACCTTTGAGTTTATTCTCTTGTTTAGGTGACACCACACCCTCCTGGCTTATCTCTATGACCACTCTTCTCTTTCACTTTTGGAGATTCCTCAAACTCGAATCAGTCTTTAAAGTTAGAATTCCTCAGGCTCCTTTCATAGGCTTTCTCCTTAGTCTCTCCTCTAAATAATCTCATCCACACATGTAGCTTTAACTACCGTGTGTATGTGATGACTTAAGTTGTCTCCAAGAGAGACCCACGAACTACCTGCTGGATGTCTTCTCAACATAAGAACAAACTCACCCCCATTACAGCATTCCCTATCACTGTGACAGCACTGTCATTCATCCAGATGTATAAGCTAGAAGATGAAAGATACACTTGATATCTTTCTCTAGCCTTCTTGACACAATCCCTTACAAAAGCATATTGATTTAACCTCCTAAATATCTCTAGATTCTAGCCACTTCTTTCTGTTTTTAGCGCAGCACCCTACTTTGAGTTGTCATCTCCTGCTTGGCCCAACACAATAAACTACTAATTGGTTTATCTGTATCCATTTTCATTCCTCTCCAGGACTAAAACCAGATTTATCTCTACACAATACACGTTCTGTTCTAAAGCTGAGTCCCCATACCAGTGGCCTGCCAGCCTTGCATCGTCTGGTCATTACTTACTTTTCCCCCTTCATCTTGTACCATGTTCCCTTCTTATTGTCTTTACTCCAGCCATATTGGCTTCCCAAGTGTTCTTTGCTCTTCCTACCACAGGCCTTTGCACATGCTGTTACTTCTATCTAGAACAGGCTAATGTCCTGTGTTTTGCCTAGCTACCATCTACTTATCGTTTGGGCCTCAGCTCCAGTCCCACTTCCTCAGGAAAGCATTTGCTGACTTTTCTAGATAAGTCATTGTTCCCCTGCCCCCATTATAGGGGTCCTTGGTACTATATAACTCCTTTTCTTGTCACAGTTGCAATTTTTACAGTGGCTCTGGTGATAAATTTGATTCATATATTTGGTGCCATTGGACTCTAAAATCAACGAGGGCTGGGACCACGTTCTTGTTGCCATCAAAGCGAAAACACATCATCTGGCACCTAGCAGCATGCAATTCGTGTTTGTCAAATAAGTGAATAAATACACTCCGTTGATGTTATCTGGGGAACCCATGGGTTTAGACTTTTAGAGACAGGAAGGCGAAATGTTAGTTATTATTTAGACCAGCCTCCTGAAAAAGCTGAGGCCCCAAGTCCTCGTTAGTAAGGACTCGTCTTTAAGTTCTGTGACTCAGACCTTCCATAGCATTACTCTCCCTGTCTCCAGCAGTGATGGTGGATAACACTAAACTTAACCCTCCGGCATCTTAGCATGGATTTGCAGCAGAGTAGCATGTGGCCATGGGGCTAAGTTTAACATCCTTTAGGATGAGACTCTTAGCCTCATCAGTACTCACTTTGGACAGATTGTCACTGCTCAGTAAAATCTACAAAGGTCAACTCTGAATTCTGCTAAATTTCTCCAAGCCCCGATTTATTGAAAGCTTTGCAGTGGGGCCGGATGTACAGCCAGGAGCTACAGCCCGCATTTCCATATTTCCTGTCTCGTTACCTCCTGGCAGCTCCTCATATATACACCAAGAAACCTTTCTGGCAAAGGAGCCTTTGGGATCACACTCACCTCAGCTAACCAGCTCTGGCTGATCCTCTTTGGTCGGGATATAACAACTCTTCACTCACACACACACATTTGTGCTTCTCAGCTCAGCTTAACCACCCTAACTACCCTCCCCCCCCAACCTCTATCCCCTCAGGAGCTTCACCACAGGGATTCTCTAGGATGAAAGATCCCACCTGTCAGGTGCTGATGGAGACTTGAACTTCCCTAATTTAGGGAGTGGGGCTCTGAGCTCTACTCCTCACCCAACACGTGATCAGCTACCTCAAAGTGAAAAATGCTCACAATGTTAAAAAAAAAAATTAAGAAATGAGAATAGAGTTTCCGTTCCTAAGTACCTAAGCCCTGTCTCAAAAACCATGTCGTGTTATTTAGGGAAGACAGAAAGCAAGAAAAAAAGGGTAGCATTCCTTCTATTTTCAAACTGAAATATGTGTACATATGAGTCACCCTGACTCAGTATCTGCTTGCCTGAACTATTATTTTCTCAGTCAGATCTCGCTTTGTGAAATAGAAAAACTAGATCGTGGAGAAGCATGGCCATCACACTGTCCTGGAAACAGCTCTGTAGCTGATTAGGCACATAGTCACTTTCTGGTTTCAGGGAGTGAAAGTGTCAGGGACACACAAACCTGGTGTAAAAGGCTGAGGAAGAAATGGAACAGCTAAGGGGATTTCCCACATGTGGATATTGTGAAACCTGCAGAATCACAGAAGGGCCAAGAAGAAAATAATATGCCTCTGCTTCCCCTTCCAGAAGTCAGGTCAGTGTGTGGAACATTTGGGTTGAGTCATTGCAGTGGGAGTTTGTCACATGACTTCCCTTTAATAAAGGGACAGAACGGCGCTCTCTCTCTCTCCTCTTTTGACTGGTTTGCTTTTGGGGACTTCTCTGCTCCATGGGTTCTGCCTTCAATCGGATTCTATCTGCTCAGCATTTCCCAGATGTTCCTTGATCATCCTGGGTCACTGATGGCCTCTATCCTGTTTGTTTTTGACTCAATGGAGCTATTCTTATTTATGCTTATATTCCCTCTGCATTCAATAATATTTTGAGTGGAAGAAGGGGTAATGCGTATATCCACTCATCATCTTGAGACAAAAGCCATATTATATCTTGGACAGGCTTTCATATAATAAAGATAATCTGCAGCTCATTTGACATAAACCTATATTTGTGATTATGTTACGTAACTCCCGATTCCAGAACATTAAATGAAAAATATGAAATTAGTGTGATCCATTGCACTGGTACTCAGTGCATGTAAAATTGTGTCCTCTGGCTGATCACTTAAATGTGTAGGAGATGTATTCTGTTGATATGAAGTAACAATTCTTGTCATAATTTTCTATAAATGTTAGATGGCGAGATAAAAATATACAGAATGGTTGACATCTTTCATGCTCAATTTTCTTCTTCTTTTTATTAAAAACATTTTTAATTTTTTTAACATTTATTTATTTTTGAGAGAGAGAGAGAGACACAGAGTGCGAGTGGAGGAGGGGCACAGAGAACCCGAAGCAGGCTCCAGGCTCTGAGCTGTCAGCACAGAGCCCGATGTGGGGCTCAAACCCATGAACTGTGAGATCATGACCTGAACTGAAGTCGGACGCTTAACCCACTGAGCCACCTAAGTGTCCCTAAAAACATTTTTTTAATGCTTATTTATTTTTGAGAGAGACAGAGTGTAAGGCAGGGAGGGGCACAGAGAGGGAGACACAGAATCTGAAGCAGGCTCCAGGCTCTGAGCTGTCAGCACAGAGCCCGACATGGGGCTCGAACTCACAAACTGGGATGTCATGACCTGAGCTGAAGTCTAAGTGACTGAGCCACCCAGGGACCCCTCTTCTTCTTCTTCTTCCTTAGAAGAGAGAGAGAGAGCACACAAGCCAGGGGTAGAGGGAGAGAGAGAGAGAACCTTAAGTTCTCAGCAAGGAGCCTTACATGAGGCTCGATCCCTTAACCCTGGGATCATGACCTGAGCTGAAATCAAGAGTCTCATGCTCAACCAATTGAGCCACCCTAACACCCCTAGATTTTCTTCTAATAATAAACATATAAATGCCATTTCTAAGGTAGATGTATGTTTTAAATAGGTGAATATTGAATATAAAATTATAAAAATAAATGTCAACATATAGACAAGCTCTGAAGAAAAAATAAAAATCCAATCCAACAGAGAGACATGACCACTGTCAACACTCTAGCACTTTGTTTTTAAATTTAAAAGTTTTTGGGGTGCTTGGGTGGCTCAGTCAAAGGTCTGACTCTTGACTTCAGCTGAGGTCATGATCTCATGGTTCATGAGTTCAAGCCCCACATCGGGCTCAGTGCTGACAGCATAGAGTCTGCTTGGAATTCTCTCTCTCTCTTCCTCTCTCTCTCTCTCTCTCTGCCCCTCCCCTGCTCATGCTCTCTTTCTCTCTCGCTCTCTCGCTCTCTCAAAAATAAATAAACTTGTAAAAAGTTTAAATTTAAAAGTTTGTATTCTCATTTAATATATCAAGGGCATTTTCCCATATCATGAAATGACTATATGAAATTCTTGATTGAATATGGAAAGAAATATAAAGTACTCGATAGTTCATAGAGCTAATATTCTGATAACTAATGAATTACAAAAGACATGTGTATCAGTCATGATAGGCTTGGTTATGCTGTGGTAACAAATAATTTCCAAATCTCAGTGACTTAAAATGACAAAGATTTATTTCTCTCTCAGGCTACATTTCTATTACCATGGGTTAGCAGGAGGGCTCTGCTCACTGTAATCCTTCAGGACCACCACCAACTAAAACACTTCTGGTCACCATTTAAAGAGAGTTCTAGAGATACTCACATTGGCAATTAAATAGCTGGCCCAGGAAGTGACATCCATCCACCACTTATGCTCAAAACTCACTGGCCAATTGGATTTCATCCAGATCAGAAACTTTTGTGTTCTAAAGAACACCTTCAAGAAAATTAAAAAACAACCCACAGAATGAGAGAAAATGTTTACAAATCATATATATAATAAAGGACTTGTATCTAGGATATATAAAGAATGCCTACAACTCAATAATAAAAGGATAGATGACCCAGTTTAAAAATTGGCAAAGGATGGGCACGTGGGTGGCTCAGGTGTTAAGCATCTGACTTCAGCTCAGGTAACAATCTTATGCTTCATGAGTTTGAGTCCCACATCCGGTGAGCTTGAGCCCCACTTCAGGTAAGCCCCACTTCTCTCTCTCTCTCTTTCTTTCTCTTTCTTTCCTTCTTTGTTTCTTTATTTCTTTGTTTCTTTCTTTGTTCATTTCTTTCTTTCTGTTTCTTTCCTTGTTTCTTTCTTTTTCTTTCTTCTTTTTCTTTCTTTCCTTCTTTCTTTCTTTCTCTTCCCGTCTTTCCTTCTTTCTTTCTCTCTTTCTTCTTTGTTTCTTTCTTTCTTTCCTTCTCTTTCTCTCTCTCTGATTCTAACCCTCACTCATGTGTGCTTTCTCTCTCTCTCTCTAAAATGTATATATATATATATATATATATATATATATGGGCAAAGGATACCAATAGATGCTTCTCCAGAGCACATATACAAATGACCAATCAGCACATGAAAATATGCTCAACATCATTAGCCGTCAGGGAAATGCAAATTAAAACTACATGAGATATCACTTCACACCCCCTAGGATGGCTATAATAAGAAAAAGAAAGACAATAACAAATGTTGCCTTGCATACTGCTGGTGGAGTGGAAAATGGTGTAGCCACTTTGGGAAACATTCTGGCAAATCCTCAAAAGGCTAGACATAGACTCAGCATGTGATCCAGCCGTTCTACTCCTAGGTATATGCCCCAGAAAATAGAAAGCATATGTCCACACAAAAACTTGAACATAAAAGTTCGTAGCAGCATTATGTATAATAGCCAAAAAGTGCAAACAACCCAAATTTCCATCGACTGATGAACAGATAAAATGTGACATGTCCCTACAATAGGATATTATGCCATCATAAAAAGCAATGAAGTGCACGTACATGCTATAACATGGATGAACCTTGAACGTATTCTGAGTGAAAGAAGTCGGACGGAAAAGGCCTCACATTCTGTGATTTCATTTATATGCAATATCCAGGTTAGGCAAATCCATAGAGACAGAAAATAGATCTGTGGTCACCGGGGCCTGTAGGGAGGTGGCAATAGAAAGGGTGCTGAATTTGTGGCAGTGGCTGCAGAACCTTGTGAATGTACTAAAATCCACTACATTGTACCATTAAAGAGAATGACTTTTATGGCATATGAAGTATATCTCAGTAAGTCTTAAAACTGACTTATAAAGCACATTCTTCACTTTCAGTTTTTAAATTAAGGTTTTTAACGATGTTTCAATGATTTGTGTAGTATAATTTTAGAACCTTAATTTTTATTCTAATTTTAGGCATAATCTTCCTGTAAGACTACGCTCCAACTTTTAATGGCATTGGAAGATTTTAAATATGGATTTCCATTGTGTACATTTCATTAAAATAATATAATAGAAGAGGCATTTGCAGTCTGGCTTTTCACTAAAAAACCAGAAACTTCTCTGGGACCAATTTCTTAAATAACTATAGCACATTCGGTTTATGACTCAGTTGATAATTATGCCCCCATTTGTGTAATTACTGTATCAGTAATGATATGACTCACTAGAAAGTTGCTTGAGGATAGGAACCCTGTTTCAACTCTCCAGCACCAAGCAGTCTGTGTGGCTTGGAGCAGATTTTCAAGAAATATTTGTGAAAAATGAGTGGGTAACTGGTTAAAAGAGCCAGAATTTCAGAGCCTTTTCTAAAGCTATTTGGTACTTCCCGGACAATGATAAAAGATACTAGTAGGGAAGTGAGGTAAGATGGAGAGAAATATAAAGGAAGTCAGTTCCTTAAAAGCGATCCTTTCTCTGTTTTGGAAATTTGTCTTTTTAATTTGTTGAGCATCTCCAGCCATCTTCCAATATTTCTTAAAGATGAGCGACTTATTTTGGATTGATATATGGCTCTTTGTCTGTTGTCTTAAAATATTTTTCATTTGGGTGTTACATTGGAATTTAATCAAGTGATTCTGAATTCTTTGGTTATCTTCTTCTCTAAGCCATTTTGGGTTAATTCCTTTTCATCATATTTATTTTTCCCTTTCAAGTTTGAAGATAATTTTCCTTGTCCAGGAAGGCAGGGTAGTGTGGTCGCTCAGAGCACAGGCCCTTGAAGTCAGGCTAGTCCTTGCGTCCTGGCTCTGATGCCTACCGGCCGTGTGATTTTAGTCTCCCCTACCCTTTTTCCTCATTAGTAGAATGGGAACAATGTTAGGACCTACCCTAAGGGTTGTCGTGAGGACAAAGTGAGTTAAAGTATGTAATATGTTTAAAAGAGTCTCAATAACTGTTGATTTTTGTTATTGTCAGCTTGAAGGAGACTAGGGTGTTCATTTCTGGTTTTCTAGCTGCCAGGTTGTAGGTTTAACTCTTTCTTCTTTGTCTTCGTACTGTAATCAGGGCACCATCTCAATGCCATCTTTTGCGTTCATATTAATCTTCCAGAAGCTTGGGCCCATTGAGGGATTTGGTCTTTATTGGCCGACTAAGATTGTTCCAAAAGGGGCGGTGAAGACAGTGAGTTAATATTTAGTACATTTGAGGACCTGTAAGAAGAATCATACTTTCTTAAACAGGAAGAAAGGAGGACTAAGTGACGAGGGCAAGATGGAACAGTCTCAGTTGGCCAAAAAAGACCAAATCCCTCAATGAGCTCAAGTGAAAAGGAGGTGGGACATTCCTTAATCTACTTAAAGGACCGCCATGTTGATGGGGAGTTGACTTGTTCTTTGTGATCCCAGAAGAAATTGCCGGGGCCACTAGAGGTAAGTTTTGCTTTGCTCTAAGGCAAGAATTCCTTGCAAACACTTACCTCGGTCCAAGCCACCAACTTCTCTCTTCCAATCTACTACAATAATCTTATAAATGACTTCCCACATCAGTAAGGCCCCTCCACTATCTTAGCCATGCTGCAGCCAAAGTTCTTTTTGTAAAGTGCAGACATGATCAAATCATTTTCCTACTTATTACCTTTCAGCGGTTTCCAATTATTCTCGGAATAAAGACCACAGTCTGTGTCATGGCCTGGAAGGCTTATTGGGTCTGGCTCTCCCTGCTGCTCCTGTCTGCCCTCACCCCCACTCAACACTCCTTTGCTCACAGTGGTCCACCCACACCGGTCTTCATCATTTGCTTCCTCAAACTCCCCTCACGCTTTTATCTCTGCTCATGACATTCCACTTCCATTTTATCTCATCAACGCCTACTCTCCCTTCAGATGTTAACTCAGTCATCCATTCTCAAGGAAGCCTTCCTTGGACTTCATGTCTTGAGCGATTAAGTGTTCTTGTAGCATCATGTACCTCTCATCTGCAGTTCTTTCCACCGTTACAGTTTAATGGTATTTGTATGAATTTTTGATTAATGCCTGCAAGGTCCATAAGTGTAGACATCATGCTTTTTTTTCTTTTTATCCTCACCTGAATCCTCATTGTAGAGCACAGTGCCTGATACATAGTAGGTGCTCAGTAAATGCTTCTTGAATGAATGTACAGGCAAATGACTGAACAGCAGATAAGCTGTTTTAGTAGGAATTATACTGCTTCTACTAGAGATGTTTAAAGCTGAGGATATGCAAACTCAAAACTTTTTTAAAGACTCTGAGTCTAGGGATGCCTGGGTGGCTCGGTCAGTTGAGCGTCTGACTCTTTATTTCCTCTCAGGTCATGATCTCAAGATTGTGGAATCGAGCCCCACATCAGGCTCTGCGCTGAGCGTGGAGCCTGCTTGGAATTCTCTCTCTCTCCCTCTGCCCCTGTCCCCCGCTTGTGCTCCCTCTCTCTCAAATAAAAAAATATAATAATAAAAATAAAATAAAGAATCTGAGTCTATAATCCCAGGACCCTTGTAATAGAGGGTTTCTTGACTTAAAAAATGGTAATAAACTCACCAAATCGGTTTAGTCAATCCCTGAACCATCGTCACATCGTGCAGTTGAAAACTGCCTGAGCGCCACCTAGTGAGCAGAGGGAGCTCCCTTCCCCATCCATCACTGTTGACGCGCCCCATCGTGTGCCCTCCTCAGCTCCAGGAGGTGCCATTCACATAGACCTTGGTGTCAGCGGTGCCTTGTGGAATTCTGCAACATGATGTTGGCCTTCAAGCGTGGTTATTGGGGAGGATTTGGGACAGCGGGAAGAGAGCCACTGGAAAGGAGCCCGTTGAAGAATTAGGATGGTGAGGGATCAAGCAACGGATCAGGATTCTACAGTAAAGAGGAAGGACGGGAGGCACTGGAGAAGGCCACAGGGAAGAAGGTACTATGGGCCACATGTACGTGAGGTATTATGTGGGAAGAAGGCACCCTAGGGGAGAACATCTTGTGTTCTGGGCAGTTTTGAGCTTTTAAACTACTCAAAGATAAATACTTTTTCACTGAACATGTCTTAGGAAAATATCACGTGAGGCAAGTTTTCTCAAATTTACCACATTTCACCGAGAATAGGAGACCTGCTCTAATTGTTTTCTGAAATCAGAGATTCCTGCCTCTGTCCCCTTGTCATATAGGAGACCAGCAAGTGTAAGCCTAGACTTTTCACGGGGTTTGGGCTCAGAGGACACACAGGAGTTCCTTTCTACTGGCTCACTTCCCTCAGTGTGAGAACTCTCTCCCAATTCCCTGTCAGCACATAGTCCTTCTTTTTCCAAAACCCCAGGCTTATACTGCCCTATTTCGGTATCTTTGGACCTCAACCTTTTTTAGCTGAGGCCTCAGTTTTTCTTTAGAGGTAGGTAGACAGGGCTCAATTTCTCACTACCTTACCACCTCTGAGGACCAAGACACCAGAGCACCCATTTTAGAGAAAGGATCAGAGACTGGAGCCCCAGTTCAGGAGTTGGCAAGTGACCCCAATTTGGGTCAACAATCTCTTCCATATCATATCTTAGCTCAGAAGAGCAAGATGGGGAAGGAAGGTGAGGACAGTCCCATAAAAAAGGATAAGAGAGGAGGAACCTGGGTGGCTCAGTTCGTTGAGCATCCGACTTCCGCTCAGGTCATGATCTCACGGTTCATGAGTTCAAGCCCTGCATCAGGCTCTGTGCTGACAGCTCAAAGCCTGGAGCCTGCTTCGGATTCTGTGTCTCCCTTTCTCTCTCTGCCCCTCCCCCACTCATGCTCTGTCTCTCTCAGTCTCTCAAAAAATGAATAAACATTAAAAAAATTTTTTTAACAACAAGACAAACATTCTCAGGTTTTAAAAATGGGCGCATACTTTGGGTTCCCTATGGAGCGGACTCTGAGATAGAGATTTGTGTGCGGGAGGTTTATCGTGGAGTGCTGCAGGGACCATCACCATGAGGGAGAGGGAGAAGGGCCGTCAGTCAGAGGGTGGAGGTGAACTGCAATGCAGTTGCGATAAGGCCTCAGCTGACCTTATGGGGAGGTGGGATGATCCTTCAGAGCTGGCCCAGCTTGAGGCAAGGCTGCTAAGCCTTTTTTTTTTTTTAATGAAATTTATTGTCAAATTGGTTTCCATACAACACCCAGTGCTCATCCCAACAGGTGCCCTCCTCAATACCCATCACCCACCCTCCCCTCCCTCCCACCCCCCATAAACCCTCAGTTTGTTCTCAGTTTTTAGGAGTCTCTTATGTTGTGGCTCCCTCCCTCTCTAACCTTTTTTTTTCTTCCCCTCCCCCGTGGTCTTCTGTTAAGTTTATGTCTCCCTCCCCACAACTTGATCAGCCACTGGGTTCAGACTGTCCTGGAGAAGGGGGTGTGACTTCCGGTGAAGCAGCTCTCTCCTCAGCTGAAATCTGTTCCCAGAGGGGACTCAGCTGACCGCTGACAGCCATGAACCCTCTTAGCATCTGAGGGGCTTAATGTGTCAGTCCCGGAAGAGCGAGCTGGGGAGAGTGCCACAGATTCCACTACAGTGACCAGAAGAGTCGATTCAAATAGGAAAAAGTAATTTTCACCTTGAACAAGTGTTCAGCCTCATAAGTAGTGCCGTGTGCAAAATAAACAGCATAGCACTCTTAGCCTATCAGATTTGTGATTTAATAAAAACGATGGGTCATGAATAACGGAGTTATAGCTAGCATACTTTTAGATCCTGGGATGGTAATGGTGATTGATCTAAGACATGGCATACTGGTAGTAGAAGCCATGGGAATAAATGTGATCACTCAGAAAGAGTGTACATAAAGAACCCAATAATTCGGCCAGCTCACAGGAAAATTAATATAAAATACATAGAATAAAATGTATTTAAGGAAAGCTCAATACCATTGTGCCTGGAAGGCTTTTCCCATGAGAATTTACAGAACTTACTTAAAGCTTGGCTCTGAAGTCCACAGGAAGGGCAAAGACATTCTGGTGAAGATTCCTTACCACAGGGTTAGGAAATTTGGCTCTTTTGACTAGTGGGGAGAAGCTTAGAGGCGTAATAGTAGTGATAAAGATAAAATATGCAGTGACCAACTATCTATCAATGACCAAAACAAGAATAATTTTTAAACACGTTTAATGTTTATTTATTTATTTATTTATTTTTAAATGTTTGTTTATTTTTGAGAGAGACAGAGACAGAGTGTGAGCCGGGGAGGGGCAGAGAGAAAGGGAGACAGAATCCGGAGCAGCCTCCAGGCCCCGAGCAAGCTGTCAGCACAGAGCCTGACGTGGGGCTTGAGCCCACAAACTATGAGATCATGACCCGAGCCAAAGTCGGACACTTAACCCACTGAGCCACCCAGGCACCCCTAATGCTTATTTATTTTTGAGAGACAGAGCTCGAGTCAGGGAAGGGCAGAGAGAGAGGGAAACACAGAATCCGAAGCAGGCTCCAGGCTCTGAGCTGTCAGCACAGAGCCCGACGTGGGGCTCGAACTCACAAATAGATCATGACCTGAGCCGAAGTCGCACGCTTAACCCGCTAAGCCACCCAGGCGCTCCTGAGGAAGAATATTTCTGGCCTCTGGGATTAAAATGTAACCCAGGCCAGAGAGAGCAATATGATTAAAACTCTGTTAACCTACTCGAATTCCAAATTCCATGAAGGAGAACGTAGTGGATATTGCACTTACTGGAGAAAGGCTATGCCATCTATAGACTAGCGAACTGTGAGGTTGGGTGGGCCTAGAGCCACCTGTCATAAGATGAAGGGGGTACACTGGGATGGGGCACAAGGAGGGCCAGAGGACGGCGAGCTCGCTGCACGAACAGGTGGCCCAGATCCCATGTCATCCAGTGCCTCTCTCTCAGCACTAGCTGCCTGAGGGATTTCTTAGGACAGCTGATGGAGGGGCAAAGAAAGTTGAGGTCGGTTCACAAATGTGTCCATTTAATAAGCCCACGCAAGCCGAGGGTCTGCTGCTGTACCAGCGCCTTTCTCAGGAGTGGTGCTGCTAGAGAGCAGGAAGTCCTCCCTACAGAAAATTTCTGGGAGGTATAGCTGGTTGTGTAAGTTTGCCAAGGTAGGAATGTTGCGTCTGCTGAAAGTCCGGCCTGTTGGAAGCAGAGACCAGCACTGAGCCCCTGACAGAGCATCATCCCCACGGAAACTAACCAGCCACTTGACGGCAACTTGACTGTAATATGTCCCTTGTGCACTAGAAGGGGCAGCTATCGCCTTGACCAGGATCAATACATATTCTTTATATGGGTCTATCTTCCCTGATCTGGGGTCTCAGCCAGCACCACCCCCTGAGACCTTATGGACTGGTTTCAGCAAGTGATCAAAGGGTCCTACTTTGCAGCAAAAGCAACATGGTAGCTGGTGCACGGTCGTGGGATCCGCTAGTTCTATCACATATTTCATCACCGAGAGGTCACCAGTCTGGTAGCGCGGTAGAATGGTCTTTGTAAGACCAGCCAAGATCTCAGTTTAGAGTTAACATCCTATCAGGATGAGGTACCATATCCAGGACATCCTAAATCAGTGACCATTAGAAGGTGCTGTTCCCTGTTCCCAGAAGGCAGAATGTATAGCTACGGAAACCAAAAGATGGAAGTAGAAATGGCTCCACTTACCATCACTCCAAGTGACCCCCTTGGGGGAATTTGTGCTTCCCGTCCCTGTAGCTTTCACTTTGCGGGTCTGGAAGGGATCGCTTCCATCAGGAAACACAGTAAGAATGCCATCGAACTTTAAGCTATGGCTCTTGCTCAGGCACTTCTAGCCTCTTGTGTCAAGAGACTAGCAGGCAAGAAAGGAAATTCAGGAGTAATTAGTGCTGCTGCTACTCAGTGGGGCAGGGAAGGATATGTTTAGTGCTCGAAAGATCCATGAAGGGCCAGTTTTAATGGTAAGTGGACAAGGGTAGTAGCCAAAGCCTGGGAAAGACAGTAGATTTAGGCACAGCCACCTTAGGGATGATGGTCTTGGTCATCTCTCCAGGTAAGTTACACAGATCAGTGGGGGCTGAGGGGAATATGTAATGGGAGGTGGAGAGGGGATGATGAGTATCATTTATACCCTCAATTTAGCTGTGGCAGTGTGTGTGGGGGGGGGAGGGGGGGGTCTATAGTTTTTCTCACTAGCTCTTGTTTTGTAAGTTTCCCGGCAAACCAAGCCAACCAGAATTATGGAGAAGTCATTCCCAGATGCATCTGAGAGGCAAAGCATGAGCTTCAGTGGATATTGTAGAATTTACTCAGATCCCCTCTTCAGGGCAAATGCACCTAATATTGGCTGCTGGGAATATCAGGCATTGCCAGCCCACAGCTGTATTTCTCCCTAGTAATCACATAATCACACTCGGCACAATGAACCATTTTGCCCGAATTTCCATGTCATTCCCAGGAAGCACAGCTCCAGAGCTATGGTGTCTGTTGCGATCCTACTGCAATCTCTCTGCTTCTGCCCAATCCTGCCTTCCTGATTTCCTCACAGGGGTACCTCCAAGAACACTCCTTGACGGACCTTCTACATACTCTGTTTCAGAGTCTGTCCTGAGGGAACCCAGTATAAAACAGTGTCTGTTTTCATGAATGAACGGTCTGCAGGGATAATCATTGATTGGTTGAACCCAGCAGTGCCCAAAGAGTTCTTTATCAAATGAAGAAAAAACACTTTAATTGTTTACACAGGGTTCTTTTCACTCAGAGAACTGCCTGTTGTTTAGGCAAATGTCTTGATAAACTGATTCATAGAGAATGGGACTCAAGAGCAAGAACGATGGTGACAAAGTAGGATGATTAAATGACTCTGCTACAATGATGAAATATGTTGGGATAGGTTGGAGAGAGATGGTACAATTAGATGGGGTGTTTTGTGTGGGGATTTAAAGTATATATAGTTTTTAAAGTTTATTTATTTATTTTGAGAAAGATAAAGAGTGGGCATGAGCAGGGGAGGGGCAGAGAGTGAGGGAGAGAGAATCCCAAGCAGGCTCCATGCCATCAGCATGGAGCCTGATGCGGAGCTTGATCCCATGAATCATGAGATCATGACCTGAGCCAAAATCAAGAGTCAGATGCTTAACTGACTGAGCCACCCAGGTGGATATTTTTGAGAATGGTGATATCTCAAGTTCAATATGAGGTTGCTTCCACTACTGAATTTGCGCCAAATGTTTGAGAAAATATAAAACACTTAAAATTGTGAACATGGGAATTCTGTGAAAATTGTAGAAGAGGCTGAGCAGAGAAAAGCAGCCCACAACGAGGCTGGAAGCCAGGAAAACTTGAGGACCCCCTGGGAACTTGTAGGGAATGTTGAGAAAGCTTTGGACTTCTATAGACTGTTGAGGGGGGTGCAAGCCAGTGTTCTCTAGAAATTAAAGGGCTAGGAGGCACCACCTCACACATGGATTACATTAATGAAGAACTGACCCACTGAAGTTTGAAAGTGGAAGATGACTTTAAATTTCTAGAGTTGAAGTGAGAATTCTTCAAAGGACAGTATGGGAATCTGAAGTAAAATTTTGCATTACCTGAGGAGATCTGATCAAAACTTTATCCCTCAATTGGAAACCCGAAAGTTGAAAGGGCAGTGATCCCAGGTCTTGGATAATGTAGCCAATATTTCTTTGGTGATTTCTGAGGCCAGAATTGCTTTCTGGAAGAACTCACACCATCACAAAGCTGATAGGAATCAGGAATGTGAAGTTCTTTTCTCCACGTCTGGGCTTCATTGTCATACGAACGCTCTGTTCTCTCATATGATTCTATGGCAACTGCCTCACAGCTATTCACTCTGGAAAATACTGTAGAAGGAAATGATGGCCCTGAAATGTCTATGGAAAGTAACCTGTCCCTGAGGTCAAAGGTGCCAAAGGAGACAGAGAGCTTTCCTGGTGTTCCCAAAGGAAGGAGAGCAGGGAGGAAGCCCTCAAAGTTACATCTCTAGGCTTTATCCTTCTCTGGGGTCACAAATAGTATGGTCTCATACTGAGAGGAGACCTCACTTTGTCCACAGCCAGCAGCTTTGTACTCCTGAGGCTTCTTGGCATGGTCATTCCTGACTGTGTGAAGCACTTGCCAGGTATCAGTGGAAGGTCTGTCTCTCCTCTGGCCAGCTGCCCTCTGGGTGTCCACACTGGAGTAGCTCTGGAGGAAAGTACACCTTGCTGCGAGGCCAGCCTCAAACCCTCCTATGATCTGTACAGAGCTTTCTAATATTGCTGTTATTCCCCCTCTTCAGGCAGAAAACGGTTTGGTGTTTCGACTTTAAAGTCGTGTAGCAATGGAAATATGTTTGAGATTTGACCGGAAAAGTCCAAGTGTACTTGGGAAGAAAACCCACAGGATTAAAAAGTTTAATTTTGTCATGCAAGTCATGTGAACACAAAATTTTATCATACTGTATTTGAGAAAACACTACCCTTAGGTAACTGGCCTGGCCTCCTCTGTCAGTATATACAGATTGCTTCATTTCTCCTTCATTCAAAAAATACTGGAGCGCCTGGGTGGCTCCGTCGGTTAAGCGTCTGACTCTTGATCACAGCTCAGGTCATGATCTCACAGTTGATGAGTTCGGGCCCCACATCGGGTCCTGTGCTGGCAGGGGGGAACCTGCTTGGGATTCTGTCTTTCCTCACTGCCCCTCCCCCACTTGTGCTCTCTCTCTCTCAAAATAAAGAAATAAACTTAAAAAAAGGAAAGAAAAAACGTTTATTGAACATCTGCTTGTGCAAGATACTTGCAATGTAAGGGAGACTGTCTCCAAGACCCTCACTTTTGACACCAATGGTGAGTTTGGAGAGTTCCCAAGACGACCTGCAGGTCTGATAATTCATTCAAAAGACTCGCAGAATTCAATGAAAGCTGTGATACTCACAGTTATGCTTGATTACAGCAGAAGGATACAGATCGAAGTCATCCAAGGGAAACAGTGCATAGGACAGAGCCTACAGCTGTCTTCTCCCAGGGGAGCCATGGACAACATTGGTTTTACTCTTCTGGAAAAAATGTGTGACAATATGCGCGGAGTATTGCCAACCGGAGAAACTCACCTGAGCCTCGGTATTCAGAGTTATTATTAGAGCTCCATCATGCAGACAGAGTTGGGAGCCTGTGTGGCTGAACTTTCTTTAGTCTCTAGTCCCTTGGAGGTCCAGCTAAAACTGTGTGGCCTCAACCCCCCATCATAAGCCACACTGTTAGACTATCTGGTATAGCCCAAGGCCCATAGGTAAACCAAAGCACTCCTATCAGGTGGGATATTCTAAGGGCCTAGCGGTCACCTCTCAGTAACTGGGGGCAAAGGCCTCCTTCAGGGATCCTGTCCATCTGATGGATCTGAACACCTGTTCTCTGATGTTGGGGACCCAGGGAACCGGTGTCTGATCCAGAGCTGAATATGCCAACGTGGTCATGGAACACAGTAGAGTGTGCACTTGGAAAACAACTGTATTCCCCACAAAAGGCAGGACAAAACCCACAGATTCTCAGAAATGGTTACAGAAAATATTGACCATGATTAATCCATGAGGATGACCTTCCAGGGAAGATTCTAGGACATATTATAGGAAGATGCTGGAGATGGACGTACGGACAGGAAGAAGCAAGTCAAAGGAGCCCTGGCTACAGCATGGGGTAGCAGTTAGGACAACCCCTCGTGGGCACCCACGCAAGAAAGTGTCAGCTTTGGGGCGCCTGGGTGGCGCAGTCGGTTAAGCGTCCGACTTCAGCCAGGTCACGATCTCGCGGTCCGTGAGTTCGAGCCCCGCGTCAGGCTCTGGGCTGATGGCTCGGAGCCTGGAGCCTGTTTCCGATTCTGTGTCTCCCTCTCTCTCTGCCCCTCCCCCGTTCATGCTCTGTCTCTCTCTGTCCCAAAAATAAATAAAAAACGTTGAAAAAAAAAAAAAAAAAGAAAGTGTCAGCTTTGACCACCTGCCAAGGTCAGAGAACACAAAGCCATCTTCTGTAGTATCGGCCAAGCACTAACCTTTTCACTTCTCCCTACAATCCAACCTCAGACAGGCTAGGAGCTGCCGTCAGGAATCTGAGGGACGAGTAGCAGGAAAAAAGAGAAAAAGGCATTCCCCTGAAGTCTGCAGTTGGCCTCAGCCCTAGGAGAAGGGAGAAGACCTATTTGTGCAATGAACATCAAAATGTCAATGAATATATTGAAGGGGACATTCTAATTTCAGGTTTAAGACTATGTGACCTAAAGTAACCCCTGGTGTATAAAGATGGGTTTTATTTAATGCTCTATTTTTGATGAGGGCACTGTGCAAACAGGAGAGGGGCAGAGACTTAATTCTACCTCTCTCCCTCCTTGCATAAAGGTTTGATCTTCTCTTCCTTGGCCTGCAGCCACCCCTGCCTCTCACATGCTTTTGAGGTCTTGGACTGGCGTGCTCAGCCTGATCAGCCAGAAGCGTCCTGCCAGCATTGTCTATTTCCAGCTTTGCACAACATCTCACAAGAATCCACTTTATTTGGGGTGAGTATGTAGAAAATACAAGTTTATTAACATTTGAGCTCCCCCATGTAAAGCCATATAAAAATTTCTCGGAGTTTTGATCAGTCTAGATGTTGTCTACATGATTAAAATAGCATATAATTTAGCATCTCACAATGTATTATTACATATCAGGAATTCTGTTAAATATACGTGCTCACTTTCCGATCAAATATTTGAAAAGAATCATTTCTTTATTCGTACTCTACCAGGTGAATTAGGATAAAAGGCTTTTTATTTAAAAACATGATCCGAGGGGCGCCTGGTGACTCAGTGGGTTAAATGTCTGACTCTTGATTTCAGCTCAGGTCATGATCTCGCGGTTTGTGAGTTTGAGCCCTGCATTGGGCTCCGAGCTGACCGCGTGGAGCCTGTTTGGGATTTTCTGTCTCTCTCCCTCTCTCTCTGCTCCTCCCCTGCTCGTGCTCATGCTCTCTTGTGCTCTCTCTCTCTCAAAAATAGATAAATAAACTTTCAATAAATAAATAAATAAGTAAACATGATCTGAGAATCAACAGAAAAGTCCCTCAAGTTCAGCTTTTCTGTGTAAGAGTTCCTTATCTTTCTCGTTTGCTCATGCCTAATCAAAACCTTTAAGGATTCTGGCATTTGGGAAATTAAGGCCAGAGACATATTAGTTTAGCTGCTGAATCAAAGTATTACACAACACTACCGTGTAACAGATAATACACAGTATTATTTATTTTTTAATTTAATAATTAATATTATATTAAAATATAAATTTTAATAATATTTTTAAAAGAATGTTATTTCTGAGACAGTGAGAGAGAGAGAGCATGTGTGGGGGAGGAGGGGCAGAGAGAGAGGGAGACACGGAATCTGAAGCAGGCTCCGAGCTGTCAGCACAGAGCCCAACGCGGGGCTCGAACTCACTAACTGCAAGGTCATGCCCTGAGCCGCAGTCACCCAGGCGCCCCGTGGATAATCCTTTTAAGGTGATTGTTTTCTCATCTGTGCTGCCCCAAACAGCTGCTGCCAGCGCAGGCCCACCTGGTAGACAGAGGGCAAAGATGGTTATTGAGAGTGTCTGTTTCTCAGGATGCCTGGCTGGTTCAGCTGGTGGAGCCTGTGACTGTTGATCTCGGGGTCATGAGTTCAAGCCCCCTGCTGGGTGTGGAGCTTAAAAGAAAAGTGTCTGTTTCTCTCTGAAGAAAAACAGTAAATGGCTGAACTTGCTGTCACAAACAGTGGTGATTTGGGGCAATCTCAGAACAAAAAGGCATTTTAAATCAATAGTGCTAGGTAGTTTTTTGTTTTGTAACGTAGGGAGTGGGCCCAGGTTGACTGTGGTATGGCAACAATACTGCTCCCCTACGGGAAACACGTGAGCACATTGTGAGCTAATTTGATTTACAAGCTGTACTGCCAGCATTTTTAAAAAATGTTTTATGCTGTATGTTATGCCAAAAGGTGGTCTGATGCTTGAGTTAAGGCACCTTTATAGTATTGCTTATAAGTGAAATGAAGTAAACCCCCGTGTGTAAACACCTGATCGAAAAACTGTTAGCAAACCGATTAAGTTGTGGAATCATATAGTGAATCGTTTCTACGGAGATAGCTTAAAGGGACAGGAAATCCAAGTATATGACTAAATAAACATGAAAATTTTTTTTTAAGTTTATTTATTTTGAGAGGGGGAGAAAGGAAGGAGGAAGGGGGAGGAGCAGAGAGAGAGGGAGAGAGAATCCCAAGCAGGTTCCACACTGTCAGCACAGAGCCTGACTCGGGGCTTGAATTCATGAAACCGTGAGATCATGACCTGAGGCGAAATCAAGAGTCAGGCACTTACCAACCCGAGCCACCCAGGCGCCCCTAAAGAACCATCTTAAAGGGGAATGTTCTATCAGGTTTTAAACAACCCTTCTCGTTGAGGTCTCTCCTGAAGTTTGGGTAAAGCTCACGGCTGGATCCCTAGCTCTTGAAAACGTGTCCTCACCTTTTCCCACTTGGACTCTTGCATTAGGCGGCCATGGGTCTCCCTGATCCGGAGCTCCCCTACAAGGCTCGTGGAAGTTCTGATCTCTGATCACGTTACTCCCTTGCCTAGGGCTCTTCTTGGCTCCCTGTTTTCTGCAAGAGAAAAGCCCCTTAGCATCAAGACCTTTTGTGGCTTGCCCTCGGTTCCCTTCTCCAGCTTCATTACTGTCCCTTTCCCACCGCCCCTCCCCACTCTCCAGGCTTGGAGGGAAAGCACCTTGTCTGACATCACATTCAGACCCAAGTTTTGTGGGACCTGAGCTTATATAATTTTGGGGACCTTCTTAACAAAATTTAAAATTACTCAAACAAAATTAGACCCCGAAATGAGTACTTATTAAGAATGAGAAAATAGGGGTGCTTGGGTGGCTCAGTTGGTTAAGCATGTGACTCTTGATCTCAGGGTTGTGAGTTCAAGTCCTGCTGAGCATGGAGCTTTAAAAAAAAATGGGAAAATAAATCACAACAAATTGCAAATGTCACAAAGCTAAACTGCACCTCAAATATCACAAAGCTAAAACATACTTCAAATATCACAAATTGTATTAACTGCCTGACACATCTCTGTAATATTGGGTTTTTTTCCCCTTCAGGTTTGTTGCACACTGTCTGATCACTTTTTGACGGTACAGTAGTTTTATAACTGATGGTTTAGAAAAGTTCCTTTCAACTCCACAACTTGTTAGTAACGTCTTGCAGCTTTCTGGGATTTTGTCAGATGTAGGCACCATGCAGTTCTTTACCTCATCTACCAAAAAATGTGACTCTATTGGCTACAGTGAACCTTTATCAGAAACTTCAAGTAACAGATCAGTGATCAATAGTACCCTGAGAACAATCCTCCTACTGTTTTCCCTACATCATTGACTTTTTGCCGCCACGATTTTGACTTTTTGAAGAGAATAGGCCAGGTGTTTGTTTTTTGTTTTGTTTTGTTTTAATACTCTACCTTCTGGAATGGTCTGTTTCCCCATTGTGCTATTTAACCTGTTCCTGTATCCCTTGCATGTCCTGTAAACTGGAGCCTAGGGCTAAAGGCCCGATTAACTTCAAGTTAAACATTTCGGGCAAGAATTTGTCATAGGTGATGCAGGGTGCTTCCTAGTATATCACACAAGGAGACACATCATCTCAGATTGTTCCACTGTTGGTGGTGCTTAATTTAGTCGTTTGGTTAAGAGGGTGACCACCAGATGTCGCCATTGTAACAGTTTTCATTTTGGAATTCTAAAGCGACCAGTGGGGTTGCTTGAAAAGTATTCTCATTGACAAATACTCTTGACCCCATACTGTAATGGATTTGGAGCTCTCTTGTCATCTTGATGCAGCGCTCTGTTCATCTGTGACTCAAACATATAGAAAACAAAAGGCACAGCATTATGTTAGACACCAAATGCATGGATTTTCATGTTGCCATGTTCAGTCCATTGCAGTCATCATTTCTTTTGGTGCTCCTCAGCAATATATTTACATTTAAAGATCACTGAAGATTTATTATTATCAATAAAAGCTGGTAGTGTGTGCACATGTGACTTTCTTAACGGAATGAGGCCTGTCACAGTTGGAAACATAAATCAGGCAATGGTTTTAGTTAGAGGAAAGTGATGAAAGTTTTCTTAGAAAAGTAAAATTCAGCAAAAATAATTTAAAAGGCTTAATACACACATTATCTCCAGTGATTTAAAGAAGACAAAAAAGGGGGGGGGGATTTCAAATCCTTTCTACCAGTTGTTTCAACTTTTTAAAAAAAGGTCATCTGCTTTTTTTTTTTTTTTTTTTTTAATTTGACATTTGCAGCAGGTGGTGCTATAGTCCTGCTGGCTGGTTTACATGAACTTCCAGAGAAAGACCCCCAGAGGACCACCTGCGGCTTCTGAGAGCACCTGTCTGCCCGTTGCCTCACCAACACAGCAGATGGTCGGACTGGGGAGTTTCTGCCAATTGGATGGGTAAGAAATTGTACCTCGGTATAATTTTAACTTGTTTTTCTCCTCTGAGTGAGGTGCATTACCTCTTCATATTTAAGGGTCATCTGCATTTATGCTTCTGTGGTCTGTTCCTATTTTTTTCCCCATTTTTTCTCATCCTGACATCGATTATTTTCTTTTTGAATTTTAAAAGCTTTTAAGAAAATTAGGGATATTCACACTTTGTGATATGTTACCAACATTTTTTTCTCAGTTTGTCAGTTATCTTTTGATTGTTCCATAGAGTATATTTTGTCATGCAAAAGCTTTCTGATTTTTTTGTGTAGTCAATTTTATCAATATTTTCTCTTATTGCTTCTCGTTCTTCTGGTTTCTCCCCCCTTATCTGTAGCTCTCTGATCCATTTTGAAGCATATCCTAGTGTTCTCTTTTTCCATGGACCTAGTCAGTCATGGCAACACCACTTATTAAAAGTCTACCCTTTCCCCGGTGACGGGATATATTGCCTTATTTTATATAAAATTCCCATATGCACTTGGTTACATATCTGGATTTTCTGTTTTGTTTTCTCCATTGGCCTTTCTATTTAGTGATTCGCCTGTTTTTTGGTCGATGCTTGATTAGTCCAACTGAACAGACTGCATTCCTATAAACAATTGGTCCCTTTTATGAACCGGAAGGTCACATCCCATGAGGAGCAGGAAGTTTGCAGTCAGTTCTTAGCTTACAGACATTTGGATAGGCAGGTTTTCAACACTCCCCTCCTGAGCCCTGTTATTTGTGGGGACAGTCACCTCAGAGCATGATGTGCAAAAGACATGTTTAGCACCAGGAAGTGTCACTGAACTCTTAATTCTTAAAGTACTTGTATGAACAAGGCTATAATGTCTCAAGGTTTCCCATTTAATAGCACTGTGACTTAACATCTAGAGTTTTAAAAGATTTTATTAGGGGGTGCCTACGTGACTCAGTTGGTTAAGTGTGCAACTTTGGCCCAGGTCATGATCTCCTGGTCTGTGAGTTCGAGCCCTGCATCGGGCTCTGTGCTGACAGCTCAGAGCCTAGAGCCTGCTTCGGATTCTATGTCTCTATCTCTCTCTGCCCCTTCCCTGTTTACTCTCTCTCTCTCAAAAATAAGTAAACATCAAAAAAAAAAAAATTTAAAGATTTTTTTTTAGGGGTGTCTGGGTGGCTCAGTTGGTTAAGTGTCTGACTCTTGATTTTGGCTCAGGTCATGATCTTGAGTTCGTAAGATCAATCCCCAGGTCAGGCTCTGCATTGAGCACGGAGCCTGCTTGGGATTCTTTGTCTCCTTCTCTCACTTCCCCTCCCCTGCTCACGTGCACACTCTCTATCAAAATAAATAAATAAATAAATAAATAAATAAATAAATAAACAAACAAACATTTAAAAAGAGTTTTAAAAGATTAAATCAAAGTTTTAAATTTTCTATAACCATGGAATTAATGAATAATTTCCTTGTGGCCTAAAACATGACCACAGGTTGGGAGTGCAAGCTGGTGCAGCCACTCTGGAAAACAGTATGGAGGTTCCTCAAAAAAACTAAAAATAGAACTACCCTAGGACCCAGCAATTGCACTACTAGGTATTTATGCAAGGGATAGAGGTATGCTGTTTTGAAGGGACACATGCACCCCAATGTTTGCAGCAGCACTATCGACAATAGCCAAAGTATGGAAAGTGCCCAAATGTCCATCGGTGGATGAATGGATAAAGAAAATGTGATCTATATCTATCTATCTATATAGATATAGATAGATAGATATGATGGAGTATTACTCGGCAATCAAAAAGAATGAAATCTTGCCATTTACAACTATGTGGATGGAACTGGAGGGTATTATGCTAAGTGAAATTAGTCAGAGAAAGACAAATATCATATGATTTCATTCATATGAGGACTTTAAGAGACAAAACAGATGAACATAAGGGAAGGGAAACAAAAAAATATATAAAAAACAGGGAGGGGGACAAAACAGAAGAGACTCATAAATATGGAGAACAAATAGGGTTACTGGAGGGGTTGTGGGAGGGGGGATGGGCTAAATGGGTAAGGGGCACTAAGGAATCTACTCCTGAAATCATTGTTGTATTATATTCTAACTAACTTGGATGTAAATTTAAAAAAATAAAATAAAATAAACCCATGACCACAGGTATTGTACCCCCCAAAATAGTGAATATATGCTATTTTCATAGTCCTCTCTCTCTCTCTCTCTCTATATATATATGTATATATATAATATTTGGATTATTAATAATGATTATCTAAATTTTCTATATCCTTATATTTTGTTATTTAATCTGGAATTTTCCAAATTAAAATATTCTATAATGATGGGTATAAAGTTTTAATATTATAAGCTGGAAAACATTTTGGAGGTGGGTGGTAATGATGGTTGCACAACACTGTGAATGTGCTTAGCACCTGCTAAAACGGTACACTTGAAAATAGTTAAGAGGGTAAAGTTTATATCATGTGTGTTTTACCACAATAAAAAAAGAAACAATTCCTTATGGTTACGATTTTACCCGTTTCTGTTTATTTAAATCTTACAACCAGGATGTGAATGGGAAAAAGCAGTTGCAGAAGGAAAAGTGTGATACCACATCGACATAAAGTTTTAATTCATGCAAAACACGCTATTTTTCAAGGAACAAAAGGCTTATGTATATGCAGCAAAAGGCTTAACATATGAATGGGACATATTTTCCTTTAAGAGGAAAAAAAACCCTTTTTTCATGCACAAGGACTTACAATTTAAGCCCAGGTGCACCAGTATCTTACTGAGAGAGGCAGAATCATCCTCACTCGTAGGTTGGCTCCTAGAAGTCTCCTGAACCAATCAGCCATGGATCAGGGATTGCTGCCGCCCATCTGCACAGCTGGGGTCAGTTGACTCACCTGTAGCCTGCAGTCCAGCCCCGCTCCAGCTTGGGGCTCATCTGGGGGAAAGTATTTAAGCACAGGCGCCTGCCCCTGCTAGGACATTGAAACTCTTGGTCTTAGCGGTTCCGACAACAGTGAACATGGACTTCAAGCTGCTGGCAGTGAGATTCCTGTCTTGGGGGGAAACTTCAGATGGTAAGCTCTGTCCTGGGGTTTGGAAGAATGGCTCTGTCTCTCTCTCTCTCTCCCTCCCACGTACCCTCTGTGGTTGCCAGAGGGCAGGCTGAGACCAGGCTACAGCACACAGGACAGATCAGGCCACCAAACCAGTCTCCCTTGGTCTACAAGATCTCGGCATTACTTAAAACCAAGACATTTCACGTACATCTCCAGGTTGCTGGCTTTCTTGGAAAAGTATGAAGCTCTGGCAGAGTTTGTACGTGACAGCTCCCGGTGGTCCTCAGGATCCCAGCACCAGCCTCCTTCCCCTCAATTGTCAGCTGTAACCATCAAGGTAACTTTTCCTCCCTATTTGTGTCCTTTTCTTCCCCTCCCTCTTACCACTGTCACAGCTTAACACCCAAGAGGCTGCTTTTCCCCTCAGGGCTTCCAATTATGGAGGTCTGAAACTGAGGCCAGAGTGTGACCACTTGTTCTGGATTCTGTACACCCCCAGGTGCCCTGGCGTAGGGGTCTATTGCCTTACGAATAACCAAGGACCTGGAAGAAAGCTGCTTCTATCCACAGAAGGAGGACTTGAGTTGGCCTGAGAATTGGAAGGGAATGTTAAGAGCGTTCTGTGTTGGTGAGTGTTTCTGAGTGACCCTGAGCTACCTCTTTCTGGTGCCCCCCAGTACTAAGGAGTGGGGTCACAACAGAAGCCCCAGACCAGATTTCTGGGGGAGTTTGGGGAGAGGCAGAGAATGAAGGTGACTTGTACGGAAAGCACCTCCAGCTAGGCCACCGCAGCAGAGCGGGGTGGTGGCCGGAGGTGGGGAAGTGAGAGATGAGAGAAACCCACTCCCCCCCACCCCCCCAGCAGTCCTCTGGGCTCTGGAGTGTTGTAGGGCGAGTGGGAGACCACTTCTCACTGCTTGGGAATGGTGATCCTCCCAGAAAGAGGAGCGGGGTACCTGCACTGGCCCCCTTCTTAGGAAGAGCAGCTGAAAAGAGACCAGGGAAGTGGAGGGGAGAGGACACGGGGCTGGGAAGGGCTTTAGCATTGGGGGCAGCAGGGGCCGGGTGCCCCTGAAAGTCAGCACGAGCCAGAGGGCACTTGATGGCTGTCACTGCCGTCTCCCCAAAGTGAGAACAATCCCCCCCCTAGGAATTTTCTTCAGGGAGTGAAAAACAAAAATAAGGGAGAAATCCTGAAAGCATGGGGTACTAATCCAAAAGAGATTCAATCTCAAATAGAAAGGGTCAAAGTCTATTTTGAAATCAGGAAGACTATTTTCTGCTGGAGTTACAGTGGAGCTTCAGAGAAAATTACAGAAAATAATTCTCTTTAAGCCTAATAGGGGATGTTCCGTGCACCCAGGGCACCTGGGTGGCTCGGTTGGTTGAGCATCCCACTTCGGCTCAGGCCATGATCTCATGGTTTGTCAGTGCAGAGGCTGCTTCCAAACTTCTGTCCCCCTCTCTCCCTCTGCTTCTCTCCTCATGCTTTCTCTCAAAAATAACAAGCTTTTAAAAATACATCTAAGAAACTCAGTGCACCTGTATGATGTGTCTGAATGAGGGATTTCTGTGCCTTAAACCCCAACCGAGCTCATCTGAGGGTAGACTTACACTCACCCCTTGCAAGGTTTCTCCTCCTCGGCACTACTGATCCTTGGGACTGTGTAATTCTTTACTGTGGGGGGCAGGTGGACTATCTTACGCACTTGGGATGTTTAACAACAACTCTGGCCTCCATCCACTAGATGTCAGTAGCATCCCCTTCCTAGCTGCAATAACCAAAACATGTATCTGTTGCCAAACGTCCCCTGGGGGCAGAAATCACTCCCCATGGAGAGCCACTTTGCTAAGGCTCTCTTCTCCCATTCGTTGGGTTGGGACCGGGACACAAAGGAAAACACCTGGAGCCTGGATCCAAGTAGGAAGTGTGAGGATGATGAGGCCTGGCTGTATGCTGAGGTCGAGCACTTGGCAAGTTTCACCTGTTCACTTCCGGGGTGGGGGGTGGTTTTAAGTTAATTTTGAGAGAGGAAGAGAGACAGAATCCCAAGTAGGCTCCACACTCAGCGCAAAGCCTGCTTGGGATCCTCTCTCCCTGCCTCTCTCCCTGCCTCTCTCCCTGCCTCTCTCCCTGCCTCTCTCCCTGCCTCTCTCCCTGCCTCTCTCCCTGCCTCTCTCCCTGCCTCTCTCCCTGCCTCTCTCCCTGCCTCTCTCCCTGCCTCTCTCCCTGCCTCTCTCCCTGCCTCTCTCCCTGCCTCTCTCCCTGCCTCTCTCCCTGCCTCTCTCCCTGCCTCTCTCCCTGCCTCTCTCCCTGCCTCTCTCCCTGCCTCTCTCCCTGCCTCTCTCCCTGCCTGCTCGTGTGCTTGCTCTAGCTCTCTCAAAACTTAAATTGTTTTCTTTTTTAACAAACACCTCCACTTTTCTTCTTCACTCTCCTAATTGGCTTCGAATTCAAGGATTCCCTAGGGCAGCTTTTGTCATCGGAGAGCCTCTCCTGAAAAATGAGTGCAGTGTAGGCCTGAGTTAAAACTCAGACTTCTCCATATCCCCCAGTCCCATTCTGCCAGCTGAAATACCAGGCCCCTGCGACCCTCTTCGCTCTCACCAAACCAGCAGACTTTCCTGACAGACCCCAGACTCCGAAGGCCTCAAACCTGGAATTTGAGGAAGTTAAATACTAATGGGGGACCGCGAAGACCATTAAAAAGTAATCTTCATTTGGAGGGAATGGGAAGAGAGCACTCCTGTCAGGACAAGGTAGGTCCCCTGGTTCTTCCCAGGAGAACACCCCCTTGGAAAGGGGAAGGAGTATCCCCTGTGTGATGTAAGTTTGCTTCCACAGGTCCCACCCACAGCACTGAGCAAGTCAAGGGACCACATCCTCAAAGAAAAAAATGGAATCTCCTATACAAGGAGGAGGCCAGGCCATGTTGTCAGAACCACAGCACGGAGCTGATGGAGAACAAAATGGGCTCTGGATTTCAGCCAGACCCAAGCTGAGGGCTGGTGTTGGAGGATCTAGCAAGATGTGGGAGGAGAGCAGTAGGAACTGGTAGGCACTGGTACCTCTATTGCAGAGATCCATATCTCGCCGGAATTCCATTTTTAAGTCCCTGAAAACTAAGCTGTTTTTTTTCCTGAATACTCCTGAGGAAATGTTCTTTTGATAGGTGGCTGAAATCCGCCATTTTGTTGGCAGCCTCTTTAAACTGGTGGGGTTTCCGGATATTAAGGTTCCTGTGACAGCCACTCTGTGCATAGCATCAACCTAAGCCTATTCCACTTTGCTGCCAGGGGACTTGGGGTGGGGGGGGGTGGGGAGCAAAGGGACTCCAAATGTGAAGCTCCTGCCGTATGCTGGGAAGCATGTAGAACGTGGCAGGTCTCCTTAGCTTGCAAGCAAGATAGTCTCAGACTCTCCACAGTTCTTGATCGTTTTGATAGAGTGGGATGCTGAATGAAACGTGGCTTTCTGGGAAAGAAAGGACAAGACCCTTTGCAGCCTGGGTTAGGGGATAGGAGAAGCAAATACCCTGGGATCTGGTAGCAAGTGCTCTTGGCCCAAGTGGTGATGGGCTGAGAGCCTCTCTCTGGCCTACCTGTGAAGGAGACTGACCGGTGCAAGGTGGGATTGAAACCTGAAACCCAAATAGTGCTGTTGGTGGTGGCTCACTCTTCCACTGGGAGATGCTATGAGCAGTTGATGGGCTGTTGGAAACAGTACATAGGCCTTGCTTGCTGGTGCAGAGCTGGTCTCTCCCTCTCTGCTGCTCCTGCATCCCTCCCACCAGCCACTCTAAGGAAAAAGCCACATCTAGGGAATACTGGATGGGGGCAGGGTGGGGACACAGGCGCCAAAGTCTCCATCCTACTTGGGTCGAGGGCAGGAAGGGATGCCTGGATGGGGCTCAAGGTCCTGGTGAGGAGAAAAACTAATGTGATCTTGGGTTATGGGATCCTTTGGGCTGACCCAATATGCTTTCTTTGTTGTGTCTACATCTGACTGGGAGTTTAAATTTCATTTTTTATTCATCATAAGTGTACTGCTTAATCCCCTTCACTTATCTGACCTATTCTCCCCCCCCCCCCCCCCCCCCCTTCTGGTAACCATCAGTTCTCTTTAGTTAAGTCTTTTTCTTCGCTCATTTGTTTAAATCCCACATGAGTGAGATCATCTGGTATTTGTCTTTCTCTGACTTCTCACATAGCCTTGTACTCTGTAGCTCTAGCCATGTTGTTGCAAATGGCAAGATTTCATTATGGCTGAATAATCACATACCACATATTTATCCGTTCATCCATCGATGGACACTGACACCTTACATATCCTGGCTATTGTAAATAATGCAATAAACACTGAAGTGTATGTATCCCTTTGAATTTGTGTGTGTGTGTGTGTGTGTGTGTGTGTGTGTGTGTGTGTGTGTGTGTTATTTCTCTGGGAAAATACCCAGTAGTGCAATTACTGGAACTAAGGTAGTTAGATTTTTAACTTTTTGAGGAAGCTTCATGCAGTTTTCCAGAGCTGTTACACCAGTCTGTATTCCCACCAATATACAATGGTTCCTTTGTCTCCACATCCTTGCTAACACTTTCTTCGCGCGCGCGTGTGTGTGCGCCATCCTGATAGGACTGAGGTGATATCTCACTGTTTTGATTTGCATTTTCCATATGATGAGTGAGGTTGAACATATTTTCATGTCTGTTGGCCATCTCTATGTCCTCTTTGGAGTAAATGTCGACATCAGCCCACTTTTTAAATGGACTATTTTTTGGGTGTTAAGTTGTCGCTGTTCTTTATGTATTTTTGTTACTCTTTGTTGGATACATCACTTGCAAATATCTTCTCCCATTCCTTCACTGTGCAGGAACTCTTTATTTTGGGGTAGTCACAATAGTTGTGTTGTATTTTTGTTTTTGCCTTAGGAGACTGATCTCTAGAAAAACATTGCTGTAGCTGATGTCAAATTACTGCCTGTGCTCTCAAGGATTTTTGTGGTTTTAGGTCTCCCACTTAGGTCTTTAATCCGTTACTGAGTTTTTTCTCATGGTGCAAGAGAGTGGTCCAGTTTCATTCTTTTGCATGTAGCTGTCCAGTTTCCCAGTACCACTTGTTGAGACTTTTTCCCATTGTATGTTCATACCTCCTTATTAAAGATTAATAGACCACATAATTGTGGGTTATTTCTAGGTTTTTCTGCCCTATTCCATTGATCTGTGTTTACTTCTGTGCCAGTTCCATACTGTTTTAATTATTACTGCTTTATAATATATAACTTAATCTAGAATTGATACTTCTCATTTGGTTTTTCTTTTCCAAGATTTCTTTGGCTATTTGAGGTCTTCTATGGTTCCATACAAATCTTAGGGTTCCATACACTTTAGGATTGTTCTAGTTTTGTGAAAAAATACTGTTGGTATTTTTGACAGGGATTGTATTAAATCTGCAGATTGTTTTGTGTAGTATAGACATCTTAATGATATTCTTTCAACTCAAGTATGGAATGTCTTTCCATTTCTTTGCATCTTGAATTTCATCTGTTAGCTTTTGGAGTACAGGTCTTTCACCTCTTTGGATAAGTTTATTCAATAATTTACTGTCTTTGGTGCAGTTGTGAATGGGATGGTTTTCTTTGTAAATCTTTTAATGCTTATTTTTGAGAGTATGAGCGGGGGAGGGGCAGGGAGGAGACCCAGATTCTGAAGAAGCTCCACTCTGAGCTGTCAGAGCCCAATGCAAGGCTCAAACTCCCAAACTGTGTGATCATGACCTGAGACGAAGTTGGATGCTTAACTGAGCCACTCAGGCACCCCATGAATGGGATTGTCTGCTTAATTTCACTTTCTGCTGCTTTGTTACTAGTGGAGACAAATACAAATTTCTGTATGCTGATGTTTAAAATGGTTTTTCTTTAAACTCCTCCTACCTCCCATATGGGGTTCAAATTCACCACCCCAAGATCAAGAGTTGCATGCACTAACTGAGCCAGCCAGGTGCCCCTGTATACTGATTTCATATCCTGTGACTTTACAGAATACAATAATCAGTTCTAATAGTTTTTGGTGGAGCTTTAAGGTTTTTTACATACAGTAGGTCATCTACAAGTAGTTTTATTTCTTTGCTAAATTGGATGCCTTTGATTTACATTGTCTGATTGCTATGGCTAGGACTTACAGCACTATGTTGAATAAAAGTGGACATCCTTGTCTTATTCCTGACCTTAGGGGAAAACGGTTTTTCACTATTGAGTATGATGTTCACTGTGGGTTTTTCATACATGGCCTTTGTTATGTTGAGGTATGTTTTCTCTAAACTTGGCAGAGTTTTTAACGTGAATACATGTTATACTTTGTCAAATGCTTTTCCTGCATCTATTTGATCATGCTTTGTCTTACTGATGTAATGTATCCTGTTAAGTGAAAACTGAACCAGTCTTGCATCCCAGGAATAAATCCCACTTGATCGTGCTGTAGGATTTTTTAAATGTTTACTTGGATTTGGTTTGCTTAAATTTTGAGGATTTTTGCATCTATATTTGTGAGATATTGGCCTATGGTTGTGTGTGTGTGTTTCCCCCCCCCCCCCCCCCCCCCCCCCCCCGCCAAAACGCCACCCCCCACCAGCCCTTCAGATGTAGGTGTAAGGTTAGGTCGCAATTTTTCTTGAGGTAGACCTGTATTGCTATAAACGTCCCTCTTAGAACCACTTCGGCTGCATCCTGTAAGAGTTGTTATATGCTTGCCTTTCCCCATCCCAGAGGGGATTAGCCTGCTTAGGGGAAGAGCTCTATATAGAAAAGGGCTAGTAGGACTAACTCCACTGCCATTTGCTGCCAGTATGAGGGTCAGAATTCATCATGGGAGCCTCTACCCTCTGATGTCCGAAGTTCTCACTACATAGGCTTCTGACTGCCAACCAACAAGACCTCTGTCTCCATGGCCCTGACCAGTGTTACACACTTCTGTCAGCAGGGGTGGTTGACAAATCTGAAAAAATCCGAGGGGCTGGGTGCCAGGTAAAATTTCTTCTGTCCGTATGGGTGGGTTCAGGATATTTCATCTCTCTAGCACTCAAAGGGGAAAAGGGGCTATCTTTACCCTAACTTCTACATCCTAACCCCACAAAGGACCCCTAACACCTTAGATTCTTTAAGCATTTGAGACCGAACAAGTTTGACTCTTCAGATTAGAACCTTTAACAAAGGGAGACACATTTTACCTGGACTTGCCCTTGGTGTTTTAAGACTTGTAGCCACATCAGAGGGACTCCTTTTGGAAAGCTGCTCTTAGCTCTTAGTGAGTTGGAATAATTGATCTGTGAAGGCCTTGTGATGCTCAGTTCTCAAATTGCCATTCTGGGGTTGGTTAACTTGGACTCTGAGACTAACAAGGGAGAAAAAGCCCAAAAGTCTTGTCAAGAAATGGCCTCATCTATTCAAGAACATTGCTGTCTTGACCCCAGCAGTATCTTGTCTTGGGGGAAAAAGCACACAATTCCTTATGGAAGCTTCAGTTACTGCACACACCCCGTTTGTCCCCAGATGGAGCCAAAGACCCTAGCCCAGTGGGGCCATCTTCTGAGCCTACCACGCACTGGCTTGATGAGGTTTTGGAGAAGTTGAAACCTAGCAGTGTCCACTGAGCTGGTATAGCTGTTCCCCCTCAGAGCTAGCCCTGCAGTAGAAGTAGATGTGGTCACCCCATTGGGCAGAACAGACATGTGGGCTGTTGTCAGTGGCCTGGCTGTCTGGGCAGGCTGTACTTCTCCAAGTGGAAGAACAATCAAAGATGTTACGCTTGCTGATTGAACTGTCTGGGTCACTCAGAACTGGCTTATGCCCAGGCATCTGAGACCTACTGGGATCAACTGTCTGATCGAACCTAACCTTGCTCTTGATGCAGAGGCTACTGTTGCACGTCAGCCTGTGACTTGAGCCGTAAGTTGACCTGCTTGTCCCACAGTGGTGATGGCCATATTGCAAGGGAGGTTTCCCCTTCTCCTGCTTTACAGATGGATTTCAGCAGCCCTTTGACCACCTCCACCTGTGGCAGTCAGGGCCTGTCTCGCCCCTGATGGTACTTCAGGTTGTTTATCAGCCTCTTCCCTGAAAGGGATGCCCAAGGGATTCCAACTTAAGTATCAAGTTTTATAAAAAGGTCTCTCACCTGATTCTTGATGAAAAGCTCGAATGAGTAAGGGATGACTGGACAGAAAGTGGCTATAGCTACTGGCATGGGACAGAAGAACTGGGTGGCCGGGAACAACAAAGCAGCTCAGGTGGGGGGAGGAAGGGTATTAATGACCTGTCTTTCAGAACTGTCCTCAGCTGTGTTGTAGGGGAAAGTCCACGGTAGGTCCCTCCCAAATGGGTGAAAGAAATTTACTGGCTGAGTCTGCCCTCCTTGGTCAGATGGCTCTGACCATTCTATGATGTAGATAGATGTGACCCAGCTAGCACTGGGACAAACTAAATGGTCTTCAGACCTTCCAAATGGATGAGCTGGAGACCCAAAGACTTTCCGTCTGCTAGGAGGCCATGTTGGAGCTGCTGTCAACCTGTGCTTTCTGCAGAATGTAGATCCTAGTTCAGGAAACTTCCCAAAACTAAACTCTTCTAAGGGCACTATAGTCTCTCCTGGCATTGTATGGCTTATGTGGAAGCTACACATCAGCTTTTCTCTTTCCTAAAACAGTGGCTTACACCTGAAGAGGTCACCTGGCAGTGTTTAAGGAAGCACCTCCTTGGTCCTAGTGGGCACCCAGGTCAGCCTTAATTCTCTGGCTTGGGTTGTTATGGATGAGGGAATTACCCTAGACTTCCCCCTTGGGGGCCAAAGTAACTGCAATTGTTAATACATCCTGTACCTTGTGGATTAATGCTTTAGTTGATACAGAAACCTAAGGAAAGAGCCACTTGTGTAGATGCCCACTAATGGCTTCGTGGGCTTGCTTCAGCTGGAACCCTGGGGTACACCTGAGGACAATATTGCAGATTCTGATATTGTTAGAGTACAAACTGAATGGATCTGGTCTTGACTCCTGTTGGCTTAACTATGCCAGTCAGTGAACCATTATGATTTTTCATAGGAAAACTTGCCAGAAGCCAAGATGATATAGAAATGATGAGTGAATATTGTTTGGGGAGGGGAGCAGCCAATCTTCAATGGCATTTCCGTATATGTTGTGATCACTTACATCTGGATTTTTTCACGTGCCTGGGTGACAGACTGGGAAGACAGAAGGGTAGAAGGCATGTTAGTTTCTTGACCACTGATAACAACGGATAATGGCTCACCATTGCCACTTGGATGTCCAATAGGCATCTCAAACTCATCTACATGTGAATGCCTGGTCTCTTTTAAACTTGTAATTTTCTTTCAACTAACGTCAACTCCACTTTTCCTGTTGCTTGGGCAAAAACCTAAGATGTCATTCTTTTTCTCTTCCTACACATACCATCAAGAAATCCTATTGGTTGTCTTTCAAAATACATCCAGAAACTTGCTACTCCTCACTGCCCTTGCTACTCTCCCCCTGGTACCAATCTGGACCATCTCCTTTCTTGGCTTGCCGCAGGGGTAGTGCCATAGGGCATTTCAGATCTCTCGTACCAGATGTTCCTTTTGTCCCTGGCTGGGGCCTTTCCAGAGTGCTGCATAAAAGATCCCAATTCTTCTTAGCTTTCTCTTTCCCCAGCAGATGCTGCATTCTGACTCTCTCTGGTTTGCTAACACAGCCTTTGATGTTCTGCTTGCTAACTCCCAAATCTGTTTTCATTCTTTTCTACTGCCTCCTCTTATTCTTTGGTTTTTAAGGGATTCTGCCTCCATTCTCCTCTCAAACATCTAAGTTCACTATAGTTGGGGTTTCAGGATGGAACACAGGTAATCCTGTGTCCAAGTTACCATGTTTAACTGGGAGCCCTAGCAGTAATCTTGTAAATAGAAGCAGCCTTCCAGGCCACATAGCTAATTGTGCTATTCCCTTAACACATTCTCCAAGCATTTTACAGATGTATTTGTAAACATGCCTTGAAGCAGTAAGAACATTGCTGGAAACTTAAGCTTAAAACTAATGTTAAATCCTAGAGGGTGGCCTGAGAAGGCTGAAGCATTTTGAAGATGGAGGCTAAGATTTCTAATGCAGGTAACATCTAAGAGTCACCTGGATGTAGAACTCTAACAGTAAATTTGTGCTTTGTTCTGTTTATACCTATTCTTTTGTGATAACATGGTTCTCTTATCCATGTGCTTTTCTACAAATCTTCCTGCATATTATGTGTCCTATTTTTGGTGCTCAGTAGGACTTCCTACTGCATGTGGTATACTGGAGTTACAAAAACAAAACGGTTTTTCTTCCCCCTTAAATTCCACTTGAATCAAGTTCCTGAGCTACCCAGGTGCCCCTCTTTTCTTAACTTACATATAAGTTAGCATAATAGTGCAGTAATTTCAGGAGTAGATTCCAGTGATTCATCCCCTACGTATAACACCGTGCTCATCCCAACAGGTGTCCTCCTTAATGCCCCTTACCCATTTAGCCCATCCCTCCACCCACAACCCCTCCAGCAACCCTCAGTTCTCTGTATTTGAAGTCTCTTATGTGTTGTCCCCTTCCTTGTTGTTACATTTTTGCTTCTCCCTTATGTTCTTTACCTTAAATTCATGAGTGAAGTTATATTTGTCTTCCTCTAATTTTGCTTAGCATAATACTCTCTAGTTCCATCCATGTAGTTTTCAAATGGCAAGATTTCCATTCCTTTTGATTGCCAAGTAATACTCCATTATGTATGTATATGTGTATATATGTACACACATGTATCTTTATCCACTCCTCAACTGATGGACATTTGGGTTCTTTCCACACTTTGGCTATTGATAGCACTGCTGTAAACACTGGGGTGCAGGTACCCCTTCGAAACAGCTTTGTTTAAAAAAAAAAAACACCAATGGAAACCAATTTGACAATAAACTTCATATTACAAAAATTAAAAACACAAAAATTTAAAAGAAACCTTGTTCCCATAAGATTAAAGTTATACAGGCTTGTACATACTAAGAACATAAGATAAATCCTGTAACGTTCTGGAATGTTCTTTGTCATTTGTAACTTTTTATATAAAAACACCTATAACCCTGTACTAAATGTTCCTTCACTGGAGCACTCTTTGTGCCCAGGCAGCTGCCCTAACTTAGGCTCCAATAAAACTTTTGTCTTTAAAATAAAAGTTTGTTCGTTTTTGTCAATAGGTTGATTCAGATAGCACAAGAGTAGAATTAGATTAAGAAAGGCAACATAACTAATAATAACTCCATGGCAATATACTTGAAAACTTAAAAGAATTTTGCTTTCCTAGCAAAACCTGAGTGTCCATAATGGACTCCCATGTATTGGGCAGGGTAGGCCATGTTACACTGTGATAACAGCCTTCAAATCCCAGTGGCTCAATGCCATAAAGATTTCTTTCTCAAAGCAAACCACCATCACAAGTTGGAGCTTTGGGTCATCACCCTCTGGGACCAGGTAGATAGAGTGACTATTGAGTACTGGCAATGTGGCAAAGGAAGAGATGGATAAAATGCATACTGGCTCTCAAAACTCCTTCCAGAAAGTGATGTACATCACTTCTAATGATTACTGCTCGAACAAGCCACATGGTCACACCCAGCTCCAAGACGTGTGGTGCAGGGGTGGGTGGGTGAGTGGAGAGAGTGATACTAGGATGTACCCCAGGGGAAAACCAGAAATAAAGGCATACACTAGACAATGTTCCTGGTCTTCTAGTTTGCAATACCCAAATGTTCATGGAATAGTTGTATCAGAATAATGGGTTTGGGGACAAATGTTTAGGGAAAACTTACATTTAAAAACCACATTTTTTGAGGATGCAGAGAATGATTTTGCACTGTTGGTGGGAATGCACACTGGTATAGCCACTCTGGAAAACAGTATGGAGGTTCCTTCAAAAAATCAGAACGACCCTATAACCCAGAAATTGCACTACTAGGTATTTATCCAAAGGATAAAAAAAAAATGCTGTTTTGAAGGGGCACATGCACTCCAATGTTTATAGCAGTGCTATCAACAACAGCCCAAATGTCCAACTGATGAATGGGTAAAGAAGATGTGGTATAGATCTATACAAGGGAATATCACTCCGTGATCAAAAGAATGAGATCTTGCCATTTGCAACAACATAGATGGAACTAAGCAAAATAAAGACAAATATCATGATTTCACTTGTGGAATTTAAGAAACAGATGAACATAAGGAAAGGCAAGTAAAAATAAGATAAAAACAGGGAGGCAAACCATAAGAGACTCTTGAATGCAGAGAACAAACTGAGGGTTGCTAGAGGGGTGTTGGGTGGGGGGATGGGCTAAATGGACAAGGGGCATCAAGGAGGGCACTTGTTGGGATGAGCACTGGGTGTTATATGTAAGTGATGAATCACTAAATTCTGTTCCTGAAATCATTATTACACTGTAAACTAAAATACGAGAAAAAGCAAAAAAAAAAAAACAAAAAAACAAAAAACCCACATTTTTAATCTGTGGGGAAAGATTGAATTATATTCCAAATACAATTGGTAGAACTTCAGAATCAACAAAAGGGATACACATCTTTGATGTTCTAGGAAAAGCATCCCAGTCTTACTGAACACAAAGCAACCACGTTCATTTCTGGTGATGAAGAAGCAATGTTTTAAGCTTTTTACATGCCAATATTACAATTTACTGGTTTTGTAACTGAACCCACGTTCATCTGCCCAATGGGCAGCAAAGCCAACCCTGGAGACTTCAAGGATGCAGAAAGAAAGGGCAGTCAAATTAAGAGTCTGGAGAGCATGCCTCAAACCTGCCTCTGAGTTTTAGAATGGCTAATTCTTACAAGTGCTTGCCTTTAAACCAAGGAAATAAAGCTCTTTTACAAGCTGATCTCAGCAATACCACCGAAGGTTAGAGAAAATATCTCACACTGACGACATACATGACCACATACAAATATGCAAATCAGGTGCAAACAAAATCTTAAAGGCCCAATTTCCAAATATCTCCCTTTTACAAAATAAAATCGCAAGATGGTGTAATTTACAGATCTGTTATTGGGCGTTTTTCTCCAGAGTCAAATGAATATTTCTGTCAAACAATGTTATAAAAAAAAAAATTGCCCAGTTTTAGAGAATACAGCCCAAAGGGGCTGCAGGCGGGAAATGAATTGTCATTTCCCATTTTCCAGTTAGAACATGGCTGGTTTTATCTAAAGATACCAAAAGCTGTGGCAACAAACCAAAGAAGCTCAGAGTACCTCTGTGAGCATTCATGTGTTCCTCTCTGAAAGTCAGGGTTTCATCAATTGAACCAAATGGCTTTCTAGTTAACCCCTTCTTGCTCCATTAAGGAGCAAGAAAAAAGAGGGTAAGAGAGCCAACCCACATGGGAGGAAGGAGAACCTACCCTCACGGGGTACTTGCCAAATGGAAACTAAAAAAGACCCAGAAACAGGTTTCTTTGCCACAAGAATTAAATTAAGCATCAAAGAAGGTTGGTGGCCCTCTGTCAGGGTGGAGTCCTGGGGACAGTCCCTAGGACAAAGAGCCTAGGCAGCTGCTTGCTTCCTCATGGGACTTGTGTTACAGCTGGGGACCCATGAACCACAGGCAAAGAGAGTGTGGCTGGCTTGCCTAATTTGTAACTGACCCTGGCTTTGTGAGTCTGACACACAGCAAAGCCAGACTGTGGGATACCAAGGCAGTCAAATGAGGAGATGGGAGAACAAGCCTCAAATCTGTCTCCCAGAAGCAGGACAGTCAGGGATAGCTAGCTAGTTAATATTTTTTTATTTTTAAGTATAATTTATTGTCAAGCTAGCAAACACACAGTATATACAGCATACTCTTGGCTTCGAGAGTAGATTCCCATGATTCATCACTCACATACAACACCCAGTGCTCATCCCAACAAATGCCCTCAATGCCCATCATCCATTTTCCTCTCTATCCCCTCCCCGCACCGCCCTCCCCCGGCCCCATCAACCCTCAGTTTGTTCTCTGCATTTAAGAGTCTCTTATGGTTTGCCTCCCTCTTTCTTTGAGACTATTTTTTCCCTTCCCTTCTCCCATGGTCTTCTGTTAAGTTTCTCAAATTCCACATAGGAGTGAAAACATGTCTTTCTCTGACTGGTTTATTTCACTTAGCATAATACCCTCCAGTTCCATCCACACTGTTGCAAATGGCAAGATTTCATTCTTTCTCGTTGACAAGTGATATTCCATTGTGTCTATAAACCACATCTTCTTTATCCGTTCATCAGTTGATGGACATTTGGGCTCTTTCCATAATTTGACTATTGTTGAAAGTGCTGCTATAAACATTGGGGTACATGGGCCCCTATGAATCAGCACTCCTGTATCCTTTAGATAAATTCCTAGTAGTGCTATTGCTGGGTCGTAGGGTAATTCTATTTTTAATTTTTTGAGGAAACCACGCTGTTTTCCAGAGCGGATGTACCAGTTTGCATTCCCACCAACAGTGCAAGAGGGTTCCCATTTCTCCACATCCTCACCACCATCTGTTGTTGCCTGGGTTGTTCATTTTAGCCATTCTGACCAGTGTGAGGTGGTATCTCATTGTGGTTTTGATTTGTATTTCTGATGGTGAGTGCTGTTGAGCATCTTTTCATGTGTCTGTTGGCCATCTGGATGTCTTCTTTGGAAAAGTGTCTATTCATGTCTTTTACCCATTTTTTCACTGGATTATTTTTTTTGGGTGTTGAGTTTGGTAAGTTCTTTATAGATTTTGAATACTAACCCTTTATCCGATATGTCATTTGCAAATATCATCTCATTCTGTTGGTTGCCTTTTAGTTTTGCTGATTGTTTCCTTTGCTGTGCAGAAGCTTTTTATCTTGATGAGGTCCCAATAGTTCATTTTTGCTTTTATATTCCTTGCCTTGGGAGACATGTGGAGTAAGAAATTGCTGCAGCTGAGGTCAAAGAGATTGTTGCCTGTTTTGTCCTCTAGGGTTTTGATGGTTTCCTGTCTCACATTTAGGTCTTTCATCCATTTTGAGTTTATTTTTGTGTATGGTGTAAGAGAGTGGTCCAGTTTCATTCCCCTTCATGTTGCTATCCAGTTCTCCCAGCACCACTTGCTAAAGAGACCATCTTCTTTCCATTGGATATTCTTTCCTGTAGTCAGGGATATTTAAAGGCAAAGGAGGAAAAAAAAAAAGGTCTGGGTAATAAGTTGCAAAGGTACTTAGTACATCTGTTAACCCTTTGGTTACCAGTTTCATTTCCATATAGGCACTTAATGTGTTTTCCTTGGATTTTAGGGAACGTTGGGAAGTTTGGGGTTCTGTGTAACACATTATTAATTTTTCCTACCTAAAATACCAAGTGGGGGCGCCTGGGTGGCCCAGTTGGTTAAATTTCTGACTTCAGGTCAGTGTCACACAGTTCGTGAGATCTAGCCCTGTGTCAGGCTCTGTGCTGACAGCTCAGAGCCTGAAGCCTGCTTCGGATTCTGTGTCTCCCTCTCTCTCTGCCCCTTCCCCACTAGCGTTCTGTCTGTCTCTCTCAAAAATAAACATTAAAATACCAGGTGTTGGTGAGGATATGGAAGAACTGGAAATCTCATACACTGCTGATGGAAACGTAAAATGATACAGCCACTCTAGAGTCTGTCAATTTCTTTAAAAACTTAAACACACACCTAGTAAATGGCCCAGCTATTCCGCTCCTAGGTATGACCCAAAAGAAGCATGTCCATAGATAGACTTATATGTGAATGTTCATTGTGCTTTAGTTATTAAAGCCAAGTGTCCACTAACAGATGAATAGATTAAACATTTTAGTACATTGTAAAACAGGACACTATTCAGCAATAAAAAGGAACAGACTACTGACAAGCACAAAATGAATGAGCCTCAATATAATTACGCCAGCTGAAATTAGCCAGAACAACAAAAGAAGCATACATACTGGTGACAGCATTGACATAAATCTCTAGAAAATGCAAAAAATTATGTGCATAACTAATTCAGCCTTGACAGAAACACAGAGAATGAAGGTAGCTATGTTAGGTTGTGGGAAACCTGGCAGCTGGATAATCGTTGTCTGTGCTGTTGACCAGGTCTTATTTCCTGGCCAGGCTCTCCTGAACAATCTGGCACTCCAGCCCTCTTTCTTTACCAAAATTGTCTATTATTCTAATAACCAAAACATATCCATCATAAATTTCTTGAAACCAACAGAACAGTGTTTCTGAAATGCTAATTTTTAACAACAACAGCTAGTATCTTGATGGGCTTGCTTCCAGGAGCAGACAGTTTCAACTAAAGTTCTAGGACAGGAGAAATCAAATGACAAAGTCCTCTAAGCCAAGAATAGAGATTTGGAATCTTTATCCTTGTCCTTGAAATCTCCAAATAACCTCAGGGTGTCCTAGTTTGATATTTACTCTGGGAGTTTATTTGACATTTATCTAAATTTCCTCCATTCAGGTTTAAGTAAGTCATGATATTTGAAGAAGAGCAGTAATGGGACAGCTTATAAATGTCTCTTTCATCCCACAATCATGTATAATCGGATGCCTATCTTACTGAAAGCACTCTGAGGGGTTCAGTTTGGCAAACCTGTTTATTTGAGGGGGAAATGTAGCACAAATAACAATAGTAAATAACAGTCAAGGGAGAGGCCATGTATAGAAAAGAGGACCGGCAAACTTCTTTCTCTAAAAGACCACATAATAAATATTTTAGGCTTTGCAGGCCAAGAGGTGAAAATCAAAAATATTATGTAGGTACCAATATAATAACACAGAAAACATATTTTCATATTTCTGATGAAATTTAAAATATATTGAGTATAATTTATTTTAATATAGGTCTATTAGAAGAATGGAATTGGAGGAGGGAATAACATTTTGCTTAATTGGGGTTGAAAATTAGTATTTCTAATATCACATGGATTGCAAATGTTCTTGGCTCACGGGCTATCCAAAAATAGGCAGAGGGAAGGATTGGCCTGTGGGCTACAGTTTGCCAACCCCTAATAAAGAAAGTATGGTTTCAATGTTTAAAGTATTCCTGAGGTTCTGGCTAATGTTACAGGGAGAAAAGAGAAAAAAGAGAAAGAGACATGTAAGGATTGGAAGACCTACATTAACATGTATTTGCAGATAATATGACCATATCTATAAAACCAACAGAATCCATAAAGTATTAGATTGATTTTATCGTAATAAAAAAATGCCATCAAGGTTGCTAAAGAGATCAACTTACAAAAATCAATAACATTTCTCTATACCAGCAAAAACTCATGATAATAACTAATGGTTAAAAAACCCAGAAAACAAAACAAACAGTGAAAGTATATGGGAACCGACAACCAAGAACACACAAGAAAATTAGAAAATTACTAAGGAGAAGGGCGCCTGGGTGGCTCAGTCGGTTAAGCCTCTGACTTTGGCTCACGGCATGATCACACAATTCGTGAGTTCGAGCCCCACATCAGGCTCTCTGTTGTCAGCACAGAGCTTGCTTGGGATCCTCTGTCTCCCTCTGTTCCTCCCCTGCTCACTCACTCTTTCTCAAAAATAAATAAAAAACATTACTAAAGAGAAAACTTAAAAGCTCTAAGAAAGGACATAGAAGATTATCTGAATAAATTGACAGACTTGGGGTTCACTTGGTTTTGGCCCAGTGAGCCCTGTGTCAGTCTTCTGACCTCCAAAACTTGTGCTGTTTTGAAGCCACTAAATTTGTAGTGATTTGTTACAGTGAACAGAAAATCAATCCGGGACCCATTTCTCCTGTCCAGCTGAATGCCAAAGAAGAGTCCTCACTGCATTTGATGTACAAGCAGAGTTTCCTCGCATATACTTTTAACTCTTGGAAGGAAACGTAGTACATATGATCTACAGAGTAATCTTAATTCACACTTGCCTGCATTTGGAGTATTATTCTGTGGTGCTCATTGCATATTTATTTCCCTTCCTTTAATCAGCTCAATTTGTTTTCAGACCCAAGAATGTGCTGATGGGCAATGAGGTGATAAGAAACTATTAAAAAACAACTAAGAATTTAAATATGATGGTGGAAAATTCCCAAGGGGATTGGCTCTCCAGTTCCTGAACAGTGTACGAAGAAACACTAGCATAGCTCCCCGCGATGGCTGCTTCCACCATAACTTTCATCTGATGCCTGATTCATTTGATACTCTAGAAAACAGGTTTGAAAACTCAATGTCCTTCTCTCTGTGTCTTTTTGGTGAGCTAATCTGGGTTGACATCAGCAAGATGGTGGAATAGGCGGTGTGACCCCTCATCGCATACCCCAACAGAAACACCTATTTTAGCAACCACTCATGGATGAAAATAACTTTGTGGGAGTTGGGAAGTACAGGTAAGAGTTTCAGTGTGAGCTCCAGCTGCCATCTTGACCTAGGAACAACAGAGGGTCTTTTTGTGCTTCCCTCTTGGCTGACATGTGGCACACCCAGCCATCTTCCCTCATCAGTCATCATTGTGGCCCTCCTTGCACTGATTGTTATTGCTGGTAATGTCTTAAGCACTCTCAGGGTTATGTTGGGCCATGCCCCTCTGGGTAACAGCTCTTCTATCCCTTAAGTGCTAACATTTAAAAATGAGGGGTCCTAGATTTTCTTGAGTTCTGGCATCAGGGAGATGGCTACATCATTTTGGTAGACTTGTTTAATCACTGTGTTGTATACCTGATACTAATAACAGCATTGTCTGTCAACCACACTTCAATTAAAAAAAGGATCTTCGCATGCATGACGGGTTGACTTTCTACAAAGCCTGTTGACATATTTCAGCCAGTAAGACCAAATGCTTAAGTCTGGAGCAATTAAATCTGAACCTAACTTATTCTTCTGACCTGGAGGCAGAGTAAGATGTGGGGAGGGTCACATGCCTATAAAGCTCTCCCTAATTAACCGTACGTTCATAATGACTGAGTCATTCTTTTTGTATGACAACTCCCACCCAGGTCTTGCTCTGCCCCAACACCCATGTGTAAGTTTTACACTGTTGCAAAAGGATTGTAAGTGGAAGAAGATCATTAATTTCCTTTTCCCTTTCCCTGTAAGCTCCCAAAAGAAGAGGCTGATAGCATTTTGCCTCCTTGATGCCTCCTGACTGTACCAAGCCCAGATTATTGAAGGTAGGTATTGCTCACACTTAATGGAATCTCACTTAATATGTTCACAACAGATAACAGTGGTGATTGAAGGAACTTTTCCAAGAGTATGGAAGGATACTAACCATCTAATAGGACGGATGACACAGAGAAGCTAAAATATGGGGACATGTCCTGAAACATGTTGAGCTGGTACCAGCCTCAGCAACACTCCATGGAGAAAGAGAATTCTAAGACGGGGCAAATTATGGGAAAGTTTATCTTATCAGATCACCAAGAAACAGGCAAATCAAAGGGCAACCAGCACTCATGGGGACAGAGAATTACTGCAGAGGGAGAAACTCAGGAAAGATTCTGAGAAGCTAGAGAAGGATTATGGGTGCAGAGCCAAGGAGGTCCCCCCATTTGCTTTTTGTCGGCCCCACACTCCCATATACACAAAGACAAACCACAGGACTGCAAGCCTAATCATTTATTGACCAGGTATAGGAAGTTCTTATTCATGATAGAGTTCTCCTGGGTATGGGAAAGACAGCTGGAAAATTTGGAGAACATCTTGAAATCTTGGTTGGTTGATGTTTTCCTAGACAATTAAGGAAGATTCTGAAGATGCAGAGATAATGCTTTCCTATGTGATTATGATGGAAATCAGGTCACAGCACTTGTCACTAGATGGTGTGGGGACCACAGAAGGGAAGATCCTGGAGCCCAGGTAAGGAAGCATTCACTCAACACTAAATAAGCAAATGAAAAAGAGAACACAGAAACTTATTAAGCATTTCTTGGATTGAACTGAGGCAAAAAGAACTTCTGTTATAGAGACAAATGGTGACTAGTAGATGTCAAGCTGTACTGTAACATGTTATTTGCCAGAATAGGGGAGGGAGGGCAATGAATAAATGCCCCCCCTTTTTTCTACTGCTGATCTCCTATTTATTGTCCCCAAACTGAATCTATGAAAAAAAGAAAGAAAGCAATGAAGGATCCTAGGCTTGTTCTGCCACCTTCAGCACTAGAAGTTTTGAAGAGTTTTAGATAAATTGAGAGATAATGGCAAAGCCATAGCTACCTTTTATTAAATGTTTGCTTTATGCAAGCTACATTATCTGAATGAAGCTCCACAATAAATCTAAGGTAGGAAACTGATGAGAAGATTCAGTGTCTGTTTTCCAGCTTAAAAGACAACTGGAAGTTCAGACAGCTCTATTCCCAGGTGAAAAGTTAAGGATGTACAAAGATCAAAGGAAGAAATGTTTGTTGTAAATTGGGAGGGTGAAATGCCTTCTGGGCTTGGAAGACCAACCATAAACACAGAAATGGATGTGAGTTTCATACTCATGTCCTATTACTCTTTCTCCATTTCAAATTTTAAGTCTTAATGATTTTTAGCATGTCATCAATTACTGATGTCTTTTGCCAGCATTATGTCCACATGGTAACTCTGCAGGGTAGACATCATTATTCCCTTGGTAAATGCTTAGGGCATTTGTTCAAAAGTTCATGGTAGGAATGAGTCCTGAACCCAGCTCCTCCAATTCCACATCTCAAGCTCTCCTCACAAGCTTCCTTACCAAATTATTTTTATTGTCATCTTTGAACACAAACTCCTAATGCTTTTGGAAGGCACTGATCCCAGGGCCATCCCCTTTCCATCAGAGATCACCAACCTGGAGTCCTAGGCCACTTCACTTCCTCGGGCCTGTAAACAGCGATCTGTAGAGACAGAACACATACAAACACCGAACCCAGTTTATTTGCCAGAGAGAAACCAAATGATTCTCTAGGTTAAGGCAAAGGGGACTGATTGGGGGTACTGCCTTCTCTTGTTTTTTTTTTTTTTTTTGTTATTGTTTTTTTCCCCCTTCAGTAACATGGGAATTTAAGAAGAGAAAACTAGAAAATAACAATACTTACCAATTTCAGTCAGGTCAAGTATGTTTTCCTTAACAATCCCATGTTCTTGGCAATATTTCACAAACTTTTCCTTGAGTTTTTGACTCACATCTGGTTCTCGGGCTGTGGGGAGAGTGACAGTAACTGCTGTGTCTTATGTATTTGTCACTGAGGCTCATAAGGGGGTGGCTCCAGATGGATGGAAAATGGACAGCACTGATTGGGTGCTTAGGCGGAAGTCTTGGGGATGGGTTATAACCTGTCTTGAATTTGACATCTTTAGGATATGATTCTGGCAGGAAGACAGATTACCAAAGGTGAGCATCTGTCTTCAGAGGAGGAGAGACATTCCAGGATAAAAGTTGGGAGGACCACTTTGTCTCCAGGTTTACCTTCCTTCCCCCCCCCCTTCCCCACCCCAAGATGAGTGTCAGCATGAAAATACCGTACCATAGAACTCTACCAGTTGGAATGGTTTCTTCTTGTCGAAATTCACAAGATGTAACAGGATATACTCATCATAGACTGTTTCAACTATGCTAAATACATTGTATCCATCATCTGTGGAGGAAACAGAACACAGTTCAGAACTTGTGCCACCGTGTGCCGGCCTCTCAGAGCTTGATAGGTCAGAGCTTGTTAGACCCACGGGAAGTAAGGAAACCCCTTTACCTATTTTCAACCACAAAACAAATTCAAGTGCATATCCTGGAAGATATAGAGAGTAATAGAGTAATATTTAATGTCTTCAATTACATCTCCCTGGGCTTCATGAGGCGACATCCAAGGGATACTGGTATTTGACTACTAGTAGTAGAAAAATTCAGCCATAGCAGCAACTTATGCTCTATCATCCTCCCTGAGACTCACCCACCTCCCTTGACCATTTCTGCCAACTGTGTGTCTCTATCCTCTCTATAGGCCCGCTGGCATTACATACCCAGTGCTCTATATCCTGAGCGATGATGTGCTATAGCAATGACCAGCAGACATCATCACAAAGTAGGCAGGGAATGAGAAGCTGTCCCACCACTTATTTTTTTGTCAATTTTCTTGCTGGAGGTACATCTTTATCTGATGGTATTATGTGCCAGGCATTGACTTTTTTTACCCAAGGTTCTTCCAGATTCAGGATTTGGCTATTAGATGGCCCCTCATTATATAATGTACATAAGCTATTGATCAGGAATTGGTCAAGATCTTGAAGATATTGGCGTTTATTAAATTCTTGGAGTGGAAGTAGAATTTAGAAAGACTTTTTAATATACTTACACACAACACTATATACACCATCCTCTGTTTTGTCAGCAACCAGAAATATTTCAGTACACTTTCCGTTCTCTCTGTAAAACAGAATAAGCTGATGTCCAAGAGATATTGATGCCCCAGCTCCCTCACACTCTACCTATAATTTGGGTTTCTGATTCCACTTCACTGTTGAACATTTTTGGAGCACAGTTTCCAAAGAGCTTTTATTTACATTATTTTACTTTGTGATACTTTAAGAATGAGTCAACTACTTCCATTACTGTCACTCTGCCACTACTTCCCACTATTATCACTACAACTACCTGTCTAGATAATTAGCTTAGTGTTCACCATGTGCCAGCCTCTCACAGAAGTGCTCTCCAAACATTACCTCACATGGTCCTTGCAAAAAAAAATAAATAAACCATTAAAGAGAATCATCATCCTCTTTACCCAAGGGAAAATTGGGGTGGAAACAGATGAAGTTTCTTGGTCATACATAAGAGATTCAAGAGAGAGACAGGCTGTCAATTCCAAGTCCTGTGCTCCAAACTTATGCTGTACTGTCACATTACTTATGATTCTGATACCCTCTACCCCGTCCGTACTTCCTCCACTCCTATTTGAATTTGTTTCTGTCAAAATTCTTATCTTTGAATCTAGAAAAGGCCCAGGTTCTTCAGGTCCTGGATCAGTGTCAGATAATGGACTCTTATTCTCAATACAAACCCAGAAGGTATGTGTACCCTCACACACACAGAGTTCCAACACCATATTCAGACTCCCGTGTTTCCTCTCCCAAGTGACAAAGACCACACTTACTTTGTATGAAATACAAAGGACAGAGAAGAGTTGTCCAGGGCTTTGATGTGTTTGACAAAAACCCTCATGCTACCATTTTCTTCTATCTTTTCCTTAACATCTGTGGCCAAGAGAATGGAATACCACTCTCCTGAAAGCTGCAATAAATCAGTAAAATGATTGGGTAAGAAAAGGGGAGGGGAACTCCATAGGAATCCTTGTCTCATTGAACCTGGCCTTTGTGCCAGACTCATAATGATGTGAAGATGGAATTAGAACTCAGGTCAATTGGTACTACATCTAGGGCTCTTTCCACCATCCCTAAAGCGAGAACAGAGGTCCCCAAGTGTTCTCTTTTAATATGGTACAATTGCTCTTAGTCAAAAGTCTGAAACCACCCCTTTGGTCGAATACATTAAAGAACTCCTGTCCTCTGGTAGGGCCACGTTACTTCAGAATCCTCCACGCTACCCCACAAGGGCAGAAGCTACTATACTCTGCAGACTCTACCTTTGAAATATCGATGTTGCTCCTCACAACGTTTTCTTCCTCATGGGCACAGACTAGAATCAGCCCTAGACACAGCAACAGCAGCTTCATCTTGGCAGGAAATAGCACGGTCTTCCCTACAGTCACTGGGAGCGAGTCTCTCCCTGATGGTGGCTCCACTCCCCGGCTCCTCTGTTTTTATATCTGCTCTGGGTCCAGTTTTTTTGTCCATTGGACACCACCTTCCCTCCTCCCACTCCACGAAATGGTATATCATTCACTGGTGTGAGGCCAAAGACTGTTCTTGCCCTTTTGAAACTTGGCAATCTCCTCTCTTTTAGATCTACTTAATGACCTTAAATTTCTCAAAACACACACTCAAGAAAAATAGTGGAAAAAACCCTGCCTTTTGGAACCAGATTTAACTGTGGATCTGGCTTGGAATCAGAGAGCCAATTATGTGAGGCAGGAATGGAATAAAACTTGGAAAGGGAATGTGTAGGGAATCTATGTTCCATTGTTCACATGGTGTGCAGAATTGGGTGCATCACTTCAATTTTACTAATTTCAGAAGCAAAGACACTGCCTCTACCAAAGATGATAGTACCTTCCACAAAGCAGTAAAACAGAGTTGATCAAAACAGGTTTGAATAAAATAATGAAATATGGCTTCTATTCAGTATATTTTAATTTCTTTTCCTTATTCTCTGAACTCAATCACTACGTTTTATTCTTTCCCCACAATGAATGGACAAGTGTTTAATCACTGAGTATACCTCACTATACCATATGCCCGATAAGAGAAATGGAGAAGTACAAGATATCATCCCTTGCTTCAAGTAACTATCAATGGAGTTGGGGAAATACTTCATATAATCAATAAAAACCTGACACTACAAGCATATGAAATAACCCAACTGAGTGGGATTAAGTCCATACCATTGTAGGTCAGAAAAGGAGTGACACTAGAGAGGTGGTATCACGTAGAAAGGGCTTAAGAGCACGGCTTTGGGGGTGCCTGAGTGGCTCAGTTGGTTAAGCATCTGACTCTTGATTTCGACTCAGGTCATGATCTCACAGTTCATGAGTTCTGGCTCTGCACTGACATCATGGAGCCTGTTTAGGATTCATTCATTCTCTCTCTCCCCCCCTCCCCACCCCCCAAATAAATAAGTGAACATTTAAAACAAGAGGGAGCATGACTTTGGAGTTATGTAGATCTGGGCTTCCTTCCTATTTCTGTCATTTTGAAGCATGAGGACAGATTTAACTTCCTCTGATACTTAGTTTCCTTATACATGCCTCATAGATTACTATAGGGATTCAATGAGATGATGTGTATAGAACCCTCATCATGTTTAGCACATATTGGGCTGGTAGGGTCAGAGAATTATTTCTGGAGAAGGTGGGACTTAGCATAGGTCTTGAAAGTTAGAAAGGGGCTTGTTAAAGTTATGGTTCATTTCTGCCTTGTGCCTTGTCCCCTTTTTCACTTCCCCCAAACAGAAAGAGGTTGGTATAACGGAAAGAGGTTGGTATCAAAGAAGGAGCTGGGTAGAGGGCAGTGAACCTAGGGGTTGTGGCATTCAATCTGTGGCTCGCTTTAAAAAGTCTTGCCAGCTCCTGTGTGGCCATTCCTAATTTATGTTCAACTGATATCCAGGCACTGGTATTTTGAGGTCTATATAATTTTAGCCATTATGGGCTGGTTATGGGTTTTCTATCCCTTGAGATGGGAGAACTGACCTTCAATTGGTGGCAAAGTCTGTGTACTTTATTCCCTCCGTTTGATTAACCAAAAATCAATATCCCTGTAGTCATTTTTTGCTAGAAATTGGCAAATATATTTTAAAATTTATTTGAAAATGCAAAGGGTCTAGAATAGCTAAAATAAATTTGAAATTGATGAACAGTTGGCAGATAAACATTGTTCTATTTCAAGATTTTTAAAATAAAGCTATCATAAAGACAGTGTTGTATTAATGAATGACTGATTTCTGACAAAGGATATATTCTCAACAAATGATGCTGGAACACCTGGCTGTCCATGCAGTGAGATGGGAGTTCAATCCTAATGTTGTATACAAAAATTAACTCAAAATGGATCATAGACACAAATTGAAAAATCTAAAGCTACAAAACTTTTTTTAATGTCTATTTGTGAGAGCACAAGCAGGGGAGGGGCAGAGAGAGAGAGACAGAATCTGAAGCAGGCTCCAGGCTCTGAGCTGTCAGTGCAGAGCCCGACGTGGGGCTTGAACCCACAAACCGTACATGGTGACCTGAGCCAAGGTCGGACACTTAACCAACTGAGCCACCCAGGTGCCCCTACAAAACTTTTCAAAAACAGAGAAGAAAACCTCTGTGACCCTACATTAGGCAAAGATATCCTAGATACAATACCAAAAGCATGAGTCATAAATTGGATATCATCAAAATCAAATAGTTCTGTTCTTTAAAAGTCATTTTTTAAAAGGAATGAAAGACAAGCCACAGACCAGGAGAAAATACTGGCAAATATATATACATATATATATTTACACACACACACACACACACACACACATATAAAAACAGAAGCCTACTGTAATGAAGACGAAAGACAAGCCACAGACTGGGAGAAAATACTGGCAAAAAAAAAAAATACACACACACACACGTGTGTATAAAATGTATATATATGCACACACACATATATAAAAACAGAGAAGCCAATAGTAATGAAGATGAAGAATAAAAGGAGAAAAAAACATAATTTGATTCAATTAAAAACTAATCACTTAATTTCAGGTACAGAGCCAGAATTTTTTCCCTCCAGATGACTGAAGCTTCATCTAAGGAACACACGCTTTAAAAGACTTCAGCCCTCTCCCAGTCCAGTGAAGAGGGGTAGAGAGGGTCTCTGGGAAGTAAAGGTTTTGTGGAGAAAGGGGTGAGAATTGACTTGGTTTGCTAACCGATGAGCCCCAAGGAAATGGACTCCTTCCTCTCTGCTAGCAGACAAACAGCACTTCTGATGAGCCGGTCTCAGCACAACAGCAGCAGATGGACTAAGTGTACCTCATGGCCTCTGCTGCTGTCCTGGGGAGCTGACCTTTGCACCTTCTCTTCTATGGGATCAGCTGAGATGGTCCTCATTCTTGTTAAGGGTAGCCAGTTATTCCAGGGCTGAACTTCCTAGGCCCCAAATATCTACCGACCTCTTAAGACCAGAGAGCTAATATGCAATCATATAGCCACATTTTAAACATGACACCTGAATCCAAACTGCTATATTACAGTCAAGTTGCATCAGCAACTGTTATATTTAAAGCTTTTAGAGTTCATCAAACTTGGGAACAATTTGGTAATCAAAGAAAGAAGGCCTTGTTCAAAGTCACTTTTAAAAGTTCAAGGATTGGACTGTGCCAGAATCCACTTACTAAGGCAAATAGTTACAATGAGGATACAGCAGTACAAGTATCCTCTGTCCAAGGACCTGATATGTAAAAATAATATTTTAATGTCAGAAATAAAGAGCTCCATACTAGATAAGTGCTTTACAAATAGTCTTTCATATAATCCTCATAATACCTCTATATTATAGGTTTCCTGTTTTATAGAGGTATGAACTAAGACTTAAGAGAGGTTAAGTAAACCAACCAAGATCACACAGCCAGTCTGTGGGAGAACCCATATTTGAATCCAAGACTGTCTGACCCCAGACTCCCTACTCTCATGACTTCACTGCACAGGTCAAAGCTTAATGTTTCTGACATGAAGGACCAACGGAACAGGAAACAGTAATGCTTTAGACCCTCAGAGGCATCTGCTTTGTAGTTACTACTGAAGAAGCTGCGTGTAGATTCCTCAAAAATACAGTTCTGTGGTTGTAGCTGCCAAGAGCCTGATCAAGTGAAGGACAAGTAACAACTCTTTTTAGTAAACAAATATTTGAAAGATGAATCGTTGGATTGATGATTTGGAGTATTGTTCTTCTCATAAGGAATTAGGAGATACTTCCATACCAAAAAGCAAAAACTATTCTTTTCCATTCATGGCTTCAAGTTAAGTTAACTTGGTCACTAACCACATTAAGACTTCCTCACTCAATGCCAAATATAGGGCATTTTATAAGTGACCCAAAGGAAGGGGGACAGTCTGCCAGGTGGTTGAGAAATGATTGGCATACAAGCCCCCAAATGACTGGCGCTTATGGAATCCATATATAAATAGATAACCGTCAATTTATAGCCCAGCAACTTGACTCACGCCAACTGGCTGGCTGGAAATGGACTTAGTGACCTTGTCTTCAGTCACACTCTTGACTAATTGAACAAATCACTCATTGAGAAAGCCAGTGGGAACATTCAAGCCATGTTATATAATACCAAGACATTACCAGTGCCGAGAACAACAGGAAGAAACACAAGTTTATTTAATTCATGTGCCAGAGTAGAAGTATTTCTTGGTTCCCAGCACCCATTCTGCCGGTACCAGCTCAAATCCAGTTCTAAAATATCCACTCCCTTCACTGATGAAAGGTTGTTTGGAGCTAACTACAATCCATCTGTGGTAGCTGGGTCCTCAAAAAGCAGATGCTGAGACAGATTTAGTGGTATAAAAGGCTTATTAGGGAATAACATTTGTGAAAGGAAAAAGGAGGCAGCAAGACTATGGAAGGATTAGGAAAAGATGACATAGAGCTGACAACGTCTCAGGCCAGTGGGAAGCTCTGAAGCATGTTAGAAGCATCCTGCATTAGGCAGACACAGATAGGACCTTGTACCACAGTAGTGCTCAGTCATTGGCTGGGCCACCCCAAGAAGACCAGTACCTTAGCTCAAGAACTGAGGCAAATCTGAATGAGTTAACAGTGGAGGCTATCAGCTAACCTCACTCTCACAGCTCAGCCATGAGCACTTTCTTGGAAGGAGAATCTGAGTAATACATCTTTATGTCTGGCACACCATCCTAATATCTAGAAATAAGCAGTCTTCTCAAAAGAAGTCCAGAGTTCTCTTCCCACATAGAGTAGGAGCAGGGGTGAAAACATAAGCCTTTACCTTCTTTTCAAATTTAAAGTTTCTACCACAGCATGAGGACTCCCTGTAGGTAAGCAAACCAAGAATCCAGTGATAGTTGCCTCCAGATCCACCCACTGAAATTCAGCAAGTAATTATGTACATATGGCTCCAGGTTACCCAGAAGGCCATCTTTCCATTGAAAAGATAATAGTGACTTTGGAGTCATAAAAAAACTGGGTTCAAATTCTGACTACAATTAACCCCTGTGAGCCTTTGGTTTCCTCAAAGAATTGTTGCAAAGATAACAGAAAAGGTTTGAAAGTGCTAGAATGCAATAAGTTCCTAATAAAAATTAGTCTTTGCACTCTCTTCCTCTCTTCTGAGGCTAGAGACCACGTTTTGTATTTCTTGTGTTCTTCCCCCTCCCCACCCCAGCCAGCTTCTAGTAGAATGCCTGGGCTCCATGTAGCAAGTTATCAATAAATCTTCTCTGATTATTTTATATACGTCTTGTCTGTGACTTAGGCAAGTTCTTTCCCTTCTCTGGCCTCCATTTACCTGGGATAAAAATGCAAAGATTCAGTAGTTCATAACTATGGAGGGCACTAGTCCTGGGAGATTTTGGAAATGGGGGAGGAGTGTGACATTTTTGTTTTTTACAGTAACTGGAGAGTGCTACTGACATTTGGTGACCAGAATCCAGGGATGCTAACCCTTCTGCCATACCTAGGCTGGTCCCCCACAGAACTATTTCATCCAACATATCAATAGCACCCCCATTAGGAAGCATTGAATGATCTCTATAGGGCTTGGCAAATTTCACCATCTAACAACCAATTGATGTTTCTCTGGTGTTTTTTCCCAAAGGATGGGTGATCACAGCTGCACTACAAAGGCCTGTTTTGCTTAAAGAAAAGTATACTTTATTTTAAAACATTTCAGCAATTCCCAGGTTATTCCATGCCAAAAATGGCAGAAGTACAGCAAGGGTAGGGAGGTCAAGTACAAGCTGGGTGTGTCTGCATCTATCTGTCCACCACCTCATCTGACTATAATGAACTTCAGAGAGTAATGGTCATTGCTTTACTTCTGCCTTCCAAAATGTCATGCAAGCTCTTCTTTTGGCCAACTCTAACCGGAACTATATAGAGGAAGCATTGCTGAGTAATCTGGTTCTCAGTTTAACCAAGTTGATGGAACACCAGCCACCATGTGGTCAAGAAGACGACTCAAGTCAAGTCCTGAGCTGAGACCAGAAGGCTGAGAATGTGCCAAACACAGGAAGTATGTAGGCAACAGCTTTCAGACAGAGGGAGGAGTAAGTGCGAAGGCTTAGCTTATGTGAAGAAAAAAAAACAGACCAGGGTGGCTGGATGCTAAAGAGAGAGGGGGTAAAGGGTATAAAACAAAATTAAGCTAGAAATAGGGAATGGGTTTTATAAGACGAGGAGTTTAGATTTTACCTCAAGTACAAGTCATTGAAGGGTTTTATAAGCAGGGAAGTGATATGATGGGATTTGAGTTTTCAGAGGTGACCCCTGGCTGCTGTGAACTAGAATGCACTGCAGTGGGACAAGAGAGGAAACACTTGTGAAACCCTTGCACACTTGTGTGTATGTGTGTAGGCGTGTATATTTCTGTAATCTGGATTTCTACAGGAGAAATCTCTTGATCAAGAGGTAAACATATCGAAGACATCCAGATGGCCAACCGACACATGAAAACATGCTCAACATCACATCATCAGGGAAATACAAATCAAAACCACAATGAGATACCACCTCACACCTGTCAGAATGGCTAACATTAACAACTCAGGCAACAACAGATGTTGGCTAGGATGCAGAGAAAGAGGAACCCTTTTGCACTGTTGGTGGGAATGCAAGCTGGTGCATTCACTCTGGAAAACAGTATGGAGGTGCCCCAAAAAACTAAAAATAGAACTACCCTACAACCCAGCAATTGCACTACTAGGCATTTATCCAAGGGGTACAGGTGTGCTGTTTTGAAGGGACACCTGCACCCCCATGTTTACAGCAGCACTGTCGACAATAGCCACAGTATGGAAAGAGCCCAAATGTCCATCGATGGATGAATGGATAAAGAAAATGTGGTGTGTGTGTATGTATGTATGTGTGTATGTGTGTGTGTGTGTGTATATATATATATATATATATATATATATATAGTATAGTAGAATATACACTACTAGTAGTATACTATAGTATACTATACTATACATTCTACTATATATATATATATATATATATATATATACACACACATACACACATACATACGTGTATATATATATGTATATATATGTGTGTGCGTGTATACATACATATTCCGGCAATCAAAAAGAATGAAATCTTGCCATTTGCAACTATGTGGATGGAACTGGAAGGTATTATGCTAAGTGAAATTAGAGAAAGACAAAAATCATATGACTTCACTCATGTGAGGACTTTAAGAGACAAAACAGATGAACATAAGGGAAGGGAAACAAAAACAATATAAAAACAGGGAGGGGGACAAAACAGAGGAGACTCATAAATATGGAGAACAAATGGGGTTACTGGAGGGGTTGTGGGAGGGGGGATGGGCTAAATGGGTAAGGGGCACTAAGGAATCTACTCCTGAAATCTGTTGCACTATATGGTAACTAATTTGGATGTAAATTAAAAAAAAAAAAAAAAAAGAGGTAAACACATTTTACTTTTAGTTAAGAATCCACATTGCTTACATATCATCTTCTTGAAGGGCCTTCTATGACCCTGCCATCTAGGTTTGCCAACCTCCAATCTTTACTTTGTGGCATACCATTTACTTTCTTCTTAGCAGTGACGACGATATAGAAGATCTTGTGTTTATTTTATCATCTGTTTTTCTCATTAAGACTGACTTTGTCTTATCCCCCATTTTACTTAGTGCTTAGGACAGTGCCTGGCATAGTAGACAGGAAGTGAAGATTTATTTAATAGATAATTCCCATCCAAAAGGCCTGCACAGATAGATACATTAAGCAACAATATATAAAAGTCTCATTTCCAAATTCCTCAACCAAAAAGGATATTACTACTCTTTTTCGTACGGGGAGGAAGTGAACCTAAATGACATTTTGATATTTTTGTTGTTTACGTTTAAAAATTCTTTTTAATGTTTATTTATTTTTGAGAGAGACAGAGCACGAGCAGGGGAGGAAGAGAGAGAGAGGGAGACACAGAATCCAAAACAGGCTCCAGGCTCTGAGCTGTCAGCACAGAGCCTGACACGGGACTCAAACTCACAAACTGTGAGACCATGACCTGAGCCAAAGCTGGATGCTCAACCGACTGAGCCACCCAGGCGCCCCTGTTTGTTTACATTTTAAAATGAAAACTACAATGACCTATTTCTATACACTAATGAGAATGGCAAGAACAAAATCAAAACTAAACACCTGACAACAACACACACCAGAAGAATTTCCATACGTTGTTGGTAGAATGTAAAATGATACAATGGGGCACCTGGGTGGCTCAGTCAGTTAAGTGTCCAACTTCAGCTCAGGTCATGATCTCATGGTTTGTGAGTATGAGCCCATGTTGGGCTGTCTGCTGTCAGCGCGGAGCCCACTTGGGATCCTCTGTCCCCCTCTCTGCCCCTCCCCTGCTTTCTCTCTCTTTCTCTCAAAAATAAATAAACATTTAGGGGCACCTGGGTGGCTCAGTCAGTTGAGCATCCGACTTCAGCTCAGGTCATGATCTTCCAGTTTGTGAGTTCGAGCCGCACGTTGGGCTCTGTGCTGACAGCTCAGAGCCTGGAGCCTGCTTCAGGTTCTGTGTCCCCTTCTCTCTCTGCCCCACCCCTGCTTGTGCTCTGTCTCTGTCTTTCAAAAATGAATAAACATTAAAAAAATTTTTTTAAATAAACATTTAAAATATTTTTTAAGTTAAAAAAATAAAATAAAATAAAGTGATAACAATGGATTTATAGGACAGTGAATGGAAGAAACCAAAATCAAGGAATACCACACTTAAATGAGAACACTGGAGAAAAAGAATCTAAGAGTTATATTTAAAAAAATGTCATTTGAAAAACCATAGCACCCTTTCTTGATCAAAACCCTTAAGAAAGTAGGAATAGAAGGAATATACCTTAAGATCATAAAGGCCATATACAAAAGACCCATAGTTAATATCACCCTCAATGGGGAAAAACTGAGAGCTTCCCCCTAAGGTCAGGAACAAGACAGGGATGTCCACTCTCACCACTGTTATTCAACATAGTATTGGAAGTCTTAGCCTCAGCAATCAGACAACACAAAGAAATAAAAGGCATCCAAATCAGCCAAGAGGAGGTCAAACTTTTACTCTTTGCAGATGACATGATACTCTATATGGGAAACCCAATAGATTCCACCAAAAAGCTGCTAAAACTGATCCATGAATTCAGCAAAGTCACAGGATATAAAATCAATGTACAGAAATCAGTTGCATTTCTATACATCAGTAACAAAGCAGCAGAAAGAGAAATCAAGGAATCAGTCCCATTTATAATGACACCAAAAACTATAAAATACCTAGGAATAAACCTAACCAAAGAGGCGAAAAATCTATACAGTGAAAACTATAGAAGAAAGCTTATGAAAGAAATTGAAGACACAAAAAAAATGGAAAAACAGTCCATGCTCACGGATTGGAAGAACAAATATCATTAAAATGTCGATACTGCCCAAAGAAATCTACATATTCAATGCATTCCCTATCAAAGTAACACCAGCATTCTTTACAGGGCTAGAACAAACAATTCTAAAATCTGCGTGGAACCAGAAAAGACCCTGAATAGCCAAAGTAATGTTGAAAAAGAAAACCAAAGCTGGAGGCATCACAATTAGGACTTAGCTGTATGACAAAGCTGTAATCGTCAAGACATTATCGTACTGGCACAAAAAGAGAGACACAGATAGATCAATGGAACAGAATAAGAGAACCCAGAAATGAACCCACAAATGTATGGCCAGCTAATCTTTGACAAAGCAGAAAAGAACATACAATGGAAATAAGACAGTCTCTTCAACAAATGGTGTTGGGAAAAATAGACAGCAACATGCAGAAGAATGAACCTGGACTATTTTCTTATACCATACACAAAAAATAAACTCAAAATGGATGGAAGACATAAACACAGGAAGCCATCAAATCCTAGAGGAGAAAACAGGCAACAACCTCTTTGACCTCAGCCACAGCAACTTCCTACTCATCACATCTCCAAAGGCAAGGGAAATAAAAGCAAAAATGAACTACTGGGACCTCATCAAGATAAAAAGCTTCTGCACAGGGAAGGAAACAATCAACAAAACTAAAAGGCAACAAACAGAATGGGAGAAGATATTTACAAATGATGTATCAGATAAAGGGTTAGTATCCAAAATCTACAAAGAACTTCTTAAACTCAACACCCAAAAAACAAGTAATCCAGTGAAGAAACGGGCAAAGACATGAATAGACGCTTCTCCAAAGAAGACATCCAGACAGCTACCAGACACACAAAGAGATGCTCAACATTACTCCTCGTAAGGGAAATACAAATCACAACCACAATGAGCTACCACCTCACACCTGTCAGAATAGCTAACATTAACAACTCAGGTAACAACAGATATTGGCAAGGATGCAGAGAAAGAGGATCTCTTTTGCACTGCTGGTGGGAATGCAAACTGGTGCAGCCACTCTGGAAAACAGTATGGAGGTTCCTCAAAAAATTAAAAATAGAACTACCCTACAACCCAGCAATTGCACTACTAGGTATTTATCCAAAGGATACAAAAATGCGGTTTTGAAGGGGCACACACACCCTCCCCCAAAGTTTATAGTAGCACTATCAACAATAGCCAAACTATGGAAACAATCCAAATGTCCACTGACTAATGAATGGATAAAAAAGATGTAGTATATGTATGTCTATATGTACATATATATATGGAATATTACTTGTCTGTCAAAAAGAATGAAATCTTGCCATTCACAACAATGTGGATAGAACTAGAGTGTATTATGCTAAACCAAATGAGTCAATCACAGAAAGACAAATATCACATGATTTCATTCATATGTGGAATTTAAGAAACAAAACAGATGAACATACAGTAAGGGAAGTAAAAATAAGATAAAAACAGAGAGGGAGACAAGCCACAAGAGACTCTTAAATACAGAAAACAAGGGTTTTCTGGAGGGGTTTTCTGAGGGCTGCTGGAGGGGAGGTGGGTGAGGGGGATGGACTAAATGGGTGATGGGAATTAAAGAGGGCACTTGTTGGGATGAGCACTGGTGTCATATGTAAGTGATGAGTCATTAAATTCTATTCCTGAAATCATTATTACACTACCTTGGATTAACTACCTTGGATTAAAATTTTTTTAAAAAAAGGAAACCAGAAAAAAATGTCACATGCAAAATAGGATGGCATTTTTAAAAAAAAAAATTTTAATGTTTATTTTTGAGAGTGAGAGAGACACAGAGCAGGAGCAGGGGAGGGGCAGAGAGAGAGGAAGACACAGAATCCAAAGCAGCCTCCAGGCTCTGAGTGTTGGCACAGAGCCCAACAGGGGGGGTTTAAACCCACAAACAGTGAGATCATGCCCCAAGGCAAAGTCAAGTGCTCAACTGACTGAGCCACCCAGGTGCCCCAATCAGATGGCATTCTTAAACAGAAACATTAGAAGCTAAAAAATGATGGCAAAATAACTTCAAAGGTCTGAAAGTCATTTTTAACCTAGAGTTTACAAAATACAGCCAATCAAATGTAGGAATAGGATGAACACTGTTTCACATAGGAAAAGTTGAACATTTTCATTTCCATGAATCCTTTATTGGGAAGTTTCTGGTAGAAGAGATTCATAAAATGAGGAAGGAAGCAAAGAACAAGAAAGATGTGGAAATGGGATGGTACATAAGAGAGAAGCAAAGGGAACTCTTGGAATAATGGCAAAGGAATGTTCTAAGAGCGACAAAGTTAGCATAAGAGCAAGTACCTGACTGGACGGGGGAAGAGTGCCAGGAATGTGTCTTCAAGTTTAACAGGAGGAGGAGGAGGAGAAAAAAAAAAAAAAAAAAAAAAAAAAAAAAAACAGAAAGAAGAGGAAGAAAAGAAATAATTAAAAGGCGGGGAGTTTGGATGGCTCAGTCACTTGAGTGACGACTCCTGATTTTGGCTCAGGTCATGAGCTCACGGTTCATGAGTTCAAGCCCCGCATTGGGCTCTGTGCTGACAGTGCAGAGCCTGCTTGGGATTCTCTCTCTCCCACTCTCTCTGTTCTTCCCCTGCTTGTGCTCTCTCACTCTCTCAAAATAAATAAATAAACTTAAAAAAATTTTTTTCAAGAAAGAAAAAGCAACTTATACTTCTGCCAGATACTTAATGAATAGGGGAGACATACATAAAGAAAATAAAACTACAAAGCAATAAGTGACTCTCAGGAAAATGGAAGTTTTGCGAAGAAAAGATGTGTAATAACATTACACTACAAAGTGCCAGCATACCTCATATTAAAAAGAACCAAGTAAAGACTTCAGCACAGCCACCTGTCTGGAAGCCTGCACACCCAGCCTGATGTTCATGTTCTTCACACATGGAAGAATACTGCAAGTAGCCCTGGACAAGCTGGAGGCTCACCCTCCTGTCAGTGGGTACACAGTCCACAGCCCTGCGGTGTAGCTGGCTCAGTGGTGAGTTGACCCTCCCCTGGGGCAGCCTTGAACTAGGCCATCGCCATGCTGCATGCTCCACTCACCAGTTAGGCAGCAGGGATCAATCTGTAAACTGACTAGACGAATCAAATGTATTGGGCTGTGCACGTGCAGGGCTTGTTTCACAAGAATGCAACCCATTGGGACAATGGAGCATGTGCATGGACAGAGGATATATGCACAGTACTTATGTCTGCCATTCCCTACCATCCCTTTGCACATGATGTTTTCCCTGTCCCATGAACAGAGAATTGCAGTGGACCCACAGCATGTAGGAATTCAGTTGAGACTTAAGAAAGGTTAAGTGTTTTGTATCTACAACTGAATAAGTACAGGTGGTGACAGCGAAAGTAGGCGGAGCTGTTTGAATGAGAAATTCATTTCCATCTCAGAAAGCAAGCAATGGTTTAAGAAATACAAACGATACCAAGGAACCATATCTTAGCTTTTGTCACTAGAGTTACATACTTGCATTTACTGATGCTGAAAATTATGACACAGACAGAAAAGAAAAGGTAGTACGACACATAGTTCCTTTTCCTCTTGGTCCTTACTCATCCGGAAGCTGGAGGGAAAGAGTGTTGGTAGAATGTGCACGTCAAGAAGTGAAATAAAGAGTATTCGTTTTGTGCAACATTTTCCTACTCTTCTGGGAGAATGAAATGCATGTGCATATGTGAATTACAAAACCCAACTTGCTTAATTTTGGTGATCCCACATATGAGTTGAATGCTGTTTGTTGCATTTAAAGCTGACATTGCACAATAGAAAGATAAAAGCAAAATTTATGTTAATACTGTAAATTTTGCTTTAGTTAGAATGGTATTAAATAGAAAATTAAAAAACACCAAAAAGACCACAGAAAGGAAAAAAAACCTCTTAATATTTTTGTACCTTTCAGGGCACATTTTTGAACAAGGATTCCTGATTTTCAAGGATTCCTGAATTTTCATTTTGCCCTGGGCCCCACAAATCAGAGATTCATGCCATAATTCTGTCAGTGGTTATAATAAAACTTTTTCAAAATTCTTCTTAAATTTGTGTTTATCCAATAATGGTTGTGGAATGATCTGAAGAAAACTTCAGACTTATGTGCCCAGCTTTCTAATGGAAAACTACCATAAAATAGCATTCATTTATTCCCTTCTAGAATTTAGTTTTGTGTATGCTGAGGTAATTGTTTTTGCAAGTAAATAGCCAATCATCCCAATATCATTTAACGACTAGTCTATTCTTTCTCTACTATTCTATGCTGTTACCATAAACTAAATTCTCATATATACACATTTTTCTGTTTTCTATTCTCCAGATCCAATGGTTTCATCTATGGTGTACCAACTATTTTGTTTCCGACAGGCTACTGTGTGAATTGCTTGGAAGACAAGCCCCATTTGTTGTTCCTAATTTTTAACATTCTTTTAATTACTCAAATATACTTATATTTAGTGTGCTAAAATTTTTAAATCTCACTGAATGACAAAGATGCTCAGACAATTAAATGTGGGAAATAGTCTTTTCAACAAAGGTACTGGGACAACTGAATATCATGTAGAAGAATGATGTTGGACTCCTATCTCACACCATATACAAAAAAGTTAAATCAAAACGGATGATAAACCTAACAGTAAGCACTAAAACTGTAAACTCTTAGAATACATAAATCTTCAACTTCCCATTACACCAAAGGGACAAACAATAAAAGAAAAAATAAATAAGTTGGACTACATCAAAATTAAGACCTTTTCTGCTTCAAAGAACGTCCAAAGAAAACACACAAAATGGGACAGATATTTGCAAATTATAAGGGTTTTAGTATCTAGAATACATAAAGAACTCTTACAATTCAACAATAGAAAGACAATTAATCTGGGAAGCCTGGGTGGCTCAGTCAGTTAAATGTATGACTTTGGCTCAGGTCATGATCGTGTGGTTTACAAGTTTGGGCCCTGGGTCAGGCTCTGTACGGACAGCTCAGAGCCTGGAGACTGCTTCAGATTCTGTGTCTGCCTCTCTCTCTGCCCCTCCTCTACTCGTGCACGCTCTCTCTCTCTCAAAAATAAATAAAAACATTTAAAACTTTTTAAATAAAGACAATCTAATTTAAAATGGGCAAGGGATCTGAACATTTCTTCAAAGAAAACATACATATATGTATATTTATAAAAATATTTATGAAAATATACCTACTGTATATATGTTTAAATATTTTTGAAAATATGCACATATCTTCTACAGAGAAAACAAGTGTTGCCAAGGATGTGGAAAAATAGGAACCCTCACATGTTGCTGGTTGGCTTGTAAAATGGTGCAGCTACTTTAGAAAATAATCTGGCATTTCCTCAAACAGGTAAACAGAGTTAACTTGTGACTCAACTCTCTCTCTCCAAGGCACATATCCAAGAGAACTGAAAACATGTCCACACACAAAATTATACATGAGTGTTTACAGCAGCATTATCTATAATAACCAAAAAGTGGAAATAACTGAAATGTCCATCAACTCATGAATGAACTGTGGTAGATCCATACAATGGAGTTTTATTTAGCTATAAAGCAAAATGAAGTACTGATACTTATTACGCTAAGTGAAAGAAGCCAGCCACAAAAGGCTACATATTCTGTTATTTCACTGATATGAAAAGACCATAGTAGAAAAACCCACAGAAAGAGAAAGTAAATGAGTGGTCACCTGAGGCTGGAGGGAGAAGGGCAATCGTGAATTACTGCTAATGGGTATGGGGTTTCTTTTTGAGGTGATGAAAATGTTCTGAAATTAGATAGTGGTGATGGTCCCACAACTCTGAATATACTAAAAACCAATGAATTGTACTTTAAAAGAGTGAACTGTGTGGTGTGAGAATATCACAATAAAAATGTTATTTTAAAAAATTTCATTGAGTTACAAAGATAAATTTGAAATAAACTGACAACTATTTTTCCAAATATGTTCCTCTTGTTATTACATTATCCTATGTTCTTCAGGAAAGATTTATCCTATAAACATCTCCTGGATTATTTCTTATTTCTGGTATTTTAAAATTTGTTGTCAATATTGTGACAGTCACTTTTTCCCATTACATTTCTATTTCTTCTATTTAAAACAGCTTTTTACTTATACACTGTTGATAGTTTATATATCTCCACCTTACTAGTTCTACGAGTTGGATTTTCTAGTCACCCAACATATCATTTCAAATGATATCAGTTCTTTTTCTCTTCTTTTGAAATATTACCAGCTCGTTGTTTTTTTTTTTTCTATTATCTGGGACCTTCAGAGCAATGCTAATAGTAGTGACATGAAAAATCATTTCTCATTACTGCTTCTGGTAAGAATGCTTCTATTCACAATGTTTACATAAGTTTCTGGTAAATATCCTGTAAGTTCCCTTCTATCCCTAACTTTAAAAAACACCATGGCACAAAAACAGACACTTAGATCAATGGAACAGAATACAGAACCCACAAACGTATGGCCAACTAATCTTTGACAAAGCAGGAAAGGATATCCAGTGGAATAAAGACAGTCTCTTCAGCAAGTGGTGCTGGGAAAACTGGACAGCAGCATGCAGAAGAATGAACCTGGACCACTTTCTTACACCATACACAAAAATAAACTCAAAATGGATAAAATACCTAAATGTAAGACAGGAAGCCATCAAAATCCTCAAGAAGAAAGCAAGCAAAAACCTCTCTGATCTTGGCTGCAGCAACTTCTTACTCAACACGGCTCTGGAGGCAAGGGAAACAAAAGCAAAAATGAACTATTGGGACCTCATCAAAATAAAAATCTTCTGCACAGCGAAGAAAACAATCAGCAAAACAAACAGGCAACTGACAAGAATGGGAGAAGATATTTGCAAATGACATATCAGATAAAGGGTTAGTATCCAAAATCTACAAAGAATTTACCAAACTCAACACCCAAAAAACAAATAATCCAGTTAAGAAATGGGCAAAGACATGAATAGACACTTCTCCAAAGAAGACATCCAGATGGCCAACCGACACATGAAAACATGCTCAACATCACTCATCATCAGGGAAATACAAATCAAAACCACAATGAGATACCACCCTACACCGGTCAGAATGGCTAACATTAACAATTCAGGCAACAACAGATGTTGGCGAGGATGTGGAGAAAGAGGATCTCTTTTTGCACTGCTGGTGGGAATGCAAGCTGGTACAGCCACTCTGGAAAACAGTATGGAGGTTCCTCAAAAAATTAAAACTAGAACTACCCTATGACCCAGCAATTGCAATACTAAGTATTTATCCAAGGAATACAAGTATGCTGTTTCAGAGGGGCACATGCACCCCGATGTTTATAGCAGCACTATCAACAATACCCAAAATATGGAAAGAGCCCAAATGTCCCTATAAATAAAGATGTGGTGTGTATATATATATATATATATACACACATACGCCTACACACATACACAATAGAGTATCATTCGGCAATAAAAAAAAAATGAAATCTTGCCATTTGCAACAACGTGGATGGAACTAGAGGATATTATGCTAAGCGAAATTAGAGAAATATCATGTGATTTCGCTCATATGAGGACTTTAAGACACAGAACAGATGAACATAAGGGATGGTAAGCAAAAATAATATAAAAACAGGGAGGGGGACAAAACAGAAGAGACTCTTAAATACGGAGAACAAACAGAGGGTTACTGGAGGGATTGTGGGAGGGGGGATGGGGTAATGGGTAGGGGGCGTTAGGGAATCTACTCCTGAAATCACTGTTGCACTATATGCTAATTTGGGTGTAAATTAAAAATATTAAATTAAAAAAATTTAAAAATTTAAAAAATCCATAATCTATGTCAAATTTCAGATTTATGTTGACAGATTTCTTCAAAAATAAACCATATATTTGCCTCAAAAAAAACAAAGCCTGTAAAATTTTGCCAAATACTTTTACATTACGTATTAAGTATATTATCTTTATTAATGTACATTTCTACTTTTGAACTAGTTTGGAAATCCTATGATCTCAGTATTGATTTTACTAAACTGCTAGATTTGACCTGTTAATCACTGAATTAGAAAATGTAACTTCCCTTTTATGTTCCTTTTCTTCTAGATGTTTTTTTTTCTTTTCCTGTTGTCCTAGAGTTTGTCTATTGACTCATCAAACATATTTTTTGTATCTATTTAATTAATAATGTATATTTTTGTGTTTATTAATGCATTCCTTTTATTTTCTTGGGGTTTGTATCATTATTCTATTTCCTCTTTTAAAAAACTGACTACTTCATTTATGTTTAAATTTTATTATTTTCTAATAGTTATATTTTTTTCTGTTTGGATTTATTCTTTAACACCAAAGTTACTTATACAATTATTTTTTAATTTCTAAATAACTTTGTGGTGCTATTTTAAGTTGTTCATCTACTTTTATATCATTGTAGTTAAAAAAACAAAACAAAACAAAACAAAATAGGATGGGCTTGACTATTTCCCTTGGGGAGATTTTCTTTGTACCTATATATAGCCTGTTAAAAAAAATTCCATGAATACTGGAAAATAATGCATACTTCTCTGTGGAGGAAAGCATTCTCTTATATGACTATTACACAAACTTGTTAATTTAAAAAACTCAAACCCACTAGGAAGGTATTTTTTTAACATTGAAAAATAATAGGAGAATTACTAAAAATATAAAGGATGATATATAAACAACTTTCATTATCCCACTACAACTTTTGTGTACCTGAAAAGCCTTTTATTATAAGCAAATATGTATACTTGTAATAAAGTATTTCTAAAAATAATCTTCTAAATATATTTTTAACAACAAACCAGTTTGGGGATAATTCCATTATAAGTTTTTCTCTCAATGATAACACTTTTTTTTCAGAATTAATTGCAAGAATAGTGTTTTTTCTCCATACAAACATAATATTGAATAAATGAGCATTTTACCTAAAGTTTTTCTTGCATAACAATTTACCACTGAGTGCTCAGGTATATGTGATGACATATGGCTGCAGGCTTTCCCAAATTCATTACTCTGATAAGATTTCATTTCTAAAATGAATTCTTTGGTATCAAATTAAATTATGTACCATGACAAAAAACATCACTACATTTATTACATTGATAAGGTTTCTCCCCTGTGTGTGTTCGCTTATGTTTAGTAAGGGCTGAGCTTAAGCCGAAAGATTTCCCACATTCATTACATTGGTAGGGTTTCTCTCCTGTATGAGTTCTCTGATGTCGAATTAATGATGTTCTATAGCAAAATAGTTTTTGACATAGATTACATCGATAGGGTTTCTCCCCAGAATGAATTTTTAGATGTTCAGTAAGGTGTGTTCTTCGGCTGAAGGTCTTTCCACGTTCCTTGCAAACATAAGGTTTCTCTCCAGTATGAGTTCTCTGGTGTTGAGTAAGATGTGCGCTCCAATTGAAGGCCTTTCCACATTCATTACATTCATAGGGATTCTCTCCCATATGAATTCTCTGATGTTGAATGAAGGCTGGGGTATGACTGAAGGCTGTTCCAAATTCATTACATTTATAGGGCTTTTCTCCTGTGTGAGTTCTCTGATGTTGGATTAGTGATGTGCTATGGCAAAAAACTTTGCGACATTCCTTACATTGGTAGGATTTTTCCCCAGAATGAATTCCCTGATGTTCAATAAGATGTGTGCTCCAGCTGAAAGTTTTCCTACATTCAGTACAGGCATATGGTTTCTTTCCAGTATGAATTCTGTGATGTTGAGTATGGGCTGAAATATGGCTAAAAGCCTGCCCACATTCATGACAAGGATAGGGTTTTTCTCTGGTATGAATTCTCTCATGATTTCTAAGGGACGACCTATAACTAAATGTTTTTTCACATTCATTACACTCATAAGGTTTCTCACCAGTATGGACTCTTTGATGTTGAATAAGATTAGTGCTCTGACTAAAAGCTTTTCCACATTCATTACATTCATAAGGCTTCTCTTCAGTGTGTATTCTTTGATGTTGAATAAGATTAGTGGTCCAGCTGAAGGATTTACCACATTTTCCATTCATGTTTCTCTCTCACAAAGATTTTCTCAGGTTCCATTAGCACTGAAATATGGCTTTACATTTTTTAAATTGTTTCCAGAATAAGTAAAGTTTGAGGTAAAAATTCATCTTTTCTTATATCTAATAAGCTATTTTCCATTTATAAGTTGCCTTTAAAAAAATCAACTGAAACAGAACTATGCTTTAAGCTCCCATCATTTTTGGTATGATTATGTCATTATCTTTAGAAAACTCTCAGTTGTTTAAAAAGAGTTGAGCTCAGGTTAAGTATTTCCTCAAAATTATTACAGTAATGATCTTCCTCTTATCTTTGTAACTTGGTTTTACTAGTGTTTCTCAAACTGGTTATCTAATTCCAATTCTTCTAATGCAAAGTTTTAGGAACCATCATTTAGAAAAATGTCTACAACCATGCCATGACACTATTTGTTTTTCAGAAGCTTTCTGCTTTGGAGCTGATGTTCTGACTTTGGATATAGTATCCAGGATTAAACAGAAGACAGTATCTCTTCCCTCTAGAATATAAAAGGAAAAAATAAAACTCGCTCATCAGTTACAGAAAAAAATAATAAAAATAAAAATGAACTAGTGCTATGATGACACAAAAGATTATACAAGATAGGTGCGGATTAATATGCAAGTTTAAAGAAGGGAAAGATTAAAATAGATAAGTATAGTAAAAAAAAATGGAAGTATTGAGGCAAAATACATAGCATAATCAAAAATGAAGATGCAGAAAAGTACATGACATGACAAAAAGTGACACTAATTCAAATGAATGTCTTTGGAAAGCAGAGGTTAAAAAAAAAAAGGCAAAGTGAATGGGATTAGACAATAAAAACTCTGACAAGCACAGAAATTCAATGCTATATAATAGGATAGGAAAATTAAAGTTTTGTCATAGTGGTTAACATGATAAATATGAGATGTTTTAGATGAAGATGCTTAACTTAATCTAAAGTGGATAATAAGAAAATAAAGCTACCGAATTTAGTGAAACAGTGTAACATAAATGATATGGGCCCGGACTGGGATAGTAGTAATAATAATTTAGTATAGGAGTAAATATAAAACATAAAAGAAAAGAAAAGAAAAGAAAAGAAAAGAAAAGAAAAGAAAAGAAAATGGACACTGATTATGGGGAATTTTTACAAAATGAAATTAATACAGATACAATAGTTTCTAGCCAATAAATTTGTAATAATTGTGGTACTAACAGAAGAACTATTAACACCCTAATAGTGGTACTAATGAAATATTGAAGGAAAAGCGAAAGTTGGTGATTTCATTTTTCACCATATCTAATTTAAAGTGATCTAAAGTTGGGGCGCCTGGGTGGCTCAGTCAGCAGTCGGCTGAGCGTCCAACTTCGGCTCAGGTCATGATCTCATGGTTCATGAGTTCGAGCCCTGCATCGATCAGGCTCTGTGCTGACAGCTCAGAGCCTGGAGCCCGTTTCAGATTCTGTGTCTCCCTCTCTGCCTCTCCCCCATCATGCTCTGTCTCTCTCTCCTTCAAAAAGAAATAAACATTAAAAATTAGAGTAAAAAAAGCACATGCGTTTGTGTTAGGGAGAAAATGAAGCTTAATTAAAAAGAATTTGGAAAGGGACTAGAACAAAAAAGAGTCCACTGATGTCACACAAGCAAAGAAAAAAACACCAAATGCAGCAATAAGTCTGAATACAGAAAGGACTAAGATTAGGGTGCCATCAAGGAAGAATTCAGGATTCAGGAGTGTCTTCCAAATAATGTTAATATAAAAATAGAAGAATCTAACTTCAAAGACTACAACAGAATAGGAATTCAGGCTGTAGCTACTAGTCTAGTAATGAAAGGAGAGAATAAAATTGAAAGGTGGATAAAAATTAAATTATTGTTATGCAAGGTGTTCTTTTAAAAGAAAAACTTTTGACTGCCTGAAATTAGAACTGGAAGTGACTGAATCATGAAATAATCATTAAATCAAGGCCATAAAACCTTGATGAGTAAGAATGGAACCTGGGAGTATAGATAGAGAGGTATCTTTTTCTCTGAGATCAGAGTTACGTGAGAAGATGAATAAAGATATGTAGAAACGAAGTTGATGTTCACATTAGACAAACTCTGTTTTCTACACCAGTGAAAGGGCTCTCTGCACAGTGGGCACTAACCAACATTTCCAAATCTACCTCCTAGTACCAACATTGTTACCACCACCACCACAATGGACAGATGGACTATTGCTTACAAGGATTTCTAGCTATTTGGTTGTTACTTAGCTATCTGATTTTTTCTTGGTTAAGTATTTTGTGACATTTCTCCATTCTTTCCTGGTAACCATAAATATGGTTCTTCCTACTTGAAAGATAACATAGGCTTGGGTGATTTGATGGACCTCACAAGTGTGTCCTATGTTGTCTTCAGGAACTCTGAGATACACAATGTTGATGCTAAGGTAACATAATAAAGCTATCCATTTATAATGTTTTAAAAAAAAGAGGTATCACCTGTTTAATAGTAAAAGAAATACCTTATCTCTGTGCACAAATAAAATTAAAAATCTCTGGTCCCAAAACTCAAAGCCCAATCTCAAATATGCACTTATAAAATATATTTTGACATTTCAGGGGAAGAGTCACTGTAATCTGTAGCAGTTACAAAGCTTTACTTATCCAAAGAGGCAAGCCTCCTGCAATTGTCATTGCATCCTTTATGGTGTCTGAGAATGATCCAGCTCTTTTCTTTCCTGTAAGGTAAAGTTCACTGGCACATCCTCCAATGCCACTGGTTCCTAAAACATCAAATACCTACTCACTAAAGGATCACTTATGCAACCATTTATGAAAGAAGAGTAAAGCTAAGAACTGAAATTAACAAAGTGGAGGGCTAGAAAATTGTACAAAGAGGACTCAGGGTTCTAAGTAAAAAAGTGATTAAAAGTACATTATTTGTTACCATTATATATCTATGGAGTACAGAGAAGCAAAACAAGAGGAGACAATTGAGAATGTTACTATACACACACACACACACACACACATTTTAATATTTATTCTTGAGAGAGAGAGAGAGATCGCGTGCGAGAGCAAGCTGGGGAGGGGCAGAGAGAGGGGGAGACACAGAATCCGAAGCAGGCTCCAGGCTCTGAATTGTCAGCACAGTCTGACGTGGGGCCTGAACTCACTAACGGTGAGATCATGACCTGAGTCGAAGTCAGACAACCAACAGACTAAGCTACCCAGGCGCTCCAGAAATGTTACAATATTTGAAGGAATAAGGATGGAAGATTTTCCCAGTTGATGACTCACAGATTCAAGAAGTCCCAAACCATAAGCAAGCTAAATACAAAGAAAAGCACATCCTAGGATATCATAGCCTAACTTCTGAAAATCAGCAACAATCTTTTTTTTCCTTTTATTTTTTTTAATTTACATCCAAATTAGTTAGCATATAGTGCAACAATGACTTCAGGAGTGGATTCCTTAATGCCCCTTACCCATTTACCCCCCCCCCCCACAACCCCTCCAGTAACCCTGTTTGTTCTCCATATTTAAGAGTCTCTTATGTTTTGTCCCCTTCCCTGTTCTTATATTGTTTCCCTTCCCTTATGTTCATCTGTTTTGTCTCTTAAAGTCCTCATATGAGTGAAGTCATATGATATTTGTCTTTCTCTGACTAATTTCGCTTAGCATAATACCCTCCAGTTCCATCCATGTAGTTGCAAATAGCAAGATTTCATTCTTGACAAAAAGAACAATCTTAAAAGCAGTTTAAGAAACAGGCACGGCAAGTTCAAAATAGCACACTGCTCACTTCTCAGCAATTAAAGAGCATCAACTGGAAAAATGCATGTTTCTGGATGAAATGACTCAATATTTTAAAGATGCCAGTTCTCTCCTATGAGTTGAAGGTACCACCCCCCTCATACGCTGAAGTCCTAACCCCTAGTACCTCAGAATGTGACCCTATTTGGTAAGAGTCAATGCAGATACATATGAGATACTACAGTAGGGTAAGCCCCTAATCCAGCATGACTGGTATCTTTGAAAGAAGATGGTCATGTGAAGACCAAAGACACACAGGGAGTACACCATGTGACAATGAAAGCACAGATTAAAGTTATACAGCTGTGAGCAAGAAATGCCAAAGACTGCCAGCAAAACACCGAAAGCCAGGAAGGATTCCCCTACATGTTTCACAGGCAGCATGGCCTGGCCAACATGTAGATTTTGGACTTCCAGCCTCCAGAACTGTAAGATGATACATTTCTGTTGTTTTAAACCACCCAGTTTGTGGTACTTTGCTACAGAAGCTCTATGAAACTAATATGCCTCCCAATTTTACTTACAGAACATATATTTTTGAAAAAGAAAAACAAAATGAGGCTGAAGGGGGATATGTCCGTACTATACATTAAAGCATACAGTTATGTTAATTAAAACAGGGTAGTCCTGACACAAGAATTGACAGAAAAAGTAAAACAGAATTTTTAAAAGCCTGGAAATAGGCCCATTCTTTTATAGGAATTATTACATGATAAATATGGCATCTCAAATATTTGGGGAAAGATGGAGATTCAATTAACGATCTTGGGACAACTTGCCTATCCATTTAGAGAAAAATAAACTTTACACTATTGCCTTATAAAAATAATTGGTGAATTCGAGTCAAACATTAAAAATAAAACTACAAAATAACCAGAAAACATATTAGAAAATATTTTCATAATCTTGCAGTGGAGAAGTCCTTTAAAAATGTAAAAACTGGAGCTTATACAAGAATGACTCAGATTGGACTACACAAACCTACAAGGCAATCAATGAAACTAAAAGAAAAAAGTCATATTAGGAATAAATATTTGCAACCAATAAAACAAAAAGACCATTAGCTGTATTATACAGAATTTCTACAAGTCATAGAAAAAAATATAATGCAATACAAATATGAGCAATGGTAACAAACAGTAAATTTACGAAAAGGCCAACAAAGGAAAAGATTTTCAACCTCATTTTTAATCATGGAAATACAAATTAAAATGAGATCTCATTTTTCAAACATCAGACTGGCAAAAATGTTAAAAACAGGTAATATCCAGTACTGCTTACATATGTGGGGAAACAGGTGCTCTCATATACCATTAGTGGGTGTTTAAAATGCAATAGCTGTTTCAGGAGGGGATCTTTTTTGAAAAGGGTGCTTATTTATATGTATTAAAGCCTCATTATAATCATAGCAGGTTCATGACAGTAATTTCTCTTTGCTTGAATCATATATTTTAATAATAATTATGTTATCTGCAAAAATTAACCCATGGCATATTATACTTGCTCTACTACATTTATTATACTACAATGTTCTACTTCCAATGTTTTGTCTTCCTTCCCAGACTATGCGCTTCTGGAGGACAGTGACACTAACTTACTCTTCTGTCTTTAGTACCATACACAGAACCTGGCATATATCATACATCCAACAAATATTTATTTGTGAAGACTTCTCTTGATTCCCAATCTGCTGGTCTTCATACTATACCATCCTACCAGTTAAACCTGCTACCTAGCTTAAAGAAGTGTGATTTAAGACACTATTTTTCCCTATGCCTCAACAGTCAAAGTGTACAGACTGCATTGTGATACTACCAGAAAATTCAGAATTGAACAGGATTAGGATCCTAAAATTTCATCTTATCTGTTCCCCCTTCCTCTATGCAGGCCTACCTACAGCTAAACCATTACTCACTATGTTTCTCACTTTAACATTTACTGAACGTACTCTAACTGCAAAGGAAATGTAGAGTTAATGCTTCCTGTGGTACACTTTCCTATTTCTATACAAGGACTATAATCACGAATTTTTTTTTTTTAATCCCCATGCACTTGGTAGGGTGCACCTTGCATTCTAGATGTTTCAATGAGTACTTGTTGATTAACAGTCTACAGACTGATATTTAATCCTTTATCAGCTTAGTTTCTGGAAGCCTGCATCTCAAAATTCTAAACCATACCTCTGCTGTTGCTGCTGAATCTGTGAAGTCTGGATCTGTGTAGCCAGACAGACCCATGACAACCCTCCAAAAATGTAATCTTAGACCCTGTTGTTCTTACTTCCTAGTATGCTAGTGACCTGACGTGTTATTAAAACTCTGTGGTTACTATTCTTTCAACTCAGAACCATCCCCACAATTGACCACGCAAAGATGTGTGACTGTCCTAAACTTTGCCACATCCCTCAGATCATCCAACTGTGAATCCTTTGGGTTTTTTTCCAGGCTGACTCTGCTGTTGATAGAGCAGTAAAGACAAAAAGATGAACACAAGGACCAGATTCTAGAGGCTTTTACTTTCTGAACCTCACAAAGGATGTCATGATGCCAAGCACTTGAACTAGAAAGAGGCTCAGGAAACATGAAGACTAACTTCCTAGTTTGCCCAAGACACAATTCAAGCCAACAATAATTAAGTAACTTGCCTAAGGTCACACAGTTAGCCGGGTATGGCTAGCACTATATTCCTCTCATCTGTTCTCAAGTTCAGTATTATTTCTATTTAAAAATAGCCCAAGCACTACTTTTGGGGGAAAAAAATGACAAGAATGACCAAAAGAATAATTTTGGATTATTAGTCAAATTCATAGAGGAAAAAGTTTAGAAGTCTATAGAACTATTTTAAGTTTTTTATTTTAAGAGAGAGAGAGAGAGAGAGAGAGAAAGAGAGAGAGAGAGAGGCAGATAGAGAGAAACCCAAGCAGGTTCCATGCTCCACACTGAGCTCAACCCAGGGTCTCGATCTCATAAGATTGTGACCTGAGCCAAAATCAAGAGTCAGACACTTAACCAACTGAGCCACCCATGTGCCCCTGTAGAAATTTTTTGAAAGAGCAATGGGCTATTCAAGTTTCCGTGAGTCTTTCTAAAGACAGGAATACATTATAAATTAAGTTTTTAAATAATTGTTAACACTGTATTCATTTTTAATCGAATGCATAGACAGCTGTAAGCAGCTTTAATGGACAGCCTCATGGTTGCCACATGCAACTTGAATGGCTGTAAAGCAAATCTCCATTCACGAATGACAATGGAATCTGTACTCAACTTAAGAGAAATCAATATGCATTTCAATGGTCTCAGCCCAAGCTGAAAACATAGATAGCAAAGCTTTGACAACTGGCTGAGATGTCTTGTCTTTTCTATATTTGACATAAACCAAACTGAAAATGAGTTGTACTTGGAAGAGAAGGAAATTCCATGCATTAGTTCTGTTCCAACAGGGCTATAGTTGAACTCTTTGAACGGAAGTCCCTTGTAACTCAAGGATGATAGATGCATGAAATAACAGTAGAGATTTCTTCCAGAGCAAATTAGTGTTGATGAATATTATCTCATTTATAATATTTTTAATCTGCATTTGAATTTTTTTATTTTTTCTGGAAAAATTAGTGTTGTTGGTATATCCAAATAAAAAATATATATGAGTTGCAGAACTATCAGGAATTCTGCCCAATGATGATCCCAGACAGTGGCCTGGGTACATGAGAGGAAGCGGGATCTAATGCACAAGTAGAGCGGTTAGCCATACATTGGAGCACAGACCTTTTCTCTATAGTAACAGGAGGACGAACGACAGGAAAATACTTCCAGGAAGGCTGGTGGATGTAAGGGTGAGAGCCTTTGGAAGTTCTTTTCTGGTTCTCGTGTCTCAGTGAAATAGGAACCAGGATCATCAGCTGAGGGTGAAGGCGGGCAAGGAGCTGGAGGTCTGATGTGAGCAACGTATCAAATGGTTGGCAGGAATGGGGCACTGGATCACTGCCTTAGCTTCCTAACTAAATGTCCTATGTCTTGCTCCCATGGAGTTTATTCTCAACCGAGCATCCAAAATGGTTCCTTTAACATATAAGTCAAATCATGCCACTTCTCTCCTCAAAAACCCTCCTGCAAAAACTGGTAAATTGCACGTAAATTATACCTCAACAGAGCTGATTAAACAAAAACTACTACAAACCACCTTCCTACGGCTTCTCATCTCAGAGTAAAAGCCAAACTCCTACTCAGCCCTGTGATGTGGAGCCCTCTTACCTCTCTCATCTCAACATCTACTGTCATCTACTGTCAACATCAACTTACTCTTCTGTCCACAGTGGCCTCCATAAAGGCTCAGTGCATTTGAGCCTCTGGGTCTTTGCATTTGCTCCTCCCTCTATGAATTCCCCACTGCAACCTCAGCTATCTGCAAGGCTCAGCCCCTCGTTTTTTTCAAATCTCTACTCAGTGTCACACTACGTGAAATAACAGCTGCCCTGAGCCTCCCCTAAGCCCATTACTCTAGCGTAGTTTCCTCTGCTAATCACTATCTGACACGCTGTATATTTACTTATTTATTATCTGTGTTCCCATCCTAGACCATCAGTTCCATGGACGCAGGGACTTTGTTTTGTTCACCGCTGTGTCCCCAGTGCCTCACACACTATCTGGCAAAAAGCAGGCCATTAACATTTACTCAACGACAAAAAAGAAAGATCTTTCTTTCTTCCCTCTGGGCACAGAGATGATATTTCAGGGAAGAAAAAGTAAAAATCACATTGCATAATAGACTCACTTGTATGTTTTATGCATATAACATTGCCAAAGAGACTCAAGAAAGTATATACTACTGGGAGTTAAGTGTGAGATGGAAGATTCTGCTGTTTCCTCAGTCTCGCTTCTCACATGCCTCTCATAAGTGAGCATCTTGCCATGCTAACAGTTATTCTGATGTTTAAAGAACATATTTGGATACGTGTATACATATATTACTGCATAAATATACACATGTAATATGCACATATAAATATGAGCAATTTAAGAAAATTACAAAGGATATTTAACTACATGTGATGTATCAAACTTCAGGCGGTAATTTTAGAAATTAAAACCAGCTTAAGGTACAAATTGCCTTGCAAAGTTTTGCTCACCAAAGACAATGTAGTCATGTCCTCCTTAATGACATCTTGTCTAGTTAAATAGAGACCTGAGAAAGCAGAGCTGAAAAAGGGGCCCTGAGAAGTCAGGACTGTCTCTATAGGAACCCTGTCTGACTACCTGGATGTAACACAACAGTCACTGCTCTTCACAGCCCATAAGAGTAGGGAATCAATTCCACAACTCCCGACAGAAAAGGCTTCAGAAATCTATCTACAAAACAACAAAACAAAAAACCCTTTGGTGAAGCTGCATTTCAGAGGAAAGAGCAAAGAAGTGGATGTCAGAAGGCCTACACTGGGGACGGGCGGTGGGCGGGGGTCCTAAGTTCCTAGATCAGTTTTCCTCCAATTCTCAAACAAGGGCTGGAGCGGCGGTCCCTCTCCTTTTAGTATCTGATCCCACCACAGCCAAAGACCCCGCAGACCGCGCTCGTCTTCCCAACCTGCCCTCCTACCCCCAACCCCCAAGTGAGAGCCCAAACCTTGACCCTTAAAGCTGGGGTGCCCAACCAGCGCTCTGCTTCCCCTAACCCAGAGACAGCCCTAGGCCGGCTTAAACCCCGTCGCGGAGCCCAAGACACCGCTTCGCGCCTCAACGCGGACGCGAACCGCGACCTCCAATTCTCTGTCTTTCTTCCGCCCCCGCCATTGAGCCGGGAAGACACGCTCCACAGGCTACTCGCGCTCCACCTCATCCCCCAGGGTCTGGAGGAGTCCTGGGCGGAGGCCCCTTCCTGGCTACCACCCGAGTGCAGGCGTCAGGGAAAAAACGTACTCACCAGCTCCACGAAGAAATGAAGAACACCCTCCGACCACCCAGAGCCTTCACCGCGCGAGCCAGGAAGTGCGCCTGCGCAAGCGGCCGTCTGGGACTACATTCCCAGCATGCTCTGCAAAGGCAGGGCGCGCGGCCGCGGAGTCTTACACGCGAAGGCTGGTTGACTTTCTATCTCGTGGCGCCTTGGGAGTGGGACTAGTTTTCTTTCGTTATTCACATAAAAAGAGAAGAGGAGAGGATAAGCTTCTTCTTTCATTGTAGACTAGTATGAATCCAAAGGCATGCAGATTTTTCGTTAACCTTTACACAAAAGGAACGCCTATACATTATAGTAATAACCTTTTATTCAACGAGCGAAAAGGACTGTAAAAAAAAACCCCACAAACTAGATGGAATTCCTTAACAAAGGGACAATCCCTGTTGACACCGTGGTGTGCGTATAGTATTCTAAAAATACAGACAGCCCCATTCTTCATGTGTTGGGAGGGCGCGGGGTATGAAAAGAGAAAGAATGATTGCAGCCAAGAAAAAGGTAAAACTACTTTTCTTGTAATATATTGTCTAGCTTTTTTGTCTGTTACGTGTTTAGGTTATGTTCATTTTAATGGCACTCAAAACAGTGCTTTGATGAATCCTTGTAAATTGTGTCCTCCTCCACATCTCTTCTTGAGTAGAGCCCAATAAATAACTTTAATTGAAAGGGAATGTGCATACCTTACTTTTTTCTATACAAAGAATATAGTGGGTTGTAGAGAATAGAGATAAGGAAAAAAGATTAAAATCAGGTAAAAGCCCACTATTATATATTTAAATATTACCTGCACTGTATATGTGTCACATATATGTAAATACATATTTACTTGTTAAGTGTGTACTGTAGATACTTCTGAAATTAAAAATAGAGCAACATGGGGCGCCTGGGTGGCTCAGTGGGTTAAGCCTCTGACTCTTGGTTTTGGCTGTGGTCATTATCTCACAGTGAGTTAGAGGCCCAAACTGGGCTCTGCTCTGACAACCAGGAGCCTGCTTGAAATTCTCTGTCTCCCTCTCTCTCAAAATAAGTAAATAAACCTTAAAATAAATGCATACATACATACATACATACAAACATACATACAATGAAACTGCTTTTACTTATTTAAAGGTTTATTTATTTATTTTGAGAGAGAGGGCAAGCATGAGAGGGGGAAGGGGGCAGAGGGAGAGAGAATCCCAAGCAGGCTCCACACTCAGCACTGAGCCTGAGGTGGGGCTTGATCCCACAACCCTAGGATCATGACCTGAGCCGAAATCAAGAGTCAGATGCTTAACTGACTGAGCCGACCAGGTGCCTTGAAAGTGCTTTTAAAATTTAATTTCTTGTAAACATTCCTTCATGTCTTTAAATATTATTCTGCATTAACGTTAGCACAACTTTCTATCAAACTGAGTCTAAATATTTGAGTGGTAGCATATCATTTCCAATTTTTCCTATTGTAAGAAAATATGAAATAAATATGCTTATAGCTAAATCTTTCTCCACACCCTTATTTGATTAGGACAAAATCAGAGGATTAAATAAATTTTAGATATCATGAAACTATCTTTCTATAAAGCTATAATAATTTATACTTTCACCAGCAGTGCATGTGTCTTAGTCCATTCGGGCTGCTATCACAGGACACATGCCCTAGACTGGGTGGCTTGTAAACAATAGAAATTTCTCAGAGTTCTGAAGTCTGGAAAGTCTAAAACCAAATGCCATGACTTTGAGGATTAGGTCTCAACATATGAATTTTGGGAGCAACAAACATACAGCCTCTGGCAGCTATTGTCACTCTCTTGTGTCTCACTGTCTCCTTTTTGCATTTTTAGATGTCCTTATACCTTTGCAACAACTTCCCTGTATTAAAGTCCCTTTATTCAACTACCTAGTATAGGTTCTATTTTCCTGACTGGAATCTGCCTTATATATTAACTTTAAAAATTACTTTAAGGGGCACCTGAGTGGCTCAGTTGGTTAAGTGTCTGACTTCAGCTCAGGTCACGATCTCACAGTTTGTGGGTTCAAGCCCCACTTTGGGCTCTGTGCTGACAGCTCAGAGCCTGGAGCCTGCTTTGGATTCTGTGTCTCATTCTCTCTCTGCCCCTCCCTCACTTGTGCTCTGTCTGTCTCAAAAATAAATAAACGTAAAAACTGTTTTTAAATAAATAAAAATTACTTTTGCCTATTTGATGTTTTCTTGATTTTACTTTACCTGATTGGTAAAGTTAGGTATCATTTATATGTTCATTTCATTGATTACATATTTCATCATTTGAAATTTTTTCTTTTCCCTCTTCCTCAGCGATACTTGTGGAGGTGGCAGCCATCCACATCATAGCCACCCTTAGACCTCTGATGAAGCCCAAAATCATTCAAAAGAAGACCAAGAAGTTCATCCTGGACCAGTCAGACCAGTATGTCAAAATTAAGCACAACTGGCAGAAACCCAGAGGCACTGACAATAGGGTGCGCAAAAGATTCAAGGACCAGATCTTGATGCCCAACACTGGTTATGGGAGCAACAAGAAAACAAAGCACATGTGCCCAGTGGCTTCCAGGAGTTCCTGGTCCACAATGTCAAGGAGCTCGAAGTGCTGCTAATGTGCAACAAATCTTGCTGTGCAGAGATTGATCACAATACCTCCCCCAAGAACCACAAAGCCATTGTGGAAAAGCAGCCCAGCTGAAGGCCAGGCTACACAGTGAAGAAAATGAATAGACACCTTATGTGCATGTCATAATTGTATTAATAAAACCATAAAACTATGGGACAGTTGGTTCAGTTGGTTAAGCTTCTGACTTCAGCTCAGATCATGATCGCACGGTTCATGAGTTCAAGCCCTGTGTCAGGTTCTGTGATGACAGCTCAGAGCTTGGAGCCTGCTTCAGATTCTTGGTCTCCCTCTCTCTCTGCCCCTCCACTGCTCATGATCTATCTCTCTCTCTCAAAAATAAATAAAAACATTTTTAAAAACATTTTTTTAAACCCATAAAACTACATACACACACAAAAATTTTTTTTCATATTTATTTATTTTTGAGAGCAAGGGAGAGACAGAGCACAAGCCAGGAAGGGGCAGAGAGAGAGGGAGACACAGAATCCAAACCAGGCTCCAGGCTCTGAGCTGTCAGCACAGAGCCGCACATGGGGCTCAAACTCACAATCTGTAAAAAGAAATCATGACTAGAGCTGAAGTCAGATGCTTAATCGACTGAGATACCTAGGCACTCCTCTTTTTTTTTTTTAAGGTTTACTATGAGAGAGTGTGTGTGCAAGTACGTGCACAAGCAGGGGAGGGAGAGAGAGAGAGGAGAGAGAGAATCCTAAGCAGGTTCCATGCTGTCAGTGCAGAGCCCCACTCGGGGCTTGATCTCACAAACCATGAAATCATTGACCTGAGCAGAAACCAAGAGTCTGTTGCTTAACCAACTAAGTCACCCAGGTGCCCAAGGAAAGTTTTCTTCTGTATAGGTTATCTTTATCTGTCTTACTGATAGGAACTTAGCTATATTCTGAACATTAATATCTTTTCTGTTGTATGCAGAACAACAGTCCCTACCAGTCTTGTTTCTCTATCTGTAAATACAGTATTTTGCTTATTTGTTCAAATCTATCAATCCCACTTTTATGGATTAGGATTTGAAATGCCAAGTATATATCTATATATATTACATATATAATTTTTAGCCCCCCATTTTTTTACCATTGAGCTATTTCTGTGCCCATACCATAGTACTTTACTTATTTTAAATTTTAAAATAGGTTTATCAGATAGGAAAATTCTTCTGTGAATGTTCTTTGCCAATAAGTTTTGGGCTATTTTTTGCATTTGCAATTTCAGATGAAGTTGAAAATAAATGTGATAACTATTTTTTTTAAACCTATGGGGTTGAGGTAGAGGTAAGAATTCTACCGCCGTCCACAATAGAATAAAATAGGAAACTGGACAAAACACAGAACAATGGTTTCCAGACACTGAATAACAGCACAGAACTGTGATCCTTAAGAGAAAAATAAAGTGACCTCTATGATTGCCTCCAGGATAAATCCTCAGGGAGGAATATCTTAAAGAGAGCCCAGGGGTTCACTAAGTTGAGGAGAAAGAGATCAGACATGAGGGAGGCCAGAGTTTAGACTACTCCAATCAGACTACTTGAGAGAAGTGAGCTACACAGCAGTATATAAAAGTAATATGTCATGAACAAGTAGGGTTTACCTCAGGAATATAAGATTGGGTTAACATTAAAAATGTCATGAAATTTTAAAAAGTCAAGAAATAAAATTGACTGTATTTTTGTATTTTTAATGGGTTAGAAAACACACAAAAGTGTTAAAACAGAGATGGAAATGCAAGAGCCAAAATAATTTGGAAAATTAACAGTATTTGGGGTTTCATTTGTTCATATCTTCATAAGAAGGAAGCTTCACTAGTTAATTTTACACATTTCTTCTTTTCTAGTAAAACATTTGACACTACAAATTTTACTCCAAGCTCTGGTTTAGTGGCATTTCCAATACCTTGATATATTTTATTTTCATTTCAATATCATTTAACGTTTTTCTATTTTCTCTTGTGACTCATCTCTACTTAGGCTAACAAATGGAAATTTGATTTTCTCCACCTTTTCAGAAAAAAACCCATGGTGTGCCTCCCTCCCATCCTAACCATACCCACTCACACACTTGCATAATACCATTTTGATCTGTTATGCTCTAAGAATGTCTAAAATATGGGAGATTCGACTGTGAAGTGTGCAACTGTGACAACATTTTGAAGTTGAAATAAACATAGTATCTAAGCATTTGGGTGACCATCAGCATACATAGCTTCAAGTAAATCTCAACAGCAAGCATGTAAACATTGCAATTCTTTAATTTGCAAACCATTTTAAACCATATTTTCAGCATTACTAGAGTAGTTCCATTTGTTTAATTTTTTTTTTGAGAGAGAGAGAGCTCAAGTGGCAGAGAGGGGCAAAGGGAGAGTGAGAGAGAATCTTAAGGGGGCTCTGCATGGAGCCTAATGTGGGTCCCGATCCTACAACTCCAGATCATGACCTGAGCCAAAATCAAGAATCAGACACTTAACCAACTGAGCCACCCAGGTGCTCCCATTTGTTTCAACTTTTAACTCTGCCTGGAAACTCTGAAATATCTGTGAGTTTATGTACAGTATAATGTTTCAGAGTCCCTGGGTATGAATCGTGGTGTCCTGTGTAATCCCTTAAATTCCAGTTGTTGAAGACACTAGTACCTAATTCATAGTGCCCAAAAAATACCTATTAGTAATACTACTGAAGCAGAAAGGAGGCAGTATGAGGTATCCATTTCAAGAGAATACAATAGGCTCAGATGTCAAAATACAGGAGGAAAGTTAAAAAAAAAACTGTAAGAATTTCCTACCTATTTTATGCTCATGGTGATAGTAGCTATGTAAAGGAAACCATTAAATAGAAGACAAGACATTGAAAATAGAGATACTGAATCTTCTAAGGGTCTGAGACTTGAAACGCCTATAGAAGGGGCACAAGCTTTCTTCTTGCTGAAGTCATATACAGAATTAATGGGATGATAGTGAGGAGGGATAAGGGCTAGAAAAACAATGAATTCTAATGAATGAAGGGTCTCTGAAAATACTACATAGTTCCATATGAGGCCTAACAGGCAAGCTGGATCTGAGAGAAGTTCTAAGAGAGAGGAATTCCATAAATTATTGGCATAACTGCATAAGTGGCATTATCATATAGTTTCCAAGATGCAAACATTGAAGGGCAAGATACATGTGAATATTTTAGTTCCTGATATTTGTTTAGAAAATTAATTTCATACATTTACATCCCAACTCAGTATTTATCTTCAATATTCTTTTTTTTTTTATTAATTAATTATTTATTTATTTAATTTTTGAAGGAAAGACAGAGAGAGAGAGAGCATGAGTGGGGGAGGAGCAGAGAGGGAGAGAGAGAGAGAATTCAAAGCAGGCTCCAGGCTGAGCTGTCGGCACAGAGCCTGATGCAGGGCTTGAACTCACAAACTGTGAAGATCATGACCTGAGCTGAAGTTGGACACTCAACCAACTGAACCACCCAGGCACCCCCGGTATTTATCTTCAAAAGTGACTAATAAAAAATGACTAATAAAGAATTACATGACTGCAATTCAATTATTAGTTTAAAACCATTATTGCAAAGTTAAAATCTACAGTAAAAATCATGACTATTATTGACACTTCCTATTTGAAAATATTACTTTTAATTTAAAATCTAAGAAAAAATATTTGATAAAAATTTAGGATCAGGGAGCCTGGGTGGCTCAGTTGGTTAAGTATCCGACTCTTGATTTCAGCTCAGGTCATGATATCAGTCATGAGATGGAGCCTCACATCAGGCTCTGTGCTGGCTGTGGAGCCTGCTTCAGATTCTCCTTCCTCCTCTGCTCCTACCCAGCTTCCACATATGTACACACTCTCTCTCTCTCTCTCTCTCTCTCTCTCTCTCTCTCTCTCTGACAAAACAAAACAAAAACTTAGGATCAAGCTCAATATCAGCTTCACCTTCATTTTAGGGAAAGGCTGAAAGGTTTTTGATATGAACCTCTCTTTTCATAATATTACTTGACAACAATATTTACAACTTATATGAAGTTATTGTTCTTTAAAAGGAAAGAATGCCAGGGTGCCTGGGTGGCTCAGCTGGTTGAGCGCCCTACTTCGGCTCAGGTCATGATCTCATGGTTTGTGAGCTCAAGCCCTGCATCTGGCTCACTGCTCTCAGTGCAGAGCCTGCTTCGGATCCTCTGTCCCCTTCTGTCTCTGCCCCTTCCCTATGTGTGCTTTATCTCTCAAAGATAAATAAAACACTTAAAAATAAAATAAAATAAAATAATAAAAACTAAAAGGAAAGGATGCCTTGGATAATAGAATTTCTAAGAAAAGTTATTTGTGATAAAATGACAACTCAACAAAACAAAGACTTAATTTGCAAACAAACTATAAAATAATAGTATTATTTCTATGTTCAGGCTGGTCACAAGAAAACGTATAGGGCAGCAAAATAGATACCCCTCAAAATGTATCTCCAAGAGCTTCTACATATAAGAAACTACAATTTAATAGTCCCTTCAAAATGCATGTTTCTTGGAGCAACTGGGTGGCTCAGTCAGTTAAGTGTCTAACTCTTGATTTCAACTTAGGTCATGATCTCAAGGTCTGTGGGTTTGAGCCCCGTGTCAAGCTCTGTACCGTCAGTGCAGAGCCTGCTTGGGATTCTCTCTCTGCCCCTCCCCTGCTTGCTCTCTATCTCTCTCTGTCAAAATAAATAAACAGTTTTTAAAATGCATGTTTCTTGTTAATTTATTTAGCATAATGTAGGGACAGGATACAGAATACCATATTATGTCAAGTTCATTTAAATTCTGTCGAGCTGAAGTGACATGACACCAACTCCTCCATGTCTCCAGTGGGACAGAATTGTGTGGAGGCTAAGAGGTTGATCTGAATCCCAACCTTCCACTTATTAGCCACATGGGTTTAGCCAGAAACTTCTCTAGGCTTGCCTCACCTATAAAATGGTGATAATCTCAGTTTCATGCATTTGCTGAAAGGATTAAATGAGAAAGTACATGTAAAATTACTTAGCAGAAAGTGTGGTAGAAATATCCAATCTAGAAGGCTTTTAAAAAATTCACTTCTGATAACCACAAGGATATAAAGATCTCAAGATATGCATAAGAGTATGCATGTAAATACCATGAGCTGAAAAAGGGCTATGAACAGGAGGAATTCCTTTGTGTAGAACAATTTTTGTCATATGTTGAGTATGCTAACATTGTCTACATCCACTACTTGCTTTGTCTGTTGTTTGATGTATTTCTTACTTCTGAATGCTTTACATCAAGCAATATTTTCAAAAGTATAAAAGTATCAAAGACACCAAACTTTTGATGTCTTTATAAATACACTGGTTTCATCTTCTCGTAATTCTATACACATCAAGAAAGAGTGGGGGGAAGAGCTAGTTGTAATTTAGTTACAATGTATCCTTTTACATTTTTTAAGATGTGGGGAAAATGGTGTCATTTAGTGTGGAAAGTAAAGCAGGCATGAATATCCATAGCCACTTCCAAATGACAGATAATTTGGGTTATGTACGCCATTCCTACATGATTTGTAGGATAATCACATATAGTTGTCACTTCGTTGTCCTGATTAATCAATTTGAAGGTGGCCCTTCAACAATACAGGTTTGAACTATGAGGGTCCTTGGATTTTTTTTATAAATACAGTACAATACTATACATGTATTTTCTCTTCCTTATGACTTTTTAAAAAGATTTTTAAATAATCTCTACATCTAATGTGGGGCTCTAACTCACAACCCCAAGATTAAGAGTCGCATGCTCCACTGACTGAGCCCCATAGGCACCCCCTTATGACTTTTTAATAACATTTTCTTTTTTATAGCTTACTTAATTGTAAGAATACAATATATGATACATATAATATAAAAACGTGTTAATCAATGGTTATGTTACCAGTAAGGTTTCCAGTCAATAGTAGGAGGCTATTTATTAGTTAAGTTTTTGGACAGTTAAGTTACACATGAATTTTCAACTGCATAGGGCAATGGTGCCCCTAACCCATGTTGCTCAAATGCCAACTATACTCACTCATTTAAAAAAACTTGTACTACACAGTGAACAAGTCAATCACATGTGGTTGAGATTTTTCTATCATACTTAAAAAAAAAAACTTTTACTATCAGGCCTGAACCAAGATGTCCAATGTAATTTTTTTTTGGAAACATGATTTCTCAAAGTTGCTTCTTGGTATTTATTTTTGGTGCTTAATAGTTTGGGAGCTATTGTTGAAGGCTCCTCAAGTTTAGTACATTCATAGAATTTTTAGGCTTAATGAATTCTAGGATGTGTGATGAAACTTTGATCGCTGAATCAAAGTTTTCTCATTCCATTAAAAGGGTTTGTGTTCAATATGAATTCTCTGATGAACAATGAGAGTAGATTTCTTGCTGAAAGCTTTTCTACAATTACTACATGCATAGGGTTTTTCTCCAGTATGTATTCTATGATGCACAGTGAGGTGTGACTTCTTACTAAAGGTTTTTCCACACTCAATGCATTCATATGGCTTCATCCCAGTATGGATTCTTTGATGCACAATGAGTTGTGATTTCTGGATAAAAGCTTTTCTGCATTCACTGCATTCATAGGGTTTCTCCCCAGTATGAATTCTCTGATGTTCAATGAACTGTGAGCTCCGGATGAAGGCTTTCCCACAATCATTGCATTGATACCTTTTGTCCCCAGTGTGAGTTCTCTGATGTACAATGAGATCTGACTTTTGAATGAAGGCTTTTTTACATTCATTACACTCAAAGGGTTTCTCTCCAGTGTGAATTCTGTGATGTACACTTAGTTCTGACTTCCTGTTGAAGGCTTTTCCACATTCATTACATCCATGGGGTTTCTCCCCAGTATGAATTCTCTGATGTACAATGAGCTGTGACTGCCAGATAAAGGCTTTCCCACAGTCACTACATTCATATGGTTTCTCCCCAGTATGAGCTCTTTGATGAACACTAAGTGTTGATTTCTTGATGAAAGCTTTCCCACATTCATTGCATTCATATGGTTTTTCCCCTGTGTGAATCCTCTGATGAATAATGAGGTTTGACTTCTGGATGAATGCTTTCCCACATTCATTACATTCATAGGGTTTCTCTCCTGTATGAGTTCTCTGATGTACAGTGAGTTGTGACTTCTGAATAAAGGCTTTTTCACATTCATTACATTTGTATGGTTTCTCTCCAGTATGAATTCTCTGATGTACAATAAGTCCCGACTTTCCACTGAAGGCTTTTCCACACTGAACACATTTATATAATTTCTCACTGGTTAGAATTTTCGGCTGTGCAAAAAGGTGTGGCTTTTGCATGAAGGCTCTGTTGTGTTCACTAGATGTTCTGTTCAGATGAATTCCTTTCCCCAGTGCACTGTTACATTCACAATCTATCTCCTCAGTCAGGGGCTTATTGTTAATGAATGCAACTTGGTTCAAAAAATTGTCCTGGTTTTCCTGGTGATTTATCTCATCTTCAAGTTTCCAGTCTTCAAAGGTTGAGTATACAATCATGTTATAGAGTACCACTTCTTCAGAAATGCTCTTCTGTGTTGTTAATTCTTTCATTCCAGTTTCAAAGTCTGAAAAAAGCCCAAGTGTAAGTGATCTTACTTCACTCCTGAGCTTTGAAAAATACAAAACACAAAAATAAAAAATAACATTCTTTGTTTTAATAGAAATAGATAGAAATCTGATAATGAGTACAGTCAGTTTTGAAATAAAGGTAAGCTTAAAATTCAAAGATAGAAGAATAAACAGGCATAAAAAAAAGAAGTTAGCAAGATGCAATGGAAAAAGAAGAGTTGATGAACTCAGTGTCACAGTTCCCACATGGCACCAGCCCCAATACACCACAAGGCTCTGTGAAGAACAGAGGCAAATCCAAAAATCATTTCAGGAAAGACAAAGGAAGGATGCTAGCAAAGGGGACTGAGAATGAGCGGAAGTGACCAGCAGAAAAATTAAATCCACACTAAACATAAAAACAGTTATAAGTATTTTATAAGTAACCAAGCATATTAGAGCACAACTACAGGATAGGGATTTCCACATATATGCATCTTAAAGAGGCAGATGACATAAAAATGCATGGAATAGGACAGGGTCTATTTAAAGGGGATGGTTCTGAGGTAGAAAAACAGACAGTTTCAGAGGGAGAAAGAAGGCAAAAAACAAGGAAGACATACTTGCTCATAACTGGGTGGTGGTAATGAGGAAAGAAAGAAAAGGAAAATATGGGTCCTGGAAGACAAAGAAAACCACAAAACCAGAAAAGCCAAAACTCTTCTCCAATCCCAAAATAAAGGAAGGAGGGGAAAAGACCCTACTATACTAACAGAAAAGAACTCCATAAAATTTAGAAATCTTACCAAAACACTGATGTAATAAAATGAACAGAATAAAAGTACAGTCCATAGAGAACTACTACAGAAAATCAGGAAATAAATTTGTGCAGATATCAAGAGAGGAAACTGTCCCCTGCAAAACACAAAAATAACTAGCCATGAACCAGAAGAAAATATTGTCTGAACTCCAAACAGAATATATTCAAACAAGCATCTGAGGACCTGGAAAACCACCATGAAGCAGAACTTATTTTAAAAAACAAAGAAGTAAACAAACAAAAAATGGAGAGATGAAAAAGAATTGGTTAAACTCAGGGGGAAAATGAAAGATTAAATTACAAGGTGTGGGCAGGGAGGTAAGAAGAATTTAATAAGAAGCACTGAAAAAAGATAGGAAAACAACCAAGATAATAAAAATGACATAAAGAATCAAGTGAAAATGGTCACAAAGAAAGTAGAAAAAGAAGACTGACAAAGGAAGAATATTTATATTACTGGAGTATCTGAAAACTGAAAAAACACAAAACAGGACGTTATAATATCAAGACATATGACACTAAAAGGAAGATGAATAAAACAAGGTAATTAAAAAGGATATGAATATCATTTGGTAAGTTACTTTGATAGAGGGCATATCTAAGTCTGGGTAAATGTGTAATGGGCAGAGTATAAGCCCATTTTGGAAGAATAGGGTGCTGTAGATGTTAGCCAAAGAGAGGTTAACTAATTAAGAATGTCCTAAATGATATGGGCATAAATAAGATACAAAGAACAGATAAGGGGGTTACCTCTCTCTCTAAAAGTTAAGCAAAGAAAATGGATTGCGTGGGTGTTTGATATGTAGAAGTGTTATTTAGGTATTTGACTATCTCACACCAACAGTCTTCGGCCATTTTGAGACCTCTATGGCCTTAAAAGAATGATTTCCTAAAAAATATTTCAAAGATAAATGTCTCACTAATCAATACTAATCTTACATCCCTGTTTCCCATATACCAGGTTCTCACTTACCTGGATAGGCCCAATTTGAGATTTCTCCCCCCTCCATCCATGGTTCTCCTTGCTTCAATAAGACTACATCTGACTTCAGATACTGATACCCTGTTTATGGGAAAGGATATAGAACTTGGGCATTAGTGGACATCCAACCATCCTAGAACTCGAGCCCACTACGTATGCACCAGAATAGCCAAAATTAAAAAGACTAACATTACCAGGGGTGTCTGGATGGCTTAGTCAGTTAAACGTCTGACTCTTGATTTTGGCTCAGGTCACGATCTCACAGTTACCTGAGTTCTCGAGCCTGGCATCAGGCTCTATGTTGACTGTGTGGAGCCTGCTTGGAATTCTCCTTCTCTCTGCCCCTACCCCGCTTGCGCTCTGTCTCATTCAAAATAAATAAATAAACTTTAAAAAAATGCCAACGTTACCAAATGTTGATGGAGCTGCCATAATGCTAGTAGGAAATAAACTGGTATAACCTCTATGGAAAACTGCCTGGTAGTATCATCTAAAGCTAAGTATACATGTGCCATGATTCAGAAACTCCACTCCTGTATATATACCCAATAGAAATACAATGTTTATTTTCACTAGAAGGTGTATATAAGAATGTCCATACAGTTTCATTCAATGGCCCAAATCTGAAACAAGCCAGATGACTACCAACAGTAGAATGGATACGTTGATGAATTACTCCAAACTCACTGAATGGAGTATGATGAAACAGTAAGGAGAAACAGGCTACTGTCAATTGCAACAACATGGATGAATTTCACAGATACTATGTTAAACAAAGCTGCCAGGGGTGCCCGGGTGGCTCAGTCGGTTAAGCGTCCAACTTCAGCTCAGGTCATGATCTCACAGTCTGTATGTTCAAGCCCTGCAACAGGCTCTGTGCTCACAGCTCAGAGCCTGGAACCTGCTTCAGATTCTGTGTCTCCCTCTCTCTCTGCCTCCCCCCACTGGTGCATGTTCTCTCTTTCTCTCTCTCAAAAACAAATAAAAAATAAACATTAAAAAATTAAAAAAAAAAAGAAAGATGCCAGACAATAAAAACTTACATACTGTGTGGTTACACTTAGATGAAGTTCAAGAACAGACAAAATTAATCTATGGTGATAAAAACCACAAGTTGTTATCACAAGTTGAGGAGATAAATGGCAAGGGGTCCATGGGAGCTTGCTGGGGTGCCTGAAATGTTTTATACATTGATCTGGGCAGTGCTTAAATAACATAGGGGAAAAAAAGCATCAATCTGTACATTTAAGATTCGGGCTATTTACTATATATGTTCTATGTAAACTAATCTTATAAAAACTAGGAACGTAGGCACAGCCCATCATCTTTAACCTCCAAAGAATGAGCAGGATGCATCACCCATTTTCTTTTCATCCAAGTCCACGGGAATATTTGGTACTCAAAATTAATATTCTTTAGACCTTTATAGCTTGAAATGAAGCTCATTAAATATTCAGAGACCCAGCAGTTTTCAGTAAATAAGAAAGGAAAGGCAGGCAATTGGGTACTCTGGTGGTTTTAATATGTTCATAACTTCTTTGGCACTCTTCCCTTCAAGAGATTCTCTCCTCCCCTTAAACATGGGCTGGACTTAGTAACTCATTTCTAATAAACACAAGAAGGTAGAGGTGATAGTATGTGATTTCAGTGACCTGGTCATAAAAGACACTGTGACTTCCTCCTGGCTTTCTCTCAGCTCACTCTATCTGGGGGAAGTTTGCCATGTCATAAAAATGGGTGCACAAGGTGAGAAATTGAGATCTCTTGCCAATGGACAGCAAGGAACTAAAGACTCCTGTCAACAGCCATGTGAGTGAGTTATCTCAGAAACTGGATCCTACAGGGGCGCCCTAGTGGCTCCATTGGTTGAGCATTTGACTTTAGCTCAGGTCATGATCTTGCAGTTCACAAGTTCGAGCCCCACATCAGGCTCACTGCTGTCAGCGTGAGCCTGATGTCCCCCTCTCTCTGTCCCCTTTTCTATGCCCCTGCATCACTTGCACTCTCCTTTAAAAATAAACAAACAGGGGCGCCTGGGTGTCTCAGTCGGTTGGGCAGCCGACTTCAGCTCAGGTCATGATCTCGTGGTCCGTAAGTTCGAGCCCCGCGTCAGGCTCTGTGCTGACAGCTCAGAGCCTGGAGCCTGTTTCAGATTCTGTGTCTCCCTCTCTGACCCTCCCCCGTTCATGCTCTGTCTCTCTCTGTCTCAAAAATAAAGGTTAAAAAAATTAAGAAAAAATAAACAAACATAGTGCTTGCTTCGGTAGCACATATACTAAAATTGGAACGATACAGAGAAGATTAGCATGGCCCCTGCGCAAGGATGACACGCAAATTCGTGAAGCATTCCATAAAAAAAAATAATAATAAAAAAAAATGAACAAACATAGTAGAAAGGGGAAGATGGCGGCGTAGGAGGATGCTGAGCTCACCTCGTCCTGCTGATCACTTAGATTCCACTCATATCTGCCTAAATAACCCAGAAAACAGCCATAAGACTAGCAGAATGGACTCTCTGAAGCCAAGTGTAGACAAGAGGCCCATGGAAGAAGGTAGGAAGGGCGGAGAGGCAGTGCATGCTACATGGACTGGTGGGAGGGAGCTGGGCGGTGGAGGGGCAGCCCGCCCAGCAAGGCAGAGCCCCCGAGTCTGACTTGCAAAAGCGGAGGGGCCAGACTGCGTGAGTTCTGACAGCCAGCGGGACTTAACATCAGGAATGTTATAAGTCAACAGCTCTGCTTGGAGAGTGGGAGGGCGAGAGGACACCGGTGTTGAGCCCTGGAAGACAGAGCTCAGCTTGGCAGGGAACAAAGGCGCTGGCCAGTGCCATCTCCCTCTCCCATCCCCCAGCCGAAATCCCAAAGGGAACCAGTTCCTGTCACTGAACTTGCTTGCACCACGCAAACACCCAATGCTGTGCTTCTGTGGATCCATCCCTCCAATGGGTCTGCCTTCCTCCTGGTGCTGCAGGGCCCCTCCCACAGGGGACCACCAATGGGAAAGCGAGCTAAGCCTACCCCTCCCGCCCCTGTGCACTCTGCAGATCCACCCCGGCTAATATACCAGATCCCATCAAAGCAGCACCACAAGCCTGGCATTGTGAAAGTAGCCCAGAGAGGGGCCACACCACTCCACAGTGAGTCCTGCCCCTGGGAGAGGGGAAGATAAGGTACACACCAGTCTGACTGTGGCCCCAGCGGTGGGCTGGGGACAGCATCAGGTCTGACTACGGCCCCACCCACCAACACAAGTTACTTCAGACAGGATAGGGGAAGTGCCCTGCAGTTCCACGCCACCTCAGGGACTATCCAAAATGACGAAATGGAAGAATTCTCCTCAAAAGAAACTCCAGGCAGTAGCGACAGCTAATGAATTGATCAAAAACAATTTAAGCAATATAATGGACCATGAATTTAGAATAATAGTCATAATATTAATTGCTGAGCTTGAAAAAAGTAAACAGGACAGCAGAGAATCTATTGCTACAGAGATCAAGGGACTAAGAAATAGTCATGAGGAGCTAAAAATGCTATAAATAAGGTGCAAAATAAAATGGAGGCGACTGCAGCTCGCCAGAGGCAGCCTCTGAAGAGGCAGAGGAGAGAATAGGTGAATTAGAAGATAAAATTATGGAAAAAGAGGAAGCTGAGAAAAAGAGAGATAAAAAAATCCAGGAGTATGAGGGAAGAATTAGAGAACTAAGTGATGCAATCAAACGGAACAATATCTGTATAATAGGAATTCCAGAAGAGGAAGCATGAGAGAAAGAGGCTGAAGGTGTACTTGAACAAATCATAGCTGATAACTACCCTGATCTGGGGAAGGAAAAAGGCATTGAAATCCAAGAGGCACAGAGAACTCCCTTCAGACATACCTTGAATCGATCTTCTCCACGACATATCATAGTGAAACTGGCAAAATACAAGGATAAAGAAAAAATTCTGAAAGCAGCGAGGGATAAACGTGCCCTAACATATAAAGGGAGACCGATAAAACTAGTGGCATACTTATCTACTGAAACTTGGCAGGCCAGAAAGGAATGGCAGGAAATCTTCAATGTGATGAACAGAAAAAATATGCAGCCAAGAATTCTTTATCCAGCAAGTCTATCATTCAGAATAGGAGAGATAAAGGTCTTCCCAAACAAACAAAAACGGAAGGAATTCATCACCACTAAACCAGCCCTATAAGAGATCTTAAGGGGGATTCTGTGAGTGAAATGTTGCAAGGACCACAGAGTACCAGAGACATCACTACAAGCATGATACCTACAGACATCACAGTGACTCTAAACCTGTATCTTTCAATAATAACATTGAATGTAAATGGACTAAATGCTGCAACCAAAAGACATAGGGTATCAGAATGGATAAAAAAAAACAAGACCCATCTATTTGCTGTCTACCAGAGACTCATTTTAGACCTGAGGACACCTTCAGATTGAAAGTGAGTGGATGGAGAACTATCTATCATGCTACTGGAAGTAAAAAGAAAGCTGGAGTAGCCATACTTACATCAGGCAAACTAGACTTTAAATTAAAGGCTGTAACAAGAGATGAAGAAGGGCATTATATAATAATTACAGGGTCTATCCATCAGGAAGAGCTAACAATTATAAATGTCTATGCACCGAATACAGAAGACCCCAAATATATAAAACAATCACAAACATAAGCAACCTTATTGATAAGAATGTGGTAATTGCAGGGGACTTTAATACTCCACTTACAACAATGGATAGATCATCTAGATACAGGATCACTAAAGAAACAAGAGCCCTGAATGATACATCGGATCAGATGGACTTGACATATATTTAGAACTCTGCATCCCAAAGCAACAGAATATACTTTCTTCTCGAGTGCACAAGGAACATTCTCCAAGATAGATCACATACTGTGTCACAGAACAGCCCTTCATAAGCATACAAGAATTGAGATCATACCATGCACACTTTCAGACCACAATGCTATGAAGCTTGAAAGCAACCACAGGAAAAAGTCTGGAAAACCTCCAAAAGCATGGAGGTTAAAGAACACCCTAATAAAGAATGAATGGGTCAACCAGGCAATTAGAGAAGAAATTTAAAAATATATGGAAACAAATGAAAATTAAAATACAACAATCCAAATGCTTTGGGATGCAGCGAAGGCAGTCCTGAGAGGAAAATACATTGCCATCCAGGCCTATCTCAAGAAACAAGAAAAATCCCAAATACAAAATCTAACAGCACACCTAAAGGAAATAGAAGCAGAACAGCAAAGACACCCCAAACCCAGCAGAAGAAGAGAAATAATAAAGATCAGAGCAGAAATAAACAATATAGAATTTTAAAAAATTGTAGAGCAGATTAATGAAACCAAGAGTTGGTTTCTTTGAAAAATTAAACAAAATTGACAAACCTCTAGCCAGCCTTCTCAAAAAGAAAAGGGAGATGACACAAATATATAAAATCATGAATGAAAATGGAATTATTACAACCAATCCCTCAGAAACACAAGCAATTATCAGGGAATACTATGAAAAATTATATGCCAACAAACTGGACAACCTGGAAGAAATGGACAAATTCCTAAACACCCACACACTTCCAAAACTCAAACAGGAAGAAATAAAAAACTTGAACAGACCCATAACCAGTGAAGAAATTGAATCAGTTATCAAAAATCTCCCAACAAATAAGAGTCCAGGACCAGATGGCTTCCCAGGGGAGTTCCACCAGACATTTAAAGCAGAGATAATACCTATCCTTCTCAAGCTGTTCCAAAAAATAGAAAGGGAAGGAAAACTTCCAGACTCATTCTATGAAGCCAGAATTACTTTGATTCCTAAACCAGACAGAGACCCAGCAAAAAAAGAGAACCACAGGCCAATATCCCTGATGAATATGGATGCAAAAATTCTCAATAAGACACTAACAAATCAAATTCAACAGCATATAAAAAGAACTATTCACCATGATCAAATGGGATTCATTCCTGGGATGCAGGTCTGCTTCAACATTCACAAATCAATCAATGTGATACATCCCATTAATAAAAGAAAAGATAAGAGCCATATGATCTTGTCAATCGATGCAGAAAAAGCATTTGACAAAATTCAGCATCCTTTCTTAATAAAAACCCTTGAGAAAGTCAGGATAGAAGGAACATACTTAAACATCATAAAAGCCATTTATGAAAAGCCCACAGCTAATATCATCGTCAATGGGGAAAAACTGAGAGTTTTCCGCCTGAGATCAGGAACACGACAGGGATGTCCACTCTCACCGCTGTTGTTTAACAGTGTTGGAAGTGCTAGTATCAGCAATCAAACAAAAGGAAATCAAGGCATCAAAATTGGCAAAGAAAGTCAAGCTTTCACTTTTGCAGATGACATGATCTTATACATGCAAAACCTGATAGACTCCACCAAAAGTCTGCTAGAACTGATACATGAATTCAGCAAAGTTGCAGGAGACAAAATCAATGTACAGAAATCAGCTGCATTCTTATACACTAATAATGAAGCAACAGAAAGACAAATAAAGAAACGGATCCCATTCACAATTGCACCAAGAAGCATAAAATACCTAGGAATAAACCTAACCAAAGATGTAAAAGATCTGTATGCTGAAAACTATAGAAAGCTTATGAAGGAAATTGAAGAAGATATAAAGAAATGGAAAAACATTCCATGCTCATAGATTGGAAGAATAAATATTGTTAAACTGTCAATACTACCCAAAGCAATCTACATACACATTCAATGCAATCCCAATCAAAATTACACCAGCATTCTTCTTGAAGCTAGAACAAGCAATCCTAAAATTTGTATGGAACCACAAAAGATCCCGAATAGCCAAAGTGGTAGTGAAGAAGACCAAAGTGGGAGGCATCACAATCTCAGACTTTAGTCTCTACTACAAAGCTGTAATCATCAAGACAGCATGGTATTGACACAAAAACAGACACATAGACCAATGGAATAGAATAGAAACCCCAGAATTAGACCCACAAAAGTATGGCTAACTAATCTTTGACAAAGCAGGAAAGAATATCCAATGGAAAAAAGACAGTCTCTTCAACAAATGGTGCTGGGAGAACTGGACAGCAACCTGCAGAAGGATGAAACTAGACCACTCTCTTACACCATTCACAAAAATAAACTCAAAATGGATAAAGGACCTGAATGTGAGACAGGAAACCATCAAAACCCTAGAGCAGAAAGCAGGAAAAGACCTCTCTGACCTCAGCCGCAGCAATTTCTTACTTGACACATCCCCAAAGGCAAGGGAATTAAAAGCAAAAATGAACTATTGGGACCTCATGAAGACAAAAAGCTTCTGCACTGAAAAGGAAACAATCAACAAAACTAAAAGGCAACCAACGGAATGGGAAAAGATATTTGCAAATGACATATCAGACAAAGGGCTGGTATCCAAAATCTATAAAGAGCTCACCAAACTCCACACCTGAAAAACAAACAATCCAGTGAAGAAATGGGCAGAAAACATGAATAGACACTTCTCTAAAGAAGACATCCGCATGGCCAACAGGCACATGAAAAGATGCTCAACATCGCTCCTCGTCAGGGAAATACAAATCAAAACCACACTCAGATATCACCTCACGCCAGTCAGAGTGGCCAAAATGAACAAATCAGGAGACTATAGACGCTGGAGAGGATGTGGAGAAACGGGAACCCTCTTGCACTGTTGGTGGGAATGCAAACCGGTGCAGCCGCTCTGGAAAAGTGTGGAGGTTCCTCAAAAAATTAAAAATAGATCTACCCTATGACCCAACAATAGCACTGCTAGGAATTTACCCAAGGGATACAGGGGTGCTGATGAGTAAGGGCACTTGTACCCCCAATGTTTATAGCAGCACTTTCAATAATAGCCAAATTATGGAAAGAGCCTAAATGTCCATCAACTGATGAATGGATAAAGAAATTGTGGTTTATATACACAATGGAGTACTACGTGGCAATGCGAAAGAATGAAATATGGCCCTTTGTAGCAACGTGGATGGAACTGGAGAGTGTTATGCTAAGTGAAGTAAGTCATACAGAGAAAGACAGATACCATGTGTTTTCACTCTTATGTGGATCCTGAGAAACTTAACAGAAGACCATGAGGGAGGGGAAGGCATAAAAAAAAAAAAAAAAAAAGGTTAGAGAGGGAGGGAGCCAAAACATAAGAGACTCTTGAAAACTGAGAACAAACTGAGAGTTGATGGGGGGTGGAAGGGAGGGGAGGGTGGGTGATGGGCATTGAGGAGGGCACCTGTTGGGATGAGCACTGGGTGTTATATGGAAACCAATTTGACAATAAATTTCATATTTAAAAAAATAAATAAATAAACATAAACAATTTTTTAATTAAAAATAAATAAATTGCAACTTCTTTAAAAAAAAAAAAGTAAAGAAAAGAAATGGATCCTACTCTGTCAGTCAAGCCTTCAGATGACTGCAGTCCCTGCTAATATCTGATTACAACCATAGGGGACCACATGCCAGAACCACCCAGCTAAGCCCTTCCAAATTCCTGACCTACAGAAATTGTTAGTAAAAATTGTTTGTTTTAAGCTACTAAATTTTGAAGTGATTGTTACATAGCAATAGGTAATTAGTCCCTAGTACCCTCTGAGTGATGTCCTTACCTGTGAGGAATAAGCTTAGGAATTCCCTGAGCCTGTACTGATGGGCTAACAAGGCATAAAGAATTACAAAGCCATGGGATGCTCACACCCAAGCTTGGGTAAACAAGATTAGGCCCCCAGAATAAAGCGGGGGCGGGGGGGGGGGGGGAGCAAATGCCCCCAGAATAGAAAGGGGGGCAAAAACCCCCTATACAAAGGTATATGAGGTAAGCAAGATTAGGTATTCAGGGAAAAAGCACCCCCAATTTAGTACTATGGCAGAAAGCTGCTTTCACAGGAAGGACCAAATTAGGTAAACAGGTAAATAGGGCTATAGACTGCTGTGCTGCAGGTGATGCTGCCCAGAAGGGAGCTGATTAACAAAAGAAAGGTGCCTTGTTAACCCTGAGGTGCTCTGTCTTATGCCCTGGGCTAGCTAAGAGAAACAGACACAGCGCCTCCTGTCTGCTGTTAACAACCATCGGCCCATCTGCCTGGTGCCAGGATTTTGTTTTATATTGAGCCAAACCCCCAAACACCGTATATCTTCAAAACCCCCTTTCCTTCATGCCCATGAGTTAATGTTCACAGATTCATTGTCTCTTCATGCATGCCCATCACATTTGTAAGCCTTCTGATCTTAATAAATATGGAGCAAGGTCCCTTATTTGGGGCTCTTGTCTTTTCCCGGACATTAGCCATCTCTCATATTTTAATCCTGTCTCTGCTTTCTTGCTGGCCAAGAAAGAACTTTAGACTCAGAGTCTATGACACTTACCCACTGAGACAAGGTTGCTATAGTTCTCCAGCATCACATCCCTGTATAGGTTTCTTTGAGCAGAATCCAGCTGCTGCCACTCCTCCCAAGTGAAGTCCACAGTCACATCCTTGAATGACACAAATTTCTGTACAGGACGTTCCTGTTCAATCTAAAGTGAAAAACGCTAGGTGATGTGTAAAGCATGTACCAGGAGTCACTGCTGTTTTAATCATGCAGAGTCCATCTTAATAAATTAAAGATGTTTATACTATGAGGCCAGTTTTACTATGTGGGAGAAGCAGAACACCTATTAGGAAACCTTTGCTATGGAGAACCATTCATCCTCTCTTTCCATCAATAAGCACTTACTAGGCAACCACACAGCCAGCATTATTTGGTGCTCAGAATACTAGTATGAACAAAAGACAGGAAGTTTACAGACTAGTAGATGGAGGCAAACAAGTAAATATATAAAAGCTACAGGGTGTTAAATAAGTTACAATACAAATAGGAAAGAAAGAATGATTCTACTTTGGGAGGTTGAGTTGGGCTTTGTAGAAGATGTAGTTAGGCAAAATGAATAATGAAAAATGTAAAAATAATTTTAAAAAAAGTAAAGATAAAATAACTTTTTTGAAATGTAAAAAATGAATGGCGTAAACTCCAGTAAGATATGGAAGAGGAAGAAAGATCATTCTAGATGGAGAAAGGCGTATGAAAAAAGCTATGGCGACATGAAAAAGAACATGGCAAACTCAAGGAATTTTAAGTACTTCAGAATAATGCTCTCAGAAATCATTTATTCATACGCTGCTTTCACAATTTTTACATATCTGCATGTCACTTGCACTATTACTGACTTAAGAGTTTCAATTCAACTTTTTGACTTAAATTCATGATTTTAAAAGGAAACCACTATAGGGAAAACCAGTATCAGTTCATAAAATGAAGACAACAACAATCTGTAAAACAAGTATATACTGATGAAATGCCATACATGGGATTTGCTTTAAAATGCTCTAGAGAACAGGGGTGCCTGGGTGGCTCAGTCAGCTAAGCACCCGACTTTGGCTCAGGTCATGATCTCATGGCTCATGAGTTGGAGCCTCATGTCAGGCTCTGTGCTGACAGCTCAGAGCCTGGAGCCTGCTTCGGATTCTGTGTCTCCCCCTCTCCAATTATATGAAATATCTAGAATAAGTAAACTCACAGAGCCAGAAGTAGTTTTGAGGTGACCGAGGGCTGTGGGGGTAAGGTAGAAAAGTGAGTTATCGCTCAATGGGTACATAGTTTCTGTTTGGAGTGATGAAAAAGTTTTGGAAATAGTGGTGATGGATTCACAAATTGTGAACATAATACTACTGAATTGCACACTTAAAAATGATTAAAATGGAAAATTTTATGTTATATGGATTTTACCATAAAAATTCTATTGGTCCAAATTAACTTTGAGATAGCCTATTATAATAGATCTTGTAGATCTGGCCAAGTGGCAATAATGACTAGGCAATTAGATTATAGTGGGATGACGGTGGCTCAGATAAAAACCATGAGGCATGGAATTCAAGCTGAGAAAAGCGAGAAGTAAGAAGTAGGGAGTGGGGTGTAAAGGACACTGAAAAAGTGGAGGATCAATGGATCAGAGCTTTGGATGAAAGTGGAGAATTACTGGAGTCAAGGTACTACCGTAAACAAACCAGAAACAGAAATAATGGCCAGAATGAAATGCTTGGAGGTACAGTTATTGGTGATTATATATCTAGAATAGGACTATGGAAGTTGGTTGAGATGGGATAGAGGAAAACGATGTCCGGAAATGAGGAGATACGCTGGTACTGGAAGCAGAAGGAGTTAAAGGTCCCCAGAAAAAGACAAGACAGAGCTTCTGTGAGAAGTCATTTTAGGCCCCCAACTGTTTTCCCTCGATCTACGCCCTCTGGGTTCTACTTGCCTGTGCACATTTCTTGCAGAGCTTCCTAAGGTTAGAATTAAATGCAAAAACCTCAGTAGTTAAGGATTTTAAGGGAACAAAGGGAATGCAGAAAACCAACAGTCTCTACCAGGCTAGGAAACAGCCTAACCGTAAATCAATGGTAAAACTCCCAGTGCTGTTTCAAAAGTAAGCAAGGCCCTGAATTTCTTACCCAAGGTAAGGAACCCAAGACCCCATCCAGTTTTTACTGGCTCTCAGAGCTTGCCCACAGCCCCTTACCCTTGTCTGACCTCCCCATTATAATGTTAAAGTGTCTGCCCTAAAAGAAGCACAAGCTTCCTCGAGGTTAACATATGATGCATGCATAGGCATGTTTTCTAAGTACGCCTCTACAAACTTCTGCCTGCCTTTACGTGCAATGGCAAAGCTCCACTTTCTCAATATTCATCCTAAACCCTAAATAAAAAGAGCCCACACACCCCTGCTCAGGGTGTCACAGCTTTGGAAGTTATTCCCTGGGATCTCCTTATTTACTGCAAATAAAAGTTTCCTTTGTGCAATAACTCTACCTGGTGTAGTTTCTATCTCTGACTCACCAAGGAGCAAACTCATGTTAGTTCAGTTACAGTACCAAAAGTACGGTGATAATGTGATTTATAATAAGAAATTTATATTTGGTCTTTGTAGTTCCTAGCATAGAGCTCCTAAAACCCTTGGAGGGGTGTCTGGGTGGCTACGTCGGTGGTCAAGCATCTGACTTCGGCTAACCATGGTCTCATGGTTCGTGGGTTCGAGCCCCGAGTCAGGCTCTGTGCTGACAGCTCAGAGCCTGGAGCCTTCTTTGGATTCTGTGTCTCCCTCTCTCTCAAAAATAAATAAACATAAAAAAAATTAAAACCCTTGGAATTTCCTGTGCTGAAAGTGATAAAGTTCTCTTATTATGTTAATGAGATGCTTGCGGGGAGTGGCGGGGGGGGGGGGGGGGGGGGCACCTAAGGAGAGGGTGGCCGGTCACCAGGGGAGCCAACCAAGAATAGAGAATTAAAACTTCCAGTCCTACTCCTGATTTTTGGAGAGGGAGGTGGAGTTGGGAGGTTCAATGGATCACCAATGGCCAATTATTTAATCAATCAAGCCCACGTAATAAAGCCTCCACAAAGACCCAAGTGGAGAGAATTCAGAGAACCTCCAAGTTCATGAACCAGAATGCTTCCACATGCCAGGCCTTGAACTCCATTCTCCTTTGTTCAGGACTCTGTCTTATATATGTCTTCATCTGACTGTTGATTTGTATCCTTTAAAATCCTTTGTAATAAACTGGCAATCTAGTGGGTAAATTGGTTTTCTGAGTCCTCATTATGAGCCACTCTAGCAAATTAATAAAACCAAAGGAGGGGGTTGTGGGAACCTCTGTTTATAGCTAGTCAGTCAGAAGCAGAGGTAACAACTTAAGACTAGTGACCGTGTAATGGAACCTGGTCTGGATCACCCAGCAGAAGAACCAAATGGCACTCAGAGATCTTGAAAGGCAGGAGGTTTATTTCACACCAACACGCTACAGGAGATCACTCTCCAGAGGTCTGAGCCCTGAGTGAACAGGGGGGAACAATTTATAGTCTGTTACTTCCACATTCTGCATTAGTACTAATCTGGTGCATGTGTGAGGCAAGCAGAGTAGGAAGAAGAACCTGGAAGGGGAGTCTTTGGTCGGGGACTGGAATTTTTCTATCAGTCCTGTCGGCCATCTTATAACAGATTTTTCTCTACCAATCAGAATCTGAAGTGAAGGGCAGTCTTGTGGGAGCCCTTGACCTATAGTATCTGATACTACCTCTAGGTGGGTAGTGATGAGGGAGCATGCGGCAAGCTGGGGGCAAAATACAGGCTGGCACACCATCCCTCCCACCCAGTGGAATACGTGTGATATTCTTGGACACTGCTAGCTACCCAAGAACAAAGGAAAGGGGTTTAAGTGCTTGCCATGGTAATGTGGGAAACTAAGGCAAATGAAAAATTCCCTTACTGCCTATAGCCCACTGACAAGTCCTTGAGACTAGCAGAGTGACCTCCCTCTAGAAGCTCAGCTGCCTCAAGGATGACCCTTTGCTGTGGGCAAAAGAGAACATTAGCTTAACATTATCCCAACCTCGAGGATCCTGTAAGTCTACTTCCTTTATCTCAACTGCCCCAAGATATATGCTGGCAATCATACTCCAAGCTTATGGCCCCCTGACATATATCGGAAGGGTCTCATGACTGTGGTTTTATTAAACAGTAATAAATGGCACTTCCCTAGCAACAGCTAGCCCCTCAAGGTCCTGGAACCTTGCTTCCAAAATTCCTTAGAGACTTACTCTACCCTGATCCTCTCCCAACCTGAGGGCATATAATGAGTTACCCGTCATGACCCCAGTGCAGCTCTTTCTACCCACAGGCCCTGTTCCCATGCTTTGATAAGATCACCTTTTTGCACCAAAGACATCTTCAAGAATTCTTTCTTGGCCGTTGGCTCCAGACCACCCCACCATCACCCCCAAACTTCATCAGGTAGTGTCAAAATTGAGCTGAATTGTAGGACAGCCAGCTGGTGTCAGCAGATTGCTCGGTGGTATAGGAAAGAACCCCCACACATTAGAATTGGGTGCAGAATTACAGGTACATAACCCAGTAGTCCCCAGACTTTTAAAATCAGACACCGGATACTGTGATACAATAAGAAATATATATTTTGGTCTTCATCCCTGGCTCCTAGTCAGAATTCCTAAAACTTTTGTAACTTCCTAAGCAATAAAGGTGTGATAAGCATCTTTTGTTCTAGTATTTGGTCTTTGACTCTGGTTCTTGATACAGGGCTCCTAAAATCCTCGGAATTTCTTGGGTGATAGGAGTGTCTTTTGTTCTAATGAGGTGACTCTTGATATTTTTCAGTTAAAAAACAAGCACGTACATCAATAACATATACCTTTTTCAAAAAAAAAAACCCATAAATTATATATAAACACTCAACACTGAGATATTATGACATTAAGAATATATGTACGTAATTCTCTTTTCTCCCCATACCCCAGTGCATCATCTCGCACATCTTCTAGGAATGGATGCTCCCCACTTTGAAGACGACTATACTCACTCAAACTGTGTGCTACATGGTGGGTATAACCAATGGAACATTACAGATAAAAATTCAATAATATATACCTTCAAATAAAACCATTTAAAACCATATGACAATCATAACCATTAAGATGTTTGGTAGCAGTGTTTAGCTGAGCAATAAACCAACAGAAATGAGCAAATTCACTTGATTTCCACTATCCATGAAGCATACTCACTTGATATACACTTTGAGGGTCTCAACCTATTGCATTTTAAAGGAAAAATATTTGATTATTTATTGGTTAAAAACTGCAAATTAAAATTGATACTATTATGATCTTTAATAATGTTAATTCCTTGGACCAATTTTACAACCTTTAATTTGTGGATCAAGGTAAATTTTTTGGCAGCTATGTACTTGGGCCCCATGATTTTACTGCCTTCAAATTGGATTATGCCTTGTTATTATGCCCTATTGTTATTTTGAGAGACGGTTTAAGAAATAGCTCTGGAGAAGCCTCCTACAGAATTTATCAAGGATTGGTTAAGTGTTAAGGATACTGCCTACTATATCATATGTATGCAGACCCATCAAGAGAATAACTTTAAACCTAAGTGACAAAAATGCTTTCATTCCCTCAAGAAAATATCATCATGTGTAATGTAAATCATATCTTTGCAGAGGATATGCTCAACTTTAATGAACTGTGAAAAAGATCCTATAACTTGTATCACTATATTTTGCATTTCCTTGGTCTAGACCCTCTATTTTATTTTTCCTGATTTCTATTAACATTTTTTTTCATTTAATTGAATTAATTCTTTTAAACTGCCTCAAATACAATGGAAAACAAAATGGGGTATAAATAACTCACTCACCTGAGACTTGGTCATTTTCTGTTGCTCTTCAGAAGGCACAGGTATCTGTAAAGACAGAGCTGGGATGAGCAGGGAGGGGATAAAAAGAAGACCACCTTAAGAGTCTGGGCCTGCCCTGTGAATTCCTGCCCCTTTCAAAAGTGTCTTTCAGAGAGACCACAAAAGATTATGCTGTGATAACATCAACTTATTAACTTACAGTTCTGAAAAGGTCAGGTCACGGTATGTTTTACCTTTGTGAATGTGTATTCCTTTATACATTTAAAAAGTTTCTCCTCCTCCTTTGGCCCCATAAATCTATAATTAGATATTTATCCTAAAAAAAAAAAAAAAAAAAAAAAGCATGGACACACATAAAGATATATATGCAAGGATATTCATCACAATGCTGCTTTATCACTACCTAGATGTTCAACAATAGGGACTGGTTAAATCAGTTATGGAAGGACAGAATACTAGACAATCATTAAAGTATCTTAGAGAAGAATTTACAGACTTGGAAAAATGTTCTTGTTGTATTACAAAGCAAAAAAAAATAGGTTATAAAACAATATATATACTGAAAAGAAATATATTTGAAAGGAACAAAAATATGTCTGAAAGGACATACATCAAAATGTTATGGTTACCTTTGGTGGTAGGATTAAAAGTGATTTCTATTGACTTGTATTTAGCATTTTCATTTTCCAGTTTTTCTAAAATAAACGGCTACTTTTTAAATTAAAAAAAAAAAGATTGTTATTTTTAGCAGCTATTGTCCTACTGACCTCTTAACCCAAACTCTTATCAATGAAGTCCTAAAGGGCACAATTCACTAGCTTGATACATTTAATAAGCCGTAACAGTCACTGTCATCAATAGACTTATAGGACCACTTCAAATGTATAGGCTCAGTTCAAATGTCACCTCCTCTAAAAAGCCTTTCCTGGATAGAATCAGCCATTCCTTCCTCTGACTTTCCCTTAGTTTGCAACACTCTGCTACAAGGGCTTCCTGATACAAATTTAGGGCAAGGGAAGATGCAGTCTGAACTAGGACCACAGCAGTGGGAATGGGGAGGACAAACTGGAGAGATGTCAGGGAGGCTAAATCACCATGATCAGAAGATTGATTGGACATGGGGAGAAGAAGGCTGGGGAGAAAACTAGATGTCTACAGGATTTTTACTATGGCCATCTGAAGTAAGGGTGACTCTTCATGATGATGAACATAGTAGGATGAGCAGGTGAAGTATGGAGAACTAAGAAGATATATTCTATTTCTATCATGTTAAGATTGAGGTTCTGTGAGTGAACCCCACAGAGATGTGTAGGAGACAGCTGGCTACTGTGAATCTGGAGCTTATTAGAAATGTCTAGGCTGGTGCTATAGATTGGCAAGTCATGGCTTTCAAGGTGGAAGGTGATGCAATGAGTGTGGTTGAAACTGTCCAGAGAGAGCACATGCATTGAAAGAAGACAGGGAGAAAGCAAAGGAGCTTTGAGAGAGGGTTTTTGAGAGACTTTGGCCTGAAGTACTTAGCTAGCTACAAGACAGTAGCAGAGAATATAAACTGCCTCAAGTCTATTGACCAGATAGATCCAAGAGTGGAAACAAGACCTTTGGGGGAAGGATGGGAACTCTCCCTGACCCTCACATCCTTACAGGCATAAACCCATGCAAGAAAACCCAGCACAATATGCGTGTGGAATGCAGCCTGAATGCAAACCGTTACAATTCAGGGCTGGAGCCCCAATCACTAGTCGCAAACCATCTGCTCCCTAAGCTATCACACAAGCTCCTAACAGCTGCCCAATACAGCCCCCCACACATTGACCTAACATAACCCTAAAGACGGATATCTGTCTTCAGGGCCCAATCATTGATTTCTATGTGACCCCAACCCGAGGGACTCAGAATCACAAAGACACGCTCCATCACTAGTCCCACAAATTCCCAATCAGTCGCTGACCCTCCTCAGAGTCCACTACTACCAGCAGCATCACTAAATACCAACCTATACCGGGCGGCAATCGTGATTTGGGGCAGGCCCGCTTAATTACTAACCAAAGACCGAAAATTACGGACCGCTAGAGATGCTCAATCGCTGATCAAACATGATGCCCTTACTCCCAATACCGCAGCCAGTGACTGAAACCTCGTTTTCTGTGAACCGGACCCCTCAACTCCCAGCCTCTCCTGCGGGGACCTCAGCTGAGCGACAAGGCCACCCCCTCCCACCGTGAGGGCTGCGGACTCTCCGGTGTTAACGGCGGAAGCAGGCGCAGCCCTCGACCTGCTTCTATCGCGAGACTTTCCAGGTGTTTAGTCGGGCTGAGCCAGGCAGATTAATATGGCCGCGCCTAGTGAGCGGAGAGTGTGACGGAACGGGAGGCGCCATATTTCGAGTAGGTGTTAGCGCCGTACAGCAGAGAATCCTGAGAGCAAGGCAAGGTAGAAGTGGAATACGGGAGCTACAGAAAAGATGTACTGGGACAATGCGGGAGCAACAAAGAATCCCAGGTTTCTGAGGATAGAGTCAGGGAACCGCTCCCGCTAAGATGTGTAGAAAAGAGACACGCAGTGCAAGGTGCAAATAAAGATGGGGAAGTGGGGTGGGGGAATAGGAGAAGCCGCTCCCGTTATTAAGCCAAAGAGGAGCGTGAGGCTCAGCCAGAGTCAGTTGATCTACAACACATTGCCTCACTTCCCCAATATTAGGTAAAATAATGATAAAATATGCTTACTGAGGTAGGTTATTTAATTTAGGTTTCAATTGGGGTGGAAAAGTCAGGATGGAGCAGTATTCTCCCTGAGACCGAGCACTGGGAGAGGGAAAGTCAGAATGCTTTCATCTGGTGACCTCCAGCCAGTCATCCTGGAAAATGGAATTCAAATGTTCCCCTCCTGGGAATGCTGTCCCAGATTGGGATGGGAAAACTCAGCCACTGCTAAAGACACCTCAGATGGCAGCAGAGGGGAAGTGTTTGAGGATAAACTCTGAAGGATAATTCAAAACCCCTGAAACCTCCTCTCAACCTGGTCTTGAACTTGCTCTGTGGCTTTGGGCCAGCTGCTTTCCCTCAGTTCTCTCATTTGTCAAGAAGAGGAAGGTTGTGAAATATTCATTTGGGTGTTTCAATGTTTGCTGAAAGCACTTCAGAATCTGTGCAGTTTTTAAAAAATAATAAATACCATGTAATAGTGTTATTACTGTTAAATTAATTAAACAAGGAGACTATTAGACTTAGGTGGTTCGAATGCCTTAGCAACCCTCCCAAGCAAACCAAAACCTAAGCCTGTAAATGCCTCAAGGTTACGAAATCAAAACCTAAGGCCAACCAATCACAAATGAGGCTTTCCCAAATAAGACAACTGTTTAAACTATAGGCAATCAAATAATTTCCTTGCTTTGCTTCTGCGACTTCTCTATAAAAGTCTTGCCTCTAGCTCTTGTCAGTGGAGCACTTCTTACCCCTTGTGGTTTGGTGCTGCCCAATTAGAGAGTTTTTGCTCAAATAAACTTAAAAATTTTAGTATGTCTTAGTCTGTCTTTGAACATCACTACAGAATATCCAGCCCTAACTAATGCCTAAAGACACTATGGATTAATTCTTGGGGTTCACTCATCTCTTTAAAGTCATATACAGTGGCCATGATGCTTCTGGAATGTCCTTCCCAACCATATGTCAGGAAAACTTCTATTCCTGCTTCAAAACTGGGAGCCAATATCCTGTTTTAAGTTTTTTCCCAGAGTCCCCTGGCATCTGTGCCTTTTCATGGGCACAGCTGCATATGCCCTCTACTATGACAGTCATCATTGCCAAGAACTGGGATTTCCAGTGTTTGTCTTTTCTCCCCTTTGGTCTGACAGCTACTCAGGGCAAGCCTGTGTCAGTATCAGCCTAGTTTTCCCTTTTTTGTTAAAAACATATTTATGTCTATTGAGTCCCACCATAATGTAAAGCTCATTCATTCCTTCACTCACACAATTCGTTATTGTCTTGCTTGGTAATGCAAGGAACAAGCTCAGAATCTGACAGTGACAATGTAGTGTGACTAGTGACTTGATAGAGGCATGACTGGTGCTGTAGGGCACAGTGAGAGGTAAATAACTTGGTCAGGGACTGGAGTGGTAGTGGTGGTGGGGGTGTGGGATGGAGTTTGTCAGGAAAACAAGATTAAGAAGGAAAGTGTCAACAGAACAGCAGATATATACCACTTCTCACATACCTGAGAGCAAAGTGATCCCACCTCTACATCTTTGCTCAGATGGCTCCCTATGTTAGGAATACCCACACACTCCTATTTTGGGGGGAGATTCCATGCCAAAAATCAGGGGAGTCTCGTGCCTTGTGAGGTCCTAAATTAATAGTTTTTTACATGTTTAAATAACGCAGGGGTCTGCAATCTACAACACTTAGGCAAATCTGGCCTGCTGTCTGTTTTGATAAAGTTTTATTGGAACACCATAATGCTCATTCATTTAGATATTGTCTATGGTTGCTTTTGTGCTATAATGACACTGTTGAGTAGTTGTGACAAGAACCATATGGCCCACCAAGTCTAAAATATTTGCTGTTTATTCCTTCACAGAAAAAAGTTTGCTGACCCCTGATCCAATTTCATGCTGAGGGAGAAACCATTATTATCCCCTTATACAGAGAAGGAACTTCAGGCACCAAAAGGTCACACAGCTTGTTAGTGGTGCAGCCATGATGTAAACTCCCAAAGTCTGACTGAGAGCTTATGCTCCTAACCAACTATGCTACACTACACTTTAATGAATGTCTTTTGAATATCAATTAATTTCTTTTGGTAAAGAGGCAAATATAATTAATATATTTATCAATATAACTTGTCATCCAAACCAGGACAGCTTTGACAGTGAAAAGAGGTGCAATTAGTCACTATATCTGGACATGGGACATAAAGCCTCTCCTGAACAATCTGTGATGTGTGATCACCCTAGAGATAGGAACAGAGATACACAAGACAGAGCAGAATAGATAGACAAAATTATGAAAGATGTTTTATTTTATTTCATAAGCCAAATAAGTGTACTTTCTTGCTTTATAGTCATACACATATACATTAAGAATACTTTCTTGTGAATTCTTATGTTACTCTCATTAGCTTATGACACTTCATCTTGCTTAAACAATAAAAATAATTCTTACTGCCCAAATACTCCAAGTTATTCATGCTGTATGTGTGTGGGGGGATGGGGGAGGGGGGGAGTTCTGTTTAGTATTCCACTCTACTCTCAGGTGGCTTATAAGGTGAGAGGAAACATGGGCCAGACAATCCATAGAAATGGCATCATGCACAGGAGGAAAAAAACGTGTAGAATCATCTGTGCCGCAGACGTGTGCAGATGTGTGATAGCTACTTACTTTGATACGAATTTATAAGCCAAATATTGCCTTCAGTCAATCAAATACAATAAAAATACATCTAAAACTGGTGGTTCTTATAGATTATTCTAGAAAGGATATGCAATCAATCAGGGAAAGCACATACAATGGAAAAAACAAGACACCAAGGATGGAGAGCCCTGGAAAATTCCAACTGGTGAGGGATAAGAGAAAGAGGGCTTGATGATGGGAACGGAGGAGAGAGGGAGAGAGAAGATCAAGGGGGAATGGTGTCAGAGGAACTAATGGCAAAATATTGCAAGAAGAGGGAAGCATTAAATGTCAGATGCAACCAAAAATCCACTACGATAAGGAAAAAAAAATGTACCTTGGATTTGATAAGAGTAAGATGGCCTTTTTAGAAATTGTTTCACAGTAATGATGAAGACAGAGACTTATGGAATTCTACTGAAATATAAATGTGGACTGAGGAAGTAGAAACACTAAGGTAATACCAATTTTCAAGAAGCTTGTATATTAAAGGAGAGAAAGATGATGAATCAGGTTACAAGCTGGTATTTTTAATATACAAAATAATTTAAGCAGGTCAAGGACTGAATTATGTCCTGAGACACATATGTCTTCAGACAACTATAAAGACACAGATCAAAAACCCAATAGAAAAACAGGCTGGTACCTCAATAATAATTAAAGATATGTAAATTAAACAATGAACTTTTCCATATTGATAAAAAAATTTTTTTTAATTTTTTTAACGTTTATTTATTTTTGAGAGAAAGAGACAGAGCCTGAGGGGGAGAGGGACAGAGAGAGAGGGAGACACAGAATTGGAAGCAGGTTCCAAGCCCTGAGCTGTCAGCACACAGCCTGATGCGGGGCTGGAACTCATGAACTGTGAGATCATGACCTGAGCTAAAGTCAGACACTCAACCGACTGAGCCACCCAGGCACCCCCATATTGATAAAATTTTAAGTTGATAGTATCCCATATGAAAAAAATCAAGTATGGAATTATTCACCCATATGCATAGATGGGTGGCAGACAATCTAGAAATACTCTCAAATTGAATATGTGCCAAAACAACTTGAAAAAAGAAAAACAGGGACGCCTGTGTGGCTAAGTCGCTAAAGCGTCTGACTCTTGATATTGGCTCAGGTCATGCTCTCGTAGTTCATGAGTTCAAGACCCACATTAGCCTCTGTGCTGACAGCATGGAGCCTGCTTGGGATTCTCTCTCCCCCCTCTGCCCCTCCCTACTCTCTCTCTCAAAATAAATAAATAAACTTTAAAAAAAGAAAAGAAAAACAAAGTGGGAGGGCTTACTTTCTTTACCTGACTTCAAAACTTACTATTGGTTTACAGGAATCAATGCAAAGTAATATTGGCATGAAAGTAAATCAATAGATAAATGGAACAGAGAGTCCAGAAATAGACTGCCACATACATACTCAGCTGATGTCTATTTAACCCTTGGTATCGGTAGTGCCAGTGGTGGGCAGAGATGACATGCGGAGTTTGTGGCAAGCCCCAATAGGAGAACACCATAGGCTCCTGGAGTTTTGGAGCAAGGCCGGGCCATCTGCAGTGGACAATTAGATGCTTTTGTAAAACATCTCCTTGCATACTACTGCATCCTGGTAAAAACAGAATGCATGCCCATGGGACACTAAATGACTACTCCACCAGAACTACCCATTATGAGGTAGAACCTGTCAAAACCATCAAATCATGAATTAAGTGGGTTTAGAAAACATCCATTTTAAGGTGGAAGTGGTACATTCAGCAACGGCCAGCATAAGCAAGCTCATGGCACCCACCACTGTTACATCAGCATCCCCTACAAGGACTTCAGGTTGATGCGTAAATACTCTCAGCTCTTTGTGTGCAAAGAACCAGTAGGCAAAAGGAGGCAGCACTATTTCAGAAGAGGTAAATAACCCCGATATCAGTAGAAAGTGGGCTATCACACAATGTGGGCAGGGAAGAAAACATAGAACTCAGTGATCCACTTAGTACCTCTGGCCCAACTGTGACTGTAAATGTACAGGTTCAGGTCTGAGAAGGGCATTATGGCCAGTGTCTTAGGTCAGCAGAGGTCGCTGCAAATGGATAGTGGAGAAGTGAGGTGATGAGTTATTTACTATGACCCTGGGACCACTATAGCAGCAGGAGCTGTGGTTTATCCCACTAATCTCTCCCTTCTGACTTCTCCCCACAAGCAAAGAGGGACTCAGGAATTCTGGAGGAAGTACTTCACCGATATATAAAAACCAGCATATCTAAACAGAGCAAGGGAAGTAGTATGATAGACATAAAGTTGCATATCCAGACTCTTCTTTAAGGAAGGACTTGATGTTTGGCTGGGGGGAGTGCACTAAGAAGACAACTTCTAGCTGTCAGCTACTTAGAACTAGGACTCCGTTACAGAGAGCTGCCTCACCCAAGGTCATGCCCTTTGCAGTGCAGCCTGCATCCGGTGAATGAGCAAGACGGGGGTCCAGAGGCCTAATACAGTGAGTGGGAAAAACACTCACTTCAGAGCTCTTCACCAGGTTTGCAGAAGCTTTGTTGGGTCTGCAATGTATGTAAACTTCGTCCTTTGTCCAATCCTGCATTTCCTCCTTCCTTTCATAGATACTGGGTTTTTTTTAAATGTTTTGATTTATTTTTGAAAGAGAGCGAGACAGAGCGCGAACAGGGGAGGAGCAGAGAGAGAGGGACACAGAATCCGAAGCAGGCTCCAGGCTCTGAGCTGTCAGTACAGAGCCCAACGTGGGGCTTGAACTCCTGAACCACAAGATCATGACCTGAGCTGAAGTCGGATGCTTAACTGACTGAGCCACCCAGGCGCCCCCTAGAGTTAATGTTCTATAAACACCAATTAGGTCAAGATGTTTTATAATGTTCTTTAGGTAATATATGTGCTTACTAATTTTTCCTTTTTTAAAAATTTTAATTTAAATACCAGTTAATTAATAGGGTCTTTACTAACGTTCTGTCTAGCTGTTTTATCAGCTGCCTAGAGAAGGATGTGAAAATCAATTATGATTGTGGAATTGTTTATATTTCTCCTTAATTCTTTCCACGTTTGCTTCTTATACTTTAGAGCTCTGTTTCAGGTGCATAAATGTTTATGAATGTTTTGTCTTCCTGATGAATTAATCTTTTAATTTAAAAAAAAAAATTTTTTTTAATGTTTGTTTATTTTTGAGATGGAGAGAGACAGAGCATGAATGGGGGAAGGGCAGAGAGAGAGGGAGACAAAGAATCGGAAGCAGGCTCCAGGCTCTGAGCCATCAGCCCAAAGCCCGACGCGGGGCTCGAACTGACGGACCACAAGATCATGACCTGAGCTGAAGTCGGACGCTTAACCAACTGAGCCACTCAGGCACCCCTCTTTTAATCTTTTTAAATTGGCCCTCTTTATCTGTTAATAGTTTCACTGAGAAGTCTGTTTTGTCTGCTATAAATATAGCCATTTATGCCTTTGTATGCTTACTATTTGTGTGATATATCATTTTAATCCATTTAATTTCGACTTAATTGTGTCTTTTTATTTATTTATTTAAAATTTTTACTTTTGAGAGAGTGAGCACAAGTGGGGAAGGGGCAGAGAGGGAGACACAGTATCTGAAGCAGGCTCCAGGCTCTGAGCTGTCAGCACAGATCCCGACACGGGTCTTGAACTCATGAACTGCGAGAGCATGACCTGAGGCAAAGTCGGACACTTAACCAACTAAGCCACCCCAGCGCCCCTCTGTGTCTTTTTAAAGTATAGATCTTGTGCAGAGCTAAAACTGGGTCTTGCCTTTTTATCCATTATGAAAATCTCTGCCTTTTAATTTGAGAGTTTTGTCAACTAACTTTTAAAGTAATGATTGTTAAGATTGGGTTTAGGTCTACTATGTTATTATTTCTATTGTTTGTCTCCTTTGATTTTCTTCTTTTGCATCTCCCTTCCTACTTCTATTATGCATTTTTTTAAGTTTATTTATTTTGAGAGAGACAGAGACAGCACAAGTTGGGGAGGGGCAGAAAGAGCAGAGAAAGAACCCCAAACAGGCTCTGTGCTGCCAGAGCATAGCTCCACACAGGGCTCGAACTCACAAAACTGTGAGATCATGACCTAAGCTGAAACCAAGAGTTGGATGCTTAACTGACTGAGCTACCCAGGTACCCCTCCATTATGAATTTTAAAATTAAAACATTTTTTTTCTACTGACCTATTTCAAGTTCAATGACTTCCCTATCATTTACATTCTGCTGGTAAACTTATCCAGTGAATTAAAAAACTTTTTAAAAATATTTGTTTTAATTTTGAGAGAAAGTGAGTGTGCAAGTAGGGGAGGGGCAGAGATAGAGGGGGACAGATGATCTGAAGCAGGCTACACGCTGACAGCAGAGATGGGGCTCGAACTCACAAACCACAAGATCATGACCTGAGCCAAAGTCAGATGCTTAACCAATTGAGCCACTCAGACACCCCTCCAGTGAATTTTAAATTTCAGACATTGTACTTCTAAGTTCTAGAGTTTTCTTTTGGTTTTTCTCCAGTTTCTATTTATTTGCTTAGTTCTTAAAAAATGTGTATTCACTGTGAGCATATCTTTATTTCACTAAGCAGTATTATAACACTTATATTAATATCCTCATATGCTCATCCTAACTTTTGGATTGGTTGTCTCTTTTCTTGAATAGGGTCACATTTTCCTAATTGTTTAACTGTCAAGTAAATTTTTCTTGTATCCTAGATATCATGAATGATAAGTTGTGGAGAGTTTGGATTCTGTTATATTTCTCTGAAGAGTGTTAACATTTTTGTTTTAGCAAGTAATTAGCATGGTTGAACTCAAACTTCAAACTAATTCTGTGGGGCAGCAGCACAAATAAAAGCTCAGTTCTCTTGTCTTTAGTTGAAACATTAGGAGTCTGTGCCAAATATGCATGGTTCAGAGATCAGACAGGGATTTGGGCAGAGTTTATTCACAGAATTTGGGTTGCTCCTTCTTTGAGTCTTTCTTTTCTGGGATTTTCCTTTCACTTTTCAGTGGCTGTGGTTTCCCTGAAACTCAGCCCTGTACTTTTTCATCTCCAAAAGACTGAATGTTTTCTATCAAATTACCCACCTCTGCCACACCAACTTTAGCATATCCTCAGGATAAAAGCTGTGATCTAACTTACCATTCCCTTCTTCCAAATTTCAACTCTTTTCCATAATCTGCTTTTGTTCACTCTCCAGTACCTTCAGGTCATTGGTTGTGTGTGTGTGTGGTTTTCCAGAGTTTATAACTGTTATCTGTGGAGGGTCAGGATCAGTAGGAATCTACTTGGCCATACCAGTAATGAAAACTCATTACAATAAAATAAAATCAATTCATGAAAATAGAAAAATTACTTAGAAAAACATAAAACTTACTCTTAAACTGACAATCTTGAATCACCATCCACATAATGATAGTGATATTTTGCATTTTCTAACATATGTATTTGTGTGTATAAACATTATCTTTATATTAAAGAAATGTCTCAGAAACATTTTCAAATACTCTTAAATTTTAACAATGATTTATACCAGTGTTTCTCAAAGTGTGGTCCCCAGACCAGCACCATCAGCATCTCCTGGGAAGTTATTAAAAATGCAAATTCTCAGCCTCCCACCCCCTACTGTCCCAGACCTACTGAGTCAGAAACTTTGTGGATGGGGCCCATTTCTAATGTCTGTGTTTTAACAAGCCCTCCAGTCAATTTTGACACATGCTATCATTTAAACTCACCTCTGTATGTCTATTTTCTTTCATTCTTCATCTCCAATAATTTTTTAGACATCCTTTCTTCAGTCATTGATGCTAACATTTAATTCCTTTTTTACCGTACTCGTTGGCTTTCAAACACTTATTTCCACTGCTCAGGCATACATACCTATATTCCTCACTGTCCCAGGTATGGTACTATTATGGGTTCTCCACAAGGTGTGGGAAATTTGACCTAGTCATCACATGCAACTGTTTTATCCTTCTAAAAAGTGCAGACTTTCCACAGCTCTGGAAAGTGAAGATTCATTCTGTGTTTGGTGCCAGGCTTCCACTTGGTTACAAATTACTGATGGAAAATGGCTTTCACATTGCATTTTCCTTCTCTGAAAGTAAGTAAGTTACTTAGAAATGAGGGTATAACATTCATGAGTTGATTTTTCAACACACACGTGTATATACACACACATTTCATTCTCAATACCTATATCTGTTAATTCTCTGAAGTGAGGAGATCAAGAAGGCAGGAATTTGAATGGGAAATATTTGCAAGGATGACACTTAACCACATATTCGCTGAGGGGCCATCATTATACTAGCCTAGTATCCAGATGAAATATTTATTGAGCAGAACTGACCACTAAAAAAGTCTTGCTTATTAACCCGTATGCTTCTTCTGAAGAACAAATGAGGTAATGTAGTAAATGTGCTGTAAAAATGTAAAAGGTGACATACATGCCAAATATTATTATTACCTTATATTATGAAACCATTTTTGTGCTTAAGTCACTGTTTTTAGTGTAACAACTTAAATTTTAATACAATTCAGCTGTGTTTTTTATCTATGACTCGTGAATAAAAAATAATAATAATAGGGGCACCTGGGTGGCTCAGTCGGTGAAGTGTCCAACTTCAGCTCAGGTCAGGATCTCACAGTTCGTGAGTTCAAGCCCTGCAGCAGGCTCTGTGTTGATAGCTCAGAGCCTGGAGCCTGCTTTGGATTCTGTGTCTCCCTCTCTCTCTCCCCCTTCCCTGCTTGCGCTCTGTCTCTCTCTCTCTCTCAAATAAACATTAAAAATTATTTTTAGGGGCGCCTGGGTGGCTCAGTCGGTTGAGCGTCCGACTTCAGCTCAGGTCAGGATCTCACAGTTTGTGAGTTTGAGCCCCGTGTCAGGCTCTGTGCTGACAGCTCAGAGCCTGGAGCCTGTTTCAGATTCTGTGTCTCCCTCTCTCTGCCCCTTCCCCGCCCATGCTCTGTCTCTCTCTGTCTCTCAAAAATGAATAAACGTTAAAAAAAATTTTAATAAAAAATATTATTTTTAATTAAAAAAATAAATAAGTATGCAGTGGAAAATAGGTCTCATGTGCAAACTCAAATTGATCCATAGTAACCTCTGGAATGCATGCTTTTTTTTTTTTTAATGTTTACTTATTTTTGAGAGTGAGGGAGACACAGCATGAGCAGAGGAGGGGCAGAGAGAGAGGGAGACACAGAATCCGAAGCAGGCTCCAGGCTCTGAGCTGTCAGCACAGAGCCTGATGTGGGGCTCAAACCCACAAACTGTGAGATCATGACCTCAGCTGAAATTGGGCGCTTAACCAACTGAGCCACCCAGGTGCCCCTGGAATACATGCTTAAGAATGATTCTGAGGCCATGTCTAGATTCACTCAGAATGAGTGTGGTGACCCATTAGCAATGTTTGCTATTGGGCAAGAACAGGAAGTAGTGGCATTTGTTACAATACATTTGAAACCCCAGATTGAGGTGTTTGTATATACGTGCTCTGAATATGAGACAAAACGGAGTGACTGTTCAGAAAAGCACTTTCATTCACCTAAAATCAAAATTTATCTTCAGTCATTTTAAAAAATGGCATATAGAAGAAACACAGTACAGAATTATAGTTGTAATTCATTATTTTAATAAAAGGACGTGTGTTTGATAGGAAAAGTCTTTGTGAATTCAATATCAAGTTTAATGCCATATCCTCAGATTCACCACCCTTCCTAATAGTCATAGAAACTTTTACTTTGTAAACAACAGCATGGAGTGGGCTCAGTGAAAATTTTAATCAGTGTTGATGTATGCATATTAAAAGGACTTTAGTTGTGAAAATAATACATTTACATTGTTCAAAAATTCGTATACAGGATATAATAAAAAGGAGGTCTCCCTCCAGTCCCAGCTCCCATTCCTGTACTCCTGTGCTCACAGAAACCACTATAAGGTTTCTTATATATTTTTTCAAACCAAGTCTATTTACATACAAATATACGTATACATATATACACACATACATATATACACACACAGAGATAGGCAAATGCACACCCTTTTGTACAAAAGTGGGAACATACTATACACACAGTTCAGCAATCTGCTTTTTTCACTTAATGATGTATCTTGGACATCATTCCCCACCAGCACCTGTGCATCCTCAGCTGCTTTCATTTTTTCTCTTAATTTTCTGTTAATATTTTTTACATAAATAACCTTTAGGAAGTTTGCAGCTGATGCAGAAGCTAACAAAGACATTAAGAAAGAGAGAGGTGATAATATCAAAGATCAGGTTCATACCAGTGGCCACAAACATTTATACATGGAAATTAACAGATATGTAAATTCAATTCTCATATGTGGTGCTTAAGTACACAAAACTCAAGCAACTCAGGAATTTAGCATATGTAATTTGCTTCTCTACTGCTCTGATTTTTCAGCTTATTAACATTTTTAAAAGCTTTATATTTTGGTCTGAACACATAAATAATTAATAATTGAGTACTTTTAAAACAGTATTTTCTATAAAAGGTTGGTATCAAGTTTAAACTCTCCATCCATTGCTTCCCTGTAAGATTCATTTTCAAATTCTCTCGTATGTAGCGAGGTGTGACTTCTTATTAAAGGCTTTCTAACATCCTTAAAATTCAGACTTCTTCTAAGGTTAAATAAAACCTCTAGTTAAAAGGTTTTCCCAGATTAATTTCACTGAGATTTTTCTTCTGAATGAGTTTTTACATGTTTGGTAAGGGATGCATTTTGTTTGAAAGCTTTTCCACATTCATTACATTCATAGGGTTTCTCTCCAGTGTGGGATCTCTGATGTATAACAAGTTGTGACTTTACATTGAAAGCTTTTCCACATTCATTACATTCAAAAGGTTTCTCCCCAGTATGAGTCCTCTGATGTACAATGAGATGTGACTTTTGGCTAAAAGCTTTCCCACATTCATTACATTCATAGGGTTTTTCCCCAGTATGAACTCTCTGATGTTGAGTAAGGCCTTCAATTTGTTTGAAGGCCTTTCCACATTGGTTACATTCAAAAGGACTTTCACCTGTATGAGTTCTCGTGTGGTAAGTAAGAGATGAGCTATGTCCAAATGCTTTTCCACATTCATTACATTTGTAGGGTTTCTCCTTAGTATGAGTTCTTTGATGTATAATGAGGTGTGACTTCTTGCTGAAAGCTTTCCCACATTCATTACATTCAAAGGGCTTCTCACCTGTATGAATTCTCATATGTTTAGTAAGGGATGAGCTATACTTAAAAGCCTTTCCACATTCATGACATTCATATGGTATTTCACCTGTATGAGTCCTCACATGTTCTGTAAGAGATGAGTTATACCTAAAGGATTTTCCACATTCCTTACATTCATAGGGCTTCTCACCTGTATGAGATCTTACATGTTGAATAAGGTTTGAGCTGTGTCTAAAGGTTTTCCCACACTCAGTACATTTATAGGGCTTTTCCCCAGTATGAACTCTCAGATGGTCAGTGAGGGCATGTTTATGACTGTGGGCTTTGCCACACTGAGTACACTCATATGGCTTTTCTCCAGTGTGAGTTCTCTGATGCACAACGAGGTGTGACTTTTGGCTAAAGGCTATCCCACATTCATCGCATTCATAGGGTTTCTCCCCAGTATGAATTCTCTGATGGTCAGTGAGTCCTTGCTTGTGACTGAGAACCTTCCCACATTGATTACATTCATAGGGTTTGGCTTTAGCTTGAGTTTTGTCACACTTAGTAGATGAGCTACGGCTGGATGATTTCTCATGTTTCTTTCCAGTTTGACTTTTGTCGCATTTAGTATGGGATGAGCTATGATGAGATAATTTCTCATGTTTCTTGCCAGTTTGAGTTTTGTCATGCTTATTAGATAAGCTATGGTTGGATAATTTCTGTTTCTTTCCAGTTTGATTTTTGTTTTTCTTTGTATCAGGTAAGCTATGGCTGAAAGATTTCTTGTGCTCTTTAGTTACATTAGGTTTCTTTTTTGCATAGTTTCTTATATGACCAAGTAAGTCTAAATTCTGTTTCAAACTCTTTCCATGTGAATCAAATTTAAGCTTTCTTTTTGAAGGAACATGTTTTGTACTCACATTTATTTCCCCCAGTGAGCTACATTCATGGCCTTTCTTCTTAGTCAGACTTTTTTTCTTGAATGCAACTTCCCTAAGAAGTTTGTTTTGAGATTCCTGGTGATTCACTAGCTGGTCGTTATCTTGCTGGACTTCTTCTAAAATGGAATTCAATGAGACATTCTTATGAATCTTTTCACTCTCATATTTTGAACTACAAGTTATAAAACAAATGCCCTATTGTGGGGCTGAATCTTTATTCAAGCTTCACATCCCAAGGTGAATGAAATATCAAGTGTAAATGTCCCTAAGCTTTTGGACTTGAGGGGAAAGTGCTGTAGAGAGCACTTCCAAGTGCTTATCCAAGAAAAGATAATTGACAATAGTAATTAGAAAAAATTTTGCCTGTTTACAAATATAACCTTGTAACCTGGGATAGATGATAAGATAAACTGAAGGAGCAGTGACTAGGTAATAGATGAAGTTAAAAGAACTTGTGATTGTGGTTGGTATTTTTTGAGGTTTCTCCACAGCCCAAGCTTCCCAGCTTTGATAACTGCCAATTCATTCACAGTATTTGGCTCCCACAGCCTGTACTACATTAATTCAGCTCTCTCTGGTCACAATTGGAGACACATCTGGCTCAAGCCAAAGTGTCCAATATGAGTCTTCCTCCTAAATATTTAGACTCTAGTTTGTCTCCATTGGGTTTTTACAATGATATAAAACGAGTAATAGTAAAGTCATATCTTCCCTGTGTAAACAGAAAGTTCATCAGTATGAAGAACGAAGCATACGTCCACAAAGAAGCAGAGATGTGAGATCACATGTTCTCAAAGAGACCATTTATCTAATCCCAATTCTGGATGGCTTTCCAGTTCCTAGTTCTAATCCCTGGTAGGATCAGGCTGACATATCCACCTTTAGGTTACAAGAGATAAACCTAAGTCCTTATAGTAAATTCCTCGATTTACTTAGGCTAGCCTGAGTAAATTTTTGTTACTGCCCTCCAAAAAGCCAAAATAGAGAAAATAAGGGAAGTCTACCAAGAAATACTGAACAGCTTATAGGTGACTAAGGGAACAAGCAGGAAAGGGTGTTCCAGTGCTACCACCTACGATCAATATAATAACGACATTCCTGTACTAAAACAAACAAACAAACAAACAACCAAAAAACCCCCGAAAAACTAAAAAACCAACCAAACAAAAAACAACCCTACAGTTTCTGAGTCCCCTGATGCTTTTACCATGATAAAATTCATAGAAATGAGATTTACACCATTTAGAGTTACAATGTACACATGTATCTGTTTTCCAACAGTTTGCTATGGAGCATACCTTTGTTTCTGTCATGTCACTCTACTAATTACTAATCATAAATTTTAAGCTTATTCCCAGCTTTAAGTGATTGCTCACGTCCTTCCTTCCACACGTTATACAATTACACATTTTAAGATACCTTCCCAGTGTGTGTTTTCCTTCTCTGAGTCCACCACCCACACTGACACATGGAGGCAATTATGTTTGTACCATTATGATCCAAACTCTGGTTGAAAACAATTGATTGAACAGTGGTAAACATAGGGCCCAAACTAGACCAATACTATTCTTTCTCCTAAGAATTTAGAATTGAAATTCAAAGACCTCTTTTAGCTAGGTATGGATACGACATGTGTAAAAATCCAAAAACTTAAGAGTTGGGACTACCATTTTGAGGCAGCTTTCTTCAGTTATGTGTGTGGAAAAGCAGAAAAAGCTTTAGGATGGGAATTAAACAGACTCAAAGAGAGAAACAGATGTAAGAGTCTCAAAGAATATAAGAAACTGAACAGCTGCCTTGGTCATAAAGGAACAACACATGGATAAAGTGAAAACTGGGATCAAACAGAAAAGAGTTTTAGTATTTGGATATAAGCCAGGAAACACCATTACTTTCATGGAGGACTTTGAACAGATTAGTTCCCATGGGGTAAAAAAATCAATTTTTGTAGGTATAGATATAACAGGGAGAGGTAGAGTTGCCAGCTGCTTTTTCCTTTAGGAAACTTTAAGTGGTACAAGCATTTTGGGGGAAAGGGTAGAACAAGAGCAAGACAAAGGTGGCCTCTTCCAATGTCCAAGGATTCTGGAGAGGATAGAGGCAAATCTTCTGGGAAGAAAGGGATCAAAACTCAAACCTTTCCCCTTGAGGTGTAACATTATAAGAACCTCTTATAATGATGAAGATTGGCCAGCAGGAAAAAATATAAAGCACTATGAGAGAAATTTACCATGAGGGGAAAAGATAGAATCTGAACTAGTGAAATGGTATAATAATAGGGTAATAATGAAGAGAGTTGAGTCTGACAGAGCATATGATTACAATTGTGAGCTTATCCTGGGACGCCTGGGTGGTTCAGTCGGTTAAGCGTCCAACTTCGGCTCAGGTCATAAACTCGCAGTCTATTGAGTTTAAGCCCCGAGTCGGGCTCTGTGGTGACAGCTCAGAGCCTGGAGCCTGCTTCCAATTCTGTCTGTCTGTCTGTCTCTCTCTCTCTCTCAAAAATAAATGAATATTAAAAAAAAAAAAAAAAGACTGTAAGCTTATCCTGAATCTGAGAGAGTAACTAACACCTGAATTTTAAGCTAAAATGACTGAAGTATATAGCTCAATAGACTCAGCAAATCATTGGAAGGAATAGAACAGTCTTTCCTTGAAGCAATTCCAAGTACTATATAGGAAACTGAACTGAGAAGAAAGTCACTATAGCAATGACAAAGATGCATTAAATGATTCAGTATTATTTTTTAGTTGCAACATCAAGTAACAGTGAGAAAAGTAAACACAGCCAAAATTGGAGCCACTAATGGATGGATCGAAAACTCCATGAGGTCCCTTCATTCGCCATTTGAAGGACTAGTCCTTCTGGTTTCAAGAATTCGTGGAGAGTTGGAAAATTCAGAGGACACTTAAAAATATACTGTAAACATTCTGCTAAGTTGGGGACTACAGTGATGTAAATAATAAGTGAATATTTTAATATTTGGTGGCAACACCTAAGATGAATTACTTAAAAAATGAATTCAACAAATCAGCCTAAGAATTAGAACAATTTAAGCATGAGATAATGTAAAGCTAATTTGGGTGATGTCCGTGAGAAGTGAAGACAGCAAACAAACAAATCAGGAACTGAGGAGAGGATAGAAAAAGAGAAGGCAGAGAGCAAAGATGCACCGGAACTCCATGGTAGACAGGCCTTAAATCAAAGTAGACCCGGGGCACCTGGGTGGCTCAGTAGGTTAAGGGTCCGACTTCCACTCAGGTCATGTTCTTGCAGTTCGTGAGTTCGAACCCCACGTCAGGCTCTGTGCTGACAGCTCAGAGCCTGGAGCCTGCTTCAGATTCTGTGGCTCCCTCTCTGCCTGCCCCTTCCCCCCTCCCCTCTCTCAAAAATAAAATAAACGTTAAAAAAATTTTCAAAGTAGACCCTGATAAAAATATGGAAGGTGAAAGGAAGCTCTAATTTAGAAAGAAATATAAAGCTTTCCATTTCTGACACTCTGAGAATGAGCTTTCCTGTAAAGTAGGTAAAAATATGAGTGCAACACAAAGAAACTGGAGATTTATCTGGACAAGATAAATTTTTCTTGAAAGTCACCCATGTAGAATAAGTAGCTTGTATTTGCACAAATGATTTTTTTGAGGAAAATACAATAGAAAAAAAAAAAAAAAAGAACAGAGAGCAGAAGACAAAACCTTAGGGATACTCCAGCAAGTGGAAAGAAGAGAATCTGGTGAAATAAATGCAAAGAAGCACTTAGAAGATCAGATTTAAGTGGTATATAATTTAAGCTAAGTAGGCAAGAATTTCATGCTGATCAAAACTATTAAAATATGTGCTGGAAGGTAAGCAGGGGTTACTTTAAAGCCAGAAATTTACATAGAGACACAAAATCTGTAGGATTTGACTGTAGAGGTTAAGGAGCAAATGGAAATGATGATTCATTATAGACCACAGGTCTGGAGCATTTTCACAGTGAAAGAAGGGAAGTGGAAAGTAATTAAAGGCAGGGAGCATCATGCCAAGAGATTTGGAAAGAGGATGGACCCAAGAAGGTTTGAACACATAAGGAGAGAAATATATCATGGAGTCCCAGAATTTGACTGGATGAAGGGAAATATACTGAGGATATTAGTAAAAAAGGAGATAATAAAAAACAGCACTGCTTTAAACAAGGTAAGCAGTGATGGGACTTTGAGAACAGCTAAGAGGAGTCACTGCTCCTCCTGGAAGCTGAGCAATGGAGAGCATAAATGAGGAAAGATGACTGACTATATATGGAAAGGTCAGTTAGGCATCTGAGGTATGGTATCAAAGGTTCAGAACTCTAGTTGTCACCTTTTTCCTACCACAATATGAATGGTGTGGCATACTGTATTACTGTTCCCTGTGGAAATATTATACCTCCCAGGCCCCTGCATGCCACTTGAATCCTCCCTGGAGAAGGGCTGTACATTCCTACCCTGCTGAGCTTAGGAGTGGCCAGGTGATCTGCCCTAACCAATTAGCCAATAAAATGTGAGCAGAAAGAGATATCTACCACTTCCATTCAGTAGTTTTAAAATTTTTTTTTTCAACGTTTTTTTATTTATTTTTGGGACAGAGAGAGACAGAGCATGAACAGAGGAGGGGCAGAGAGAGAGGGAGACACAGAATCGGAAACAGGCTCCAGGCTCCGAGCCATCAGCCCAGAGCCTGACGCGGGGCTCGAACTCACAGACCGCGAGATCGTGACCTGGCTGAAGTCGGACGCTTAACCGACTGCGCCACCCAGGCGCCCCCCATTCAGTAGTTTTAAGTCAACAAGTGGTTCTACTCATTCTTCTTTCCTTGTGACATGAGAGCAGGATTTGCCAAATAGGGACTGCTCTTTTGATGTAGGTCCAAAGGATAATGTGGAATAGGGCTACAGCATGAGCATGAAACAAATCTTTCTTGTTGGAAGCCACTGAGATTTGGGGGTCATTCCTTAATGGAGCATAACTTAGCCTAAACTAACTGATGCAAGTGGTATAAGCAAACCCCCATATGTGAACACTGGCTTACAACTGTAGTGAACCTCATACGAGAACCTCACACGTAGACAGGTTCATAGACAGAAGGGATATTAGAATCTCCAAGGTTAGAGAATCTTTGTAGTTTGAACTCCTCCTCCCCCAGGAGAGGATATTTTTCAACTGCTACTCCTGGTTAAGAAATAAAGGTCTCAAATATTTAAGATTTTAAAAATAAATTATTCATTGGGTTGGCTGGGTGGCTCAGTCGGTTAAGCGTCCGACTTTGACTCAGGTCATGATCTCACGGTTCATGAGCCCTGCATCAGGCCCTCTGCTGTCACAGCGGAGCCTGCTTCGGATCCTCTGTCTCCCTCTCCCTCTGCCCCTTCCCTGCTCATGCTCACTCCCTCTCAAAAATAAACATAAATCAATCAATCAATCAATCAATCAATCAATCATTGAAGAATCGCAAAGTTACCACCAAAAAACTAGGAACTTACTTCCATTGGTTCCTATTTGCTTGGGTCTTGCTATTTCACTGGGACCACCTTGTCTAGGTTTTTTGCCCTTCCCCAACCATGGCTCTTCTCCTTTTTCCAACTTGGAGATCATGTCTGGTTTGGGAGCTTGATAACCTGCTCATGAGAAATGGTACAAATTGAGTGTTAGGAAAACAAACATCCCAGAAATCAAACGCTAATATTTGGACTTCAGAGCCTTGAAAGAATTAAGAATATACGGCTTCTGAAATTTCACAATGGCTGCCCATGTACCCTATCCAAGGAGACCTTCCATTTTGGAGACAGGGACACAGTATCTTGAGTTGTACCCAAAAGGGATCACAACTCTTTGATTCATAATAACCATGGCCAAATTTATCAAGAACTTCAGAGAGAAGGTATCACCATGCACACATTTTGAATTATGAAAGAACTGTTCTTACCCATTGAGGCAAGGTTGCTGTAGTTCTCCAGCATCACATCCTTATACAGGTTCCTCTGGGCAGGATCTAGTTGTTCCCATTCCTTCTGGGTAAAAGCCATAGTCACATCTTTGAATGTTACTGATCCCTGTAATAGCAATACTTCTATTCAGTCTAATGTTATTCACATTAGTGAGTGATTTGGACAAGATAATAATGATTTGTTCTTAGCTCAACCATTCAATTTGATCATGATGTTATAGTGGATACTAATTCTTTACTCAATTATGCATTTTTTGAGAGGCAAAAATCATATTAAGAAATGTCCCTATTATGGACTGAATGTTTGAGTACCCCCAAAATTCATACGCTGAAACCCTCCCCTCCAATGTGATGGTATTAGGAGACAGGGCCTGCAGGAAGTAATTAGAATGGGATGAGTTCATGAGGGTGGAGTCTCCATGAATAGGATTAATGCCCATATAAGAGTCACAAGACAGCTTGCTTCCTCTCTCTGCTCCTTCTGCCAAGTGAGGGTACAAGAAGTCTGCAACCTGGCAGATGGTCTCACCAGATCCCAACCAGGCTCACACCCTATCTTGGACTTCTCGCCTCCAGAACTGACAGCAGTAAATTTCTGCTGTTTATAAGCTACTCAGTTGATGGTACTTCGTTGTAGCAGCCCAAACTGACTAAAACAGTCCCACTTGTGAATTTGTTTATTCAAGAGGATAAAGAGTGAAAAAAGTCATACAATTATCAGAGAGAAAGACAATTACCAAAACAAACAGAATCAGTCTTTACCTTTTCTTCTATAACAAAAAACAGTGGAATAGTGTTTATGAGGTAGAAGAATTGAGATCCTTGATTTTTAGAACCAGCCAAAAAATCACCTATATTTGGAAGCAAAAGTAATGTATTTTAGGCATGTAAGGATGCAGAAAATATAATACGTATATATTTTAGAAGTAAAGAAAAGGAGAGGGACAGGGAAGGAGGAGGAGGAGAAGAAAAGGAGTGATTTTTAAAAGAAGGAAAAGTGAATCAGAATAAAGATTTCAAGATTGGGAAGGACATAATGTACAAGAAAGAGCTGTGAATAATAAAACCAAATGTCTAGTTACATCCAAGTAACTTGATAATCTTCTTGTACAACTGTTACAAAAGTCATTAAAATCAAGAGTCGTGACTTAGCGGCACCTGGGTGGCTCAGTCGGTTAAGTGTCTGACTTTGGCTCAGGTCATGATCTCGCCGTCCATGAGTTCAAGCCCCGCATCAGGCTCTGTGCTGACAGCTCGGAGCTTGGAGCCTGCTTCGGATTCTGTGTCTCCCTCTCTCTCTGCCCCTAACCCACTCATGCTCTGTCTCTCAGAAATAAATAAATGTTAAAAAATTAAAAAAAAAAAAAGAGGCGTGACTTAAGAAAAATAAACAGGAATATAAGGTGGGGGATGGGGAGAAATTAAAGCATGTTTAAGATCTCCTCTTATTAGGCAGGTGAGAGGAGGAGACACAGCTCCTGGAGAAGTTTGCCACTAATGAATACACGCTTGAACAGATTTGTTTCACATTGAAAAATAACTCCCTACCTCCATAGACCACCAATCAATTAGCTGTGTATGTCACCAATCTCTGACCTGACAAACCTCCAGTCATGGACATCTAAGAAGTCCCATCATTGACTGTCACTGGCCTCTCAATCACTGATAGACTGATCCCAACAAAGTCCCCTATCAGTAACAGCAACAAATCTCCCCAGTCGCCCCCACACACTCCAATCACAAAATCCCACAGGTCTCTCAACTATGGATACCTAAAGAACACATCAGTCTCTTCTCTGATGCAACCCCAAATCCCGACTCTACCAGTCCCCAATCACTGACGCCAACAGACCTCCACCAACAGTGGCGTTTACAGAAACCCGAATCAGTACCAGCCAACTTCACTATACCTTCAATCTCTTTAGCCATTCCCTTCACCTGCTTGCTTTGCCTGAAATCTACCTTCTCCTGAGGATCCTGCTCCCTTACAAGGTTCCCTGCTGGAGGTTATTTGGTTTGGCCCAACCATGACTCGTGTACCTCACGGCCTGAAGTTGAGGTCAACGATAACTTTCAACTATTCTTCATTCATCCTTCAAAATCCCTATCATGTTTAGAGTATCACCAGACTTCAACCCATTAACCCTCCACTTCAACGATTAACTAGAAGAACTCACAGCCTCACCATATAGTTGTACTCGGAGCTACGATGTAGTACAGCTAAGGAAAAGGTGCATGGGGTGAAGTCTAGAGGAAGCCAGGCACAAGTATCCAAGAGTCCTCTTCCAGTGGAGTCACACAGGACACACATGATTCCTCCAGAAATAAATCGTGAGAACACGTGTGAAATGGTGTTTCCCAAGGAAGCACCATAGAGACTCAGTGGCACTCACGGGCACCCTCTGCCTGGCACACACAAAAGTCCCGGATCCCCAGAAGGAAATCAGGAGTTCAGCATAAACCGCATTGTTTACATCGTTTAGTTTATTAAATGTTTTATTTACTTTTGAGACAGAAAGAGACAGTGGGCGGGAGGAGGGGAGGGGCAGAGAGACACACACACACAGAATCTGAAGCAGGCTCCAGGCTCAGAGCTGTCAGCACAGAGCCCGACGCGGGGCTCAAACTCATGGATTGTGAGATCATGACCTGAGCCGAAGTCGGACGCTTAACCGATGGAGCCACCCAGGCGCCCCTACATAGTTTAGTTCAGGCACGGGGAGCCACTTTTATCATTTCTGGGAATGGTGCAAAGCCTCCTGCAGTCTAAGTTCTCAGATGTCAGCCAAAGGTCAACCTTGCAAGCAGGCTTTTCTAAGGACAGCTGTCAGGGGCCACTTATGTCAACTCTTCCGCACAGTAATTCTGCCTCATTCACTGCAAACCTGAACACCAGCCTCCTCTTCCCTACAGCTCCTCACTAACTGCATCAATGCAGAAGAGCCCTTCCACACCCTGGCCTTTCTCTTTCCTGACTCCAACAATCTTTTCTTCTACCCAAACTCAGCCACTGATTCGTCGCCCAGGCTTTCTTTAGACCCTTGCCACATACATTACAGCACCTCTAAAATCTCTACTTAAAACACTGTCCTGCCAGCTTACTTCTTCTACTACCTTCCATGTCAATATTTCTCCAAATACATTCGGCCCTCATACCCATCGATCCTAACCATTTTTTCACAATCTTCCATTGCCACGCAGCCTTACTTTTCACCTGTCCTGTTTAGATTTAGTTCTAACACCATACACACTCCACGGAAAACAGCTTTCACTTCCTTGCCCCTCTTCTTCTCCACTGTACTTCCCTAGCAAAGCCTCAAACTTAAACCCAACTTAATCTCTGCCTGCAACCTTGCAGTTAAACATTCCAAAAGAAAAAAGTCAAACAACTGTGCTGACTGGACTCACTTCAAATTTATGACACATATCTCAAATGGGCACCCAATACTGAGAGCTTCCTGTTCCTCTTTCCAAGATGATTATTCCAAACATTCTCCGCTTTCTCTCTGAAATCTGCAGCACCTACTCCTTTCCCACTGTCAGCTGATGAATCTGCCTTACACTTTCAAAGACAAAATAAATGTAAGTGAACAAGAACTACCTTGCCTTGTTACCACCAGTTCCACCAATCTGTTTCCAAACCCCTATCAATCTGTCTCCTTTCTGTTGAAACGGAAGACGTGTCCCTTCTGTCACTGAAGGCCAGTTTCTCCACTTATGCTTTGGATCCTATCCTCAACTGCTTTCTTGAGGATTTCACCCCCTGCAATTCACCTCTTTTGTGCCACCTATTGTTCCCTTTCTACTGAATCGTTCCTATTGACATACAAAGTTGCCTTAATATCATTCATCCAATGAAAACTGTCTCTTAATCACATGTCCCATCCAATGCCAATTTATTTGCTCCTTTTACCAGCAAAACTCCTGGTTTATACTCTGTCTCTATTTCATCACCTCCATTCTTTCTTTTTTTTTTTTTAATTTTTTTTAACGTTTTTATTTATTTTTGAGACAGAGAGAGACAGAGCATGAACGGGGGAGGGGCAGAGAGACAGGGAGACACAGAATCGGAAACAGGCTCCAGGCTCTGAGCCATCAGCCCAGCCCGACGCGGGGCTCGAACTCACGGACCGCGAGATCGTGACCTGAGCTGAAGTCAGACGCTTAACCGACTGAGCCACCCAGGCGCCCCTCATCACCTCCATTCTTTCAACTCATTCCAACAGGATTTTGCCCTCATCGCTCCACGAAAAAAACCTCTTCTTAATCAAAATAACCATTGAGCTACATCTTGCCAAAGTCAAATTCTCTGCAGTGATAAGTCTGGGACTCACAAGAGCTTATGACACAACGGACTCGCATGGTCTTGAAAAGCTTTCTTCTTTAAGCTTCTTTGACACCACATTTACAATTTTCATCATATCTCAGTGGCTACTCCTCATTCTCCCTTTTTTTTCTGTTCTTTTCCAAACCTCTAAATGTATGAGTGACCCAGAGCTCTGTCCTTGGTCCCTCTTTTCTTCTCTATCTGCGTCCTCTCTGCAGGTGACCTCATCCAATCTTATGGCTTCAAGCACCATCTTTATGCTTGATGTCTTTCATTATGAATTCTCCAGCTCACACCTCTCCTAATTCTAGATTCATGCATCTAATGACTATGCAACATCTCTACCTGGGCATGTAATGGGCGTCTTGATGTGGCCAAAGCAGAACCACTGTCAGCCGCTCTGGCTCCCATTTATATCCACCAAATCTGGTCGTCTTCAACACAACCCTTTCGCAGAAAAAGGAAGCACCCTTTATCCGGTTCCTCAAGCCAAAAGTCTAGATGTAAAATCTTGATTCTTCTCTTCCCTCATGTTTCTTATCAGCTCATCAGGAAGTCCTACTGGCTCATCTCTAGATGTATTCTGAATCTGATTTTTCATTCCCTTGCTACGACCCTATTCTAAACCATCATCATCGCTTCCCTTTCACTATTCAATAAACTCCTAAAGGACCTCTGCACACAGACAGGGACAGTCCGGTCTCCAACTACCACAGGCACCGTAATAGACTCCCATAGGCCGCACATGGCCACACACCTCCCCAATCTCTGACACACCACGAAGCCATTTCTGATCCCCACAGCCTTCCAAACCATGGCCTTTCGGACCACCCTCCGCCCCCCCCCCCCCCGCCCCCCGCCATCACTGTCATCGCAGATACCTCGAAACACGGATTTCCTTAAACTGTGGGCACCCACGGACCGCGCAGGCCCCCCATCACTGCGCCACAGATTCCCCCAGCACGCTGACCACCCCCCCCCCGCCAGAAGACCCTCCAGCCTCGCCTCCAATTCCCAAATCGCTCCTCTCAGAGACCGCGGCCACCCTCCAATCACGGACCCCCAACTAGCCCACCGCGGACCGCCCGGCCGCCCCGCCCCGCCATCGCGCTCACCGCGGCGCTGCCCCCCGGCTCCGACACGGCCATCTCCGCGGCACACCCGGCCCCTTCGGCCGTTCCCGCACCCCTCCTCCGGCCCACGCTCTCCTGCTTTGTGAGGATCGGGTCGCAGGCGGAGGCCGACATGGCGGCTGCTCGAAGCGCGGCCTTAGCGAGCCCGGCGCCTGCGATGGCGGCGCCCCTGGGTATCGCGGGAGGGCGCGGCCATCTTGACCGAGGCTCCGCCGTACAGCGGGGGCCCCGCGCTCCCCGCGCGCGCGGGCAGGGGGCCCCGGGACGCCGCGGAGGGTCCCGAGAGCTGAGATGCGAGGGGGCAGGAGGCGCTCCGGTACCCACTGCACGGTGCCTCGCGGCGCTCGACACCCCAGCCCCGGCGTCCGGAGGCTCGGCCACGCAAATGCAGAATTCGGAGTCGCCTTTCTGAATCCGTCCCTGCAGCCAGTTGCCGGGAACCCCGCAATCACGAGGCCCAGCGCGGAATCCAGACAGCCAGGATAGTAAGAGAGACTGAGGAGGAAGGAGAAAAGGCCCGATCGCTCAGACACCATTGTTTCATAGGGAGAGAGCACTAATCGTCCAAATACACGTCTTTACCTTTACGGTATAAGAACAATGAGGGGAAAAAAATGAAGCAGCAGGTTCAATGAACACATCACTCCTCAGTGAGGTCAGCTGAAGCCAAATAATCAAGCAATTGGAGCAGAAATAATTTCTCAATGAGCTATTTGGTGTACCGACGCCGTTCATTTAACAATTATGTGTTGAGCTTTTACTTTGTGCCGGCTAAGTTGCTGTGCTATGCTAGGTAATGGGGAAAGAGTGGAGACCCAGATGGAAACAGCCTTTGTTCGCCCTGATGGAATTTACAATGGGGCAGCGGGCTTGTGAAGTTATCCCAAATAAGTGGTTGCTTTTTCCAGAGTCAAACACACCCTGTTTCGCACCTTCCATTTAGATGAGTGAACAATTAGTTATCCCTCAGCAGTGGCTGCATCCGTTCCCCTCGCGGGCTCAATCTTTAGTCTGAATACAATTCTCAGTGCACCTTCGCTGAGCTCTTGAGACTCCTTAGGCCACCTAATTTCAGGACAGTTTTCTGCCTAGTCTCCCCATCCTATTATTGAAAAAGTTTTTCTAACAATAATTTGTTGTTGTTGTTCCACAAATCACAGTGGTGTGTTTCTCATTTATTTTCCAACTATCCCTGAGAGGCCTGAGAAAATTAAAACTTAAAAGCTTAAGTTACGGGAAACTGAAACCTAACCAAGCTTAACCAGCTTGTTCCGCTTCTGTACAATTGCTTGGCGCGCCCATGTATTCCTGATCAATCATTGTTGCCTGGCACATCCGTATATTCCTGATCAACCATTGTTACTTGGCACATCCGTGTACTCCTGATCAATCATTGTTGCCTGGCACATCCGTGTATTCCTGATCAATCATTGTGATACCCGTACCCCCGGTTGTGGTCTGACCTAAAGGCAGGAACCAATCGAATACTGTTAAGTGTCCAACTTTAAACACCAACCAATCGCAGCTCTGTAACTGTGGAAAATTCCTGATTTCCCCATGACTTGTTTGTACCTGTCTATAAAAGGGGTGTAAAAACCTCTCTCAGGACCTCTCGGCGTCACCGGCAACGAGGGCACAGAGGTCCAGGTTCGAACCTGCAATAAATGACCCTTGCTGCTTAGCTTTGACTCTGGACTCTGGTGGTTCGTTTTTGGGGGTCTCTTAGACTCTGGGCATTTCATCCCAACAATGCTTTCCCTAGTCTTGTGGCATCAATTCTAGAGCCTAGCAAAGTCTGTTGTAAATATTGTGATAGGCAGAATTCTAATATGGCCCCCATTATCTCTGCCCCTGTTATCACACCTTTAAGAGATCCCCTCTCTTTCAGGAACCTGTGATCTCATACCCATATAAGATCCCAAATGAGTTGATTTTGAGTTCATAAAAAAGTGGAGATGATTCTGGGTGGACCTGACCTAATCAGGTGAGCCCTTGAAAGAGACTGGACCCTTCCTGAAGTCAGAAATTACAAATAGGAACAGGCCTGCGGAGGGGCCACACAGCAAGAACCTGAAATCAGCCTCTCAGAGCTGAGAGTGGTTTTTGGTCTACAACGAGCAAGACAACAGGACCTCAGTCCTCAACAGCAAGGAAATGATTTCTACTAACATTCTGAGGGAGCTAACAAGCATATCTTTCTCTAGTGGACTCTTTAGTACACAACTCAGCCAGCAGCTTGAATTGAGCTTTGTGTGACATCGTGTGGGGAATCCAGCCATGCCACCATCAGACTTCTGACCTACTGCAACACTGAGATAATAAATTTGTGTTATTTTTGAGAGAGACAGAGACAGAGTGTGATTGGGGGAGGGGCAGAGAGGAGGGAGACACAGAATCCAAAGCAGGCTCCAGACTCTAGACTCCAGACTGTCAGCAGAGCTGTCAGCACAGAGCCCAAAGTGGGGCTCGAACTCATGAATCACATGAACCAAGAGATCATGACCTGAGCCAAAGCCCGACGCCCAACCGACTGAGCCACCCAGGCGCCCCTGATCATTTCTTATGCAGCAAAGACTCAGTGAAAAGTGAAGGTGGGGGTGCCTGGGTGGCTCAGTTGGTTAAGTATCCGACTGCAGCTAAGGTCATCATCTCACAGTTTGGGAGTTCAAGCCCTGTATCGGGTTCTGTGCTGACAGCTCAGAGCCTGGAGCCTGCTTTGGAATTTGTGACTTCCTCTCTCTCTGCCTCTCTCCCACTCACACTCTGTCTCTCTCTGTCTTTCAAAACTTAAAATAAATGTTAAAAAAAAAAAAAAAAAGGGACACAGCCCTCTTCCCTGTGTTCCAGACTGAGCATTTTTCTGTCCTTGTACCCTGGATGTGAGCAGTTCCTTCCCATGCTCCTCAAATACAGTCCTTACTTAAATTGATCTGATGTTACAGTCCCAGTGTTCCAATATTTACATTAAAAAAATAGCTCTCTAGCGTCTGGGTGGCTCAGTCGGTTAAGTGTTTGACTTCAGCTCAGGTCATGATCTCAGGGTTTGTGAGTTCCAGTCCATTGTCCAGCTCTGTGCTGACAGCTCAGACCCTGGAGCCTGCTTTGGATTCTGTTTCCCTCTCTTTCTGCACCTCCTCTGCTCACACTCTGTTTCTCTCTCTCTCTCAAAAATAAACATTAAAAAAAAAAAAAACTTAAAAAAAATAGCTCTTTCATTCTGCTTACAACTAATTCAGAAAGAAGAAAGCCAGGCCAGTTTCTGTGGGCTTATAACATAGTATTCCTTAACATATTGAAACAAATTCCAACAAATCTATACACGGTAATGCTGTTCTAAATTGGAACAGTTCTCCAAGCCCCCCTAATTCTAGTAAATGACCAGTATTCCTCAGATACCCTTTGGGGAGCACGGTATTGAGAGAAAGAAATGGGTGGAAAAGATAGGAGAAACAGGATAAGGATATTCGCTGCACTGAAGAGGAGGGAGAGCAAGGAAGAGAGAATGGCAAAGACAAAATGAGGTAGTAAAGTCACTTGGTGGGAATAGGATGGTGACCAGAAACTCTTCAATTTAGAAAAAAAGTTCCATCATTTCTCCACATGGCAGAGTGAGTCCATTTTCTAATTCAGGACAAATAGGAAAAGAGAACATCTTACAATTAATTTAATTCTGTAAATACAATAAGGATTAATTGTGGATTGCTATTTACATGAGAGTTTCTGTACATGGTAAGACATTTTCAAGTGAAAAAAAATTAATAATATCAAAGAGACCCCTGGAAAAGTGTCTCTGCTTCGGATCAACTCTATTATTTCCTTTGCTATCACCTGACCTTACTGGATATATATATTTTAGGTACCTGAGTTTCTAACTCTGTCTCCTAAATTAGCCTGTATGTTACTTCTTAACTATGTAGAATTTCTTACGATAGTCTCTAGGAAATGTCCTACAAACCCTATTAAAGTTTTCCCAGAAAAGGAAAGAGAACTGTGTGATCCCGTGTATCAGTGCCTCCTCCTTCATTCAATAATCCAAAAAGCAATAAGTATTGATCGGACATCTATTGTACACCAGACACTATGATAGGCATGTGGATACAATGATGAGAAACAATGTAAACACAGCTCCTACCTGCAGGGAGCTGAGGATCCAGGGGAAGAGAGCACTATTATTCCAATGAGCACACACTGAAAAGGCGATATGAAAACTAGAGAAGTGCTTTTGGAAATACACAGGGTGCCAGGAGAGCTTGTAACCTAGTCTCAGCATATTCGGAAACTTTCTCTGAAGAGAGGACATTGAAATTGATATCTGAAAGGTGAACAAGGGTGGCCTGAGACCACATTTCAGAGGGAAGGAATTGCATGTGCCAAGGCCAGGGCCACCTCCTAGCCCTCACCTTCACAAAGAAGACCGTGGAACCTTCCCGACCTGCTCTGAGAGCCCTCCTGGGTCTTCACGGACCTCTGTTCCTCCTGCCTTTCCAGGGTCCTCCCCCAGCCCCTTTCTCTGCAAGGCACAGAGAATACACCTTGCCTTGCAGAAAACACCTTCATATTTTCTGGGGAAAGGGCCTCGCCTCCCCAACTTCTCATTCCCCGGGCTCTTGCCACTGTAGCCCGCCCCACATCGTCCACGAACATCACTCTCTTTTATCCAGAGGAAGAGATGAGGGAAGAGTCAAGAAGGAGTGGGGTGCCACGGGAGCAGGAAACTTTATGAATACGCAGGCGGATGCAGAGTGGGACAGGTGAGGCTCTATGTGTCCCAAGGAATTCCTCAAGAGGAGGGACTCAAGGTCAGGGCGTTGACGTTGGGGGTGTAAGGACTGCCAAGTGGCAAGCTAGCGATGTCCCATGTCTCGGTTGGAGTGCTCGTTCTACGGGTTTGTAGTACATCTGTGAGCATCTCAGTGACGTGTGCGGGACACAGACTGTGCGTTCTAGGGTTACAAATAAAATCTTTAGTGTTGATACAATGAAGCGCCGAAATAGGAAAACCAAAGATGAATAAAAGATTCAGGAGACTAACAGAATACACTGTCACAGTGGCAGAGGTTTGAAGTAGTAATAACTTTATTGGAACACAGGTAAACATAGGGATCCATAAGGAAGGAGACACGTGACTTTCATTCCAGCATGAGAAACCCTGCAAGGTCCCTCACACATCCGGGCTGCTCATTGGTCTCACAAGACCTGTTGGCGATACCTTCTAGGTGTTCGTCCTGAAGAAACCCGATCTCCAGTAACCCCACCCCCCCCCCCAAAAAAAAACAAGTGTGTTTTTTTGGAGTGGCGGTCACAACAGGTACACACACACACACACACACACACATGCGCGCGCGCGCGCGGGCGTATACATGAGGCGTTTTATTTTTGAAATAAAACAGGAAAACACCTAGGGATGAGAAGGCACCAATCCCGTCCCTCACTCCAGCGATCTGAGCCACCAGAGGAAAAGAAGGGTTTTGCTCCGAAGGCTCCCGTTCGCGGGCTGTCTTCTGGAAACCTGGCCGCGCCCCTGAGCTGGCACCGGGTGGGAGCCGAGCTGTGGTCCCACCTAAACCCGATTCGCGGACCGGCGCGTCTGGGCCAGGCTGGGCCCGAGCTCGTCGCGGCGGTGCGCGCCTGCGGCCGGCCGCGGACGCCTGCCCCGAAGTGGGGCGCGCCGATCCGACCGGCTGGGACAGAGGGGACCCCTGATCGCCACCTCCCCCCACCCCCCCAGATCGGGCCCCCTACGGCCGGGCGCCGCGGGCGCCGAGGGCGGCGGGAGGCTGGCCGGCGGGCGCGGGCTGCTGGGCGAGCAGGGCGTGGAGCAGGGAGGCCGCCCAGTGCAGGGTCGCGCCCGCGTGCGCCAGCTGCCAGGAGAGCCAGGCGCGCTGCGAGGCCGAGGGCTGCGTGCGGCGGGTGGGCACAGGCAGGAAGGCGCCCCCTGGAGCCCGCAGCTCGTCCAGGGCCACCGCCAGCGCGCCCACCCGGTCAAAGAGCCTGCCGGTGACCACCTCCAGGGGCTCGCGCGCCTCCGGCCACAGGTGGCAGCGGCGGCGCTTTGGGGAGGCGGGTCGGGCCTCGCGGCCGTCCTGGCAGCGTCCGCGGTGCGTGGTCCTCACGGGCGATCTGCGCCGGGTCCTCCGGCCCTTGTGGCGCCACGGAGAGTGGGCGGCACCTGCGCGGGAGAGCAAAGGAGAGCGGTTTCGGTGAGTGCCCAGGCCCGTGGGGATCGCTTGCCAAGGTCTCCGCCGCCCCTTCCGGGTCTGGACTACCCCGCCCCCACTGGCCACCCCACCCACTGTGCCCCAGCACCCCTGACTCTGGCGGCCCCTTCCAGGATCTGGTGGGAACCGGTGCCAAGGCTTGCACGCCTTCCCCCCAGCCCTGGAGCGCTCTAGGAGCATCTCACCCTGGCGGTGTGTGTCTCCTCCCCTGGGGGTACCCGGCTTGCCACTCAGCCCCCACCCAACTCACTACGTCGTCAGCTCTGCAGAGGGCCAGCCCAGAAACCTACCTCTTGTGCCATGACCTCTTGGTCCTTCTGCAGGGCAGTCAGACCGGTGGTCTCTTCCCCGTTGGGCCGGAGACGGTCCTCCCCTTCCCTTCTCCTGGCAGCGTCCATTTTCTCTGGAGCGATCGTCAAGGCAGCCATCGGGGCTTCTCCCTCGCTTGTGCCCGGAGCCCTTGGTCTCCTGGCTCTGCCTGGTGATCGCTGCGAGTGGAGAGGAGAGGAATGAGTGGTCTGTGGCCTAACTCTGGACTCTGGGGTTCAATGGATTAGAGGAGGTTCCAAGTCTGACCCTGGTCGCTATTAGCCTCACCCCCACAGGCCTGTCTCCTCCAGCTGCCCACAGCCAGCTCTCCAGGGCCCAGCCTTTTCTGTCACTGTCTATGTGCCCCAGCCACCTGGTACGCATACTCCAGCAAATGGTCCTTCAAGTTGGCAGAGCCCATGACCACAAGGAATCTGACCTTGGTCTTGGGTTTCTCTCGCCACTTTCAGCATTGTAACCATCAAAGGTAAAATCTTCCTGGGTGTGAAAATCAATGAGGGGAAGCTCATTTAAAATCCAGTTGGGGTGGGGTGGGGCTGGGAGGCTCCGTGGGTTAAGGGTCCCACTTCAGCTGGGCTCAGACCCTGGTCTCAGGGTCCTTGGGTTCAAGACCCGTGTCAGGCTCTGTGCTGGCAGCTCGGAACCCGGATCCTACTTTGGATTCTGTGTCTCCCTCTCTCTCTGCCCCTCTCCCTCCACGCTCTCAAAAAATTTTTTTTTCTGTAAGTAAATAAAATCCAGTCGGGAGGCCAGAAGGGGTTGTTCTCACACCACAGCACTGTCGCCAAGTACAGAATCACCAAATACAAACCCCAAGAGGAAGGAAGAGAAGAGACATGCATCGCTTCTCCTGCAGGACTGGATTAGCCCGGCAACTCAGCCGATGAAAAGCTATTGTGCCATAGCTTTCACGTTCAGAATTGCAATACGCTGAGATTCCCCAATAAATCCATTTTTTGCTGGCACAAAAGGTGACTTTTACCTGTAAGGTCAACAGGGGCCTGCTGCTTTGCCCATTGCCGCCAATCTCTTGTGCCTCCCAAACCCTCACAGCCATCAGGCCAAAGCCACCCTCCCACAAGAGAAGCTGGAACCCTACCTCCTGTGCTCTTCCAGTCCTCTCTGGCCTCCACGATTCCATTCTTTCTCTGTCTTTCATAGGAATGTGGATCTTCTCCTCTCTCTTCAGAGGATGGGCTTGCCTGGGAGTAACTCCCTTTGTAATTTCTGCGGGAGCAGCCCTGTCTCCTCGGGTGCTCCTGGCCAGGCCTCCCTCCACTCACAGCCGACTCCATTTCATCCAAGTCTCCTACCTGAGCCACACGTCTGGACGCCCAAAGACTGCAGGAGGCAATGGCCAGGTGGGCAGAGGGCACGGTTTTATATGAAGTCCCCAGGGGCCCATGGCCCCTCCTCCGAGGGCCTGCTGGGAGCAGGACCGGACCACACCCAAGGCAGGGGAAGCTATGGGTTGGATTAGGTCCTCTATGGGTGATTCAAAATGGAAGAATTGTACTCTCCACCAAATAAATAATATATATGTGAAATATAACCAAATATATATTAGAAACTTAATTACATATATATTTGTTATATTTTGTGTACCTAAGTCTAACATAGTTTTATAACACTGATTTCATGTAGAACTATTAAATATGAAAACCCCAACTCAAAACAAACAACAAAATGTCCTTTCTTTGAAATCAACATGCAGCACAGAACCAACTGGTTTTGCCAACGTCTGCAAGAAGAATGCTCAGAAGCTGCCAGCTGAAGAGCTTAAGGACTGAGAGCCCATAGAAGACCTAATCCAACCCATAGCTTCCCCTGCCTTGGGTGTGGTCCGGTCCTGCTCCCAGCAGGCCCTCGGAGGAGGGGCCATGGGCCCCTGGGGACTTCATATAAAACCGTGCCCTCTGCCCACCTGGCCATTGCCTCCTGCAGTCTTTGGGCGTCCAGACGTGTGGCTCAGGTAGGAGACTTGGATGAAATGGAGTCGGCTGTGAGTGGAGGGAGGCCTGGCCAGGAGCACCCGAGGAGACAGGGCTGCTCCCGCAGAAATTACAAAGGGAGTTACTCCCAGGCAAGCCCATCCTCTGAAGAGAGAGGAGAAGATCCACATTCCTATGAAAGACAGAGAAAGAATGGAATCGTGGAGGCCAGAGAGGACTGGAAGAGCACAGGAGGTAGGGTTCCAGCTTCTCTTGTGGGAGGGTGGCTTTGGCCTGATGGCTGTGAGGGTTTGGGAGGCACAAGAGATTGGCGGCAATGGGCAAAGCAGCAGGCCCCTGTTGACCTTACAGGTAAAAGTCACCTTTTGTGCCAGCAAAAAATGGATTTATTGGGGAATCTCAGCGTATTGCAATTCTGAACGTGAAAGCTATGGCACAATAGCTTTTCATCGGCTGAGTTGCCGGGCTAATCCAGTCCTGCAGGAGAAGCGATGCATGTCTCTTCTCTTCCTTCCTCTTGGGGTTTGTATTTGGTGATTCTGTACTTGGCGACAGTGCTGTGGTGTGAGAACAACCCCTTCTGGCCTCCCGACTGGATTTTATTTACTTACAGAAAAAAAAAATTTTTTGAGAGCGTGGAGGGAGAGGGGCAGAGAGAGAGGGAGACACAGAATCCAAAGTAGGATCCGGGTTCCGAGCTGCCAGCACAGAGCCTGACACGGGTCTTGAACCCAAGGACCCTGAGACCAGGGTCTGAGCCCAGCTGAAGTGGGACCCTTAACCCACGGAGCCTCCCAGCCCCACCCCACCCCAACTGGATTTTAAATGAGCTTCCCCTCATTGATTTTCACACCCAGGAAGATTTTACCTTTGATGGTTACAATGCTGAAAGTGGCGAGAGAAACCCAAGACCAAGGTCAGATTCCTTGTGGTCATGGGCTCTGCCAACTTGAAGGACCATTTGCTGGAGTATGCGTACCAGGTGGCTGGGGCACATAGACAGTGACAGAAAAGGCTGGGCCCTGGAGAGCTGGCTGTGGGCAGCTGGAGGAGACAGGCCTGTGGGGGTGAGGCTAATAGCGACCAGGGTCAGACTTGGAACCTCCTCTAATCCATTGAACCCCAGAGTCCAGAGTTAGGCCACAGACCACTCATTCCTCTCCTCTCCACTCGCAGCGATCACCAGGCAGAGCCAGGAGACCAAGGGCTCCGGGCACAAGCGAGGGAGAAGCCCCGATGGCTGCCTTGACGATCGCTCCAGAGAAAATGGACGCTGCCAGGAGAAGGGAAGGGGAGGACCGTCTCCGGCCCAACGGGGAAGAGACCACCGGTCTGACTGCCCTGCAGAAGGACCAAGAGGTCATGGCACAAGAGGTAGGTTTCTGGGCTGGCCCTCTGCAGAGCTGACGACGTAGTGAGTTGGGTGGGGGCTGAGTGGCAAGCCGGGTACCCCCAGGGGAGGAGACACACACCGCCAGGGTGAGATGCTCCTAGAGCGCTCCAGGGCTGGGGGGAAGGCGTGCAAGCCTTGGCACCGGTTCCCACCAGATCCTGGAAGGGGCCGCCAGAGTCAGGGGTGCTGGGGCACAGTGGGTGGGGTGGCCAGTGGGGGCGGGGTAGTCCAGACCCGGAAGGGGCGGCGGAGACCTTGGCAAGCGATCCCCACGGGCCTGGGCACTCACCGAAACCGCTCTCCTTTGCTCTCCCGCGCAGGTGCCGCCCACTCTCCGTGGCGCCACAAGGGCCGGAGGACCCGGCGCAGATCGCCCGTGAGGACCACGCACCGCGGACGCTGCCAGGACGGCCGCGAGGCCCGACCCGCCTCCCCAAAGCGCCGCCGCTGCCACCTGTGGCCGGAGGCGCGCGAGCCCCTGGAGGTGGTCACCGGCAGGCTCTTTGACCGGGTGGGCGCGCTGGCGGTGGCCCTGGACGAGCTGCGGGCTCCAGGGGGCGCCTTCCTGCCTGTGCCCACCCGCCGCACGCAGCCCTCGGCCTCGCAGCGCGCCTGGCTCTCCTGGCAGCTGGCGCACGCGGGCGCGACCCTGCACTGGGCGGCCTCCCTGCTCCACGCCCTGCTCGCCCAGCAGCCCGCGCCCGCCGGCCAGCCTCCCGCCGCCCTCGGCGCCCGCGGCGCCCGGCCGTAGGGGGCCCGATCTGGGGGGGTGGGGGGAGGTGGCGATCAGGGGTCCCCTCTGTCCCAGCCGGTCGGATCGGCGCGCCCCACTTCGGGGCAGGCGTCCGCGGCCGGCCGCAGGCGCGCACCGCCGCGACGAGCTCGGGCCCAGCCTGGCCCAGACGCGCCGGTCCGCGAATCGGGTTTAGGTGGGACCACAGCTCGGCTCCCACCCGGTGCCAGCTCAGGGGCGCGGCCAGGTTTCCAGAAGACAGCCCGCGAACGGGAGCCTTCGGAGCAAAACCCTTCTTTTCCTCTGGTGGCTCAGATCGCTGGAGTGAGGGACGGGATTGGTGCCTTCTCATCCCTAGGTGTTTTCCTGTTTTATTTCAAAAATAAAACGCCTCATGTATACGCCCGCGCGCGCGCGCGCATGTGTGTGTGTGTGTGTGTGTGTGTACCTGTTGTGACCGCCACTCCAAAAAAACACACTTGTTTTTTTTTGGGGGGGGGGGTGGGGTTACTGGAGATCGGGTTTCTTCAGGACGAACACCTAGAAGGTATCGCCAACAGGTCTTGTGAGACCAATGAGCAGCCCGGATGTGTGAGGGACCTTGCAGGGTTTCTCATGCTGGAATGAAAGTCACGTGTCTCCTTCCTTATGGATCCCTATGTTTACCTGTGTTCCAATAAAGTTATTACTACTTCAAACCTCTGCCACTGTGACAGTGTATTCTGTTAGTCTCCTGAATCTTTTATTCATCTTTGGTTTTCCTATTTCGGCGCTTCATTGTATCAACACTAAAGATTTTATTTGTAACCCTAGAACGCACAGTCTGTGTCCCGCACACGTCACTGAGATGCTCACAGATGTACTACAAACCCGTAGAACGAGCACTCCAACCGAGACATGGGACATCGCTAGCTTGCCACTTGGCAGTCCTTACACCCCCAACGTCAACGCCCTGACCTTGAGTCCCTCCTCTTGAGGAATTCCTTGGGACACATAGAGCCTCACCTGTCCCACTCTGCATCCGCCTGCGTATTCATAAAGTTTCCTGCTCCCGTGGCACCCCACTCCTTCTTGACTCTTCCCTCATCTCTTCCTCTGGATAAAAGAGAGTGATGTTCGTGGACGATGTGGGGCGGGCTACAGTGGCAAGAGCCCGGGGAATGAGAAGTTGGGGAGGCAAGGCCCTTTCCCCAGAAAATATGAAGGTGTTTTCTGCAAGGCAAGGTGTATTCTCTGTGCCTTGCAGAGAAAGGGGCTGGGGGAGGACCCTGGAAAGGCAGGAGGAACAGAGGTCCGTGAAGACCCAGGAGGGCTCTCAGAGCAGGTCGGGAAGGTTCCACGGTCTTCTTTGTGAAGGTGAGGGCTAGGAGGTGGCCCTGGCCTTGGCACATGCAATTCCTTCCCTCTGAAATGTGGTCTCAGGCCACCCTTGTTCACCTTTCAGATATCAATTTCAATGTCCTCTCTTCAGAGAAAGTTTCCGAATATGCTGAGACTAGGTTACAAGCTCTCCTGGCACCCTGTGTATTTCCAAAAGCACTTCTCTAGTTTTCATATCGCCTTTTCAGTGTGTGCTCATTGGAATAATAGTGCTCTCTTCCCCTGGATCCTCAGCTCCCTGCAGGTAGGAGCTGTGTTTACATTGTTTCTCATCATTGTATCCACATGCCTATCATAGTGTCTGGTGTACAATAGATGTCCGATCAATACTTATTGCTTTTTGGATTATTGAATGAAGGAGGAGGCACTGATACACGGGATCACACAGTTCTCTTCTTTTTCTGGGAAAACCTCAATAGGAGATCAGTTTGTAGGACATTTCCTAGAGACTATCATAAGAAATTCTGGATAGTAGAGCCAAAATTAGAGCTGCTAATGTAAGGAACAGAGTTAGAAACTCAGGTGCCTAAAGTGTATATACAATAGGTCAGTACAGCTCACCTAGCTGATAGCAAATTATAAAGAATCTGATTGCCCCATATGCATCTTTTTGAGTGGCCATATTGGATTTTCGAACTTCAGGAAGCCTACCCTCCCCTGGACCAATCACCATGATCACTATTTTTTGTTAATTTTTTTAATGCTTATTTACTTTTGAGAAACAGAGAGAGACAGAGCATGAGCATGAGGGGCAGAGAGATTGGAGACACAGAATGTCTCTGTCAGCACAGAGCCTGATGCAAGGATCGAACCCATGAGCCACGAGATCATGACCGGAGCTGAAGTCGGATGCTTAACTGACTGAGCCACCCAGGCGCCCCTCACAATTTTTTTTAATGTTTATTTATTTTTGAGAGAAAGAGAGAGACAGAACACACGCAGGGGAGGGGCAGAGAGAGGGAGACACAGGGTCCAAAGTAGGCTCCAGGCTCTGAGCTGTCAGCTTAACCAACTGAGCCACCCAGGTGCCTCCACTATGATCACTCTTTAGGATTTAATTTCCAATCAAAGGGACCCAAACAATCACAATGATCACCCTGTGATGATGGGCCATGGAGGCCTTCCATACATTCGAGGAGTTTGAATCATCTCTCACTCTTGTAACATATTTTCTAAGAAGATGTGACAATCTCTATCAATATGGGCTGCAAGGTAATTATTACAAAAGTATTGTGATACCTGACAGAGCCAAGTAATGGTTTCATAAAGCCTCAGAACATGTTAAGAACTCTGGGAGCCTCAGCAACCACAAAACATTCTCATTAATATGACATAGCTCCTTACTATGAGATCTGGGTTGGTATGAGTACAATTCTTTCTTTTTTAAAGATGTTTTAAAATGTTGATTCGTTTTTGAGAGAGAGAGAGCACGAGCTGGGTAGGGGCAGAGGGAGAGGGAGATACAGAATCTGAAGCAGTCTCCAGGTTCTGAGCTGTCAGCATAGAGTCAACGTGGGGCTCGAACTCATGAACTGTGAGATCATGACCTGAGTCAATATCAGATGCTTACCCAACTGAGCCACCCAGGCACCCCGGTGTGAGTCCAATACTTTTTTTTTTCTTAATGTTTATTTATTTTTGAGAGAGAGTGTGAGTGGGGGAGGGGCAGAGAGAGAGGGAGACCCAGAATCCAATGCAGGCTCCAGGCTCTGAGCTGTCAGCACAGAGCCTGACGACAGGATTCCAACCTATGAACTGTGAGATCATGACCTGAGCCAAAATCAGATGCTTAATCGACTGAGCCACCCAAGTGCCTCGGTGTGAGTCCAATTTTAAGGACAGATTCTAAGTGGCTTGTCTGCTTTCATCAGCCACAGGCAGCTGCAACATGACCTACAGGCCCTGTGGATGTTGCTGGAGGCTGTTTTGATGGAGGAGCAGGGGTGGTAACAACCAAAGAAGTCTCTTCCCCTCCACCTCTTCTGCTCATCACACTGCTTTGGACATGACCCATCCAGTGATCCCATCTACAGTACATGGCCTCAATGAGAAACAACAATTGTGTCCCTGATGTGCCTCAAATAAATATCACTGTTTTCAATGCTGTATCCTAGCTTAGGTCTGTCACACTCCTGCCATGCGGGGTTTTTAATGGTTATTTATTTTTGAAAGTGAAAGAGAGAGAGAGAGAGAGAAAACCCAAGTGGGGGAGGGGCAGAGAGAGGGAGAGAGAGAATCCAAAGCAGTCTCCATGCTATCAGCACAGGGGCAGACACAGGGCTCGAGCTCACAAACTGTGAGATCATGACCTGAGCCCAAACCAAGAGTGGGACGCTTAATTGACTGAGCCACTCAGGTGTCCCCTGTTACATGTTTTTGTACCTTATGGACCAACTTGAAAAATATGACCATGCCCAGTACAAAAGAAGAAAGAGAACAGAAAAAAAAATACCTTCTTTTATGGAATACAAGTAAAAGTGTTATTTTCCATGGAAAATAAACAGCAGACACAGACAAAAGATGCAGACCCAATTTCTGTACCTGGTTGTGAGGTGATCCTTAGATGGTTGGTATATATCCTATACTCACTCATGTGTCCTTCAGTTTTGTTATGATTTATTTTATTCCATCCAATTGAGGCAGGCTATATCTGGGCAGAGTTATTCTGCTCCTAGTTGGCCAATGTCCTTTCCATGGTCTTATTTCCTGGGTATTCTCCATAGTTTCTAAAGGGACCTGAGGTCCGTTACATGGGTAACAAGACTGAGAAAGGAAGCTCTTTATGCAGATGATTTGGAAATTTGCGAGACAAGAGCTGCCTAAAGACAAATACTAAAAAGTGACTTGCATAATCATCCTACCCAAGTGTAAGTGTAAAAATCAAAGCCCAGGTATTGAGAATTTCCTACATATTAGAAACCTGCCTCTTCCCCTGCAGTGTGAAACATAAGCCCACAGTGCAAGTCCCTTCCTCCCAAGGACATGCTTATGGTTCTGAAATCTTGGGCTGGAAATAAGCCACAGCTCACACTCCTGGACCACAAGAAACTCATCCTCACATAGAACAATCTGCACAGCCTGGTGCTGGGATCTTTCCTCCTGCACCTGCTAGTGCCCAGCAAGCAAGTGGAAGAAGAGCTGGGAGTCAAAAAGAATATTTCTATTATTTCCTATTATATTGGCTATTTTGGTGACATTTAGGAGGTTTTGACAGATAGGGACGAGAATTCATCTTGCCCTTCTCTGACACTCTAAGGATTCTTTTTGGGTCTTTGCTTTATTGACCTTTAAAAAGGATGGGTTATTTTAACTTACATTCATTTAGGTTTTTTTTAAGTGGGCTTCACTCCCAGCATAGAGCCCAACGTGGGGCTTGAACTCACAAACCTGAGATTGAGACCTGAGCTGAGATCAAGAATCGGACACTTAACCGACGGAGCCACCCAGTCTACCCATTTGGATTCTTAATAGGCTGAAATGTTTACTAGCCATTTATGTGTCTGCTATTGTCTATTCTCCCTTCATATATTTCTACATCTACTCATATGTCATAACAGCTCATCATTATTGAGTTGAAAAATTATACATTAGACACTGTACCAAGTCACGTGATTTTAATGCCACTAAAACTTATGACCATGTACTATTATTATCCACATATGAGCAACATGAGGTACAGAGAGACTAAGTAACTTATAATTTTCCTCTATACCTGTATAGCTGAAGACAGATTGTCCTTGTGGCAAAAATATGCAAAAGTCCTGCCCGGAAAGAGTTCTTTTGAACTTTGCTAGGAAAGTTAGAAGGAGATCTGCTTGGGTCCCACATACACATGTGTATACACATGTGTATAGCTCTGCCTTCTCCCTGCTGGGGTGAATGTCTGCCCTGGCCAGTGACTGATTCGCTCTTCTGAGATTCAGTCCATTGATAGATGGATGCATAAGGAAGATGTGGCATATATAAATATGTCTATAATGGACTATTACACGGCCTTACAAAGAATGAGATCTTGCCATTTGTGAGACACGGGTGGACCCGTTATGCTAAGTGAAATAAGTCAGACAAAGACAAAAGCCATAGGATTTCACTCATATGTAGAATAAAAAAAAAAATGAATAAACAAACAAACAAAAAGTGGAATCAGATCTATAAATACAGGGAACAAACTGATGGTTGCCAGATGGGTGGATAGGCAAAATGAATGAAGGGGGTGGGAGACACAGGCTTCCAGTTATAGAATGAATAAGTCACGGGAATAAAAGCTACAGCAGGAGTGCCTGGGTGGCTCATGCGATTAAGCATCGGACTCTTGGTTTCTGCTCAGGTCATGATCTCACAGTTTTGTGGGTTCGACTCCCACATCAGGCTCTATGCTGGCATCCAAACAAAAGACGTTTGGAAACTAGTATGTGAAAAACGCCTCCTTCATTTTTTAAGTTGGGTGAATCTTAAGTGTTTGGCAATGAGAAAAATTTAGTGGAAGAAAAATTAAACATTCAAATTGCAAATAATTTTATTCATAATTTTGATTTCTTTTAAGCTAACTTATTTCAGAATCTGATTGGGGATAGCAGGGAGGAAGATGGTGGCGTAAGAGGACACTGGGCTCACCGCGTCCTGTGGATTACTTAGATTCCACCCACACCTGCCTAAATAACCCAGAAAACCGCCAGAAGACTAGCAGAACAGATTCTCCGGAGCAAAGCGCAGACAAGAGAGGCCCACGGAAGAGGGTAGGAAGGGCGGAGAGGCGGTGCATGCTACATGGAATAGCAGGAGGGAGCCGGGGTGGAGGGGCAGCCCACTGGCAAAGCAGAGCCCCCCAGTCTGGCTTGCAAAAGCAGAGGGGCAGGACAGAGTGTGTTCAGACAGCAAGCGGGACTTAACATCTGGCAGGTTATAAGTTAACAGCTCTGTTCGAGAGCAGGAAGCCTGGAGGACAACGGGAGGGAGAGTTGTTGAGCCCCGGATGACAGAGCTCAGCTTGGTGGGGAACAAAGGCGCTCACCAGTGCCATCTCCCTCGCCCATCCCCCAGCCAAAATCCCAAAGGGAACCAGTTCCTGCCAGGGAACTTGCTTGCACCGCGCAAACACCCAATGCTGTGCTTCTGCGGATTCATCCCTCCGGTGGTGGGTCTGACTCCCTCCCGGTGCCGCAGGGCCCCTCCCAAAGCGGATCACCCAAGGATAAGCGAGCTGAGCCTACCCCTCCTGCCCCCTTGCACCTTGCTGATCCACTCCAGCTAATACGCCAGATCCCCAACACCACAAGCCTGGCAATGTGCAAGTAGCCCAGACAGCCACGCCACGCCACCCCACCCCACAGTGAATCCCGCCCCTAGGAGAGGGGAAGAGAAAGTACACACCAGTCTGACTGTGGCCCCAGCGGTGGGCTGGGGGCAGACATAGGGTCTGACTGCGGCCCCGCCCACCAACGCAAGTTATTCAAGACAGCACAGGGGAAGTGCCCTGCAGTTCCGCACCACTCCAGGGACTATCCAAAATGACGAAATGGAAGAATTCCCCTCAAAAGAATCTCCAGGAAATAGCGACAGCTAACGAACTGATCAAAAAGGATTTAAACAATATAACAGAAAGTGAATTTAGAATAATAGTCATAAAATTAATTGCTGGGCTTGAAAAAAGTATAGAGGACAGCAGAGAATCTATTGCTACAGAGATCAAGGGACTGAAAAACAGCCAGGAGGAGCTAAAAAATGCTATTAATGAGCTGCAAAATAAAATGGAGGCGACCACAGCTCAGATCAAAGAGGCAGAGGAGAGAATAGGTGAACTAGAAGATAAAATTATGGAAAAAGAAGAAGCTGAGAAAAAGAGAGATAAAAAAATCCAGGAGTATGAGGGGAAAATTAGAGAACTAAGTGATGCACTAAAGAGAAATGATCTACGCATAATTGGTATTCCAGAGGAGGAAGAGAGAGGGAAAGGTGCTGAAGGTGTACTTGAAGAAATAATAGCTGAGAACTTCCCTGATCTGGGGATGGAAAAAGGCATTGAAATCCAAGAGGCACAGAGAACTCCCTTCAGACGTACCTTGAATCGATCTTCTGCACGACCTATCATAGTGAAACTGGCAAAATACAAGGATAAAGAGAAAATTCTGAAAGCAGCTAGGGATAAACATGCTCTAACATATAAAGGGAGACCTATAAGACTCGTGACCGATCTCTCTACTGAAACTTGGCAGGCCAGAAAGGAATGGCAGGAAATCTTCATGTGATGAACAGAAAAAATATGCAGCCAAGAATCCTTTATCCAGCAAATCTGTCATTTAGAATAGAAGGAGAGATAAAGGTCTTCCCAAACAAACAAAAACGGAAGGAATTCATCACCACTAAACCAGCCCTACAAGAGATGCTAAGGGGAATCCTGTGAGACAAAGTACCAGAGACAATGCTACAAGCGTGAAACCTACAGACATCAAAATGACTCTAAACTCATATCTTTCTATAATAACACTGAACGTAAATGGACTAAATGTACCAACCAAAAGACATAGGGTATCAGAATGGATAAAAAAAACAAGACCCATCTATTTGCTGTCTACCAGAGACTCATTTTAGACCTGAGGACACCTTTAGATTGAAAGTGAGGGGATGGAGAACTATTTATCATGCTACTAGAAGTCAAAAGAGAGCTGGAGTAGCCATACTTATATCAGACAAACTAGACTTTAAATTAAAGGCATGAAGAAGGGCATTATATAATAATTACAGGGTCTATCCATCAGGAAGAGCTAACAGTTATAAATGTCTATGCGCTGAATACGGGAGCCCCCAAATATATAAAACAATTACTCACAAACATAAGCAACCTTATTGATAAGAATGTGGTAATTGCAGGGGACTTTAACACCCCACTGACAACAATGGATAGGTCATCTAGACACACGGTCAATAAAGAAACAAAGGCCCTGAATGATACATTTGATCAGATGGATTTGACAGATATATTTAGAACTCTGCATCCCAAAGCAATAGAATATACTTTCTTCTCGAGTGCACATGGAACATTCTCCAAGATAGATCACATACTGAGTCACAGAACAGCCCTTCATAAGCATAAAAGAATTGAGATCATACCATGCACACTTTCAGACCACAATGCTATGAAGCTTGAAATCAACCACAGGAAAAAGTCTGGAAAACCTCCAAAAGCATGGAGGTTAAAGAACACCCTAATAAAGAATGAATGGGTCAACCAGGCAATTAGAGAAGAAATAAAAAAATATATGGAAACAAACGAAAATGAAAATACAACAATCCAAATGCTTTGGGATGCAGCAAAGGCAGTCCTGAGAGGAAAATACATTGTCATCCAGGCCTATTTCAGGAAATAAGAAAAATCCCAAATACAAAATCTAACAGAACACCTAAAGGAAATAGAAGCAGAACAGCAAAGACACCCTAAACCCAGCAGAAGAAGAGAAATAATAAAGATTAGAGCAGAAATAAACAATATAGAATCTAAAAAAAACTGTAGAACAGATTAATGAAACCAAGAGTTGGTATTTTGAAAAAATAAACAAAATTGACAAACCTCTAGCCAGGCTTCTCAAAAAGAAAAGGGAGATGGCTCAAATAGATAAAATCATGAATGAAAATGGAATTATTACAACCAATCCCTCAGAAACGCAAGCAATTATCAAGGAATACTATGAAAAACTATATGCCAACAAACTGGACAACCTGGAAGAAATAGACAAATTCCTAAATACCCACACACTTCCAAAACTCAATCAGGAGGAAATAGACAGCTTGAACAGACCCATAACCAGTGAAGAAATTGAATCAGTTATCAAAAATCTCCCAACAAATAAGAGTCCAGGACCAGATGGCTTCCCAGGGGAGTTCCACCAGACATTTAAAGCAGAGATAATACCTATCCTTCTCAAGCTGTTCCAAAAAATAGAAAGGGAAGGAAAACTTCCAGACTCATTCTATGAAGCCAGTATTACTTTGATTCCTAAACCAGACAGAGACCCAGTAAAAAAAGAGAACTACAGGCCAATATCCCTGATGAATATGGATGCAAAAATTCTCAATAAGATACTAGCAAATCGAATTCAACAGCATATAAAAAGAATTATTCACCATGATCAAATGGGATTCATTCCTGGGATGCAGGGCTGCTTCAACATTCGCAAATTAATCAACATGATACATCACATTGATAAAAGAAAAGATAAGAACCATATGATCCTGTCAGTCGATGCAGAAAAAGTATTTGACAAAATCCAGCATCCTTTCTTAATAAAAACCCTTGAGAAAGTCAGGATAGAAGGAACATACTTAAACATTATAAAAGCCATTTATGAAAAGCCCACAGCTAACATCATCGTCAATGGGGAAAAACTGAGAGTTTACTGCCTGAGATCAGGAACACGACAGGGATGTCCACTCTCACCGCTGTTGTTTAACAGTGTTGGAAGTGCTAGCATCAGCAATCAGACAACAAAAGGAAATCAAAGGCATCAAAATTGGCAAAGATGAAGTCAAGCTTTCACTTTTTGCAGATGACATGATCTTATACATGCAAAACCCAATAGACTCCACCAAAAGTCTGGTAGAACTGATACATGAATTCAGCAAAGTTGCAGGAGACAAAATCAATGTACAGAAATCAGTTGCATTCTTATACACTAATAATGAAGCAACAGAAAGACAAATAAAGAAACTGATCCCATTCACAACTGCACCAAGAATCATAAAATACCTAGGAATAAACCTAACCAAAGATGTAAAAGATCTGTATGCTGAAAACTATAGAAAGCTTATGAAGTAAATTGAAGAAGATATAAAGAAATGGAAAAACATTCCGTGCTCATGGGTTGGAAGAATAAATATTGTCAAAATGTCAAGGGACGCCTGGGTGGCTCAGTCGGTTGAGCGTCCAACTTTGGCTCAGGTCATGATCTCGTGGTCCGTGGGTTCGAGCCCCGCGTCAGGCTCTGTGCTGACAGCTCGGAGCCTGGAGCCTGTTTCAGATTCTGTGTCTCCCTCTTTCTCTGACCTTCCCCTGTTCATGCTCGCTCTCTCTCTGTCTCAAAAATAAATAAATGTTAAAAAAAATGTCAATACTACCCAAAGCTATCTGCACATTCAATGCAATCCCAATCAAAATTGCACCAGCTTTCTTCTCGAAGCTAGAACAAGCAACCCTAAAATTCATATGGAAGCACAAAAGGCCCTGAATAGCCAAAGGAATTTTGAAGAAGAAGACCAAAGCAGGAAGCATCACAATCCCAGACTTTAGCCTCTACTACAAAGCTGTAATCATCAAGACAGCATGGTATTGACACAAAAACAGACACATAGACCAATGGAATAGAATAGAAACCCCAGAACTATACCCACAAAAGTAGGGCCAACTAATCTTTGACAAAGCAGGAAAGAATATCCAATGGAAAAAAGACAGTCTCTTTAACAAATGGTGCTGGGAGAACTGGACAGCAACATGCAGAAGGTTGAAACTAGACCACTTTCTCACACCATTCACAAAAATAAACTCAAAATGGATAAAGGACCTGAATGTGAGACAGGAAACCATCAAAACCCTAGAGGAGAAAGCAGGAAAAGACCTCTCTGACCTCAGCTGCAGCAATTTCTTACTTGACACATCTCCAAAGGCAAGGGAATTAAAAGCAAAAATGAACTATTGGGACCTCATGAAGATAAAAAGCTTCTGCACAGCAAAGGAAACAATCAACAAAACTAAAAGGCAACCAACGGAATGGGAAAAGCTATTTGCAAATGACATATCAAAGGGCTAGTATCCAAAATCTATAAAGAGCTCACCAAACTCCACACCTGAAAAACAAACAATCCAGTGAAGAAATGGGCAGAAAACATGAATAGACACTTCTCTAAAGAAGACATCCGGATGGCCAACAGGCACATGAAAAGATACTCAACGTCGCTCCTCATCAGGGAGATACAAATCAAAACCACACTCAGATATCACCTCACGCCAGTCAGAGTGGCCAAAATGAACAAATCAGGAGACTATAGATGCTGGAGAGGATGTGGAGAAACAGGAACCCTCTTGCACTGTTGGTGGGAATGCAAACTGGTACAGCCACTCTGGAAAACAGTGTGGAAGTTCTTCAAAAAATTAAAAATACACCTACCCTATGACCCAGCAGTAGCACTGCTAGGAATTTACTCAAGGGATACAGGAGTACTGATGCATAGGGGCACTTGTACCCCAATGTTTATAGCAGCATTCTCAACAATAGCCAAATTATGGAAAGAGCCTAAATGTCCATCAACTGATGAATGGATAAAGAAATTGTGGTTTATATACACAATGGAGTACTACGTGGCAATGAGAAAGAATGAAATATGACCTTTGTAGCAACGTGGATGGAACTGGAGAGTGTGATGCTAAGTGAAATAAGCCATACAGAGAAAGACAGATACCGTATGTGTTCACTCTTATGTGGATCCTGAGAAACTTAACAGGAACCCATGGGGGAGGGGAAGTGAAAAAAAAAGGAGGTTAGAGTGGGAGAGAGCCAAAGCATAAGAGACTCTTAAAAACTGAGAATAAACTGAGGGCTGATGGGGGGTGGGAGGATGGGGAGGGTGGGTGATGGGTATTGAGGAGGGCACGTTTTGGGATGAGCACTGGGTGTTGTATGGAAACCAATTTGACAATAAATTTCATATATTTAAAAAAAAATAACATAATTAAGGGGTCTACCCCCCTAACAATTGTAACATTTATGCTCCAAATGTGAGAGCACCCAAATACATATCTATTAATCACAAACATAAACTCATTGGTAATAATACCATAATAGTAGGAGACTTCAACACCTCACTTACAGCAATGGACAGATCATCTAATCAGAAAATCAACAAGGAAACAATGGCTTTGAATGACACACTGGACCAGATGGACTTAACAGATATATTCAGAACATTTCCTCCTAAAGCAGCGGAATATACATTCTTCTCCAGTGCACATGGAACGTTCTCCAGAATAGACCACATACTGGGACACAAATCAGCCCTCAACAAGTACAAAAAGATCAAGATCATACCGTGCATATTTTCAGACCACAACACTATGAAACTCGAAATCAACCACAAGAAAAAATTTGGAAAGGTAACAAATACTTGGAGACTGAAGAATATCCTACTAAAGAATGAATGGGCTAAGCAAGAAGTTAAGGAGGAAATTAAAAAGTACATGAAAGCCAATGAAAATGATAACACCACAACCCAAAACGTCTGGGACGCAGCAAAGGCAGTCATAAGAGGAAAGTATATAGCAATCCAGGCCTTCCTAAAGAAGGAAGAAAGGTCTCAGATCCACAACCTAACTCACACCTTAAAGAACTGGAAAAAGAACAGCAAATAAACCCAAAACCAGCAGAAGACAGGAAATAATCAAGATTAGGGCAGAAATTAATGCTATCTAATCCAAGAAAACAGTAGAACAGATCAATGAAACCAGAAGATGGTTCTTTGAATGAATTAACAAAATTGATAAACTGCTAGCCAGTTTGATCAAAAAGAAAAACTAAAGGACCCAAATAAATAAAATCAAGAATAAAAGAGGAGAGATCACAATCAACACAGCAGAAATAAAAACAATAATAAGAGAATATTATGAGCAATTATACACCAATAAAATGGGCAATCTGGAAGAAATGGACAAATTCCTAGAAACATATACCCTACCAAAACTGAAACAGGAATAAATAGAAAATTTGAACAGACCCATAACAAGTAAAGAAATCAAATTAGTAGGGGCGCCTGGGTGGCTCAGTCGGTTAAGCATCCGCCTTCGGCTCAGGTCACGATCTCGCGGTCCATGAGTTCGAGCCCCGCGTCAGGCTCTGGGCTGATGGCTCAGAGCCTGGAGCCTGTTTCCAATTCTGTGTCTCCCTCTCTCTCTGCCCCTCCCCCGTTCATGCTCTGTCTCTCTCTGTCTCAAAAATAAATAAACGTTAAAAAAAAATTAAAAAAAAAAAAAGAAATCAAATTAGTAATCAAAAATCTCCCAAAAATCAAGAGTCCAGGGTCAAATGACTTCCCAGGGGAATTCTACCAAACATTTAAGGAAGAGTTAACACCTATTTTCTTGAAGCTGTTCCAAAAAATAGAAATGGAAGGAAAACTTCCAAACTCTTTTTATGAAGCCAGCATTGCCTTGATTCCAAAGCCAGACAAAGACCCCACTAAAAAGGAGAACTATAGACCAATTTCCCTGATGAACATGGATGCAAAAATCCTCAACAAGATATTAGCCAACCGGATCCAACAATATGCTAAAAAAATTACTCACCACGACGAAGTGGGATTTATACCTGGGATGCAGGGCTGGTTCAATATCCAAAAAACAATCACTGTGATTCATCACATCAATAAAATAAAGGACAAGAACCTGGGGCACCTGGTTGGCTCAATTGGTTAAGTGTCCGACTTTGGCTCAGGTCATGATCTCATAGTTCATGAGTTCAAGCCCCACGTCGGGCTCTGTACTGACAGCTCAAAGCCTGAAGCCTGCTTCGGATTCTGTGATTCCCTCTCTCTCTGCCCCTTCCCCACTCGTACTCTGTCTCTCTCTGTCTCAAAAATAAACAAAACATCTAAAAAAAGAAGAAAGAAAGAAAGAAAGAAAGAAAGAAAGAAAGAAAGAAAGAAAGGACAAGAACCATATGATCCTCTCAACAGATGTAGAGAAAGCATTTGAGAAAATACAGCATCCTTTCTTTAAAAAAAACCCTCAAGAAAGTAGGGATAGGAGGATCATACATTGAGATCATAAACAAAAGACCCAGCACTAATATCATCCTCAATGGGGAACAACTGAGAGCTTTCCCCCTAAGGCCAGGAACAAGACAGGTATGTCCACTCTCACCACCGTTATTCAAAATAGTATTGGAAGTCTTAGCCTCAGCAATCAGACAACACAAAGAAATAAAAGCATCCAAACAGGCCAGGAGGAGGTCAAACTTTCACTCTTTGCAGATGACATGATACTCTATATGGGAAACCCAAAAGATACCACCAAAAAGCTGCTAGAACTGATTCATGAATTCAGCAAAGTTGCAGGATATAAAATCAATGCACAGAAATCAGTTACATTCCTATACACCAACAACGAAGCAACAGAAAGAGAAATCAAGGAATCGATCCCATTTACAATTGCACCAAAACCCATAAAATACCTAGGAATAAATCTAACCAAAGAGGTGAAAAATCTATACCCTGAAAACAATAGAAAGCTAAGAAAGAAATTGAAGAAGACACCAAAAAATGGAAAAATATTCCATGCTCCTGGATAGGAAGAACAAATATTGTTAAAATGTCAATACTACCCAAAGCAATCTACATATTCACAGCAACACCTATCAAAATAACACCAGCATTCTTCACAGAGCCAGATGAAACAATCCTAAAATTTGTATGGAACCAGAAAAGACCCCAAATAGCCAAAGCAATCTTGAAAAAGAAAACCAAAGCAAGAGGCATCACAATCCTGGATTTCAAGCTGTATTACAAAGCTGTAATCATCAAGACAGTATGGTACCGGTACAAGAACAGACACTCAAATCAATGGAACAGAACAGAGAACCCAGAAATGGACCCCAAAACATATGGCCAACTAATCTTTGACAAAGCAGGAAAGAATATCCAATGGAATAAAGACAGTCTCTTCAGCAAGTGGTGCTGGGAAAACTGGACAGCGACATGCAAAAAAATGAACCTGGACCACTTTCTTACACCATACACAAAAACTCAAAATGGATGAAAGACCCAAATATAAGACAGGAAACCATCAAAATTCTCGAGGAGAAAGCAGGCAAAAACCTCTTTGACCTTGGCTGCAGCAACTTCTTACTCAATATGTCTCCAGAGGCAAGGGAAACAAAAGCAAAAATGAACTACTGGGACCTCATCAAAATAAAAAGCTTCTGCACAGTCGAGGAAACAATCAGCAAAACTAAAAGGCAACTGACAGAATGGGAGAAGATATTTGCAAACAACATATCGGATAAAGGGTTAATATCCAAAATCTATAAAGAACTTATCAAATTCAACATCCAAAAAACAAATAATCCAGTGAAGAAATGGGCAAAAGACATGAATAGACACTTCTCCAAAGAAGTCATCCAAATGTCCAACCAACACATGAAAAAATGGTCAGCATCACTCATCATCAGGGAAATACAAATCAAAACCACAATGAGATACCACCTCACACCTGTCAGAATGGCTAACATTAACAACTCAGGTAACAACAGATGTTGGCGAGGATGCGGAGAAAGAGGATATCTTTTGCATTGTTGGTGGGAATGCAAGCTGGTACAGCCTCTCTGGAAAACAGTATGGAGGTTCCTCAAAAAACTAAAAATAGAACTACCCTACGACCCAGGAATTGCACTACTAGGTATTTATCCAAGGGATACAGGTATGCTGTCTCGAAGGGACACATGCACCCCCATGTTTATAGCAGCACTATCAACAATAGCCAAAGTATGGAAAGAGCCCAAATGTCCATCAATGGATGAATGGATAAAGAAGATGTGGTATATATATACAATGGAGTATCACTCAACAATCAAAAGGAATGAAATCTTGCCATTTTCAACTACATGGACAGAACTGGAGGGTATTATGCTAAGTGAAATTAGTCAGAGAAAGACAAATATCATATGACTTCACTCATATGAGGACTTTAAGAGACAAAACAGATGAACATAAGGGAAGGGAAACAAAAATAATAAAAAAAAAAAAACGGGGAGGGGGACAAAACAAAAGAGACTCTTAAATATGGAGAACAAACTGAGGGTTACAGGAGGGGTTGTGGGAGGGGGAATGGGCTAAATGGGTAAGGGGCACTAAGGAATCTACTCCTGAAATCAAGGTTGCACTATATGCTAACTAATTTGGATGTAAAGCAAAAAACCAAAACACAACAAAAAAACAAAGTAGTACCCCAAACGGAGTTCTCCATAAAGAAGTTACTTCAGATTGCGAAAATAGCAAATACTCCCTGAAGATTTGCAAAGGCAAATGGTAAATGTAAATCATAAAGTTATTTAAGAAATACAGATCATGTTGTTCTCTCTAAACTCTCTTGTGGAAACTGAAGATGTATGAGCACAATTTGGGCTTCTGGGATTTTAGAGTTGATGCAGAAATACAAGGACAGCGGCACCTGGGTAGCTTAGCCAGTTGAGTGTCCAACTTTTGATTTCAGCTCGGGTCATGATCTCAGGGTCGTGGGATCGAGCCTCTTGTTGGGCTTCACATTAGTATGGAGGCTGCTCAAGATTCTCTCTCCCTATGCCTCTCCCCCACTCACACTCTCTCTCAAAAAAACAGAAACAAAAACAAAAAAGCCAAAAAACAAGGGCAGTTGCCTTTTTGTGCTTAGCAAACTTTAATAAAATTAAGAGTGTTACGAGTTCTAATTTTTTTTATTTTCTGATTTTTTTTCTTCAGGATTTGTTAAATACAGAAAAGCGTACTTCAATGTGTCCCCTGACGAACTGCCAAATAACTGGCTATATTCCTTCTGCTGCAGATAGCTGCTGAGTTCTTGGAAGTGTCTCTCGACAATTCTAAACAGGTGCAAACCTGAAGATTTTCTACTTCCACCTTCTGGGCCAGTCGTTCCTGATTATAACAAAGCTAGAGAGCAATTTATCCAGAATGGTCCAATGCAGGCAGCGCTCTAGTCTCTATCCAGCAGGTTGAAAATTGTTCCCAAGGTGGAAACAGGTGCCTGTGTCTTCTGGATTTGGTATCCCCTCTTTTTCTCATGAAACTTGAATCCTGACATTATGGCATGACATAGAAGAGATCCTTTCCAGATATCTCAAAGGCATAAAGGTTTTCTTGTTTTCCAAACCACGGCTCCAAGGCATGTCCCTGGAAGGAGAACAAGCAATTCCGTAGCCGAGCGTCCCTTGGACCATCCACTGAATGGTCTGCGGGAATCGGGCCTGGAGAATTTCCGGGAGTCCCAGAGATGGCCGCGAGGGGGCGCGCGGCCCCCACTAAACCGCGATGCAGCGCGTCTTCCGCTGCTCACCAACCGCCAGCAGAGGGCGTCGCGACTCGCTTCGGGACGAACTGGTGCCACACTGGGTGCCAGAAGCGCGGCGTCCTGGGGCCGGGCGATGCGGTGACACTTCCCAGGCGGGTAGCCGGGCGTGGTTGGCTGCAGGTCCCGCTGCGCGTGGGGCCACCGCCCAGGCTCCGAGTCCCTCCCGGGCTGCGCAAATAGTGAGTTAGGAGCGGCCTTTTCCTAGTGGCCTCTGACCCTCCCAGGGGCGGGGCCTGGCTGGGACCAGGCTGAGACCTCCCCAGACTGTTCTCTGAAATACTGAGCCCAGGGCCTTCCGTTTTCTGGACTTTTCCTTTGGTTGTATTCTTGACTTTCTCAGATAACATTTTAGCTACGCTTATGTCACACAAACATCCATTTATTGAGGCGTTTGAAGGCTTGGGGAATCATATGGTGTACTAATGTTCATATTCAGGATTGTTTCTGGGGAGAGATCCCAACCCAAATTCCGAGGAAGGGAAACATATCTACGATCGGAGCAAAATATACCAATATTGGGGCCTTGCAGTTGAATGAATTGGGGACCCCACCAGTGCCTGGCAAAGCCATGTGGCCTAGTACTTTTTTGGTGGCAATAACGGATTTTACAAACCTTGCAACCTTGTGTCCACCTGCCACCATTGTTCCTTGTCACATAGCTGGTCACTAGCATTTTTATGTCCATAATATTAATAATTTCATAAGTTGTACCATATCCAAATTTTTCTTTCATTTCAATAAAGACACTAAATCTCTTGCTGTGACAGTATTCGTAATGTGAACATACCCTATAATCTGACTCACTTCTTTAACAAGGATGTTTATTGTGCCATCAAAAATCAGGAAAGTATTTTGCTTCTCTTTTCTCCGTAGTATTTCAGGCCAAACGTGATTTCTTAGCAGCATTATAAATTTGTGTTGAATTTTATTACACAAATAACGGTGGGGGGGGGGGGGGAAGAAAGCTATACCAGTGGAGAAGCACCTGTGATGGCCAGAGCCTCTAGAAACAGGCCCATTATAAGAGAGAGATTCAATCAAAAGATTACACAATGCTCTGCTCCCCACAATGTAACACCATACCCCAAGGAATCAGGATAAGTCTGAGAGAGCCACAGGTCACAAACTCAGGGGTATTTTATGAGTGTCCAAAGTCACAAGGAGATGACCACAACAAGGACACTAGAGGAATTTGAAGTCTCTGGAAGTTAGAGTGACAGCAAACGTTAAAAACAGCTCAAGTCCCCGCCAGATTAATGGAAGTCCTCACACAAAAGGCCTATTTATCTCAGTTCAAATCATCCAATACAGCCTGTCTGGCTTTCAACAAAAAAATTATCAGGCATGCCAAAGGGATGTTTATTCAAGACAAAAGCCTGGGGGCGCCTGGGTGGCTCCGTTGGTTGAGCGATGGATTCTTGATATCAGCTCGGGTGGTCATCTCATGGTTGTGGGATTGAGCCCCACGACGTGCTCCACACTGAGCAGAGCTTGCTTGGGATTCTCTCTCTGCCCCTCCTCTGCTTGCTCTCTCTCTCTCTCTCTTTCTCAAAATAAATAAATAATCTTTAAAAAAAAGAAAGAGAAAAAAGCCTAAATATCAGTAAGAACAGTGAGCTTTGAGGCATTTTAAATTGCCCTATGCTATCCTCCCCCTGGTTCCACGGTGACTTGAAAGTCGACAGGCTCACAACCAAAGTAGCTGTGAAAACCCACCAGCCTCACAGCCACAGGAGAGGGAAAATGGTTGTGGAGCTCCCCAGAGCCCCGTCTCCAGAGAATTGCCACTCTTCGACCCTAGAAGGGCCCCATTCACAGGGTTTGTCTTCATTTCCCCTGGCTCAGAGCTGACTCAGTGGGAAAAGCCCCTATCCTCAGGGAGGAGCAAGAGGCTAGCCAAAAAATCTTAGAAGGAAAATCTAAGCAATGAAGTGTCCATAGGAGGGCCGGAAGGAATTTATGCATCATGGGGCTGAGTAGGGATCCAATAGGAGCCCCAAACCGCCCCCTCCCACCCCACTGGGGTGGCAAGAAGCAAGACACAGCTACGGCTAAGGCACTGATGATAAAACCGGAGATTCCACAATTCTAAGCGAACGTGCAGAGACCACAACATGGCACCTCAGCTCCCCCGGGGGCACTCTGCCTACTGACAAGACCCTGCCCATTGTCACCAAGTGGGGTTAGAAGGAACGCAGGCACGGAGCCCCTCTTCCCAGAGAGGGCGATGCCCAGGCTGGACGAGTAGGCACACATTTTTCTTGGGCTTAAATGCAAATCCAATGCAAACGCTTCAGAGATGGCAACACATATCCTCAAGGAGATACGTCGTGGAGGGGTATGTGCGCACATGGGTGCGTGTGTGAGGTTGTGTTTCGTGGGCATGCCGATCCTTTACGTGGACTGATCATTCTTTTCCCTTCCTTCTTCCTCTCTTACCACTCATGCTGCCCAAACCTTTTCTTCGCTGTCTGCCTCATTTTCCCCAAGGTGCTCTGTGTGGCGGCAAGTGGAACATTTTCACCACTGATGGCTGGCGGATCCTTTTGACCTGCGATGACGCCGTCCAGCCAGCCAATGTGAAGAATCTCCGTGAAAGGAGGCCTCCCTTCCTCTAGGTATCGCACTCAGTGGGGAGACCTCATTGTCGAGTTCAAAGTAAAACCAAAGGCGTAACAAATACCCATGGCCTATCTTGTTCCTAAACCCCACACAGATCAGCACAGGGGGATCACAGAGGACTCCCCCATCCCGAAGGACAACTGTTTGCACCGGGGACGAGAGCCTGCACAACGTCACAAGGAACAGTGTAAGGAGGGCAAGGACACCTACCAGAGAGGGATATCCCAGCCTGAAAACAGTGCCCTGCGGGCGCTGTCTTTATGCTCAAATGGAGGACCACATGCTCTTTGCAAGAAGGAGCCCCGTACTCCACGGTGTCCTTGTCATTCACCAGCAGGTGGCTTTGCCAGCCAAACCCATTTCCTCACTCTCTGCCTCACTTCCCCAAGGCACTCTGTGTGGCTGCAAGGGGAATACTCTCACCCATGAGTGCTGACTGGCCCTTTTGACCTGCTAGTCATGCCATCAAGCCAGCCAACGTGAAGAGTCTACATGGCAAGGGCTTCCTTTCCCCCAACGTCCGTGCTCAGCGGGAGACCTCGTTGCTCATTGTCATGTCCAGAGTTAGACCACAGACATGGCAGACACCAACACAGCACCTGAGCCTGATTCTAGGACTGGGCGGCTCAGCCTGGAACCCACCACAGGGTACCCCCTCCCTCACCCCTTCAGTGCTCACCCAGCACCTCATCTGTCCATATGGCAGTAGACATTGCTCCTGTCCCAGCTCCCCGCTGGGGGTGAGGTCGGCAGGGGGATGGGGGCTGTGCAGAAGTAGACTTCAAGTATGTGTTCCCGGCTTTGAAGTAGGTCCCCACTGCAGTGCTGGAAAGTAACCTGCACTCCTTGTGGGTATGTTGAGATTCCTTGTAAAGCTGTCAATGGCATGTGCTCCTCACTCTTGGTTTTGCTAAGAAGACCTTTTCCTGCTCTCCCCACTCTTTCTCTCTCGTCAGGGAGAGGAAGAGGAGTAAAGGGTCCTGCCTCACCCTCCTCCAACCCCCACCCCAGACCTGGGGAGTTTACTTCAGCCGGCCCAGGTCACTCCTCACATAGTCACATCCTGTGGCCCTCGCACTGGGCTGGCAGAGGAAAGGGTGTTCCAGAATCTTCAACAGGTCATGGAGTAAGAGACACCTGTCTTTTGGCCAGGTGGGGAGGAGCTGCCACGGCCACCTCCCTGTCTGATCCCCACCTCACACCATAGAGCTGGTGTTTCTGGTCCCTTCTGTGCTAAGAGGACGGGAGGGTGGAGGAGGGGACCCGCTGCAGGTGTCAGGCCTCCAGGAGGATGGCCAGGGCTCTTGGGGACAGCTGCCTGCTGTCCCTCATCAGGGGACTGTTTTCTCCTGCCATGGAGAAAGCAGGCCCTTTCGCCCCCAGCTCCTCCAAACTGTGTGAAATGGAAAGTGACTTGTTCCTCACCCATCTTGAAAGCTGAAGGGGGATGCCGGTTGCGTCCGTTCTTTGCAATCTGGCCACACACGCCCCTTCCCAGCTGTAGGAAGTGAAAGGTGGGTGAGAAAGCAGGACAAAGTCTGGTTTATCTGTGTCTTTAGATGAGTCTTATGCTCTCACAGAGAGAAGCTGCTGACAGTTATATAGTATTTTCAGTTGTTCTTATATAAGAAAAAAAAGAAATTTTAAACTAATTGTGCCTTGGAGTAGGTGTGGATGTGTAGATGCGGGCCACCTCTGTTGATCTCTCTCTCTGCACCCCTGGTCACCTTTGAGAAGCCAAAGACGGCCCTCAGGAAGAGTCAAAGCTCACCTCTTTTGTTCTCTGAGCCTACAGTCTGGGCTACCCTAAACTCCTATCCTGAACACAGCACAGACGGAAGACAGCACTCAGCTGTTAGAAGAAATACATATATTAAGAAACTGTAAAATATTTTGTTCATGGGAAAGAGACCATCCTCTTCAAAGGATGCTAATATCAAGGCTATTTGATTTTTGACCAAGTACGTGCAAACGCTGCTTCTAGAGATATTTCTATGCACAGGAAATAAGGAAGAATTTCCACCTAACTTGCTGGAAAAACCATCGCCCAAAGGGAAGCCTGACCCAGTTGGGGAAAGTGGCCTGAGGAACCCGGTTTCCTGGGTCTGAGCTTGTGGCTCAGTGCAGAAGCCCCCTGAGGACTGTGGAAGTAGACTAAACCTGACTCAGTCTGACGGAGCATCGAATCTGACTTTTGTGGCGGCCTCTCTCATGGTTGCCGATGCCTCTGCTCAAGGATGTTCTGGCCTCAGAGACCGCTTGACGGTTGCATAAGTCCGCACGCATCCCTCTCCTTCGGTCTGGGTAGGAGGGAGCCTTGTAGATAACAGGAATTAGGAATTCCAGTCTAAAAGCTCTTCCTAGGCCTGGATTTCCTCCTTGTGCTGCCTTTCCTTGCATATTGGAAATCTCCACTTTCATCCATCTTGTTTCCCTAGGGTCAGCTCCAAGGTCAGCACGCGCCCCAAGGTCCAGGATTCCCCAGGGTCCACAACATCCACATCGTCTTCATCTGAGCTTGTACTTAGCGCAGTAGCTGGTACTGCCATGGGTTTTTGCAGTAGGCCTTCTTGTCTCTTGCCTTTTTTTTTTTTTTTTTAACTGGGACTAAAGCCACTGAAAATAGCTTATTATCTTTTTACTCAGGTTCATTTGGAAGGAACCTGTGTGCTCTATGGCAGGACTGGCAGAATCCTGCAAACAAGGATCTTACTGGCCTGGGCAGGGTGGCTCTTTCTTATGACATGGGTGCCCCACAGTCCATTCTGCCTCCCAACGTGTGTGCTCTCCTTCATCAAGGCACATAGCATCCTCTCTCTCAGCTCTTGGGGCCACATCCTTTTTCTGACTCTTTCTGGCAGCCTAAAGCTTAGTGTGTGCCCGCTGATGCTGGCTGCTTTCTCTGGCTACCCCGTTGGCAACAAGCATCTGGGAAGCTGCAGGTCCTGATTGGCCTTGCTCTGGGGATGAGACTCAGAGACAGTGGGAGCCAGGCCATTCTGAGGTTAGGGGCAATGCAATCAGACCGGCCTGGGGCGAGGGCTGGGATTCTGTGCCTGATGGGAGATTAATGTAAGCAAGAAGCTGCTCTTTAAAGCATGGTTTCCCCAGATCTTACAAGCCACATGGTTACTGGTGTGGCTTGCTTATTGAAGTCCCTAAGTCACATAGATCTCATCTACCTTATGGCAGTTTTCCAGGCACAGTCTCCCAAAGTCTCCCAGTTGTTCTTAAGGAGCATGGTGCTGTTTCAATTTGACTATTTCTTTGATCTTCTTGACCCCCAAAATTCCTAAATTCTTTGATAATTTTTTTTTTCCTAAAGAGGAAACTCAGATATTCATGAAATGTGGCTGAACCAGACTTGGTAAACTCACATTCTTTGAGGTTGGGGACATGCTTTGGTCCCTTAAGCCTTATGTATATTCAGAATGTCTATTTCTTTTTTCCTTTCTTTTTTTTTTTTTTTTACCTTCCATGATTGCTGACTCTTGAAATGCCTCTTGATTATGGTTAAGGAGTATTGGGGGGTTTTTCTCGCTATTTTTTTTCCAGGACACATGACCATGGATGTGCTATAAAGCCATGTCCACTAACTTCTTCCTGATGTGAAAACTGAGCTTAGAAGACATGCTTTCCTCTTTTGGTGAGGCTGACATTCGCAGACTTCAGCATTCCAATTCCTGACAAGTTTGGGAAAGAAGAGGAAAGCCAGGAGGGCTTGTCTGGAGTTGATCTCCATGGGATAGTGTTCAGTTGGATTGGAATTGACTGGTGATAGTGGTGTAGAGAGAATTGGTGGTGACGTATGACTGGTCAATGAATTACTGTGTGCAGAGTGAAGAATTAACCTTGTCCAAAGGAAGGTTTGGCTCATGCCCCCAATTCGTAGTATGTAACCTCTAAACCTGTGGAATTTCCTGCTTGATATGTTTACCTAGGGCCTTGGACCATGTCAGATAGTCTACACTAACAAAGTGATTTATGTTGGGGGCCTTGGGCTATGTGGTATCAGCTTGACTCCTGGAGGAGCTAGAGACAGAAGTCAGCCTTGCTGGTGATCACCTATGTTCACATGACTGATCTCTAATAAAATCCCTGGACACCAAGGCTTAGGTGGGCTTCCCTAGTTGGCGGTACTCCATGCATACTGCCATGCGTTGGTGCTGGGAGGATGCACCACCCACACGATCCCATTGGGAGAGGATAACTAGAACCTCATATCTGGAACTCTCCTGGACCATGCCCTATGCACCTCTTCCCTTTGCTGATCTTAGTTTATATCCTTTCACTGTAATAAACCATAATGTGTGTATAACAGCTTTTCTGAGTTCTGTAAGTCCTAATTAATTACACAACCTGAACCTGGCCTTGGGAACCCCAAAATTTAGTAGGTATGTGGAGTGGGATTCATTAAAAAAACCCTGGCTCAGTGACACATAGCAAAAGCCTGATTTGGGTACATCAGGGGGCAGGATTTGATGAACCTTTGGTTTCTGAATGACCAGTGGGTCACCTATGGTATGAAATTACAGCTTCACTGCTATCAGTTACTGGAGATAAAAATTACCAGTGTAATTTAGAAACAATAGGTCCAACTCCCATGCAGTTAGCTCACTGGATACATAAGGAAATGCAAAATGAGATACAAGCTAAATATACAATCCTTTGGCTATTGCTATAGCTAAGATGAACATAAAGAAGAGTTTGGGGCAGATTCTAATGCTGGGCCAAGCATGGGCTTTGACTGATTAAAAAGCTATAACTTCTAGCATCAGAGCTGCTATCAAAGGGAAAAGTTATGGTGAAACAACAGATGGCTATAGAAATTAGAGTGAGTGACAAGAGAGAGCTAAGGGAATCATTCCAGCAGAATGGAAATCTTTGAAGAGTCATCAAGAAATGAATAACATTTCTGGTGGGCATGTAAAATGGTACAGCCACTGTGGAAACAGTTTGGCTGTTTCTCAAAATGTTAATCATAGAATTACCATATAATCCAGCAGGCCCATCCCTACGTATGTACCAAAGAGAAGCGAGAACAAATATCAGCACAGAGACTTGTATATATGTGTTTACGGCAGCATGATTCATAATGGCCAAAAGGTGGAAATAACCCAAATGTCCATCAGTGGATGAATGGATACACAAATTATGGTATATCCATTCAGTGGAATGCTATTCAGCCATAAAGAGATGAAGTACTGATGCACACTACAAATATGAACCTCAAAAACATTATGCTACATGGAAGAGGCCAGACACAAAAGTTCATGCATGATTCCTTTATATAATCTATTCAGAATCAGTAAATCCATAGAGAAGGAGAGATTAGAGTTTACCAGGGGATGGGGGAATAGAGGGATGAAGAGTGACTATCTAATGGATACCCGGTATTTTTATGGGGTGATGAAATATCTAAACTAGAAAGAGCTGATAGTTTCACAATATAAATACAATATAAAAAGTTTCACAAACAAAATACCACTGAATTGTACACTTGAGTTGTATGCTATGTGAATTTCAACCCTGATAAAAGATTTTTTTTAAGGGGTGAATAAAGGGGTCATTGGTGGAGTCAAAACAAAAGTCTTAATGCAGCATATTGGAAGGAAGCCCTACTGGTCCCCCAACATTAAAGGGCCCTAAATAAATCTCTATTTTCCCCAGTTTGGAAGAATTTTAAAAGCCAGAAGGCAAAGATGACAAGGAAATGCCTGACCTAAAATAGCCTGGGGCAATGATTCTACAAACTAATCAAGATAAGGATTGACAGAGAGCCAAGGTCCCTTGGCCCAGTCCCTGACTTGAGATCCAAAGCCATATGCACTTGTGTGGGTAAAAGGGCCAAGGAGTGGAGAAGAAGCTTCTGAGACTCATCGGCATAGGAACCCAATGCACTGATTCCAAATCTGTTGAAGTCCTAGTGGTGGGTTTAGATCAGATTGGGAAGATAGGGGGATGCAGTAACTGATGGGATTAAGGTGAAACTTTAGATTGACATGGACTTTTTATTTATTTATTTGTTTATTTATTTTTATTTTTTAAATTTTTTTATATTTATTTTTGAGAGACAGAGTGAGACAAAGTGAGAGTGGGGGAGGGGCAGAGAGAGAGGGAGACACAGGATCAGAAGCAGGCTCCAGGCTCTGAGCTGTCAGCACAGAGCCCCACGCGGGGCTTGAACCCACAAACCACGAGATCATGACCTGAGCCGAAGTCGGATGCTCAACTGACTGAGCCACCCATGTGCCCCTGAAATGGAATTTTTAAAAAATGGAGTTTGGGTTTTCTACATGAGGTATCTCGAGAAAATCAGTACACGTGTTGCACATATTATGTTGTTAATAATGTACTTTAGATTAATATTTAATGGGTTTTAGTATATGTGCCTAGGAAAATGCATGTATTCTATAGAAAAAGTTATAAACTTTGAATCTCATCTTTGTATCACCATGCAGTTATGATCAATATTTAACAGAATGTTGCCCATAAAGTCTTTTGTATCAAGAATAAAGCTTCTAGAATAATAAAAACATTAAATTTTTTTTAAAAAAAGGATACCTGGTGGACAAAAAGTTTATCCCTTGATAGTGACATGTTAGAAACTGGAGTTCTGGTACTAAAAATTTTCCATAGAGTAGACTTGTGTGGGCCACAGACTGGGACTGATGGCAAAAGCCTATGAGTACCACCCAGCAGCAACCACTGAGATCTGGAACCAGAAAATTTCTGGATACTGTGGTACAATGTAAACCATTTGAGAGACAATTACTTGCTTGCTTAATTGAAACTTCCCTATAAAGGACATAAAATAATTGAAACCTGAAACACCCACAAAAGTGTTGAGTGATGTTGGAGAAAAACTTTAATGTAGAGGGCAGTAGCCAGAATAAAATGGAAAAGGTTTATGCAGGAACGTGCTACTGGGGCATGCAAGGAAGTACTCATCATATTCACAAGCAGATAACCTCTTTTCCCCTAACACTGACTTTGGAAGCAGCTGAGGAGCTGCTGGATTCCATGACCACATGGGAAATGCCCTATGAATATGTCTCTATTGACTAACAAAGAGTTGCTTGGTTTATAGATGTCAGTTCCAAGTTGAACAAATAGCATCATGTTTGGAGACCAACACTCAGAAGAAAGTAAGAACAAATCAGCTCAGTAGGCTGAACTGCATATTGTTTACCCTGTGTTTGGGTCTTTACCAACTCATGGATGGTAGCTAATGGCCTGTCCATGTGGCTAGGAAGATGAGCAGTGGAAAATTAGACAAGTAAAAAAAAAATGCCAGTATGGGGCAGAGTCCTAGGGAGATCACTATGGGAATTTAAGAAGTGCATAAAAGTAAGATTTGTCAATACCCATCAGAAGAACCCTCTTTCAGGACTGTAAGGTGAATGGAACTGGCAAGCCAATATTCTGGTGCACTCAGTTGAGTTGGCCATCAGGACGGTACTGCAGCAATGCAGAGATGGGCTGACTGCTGACATATTTCTTTTGCACCCTGTGATGCACAAAATGCCAAAAGTGCTGCCTATTAGCAAGAGAGAGACTGCAGAAAGCTATAGGGTAGATTTCTCAGGAGGAAGGCTCCATTCATAGCTGGCAAGTCAAATTCATGCTGGTAGCCCTGGAGACTACAAAAGCATCCTGACAAGAGTAGACACTAGACTAAGCTTCACATACCCAGTAGCAGATGAAAATGCTCAGAGTACTAAAAGGGGGCTGGAACAGAAAGGACTGTACCAATTTGGACTGCTAAGTTATAGTTCTTCAGTTCAAGGAACACATTGTACAGCCAATAGTGCCCATAATGGGCAAAGAGATATCAAATGGACATGTTACATATCATACTCCTGGTTTCACAGAGAACTGGAATGGGTCATTGAAACATTCGTTATCTAAAATGGAGATAAAGACATGAAGGGCTGGCTTACATGCCTTCATGAGGATGTGCTTACACTTAATGCATAAGGGGCAAAGGAGGGTCCCACTCAATATATTCCTCTGCTTTCCTGAGGGATCCAAGGTAGAGGAGGTTGGGAAGGACGCTAGTACAATCTACCATCTTCAACACATCACTTTAATTTTCCTTTCCCCCTTTTTTCTTTTTCCTGGAAGAGGCATTAGGGAAAGAGTAAGCATTAAAGCCAGTATCCTCAGTCCTGCTGTGAAGGCTGCAATTTTCTAGCTGTATAACATGGGGCAAGGGAATCTCTAAGCCTGCTTCCAATTTCTGTAACATTAGTATTATAGTAGCAATCTCATAATATAGTTGTGAACGTTATCTTAGTAACATATATATTGGACATTATCGTTAAAGAGCAGACAATTCTTCATGAAGCAGGGAAAGGGTATTCAGATCCAAACTACCTGTGCTTGAAGGGACTCCTTTCATCCCTTTCAATCTGGGATTTGAAACCCTCTGTCTCGGGAGCTGTCCGTGGTACTGATCTCACACACCTATTGGGAAGGCCTATTCTGTACTCTACCTGTGTCACTCTCCTGGGGTCTGAATGATGCCTCTATCTTAGCCAGAAGCCTCGCCTGCAATAAGTGTGCTGACCACACTTCTTCCCTGCCCATTCCCTGCTTGCCAGTTCAGCCCTTTTGTGAGCCTTGTGGAATAAAGGTTGACTCAGAGCCATCATAATGAGATAGGAGTTCTCAGCATCCATACTCCCAGCTCTGGAGAGTTAGAATGGGGCAACTTGCTGGGTTTGTCCATGACCTCTCGCTGCCAGAGAGAGTGCCAGGCTCTAGCTCTAAACTTCTGCAGAGGAAGCTCACCACGCCCCACAAAGCCTAAGAAGTATTTAGCTCCTGCTAGAGCAGTGGCTCTCAACAGGGGGCAACTTTGTCCCTCAGGGGACACTTGCCAATGTCTAGAGATATTTTTGGTTGCTACAAATAAAATATGGGGGCATTTGTTACTGGATTTCTAGAGGACAGAGGCCATGGATGCTGCTAAACATTCTGAAGTGCATAGGACAGATTTATCTAGCCTACAACCAAGATTTATCTAGCCAATTTGGCCCAAAAATTAACGGCCTTAGGTTGAGAAACCCAGCTCTGGGGTTTGAGAAAATTTGAAGTGGTGGCTAGGACTTTACTGGATAATGAGGTCTAATTCAATGTTCTTTATTCACCAGCCCTTACCTTGGATAAGTCACTGAACTACTCTGAGCCTCATTTTCTACACATAAATGCTTAGGTTCCTCAACTAGAAGGCTTCAAAGCCCCTGCCAGTTCAAACTCAACAAGTTTGAGTCTTGATGTCTTCATCAATACTTGCTGAGTATACCACTAGGAACCAACATTCTATGATACTATGAATATATAATATAAAATATTAAAAGGAAAGGAACAGAATGGGAGAGAGTGAGAACTGATAAAAGGTTAGTACCCAAATATACACAGAAAGTATGCAAAAATAACTGTGCAGATAAAATACAGGTGGTAGATCCTCACGTACTGAGAAAAATGACATCTTCACTAGCAATTGAAGAGATGTAAAATAACTGTGTTACTTTTGCTAATCTTATGAAAAATCAACACAATGTCTTTGGAACTATAATGGAAAAACGATGCACTTAAATATTCCTTTGTCTCCCTCTGAACAAACTTTCAACCTGGCACTACAAAACAGCAGCTACAAAACTGGTTATGCTGTACAATCAAATCATTCCATCACAAGGAGTATACCTGAAGCTTACTTCTGTACCTGTGAAGATTCATGCTAGCCTTTGGACTGGAAGTAAAACATAAGCTCTCTTGCTTTTCGGGCCTTGAGACTCAGACTGGAGCTAGACCTCAGTTCTCCTGGGTCGCCAGCTTACCGATTCACCAGCAGATCCTAGGACTTGTCAGTCTCCATAACCATGTGAGCCAGTTCCTTGTAAAAAATCTGTTTCTGTGTATAAGAAAGTGTATGGGAACCTAACATTCTAAAGTATAGAACAAGGTGCTAGATTATTGTTCCTCCTCCTTCTTCACTAAACAGTAAGACACTGGATTTAAAGAATTAGTTTTAAGAATTAGGAATAAACCCCCTTACCATACCTTCCTCTAGCCTCTTAAATATCTTGACACTACCTTCAGAGTTAATGGGGGCCAAAAGGTGTCGAGATCCCAGAAGAAGACCTATCGTGGATTGTGAAGTCCACTCCTCAGGAGAAGGTGTAAAGTTGCAGGTATAACTCTTTCCATGTGGAGGTCTCTGCCTGAGGCAGTCAATGTTCCTCATTTATCCCTGTACAAGAAGCTGTTTTATAAAAAGGACCACAAAGAGGTTGCTTCCAGAAATGGCATCTTTCAAGTTGATACAATTTGGAGATGGAGGTCTCTACCATACTGGTCTCAGAGATTTGACAAAGACAGGCCAACTTAGCTGTGCCAAGGTGGGGAGGGCACACATCATTGGAACATTTTAAATTGCCTCTCTTAAAGCCATATTGGGGGACACCCGGCTGGCTCAGTCCTTTAAGCGTTCAACTCTTGGTTTCGGCTCAGGTCATGATCTCACAGCTTCGTGGGTTCGAGCCCCACGTAGAGCCCTGTACTGGCAGCGTGGAGCCAGCTTGAGATTCTCTCTCCCTCTCTGCCCCTCCCCCACTCGCACTATGTCTGTATCTCTCAATATAAATAAATGAATAAACTGAAAAAAATCCATATTTGCATGACCCTCAATTGCATCGCCCCTGAGTGTGAGGAATCAGACCTCTTTACTCTGCCTGTAGATCAGACAGCGAGAAACAGTTAACAGCCCCAGGAAAAGGTACTCCTAGAAGAATGAGCCTAGGAAGTATCCCTCTGTTCCCTAAAGTCTCACTTGAGTCTGGCAATCAGCCTTTTGCTGTTTCAGAGGACTCTTCAATAGAGAAGTCACAGAAAATCAGGCATAGGAAGTAAATGAAGCAAAGGCAATGAGAAGAAAGGTGAGAACCACCAAACACAAAGGAAAGCAGACACCTCAGCGGAGTAAATGGTGACCCAAAAAGACCAGAGGGCAGTAATTATCCCCACTCTTGGCATAAGAGTGGGAGGTACGCATGGTTGGGGTCAATACTGCACATTGCAAATCAGAGAAGTTGACTGCCTAAGAAAAAGTGAGTCCTCACTTATTCACCATTCTGTGGTGGACTTTGAGAGGAACTCCATGGAAGGGATTCAGGCTCTGGGAGGGGATAGAGGAGACAACTTCCAGCCCAGACCATCTGTGGCTCTCTGACTTTGCCCCATTGCACAGGGCTCTGTGCCCTTAGATAGCCCTTATGATATTTTTCTCCCCCCTGCCAGGTAAGGCTGGCCAACTTCTTGGTCAGCTACCAGGTGCCCATTTTGAGAAACTGGGAAGGATTACAAAACTGGGCTCTGAAACACTGTACCTACAGCAGACTTCCTGTGCACAAGCTGGTGAGGAGCACATAGTCTGTTGGACACTGGGCTGCTACAATTACCAAAATGTCCCAAGTGGCCCCAAATGGTATGTGACACTGCAAGTGTGGGCATATGTGCATACTTTTGTCCACATGTTCATATATACACATGCGTTTACTACACTTATGTATTTACACTTGTAGAGATATCTTAACACATGTCTCTCCATGTACAAATGGAAACTGACCTTGTGCACATAGATCCTCTGAGGTCACAGTGCTGCTCTGCTTCTCAAAGAAAGCCCATTGTGTGTGAGGCGACCCTGTTTATATCTTTGGCCATAGTCAACTGGTTTTTGGTCAAATGACCCCTGGGGCTGTCTTGTAGACAGATCTCCAACAGAGCTCTTCCCAGATTGATGTGGAAGAAGGGGTGGCTGTCTGGGGCTCCAAGAACAAGGCAGAGGCCATCACTGCCTCTGTAAGTCCAGGCCACTAACATTGGTGCCCACCAGGCTCCCAGACAGGGCAGCCAAAATAAGCAGTTACCAAGCACCTAGGCCATGACAGCACTCTTGTGAGCCACAGTGGTGGTCTTTCCCTTTTGTAAAGCCTCCATGCCTTTGCTTCAGTTTTCCTTTCCAGAGTGCCTGTCTATGGTTAGTGTTCATGGCCCAGAGACACTGCCCAGGAAGTCTTCTCTTGTCCCCACCTCCCCTTCTCCCAAGCTGGAATTAGTCACTACTTTCCCAGGACTCCTCTAATTCATTGTTTCTGTGTTGGTGCATTCTAATATGGCCCCCTGAGTACCTGCCTCTCCAGACCACCAACTACGGCATGGGAGACCTGCTATATGTCTTACACCATCTGCAAGTACCAGGCAGGTAATAAGTCACAGTGTCACCTTGATCTGAAGTAGTTGCTCAACCTTGGGCAGTTAATGCCCCTATAATTGGGACATGGGGAGTACACACATCCTTCCTCTGATTAAGGTGGGTAACATTTAATTAGTGCTAAGCTCTGGGGTTATAAAGGTATAGAAAACACATTTCCTATCTGTTGGGATCTCATTTCCCAGAGAGAAATATAGAAATTTAAATACAGGGGCACCTGGGTGGCTCAGTCGGTTAAGCATCCGACTCTTGTTTTTGGCTCAGGTCATGATCTCACAGTTTTGTGAGTTCAAGCCCACATTGGGCTCTGCACTGACAGCATGGAGTCTGCTTGGGATTCTCTCTCTCCCTCTCTCTGTCTGCCCCTCCCCTGCTCATGTGCTATCTCTGTCTCTCTCAATATAAGTAAATAAAAACTTTAAAAAATTTTTAAGAAATTTAAATGCGTAGTTTTAATGAAGTTGGGTACAGAGTGAGGGTACAGAAGTCTCACATATTTGGGCCTCATAGTGACAATGCAGGTGCTGTTGCTCACTGTGTGGTCCTTCACCTGATGTCTGGGACACTGTGTGACTTGGGGAGGGCCAGCCAGGCAGAGCACAGAAGCCACGCCAGCCACCAAGGCAATGTAGCTTCCTAGTGAGCTGCCCCAATGCACCGGAGCTTGGGGCTTCACTTGTTTGCCAGGATGAAATGCCCGGGGCAGGGGGGACGGGGGGGAACAACTGTTCTCACGGGAGTCAGGAAGGTAGTTCTTAGCCCAGCTCAGCACCCAGCCTGGCACCTGAGGGAGGAAATGTCATTCCTATCAAACTTGAGCTCAACTCCCAACCCTTGATCCCCATATTCCCTGGGAATGGTTTTCTCTGGCCTCTGAAATACATAATGGAAATAGATATCTAGAGGTTATCATAAAAAAAAAAAAAAGATAACAAGCATTGGTGAGAATGTGAAGAAAAGGGAACTGTTGTGCACTCTTGGTGGGAATGTAAACTGGTGCAACCACTGTGGAAAATAGTATAAATTTCCTCAAAAAAATTAAAATTAGAACAACCATATCATCCAGCAATCCCACTTCTAGGTTATCTATCCCAAGGATTAAAATCGAAATATTGAAGAGATATTGCACTCCCACATTCATTGAAGCAATATTCATAATAACCAAGATATGGAAGCAACCTAAGCATCCACTGATGGACGAATGGACAAAGAAAATGTGGCACATATACAATCAAATACTACTCGGCCATTACAAAAGAAGAAAATCCTGCCATTGTGACAATATGGGGGAACCTGGAGGACATTATGCTAAATGAAATAAGCCAGTCACAGAAGGACGAATACTACGTGATATCATTTATATGAAGAATCTAAAATAGTCAAACTCATAGAAGCCAAGAGTTGAATGGTGGCGGCCAGGGGCTGTGAGCAATGGAAAACAGGGAGATGTTGGTCAAAGGGTACAAAATTTCAATTATACGAGATGAAGATACAGATCTACTGTCCACCACAGTGCCTGTAGTTAACAATACTCTATTGTATACTTTAACATTTGCTAAAAGGGTAGATCTCAGGTTAAAGGTTCGTATCGCAAAAAATAATTAAGAAATTGGGCAGGGAGAGGGGCCCCTGGGTGGCTCAGCTGGTGGAGTGTCCGACTTCGGCTCAGGTCATGATCTCACAGTTTGTGGGTTTAAACCCCACATCAGCTCTGTGCTGACAGCTCAGAGCCTGGAGCCTGCTTCAGATTCTGTGTCTCCATCTCTCTCTGCCCCTTCCCTGCTCATATTCTGTCTCTGTCTCAAAAATAGACATTAAAAAAATTAAAAAAAAAAAAAAGAAACTGGGCAGGAAGAAACTTTTGGAGGTGATGATATGTTTATGGCACAGATTCCAGTGATGGTTTCACAGGGGTACACGTATCCCCTAACCCATCACCTTGCCTACATTCCATATGGTCAGATTTGCATGTCAATCATACCTCAATAAAGTGTGTTTTTTTTTTTTTAAGAAAAAGCACATTGCTTCACTAAGTGGCTGTCAAATCTCAAATATTTCTACACTATCTTGCCATGAAATCTATTTTTTCCAATAAGAAAACTAACAGAATTTCATTCTTCCGTAAGAACTATTGTCAAAGTGATTCTTTCTACAACCGTCCAAAGTAATTTCTCTCCTTTACTCAGAGATCTTTCCTACAGGAATTGTAGCTGTTTTCTTTTTTGTGAATCTGATGAAAGCCGGGGATTCTCTCTAAAGAAATGACCCTGAACGTGTGATATAATGTTTCACATATAATTTCTGTGGCTATTTGACAGATGTCCCTGGATCCAGGTTTTTTAAGTGTAGAAAAGGAGCATTTGAGGGGCACCTGGGTGGCTCAGTTAAGCATCTGCTTCGATTTCTGCTTGACTCACAATCTCATGGTTCCTGAGTTTGAGCCCTGGGTCAGGCTCTGTACTGACAGCACGGAGCCTGCTTTGGATTCTTTCTCTCTGTGTCCCCTCCTCCACTCTCCACGCTCGCTCTCTCTCTCTCTCAAAATAAATAAATAAACTTAAAAAAAATAAAAGCAATATTTGAGCTCTAAAGCTTCTCAGAAGCCGAGGTGATGATTCTTTCTTACACTGATCAAGCCAGTCTGGACGGTGACAATACCCCCCTCTCCTTCTCAAGTGTACTGCTTCAACTCCAGGGAATATTCGGCTCAGACCTGCCAAGGTTGACTGTCCCAGCAGAGGCCATGCCTTCAAATATCTCTTCCCTTACCCTCTTTGCTCCTCTAACATCCTGAGCTGGTCTTAATTCATTGCACCTGTGTGGGGTAGATGCAACGGAGAAGCAGGTGGGCAGATGGAAGCCATCTAGTGGTAAATCAGGGCTGGGGGCCCGCTCAAGTCTGCCGCTGGGTCCTTGGCAAGACTGATCCTAGATCCCTGGCCAGCACTGCCCCCTCCTTCTGCTGCACTCCTGCCCTGGGCCCACCTAGAAGGTCACACTTGAGGAAAATGCCCCCTTAGAGAGAACCCAGCTTGACTGGGGTCTCCCAGCAAATTTGAGAAGCTCAGAGAAGGATCATAGTGCAAGTGGTAGGAATTTATACTGCTTTCTTTCGCACACGGTGGTAGGTCATTCTGTATAATCCCTAAATGGTACAGGAATGGAGAAATGGGCGTCTCTCAACCTTCTCAAAATATAGACGTAGGGTATGGCCCCCACTGTGGTATCCTTGGGAGATTCAGATCTCATGCTAGATCAGTGTCTGAAAGGTAAGAAGCTTAGGAGACTATTCCCAATAGATCAGAATGCAGAATGCAGGCCCAGTACTGGGCCATGTCCTTTGTTGCAACACTTCCACTCCATTCACATTTCCTACGCAGTCTGTGAAATGGGTATAATTACCCTGACTCACGACACATTTACTGGGTTTTTTTTTCAGTATGAGAATAACGAAATTCCTATGGACTACTCTGCCCTAGGGTGAAACTGGGCAAGCTTCGTTTGTAGGCCTAGTCTTGTTAGATGCAAGATACATTGGCAATGACTTTCTGTACTCCTCTTTCAGAGAGCAAAGAATAGATTAAAGCTTATCTGCAAGGCTTGCACAAGAAGGAGCCTTGTGGCTAAAATTCCAGAGAACTCGTGGTTATCTAGAATTTCCTATCAGATTATTTCACGTCAGGGCTCTCTTCAAATGTTTGGTTTTTTTCTTAAGAAATGGGTCACAGGTGTGTAAAATCTGCCTTTTCTTAATAAAGCTTTGATAACATCTGCTTGGGTATCCAAACTCCTTTGTAAAGTTCCGCAAACGTTTCCCCTGGGCACCGTAAGATAACACCTTTCCCTGTGTAACCTGGAAGCCCAACAGGACTGGAGGGCACTCCACTCCAGGTGGTACCTCTAACCCACCATCTGGCTCATCTGATCTGCGCCAAAGCCCCTCTGCCTTTGGGGAGATGAGAAATCGCCTACCTCTCTCAGGAAGTCTGTGTCTCGGCCAAGCTGCGGTTCTTTGAGAAAGGTCTTCTGAAGTGGGAGTGGAGCGAGGCAAGGACGGGGGTAATCAGTTACCTTGCTCTCAAGACATTCCCCGGAGCGCTGATCAAAATGAACACCAGCGCCACCCAGTGGCCAATCCCCATTAAAACAGCCTCTCTTTGGAATGCTTGGGTGGCTCCGTGGGTTAAGCATCAGACTTAGGCACAGGGCATGATCTCCCGGTTCATGAGTTGGAGCCCCGCGTCGCGCTCTCTGCTGTCAGCACAGAGACCGCTTCGGATCCCCTGTCCCACCCCTATGCTCCTCCCCCGCTGGTTTTCTCTCCCTGTCTCTTTCTCAAATAAATAAAACAGGCTCTCTTTTCTGGAGCCACAATTGTCTTGTCTAGTAAGGTAGCCTCTAGCTACATGTGACTATTAATTACTTGTAACGTGGCTGGACAGGAATCAAACCCAGGCAGAGAATGGGGCCCAGGGCAGAATGGGGCCCAGAGATGCAGCATTCTCTTCTGCATGCTGAGCCTCTTGACGTCCTGCAGAGGAACTGAGCTGGAACCAGTGAGCCAGAGTGCAGCCTCAGCTCTTCCCTGCTCTCTAGGGGTCCTTGGAGAAAGCACTACCCTTGCTGGCATCCGTTTTTTTTCTTCTATCAAATGGAAAGTATTAAACAAGATGACCCCAGGGCGCTGTCGGGCCAAAAGCGTCCCATAACCTCTGTTGTTTCTTCTGTCCTCTCCGTTCTAAGTGAAGGCGGGAGCTGGAGGGGAGGGCCTGATCTCCCCGCTCGCTCGTCAGAGGTTCCCACCATTTCCTAGCAGCTCAGGGGCCTCGAGGGGACAACAGAGACACATAGTGGGCATCTCAGCTCTTCACACAGCCACTGTCACACAGCTCTGAGAGGAAGACCAGTCAGGGGGCGATGGTTCTCCCCATTTTGCAGAGGAGAGAACGGTTTCGGAGACACCGTCGGACTCAGCCAGAGTCAGACGCGGACGCACAGGATGTTAGTGCTGGGAAAGATGTCAGAGATGAAAGGGAGATAATCCCCGCTGTTACTTTACTGATAAGGAACCAAGATGGTGGGCCAGGCAGTAGCTCTGATGGTGACAACAAGGGGCCCCTCGGGTTCCAAGACTCCTGGACCTCTGTTCTTCCCCTTAAACTGTGCCTCCGCTTCCTCATCTATAAACTCTGACAGTGGTGCCCCCACCTCACGCGGTGAGCACTTCGCACTTAGAGGAAAGTTCCCAACAAGTACAGCTCTTATGTGACGCTGCCTGCACTCGCCGTTCATCTCCATTCAAAATGTATCCATGACGTCTGTGGCTAGAACTACCCTAAACAGACTTTTCAAGAAACATTCACCCTTTGTCATCTGCAGTGGTGGGCTGAGAACGATCAGTGAGAGAGTTGACAAGACAGCGTGCGGAGGGTGTGGAGGGGGCTGCGATTTGGGGAATGATTCTCTTGCAGGTGTAAAGGAATAAAGAGCCTGACAGTCCCCTCCACCCACCCACCCTGCCTGCCCTGCCGAGATGAATGCAATGGAGAGGGACACCCGGGGCCAGCTGGCAGCTCACAAAGAGTTATTGTCCCTGTGCGCCTGACCTTGCCCGAAGTCCCTGGAAACGGGGCAGCTGAGTCCTCGTGGCCCTGAGTGCCATCATCAGAGCACAAAACAATCTCTGCGTGTGTTCCCGCCTCTCTCCACGTGACGCTATCTCACATTGCACAGCGCTTTACAGTTTATCAAGGTCAGACTCAGGCAGATCGTATCCTTGCTCATCCCCGTGCAGGGTGCGGAGAATGTCTGTCTTCACTTCACCGGGCCTACGAGCTAGAAAGCGAGACGCAGAGATGGTTGCGCAACTTCTTATAAGGTCACCCCGCCGGGACACGGCTGGCTCGGACAAGGCCCAAACTGCCGTCCGACTTCCCGCTGAGTGCCGTCCAAGCCTCTGCGCCAAAGGAGTGCACTGACCAAGGGCTGCTAGCGCCTTCCATCGATCTGCTCAAACCGTAAATGCGCTGAGACGCTGCATACAGTTCTGTGCTGTCACACTCTTCCTTTGTTCTGTTTTTTCTATGCGTATTCTGAACCCTGAAGGTACTGCCTAGTGTTGGGACAGAGCCCCTCAACATACCCGGTGAGGGGAAGACAAAACATTTGAAATCCCCAGGACCCTAGGATGAAGACATGCCCTTTTAAGCGGCCATATTTCTGGGGGGACATTTTTTTTTCCTAACAATTACAAAGGATCTCTGGGTATGAAAGAAAACAGCCTGGCACACCAATTCCACTCCTAGATATTTAGCCAAGGAAAATGAAAGCATATGTCCACAAAATTACTTGCCCGTGAGAGTTCACGTAAAACCCAAATATGGATTGACAGGAAATAATATATCCACACAGTTGGATATATGCTACTCAGCCATACAAAGAATGAACTACAAACAATGACAGGGATGAATCTCAGATGCCTTAGATTTACCAAAAGGAGACAGACACAAGAATATTCACTACATGATTCTATTTAGATGACGTTCTAGAACAGACAAGATAAATTATAGTGGTAAAACTCAAAACAGTTGTAGAAGGCAAGTGGGGTGGGTGGTGGGAAGAATTCACTAGAAGGTGGCACAAGGTAACTGTTTTTTTTTTTTAAGTCTTATTTATTAATTTTTGAGAGAGAGCATGGGACTTGAACATGTGAACTGTGAGACCATGACCTGAGCCAAAATCAAGTCAGCTGCTTAACCAACTGAGCCACCCAGGCGCCCTGACACAAGGTAACTTTTTAGGATGATGGAAAAGTTTATATCTTGTTTGGAGTAATGGTTTTACAGGTGTATACATTTGTCAAAATTCACTGAAGTGTATACTATGTCTCACTAAGTGAACACGTTAATAATACATTGTTAAGTTTTGCATCATTTTGAAGTCAAAATTGAGGCAGGGTGCCCAGGTGGCTCAGTCAGTTAAGCGTCTGACTTCAGCTCGGGTCATGATTTCACAGCTTGTGAGTTCGAGCCCCGCGTCAGTCTTGGTGCTCACAGCTTGGAGCCTGGAACCTGCTTCGGATTCTGTTTCTCTCTCTCTCTCTCTCTCTCTCTGCCCCTCCCCTCCTCACATGCACTCTCTCACTCTCTCTCTCTCAAAAATAAATAAACATTAAAACAATTTTTTTTGATGTCAAAATTGAGGGAAAGGTGAGAGTCACTTTAGGAAAAAGTGTTTTTCCCATAACTCTATTCACACACACATTTTCTTCTGCATGTATGGTTCTCTACCTCAGTGGTTTTATACACATTGATTTTGTGGTCACTTTTGGAACATTTTCAGAAACGATGCTTGGCCTTTTGTTATTCAGTCAACCTAGCATTGAGCAAGCACCTAACCGCATGTCTGGAAACATCTAGAGGTAGTGGATTGGGAACACAGAACCAAGCAAGACATAGGCCCATAGGGGGGGCCTCTGGAATCAGACTGCTTAGGGTCTGTCCTTTACCAGCTGTGTACCCTGAGCAAGCTACGTGGCCTCTCTAAAAAGATGGGGATGAGCACAACATTCATGCCATTGGTTTTTGTGCTGATTAGAAAAAATAATCCACGTGGAGTGGTTAACATAGAATCAGGTACGCAGTAAATGCTCGGTAACTGTTAGATATCGCTGTTAGATTGTTACCGTCATCTTTTATATATGCCAGAAATTCGGGCAGGCCCTGGAAATTCAGGAGAAAACCCCGCATTTGTATTACGCAGCTCAGGCTGCTATAAAAGAATACCATAGACTGGGTGGCTTGAACAACAGATATCTGTCCTCACAGTTTCAGAGACTGGGGAGTCCAAGGTCAAAGTGCCCGCAGATTCCCTTCCTGGGGAGAGCCCCCTTCCCGATTTGCAGAAAGCTGCCTTCCCACTGTGTCCTCACAGGGCAGAGAGAGGTCGAGATCTGGTCTTTCTTTCTTTCATAAGGACACTAATCCCATTGTGCGGCTTTACCCTCATAACCCCATTTAAACCTAGTTATCTCCCAGAGGCCTCGCCTCCCAATGCCATCACGCAGGGAATCAGAGCTTCGACATGTGAATTGCGTGAGTGAAGGAGGGGACACAAACCTTCAGTCTGTAACACATTCTAGTGGGGGAGACAGACAAGCTGACGGATCATTACAATACTATTTACTAACAACTTTGACAAAGAAGACAATTTAGAGATTCTGTGTTATAGATTATCTTTATCCCTCCATAGAGTCCCTGAGGAGGGAAATGACCTTCTTCAGCTTTTAGGGCAATAGACAGCACAGTCTGGAGTCGGGCCTCCTGAGTCTCAGTCCAGCAGGGGATGTCCACTACTGTTTACCTCTGAAGGAAGAAGACCTATATCCTTGCTCCTTTGAATTTGCTCGAGCTCCGATTCCAGTTTTTTTGTTTTTTGGGGTTTTGTTTGTTTGTTTTTTGTTTTTTGGAAATGGCGACCTCTCAGTGACTAGAGAGACAGGCTAGGTCACCCCCCCCCCCCACCTTATCTGGTTCTTGTGCTCAGTCCATTTATACAGAAACATGTGTTGACAGCTTTCTGGAAGGTGACAACTTCATCTGCCCCTCTGCAAACCAGGCAGGGGTCTGTGGAGGAGGGTGTCTCAGGGCACAAAGAAACGGGAGGAGAATTTCTCGAGCTGGCTGAGAGTAGGACCCAGATAGACTAGCCCTGGGTCTACTAAAGCGCTTAGTAAATCAGCCCTGACTCCAGCTGAAGGCAGGGAGCCCCCGGGTTTGCCAAGCAAGGGACTGGGGACATGGATCATCTCTGCAGCATTTGTGTCCCACATTTACCTCCCGGGGGTTTTCTCATGGCCGACGGTGAGCACTGCCCATTCCTCTCTCCCTCTTCATCGGAAGTGCCACACTCACGTAGACCTCTATGTGCACACACACACACACACACACCCCATTCCAACACTCAGCCACAGTCCCACGTCACGTGACAGCTCACACAAACCCAGACTCACCGCTCATTCTGACTCCCAAGTGCAGAACCATATACATACAGCCTCCAAACACACGTGCACAGTTGCACACGCACCCACCACGCACACGTCCGTTCCTCATATACACACAGGTGGCCCCTCATCCACAATGCTTTGTGGTCGACCTCTCCCCGCCCATCGCTTGTGATTTGTCAGAAGGGGACATTCGGCATGTGTGGGAGAGAGTCCCCTGGACCCCTGTGTACTCAAAGCAAAGAACCTTGCTGACTGATAAACCTCCAGGTGGTTCTTTGTCTGCAGTATCCGAGGCACAAACAGTGCGATGTGTCTGTTGAGCGAACAAATAAAATGTGAGCTGCTCATCTGGTCCTTCGGGTTTGCCTCTGAGTCACTGTGGGGGCTTCCGTTATTTACTGCCAAATTTACACCCATCTTTTGGTTGGCTGAATGAAGCATTCCTTAATATTAATCCCTTTTTAGGGGCACCTGGCTGGCTCAGTGGGTGAAGCGTCTGACTGGATTTCGGTTCAGATCATGATCTTGTGGTTTCATGAGTTCAAGCCCCACATCAGGCCCTGCGCCAGGAGCATGGAACCTGCCTGGAATTCTCTGTCTCCCTCTTTTTCTCTCTGCTCCTTCCTCTGCTCCTTCTCTGTCTCTGTCTCTCTCAAAATAAACTTAAAAATTTTTTTTAAAAAGAAAGAATCCCTTTTTATGTGTTTATATGTAGGGAATATCAACCAAAGGAAGATAGAAACGGCACTAATTGTCCAGCCTCCCCTCCCCCCCCAGTCAGCAGGTGCAGAGTGGAGGTCTGGCATGCTGCCTCTTAGAGTGGAGGCTGCTCAGAACAGACATGGTAAGAAGGGGTTCCTCCTGGACCACTGATGGGCTACTGGGGTCTCACCTTCCCTCTCCAGAAAGACCTGAAGGGATAGAGCTATGTCTCGAAGACATTTCCTGATGAGTATGTATATAATTTAACCACTGATGCCTCAGACTGTGACCAGAGCTCTGACTCTACAGTGTCTCCCACCCCCACCTCCATCCCCACCCCCAAGGCAGAAAAACAACCTTTACTCTCCAAGCAGAACCAGTTTGGTCTCCTCCAAAGTCAGAGCCAACGGGTTTGTCTGCCACTGACTCCCTTCCCTGCCAGATCCAAGCCATTGGCCCAGCTGTTGCTTGACCTGTTGTGTGAAATTGCCGGTGAGGGGAGTTAGGAGTGATAAAACGTCAGCAATTTCATCTGTTTCAAATGAATGCTTTATTATACTCCCAGAGATAAGGTAAATAAATCCAAATGGTTTTTGCAAGGGGTCCTTCCTCCAGTATCAAGTGATCATTTGATTCATGATCCACTAAGGGCCAAAATACACACAGTAGCTGAACAAGTGGACATCCCAAGATGTTCCTGTCTGGCTTGTTTTAAGGCTGCTGGGGATGAACATCCGTTTTTTCCTTTCTTACCAGGGGGAGAAAACCAAGAGGAAAATTTCCATACACAAGCTGGAGCCTGCTCTGCCCAAGATTAAGGAATTAGGGAATACTGTGCAGTCGGGATCTAGTTAAGATTTTCAGGGACACGTTCAGGACTCTGCACCCAGCATGGGCCCTCCGTAGGGAAAGAGAGATGGGGTCAGTTCACAGTTTCTTTCCATAAGAACTGGCGGTGCAGGGTCAAGACTCTTGGAAAGCACTTACTTTTAAAAAGTATTTGTGGGGGCGCCTGAGTGGCTGGGTCCGTTAAGTGTCTAACTTCGCCTCAGGTCACGATCTCACGGTTTGTGAGTTCGAGCCCCTCGTAGGGTTCTTTGCTGACTGCTCAGAGCTTGGAGCCTGCTTCGGATTCTGCCTCATTCTCTCTCTGCCCCTCCCCCACTTGTGCTCTGTCTCTCTCTCTCTCTCTCTCCCCCTCTGCCTCTCTCTCTGTCTCAAAAAAAATTTAATAAATAAATAAATGACAAAAAGTATTTGTGTTTGTATAGCCACATTCAAAGCAGCATTGTTCACAATAGCCAAGAGGTGGAAACAACCCAAGCGTCCACAGACAGATGAATAGATGAACAAAATGTGGTCTCTACATACAGTGGAATATATTCAGCCTTAAAATGGAAGGAAATCCTCATATATGCTACAACATGGGTACAGCTGGAGAACATTATGTCAAGTGAAATAAGCCAGTCACAAAAAAGACAGGCACTGTGTGACCCCACTTATATGTCATATTGAGAGTAGTTGGACTCCTAGAAACAGCAAATAGAATGGTGGTTACCGGAAGCTGAAGGTGGGGGGGGGGGAGAGTAGTGGGGGAGGGAATGGGGAGTTGTTTAACAGAGAGAGTTTCAGTTTTGCAAGGTGCAACGTTCTGGAGATTGGTTGCACAACAGTGTGAATGTGCTTAACCCGTAAATATCGTTAAGTCGGCAAATTTTATGTTATGTCTATCTTACCACAATTTTTTTTTTAACGTTTATTTATTTTTGAGACAGAGAGAGACAGAGCATGAACGGGGGAGGGTCAGAGAGAGAGAGGGAGACACAGAATCAGAAACAGGCTCCAGGCTCTGAGCTGTCAGCACAGAGCCTGACACGGGGCTTGAACTCACGAACCGCGAGATCATGACCCGAGCCGAAGTCAGACGCTCAACCGACCGAGCCACCCAGGCGCCCCTACCACAATTTTTTAAAAAAGTATTGTGTATCTGCTGTCAACAGCTGAGCGGGATGTGGACAGCTCTGTCTTTCAGACCTTTGGATCCTGCATGTGCGGGGACAGTCCGAGGGGCTGGCCCTGCGAGCTCCACGAAGCTCCGAGGGGAAGTGCTCGAAGCCCCCCCTCTTCCTGCAGGAGGCAGGCATGCCAGGCCTGGGAGTCTTCTGCAGCTGAGGTGGACAACCCCACGGCGGGTATGGAAGGAGCCTGTCAGGACAACTCAGGTCAGAGTCCCCGTGAAGTCCAGCAGGGAGCCTGTGCCTGAGAATTCGTGGTGCTGCTCCCCTCCTCGGCCCTGGCCTCGAGAATGAAGGAGTCAGCACAGAACCGCCCCTGCCAATGAGGCCAAAGAAACCAGTCTTTTCCTTTTCATCCTTCTGTCATCCTGTTGCTTGCTCTGGTTTGGCTGAAGGCCCTTCTAAATTATGTGTGTGTGTGTGTGTGTGTGTGTGTGTGTGTGTGTGTGTGTGTATTTATTTTTGAGAGAGAGAACGTGAGAGGGGGAGGGGCAGAGAGAGAGGGAGACACAGAATCTGAAGCAGGCTCCAGGCTCTAAACTGTCAACACAGAGCCCAACGTGGGGCTCGAAACCACAAACAGCAAGATCATGACCTGAGCTGAAGTCAGACACTTAACCAACTGAGCCACCCAGGCACCCCCGGCTGAAGGCCCTTCTAGACAGGCAGTAAAGTCACAAATGTTGATGTTCCCTCTGTTAGGCTGAATAATGGTCCTAAAATGTATCCAGGTCTTAACTCCTGGCCCCTGTGAATGTTACCTTATCTGGCAAACGAGACTTGCACACAGTATTAAATCAAGGATCTTGAGATGGGGAGATTATCCTAGATTATCTGGATAGATCCTAAATATAATTGCAAACTATGTCCTCTAGAAGTAAGGAGAAGGAGACTGGACACACAAGAGAGAAGGCAATGTGAGATTTAAAGAGAGATTTGAAGTTGCAATCCTTCGGGATTTGGAGATGGTGGAAGGTTCCCCCAAGGCAAGGAATGCAGGAGCCAGCTCCAGAAGCTGGGAAGGACAAGGAAGGGACTCTTCCCTAGAACTTCCGGAAGGAGTGATACCTTAATTTCATCCCGGTGAATCTGGTTTTCAGGCTTCCGACTCCCAGAACTGTGAGAGAGTAAATGTGCGTTGTTTTTAAGCCACCAAACTGGGGGTAATTTTTTTAATAGTAGCCATAGGAAACTAATATCCCCTTCACGGTAGGCTGGCCGGCCCATGCTGTCCTTCGTCCTAGCAGGTTTTGGATCAGGAAGGAGATGGATGGGGAGGCCAGAGGCACTTACGTGCACCCTGCATTCCTTGGGGATCTTTACTGGACCGTGGGGGAGCAGAGGCCTGGAATGCAGTGTGGGAAGTTCCCCAGCAGGGAGAAAGAGAGACAGCACAGTCCTGGCTCCCTGAGAACTTGGAAACAGACTACAGGAACCCCCAGGAGCTGCCCTCTGCGTGCTCAACAACCCAGGATGAGCAGGGTCATGTTCCGGAAGAAGCTCAGAGTCCTGGCGGTGACAGAGCCGGTGCAGACAGATGTCTCAAGCAGGGAGGAACTTGGGCTCTGACCATCATTCTTAAGAACATCCAGGTCCAGAGCCAAAGTTCACAGCCTCCAGGAAGGACAAAGCCCCAGGGTTGAAGACAATGCACAGATGCCCACAGGTGACTCCTCTTAGCACATTCCCTCATGTGCCCTGAGAGTCCTTGCTGGGAGAGGCCCGTGCAGGGCCTGGAAACCCCACACCACGACCCGGTCACAGCTGCCCGGTGGCGAGCACTCTCTGTGCATTCAGTGCTAGAGTCACTCTCTCCAGGGGCTCTTCTGAGTAACTTCATCACTTGGGTTCCCTGATCATTGCAAATTTTCCCCTCACTTATTTAAAAAAAATTTTTTTTTAATGTTTATTTGTTTTTGAGAGAGAGAGACAGAGCATGAGCAGGGAGGGGCAGAGAGAGAGGGAGACACAGAACCCGAAGCAGGCTCCAGGCTCTGAGCTGTCAGCACAGAGCCTGATGCAAGGCTCAAACCCAAGAATCGAGAGATCAGGACCTGAGCCGAAGTCGGCCGCTTAACCGACTGAGCCACCAGGCGCCCCTCCCTCACTTATTTTTTTATCTTTTCTTGATTGTCTGTGAGCTGCTTCAAAGCCTCTGTGTGGAGGGAGGATACATTAGTAAACAAATGGTTACTTTTTTAAAAAAACCTTCAGAAAAAGAAAATGTTAAGAACATTCCCCACCCTGAGTTTCACCTCACCTCCTGTAAAATGAATCCAAGAGAAGAAGAAGAAATCAGCTGGATTATAAACATTCCGGCTCTTTTAATGTTTACCAGATTATCCCCGAATTTAGCAGTTTAAAACAACCATTTTATTTTGCCCGAGATCTTGTGGGAATTCAAGAAGGACTTGGCTGGACAGCTCTTGCTTGAAGTCTCTTATGCAATTTCACCAAGATGTCTGTGGAGGCCAGAGTCATCTGAAAGCTCAACGGGGCGGGATCAAAGACAGCTTCACTCGTCTGATGCCAGGTGACATTGGGAGACAAGCGCACCACCAGCCCGAGCATTTATGCGGAGACTCTCCATACGGCTTGGGCTTCCTCACAACATGGTCGCCTCAGAGAATTCAGATTTTATTTAATTAATTAATTAATTTAATGTTTGCTTGTTTATTTTGAAAGGTTTATTTTTGAGAGAAAGAGAACGTAAGCAGGGGAGGGGCAGAGAGAGAGGAAGAGAGGATCTGAAGCAGGCTCTGGGTGGACAGCACCAAGCCCAACACAGGGCTTGAACCCATGAAACGTGAGATCATGACCTGAGCCGAAGGAAGACGCTCAACCAACTGAGCCACCCAGGCACCCCTCACATTTTTCTTTTTGTTTTCTAACTTGGTAACTCAGAGCTCTGAAAGTGAAAGACCTAATATATAAAATCTTCAGTGCCTTAAAAAAAAAATAACAACTTTCTTGAGATATAATTCACATACGATAAGGTGTACAATTTTAACATAGTCGCAGACTGGTGCAACCATCACAACTATCTAATTTCAGAGTATTTTTATCACTCAGAAGAAACGCCATACCCATTAGCTGTCACTACCTCCCCCCTTCCTTCCTCCTTGGCCTGTCTTGCCCTGCCAAAAGCTGCCCAAACCTGCCAAGATGCTCGTGACAAATGAAACTGTCATGTCTCACAGGTTGCTTGGGTTTCTACCACTTCCTTCCTCTGATGCAATGAAGCACAAACCATCTACCTGCCGGGATTCATTCGTTTGTTCAATGAATATTTATTAATAGTCTGCTTGGTGACATGACCTATGTTACTTAGTAACCAGGAGTACCTTCCTGAACAAAAAGACAGAAATCCCTGTTCTGGGGCAACTGGGTGGCTCAGTCTGTTAAGCCACCAACTTTGGCTCAGGTCATGATCTCACGGTTTGTGGGTTTGAGCCCCGTGTCGGGCTCTGTGCTGACAGCTCAGAGCCTGGAGACTGCTTCGGATTCTGTGTCTCCCTTTCTCTCTGCCCCTCCCTCACTTGTGCTCTCTCTCTCTCTCTCTCTCTCTCAAAAATAAATAAACATTAAAAAAATAATAAATCCCTGTTCTCCTTGATCTATTTGAGCAGAGAGAAAGAAGGAATGAATGACCAAATTAAATAGTATGTCACAAGGTGGTAAGTACTAAGGGGACACAGAGCAGAGGAAGCAGGACAGGGAATCCAAGAGGGATGGCAGTTTTAAACAGGGTGGTCAGGGTAGGCCTCACCAGGAGAGTGACATTCGGGAAAGACAAGGGGGAAATGCAGCGAGAAAAGCATACACGAAAAACCCTTCGCTGCCTCTCCTTTGTCCCCAAATCAATTCCTGACTTAAAACATAGCCTTTGGCTTGTTCTAGCCTGGATCCTGCTTTCTCCAGTCTCACCAACAGAGTCACACACACACACACACACACGCATGTGCACACATGTTCTGTCGCCACACTGGCCAACCTCGAATGTCCTACTCTTCCTGTGTCGCACATGGCAGATACATAATGCTAGTCACGGCATAAACATAAAATAACAGGGTTTGGGGAGAACAGAGGAGGCTAGTTGAATGCGGCAACATGGAAAACATACAAAAGTCCTAGCCACAGGGGCGCCTGGCTGGCTCAGTCGGCAGAGCATTCACCTCTTGATCTCTGGGCTGTGAGTTCAAGCCACACACTGAGTGTGGTGCCTACTTTACAAAAAAGTCCTAGTCATAAAGCGAGGCTTCCAACCTCACGCTCACTTCTAACCGCAGATCGTCAGCATGTGAAGGGGAAGTTAAAGGTCATCCATTCCGCCCCTCACTGGGGCCCAGAGATGGAGGGTGGCACCCTTGGGGTCCCACAGCCTTACCTGCACAGTGAGGCCAGATATGCTGCAGGAGTAACATTTTATGCACGCAGTTTTCTCGCGAGGCCTCAAGTTCCTCTACTGAGTGTCAGAAGGAGAGATGACTGGTTAGATTTCCCCTCCACCAACTGACCACACATGAGCTGAGTGCTGCTGTTGGAGGGGCCCCTCGCAGATCTCTGCGACATCCGAGGCAGCGTCATCTTTCCTGACTGAGGATTCTGTCTGGGGGCTCTAGGTATGTGCTGGAAAAGACAAGGGCAGAATCTTTGTTGTTCCTCAGGAGGAGAGGACTGTCAAAATACAGAATCCAGAAATGATCTCTTGGCTGCGGACCAAGGCTTGACTGGCTGTGGTGGGATCTTACGAGCTGGGGTTCTGTGTGTGGTTGGCACCAGATTCTCTGCCCGGGGTCTGGAGGAGGGGAGTCTCTGGTGGCTCAGAAAGAAAAGGGGCACTTTAGAACTTCAGGGCTAGAGTGTTACAGCCATAACACACATGAGGAAGTTAGAACTAAGTGTGAAGGTCACCGGATTGTGACAAAGCCAACAAAAACAGGCAAATGAATAAAGCTGTGTTGTCAGTTCTTCTACGGGGGGATGGAGGCATGGGCTAAGGGAACGCATGAGAGAGCCTGCTTGCGTGAAGGTCAAGTCTTCTTACTCCTGTTTCCCAGGTGAGGCCCAGGGAGGTGAAAAATTACACCCAAATCTCCAAATCCCTCCCAAGCTCTTGCGACCCAGATGCTTCAAGAATATCCATGAGCTTCCTCCATGGACCAGAGCATTCCCCTCAGCAGGGCTCCCTCCCAGACCCCCTCATGATGTCAGTCCCATATTCTTTCCCTGAGGCTGACCTGATTCCTGACGCCCCTCTAACCCCCACTATCCTTCAGACTGAGGCTCTTACAAACTGCCTGACCCTGAGCAAGTGTCTTGACCTTTGGCGATCTGCTTCCTCTCCAGAAATATCTGTGCTAATGACAACAAGGGCTACCATTTATTGAGCAAGCTCCCATAACCAGGTTCTGTACTGAAAATTTAATACACGAGGCTTCATTTAAGCCTTAGAACATCCCTATGACATAGATTCTGTCATTATTTTCATTTTATTGACCAGGAAACCGAGGCTCAGAAACACAATACCTTTTGCCTGAGGTCCCAAAGCCAATACTTGCTGGCTCAGGATTTGAACTGAGGTCACGCTCCAGGCTCAAGTCCTCTACTATTACTGTCTCTGGTAAGATTTCTCTGAGGTTTCCTTTTTCCCACTGGACAACTGTGTATTTAAAAATGAGGGCGCCTGGGTGGCTCAGTTAGTTAAGCGTCTGACTTCAGCTCAGGTCATGATCTCATGGTTGATGGGTTTGAGCCCTGCGTCAGGCTCTGTGCTGACAGCTCAGAACCTGGAGCCTGCTTTGGATTCTGTGTCTCCCTCTCTCTCTCTACACCTCCCCCACTTGCACTCTCTCTCTCTTAAAAATAAATAAGCATTAAAAAAATGAAATACTGTTAAAGGTCACTCATCCCCCAGAAAATTCCCTGCACCTCGAAAAATTGGATGGATAAAACGGGCAGACAACACACAAACAGAGATACCAATAAGAAAAAAGTTTACCACCCTAGTAATCAAAGAAATACAAGTTAAAATTAAAACTGTGTGTTGCTTTTTTGCTTATCAGATTGGAAAAGATAGAAAAAGAACAGCCACATTTAAAAGCCGAGGGCATAATTTAATTTACTCCTGATTTGTTGCTATTTTGCCCATAGAATGGACTTTATAATTTTTCACTCGTGTAAAGCTTTGCTCGCGTTATTAGAAGAGCAATAAACTTTTTAAATGATAATTGCAAAGACAGGTCAAGTGCAAAACTGGGTAAGGAGCCAAACGGTGCGCAGGACGGAGCCCCCGCTGCGCTGGCGACTCCAGCTGGCGCGCCGCCGGCTCGGGGACCCGTGGGTGCGCCCCAGGCCGCCCGGAGTGAGGCCTCACGTGGGGACCACAACTCCCAGGCACCCGCGCGCCCGCCTCACCCCGACATGTGACCGCGCCGCCCGGGTCGCGATCGCGGCGGCGGCGGCTGGACGGACTCGGAGCTGGGAGCCCCGAGCGAGCAGCAGCAGCTCCAGCGCCCGCTCGGCGCGCTCACCTCAAAGGTGAGTGCAGGCTCCGCCGACAGCGACGACGCGGGGCGGGTGGCCCGGGCGGGACCCTCGAGTGCCCGTCGCCCCTTGGCCAGGAGCGAGCCTTGGGGGGACGCGGGAGGCGGAGCTGGCGGTGGCTTTGCTTTGGGGTTTTCTCTTATTTGTGCCTCCCGCTGGGAGTCAGTCCGGCCCGACCGGACGAGCGGTGGAGGCGCGGTGGGTGAAGACGGACTTGGCCGAGGGTTCCCTGCCCTGGGGGCAGTGACTTGGCGAAGATTACGAGAAGGCCCCCATCAGGAGCTAAGGCCCGGTGCACTTCACGCACCGAGAACACGCCCGGAGGGGGGTGGTGGGGGGGGGGCTCTCTGTCGCGGCTAGCCTGTGGTCTGAATCTCTGGGGGGGGAAAAAAGCCCAGACCCAGCTACTTTCCATCTTCCCTACATTTGGGTAGGAAGTGGCATTTCAGACTATTTTTTTTAGGTGGAGTTCACCTGGGAGAGAATGACAGCTTGCCAGACTCTTTGGTCTTCGAAGAAATCGTAATACATCCCACGAAGAATGTCATAGAATTGAGGATACAGGAAGCCAACACTGGTCACTTAGTCGAAGGCTCACCCCCCACCTCCTACTGGGTTTCTAAAAGGGGAAATAGAGGGGAAGAGCCGGGCAGCACAGGACGGGGACATAAGCTCCCCCCTGAACTCTTGGGTTTATAAATGAGAGAGCGCTTCTCAAAGTGTAAGTAACCGCAGATGAGAACGTAAAGAAAACAAGTCCATGATTGCTCTCTTCTTCACCACAGCCTCTCCCTGCCCAGGGTGGGGCCCTGAATAAGGCACAGATAAGTTAGACGTGGGGTCTGGAGGCTGAGATTCCACCCAAGTGGGGAAACGAGGGTAGGGCGCTGCCTCATGCATATCTGACCACAGGGCCCTGTTTCACTGAAAAATGCAGCCCCAACTCAGAGTATTGCTGATTTGAGTCTTGTTCTCCAGTTGAAAAGGCAAGGGTAGGCGAGGCTTTGTCTTCCCCCGATTCTTCACTCCCCAGTAGGTGGAACCACTCTCCGGGCACTTCCAGCTTGGAACATACTAAACTCCGTCTTCCCCCTGGCTGCCTCCTGCGCACCCCCCCCCCCCCGCCACCCCCTGCTTCAGATGTCCAAGCCATCTGTCTTCCTGGCTGGGTTAGGTACCTCCCCAGGGGGCTTAATCCCCAGCACCCCCCAGGAAGCATCCTCTGTGCCTCCCTTGCACTGAACTACATACACCTGTTGTAATGATCTCTTCCCTTCCCTCTCCCCTGATGGATGGTTAGTTCTGTGAGGGCCAAGGACTTGTCTCGTTTGTCTCCGTATCTGCAGCATCTGCATCCCTAGCAAAACGAAAACCAATGTTTGTCAGCTGAATTACATTTATTGCTCTGTGGGTGTTCAAGTCCACAGCAAAAGTTGTTTGAGGCTCCTGAGAGCGCTGGCCCAGGCCCAAGGATGATAGAAGGAAGCCAGTTAGGGAACTTCTCTGATTAACTAGCCGTTGGGGACATTCCAGTCATGCCAACCGCTTTATTAAGTGAACCCAGAGAGGGGGCATATGGTGCAATACCCCCTCTGCTCCCAACGCAGAGATGGTGCCCAAGGCTTCTGTTCAAGCTGAATGAGCGTAACTCTAGTGTAAATGGAGTCTCACAGGACGATTGGTACTTGTTTGTTTTCATATGTCCATCTTTTGTGAACATTTTGTCAAGTCAACGTATATGCTTTTTGAAATCTTAACAAGGGATGTCTGGCTGGTAGGACTCAAAATGATTTATACTTTCTTTTTGGTACTGTTTCAGCTTTTTACATTAAGCAGGTACCCCTTTCCCATTAGGGGGATAAAAAGCTATTTTTATCTCAGAATTCTTCAACATGATTTTTATATGATTCCTAGGTTTCCCTTTTCCTCTTATGTGGTCTTGGGCAAATCCCTTCCCCTGCTGGGACTCATTTTCCCCATCTGGGAATGAGATGGAGGTAGAGAGGGGCCAAGTGGGACCAGATCAGTGTTTTTCACACTGAGTTTCTGCAGAGCTCGGACCTCTCTCCCCCCCTCACTCAGAACCCCGGGTTTTATATGGTGGAGTTACAAGGAAGATTTTATTTGCCAATGATCCCTGGCAACACACACACACACACACACACACACACACACACACACACACACACACACACCAAAAACAGAACAAAACAAAACGGAGTTGAAAGCCAGGGGACTAAAAAAAAAAAAAAAAAAAACCCTTTGAGAGAAAAAAAAAGTGATGCCCAGCATGGTGACTATAGTTAATACTACTGTATTGTATATTTAAGACTTGCTGAGAGAGTAGATCTTAAAAATTCTCATCACAAGAAGAAAATTTGTAACTGAGCAGTAATGGATGTTAAGCTAGTCTTACTAGCTGATCATTTCACAATATATACAAATAGTGAATCATGTTGTACATCTGAAACTAATATAGAGTTACATGTTAATTATATCACAATAAAAGAAACTCTCGGGGCGCCTGGGTGGCTCAGTCGGTTAAGCGTCTGACTTCAGCCCGGGTCACGATCTCGCGGTCTGTGAGTTCGAGCCCCACGTCGGGCTCTGGGCTGATGGCTCGGAGCCTGGAGCCTGCTTCCGATTCTGTGTCTCCCTCTCTCTCTGCCCCTCCCCGATTCATGCTCTGTCTCTCTCTGTCTCAAAAATAAAATAAACGTTAATGAAAAAAAAAATTAAAAAAAAAAGAAACTCTCTAAGGACACTCTAGCTCTGACATTGGGGGATTCTAATACTTGCCTTAGAAGGCAAAGCTTCTGTCATCTGATCCCACTCAGCCAGGGTCCCCTTAGCTGGCGGAGCCCTGACGGTATTTGCAGAGCCGCTGCTGAGGACTGAGGTCCTACTTACCCAGTGATGAGAGAGGACCTTCCTTTCCCTGAGACGGTGGACTAATACTGATCCCTCCGGCTTTAATGTTGCCGGACACAGTCATTAAGTCTGGTGTGGGTATCGAGAATCGCCACCTGGCTCCCTTCTTGTCCTCCTTTCTTGGCGATCAAGGGGAGCATAGCATCCTGGAATCCTGGCTTGGCATCCAACTAGACCCGGCTTAGAATCTCAGCTCTGCCAAGTTCCTAGCCTTGGCACCTTCAGCAGATTACTTAACTCCTCTGAGGCTAGTTTCCCCAAGTTTCCTTTCCATGAGATGGGCCTAATTGTCCCTGTCACACACAGGGCTGTTGTGAACTGAGATTATGTATAAAGAACCCTTGATGCCCCCCGCCGACACAGGATGGGCAAGGCGCTCTTTGAGAAGGGCACTCGGATGGCGGCTGCGTGGTCTGTGCTTCTGCCTTCCTTCTTTCTGCGAGGTGGAGAGCTCATCGAGGGCAGAGATGTTAACATTTGTCCAGAATGCTGGGCACAGAATGGGGTCACCAAATGTTTAATGTAAAATGAGCAGACGGATGTGGAGCACAGCGTGGAGACGGCGGCATTGGCCCCTCCAGGATACACATGGCTGGAACAGAATGGCTAGGGCCTGGGGTAAGAGAGGCAGCCGTTCCACAGTCCGGTGCTTCCCCACTGGGTTTGGAGGGCACAGAGGGGACATCTCAGCGAGACCTGACAACACCGACCTGTGTGGTAGTCCCCACACCTCACTTCCACCTGGAGCAGGACCAGCTCCATGATAGCTCTGCTGTGCACCTGCTGTGGGGCCTTGGGTGCGTCCCTGCCCGGCCTGGCCTCAAGTTGGTCCTGGGGACAGCTAATGTCCCTTCCTGCACTTAAGACCAGTGACCTCACTCCTCTGGGCCTTTAGGGGAGGCTGCTGGAGAGCATTAGGGGCCATGACTTCCACTGCCCTAAGCCCCCTGTAATGCAGATTCCTTTCTCTTTCAGATGCATTTCATTTTCTCCAATGAGGTGGTGCTTCTGTTTGATTTTTGGAGTGTCCACAGTCCTGCAGGTAAGAATTGAGAAGCCTAGGCTTGTAGCTTGGAAAGCCTGGTAGCTCTAGGCAGTGGACAGCCTGGGTTCTCTTTATGCTCTGTGGACATTTAAGTGGGCTTAAATGTAAGGGCCTGACTCCTCTTACATTAACATTGAGCAGGAACTTTGCATTTATAATTCCATTTGCAAGCACTGCTTTTCAGATCCCAAAAGGCACCGTTATCTCACTGTCACAAAGGCCCAGAGAGAGGCCAAGGATACAGCTTTTGCCTCTACTACAAGAGAAGGAACTGAAGCCCAGAGAGGGAAAGAGACTCATCCAGGGTCACACAGCGAGTAAACCCTCAGAGCCAGAAGTAGATCGAGGTGTCTTGTCTCCTAGCACCTCCTTCATAGCATGCCCAGCGTCAGAAACCCAGAGCAGCCGCTGCTGGCTGGGCTTCAGACGAGACACCAGTTTACAAGAGAAGGATAGGGCTTTGACTTGAAAAGGCAGAGCTGGGCCCGAATTCACAATGGAGTTCTGGTTCAGCTTCAATAACTGCATTTTAAAAGTAGAATGAAAGTGGCCCACATGCCCATCCTTGCAGGCGTCGATCAAATAAATCATGATCATGCCTTCAGCAGGTTACCATGCCGGGGATCCCAGTCGGTAGTACCCCTTCTCAAGGCTCTGAGTCGACTGTGCTCTGCCAGGCGGTCCCCCTCAAAGCCTCTCAGGCAGGTGCAGTCAGACAGTGGCTGGGACTGGAGTCCTCCTGAAGACCTCCTCATGTTTCAGTCGACCGCTCGCTGCTGGCTGTCAGCGAGGACCTCAGCGGAGGTTGTTGGCCGAAGCCCTCCGTGTGGCGTCTCCTATGGCCCCCCGGTTTCCTGTGGCAGGGCAGCTGGGTTCCAAGGAGCGAGTGTGTCAAGAGAACGAGGTGGAAGTGCATGGGATTTTTAAGACCCAGCCTTGGAAGTCACAGAGCCTCACTTCCACCTATATTGGGTGAGGAAGTCACAAAGGTCTTCTCAGCCTAAAGGGTGGGGGGCATGGACCCCACCACTTGATGGCAGGATGCTGACATTGTAAGCAGAGCATGTTGGCAGGGATAGGGTGAGGTGGCCGTCTTTGGAAAATAGACTCTATCACAGACACTATGAAACCCCAGAAATAAGGCAGATCTGTGTGAACTAAGGGGAACCTCTGTACAAGGTGTACTTGGATGGCGACGTCAGATGCAGAAGAATATGCACAGACAGGATGCTGTCGTTCAGACAAAGGCTTATATTGACAGCGAGGATCCCTGGAAAGCTATGGAGGAAAACGCTCCAGGGAGACGACCGGGGTTTTAGGGACTGGGCTGGGAGGAAGACTAACCTTTCACTGTATACCCTTTTGCACCAGTTGAATTTGTACCATATGCATGTAATTACATGTAATTTTATATTTTAAATAACCTGCATCTTTTGTAGATGATTTCCTCCTGGGAGCCCAATAAAATAACTATAGCTGGACCATTTAGTATCCCTCCTCTTGTCTTGTAAAACCGAAGTAGCAATTAGCAGCTAATTTTACACAGCAGCCCTAGTAAGCACTTAATGTTTTCCGTAAAATAACTTACTGGTTTCCCCCCCCCCCCCACTATTATACAAGCAATAAACACAGTAGAAACTTTGGGAAGTTAGGTGAGAAGAAAATAAAACTCTCTTATATCCTGGGGTGCCTGGGTGGCTCAGTCGGTTGAGTGTCTGACTCTTGATTTCGGCTCAGGTCATGATCCCAGGGTCATGAGATCGAGCCCCATGTTGGGCTCTGCACTGAGCATGGAGCCTGCTTGGGGTTCTCTCTCCCCCCTCCCTTTGCCCCTCCCCCGCTCATTCTCTCTAAAATAAATCTCTTATATCCTAATTTGCTAAGATGATTACGACTCCTTTGCTGAATCTCCCTTCTTCCAGACTTTTCTATGTACATACTCATAAATGGAACCTCACTGTACATGCTCTTCCCTTAACAAGAAGTCATGACAGGGGACGCCTGGATGGCTCAGCCTGTTGAGTGTCTGACGCGTGATTTCGGCTCAGGCGGTGATCTTGAGGTCGTGAGATAGAGTCCCACATTGTGCTCTGCGCTGGGCGCGGAGCCTGCTTGGGATTCGCTCTCTGCCCCTTCCCTGCTTGTGCCTTCTCTCAAAAAAAGAAAAAAAAAAGCAGTCTTGACAGAGACTTGTGACCCCTGCAGGGGGAGCAGCTGGGGGCGGTGGCATGTGTCTTCTTCACCCTAGGACCCTGCCTTTCCCAGAGGGCTTCTCTTCCTGACCTCAAAGCCATACCCTGATAGGCCAACCCTTCCAAGAAAGAGCTGGAGAGGGAAAGAGACAGTGAAGTTCTGAGCCCACGGCAGGGGGAGAAGATGCGAGAGAGGCGGATGGGATGGATTCAGAGGGAATGGGTGGAGGTGGTCTCCTGCCTCCTATCCCAGGCCCCAGGGGAAGCTGCCAGAAGGCGAGCACGGCTTGCCCGGCCCGGTCTCTGCAACCCGGCTTCGTTTGACAGGCATGGCCCTTTCCGTGCTGGTGGTCCTGTTCCTGGCCGTGTTGTACGAAAGCATCAAGGTTGGCAAAGCCAAGCTGCTCCACCAGGCTGTAGTGAGTGTGTCCGTCCTCTCCAGCCAGCAGCTCACTGAGGAGACAGACCAGGATTCTTCAGCCTCAGACTCGGCCCCGGTCAGCAGAGCCCGCCTCAGGTAACAGGCACAGTGTGTGGGGAACGGCAGAGTACTACTCACAGTCACCCTGAGAGAGAGGCTGGGCCCACAGGGCATTAGCCCCACCTCACAGAAAGCAAATCGAGGCCCAAGGAACAAAACTTGCCGAAGTGCTTACCGTGAGTAAGTAGTGAGGACACCTGATGCCCAGGCCAGAGCTGTGAACAGCCACTTGGGAGGCTCAGACCTTCAGAACTCTGTGCAGGCCTCTGCCTAGCAATACGGGTGTCCACCCGGCCCCCCTCCAAATCTCAGCAGTTTCTTAGGTCACTAAGGTTTCCAAACCCAGGATGGAATCTGCAGCCGTCCCTACACAAGTAGTAAGAATTGCTGTCGGCAGTGGATCCATCTGGGTCAGGGAGCCCCCTCCTCCTTCCTCCCCCTCCTCCCCATCCCAGTCTGATAAGGCAGTCCCGTAGGGTCCCAGTTCTGCCCTCTCTCCAGCTCCAGCCGTGCGTCAGGAGCCTGTCTGCTCCTTACACGGGCGTCTCTACTATACACACCCACCCTGCAAGGGAGGTGTTCTTATTCCTGTTTAGGGAAACAAAACCTCAGAGAGGTTAAGTTATTTGTGTTAAGTGGCAGAGCCAGGAGCTGATCTGCCACCAAAGCCCATGTTCTTTCCATTGTAGTACTGCCTCCCACAGTAGATTCAGAAGGAAAAAAAAAAATCTGCTTTACTGATTGATGAGTTTGTATTATCCTTTATCAGACATGACAGAATACATGTCTCATTTTCCCTTTTGCCTAGGATGCCAGGAAGCTCAGAGCTAAATGTAGTAAAGAAGTGATTATCCAAGGCTCCTTGTACAAGGCCCTGTCCCGTCAGTGGTTTCTCATAGAGCTCTTTGAAAAGAAATCTCTTCTGGGTGAAGCATACAAATTACAAATAAGCTGGTCCTGTAACTCAGCTGCTCTTTCCGCTTCCTGACACCAGCTCCTAGCTTCCAGCTCATTACCAACATTAACATGGCTCTCCTTTTCATCTAGGTGGTTTTTCTGTCACTTTGGCCAGTCTCTAATCCATGTCGTTCAGGTGGTCATAGGCTACTTCATGATGCTGGCTGTCATGTCCTACAACACCTGGATTTTCTTCGGCGTGATCCTTGGCTCTGCTGTAGGATACTACCTAGCCTATCCACTTCTCAGCATGGTTTAGCTGGTGAGGGCTCTGCGGGCACCGAGGGCTAGAGAGAGCTGGGCCCCCTCTTCCAGACATTGAAATTCCAGCCCCATGTCTCCCGTTTCTTCTGATGGCGGTTCCTCTCCTCGCTCCCAGCTCTTGGAGACTTTCGGCTGAAGCCGGCACTTGCTGCCTGGAGTTTGGAGGCCACCGCAGCTACCTCTGTCCTCAGCCATCATGCACAGGGCCCGGGCACGGTCATTATGTGCCTTAGTAAGGCTTCTGTGGCCCGAGGGAGAGTGGAGAGACCAGAACCTGGGGACAGGGTTGCTGAACTCATGATGATTTATTTCTGTGACTCAAAAATTAAGAATTTCCAAAGATCTTCAAGACAGGGAGATGGGTTCTGGGTGACGAAGGTCATGGAAGCTGGATACCTTCTGCTCTCGTGATTTGTGCCTTATGTAGAGGAGCATCTTCCACTGGCCTTCCTGACCTCTTCTGTCTGAGGGATGGAGACCACACTGGCTCCTTTTTCTCACCTTTCTGCCTTTGGGACACATAAAGATTGTCCCCTGCTGTGGATCATGAGAACAAACTAAGATTTTTCATTTTCCCCATTGAACCCCTGGTTGGCAATTTTGCACATTAATACGAGACAAAATTTTTAATGAAATGACTTCATGTTATTCATGATGGACAGCAACTTCTGCTGGGAACTGTTTCTCTTTCTTGTGGGCAGAGTGAGTGACAGCAGATTAAAGGCAGAGGAGCTGGACTTATCCTCTGGATAGGGAGCTTCTCCCATCAGACAGCACTGCCTGAGGGAGGAAGACAGTCTAAGGGCTTGAGGTGTCTGGGGCACTTTCCATGGCTCCAATGCCTCCTTTGAACCGGATCCTTCTTTTACGCAGAACGGAGAACTGCACTGAATATTCAATACTTAACGTTCTCTATTTATTACTTCCTGCTCAGCCATAATCATCTGGTGGGGAAACATGATTTCATTCACTTGAAATGCTGGGTAAGCCATGGGGGCTGCTGACCGAAGACACGATAAGCAATCAAACCAAAGCATTACATTTGTAGACTTAGATGGAACTCTCCAGATAGTTCACGTTACAGAAAAAGGAAATAAGAGACCCAGGGAGGGAAAATCACTGCTGTATACTGTAATGTCTGCGTTCAAGTACCTCACGGGCTAGATGGAAGACGGTCTTAAGCTTTGGGGATTAAAAAAGAAATATACATTTTAATAAATATATATATTTTAAATGACGTGTGACCATTCTTGTGTTTCTCCTCACTGAGACAGCAAGCACACGCCGCCCCCCCCCCCCACCTTATAACTCAGCAGGAGCTGAGACTGAGTCTGTGCACCTGCTATGAAGACAACTCTGTGCTCAGGGAAGCCAGCCCTGAAACGCCACGCACTCAGGCAGACACCCCACAACCTTAGCCGAGCCGACAGTCATTCTTATGCTCACACACCAAATACTGACTGGGGGCTGTGCCGTGAGAAAAACAACGGTTTGTCACACAGACTGCAAAGCACCTTCTCTCCCTAGGCCAGAAGCAAAAATACATCAAACCCCCCTCTTTAATTTACAGTGACAACAGCAACAGAAAGTATGTGCCGCCTTCAATATTGACCAGCACAACCTCCGTGCCTCAGCAGGAAACTGGAAGGCTGTTCTCTGTCATGACGGATGGAAGGTTTCCAGTGTCCAGTGTGGTCTCGCTGATGCAGCCTCAACGTATCCAGTTATCCGTGCTGAGCGGCTAAGGCTCCCTCCCCTGGGTACTGCTGAGATGAGCACTTCCATGGGTGACCGGCAACCTCTTTGGTTTGATACAGCCTCTAAAGGTGTGTGGGGCCTGAACAGCACAGAAGGCTTTTAGAAAATCTATGCTCTAGAGAAGCTAGTTAGACTAAGCATGTGGACATTCTTCAGGGCCAAGTCACAAAAGGTAGCACCTTCACTAACCTGAATTTTTAAAAATTTAACAGACACCTAGCTTTGTACATGCCAGTGTCCTAAGCACTTTACAGTATTAACTAATTTAACCTTCACAACAAGGTAGGAAATCTGTCCGTCTCAGAAAAGAGGAAGCTGAGCACTGTGAGTGGCAGAGCTAGGAGGCAGGGCCAGGCAGCCTGGCCCGAATCCGCTCATCAGCACAGATGAGGGGGAGGCTAAGAGAGTAACTGGCTAGGACCACATGATGCCCAGTGGCACGAGGCTGACTGTATGTAGACTGTGGGGACTGAAAAGTCCGTGCTGTGTATTTTACCACAACAGTCCAGAGATTCTGTTCCAGGAGATCTGGGATGGGGCCCAGGAGCCTGTATTTCTTACAAGCACCACTGCCCTCTTCCCTCAACGCAGTGATGGTCGCCACCATGGTGGACCAGAGTCCAGGCTCTAGAATAGGCTGGCCAGGATCTGAATTCTCGTCCTCTTGCTTCATAGCTATGTGACCTTGGACAAATTAATTTACCTCGAAGCCTCAGTCTCTATAAAATGGGGTAACAGTGTCTTCTGCAAGGGCCATGGAGATGAGACAGTCTGTATAAAGCACTCAACAACAGAGCTGAGTCAATGGTAGTTCTGTTGCCCAGCCCCACTTATGGCAGACAAGCTCACAAAAGATCCGTCTTCACAAAGGATGGTGTCAGGCCATGGGAATTCAGGAGCCTATCTTACAAACATTTTAAACCAGGGAACGTTTTTGTTAAAATTATTCTTTTTGAAGACTGGTTGCATGGTCTTTGGAAGAAGTAAAATGACCACGTATATTTTCTCACTACTCTTCTCGGCATTTGCCCTGGCCCTGAGTCCACAGGGAAAGGAAAGCTGCTCTCAAAGAGAAGAATCAGGGATGCCTGGGTGGCTCAGGTGGTTAAGCATCTGATTCTTAAGTTTGGCTCAGGTCATGATGTCAGTCGTGAGATCGAGCCCCACACCGGGCTCTGCACTGAGTGTAGAGGCTACTTGGGATTCTTTCTCCCTCTCTCTCCACCCCGCCTTCCCTCCCCCTCTCAAAATAAATAAACTTAAAAAAAGGGGGGGAGGAGAATCAGTCCCTCAGGTGCCATGATGAATGATAATGCAGCGTTTGGACCCTCCCACCTTCTGTCCACGGCTTCCTAGGGTGCAAGACTGAGTGTGCCAGATCAAGCGAACGAAATGACGGGTTCTCAGATAACCACGATGCCCCAAGCCTTCAACGGCTGGGACGAATGGGGACAGCAGAGTGGGGACATTCCTTGAAAGCCTGAGTTCCGGGGTACCCAGGGAGTATGTCTTAATGCTTTTGTGCATGTTAACCAACCCAGGTCTGTTACAACTCTTACCCTGAGGTTCCCAGAGAGGAGCACGGCCTGCCTTAGCACCAAATTCGATTTCTCCCCAAGAGCTTGTGTCAAGTTCCATTGCAGACATTTATTTGAGTTTTGTTAATTTCAAATATTCATTGACCTCTTGTATCAGATTTAAGGCAGAGAAAAGATACATGTCCCAGGACTGCAGGGAAGGCTGTTAACCAAACCGGGGTTTAGACAGTGTAATCCACCCTGGGTTCCACCAGGGAGACCTCACCCGAGGCGACAGGTTCTGTTGCTGGTGCACGGTTGAGCATCGGGAGGCAGATCAGTCTGAGTTAGTGAAGAGACTAAAAAGCTCACAAGAGGACGGGACTCTTGTAGGTGACTGGCTGGAGGCTACCCACCAGCCTTTCCTCCCAACGGGACACTGAGGCGGGACCCCAACGTTGTGAAGACAGGCTCACGCTCCTCTCGGACCAGCCGGGCGGGGCGCTCAGAAGCTGGGGAACTCGGATATCTGCACCGCTGTCCTCAGAACGCTCACCTTCACCTCCCCCTGTGGCTCGTCTAGACCCAGGGCTGGCTGTGCAAAATCGCGCTTAGGGAAGGGGCGGTAGAGAAACCTTTGCACCGGTTTCCTGGGGCTTCATCCCAGCCAGTCAATGTCATCATCATCGTCATCATCTCCAAAAAGGGGTGTCGGGGCGGGCGTCCCTTCAAGCTCTGCCAAAACAGGAAAGAGTAGTCAGTCCTCACTTGTCCCTGCACCACACGGCCTTCCCGCCTGTGTGAGGGGAAGTGAACTGACACCCGTTCCCGGCTCCAGGTTGGAAAGGAGGGTGTTGGTTACGGTTTTACTGAAAGGACTAACCCCGAGGCCATCAAACCTGGGCTTCCAGATAAAGCTGAGACAAGCGGGCAGAGAAGGGAGGCGATCTTCCAACACAGACACAAGAAGACCAACTTTGTTTGGCTAATTTGGTCATTTATTTGTGAAACACATGTATCGATTTGACAGGTTTCTTCTCATGCAGTGACTTACACATTTCGTGTGGGAAAAGCAGGGTCGATAGGGGAGAGATGGGAGCAGGAGGAAGAAAGAGAGAAGCAGAGCAGCCCTAAGGGGAGAGAGAAGATGCAGGAAGATGAAGGGAGGCTGGAAAGAATACAGCTCCATCCGAAAAAACATTGCTGTGGCCCATGGTGGCCTGTCTGGTTCTAGATGTGACCCCGCCATTTGAGAGAGAGTTGAGTTCAGCGGCTTGGCCACATTACCAAGTGGAGAAGCCAAGAGATGAAGAAAGCCCAGGAGCACAGGGCCACGGCCCCCGCATCCTTGATCTCACTGGCCCTTCCCTCGCTTCCTCCACCCGGGTAGTAGGAAAAGGGGGATTAACGGGCTATGGAGGAAATTCCCCTACTTTTCATGACTTGAGCTCCTGGCCTTTTCTTCTGGCTTGGTGGGGACCAGGTCCCATGGGGGCAGCAGGGATTGATGCCGGAGAAAGGCACGCACAGACCACCCCCTACTAAGATACTTCCTGCTATGAGCTACCCTGGCCCAGGGTCAGTCTTCACAGGGCCGGCCAAACAGAAGGCAGCATGATGTGGTCAGGGGTGCCTGGGCTGATCCCATCTCCACCACCAACTAACAGACCTTGTGCCTCTCGCTGGGCATCAACTAGGTGATCTCTACACTCTGACAGTAGTGAATAAAAATGTGGCTCACTGCTTCTGTTCTATTCCGGCTCTCCATTTACCAGCATGATAACCCTGAGCATGTTATTTAAACTTGCTGAGCCTCAGTCCTCTTTCCTATAGAACAGGATAAAAGTGCCTACCTCACTGGATTAGTAGCGTATTCAATGAGAATGTCTGTGAGGTTTTCAGAGTACCCCGGAAATAGGAATTAACTTGGTAGTATTCATAGTAATACCAATAATATACTGCTAATTAAACACTCCAACTATTTAGGGCAGCCACTTGGGATACTCAATTGGTTTTTCGTTCTTATTTTTAAGTGCAGAATTCATATGCAGAATTCCTGAACGGAAATGTAATTGTTGAAGGCTAACAGGAGGAAATGGTGCGTGTCCCGCAGGGGCACAGGCAGGAGGGAAAGGTTTTGGTAGATGCAAGCCAGCTCCTTGCTCTGCCACACCCCCTGGTTCTGGCCAAAGGCAAAGCCCACTCTGGCTGACATGTGAGGGGAGAAAATGTGCCCCCAGTCACCGCACGTTTCTGTCCTTGGGACAGGCTGAGCCTGAGGCTGGTGTGTGTTCTCCATCCACGCCTCCTCTAGTGACATTCCCATCAGAGCAGCTGAATGTCCTAGTGACAGCCTGGCGTTGCGGAGTGGGGACAGGCTGCACGGGCAAGCTGCTTCCGGCCGCCACCCTGGAGCTCTGTAGAGCGAGGCTGTTTTCTACCCTGGGTGTTGTGGTGACAAAACAAGACAGCAGCTTGGAAAGCAGGCTGGGGAAGCAGGAAGGCTCAGAAACAGGTGCCCAGTTCAGGAGGAGCCCAGCTCTGCCACTAATTCCCTCTGTGGCTTTGGGTAAACCACCTTTTGGAGCCTCAGTTTCTCTGTCTATGAATAAGGATGCAAGACAAGACCTTCCAAGTCCCTTCAGGTTGTATAATGCACATGGTCTCTGAGCAGACCTGAGGGAACCTGAGGCTGTAGCGTTTTAATGCAGGACTGAGCGGCGCAACTTCCTTCACTGACAGTAGAAACCATTCCCACATGGACGGAGATCGTGATCCTTTTTCAGGAGTGAAGTGGTATCTGCCCATCCCCCCTCTGCTTACAGAGCTGCCCCCTCCCAGCCCCAAGCCTGCTCCCACAGGGCGCTGCACACAGAGCCCAGGGCGTGGGCCACCCACAGACTCCGGTCCTCTTCTCAGGGCCAGCGGGGAAGGGCCCCCAGGTAGTGGCAGGAGGACTCGGCAGTGTCTGGGATTTCCTTACCACCTCATCTTCATCCTCCTCGTCAGGCTGTGCTTTGGGCCTCGAAACTTTCAGAGTTGCCCCTTTAAACAGTTCATCTTCTTCATCCCCAGAGAGACTGAAGGAAAAATCAAGAAAATCAAGTCACAGACAATGTTGCTGTTCCTGTTCCAGCCCACGGCGCCCACACGAGGAAAGAATTCAACAGCTGTGATGACCACCCAGGAACTCCTCCCGCCTCCATGCTAGCCTCTGGCGCTCCTACTCCCTTCATAACCTACAGCCAGCGTGATCTTTTAAAACGAATATATCAGGCCGTGTCACTTTTTTGCTTAAATCCCTTTAGTAGCTTTTCATGGTAAAGTCCAAACTTCTAAGAGTGATACAAAATCTCACATGACTCGGTCCCTACTTCATTCTCCAATCTCAGGTTAACACCACTCTCCTACTTACTGTGCCTTCTTTAGTTCCTTGATTGTGTCATGTCCCTTTCTACCACAGGGCCCTTACACGTGCTGTTCCTGCTTTCTGCAGTCTCTTCCTCCCACTCCTGGCATTGAAGGCTCCTTTCCATTCTTTAGGTCCCAGTTTAAAAATTGCATTCTCAGAATCCTTCCCTAACCTCTCTATCTAAAGCAGAATAATTCCCCCTTTATTCTCTATTATAATAATAGAGAATTTCTTTTTTTAAGCACTTATCATACTTTTATAATACATAAATATTTGTCTGTCTTCCCCACTAGACTATAAGCTCCTTAACTCAAGAACCAAATCTGCCTTGCCTACCACCCTATCACAGTGCCAACCACAGAGCCTCTCACATTACATGACTGAATGAATAAGTGAATCAGACAGTCCACCTCTGAGGATGTGTTATCAGCCCTAGAAAAACCAGCGGCAACCTCCACATGCAGCCGCCTTGTTCTGGAAACCCTGCTGAGGCAGACATACCTGGTGTGCTGAGAACAGTGGTTGGGTCCGCCTGCTGCTCCAACAGCTGGAGAACCCGCCTCTGCGCCCCCTGGCTCCCTATAGGGAACAGTGGAGCTAGCGACATCCTCGTCTTTCTTGAGCTCTGGAGGCTGAGGCTCTTCTCCTGGACTTTCGGGCCCCGAGGCTAGTGGGTCCCCCTTCAAGAGGTGTGAAGTCAGGGACAGTCTCGCAGTGCTTTCTGGCTCCTCAACACAGGGATTTTCCAATGGGCTGGCAAGTGTCTCCTCGCACTCAGAGTCCACAAGTACAGGGCCCGGAGGCATAGGGGGAACGGAAGTCGGAGGCCCCAGAGCTCTCTGGGAGGGGCCACAAGTCAGTTCAGGTGAGAGGGACCCCTCTTCTATCTCTGAGAGCACCTCTGCTTCTGAGGGCTCCGCTTCCCTTCCCTGTACCTCTTCCTGGGGAGTGGGGAGGACCCGAGGAGGCGGGGGGACAGCCTCCTGGACTGCCTGCTCCGGTGACAGTGAGGGGGACCCCTGCATCTCCCTGCTCAGGGGCGCTGGAGGCGGTCCAGCACTGCCTGAGAATGAAGGTTGCCGAGGCCGCTCTTCTTTCTCCTCCTCCTCTTCTTCACTGCTGCTCTGTCCCCTGTCTTGCTCGTGTTGGTTTAACAGCTGAAGAGTCACCATCTGTTCAAAAGCCAAGGAGGAGGAGAGGACCGCTAAGAGGAAAACAGCAGGCATTCCTATCACTTCCGTCCCTGGTCCCTGTTTACACAACTACTCATGCAGCTCAAATGACTTTGCCTCTTCCTCTCACAGGAGGCTGCCCTTATGTATCCAGATAAAAGTCACTCCAATTATCCTAATTATTGATGAACAGTCTGGAATACCTTTGAAATTTATGATCCCTTGGAAGGTACTTAAGCAACAAGATACCCGCTTCAGTGAAACAATCAACAGCCGGCCACACCTTGATGGTATTCATGATGGTCCCCAGAACAGCCCTGCCATTGTAAGATTCCTCCAGCTCGAACTCTCCCCGTAAGGACTGGAACACCTGGTTCATGATCTTCTTGACCTGTGTGAAGACATGAGGAGAGCGAAACAAAACTTGTATGCTGCCAGAATGGAGTGATCAAGGGACGCGTGTCAGCTCTAGAGAGGCGTTTGGAGGGCTGAAATGAAGCCTCCTGGAACCGATCAGACAACACAGCTGGTCACGAACTGAGACGCCGAAGGCTGTCACTGTGGAGGATGATGTTAAATAAGGAACCGTGTTGGATGGAAGGGCTACCAGGGACAGGCGAGCTGTGACACGTGTGCCCACAGCTGCTTAAATAGCATTTATTGCTGCTTCTTCCCACCATGGTCACCACCGGAGCTGCCGTGGGCTATGACGATTAGTGGTACCAGATGCTGGGCACGCTCCTCACTCTTGTAAATTAGAGGCACTTCCCTTATCTGTCAAAACCTCAGGATAGGGCCCTCTGGGCTTTGCCACCAAAGTGACGGGCTCCAAGGGGTTAATTTTTACTTAAGTCAAACAAGTGGTCTATCACTAAAGGCAGAAAATAAAGCTATCAACACAACACATTGGACACATTCTTTCTGAATGCCTGCTACGCTCATCAATCCCCTGATACGACCTGGGCTGCTTCTTCGAAATACTCACCTTCTCTGAGGGGTCAGTGACAGCAGCTGCAACCCCAGACATGTGGGACTTGTTCTCCAGGTCTTTGGTGTGCTGTTCATTTTGCTCTGTCAGGGCTGTGACCTGGGCCTGGAGGGCTAGACACTGCAAAACAACCAGACCGTGGCCATGGCCTCGGGAGCCTGCACTGCCAGATCCAAGTCAGGACACCCAGGAGGACCAGAACAATCCTAAGCATCAGTGTTAACCTCAGGAAGGTCTGCTGGTGTCCATACGCCCCGCCCACCCCAGGCCTGCTGACTCAGGGCATTCTATTTCCTCATCACTCAGCCTCAACTCACAATTTTGTCTCTGCTTCCCCAGTAAGGCCACTCGCACTGTTCTAACCAGGTCAAAAGCATGATGAGAAAAGGGGGGATGTAAGTCCAGGGACACAGACATATAAACACCAGTCATTAGAAGCAGCCTATTCACCTGCAAGACTGCCTTCATCACCTGTGGGTCCAAGATTTTCAACTAGATACTGTAAGGGTGGACAGTGACCTCCAGACGTGGGGACTTTCATACCAAGACCCTACCCATCTTCTAGCTCTGTCATTTTCGTGCCAATGAGTCTACCATACCCACGCCCCATCCCATCTGTGTGCTTCCGCCCAGGGTGTTCTGCCGCCTTCTTCACCTTCCCGAGGCCACTTGTCCTTCTTGGCTCTGCTCCCTTAGGCACTTCCTCTTCTGCGCCTCACAGCACTCAGTGCTGATCTGTGTCTGTCTCCCTTTCTTGACTGTGAGGTTCTCGAGGGCAGAGTCCTTTGTAAGCTCTTTCCCTAACGGTATCTGGAGTCCAACTGGCACTCAATAAAGATTTGCGTCATAAATGACCAAATAATGGAATTAAACACCTTCCAGAACACCAGTGCTGCCTTTTCTCTCTCGAGGTCACAGACCTGTCATCCCAAATCAGTAAGACTACTGACAGACCGGAGAATTGAGCAAGTGTGGTTTGGTTTTGGTTTTCGAGCTGGTAACATCTTTTAGGTTCAAAAGAATTTACGAGACTCCACGTGTTCACGTCACATTAAACGTGCTAAGCTGTCTGGCCCAGGAGAAACACCTACCTTTTCCTGAAGGCGGAGCAGCTCCTGCTGGCTGGCGTCTCTCTGCGCACACACTTCCTGGTACTGCAGCAGGTGTTCATCCTTGGCAGAGGCCAACAGGTGTTCACATTTTGCTTCCCACTGGGTCTGCAGCTCAGCCTGTACGAGAGACAGCTGCCAAGAGAATGGAATGACCGCATCCCGGGCGAGAGCCGTCACAGCTAGGGAAGCCCATCTTTCATTAGGCAAAAAGAATAAGCTAACAGCCCAGACTTCATAGGAACACAACTATTTGAAAGACCTTGATTACTTTCAAAGTAAATGTACTTTGTAAACGTAGGGACGCAGATGTCATTGGCTGTCGGGAGTCTAAAAACTACTCCAACCAGATAAAGGTGTGACTGCCCAGCAAGGTTGCGAGAGGACAGGACCGTGACGTGATCACACTTTTCAGAATCTGGGCCCTAAACCTTACAGGTTCAGAAGAAACAGTTTTGTCAAAGTTCCCAGAGGTGACCAAACTGAGGGCACCAATTCACTCAACAGTTAGACGCACAAATATGAATTTATGAACTTACAAGGAGAAAGGTCTCTGTCAAATGGACTAGAGATCCAGGTGTGCCCTGCCACTCTCCCGGGCTTCCCCGCCTGATTTACCCAAGTAAATCCCTTTTTTCCAAGGATGATCATGTACCTGAAGGCCTATTTCCAAGTGCGTCAGTTTCCCGTTACCTGCTCTGCAGCTGCTTGGTCTGTGGACACCCGAGCCTTTTTCAAGAGCTGCCGAAGCTTGTCCAGTTCCTCCTGGTAGGACTTACGGATTTCATCGATCTCCTCCTCGGCCCGACAGCGCTCTTGAGCAGACTTCTTTTTCCTTTCAGAGAGGTTCTTAGGAATAAGAGAACCATCGTCAGCTCTGGCTGTTTGACCGAGGATCAATGCAGAAGGTGGTGATATTGGTGGTAGCTTTGGACCCTGCTGGGTCCTTCTGGAAACAATTCAACGTTAAATTTAATTTTCCTTCTATATTTAACATTCTCAGCTACTGGACGAGAAAAATTGTGACAAGAAGAAAGGAAAACAAGAATGGTTTTATCTACAATTCTATTAAGAGATGGTAAATATCTAAACAGTGTAAGAGCATAGGGAAGTGGACACTTTCATACCTGCTAGTAGGAAAATAAATAGGTATTCTCTCTTTGGATGGCAATTTAGCAGTCCTGTGAAAGGAATTTCAAAATATACACACCCAGGAATCTCACAAATTACCATTTATCTTAAGGAAGCAATAAATCATGCCCACAAAAACTGTGTTACAAGGGTGGTCACTGTAGTGGTATCTGTAACAATGAAAAACTAAAACAGCCCCCCCAAAAATCAGAAGGAATTAGGTTAAAAAAAAAAAAAAACTGATAAAATCAGAAGAAACTGAAAATGAAAACCAAGATTTATCCCCTAAAAAGGAACCAGGCCACAAAGCCCTTACTAAAGAGTTTTATAGAAATGTCAGAAACAGTTTGTTCTTTTCATATTTAAACTGTTCCAGAACAGAGGAAAAAACCAGGAATGTTCCCATTTTGTTCAATGGGGCTAGTTTAGGCTGACCTTAAAATTTTAACACAACAAAAGATACTACAAATACTAAATAATATTTGTAACATCTCTGAGTGACAAAGGATGAACACCCTCAGTAATGTTTATAAATCAAACTAATATTACAACAGGAAAAGAGAGCAAAGGACATTAAAAAGAAAATTTACAGAAGAAATACAAATAGGTATTAAATATATGAAAGCTTTACTACTAACAAAAATACATGTTAAAACAAGACAGCATACCGCACCTATCAGACTATGAATATTAGAAAAATTGACATAAGCCGAGGTGGAAAGAATATAGAGAAACGGGCTTCCACAATGCTGGAAATGTAAGCCAGCATACCCTTCTTTGAAAATAATCTGGCAATGTGCATTTTAAAACTTTAGATGTGTAGCATTTCCTGTGATCTAGCAATTCTAATTCAAGCAATCAAGGTTATGGAAATGCTCAAATAAATTCACAAAAAATAAATATATAATACAAGGATGTCTACAGCAGCAATGCCTGAAATTGTGAAAAAACAGAAATATAAATATCCATCAACAGATGAATAAATAAATTATGGTATAACCTCACAGTAGACTAGACTACTATGCTGTAGTTAAATGGAATGAGAAAGTTCTCATTCTTAGTAGTACAATGTCCAGGATGTTAAAAAAAAAAAAAAAAAAAAGCATTAAGCATAATTATCTTATCGTTAAAAAATGATCCGTGTACATATATGTATGCGTAAGTGCAGGTGTACATATGTTTTATACACACAGAAAACAACCTGCACGGATAATCATGCGTTGTTTACAGTTGTTACCTCTAACACTTGAGATTGGAGAGGAAAACAAGATAAATTTTATTTTTGATTTTATACTTTTCTGTCTTATTTGTATTTGTCACAATGAACACATGCTATTGTTAACATTTAAAGGAAAATAAAAATGTTTATTAAAAGCTGATCCTGGGGCGCCTGGGTGGCTCAGTCGGTTAGGCGGCCAACTTCAGCTCAGGTCATGATCTTGCGGTCCGTGAGTTCTAGCCCCGCGTCGGGCTCTGTGCTGACAGCTCAGAGCCTGGAGCCTGCTTCATATTCTGTGTCTCCCTCTCTCTGACCCTCCCCTGTTCATGCTCTGTCTCTCCCTGTCTCAAAAATAAATAAACGTTAAAAAAAAAAAAATTTAAAAGCTGATCCTGGCCACCTGGGTCCAACAGAGAAACTTTAGTTGTAGAACTCACCTTTTCCAGAGAATCCTTCTCAGCTCGAAGATCTGCCAGCTCCTCCTCCAGGGAGGTCACCTTGAGCTCCAGTTGTCTCCGGCTTTGCTTTTCACTTTTGAATTTGGACTGTGCTTGCTCAGAGGTTTCCTGGAGCTCTGGGATATAACGACAAAGAGACTACTAGCCGCACAACCAGGGGCATCCCAGCCGCTCCTCCAAACCGCACCCCAAGGTCTCCCAATTCAACCACGTGAGCGCCTTCCTCTCACTCCCTTTGGCACCAACTCACTGACCAGCAAAAGGTGTATCAGGTCACGAACCAACACCCTCACCGACCCACGCTCATTTCTCTGTGTGTGTCACCTTCTCTACAAAATTGAAAGGAAACATTTGAAGCAGTCCGAAACCACTGGCGACATGTATCAGTGCCACAATCCTCTTTCAGTCATCGGCTCCACACACTGATCTTTATTTAGCTTTAGTCCAGGCCCTGTCTCACCGCCCGGTAAGATACTCCCAACCTTCTTGGTAGTTGGGACATTCTACCAAGAGTTTGCTTTTAAAGCACCAAACAGGGGGTAACCTGGGTGGCTCAGTCAGTTAAGCGATCGATTTTGGCTCAGGTCATGATCTCACAGTTGATGGGTTTGAGCCCCATATCAGACTCTGTGCTGACCGCCCAGAGCCTGGAGCCTGCTTCCGTCTGGATTCTGTTGTCTCCCTCTCTCTCTGCCCCTCACCCACTTGCAGACTGCCTCTCTCTCTCTTTCAAAAATAAATAAACATAAAAAAAAAAAATCAAACAGGGGCGGCTGGGTGGCTCATTCAGTCTCTTGATTTCAGCTCAGGTCATTATCCTAGGGTCATGGATGGAGCCTTGTGTTGGGTTCTGTGCTAAGTGTGGAACCTGCTTAAGATTCATTCTCTCTCTCTCTCTCTCTCTCTCTCCCCCCCCCCCACCCTCCCGACCAGCTCACACTATCTCTCTCTTTAAAAAAAATAATAAAACATAAAATATCAAATAAATGCTCAAATAAAGCTATTTGTAATATTTCTTAAAAAGGTAACACCTCAAAGTTACATTTGTTGGGAAAATTTGAGACCCTTATGGCGCTTTAGAAGTAATCGTCCTAGGGCATCACCAAAGCAGAAAAGAAGACATCTGTACAACATTCAAATCTAAGACTGTCCCTCAGGTGCACCCGGGGGACACTCTAAAAGGGAAAGGGTATATCTTCAAGGTATCACTCTAATGACTGACATCAGTGTTTTTAGCTCTTTTCAGGCAAGCAAACTTTGCGTCTTCCCAGTTCTGCTGCTGCTCCAGCTATGCCCCACCCCCGGTCCCATCTGTGCCTTTCACATTTGTTCCTATGTACCGAGGTGCATGAATCAGGTGCATGAAACACTCTGGGCTTCCCAAATCTTCTATTCAAGGCCCCGTGTCTTGAGCAGCACCTTTGTGCCAGGCATTGAACTAACACTAACTTGGAGAAAAGGACTTAGCGAAGATGAGCAAGACACCATCCTTGTCCTCCAGAGGCTTGTATTCTAGGAGGGAACACGGACATGTAAATCGTGCTGATCTAAGGCTAACTCTGATAATGTCAGAATAACGTACTTAGAGGTAAAGGATTTTAAAGGAAATCAAATGTTGTAGGAAAAAAAAACCAAGAAAGTTTCTGAAAGAATGAATTCTGGAGAATTAGAGGCAAACATTGGTGACAGCAGACACACCAAGTCCAGTGAAGAGCATGGAGGAAAAACAAGACAAGAACCACAGGATGGGTTGAAGCTGCAGCAGGCTGGTTAGGATGTCCAGAGCCAAGATGAACTGAGCAACATAAGAGGAAGTAGGCCAAGCTGGAGAGCCAGACTGAAAGGCTGGAGTCCACCCTCTAAAAAGAAGGCAACCGGGGCGCCTGGGTGGCTTGGTCGGTTAAGCGTCCGACTTCGGCTCAGGTCATGATCTCACGGTCCGTGAGTTCAAGCCCCGCGTCGGGCTCTGTGCTGACAGCTCAGAGCCTGGAGCCCATTTCAGTTTCTGTGTCTCCCTCTCTCTCTGCCCCTCCCCTGTTCATGCTCTGTCTCTCTCTGTCTCAAAAATAAATAAACGTTAAAAAAAAAAAATTAAAAAAAAAAAATAAAATAAAATAAAAAGAAGGCAACCGCCACAGGAAGCATTTCTTCCTTAAACTTCCAATGAGTCACGAGTTAGAGGAACCCATTAACTCAAAGGCACTGAAGGCAACACTGGCCCAAACAAAGTAGAAGAGTGGTGGCTGGTCCATCCAGACGGGTAGTCCATTCTTTAGTTGTCCTTTATGTCGAGCAATCGTGTAGGTTGATACAGGCCTACTTTCATTTTTGCCTCAGTCCCTCCCAAGCAAACTTCATGAGCGTCATGACAAATGGATGGGGAGGAAGGACACGGTTAAATTCCTTTTTATAATAATAATAATAATAATAATAATAATAATAATTGTTATTATTATTATTTATTAAGTAAACTCTACCCCCAGCGTGAGGCTTGAACTCACGACCCTGAGATCAGGAGTCACGTGCTGTTCTGAATGAGCCACCTAGGTGCCCCACACTTTCATTCCTGAAGTTTAAACGGCAAACGTCGCAGCCCCTCCACCAAGGACGCACCTGAGAGCTCTGCCTGCAGTTTGACGAGCTGGCCCTTGAGGAGGTCTGTCTCCTTCAAGCTTTCTGTCAGCTGCATCTGCAGCTCCGCTTCCTTCTTCTGGTGAGCGGTCACCTTCAGCTGCAGACGAGAGACTTGAGCGGTGGCTGCTGTTAACTCTTCTGTCACCTTGGCCTGAACAGTAACAAAGTATGACGCCACTTCAAACACAGCTGTCCCTTGCCTCCAAGTGAGGACCCAACCGCACACACTCTGCTGACTGAACTGGCAGGAAGGGAGCTAACCCTCAACATGCATTAAACCGAAATCAAGCCTTCAATATGCGTCTCTGGTCCACGAATTCCCTTGCGGAAATCCGTCCTTAGGAAGCATTCAGCGAAATTACAAAAATTTTGCCACGAGATCTTCACTGCCGATTGTTTCCAGTTGCAAAAGAATGGAAAAATAAAATGCTGGGAAATGGGCTTGATGAAGCAAATTGTGATACATCTATCCTGCATGCAACTATCAAGAACGGGGTATGAGAGAAGACGTCGGGGACAGAGCCTACTATTAAATGTTACCAATCTGATACGTGAGAAATGGTATCCCTGCCCGTTTTCTAACTTTCCTAGGATAAACACGTATGTTTTGTTTTTTTTTTTTAATAAGAAAAGGATCTTTTAAAATTTAAACTGAACGCCTTCAACACCGTCAACTTGTGAGTTTGCAGCTTCTCCCTAGAGGTCCTGACCACTGGCAGTATTACGATGGAAAGCTCAGCCACATGAGAGCAACTGTGCTGGGGGTTCTTGGAAGAACAGAGCTAACAAAAGAAGGAAACGTTTCAGTTTTTCTGAGGGCTGAACGTATTGCAAACGGTGCCCTGGATTGGCCTAAGGGAAGCTACGTGTGCGTGCTCGAGTAACATCTGGCGAAACCACGGTGATTACCCTGGAGAGCCCTCTAATGATAGTCTATGCAGTACGCGTGATGATTAAGAGGACGGTCAACGGAACAGAATGGTAAACAAGTGACAAATACCACAGTCTCGTCACCTGAACTGATGTGCTCCCATAAAAGTGAGGAGAAATGAGATAACAGGAAAGGCAGTGAACAGTTGCTCAGCTGGTGACCAGTCTTGATTTTGGACAGTGAAGTAGTGATGTGGTTGGACCATCTCTCCTATACTATTACGCTGCTACTCCCGTTCCTCCTCCTGTACTATCTACTTGTGCATTTATAGTTGTTTACTTTCTTACTGTCACTTGTCCCTTCTTATGGTATTCACTGCACCCCTGCAGATTTAAGCTTTCCAAAGCCTTTACTGGTTTTCTAGCTTATGTTTAAAATTTTTTTTTTTAACATTTTATTTATTTTTGAGACAGGGAGAGACAGAGCATGAACAGGGGAGGGTCAGAGAGAGGGAGACACAGAATCTGAAACAGGCTCCAGGCTCTGAGCTGTCAGCACAGAGCCCGACGCGGGGCTCGAACTCACGGACCGCAAAATCATGACCTGAGCCAAAGTTGGCCGCTTAACCGACTGAGCCACCCAGGCGCCCTTCTAGCTTACGTTTAAAACCTGATATTCTGGGGGCACCTGGGTGGGTCAGTTGGTTAAGCGTCTGACGTCAGCTCAGGTCATGATCTCACGGTTTGTGGGTTCAAGCCCCACATCAGGCTCTGTGGTGACAGCTCAGTTTCGGATTCTGTGTCTCCCTCTCTCTCTGCCCCTCCCCTGCTCATGCTCTGTCTCCCTCTCTCTCTCTTTCTCTCTCAAAAATAAATAAAACATTTTTAAAAGTTTAAAAAATAAAATGAAATAAAATAAAATAAAATAAAATAAAATAAAATAAAATAAAATCTGATATTCTGGCTCTCCTAAAAGTGGGGGAAATAAAGCAAATTAAAAGTGTATCTAAAATAAAAAGAAACAGGCTATGAATGAGTATTGAGAACCCCCTGACAAAGACTCTCTCCTTGACCAAACTTCAGTCAGACTCCTCTGAGCCCCTGACCTTGGCCTCCCATCCTGTCTGTGGCCTGCCCAGCCTAGTTTTAGCAAGAGTCCTGCTATGTCCATTCAGAGACAACCCCTGTCCTTGATATCTGAACAAGTTCTTCATCCTCGACCTTTGGTATCTCAGTCCTTGGCCTGTCATTAGCAAGAATCCTACTAGGTCAGTTTAGCCAAGAATCCCCCTAACCATGATGTCTCCTCTGAGTCATTTTCTGGCACTGACCCTCACTCTGCTCCTTAGCTATAAATCCCCCATCTGTCCTTACTGTATTTGGAGGAGCCCAATCTTTCTCTCCTTCTGCAACAATACTGAATAAAGTCTTCCTTACTATTTCAGTAAGTGCCCAAATAATTTTTTCTTCTAACAGTATGAGACCTTTGGAGTGAGCTCTAAGATACTTATTTTTGCTGTGTGGTAGCCTTAGGTTTTTACCTGTTAAACACAGAGGACAATGGTATCTAGAACTTCCAGAGAGAAGAGGGGTTTTCATCTGCCCCAAGAAGAAAAAAAGTTTTAGTCACTGCCCTGCCACATGTGGCCTAATGGGACCTGAGCTCACACAGCACCCACAGAGCATCATGTCTGTCTGTGGCTCGAGAGTTCACAGATATCAGAGCGAGGGCCATTCACAAAGGACTCACAGCAGCTAAGACCACTGGAAGGGCTGTACGTCCCTGGAGGGGAGGCAGTGGGATGGGTGGTCCCTCCCTCACCAAAGGACAAGCGAAGTCAAAGGTCACTCAAAAGTTCTTTTCAGCTCAGGGCCTTACCTAGAAAGGCCTGTTAGAAGCATGAAAAGCAATACTTTCACCCAAACACACATATGTGCGCAGAGGAAACAGTGAAGGGATGAGTCATAGGAAAGGAAAGAAAAGGCAGGGAGAACCAAGAATTCAGAAAAACAAGTAAAAAAGAGCATTCAAGTTAGAGGCAGGAAAAGGTACCAAAGAAAAATGGCAATTTTCCTTTCCAAAAGGAAAAAGGACATAGCTGACTGGAAGTGAGGCCCTGAGCAAGTCTCTGACTCTCTCTGGGTCGCAGTTTGATCCTCTGTAAACCAAGTGACCTCCGACAGCTCTTGCATTAGTCCAGGGTTTTATGTGGAAATACTAACCCTGTCACAGAAAAAAAAAAAAATAATAATGATTAATTCCATTTACCAAATATCCACTGAGCACTCAGCCAAAATTTTCTGAGCTGCGTTTGAAGGCAGAGAACTGTCTCCAGGGATTAAAGGACCTCAATTATCTCCCTTTAGGAGAATTTTCACAGGGACGACTGCTAAGTAAGAAAGACGTGGAGCAAAAGACAAGCGGGGGAGAGTCAAGCCTTGAAAGTTTCCCTGGAATAAAAGTGGCCAAGTGAGGCATGTGGTTCTTGGTACCCGCCCACCAAGCCCTGTGATCCTTAGTCCAGGAGATGCTCTCCGATGTGCGGAAGCAGGCAGGGTGCCTAGAACCTGGTGGGTACTTAACATACTGCAGCTGCTACCACTGTTATTATTACTAATGTTTCTGCTCTTACAGACAGAACATCTACCAGTTATAGGCACCGGGCCAGACATTTCTGTTTATCAATACGAATCACGTGGGTGGATTAATAAGCTAACTCATGGGGTTGGCAAACCCTGACCCACGGGCCAAACTGGCCTGCTGCCTGTTTTTGTAAATAAAATTTTATTGGAACTCACACACACACCCCCATTGATACTCAGCATGAGAATCACATGGTGAAATTACTAAAAACAAATGTGCCCAGCTGCCATGTCCAGAAATTGCCGCAAAAGAAACCACTAACAAGAGCAGGGTCCTTAGCTGGCTGTGCATCAGAATCAAAAGGAGGTTTTTAAAAGTTCAGATTTGGCTTTCGGCTAGATATCCTGAATTAGAATCTCAAGATGAAGTTTAAGAAAATGTATTTTTTAATCAAGCATCTCAAGGGTTCTGAGGCAACCAGACTAGCATTTGGGAACAACTGATCTAGAAGTTCTAGTAATCATTTTAGACCTGAATAACAGGTCTAACAGCTAGACCAAACAAGTTTGGGTGTCCCTGCCAGGCCTATGGATTAAACAAAGAAAGAAAGGAAAAGAAAAGAAAAGAAAAGAAAAGAAAAGAAAAGAAAAGAAAAGAAAAGACAAGAAAAGACAAGAAAAGAGAAAAGAAAAGACAAGAAAAGAGAAAAGAAAAGAAAGAGTAAAGGAGAGAAAAAATAAAAGTAGAGGAAGGAGAAGTAATAAAAAGTATGGCTAATGGGAGTGGTGAAGTGACCCCAGTACTGTTTGGTGATGCCAATGTCATAGGCTGCTGACCTTGACCCAGGCCAGACAAGTCAGCCACAACAAACAAGGGATGTGGAAAGTAACAGTGAGGAAGGACCGGGATCAGGATGGAATGGGGCTGTGCTAGGCAAGGCACTGCTCATCAGAGGCTAAGAGGTCGGAGATATTTCTTCCCTGGATACTATAGCTAAGAGAACACAAAGAATGAAAAATTACATGAGACGTAAGTAAGGAATCCTCATCATGAGGAAGTGGGTAAACTCCACAAGGTTATCAAATGCATTCAACTCAACTTTTCAAGTTTCCAAGAAACATTCAAATAGAAAAGGTAAACCATTTCTTAAACTTGAGGTAACAGACAATGGGGTCAAGGGCTCCCAACTGAGGAATGGTAGCCCAAACAAGGAGGAATCCATGCCGGATAAACAGTACTGCCAGAGCAGAGACAGGAGGAGTGAGCTTCCGAACCAGCCCAGCCCAGCCCAAGGCCCACTAGAGTCTTGCTTATAGCTACTCCAAGAACAGGTCAAAATTCCTACTCCTGAACTGACTAAAGCCAAACAGCAGTACTTCAAAATGCTCCAGCAGACGCAGGTGAAGGAACAAAGTAACCAACCTTAAATTTCACCATAGTGTTTGTTATGTGGCATAAGAATTTTCTATTGTGTCAACAGAATAAATTTCGTTTTCTAATAAATGGTGTAATCCTCACCTTAATCAAATTACTAAGATCAAGGATAGTTTTTCAGTCAACCCATTGCAAAGCATATTATAAAACAGAAGTCTGGACGGTGGATATACTAAAATCTGTTGGATGCTTTCTAGTTCTTTTCCCAATGATGGCAAAAACGTTTGCTGAAAAGTAGATCGGTAAGTCCGTACACAGGACCACTCCTGAGCTCTACACATCCTGATGGGCTTTCCTCTCCCTTGTTACTTTACCTTCTCTTGTTCAGCATGCAATACTCTTGCCTGTGTGTTTTCTGTGGCTGTCTGAAGCGAGTTGTTCCTCTTCTCCATCATCAGGTTACTCTGCTCAACATACCTATGAAATAGGGGAAAAGACATTTATCGAGCACCGAATGTATACCGGGCACAATCAGTGCTCACAACATTGCTCTACACTTCAAAAAACAATCTGAAAGCACTTTTGTTTTCCTTAGATCTGCAGTAATCAAGTTTGGAGGTAAGAACCAGGGCTGGAGGTATTGCCTTGCATAATGAAGAGAAGAGGAATTGGAAGCATGTATGGTGAGGGGGAATGAAAGAGAAAAGAGGAAGGAAGAAAAGAAAGCCCTTATCCCCCCCAAATCCCCCCACAAGTGGGAATCAAAAGACCCTAGAAAAGAGAAATATGGAAGAATGATTCTTTAAGTGAAATGCTATATGCTGTGACATGTTCCCCTGACCAGCCCCCTAATATCTTCAGAAGTATCTAGAAAAATTACACAATGTTTGGGCTTTATATGGAAATCAGTGAAGTTCTCATTGATGAAATAGAGTCAGCCCACACAAAAGAGAGAAGAGTTGACAGTATTCCTAAGGGTTTTCTACATATTAACACCACTTTTACAGATGAGAAAACTATGGCCAAGAGGAATAAATAAATACACAAAGCCACGCAACAAAAGAGCAGAGCTTGGATTCAAACACAGGTTTGCCTTATATCACAGCCTACTGTGCTCTTTCTACCAAAATGCCTCTCAGAAAACAAACAGTAATTCACATGACAGGCAGGAAACAAATAGCAGAAGTACACATAAACTACACTAAACAAACATGCTTATCTAACTTGGGCATTTACAAATGAAACCCTCTGTCCATCCTAGCCAGTGCCCCGTACCTGTCATTACCTCTGATTTCGTTCAATTAGTTCACTAATCTTGTCATTCTGTTCTTCTATGCGACTACTCTTTTCGAGGATCTCTTGTTTCAATCTTTCATTTTCCTAAATTCAAAATATATGATGTATAACTTGAGCTTTTAAGAGAAAAGTGCCAGAAATATAAGGGAATCAGCTTGAACTGACAGGTAACACTGTTATAAAATTTGAGATTAAAAAACTAGAACTTATGTCCATACAGATATAATATTTAAAACATCAAACCACACCTGATGAATACAAATCACTATGCCCAATAGATTAAACATATACATGGACATAAAATGAAGCAAAATTCCAAACTACAGTCTAAAGAAAAGTTTTCTTGTGACTCTATATTGATGAGGCACTTGGACTCAAATTAGGACATAATGGATTTTCCAGAATTTCCCAACTCAGTGCAGCATTTATCACAAGCTCTCTATCTGTGCTGCAGAGGTTTTAAAGCGTAGTGCATCCTGAAAGAAAAGGGGGCAAGACCCGCAGGCTGTGTTCTCTTCTTGATCCCTCTCACCTGAATAATTCGTTGGATGTTGCCCATAATCATGCTGGTTTCCATTGTAACCGACATGCTGGGAAGCAGCAGGGAATTGCCAGCACTGTGCTTCTGTAACTCTTCAACCTACAAAAGGGGGAAGGACTTTGTGAGAAATTTTTAAATGAAGAAATAAAACTTACCCAAGATCTGACCACTTTTTTGAAGAGTTTCTGAGACAATCTTGAACATAAGCTAGTTTTCTTCTGCCACCTGGATTCCAAAATAAAAACTAACCTTCTAGGAAAATAACTACTAACTACTAGGAATACAGGAAACCAAGGAAGAGTTTACCCGTAGTCTTGGTTGCTCCCTATTTGCACCCCCTGTTCATTCCCCTACTTTCAACACAGCCCCAACCCTGACTCAGTCACCTTGGTCATGAGATGATCCATTTTATCAGCCACTTTGCTGACTGCCATTCGAATTTCAGTGTTATGTTGCCGGGCTTCAGTCATGAGAAACGAAGCCATGTCACTGGATCCTAAACAGACATAAGCCAAAAAGAACCTTATGAAACTGGAGCAGAGGAGACTGTATGAGGAAAAACCAATAGCTCTTGCAGCAAAGGAAAGAAAGAAATTAACATCTCAAAAATACTGGGAAATGCTGTAGGCGATTCACACTGTCAGGAGAAGATATAGAGAACACAGAGGAAAAGGGCTCCAAAGCTAATAGTAAGCTATGCTCCTGCAAAATGCATTGAGGGAGACAGTCTGGTCCAAGGGCACAAGGATGCCCACTTTGGTCTGCCATAGCACTAACAGCTCAGATTACTTCTCCACTCATCCAAGTGCATGCCAGGCATCGTACCAGGTACCAGGGATTCAGCAACGAATGAAACCTGGTTCTGCCCTTGGCGAGCTCACAGTCTGGTGGGGAGACTCACATGAAAACAGATTATTACAACAGAGTGTTTTAAGTGCAAGAGATGGACCATGTACAAGGTACAAAAGGAGCACAGAGAAAAGCAAAGATTAACTCTTTGGTGACACATATACGCAGTTCTGTCTGTGGGAGGAGAGAAGGTAGGGATGTTAACAAGCAGGGAACATTTCACAGAGGAGAAGAGATTAGATGGTTTCCCAGATGGAGAAGGGGCAGGGCTCCAGACACAGTAGCATCCATGAAACCCTTACCACTCCGGGACCATAAATTATGTTGTAGGATATGCTGTCTTCTTCTTACCGCTGTCCTAAGACAAGCTGCGGAATAAGAAGGTAGGATAGCATTCCAGCTATTTAGGTTTTAGTTTGTGTTGGTTTTTAAACATAAAATTTACATTTCATTTTCTTTCATTTTTTAATACAAAATTTACATTTTATTGTTTTATTTTTTATACCAATGAGTTTTTTATAGACACTTATACATGCATGAAAGATACCTGTAAGTTACCCACGTAACTGTTAACAACAGTTTCCCACGGTCAGGGATATTAATGATGGAGAACAGGAAGTTTTTACTTTATACTCTTGTGTTGACTTTTTTATCAGAGCTTATTATTTTCATAATTTAAAAATGGTAACAAAGTAGCTTCCATTTGAGATACTGAATACCCCCAGTCACCATGCTTTCTCACAATTTTCCCCAACATGTTATTCTCTTACAGTTTTCTATAAACTCTACAGAACCACTCTGACAGAGCAATGTAAAAGGGCTAGCAGGAGAAAATGCAAAAACAAAACAGAAAGTGGGCATGACAGGTTTTTTGCGGATGATGGAAACGTCCTAAAATTGGACTGCCGAGAAGGTTGCACAACTCTGTAATTTTACTGAAAAAAATCCTTGATTTATGTGAGAGAGAGAGAGAGAGTAGGGGAGGGGTGGAGAGAAAGGGAGACACAGAATCTGAAGCAGGCTCCAGGCTCTGAGCTGTCAGCACAGAGCCCGACGCGGGGCCTGAACCCACAAGTGGTGAGATCATGACCTGAGCCAAAGTCAGGACGTTTAACCCACTGAGCCACCCAGGCACCCCTCTCAAGAAAGCTATTTAAAAAAAAAAAAAAAAAAAAGGAAGAAATCTATTGGAGTGAATATGAAAACAGGCTGGCGGCGGGGGGAAGGGGAGCAGAAGATGAGAAACCATGGGGTCCGCTCCCTACCTTGAAAATGGGGAGACTGAGAGAGCGGTGTGGGGTACAGGGGCCGCGCGGGCTGCAGCTGGGAGGTGACGGCTGACGCGTGGGGATAAGCGTAGGCTTGCATACCTGCATAGGGCTGAGAAAATGCCAAGTTATGGCCAGTTTATAAAACATTCACGTCTTTCTTTTCTGCTTAATCTGTCTTTGATGGCATAAAGAGATTAAGCTGGAAGGAGACGCAACCTTGTTAAGGGTGGAGACAGAGTAGATCAAGTTCGGTACTGGGTAGGCACTGCAGCAGGAGAGTTATCTGTGTCATCCAGTGGTGCGTGATCACTAAAGTCCTGCCCAGAAAGTGAGGGAAGTGTGTCTCAGGTCACTCCCCAGTCCTCTGGCAGTATGAATTTAATTAAGTAGGGATTCATCTCCCAGCCACTGGGCCTACTGATGGTCTAAGAAATTTTTAAACTAAAGAAACATGGCTGAGGCTTCACTGAGGTCACAGGACAGGTATTCACTGAGATTTCAAAGTAAATCCACCAGTCTCCAAAGGATGACTCTTCCCTGCTAGATTCTGATGCTCTTGTGACCAAGAGCTTTCATTTTCTCCTAACTGTGGTCCCTTCAACTATAAAATGAAAATAACTCCACTCAGGGTGGTTGTGTAGACTAGACAAAGTGATATATATGTAAAGTTCCTTACAGCTGGTAAGTTAAGTGCCTGGCAGATAGGAAATGCTCAATAAACAGTAGCTTTCATTTAAATGATGATGGTTATTCTTCCTTGAGTTAAGGAAATCCAGTTCATTTCCAGGGATAGATAAACTACCTACCCAGCCATTATTAACAAAAAACAAACAAAAAACTCAGGCTATAGGATAGTAATTGTCCACTTGGCAGTGGGGAGAGGGCAAGTTGGGCCTTTATTTCACTCTTGACATACCCTGTCCCACCAATGGGGCCTAGCTCACCAGCCATCACTCCCACCCTTCCACTATGGATCACCAAGGAAGTGAGGCCCTCTTATTACTGGGGGTATGTTTTATCCACCAAATATGTCAAGGCAGTAAAAAGAATCCACTGTCCTGGCAAATGTCAGCAGAGGAGACAGACTGCTGTCACTGCCTTCTGTGAAACAGAATAAAACTTACTTTAGGAGATCTCTTTTGGAAGATAACTAGAGAAAGAGTCTCCATAACTCCACCCTCAACCTACAACAGTTCTGCTAAGTACAATGCAAAATGTTAGCCTATCAGCTGCTAGATAGAAAAGAACACAGAGGACTTGAATACACCCTTCAAGGAGACATGTGCAAAGGAAAGAAAACAAACACTGACTGGGCCTTTACCATGTGCCAGGCCTTGTACCGGGTGCTTTGCCTGTTCTCACATTTCTGCTTTACGACAAGCTGTAAGGTAGGTGATCCTTTGTCTGGTTTAGAGATAAGATAGTGGCGGTTCAGGAAGGGGGAGAGTGATAAATTCTGATGGGGGGAATCGCTACGGTACAATCTGTGCAGGAAGGTGAAAAGACACTTACAAGAACCTAGTAAATTACAGCTTATAACTGATGTGGTTTAAAAACCTTGTTACCTGAAAGGACTGGGCATTTCCAGACACAGCTGAGTGGGAATCGAGAGATGCCACTTGCATTAAGGCAGCAGAGGGTGCCTGGAGTCCAGAAACAGATGGCTGAGGTGCTAAGATAAAGCAAAAAGTTTTCACCATTATCCATCCTGCCCTCCTTGGCAGAAGTCTGGCCTAGAACTTTACATGCTACAACACACTCCGGACTTGACCACTGTCCTCATTTACTCTCCTGAAACCAACTCTACTGGAATCTCAGCAACGGGCTGGCACAAGGAACCTGGGGGTCTCGGGCACATGTGACTCAGACCTATGGTCCCATCCATCAGCTGACGGGAAGTACAGAATTACATGCAGGGGGGTGTCTCCTTAGCTGAGTGCACACTTCCGAAACTGGCAATATCCCACAGCAGGAGACACAGCAGGCAGACCAAATCCATCTCCAGGGCTGAAAGCGCCCCACCCAGGGACAAACTGACAAGTTTTACACTCTAATCCGGTTCTCAATACTAAAACAATGCAGCCTAACAATGTAAGGAACAGGGATGATAACTCTGGTGCTGACTTAATTCAAGGCCACAGAGCCAGAGAGGTTCCTTACCTTGTGAGGTCATCTGCGGTAGCACGGGATGCGCTGGCTGGAGAGAGGGCTGCATGGATGGAGTTGCCACCGGCTGTCCAGCTCCTTGCACAGTGTTCACTTCCTGAAACAGGAACAAACATTTGGGTTACTATGTATCGGGTCCTTAAATGAAGACTGAGGCTGATCGTCTACCCTAAACCTGCTTACCCCCAGTGTTTTTAGGCAAAGAAGAGGAAGGAAAGGCAAGAGTTTAGGGTGTGGGCTGTGGGAGATCCCTTCCCCCTATAAATCATACCAAATAATTAAATAGAGTTAATTTCTTCAAACATTCTAAGTTGTTGATATTTTAGGGACTAAAGCAGCTGTAGTGACCGCTCTCCAGAATGTATCATTTTCCAAGCGAGCAGTTACCTTAAAATTGACCTAGTGTGTTCCCAGAGAACAGGGTTCTCTTGCAAGGAAACCCGGGGAACAGTATAGCCTCTCCTCTTCTGCCAAATAATCCCCACAGACCTCAAGGTACTCACTTAAAATCAGACAGATTGGGTTCACTGAGTCTCTTTTTAGAGTGTTTTCCCCCATTCTTTCTTTTCATAAAAATCAAAGCAATGTTGGTCTCTACTATAATTCTAAACAAAATTATCTTCTGAACATTTGCCCAATTCGTACAAGGAAAAGACAAACTTGGGGCACAAAATATGGTGACTGTGATCTGCTATCTTACAGTTCGAAGGGTGAAATCTCTTTGACATTCTTTTACTTTAGAACTTCCCCTTGTCCCCTCATATTCTCAAAAATGTATTATGCATTTCTGGAAAAGTATGACAGTTTCACATCACTGCAGCTCTAATCCACCTAAATGTCTAACAACAGAATGAAAGGAATTTAAAAAATAGAGCTAACAGAACACTGAGTTGCCTTTGAAGAAAACAATGCTTTATTTATTTATGTTAATTATATTATTTACAGTGAGTACCTATAACAAGAGGCCCCAGAAATCCTATCCTCCTTTAAAACATTAAATCTACTGAGAGCCTGGGGCACCAGGGTGGTTCAGTTGGTTAAGCAACAAACCCTTAATTTCGGCTCAGGTCATGATCTCATAGTTCATGAGTTTGAGCCCCATGTGGGGCTCTGTGCTGACAGCATGGAGCCTGCTTGAGATACTCTCTCTGCCCCTCCTGTGTGCCTTCTTTCTCAAAAATAAAGAAAGAAACTTAAAAAAAAAAAAAAAAAGAACTCTTAAAAAATTTTGAACTTCAAAACTACTTAGAGCTTTGCCAGGAAGAAATAAAACAAAATTATGAAAAATAAAGCCTATTTTGGAAAATTTTTTCAAGAGCATCACCTTTGCTTTGTTTTATATCAAAGTCAAAGAATCCTAAAAATCAATCTGTTATGTGTTTCAGTTCAACTGAGAGAGGATGATATTATTCAATAAGGACCTGACCAACAGGAAAAGAGCTAAGTTAGAAATAAGCTACTTTCATATCATACACCAAATTCCAGGTGGATAAAAATTTTAGATCAAAATATGAAATAATACTTTTAGAAAACACATGTGATATTTATAATATCTGAAAGTGAGAAAGCTTTCTAAACATAATGTCAAAACATAATGTCAAAGCATAATCTCAAAAGCAAAAGACATAGGGAAAAAACTGATACAATTCATTGCAATAAAATTCTTGAAATTCAGGGGTGCCTGGGTGGCTCAATTGGTTAAGCGTCCGGTCTTGGCCCAGGTCATGATCTCTGCTGTCAGCACAGAGCCCACTTCGGATCCTCCAACCCACCCCCCACCCCCACCCCACCCCGCCTCTGCTCCTTCCCTGCTCACTTTCTCAAAAGCAATAAATAAAAAAATTAAAAAAAATTTTTTTAACTTCAAAACAACCACACCATACACAAAGCCAAAAGACAAAACAGTGCGATCCTCAGCAAAAGGTAATGTCAGTGGGAACACCAACATGTCCGAAGAGAATCTCGACATTCAATCAACCAATATGAATTGAGCATCTTTCATGGTTTGGGCACCATGCTGCCTCAAGCGTGGTTTTTACTGACAATAGAGATTCTAGAAGAAGGCTAAACTGACTACTTAAAACTTGCCTGTTCTTGTGGCAGATGTATGAGATTGCTTCCATTTCTGAGGGGAAGTACTAATCACAGTGGAAACACATGTACCAATACTAACCTGCATCGTTTTGAATATAAGCTCTCCACAGGATTCTGGGTTACAGGCAGAAAAAGTCATAATTTTAACCAAAAGGACACAAGGTAGAAATATTAGCACTATTCATTCTAACAGAGACAGGGGGTCATACCTCAATTTCTGAATCATTGGAATCCAGCTGTGGTGGAAGGATGGGCAGCATGGGCTGGCCCATTTTAGCCATCCGAGAGATCAACTTAGCTTTGACTGTATCAGGATTCTAAAAAGAGAAGAGAGTCACAAAAATCACTATAATCAAGGCTCACTACTTTAGTCCTATGTCTTTGGCTCTTAACTCAAATCCTTCAGTAAGCCCCCCTGCCATGTTGATTTGAAACTATTTCTTCTACAAAATAAGAATTAAATATTTCTTGCCAAAGAAAGCACACACGGGTCACAATTAATAATAGCAGTAAAAAATAATTCCCTGTATGTTGGAATGAACACAGGGGTTCCACATGTATTACCTTATTTCAATCAAGTCTCCCACCAGGTGTAATTCTTCTCATTTTACAGGTGAAAAACTATATACAGATCAAGGGAAAGAGGAATTGTAGATGACAGTACCCTCTGAAAACCCTGGGAGAAATTCAGCAAATAGATGTTCAGAAAAGATTTGGGGAAAGAAGGAAACAGGAGCTCTTTGTTCCAAATTCAGGTTCATATAACTCTGACTTGGCATTGACTACACACTAGTCCCTGTGCTAGAAGCCTCTATATCTGTTCAAGTGCAGCCTTCAGAGTGGAGAGTACATACCCTGAGGGTATATATGATGATCTATTGGGCATAAAAAGAAATGACCATAACCTCTATTTTTGGATTATTTTAAGCGGTTATAAACGTAAGATATTAAACTTATTTATTACAGGGATGGACAGTACTTTATACAATTTGTAAACAGATATATATTGGGTGCATGTTCTCATTTTTTTAACTGATCAGAGGGACATAATCAAAGAAAGCCGGGCCTGTCAAAAGAGGACTAGATATACCATATCCACACAGTGGCATAGCCCGATCTAGAGATTAAAAAAAGAACAAGGAAGCTTTCGGTATGCTAACACGGAAAGATACTGTTACATATACCATAATGTAAAAAGCATGGAGGACAACACATATACTATGCCATTTTTTGTGAAAGGATGGAAAAATAGGATATACATTCCTATTTGTTTGCAGCTGCATTAAAAACATTAAAAGAATATATATGAAACTAATAAAAGCAGTTACATAAAAGGAGAGGGAGATGGGATGGGGTAGATGGGGCTAGGGGCAGGAGTGAATCTTCGCAATGTATATCTTCTTGTATTGTTTTGATCATTATCAAAACATATGAATGTAATCACCTATTCAAAACAAAAAATAAAAACTTAAATGTAAAAAGAAAGAAGAAGATGGTGAGTTTTGCCTCAATTAAAAAAAAAAAAGAAAAAACTATTGGGGCGCCTGGGTGGCTCAGTCAGTTGAGTGTCCGACTTTGGCTCAGGTCATGATCTCACAGTTTGTGAGTTCGAGCCCCGCGTCGGGCTCTGTGCTGACAGCTCAGAGCCTGGAGCCTGCTTCGGATTCTGTCTCCTTCATTCTCTGCCCCTCCCCACTTGTGCCCTGTCTCTCTCTGAAAAATAAATAAATGTAAAAAAAAAAAAAAAAACAACTGTAAAAGACAAAAGAAAATTTTTTAAAAGTTTGAAGACCAAGTGTCTACTGGAAGTTACTGAAGCTTAGAAACAGGTGACAACAATAGCTCTGCCTAGAAAGTACCAGAGAACCCACACTAAATAATTTTCGTGACCGTTTGAAGATCTGAGGTTATCATTGTTTTTCAATTTTCTTAATTCTCTGGCTTCAAGTTTTGGGGTTCTGGAGATCACTCGTTATACATACCAAATCAATTATTTGTTTAATAATTCCTGCTTTAGGCTGATTATAAACAAGTAAACCAGGGCCAGAGAGAAATTAATCATCAGTTTCACTCTACGCAATTATCTTGTTTCCCAGCATGGAGGCGAAGGCCCCAGGGCTTTCATCTCATCCTCATGCGGCAAACTCAGATGCCTTCACCGACCAGGCAGGGCAGCAGTCAAGAACAGTGTTCATGCTCCCAAAGGCTTTCAAATCCAAATTCTACTACAACCGTATGCTAGTCTTCTCATCTTGCAGTCAGAGAAACACAGAGGCCCAGTGACTGCCTCAAAGTCAACTAGTTGGTGAATTAGTGCAGGATTCGTCTAAGACAATGAAAGCGTGAAGCCACACATTGTTAGCAGTAATCATGATAATAACGAGAGCTAATGTTAAGTGAACGCTTACAGTATGCCATACACAATGCTAACACCTCCACAGACATTATTTTATTTAAACTTCATAAAAATCTCTTAAGTATAAAGTGAAGGCATACTTTATGTAGGCTCTAAGCTTAGTGCTTTACAAACAGATCACAAGAACCCTTTAAAGGAACTATGAGAATTATATCCACTTTAATAATGAAGAAGCTGAGGACTAGAAGTTAGATAATTTTCTCAAGGCCACAAGTTTACCAGAATAAAGATCTGAACACAGGTCTGTCCTTGTAGAAGCCCAAGCTAATTTATACTAATTTCCAAGGAAGGGGAAATTAATAAAATAGTGAACTTTTTTTTTTTTTTTGTCTATCCTACCCTAGGCACATGAAACCTTTCAGCAGACTTGGGGTGAGGGAGACAGACTTGCATACTCACTGTATTTACTGTCAGCTGTTCATTGAGGGAGTTAGATTTGATACGAAGAGCCGGCTCCCTGAAAGTAACACACATGCTAAGATAAAAAAAAAAAATCCCAAATCCATAATCTTAAGTCTCAATCATATTAGATAAGCAAACTGTTTTTGAAAACATTTGTCAATTCACTTGCTGTGAAAGAGAATTTTAATCATTCTTCAGTTTGCACAATCTCTGAAATTTGGTGAAAATGAATAATTTTCCATTCAAACTGTTTTGATTATTTCCATTTTTTTCCCCTTGAGTATGTGCTTTATGTTTATGCCTTTTACCCAATTTTCTTCCATGGTCTGGCAGGTATTCATATACATCTGAGTTAGTGGTTTAAAAGACTGTATTAATCAATTCTTTGTCAGAAAAATCTTCAAGCAAATATTTTCCCCACTTCCTTCATCTCATTTTTTCCCAATTATTTAAAATTATTTTAGTTTGCAACTACACCTTATTTCTTAACCCCTCTACAGATCGCTTCTATGGACAATAAAAAAGCATGATACAACTTCAGGATCTTACCCTGATTTGAAAGGCACCGATGTAGGTGGTGATACAACAGGGTCAGCAGAGAGGCTGTCCGCACCTGGTATGGGAGAAGGGGCGGCGGAATCGCGGGAGCTAACGCTGTGCCCATCAGAGCCAGAATCTCTGGCAAACTTGACCTGGGAAGAGATCAACCACAGGTGGAACAGGCTACAAAAAAGAGATCCTGCCTTCTCTGCCCTCCTTTCTTTTACTTATTCTTCACTACACAAGTCATTACCTGTTCCCTTGTAGCAAATCAGAAAATGTAGATAAGCCAATCATCATCTCCATCATCATCATCATCCGTAATCCAACCACGACACAATAACACTGCTAGAGTCTGTGCAGTGTTTCACATCTATGTGTTTGTATATTTTTTACAAAAAAGGGACCATATTGTTTTGAAACCTGCTTTGCTCACTCAGTAATACATTTCCATGTTACTAAATTACCAATCTACAACATCATTTTTAACTACTGAAGAGTATGTCTAACTTCAAGGGTCATACCCATACCTGCTATTATCTAGAAGAAAAAGTCTCTAAAAGACTATGGAAACCGAAGTCTTAAATATGTTGCTACAAAATTTATTTCACCAATTCCTAGCTGTTAGACATCCAGTTCATTTCTAATTTCCCTGCCACATCATAAACAATACTTCTATGAATGACTTTTTATCTATATCTTTGCACATAATCTTTCCCAAAGTATAAATTCCCAGAAGTTAAACAGTTGGAGAAAAGGTATGTTCATTTTTAAGGCTTCTGGTATACACCACTACATTTCACACCACAAAGGGTGAACTCCTCTCTCTCTACTCCACAAGTAGTGTGTAATGTTCTCTTGATGCTCATCACACTGGGTATTATCATTCTGTATCAGCCTGGTCAATTTAATAAGCATGTCAATTTGTAATTCATTGATTATTAGTAATATAGAGTATTTTTTTCCTCATGGTTACAAAATGCCAGTCTTAATGGATTCAAATTGGTTTGCTATCTTTTTTTTTTAAATGTTTATTTATTTTTGAGACAGAGTGAGAGAGACACAGAGTGTGAGCGGGGAAGGGACAGAGAGAGAGGGAGACACAGAATCCAAAGCAGACACCAGGCTCAGAGCTGTCAGCACAGAGTCCGACGTGGGGCTTGAAATCACGAACTGTGAGATCATGACCTGGGCCGAAGTCAGACGCTTAACCAAACTAAGCCACACAGGTGCCCTGGTTTGTTATCCAAGACCAATCATGACTTCCTCAAAGTCAAAGGAAAACTCAGAATATAAAAGCTGTGGAAAAGGCAGCTCAAAGCACATCAGTAAAAGAAGGCTGGAATGACTCAGCAGAGATAAAGGTGTTCAATTAGGAAAGTCCTTGAGAAGAAAAGCATATCATTGGTTGCAGCAGAAAGAACAGCCACAGTGAAGATAATCATAATTTTTATTTTCTACATTATATTTTATAGTCACAAACACTAGCACACCTAACAAACACAATGTAAAAGCAAACAAGGTCTTTTTTTTTTTTTTTTGGAGGGAAGCATTAATTTATTTAACCACAATTTGTTACAAATTTTATTGTAGAAATTCTACATATTCACGATAAAAATTTTGGAGAACATACAAAAGAAAAGTTTCTGAACTCCATTTCCATTCCCCAGAAAAAGTCACTTTTAATCATTTTTTTTAACATTCCAGAAATTTCCTATGAAGATATGGGCAATATACATGTATCTATCTGTATAGATACAGACATACATATGTACATGTGTATGACTGTGTATATACATTTTTATATGTTTGTTCATAAATATTTTATATATTTACATACACATGCATACACGAGATCATACTATCCATACTAATTTGCAACTTGCTTTTTTCACTTAACAACAGATTTTGCATATTCTGTAAGAAATGCATAAAAGTCCACTCCATGAAAAACCGTAACTTACCAGTTGCTTAATGATGGATATTTAAGTTATTTCCAGTTTTTACTATTATAAACAACATGACAGAGAGAGGAAGCTAAGTATCTCTATCTATGTACAGATATCTTTGCATTATTATGTAAACATAGAGACAAAATAAATTAAATTTGTAGCCATGGAAATACTAAGGCAAAAATCACATACATTGGATAGGAACCACTATTTTACAGACAGAGTAAAAAAGTTAGTGTAGAGAACTAACTTGTTCAGTCACTACCTCTTCTAGACTCAACAGAGCACCAGGAAGGACATAAACCTTGGTCTTTAGATTCCAAAGCTGTAGCTCTTTCCAACTATACCATTTCTTTAAAAAATAAAAAATAAAATAAAAAGTCTTTGAACTTGTTTTTCAAACATATTTTCATTTTACTTAATGGCAAAAAGGACTCATCAAACACAAAACAGCACAATTTCACTCACCCGCCTCATCTCCACCTCGTACACCAGGATTGAGTCTGGCGACTGAGTCCATCCGGTTACCCCTTCAGAGCCGGCAGCACAGGCTGGAGGGATGACAAGCAACCGCTTCCCTCCTTTTTTCATGCCCAGCATCCCATCCTCCCAGGCCTTCAGGAATCAGACAAGAGGAAAAGCTTATCAGACACACGCCTTCTCATAAAACAAAATGAAGTGCTGGGATTAGGATCCTCTCATCCACACTTTCAGATTTGGACCTCTAAAGATCCTAGAGAGAGATCAAGTTCAACTATTCCCCTTGCCAACCACCACCCCCCCCCCGCCCCCGCCACCGGTTATAAGAATATCTAGAATACTGCTTCTATTCACTTGTAAAAGCCAGCATATTTGGGGCTAGATGAAATACGCTTATATTAGATAATGAGAGAAACTGGAGGAGAGAATGGTATTAAAAGAGAAATAATTTGCAACTACGTGGATGGAACTAGAGGGTATTATGCTAAGCGAAATTAGTCAGTCAGAGAAAGACAAATATATGACTTCACTTATATGAGGACTTTAAGATACAAAGAGATGAAGGAAGCAAAAATATAAAAACAGGGAGGGGGACAAAACAAAAGAGACTCATAAATATGGAGAACAAACTGAGGGTTGCTAGAGGGGTTGTGGGAGGGGAATGGGCTGAATGGGTAAGGGGCATTAAGGAATCTACTCCTGAAATCATTGTTGCACTATATGCTAACTAACTTGGATATAAAGTAAAAAATAAATAAATTTTAAAAAAGAGAGAAATAAAAGCTATCATTCATTAAACACATTTTCCAAGTACTCTGGTAAGTGCTTTACTTGGACTGTGTTGTTTAATCCCTAAAATAACCTCATAAGGTTAGAAGCATTATCCCCATTTTACAGATAAGAAAACTGAGGCTTAGGGAGGCTTAAGTAACTAACCCAAGATCAAATTGTTAGTGAATTGTTAAGCCAAGATGTAACACTAGATCTATCTAGCTTTAAAGGTCAGGCCTTAACTCCTATGATCTATAAGAAAGTCTCCAAAAGATTCTAAGAAAAGGAGTGATAAACAAAGCTATGAAGAAAACCAAAAACCTTTTTGTCACTTGAGTGGCAATGAGTACTTTTACCAATGAGTACTTTGTAACACCTCAACATTCCTGACACAATGATAGCCCACATTTGTAAAATACTCTGAATTTTATAAAACACTTGCACAGTTGGTAAGGAAAAACTTCACAGTGTGAACCCAAGTCCTCAGACTCCAATCCCAGTGTTCTGCCTGCTATATCATAGCTGCTCACAACGATTGGAAAATGCTGATTCAAAGCATCTCAGACAGATAAAAATCACCCAGTATGATACAGTTCTAGAAGAAACAGTTTCACTTCTCTCCCTATAAGGCTACAAGAAGGACTTAATAATTTCCTCACAGTAACACAATGAAAAAGAAACAGTAGGAATTAAAGAAATGTCTTCATCTTCGCCTGAGTGGCTCAGTTGGTTAAGCATCCGACTTCCGTTCAGGTCATGATCTCACAGTTCATGAGTTCGAGCCCCGCGATAGGCTCTGTGGTGACAGCATGGAGCCTGGAGCCTGCTTTGGATTCTGTGTCTCCCTCTCTCTGCCCCTCGCCAGCTCGCACTCTGTCTCTCTCTCTCAAAATAAGCATTAAAAAAAAAAAATTCTTAAAAAAAAAAAAGTCCCCATCTTCAATATATTCTCATAGGTTAAATTTTCCCATGTAGTTTTCCAGATCACGTGGAACTTTTTTTTCCTACTTTTTAACCACACCTTTCTGGACTCAATGCACCCAGGCTAGAAATTTCACAAATTTAATCTAAATTAAGCCCACTGCAACTAATAAAGCCATACAAAGAACACAGTTAACACTGTACCTTGATGACTTTTCCTGATCCTAATTTCAGGCGAAGCAGCTTATCTTTGTTAGCAGTAGAATCCAAAACCTGCAATTTGATCAAAGCAAATGAGGTCAGCCAATTTCCAAAAATAATAGTAATAATAATAATAATAATAATAATAATAATGTGATAGTCAATATAGATCAGCACAGTATTCCTGGAATAAGGAATGTCAAATATACTGGGCAGGGGCAGGTGGGGAGGGGGGTAGTTCTTAAAAGACCCAAAAAGAAGGGACCACATCATGGCTAAATTGGGACTTGAATGTCCATTTTTTTTGACTTAGTCTAAAGTTCTTTCTATCACATCATACTGCTTTTGAGAGCGTAATGATATTAAAACACAAAAGTCCATTCTATTTCCAGTATCTATTACACACAAAAAAACAAAGAAACAATTGTAAGGAAAGTCTAAAAAGAAGTTTTAAGCTTTGTGCAGTTGGCAGTATCATAGCCAATGAGGTTTATCTGAGGTGTGATTATTGCTAATACAAGTTTTAAGACCTAATCCCATCAGAATAAATTCAAGTTTGAAACCAGTATAGAAGGACAAAGACATACACACAAACCATTACCAAAAGTGATACTTAGGAGGAAACTGGTTTCCATTCTAAATAGATGAGACCAGGTGGCACTGAACAGATTGAACATATTAGCATTTCATGACTATACACCAAAAGCAGTCAGAGCAGGGTCCCTGAAAGATTTCTATTTGCCAAGAGCAGCAACTCACAGCAGTAATGCTTTACATATGAAGAGCCCTCATGCTATTTCAGTTACAAAAGCACTTGCAGGCTACCTTTCCTTACCTGGCCCAGCACATGATTCTGAAAGAGCCAGCTGGTATAGGCCACTTCCAAAGAATCTCCAACTTCTACAGCAGGGCCCTCCACTACAACGAGGTCCTGGCAGAGCACTGCATCTAGGGAGGGGGTGCTATTGCACTTGGCAATGCACACCTGTGAGACGAAATCAAAGCAGCATAAACTTAGTTCGAGCTCAGGAAATATTATCGTTAATGCTCTTTTCTAAACAGTGCTGTCCACTAACAAAACTGATTACGTGTTTAGGAATAAACCACTCTGAAGTCAGTAATCCTGCCAGGAATCGAAGTGCTTAAGAGTAAGGCTTTGGAGTCAGACTGTCTGGGTACAGATCTGGGCAACTGCCACTTATTAACTTATGGCCTCAGCCAAATAACTTAACTTCTGTGAACCTTATTTCATACAGGTTATTTTGTAAAATGGAGATAAAAACTCTGCAGTTAAGTTATACAACTTAGTTAATACAAATACAGTATTCGTATCTGTAGTTACTATCTGTAGTTGTGTCTGGAGTATCTGTAGTTAATACAAACACAGCACTCGGCACAGTGCCTGGCAAAGAATAGTAAGTACACAAAAAGCATTAGCTAGCATTACTCTGATGATTTTACTATTTCAGTGTTTAGGAACCTATGAAAGAAAGGAGAGCTTCTACAACACTTTCAAAAGGCATTTCTAAAGACAAACTAGAAAAAAGGCCATTTACAAAATCATGCTGCATTCCCAGAATTTGCATCTTCGCTACTTACAGATTTAGTCATATTATCTTAGCACAAATCTTAGACAAAAGAGTCAGACACATCTTCATGAATAATTATGGTCATTTTTAAACATGATACACATGAAAAATTTGCTACTCATTTTCTTAAAAGAAAGGTTTTATGGGGTACCTGGGTGGCTCAGTCAATTAAGCATCCGACTTTTGATCTTGGCTCAGGTCATAATCTCATGATTGGTGAGTTTGAGTCTTGTATCAGGCTCTGCACTGTTAGTGCTGAGCCTGCTTGGGATTCTCTCTCTCTCCCTCTGCCCCTCCCTGCTCACTCAGTCTCTCTCTCTCTCTCAAAATAAATAAATAGAGTTAAAAAACAAGATTTCATAATTGCAATCAATTACAATGAGACATCATTTTTTACCAAGCAAACCAGACTAAAAGAAAAAGGTGATTCTAAATGTTGGCAAAGGTATAGTGAGAGAACAGATATGAATGTGAAATATTATAATCTCTCTGAAAAGCAGTATGCCAAATTGTGTATAGAACCAAAAAATATTTGGACTCTTTGACACAATCTTCCACATCTAGAAATCTAGCGCAAGTAAATAATCAGGAAAAAAAAAAGAAGACACAGACTTATATACAACAATGCTTGCTACAGTATCATATCAGACTGAAAACAACCTAAATGTCTAAAAGTAAGGGAATGGTTAAATAAATTCAAGAACATTCATACTATGCAGCTTTCAACAATATTTCCAAATAATTTTTCATGAGGTGGGGAAAAACGCATTATACATTGTTAAAAAAAATAAGCAAAATATTGAACTCTTAAAGGAGTATGCCCATTTACATATATTACCCATAGAAAAAGGGAAACAGGGGCCTGGGTGGCTCAGTCTGTTAAGCTTCTGACTTAGTTTCAGCTCAGGTCATGATCTCATGGTTCGTGAGTTTGAGCCCCGCATTGGGCTCCGTGCTGGCAGTGCAGAAACTGCTTGGGATTCCCTCTCTCCCTGTCCTTCCCTCCCTCACGCTCTCTCTCTCAAAATAAATAAATAAACTTAAAAATAAATAAATAAGGGGCGCCTGGGTGGCTCAGTCAGTTAAGCATCTGACTTCAGCTCAGGTCATGATCTCACAGTTCATGGTTTTGAGCCCCACATCAGGCTCATGTCAGCTGACAGCTGAGAGCCTGCTTCGGATTCTGTGTCTGCCTCTCTCTCTGCCCCTTCCCACTTGCACTCTCTAAAAAAGAAATTAAAATGTTAAAAAACCTTATAAATAAATACATAAATAATTTTTTTTTTAAGAAAAAAAGAAATCTAACATTAATAGTGGTTCCTTCGGGCACTAAGATTTCAAGTGATTTTTTAAAAAATGCTTTTCTAAATTTTCTACAAGGATCATATAACATTATAAAAGTTCTTTTGAAACACTATTTTTGAAAGATAGTTTTATTTATCCCTTAAAATAATTTATAAAGTGAAAAATGTTTGAAAGAAGTTTGCATTAAGCCTTTTTGCTCTGAAAGTCACATTTTCAAGCAATTTCAATAAACATTCCTATTATTTATCTGAGCCACAACAAGCTCAAGTGACAAATTTAGTGGTTTGTTTTTTTTTATGCTTGTCACTAACAACACATAGCAGGTTATAAGTTTTCCATAAATCAAGAGAAATCCAAACTAGTGTTTGGCTTTTCACAATAAGAATAAGATGGTATTTACCTGTTTATTGAACTCCACAGCAGCCTTTTCCGACTCAAACATGATGGACCAGTTTTGTCTCTGGTCATCATAAAAGGTGCTATAGTTATTGGGCCGAACCTGGGGAAAGGAGAGATACTAGGATAACCCAACCACAGGTAGCACAGTGCATCATCTGACTGCCTAAACTCATTGAGAAGGGCCTTGACTGAAGTGGACCCAAAGAGAGATAGGGAACTTTCTTCTTCCCTCCTGCCCTCCACCAACCACCCTTGGTCCATTTCCCAGAAGGCAGGCAAGAGACTTTTTTGACAGGCTCTGTTAAGACATCCACACAGACGTCCAGGGGCTGAAATAGTAGATCTAATTCCTACCAGGTACGCACAGACCAATCTCTCCTATAAACCCTTCCCAAAGGAGCTAATGATTCCAACATGGGAAGTCTTACCATGAGCTCAAAGTTCAGATGAATCCTGGCAACAGTAACTGGCTGTTGTTGACTGATATAAAGAAGAATCCTATACTGTATTCAAGTAAAGATAGGCAGAAAAAAAAAGAGAATGGAAGTTAAAAGGCAATACAAAATCAGCAGTAAGATGTCAGGGGCTGTGCTTCAAAGAGGCATAAAACTCAAAACTCAGTTGACTGCTGAAAGCTTCGATTTTAAATTATATCCATTTTAATTGCTTCTCATTTTGGCCTTATTCTTTTACTGTAATTAGCAATGCCTTTATTTTGTCGGTGTTTCCATTGGTATGAGGGGTGACAAGAGATCTACAAATGGTCAACAGGTGCATAGAAAGATGCTCCACATCATTAGTCATTAGGGAGATGCAAATTAAAACCACAAAAAAGTACCACTTCACACCAACTAGAATGGCCATTTTTAAAAAAGGAAAAATAATGAAATAGTGGCAAGGTATTAGAGAATTTGGAACCCTCACATACTGCTTATGAAAATGTAAAACAGTACAGTTGCTGTGGAAACAGTCTGGCAGCTCCTCAAAAAGCTAAACAGAATCACCATAAGACACAGCAATTTCACCTTTAGCGCATCCCCCAAAGAGCTGAAAATAGATAATCACCAATGTGTACTGTACTATTATTCACGACAGTTGAAAGGGAGAAACTACCAAAAATGTCGATCAACTGATGAATGGATAAACAAAATGTGTTACCTACATACAACAGAATATTATCCAGCCCTGAAAAGGCATGAAATTCTGATAACATGCTACAACATGGATAAATCTTGAGAACATTACACTAATTGAAATAAGCCAGACATAAAAGGACAAATGACAAATATTGTATGATTCCGCTTATATGAAATATCTAGAATAGACAAATTCATAGAGACAATGTAAATTAGAGGGATGCCAGGTTGGCTCAGTTAAGTGTCCGACTCTTGGTTTAAGCTTAGGTCATGATCTCACAGTTTGTGAGATCAAGCCCGTCAGGCTCTGCACTGACAGCACAGAGCATGCTTGGGATTCTCTCTCTCTCTCTCTCTCTCTCTGCCCCTCCCTCTTCCTCCCTCTCTCTTAAAATAAATAAGTATTAAAAAAAGGAAAAGATTAAAGATTACCAGGGGATATGGGAAGGGAGAATGGGAAGTTTGTTTAAAGGTGACAGAGTTTTTTGTTTGGAGTAATGAAAAAGTGGAAACAGACAGTGGTGAACACTGCTCAGTATCATGAATGTACTTAATGCTATTGAACTGTGCACTTAAAAATGGTTAAAATGGCAAATATTTTCTCTCTTTTTTAATTTTTATAATTTTATTTATTTTCACAGAGAGAGAGACAGAGCGAGCAGGGGAGGGGCAGACAGAGAGAGAGAGAGAGAGAGAGAGAGAGAGAGAGAGAGAATTCCAAGCAGACTCCACACTCTCAGCACAGAGCCCGACACGGGGTTGGAACCCACAAACTGTGAGTTCATGACCTGAGCCAAAACCAAGGGTCAGACACTTAACTGAGACTGAGCCACCCAGGTGCTCCTGAAAATATTTTGTTTCATTTATATTTACCACCCCCCCACACACACATACACACAAAATCATAGTTACGCAAATAATTACAATTCAATTCCAGAGGGGAGGGAAGAACTTGGGGGCTCACATACAATCTGGTACCAGAAAGTACTTTCTTATCCTATGTTAGGCAGATAGAGTGAGGGGCTGATCACCTCAATCCAACCCAATTATAGGCTGAACTGGTTAGGGAAGATTCATAGATTTATCAAGAGTTGATCTACTTCTGGGTTGTCTCTATCTCAAGCATTATCTTCCCTGACTTTTGATTAAGAACCTAGAAGGTCTCTGACTCCTTGGTCCTGAAAGTTCTGCCCATCAGACATTCTGAGCTGGGTTCTCCTCCCCCTTAAGTTCAAAATCTAGCAAATGTATTGAGATGAAAGTTGTTGCTTGCTGCTTATTACAGGTACTCCCCCTACAGTAGGACTTTATCTCCTATGCACCACAAGATGACAGAAGTTTCCCTCTGCCTTTCTGGCACAGCCTCTGGACTTCCACGCCACCCCAGAATTCTGCAAATGTCCCATGGGGAAAAACTAATCTTGTGTTTGGAGCTCCTCTAGCTTCTGCCAGTATCTCTTTCCCCCAAGAGGTCTCTCTGATTGGGCCATACCTGATGCTTGGTCCACCCCTAGGCACATCAGCAAAAGAACCAAGAGAAGGAAATACTTGGCTCATCGGCTTTTCCCTCTTTGAAATTTTAGTTCCTCTAGTCCACGTCTTTTCTAGAGCTCTCCAGTGAATTTTAAAATATAATTTTTGCAATTTACCTGCTTTTTTTACAATTGTTGCAGTGGGAATTGCTGCTTGCCATAACCTACTGCATCTTATCGGGGCTGAAGGCTGGTGGAGTCTCAATACCAGATTTTTAAAATCCAATGGCAACTCCTAATGAATTAATACATCTGGATAATAATCATGGATGGCTACTACATAACAAAATTAGGGATAATTAGACACTATGTACCTCTGGATGAGAGAATGAAAGATTTAAGGGACATGGTAGCCAACTGCAATGTATGGACCTTATTAGATCCTGATTAAAACAAACTAAAAAAAAAAAAGAGAGAGAGAGAGAATCAGGTAAATCTGAACACTAGCTGGTAGTGAATGAGATCAAAAAATTATTGTGGGTTTTTTTAGGTGATAATTGAATAATGGCTATGTTAGGAAAAAGATCTTGGGATATATACTAAAGTATTTACAGGTAAAATTGTATGCTGGAGATGTAGTCAAAATAAGACTAAGAAGAAGGAAGACAGGCTGGAATTAAGATGAACTAAGAAGAGGGGAGCCTGAGTGGCTCAGTCAGTTGAGTGTCTGACTCTTGGTTTCTGCTCAGGTCATGATCTCATGGTTGTGACACTGTCCATGGAGACTGCTTGGTATTCTCTCTCTCCCTGTGCCCCGTCCTAGCATGCGCTCTTTCTCTCTCTCAAGATAAATAAATAAACATTAAAAAAAAGAAAACGATGGAACAAGATTAATAACTGTTAGAACCTAGTAATGGGTTTCGGGGGGTTCATTATTCTAGTCCCACAATTTTTATGTGTGTTTCCAAATTTCCAGTTAGGCTTTTTTGTTTGTTTTTAATACAAATGAGTGTTGTCTATTACATTAGTTACCTGAACAGGCCATCTTATCTAGGTCTCTGAGTGTCTCAGGAGCATGGCCCTTAGTTCACTGGACCTCTGAAATTCCATAATTTCTTGGGCTGCTCTCACCAACGTTTAAAATGTTCTGGAGCAGAACTTGAAGCTAGAGACAACCCACACAAGGAAATCAAGTCTCGGGGCTGCTAGCCATATCTTCTTTTTGATCCAAACCAATAGTATTCTGTGTGATCAACTACCCAACTCATTGTCAAACTTTCAAAGGATAAACACCAGTCATTAATTCAGGTGTAAAGACAGAATGCTCTAAGTAGAACACTAAGTGTTGTTCATTACCTAACAAAGGATTGTCCTTAGTAAATGGTTTACTCTAAAACTCTCCAAAGTCTTAAGCTAGTTCCATAACACAAAGGTCAAACTTAAAAGACTGAATGGTTGCTTTGTTTTAATGCACAATAGTAAGCAAGACAGGACTATAACTATTACTATGTACCTTGTATTAAAAATTCACATTCAATACAAACAAACAATCATTCCAATCCTCTGATACGTGAGACACTGGGCAAGCGTAGGTACAAACCAGCTCAACAGTATGATCTGGGACACCTGAAAACACACAAGAGTTCTCACCTCTCTGGCTGTGTGGTTCCCCAGGACTGCAGCACCAAACTTGCCCTGCTTTACATACTGACCGTTTGTGCTAGAGAAGCAAGAAAAATAACAGGTATTACTAATAATTCTTTAAACTCAGCTTTCTCTTCTGCCATGTAGAAGTGGGGAATCTAGTCATTCAGTCTCAAGAAGACAACACAGGTGAGCAGTTTGTAATTTAAAGCTCTTCTACAACTTCTTTACTCTCTAAATATCTATTCATAATATCTCAGTGAAGTGGCTTTCTTTCAGCACTTAAGAAGGCAGTTGTTGAGGGTACAAGCACTTCCTAGTACACAAGGTATACAAGATAACGGCTTTTCAGGGTTTTCCATACCGAATTCTCGAACTGAAATGTTCAAAAGCATTACTGATACTTCGCCTGTGGAAGGACTGTGCAGCCTAACTGCAGTTTATTTCACAATGAACAGAGGCTTATTGAGAAAAGATGGGCACCTAACCCCACCGCCAGAGAGCACTCCTTCTCAGCTACTTACTATCGATACGCATGGACTGCAGTTGCAACCAATACGGTGGAAGTGCCTGTTGTACTGGGTGCTGGTTTTGGTGTTGCCGGATTTCCTGAAGACGAAGAAAAAAACAAAAGATGTCATTCATGTCTTTGATGAAACTGATTTTAACCACTAAAGCGGCTTCAAAATTCTTGTTTACATTTTACAGTTAAGTGGTACAGTGCTTTCATGACCATTAGCCTTATCTGATCTGCAAAACAACCCTATGACCTCATCTGGGGATGAGGACACTGAGGCTCTAAGCACCCCAGTGTCTTACACAATGATAGCAGCAAGCCTAGGACTAGAATCCAGGACTCTGCCTCCACTCCAAACACAGCAAGGTCCTATCCCATCTACTTCCTTTTCTCCAATATTTGGCCAGCTATAATAAACATAAATAAAGTTATTTCTCCTGCCCTTATTTTGGGGTAGAAAATTTATGATGATACTCAGGTCATATCCATTACTTAACTTTTGCAGGGTACAGGGTCACATTAGTGTTTTAAAACAGTATATTTAGGGGTGCCTGGGTGACTCAGTTGGTTAAGCATCTGACCTCAGCTCAGGTCATGATCACATAGTTTGTGAGTTCAAGCCCCGCGTTGGACTCTGTGCTGACAGGTCAGAGCCTGAAGCCTGCTTCAGATTCTGTGTCTCACTCTTTCTCTGCCCCTCCTCTGCTCACGCTCGGTCTCTCAAAAATAAACATTAAAAAAAATTTTTTTAAATAAAACAGTATATTAAGAGAAAATTGCATATTTACACTCACCACATGAATGTGGGGAGAACACTGGTAAAGGCAAGAAACCAAGAACTTACTTTCAAAAGTATCCTTGCTTGATTTCTTTCTTTCTTTTTGTATTGTTAAAAAGATGACAAGTTTAAAATGGAGTCACTTATGCTAAAGCCCCAGGGCACCAAACGGAGACTAACTCATAGTTTTGGCTCTCCCTGAAACAGAATCTTAAACCAGTTAATCAGGAATTCCCAGCTCAGCACAAGTCAGACAATCTGCATAATAGACCCCTGCCACCCACTAAAGGAAAGTAATCCTGCAATAGCGATCTTGCTTTTTTGCCTCCTGTAACTTCCTCGTTCCTACTTCCTTCTCTCTGTGAGTCCTTTTCCTTCAACTCCTCAGAGCTCCTTTCTATCTGCTAGATTGGAGGCTGCCCAATTTTATGAATCACTGAATAAAGTCAGGAAGATCTTTAAAATTTATTCAGTTGAATTTTGTTTTTTAACAATATTGACACATCTTTTTTTCTGATTATAGAGTGCATGTACTCTGTAATATGCAAAACTTGGCAAATGGATAAAGAAGATAAAAATGACCTGTAGTCTCACCAGTTAAAAATAAAAGTTCATAATTTGATGTATTTATTCCTAGTTCCTTTTTCAAGACAGCTTTCTTTCTATATTTTTTTAAACAAAATTAATACTCCAATTTGACAATCTCCTTTTCTTACTTAGTATTAGTATTTCTTTTAAAGCATTCTCCAAAACAAAGATAAAATAATCCTAAAAATACTTTTTGGTGGTTACATAAAATACTATGTTATGACTCTACCAGAACCTATTCAATGTCTTATCATTTGACATTTCTTTGGACTGTTTCTAATTTTCCTCTATTATAAATAATGCTATGGTGATCATCCTGAAAACACATTTTTGTATGTACCACTAATTACTTTCTTAGAACAAATTCTTACAACTGGAATTATGGAGTGAAGAAGTGTAAAACATTTAAAGGTTTGTTACGTCCTGCCCAAATATCTTACTGCATCAGTTTACACCCCTACCAGCAGTGCGAATATGCCAGCTTTGCACCCCTGCTAACAAGAGGGGGCTGTTTCTTTAAATCTTTACCAACGAAGCTGGGCAATAGAAAAAGGGAGATACCAGGTCATTGTTGTTTTCATTTGCATTTATTGATTACAATGAAGCAGAGATGGAATATTTTCTATAGATTTGTAATGGTCATTTGTTTTGTTTAGATGAATTGCCACTTACGTTGTTTGCTTACTGTCCTGTTATTCATGTTTTCCTTATTATTTTGTAAAAACCTACAACATAGTTGTTAATTCAACCACTACTGTCCAGTTGTATGTAACACTACAATAATATTTTTCTCTTGATAAGCTGTAAGAAAAAAAGTAACTAAGGTCAGAGGCAGGTTATTAGGACAAGTGTGAAATGCTGAGAAAAATTACTGTCTGCCCAAGGTCAGCCTAGCATCCTCCTTCAGGATAGAAGCTTAGTTCAGCTTCTCCCACGATACTCTTCTGGTTGTCTAATGCCCTGGAAAGGGAAGGTTGTTCACGGAGCTGCTAGAAGGTAAGTCAGGTGCTCACAATCGTGGGATCTTATTGGCTCAGCACTTCCTTCTCTCTGAAATCAGTACTGCAGATTCTTGAATTCCCCACTGACAAGGACTTTTAATATGTGCTTTCAAATCTTTTTTTTTTTTTTTTTTTTTTGAGTAAAGTTTTCTTGAACTATAGTTTTTAAAGTCTGTTCTTTCCCCCCTTTTTTTCCTTCCTGTGTACACACACACACACACACACACACACACACACACACTCTACGTATTGGATCTTCTTTGCCATCTTTAATATTTATCACACTTTCTTTTGGAACATTTTTATCTCTCAAATTTCTTATTGTTTAAAAATGCCCTTCTGTTAACCTTCTGTTTCTTCAGGCATGATCTGCTCTTTGTATTCATTCTTGTGTTCCTGCTCGTTTAGCCTTCGTTTCTGAAATAATTCTTACGTCTCTAATTCTTGCCTGAGTCTTGTCACTTACTTCTGAGATTTTCTAATTCTCATTTCTGTCTTACATTACTTTCTTAATGTTAAACAGGTGGTGGTAGTTTTTGAGAAACATTCTCACAGAATCTCTACAGCTCTCACTGTAGGGATATTATTCTGTTTCTTGCTCTCTTTGTTCTTATAATTTTACATGGAGTTGGATTCTGCTAAGTTCCTACTGCTCATTTTAACGTGAAATCTGCTTTTCTCAATTTTTAGAAGGAGATAGGGTTCAAGTGGCTTTCCTAACTTCATAGAGCTCCCTCTTCTGTTGCTTTTGCAGAGTTAAAAAATATGGTGGCTCCCTCCTGAGACTTCCTGATTCTATTTCTATCCCTACTTTTATTTTTATTTATTATTTTTAAATTTTTTTTAATTTTATTATTTTAATTTATAACCAAATTAGTTAGCATATAGTGCAACAATGATTTCAGTAGATTCCTTAGTGCCCCTTACCCGTTTAGCCCATCCCCCCTCCCACAACCCCTCCAGAAACCCTCAGTTTGTTCTCCATATTTATGAGTCTCTTCTGTTTTGTCCCCCTCTCTGTTTTTATATTTTTGTTTCCCTTCCCTTATGTTCATCTGTTTTGTCTCTTAAAGTCCTCATATGAGCGAAGTCATATGATTTTTGTCTTTCTCTGACTAATGTCACTTAGCATAATACCCTCCAGTTCCATCCACGTAGTTGTAAATGGCAAGATTTCATTCTTTTTGATTGCCGAATAATACTCCATTGTGTATGTGTGTGTGTATACACACACACACACACACACACACACACACACACACATATATATATATATACACACACACATTTTCTTTATCCATTCATCCATCAATGGACATTTGGGCTCTTTCCTTACTTTGGCTATTGTTGATAGTGCTGCTATAAACATCGGGGTGCATGTGTCCCTTCAAAACAGCATACCTGTATCCCTTGGATAAATACCTAGTAGTGCAATTGCTGGGCTGAAGGGTAGTCCTATTTTTAGTTTTTTGGGGAACCTCCATACTGTTTTCCAGAGAGGTTGCACCAGCTTGCATTCCCACCAACAATGCAAAAGAGATCCTTTTTCTCCACATCCTTGCCAACATCTGTTGTTGCCTGAATTGTTAATGTTAGCCATCCTGACAGGTATCTCTTTGTGGTTTTGATTTGTATTTCCCTGATGATGAGTGATGTGGAGCATTTTTTCATGTGTCGGTTGGCCATCTGGATGTCTTCTTTGGAGAAGTGTCTATTCATGTCTTTTGCCCATTTCTTCACTGGATTATTTGTTTTTTGCGTGTCGGGTTTGATAAGTTCTTTATAGATTTTGGATACTAACCCTTTATCTAATATGTCGTTTGCAGATATCTTCTCCCATTCCATTGGTTGCCTTTTAGTTGTGCTGATTGTTTCCTTCGCTATGCAGAAGCTTTTTATTTTGATGAGGTCCCAATAGTTCATTTTTGCTTTTGTTTCCCTTGCCTCTGGAGACGTGTTGAGTAAGAAGTTGCCGTGGCCAAGGTCAAAGAGGTTTTTGCCTGCTTTCTCCTCGAGGATTTTGATGGCTTCCTGCGTTACATTTAGGTCTTTCATCCATTTTGAGTTTATTTTTGTGTATGTGTAAGAAAGTGGTCCAGGCATTCTTCTGCAAGTCGCTGTCCAATTTTCCCAGCACCACTTGCTGAAAAGACTGTCTTTATTCCATTGGATATTCTTTTCTTCTTTGCCAAAGATTAGTTGGCCATACATTTGTGGGTCCATTTCTGGGTTCTCTATTCTGTTCCATTGATCTGAGTGTCTGTTTTTGTGCCATATTATTTTTTAATTTGAGAGAGAGAGCACAAGTGGGGAGAGGGGCAGAGAAGGAGAGGGAGGGGGAGGGGAAGGGGGAGGGGGGAGAAAGAGAGGGAGAGGGAGATGGGGAGAGAGACAGACAGAAAATCTCAAGCAGGCTCCATGCTCAGTGTGGAGCCTGACTCAGGGCTCAATCTCACAACCCTGGGACATGACCTGAGTTGAAATCAAGAGTAGAAGGCTCAACCAACTGAGTCACCCAGGTGCCTCATCCCTACTTTTTTTTTTTTTCTAATTTTTTTTTGGGGGGGTTATTTATTTTTGAACAAGAGAGAGAGAGACAGAGCACGAGTAGGGAAGGAGCAGGGAGAAGACACAGAATCTGAAGCAGGCTCCAGGCTCTGAGCTGTCAGGACTGAGTCTGATGCAGGGCTTGAATTCATAAACTGTGAGATCATGATCTGAGCCCAATGTGACCACTTAACCAACTGAGCCACCCAGGCGCCCCACCCCATCCCTACTTTTATTTGGATCTTCTCTTCTTCACTTCTAATATATCCCTATCTTCTTCAATTTTAATTCCACTCCCAGAAGGTTCTTTTCAGTGTGGGGGCCTGTCCTGGAAGGCCACGCTAGGGGGTGAGTTTCAAAAGTTCATAGGAGCAGGGCACCTGGCTGGCTCAGTTGGTAGAGACTGTGACTCTTGATCTCAGGGTCATGAGTTCAAGCCCCATGCTGGGCATGGAGCCTACTTTTAAAAAGAAAAAAAAAAAAAAAAAAAAAAAAAAATAGCTCATAGGAGTGAGACTACTCTAGCTCTTCCAGTCCCCGTTATCAACCCCTTGTACTTAGCCACAATTAGAGTGGGCAAAACGCCTTCCAGTTTCAGCTTGGCCTGCCATATTTTCCAAGAACATTTGGTGGCTACTTGGGGTTCTCCCATTTTCTGATGGAGATATCCCACCACTACCCTGTATGCTCCCACGCAAATGCTGATACTACACAGCCTTGTGGCTTGTCCAGACCTGCTTATATTTTGGGATATTCATGAAGATACCTTTTCAACGGGTGTTGTTGTAAATGTTATCCATAGGTTTGTCTTTTGTATCTGATGTTTTTACATAAGATACAAAATGTAATGTTTTTACATTACTGTGTAGGTAATTTTTAAGCTGAAATGCCTCTATAATTTCCCTTTAAAAGTGTAATTAGCTCATAGTTGTTGTTTTCTGATTAAAACAAAATCAAGTTACCTCATTGGGTGGGGACTGGGGTTGTTTATTTTAATCCACATCCATTAACTCAACCACTTTAAATTGAGTCAGAATCACACTGCTGATGAAGAGATATGCCAGAAGAAATGTAGAGGCATAGCCTACTAGAAATCTGGCCAGGTGATGGCTTGGAGAACAGGACCAGAAATCTACACCAAAGATGCTAAAAGTGACAGGTAAGATTTAGAGCAGAGGTCAGCAAACATTTTCTGTACAGGGCCAAACAGTAAATAATTTAGGCTTATGGGCCATATGATATCCGTTGCAATTCTTCGAAACCCTCAATACCCCACCAACATCCTCAGGGCCAGCATTGTGCCTGGTATGTAAAAGGCACTCAATACTTTCATCTTCATTCAGGAAACACTTAATTTAATGTCCCTTACCATCTGTTCTGCTTAGGGTTATTTCTATTGGTCCTTCATTCCTCTTCAGGTTCTTACACAAAGAAAGCAAAATATAGAGGAAGAGCTTTGGAGTGAATCAGGTTAGGGTTCAAATTTCAATTATGTCACTTACTGCTGTAGGACCTTGATGGAGTCCCTAAACCTCTCTGAGCCTCTAAACTCGGGGTAGTCTTACCTATTTCACAGCACTGTTGAGATAATTAAACAAGGCAATCTATGTAAAGCATCTGAGACCAGACACATAGCAGGCATTTTAGAAATATTAGTTGCCCTTTTCTCTCCTTTCATTCAACAAATGTTCATTCAATGCATCTCCATCACAATGAAGGGTACAGGGGATATAGCACTGAGCATCACTGTCTAATTGGGAAAAATTCACTGTCAGGATACATCTAACCTATCCAGGTAAAAGAAGTGAAAAGCAGCTCTTCCTTTTCGCCAAAACATTGGACAGTGCCTACTTAGAGTGCCTCAGGCAGTTTTAGAGAGTGCTGTTCACAGGAGGTAAAAGAGTTTGCCTGAGACCTCCCTCCATTAACTTCCGACAAAGGACACACTCTGTCCAGCTGCTGGAATTCGATCTCAGAGCTTAGAGAGAGAATGCACCGCTGGCGGTGAGCTTGGCCAGACTGATTGAGGCATGTCACTTTTGGAAGGCTGTTCATCCTTCCAACTAACCTGTTAGGGGCCAATCGTAACCTCATAACTTACCTGTTGCTGCTGTTCCCTGGCCTTTCTTAGGCTGCTTTGGGGCTGTGTACTGGAAGAATTCATTTCCGTGGCCAGCAGATGCCTGATCCAGGCCAAAAAGAGAGGCCAATCTGGCACTGTTAGTAGAAAATGAAAATGACATTTCATTTGACATATCTCAAACCCGGAATTATTATGAAAGCTGCTCACCTCCAACTTTGAACGAATACCTCCTTGATTGTATATCCCGCCATTCAATACTGGAAGTGACAGCTAAGTGTCTTCAAAATCAAGATTGTATTTCTGATCTGAACAGCATCAGCTGACCTTGCCTGTCCTCAGGACTTTGATCAAGGCATTTCTTCTTTTTGGACCTCAGTTTCTCTGTATGTAAATTGCGGTGATTGGTCTAGATGCTCTCTGTGGTCTCTTCAAACCATAAATTCTTGCCTTTAGCAAGTCATAGTTTCCTACCTTTTACTAATTTATTACACTGAAATAAAACTGTACTCCATACTTACTCCATCAAACAAACATGGTCCTACCATTTCACCTAATAGGCAGAACCATTCTTTTACCATCCCTTGCAATGAATCCTATGCCCCAACCATTCCAAGGAAACTGCTTTTGCTAAGGTCACCAACAACCTCTTTGTTACTAAACACAGCTTATCAGTCATTATCTTATTTGGTCTTCATGCTGCCTTTTTACACTGTCAACTAATTTGTTCTTCTTCAAACAAACTCTTCCCTTGACTTCTGGGGGGATATTTGCAGGGGTGGGAGGAGGAACTGGTCCAAGTAAGACATCAAGAAATGCTCATGGGATCCTTCTCATCTTCCCATGTCTTTGGCTTCTTGTTTAGCTCCTTGAACTCTTCCTCTTTTGCCCAACCTTTTTTTTTCCGAGAGAGAGAGAGAGAGAGAGAGAGAGAGAGAGAGAGAGAGAAAGCAACCAAGTGTGTGAGTGGGGGAGAGAGGAGAGGGTGAGAGAAAGAGAAAATCTTAAGCAGACTCCCTTGGGGGGGGGGGGGTTCGATCCCACGACCCTGGGATCATGACCTGAGCCGAAATCAAGAGTTAGGACTCTCAACTGACTGAGCCACTTAGGCGCCCCTGAACCAAAATTCTACACTCCTAGAAAGAAGGCAAGGTGCAGTACAAACCATACTGTTTGCATAAACACTTTAGGCACAGTAAGTCACTTCATCATTTATGGGAAGCTTGTATCAGTGTGTGGAACTGTTTACCAATTAAGTTCCCAGATGCCAGCCAAGAGCCAACCTTGTAAACAGGACTTTCTAAGGATGATGTTGTCACATCCCCTGTGTTAACTCTTCTGCAAACATACACGGCCAAAACTGAAATCTGGGCATCATCCCTGCCTTTTACCCCCTGGTGTTCATGACCAACCCCTGAGTCCATTTGATTTTACTTGCTCAGTACTTTTTGAACCCTTGCACTTCCCATTCTTACTGCCACTTGCCTGGTTCAGGTCACCATCATATCCATCTAGCTTAAATTACTCCAATAGCCTCTTGACTCACCTCCTTGCCCTGGTCTTATCTGCTTCTTATCCATTCTCCCCACTGCATTCACAGTTTTCTTTCTAAAAACTAAACTTGACCAAGTCTCTTCCCTACTTAAAACCCTCAATAACACCTCAACATTACCAAGATAAAAATCCAAACTCCACAAGATGGCTTTATAAAGCCCTTCAAGACCTCACCTCTCCATACTTTCCCAGCTTCCTATCTGACCACTTCTCATCTCCAACTGTGTGCTACACAGAACTTTTCGTTTCTCAAATAAGGCAAGCTCTTTCTAATCCCTAGCTTTGGATATGCAGTTCCCTCTGCTTAAAACATTCTTCCTCTTCCTTCTTTCCCCTGGAAGCTGCCCCTAATCTCAAATCTCATCTAAGTTAGATGACCTTCTTAGGAACTCCCATAGGAGTCTTCTTCCTTCATTCAAGAAAGATGTATCAGACACTGTGCTAAATGCTGAGTATATATTGATGAGCAAAACTTGGTTCTATTTTCAAGGAGCTTATATACTCTAACAAAGAAATTGGCATTACATAATGAATAATTGCAAACTATAATATGAGATATATATCAGGCAGCTGTTGTATGGAGTTATACTCCACATAGATTAATATAAGTTATCAATCAGTAATTATATAACATGATAATTGACAATTTATTGTAATCACCACTTGACTGAATATTTTGCCTAGGGTCTGGTATGTAACAGGCTCAATAAATGAACTCAAAGTCTAGTCTAGCTCTGAGCTCCTTTTCTCCAAAGGCATCTTTGGTTTAGGTAATGTGAATATTGAGGGGTGCCTGGCTGGCTCAGTTGGTAGAGCGTATGACTCAATCTGGGGTTGAGTTCGAGCCCACATTGTTGAGTATAGAGATTACAAAAAAAACCCAAAAAAACAAAAAAACAAAAAAACACAAAAAAACAAAAAACAAAAAAAATTTAAAAAGCACACACACACACACACACACACACACACACACAAAACCTTAAAAAATATATTGAAACTACACAACTTTTTTGGGTCTTTTCCCTCAATAATTTTAAAGTTTAATACATACTAACATTTTGCAAAATAAATTTAATATAATCTGCAACTACTACCCTGTTCTTTCAAGATAGTGTACTATAAGTTTCCTGTAAATGGGACCAACAATGCCTACTTTAAAGGACTAAGAGGTTTAAATGAGATTTCAAGCATAAAGAGCAGTACTGGCCTAAATAAGACATCAACAAATGTTAATAAAATTAAAAGGAAACCAAGATTTCTCCTTTTATGGAGACAGTCTGGGAAGATTCCCTAAAAGAATAAGATTCTGGGAGATTTGGGCAATGCCTTTAACACAGTGAAAAATTTACAAAACTTAGAACCTAGTTAACATAGAAGAGTTTATGCACAAATAAGTGACAAGAAAAGAATGTCCTTGTTATCTTTGGTATGGGTATGGGTATTGGATTTGCCGTTTTAATTTTGCAGGTATGTTTTTCTCAAGGGAAAGACAGAAATGTCATGTAAACTATGTTTCCATAGATGCTCTAAAGGCCAGCCTTGATGACTGCAAAACCAATCCAAAAGCCAGGTCAACCCAATTATCTTTCAAATCCATTCTATTTTCTATTAATTTTCTTAGATAAACTCTATATAGACTTAGGGGCATAAGTTTCTTGTAAATTATTATTTTTCTACTTCTAAAGTATTCTCAAATGTACACATTTCTCTTTGGTAGCAAGAATGGGCTTGCTAACTCTGGACTTGAGTCTATGTTTATAATTATGGGAAGTCATCATGGCACTAATTACGTTTTAAAAATAAATGTTAGCCAATGCATTTAGTTGCCAAAGTCTTTATCTAGCCTTAGTTTCATACTCCTTTTCTTTTCTCATCAAAAACAGTAACACACAGCAGTTATACTATATTAATATATTTTAATAAAAAGGGATTTTTTTGTTGTTAAAGTATTTCTTTTTTTTTTTTTTAATTTTTTTTTTAATGTTTATTTTTATTTTTGAGACAGAGAGAGACAGAGCATGAACAGGGGAGGAGCAGAGAGAGAGGGAGACACAGAATCTGAAACAGGCTCCAGGCTCTGAGCTGTCAGCACAGAGCCTGATGCGGGGCTCAAACTCACGGACCGTGAGATCATGACCTGAGCCGAAGTCGGACGCTTAACCGACCAAGCCACCCAGGCGCCCCTGTTAAAGTATTTCTTTTATGAACTATGGCATCAAACACCTACTTTTACAATAATCATAATGGGCACATGGCAGTCTAGTAGAAATCTGATTGCCTGATTTCAAATCCAGGCTCTTTCACTTTATAGTTATGTGATCCTGGGCAACTCACCTCTCTGACCCTTAATTTTCCATGTGTAAAATGGGTATAATAGTAAAAACCACCTAATTGATCGGTGGGGAGAAGTAAATATGATAATGTATATTTATACTTAGTATGGTACCTGGCATAGAGTATGTATTTTAGACACATGTGCATATTTCCTGTTACCTAAAAATGTTGCTTGAGGGTGTCTGTCAGTTAAGTGTCTGACTCTTCATTTCGGTTATGATCTCAGGGTTCGTGGGTTCAAGTCCCATGTCAGGCTCTGCGCTGTTAGCATGGAACCTGCTTGGGGTTCTCTCTTCCTCTCTGCCCTTCCCCCACCTTTCTCTCTCAAGAATAAATAAATAAACTTAAAATATATATATATATTTAAAATGTAATTTGAACTCAGATACCCCTGTAAGGGAGAAAGCATGCTCAATCAGGGCACAAACTGACCTGTAACTATAAAACGCTATTAGCATAAATACAAAAATATAGAACTGGAAAAGGTCTCAAAGATCACCTAGGGCAAGCCTAATATTTAATAGACTAGGGTATGGAGAACCAAAGATGAGAAGTGATTTGTCTAAAGTTACACTCCTCACTGGGGGCAGAATCAACATTAGAATCTAGACTTTTCTGTATCCTTTACAGAACCTAAAATACTTTCTGATAATCAAGTTCCATATTTACCTTTTTTTATGCATTTTTTTAATGTTTATTTATTTTTGAGAGAGTACGAGCAGGGGAGGGGCAGAGAGAGAGGAGCCACAGACTCTGAAGCAGGCTCCAGGCTCTGAGCTGTCAGCACAGAGTTCAATGTGGAGCTCAAACTCACAAACCGCAAGATCATGACCTGAGCCGACGTTGGATGCTCAACCAATGGAGCCACCCAGGTGCCCCTAGATTTCTCTTTTTTCTACCTCTACACTGGTGGCTTCTCATTACTATGCTAATCAGATTTGCCTACATATACCTTTTATATAGTCTAAAACATGTATTACATAAAAACAAGTATTTACATAACTGGCCTCTTAAAAATGCTTTGTGATTATTATTACTGGATTGGTTTTATTCCACTACTAAACTGGGAGTTTCCTAGGGGCAAGAATTGTGCCTTATTCCTATCTGTATTGGATGAAGTGAAGTACCATACACTTAAGCAGACACTCACACATTTCTTCATTTCAAAGTCACCATGGTAGGAAAAGAGCCAAAAAAAAAAAAAAAAAAAAAAAAAAGGCAAGCTTCCTGATTACTACTTCTAGGTTAAGCATGGGTTTGAAGAGGCCTGGAAACTGGAACACGGATTATCAATCATCTTGACAGCCATCCAAGACACTAATGCTCCCGCTTCTACCAGGCCTGAATATCCTAAATGGAATCAAGGCAAGTCAAAATACATGAAAATTAATAAGCAAGTATATTTACAGCAAACTACAGTTATAAGAGGAAGTGGAAAGCAACTGCAATACCCACTGTCATATGTTCTACTTCCTCAGGAAAAAACAAAGAAGGAATAGATAAATCAGAGACTGCTGGGAAAACTTACGATATTCTCAATCTTAAATTTGATTTGTTTTTTCTGGTTATTACTGGGAATAAAAATAAGTTATACGCACAACTTTGTTTACTAAGTCTTTTATCATTCAGTTAGCTGCTGTCTACGTTTAAGAGCATAGATAAATGCCCAGAACTAAAATGTTTCATGTCCTTGATGGGCCTACTCAGAAAAGCAGCACAGCTGAGCCACCAAGAACTATCTCCGGCCAGCAATCTGGCAAAGAGCACATGACTGTTTTTATCCTGTCCTTTTCAGTCAGTAGCAGACTGCTCACTGCATAAAAGTTGGGAGCTCTAACATTCGTTTATAGACTTCTCCCCAATATTTTCACCTAGTGAAGAATGTGAATTTAAAGTATCTCTTATAGGGGCACCTGGCTGGCTCAGTTGGTAGAGCATGTGACTCTTGATCTCGGGGTTAGGAGTTTGAGCCCCATTTTGGGTGTAAAGATTACTTAAAAATTAAATCTTAAGGGCGCCTGGGTGGCTCAGTCGGTTGAGCGTCCGACTTCGGCTCAGGTCATGATCTCACAGCTCATGGGTTCGAGCGCCACGTCGGGCTCTGTGCTGACAGCTCGGAGCCTGGAGCCTGCTTCACATTCTGTGTCTCCCTCGCTCTCTGCCCCTCCCCCACTCACACCCTGTCTCTCTCTCCTTCAAAAATAAATAAGCATTTAAAAAAATAATAAAATTTTAAAAAATAAATATTAAAAAGAAACTTTTTTTAAATACTGATTCAAAAGGCTCTTTCCCTCTTTTAAAAAATATATCCTTACTAGTTTTTTTATCCACTTATTCTAGGTTTGGGAGATGTTTGTTACAGTCTTCTTTATTAATGTGTCTATTTGTCCTTTTATATCTTGTAGTTTTGCTTTATGGAAGTTGCTGCTCTACTACAAGAAGCCCTCAGCTTACACAGTTCCTACATGCAGCATCTTCAGTTAGTATGTCTTAATTAAACTAATACTCGTCCCTCAACAGCACAGTGCAAATTTCACTTATAAAGGTGTATTAACTGTAAGTAAATGCATAAAGTGCAAACTTTGCAGCTAGCTCTTCAGTCCACAGATCACTACACGACAGACACACGTATGATCAGTGACCAAGAGTGTCATTTCTTTCAGTCTGTTGGTGACTGGATATTGCACACCTGTTTTCCAGTTCAAGAGACAAAGAGCAAAGCATGTGCTTGTGCTGTCTTGTCTCCCAGTGATAAACTTATGCGACATTTTACAAAAATAGATACTCAAAAGAGGGAATTGGCCAACAAAGATAAAAGTGCAGCACAGAAACTAACATGATAATGCTGGAAGTGAATTTGGGTCATATATAAATGAAGTTATAGAAGAAATGTAAACTGAGGAATTGACACCACTGCTGTTTGAGAGACTCTAGATATAGAGTCGGAGGAATTTAATGAAGGCAAACATCAATATAAATAAGTGGTTATGACAAATGTCCTAGAATAAATGACAAGGCAAAAACTTCACATTAAAGGAACTCTTACAAGTATTTTACAACATTGAAAACACAAAGGATAAAATATCAGAAGCTGATCCAAACTTAGAAATATGACAACTTCCCAAAACAGAAAAAATGCTCACTCCATATCATAAGTTATACAAAGAGAAGTCAAGCACTTGACTTTTTCTCTTGATAAGTTTTTTTTAAAAAGAAATAAAACACTAAATCTCAATGTACCAACAGTTTGTTTCAACCAAAAATTTTAAGGGCTGTGAAACAATTATAATCTTTCCCATTGATTATTAAGCTTGCTTTGTACAGTTTCAGCTTGCATGGCCATATTTACAGTAACTCACTACCATGCAAAGTAAGTTCTCCCCATATTTAGTTCTTATTTCCCTACATGCTTACCGGCCCATTATTGTCTTAGTGGTATCTTGTTGTGATTTTGATTTGCATTTCCCTAATAACTAATGATGTTGAGCATCTTCTTACATACTTATTGTCAATTTGTACATCTTCTTTGGAGAAATATCTATTCAAATCTTTTGCTCTTTTAAATTGGGTTCATCTTGTTATTTTTTAACTGGATCTAATTGCTAGCTCATCTAATGGGTTTTTTTTTGTTTGTTTTAAATAGGTGAGTTAGGCCTAAATCAAAAAGCTGACTATGTCAACAGCAACTGGCTGGACTATGTAGAAATTTTAGTGTTTTAGGTAGAATAGGGAAAAAGGAACCAAAGCATTGCTTAACTCTTTTTTTTTTTTTTAATGTTTATTTATTTTGAGAGAAAGAGAGAGAGATGGACAGAGCGTGAGCAGGGAAGGGGCACGGAGGGAGAAACAGATTCTGAAGCAAGTTCCAGGATCCTAGCTGTCAGCAGAGCCTGATGCAGGGCTTGAACTCACGGACCATGAGATCATAACATGAGCCGAACTTGGACGCTTAACCAACTGAGCCACCTAGGCGCCCCTCAAAGCATTGCTTAACTCTTAAAATAACTGAGTAACTGAAAGAACCCAAAGTGGAACTCAGTGGATGTGGGCCATTCAAAGTGAAAGCAAGGGTGGAATGGGGTGGTGAGGTGTGAAGAAAGGACTTAAGAGTAGGTAATACAAATTCAGTCACAGAGTAAGTCAAAAGATCCTATGGAAGACCAAGACAGCCAGAGTCATTTTATGGTCATTCTTGTACTGAACTCTCCAACAGGAGTAGAAGCATCTTGAGAGCAGGCACAGAAGCTTAATCTGTTAGTAGTCAGTAAGATGAGGGGTGTATGTTGATGTATTCATCATTCTCTGTACATTCTTAAATTTGTTAAACATGTGTTCAAAAAAGGCTCTTCAAGGATCAGGACTGGCAGCTCACTTTCAAAGGTCAAGTGGTCTACTGACACAACCTGAGGGAAAAGGCTAAACTGATTATCAGAACAGACAAAATCCTGCCACGTGAAGACTTGTGCCCCAGGCTAACAGACACAATGACTGGGGACAGGGAATAGCAACCGCTGTCTCTTATACTGGTTTTAAGCTTTAGAGTGCAATTTCACAACTATCATTCATTCAACAGGCACTGACGGAGCACACACTAAGTACAGCGCTGAGCTCTAGACATAGATGAACGACCTAAGCAGTCCCTGTTCCGTCAGGGTTCATAATCTAATAGGTTCGGTGTTGCAAGGATGGAGGTAATCAGCCTAGCTGTGGGAATAAGGAAGAGAAAGCAATGCATTCTGCTTGGGTCTGTCGCGAAAGGACCAAAAGGTGCCATCTGAGCTAGGCCTTGAAGGATGCTGCAGCTGACCCAGAAGGGCCAATTCTGAAGTGTCACTGCCTTGTCCCCGGGGAACAGAAAGTGTCATATCGACCTCAACTGACTCCTATAAAAACCCTGAGGCAGATGTTCTCATCAGTAATCCATTTCACAGAAGGAGAAACTGACCCACAAAGCAAAAGGCGAACCCTAGGGCCATACTGAGTGCCAGGGGACATGCCGGTTCCAGAATCGAGGTGGACAGATACAGCGCAGTTTCGAACTCTGCCGGGATTCTGAAACCTGTAGAGCACCGGAATGTGGCAGGGGTCTGGACCCGGAAGTAGGGAAGAAGTCTGAGAGCGACCCCTCCAACCATTTGCCCGGTTCTCTCAGCCACGCCCTCGGTCCCACGCTTCTCAGTCACTCACCCGCCGCTAGGCGAGAGGAAGTCGGTGTCGTCTTCGTCTCCCGCACCGAACATCGCGGTGCCTTTCACCCAGCCGCAAGGGGGGAAGTCGGAAGGTTTTCGGGGCCTTTCCCCGCTGACGTCGTGAAATGCCGCGGCGGCGTGCTGCTTTCCGGCAGGACGAACTCTCGCACGGTTGATCGGCCGGGAGGGGCCTAAGGTCTGGAGAAGGTGGGGGAAAGGCAAATGGGAGGGCCTCGCAGGCACGCGCGCCAGTGACGTAAAGCTTCTCCAGCCTGCAGAGGCGGTGAAATCCGCGGGAGCTCCAAAATCCTGCGCAGGGATTGGCCAACGAGGCAGGGGGCGGGGCAGGGGCAGGAATCCGCGGCCTCGGTGGCTGTCGTGGACACGTCGAGCCGGGCATAAGTGGAGGGGGCTTCCGAAGAGTCGTGCGATTGGTGACGGGTTAAGGTTCCAAGAGGGAGGTGCCGGTGGCAAGACTGGATCTGGAAGGTAAGCAACTCCCCCGCCCCCCCCCCCCGCCCTCTCCCACCTTTGGCACAGGAACAGTCCTTTCGCCTCCGGGACAAGGACCCTCCATGCGACTCTAATCCGCTCTGTGAAAGGAGAAAGGGCCCGAGACTGGCAGACTGGAGAACTGCGCTTTCGGTCAGGCCCCACAGTGACATAGGGAGAGTGACCTTGGGGCAGGGTGTTCGGTGCCTCACTTTCCCCGTCTATAAAACGGGCTTGACGTCCCTATCGCTTGTGCCCTGTGGCCGACCTCACTGTTTATTCAACGGGCTATTTGTCCACTAATTCCATGTGCCGGCTTGGTCAAGAAGCTTTTAGACCTCAGAGGTCATCGAATTCAATCCCAGTCCCCTCATAATCCCAGAATTTGCAATAGGGAAACGGAGTAATAAACCCTTGGATGACTAGTCCTAGGTCACACAGAGTAAAGGGCAGGCAGACTGGGGCTGGATCCCTCCTCCTCTCTTGGTTCAGGAGTTAGCAAGCTGATGGGTGAGCAAGAACCTTATCAGGTTTTAAGCACTGTGCACCTTTACGGAGTGCTCATTGCTGGACTGAGGCATACATCTTTAGAGAATTCCCCTCTCGATGCAAGTGAGGTGCAGAAGAGCTGGGATATTCTGGGGGTGAGTGTTGGAAAGGAGAAAACTTTAGAAGCGCAAAAATCCCAGTCCCAGTCTTGGTCTGGGTTTTGCTTCGTCTTCTTGCCACAGACCTAAGTCAACATCAGTTGTTGGGGACTTCTCTTTCTTCAGTTTCCACCCTCTCTGTGTCTTATGTAAGTGTTTCTTTGACTAACCTGGTAGAGTTACTGAAACCATCTCTGGTTAGGCCTGATTTAGCCAAGGTGTAGATAAGCAGATAATGTATCGTCCGTTTCTTAAACAGTTTTTTAAAGTTTATTCTGAGAGAGAGAGCGCAGGAGGGACAAAGAGAATCCCAAGCAGGCTCCACACTGTCAGCGCAAAGCCCAATGCAGGGCTGAAACTCAAGAACTGAGATATGACCTGGGCCAAAACCAACAATCAGACACTTAACTGACTGAGCCACCCAGATGCCTCTGTAGCATAGCATCCGTTTCCATAGATCTCTTTCACTCAGGGCTTCTCCCAAACAGTTTAGTATAACAAGTGTCCCTTACCTGAAAGTTTTAGTCTGTTAACATGATACTGAAGTGAAGTGATTGATAGATTCACCTCCTAGAGAACTTCCCACCTCTTGGTACTTCCCTGGTTCTGCTTTTTATTATAGTTTGTGTACTTGTACTAAAGTGTGATCTCCTCAAGGGCAGGGACAGTTTTATTCATCTTGAGGTCACCTGTGCCACAGAGTACTGTACCCTCTTGGCAATAATGGTTTCTTATTCTTTGTTACAGTGAGTAATGGAATTCATCCTTGTTCCCATTCCTTAACTTATGCTCTTAGGATTTTTTGCACGTGGGACCCAGTGAGCCCAGCAATGACTCTTGCCTTCCAGAAAGATAGATATGTTGTACTAGCTATGAACAGTCAGGGTTGCTTAGTCTCTTTTGGTAATTGAAGATGATTTTACTATTGTTTAAAGCTCTAGGGGAGGGGAAAGAGGGAAATAGAATAGCTAGAAATATTATGTGTTACTAATTTTTGTTAGGATTCCTTTGTTAAACCGAGGGATGGGGCTGTGGTCTGCTTCCTGTGTTTATTTTAAAGATTAAGATGGTTAAAGCAGTGAAGGCTGACAGTGTGAAAACAATGATGCCACTGGAACCTAAGCACTAGAACTGGAACCCTTTGCCATAGCTCTGTTTAGAATATGAACTTGGCTATCTCTCAGGGAAAGAAAGAATGAAATGCATAAGTAATTTACATAGCTCTTTCTAATTCCTCTTCCTCGTACTGATCATTGTCATTCCAGCACTGAAACATCAGAATAGTGTTTTATTTCTTTTTTAATGTTTATTTATTTTGAGAGAGAAAGATGGCTAGTGGGGGAGGGCAGAAGGAGAAGAATCCAGATATCAAGAGCCAGAAGCTCAAACCAACTGGGCCACCCAGGCACCCTTGAATAGTGCTTTTAAAAAATGCTAAAGGATTGGGACACCTGGGTGACTCAGTCGGTTGAGCAGCTGACTTCAGCTCAAGTCATGATCTCACTGTTTGTGAGTTTGAGCCCTGCATCCTGCTCACAGCCGTCTGAGGAGCCCACTTTGAATCCTCTGTCTCCCTCTCTATCTCTCTGCCCCTCCCCAACTCACACACACTAGTTCTCCCTGTCTCTTAAAAATAAACATTTTTTTTTAATGCTAAAGGATCATTTGAGTGCTTATCTTGAATTCTTGAGTTGGGAATGTTTTCATGCAGGGTATTTAAGTAGCCTTTTTAGATAGGCAGGAACATAAAATCTGGATCAACATTTTTGAGACACCACAAACATGCATGCCTAGGTCACCATTGTGGGAACACAGCTGCTAGTTCTGATCAGCTGTATGAGAAAGGGGAAGATAATGGTAAGGCGTCCTCAGTAAGATTGGGTACACTAAAAAGCCACTGTCTTCCTGAACTGGAATATTGGACCAGGAATCAAGAAACCTGAATTCCCATCCCAGCCCTTCTAACTCACTCTGAGCTTGGGCCAGACTCCCTAAACACTTTGGGAGTGAATTAGACCCAGACATCTATTAAGTACTGTTGAGGATGCAGAGGTAAGTAAAGCACAACCCTCATCTCAAGTGTGAATTAAGCATTTTTGTTTGTTTTAAGTACACAGTTTTTAGGTGTATTTATAAAATGGATTGACCCCTGAAGATTAGCTAGGAAGTGGCAATTTTAACAATTCCTTTCAAATTCTCAGTAATTTTGCCATAGAGATGATAATTCTTGTATATAAGCACACCCATACTAGTCTACTAGTGAATGCATTGTAAATATTAAACTATAAAAACTATTAATGTTTAAAGTTATAACCAGGTTAGATCATAGGTGTGGTGATAGTGATATGAATTGAATATAGGTTTGGGGGAGTTGGTATAGTGTTCTTTCTGTTCAGTCACTGAAAACAGAAGAATGTCAGAACCCAATTCAAGAAATATCTGAAAACCTTCTATGTGTAAGGCCCTGTGCTGGGTATTGGCAAGGAATAGGAAAACGAATAAGTCATTGCCCTCAAAGTGCTTATGGTTGAATAGCGGGGATAATTGAAGTATACAAATAATTTAGAAGACATAGCAAAGTAAGTCCCATAAGTAGAAATTAATTATTGTGGGATTTCAAAGGAAGAAGAGATCATATCTGGTTTGGTGGAGTTTGTGGGTCTAGATAATGGCCTTTGAAGATGACTGGGGTGGTTCCTAGTGAAATGAGAAAGTAAGGTTTTCCAGGTTGAGGGGGTGGCTTTGGCAAAGGCAAAAAGGCAGGAAAGAAGGCACGAATTTCTTTTTCTTTTTCTTTCTTTCTTTCTTTTTCTCTTTATTTCTTTCTTTCCTTTTTTTTTAAATTTTTTTTTCATGTTTATTTATTTATTTTGAGAGACTGAGCATAAGCAGGGAAGGGGCAGAGAGAGAGAGAGAGTCCCAAGCTCTGTCAGTGCAGGCTCGATCTCGAACCTAGAAGTCACAAATTTCTTATGGCACAAGAGTTGCCCTTTTATCTGACGCAGTTAGGGCCAATAGTTGGCCAACAACAAAAATAAGTTAAAACAAGGAATCATTCAGATATTAGTTACACACAGATCTTAAACATTTAATTTTAACTTAAAGCATAAACATCTTTTTGCCATTCTTTAAAATAAGCTTTTTCCAGGCTGACAATGTGTTACCTGCTTGGGATTCTCTCTGCCCCTCCTGTGCACACCTGCTTGTACATGCCCTCTCTTTCTCTCAAAATAAGTAAATAAATAAAAAAGAATAAGGCTTTTCTTGGGACACCTGGATGGCTCAGCCCATAGAGCACCCAACTCTTGATCTCAGGATCACGAGTTCAAGCCCCTCATTGTGCGTGGACCCTACTTAAGAAAACAATAACAACAACAGAAACATTTAATAGTTTTCATAAAATAAGCCTTTTCTTAGGGTGTGGGTCCCAGAGATCTGCAAACTATAGCATGGCGGCCAAATCTTGTCCTAGCCCTCTGTTTCTGGAAATAGTGTCATTGGAACACAGCCATGCTTATTTGTTGCCATATTATCTATGGCTACTTTGACTTACAAAGTACAGTTGTCTGTATCTGTGTGACTCATCTTTATCTAGTCTTTGCAAAGCTTTCAACTTGGTTTTCATAGAAGTAACTACCAGAGAGTCTATGTAGTATAGTAGCTAAACTCTTAATGTCTGGAGCCAAATTGTTTCGCCGTTTATTAGTTATGCAGTCCTTGAGCAAGTTGCTTGGTTTTCTCCTTTGGAAAAAAGGGACAGTGACAGTATCCAGTCTCTAGGGATCTTGTGAAGATTGTATGAGTCAATTCATGTGGAGCACTTAGAACAGCATCTGGTAGGTAGTAAGAAAATATTAGCTGCTGCTGTTGTTTTCCTCTTCTCACTTACATTTAATTGCTTTACATAATACTTTATTAAATTATATTCTTATAACAGTAAACACAATTGGCATAAGTTGATTTCTTTTTTTTATTAATGTTTATTTATTTTTGGAGAGAGACTATGCTCACATGCCAGTGGCGGAGGGACAGAGAGAGGGAGACAGAGAATCTGAAGCAGGCTCGAGTCTCTGAGCTGTCAGTGCAGAGCCGGAGACAGCCTGATGCAGGCTCCAACCCACCCACTGTGAGATCATGACCAGAGCTGAAGCCGGATGCTTAACTGAACTACCCAAGGCCCCCAGTTGATTCATTAACAAACATACCTGATACTCTTGATAAGCACACAAATTCCCTAAGGGAATCCCATGATATTAGAAAATAGCCAAGGGGCACATGGGTGGCTCAGTTAAGCATCTGACTTCAGCTCAGGTCATGATCTGGTGGTTCATGAGTTCAAGCCCTACGTTAAGCTCTGTGCTGACAGCCCAGAGCCTGGAGCCCGGTTAGGATTCCATGTCTCCCTCTCTCTCTCCCCCTCCCCCGCTCATGCTCTGTCTCTCTCTCCTTCAAAAATAAATAAACATTAAAAAATTAAAAAAAAAAAAAGAAAGAAAAGAAAATAGCCTGGTTACTGTGTTATTTAAATTGGTTAAGAATTCTGTGAGGATGGTTTGCTAAGAGTATAAGACAGCAGGAGCGCCTGGGTGGCTCAATCGGTTGAGTGTCCAACTTCGACTCAGGTCATGATCTCACAGTATGTGTGTTCGAACCCCACGTCGGGCTCTGTGCTGATAGCTCAGAGCCTGGAGCCTGCTTCACATTTTGTGTCCCCTCTCTCTCTGCCCCTCCTCCACTCACATTCTGTCTCTCTCTTCTTCGAAAATAAACATTAAAAAATTTTTAAAAAATATTGTAGGACAGCAGAACACATCAGGAAGTAGTGGATTAAGATTGAAAAGGAGAGCAGGGCCATATTTGTTTAATACTTTGAAGGCCAAGGGGATAAGTTTGTATTTAGCCATGTGGGAAATGGGATTATTTATCCTACATGACATGAGTTATATGAAAAAATTCAAGTGGTTTAAGAGTATATGATGTAAAAAGTAAAATTCTCTCTAGCTCTGCCCCATGTGAGTATCCACTTCATTTTTCTAACAGTCCTGGAACGTGGAGTTGACCCGAGGACTGAATGAGATAAGGCATGGTAAACACTACTGGGTGCATGGGTATTAGCTGTTAAAAACCTCAGTCCAGTTTTTCTTCGGATTATAATCTCAGTTTTGAATGAGAAAAATAAAGGTTCTAGACTGTAAATAAAACTAAATGCTCTAAAGGGAACAATTTTGCCATACTCCTAGGAGTCTCTGAACCTTGTTCTTTGCCTCTCCCGGTTCTGGTTTGGCTCTGCGTTGATCCCTTTTTGAAGTGCTGCAAAACAGAAGAAGGTGGCATAATTATCACTGGAAAAGCAAGTGTTTACGATGGCAAGATGACTTGAACTGGTGGAAGATGTCAGATAAATCAGTGACCAGGCATCCCCCAGATAACTGCCATTTAAGGTTGGCAAGCCTGGCACGACTGGGGGATGGGGAGGGAGAAGGGAGGGCAGGTTGATGATGCTGGCACTCCCACAGGCAGCTTTTAGCATAATAAAGCCACTTTAAAAATCAGAAGTTTTTTGTAGATCATGACTAAGTATGAGAAGTCATCAAAAGTGTGATACTTAATACTTTAAAATGAGCCTTTTATGCCAAAAGAAATCTTACAGTAGGGACTGGGAAGGAAATGCTTTTGAAGTTCCATTGCTTTGAGTCATATCATTTCAGATTTAGGTGACCTTCCCAAGCAGAGGAGGGGCCCATCCTTAGGAATGCAAAGCCCTGCAGAGAAGGAAACCTTTGAGAAGGGTCCACCCTACCTCTTTTCCTTTTACACAAAGGCCCTAGGCTTCTGTATACAACCTGCTTTTGTAGGCTGAGGACATTATGCAATACAGTATACTGACATGGAAACCTGCATTCCAGAAGTAAATGGATAAATGGTTTGGAGGGAATCTCTATCGAGAGCAGAACTCTAGCGACCAGTGACACGTTAAAGCACCTTTTTTGTTAGTCAGGTTGAGTCTTTTCTCTAAATAGGTAGTAGAGGTGCTGTGAAAAATGTGCTGTTTACACAATTTTGAAGCAGTTTAAGAGCACCTGGAACTTAGTCTTTTGGTTTATAAAATAAAAGGCAAAGGAATGCTAAGTATACCCCCACCCCCACCCTGTTCCTCTCTCTTTCCTTTTTTTTTTCCTCCTACCTTTTCTGATGGCTTTTTATCAGCTCCCACACAGCCCTCTGCATGATCTATATCTTAGTACATCTTCTACTGTTTTTTATTGTTTGTATGTATTTCTTCTCCAACAGACTGGACTTCTTGAGGATAAGAGTTCACCACAGTACCATCACTCAATAGGTACACAATATACTGAATGAATGAATGAGTGAGTGAGTGAGTTCCTCAGGGTCACAAATACAGTAAGTCCCAAGAGCCAGATCTAGAACCCAGGTCTTCTGATTCCTAGCCCAGTACTTTCTCTACCACACCATGCAACCTCAATCTGAGGTAATAAACAACTTTTCTCTTTCTGGTTTACATTCTCTCAGTGCATTTTCATTAAATCATCCTTTATTAATTAAAGGGAGGGAGGAGTAAAGTAGTAGCAGTTAAGATGCTTTCTAGTTTCTGCTTCACACCAAATTTATTCCCAGTATTCTTCAGAGGCAAACCAAAAACATGATCTAGATGATTAAAATCCTTTGTAATATAACCGAAGGAAAATTTAGGGGTGCCCGTCTGGCTCAGTCAGTAGAACATAGGACTCTTGATCTCAGGGTCATGAGTTCAAGCCCCACATTGGGCGGGAAGCCTACTTAAAAAGAAAAAAAGGAAAATTTAAGCAAGGGGGACCTTTGCCTTTGATTATAACAGGAAGGCAGTTAAAGCAGTGCTTTGCCAATGTATGTTTATCTGACTGGCTTGTGTTCTTTTTTATCTTATTTTATTTTTTTAAGTTTATTTACTTTGAGAGAGAGAGAGAGAGAGAGAGAGAGAGAGAGTCTTTAAGTAGGGGAGGTACAGAGAGAAGGGGAGAGAGAATCCCAAGCAAGCTGCATGCTCAGTGCTGAGCCCAGTGCAGGGTTCAGTCCCACCACCGGGAGATCATGACCTGAGCCGATATCAAGAGTCAGATCCTCAACCCACTGAGCCACCAGTTACAACCTAGCTTGTGTTCTTTAAATCAAACTGTAAGGGACTGTATACATTTTTCTTAATGTTTATTTATTTTTGAGAGAGAGAACGTAAGCAGGGGAGGGACAGAGAGAGGGGGACAGAGGACCTGAAGCGCGGGCTCTGCACTGATAGCAGTGAGCCCAATGTGGGGCTTGAACTCACGAACCATAAGATCGTGACCTGAGCCAAAGTTGGGCGCTCAACCGACTGAGCCACCCAGGTCCCCCAAGAGGCTATATACTTTAAGTGACGTGGAAGTGAGCCGTATGTGTGATTTGGACATCTCCTTGCAGAGTTTTTGTCATCTAATGAGTAAGCAAGCTATTACTAATAGGATTTCATCCTTACTATAACTTAGAATCAAAAGTATTTTGACATATTTTATTTGATCCTCCCAACCCTATGAGTTGATGGAGTGTAGGTATATTTTTATATCCATTTTGCAATAAACTAGTATTTGTTGGCTTGAGTGATTTGCTTAATGTCATGTGGCTAACGTATGGCACATGCGTCTGTAGCCCGGGGCCACCTGTGTCTAGTCCAGTGTTTTTGCTACTTTTACCACACTCTCTGTAAAACACTGTAATCTATGTAAATCATACTAAAGCACTTGTGGTCAGCACGTTGGAAATGTGTCAAGACTACACAAGGATCCAGTAAGAGGAGTATGAAAGGGTGCATCTTGTGCTTGCTGGATTTCAGGATATGGCTTAGCCAACAACAAAGGGTATCTGAGAAATGGAGTATAGTAGCTGGGAGGTCCACTCCCCATTGGACTTAGGCCCTTGTATCATTGCATAACCAAAAGACCTTTTCAGTTTGTTTGCTTGACATATCAAATTTAAGTTGTCCTATTCAGACCAGGTAAATAAAAGCTTCGCCAAAGGCCTTTGTGAAAAATGTACACTTGATCTTCTATGTACGGAAAGGTGAGAGTGGGCCATAGAAACAGGAGCTTCTATGTTATTTGTCACTAAAGCAGGATATGTAAAGCTCAGAAATCCCTCCTGCTTAGCTGCTTCCCATCTGAAGAACCATCTGAAGAAATGAGAGGGTCAGGGTACGTGGTTAGACCGCTGTTACAGAAGCCTTATGTGAGAAGTAAGTATTACGGATTCAGTTGAATAAAGAGTATATTAGCGTTATTGTTTACTAACGTGGGCCTCGGTTTCTCCATCTGTAAAATAAGGGAGTTGGACTTGATAATTTTTGAATAGGAAATATATTCACATGGTTGACAATTCAAAATGTATAAAAGGATATTAGTGAAAAACGCTCCTTCTACTCTTTACCCACATCTGACCAGTTCCCCTCCTAGGGACCTAGTTACCACTTTCTTGTACCCTGATAGTATAGATGTTTACAAATAATATGTATATACTTTTTAAGTTTATTTATTTATTTTGAGAGAAAGAGCAGGGGTGGGGGAAGGTCAGAGAGAGAGAGGAAGAGAGAATCCCAAGCAGGCTTCCCCCTGTCAGTGTAAAACCCAAGGTGGGGCTCCATCTCACAAACCATGAGATCATGACCTGAGCCAAAACCAAGAGTCAGACACTTAACTGACTGAGCCACCCAGGCACCCCAAGAGCTTCCTCGTTGTTTATGGCTGCAAAGTAATTCCATTTTATGGAAATATGATTATTTATTTATTTAATCGGTGCCCAATCAATGAACATTTACATTGTATTTTTTTTTTTATTTTTTTTAATGTTTTATGTTAGAGAAAAAGAGACAGAGAGCGAGCAGGGGAGGGGAGCAGAGATGGAGACATAATCTGAAGCTGGCTCCAGGCTCAGAGCTGTTGTCGGCACACATCCTGATGGGGGGTTCAAACTCACAAACAATGAGATCATGACCTGAGCCGAAGTCAGACTCTTAACTGACCGAGCCACCCTGGCGCCCCTATTTACATTGTATTTTCAATATTTTGCTATCACAGTCCTCTGACAGATAACTTTGTTCCTATAACAGTTAACATATGTTTCAATGTGTCTTTAGGATATATACAGCTGACCCTTGAACATGGTAGGTTTGAACTATGTGAGTCCACTTACAGGTGGATTTTTTATGGTACTGATCTGTAAATGTATTTTCCCTTCCTTATGATTTTCTTAATAAAACTTTGTTTTCTCTAGTTTACTTTATTGTAAGGATACAGTACATAATATATATAAGATATAAAACATATTAATGGACTATGTTATCAGTAAGGTTTTCGGTCAACAGTAGGCTATTAGTAGTTAAGTTTGGGGGGAATCAAAAGTTATACACAGATTTTCACCTGCTTGTGGGTCGATGCCCCAACCCCTGTGTTCTTCAAGGGTCAACTTGAAGTGCTGGCTCAAAGGGTATGTACATCAGACTGATAATTAAACACTCTCCTAGTTCTGGTATTCTATGAGATTTTAATTGAAAATGAACAGTAAAAGAGATGAGAAGGTATCGTTTTCTTGAAACATCTTAATTTTTTTTTTAATGTTTATTTTTGAGAGAGAGTGCGAGCAGGAGGGGGGCAGGGAGAGGAGACACAGAATCTGAAGCAGGCTCCAGGCTCTGAGCTGTGAGCACAGAACCCAGTGTGGGGCTTGAACTCACAAGCCATGAGATCATGACTGGAGCCAAAGTCAGACGCTTAACCAACTGAGCCACCCAAGCGCCCAGACATCTTAATTTTTAATCTCTTTTTATTCAGAGACTACATCTCAAGTAAAGGCCAAGTATGCAATGTTACCAAAATGATGTTGAATTGCAAACTTGACAAAAGTCACCTACTACATTACAATCCTATAGATTTCTCTAGTGCTGTTCAGTGTGCTATTACTCAGAAGTTAATTTGAAAGGTCAATGTTATGTTATAAACTCAGGACAAAAAGAGAACTGTTGCCTAACTACTTTTACCAGTACTTACGATGGGGTTTTGGAGTGGTGGGGTTTTGGACCTACCATCCAAGAAAGAATTCTGGGGACCTCTTTGGTGCAAAAAAGGTGATTTTATTAAAACACCTAGGGGTGCCTGGGTGGCTCAGTCCTTTAAGCGTCCAACTTCAGCTCAGGTCATGATCTCGCAGTCCCTGAGTTACAGCCCCGGGTGGGGCCCTGTGCTGACAGCTCAGAGCCTGGAGCCTGCTTAGGATTCTGTGTCTCTGTCTCTCTGCCCCTCCCCCGCTTATGCTGTCTCTCTCACTCACAAAAATAAATAAATGTTTAAAAAATTTTTTTTAAAAACCCAAAACACCGGGACAGGACCCCTGGGAAGAAAGAGCTGCTGGGGTTGTGAGGAGTGACTGGTTATATACTATGGAGTTGGAGGAGGTAAAGGCCAAAGGGAGGTCTCCAGAAGGGCTTTTTTTTTCCCCCAGAAGGACTTTCATATGCTAAACAGGACTCAGAGAAGCCAGAGGCCTTACTATTATCAAGCTAAGGTTGTTCTTCCTCTAGTAAGGCATTAACAATATGACTGTAGGGGGTTCCTGGAGAAATATTATACTCTGTGTTTACCTCAAGTATTTGTCAATGGACTGCGGGTTATAAGGAAATTTAATTTTATCTGCCATTTCCTTCTTGGCTTTGTTCCCTTCATCACTATAGAGGGGAGGGTGATATTAAGGACTCTAGGAAACTGAGTCTATAGGTTTCTGGAGATTAGGCTATTGATAAGATTGCCTTTTCCTTGTAATTTACTAAGATATTTGTAAACTGAAGGATACCCCTGTCCTGCATGACTGTGATCTCTATCGGTGAGCCATTTGTTTTCTTTCCTTCCCTTTGTTCTTGGGCAGCCAGGGGTGCCTGAGGAGTGTCCTATATATCCCACCTGGGGTGGGAGTGGGACGGTTGTTAAGCTTGTGCTTTGCCCTGAGCTGACCTTATGCTCCCTCATCACCTCATAGAGGATTCAGAAGATTAGCTGTTTATGACAGTCTATGTAGGGAATGAAAGTAGAAAGATAAAGGAGAGCCTAACTGAGACCTGTCTGTTGGTGTGTGTTTTTCACCGGCTTCCCAGGTTTTTGATGATTGTGGAATGTGATAATTTTGTGAAATAGGTGATACTCTAGCAATCACATGTCTTTCTGAGGTGCTAGGGGCACAAAGCAGATCGAAATTCTGTCATCCCCTCATACTTCTTGACTGGACCTACTAACCTTCCCTCCATTTCTCACCTCCATCTCATTCTCTTTCTAGGTGTCTTAAGCCATTTGTGAAATTTGTTCTGTAGGTAGTAGGTTTCAATTAGAGCCTCCATGGGCGTCATCACAACATTCTCTAAAGCCCCTGGGGCAGAGGGTACTTAATACTAATTGAATGTTGAACTGAGTTGAGTAGATGTCTGAGTGATCCAGCCTCTATCCCGCTACCCTCTCAAGGTGCTGCTACCCGCTACCCTCTCAAGGTGCCGTATCTCTCCTTCCCTCCCCCACCCCCATATATGACACACCTTCCAACCGACCCCTGAGCACACCTATTATGATTCCGGAAGGAACAAAAGGTCGAGTAAATTGTCTTGAAGAAGGGTGTATGTGTGGGTGGGTGTGTGTTTGGGTAAATCTACACACACATTCCTTCTGGCTCCCACAGCCATTCTTTGTACTGTGGTTAAAAATGTGGACCTTATTTACTTAACTACACACTAGTGGCAGCTGTGAAGTTAGACACACTCTAGCAATAACCTAGGAGGTTCATCTCAAAATAAACATGTATCTTTTTATTCCCACAAGTCTCATGTGTATGAAATCATAAAAATAAAAGGGAATATTAGATAAATATAAACTCTGGCTTATAAATGCAGTCATGTTTAGAAGAGGCAATTGGATTAGTGTTGGCTTCTCTGATTTTTTAGAAAAAATTTTTTAATGTTTATTTATTTTTGGAGAGCTAGCATGAGCGGGGGAAGGGGCAGAGAGAGGGAGAAACAATCTGAAGCAAGCTCCAGACTCAGTTGTCAATATAGAGCCTGATGTGGGGCTCAAACTCCCAAACCGTGAGATCATGACCTGAGCCGAAGTTGGACACTTAACCAACTGAGCCACCTAGGTGCCCCTTTTTTAAATTTTTTGATGTTTATTGTTTTTGAGAGAGAGAGAGAGAGAAAATGAGCGGGGGAGGGGCAGAGAGAGAGGGAGACACAGAATCTGAAGAGGCTCCAGGCTCCCAGCTGTCAGCACAGAGCCCGATCTCAAATTTATGAACCGCGAGATCATTACCTGAGCCAAAATCGGACGCTGAACCAACTGAGCCACCCAGGTGCCCTTTGACCATTCTGATTTTAGAATAAAGAAACTTGTCTATGAACCATGCTTTAAACACTTAAAGACTCTGTGGGATAGGAGATAGCTCAGCCCTCTTGTACACTATACCTCCTAAAGTTACAGATGAGAGGATGATAGGGCCGAACACACAGCTTCCCCAGGTAGGTCCCATCTTTTCAAATATAAGCTTTCCTAAATGTCAGGCTCCCAGGGAAGTTACTGCTGGGTAGCTCAAGCTAGATGCCTCACTAGGCTTCTTTCTGCCTGTTATTTGGACAGCTTGTTAAAGGGCCATTAGCTACATGAAAAGAGTTTACTTTATTATGGTTTCAGAAATACCACAAGGTGTATGGTGCTATGTTATAGCTTAGAATTAAGGGGCAGTATTACTACCCTTTCCCTATTCTTAAATTAGGATGTAAAAAAGATGAGATGGGTAAAAATATAATGTATCCTATTTCCATTTCAAGATGGCATTTTGAGCACATTTCTTTTCCTTCCCAGAATCTTAGTGAAATGACTATAGAAATATAAACAGTTTTCTGGGGTACCTGGGTGGCTCAGTCGGTTAAGCGTCCAACTTTGGCTCGGGTCATGGTCTTGCCGTCTGTGGGTTTGAGTCCCGCATCAGGCTCTGTGCTAACAGCTCAGAGCCTAGAGCCTGCTTCGGATTCTGTGTCTCCCTCTCTCTCTTTCTGCCCCTCCCCCGCTCACACTCTCTCAGGTTCTCTCTCAGAAAGAATAAATATTTTAAAATTTTTTTTTTTTAAAAACCCATTTTTTAAAGTGTGATATTGTGATTTATGATAAGAAATATATGGTCTGCATCCCATTTCTGGCACAGAACTCCTAAAATCCTTGAGATTTCCTAAGTGATGAGAGCTATAAGTGCCCTGTGTTATGTTATAATGAGGTAACTTCTTTTTTAGCAGTCTATAATTTAGTAGGAAATCAAGAGCATGAACTTGAGTCACTTAACCTTCTAAGTAAAGTTCATGTTCTTAAAAAATGAATAAGACACTCTGGGGAAATGCAAACACAAACTGGACACTTGATGAATAAAGAATTGTTAATTTTTCAGGTGAGTTAATGGTATTGTATTTTCTCTTGTTTTTTTTTCTAAGGTCCCCCTCTTTTAGAGATGTGGAAATGCATACGAATAAAATATCATAATAGTCAAGATTTGCATCAAAATTATATGGGCCATGGGAATGAATGGGGTATAGATGAGACCAGGCTGGCCTTGAGTTGCTAAGTGTAGAAGTTGGGCAGTGGGTACATAGGAGTTAATTATACCATTCAGTCTAATGTGCAGATAATTGAAAACGTTTATAATAAATTATTATACTTTATTTAGTTTTTCTTTGATTGTGAAATCAAAACACTAAATATTCCTGGAACTTCAAGGACCCACCACACACCATATTATCCTCTCTCTACCTTTATATCCTACCCAGCAGCTTGCCTGCCCTTCCTCCCAGGCCTCTATCCAACTCTAATGAGGTAACTTTTAGAAAGCCCTGAGGTCTCCTGAGGTTGGTTGCCAGTGAAGCAAACCAATATGATTGGAGAATTGGACTTTCAGCCCCCAATCTCCTAGGAGGGGAATGGGGCTAAAGATCGAGTTGTCACCAGTGGCCAATCATTTAATCAATCATGCCCCTGTCATGGAACCTCCATTTAAAAAAAAAAGTTCAGAGAGCTTTTAGCTTGGGAATCCAGAATGCTTACATGTGCCAGGACAGAAGCTCCTTTGTTCCGGATCTTGCCCTCTCTTCATGAGGCTAGTAATTTGTATTAATATCCTTTGTGATAAATCTGTAATCTGTTGAGTTTGATCTGTGGGCTGCTCTAACAAATTAACTGAACCCAAAGAGAAAGGGTTGTGGAGACTTTTGATTTTATATCCAGTTGGAAACACAGGTAACAACCTAAGTTTGTAATTGGCATCTGACGTGGAGGGCAGTCTTATAGGACTAAGCCCTTAACCTGTGGAATCTGATGTTGTCTCCGCGCAGTGTCAGAATCCAGTTGAATTGTAGGACACCCAGCTGGTGTTGGAGAATTTAATTGCTTGGCGGGGAAACCACTCATAGAAAGTATCTTTTATAATTATAATTAGAAGACGTGGAGAAAGAAGTGTGAAGATTTGAGACCTTTCCGATTTTTTTTTTATTATTTATTTATTTGGTGGGGGGGTAGTAGACAGAGTCTAAAGCAGGCTCCAGGCTCTGAGCTGTCAGCACGTAGCCCAGTGCGGGGCTTGAACTCACAAACCCGTGAGATCATGACCTGAGGGACGCTTAACTGACTGAGCCACTCAGGTGCCCCTTGAGACATTCAAAGAATAGAGATGCAGATTAGGATCAAATTAAAGCAATTACTGACCCACCCAATTCAACATAGGTGAAGGATGACCCTGTGTGTGAAGGTAAGTGGCTAGGATTCACTAGCTCACCCCAAAAACTCCCAAAATGAGAATAGCAAAGGTTAGGAAGAAAGACTAGCTATGGAGTAGGGGGTGAAAGACAAATCAAAGACAGAAAATTGCCCTTATGCCAAGAACAGTAGATGAAAAAGTAATACAATACAGTATTCCAGGGTTTTATGTGTTTGGGTGCACACTGTGATGAGGTCAGTGCCACTGACATCCCTATCTCTGAGGAAGCTAACTTGCCCTCTTTACTATGCTGTCACCTTAGTGAGCTCCTTATAGCAGTCCTTAAAATAATCCTAGGAGGTAGCTACTTTTATTACCCTGATTTTACCAACGCTGAGGGACAGAGATATTAAGTAATTTGCCCAAGGGCCCACAACCAGTAGGTACAGTCTTACCAGTTAGGGGAATGGCTATACTCCCTTGTGTACTTGGAGAGCCACCATAAAAAAAAAAAAGGGAAAATACCTTTTCTGCCCACAGTTTCCTGCTCATGATTTTTTTGGTTGCTTTTGGTAGGCTATTCAGGACCTCAGAGTTTCCGGTTTCAATGCAGGAGCTAATGGTTGGTTAGGAACAGACCCTGGGAGCCCATCTTAATTTCATTAATCATGTTGGGAACTATATCCAACAATTTCTTCACACGGCGGTTTGGTTTTTTTGTGGGTCTTGTTGTTTGTATTTTGGGGTTGGTTTTTTTTTCTGGGGGGGTGATTTTTGGTTTTCGTTTGGTTTTTAGACAGTAAAACAGTGCATTTCCTATTTGAGGTTTGTCTTTCAAGTAGTTCAGTTAGTATATTTCACAACTAGTCTAGAAAAATAAAACTACAAGAGATGTATAAATCCCTCTTCATCCGAAACTCAGAGATTTTATTCACATAGTAGGTGGAAAAACTTCTCTCAAATCCCAAAGATGAGCCATTTGGTATTAAATTCAATGTTAACCCAGAAAGTTCTTTGATTATTAGGTGATGGTATGTGTACCTTTTAAGTGAGGGTAGGCTAGCTCTCCCCTTTTGGAATATCACAACAAACAATGCTTTATTTTAGTCCCTGGTTGAATCTTGGCTTTCTTTTCCTTTCTTTCTTTTCTTTAAGCTCTCACTTGTTAAACATCCAGTCCTTAGATTCTGAGTAGTATATATCTATTTTATACATCTCTATAATTCAGAACTATGGTTCTCAGATTTTAGGGTGTTAAGAATTGCCTATATAGCTTGATAAATGTCTAGATCTTGAGGCACATTCCCTGAGAGAAGATGCACTAGTCTGGAGTGGGGTCTATAATTTTCATTTTTTGCCAAATATCCTAAATGATTCTGATTCAGGCGGTCCTAGGGCACACTGAAAGAAACCCTTGAGTTAGGAGGAAATTAACACTGTTTTCTATGTGATTAATGTACCAGTCACTTTCATATGTATTTTTACATTTTGATGTTCAAAATATTATGAGATTTTGTTTCCTGGTTTTTATGGATCTATTATCCCACAAAGTTTCAGTAACTTGTTTTGAGTTTCAACAGTTAGCAGGCTGACTCCCAGACCAAGAGGGCTCTTGCTCTTAACTGTTTCTGCTTCAGCAAGGTATCTCTCAGAAGAGATGGTTAAGATTGGTGAATTGGAAAATGTTACAGGGCGATATGAACAGTATGCTCTGAAATGTGTTTGATAAGTGTTAAAGCCACTGAGATGTTAGAATGTCTAAAGCATATCAATATTCACAGTGCATCTAGAAAAGACAGATATGCATTTGTTTCTCATTGAAAAATATTACATATACCTAAACTTTTCTAATTGAAATAGGCCCTAAAGATGAGTTATTTTCTTTACTGAGGAAACTGTGCCCATAAAGATTAAATTACCTGAAATAATGGAAAAACCTAGGCTAGAACCAAAATTTCCTGATTTTACTCTCTAGTATTCTTTCAAATTATAATAATGGTAAGGATTAAGGGTGGCTGCAATTTATCCAGAGGATTGGTTGGGAGTGATGACTCTGTGACGATATTCAGCATTTGAAAGCTTGTACAGAGGCATAATAATTAGAGGTGATCTGGTATTTTATTTTATTTCTAAATCTTTATTCATGTTTGTTTATTTTGAGAGAGAGAGAGAGAGAGAGCACATGGCAGGGAGCAGGAGGAGCAGAGAGAGAGAGGAAGAAAGGGAGAAACCCAAGCAGGCTGTGCACTGTCAGCACAGAGCTGGACACAGAGCTCAAATCATGAGATCATGATCTGAGCCGAAATCAAGAGTAGGTCGCTTAACCCACTGAGCCCCTGCAGGTGCCCCTTAGTTTTTGTTGTTGTTGTTGTTTTTTTTAATGTTTATTTTTGAGAGAGAGAGAGCGGGAGAGGGACAGAAGGAGAGGGAGACAGGATCCTAAGCAGGCTCTGCGCTGACAGCAGAGAGCCCAGCCCAGTGTGGGGCTCGATCTCCTGAACCCTGAGATCATGACCTGAGCTGAAGTCAAGACAGTTAGCCAACTGAGCCACCCAGGTGCCCTTACAAGTTATTCTGTAAGAGTTCTGGTTCTGACACTGAAAACCTATAGTAGAATGATGGCATTTTGGGATTGCGTGAATTTTAACAGAATGCTGAAATGTGGCCTGGAGCTCGGGCTATGTCTTTTCTCACCTTACTTAGGTGAGAAAGTAGGTAAGGAGAGAAGTCTTTTCTCACCTTACTTAGAGCCATGTAGAGGTAGAACAGTCAGGATTACTGTAGGTTACAACTTTAGCCCAAATTGTATGCCGTAGCACAGTAGAAAGCAGTGCAACTGCTCTAGGGGTAGCTAACAGTAGACTTAGTTCCTCTGGGGCAGCTTACTGGGCAAGGACTTAGAGACTTGGCAAGGCGCTTGGATAACTTGGCACTGGTTTACCCCGAAGACAGGGAATAACCACGTGTGCCTCCCAATAAAAATAGGTCCACTTTTCTTTGTAAACCTCTCTCATTAAAAACTGCAACCCCAGGAGTGCCTGGGTGGCTCAGTTGGTTAAGCTTCTAACTTTTGATTTCAGCTCAGGTCATGATCTCACGGTTCCTCAGGTCTGGCTCTGTGCTGAGAGTGCAGAGCCTGCTTAAGATCCTCTCTCTTCCTCTCTCTCTGCTCCTCTCCTGCTCACTCTCTCTCAATATAAAGAAATAAACTTTTTTTTTTTTAATTAAAAAAAGTTGCAACTCTGTTTCCTTATCGCAATTTTCCAGGATTGCAGCTGGAAAGCAGAATAGCTGACTTTGTGTTAAGAGACGGAGACACAAGGCGGGTGGATGAAAGTGCCATGGCACAAATGATAGAGCGCTAGAGGTCAGAATCTGGATTCTAATTGCAGAGTGCCACCAGACTGACTGCCACATGATGACCTCAGCCAGTCTGTTAACCTTGAGTACCTCAATTTTCCATCTGCAAAATGCGTAGCCATTCTCGTTTAACCCAGGCCCATCTTTCAAGTGCCGTTAAGTTTGGAAACACACTACACTGTTGTAGCTCAGCAGAATGACCTAAGAACATGCCACAAAAGTAAATGAAGTGATTATTGGACCCAGACTTAGAGTCAATCAACAAATATTTATTGAATGCCTAGAAGGTGTATTAGACAGCATAACAGCCTTAACCTAAGCCTTACGATGCATCCTGTAAGCAAGATGTGAATAGTTTTCTTCAGCCTCATTATTGATCACTCAGCATGATAATAACTCACTGATGCCAGAAGGGAGGTGGACAGGGTGGGTGAAACAGGTGATGGGAATTAAGGAGTGCACTTGTTGTGATGAGCACCAGGTGTTGTGTGTGGGTGTCGAGTCACTGATTGTGCCCCTGACACTGGTATTACACAGTATGGTAACTGAGTGGAATAGAAGTAAAAACTTCAAAATAATAATAACGCACTGAATAATAATGCTTTTACATATGTTATATGGTCTTTTTCCCCCTCAGTATTTCTTCCCATTCATTATTTCATTTGAATGACGTAACAACCCTAAAGGCGAACAGATGTTATTTCTGTTTCCCCGAGTTTTGGATGAGACACTGAAACTCCAAGATCAAAGTAGTTCTCAGAAAGGTAGGGTGATTTCGCCCCTCGGGGGACTTTTGGCAATGTCTGGAGACATTTTTAGTTGTCACAACTGGGACACTGCCACTGGCATTTGGTGAGTAAAGGCTAGGGGTGCTGTTAAACATACTACAATGGACAGGACAGCTCATTCAACAATGAAATTATTCAGCTTCAAATGTCAGTAATGCCAAAATTGAGAAACTCGGACATAGGTGTTTTATCCGAAAGAACATAAAGCGATGGAGTTGCATGGACCAGAATCCAGATCTTAGACTCAGTCTAATGTGTGTTCCACTGTCCTCAAAACATTGGAGCAATTAAAAACTGGAATCACATAAATTCTGGATTTGTTGCTAATGTTTGGAAAAGGTATAAGTGAAAAATGGAGTTGTTTCTATCACTGTTGAAGGTTTCCATGTATAGTATAGATTGTATAATCCACTAAAAATCTATTAAGTACTTGCCATGTACCTCAGTCTGCCGTTCATGTCCTGCAGAGAGCTTAGTGTACTTTTATCATATTTTTCTATTGAGCACATTACCAAATTTGAATCATTTATCCAAATACTATTGTAATCTGGACACAGTCTCTTTAGCATACTCTGTACACAGTACCCACTAATAACCTAAAGATCCAGGGAAGTTTTATAGGAAATGTCACCATGACACTCAGCTGGAAATTAACCAAGCCAGGATTTGAATGCCATCTGGCTCCAAACTCATGCTCTTAACAATATTCTGTAAGCTTAACTCTCATTGACAAAGGGTGGCATGGGACTTGAAAAGCTCTTACAACCCGGGATAGTCCTTGTAGAATATTCTTCAATTTTGACCCTCAAACCATTTTATAACCCAGACATTACAAGGTTCTTCTGATCCTTCTAAAGCTTTAACAGATGTCTTTCTGGTTTCTGGCAAATCAGAGGATTATAGCCCATGATTCCATAAGGATTTTTTTTTTTCCTGTGAATACCTCACAGAAGAACTTGAGCAGAAAATGTTAGGGAAGAGCAAATAAAGGCCAGTTACTCTACACAGCAGCAAAAGTACTCTATTAAAATATAAATCTAATCATATCCCTTCCGTGCTCATTACCCTCATAGCTGCCAGTTGCCCTTCAAATAAAATGTAGTCCCCTTAAAATGACTCACTGTGTTCTATTCATACTGACCTTGAATGCCCTTGATTCTTTTGTTGCCTCCGGGATGCTGTTCCCTTACCTTTCTACCCAACTCCAGTTATTTATCAGTCTGTTTGAAGGTTACCTCCTTAGAGAGGGCTTGTCTCTCTCTCCACATGCCTCTCCCCTGCCATCTAAATTGGTTCTTTCTGTTCTCTGCTGCAGTGCCATATTTATTTCCTTCATTTCATATATCACGATTTGTAATTATATACACTTACACATAATTATTTGTTTACATACTTAATGAGGGCTTTCTCTTCCTAGAGTAAGCCCCATGAAGGCAAGAATCTTGTCTTTTTGCATCTGGCTCACTGGGGGTAGATCTTGAAACCTACGTGGATGGTACTTTGGGAATGAATGAACGTCTGTTGAATGTTCTTCCAGATGCAGTAAGGAGGTAGAAACTAGAAAGTTTACTTGTCCTTAAGGAACTTGCTGTATAAAAATGGTGTTTTTCATCATGTATTTTAAGAACTGTAAGTCAAATTTTCCATTAAGAGAAGACTGCCAGGGAAATTCAGAAAAGAGATTTCTTCTGTCAAGATTCCAAGGGAAACCTAATGGAAGAGATGGCATATTAAATAATCCTTTAAGAATGAGCTAGATTGGGGGCGCCTGGGTGGCTCAGTCGGTTAAGCGTCCGACTTTGGCTCAGGTCATGATCTTGCGGTCCGTGAGTTCGAGCCCCGCGTCGGGCTCTGTGCTGACAGCTCAGAGCCTGGAGCCTGTTTCAGATTCTGTGTCTCCCTCTCTCTCTGACCCTCCCCCGTTCATGCTCTGTCTCTCTCTGTCTCAAAAAATAAATAAACATTAAAAAAAAATTTTTTTTTTTAAAAAAGAATGAGCTAGACTGTAAACTCAGAAGAGCAAGGGCCATGTTTTAACTTCACCCTAATTCTGGTATATTTAACTGGGTAAATGTTGAATTAATAATGGTTTGCACATATTCAGGAAATGGGGGAGAGAGAGGAATTAGGGGAATGACCCAAGCCAAAAAGGCATACAAATGTCAAAGTGCTCAGTTTATTCAGGAAAAGTAAGTAGATCAGTTTCAGTGGAATATTGGCAAAAAGGATTAGTTTGAAATAGCCTGGAAAGTAAGTCAGTAACAGATAGAAAAACCTAAATGCCAGAGACTGAGCATAAAGTAAGCATACCCACTATCAAAAGTTAGATATAAAGATACTTAGGTTTCTCTTTGCAGACAGTAGGTAGGTAGTTCAGGGGAGTGAAGCCTAAAATGCAATTATAGCTCCAGAAATACATGCAAATAGTACCTGGAGTACAAATACTGGTTTAGTTTTGAGTACTGGTTGTTAACATCATCACCCTCAAATAGCAAGATTCAGATTCCTGTGGAACATCTTCTGTACTTGGTTTGTCTGGAAAGAGAGGCTTTTCTTTATTATATTTCTAGAAGAGAGCAACATGCTAGCCTGAGAAATTCCTAGACATGTTCAAACAGTTATTACAGAATTTGTATGTTACTGCAGAGCTCCATGCAATGACCTCCATGTGATTGGTCCGTCCAATTCTTCGTGAGATTTCTATGACCCACAGATTAAGAGGGCATTCAAGTTTCAATTTCAGGTGGTCTGTATATAGTTGAAGAAGTGGCCCATGCATCTTTTTCTAGGCCTAATTGTCCAAGCTAGGCTTCTCTCCTTGGGTGGGCCAAGAAGGAGAAGCATTCAAGAGGAGCTCATTAAATGTCTGCAGTTGATTAAGCTGAGAAGGAATTTTGGAGAAGTACTCCATTCAACTGTGTCTCCTACCTTTTCTCAATACTGTTCTATCAACATGATGACAGAAATAGGCACAGATTGAAAAGATCAAAACAACATTTCAGGGTATTTTGTGAGACCTAGTCCAAGCTGGAGTTCTTAGGAAAGGCACAATGTGCTCTGAATGTTCAGAGGGCTTAGCAGGAGACCTTGAAAGATGAAGAGGGTTTGTTGCATTAGAGATTGTAAGGATGGGCGTTCCAGACTGAAGAAACAATGTGAGCAAAGATACCAGACAGAAAAGTGTGGGGTTTGTCCAATTAAAGCTTTGGGCTATTAGACTTGTTCGACTGGAACTCCAAGTATGTGTAGGCAGAAAGGTAGGTTGAGGCCTTCATTTTAGAGATCTGTGATCTCAGAACAAGGAGGTTAGTAGACAAGGGAGAGAGGTTCGTAGGCAGTGGAATTTTTTTAACAATTAAGTAGAGCCATGCCTTAGGTAGATGAATTTGTCATTGGTGTATCACATTAAGATGAACGGGGTAGGGGGTACTGTTAGGAAAACCCATGTTTGTAATAGAATCGCTGGTGGCAAAACCGGAAGCAGTCTGGGTGAACCTTGTAATGTACTTGGGATTAGGAAGGGTGATCAAAACTGTGACATTTAATGGATACAAAATTGTGACATTGGGTAAATAATAAGGCAGATTTAATAAAGACTTAAGTCCTGGGCAGGGAGTGAAGATAGATAATAAGTTCTAGCAAAGGCGCTTCCAGAGCTTTCTAAAATAGCATTGCTTAAGCTCTCAGCACCTCTGGTTCTGAGAAGAGAGATGGTGAGGGACCCCATTACTTCATACCACATACCATTTGTTCAGGTTCCACACCGTGATTCATTGGGTAGATGCGCAGAGTAAAAGTATTTTCGAGTTGATCTTATCTTACAGTTTGGTCTGTTTTCTCTACTGTCCATTTCAAGGAAGTGGCATTTACCCAGGATTAGTGCCCTAGAGATTTTGATTCATATAAAGGATCTGGATTTGGCATTTCACACCACTGGAAGGTCAACAGCAGTATGTCCTCTTCCTTCCGTTTTAAAAACAGGTGTGAGTTTTGTGTACAGTCTCCTTACATTTGTCACCAAACATTTTATAAAAGTATCCGTGAAGGCAGATTAGGCCAGAACATGTAAATATTAGATTCTCCCAAGTGCTTTGTGGTTTCATACTCTGGGCTTCCATGAAATGAATAAGTAGGACTAGATGAATTCATAATCCCCTTCCAACTCTTAAAAAGTTCAACTTTTCCGGGTGGCTCGGTTGGTTAGCTTCCAATTCTTGGTTTCAGCTTGGCTCATAATCTCACAGTTCATGGATTCCAGCCCTATGTCCCGCTCTCTGCCCTTCCCCCACACATGTGCACATGTGTGCGCATGCTCTCTCTCTCTCTCAAAAATAAATAAACAGTAAAAAAAAAAAAAGTTCAGGAGCACCTGAGTGGCTTGGTTGGTTAAGCATCGGACTTTGGCTCAGGTCATGATCTCGAGGTCCCTGAGGTTAGGACCCGCATAGGGCTCTGGGCTAACAGCACAGAGCCTGCTTTGGATCCTTTGTTTCTCTGTCTCTCTCTGTCTGTGTCTCTCTGTCTCTCTGTCTCTCTCTCTCTTTGCCCTTCCCCTGCTTGTGCCTGTGCTCTCTCTCTCAAAAATAAGTAAACATTAAAAAAAAAAGAAACAATGTTTAGGTTCAACTTGTCTATGTTACTTCTATATCAACTACATTTTGCTACTTCTTAATGTAGAACTACTGAATAATTTCTAAGCATATCCATCAAATATTATTACATAGCATTTCAGAGTCACTAAAGTGGTAGAGAGGAAATTGAGGTTTGCCCAGTGTGTCATTAACAGGTTAAGGAATTGATTTGTCTGTCTTATGTCTAAGTTGCCAGGGAAGAAGTACAGAGAAAAACAATTTATTTCAGCAAGCACTTACTACGGTGTGCAGGATGTTAGGAAATGCAGGAGATTCATGAATAAACAAGACAGGGTCCTCATAGAACTTACAACCCAATAATAAGGATAGGGATAGAAAAGCATTCTATTCTTCTGGAAACTGAACTGAAAAAATATAGAATTAAGTTTTAGCTCTGGGTGAAGTTTGATTAATCATATAATTCAGTGTTTATACAATTACGGAAAATGAAGCTATAAAATATAAAATTACTTGCCCAATATAGTGTTTATCACCTGCATCCCTTTCACATTTAAACTTGTTCTCTTGCCTTTATATTTTGTTGCTTACATGGTAATAGCCTGGTTCATTCAGGCTTGCCCACAAGGCTTAGGTGATCTAGAAATGGGACAATGAGTATTTTAAAAATTAAGTTTGTCTTTAGCGTACTTTCTGTTGAAAATGATAGCCCTCTCTGCCAGTAAAGGTTTCCATGTGATCAGGTCCTCCGGGATCTGTCCTGCCCCAGCCAGTTTCTTATCTACCTTGCTGAGCCTGAGCAGCTTAATAAGGTGGACCGGAGATGTGGGAGGATGAAATTTATGATAGAAAAGGGTGACCTTGAACCAGTATCTGGAAACAAAGTGCTCGTCTTGCTTTGATTAGAATCAGATTACAAGTCTTGCTGTCTTTTCTGTGGATGGTTAGAATGAGATAGAATCAGAGTCTGCTATCTTGTGTTTTCTGTGGATAGTTAGAATGAGATTTTCAGGACAGCTGAGTTATCGTCCTTTCTATTAACATAGATATTCTTAGTCTTTTTTATTAACATAGGAACTTCTCAGTAAAGAGCTACTCTAACTAATTCCTGGCTCCTCTTATTTTTCTAAAAACTTGTCAGTCCACGCCACATTTCTTGTTTGCCGAGATCACTGGCTACTCATAAATGAAGGCTCTTTAAGTTTTAAATGTAATTGTTTGAAGGAGTTTTCCCCTTTATGACTCTGGCAGTTACCTTTGAAGCCCATCAGTCTGATATATGAGTAATTCAGCCACATAGACTCTGCTCTTATTGGGTATGTAAACTGCTTAGTTTGGTTTCTTTCCATGAAAGGCGCTTTCAGGGGATGGTGCAAAGTGGTAGAGCTCACTATACTAGATGGTGAAGAAAAAGAAAATAATACTGAAATTAGCAAACAATCACTACATGAATTCTTTGCCAGTTCTATCAGATCAGCCTAGCCATTGCCATGAAGAAAAGAAAGTGAGAATTTGTTGTAGATGATCGCTTGGAGTTATTTTTATTATCAACAAAGGCAAAAAGTTAGAAGGGACAACAGTAGCCTTTGTTTCATTGAAGAATTTTTAAAAGGATAAAAATCTAAGTGTTTTTGTATTGGTAGTAGTCGTATTAGTGGTGGGTTTTTGGCAGTTATACTCCTGAGTTCTGACCATTGATAAACCTTTAGTCGTAGCAAGTGCCCTGTTGATGAAGTTTTGGGTTGATGGTTGGGTGGTCCAGAGCCTATGGTCAAGAAATAATTCCTGAAGACTTTGGTGCAAAAAGGTGATTCTATTAAAGCATGGGGACAGGACCCATGGTCAGGAAGAGCTGCATTGGGGTTGTGAGAGGTAACTCATTGTATACCCTCAGGTTGGGAGAGGATCAGGGATATAGGAAGTCGCTAAGGAATTTTGGAAGCAAGGTTTCCAGGACCTTGAGGGGCTAGCTGTTGCTAGGTAAACACCATTTATTACCATTTAATAAAGCCTCAGTCATGAGACCCTTCGGATGCATATTATCCGAAGGGTGGGGGGGCGGGCGGGTGTTGGCGTAAACTTGGAGTATGATTGCCAGCATATATCCTGGGGCAGTTGAGATAAAGGAAGTCGACTTATAGGACTTATAGGATCGGTGAAGTTGGGACAATGTTAAGCCAAGGTTCTCTTTTGCCCCTAGCAAAGTGTTATCCTTGAGGCAGCTGAGATCCTAGAGGGAGGTCAAGGTCACTCTGCTGGTTCGAGGACTTGTCAATGGCTGTAGGCAATAAGGGAATTTAATTTTTCATTTGCCTTAGTTTCCCAGATTGCCATGGCAAGCACTTAACCCCCTTTCCTTTGTTCTTGGGTAGCTGGGAGTGTCTGAGGAATATCACACATATTCCACCGGCAGGGTGGTGGGGGCATGGGGTGCCAGCCTGTATTTTGCCCTCAGCTTGCCCCAAGCTCCCTTCCCTCATCACTATCATGTCCCATCACCTGTCAGAGTTAATCTGGGGACAGCTCTATGTGTGTGTCTGTGATTTTAGGGACTTTTACTTTTTTTTCTTATTGACCTGACCTATTTTCTCTCTACCTCTACTGCATAATTTTACTTAACTGTATTTAGTACATTGATGCGGCAGAACTTCATAAGTTTTTGCCGGTACTGGCTGAGAACCTGTGTAAACCTACGATTTACTCAAGCCTTTTATAAATAAAATTGGTAAAATTCAGTGTCCTCAAGAAGGACACAGGCCAAGGAGAGGCAGCTAAAATATCCAAAGCGTTAAGTGGGTTATGTGGTTATTGTGGTCATACAATTATGACCAATATTTCTGCCAGTCAGTTTGGGGTATCAGAATGAGGCCAGGGCCGAGGGATGAATGGAACAACAATATAGCCTTCAAGGGGAAGGGTCTTCCCCTATGTGTTCATCATTATATTTCCCCCTCCTATTTACTGGGAGCTACTACTTTTTCTCAAAACAACCCTAGTAGGGGTGCCTGGGTGGTGCAGTTGGTTAAGCATCTGGCGCTTATTTTAGCTCAGGTCAGGATTTCACAGTTTGTAAGAACGGGCCCCAAACCTGCTTGGGATTCTCTCTGCCCATCCTCCACTCGCAAGCGCGCATACGCGTGCACTCTCTCTCAAACATAAATAAGCTTAAAAAACAAAACAAAACTCTAGTATATTGGGCTGGAATGCCATGTGATGGAGGTACACCTAGACCCTATTTTGTTATTGCATTATATCTCTCCTTTACCTCTGCGTCTCCTTAGAGGCCTCCCTCCCCAAAGGACAGCATAGTGTGGAATTACAGTCATCAAGAGAATTTTGAAGTTCACCTATAGGGGCACTTGAAACAAGGCCAGAGCCATTTCTCAGAATATCTGCTGACCCCGTACAGGTCATCAAAAGGCAGGATTAGTCCAGTTTAACTGGTTGCTTGATCATGAGAACATAGTCCATAAGCATGAATCCCTGTTTATGGCAGCATAGTGTCTGTGACCTTGAATTTTCCCTATCTGTGCTTGCCGAAAGCTTAGAAGTCCTCAATAAAAATAATGACTGCAGAAAGCAGAAGAGCAACTAGATAGATTTGTCTTTGTTTTATGGTTTTACACATCTGAAGAAGAACATGACCTTTATCATTTTAAAAATAAAAACTCTCTTCCTTATTTTCTTTATCAGGAAACACTGTAGGCAGTCTCAAACAATTGTCTAAGGTTCCAGACTATGTCTGAGCTGGAGAAAAGGGACCATGTGGCCGATGTCTGACTACTTCTGTGTAGTCTTTTTGTGGGGTCTGATCTCCATAGTCCCTATGATTATTGTTTCTTATCCATCATTGTACACTACCAGGAAAATAAAAAAGAATTTGAGGTTTAGAATAAATCCATTAAAAGGAAAGTCAATGCTAAGACTCAGAATGGGCATCAGAATCTAGCCTTCTTGCCAATTTCCTAACTTCTGTTCATAAACTCACGTTTATTTTGCTGAAGATGCTAGACTTTGCAAAGAATCTGGCCCTCTCGGTGCTTTACAGTGTGCCTGTTTTGAGAGGAATAGAGAAAACTTCTTTTTTGATGATCCTCAGAAGTAGACTGAGAAATAATTAGACCTGAATACAGGGATGTTCTAGAACCTATTTGTATAAATGCTGCACAATACTTATTAAGTGGGGGAAAGGGAAAGACAGAACAAAATACAAAGCTATGTGGCATTCAGCATAGAATGTGCCATCTCATTTTCCACATCTGATAGTATTCAGGGCAATACAAACAAGTTGGCATATAGCTGACTTCAAGTATACAACTGAAGATAAGATAGAAAGTGAATAGTGTAAAGCCTTCTGAGAAATAAACTTTTTATACTCTGTATGAACTAAGTTCTGTAGAAGCTTATGCTTGCTTGCTTGCTTGCTTGCTTGCTTCCTTGATTGATTGGTTGATTGATTGATTGATTAATTGATTTCTGTAGTCAGATCCTAAACCTTTCTCTTGTATTTCCTGAAAGATCCAGGGACTTGTCTATGCTAGAAGGAACTATTTCAAACCAGAGCAATTCTGAACTATACACATGAGTGTCGAGAGCCTCTTTGTGTTCTCGGTTAGGAGACAGGATAAGCAGAAAGGGCCTTGAATGTGGTCTTGGCTAGAATATTTTGTAGGAGAAAAGCAAGCATAATATTTTGGTTTTGTCTTCTCCCACAAAGTTTATCCATTGGATTTTCCTGATCTAACGTCTTTTATCTCCTCATATTCCACGGAATGATAACACTACCACTTGTCAGGCACTCTGCTAGATGCTTTAAGCTTTTTATCTCGTGTCACCCTCCCAGTAGTCCTCCATGTTCTACTGGCCAGGAACCAGCTCCAGAGAGGGTGAGTGAGTCTCCCAGGTTGTACAACCAGAGCACCTTCAAAATTCTTTGACTATGTTTCCAGCTGTGTAGTTGAGCTCATCACTCTGTTATCTAAAGTGAAGGTGCTTCTCCAGCACGGGTCCCTCATGAACTCTGTTAGAGAAAACTAGTTGACCTGAATTGCAAAATAAACAGAAGTACTATATTCCTAATTTTTTCATCTAGCTGTACACTCAGCTTGGTAAATAAATATTGGAGATGGATTTTGTTGTGGATTGAAAGCTAGGAATACTCAGATTTTTTTTTTTTTTTCAGTTTTATCCTTGAGTGATATATTCAGATTATTATTTTTTTTGGTTGGTATTCTCTATAAATAATTTGTAAATTTGATGAAGTAGAAGGATAAAGATAAGAGAAGCGAATGATAGAGGTTTTTACAAATCAAGAAATTGCATAAAAGAACTATAGCTACTTTGTAGACCTTGAACCTAGTTCTTGGAGACAGTGAGGTGGAGCTATATTAGAGAAAAAAGTTCTTGGACAGCAGCAAGTAGTTCAAGTTGGCTGTGGAGTTGAGAGAAGCTTGAATAAACCAAAGACAAAAGAGCACAACTCATGATTAAACCATTTTTTTCAGATTACTAGTTGAAACAGCAAATGATATTGCTGTGCCACAGCTCTTTGATTTATTCTCAATTCAGTACCCATTTTTATTCTGGAAGAAGCTGAGCTTGGATCTTCTTAGATTAAAGCTATTGAAAGAAACAGACTTACACTAACCAACTGCCAGTTTACCTCCTGTAAGTAGAATTTCTCTTCTGAAGAGAAGGGGTTAGATGTGTTTGATTTGCTATAGAAGATGAATTATCCAAACACATCGGACACAGCACTGAAAAGTCAAGTAGGAAGAGAAAAGAATATAATTGCTTTTATTTTTTATGCTTTAATAATCAATTTCTAAGATATATATATATTCCCATGGCATTTTTGCTGGAACAGACTTGTAGCGAGCCCAGGATTGGTTTGAGTTTGTGTCTGCAGTGTATGTATATACATTAATCCACCAGATTTGTACCTTCATACACTATGGGGCAAGCCTTGCATAGGATTCCATTACAAGAAATCTATTGTCCACTCACAATGAAAGAAAATAGATTCTATTTCCTAGTATGTTTGAAAGTGAAATTTATCCTACAAAGATGACATTTAAAACAGGTGCATACTTTGAAAGGCGTTCTTTAGATTTGGACAGATGAATTATCGGGCCAGTGATATGTCTGAAGAGATTTGATGATAGGTCTTCATTGAGCAGGTGTCTCTAACTATAATGAGGTACCTAAACAAGTAGGAACCTGTGGGTCTTAAAATGTTAATGGGAAGAATATGTGAAAGTTCATCAAGGATTTCAAGGGTGCAAATCTTTAGTTTGTGATGCTAAGATCTTGCTTTTTAAACTGCTCTTTACATGTCTTCTTATGCCCAAAATGAAAAATTAAAACTGTTCGGTTTCCCTGTTTAGCTTTTAGCATTGAGGCTCCTTGGTGAAAGACTGTATGTCTGGTTCATCTCTGTATCTTATTTCCCTCAGTCTTTTACACCAGAAGACACTGCAAATAATCACTGAATCAGTGGCCAGGATTCGGGTTGATAATGTGAAATGAAGTTATCCTTTATGGTTTTATTTTGTTATAATCACTTTTCAAACTCTTATTGGAAGAGAACAAATTGTGACTTGTACTTGAGTCTCTTTATGAGGATGTGTTCTCAGTCTTTCTGGCTGGCAAAAGTCTTCTCATGCTTGCTTCACTGCACTTGCTCGGCTCAAAAACTATAATCTGTCATCACTCAGATACCAATGCTCTCTCCCTTCTACCATGATTCTTGTATCCGAAAACTGCTGCCCACTTACATTTCTCCCATCACTGAAATTTTCTGGGTGCTGTCGTTTTGATTATTTTTGTGTGTATTCTGTTTTTACTCTGTGCTATAAAAATTTTATGGACAAAGAGCCTGTTACAAATGTCCTTTATGTCCATGGTATTAATAATACCAGATTGTCAAGCTCTATAATTATGAAATAATATAGTGTCTGGCATGAAAATTACTTAAATTCAGAATTGAACTTTGATTATCCCTTACTGATACTTTGCCTCGTCTTTTGCTGGAAATACAAGCCTGTTTCTTAAGCTTGCTGTCATAGAATCATGAGACGGGAGTTTGAAGAGGGGAAAATAGGTGACTGAATATTTGTGCTTTTAAGTTAGACATACATAACTCCCTGAATCTAAAAAGATTTCCTGGTCTAAGATATGCCTTTTTCCACCTCCTAGTAATGCTGCCATATTACCCTATTTCCTTCACAGCACTAATCACACCATGAAATTGTTCTGTTTACTTTGTCATTTCTCTCTCCATGAGGTACCTTGTTTGTCTTATTCACAGAATCACTAGCACTTAGCTCAGAGTTTGGCACATAGTAGGAGCTTGATAAATATTGATTGATTGAATGAGAGGCACACTCAGGCTCAGGAATTTCTAAAGCACGCTTTTCCTCCACAGACTGGAGTTGAGGGACACATGAAGAGAATCCACCAACACCTCACTCTCAGCTTCCCACTCTCTACCCCCACCCCAGCTACAGGAGTTTTTGCTCCTTGGTTTATGTCCCAGGTGGACTTTTGCAGTAAACCAGTAATGTGACAGTAAAGACACAAGGCTGAATATCCAGTCGTCTGGACTTAATTTAATATAGAATATTCAATTTATACCTGTTTTCAGTGTTCTTAGCTCTAATGCTCAGCTAAGATTGAAATTGTATCTTCTGAGCACATTGCTTGCCTAGGGCAGTAATAGACCTTTTCTTCAAGTTTAAATTAGCTGAAGGCTGGTTGTCCTATACGTGAAAACGTATTCTTTTTTTTTAATTTTTTTTTTCAACGTTTTTTATTTATTTTTGGGACAGAGAGAGACAGAGCATGAACGGGGGAGGGGCAGAGAGAGAGGGAGACACAGAATCGGAAACAGGCTCCAGGCTCTGAGCTGTCAGCACAGAGCCCGACTCGGGGCTCGAACTCACGGACCGTGAGATCGTGACCCGGCTGAAGTCGGACGCTTAACCGACTGCGCCACCCAGGCGCCCCGAAAACGTATTCTTAATATCTTGATAAAACACAGGCCATCCAATTAGGTGAATTATTTGAAGTACTTTTTTTTTTTTTAATCTACTGACATTTATGGTTAGAAAGCCTTAGAGAAGTTAAATTTCATTAATGACATCAATCTGTCCATTATACAAATTGTTTCTTGCAACCCAAAGAAACTACTTTTCTTTTTATGTTTAAATTTAGATGTACTTTGAACATACCTATCAAAAGAACAATTCTGCAGAGTAAGGGTTAAGTTTCTGAAACCCTAGGCACAAATCCCTTGTGCACCAGTCCTCAAAGGTAATCTCTATTGGATGAAATCCCACATAAACAAATAGTTATCAAGAATCAAGATTTTAGGGGCACCTGGATGGCTCAGTCCGTTAAGCGTCCAACTTCGGCTCAGGTCATGATCTTACAGTTTGAGGGTTCAAGCCCCACATCTGCCTCTGTGCTGACAGCTCAGAGCCTGGAGCCTGCTTCAAATCCTGTCTCCCTCTGTCTCTGCCCCTCCCCCACTCGTTCTCTCTCTCTCTCTCTCTCTCTCTCTCTCTCTCTTTCAAAATAAACAAACATTTAAAGAATAAGGTGTATAAAAATAACAAAATTTAAAAGATAATCAAGATTTTATATCATGAAGTCAGTATATATAATTCTTTTTCTTTAAAGAATCTTCTGCCGAGTCTCAACTTTTCCTGCAATCGTGGACCATTCCCACCATACGGGCACAAGCCATATGGCTGACAACAGTACAACGGTGCCTCCTCACCACCACCACCACCCGACTACTTCGGCCCACCACTCTCATGGCGGGGGAATGGACGGTATGATGATGGTGAGTACCTCAGGAGAGGCGGCCCTTTTACCCCCACTTGGGTAATAGACTGGCAAGTTATCATCTTTAAAGATCAGTTTACTGATGAGGAAAAGCTGAGACGGACTCAGACAAGACCAGTGATTTGCCCAAGACCACGTGGCAGGTTAATTTCAGAGCCACACCAGAACCAGGATTTCTGGGGCTCTTGTGTATTTCTTCCATTCAAAATTGACCCTTTTCTGAATTAAGTTCTGCTTTGTGTGGAAAAGAGAAAAGGACAGTGCATTTATCACGATGAGCGCTGAGTAATGTGTAGAATTGTTGAGTCACTATATTGTGTACCCGAAACTAATATAACACCGTCTGTTGACTACACTGGAATTAAAATTAGAAAGAGAGAGAGAAGTTGGTGGTGGGGACAAGGAAGAATACTTGTAGAGCGTGTCTATGGTGATTGTGCTAAAATGAAGTAGAGAGCCTCCCACTTCAGTGAAGGTCTCTTACAATCCAGAACTGATACTTTCAAATGCTCTAAGCTTCTTTACCTGAAATCTCTAATTGACTTGTTTTGGTTTTCTGGCAGTCTATGACCTTCTACTTTGGCTTTAAGAATGTGGAACTGTTATTTTCTGGTTTGGTGATCAATACAGCTGGAGGTGAGTAAACCTTCATCATCAGGTGGTATTCGAGAATGACACATGAGAGGCAGTGACAAAGAATCTAGAAACCCAGCAGCTTTTTCTGCCATAATTACTGAATGGTTATGGCTATGATACATAATCATCTTCCTATTAACTGCCTAGAAGGTAAGGATACACAATGCTTATTTTGGTCCTACAGTAAACCTTCCTTAAATAACATGTTTTAGAGTTTCTGAAAAATAATTGTTTAGATACCAGATAGGAGTCTTTTTTGCAATCCATTTCCTTTCATCCTTTTCTAGAGTGCTTCCTTATTTGATAAGTTATTGATCCTGGACGTAAGACTATAGTCAAGATAAAATGACATAAGGGGGCGCTTGGGTGGCTCAGTCGGTTAAACATCTGACTTCAGCTCAGGTCATGATCTCACAGTTTGTGGGTTCAAGCCCCACATTGGGCTTTGCGCTGATAGTATGGAGCCTGCTTCAGATTCTCTGCGTCTCTCTCTCTCTCTCTCTCTCTCTCTCTCTCTCTCTCTCTCTCTCCCCCCCTGCCCCCTCAAAAATAAACATTTAGAAAAATGACATAAGCATTTTGCATAAACCACAAAATAACCCTAGGTAGAAAACTATTGATCCAGTATAGTCCTTCCATTTTATATGGATAGATACATTAGGGGTCAAATGCTGAAATGATTAGCCCTAAATCACATAGCATTAGTATGTCAGAGATAGAATAGGGATCTAGACTTTCTAGACCTCCCTACTCCTGTGCTCTTTCTAGCATACCAAACTGGTCTACATCATTCCTGATTCTTGGCATGGCTCATCTTAGGGTCATTCCTACTTTGCAGATAACTAATACCCATTTCTGTGTGTCTGTAATGTCAAGTGGGTATGCCTTAAATTCAAATTGCTCAAGCTCAATCATCAGTTAAACTGCTTTCATAAGGTATATCTTTGGAGCCACAAAATCAATTTGGAGAAAAGGGGAAGCATTTAGTTCAAGTAGTGTGTTAAATCTGGAGTTTGAGTATATTCGTATGATTATTAACAATGTGAAAGACTTAGAACTAAAATGTTTATTCAAGAAATAGCACTTTATTGGGGTTCCTGGGTGTCTCAGTCAGTTAAGTGCCATCTCTTGATTTTGGCTCAGGTCATGATCTCACAGTTAGTGACTTTGAGCCCCGCGTTGGGCTCTGCACTGTCAGTGCAGAGCCTGCTTGGGATTCTCTCTCTCTGTCCCTCCCCCATTTGTGCGCTCTCTCTCTCTTTCTCTCTCTCTCTGTCTCTCTCTCTCTCTCTCTCTCTCTCTCTCAAAATAAATAAACTTTAGAAGAAAGAAATAGCACTTTGTTTTTAAGTTCTTAAAATTCTAGTTACTTAACGTACAGTCTTATATTAGTTTCAGGTGTACGATACAACGATTCGGCAGTTCCATACAACACCCTGTGCTCGTCACAAGTGTATTCCATAATCCCCATCACCTTTTTCACCCATCCCCCCCTCAACCCCCTCCCCTCTAGTAACCATCAGCTTGTTCTCTATAGCTGAGTCTGTTTTCGGGTGCCTGGGTGGCTCAGTTAGTTAAGTATCTGACTTCGGCTCAGCCCCACATCAGCCTCTCTGTTGTTAGCACAGAGCTGAGCCCACTTCAGATCCCCTGTCCTCTTCTCGCTGCCCTCCCCCACGTCCCCTCCCCGCTCCCCCATCTCAAAAATAAATAAACGTTAAAAATATTTGTTTTACAATGTGTTTTTTTTTTTTTTTAAGTTACTTGATTTATTTTGAGAGCCAGGGGAGAGAGAGAGAGCACATGCAAGTGGAGGAGGGGCAGACAAAGACAGAGAGAGAGAGAGAGAGAGAGAGAGAGAGAGAGAATCCCAAGCAGGCTCCACTCGGTGCAGAGTCCAACCAACACGGGGCTTGAACTCATGAACTACGATATCATGACCTGAGTCAAAAGCAAGAGTTAGACACTTAACTTACTAAGCCACCCAGCCACCTGAAGAGTCTGTTTCTTGATTTAGGTCTCTTTTTTTCTCTTTGCTCAAGGAAATAGCACTTTACAATGTTGTCTTATTCCCCTTTTGCGTACTCTATGTTGTGTGGTTCAGCAAATTTATGACATCAAGCAGCCAGACCTAAAGGTTATTGTTGTTCAGATGATTTTTTTGTATCATAATCAGAAAATGAGTAGGTTCCTCAGTGGAGGCAATGGTTTTCACTAACACCGTCACACCCACCGTCTTTGCTATTCTCTTCTATCTGAGCAGTAGAGAGGTAACAATGTAATGTGTTCAGACACTGAAAGGAGCCCTTTTTATGTTGTCTCTCTAGCTTGGACAGCACACCACCTAGTGATTTTGCATGTTTGACCATACCACCATCTTTTCCTTCCCTACTTAGAAATGGCGGGAGCTTTCGTGGCAGTGTTTTTACTAGCAATGTTCTATGAAGGACTCAAGATAGCCCGAGAGAGCCTACTGCGTAAGTCACAAGTCAGCATCCGCTACAATTCCATGCCTGTCCCAGGACCAAATGGAACCATCCTTATGGAGACACACAAAACTGTTGGGTAAGAAGACTGAACCAGATCCAGAGGGAATTTCTGGAGAGCTGGATTAGTTAAGCAGCAAAGCAGCTCTTTTATTAGCAATAGCCCTCTTCTTGAGTTACTGGTGATTCTATATCTACCCAGCTCTAGTCTCATTTGGTTTACAGTGTAAGACTATATAGAAAACCTGTATTCCGTCAAAGAAAGTATTTAGATTACTGCTGGTTTTTCCCCACAGATTGGCAAATGCCTTTCGAGATTTTTGAGTTTTAATAGAAATGTAGGTCTTAAAAACTAAATCGGAGGGGTGCCTGCGTGATTCCATAGGTTAAGCATCCGACTCTTGATTTCAGCTCAGGTCATGATCTCACAGTTCATGCGTTCGAACCCTGCATCGGACTCTGTGCTGATGGTGTGGAGCCTGCTTGAGATTCTGGCCCTCCCTCTGGCTATGCCTCTCCACTACTCATGCACACCCACGCACTCTCTCTCTCTATCTTTGAAAATAAGTTAAAAAAAAAAAAAACTGAAATAAATTGGAGTCCTTGAAGACTCTTATAGACCAATATGCTGCTTTCAAGCAAGCGCAGTATTATTGAGGCCCAAACATGTTGTGACTTACCTAAGGTGACAGAGCTGGTAAGTGACAGAGGGGATAGCCACGCCTCCTGATCCCTTGTAAATACTTTGTACTATACTACCCAACCCTTGATTCTATTTCTGTTTTTTTAGAATGTGAACTTTGCAAAGGTGGAAGGCCTGAAAATGTTCAAATAAGTATGGGAGGGTTCAGGGCTTCTGTTTTGGGATCCATGGTAGAGGTAAGTTAGGGAATTAGTCCTCCTTCCTCTCCTCCTCCTGCGGACATAGAACTATATCTGGCCGATCCTTATTAACCCGGCAGCCCTATCGTGTTTCACTCCAGGGACCGTATACAACATACATACACAAAGAAGCCATGAGTTGCCTGGATGGCTGTGAGGAGTCCAGTTCAAGCTGAGCTCGTGACCAGAACTGTCCCCCTTTCTCTTGAGCTGCCCAGACACTGCTCAGGGTCCCTGATTGCTATGTTCCTCTTTGTTCTCCAGGCAACAGATGCTGAGCTTTCCCCACCTCCTGCAGACAGTGCTGCATATCATCCAAGTGGTCATCAGCTACTTCCTCATGCTCATCTTCATGACCTACAATGGGTACCTCTGCATTGCAGTAGCAGCGGGGGCTGGCACAGGATACTTTCTCTTCAGCTGGAAGAAGGCAGTGGTGGTGGACATCACAGAGCATTGCCATTAGCGTTCAACTCCATGGTGCGGCCTTATCGATTGCAGTGGGAAGCAGTTCAAGACTGAAAGACATGATTCCTACTCCAATCTTCCCTTCTTGCTCCTTATTTCCTTTCTCTCTCTCTCTCTCTCTCTCTCACACACACACACACACACACACACACACACACACACACACCCCTACTCAACAGAGGCTTAGCTTTTAGTCTCTGAGCTAAGGTGATAACCTCCCTGGGTTTTTTCTAATGATCTGAGATTCCCTCAGAATCTCTCCTCCCTCATCATCTTAGATCCAAGTTACATGTTCTTGTCCAAGCCAGGTAGCTTTCTATTCAAGACTTGATCACCTGCTTCCTTTTTTAGTCCTCTGTTTTTATTTTGTTAACAGACAGTGTGTGAATTTGGTGGGTTTCTCCTGGGTCGGTGATGGAAGGAGATTCTATTCAGCTAGGATTGATGGAAGCTGAGGGAAATTCTGGCCCAACTAAACCCAGAACCCAAACTTAACACTTGAAAGTGAGTTCCAGTCTTTGGATTCGATAAGTGTGAAATACATTGTGCCTTTCACTAGTTGTGATGTGTTGCGTCAGAATCTTTGTAGTGTATAGAAGGGTGGTTTGAGACGAAACACAGGGCTGGGGTGTGCAGAAGTGTGCATTCTTAGGTGGCTGGCTCATGAACTTGTGTTCCTACTTGACATTTTGATTAGAATGAACTTGTCAATCAAAAAAAAAAAGATGACAATCAATTTGAGAAAATAGAAATAGATATTTTAAAATAAAACCATTGATACTTTGACTTGGTACCTTGGATTGTCACAGCTGAATGAATCAAGAGTTTGAATCATTTTCTTTCGTTATTGTTTTCTTATGTTGGCCTCTAAACCAGTGGTTTTCAAACTTGAGCATGCATCAGAATCACCCGAAGGGCTTGTTAGAGCACTAGCTTCTGGGCCTCAACCCAGAGCCCCAAAATTGGCATTTCTAACAAGTTCCCAGGCGATGATTCTGCTGATGGTCAGGGGACCACGCTTTGAAAATCTCTGTTTTAAAACTAAGGAAGTGTCACCTGGTGCGGTGAGCTACCTGGTATTGGGCACAGGAGTTTGAATTGCTGGTGGTAGGTGATATGTCTAAGCTTAACTCGTGTACTGAATGCTGCTGGTCAATACTTAATCATTCCAGAAACGTCTATTCTGCTCCAGCTGTGTGTATGTGTGCCCAAGGGCTATAGCCAAAGTAACTTTTATCAGTATGTATGAAATCACTAGTCTTTATTTTTAAAGGTCTGTGGTTTCTTAGAAGTAGCTTGAAGATTGAGGAAGACCCTTTGAGCTGCAGTATAAAATCAGCTAGTCATGGGTCAGAAGGGCAAAAGCCCAGCCCTCTCTTTGGAGAGGTTTAGGGTATGGTCTGCTGATCATCAGATTTTCCTCAGCCCCCAGCATCCATGTCCACACCAGGCAGGTCCTCATCTTCTCTACATGACCATCTTCGTTACTCTCTGGGGTTTCATTAGATCACATGTGACCAAAACCTCTTTTTCTCAATGAAGAACCACACTGGGTTTTTATTCTGTTCAGTTGTTAGGTTACACTGCAATCTCGTTCCCAGTCCAAACTACCTGCATGAAGTGACTCTTCCTGTGCTAGTCTAAATCCTGCCCTCCTTGGTGCTAGACTCCAATCGTGCCTCAGGGCAGAGGAGACAAAACACAACTATTCTGTTGGTCTCTGTTGTGGTTTTGAAGTTTGTACTTTCTCTGTGGGTGCCAGTTAAATATTGGAGGGCAAGGAATGTGTACTTCCATGGCTTTAAATCAAGAGAGGGTTATCAGCTTCCTGGATCGAGGGTAAAATCTAAGAACCAAGATTTAGAGTTTTGTGCTTTTCTCTCATTCCAACCACTTGTGCTGATATTTAGCAAGAGTGGAGTGAATGACAGGTAGCGACAGAGTCCAACAGGAAGGTGTAAATAGCCTGTTATTATCTCAGAAGCCAAGGAATAATAAAACCATGAGAAAATAAGACTCAATGTTTAATAGTGACCCTGGTGCTCTCTGGAAATCTTGGCATGAGCTGCTATAAAATATCCTTTTCAGAAACAGGACTTTATCAGTAAGGTAAGAAAAATCGAGGCCAGTTAAGACAAAGTGCTGTGAGTTTGAAACTCAACAGAGAAACATCAGTTGGGGATAGGTCTTCAGGTATTCAAGATCGAGTGTCATGTAAAACCTGAATTCCAGCAATTCTTAGATTAGGTTGCCAAAGGAAGAAGCTAGTGAAGGAGAAACAATTGAAACCTTAAATTCCATCTTTCTTGAGCTCTTGGATTGTGTTAATGATCTCATTGACTTTGATTTGTGTATCTCTGTTCATCAATTTAGTGCCTGACTTCTTTGTTCCTTCTGGATCCAAATTTCTTTTCTTCCTTCCCTGTTCAACATCTCTTAGAAGCCTGTATCACCATTTCTTTGGCTTTTCTTTCCCTTTCTGTCTTTTCAGTCTTTAATCCCATGTATCTGGTTTATTAATCTCCTTAGCCCTCCTGATGCAGTGGACATAGCTGTGCAGGGGATCTAGCTACCTGTCAGAAGTTGTAAAACCCCTTAAGCACGCGTTGAGGAGAAGTTGTTCTGCCGGAATGTCTATAAAAAGCTGAGTAAAGGGCTGCCTACTAGTACCACCTGCAGAGTCCCAGAATCTTAGGTGCTGTCTCCAGTCTATGTTGGAGGAACACTCAGCCCCTTGTTGTCCACGAACAGGGAATCCTCTGTGTCCAACAGCAAATGAAAAATTTAAGGTTTCTTCACTACTTCTATGGTAGGACTGTCTGGAATTCTATTTCAGACTGAGGCTCTGGGCTTGGGATCTAGCCACAGAGTTTCTTACAAGGAGCTGGAAGGGGAGGGGGCAGGGGTTACATGTTCATGTCCTTTAATTTTGATCCTGCTCTCTCCAGCTGCTTCTTTCAGAAGATACATCTAAAGATACAAAGTCTGCATTTGATATAATGCCTTAATCACTGAGTCTACAATTAATGTTGACCGTTTTAGATTGTAAGCTCCTGGAGAGTAGTATTGCTGTAGTAGGAATGTTTTAACACTGTCATATGTAAAAGAACAAAATAAATATTTTGATTTTGTGATTCTATGCATGTCTTTCTGCCCAGAGTGACAGTAGAGTAAGTGGTCTTTTTGTTGGCCATTACCATCAATTTTTAAGATGTCAGACTTTTAAGTGTTTTGATCCCTTTCCATTTTCATCCTACTCTCCTTAAAATGACGAGCGAGTACATGCCAGAAGATCTACATGACATTTCTCACAGGAGGCAGGGTCTTCATGAAGCTGCAAATAACTCAGCATACCACGGATTCCTGAATTTAAAAGCTAACCCACCATATCCTAATCTCTTCTTCGGTGTTTATGCTATTGGGCAAGAGGCCCTGAGTTGGGCCTCTAGGATCTTCACGACCAAGGCTTGAAGTGAGCACTGGCCCTGCCTATCCCTTCAGAAATGCCAGAACGCTGCTGTTATCTGCCATTCCTACTCACTGGCCCCCAGAAAGCATCTTACCATCCAGGACCATCCCTAGTCACCTCCATAGTGTAGTATGAGGAACATGGACTTTGGAGTCCAGCATACCTGGGTTTGAATCTTGGCTCCCCCACTTACCAGAAGTGTGACCTTGGGGCACGTGGGTGGCTCAGGTGGTTAAGCTCCAACTTTGGCCTGGGTCATGATCTCACGGTTCGTGGGTTCGAACCCTGTGTTGGGCTCTGTGCTGACAGCTCAGAGCTTGGAGCCTGCCTCGGATTCTGTGTCTCCCTCTTTCTGCCCCTCCCCTGCTCATACTCCCCCACTTACCAGAAGTGTGACCTTGGGGCACATGGGTGGCTCAGGTGGTTAAGCTCCAACTTTGGCCTGGGTCATGATCTCACGGTTCGTGGGTTCGAACCCTGTGTTGGGCTCTGTGCTGACAGCTCAGAGCTTGGAGCCTGCCTCGGATTCTGTGTCTCCCTCTTTCTGCCCCTCCCCTGCTCATACTCTCTCAAAAATAAAATTAAAAAAAAAACAGAAGTGTGACCTTAGGCAAGTGATTTTGATAATCCCTAAACCTTAGTGTTCTCATTTATAAAAAGGCAATAATGGTACCATTTTCAACTTGGGAGCAATATGTATAAGCCACCTAGCACTTAATAGGCAACTGGACGATAGTAAGTATATTTTTGATGATTTTTACTCCAGCTTTCAGGAACTGAAAGGTAAGCTCTTCGGGATGAGGTTAGTATCTCTTCACGAGCACCTGACCATTTTCTAGAAATGAACACTAGGACCTAAGGAATAACAATTTATGTATGGGGTTTTAGTTGTGTCTAAAAGGATTTATGCTGCAATAAGCCCTTACGTACACATCTGGTAAATGTCTCCTGTATACAAAAAATGGCATGGAAATTTCCTGCGAACTGGAATGGCATCCTCTCTGCCCCTGATAGCCTCACATTCTAGACCCAGCAGGGGGAGACTAGGAGAGCAGTGTAGCCATAAAGTTTTGACATGGGTTCAGAAATCAATATGCTTGGGTTCAAATCTCAGCTCTACCCCTTAATAGCTGAGCATTAGTTTCCCCTTTTGTAAAATGAGGATCTAGTACTCTCACAGGAGTTAAAGATTAAATGAGATAATCTGTATAACGCACTCCATACAGTGTCTTTACATATACAGCCCTCGGAGTATTGGCTGATTAGGAGGGAAGATGAAATTAAGGAGGCTCAATGTTTTCATGCTTCTGTGCCTATTCATGCTGGGAAGTGACAGCTTAAGACAGAAGCTAGTTTCTCTCCCCTCCCCCACCCCGCCTTTTTTTTTCTCTTCTATCCTGGCCTTTGCAGGCTTGGAGGTAATGTACTCAATTTCCCTATCTGGAGCCTGACTCTTGCTCTGTCTTTAAGACCATAACAGAATTGAAGGTCTTTTATCAAACTGGAAGTATAAAGGTTTTGAAAGAACAGTTGGAGAAAGAGAACTATATATCCTTTTCTATCACTGCCTCTCCCATGTGTATTTTTTTAATGTTTATTTTTGAGAGAGAGGGTGCATGCACAAGTGGGGGAGGGGCAGAGAGAGGGGGACAGAGGATCTGAAGCGGGCTCTGTGCTGACAGTAGTGAGCTCAATGTGGGGCTTGAAATGAACTGTGAAATCATGACCTGAGCCAAAGTTGGACACTCAACCGACTGAGCCACCCAGGTGCTCTGCCTCTCCCATAATCTTTTTACCCAGCCTTCAACTACCCCTAGAACTGGGTAAAATCTTGCCAAAGGGTCTCTTCAGAACTGATGATTCCAGGGGTGCCTGGATGGCTCAATTAAGCATCTGACTCTTGATTTCAGATCATGATCTCACAGCTCATGAGTTTGTGCCCCACGTTGGGTTCTGCACTGACAATGAGGAGCCTGCTTGGGACTCTCTCCCTCTCAGCCCCTCCCCTGCTCAAGTGTGTGCATGCATGCACAGTCTCTCAAAATAAATAAATAAAATTAAAAACTGATGACTCTTGAGGCTCCTTCTACCACAGTTGGCAATTCACTGTAGTCGAATGAAACAGTGAAAACAGTAGGACGTGATTTTTTTTTAAGGTTTTTTTTTTTTTTTTTTAGTAATCTCTACACCCAATGTGGGGCTTGAACTCACAACCCCGAGATGGAGTCACATGCTCCTGAGCCAGCCAGGCACCCCTCCTCCCCTCCGATTCTAAATTACCCTCTCAGATTAGCTCCTGGTGGCAAAAATTCTTAGGCAAGTTGGAAAAGGATGGCAAATTGGAATGATGGGAATATTGTTAGCATTCCTATTATCATATTTCCCTCCACTGCCTGTCCCCCTCCAAATTATGCCCACACTAGCTACAAAGCCATTCTGTAAACAGATTCTGGAAACCCACAGCTTGATCACATTTATACAAAATCACTAGAATCTAATCTCCACAAGGGCAGAGATCTTGGATTTTGTTCACTGATGTTACTAAATGCCTAAAATGGTCCTGGCACATAACAGAAACTCAATAAATACTTGCTGAAGAGACAAGTTGAATGAGTCCGTGACTGCAAGTGTCCTGTGTTTAGACACTCAGTAAAGGTGGGAAGAATGATGTCACCTCTTGGAGCAATTACCTTTCAAAGTCTTGAGGTTAACAGTACTATTCTTATACTTCATTAAGGGTGTTGCACACTTTTCCAAAAATAGATTTATTTTTAAAAACAAAAGTCAGACAAGTTTTATAGAGTCAAATTTTCCAGAGATAAACTAGAGTTTGGATTTCCACTTAGAGTGAAAGGTAAGCATTAGTTATCTCATGCAGAAGTATTTCTCTGCAGGAGTAAAACATTCTGCTTGACTTCAAGCACTCAATTCTCTAAACCTTATTTGTACTTCTGCCATCATTTTACTCCATTCCAGGGCTCTGGCATGCAAGATAATCTGCCTCTAAAATTCAAAACTTCCAAATTGAGATGAACGATTGTTGGGCTTGGGTTGGGGTTTATAACCAATTCGATCATTAATCATTTGTTCCCGGTTCTTGGGGTCACTGCTGAGCCCAATGGCACCTTCTCCATCACTGATTCCTACGACATCCACTTCTTCCTTTTGTTTCTTACGGTTCTGAAAGTATAAAAGTTTTAGGATTTAGGCAACATTCTTTCCATTACCAAACATTTAGCACCTACCATGCACTAGGCATACGGTAAAGTCTAGGGTTAAGGTCTATGGAATAATAAGCTGAAATCCTAGGTTTAAATGGATAATAAGGGTACAAGGGGGATACAGGGATATAGTGATAAAAGATATAACCCCTACCCTCCAGGATGTTACAGTCTAACTGGGAAACAGGTAAACAGACAGTGACAACACAGGGTGATCATGGCTATGACAGAGGAAAGTCCACGCTACCAAAGAGACACAAAGAAGGAAGAATTGGGTGTGCAGTGGTACAGCTTCAGAGCAGGAAGCTGCAATTAGAAAGATAAATAATAATGAGAAGATGGATGTTAGCTGAACGTACTGTGGTCATCATTTCACAATATCTGTCAATCACACCATCATCCTCTACGTCTTAAACTTACACAGTGATATATGTTACTCCTCAATAAAACAAGAAAAAAAAAAAAAAAGAGTTGGTAGACAAGAGGGAGAGAAGGGTGTTTCAGTAAATGTATTATTCAAGAGAACAGATGGAAAAATTAAGTGGTAAAGCAATAACCACCAGAAATTAACAGTTTCCCTAACACCATGAGATTAAATGTAACACAGGAATACAAGGTTTTGTGCTATCTTATCAAAAGGCCTGTGTTTCAAGGTTTCATTTCGTTTTCAGGTAAAAGGGTTGGCTCTTACATCACAAGTGACTGCAGAATTCAAGTCCATGTCTTGGTTTGGTCACTTTTTTTTTTTATTTTTTAAGTAATCCCTACACCCAACGTGGGGCTTGAACTCACAACCTCGAGATCAAAAGTTGCATGCTCCACCGACTAAGCCAGCCAGGTGCCCCTCAGTTTGATCATTTTCAAAGACAGACTAACCCTGATCCCATAACTACTACTACCTAACTATAAAGATGGTATTAGATAATAACATCCCCTGAGAGCATGAACAAACGTTTTATCCAGTGTGCATTAGGAGAGTGACTACTCTAGCCACTGGAATCCCCACTATTATTCACCACTTACTAATGAACTCCGCATGTAAGTGCCAAGATCATAGAAGTACACTGAATAAGATGTTACTTTATACATATATATGTATGTGTGTATATAAAATGACCTTTCCGAGTTACTCTCTAGTTAGTCTACATTACCAATAAGTAACATTACAAAGTTCACCCCAAATACCTTAGTGAAAACAGGTTAAAAGGCAAAGGATACTATCATTTTATAAGCCATGAGAAACTGAGAATGTCCAAATGGAATGAAATCATTTAAAAGGCTTCCCACCATGAATAACTGCTGACTGTTTCAGAATCCAGAGTCATCAAAATGTAATTAAACTAATTTCAGTAACAAATGAAATACCAGTTTCTATAGGTTTCATTTAAGTTTAGTTTAAGGCAAAACTATTCCTAAGTTGCTCTAAAACAGGTCAAACTCACTGGATAATTGCCTTTAGTAGAAAGACTGACTCAATAGTGAGCTGATTCTGCAGAGTCAAAGTTCAGTATGCCAACACTTTATAAGACTCATTCCAGCTGAAGTTTAAACCATACTGAAAGGGCATTTCAGGGAAAGAGAACTGAGTGTGCAGAGGCACTGAGATTAAAGATAACTTGTCAGTGGAAGATAAAGTGGAGAGATGAGCAAGGACTACGCCACAAAGGGCCTTGTACACCATCCTAAGGAGTCAAGGAGTTATTCTGAGGGTTACTAAAGAATTTAAGTCTTATCAATGGACATCTAATACTGGGGGATAAGCTACACTTAAAAATACATACTGAGGGGCACCTGAGTGGCTCAGTCGGTTAAGTGTCTGACTCTTGATCTCAACTTAGGTCTTGATTCTCAGGGGCATGAGTTTAAGCCCCACGTGGAGCCTACTTAAAAACAAAACAAAACAAAACAAAACAAAACAAAACATATGGAGTTCCTACCATCATACCAGATGCTGGGAACTCAACAGTGAAGCAGACAGACATGATTTCTACAATCAAGGCTCCTAATATAAATGCTTTTACAATAAGCAAATCACTGTAAATTATAACAAATGCTGTAAAGTAAAAGAATAGAGTGCTTTGAGAGACCCTAGTGAGATGGTGACAGCATGATGGGAATGACACCCTTAACTTGGGATAGGTCAGAAGCAGCATCTCAGACTGAGAAAGTGACATTTAAACAGACATGAAGAAAGGGGGAGAGGAAAATAACATGGGCAAAGGCCACGAGTGATAAAATAGCTTGGCATATTCAAGGAAATGGAAGAAAGCCAGTGTGCCTGGGGTACAGAGACTAAAGCAAAGAATGGCAGGAGGTAAAACCCGAGGGGCCAGAACATACCAAATCTTGTAGGCCATGGTAAGGAACTGAGATTTTATTCTATGTGCAGGAAACCATGAGTAGTTTTAAGCAGGGGAATGACATGATCTGAAAATTTTTAAAGATCATTCTAGAAACCTGATGGAGAATGGATTAACGAAACTAAAATGCAAGTAGGAAGACCATTTAAGACGCAACTGAGATTGTACAGAGAAAGATGATGGTTACTTGGACTGGGGTTGTAACCGTGGAGACGCACAGGGAAAAAATAAAGGGTAAGGAAAAGCTAGAACTCAGGAGTGACTCCTAGATTTCTGGCTCGAGCATCTATATAGATACCCACAAGGGAACACTGAGGTGGAACCGCCTTGAGGAAAAAAATCAAGAGGTTTTTTGTTCTAACGTGTTCAGTTCAGTAGGCTGAACGGTGACCTCCAAAGCTCTTAGGTCCTAATCCTTGAACCTCTAAATGTTGCCTTACATGGGAAAAGGGTCTTTGCAGATGTGATAAGGATCTTGAAATGGAGACATTATCCTGAATTATCTGGGTGGGCCCTAAACGCCATCACATGTATCCTTGTAAGAGAGGGCCAAGGGAGATTTCACAGACAGAACAAGAGAAAACAATGTGATCGTGGACACAGAGATTGAAGTGATGTAGCCACAAGTCAAGGAATACCAGTGGCTACCAGAAGCTGAGAGTCAAGGAACGGATTCTCCTCCAGAGCCTCTGGAGGGAGCATGGGTCCTGCTGACACCTTGATTTGGGACCACTCACACTGATTTCAGATTTCTGGCCTACAGAATGGTAAAAAAATAGATTTCTGTTGTTTTAAACCACCAATTTTGTGGTAATTTGTTATAGCAAGCCACAGGAAACTAACACATTAAGTCTGAGATGCCTGTAAAGCATCCAAATAGAGGTTTCAAATAAGCTATTGGTCTAAGCGTCTGGAGTTCAAAAGTTAAGAGCTATTGTTTTAAATATCCCTAAGGGTTCAAAAGTTGTATTCTTACCTCCAGGTCCTTTCGAATGCTCTCAAACTCCTCGATGTCATCAAGCTTCAGCTCCAGGCGGGTTGGTTTTCGCCGCAGCATAATGAGATCAACCCCAAGGGCCAGACCCAGTGAACCGTCAGCTATTAGAAATAGCAGAGGAGGAAAAACTGGAGGGGAAAAACCTCAGCTACAAATACAAGATCAATTTGTCAGCATGCATGCTAAATGAACAGTGATACAAAAGACTCATTTGGGTTCACACAGACACTTTGATGTCATGATTATTACATGATGGAGATCTGTAACTCCGCAATTCCAAAAAAAACAGTTTTCAAGGAAAAAAAAAAGAGCAAGCTGCCTATAAAAGAGAATTCTAGGTAATAATCGCCTTAATCTTATGCTCCAGTCACATTTAAAAAAACATTCCACCTTAGAGAATAACGTTAAAATATCACATCTTAAAAATAAATTAAATAAATAAATGATCACATCTTAATTCGGTATAGTTAGTGGGAGAGTACACGGCCGTTAAAGTTGTTCAGCTCTGTGCGAGAACTGTAAGAGATCTGTGAATCTGTAAGAGATTTCCTGAATACTGAAATCAGTTTACTAAATTTTAGGCAAACTCCATATAACTCACAATTCACGGGGTTATCCTCAGGGTCTAAATAGGTCCTAAATGGACAGGTCATTCATTAAACAAACACTTCTTGTGCTCCGGCTACAGAGTTGAAAGGCATAGTCGCAGTCTGTGGGGAAAACAAACACGTAAACAGAAAATTGCAACATACTCTAATAAGATGATGAGGATAACACGATGGCACCACACAGGCACCCAATCCAGTCTGGGCAGAGTGTGGGGTAGACAGGGATGTGGAACACTTCCTGGAGGAGATCTCTAAGCTGACTTGTGAAGGGCAGCCAGAGAAAGGAGGGTAAGGAAGGGCATTCCAGGCAGAGAGAACAAGTACGCCAAGAGGCTCAAAAGAACACTCTGAAAACCCAAGGTGATGCTTATGCTAACAAAAAACAATTTCCTTAAAGACAGTGAAACTCCCCAACTGAGTTCACAACCTGTTGAGGGCAACATCTTTATAGTCTCCATTGCCCCAAGTAGTGTGAATCTATAATAACCAGTCAGTAAATGTGTTGTTGAATAAACTAAGACACCCCAATTAGACGAAACGAACTTTTCTTCAACGCTGTGCTACGCTTTTCCACTCCCCTTCTTTGGACTTTTATTTTAACACAGAAACCCTCTGAAGCTGACAAAATTAGCTCTATATTAAAAATGAAGTCGAGGCTGTTCAGTTTGGTTAATAAATGTCAGCCTCCTATAAAAACTACATGGTGAAAATTAAATGAGAATGATGTCAGTGAAAGCTCCTTTAGAGTATGTACAATTACAGGGGCGTCGGTCTGGCTCAGTCGGTAGGTAGCGCATACATAGTCTTAATCTCAGGGTCATGAGTTCAAACCCCATGTTGGGTGTGGAGCTTACTTTCAAAGAGTATGTACAGATATAAATTATTATCACATCTATCTAGGAAGTAGCTAGAGACTCTGAAGTATACGAAGGAAGAAATGTATCCTCCCTGGAAGCTTGGAACAGAACCGGCTGGCACATTACATTTCAAAATTGCTTTGTATGAAATCAAATACTATCTTGATTTCAATGTAAACAAATGGTAGAGGAAGCCAAAGTTCCAAGGGGGGAATAAGGGAGGAAAGAATATTTAAAAGGAAGAAAAACCCTGCTGCAGGTTTTCTTCACTTTTCTGCAAACTGTGAAAAGCTCGCCACTAGGAGGCAGTACAGAGTAACGGGCAAAAGCGCTCCCTCGGGAGGCCAAAGGGCAGGGGGCGAGATTCTAATGCCACCCGCCACTGATCTTGGACAATTAGTTTCATCTTTCACTGGCCCTTAGTTTCCTCAGGTTTCTGTACTCTGTTGTTGCATAGATTGAACGACGTAATGCACAGCAAGTTCCTAGAACGTGACTTGGCATTTAGTAAACACTCAATAAACAATAGCTATTATTATTGTAATTGCCCTTGGGGAAGGGGAGGGCGGGCTGTCCAGCTCAAGAAACACCAATAGTTTAAGCATCTCCACCCCCAACACGGGGGCAAAACCTTTGCCTTGTTATCTCCGATGTCCCAGCACCCAGCGGAACCCAGGGCCACGCAGAGTTGCCCGGGCTCAGTTTACCTGACGCTTTCGTGGGCATCATCTCACTCGGAGTCAGACACAAAGACCGGGCTGAATACAAACTTCAACAAAAGCAGGCCGTACCTCCTCCTCCGGGTCTTTATTTTTACTTTGGCGCTAGAGGGCTCTTTGAGCCTAATCTGTCGCCACTGCTCAAATACACCAAAAATTCACCCAACTCAGAGGAAGGCCCTGGGACAACGTCCCCACAGCGGAGAACAGCACTCCCTCCGCAGCTCCAGAGCGGCACTCACGAGTCCAGGGAGAGGGTGTCCATGGCAACATGGCCCTCCGCTCAGGAGGCGTGAAGCCCCTCTTATTAGGGCCAAGAGCGACAACCGGCCTCGGAAGCCCTCCATTTGCTACCGGAGTTCAGCCCAGGGCCGCGCGACTCGACGCACCTACCTCTTTTCAACCCAGCTCAGCCTCTTCCCGGAACCCCGGCGCCCACCGCGAGTCTCCTGCTAATATCACTGGACTACACTTCCCAGACTGCTCTGGACCTCCCTCCTGCAGAACCTCGTCCTCCTCCCGCTTTCCTTAGAGGCTCTTCGATTGGCGCCACGACTCTCACCTACTACGATTCCCATCATGCTACCCGTCACCCAGGACGCTGCGTCGGCCCTCGGCCCACTTCCGGTCGGTGACGTACTTCCGCTTTGCTGGGCGCGCGGTGGACGGTCTGAAACGCAGATCTCGGCTTCGGCTGGGGTTTCGCGGCTCCAGAGCTCGGCATGGCTTCCTCACGAGCCTCCTCCACGGTACGGATGTCAGCTCACTCCGGCAAGAAGCGCGAAGGGGGCTGGGAAGGTGTTCTTGGGGGTTGGGGCCGCTCGGGAACGGGCTAAGGCGGTGGAGGACTGGGGTGAAAGGCTGCGAGACTCGGTCCTGCCTTAGCGCAGCCGTGTTTTCCTGATCTCTGAATGCTTGCCTGTGTTTTAGTTGATTTGCATCTCTAACTACAGCCCCTAACGGTAAATACCTCTTCCGACTGGTCCAAAAACGGAGCTCTGAAAGGGAGTAGTGTTGTGGCCCAGATGTATGTCTGTGTCAGACTTCTTAATTGTAATAAGGCCTTCCAGCTTCATGTCTGTTGCCTTACGACTGAAAACGTTTGAAATGTGTAGGCCGGTAACTAACTTGTTCCCCCTTAATAATTGCGTTGGTTATTTGTTATCCTTTCTTTCCCCTGTGATGAGCCGAAGCCTCGGGTGTTTCATAAAACCCAAGAAGAGATTGCCACCGAATGATGTGAACATGTGCCAAAGCAAACCTTTGATAGAAAAATTACCAAAAGTAATTCACTAGTTTTTCCAGCCTCTTCCTGTCTGCAGAACCTAAGTGATTAAGAGACACCCCCCCCCCCCCCCCCGCGCCCCACCCAATCAGTGAAGATACCTTAACTGGTGTCCAGCTTGTCCTTTGGGGAGGAAATAGGATTGAAGCTCCGTCCTTTGGGGGAAGCCTAGTGAATTGCTAAGACTGAGCCTTAAGTTAATCCAGGTCTTTGATTTAGCAGGCAACCAAAACTAAGGCACCTGATGACTTAGTTGCTCCCGTTGTGAAGAAACCACATATCTATTACGGAAGTTTGGAAGAGAAGGAGAGGGAGCGTCTGGCCAAAGGAGAGTCTGGGATTTTGGGAAAAGAAGGACTTAAAGCTGGAATTGAAGCAGGAAATATTAACATAACCTCTGGTAAGATGCAAATTGTGAGTCCCTCATTATCTTGGTTTTATAATGTCAAAAAATTTTCAATTAAATTTGCATCTTTATAAGGCCGTCCTTTGCCTACCCCAGTTAGCAACATCCAGAGAGACTTTTTCTTAAAACCTTTTATACAGTTTTTCTTCCATTCACTTGTTAGTAATTTTACCAGGAATTTATTCAGTGTATATTGAAGTTTATTTATTTTGAGAGAGAGAACTCGAGTGGGTGGGGCCCTGTTCAGCACAGAGCCCGATGTGGGACTCAAACTCATGAACCTAAGCAGAAAGTAAACCTGAGTTGCAAGCTTAACTGACCCATACACCCCTAATAAGTATGTGTTTGGATTCAAATCGATTCCATTTGTCTTCTGAAGATCTAACATAGTTCTGGCGTTGATTTGAAGCTACTGTGGTTTGTACCATTCTCCCCTTTTAGTTCTCCAGTTTTCACACTCAATGAAATCTGTTTTAAGTCACAAAACTAATAGTTATTTTTATTTTGAAAGAAATGAAACTAGAAATGTGTGAAGTAGAAAATGTAATCCTTATTAACTGGGTTTTTCAATAATTTAATAAAGCTGTAAAAATTTGTAATTTTTTTCATAAATGAAACTGTGATGTACAGATTGTTTTTGTTTTTTATTTTTGAGAGAGAGAGTGAGTGCGCGAGCAGGGGAGGGGTCAGAGGGAAGGAGGGAAAGAAAGAATCCCAAGCAGGCTCCACACTCAGTGCGGTGCCCGACATAGGGCTTGATCCCACAACCCCGGGATCATGACCTGAGCCAAAATCAAGAGTCAGACAACTCAACCAACTGACCACCCAGGCCCCTCCAATTTTCCTGCCTTTTAAAGCTGTGCCGTTTAGTTTTTTGTGTTTGACACAATCTAATAAACTGAGAAACAGTAAACTATGAATTTATGTACTAGATTAGTTCTTAGAGGTATACACAGACTCCAATTATAAGACATTTATTTTTTCCCCTATTTGAAGAAGATCTGGTGATTATGTTGATGTTGCCTGTTCTTTTTATAGGAGAGGTGTTTGAAATTGAAGAGCACATCAGTGAACGACAGGCTGAAGTATTAGCCGAGTTTGAGAGAAGAAAGCGAGCCCGGCAAATCAATGTTTCCACTGATGACTCAGAGGTCAAGGCTTGCCTTAGAGCCTTGGGGGAGCCCATCACACTCTTTGGAGAGGGTCCGGCTGAAAGAAGAGAAAGGTGTGCCCTTTCTAAATTTTTACCCTCATCTTTAATCACAAGGTTCTACTTTCCAATTTTAGTTGATATTTGTAGTAAAACTTTAATAGAACGTCTTAGGTAATGTTAATAAAATATGTTACTCAGTTGTTTTTATATAGTTTAGCCCATGATCTAAGTAGGCCAGTTTTTTACTCCATTACTAATTTTTTTTTTTCTAAACTATGAATAGGGTGTTAATATACGAACCCCCCTTCCCCAGTATGGAATTATGAGTTGGGTAAATATTTGTTGTCGAACTTGGAACATTTAGACAACACGCTTTCTTTGCCAGTGACATAAAACATAACGATAAGTACTTTTTGGTTATTATTGAAAGGTTATTCTTCAGATGATGTTCCTCTTGTGATTTTAAGGTCACAGAGTCTCTTAGTGACAGGCTAGTCATACACAGTTATGAGGACCTCCCTTGTCTTTCTGTCCACTGTCCCATCTCTCCCTTTCATCATTTTTTTTTCCTGGTTTGCATGGTCTGTGCATTTAGTCACTAAACCTCTCCCATTATCTCGTGTCCATTAAATAGAACCAATAATGTTGGGCCTGTTTAAAATAACAAGGGGGAAAAAAAAAAACAACACTGTGTACCAACCTAGTATCTTACAAAACCAGGCTGGCTGGCCACAAGGTGGGAGGAACGGAGAAGAGGGGGCAGCTCTGGGCAGGTAGCTGGGGGCCAGGAAGGGCTAAAGGACAGACAGAAAAGGCAGCTCCCAGATGGGAGGGGGCTGGTTGTCCTAGTGGGGGAGGGGTGCAAACGGTACTTCAGAAGAGTGGAACTTGGGGAGGGGACCAGTCAGTGCTTTCTCTACCAGAGCACAGTGTTGGAGGAGGTGCTCTGTGCCACCGCTTGCCTACCCCTGGTACTAGGAGAACTGAGCCATGAGCCCTGGGTATGATGAGCTCCTCTGAAGCATGGATGACAGCCTGCCCCTCCCCCCCGGTCCCCTTTTCCTTGAGGCTCAGCTACTCCTCACTTACTGCATTTACTTTCTTTGGGCCCTTACCCCTCATTTATTCATCAGCAAACCGACCACTGCCACATTGAAATTGCTCTTTATTAAGGTCACTAATTTATCTTTACTGAGAATAGCCCTGGTACACTGTCAGCTACTCCCTCTTTGAAACACTCCCTTTCATAAACCAAATCCTAATTTTTCTCCGATTTCTCTGGCTAATTCTTCTAAGCCTCTTTTTTTCCCTGCCTAACCTTTATATACTGCAGTTCTTTGTCTTGATTCTGCACTCATCCTGGGCGATGAGATCCACTCCCGTGGCATTGTTTACCATGTATATTCTGAGGACTCCCAGATCCCTATTTGTAGCCTAGATATTCTGTAGGTACTTCAAACTGGACATGTATAAATCAAACTCATCTGTTTCCCTCCCTTGTCTTATTCTCCTTTTAAATAACATTACCATTCACAGTTTTCAGTTGCCTTACCTCCTTTGTAATCCGTCAGCAAAATCTAGTCTGTTCTAGATTTGTGCCCAAATGTACCTCCTCTTTTCTCTACCTTCATTGCTTTCACACCTAGATGATTGTAATAGTCCCAGACTTGTGGTATTGCTTGCTTAAAATCCAACAGTGTCTTCTTATTAAACATAGAGTAGGGGTGCTTGTGTGGCTTAGTTAAGCGTCTGACTCTTGATTTCATCTCAGGTCATGATCCCAGGGTCATGGGATCGAGCCCTACATCAGGCTCCTGACTGAGCGTGGAGCCTGCTTGAGACATTTCTCCCTCTCTCTCCCCACACTCCCTCTCTCTCCCCACACTCCCTCTCTCTCCCCATCTTTCCTCCGTCTCTCTCACTCTGTCTCACTCAAAATAAATAAACATTAAAAACAACAACATGGAGTAAAAAAACTGTGGATCATACTCTTTAATCTTTTGTGCCTCTCTTCCTCAATTTAATAGACTTAGTAGCCTTAAGGGTCTTCCTGGAATACTCAAACTCTTTTTCTGTTTTTCCACTTAATTTTTCTTTTTGCCTTTTTTTTTTTTTTTTTAAATGTTTGTTCACTTTTGAGAGAGACAGTGGGAGCATTGAGGGGCAGAGAGAGAGGGAGACACAGAACCTGAAGCAGGCTTCAGGCTCTGAGCTGTCAGCACAGACCCCGACGTCGGGCTCGAACCGCAAACCATGAGATCAGGACCTGAGCCAAAGTTGGATGCTTAACCAACTGAGCCACCCAGGCACCCCTCCCCTCTCTTGCCTTTTAAAGCCTTTTTATTCTTTTGGTTTCAGCATAAGTGCCACCTTCTCAAAGAAGACTTTTATCACCTGACCCCTTATAAAGTAAGCCCCTTCTTTATTACCTCTCATAGAACGTTACTCTCTCAATAGCATTTACAAAGGGTATACTTTTAGTGTTGTTTGTTTATCTTCCAACCAACAGCAAAGTCTTACTATGGCGACCCTTAGGTGAATATCTCGAGTCCCTACTGCCTCTGTCTTAAATCAGACCACCATTAAGACTCCGGGGATTCCTAAATAGTAGACTGATTTCCCTGCCTTTATTATTCCCTCTTCAATCCATTCTCTCTACTTCCCCAGGGATCTTTCTCAAAGGTAAACCGTCTTTACCATGGCATGAGGAGCTCTTTGTGACCTGGCCCCTACTTCTGTTTGTAGCCCTAGCTTTCACCAGCCCTTTTCTGGCACTCGGTGCTCCAGCCATACTGAACTATTTGTGATTCCAAGTTCAACATGTTTTGCTATCTCCAGACCTTTGCATTTGTTGAACCCTCAGCTTCAGTTGTCCTTTCCCATTCTTGACCTGTCGACCTTACTAATTGAGGACTCAGTGTAGGGAACACCTCTCTGAAACCATCCCTGATTTTCCCTTCAAGCCTAGGTTAGGTATTTCTTTTGTTTCCCCTCAGTGCCCAGCAGTTACCACTGTCAATACTTACTATAGCGTATTGTGGTTCCCTGTTACTTTCTGTCCATCCACCTTCTCCCTTCTCCGCCCCCGTTCCCAACCCCCAGGATTATGCTACTTGGAATGAAGAACTGCTACTTAGTCGTTTTTGTATACTTAGCACCTCAGTGCGTAATCCAGCATATTGTGGCATGGAGCAAAGGTTGGCTGTCTTCACAGACCAAGTGGTAGCAGTGTTGGGGCTCGTTGACTCTAAACTGAAAACAGTAATTGCTTATAGTCCAATTTAAGCAATCTCTAAATGAAGAAGACCGAGTGAAAGAAATCACACTAGAGGGATGCCTGGGTGGCTCATTTGGTAGAGCATGTGACTCTTGGTTCTTGGGGTCGTAAGTTCGAGTCTCACATTGGATCTAGAGATTATTAAAAAAATGAATAAACTTAAAAAAAGAGAAATCATGCTGGAAGTTTAGGCATGATATGACTCTTAATGTTGCCTTAAATGGAGAGAGTAGGGCAAGCTTTCTCTCTTCTTAGATACATTTTTCCTAGCTTTATCTCAACTCCATTTAAATTCTGATCTTTTTTGTTACAGGTTAAGAAATATCCTCTCAGTGGTTGGTACTGATGCCTTAAAAAAGACCAAAAAAGATGATGAGAAATCTAAGAAGTCCAAAGAAGAGGTAAAATATGTCTTTGGCGTCACAGTAATAAAATGAAGGAAATGAGGGGTTAGTTCTCTCATTTTCTGTTTTCAGGGTTTGCTTTGCTAGAGGGGAGGGAAGTTTTGAGGATTCTACCATTCAGGAATAGTTGTTGACCATAGTTTGTGGTTCCTGTGTGGGTATAAATGAAGGTAGGTAGGTTTCAACACATGGAAAAACCCATAGCATTCCTAGTGTAACTTCTAACAAGGAACCGGAAGCCATCCAATAAGAGTTCATAAAAACACAGTAGAGGGGCACCTGGCTGATTCAGTCGGTGGAGCATATGACTCTTGATCTCAGGTTTGTGAGTTCAAGCCCCACATTGGGCATGGAGCCTACTTTAAAACACACACACACGCAGTAAAAAGCACACACGCCTGATTTCATCCTATGACTGAACTAATTCACCTTTTTTCTAGACAGTTACAATAGAGAACTGACAGCTATGAGGAGCAGGATGCTTCAGACTTAACATTTTTGCTCTTAATTTAAATTTCAGTATCAACAAACCTGGTACCATGAAGGACCAAACAGCCTGAAGGTTGCTAGACTGTGGATTGCTAATTATTCACTGCCAAGGTACAGAGAGCCTCTAGAAGGAGAAAGAAGCATATTTTTTCTTGTTTTCTCTTAAGCAGTGATGATCTGTTTTATAAAGACTGGTGGTTCTTAAATGAAACTGATGGTAGGAATACTTGTGTGGACCTTCGTTTCCAGTCTGTCTGTTCACAGTAATGTTTCTGTGTCACAGGGCAATGAAACGCTTAGAAGAGGCCCGTCTCCATAAAGAGATTCCAGAGACAACGAGGACCTCCCAGATGCAAGAGCTGCACAAATCTCTCCGGGTAAGATGCTCTCAGTGATTGTCTAATATATTAAGGGCTCTTAACTACACATTAGATTTCCTACTTCGGTCTGCCTCTTGGAAGGCACAGGCAACTGTGGCAGTTAAGGCGGCAGGAACCTGCTGTAATTAGGACTTAACAGAGGCCTGTGGGTCTACACTTCAGTTCCCCTTGAATATGTCAAAGCTGTACTTTAGCCCTCTCTATGGTTTTCCTGGGTGTGTTGAGCTGACACAGAAACTAGTGATACTGCTAGTGTAAAAGACACATGTGAGTTCCAGGTGAGCCTTAACTCCATTCGTTAACATAAGTATCTCCTAACAACAAAAGTGTAAAAGAATCTTGTGGGGGTGGGAGGGTGGCTAAAACCAGAAAGTTGTTTTTTTTATTGTGGAAAAGCCAAAAAACTCTTGGATCAGCCTATTAATGATTACTGTTTGTCTTTTTTTTTTTTTTTTAAGTCTTTGAATAATTTCTGCAGTCAGATTGGGGATGATCGGCCTATCTCCTACTGCCACTTTAGTCCTAATTCCAAAATGCTGGCCACAGCTTGTTGGTAAGTCCCGTTTTACCGTGATATTTTTTCCTAAATGGAGGATAGGTTCGGGGGGGTGGGGGATCAGCCTTTTTCTTAGGTGCTCATTTCTGTGTCCTTTTCCTCTGCTTCTCATGATCGTACCAAACTAGAGATGCCAGTACTTTCCCCTTATATTATACAAGATAGTCTGGGTATAATACTTCTGCCTGTTCACAAGGGACACCAGAGATCCATGACACACCAGTCATGCTCTTGATGCTAGCGTTTTGGAGCAGATAAATAGTGGATTTATAGACTGACCAGTATCCACACCTCAGTAGAGCTTTTCTTTTTAAGTTAGATAGCCCAGGCAAGGTACTCTGTAAGCTTCAGTTGCCTTATGTGTAAAGGAGGATGAGATAATGTTGTAAACCATTTTACCTTAATAGTGCGCCTTATGTGTTAAGGACTCAGTAAACATGAATTACTGTTTGTTGTTGTTGTTTTCTAGTTATTGCCACATATGCAGAAAGCCCTTAGGATGTGATAATTTTGTTGTTCTATTTAGTGATTCAGTTATTTTCCTGGGACATGGCCATCAAGTGAGAAGAGAAACTTCCTTACTTTGCATGCACAGGAACTTCTTGACTAGATAGAAATTGAGCCTGGTTCAGGAGAAAGCGAAGGACCTACGCAAATCCCCCCGCCTCTCCAAGCCTCCGCTACCTTCCTTAGAAGTAGAAATGATCATTCCCGCATTATGTACCTCACAGGTCTATTATAAGGATCACTGAGATGATAGGAATAAAAGTAATTTGTTGGAAATTTTCTGAAATAAAGTCTTTTTAAAAAATTTTAGGGACTTCGTAAGTAGTAAAGTGCTCTTCATATTTAAGGAGTTAGTATGATTATTGATATTACTGTTGGATAGTTTAGTTTGTCCTATCTTTCCTCACCGATCACTCTAGACGTTGAGGAGAATAGCTTGTACTATATTAACTACAGTCCTGTAGAGGCCTCGGGTTGCGTGAGACGTGCATATAGCTTTCTTCTGTAAACCATCAAGTGATAAGCTTTCTTTTTCTGTGTGCCACTGTAAGGTTTTTTGGGGGTGAGAAGAGATTGTGCTTTAGGAATGTTACCAAGGTACCTTTTCCTTCCCAGACCAACCCTGGCTGAGATGCTTTCCTTTGTATTTGATAGGAGTGGGCTTTGCAAGCTCTGGTCTGTTCCCGATTGCAACCTCCTTCACACTCTCCGAGGTGAGTTAGAATCTTGTTTGTATGTCACTCGTTTTCCCAGCGTGAACCCTCTTCAGACAGTGAAACTAATACCCTGCCTGACACTCAGACCCAGTGTACACAAGATTAATTTTTGATTTGAATTGACAGGGTTTGGTTTTCTCTGACCACAAGGTGGGAACATAATGACCTTATATACAAACCACTATTCTCTCGTGTACAACCCCACTCTGGCATTGTACAGTCTCTAGACCAAATAAATAAAGGTTGTTTGTGTTTTGCACCTTTTTTATTTTAAGTTTATTTATTTTGAGAGAGAGGCAGTGTGAGGGTGAGGGAGCAGAGAGAATCTGAAGCAGGCTCTGCATTGTCAGCATGGAGCCCGATATGGGGCTCGAACTCAGGAAACCCTGAGATCATGACCTGAGCTGAAATCAAGAGTTGGACACTTGACCGACTGAGCCACCCAGGTGCCCCTTTGTTTTGCTTTTTTTAATGTAATTTAAATGTTTTGGTTTTTTTTTAAGTTTATCTTTTATTTTGAGAAAGAGCATGAGTGGGGGAAGGGCAGAGAGGGAGGAAGACAGAATCCCAAGCAGGCTCCATTCTGCCAGTGCAGAGCCCAGAACAGGGTTCAAACTCAAGAAAATGAGATCATGACCTGAGCTGAAACCAAGAGTCAGACGCTCAACCAACTGAGCCACCCAGGCACCCTTGTAATTTAAATATTGATTTAAGTTAAAACAGTTTTTTTTTTTAATAGTTGAGTAGTCACCCTACTACTCTTACCTGTCCACATGTTCTCTAATACTTGTCTGTGTTACTCATCATAGTCTGTTTTCACACATAAATTATAAGGAGTAGGGACCCGCTTCTGGGAAGGGAGGGGAATAAATTAAAAAAAAAAAAAAAAACAAAAAACGAGTGGGGGACCCTTTAACTTTCATCTCTTACACCCCTTCAGGCCATAACACAAACGTAGGAGCAATTGTATTCCATCCAAAATCCACTGTCTCTTTGGACCAGAAAGATGTCAATCTGGCTTCTTGTGCTGCTGATGGTTCTGTGAAGCTTTGGAGCCTTGACAGGTAAATATTACTGTTCTGTCGATACTGCAGTCACTAAGGTAAATAATTGCTTGGTTGGTCCTTGGGACCTGAAAATCTGGCATTTAACTCCAGAGATGATCTTGAGAGTCCAGGGAGCTTGGTGTGAATGTGGAATGTAGGATTTCTTTCTTAGACCTGTTCTCACCAAAGGAGTTGGATCCGGTTTTTCTTATTTGTTAACTTTGGACCTCGATTTTTGCCTCTAACATAGTGGCCATTGTTTTCCCACTCCAGTTATTCTGGAAAGATATATTTACACCTCCTATGCAATACATTGACATTGGAGAAATGCACCATTTGGTAGATTGACTAAAGATAATATTCTTGGCAGCACATTGGTTCCTAGCAGATGGGCACAGGGGAGAGGAAAGTGAAGTTCTGTCTGACAGTCTTGCCAAGGAACTGATGTCTCCTCCCAACTGCTTCCTCCTTTGCCTAGCCTGTATTCTCCCGTTATAACAGTTGATGTTGTTGTTGTTTTTAACATGTTTATGATGGTTGTATTCCAAAAAATTTTTGAAAGCACTTTGCTGGCTAAAAGAAATCTGAATTCAGTTGCTTAGTTGTTTTTTTTTTTTCTTTGGGAAAGCACATGAGACTTTAATTCCAGGTTTCTGTAGAGGGCTAATTAGTTTCTCCATCCTTTGCCAGATAGGGTCTGTCTTCTGAGCAGAGCAAGTTTTAATTGGCTTCATATCACTTAGCAATATTTGTTCCCTAGGGCTTTGATTAGCTCTATGTATGCACATTGACAAAGTTCCCTTTTTAATTGCCCTCCTTAGGGTTTGTGTTTATTTCCTTTCACTGGTGTTTCAGAACTTTTTTTCTGTGATTACTGGGGAGGAGAATTTAATGGTTACCAAAACGAAACTAAGCGTCTATTTAGGAGTTCCTTTTTTCATGTGGATCCTTCAACAAGCTAAAGTTTGAGGAAAATTTATCTGTAATCCACTTGCACCAAAACTGTTTGATTTCTGTAGCTTCATATCTCCATCAAAGTATGTTTTCTTTCTAGAATCTTAACACTCCTTTGGTGTAAGGAGACTATTTTGCTTGTCAGGCTGAATTATCTTTTATTTTTCTCTAATAGTAAATGAGAACAGCATTAAGAGTTGATTATCGGGGCACCTGGGTGGCTCAGTTGGTTGGGCGTCTGACTTAAGCTCAGGTCACGATCTCACAGTTCGTGAGTTGGAGCCCCGCATCAGGCTCTCTGCCCCTCCTCTTTCACTGTGTCTCTCTCTCAAAAACAAATAAACATTTAAAAATTAAAGAGTTGATTATCACAGTGAATTGAGATATAGAAAGATAGATAGTTGTTTCTCGAAATACTTTGGGCAGTTTTGCCTTGTAAGCACATGAAATAGTCCCAAATCTTTTAAAACTTGGGAAAGTAACATAAATTGTTCCTTAAATTAAAAAAAAAAAAAAAAAGCCTTGCATTTTTAATAAACTATGAGTTTAGTTACATAGTCTATTAAATCATACAGAATGGGTACATCAGTCACAACAGTTAACAAATTCAATGAACATTTATGACTATAAAATAGCTTACTCACTTGTATTTGTGTCTTTTTCAGTGATGAACCAGTGGCAGATATTGAAGGCCATACAGTACGTGTGGCCCGTGTAATGTGGCATCCATCAGGACGTTTCTTGGGCACCACTTGGTAAGCCATCCTGTTCTGTTCATACAGGCCCATGGCATGTTGTTAACCTTTACGACTAACTGCCAAGTAAATTTTAAGAACAGAAATCTTCAAGTAGGATTTTCTTGGACTGCAATGACTCAAAATCTGAAAAGAGTATTATAAAGTTATTACCAAGTGTATTTGCTTTTGTTTTTTTCTGTAGTTTTTTTTTTTAATGTTTATTTATTTTAGAGAGAGAGAGAGAGAGAGACATAGCAGGAGCAGCGTAGGGGCAGAGAGAGACAGAGAGAGACCCCGAACTCTAAGTGGGCTTCAGGCTCTGAGCTGTCAGCACAGAGCCTGACACAGGGCTCAAACCCATAAACCTCAAGATCATGACCTGAGCCGAAGTTGGGTGCTTAACCAACTGAGCCACCCAGGTGCCCCCAAGTGTATTTGCTTTTAAATTGCAGTTAATCAGAAATTTCAGTCACTAATTGCCAGAAAACTAGAACTTTCACTTTTTTTCTTTTTTAAGGGAGTCAGGGAGGGGCAGAGAGAATCTAAAGCAGGCTCCATGCTCATCGTGGAGCCCGATGCGGGGCCCAATCCCATGACCCTGGCGTCATGACCTGAGCCAAAATCGAGTTGGACGCTCAACCAGCTGAGCCATTTAGGTGCCCCATATTCTCTTTACCAATGTTTTGTTTTGTTTCTGCCACACGTTGTATTGTAATCTCTCTGCTTACAAATCAGTCTCCCTTTCTGGAGTACTTGGCTGGCTCAGGCAGTAGAACATGTGACTCTTGATCCCTGATTTATAAGTTCAAGGCCCATGTTGGGTGCAAAGATTACTTAAAAATAAAATCTTTAGAGCCGTCTGGGTGGCTTAGTCGGTTAAGCATCCGACTTCAGCTCAGGTCATGATGTCACAGTTTGTGAGCCCTGCGTCGGGCTCTGTGCTGGCAGCTCCGAGCCTGGAGCCTGCTTTGGATTCTGTGTCTCCCTCTCTCTCTGCCTCTCTCTGGCTTGTGCACACAAGCACTCTCTTTCTGTCTCTAAAATAAACATTAAAATTTTTTCAGAAAAAAGATAATAAAATCTTTGTTAAAAGAGTGCAAATTGGTTTCCTTTTCTGGTTCTGTAAGTTCATTGAGGGCAGAATGTGTTAAAGAACTTTTTAATTGAGATGTAATTTACATGTAATAGAATGGACTTATTTTCATGCACTCATGTAACCCACATTCCTTTTAATAGAATATTTCCATCACCCTAGAAAGTTCCTTCATGTCCCTTCCTAATGGACTCCCCGCTTCCAGAGCAACCACTGATCTGATTTCTATCGCTGTAAATTAATTCTGTCTGTTCATACTTTTTATTCTTTTGTGGCTGGCTTCTTTTAGTCAGTATAATGTTTTTAAGATTCATTTATGTTGCGTGTTTCCTTTTTTTTTTTTTTAATTTTTTTTTTTTAATGTTTATTTATTTTTGAAAGAGAGACAGAGACCAGAGACAGCATTAATAGGGGACGGGCAGACAGAGGGAGACACAGAATCTGAAGCAGGCTCCAGGCTCTGAGCTGCCAGCACAGAGCCCAATGCGGGGCTCGAACCCACAAACTGCTAGATCGTGACCTGAGCTGAAGTCAGATGCTTAACCGACTGAGCCATCCAGCTGCCCCAGAAGTTTCTTTTTATTGCTGAGGAGTATTCAGTTGTGTGACTCTGCCACAGTTTACTTATCCCTTGTCTTACTGAAGGACATTTGGGCTTTTTCCAGGTTTGGATCACTCAGAATAAAGGTTTCATGAACATTCTCATATAGTGCTTTATACGAACATATTTTTGTTGTTTAAGGTGTTTTTCGTTTTTTGCTTTTTACGTTTGTTTAAGTAATCTCTACCCCAATGTGGGTCTTGAACTCATGACCCTGAGACTGAGTCACGTGCTCCACCAGCTGAGCCATCCAGGTGCCCCTCTAGTTGCATTTATTAAAGAGACTTTGTTTTCCCTATTGAAATGGTGTTAATGGTCTCATTTGAATATCTTTGACCAAAATTGTGTAGGTCTCTTCCTATACTTTCTCATCTGTTGCATTGATCTATTTGCTTATTGTTCTTTGTCTCTCCAGCATCAGTTGAAGGCCCAACAAATAGTCAGTGAGTAAAAAAACTTAACAGTTGAACTGAGAAAGAAAGAAGGCAACAGCCTTTGCTGGGCCATTCTTAGGAAATTGTATTCTTAAAATAGCCACTGAAGTAAGTTACTAGGAAGTCCATGGTTTCCCAGTTAGCACTCAAGACAGATATGCTTAGTTGTTGAGGTATTGTTTATACCAGAAAAGAATTTCTTGTTAATACGGTTGTACAAGTAGTTTCAGAAGCATAATTTAAGTTACAAGTGTTTGTAACACATTGTAGGAACTGAATATCTGCTAGTTAATTTCTAATTAATTTTTTTTTGTAGCTATGACCGCTCATGGCGCTTATGGGATTTAGAGGCTCAAGAGGAGATCCTGCATCAGGAAGGCCACAGCATGGGCGTGTATGACATCTCCTTCCATCAGGATGGCTCTTTGGCTGGCACTGGGTAAGCCCTCTTCCACATAGCCAGGGGCAGCTCAGTGGTTCGCCTCTTATGTATCCTTGCTTCCACGGAGAAATGGATTCAGAGTGTTCATTTATAAATTCTTTTGTCAGGGGACTGGATGCATTTGGTCGTGTTTGGGACCTGCGTACAGGACGGTGTATCATGTTCCTAGAAGGCCACCTGAAGGAAATCTATGGAATAAATTTCTCCCCCAATGGGTAAAATAAACTCATTGAATGACAGGTGGGAAGGGTTATTGGTCACAATGTATCTTTGTTTCTGACTTCGATACTACACCTGATCCACAGCTACCACATTGCAACCGGCAGCGGTGACAACACCTGCAAAGTGTGGGACCTCCGGCAGCGGCGCTGTGTCTATACCATCCCCGCCCATCAGAACTTAGTGACCGGTGTCAAGTTTGAGCGTAAGTTTTCCTCCCGGTTTGCCCGTTCACAGGACAGACAGATTGTACTTCACGGGATGCAGGCTAGGCTTTGGCTTCACTCGGAAGTGTGACAGGAGAGGATTTGGCCCCTGGTGAAGAAGGAGCAAATTCTAATTTCCTTCGCCGTAGCGTATTTTCAGACACAGCTCTGGCACAGCTTGCTTCTTGTTTCAGGAAGTAAAGAAGACTTTCATAAATGCTTTGAGTCATTTTTTTTTTTTCCATGAAAGTTGTAAGCACTGAATCCTTAATATTACTGTGAACAGATTGTCAGGGAAAGAGCCAGAAGAACTTAATAATGTTACTTGTTTCCCTAAGTCTGCTTGTAGTCCCATTTTCCTGGAGGCCTTATAGGAATGTAGATGAGAATGTTGGACTTTTCTAAATGGGGAAATCCCTTCTTTTTCAAAATCATATGTTCTAGCAGATTTTTGTGCTTTTATTTTCTTTGCTCTTTTGATATGTGAATTCCTCAAGCAGCTCCCCTTTTCTCTTAAAGCTATCCATGGGAATTTCTTGCTTACTGGTGCTTACGACAACACAGCCAAGATCTGGACACACCCAGGCTGGTCCCCACTGAAGACTTTGGCTGGCCATGAAGGCAAAGTGATGGGCCTAGACATTTCTTCTGATGGGCAGCTCATAGCCACTTGCTCTTATGACAGGACCTTCAAGCTCTGGATGGCTGAATAGGCAGGACCGTGGAAAAAGGACTCTAACCTCAAGCTCTCCCTTAAGAACCATTTTCAAAAGAAAGGGATTGATATTTTTTGTCCTATCACATTTTTTGCCAGTTATCGTGTGTAGACCCTCTAAAGAATTGGATCTCCGGGCCTCCCTCCACTCCAGGTAGGCAGCCAAGCCTCTGGGTGTTGATGAACCCATTTCATAGTTGAAATTTTAATTTTCATCTTCAAGCCCTGCCATGGACTGCGTAGACATTGTTTTTTGTTAATCTTTTGTTTGAATGCCTTGTTGCCTCCTTCACCGCACTCAGGATTATGACTGGCTCCATTTTTAATTTTGAAACTTGGCTTTCCATTACATGGTACATGCTTCAGGACTACATGTGACCCACAGAGCAAGGTGGCTGGCCTGTAGTCTGGAAGCCCTCAACTTAAGAGGCACTTCTCACCACACACTGGTTAACCGATGCCTGACAGTGGGAACCTTTCCTCTACCTTGAGAAGGGAGATGAAGAGGTAGACCACAGCTGTGCTCAGGGCGATGCAGCAAAGATTTTACCTCTTCCTGTTGAGTTTGAATGGAATGCTCACTGCAGCAGGAAGCTCAGAACTGAACATTGGCCCTGTCAGAAAATAATCCTCCATTTTGCTCTGAAGTTTGGCATCCTTCGTGTCAGCCCAAAGCTAGGCCGTCGTGTCAAGATGCAGTGAAATTTGTAGGACACAAACGTGAAGTCTGTGTTGTGCCACCTCCTCTGTGTTGGTTAGAGGACGCACCCTGTGTGTCCAGGTGACTGGAAAAAACCCTAGTGGGCATTCCTGAACATAAACCTTTTCTTTTTTTTCTTTATTACACACTTGCTACAGAGTAAAATTCTGTCATAAAAACTGTCCTTTAAAAACTTATTTTGTATCGTTAAGCATTTTCTGAATCGCAGCCATCGGTCCATAGAAGCCCCCCCCCACCCTTTTTTGTTGTTTTTGGTTTGAGATACAACGGATGATATTAAATATGGCTTATTCCAGTTCCAGTCTCCTTATAGTTTTTCGTAGAGACTGTTGGACTGTGGGCCAGACTAGCGGTGAGGCGTGTCTGGACTCTGTCATTCGTGCTCCTTGGTCCTGCAGTGGTTACCTTCACCTCTGTCCATCCCAGATGTCCAGCCACTGAGCACTGGGAGGACACGGTCCATTCTCACAAAATACAGGAATTCGGAAGAAGAAAGGCATTTGAGAAAGGCTTATGTGATGGCTTTTCCTTAAATGTTGAAAACACTTTCATTTGCAGTTCCAGAGAGCTTGACAGTGGCTTTGTCTGACTCTCCTTGGCAAACTGTGAGTGTGTGATGATGTAGCTAAATATTCTGTTTCATCTAATTTTAATTATAACCAGATAGTTGCATCTTTTGAGTACCTGTTAAGCTTCTGAATTACCAGCTCTACCCCCTCTTGGGCACTTGGCATTTCACTATTTAAGTATTAATGGGCTCTAGTTTCCTCCGTAGTTGGCCACGAAAAATAATTCTTGGTTACTTCTTTTGTAGTATGCATGCATGAACTAATAGTGAACATTAGTGTTTTAGCATGCAATTTGGGTATAGTGTGTTAACAAAGGTTTTTCGTTTTTCAAATTTGAATTTTACTATTAGTTCCATTAAACTTTTTTTTTTTTTTGGTTGTTCCAAGAGATGTAGAGGTAGCAGTTGGGTGAGCACATTTTCACGTAAGCCTTTGGCAAAACAGTTACCTTGTGGAATATACATTTGTGCATTGGAAATATTGTAAGGAAATAGCTGAGGAGCATAAACCAAATGTAGCATAAACCAAATGTAGCATTTCCTAATAACAGTGAGATAAATATCAGAGCCACCACTTAACGGACCTAACTTACTGCCTAGAGACTGTGCCAGGCATGTTCAGACACCTCATTTAATCCTCCCAATCTTCTGAATTATTCTCCTTTGATAGAGCCGAAGCTCAGAGAAGTAACTTGCTCAAGGTTACCCCATCAGTGAGTGGTGGAGCCTGGCCTGTCTTCTGTGACCTTATGAAGAACTTTCATAGGGCTTTACTGAGTACGTTGGCACCGCCGGCCAGACAGAATGACCAGTCTGGTCAGCGTGGCCTATTTCCGGTACACATTTTAGCCACTCTACCCTTTATACCTCCCTTTTGATGAGTCGCTGCATCTCTGCGTCTGACTTCATGCCAAAGGGAATTACGGTAATTTCACCACTTCTGCCTCATGAACTAATGAAGCACCTATAGTGTCGACAGGAAACTGTCTTGGGGTAGATACCTTGTTGTGTAGAACTTTCTTAAGCATTGCAGCGAGCCTTCGCATCCCTGACCTGCGGAGTGCTAAAAGCCAGAAGCACAACCCACCCCCTTCGTTGGACTAGCAAAATGCTTCCAAACATTTCTGCGTGCCCCAAGTTTAGAACTACTGAGTGTGAAAATAGAAGACGCCCTCGTGTTAAATATACCCCTCCCTACCCAAAAAACTCAGATCTACATTTTTCCTTATGTGGATGGTCTATCAGCCACTGCAAGAGCCACTGCAATGCTATTTTGACTAAAAGGCTTCACCACTTACTAGCTGGGCGACCTTGAACTAGGTAGCTAAACTTGCGGAGCCTCAGTTTCATCTGTAAAATAGGGATAAGGCTTCCCTCACTCGGAGCAGTAAGCTCCAGTGCAGAGCGGTCGTTCTGGGCTTCCGCCCCCCACCAGCTCCTGTCCCTTTCCTCATGGCCCAGAGAACATGGGAGATCACTGCCTAATTTACCTGCCACAAGGTTAAGGAGCAAGGACGTGTAAAGAAATGAAGTCAGTGGGGAGAGGTTGAGTCCCAGCTTCAGTGCAATTATCTTTGATGGCACGAATGGAGAGGTAGGTGCTAGTCCCCTGGTGGGTTATGTAGTGGCTTTCCCATTTTGTAATGGAGAATTTTCACCTTGGCCCTTAACACCGTTTGATTTTACTGAACACAAAATACAGGTCTTGGCTATTTTGGAATACCTTGTACGCAAAGATCCCTTAATTTATAGAAGCTAGTTCCGTTAAGCACAAAGCTTTATTTAGAACAAATAAAACCAACTCAGTTTCTGACTCTGAAAGTTTATTCCACAAATCAAAATACCCCTCAAATGTTGTCTTTTCATAATTGTAATGGTGTTTTAACCACTTTGAGATTGTTCCAGAACTGTGGGCCACTGGACAATATTAAAACTGGGGAAGAAGAAAGAGTTTTAGATACTGCCTAGGTGGCAATTTAGAGTTAAACCACCTACGCATCTAGTTTGCCTTGGTACTGGGATTAAGTCCCATGAAATGAAAACTAGCATCTCTGCATGGCCTGGGATGGACCCCTCTATCCAGGGCTTCTGCCCTACCTCTTGAGGTCAACTGCCTGGAGCAGGGGAGTCAGCTCTGTCCAGCATCCAGGCTTAATTAGGGCCTCTGCCCCTACCCGGAGGAATAAAAACCTTTTCTCCAAATCGCAGATTTCTTTTGATCACCTTTACTCTCGACACTCCAGAAGCCACACACCGACAAGAGGTTGTCCTGTACAAGCAGCTGAGGAAACATGCCGTCCTTGCTGGTAGAGGCTCTCTGTGACCCATGGATATCCTATCCTTCCCTTCCCCTAGTTCTGACACCACATCGACCAAGTGGTTGTTGAATGAGTCAGTGCATGAGTTCGTGACTGCAGGTGGCAAGACTTCTAAAGAGAAAACTGAAAGAAGGCACACGCCTTTGCTCACAGAATTGAGGCTCACTTTCCAAAATTGTAGCAGGATATAACTCAAACAAATGTGAACCGAGTTGGGAGCAACTCCAGTGAGAAATGCACCTTTCTGGGCCGGTCGAGCTCCCGGATACCATCGTCCAGCCCTTGAGCACAACTTGCCACGTAGCTCTTTGTGCCAGGTCTGCTTCTCTGCCCTTCTTGGCCCATGGCTCACACCCAGGGGTCTCTTCACACCTTTTCCCAGCCTTTTCGGTTTCAAATATTCCCATTACAGTAGGACTGTTCCCAGAAGCAAACACCTGGCCTTACTGATCCCCGGATTGCAAAAAGGAACAATACTACAAAGGAAGACAACCCCAAATGAGGCTCTGCGGTCCCCATCCCCAGCAGCAGTCAGGAAAGACTCGGTTCCTTGTCCAGAAGCAACGCTCATCCCACACCCCAAAGGAACTGCTTAGTCCAAAAGACGGAGAAGATGAGCAACAGGGTGACACTGAGGATGACAGCCATCAGGTAAGCAAAGATCCGGAACTGAGGGTTGCGGAAACACTCCCTCAGAGAGTAGTGGCTGGGGACGGGAATGGGCAGAGACCTGGGGGAAGGGCCTGCGTCCTGGGGGGGCCCAGTTTGGCCCCCGGGCTCAGGGCCTAGGTCCAGCGTGTAAACCCGGGGCTGGCGCAGGAAGTAGCGGCTCTTAGGCTGGTCCTTGAGACAGAGCTGGTGGCCTTCCAGGATGACATGGTGGGGCTCCAGGCGAAGCAGGGTGAGCACGGCAGTATCCGTGGGCAAGTCCGTGACAGGCTGCCCAGAGGCCAGCACCGTGGGCTGGCGACAGAGGGGGCAGAGCAACCGGCGCCGGGCTGGAGTCACCAGGCTGAGGTGGGCCAGGCATTCCACGCAGAAGGAGTGACAACAGTCCAGCACTTTGGGGGTGTGGAACGTGTTGTTGAAGGGGTTCCAGCAGACAGGGCACTCAGGCTCCCGGCCCTGCTGCTCGGCCATCCTCAGATCGGACACCGCGAGGCCTAGGAGGAATGTCCTGGCAGAAAGGGCAAAGGAGCAAAGGGACACCCATTGAGCCCCATCCTTGTGCCTGGCCCTAGGCAAGGAGTCTGTGTGCTGTTGAAAGATACCGTCACCCACATTTCACAGATGAAAAACTCAGCAATTTGTTCCAGACCACCCAGTTCCTAAGCTGCCAAGTCCGGGGCTCCTGCAGCATGCCTTCTATCAGGGCAAAGGCCTGAGCCACCCCACTGTTAACAAGCTGCCCCTGGAGGAGACTGCACCCTGGCTCTGGAAACGGATAAAGTACGCCTTGTGTTCCATGTGATCACCCTTAGCTCCTCAGACTCCAGGAAGAGGGAGTGGAACCAGTCAGTGGTTTGTGTTACAGGGCAAATACTTCCTTCCCTGTGGCCTCAAATCCCTGACTCGTGCGTGCAGAGATGGCCTTTGTGAATCCCCCGGTCTGTCCCTCTGGGGACAAATGCCAGGCCCTCTTTCCCTCCTCCCACTGGGCTATCGGGCCAACCCTCCAGAGCCCATTTGCCCAGTCTGCGCAGGGCACTGCACTGGCCCGGCAAGGGGGGCCCTGGCGAGGCTTTTCCCCTTGACCTGGAAGCTTAGAGACACCCAGGTCCCCAGATCAGCCCTTCCAGAGCCTCCTCCCAATACTTGGCCTCTCCTGGCTCCTCCTCCCTCCCTCTGTCCCGGGAAACCTCAGGGCACCCACCTGGGCTTCCTTGGCACTAGGTCGGGCAGACTACCTGAAGGACCTGAGGCTCCCGTCTCTCCCTCTCCTGAATCCACAAAGCTTCGGGAGGCGGCCTTCCCTCCACCAGCCGCCAACCCCCGGGCCCGTCTCCATGGCAGCACACACAGCACCTGGAGCTGCCAGGGGGCCCGGGCTGCGGCCTCCTGAGCACACCTGCCCTCGGCAAAGGCCACGGAGCCGCCTGGGTGGTGGAGTGGGGAGGTGGGGGACCAGAGTTCCCCCAGGGCGTGGCACACAGTCAACCGTGGAAGCCAAGCGTCTGCAAGATTGTGGGCGGTCTCTTCAAGACCTGGGATTCAAGACCTGGGAAGGGAGGGGTGGCAATTTCCTTTTTCTAGATTGTGGAGGGGGTAAGTGAGCCTCTGGGCTGCTTCTCTCCCGGGCCCCCATTTCTTTCCTAAAGTGGCCAAAGCCTCCTCCACACACAAAGGGGCTGCCTCCCCTGTCCTTTGGCTGCTACGATGTTCACCTGCTACACAGTCTAAAATCTCTGCACATCCTCTCTGGTCCCCTTCTGATCTTTTTTTTTTTTTTTTAAGTTTTTTGTTTTTGTTTTGTTTTAAGTAATCTCTACATCCAATGTGAGGTTCAAACTCACAACCCGAGATCAAGAGTCGTGTGCGCCTCCTCCTGAGCCAGCCAGGTGCCCTCCTTTCTTTTTATTTATTTATTTATTTATTTTGATGTTTATTTATTTTTGAGAGAGCATGCACCAGCAAGGGAGAGGCAGAGAGCAGAGACAGAGGGACAGAGGATCCGAAGCAGATTCTGTGCTGACAGCAGTGAGCCCAATGTGGGGCTTGAACTCGAACCGTGAGATCATGACCCAAGCTGAAGTCGGACACCCGACCGACTGAGCCACTCATGCACCCCAAGACGCCCCCTTTGCTGATCATTTAATGTGCCCAGGTAGCTGCAACCATGCAAGTCTTGCTGCCATCTTTGTTCTTAGAACACAGACAACCAGCCTGGCAGGCACTGACCGCTGAGATCTTAGAGTCCAAAGGCCGGCCATCTCTCCACCTTTGGGGACTTAAAAGGGGGAGCCAGGAAGGAGGACAGTTCCAGCCCCGCTTCCCCATTTCAACCAGAAACACCTGGCTTTTCCCATATCGATCGCTTGAATAAGCTGAGTGGAGCTGCTGAGGGGAAGAAAAAGTTTAAGAACCATTTCTCCATCCTAACCACTCACTTTGCAGACGGGAAGCAAGAAGTGACTCTCACCCAAGGTCTCCCAGCTCGTCAGTGGTGTCACCCAGTGGTGACACTAGAGCTTCCAGCTCACCACTATGCTGCTGCTTAAAGACAACACTCGTCCATCAGTTCACCTGCCGGGTGCGTGTTGTTAACTACATAGTAAGTGTTTGCATCTGGCCCAGGGATTCCTCGCACCGGGAGTCTCTCGTGGCAATCCGGGAACCACGCACAGGGCTTGGGGGGGAACCAAGTCTCCCTTGTGCGCCTCACATGACACCATCTGCCCTGAGTTGAGACCTGAAGCAAAACCTTCTTACACTCTCTTGTCCATAGCTTCCTGCTGTTCTCTCTTCTGTCACTGCTCCGCGAAGGGAAGAGGAAACAAAGGTATGCAGAAGGGGGATGGAACAGTCCTGGCCGAAGCCGGGAGAGTTTACCAAGGATAATGCCTTCCCCTGTGGACCATTCATCCATTCTACAGTTACTAAGTCATTTAATGTTTATTTCATTTTTGAGAGAAGGAGAGCGCAGGTGGGGGAGGTGCAGAGAGGGAGGAGGACAGAGGATCTGAAGCCGGCCCTGCACTGACAGCAGAGAGCCTGATGTGGGGCCCGAACTCACGAATCATGAGATCATGACCTGAACCGAAGTGGGGGGCTTAACTGACTGAGCCACCCAGGCGCCCCTACAGTTAAGTTATTGAGCCCTCACTGCGCGTGCCCCGGCTGGGCACTGGGGAAATGATGAATGAAAGAGGCGTGGCTTTGACCTCAGGGCATTTAGAGTGCTAGGAGGGAAAAAGCTGACTAATGAGTAGTGGGCAATGACTAAACCTACCATTTTACTGCACGCTATAAAGGACAGAAAGGAAAATGGGTTTAGGGAACAGGCTCCCTAGGAAACCACCGGGGAAGGTTTCTTCAAAGAGGTGGTGTGAGAGCTGAGTCTGAAGGACAAGAAACCAGCCGCGCGGCATGGAGGAAGAACACTCCGGGGCCATGGGAACAATGAGTACAAAGCCCCAAGGTGAGAAAAGCCTCTGCCAGATTCAGGAAGTGAAAGGAGGTGACTGAGTGTCGTGGGTGGAGCTGGAGCAGGAAAATGGCTCCGGAGAAGCCAGAGGGAAAGCCCCAGGCCCTGGGGAGCTAATCTGGATTTCATTTGGAGGGAGGGGGGAGGGGGTGTTCATCCTATTTCCATTTTATTTTGTTATTTTTTTCCAATTTCCACTTTAAAATCACTGTTGCAGGGGTGCCTGGCTGGCTCGGTCAGTAGAAGGTTGATCTCTGGGTTGTGGATTCGGGCTCCATGTTGGGTGTAAAAGTTACTTAAAAATAAAATATTTTTAAAAATAATAAGAAGGGGCGCCTGGCTGGCTCAGTCGGTTGGGCGGCCGATTACAGCTCAGGTCATGACCTCAGGGTCTATGAATTCGAGCCCCACATCGGGCTCTGTGCTGACAGCCCCGAGCCTGGAGCCTGTTTCCGGTTCTGTGTCTCCCTCTCTCTCTGCCCCTTCCCTGCTTGCTGTCTCTCTCTCTAAAAAAAAAATAAAGGAGAAGAAGAAGAAGAAAAACAGCATTCCAGCTGCAGAGCAGACAACAGACTGAAAAGGACAGAGTAGAAATGGCAGACCATGAGGGACTTTATCACCAGGCTGGGGTGGTGGCACTTGATGTAGGCCAGGCCATGGCAGAGAAGGTCAAAGGGATGGAGGAAGAACTGTCTGTGGAGATGAAATCAAAGGCACTTTCCAAAAAGCAGCGGACAGCGTAGATTCTGGAACCATGTTGTTCAGGCTCATGACTCCAGATGCGCTGCTTATTAGGGCTGTGATCCCAGTTGAATTGCTTCACCTGTGTCTCAATATCTTTTTTTTTTTTTTTTTTTAATGTTTATTTAGTTTAGAAAGAGAGAGAGCACAAGCGAGGTAGGGGCAGAGAGAGAGAGAATGAAAGAGAATCCCGAGCAGGCTCCACGCTGTCAGCGCAGAGCCCCAGTCAGGGCTCGAACTCCCAAACCAAAAGATCATGACCTGAGCCAAGATCAAGAGTCAGCTGCTTAGCCGACTGCACTACCCAGGTGCCCCCTCAATGTCTTCTTCGGAAAAGGAGGCTGAAAGTAGTACGTCAGAAGAGAAGGCTCTTAGAGCCTGGCATCCGGCAAAGACTACGTATGAGGCGGTTGGCATTATCCCTGCAAATGGATTTGAGAGAAAGGTCAAGCCTCGCCATGAAAAAGGTTCTGTGTTGAGCTTTGAGGGGCTCTGAATTCCAGAGTGTGTATGAAGCAGACCTTTAGTACTTATCAAAGCCTTAAAATGTACATGGCCTTGGGGCACCTGGGTGGCTCAGTCAGTTAAGCGTCTGACTTTGGCTCAAGTCATGATCTTGCGGTTCGTGAGTTCAAGCTCCCTGTTGGGCTCTGTGCTCACAGCTCAGAGCCTGGAGCCTGCTTCAGATTCTGTGTCTCCCTCTCTCTCTCTGCCCCTCCCCAGCTTGTGCTCTGTCTGTCTGTCTCTCTCTCTCTCTCTCAATAATAAAAAAAGAAGGTACATGGCCTTGATTCAGAAGGTACCCCACTGGGCATCTGTCCCATGGACATAATCAAGGACTTCTGCTAAGGCTTGACTGTAGAGATGCCCGTAGAAGCACAGCTCTAACAGCGTAGTATGGAAAACTGCTTACTCGTTCAATAGTGGGACGTCAATTAAAGATATTCTGCTCTATCCCCGTGAAGAGACATTTTGCAGCCTTTAAAATGATGTGATAAAACATCTATTAATGTGGAAATGTTGGTGATGCCATTAAGCAAAAAGAAACAGTAATAAAACCCTATCATGACCGTATATCCAATATATGTATGCAGTGGAAGAATTGTCTGGAAAAACAAACACCAAAATGTCAACAATGGTTATCTCTGGGAGTAAGATTATAGGTGTTTTTTTGTTTTGTCTTAAATTCTCTCATCTGAGGGGCATCTGGGTGGCTCAGTCGGTTAAGCGGCTGACTTCTGCTCAGGTCATGATCTCGTGGTTCGTGCTGTCAGCTCAGAGCCTGGATCCTGCTCTGGATTCTGTGTCTCCCTCTCTCTCGACCCCTCCCCCATTTACATTCCATTCCCTCTCTCTCTCTCTCTCTCTCTCTTTCAAAAATAAACATTAAAAAAATTTTTTTTAATTCATCTGAAAATTCTTTTTTTTTTTTGAGAGGGAGAAACTGAGGGAGGGGCAGAGAGAGAGAGAGACAGAAATGCGGCTCACCTGGGGCTCATGTTCGCCTGAAGCAGGGCACGAGCTCACCCGATGCGAGACTTGAACTCGCAGACTGTAAGGTCATGACCTGAGCTGAAGTCAGATGTTTAACTGAGCCACCCGGGCGCCCTCTCGTCTGAGAACTCTACCTTTACTACAGTACAATGAACTTCTATTACCACGCTTAAAGACCTCTCCCGTGCCCCCAAAGCAGACCTACATTTTCTGAAGTTCCATGGCCAAAGCCGTAAGAGGCCATTCAAGAGTAGGAATGATTACTGTCGCATGAGCGCCTGGGCCCTTATCTGCCAGGGTCCCCTCAGACACCCACTGTTGTTCCAGGATCAGCAGGTCAGAGGCCAGCCTCTCTAGGACAGATTCCGGCCCTGTGTCGGTGTGTCCGCCCCCAAGGCAGAGCATCTCAGCTGCAGTAAGTCCTAGACAGCACCCCAAAGGCATCACCGTGGTCTGTGACCAAGTCAGCCAGATACTGCCTGTAGCGTCACCCCGAAGTCTTTGCCCTCAAGAGGAGAGAGTTAAGAACTAGCATTTTTACAGGACTTCACAGCTTACGAAGGGTCTCGGTCCTGGCTAGGATCTAAGTGTAGCAACTCACATCTCGATTTTATGATGGTCTTTTACAACTTTTTTCCATCTGATTAAGGCCATTGGATTCTTTAAAACCACCCTGTGAAAGGAAGCAGGATCGGAAGTTGAAAGTGTATGGGCTTTGGAACCAGACTTATTTGCTGTGTGGTCTTAGGTAAGTGGCTTATGCTCTCTGAGCTTCATTTTTCTTTGTAAAATAGGCTAATAATCCCGCCTTTGAGGCTTGCCTTGTGAGAAAGGGATAATATCTATCATGTGCCCAGCAAAGCACAGCAGGGGCTCAGTATGGTTAGCATGACAGTTTTCTTTCTTCCTCCTTTCCTTCCTTCCTCCCTCCCTACCTCCTTTCCTTCCTTTTTTACTGTTTATTTTTGAGAGAGAGACCATGCGCATGCATTCACGCTCGCACACGCACAGGGGAGGAGCAGAGGGAGAGAGAGAGAAGCTTCTTTTTTTTTTTTTAACGTTTATTCATTTTTGAGAGACAGAGAACAGATCGTGAGCAGGGAAGGGGCAGAGAGAGAGCGAGACAGATTCCAAAGCAGACTCCAGGCTCTGAGCTGTCAGCACAGAGCCCGACGCGGGGCTCGAACTCACAAACAGCGAGATCATGACCTGAGTCGAAGTCAGACACTCGACCGACTGAGCCACCCAGGCGCCCCGAGAGAGGGAGGGAGGGAGGGAGGGAGGGAGGGAGGGAGGGAGAGAGAGAGAGAGAGAGAGAGAGAGAGAGAGAGAGAGAGAGAAAGAGAAAGAGAGAAAGAATCTTAAGCAGGCTCCGCAGCCAGAGCAGAGCCCGACTTGGGGCTCGATCTCATGACTGTGAGGTCATGACCAGAGCTGAAATCAAGACTGGGACACTTAACTGACTGGGCCACCCAGGCGCCCCAAATTAGTACGATAGTTTTATACCCATTTTATAGGTAGGGACGCCAAGGCTCAGAATGTGAAGTGGCTTAAAAAAGAAAGAAAAAAAGAATGTCAAGTGGCTTAAGACTTCACAGCTGAAGAAGGGCTGAGCTTGAAAGATGGTCCCAGGAGTCTTTTCCTCCCAGGCCGCAGCGTTCACGTTGGCCGACGGCACTGCCTCTCAGGGCTCTGGGACCCTGTGTCCCACCCGTCCCTCCGTGCCCCTCTCTGGTCCTTACCTGCTTCCTCAGAGTCCCCTCCGCCTCCTCCTCCTGTCCCCAGTGCGGACCCTGCAGCGTGTGCTCTGTGCTCTAACTTCTCTGGGCCTGGTTTCCAGGCAGTGGGGGGCGGGCCTCATTTGCATGGGTCTCTGGCAGCTCCTGACCAGGCTCTGGTTTTCGTCCTCCTTCTGATGACTTTGGACTGTCGGCGCTCACAGGGGACAGCCTGGGAGCTTTGGTTTTCTCTTCCGCCTGTGAGTCACTCTAGCTTTTTCTCTGAGGGGGTCAAAGTCCCTCACCCTTGCAGACCTCTGCTCTGTCTTGATTTTCTGCCACAACTGACTGTTCAGCCTTGACTCCTGCCCAACCTTACTTGGAGGGAAGACAGGATATCTCTGAAGCCACTTGTCCCTCAGCCCAGATAACTACCCCCCCACCCCGCCCTGGACCCCTACAAACCGAAATACAAGGGGCTCTTGCAAAATATTAAGGAAAAGGCAAATCATCCAACAGAAAAACAATCAGGGGGCGATTATTTAAGCTAAACGTGAAGAGACTGCGTCAATCAAGTCAGATGTCTGGCTGAGGGTCAAGTCCTTGCTCAGAATCCAGACTCTACTCACTAGCAGTAGAGGCGAGCAAACAGTCTTCTCTAAGCCTCGTTTTCTCACCTGTAAATGGGCATCATAATTTTACCTGCTTGATCTGCAGATTACATGAAATACCACTTGGAGGGTTCACGGCACGCAGGAAATGTTAACTACGGCTCTTATGCCGATAGGATCTGGAAGATTGCTGAAGGGAAACATGACGGGATACGCACATAACTGCTCAACCTCATTTATAATTAGAGAAACTCAAATTTAAATAAGACACTGATTTGGGGAGCGCCTGGGTGGCTCGGTCAGGTAAGCACCCAACTCTTGGTTTCAGCTCAGGTCATGATCTCACGGTTCACGAGCTCAAGCCCCACGTCAGACTCCGTGCTGACAGCAAAGAGCCTGCTTGGGGTTCCCTCTCTCTCTGCCCCTCCCCTGCTCATGCCCTCTCTCTCTCTCAAAATAAATACATCAACTTAAAAAAAGGACACTGGTTTTTTAAAGGGACTCAGTTTAAGATTTGTCAGTCCGCTAGGGAAAAAAAACCCGCCACTATCATTAAAAGTAATAATGGTAGTTTTCTGGGTGTTTTACTGAACGCTGTGATCTGTGACGGAGAATGCCCCCAGCAATCCCAGGGAGCATAGTGCCTGGCGATACGGGACACAGAAAAATCCGTGACTCTTCCTTATTCTTCTGCAGATAAGGAATCTGCAGCTCAAAGCAAGGGAGAGATTTATTTGCCCACAGTCTCATGAGAACCACTTAATAGCTGGGCCTGTAAATGTGGCTCTGAAATCTGTGCCCTTGCCTTACCCTCTCCTCAGTGTAAGACACCTTTTCTGGCCCCCTCACGGTCTGTGTACTCAGACTCCTCTAACTTTATTCCTTTACTGACCTTTTCCATAGGCTTTGGAGGATAAACAAATAAATAAATGTCTTTTTCAAAATTTTTCATAATGTTTATTATTTTTTTTTAATTTTTTTTTTTAACGTTTATTTTATTTTTGAGACAGGGAGAGACAGCATGAACAGGGGAGGGTCAGAGAGAGAGGGAGACACAGAACCCGAAACAGGCTCCAGGCTCTGAGCTGTCGGCACAGAGCCCGACGTGGGGCTCGAACTCACGGACTGCGAGATCATGACCTGAGCCGAAGTCGGCCGCTCAACCAACTGAGCCACACAGGCGCCCCTCATAATGTTTATTTTTGAGAGAGAGAGAGAGAAAGAGCGAGGGAAACAGAGGATCTGAAGCGGGCTCCATGCTGACAGCAGAGAGCCCGATGTGGGGCTCGAACTCACGAACCACAAGACCATGACCTGAGCCTGAAGTCAGACGCTTAAGCGACTGAGCTACCCAGACACCCCTACATAAATGTCTTTGGTTGGCATTGTAATCAATTGTCCTGGTTTCATCATTTTATGTTTCTAAAATTATTTTATTTTAGAATAGGTAACATATTCATGTGAAAGATTTGATTTTGTGGTGAAAATGTTGTGTTCTTCTCCCAGCCACCTCAATGCCCTGAAAATTAAGGTTATTTTAAAAAAAATTTTTTTTTCACTTTATTTATTTATTTTGAGAGAGAGCAGGGGAGGGGCAGAGAGAGGGGGAGAGAGAATCCCAAGCAGGCTCCATGCTGTCAGCGAAGAGCCTGACGCGGGCTAGAACCCACGAACCGTGAGATCATGACCTGAGCCGAAATCAACAGTCGGAGAGTTAACCGACTGAGCCACCCAGGTGCCCTTGAAAATTAAGGTATTGTACTGTCAGTTTCTTTTGCATCTTCCCAAAGAAATTTTATGGCTGCGCAAACAAAACTCCTTTGGTAAAACGTCTATGTGTCTCTTTTCCTCCTCTTTACGCAAATGTGCACATGATATACACTGTTCTGCACCTTGCCTTTTTCACTTAACAATGCACCTGAAATATCATTCTGGATTAGTACCTAAAAAGCTTGTTTTCAGTTTTGTAATGGTTGCATCGTATTTTATTTTTTTTTAATTTTTTTTTTTAACGTTTATTTATTTTTGAGACAGAGAGAGACAGAGCATGAACAGGGGAGGGTCAGAGAGAGGGAGACACAGAATCTGAAACAGGCTCCAGGCTCTGAGCTGTCAGCACAGAGCCCGATGCGGGGCTCAAACTCACGGACCGGGAGATCACGACCTGAGCCGAAGTCGGACGCTTAACGGACTGAGCCACCCAGGCACCCCGCATCGTATTTTATTGAATGAGTCATAAATTACCCAACCACTCCCCTGCTGATCTAATCCCTTCATTTTAAATATATAAATATTAGCTGGAGGGGCACCTGGGTGGCTCAGTCTGTTAAGCGGCTGACTTTGGCTCAGGTCATGATCTCACAGTTCGTGGGTTCAAGCCCCACATCGGGCTCTGTGCCGACAGCTCAGAACCTGGAACCTGCTTCGGACTCTGTCTCCCTCTCTCTGCCCCTCCCCTGCTTGCGCTTGCTCTCTCTCTCTCTCTCTCTCTCAAAAACAAACATTAAAAAATATATATTAGCTGGAAAAATAAATGCCAAAATGCAGGATTTAGATTAGCCTAGAATTGTGTGAAATTAAAGCTGTGGACTCCAGAAAGTTGCCAATCCCTAGGGAAGATCTCTAAGAAATTTTCCTCTTTCTGAGCTGGAGACAGAGGGAACTCAGGTGTGCCTGGAAGGCCTGAGGTCCCTGTCAGCTCTACAATTCCCTGCTTTTAAATTTCACTGCTGGTTAACCAAGGTTAGTGGAGATTCAAGACACTGATTCAGCCCAAAGGATCTGCTTTGTGTTTGACAGTTTGGAAGCTATGCTTTCTGGTTTGGCAGCATTCGTGCAAACCATGAAGAAGTTCGTACACTTTGACCTAATAATATAATTCCTCGGACGTGCCCAAAAGACATCTGTGACATGGAGATTTATAACATGAAATATACATTTAATCCTTCTATTCCTGGCACAGAGTTCCTAAATCCCTTGGAATTTCCTAAGTGATGGGAACACTAAACGTGTCTTTTGTTATGTGAATGAGAAAACTTTTGGAAAGCGCCCAGGCAACCTAAAGGTGGCTCCTTGCCAGGGCAACCAACCTTGTAATCTTGGGGTTGGAACTTTCAGTCCAGCCTGAACACCCACCCCCTGGGAGAGGAGAGGGGCTAGAGATGGAATTCAATTGCCAGTGGCCATGATTTAGTCAAACATTGCTCTAGTGAGGCCTCCATAAATCCCCTAAAGGATGGCGTTCAGAGAGCTTCTGGACTGATGAACACAGGGCAGTGCCGGGACAGGGCAGAGAGGCTACATGCCCCGTCCCACGTGGCCTGCCTGCCCTATGCGCCTCTTCCATCGGGCTGTTCATCTGCAGCTTTTATAGAGATAAAAGCCACAGGCCTTTACATACCTTCTATAATAAGCCCGTAAGGATAAGCGGATGCTTCTCTGAGTTCTGCGAGCCACGTTAGCAAATTAACCAAACCCAAGGTCGTGGGAACCTCCGATCTATCTGTAGCCAGTTGATCAGAAGCCTGGGTGATGAGCTGGACTTATAGTTGGTTTTCTGAAGTGTGTGTGGTAATGGTGGGGACAATCTTGCGGGAGCGAACCCTTCACTGTGGGAGCTGACGCAATCTCCAGCTAGGTAGTGTCACAATTGAGCTGACCTGTGGGACATCCAGCCGGTGTCTGAGAACTGCTTGGTGGTGGCGAAATATACACATGCGTTGGAATTAGTGTCACAATCAGAATATGCCTGTGTCTTTTGGTTAAGTGAGGATGTTCATCGAAGTTTTAAATTAAAAAAAAAAAAAAAAGATTGAAAGAAATATAAAAGCCCAACTATAGGGGCGCCTGGGTGGCTCGGTCAGTTGAGCGTTCAACTTCGGCTCAGGTCATGATCTGACGGTTCCTGAGTTTGAGTCCCGCGTCGGGCTCTGTGCTGACAGCTCAGAGCCTGGAGCCTGCTTTGGAGTCTATGTCTCCCTCTCTCTCTCTGCCCTTACCCATTCGTGCTCTGTCTCTCAAAACTGAATGAACGTTAAAAAAAAAAAAAAAAAAAAAAAAAAGCCCAACTATAGCACATCAGTTGAGTAGAAAACTACTTTATCACTTAAAATGATGTTGTAGAAAAATTGTTATTACTTGTGAAAATGGTCACGACATGTCGTAAATGGAGGCAGGAAGGCAGTTTACAAAATGGTGTGTGTAGTGTGAGCTAGATTGTGTAAAACAAACTATACATAAAGACTGAAAGAGGGGCGCCTGGGTGGCTCAGTCAGTTAAGCATCCGACTTCAGCTCAGGTCATGATCTCGCGGTCTGTGAGTTCAAGCCCCGCGTCAGGCTCTGTGCTGACAGCTCAGAGCCTGGAGCCTGTTTCAGATTCTGTGTCTCCCTCTCTCTCTGACCCTCCCCCGTTCATGCTGTCTCTCCCTGTCTCAAAAATAAATAAGCATTAAAAAAAAAAAAAAAAGACTGAAAGACCGTGAGGCAAAATATTGTATCTCTCGGTGATAAGCTCGCTGGCGGTGTCATTTTCTTTTCATTTATATTATTCTAAGTTTTTATCAGTGAATATGTATTCCTTTTGTAACAGGAGAATTCACTTGGAAAATCAGTCAGCCAGAGTTTTCTGCAGCCAGGAAATCCAGAACTTATAAAGAAAAACAGGGAGGGCATGTAAGTAATCAGTCAGGGCGTTGCAAGCATTGAAATAAAAATAAAATAAACCAGGGTCCTTTTCCGGGTCACTGATTGTCTAGTGAGCAAATGCATTATCACAATGTCTCCAGGTGGTCAAGGCTAGGGAGTACTTTGCAAACAGCGGAAAGTTTTTTCGGGAAGATACCCAGGAGAGAGAGCGAGGCATCTGAGGAATCTGAATTGAACTGATTTAGGTCATGCTTGTGGGGGGTGAGGTCAGCCAACCAGAAAAGCACCTCATCTAAGCAGTACCTTGGAACCGGATGAGCGAAGAGTCATGAGACTTGGTGCAGTCCAGCCAAGGTCGGCAGTGGAGGCGCAGGGTGGCATGGCTCCATCTGGGGAGGAAGAGGCAGCAGAAGGCAGTGGAAGGGCAGGGGAGGGTGGAGAAAAGGCGGTAACGAGGCAGGTTTTGGCCCGGTGAAGAGGGATCGTGTTTAGTGAGGGCAGGGCCACCTCTCTCCATGGGGCACTACATTATCATCATTCAGAGTCTTGCATCAGACCCGTCCAGAGTTTGGGACGGTCCCAGCGGGAAGGCATCGCCCGGAGATTGTCCAAAATGCAGAGCTCAGGCTGACTCCAGACCTGCTGTCATAATTTGCCTTTTTGCAAGACCCTTAGGAGATTCAGAAACATGCTAAAGTATGAAGAGTACTGATTGAGGACAAATATCCCCAATAGATGCTCCTTGGCTCTCCCTGATCACATTCATGATCCATTACATTCAGATCCCTGAAGACTTCCCAAGGACATGATCCCAAGGATACATCGTGGACAGGGCTGGGTGAATCCCCACCTGGGAGCCGGCGCGCCCCACCCCTGCCTCAGGCAGCATCTCAACTTGTTTTTACAAGGTCACAATCCCTTATACAAAACCCTTGGAGCCAGATGTGCTTCCGAATCCGGATCTTTTCCTATTTTAGGACAATGATATGGCATATTTACGGATATATTAAGTAACTCTCCCAGTGGGATCTGACGCAGCACCCTGGGATTAAATGCTTTAATATTCTGCAGTTGATTATACCAAAAAGAAGAAACAGGATAGGGCCAGGTAAATTTTGGTGCCAAATTTAATGAAAAAAAATTTTGTCTTCAGAGTGCAGGGATTTTGGAATTGTGGATAAGGGTTGTGAACTATTTGCTTATTTTCTTTTTAGCATATATCAGATGGTTAGAAATACTGAATGGGACCACTTCCCGGTATTAGCTAACCTCAGACTTAGTAGGAACTCCAAGATCTAGCTATTGTTTCAAATATGAAGTAGTTCATACACTTCTCATCAAGCAGGTCACATCCAGCGTTGTTATTCCCGGAATCCACAGGGTTCTGTGAAGAGCAGTTGGATTTGGGGGCACCTGGATGGCTCAGTCGGTTAAACATCCAGCTTCCACTCAGGTCATGATCTTGTGGTTCGTGAGTTCAAGCCCCGCACGGGGCTCTTGCTGCTGTCGGCGCAGAGCCCGCTTTGGATCCTCTGTCTCCCTTTCTCTCTGCCCCTCCCCTGGCCCCTCCCCTGCTCTCTCTCAAAAATAAATAAAACATGAAACAAAAAATGAGTGAAATGAAGAGTTGATCCCAGCTACCATTAATGTGACATGTCAGAGCTGCAGCTGGAACTCGAACTCGGGGCCTCCACGTCCTGGCCCTGTGCCTCCCTTCCCCTGCTTTCCCCGGCAGACTGCGCATGAGCTCTTGGCCAGCCTCCCCGCCTCAGTCCCCAAGCGGAGAACAGTCTCCAGCTGAAGGATGAGGAATAACAGGCCTCCCACATGTGCCTCACGGAACTGAGATCGGACGGTTCTCTGTCCACCTGCGCTGTGAAGGAAGCATCTCATCTTTCCCTCCCCCAGACGTTCAGCCCCGTCGGGGTGGGTGGTGGAAATTAGCCCTCAGAAAGTCCTTGGGTCAGTTAGTCCAAGCACATTGAGTCCTCACACTTATTCTGAAGCCTTCCTCCAGGTAAGTCCTGCCAGGAGGACACTGCCAAGTTGCTGGCTGGAGGCTGTTTGTACCAGGAAAGTCCAAGGAGTTCCCGGGAAAGTCTCCAAGGCCTTCTCCGAGTGCCAGGAGAGACGCTCCTGGGCCAGGGCCCCTTCTGCTCTTAGGATGCTCCGCTGATAACACTGGCAAAGGGACCCTTTCGGAGGGTCGAGATCGGGAAACCGGATGCCTGCCTCCTCTCTGCGTCTGCAGGCATCACCGCTGCTCCTCCTGGGGCCCCACGGTCTCTCACTTTTCTCTGTGGCCCCTCTCCCTCATCTGTGGTACAATCTGTATCCGTGTTGTTCCCTTTCTTTTGCGGGAGTTTATTTTTTAACTCTGTAGTAAGTGTTCAATGCAGAAAAACCTAGAAACTCACATGAATGTAATAATCCTGACACTTAGGAATCTTCTAGGGGCTCTGCCTGAATCGTGTACCGATCCTGACGACAGCTCTGTGGGGATCGATGCTATTACTGTATCATTTCCGTTACACGGATGAAGGCACAAGGCACGGAAAAATTAAGTCACTTGCCCAAAGTTGCCAGGAAAAGAAGTGGCAGCCTGGGATTTGAACCAGCAGCCTGGTGTCGGGAGTCCACACCCTTAACCGCCGCGACCACCACGCCTCTTTATAAGGATTTCAAATGTGATTTTTAAAACTAATTATTATAAAGATATGTGATCCTCGATGAACTGTTTTGTAGCCTTTCTCTCACTTATCTTTCTACATCACAAAATACTCTTCTAAACCTTTTCTTCAGAATGAAAGTAGTCTTGTTTTTGATTGTAAAAGCAATAAAGGAAATAGATTTATGTGTCTCCTTGTACATGCACTGTCTCTGCAAGGACACACAAGATGCTGGTAATAGGCAGACATGGATGAGAGGGAGCCGGTTTATCCTATAAACTTTTAAACGTCCAACCCTTGATCTTGGCTCAGGTCATTATCTCACGGTTGTGAGATCAAGCCCTGCATTGAGCCCTGGGCCAGGCTGAATATGGAGCTGTTTAAGATTCTCTCTCTCCCTCCCTCTCCCTCTGCCCCGCCCTTCAAAAAAAATAATAAAACTGATTTATCCTCATTGCAAAAACAAAAACAAAAACAAAAACAACATAGGAAGGCATAAAGCAGAAAATAAATTCATCTTTAAACTCAATACCCAGAGATGACACCGATACATTAAAAAAATTTTTTTTTAATGTTTATTTTTGAGAGAGAGACAGAGCACAAGTGGTGGAAGGGGCAGAGAGAGAGAGAGAGAAACACAGGATCCAAAGCAGGCTCCAGGCTCTGAGCTGTCAGGCCAGAGCCCGACGCCGGGCTTGAACTCACGAACCGCGAGACCATGAGCTGAGCCGAAGTCAGACGCTCAACCAACTGAGCCACCCAAGCGTCCCTACACCGGTACATTTTTACTCCATTTCTTCCAGACCTTTATCTATGAATGTACAGACACGTACAGATTTATTTTTACCCAAATGGGACGATGCTGTGTGGTGCTGTTTTGTTACCTGTGTTTTTCAGTTAGGGCAAATCATGGACAGCATTGCATGTAGCCTCATTTCAAATGTCCTCATGGTTGTTAGTTATGTGAAGTTGACCAGTTTCCACAAGATTATTTCTGAATGAACTGAGAGAGCCAGTGTCTGGGCAAGACAGTGCTGGCTGCCACCAATTCCCATCACCCCAAAGCTGGGCTCTGCACTTTGTTGTGTTCAGACCCTGGGGAGATAACCGCTGAGAAAGGATCCCACTTTCCTTCTGTTTGTGATGTTTAACTGATGTCATTTATTCCATAGGTCCAGACTCTTCCTACCTGCCCCCGTCCCTCGCCTTCAGGCCCACCACCACCGGGACACCACTGAAAGCAGTGGTGGCCAGGGCTCTGGCCGGAAGAACCAGTCCACATGTCCGAAGACCCGAGTTGCCACGTGGGTTCTGCCACATGCTGTGTGCTCCTTGGCAAGTCATTTTTCTTCTCTGCAGAACGGAGGTAATATACTCCACACTGCCTGTCTCACAGTGTTATGTCATTGGAAGACTCAGGTGAAATTATGATTGTGAAAGTAGTATATGAAATATAGAGCACATACGTCTCTGTATTTGAGAAAATGAGGGAATCCTGGATTCCGGGATGTATTACAATTCTTCACGGAAGTACTGGTTACTAGAGTGTGTTTGGCTTATGGAGAATCAGCAAGCTATGAACGTAAGGCATCCGAAATTATTTATGATTGCTATGCTTGAATTAAAAGTTAAAAATATATATATAGTGGCTTGGAGGGGCAACTGGGTGGCTCAGTTGGTTAAGCGACCCACTCTTGATTTCGGCTCAGGTCACGATCTCGCAGTGCGTGAGATTGAGCCCCGTGTGGGGCTCTTCACTGACAGTGAGGGGCCTGCTTGGGATCCTCTCTCTCTCTCTCTGTCTCTCTCTCTCTGCCCTTCCCCCACTCTCTATAGCTCAAAATAAATAAATGCATATTTTTTTAAGTTAAAAATATATATAGCGGCTTAAAAAGAATGAAGTTTCATTCTCTGTCATGTCACAGTCTAGCTGGTCAGGCTGGTGGAACAGCTCAGCATTTCAGGGTTATTCGGGGCTCCTTCTCTCCTGCTGTTCTGTCACCTTGTCCTCATCTGAATAGCTGAAGCTGTCCCTGGCGGTCTGCTTTGCAGCGAGTGGGAAGGGACCGTGAGTGGCAACCCCAGACAAACACGTTCTTTTGGAGCTAATAAGGTAGAAGTTACACACATCACTTCCACTCAGAGTCCACGGACAAGAACTTGTTCTCACGGCCATGCTAGTGGGGGACGTAGGCTTCGGAGGGCAGCCCGTGCTAAGAGGTGCCCACTCCAGGAAACATTAGCGGACTGCTGCATTTTTCAGGATGAAGCTTTTCTTTTTTTTTTTTTTTTTTTTAATTTTTTTCAACGTTTTTTATTTATTTTTGGGACAGAGAGAGACAGAGCATGAACGGGGGAGGGGCAGAGAGAGAGGGAGACACAGAATCGGAAGCAGGCTCCAGGCTCCGAGCCATCAGCCCGGAGCCTGACGCGGGGCTCGAACTCACGGACCGCGAGATTGTGACCTGGCTGAAGTCGGACGCTTAACCGACTGCGCCACCCAGGCGCCCCAGGATGAAGCTTTTCTTTACTCATTCTGTTTTCAAAAGGCTATCCAGAAATAGTGAAGCTCCTTTTTCACCAAGTGACCTGAGTTCTATACTTGTAATTCCTATGTCAAAATCAAGGCCGTTTCAGACTGAAAACATGTCTCTCGATACCAGTGTTGAAAACATTAAATTTCTGCCAGGAAGTATTTCTTCAATGACGGTAAAACTCAGAACTCTTGGGGAATTTTCTTTAATAATCATTGTTCAAGAAGATAGTGATACTGGGGACTTGATACTTTTGTAATACCGATGATATCTAGTGTATCATAATACTTTAATAGCTGGTAGCTATTTTATTTTTTAATGTTTATTTTGGGGAGGGGGGTGGTGCAGAGAGGGAGAGGGAGAGAGAGAATCCCAAACAGGCTCCAAGCTATCAGTGCAGAGCCCGTTGTGGGACTCAGTCTCACAAACTGAGAGATCATGACCTGAGCCCAAATCAAGAGTCGGATGCTTAGTCAACTGAGCGGTCTAGGTGCCTCTATTTTATTTTATTTTTAAATTTTTATTTATTTAAGTAATCTCTATACCCCACATGGGGCTCAAACTCATGACCCTGAGATCAAGAGTCACAGGCTCTTCCAACTGAGCCAGCCAGGCGCCCCAGCTGGTAGCTATTTTTAAAAAACAATACTTTGAATACAAATTGGGACATAAATTATATACATCCTAGATGCACTCAAATTGTATCTTTTCCAGATCATTTTAAAACTTTCGGTAAAAATAGGGGCACCTGGGTGGCTCAGTCGGTGAAGCGTCCAGCTTCGGCTCAGGTCCTGATCTCACGGTTCGTGGGTTCGAGCCCCGTGTTGGGTTCTGTGTTGACAGCTCAGAGCCTGGAGCCTGCTTTAGATTCTGTGTCTCCCCGTTTCTCTCCCCCTTTCGTGCTCATGCTCTGTCTCTCTCAAAAATAAATAAACATTAAAAAAAATTAAACTTTCAGTAAAAATAAAGATCATCTTGTAAGATAATTTCAGCCACCAAAAAAAAAAAAATCTTTTAATAATCATGACTCGTTTTTCCTGAAATAAATATATTTTCAAAGATTTTTTAGTTAAAGTTTATTTGTTTGTTTGTTTGTTTGTTTAGAGAGTGGGAGAGAGTGAATCCCAAGCTTTGTCAGTGCAGAGCCTGACAAGGGGCTCTGATTCATGAACCATGAGATGATTACTTGAGGCAAAACCAGGAGTCAGATGCTGAACCACCTGAGCCATCCAGGTGCCTCTAAAGATTTTTTTAATTTTTTTAATGTTTTTTTTTTTTTAACTTATTTTTTAGAGAGTGCAAGCGGGGGAGGGGTAGAGAGAGAGGCAGGTAGAGGATCAGAAGCAGGCTCTGTGCTGAGAGCAGTGAGCCCAATGTGGGGCTCGAACTCATGAACCGTGAGATCATGACCTGAGCCGAAATCGGACACTCAACCAACTGAGCCGTCCAGGCTCCCCAAAGATATTTTATTTGTAAATAATCTCTATATCAAATGTGGGGCTCAAACTCACAACCTTGAGATCAAGGTTCACACGTTCTACCGACTGAGACAGCCAGGCGCCCCTCGGAAATAAATATATTTAACTTACATAAGCAAATATATAAATTTCTTTACATTTTAAATATATAATTGGTCAGATTCCAAGGGATTATCCGCTTTTCTGGAAAAAAAGGTCAACTGTCTTTGGAAAATTTCTTTGCATGATTTTACAGGAGCAGCCTCTAAAATGAAGTGTTCAGTGAATGTCCAAAGAACAAATGAATGCATTGTCGTAGTGTGCATCAGCTGAGAGTACCTGAGTAGGGCATGTGAGACTAAAAACTCCTACACAAACATTTGCGTTTATTTTTTTTTTTTAACGTTTATTTATTTTTGAGACAGAGAGAGACAGAGCATGAACGGGGGAGGGGCAGAGAGAGAGGGAGACACAGAATCGGAAGCAGGCTCCAGGCTCTGAGCCATCGGCCCAGAGCCCAACACGGGGCTCGAACTCACGGACTGTGAGATCGTGACCTGAGCTGAAGTCAGACGCTTAACCGACTGAGCCACCCAGGCGCCCCCATTTGCGTTTATTAATCTGCTTTCCACTTAAAATGCACAGATAAGAATTTTTTAAGTTGAGCAAATGCGTAGAGCTCAGGGAAACAATTTTTTTTGCTAAGAGAACCCCGCTAATTCATCAGAGGCCTACGATTCCCTCACATGGACATCCCCTCTGGTCCTCTTCCCCGGGACCCCCTCCCAACCCACTCCCTTAGACTTCCTGACTTACCGCCCATCTTCTTCCCCGAAGAAAGGGTTAGCTGTAGCACTACAAGTTCAGGATGCGCTAGGACCGTCCCCGAGACACCTGTGTATGGTTTCTGGGCACCTGGCCAGGAGGGTCTCCTTGGAACCAAAAGAGTTAGTAATTGGTCTAGAAAATACACACACAGTGTCATAGTCTACGAATTTCTAAAATGAACTTTGTTACATCACGCAATGACAAAGGAGTGGGAAGGAAAGTATTCTGGCTTTGAGTTGGGCAGACCCTGGCTCAGATCTCCGTTCTTCTCTTTCCTCTCTCCGTGTGTAACCTCGGGCAAAGGACTGAACGTTCCCGGGCCTCAGCTTCCTCATCTGCGACACGGGAATAACACAATTTGTGGCAAGAATAAACGTATCCAGACGGCTGTGGGTGCTCAGTGAAATAGCTTCCTCTCCCGCTATCCCTTTGTCCTTCCAGACCTCAAAGATCTGTAACTTAAGGAGTCGAAGGGAAGCCACAAAAGGACTAAAGGTTTAGAAATAAGATCTAAGGAGAATGGGTGAAGGAATGGTAAATGTTTTGTGAGGAGAGGAGAGTGTTCAGTCCAGACAGAGAGCAATAATTAACTATGGTTATCCTTTATAAGCGCCTGCTACCTTGCTTGGCATTTAATATAGTTTTGTTCAGTCCTCAGAACAGCACTGTCAGGAATGTGGGGTTATTCGCTCCACATTATTGGTGAGGAAACTGCTATTTTATACACCCAAGTGCACCCAGCTAAATGGAGAAGTGGAGAGTCAAACTCAGGACTGACACTTTGCACTAGCTTAAGATCGTCCCATGGGGAAGCTGGCCCCAAAGAGGAACAGGAGGGAGACAAGGAAGATGGCTGTCATCTCTTCGTATCAGGGACAGGCAGGGGCCAGAGAAGACAAGTACAAAGGCTTTCTTTGGTTGGGACTCATCAGAAAGGGAATCCCCAGGCCTCTGTTGCCTTATGTGTGGACTCGCCTGATGGCAGGAGGGACTCTATCCTCCGTGAAGGAAATGGGCTTGTGAGCACCAGGCTGGGGACTGAGGTCTTGGGGGCCACACAGGCTGACCCGAGCACTGTGCCCCTCCTCACCCAGGAGGACTCACTAGCTAGCACACGGTTGAGTCCATCCCTCTGTTTTCTCTATGTTCTGTTGTTGTTGTAAACTCCCATTTGGCTCACGCTGGCCATCCCCAAGAGTTTATACAAAACTAACTAAAAATATTAAAATGTACAAATGAAATTTGTTGTAGCCTTAATCTTGGAACCTCTCCATTTTCTTTCTTTCTTTTTTTTAATGTTTATTTTTGAGAGAGAGAGAGCACGAGTGGGGAAGGGGCAGAGAGGGTAACACATCCAAGGTAGGCTCCAGGCTCTGAGCTGTCAGCACAGAGCCCGATTCAGGGCTCGAACCCCCGAACTGAGATCATGACCTGAGCCACTCGGGCGCCCAGAACCTCCCCATTTTCTTATGCACAGAACAGGTTTGACAATTAGGATTCTGGGCAAGGCCCTTGGGCTGTTGGCCTTTCCAAGCCACCTGGGGTCTAATTTTCATGCCATCTCAGCACCGGTCTAGGACATGCCTCCTTCCACTCTGCGGCTCCTCTGAGTAGAAGCCAAGACTTCTTTCTTGCCCTAACTTTGGTTCTTCACCTTGCTGAGCAGCAGTGACTAGAGCTTAATCTCATGTCTACAATCCATTTCCGCTATGCAGCTGCGCTGTCCTTCCCCATCCGGATCACCGTGAGGCTGCCAGAACGGTGTGCCTCCCCCCTGCATCTTCTTCTCTCCTGGAGACACGGAACAGGCCAGTTCGACAGACTCAACCCTGTGTTCTGACTCACAGAGGCCTATCACTCTTACACATGCAGGGCACCATTTGGAGCCATAAACTTGGTTTTTGAAGAGCGGTTCCAAAAGGTCACTGAAAACTGTGTTTGGATTTCACCTCGATGGAGAACTTTATGTTTAGTTCATGTTTCTAAACTGCACCTGGACTTAAACTGGCTTCTAACCCTGATATGCCTTCTGAGTGGAACTAAGCAGAGAACCCTGGTCCCACATCACCACCCACCCCCGACCCCCGCAAGATCACAGGGAAGAACAAAGCCACACTGAGAAAGGACAGGCCACGGTTTGAAAGTGAATGTCTCTTGGCCTCAGAATGCTGCCACTTCCCGCAGTGCCAGCCCTTGGCTGTAGTCCACTCTCAGCAGGTGAATTCCTCGGCTGAAACTCGCACACAGCAAGGAGACGGTGTCGCCAACAGCCAGGGAAGTCAAAGGTCCTGATCCGTCCAGGGACAAGGTGAACAGGCAGGCTGGGGGAGGAAGAGGGAACCAGCAGCTTAGGCCAAGAGCGCGGCGTCATGGAACGCGAGGTCTCTGAGAAAAACGCGGGTAAGTAAAGCGCGCGCTACCTGCATGGAACCGTATAAGAGCAGCCCCCGCGCACCAGCGGGGAAGTCAACCCGGGGTCAACCGCACGGCTTCAACTACAGAGAACGGCACATGGACCAAACAAGATGTGTATCACTTAGAAGCACGTTCAGACAGTTGGGGCCTCACCTGCAAGGACATGTTAACACATTGCCCTCAATTACCACCTGCCCAGAGAGCAAGGCAGGGGCCAGGGCAGAGGAGGACAGATAAGGACACTGATCTCCAGCTGCTGGCCTCTGGGGTCTTGCTCCCTTCAGGACAAAGGAAATTGGGACCCGAAGGCCAGTCTGAGGGCCTCCAGCTGACACAGTCTCCTCCCCGTCTCCATCTTGGAGGCCGTAGGGGCACACCTGGTGGGCAGGGCAGCACTTTCAGACCTTGTTCTCCCCGGACACGGAATCCCAAAACAGCTGCACTGGGCAGCTCCGGGTGGGGCACAGCTGGGCTGTCCTCCCTTTGGGAGTTTGGCCCATGTGACCACTAGACATGATCTCACATCTTTTCTCCGAGGGGGCTCCCTGTCCTCCCCTCCCAGGAGCTAAGTTTCTGGAAGATTACCGTAAGGGGGATTTGTCGTGAGGTTTGCTAGGTTAATACCGTTCCCTGTGTCTGACAGAACCCTGTGTCCAGGACAAGAGAGTATGGGGGCACCTGGGTGGCTCAGTCAGGCGAATGTCCGGCTCTTGATTTTGGCTCAGGTCATGATCTTACTGTTTGGGAGATCGAGCCCGCGTCAGGCTCTGGGCTGACAGCATGGAGCCTGCTCGGGATTCTCTCTCTCCCTCTCTCTCTCTGCCCCTCCCCAACTTGTGCACACTCACTCGCGTGTGCTCTCTCTCCCTCTCTGAAAAATACGTGAACTTCAAAAAAAAAAAAAAAATAGCACGGAGGCAGTGGGGTACTAGGAAGGCAGCTTTCTGGAAGGAAAGAACCCACCACCATCACTCACAGCATTTGCCAGTTTTTGGGGTGTAAATACTCCCGCTATGACCGTATTAAACGTTCCTAAATATTTAGCAATCAGCCAGCAGGAGTGGAGTCTGACACACCACTTCACCGTGTTCCCTAAAACATCTTTCTCTCTGGTGCTCTGAAGTGTCATGACCTTGCTGCGACCTCAGACCTTAGCTGCAGCATCGAAACAAGGCAGAGACTTGTTTTTCTGAGACTGTCTTACTTTCTGAGACTATCTTACTCTACCACACCCCCACCAAGAGCTGAGACTCTCATTTTAGTCCTTGAGAAAGGAATTTTATTTTATTTTTTTTAAAGTATTTTTTTTGATGTTTATTTATTTTTGAGACAGAGAGAGACAGAGCATGAACAGGGGAGGGGCAGAGAGAGAGGGAGAAACAGAATCTGAAACAGGCTCTAGGCTCTGAGCGGTCAGCACAGAGCCCGACGCGGGGCTCGAACTCGCAGACCGCGAAATCATGACCTGAGCCGAAGTCGGACGCTTAGCCGACCAAGCCACCCAGGCTTCCGAGAAAGGAATTTTAAAGTGGCCATCCTTGTTCTCCTTTCCAGACATTTTGAGCATCACACGTTAAAACCTGGTGAAGAACTTCAGATAGAAAGAATACTAAGAGCCAAATATAGTTGATCTCTCAGGAACTGGTCTATACAACATGGTACCAGGGCTCATGTGGTGATGGCTTCTAGCCAGAGGCTGAACAGAATCCTGGTCCTCCCGTAACCACTCGGGGCCTGGATAGTGGTAGGACACAAGTGGCTTTGTATTTGCTGAGCAATGGAAAGAGTTTCAAGGAAGCTTTTAGGACGCCACGAAGCTTTGAGAAACACCAACAGCAGGCTCCTTACCTCCAGTATCTTGGTTCCAAATCTTCACTTTGCAGTCATGTGATGAGGTGGCAACTGTAGGCATCAAGGCTAACGCTCTTGGTAGAAAGACACAGGATGTGACAGTCTGGAAATGCCCCTTGTATTCACATATTCTATTCCGCGTCTGCCGTAGGTCCCACAACTGCAGAGTAATGACATAGGCCAGCTCATACATGCATACCTTCCAGCTGCATACGTGCTTCAGTCACTGATTTCCATCTCCCCGCCTGCTCATGAGCCACCCATTCCTTCCACCTACCTACTCGCATGGCCACCCCTCATCTTCACATCCCATCCACACACCGAATCATCTGTCTAGCAGTTATTTTAAACATCAGTTATCTCCAACAACCCTGGGTAAGGGTGTGCCAGGAGAGTTGTTCCTTCCACAACAACTAGGGAAGTGAAAGCTCCACGCCCTACAGCATGATGGGACAGTATGGGGTTGCCTACTGTCTTTTTTAAAGTTTTAATTTATTGGGGCGCTTGGATGGCTCAGTCGGTTAAGCGGCGACTCCAGCTCAGGTCATGATCTCGCGGTTTGTGGGTTTGAGCCCCGTGTCAGGCTCTGTGCTGACAGCTCAGAGCCTGGAGCCTGCTTTCAGTTCTGTGTCTCCCTCTCTCTTTGCCCCTCCCCTGCTTGCTCTGTGTCTCTTTCTCTCAAAAATAATAAACGTTAAAAAAAATTTTTAATAAAAAAAATTAAAGCTTTTAATTTATTTAAGTAATCTCTACACTCCATGTGGGGCTCAAACTCATGACCTGAGATCAAGAATCACATGCTCTTCCAACAGAGCCAGCGAGGCACCTGGGGTTGCCTACAGCTCAAGAGCTGCCTTCTATCAGCCTCTTGGCCCCTGGGGGTCCTGTGGAGACCGCAGAGTCAGGAGCACCCTTCTCGTAAGTACACGTAGGCGCAGACTTTCTGATTTATTGTCTACGTGCTGAACCTCGGTGTATGAAGATGAGACTCCACAGCAAAGGAGGTGCTGCCAACCCCACTCTCGCTGATATGACTCAGACCAGCCAGAGAACAACGTGCAGGGAGGAGAGCCAACTGAATTGTGTGCAAAACATAAAATCACCGGACTCCGTGTAATTGAGGAGAATAACATTCAGAGGGGAGAGTGATCTGAATTGTGTCCGAAAAACAATGAAATCACAGGACGCCATGTCAATTGTAGGAGGTGGAAATGTTTAGCTTGGCGAAGAGATGCTACGTCAATAGCCTGGGATTCAACACCTCAACCTACCACTTGCTAGAGGTGTAGTCATGGGGCACCTGGCCGGCCCAGTCGGTAGAGGTGTGGTCTTGTGCAAGAGATTTCAACCTGCCATGCCTCTATTTCCTCATCTGTAAAATGGGGGTTATTATAGCATTTAACTCATGAGGTTGTTTAAAGGATTAAATGAGATAATGCATGTAATGTGCTCAGGCCAGTGTCTGGCATGTAATGTCTGAAAAAATGGGGGCTGTAATTGTTTTATTCGGACTAGATGCCCCTTTAACCCATATTCTACAATTAGGAATCCAAGGTACTTTGGAGGAGCCGAGGCAATCTAACCCAAAATTAACTGCAAGGAAAGATATATGCGTGAGGGATGGGGTGGGCCCTCAACCAACACTGGGGCTTCAAGCTTCCTGAAGAGCTTGAGGCTCCTTTCCTGTGACCACAAGTACAATGGGAATACCCTTGGCTCTTCAAATAATCCCTCCCCTTTCTAAGCCCTGCTGGGAGTAGGGACATTAGCAAGTAGGGACATTAGAAGGTTCTGTGTTTAGCACCTTTCTATCTTGACTCTCATCCCATCCCTCTTTCTGCTACCGATTCAGAGAGCCCAAGGCTAATGGAGGTTTCTTGAAAGAAGCTTCTGGAATGTAAAGGCTCACTTACAGTATGCACTTGGAATAGGTCTGAGCCATTAGTAGAGCCTGCCTGTGTAGCCAGTATAGACATGAGGTCAGAGTAAGTAATTTGCTCAGCAACCAGACACCTGGACCCCCACAATCTCTTACCGTGGCTTCACAGCCTTCCCCTCCAAAGCCGTTGCTGCAGGAGATACATTTGTGTCCATCCTCACTGACCTCGCAGTAGGTCTGAATATGCTGCTTTGTGGGAAATATATGCGCTACCTGCAGCCCCCGACTGTCCCATAATCTGAAAGGAATTACAGCAGGAAATAAATCCGTGGTAAATTTGTCTGAAATACCAACTACCATAAGTCTCGGCTCTTGGCTGCTTCGGGCAGTCACGTTTGTCATGATTCACCTAAAAACAGGAGTATGAACCAGATCAAGCTTGGAGACTCCAAAGCTGCCAGGAAATAACCAATTTGAAAGACATTCTATTTTGAGATCCAGTTAATAGGAATTTAGACCAAGCATCTTAATTGTACAAGTTAATTTGTTAATCTGGCCCTTTGGGATACTGCTTTCAATGGAGAAGAGGATATTTCTGTGCCTGTGATTTAAAAAAAAAAAAAATCTTTTTTTAAGATACTTATTATGATCCAGAAGAGCAGTCACCATTCTAGAATCAGATACAAAAGATTTACAGGTCTTGGCCTACCTGGGCCATGGGGTCCATGGGGGAGTTTTTTATTCGATCTCTCATCTCATTTTACCTCATTCCTGCTATTTTCTAAGTAGAATGAATCTCTTCTGAGATCCAAAGTTCCCAGTCATACTTTCTGCTCAAGAACGATTTACTTCTTGACTCCCCTGGTAGGGATTCCAACCCCATTTCCCTAGACAAGGCTTCACCCGGGGGCTGGCACCCAGCGGTGGCAAGTGGAGCCGGGCAGCTCGAAGTGGGGGACAAGCTTAACGTGAGCTCAACCTGAGTATGTCCTGAGCTTAATGTGAATACATTCACACATCGGGTGAGGGGTGGGGGTGGGGGTGGGGGGGGCAGACAGAATCAGCTGCTTCAGAACCATCCAGGACAGGGGCTTTTTCCTGGCCCGACTTCCTGGCTTCCAACCTCTAACAGACCCCAGCCCCAGAGAAGGGCAGAAGCAGAAGGGCAGAAGGCTCTGGAAAGGCACAGCGATGTGGAGAGCGGAGGGGGAAGGGAGTCACGTCGGCACGGGAACCACAAACCTTCACCAGAAACCCTTTCCCAGCTGCTCAGTCAGCCCACCTGATGGTTTTATCTTCAGAAGTCTGTAGTATATATGGTTCCTGGGGGACCCAGCACAAGTGAGTGACCTGGGAAAAGCAAAATTTTCAAAACTTCTCCATACCGAATCATTCCTCTACTGTAATTCCTGTAAACTGTGCTTGGGGCGACTGGGTGACTCAGTCCTTTGAGCATCTAACTTTGGCTCAGGTCATGATCTTGCAGTTTGTCAGTTCAAGCCCCGCATCGGACTCACTGTCGTCAGTACTGAAGCTGTCGGCGCAGAGCCCGTTTCGTATCCTCTGTCCCCTCTCTTTCTGTCTCTCCCCTAATTTGTGATCTCTCTCTCACTCTCTCAAAAATAAATAAACATTAAAAAAAAAAATCTGCTAAATAACACCTCTGCCCTACTTCTCAAGGATGCTGACTAGTACATTTGACTTGGAGGGGTTCTATGTTTTGCAGACACCCATTAGTCATGCTCCACTGGCAAACCCCGGATGAGCAGGAGCAATGGTAGCAGCTCTAGGCCAGTCGTGAGTACCCAAACGCATGCAGGCGCCCAAACACGCGGTAGAGAGTTGCCGGCGAGTGGCCGCTAAGGCGAGCAGCCCCCGTTCTACCTTCTATGTTCTACGGTGGGACCATGAAACCCTAGTCTAAGGCCTCACAGGGTTCAGAAAGAGTGTTCTTTCTCTTCATCCCTTGTAGCCCCCTGCTGGACAGGCATGAAACCATTTTCAAAACAACCCAAGGGGACAGGATTTTCTTCCAGCAACCTCCACAAATGTGGAGGGCATAAGGCAAGCATACCTTGCCATGGATAGTTGTCTTCGAAATTGGAAAAGATGACTATGACTGACATTTGATGACCACTACAGGAACATCTACCATGTCAGGTCACAGGATTCTCCCCATTTTATACATGAAGACATATTCTAATTGACTGTCTTGGGGTAACACAGCTTAAAAGTGATGGATGTTGGGGCACCTGGCTGGTTCAATCAGTACAACATGTGATTCTTGATCGCGGGGTTGTGAGTTTGAGCCCCACGTCAGGTGTAGAGATTACTTAAAAAAAAAAAAAGTGATGGATCCATGATGTGAACCCAGGTATGACTGACCTCAAAGACTGTGGAGTTTACATACCAGTCTGCTACCAGAAAACGCTGGTCTTCATAAACACAGCAAATTATACATAAAGCAAAGGGTCCCGCTTATTTCTCTGCACAATGTTACATGTACAGAACACACAACAAGCATAAGTTGTGAGATCCTGGAGGACGAGGACTGTGTCCTGGGCCGCTAACCCTGCTCCTAGCACAGAAGGTAAGGAGTAACTATATTTTGAGGGAATAAATGAGGACACCACTTAAAATTCTGATATAAACTAAACAGAAGATCTCAAGAGAGCATCCAATCTGATAACCCTGAGAGGCCGAGTTCGAGGTAAGCAGTAATGAGGACCCACACCTCTACTGCCTGGCCATGGATCTTCTGATCTCTCTCTCCACGTTCTCTGCCTCACCCCATGCTCCCTCCTGCTGTCCTGCTCTGTTCCAAGTTTGAGTTCCTACCAGGTTCCTGGAGATGGAAGCTGTCTCTGCACACTGGCCGGTCCCAATGTCCCACAGAAGCAGGGTGTTGTCCCGAGAGCCAGTACACAGCTGTGAAGAGTCTGGGGAAACGAGGCAAAGGTGGGTCCGTGAGATGGGCCCGGCACGGGGCTTTTCAGAAAGCACAACGGCGCTGGGAAGAGATCTGTTTTACTTCACCTGGACTCACGGCCAATCCAGTGACCACCATGGCGTGGCCAGAGAACTGCTGCCTTGGTTGCGAGGGGCCGTGCAAGTCCCACATCATGACCATCCTGTCACGAGAGGCGCTGAAGAACTGGCTCGATCTGTGCACACAGGCTATCTGCTCGAGAGAAAAAAATGCTCCGGTGTGCTGGTCTGATTGGACTTTAAATTGGGAAACAGGGCGGGGCGCCTGGGTGGCTCAGGTGGTTAAACCTCCCTCTCTTATTTTTGGCTCAGGTCATGATCTCCCAGTTTGAGAGTTCGAGCTCCAGGTCGGGCTCTGCGCTGACAGTGCAGAGCCTGCTTGGGATTCTCTCTCTCTCCCTCTCCTTCTGCCCCTCCCCACCTCTCTCTCCCTTTATCTCTCAAACTAAATAAATGAACTTAAAAAACTGTTTTTATGGGAAACAGGGGGATGAGGGTGTTAGGGCCTGAGGCTCTTGCATGCACGGCCCTTGGCACGTCAACACCATACTCTGTGCCGCATGAATTGTTGGCTGTTGCCCAGTTTCATTCTGGCAGAGTTTCCATCCCGATTCCGATATTTAGTTCATTTAGGGGGATTCCAGAGAGGCAGTTGTAGAAATTGGCCTTCTCTATCATTTCTGCTGCAAGCTCACTCTACCCTGTAATGCTTTCTTAACAAATTAACATATTTTTTAATTTTTGTAACGTTTATTTATTTTGAGAGAGAGCCACAGAGTGCAAGCAGGGGAGGAGCAGACCGAGAGGAAGACACAGAATCCGAAGCAGGCTCCAGGTTCTGAGCTGTCAGCACAGAGAGGACACGGGGCTTGAACTCACAAACCACGAGATCATGACCTGAGCCGAAGTTGGATGCTTAACTGACTGAACCACCCAGGAGCCCCAACAAAATTAATTTTTATTTAACCATTGTTGGCTTTTTAAAAAATTTCCCAACTAGACTGGAAGGTTCCTGTCATTTTTCTGGCTACAGTGAACACACAGGCAGCCTTCAGTACATGCCTCTGTGGAGTTAGGACAGTCAGGGGAGTTATTCTGAGCTGTTCTCTGCTTACCACCTGAGCTATTGAGGGCTTGGTGACAAAATAAAAATCGTGTCTAATAGGCCTGCAACAATGGCTGAGTGAACGGTCTGCTCTGTTTTTCCTCGAGAAAGGGTTCACAGCATCCAATGAAGCCCTTGCGTTTTCCTTAAGACTGAATACTCAATCACCCTTATTACACAGAGCTCTTGGATACTCCTTTGTTCAGTTCCAAATTCCCTCCACGAGGATAACCCTTTGCTAAGTACCTTAGTGATTTCTCGTTCGTGTCCTCTGAAACGTCTCACCACATTTCCGGTTTTCCAGTCGTAGGCCACGGCTGTCTGCAGAGGGTCATCACAGTCACCAGAGTCTTTGTAATATTTCAATTTTAAGTGAATTTTTATTTAACTGAAACAACAAGCCATCACTTCATTCCCCACCTAATTTCACCCTCTGTGTCGAGCCTTGGGGCTTTATTGTTGCCTCCCTCCTCATGTGCCCCTACACAGTTTCTTTCCTTTCCTCCTGACCAACCTCTAGGACCATGGGTCACTCCTTGGAGCCTTACTGATGGGTTCAGAGGATACTCCCCAAGGGGAACTGACTCAGGTTGAGATTCTGGTTGTAGATGCTGAAGTACAATTCTACATGGGATTATAGTCTTTCCCCCTACTTGTATCGTACTTTTATTTTAGTGTATTTAAAAAAATTTCTCGTGGCTCAGTCATTAAGCCTCTGACTTCGGCTCAGGTCATGGTCTCATGGTTTGTGAGTTCAAGTCCCACATCAGGGGAACTCGAGCCCTGCTTCGGGTGAGTGCCGCCTCTCTCTCTCTCCAACCCTCCCCCCTCCTTGCCTCTCCTGGGGATTCTCTCTCTCTCTCTGCCCCCCACCCCGCCCTGCTCACTTACACCTCTTTAAAAAAATTTTTTTTTAAATTTGCCATCTTAAAAAAAATCACCATCTTAATAATTTTAAGGTGTGTAGTTCAGTACTGTTAAGTATATTCACACTGTTGAAAAACAGATCACTCGGAAACCAATTTGACAATAAATTTCATATATTGAAAAAAAGAAAAAGAAAAATAGATCACTCTTTTTTTTCCCTAATTTCAAAAAAAACCCATAATCCCATCTGCCAGAGAGAATCATTATGAAAACTTTCTTTGTATCCTTTTTCCAGGTGTATACTTTAATATTTTGTTGTAAGCATTTCTCCTCCTGAGCAGGAGACTCCCTGTTTAGCATCCTCTGGCCTGGTCTCCGGTAGTTCATTGCTAAAGAGTTAAGGAGCATGTCAGCACTGGACCTGGTTAAATCCCAGTTTCTTCATTTGTAAAACAGAGAGGCTAACCCTTCCCTACCTGTCTTGAACACGTGAAGATCATATAGATAAAATTTGATACATCTAAGATGATACTGACTTTAAGACGAAATGCTGCCAATTAAATTATGATTACCATGCTTTATCATCAGTTTTTATTGTATTTATTTTTATTTATTTTTAAGTAGGCTCCATGTCCAATGTGGGGCTTGAACTCACGACCCTGAGATCAAGAGGTGTACACTCTATGGACTGAGCCAGTCAGACGCCCCTATCGTCAATGTTTAGATGCGTACTGATTTCCAAGGTGCTAAAGTAAAAAAACATGAGCGTCTTAGAATCCGTGAAATACAATGTGAAAATGAGAGGAATTAAAAGAATCACTTTTGCTACCAATGTCCTGGCTGTGAGTGCTGTGATAGATCCAGATGTGGGGGGTGGGGGGCCTTCCTGAACCAAAGTGACAGTGGGAGGAAGGGCAAGAGCACAGAAGGGCGAGATCATGACACACACCAGGGTAGAGATTTTGACAAAAGAACTGCATGAAAGAGACTGGAAGTCTTTTGGCGATGAGTAACTCCTGCGTCTGTGTGTGGGTATGAAAATGGATTGGTTGGAATAACACTCTGCATTTATAAAAAGCACGTGGGTGGTCTGGCACATCACCAAAGATCTTACCACCCGATCCTCACCACTGTCCTGGGAGGCTGGCGTTATCATCCCCATTTCATGGATACGGAGACTGAGGCTCAAGGCCAGTACACGACTTGCCCAGAGAACAGGAAGAGTCAGAGCAGGGACTTACACCCAGTCTTCCTAAGTCTAAAGCCCATGGTTTTACACTACTCAACACAGCTTCCAGAAACGCGAAACCAGCGCCCCCTTCTCAAATAGCTTCCCACGTCCTCAAGAAGCTGGGTCCCTGTCAAGCACACAAACCCCACCTTATCTTTTCCTCCAGAGACACACAGGTCTGAGCTCAGAGCAGCAACGACAGACACAGTATCCACGTGGGCTGGGCTATACTCCTGACAAGCTTTAGTTTGAATTCTCTCTTCTAGAATTCCGTCGGGCCTGCTAAAGAGAGGACGGCAAATGAGAGGCCCACCGGTATGGAGTGCAGCGGGGCCAGGGGAAGAGGAGGTGGGCTACGGGAGAGGCTGAGGAGAAACCTGGAAGAGGGGTACAGAAAGGAAACCCACGGCCATTGCCAGAAACGGGATTATTATCACTGAGCACGTTCAGAACGACTGAAGGACTGGAATCCGATAAAGGGGAATCCTGAAGCCAAGAAACCAGGAGTCTCTGCTCACCCTGGAGATTATTCCCAAAGCTGCAGGGCCCCTCTCTGTGTGGCTGTGGACACTAGCTAATCAGCTGTTTCTCATCCACAAGAAAACAGACCCAACTGACTGTTCCGGGAAGGTCATCAATAATCGCTCTGGGCCTTCTCTTTCTTTAGTGGAGAATTAAAAAAAAATTTTTTTAAACATTTCATTTTTAAGTAATCTCTACACCCAACAACCTCGAGATCAAGTCACATGCTCTACCGACTAAGGTAGCCAGGCGCCCCTTTAGGGAAGTTTAATGCACGTGATAAAACACGGGATCCCCGTCTGCGTAGGACTGCCGTACCTGTACTTGTAAGTGCTATGTTTGAGTTTGCTTTGCAGTTTCCCCATCACTGCACAGGATCTACACAAAACCTTGCAGGGAGGAGACCAGGGCAGCAGCATCCCTTGTGGCTGCTGGAAGATGTGTCCCCTGCTGAGTAAAAAGAACACGTACTGTTAATTTTGTTAGACATGATAATGGTAGGATGCTTATGTCAACATAAATACTTCTTTTTTTAAAAGACAAATTCATTGTGCTCATTCGCTTTTCCTCCTCTCCCTGCCCCCTCTTCAGGCTCTGGGAACGCACCCTCCGGTAGAGCTTTAGCAGATCAGCGAAAACAAAAACAAAAGTAATTAAAAAAAATTTTTTTTTAATGTTTTTATTTATTTTTGAGAGGGAGAGACAGAATGCGAGGTGGGGCAGAGGGAAGGAGCAGAGAGAGAGACACACACAGAATCCAAAGCAGGCTCCAGGCTCTGAGCTGTCAGCACAGAGCCCAAAGTGGGGCTCAAACCCACAAACCGTGAGATCATGACCTGAGCCAAAGTCAGATACCTAACTGACTGAGCCACCCAGGATCCCCAAAAACAAAACGAATTTTAAAAATACAAAGAGGTTTCTCAACAAGTTAAATGTAGAATTGCCGTATGACCCAACAATTCTACCCCTGGGAAGGTAGCCAAAATAATTGAAAATAGGTGTTCAAACAAAAATTTATACATGAATGTTCATGGCAGCACTGTTTCCAATAGCCAAGAGGTGAAAACAACCCAAATGTCCAGCAATGGATGAATGAATAAACAAAATGTGGTATGTCCATACAATGACTATTACTCAGCCAGAAAAAGGAATAATATATTGACACATATGATAACCTGGATGAACCTTGAAAACATCACACTAAGCAAAAGAAGCTAGGCATAAAAGGCTACATATTATATGATTCCATTCATATGAAACATCCCTCATCAGAATCTACATAGACAGAAAGCAGATTAGTGGTTGCCAAGAGCTGGGACGATGGGGGAATAGGGAATGGCTACTTTAACAAGTACAGAGTTTCCTTTATGGATAATGAAAATGTTCTGGAACTAGAAGGTGGTGATGGTTGCATAACATTGTCTGTATACTAAGCAATAACAAATTTTATGTTATGCATATTCTACCACAATAAATACTAGGAGTGTGTATTTGAAAATAAAAAATAATTTTCACCAGTGAAGTTTCTCGAAAAGAGCCTTAGTTATTCTAAAAGGTTATAACCTTCCTAGGGTGTCTGTTTTTTTAATAATTTCACATGGGGCAGCTGGGTGGCTCAGTCTCTCAGTCTCTCTGCCCCTCCCCTGCTTGTACTCTGTCTCTCTCTCTCTCTGTCTCTCTGTCAAGTATAAATTAAAAAGTAATGGGGCGCCTGGGTGGCTCAGTCGGTTGAGCGTCCGACTTCGGCTCAGGTCACGATCTCACGATCCGGGAGTTCGAGCCCCGCGTCGGGCTCTGGGCTGATGGCTCAGAGCCTGGAGCCTGCTTCCAATTCTGTGTCTCCCTCTCTCTCTGCCCCTCCCCCGTTCATGCTCTGTCTCTCTCTGTCTCAAAAATAAATAAACGTTAAAAAAAAAAAATAAAAAAAAAATAATAATTTCACATGACACTTCTCAAAATTAGTGTGCCAGGTCACAGGTAAGAATGAGATACTAGGGACATCTGGCTAGCTCAGTTGGTAGAGTATGCAACTTTTTAAAAAATTAATTCATTTATTTATTTTGAGAGAGAGGGAGGGGCAGAGAGAGGGAAAGAGACAGAATCCCAAGCAGGCTTCTCACTGTCAGCACAAAGCCCCATGCGGGGCTCAAACTCACGAACGAACCGTGAGATCGTGACCTGAGCTGACTGACTAAAACCTGGCTAAAACTGACTAAGCCTCCCAGGTGCCCTGGTAGAGTATGCAACTCTTGATCTCAGGGTCATGAGTTCAAGTCCCATGATGGGTGTGGAGCCTACTAAAAAAAAAAAAAAGCAAACAATGAGATGTGAGAGCTAATGACACTAAGTGAGACAATATAGGTAATGACCTAGACCAGCAGTTCTTAAAGTATGATCTGAGGACCGGTGGGGATTCCTGAGACCCTTTCAAGGAGTCTGTATGGTCCTCCTTTTTCCAACCACATCTCTGTGTGAAGCTTGATTTTCTTCTTATACTACAACCCCAGTAACGTTGCAATGGATTGAATGCAGAAGCAGATACAAGAACCCAACTGCCTTATGTGGAAGACAAACATGAACAAGAATTGCAAAAATGTAAAACAATGCCACTCTTTTCCAACCAATTTTTTTAATGTTTTCATTTATTCTTGAGAGGGAGAGAGAGAGACAGAGAGAGGGGAGAGAGAGCCCTGATGTGGGGCTCGAACCCACAGACCATGAAATCATGACCTGGGCCGAAGTTGGACGCTTAACCGACTAAGCCACCCAGGTGCCTGCCCAACCAATTTTTTGTGTGTTTTGGAAAGCACTTTTTTTTTCTTACTTTTTTTTTTTTTTTTTTTAATAGGCTTTAAGTTAGGGACTTAAACTCATGATCCTAAGATCAAGAGTCACATGCTCTACCAGGCAGCCAGCCAGGCACCCCTAGAAAGCATGTTTTTCATAAAATTACTTTAACATGTAATGGGTTTATTATTATTATTATTATTATTTGAAAATGAATAAGTAAATATTTTTAAAATATCTGTTTTAACATAAGGGGCACCTGGGTGGCTCAGTCGGTTAAGCGTCTGACTTCAGCTCGGGTCATGATCTAATGTTTTGTGAGTTTAAGCCAGGCTCTGGGCTGACAGCTCAGATATTGGAGGCTGCTTTGGTTCTGTGTCTCCCTCGCTCTCTGCCCTTCCCCCGCTCGCACTCTGTGTGTGTGTGTCTGTCTCTGTCTCTCTCAAAAATAAACAAACATTAAAATATATTTTTTAATTAAAAAACTTCTTTCAAATATCTGTTTTAATGTCAATAGGTTTCAGAGTAGAACCCAATATATAACTTACATTAACAAAGCTCTTTGAGATCCCCACTAATTTTCAAGAGTATAAGGAAGTCCTGAGGCCAAAAAGTTTGAGAACCACTGGCCTACAACTTAAGTAATGTCAACAATGGGTGGTATATTAGAATAAATAGAATTATTGTTTTTCAGATTTATTTGCAATGTCCCCAACAACTAATAAGGCTAGAACTAAGACAGGTGAGTTAGACATTCAAAGACGCTAATCCACACATTCACTCAGAAAACACCTCCCAAACACCCAATCTGTGGAGCTCTTATACTGGTGGCCGGTGAAACAGGAAAAAAGTGACAGGAAGACATGGCCAGTGTGCGTTTATCTGCTGGGACTGAAGATCTGATGAGGGGCTGATCGCAGCTACTCTGGGTCACGTGTCCACTGCAACTAGCTCTTCCAGAAGCCAGACGGTCGAGGGAAGTAAATGGGGGTGGGAGTACTCACTTCCCATCTCCTCTGTGACTCTGTTTAAAGTTTAGGAGATGAGTTTCTCATGGGCATGACTGGCCCAGCTCTAGGAAGAATGGTCTACAGGAAGAAAAGCAGCTAAAATTCACCAAGTATTCTCAGTCATACCATTAAAAAACACTGTTCCAGGGGCACCTGGGTGGCTCACTGGTTAAACGTCTGACTTCAGCTCAGGTCATGATCTCATGATTTGAGCCCCACGTCAGGCTCTGTGCTGACAGCTCAGAGCCCGGAGCCTGCTTGAGATTCTATCTCCCTCTCTCTCTGCCCCTCGTCCGATTGTGTTTTCTCTCTTTCTCTCTATCTCTCTCTCCCTCAAAAATAAATAAATAAATAAATAAATAAATAAATAAACAAACAAATAAATAAATAAATGTTAAAAAGAAAGAAAAAAAAACAGGGCACTTGGGTTAAGCATCTGACTTCGGCTCAGATCATGATCTCATGGTCCATGAGTTCGAGCACAACGTCAGGCTCTGTGCTGACAGCTAGGAGCCCGGAGGCTGGTTCAGATTCTGTGTCTTCCTCTGTCTCTGCCCCTCCCCCCCCCAAAAAAAATAAATAAACATTAAACAATTAAAAAAAAAAAAAGTTTTCCAGAAGAATTTCAGCTTACACTTTGAGAAACTGCCAGCACTGACCTACTGACAATATGGGTAGCCAGTACAGAAGCATAGTGCAGTGAAAAGAACACAGTGCGTGCCAACAAGAGCCCTGGCTCCAGCCCCAACCCTGCCTCATCCTACTGTGTGCCCTTGGGTTCCTCCATTTCCTGCTCTGCACCTCGGCTTCCCTATCTGTAAATGAGGATACCAGATTAAATAATTTTTAGTAGACTGTGTACTCCATAAGAGGAAGGAGTCTCTCATATTCATCTTTGTACCTCAAGTGGCTTGCACAGTATGGCAAAAACATTTCTTGTTAAGTAGCGAATCTAAGGTCCCTTCTAGTTCAGACATCCTAGGATTCTCTATAACGGGCACAGGATATGCTGACAGAAAAAATTCCAGGATAATTTTCAAAACTCTGGGATGTTGTATTGCTTACAGGTAGATAGAGGTCACAGGGCTTCCAATCTGCCAGCGTAGCCCATTTTTCAACATTATCATCAAACTGAGGACAGATGCCATCCATAGATTCTAGGTCACCAAAAACAGCAAATGCTATAAATGGATTGGCTTTGCTTAAAACTGATTGGATTCTTAGCCGATAGCATCTGGAGAGCCACATTTCCCATGTGAAGAGCATTCACAGGACATTCTAAGCAAAAGATAACTTTTAGAATGACTTACCCCCAAACCAGTAGGATTTTCTGGGTGAGCTGCTGTATTCAATGCTTTGTAACATTTATCCTTTGGAAAATAGTGCAGGCAGCCACTTCCTAATCTCTGTAATTACTGAAAAGACGCTTAAATTAATCTCTTCTCTAAGCATGTTTGTTTGCACTGAAAGGAGATTCACAAGGTAAATAAAGACTTTGTTTAATTAAAGAGATTGTTAAGTGTAGTTTTCCCACACAAAGAAAGAGATATCTTACAAAATTCCAAGATCATATAACCGGCACATTTCTAAAATTTAGGGAAAGTATACCAAAATGTTAATTATGTATCTATTTTAATTAGTTAATTAATGAATTAAAGTTAGTTCTATACCCAATGTGGGGATTGAACTCACCACCTCAAGATCAAGAGTCACATGCTCTACTAACTGAGCCAGCCAGGTGCCTGGGTAGATCTATTTTTAAATATACAAAGTAGGAGGGTGCCTGGCTGGCTCAGTCAATGGAACATGTGACTCTTGATCTTGGGTCATGAGTTCAAGCCCTGCTTTGGGTGTGGAGCCTATTGGAAGGAAGGAGGGAAGGAAGGGAGGAAGATACAAAGTAGGGGTGGAGAGGCACCTGGCTAGTTCAGTGGGTAGAGTACACAACTCTTGAGCTTGGGGTTATGAGTTTGAGCCCCACATTGAGTGTAGGGATTACTTAAAAATAAATTTTTTTGATAAATAAATAAATGAATAAACATACAAAGTAGGATATTTTTTTAAATTTTTTTTTTAACGTTTATTTATTTTTGAGATGAGAGAGACAGAGCATGAATGGGGGAGGGTCAGAGAGAGGGAGACACAGAATCCGAAACAGGCTCCAGGCTCTGAGCCGTCAGCACAGAGCCTGACGCGGGGCTCGAACTCACAGACCGCGAGATCATGACCCGAGCCGAAGTCGGCCGCCCAACCGACTGAGCTACCCAGGCGCCCCAAAGTAGGATATTTTAAAAAAAATTTTGCCTGGCTAGCTCAGTTGGTAGAGCATGAGACTCTTAAATTTTTTTTTTTTTTTTCAAGAGACACAGTGATGAGGGGAAGGGCAGAGAGAGAGATCCCAAGCAGGCTCCACACTGCCAGCGTGGAGCCCAACGAGGGGCTCAAACTCACGAAACTCAAGATCATGACCTGAGCCGAAACCAAAAGTCGGTGGCTTAACTTAGGCGCCCCATACAAAGTAGGATATATTTAAATGCATCATTAAACATTTCTGTTTTACTCATAGTACTTCTATTCAAAAAGATTTTTAGATTTTTTTAATGTTTATTCATTTTTAAGAGGCAGAGAGAGACAGCAAGTGGGGGAGAGGCAGAAAGGGAAACAGAGTCCGAAGCAGGTTCCAGGCTCTGAGCTATCAGCACAGAGTCCGATGCAGGGTTCAACCCCACGAACTGTGAGATCATGACCTGAACCGAAGTTGGATGCCTAACCAATTGAGCCACTCAGGCACCTCCCCACCAAATTTTTTTTTAATGTTTAGTTATTTATTTTTTGAGAGAGAGAGAGAGTACGAGTACAAGTGAGGGAGCAGCAGAGAGAGAGAGAGAGAGAGAGAGAGAGAGAGAGAGAATCCAAAGCAGGCTTCAGGCTCTGAGCTGTCAGCACAGAGTCTGATGTGGGGCTTGAACCCCAGGAACCATTGAGATCATGACCTGAGCCAAAGTCAGGTGCTTAACCAACTAAGCCACCCAGACACCCCATTCCAAAAATTTTCAGAGCTGACTGCTTACTTCAGACCTTACTGTTTCTGTAAGAAAGACAATTTCTCCTGTTTACTTATTTTTTTAATGTTTGTTCATTTATTTTTGAGAGGGAGAGCATGTGAGTGGGTGAGGGGCAGGGGGAGAGAGAGAGAGAGAGAGAGAGAGAGAGAGAGAGAGAGAGAGAATCCTAAGCAGCTCCACACTCTTAGCACAGAGCCCGATGCAGGGCTCAAACCCACCAACTGTGAGGTCGTGACCTGAGTTGAAACTCTCCTGAGTTTCCTGAGCACCCCTCTCCTGTTTAAAATAATACCTCAATAAGTATGAATCATAGAATTTGAGATATGGAAGAGTTTTTCAAAAACATCACATATAAACCATTTATTTAATATTTGAAGGGGCACCTGAGTGGTTCAGTCAGTTAAGCATCCCAACAGTTAAGCATCCCAACTCACTGAGGGTAGTGAGTTCAAGCCCTATACTGGGCTCCATACTGGGCATGGAGCCTACTTAAAAAAAAAAAACAGGGGCGCCTGGGTGGCGCAGTCGGTTAAGCGTCCGACTTCAGCCAGGTCACGATCTCACGGTCCGTGAGTTCGAGCCCCGCCTCGGGCTCTGGGCTGATAGCTCGGAGCCTGGAGCCTGTTTCCGATTCTGTGTCTCCCTCTCTCTCTGTCCCTCCCCCGTTCATGCTCTGTCTCTCTCTGTCCCAAAAATAAAATAAACGTTGAAAAAAAAAAATTTTTAAACAAAAACAAAAACAAAAACAAACAAACAAAGAAAAAAAGATCTGAAGAGTCAGGGAAGAAACATTATTTGCTCAAAATTCTAACTAGGTAGGTCTCCTGACTTCTAGTCCAGAATTTCCCTTATGAACATCTACAAAGAAGAAACAGTTTTAGTGCAGTTTAACAGCTCTATTTTAAGAACTCAAATAAAAAATTCTAATTACCAACTGACAGTGTAGCTTATTCTAATTTTTTTTTTAATGTTTATTTATTTTTGAGACAGAGAGAGACAGAGCATGAATGGGGGAGGGTCAGAAAGAGAGGGAGACACAGAATCCAAAACAGGCTCCAGGCTCTGAGCTGTCAGCTCAGAGCCCAACGCGGGGCTCGAACTCTCGGACCGCGAGATCATGACCTGAGCCGAAGTCGGACGCTCAACTGACTGAGCCACCCAGGCACCCCAGGGTAGCTTATTCTAAAAATGAAGAGTAAGGGGTGCCTGGGTGGTTCAGTCGGTTGAGCAACCAACTCTTGACTTCGGCTCAGGTCATCATCTCATGGTTTGTGAGACCGAGCCCCACGCTAGGCTCTGGGCTGGTGGCTCAGAGCCTGCTTGGGATTCTGTCTCCCTCTCTCTGCCCCTCCCTCGCTTGCACTCTCTCAAAAATAAATAAATAAATAAAACTTAAAAAAATAATAAAATAAAATAAAACAAAATAAAACAAAAATGAAAAGAAACACAGCAGAGTCAGAATAACATTTGATTTAGTGCATCAGCATAGGAATTAGACAGACTTAGGTCTGCATTACAGTCTACTGTGGCCTTGGGCAAATTGCCGAAGCCCTCAGGGTCTGTTTCCCATATGTAAAATGGGATAATATCTCTATCCCTGGGCTTCGGTAAAGATTAAAAATAGCACTTACAATGTGCCAGGGACTATTCTAAATGCTTTATATTTATTGGCTCTTTTGATTTGTCCCACGAGCCTCTGAGATAGATGCTGTTACTATCTTCAGTTAGCAGATAAGAAAATCGAGGCGCAAAGATGTTAAATAACTTGCTCGGATTTACAGATAAGTTGCAAATAAGTGGCAGGGCTAAAACTTGAAGGTAGGCGGTCCGACTCCAGAGGCCATGTTCTCGATCAGCCTACTATACTGCATCTCTGCTAAAGCTAGTGCGTAGAAAGCCCTCAGTTCAACCTGGCAAATTGTCAATATAAAATGATAGCTACTAGCATGATGGATATATTAACAATGATCTTGCAGCTGAAAGGAGCAGTTTCTGCCAACTTCACCCTGAATACTACTATTTTTTTTTTTTTTTTTTAGTTTATTTATTTTGAGAGTGAGAGGGAGCGCGAGTAGATGTGCAGGGGAGGGGCAGAGAGAGAGAAGGAGAGAGAGAATTCCAAGGACTCTACACACTCAGTGCTGAGCCCGATTCGGGGCTCAATCCCATGACCTCAAGATCACGACCTGAGGTGCTATCAAAGAATTGGGACACTTAACCGACTGACCCATCCAGGCGCCCCTTAATACTACTATTAATACATATATATTAAACATATGTAACAAATATACACAAAGAACATACACAAATAGGTATATGAATCTGAAGGATATCAAAATGAAGCCAATTATGTCTCCTGACCAGAGTGACTGATCATACCAAGAATTCATTAAGTTATATATTATATAACTTAAAGGCAATTTAAAATCTCAATGACAAGGGCGCCTGGGTGGCTCAGTTGGTTAAGCGGCCAACTTGGGCTCTGATCTCACGAGCCCCACATTAGTCTCTCTTCTGTCAGCACAGAACCCATTTCAGATCCTCTGGCCGCCTCTCTCTCTGCCCCTCCCCTGTGCATGCATGCACATGAGCTCTCTCTCTCTCTCAAAAATAAACATTAAAAAAATAAAATAAAATCCCAACAACAAAGTATATGTACTTGGGTAATGTCCATGTAGTTGTGATTTATTATGAGACTAATCTAAGAAGTGAAAATACTATTGTTATCTTCCACTGTTTATACTGTGAACACATAATACACTTGACAAGAGGGGCAGTGCCTTGTTCATTTTTTTTTTTTAACGTTTATTTATTTTTGAGACAGAGAGAGACAGAGCATGAATGGGGGAGGGGCAGAGAGAGAGGGAGACACAGAATCGGAAGCAGGCTCCAGGGTCTGAGCCATCAGCCCAGAGCCCGACGCGGGGCTCGAACTCACAGACCATGAGATCATGACCTGAGCTGAAGTCGGACGCTTAACCGACTGAGCCACCTAGGCACCCCTGTTTTTGTATCTGAGCTTTAAACACAGCCTGGGAGAATGGATGCAGTGCAAATATCTGGGGAATGAATGAATAATTGCACACTAAAGTGAAGAGTCTGCTTGGCAAGAAGTTTTTTTGTTTTGTTTTGTTTTGTTTTAAAGTTGGTTCCATGCCCAATGTGGGGCTTGAACTCAAGCGACCTTGAGCTCAGGAGTCGCATGCTCTACTAACTGAGCCAGTCCGGTGCCCTACAAGCTTTTTAAGAACCCAACAACATAAGGGTTCTTTAAAATTGACCAGCAGCAAAACATTCAGTGAAGTTACCTGAGCTTGGTCCCAGATTTTGGTCAGGAGAGGCTGGGGCGGGGCTTGGAAAAGCCATAAACTCAATTATTGGCTTTGGATATCCTTGTTGTTTCCAGATAAAACCAGGCCTAAATCTGAATCCCAGAAACCATTGCTGCCCCAATTTGCTTTCCAAAGACCTTCAGACACCCAGTGGTCACTCTAAACATAACTCAGAGAATTCTCATTTAACTCTCCAGTGCAGTATTCTTTGATAGACTCCAGCATATATCCAATTGTTATTTTCCATCAAGAAAGCGGGACTCAGAGGGTTGTGACTTGTTAAAGGTCACAGGAGGCAGAGCTGGGGTAATGGATCTTATTTCCCTGGACTCCTGGTCCACTGTTCATGTAAATGCTGATTTCATATCTCCTTCCCTCTCCCCAAATCTCCTTCTGTACACAAGACCAAGACATCAAAACGAAAGCTCAAACACAAACAAAACCACAGTGGAAGCACTGGAACAAAGTCTGATTCGACCCTCTAATGGTAGATAGGGGAAACTGAGGCCCACAGAATAAGTAGGTCTTGCCCAGAGTCTCACAGGGAGTCAGCACTAAGGCCAGAAGTTCCAAGGTTGCCCCAAATTTGGGGGACAACCTGTGTACAATTTTTCCTTCCTGTCTCTTCAGATCACAAATGTCCCCCGTTATATCCATGTGGACTGCCAAAGCTTATTTTTGATGTGTTGGGGGTGGGGTGGGGTGAGTAGTTCACCCAAACGAGGTATACAATGCCATCCAACCCAAGGCCTGCCCTAGAACTCGCCGCTTTGGCCAGGTGGGCTGCTGCAGCCTGCAAAGCGCGAGGACTCCCACAGCTCTGCCCGTCCCTCCCGTACCCCTTCCTCCCCCCATCGTGCTCCATACCCATCAGCGGGCTGGCCGGGCCGGGAGCTGGGGCCGGCACGGGCGCCGAGTGGAGGGAGTCAGCAACCACCACGCTCCACAGCCTCCCATGCCACCGCCCCTAGCAACGAGGCGCGCGTCGCTAGGGCAGGAGTTCCGCGAAAAGCCTCCGGGCGCTCTCCCGGCCCCCGAACTGCAGTTCCGCCCATCTGCAGTCTCCCCGAGGCCGGGCCCAGAGCACCCTGGCCTGTTTTCTGACTGGAACAATGCAATGATGAGGTTCCAGAGAAGAGGACGGTTCTGCCCAAAGACCGCGCTGTCTGGGAATCTACAGAATACAAGAAAAGCGGTACCACCGAGAGAGTCACCGAGAAAGTACTGAATAAATGTCATCTTTTAAATAGTTATTCGCCCCCTTGGAGGTGTTGTTTTAGTTTTTGGAGTTTTCCATGATTCCACCCGTGATCTCTCCCTTGGACCCTTTCCCAGGTCCCCCCACTCCTATTCCTTTCATTCTTTCTTTCATCAAATCGTTACAGCCCAGCACCACAGCAAAAAGACCCCTCAGTATCATCTTGAGATCCAGTGGGAAGACAGTTCCAGAAACGAACAGCAGCTGGAGTTGCATTGCTTCCAGACTAGAGTCCATTCATTTCTGTATTCCTAGCGCACAGGGCTTGGTGCAGAGTAACGGTTTGTTGAATGGATGGATGGATGGATGGATGGACGAATGAATGGATGAATGGCATCCTAGCCAACATTTCTCTTGCACCTAGTAGGGATCTGCTGCAGGCCTGATCTGCCAGCAGAATCACCTACAACAAAGACATGTGGAGTTTCTGAAAGCTGAGTGACTGTGGGAACAGGAGTAGGGGTGGCAAGAGAAAGTTACCTTCACAGAATAACAGAGCTGGCCATTGGCTCTATCTTCCAATGCAAAGAGGGAATATCCTCCACAACAGTCCTGATGGGGGATCCTTTGCCTCTGTTGACTTCCCTCCCTGATGATGCACTCATTACTTTCTGGATCAGTGTCCTGTTCCTGACAGGAGCTGAGGTCTACCCCCATGCATCACTGATCTTAGTTCAGAACTGAGGGCTCTTTCTACAAACTCAATCTCTTTTGCCCACAACAACCTCGTAGACTTCAACCAGGAGAGACTGATTGTTTTGCCCTCAGGCACTGGGCTAGGCTGAGGGTAGCTTAGAGAGTTGACTTACCTGATCCCTGCCCTCAAGATTTTCTTCCAGAAAAGGCTTCAGGTTTAAGGCACCTGAGACTCCCAAACTGGTATCTCTAGCCAGACTTCTCCCTACACCTGTAAATCCACCTGCCTTCTGTCCTTTTTCCACCTGGCTGAATAAAATACACTTCATTCTCAATGTGACTCACCCTGGAAACATCATCTTCCCCCCAAACCTGTTCTTCCTCTTTTCTCTCTGAGTGCTGGGCACTACCATTCACCAATCACCCACCCACACCAAGGATCTTGGAGTCATTTGTAACTTTGTAACTTCACTCTCTCTTCTTTGTTCCAGAACAAACCCCAAGACTTCTGAATTTTTCCCCTGAAATAGCCTTTAAAAAAAAAAATCTGTCCACTTCTCTCTACCCACCACCTAGTTTCAAGCCAACATCATGCCAGAGTGTGATAGATTAAAACTGGCCACAAATTCTTTGTAGTTTCTCCCATCAGGGCTGGTCTAGTAACTTATTTTGACGAATAGAATGTGGTAGAAGTGACATCGTGCTACTTTTGAGTTTCAGCCCCAATTTGCCAACCCACAGAATTGTGAGCAAATAAACACTTGTCATTTTTTTTTAAATTTTTTTTTAACGTTTATTTATTTTTGAGACAGAGAGACAGAGCATGAACGGGGGAGGGTCAGAGAGAGGGAGACACAGAATCTGAAACAGGCTCCAGGCTCTGAGCTGTCAGCACAGAGCCCGACGCGGGGCTCGAACTCACGGACCGCGAGATCATGACCTGAGCCGAAGTCGGCTGTTTAACCGACTGAGCCACCCAGGCGCCCCTAAACACTTGTCATTTTAATCCACTAAGCTTTGGGGGCGGTTTGTTATAGACCATAGATAACTGATATTCAAAATAAAGTCCAAATTCCTTCACTAGGTCAGTAAGGCTTGGTCTATATCTCTTTAGCCTCAGCTTCCACCTCTGGCAGCCACACTGTAGGTTTCAATGGTCTAACCTACTTGCAGCTTCTTGGCTCACCTTGCTGCTGCCTTTGAATCCTTGCACACAGTGTTCCCTCTGGCCAGGGCATCTCACCTGTCCGTCTGGCTAACTATCCTCAGCTTAGAGGCCATCTCCCTCTCTACCCTCAGGTCTTCCCTAACCATTTCTCTCTTCCTCCAGATTGAGTTAGCTACCCTTCCTTTGTGCTTCCAAGGCCCCCACACTTTCCCTAACATTGTGTGATTTCCCATTTATTGGTTTATCTCACTGGATTATGAGCTCCATAAAGGCAATGACACAGTCTTGTTTACACCTGTAGTTATTGCTGATGTCTAATACAAGATCCAGCACAGCACTGCAATAGAAATTTCTGCTATGATGGAAATGTTCTATGTTTGTACTTTTCGATATGCTGGCCTCAAGTCACATGTGGCTACTGAGCACCTGAAGTGTGGCTAGTGCAACTGAAGAACTGTTGTTTTGTTTTTTTTTTTTAAGTTTATTTATTTTGAGAGGTGGGAGGGGCAGAGAGAGAGGGAGAGAGAGAATCCCAAACAGGCTCCATAAAGAGCCCGATATGGGGCTTGAACCCATGAACCTTGAGATGATGACCTGAGCTGAAACCAAGAGTTGGATACTCAACCAACTGAGCCACCCAGGTGCCCCTGAAGAACTTAACTTTTTTAAAAAAAAGTTTATTTTTTTTTTGAGAGAGAGAGAGAGAGAGAGAGCACAAGCAGGTGAGGGGCAGAGAGAAGGAGAGACAAAGAATCCCAACAAGGCTCTGCACCATCAGCGATGTGAGCCTCAAACTCACAAATGGAGAGATCATGATCTGAGCCTAGATCAAGAGTCGGATGCTTAACTGACTGATCCATCCAGATGCCCCCTGAATTTTAAATCTTTTTTTTTTTATGTTTATTTTTGAGAGAGACAGAGACAGAGAGAGAGAGAGAGAGCAAGTGCACAAGTGGGGGAGGGGCAGAGAGAGAGAGAGAGAGAGAGAATCTGAAACAGGCTTCAGGCTCTGAACTGCCAGCACAGAGACCAAAGCTGGGCTTGAACTCATGAACTGCAAGATCATGACCTGAGCCGAAGTTGGATGCTTAACTGTCTGAGCCATCCAGATGCCCCTAAATTTTAAATTGTATTTATTTATTTATTTATTTATTTTTTTTTTTCAACGTTTATTTATTTTTGGGACAGAGAGAGACAGAGCATGAACGGGGGAGGGACAGAGAGAGAGGGAGACACAGAATCGGAAACAGGCTCCAGGCTCTGAGCCATCAGCCCAGAGCCTGACGCGGGGCTCGAACTCACGGACCGTGAGATCGTGACCTGGCTGAAGTCGGACGCTTAACCGACTGCGCCACCCAGGCGCCCCTTAAATTGTATTTAATTTTAATGTAACTTAAGAAGCCATCTGTGGTTAGTGGCTATGGTATTGAACAGTATAGGTTTAGCACATAGTAGATGCTCACTGAATATTTTTGAAAAAGATTTTTTTAAATTAATTTTTTCATGTTTATTTATTTTGAGAGAGAGAGGGAAAGTGCATGTGCACAAATGGGGGAGGGGAAGAGAGAGAGGGAGAGAGAGAATCCCAAGCAGGCTCTGTGCTGTCAGCACAGAACCCGATGCAGGGCTCGAACCCACAGACTGAGATCATTACCTGAGCAGAAGTCGGATGCTCAACCGACTGAGCCACCCAGGTGCCTATATATATGTATGTGTATATACATATGTATGTATATATATGTGTATGTATGTATGTATATATATATTCTTATATATATACATGTATGTGTATATATACATGTATGTGTATATATACATGTATGTATATATATACATACATACACATATATATACATTTTTTAAGTTTATTTTGAGAGAGAGAGAGAGAAAGAGTGAGCATGTGGGCAAGCATGAGTGGAGGAGGGGCAGAGAGAGAGAGAGAGAGAGAGAGAGAGAGAATCCCAAGCAGCCTCTCTACTGTCAGTGCAAAGCCTAATGTGGGGCTCTATTCCAAGAACCATGGGATCATGACCTGAGCCAAAGTCGAGAGTTTGGATGCTTAACCAACTAGCCACCCAGGCAACCCCAGATAATCCCAATTTTATAAAAATAAATATGCTCTGTGCGGCAACCAGATTGGGTGGAGGCTGGCGGCTTGGGTGGTGAAAGAATTCACCTAAAGCAAAACAAAGGAGATAGAAGTTTACTGAATACACCACAAGAGAGCAAGCAGGCAGGACAGCAAAAGAGAGACTGTCTACCAGGAGGCAGCGGTGGGGGGCTACAGTTAAGCACTGAATGAGGCACAGGAATGCATGGAATTTTCCTTTTATGGTAACTGTACCTGGTTCTAAGTACCCTATTGGTAAGTTAGGGCCTGTGGATGATATTATGAGGTGGGTCGCTTAGTGAACCTGTTTGCATTCAGCCTGGGGATCACTGGGGCCCTTTCACCTTAGGTTTTTATTGCTCAAGCCTGTTGCCTAAAAGCGGCCTCTCCATGTCCCCACCTATGTCATATGGTAGGGGCTAAAGGATATTCTATTGTGTGTGAGGATGTAAGTATATAGCACCTTTTCAGAATGTAAATTGTGTGTGGTTCTTTGGTGAGGGGGAAGCAGAGTTCCTGGCATAAAAAGAAATTTTGCTCTTGTTGGTTCCTCTGCCTGGAAAGCTCCTTCCCCCGATTTTCTCACGGTTTGCTTGCTGTCTTTTTCCAGTCACCGTGCTGCTGCTCCAAGAGACCTCCTCCATCATCCTTTCTAGATCAGCCCTCCCTCAAGCCCTGTTTCTATGTGCTTGAGTACTTTTCATATAGCTCTTCTCACATACCAACATTATTTACATGTCCTTTTATTTTGTTTGTTCAGGAGAGTAGACTTTGTTCTTCTTTAAGGTTGTATTCTCAGCGTCTTAAATACGGCCCAGCATATAGGTAGGTGCTCAATAAATCTGCTGAATGACTAAAATGTAACAAAAGTGTCCATTCTTCTCTGTCCCCAGCTCAGGGTGTTCTGCCTAAGCAAGCCCTAAAGTTCAAGTACAGCCCTCCTCACTCCCACCAAAGCTCCAGAGGTCATTTGAGAGCAGCAGTGCCAAACTTTTTGACCCTGATTCTCAATAAGAAATACATTTGGTAGTGCCTGGCTGGCTCAGTCAGGAGAGCGTGTGGCTTTTGATCTCAGGGTCATGAGTTTGAGCCCCATGTTAGGCACAAGGATCACTTAAAGATAAAATCTTAAAAAAAAAAAAAATACATTCAGTCCCCAGTGCTCACATATGTACATGAATACGTAACTGAAATAAAGAACCTGTACTAGGAGCAATTTTTCTTAATTTATTTGAGGAGAGAGAGACAGAGTGCAACTGGGGGAGAGGCAGAGAATCCCAAGCAGGCTCTGTCTGCACTGTTAGTGCAGAACCCGAGGAGGGGCTCGAACTCACAGACCACAAGATCATGACCTGAGCCAAAGTTGAACGCTCAACCAACTGAGCCACCCAGGCGCCCTGTAGGAGCAATAATTTCTCTTTTTTCTTCCTTTTCTTCCTTTCTTTCTTTTTTCTTCCTCTCTTCCTTTCCTCCTCCCTTCCTTCCTTCATTCCTTCCTCCCTACCTTTCTTTTCTTTCTTTCTTTCTTTCTTTCTTTCTTTCTTTCTTTCTCTTTCTTTCTTTCTTTCTTTCTTTCTTTCTTTCTTTCTTTCTTTCTTTCTTTCTTTCTCTTTCTTTTGGAGATGGAAAGGTCACCATTGCCCTGGGGCAGTGTTTATATGGGTGGTCAGAGAGCCCATTTGTATTTTAGTTTCAGGGCAACAGCTACAGTTGCAGATTCCTGGCTCCACCCCAGATCTAGTAAATGAGAATTTTATTGGAGAGTGTGAATGCTTAACTACCCTCTCCCCCAACCACCTCAGGTAATTCCGAAGAATAAAGCTTGAGAGCCACACTTGGGAATTTAGGAGTATCCTGAGGCCTTGTGTGGGAACTTGAGTCAAGCGCCAGCACAGGAAGGGAAGGGGCTGATTCTTCAGTTCCAGTCCAACTCAGCCCCTGAGTTGATCCCAACTCTATAAAAGTAAATCCATTCCCACCCAGGCCCCTTGCAATTCCTAGTCCTCTGCCTGAAGTAGTTCTGGCAATGTTGCTGCTGCTTCCCTGACTCCCGCCCTCCCAGGGCCACCGACTGCTCCCCAGGACCACACCCAGTAAACAGGCCTTACTTTTCCCAAGGACCTTAACCCCTACTGCCTCCGGCCTCCACAGTCTCTTTTCCTTCACACAAAATCACTTCTGTTTTCTTTGTTTCATTGTAAGGTTTAATAGCCCTCTCCACCCCCACCCCTTAGAACAAAGAAATTCTAACCCCAATCTCTAGTTATGGTGGCCCATTTCCAGCCCCACCCCAGGAAGAGGGTAAATGCTATGATGAAGGCTTCACCCTCCCACTAGAAACGACTTAAAAAAAATTTTTTTTTAACATTTATTTATTTTTGAGAGACAAAGCACGAGCGGGGGAGGGGCAAAGAAAGAGGGAGACACAGAATCCAAAGCTGGCTCCAGGGTCCGAGCTGTCAGCACAGAGCCAGACAACCCAGAGATCATGACCTGAGCTGAAGCTGGAGCTCAACCGACTGAGCCACCCGGGGCCCCTAGACATGACTTTTGATGCCAGGAATGCTGCTTTCCCCTTGCAAAGTACCTCACACAATTTACATTCTGAAGGCCTGCTACAACTGTATTTACAGATCCTCACATACACAATAAAACATTTTTTAGCCTCTAGTGTATACCATACTCCCAACACCCAAGCTGGGCACTTTGCATACAAGATCTCATTTAATTCTTGAAGCAGCCCTCAGAGATAGATACTATTATCACTCCCCTTTAAAAAATGTTTGGGGCGTCTGGGTGGCTCGGTCCCTTAAGCGTCTGACTTGGGCTCTGGTTTGAGAGTTTGAGCCCGCCCTCCTTGGGTTCTGTGCTGACAGCTCGGATCCTGGGCCTGCTTGGGATTCTGTGTCCCCGCTCTCTGTACCCCTCCCCTGCTTGCACTCTGCTCCTCTTTCTCTCTCTCTCAAATATAAATAAAAACATTAAAAATTTTAAAATAAAAAAAAGATTTGGTTGTAAATACTTTGGGGGAAATCAGCCTAATACAGATGTTTCTCATTGGACCTTAATATGCAGTTAAAAAATCATTAATCCTATTAGCCACAAATCAAACTGCCTGAATTCCAATCTCATTGCTACCAATTAGTAACTGTGACTCCTTGTAAGTTACTTAACCTCCCTAAAAATGGGGAACATCGTAATACTTTCCTTGTACTATTAACAGACGCTTAGCAATTGCAGCCGCAGTCTGTGCTCCAGATCTTATTTAATCATTAAATGCTCAGCACAAATCCGTGAGGCAGGTGCAGACGCTATCCCCATGTTACAGCCGAGGCCATGGAGGCGCTGTCTGGGAGCAGATAAATGGGATTTGAGCCCAGGTAGCCTACCACCAGGACCTAGCTTCTAGCTACTTGTCTCAAGTTGCCTCTCAAAAAGGGCTGCTGTATTACATGATAAAACGCTTATGAAGCGCTTAACAAAAGTCTGGCACTTAAATGCTCAATTAAGTTTCCTACGGTCACATTAATGTTTAGTGTTTTATGTTTGTTACAAAACTAACACGTATACAAACGCGATTTAATTCAGCAAAAAAATCACAAAGACAGCCGAAGCGGTTGGACCCTGGGCGGGGGTCGGGGCTGGGGCGCGGACGCCTGGCGGCAGGCCACCCGCCGCCAGGGTAGGCCGGCAGGAAGCGGGGCGGCCGGCGCTCGGGGACACCCGTCGGGGGCCGGGGGCGGGGTCAGGGAGGCCCCGCCCAGCAGCCACCTGCGACAGGTGGAGCGCGCGGCGCCGGGCGCTCGGCCATGTCTGCGGAGAGCTCGGGGCCGGAGCCGGGGCCGCTGTGCCCGGAGCACGGCCAGGCTCTGAGCTGGTTCTGCTGCTCCGAGCGACGGCCCGTGTGCGCCGCCTGCACCGGGCTGGGCGGCCGCTGCCGGGGGCACCGCGTCCGCCGGGCCGAGGAGCGCGCGGAAGAGCTGCGGGTGAGCGGGCGGGGGCGCCGGAAGGTGGGGGGCGCCGGAGGGGAGGGGCGCCCGGATGGCGCGCAGTGAGGGATTTGGCGGAGACCCGGCTCCCGGTCCAGGAGTCCAGGCTCGGCCGTGTCACTGCTGTGGAACGAGGCGGTAAGGGTGTGGCTTCTGGAGTCACGGGAGACGTGAGTTCGAATCCCGCCTCCCGACCTCCCTTGGAATCTCGCTCTGAGCCTCAGTGTCCTCACGTGTAGTCTGAGGGCACAGTTTTGGGGGTTGTTGTGTGATAGACCTAAAATAATGGGTGAAATGCTCTTTAGCCTACCACAGAGTGGTAGATCCAGCTGCCCCCTCCTCCTCCGTTGCTTTTTTGGGGGGTGAGAGCCGGGCCTGGCGTTGGGCAGTATGCGGTTCCACTGCTCCAGTTGCCCGGGACAGCGTGTGACCCATCCCCCGCCCTGGTGGAAGCTGACCTGAGATAAAACCCGGCTCTCCTATCCCCTCAGCCCCTGGGCTCAAAGCCCCTCCCCTCGTCCACTCTTCAGGCTTCCTGGTGAGGTGATTTCTTGTCCCTTTCGGGGTTGGCCTTGACTGTACTCCAAGCTGCTTTCACCTGGGTAAACGGAGGTGGGCGGGTTGGATCTTAGAAGGTTCCTGTTGGGGCGCCTGGGTGGCTCAGTCGGTTGGGCGTTCGACTTCAGCTCAGGTCATGATCTCACAGCTCCTGAGTTGGAGCCCTGCATCGGGCTCTGTGCTGACAGCTCAGAGCCTGGATCCTGCTTCAGATTCTGTGTCTCCCTTTCTCTCTGCCCCTCTCCTACTCATGCTCTGTCTCTTTCTCTCAAAAATAAATAAACGCTAAAAAAAAAAAAAAAAAAAAAAAAAAAAAAAAATTAAAAGGTTCCTGTTGGACCTCTTAATCTAGAGTTTCTCCCGACCTCCACTCCAGTTTACCCCCAGGCTGGTCACCTTCATCACCACCCCCACTTCCCCACCCATCTGCTGAGATTGAGGAGCCCAAGTCACCCTGGGTTTTCCTCCCTCCTTCCGCCCTAGCTGTCACCCCTGGGGATTTCCTTGCCATTCCATTAAGTGGCTTGATTTCCCCACCCTCACCCAGGTTCTGCCCATCTGTGAGGCCCTGAGGGCTCTCCCTGGGGACTCAGACTGGGGTGTAATAAACACACCCAAATGGCCTAGAAGGATTCACTTATTCAGTGACCCCTGAAAGCTCCTGGTTGGTCCTACCTGTCACCACTATCCATCCTCAATAAGTGGTGATGAAAATCAACTTGGGTAATGTGGTATAATAAACTTGCATCATGGATAGAAACTTTATGAGTACCAAAGCACTTAAATATCCATCATCTCACTCCATCCAGACCAAGCTTTTGAAGTGGTATCCTATCTACATTTTACAGATGAGGAAACTGAGGCCCAGATCAGGGCAGTAACTCCTCCAAGGTTCCTCATATTCAGGAGCTGGACCAAGGGAGTCATTGACTAGGCCAGAGAAAATTACCTCTTTGCTTCCGTTGAGAGAGGAAGTGATGCTAATGGGTGTGAGATTTTAATAAAACCCTTTTTAAAAAGTTGCCATCAGAGCTGAATCTGAGTGGTAGAAGGGGAGGAAGGCTGAGCAAGGGTGGCAGGCCTGGTGCTTGATTCGGAATGAAGTCAGCCTTCTCTGAACCCCTCCCCCACCCTCCCCCCACCCCCAAGCCCTAAGCACATTCTTCTCCTCTGCCTGGAGGGAGGTGTTTCTTGCCCTTTCTCCAATTTTGAGCATATTATGGCATTTGCACACTCTTTCTGCTGTCCTTCTAGCCAGCAAAGAAATTTTGCCTCAGGGCAAGATGGTCACTGAACTGGGCACCTGCTCAACTTCTCTCCTCCCTTCTGGATTCTTGTCCTGCAGCTTTTTGGAAGCTAGTCTCAATTTCTTTGGCCCTGTGGCGTGCGGTGATCACAGCTTCCTCCCAGCCAGCCCAGTATTTGTGTGTGTGTGTGTGTTTCGTTTGTTTGTTTTCACTTAGTATTTGGACCAGCAAAGTCTAAGACTAATTCCTGATTGTGGGGCTGGGGGAAGGCCTTGCAAGGGCTGCCTAGAAGAGGAGCTGAGTTGCCTTTTGACAGATGGAACTGGGGCAAAGCTCCAAGGGGAAGTAGTGGAGGAGCTGTTGGCCAGGAAGGAGTTCAAGTTCCTGGAGAAATGGAGTGGAAAAGCAGGGCCTGGCCGTATCTTCTTGGACAAGTTACTTCTATGGGCTTCAGCTTCCTCATTTCTAACAACTCTCCCCTGCTCTCCTGGGGGATGCTCCCAGCTTTGGGGGATGGGAACCGCTGAACTTCGTGGGGTCAGAGAAGTGGATGTTCATTCATTCAACAAATATTTAGTCAGGGCCTCTTATGTGTAGGAGGGACTTTCTTCTAGGTAGTGGGCCATAGAGAACAAGTCAGTGTCATGGTGCTCATGTTCCAGTGGTGGGGGGAAAAATACAAAAAAGTAAACAAACACATAATATGCAGGCAGAGAGTGATAAATGCAAGGGAGATCTATAAGCAGAGTAAGGGAATGGTGTGTGGGGGTGGCCGGAGAGGGCTTGAGAAGGGGGGACCCTGAATGGAGTGGGGGAGGGGACTTGTAGATAGGTGTATATAGGATACAGTGACTACTGGACACAGGAGGAGCCACAGGTGCAAAGACACTGTTGTCAGGACAAGTTTTGGTGTGTTTATGGAACAGGAAGAAGGCCGGCGTGGAGAGTGCTAGGAGGTGACACTGGAACAATAGGCAGAGTCACATCAGACAGGGCCTTGTTGGCTAAAGTGAGAAGCTTGATCTCACTGTGAGGATGCTGGAAAGCCATTGGAGGGTTTTGAACAGGGACATGACCTGACCTAATTTCCTTACACAAGGTGGCAGTGGCTAACTGGGGGCCAAGCCCAGTGAGGAGGCTCTGATAGCAGCTTTTGTGACAGATAATATGATGATCTGGGTAGAATAGCAAGAGTGGAGGTGACCAGAAGTGGCCAGAGGGGAGAGAGAGACAGACAGACAGACAGACACTTTGGAGCCGGGGCTGATAGGATTCGCTGAGGGATTGGATACATGCAGGGTTGGAGAGTAACTCCTGGGGTTTGGTTAGGGTAATGAGGTTTTGTTGTTTCACCAACGGGGATAATTTAGGGAAAGGCCGTTTGAGAAGCCATGTTCTTCCACTCAGTTGTGGAGAATCGGGGAGCTCGGTTAGAAGGAGCATTGAGTGAGGGGCGCCTGGGTGGCTCAGTCGGTTAAGCCTCCAACTTTGGCTCAGGTCATGATCTCACAGTTTGTGATTTCGAGTCCCACGTTGGGCTCCGTGCTGACAGCTCAGAGCCTGGAACCTGCTTCAGATTCTGTGTCTCCCTCTCTCTCTGCCCCTCCCCTGCTCTCTCTCTCTCTCTCTCTCTCTCTCTCAAAATAAATCAACATTAAGAAAAAAAAGGAGCATTGAGTGTATACAGCAGGAAAGTGACTGTAATGTTGAGCCACGGTTTCAGAATAAGGAGAGAATCACCAAAAAAGTGGGTGATGAACACTGAAAGTGGTAAGACTGATATACTGGCGGCTCCCGCTAAGCTGAAGAAAGAATTGTTGGACTGGAGAATCTAGAGTTAGTGATGGAAGTGGTGGAAAGGGTGTGGGCCTTTTTTTTTTTTTAAGTTTATTTATTTTAATTTATTTATTTATTTTAATTTAATTTATTTATTTTACCTGCTTATAGCAGGTAAGCAGGGCAGGGGCAGAGAGAGAATCCCAAGCAGGCTCCGCACTGTCATCACAGAGCCCTATGTGGGGCTTGAACTCACGAACCACGAGATCATGACCTGAGCTGAAATCCGAAATCGAGAGTCAGACCCTTAACCAACTGAGCCACCCAGGTGCCCCAGGGGGTGGAACTCTTGAAGTGAAGATTTTGCAGGTGCTATAGTTTTTAGTACTAATGAGGTCTGGGATATGACGGTGGGTGTGAGTGGCTGAGGTGGGGTAAAAGGGGAAAATCACTGGGAGAGGGTGGATGGATCCACGAGGATCAAGATGCCATGGGTGTCATTTGTATTGCAGAACAAGATTGTGGACCAGTGTGAGAGGCTGCAGTTTCAGAGTGCCAGCATCACCAAGTATGTGGCTGAGGTCCTGCCAGGAAAGAACCAGGGAGCAGTGGTAGGTAGTTATCTTTCCCCTCTACTCTGGACCCCTCCTGGGATAAGACTCCAGCCTTAGGGGCATGGACTAGCCTAGGATCCCTTCCCAACCTCACAGACTCAAACTGCTACTAGCAAAACTGGATGCCCAGGAAGGACGGTTTCCCATCTCTCTGAGCCTTGGTTTTTGCCATCCGGGCAGAGAGGACTATTGCCAGTACCACACTGGGGCAAATACTGCTGGAAAATGACTTTCTTGGGGTAAAGCATCAGGAAAGGTAGCATTCTTCCACCATCTAAGTATTTCGTCGTCAGCCCCTGATTTACAAAATAACTTCAGGACTTTTACACTGAGTATTCTTTATGACAGTCTTACGCAGTAGGTGGCAGTAACAACCTTGTTTACAGACGGGGAAATGGGCCACATAGAGGTTAAGTGACTTGCCCAAGATCCACAGCCTCCTGCCAGAGTCAGTTCTGGGGTCTGGATCTTCGGACTCCCAGGCCAGTGCTCCTTCTGCTACCCCCCACTGCGGATCTTTTATTCTGTTGCCCCATTGCCACTGCTGCATCTTCACTCTCAAGTATGTCCCCCACAGGTAGGGGCTGTGAATTCTTTTGTACGTCCCCTCCCCTCCCCAACATGTACATGGAGCAGGCTTGACACTGTCTTAGTCAAGGTTCTTTTGATTGTGTGAAAGGAAACCCAGTTTAACTAGTATGAGCAAAACTATTCTGTGTCCATTTTTGCTTCTCTCAGCATGATGGTTTCTCTCTTTTTCTCTATCCTTTTTTTTCTCTTTTTTTTTTTTTAACATTAAAATATTTTTTTTTACTTTAGTGAGAGAGAGAGAGAGGGAGAGGGAGGGAGTGCAAGCCGGGGAGAGGGGCAGAAAGAGAGAGAGAGAGAGAACGAACCTTAAGCAGGCTCCACACTCAGCATGGAGCCCGATGTGGGACTCGATCCCAGGACCCTGGGATCATGATGTGAGCCGAGTCAGATGCTCAACCAACTGAGCCATCCAGGAGCCCCATAATTTCTTGCCTTAACTGCACTGGCTAGGACCTGAGTACAGTGTAGCAGATGCTGACTTCAAGGGGTATACTCATCACATTTCATCATCTATGTATTTATTTAACAAATCTATTGAGTACCCACCACATGCCAAGGGCTGTTGTTCTGTGTGCTAGAGATTCCACAGTGAACAATAAAAACACGTGAAAAATCCTGTTTCTGTGAAACTTACATTGTAGTCAGGGGGGAAGGATAATAACAATAAATACATGCTATGTCAAAAGTTGAAAGGGGCTATGGAGAAATATAACACGGGAGGAAGGATGTTCCTTGTTGAGAACGGGGGTTGCAGTTATAGATGCTGTGATCAGGAATGACTCAATTAAGTATTGATATTGTATTGATACAAAGTTTACAGAATGGTCCATATATCTGGGGGAAGAGTTCTAGAAAGGGGGAATGGCAAGTGCAAAAGCCCTAAGGTGGGAGCGTATCTGGCACATTGGAGGAGCGGCAAGGAGGCCTGAGAGGTTGAAGCAGAGTAAACAGGGGAGAAGGCAATAGGAGGTGAAGTCAGAGAGGCAGGGAGTGGGGGGGGGGGGGGGAGGTGGATAGCATCCAGAGGGGCTTTGCCTTTTGTTTGGGTAAGGTGGGAAGTCACTAGAAATTTCTGAGCACAGTAGGATGACATGACTTAAGATTAAAAAGGAGCACTCTGGCTGCTGTGTTGAGAAGGGACCATAGGCAGCAAAGGTAAAAGCAGGGAGACTGAGCAGGAAGCTGGTACAGGAATCCAGGTGAAAGTCAAGAGTCGTGTGGACATGAGTGATGGTGAGGAGTGTCTGGATTCTATGTGTGTATTCTGAAGGGGGAAACAGTGAGATTTGCTGATGGAGTGGATGCAGGCAAGAAAGGGAGAGGAGGCAGGATAACTCTTAACTTTTTTTTTTTTCCTTAAATTTTTTTACTTGAGAGCTGGGAGGATGGGGCAGCCATTTACCATGGGGGAGAGTTACCCATAGGTAAGAGCATGGGCATTCATCCATAGAAATGGAAGGCAGAGTGTATGGACACAGGTGCAGGTAGATGGGTAGCCTGACCCAGGGCTCGATCCCACGAACCTTGAGATCATGACCTGAGCCAAGATCAAGAGTTGGACACTCAGCCAACTGAGTCACCCAGGCACCTCCTTAAAGTTTTCATTTAAATTCTTGTTTGTGTGTATTTAGTTCTATGCAGTTTTATCACATGTATAGATTCATGTGACCTTTCCCACAACCAAGATACAGAATGGTTCCATCATAAGGATCCCCTGTGTTACCCTTTTATCACCAAACCCCCTCCCCTCCATCCCCTGTATCATTGTTGTACAAAATTCTGAGTTTGGATTGCTAATCTTAGTTTGGGTTTTTAAAAAGGATTTTTGTATCTATACTCAGGAATGAGATTAATTTATGAATTTCATTTCTTACAGTCTTTTTCATATTTTGGTGTCAAGGTTATATAAACTCTATCCAATGAGTTGGGAAACAGAACTCTATTTTCACTGGAGGAATTTGTGTTAAGATTGGAATCATTGTGCTTTGAGTATTTGGTGACACCCCCTGTAAAACTATCCGGGCTTGGTGTTATTTTTGTAGGTAGGTTTTTGGTTTTTTTTTTTAATGAATTCTTTTTTGTTGTTGTTTTTTTGTTTATTTATTTTTGAGAGAGAGACAGAGTGTGAACAGGAGAGGGGCAGACAGAGAGGGAGACGCAGAATCCAAAGCAGGCTCCAGGCTCTGAGCTGTCAGCACAGAGTCTAAGGCGGGGCTCAAACTCACGAACTGTGAGATCATGACCTGAGCTGAAGTCTGACACTTAACCGACTGAGCCACCCAGGTGCCCCTGTAGATAGATTTTTAACTACTGACTCATTTCCAACCATGACTATAGTATTCTTTCTTTTTCTTTGGTTTTAGTAAATTTTTTCTAGATAAATTATATATTTTGTCTATTTTAAAATTTAATGGCATAAAGTTGTTCTTAAATTGTGATTAAAGTTGCCACAGTTTTGTCTGTTTTGTTAATCTTTTCGAAGAACCGGCTTTTAGTATTTTGATCCTCTCTTGTATCTTTCTTTCTTTTTTTTTTTTAAGTTTGTTTATTTTTTCTAGTAATCTCTACACCCAGTGTGGGGCTTGAACTCACAACACTGAGATCAAGAGTTGCATGCTCTTCTGACTGAGCCAGCGAGGCACCCCTCTTTTGTATCTTTAAATATAAGTATATTATTATTTCCTCTTATCTTTTAAAAAAAATTTTTTTTTATTACATTTATTTACTTTTGATAGAGACAGAGCACAAGTGGGGGAGGGACAGAGAGAGAGAGAGCGACACAGAATTGAAGCAGGCTCCAGGCTCCGAGCTGTCAGCACAGAGCCCGATGTGGGGTTTGGACCCACGAACCGTGAGATCATGACCTGAGCCGAAGTCGGACGCTTAACTGACTGAGCCACCCAGGCGCCCCTTTCCTCTTATCTTTCAAATTTTTTTCTTTCTAATTTTTTAAAAATATATTCCATTGTTTTATAACTCCCTTAGCTGAACACAGTCTATACATTTTAGTCTGACTTCTTTCTCAAGGTCAGCATTTAGGCCAAATATTTCCTTCTAGGTATTGCTAGAGGTACCTCTCACAAATTTGATGCAAATTTTCATTCAGTTATAAGTTGTTGGTTTTTTTTTTTTCTTTTTACAGTTTATTTATTTACTTAGAGAGATAGCATGAGCAGGAGAGGGGTAGACAGAGGGGGAGAGAGAGAACCCAAGTAGGCTCCGCACGGTCAGCACAGAGCTGGATGCCGTGCTCCATCCCATGAACTGTGAGATCAGGACCGGAGCTGAAGTCAGATGCTTAACCCAGTGAGCCACCCAGGTGCCCCTTTCCCACTAATTTCTAACTTAAATGCATTATAGTCTGCATATCAGTTGTTTGAAATTTGTTGAGACTTGCTTTATACCCTAAAACATGGTCACTTTAGGTAAATGTTTCTCTGTACTTAACAATATTTTTTTCTGCTAGGTTTACTGACTGCTGACAGGGGCATTTATAGTTTCACATCATGCTGTGGACTTGTCTATTTTTCCTAATAATTCTGTCCATATTTTGGTTTTCTTTCCTTTTATTTCAACTTCTCTATGTACTTACACTTTAGGTGTATCTTATTTTTTTATTTAAAGAAAAAATTTTTTTAATGTTTGTTTACTTTCGAGATAGAGACAGAGTGTGAGTGGGGGAGGGGCAGGGAGAGAGGGAGACCCAGAATCTGAAACGGGCTCCAGACTCAGCTGTCAGCACAGAGCCCGACATGGGATTTTAACTCACTGACCGCGAGATCATGACCTGAGCCAAAGTCGGACGCTTAACCAACTGAGCCACCCAGATGCCCCTTAGGTGTGTCTTATAACCGGGTTTTGTTTCCTTTTTTAAAAAATCCAATCTGAAAAAAAAAATTCAATCTGATAATCTCTGCCTTTTACCTAGGGAGTTTAAACAGTCTATCACTATTGTGGTTGCTGATACACTTGGATTTATAGCTATCATTTTATGTTTTCTATATAGTAGAAACATATAGGAGTTTCTATGCTTTTTCTGTGCTTTTTCTTCCTTTCTTGTCTTTTGGGTTAATCAACCCCTCCTCTGTCTTTGTCCCTACATTCTTGGGGTGCCTGGGTGAATCAGTTGGTTGAGCGTCTGCTCAGGTCATGATCTCATGAGCTCACTGTGAGTTTGAGCCCCACATCGGGATCTGCGTTGACAACCTGGAGCCTGCTTTGGATCCTCTGTCTCCCTTTTCTTTCTCCCCCTCCCCCGTGTGTTCTGTCTGCCTCTCTCTCTCTCTCTCTCCCTCTCTTTCTCTCTCTCTCTCAAAAATAAACGTATAAAAAAAGTTATACATTCTACTTATGGTCTATTTTTGGTACCATTAAGATTTTAACACAAATATTTAATGTTTCAAATGACTCAACCTGAGTAATACAAGTACCATAAGAATGCTTTAACCTAGTAACCCCTCTGGTCTTACATGTTGTCCAATATTTTCGTTAAAGTACATCTTTTAATAAATTCTCCCATTCATAAGAAATATTCCATTTCTGATTAAAGATGTCGTTATTGGGACATGTTAAGTTGAAAGGAGTGTAAAATTTTAAAATAAATCACAAGCTGCATTCAGGGCAGTTGAGTCTCTGCTCTCAATTACTCTGCTTTTCAGTTTCCTTTCTACTTTTGGACCCCAGGGGATTTCCTTTACATTAGCTGCCAGAGCCCCTTCACTTTTAAAAGGATGCTTTGGACTATTTTCCCAGCATTTCTGTGTTTGGTTTTAGGACGGTGTTTAGTTTATTCTGGCATATCTTTGGAAAGGGAAGTTTTTTTTCTCTGCTATCCTTTTCTGGGAAAGAGTGAAGAAATGTATCGAAATTGATTACGGTCTTCTAGTCGGAGAATATCTGATGCATCTTGGGTGAGGGTCTGTTCTTGAACCTGATCGCATACATAGAACAAACACTGAGTACAGACACCCACCGCTGTGGGCAAGGCAGCAAGGTGGGATAGAGAGAACAACAGCTCATGTTATCACGTATGTGCCAGGCTTTGTTCTGTTAACTTTGTATGTAGTAACTCATTTAATCCTCACAATAACCTTATGAGGTAGGTACTATTATTATACTCGTTTAACAGATTAGAAAGCTGAGGCACAGGGAAGACAAGTAACTAACATGCTCAACTGTTCCACAGGTGGTAAGTGGATGGGCTGAGATTTAAATCTAGGCACGGTGTCTAAAGCCTGATTTCCTAAGTACTTGTGTTATGTGGTCTCAGGGAACACTGAAATTGGAGTCCAAACTCCTGGGTTCACTTAGGCCATTCATTCTCTTCCTCTTCATTGGGCAAACTGTGGGTCTCCGTTTCTTCTGTAAAGCAGGGACCATTATCTCCTGCACTTGGCCTGTGAGTGCTACCAAGATATGTTTGACTTAGTCAGGAAAACTTTCCCCTCAGTCATTCAGTAAATATTTGAGTACTTACTGTGTGCCAGACACTGTGCTAATTACTAGGAGTCACGTCAACATCACTGGAGAATTGATTTCGTGCCTCCTGTGTGACAGATAAGAATTCTACCAAGGAAGCCATTGGAGTGGACAGATTTAGGAAGTAATGAACTTTTTTCACGCAGACAGAGTCAGAATATCAACTGGACTTCTGTTGGTATGGATCCTGTTGATGGGGATGACTTTGTAGGCCTTCTGCTCCGCAGTTCTACAGTTCTCTGACCTTGGTCCCTTGGCCTTGGTATTGTCAGCTGGGAGATAATGGGTTCTAGTTGATCTCTAGACCATGCCCAGCTCTTCGATTCTGCGATCTTGCCTCTGTGAGATATGACCTGGATGTCTGGATCTCACATTTCTTTACCCTAAACCAGATTTGGGAACTCTTAAGGCTGAGATGGCTTAAACACAGTTTCTTCCATGACCGTGCCCGTGGCGGACATTGCAGATCAATCCCAGCATTCCTAAACACTGAGCCCAAGTCCTCTTCATCTTGACCGGGCTTTGCCAGGACCCGATTCCTTGTTTTATCCCTCATCAGAGCACGGCCAGCGCGGCACGGGAACTGGTCATCCAGAGGCTGGGTCTGGTGAGGAGTCTGTGCGAGAGTGAGGAGCAGCGGTTGCTGGAACGGGTACACGGCGAAGAGGAGCGGGCCCACCAGAGTATCCTGACACAGCGAGTACACTGGACTGAGGCACTGCAGAAGCTCGACGCCATCCGGACCAGCCTGGTGGACATGCTCACCCACCTGGATGACCTCCAGTTGATTGTAAGTCAGGCAGGGGTGAGGACACAACCAGTGAATCAAATACCCCCAAAGTTTAAAACATCGAGAATGTTTATGAGGTAGGAGCTGGGTAGATAAGGATACTTTGGAGCAGGGATGAAGCAAGGGAATAAAATTATATGGATTTTTTTTTTTTTTTTTTGTACCTGACAGCTATTCTTTTTTAATTTTTTTTTTTTTTTCAACATTTTTTATTTATTTTTGGGACAGAGAGAGACAGAGCATGAACGGGGGAGGGGCAGAGAGAGAGGGAGACACAGAATCGGAAACAGGCTCCAGGCTCCGAGCCATCAGCCCAGAGCCCGACGCGGGGCTCGAACTCACGGACCGCGAGATCGTGACCTGGCTGAAGTCGGACGCTTAACCGACTGCGCCACCCAGGCGCCCCTACAGCTATTCTTTTAATAGTGAGCAAGTATTTACTGAGTATCTGCTATGTGCCATTGTGCCACAGGGTGGAGTTATAGGATACAGCTGTTAGTACCCCACAGCTTTAAGAAATACACAAACTGACAACTAGGATAATGGAGGGTTATGTCCCATAGTAGAGGACCTCACAGTCCAGGCTTGGGGGTGGCAGTGGTCAGGGTGGGCTTCCTGGATGCAGTAACTTAGAAGCCGGAGCCTGAGAGATAAGAGTAGCAGCTATGTTAAAGGAAGTGGAGAGGTAGAGAGGGTTCACAAATGTGTAGGGGGAGGGAACTGACAAGACGTCCTTAATCTGACCACCCAGAAACTACTATGGTTAATATTTTGGTACATATCCTTGCAAAATACTTTATATAGATATGCAGATACTTGCTGTTTTAATGGGCTGGTTTGACATCGGAGTAAACATGCCACAAAGAGAAATGAGGATGTGGAACAACTGAGCTGTTCTTCACTGCGGTTCAAGTAGGGCAGTTTGTGGAATGCCCTAGATTGTGCATTCATTTAGCCGCACGGCTTTCAGGGACAGAGTACATTCTGTCCCAGACACTGGGACGGTCACATTAGAGGATTCGGTAAGAGTGCCAGCCATCTAGGAGCTGACAGTCTTGGTGGGGGTGAAATGTTAGTAAATATGTGAGTGTCCTAAAGTGTTACTTAGGGAAACTGGGGATGCCATGGGGCACAGCAGACAGTGATTCATTCTGAGTGCACGATGGGAAGGTGCGCAGAGAAGAACCCAGATAGCTTTGTTTTGGGTCTTCAAGCAGGAATAGCATTCTTGTCCTAGGGTCTGTCCACATGGCGTCCTCCATATGCCAGTTGAGTACGTTCAAGTCTTGACTACCTGCTGACGTCCTGGTTCCAAGCCTGACTCTGTTTTCTTTTCTCACAGCAGAAGGAACAGGAGATTTTTGAAAGGTGAGTATGGCCCCATAATTTGTTGGGCAGTCACGGAAACCATTGCATTCAGGCCCTGCTGCTCTTGGGAGAAAGGCCAAGGCGTCCAGCTGAGTGGCTTCCCTGGAGTCATGCTCCACGGATAGGGGTCTTCCTGCCCCTAACTTGGAGAACTGCTTTAGATCCATGTGGAAGGGTAGTGAAATAAATACTTATTAATCAGAGGTTGGCCATGGGCTTTCTTAAATGTTATCCTATGAAAAAAAATACCCAGGGGTGCCTGCGTGGCTCAGTCGATTAATCATCCGACTCCTGATCTCAGCTCAGGTCTTGTGCTCAGGGTTGTGAGTTCAAGCCCTATGTTGGGCTCCATGTGGGGTGTGAAGCCTACGTTAAAAAAAAAAAAAAATCCAGTTACCCTGTTGGAGTGTTTTACATCCCCCATCTACAGATGAAAATACTGATGTTCCAAGATGGGCAGGGACTTGCCTAAGCCCCAGAGTTGGGGCATGGACCGATACCCGACACCTGTCCCACCACTGTCTTCCCTGCCTCACTCGCCCCTTCTCTGACAAAAGAATCTTTGAGGGGCATCTGGGTGGCTCAGCCAGTTAAGCATCTGACTCCTGATTTCGGCTCAGGTCATGATCTCACGGTTCTTGAGTTTGAGCCCCTCGTTGGGCTCTGCACTGACAGCGTGGAGTCTACTTAGGATTCTCTCTCTTTCCGTCTCTTTCTGCTCCTTCCCTGCATCTTCTCTCTCTCTCTCTCTCTCCCTCCCCCTCCCCCTCTCTCTCCCTCCTTTCCTCTCTCTCTTTCTCTCAATAAATAAACTTTAAAAAAAAAGAATCTTTGAAACTTAAGTCTGTATTACCACTCAAAATTTGCATTTTAATTAAGCAATTATAAAAGCATTTCACCAAGTTCTTCCTAGGTCCTGAAAAGCTGAGAGCCAAGAGCCTGAGGAAGTAGCCAAGAAGATATAATTTTCCAGGCAAAGAAATTAAATTCTTGGGGCGCCTAGCTGGCTCAGTGGGAGGAGCATGTGATTCAGTCTCGGGGTTGTGAGTTTGAGCCCCACATGGGGTGTAGGGATTACTTAAATAAAACTTAAAAAAAAAAAAAAAAAAGGCTAAGGAACAATTCCAGATTAAAAGGGACCAGATGGATCAAGAAACAAACAAAAACCCACACCAAACACTTTTAAGAACTTCTGTGGCACAAGTGGCAACGTTTAACTATGCACTATATGTCAGATATAATAGTAGTATGTCAACGTTAAATTTCTGAACTTAATAGGGTTTCTGTAGTTGTATAAGAGACTGTCTTTGTTCTTGAGAAAAAGATGCTCAAGTATTTAGACATGAAAGGTCTCACTTTCTGCAACTTATTCTCAAATAGGTCAGAAAAAAAAATAAGTGTCATATATTCACTCATTAAATAGATAGGAAGAGAATGAGCAACAGACCAAGAAAGAGAGCAGATTTTTTAAAAAGAAAAAAAAAAATTCTTACGTCTTCGGTGAGAGATTGCAGAGCTGTACTTGAGGAGCACAGACCATGCTTGTATATTTTCAATGTTTATTTTTGAGAGAGAGAGAGCATGCAAGCAGGGGAGGGCAGAGAGAGAGGGGGGCAGAGGGTTTGAAGCAGACTGTGCTGACAGCAGAGAGCCCAATGCAGGGCTCAAACTCATGAACTGTGAGATCACGACTTGAGCCAAAGTTGGATGCTTAACTGACCGAGCCACCTAGGTGCCCCCATTCTTATACATTTTTATATTTACAAAATTTTTTAATGTTTATTTATTATTTAGAGAGAGAGAAAGAGAGACAGAGTGTGAGTGGGGAGGGGCAGAGAGAGAGGGACACAAAATCCAAAGCAGGCTCCAGGCTTTGAGCTGTTAGCAGAGAGCTTGAACTCACGAACCACAAGATCATGACCTGAGCCGAAGTTGGACACTTAACCGACTGAGCCACCCAGGTGTCCCTATTTTTATATTTAAATTTCAGCAGTAATACATGTGCATGAGAGAAAGAGAAAACATGCCACCAATATAAAAACATGTAAAATTTCAAATGTCTCAGGGCACCTGGCTGGTTGAGATGGTAGAGTATGTGACCCTTTATCTCAGGGTCATGAGTTTGAGCCTCATGTTGGTCATAGAGATTACTTAAAAAAGTTGAAACATTGTAAGTTCTCCATCACCCCTTCCCAGTCCTGTTCCCTGGAGGTGATCAGTTTTAACAGTCAGATGTGTGTGTCTTGTGGACTTTCCTATGTAGATAGAATCCTAGGGGTGGTTACCACTCAAAAAAAATTTTTTTAAGTTTATTTATTTTGTGAAAGGAAGTGGGGGGAGAGGCAGAGAGGGGGAGAGACAGAATCCCAAGCGGGCTCCGTGCCCTCAGCACAGAGCCCGACATGGGGCTCGAACTCACGAACTGTGAGATCATGACCTGAGCCGAGATCAAGTGTCAGACACTTAACCGACTGAGCTACCCAGGCACCCCTAAAATTTTTTTTTTTTTTTTACCAGTTTGGTTTCTTTTATACTTGCTGTTCTTGAACTTACCAGGTTCTTTTGGAAGCTCTCCATGTCAGTATGTATAGATGTATGTCACTCTTTGGAAAGTCTGTGAAGTGATGCCCCCAATTTTATTGTCTCCTTTAAAGGCTTAGCTTGTTCCTACTTTTTCCCTCTTAGAATCATTCCACACGTCTGCTAGTCTTTCCTTTCTCCTTTACCTTCTTCATCTTCCTCTAAAACTGTCCTGTCTTTAATTTCAAGTTGCTCTGTGTTTTTGAAAAAAAAACCTGATCTTTGATTTTTTTGTTTTGAAATATTTCAAACGTAGAGAAGAGTTGCAAAAATAGTACAACAGACTCCCCCTAGAAAGCTCTATTGTTAACATTTTGCCACATCTGCTCTCTTTCTTGGTCTGTTGGTCATTCGCTTCCTATCTATTTAACGAGTGAATACTTAACACTTTTTCTTCTGACCTGAGAGTAAGTTGTAGAAAGTGAGACCTTTTTCAGCATCCTCTCTCAAGATTGTGTAAGACAATCTCTTACACAACTACAGGAACCTTCAGAAAATTTAATGTCGACATAATACTATTATATCTGACATACAGTCCGTATTTAAATGTTGCCAGTTGTGCCACAAAAGTTCTTAAGTGTTTGGTATGGTTTTTGTTTCCTGAACCATCTGGTCTCTCTCTCTCTTTTTTTTAATGTCTTATTTATTTTTTGAGAGAGAGAGAGAGAGAGAGAGAGAGAGAGCAAGTGGGGGAGGGGCAGAGAGAGAGGGAGACACAGAATCCAAAGCAGGCTCCAGGCTCCGAGCTGTCAGCACAGAGCCCGACCCTGGGCTCGAACTCACGAACCGTGAAATCATGACCTGAGCCGAAGTCAGATGCTAAACCGACTGAGCCCCCCAGGCGCCCCCCCCCCCCCCCCAATCTGGTCTCTTTTAATCTGGAATTGTTCCTTAGCCTTTGTTTTTTTTTTTAAGTTTTATTTATTTAAGTAATCTCTATACCCAACATGGGGCTCGAACTCACAACCTTGAGATCAAGAGTTGCTTGTTCCTCTGACTAAGCTGGCCAGGCGCCCCTGTTCCTTAGCCTTTTAAAACAACAACAACAACAAAATACTTTTAAAGAGCCTAGAACAGTTTTATAGAATATCCCTCAGTTTTGATTTATCTGCTGGTGCCACATCCACGTCTGGGCTCGGCCCTGGCTGCCACAGCAACAGGTCCGGCTGCACAGACAGGCATTCGGATCCCAGCCCCACCGCACTCCCACTCCTTTGGGGTCACAGTTTCCCCTTCTGAACCATGGGGTGCCGGACTAGCTGGTTGTCTAGACGCTCATGTCTGCCACTGGCCTCAGCTTTGCCTTCGGTTAGCCCAGCGCTGCCAACACAGGCGCTCCTCTTTCCTCCCCGCCTGATGGCTGGGGCTTCTCCAGCCCCAACTTCAGCACTTTGAGAAGATGGCAACAGACCCTCTCTTGTCCTGACCACAAAGGGCCTTTGTTACCAGAGCCTGCTCTCAGCTTTCCTAGGGCTCTGTCCATCTTGCTCCTCCCAAGCCAGGACAGTCAGTGACAGTCTCCCAAAGAGCTTGCATCCCTAAGGAGACATGCCCCACCCTCTCTCCCTGCTCCTTCACTGTGGGCAGGGCCAGGAGACTTGGGGAAGAGTGCGTGCCCTCAGAACTGCTGCCTGATCTCAGGGTTGGGGGCGGTGGCAGAGCTCTTTCTCAGCACCCAGTTCAGGTGTCTGCAAAGCTCAGTGATGGACCCTCACTTTGTCCTATACCCCTTAATCACTTTCATTTTAGATCAAGGGGGAAATTATGTTGAGGGGTGCCTGGACTCCAGACTGGGTTTGTTCTATTTCTGCATGGAGTCAGCACTTGAACCCAGCTCCCCTTTTTAAGCGGAGTGCGTTCTCTGAATCTCTGTTCTTTCCTGTCAAATGGGATAACAACTACCTCCCAGGTTATAGCAAAGATTACGTGAGATTCTACAGAGAAAACCTGGATACTTAATAAATGGTAATTCTCCCCTCCTAGGCATCTTCTGTTCCCATATTCCCTCCAGCCAAACCCAGTGCCCTTCTGAGCCAAGGAGAGGTAGCTATTGGGAGCAAAGCACCAGAACCTATTTATGGTTCGGGTGATAACTGATAGTCCCTTCTTGTGGGATCTCTCAAAGGTGTTTGCATTTTAAGAGCAGAGGAGCGGCTGTACCTTCTGACCAAACCAATAGGTTTTGCTGCAGTAGGTTTTGGAAGGAGGTGAGATTTTCTCTGCACAGGATGGGGGAGTGGAAAGACTGGGGTGTAAGAGGCTCAGGTCGCATCCCTGCTCTGCTGCTAACTTAGAGACATAGCAGGTTGCTTCCCCTGCAGAGCAGACAGACTCCAAGTTCTACCACTGGCACCAAATATTTACTTCCCTGGAAATCATCTGCCTGGCTGGAATTAATGTTCCGGGGGGTTGGGGGGGGCGCATAAGGGGAAAACCCGTTTTTCTGTTTGGCTCAAACCTCCTTTGGGGGCTCCTGTGTGGGGCTGGCTGCCAATCTTGGGGTCACCCTCATGGGAAGAGGATTTTATTTACTTCTGTCCCCTTCTCATCACCCTATATTGATCTAGATCCATTTCTGGAACCTTCCTGAATTTCTGTCTAGTTTTTTGTTTGTTTGTTTGTTTTCCTCCACAAGGACTGAGGAAGCAGAAGGCATTTTGGATCCCCAGGACTCGGACAAGTTAAACTTTAATGAGAAGTGCATTCGGAGCTCACTACTTACCCAACTCTGGGTGACCGCGGTTCTCGGGTCCCTCTCAGGTTAGGAGCTGTTAGGGCCCAGCACCAGCTGAACACCTGGCTGGCTGGCTGGCTGGCTGACTGGCTGGGGGGTTGCTGCTGGGTCAGGCTGGGGACCAGAGCATCTGGCTCGGTAGCTAAGCACTGAGTGATGCTGGATGCAGCCTTGTTGGTGGAGCCAAGGTTCTGGACTGGCTTGGGACAGCTGGGCCAGGTCCTTTCCGTTTCCAGACTAAACTGCTCTGTTGGGCCTAAGTGATATCTTGTTCCCAGAAATCACATCTATGTCCTGCCCTAGTGGGACAGCTCAGTATTCTTAATTGGAACCTTAGTTTCTCTTTAAAAAGATATCATTGATGGCCAACTGGAAAGCATCTGGAGAGAGAACGGCGCTGCCTGGATTCACCTCACTTGTTCACTTAAACGCTGCTGACTCAGGCAGACCGTGGCCTGGCCTTGTGCCGTATGCTAAGGCCTCAGATGTGAATGCCACATGGTCTTTCCCTGCAGGAATTCCCTCCTAGCGCCGAAGTTCTCAAAGCAGAATCCCCCAAGCTAGATGGAAGCTTCTGTGTTCCTAGTTGTCGTGTTTGCACAATTCACAGAGAGGTTTGGTTAACGGATTGAATTTTTCCTCAGTTTTAGCCCTCCTCCCCCATGGGTTAGCCTAAAATTTTTAGTACAAGCTATCGCTTGTCTTCTGTAGATGCTGGTAGCAGAGAGTGCCCAATTTGCCAGCAGTCCCATTTAGTTAGTTGTTGGAAAAGTGCGTATCTGATGCTTCCTGGCTCCCAGGGGTCATTCCCCCAGGACAGGCCTGATCTGGAGGCCACAGATAGGCCCAACTGGAATCACTGCAGTCGATGCCGGATGCCAGATGTAGGAACAAAATCTTCATTTTGCCCTGCTCCCAACTAGGTGTGTGACTTTGGGCAACTTGCTTCTCCTCTCTGGGCCTTATTTCTAGTTTACAGATGAGGATCCTGGACTAATAGTAACTACTGTTATCATGGCCACAATTTATTGAGCACCTATTAATACTGGGCACTTTGTAGGTATCATCTCATTTAGTCCTCGTGTCCACCCTGTGGTAAGTCCTATTTATCCCCATTTTACAGATGAGGGAACTGAGGCTCACAGAGAGTAAATGGCTTGCCTGAGGTAACACTGCCACTGGGTGGTGAGGGAGCCCTTTGCTGCCTGGCAGGACCAGGTTAGGGCTGAGGTTGGCCTTGGGCAACTCTGAGAATTGTTTCTGGCAGGCACAGAGGATGTGCGTATTGATGAGAGGACCGTCAGCCCCTTCCTGCAATTGTCAGACGATCGAAGGACCCTGACCTTCAATGCCAAGAAGTCCAAGGCCTATGCAGATGGCCCGGAGCGCTTTGACCACTGGCCCAATGCCCTGGCCGCCACCTCCTTCCAGGCTGGGTTGCACACCTGGATGGTGAATGTCCAGAACAGTTGTGCCTATAAGGTGGGTGTGGCCCTAGGCCAGCTGCCCCGAAAGGGCTCTGGCAATGACTCCCGGCTGGGCCACAACGCCTTCTCCTGGGTCTTCTCCCGCTATGACCAGGAGTTTCGTTTCTCGCACGCTGGGCAGCACGAGTCCCTGGCACTGCTGCGTTGCCCCGCCCAGCTGGGCGTGCTATTGGACTTGCAGGCACAGGAACTGCTGTTCTACGAGCCGGCCTCGGGTACGGTGCTCCACACCCACCACGCGCCCTTTTCTGGGCCCCTCTTCCCGGTCTTTGCCGTGGCCGACCAGACCATTTCCATCATCCGCTGACCTTTGGCCACGGGGAGCCCAGGCCTCCTCCCTACTACGCCTCCAGGCCATGTTCCTGCCCAGTGTCCTTTTCCCAAATGTTGCCCTGAAGGGACAGCTTTAGGAGGGGTAGGGATCCATTTCAGATCTGGGTACAGCTGTTAAGTGCGAGGTATCTACAGTAGGCCTGCTACTCCCTGGCCTTAGTCTCCCAAATCCACCATACATCAGCTCCTCTGAGGGTGTCTCGTTCACCACTTTATCTCTGGCATCCGGCATGGTGCCTGGTGCCTAGTGATTGTGCAATAAATATTTGGCGAATGTATGGACGGATGGAAAGGTGCCTGGGTGTATGTGGTAGACTCTTCTGGGAAAGCACAGCCTTCCAGCCCTCTGCCCCCAGCTTGGAGCACGTCCTGTGGCTGAAACTCTTTCATCCCTCAGTTTGGTGCTTCTCAGTCCTTTTCCTGACAAGGCACAGAGAGAACATCTTTTTCTAGCACACGAGGACAACCTGAAAGGGATCCCAAACTCCTGCTAGGCTGCTCTTGGCCACAGGGGGCGCTGTGTCCCACCAGGTCCAGCCTGATGGTTCAGAAGACTGAAGGGATCCTACCTGCAGGTAACTCGACCGCCGCACATCCATTGGCAGCTCTGCCTCAGACTTGGCAGCTGAGCTCGGCTGTGCCCACCTGTGGTCACAGGGACGAACTTTTCCCCTACCTGACATCCCCCTCCCTGCCCAACATAATGTGGAGACCTGGGGTAAGGGCTTCAAGTCCTAGAGAGAGCTGAGGGAGTAAGAGGGCCAGCCTTACCGAACACGTATGTTATTAAAGGTTTTACAAGATTGAAGTTTCCTCCATGTTCTTTGCTGGTAATTGGGCAAATCTCCCAAGTGCCAGCTCACGTCTTAAGAGGTGCACTTGCTAGGAAATCAAGGTCTTCCTCACCCGCGTCCGCATTCCCAGCTCAGCACACACAGCCAAAAGAGCCCTGAGACGGTTTCGTGCCCTGCATGGCTGGCACCGAGGGCAAGTCCCTTCCTGTTCTCTGAGGTCATATTAGACCAGTGGTCCTCACAGTGGTTTTATCTGGGAACACGGTTCAAAGGCAATCTTACCTACAACTTCAGGCCCCTAGGCTCAAAGATGGGGGCCAGAGCCCTCTCCACTCTTAAGTTTGTTCAATAATTTACTTGAAACATTGGGTTGATCAAATCCAGTCCACAGACCTAATGGCAGCTTGTTTGGTTGAGATGACTTCTAAGGCCCTTGCAGTTGAGACTGCAGCCCACGACCCACGTCCTCACTGCCTGACATGTGGGAAGTAATGTCCCCTGGCTGTGACACCAAGCCCAAGGAAGACAGACCCAAAAGAGGTGTGGCCTAGTCTGAGAAGAGTCTCCCTCCCCTCACACGAGTACAATGTCTACCCAGAAACCTGAGGCAAAGCCAACCTTTCTACTTGGCAGCTGCAGGCCCCCAAGCCATGCTCTCCAAACTGCCAGTCTAACTCCCCGTGGCAGCCCTCACTCCGTCCATAGTTCACGGGCCTCCTGCCAGGAATGCGTGTTACTCCTCTGCCCACCTAAATGCCACCCCCAATTCAGGGCCACTCTAGAGCCCTCCCTGGCTGTTGGTACCAGAACGTAACACTGTGTAGATATGCCTATGTGCTTTTCACCGGAGGTATCCCCTGTACAAGGAAGATGTGTCTAGTAAATCCCAAAGAGGTGTGAGGGGAGAGGAGCATGAAGAGGGGATAGGAAGTTAGAGACATGGAATTTTTTAAAAAAAATTTTAATGTTTAGTTTTGAGAGAGAGAGATTGTGAGGGGGTAAGGGGCAGAGAGAGAATCCCAAGCAGGGCTCTAACTCACAAACTGCGAGATCATGACCTGAGCCAAAGACACTTAACTGACCTGAGCTACCCACGCGCCCCTAAGACATGGAATCTTCAAAACCTAGCTAGCTTACGTCCTTCAGTCTCCAACGACTCCCCGTTTCCTACACTCCTGTCACCTCAAGCTCCAGTCCCTGTTCCCTGTGCTGTCCTCCCCTCGCCCCCAGTGCGAACACCTACGACTGGAGTGCCCTTCAAAACTGACCTCTAGAAAATCTTCCCTGTTCTACCAGGATCTCCACTGCACCATGTCCCATGGAACACAGCTCTCTGCTTGCAACTTGGTGGTCAAGCCAAGGGCTTTGGAGTCAGGCATGCCTAAATCAGAACCCTGGCTCTCTCACATACTACCTGTGACCTCAGGCAGGCTCCTTCTAAATCGGTTTCTCATTTGTAAAGTGGAGGTCACACTATCTCTGCCCATCAGGTAGCTTTGAGGGTGTTTTATTTACTGAGGGTTCTATATGCATATAAAGGACTAACACGTGGCAAGCGAAAATGAAGTTTCTTCTCATGACTAATTATGGTGCTCCTTGTCTAAAATCCTGCAAACACTAGAGGCATGTCCTAGAGGGCATGTCCCTACAGCAGAGCTTAGCACCCCAATTTCCAAACTAAGCTCCTCTGAACTTCCACTTCTAGGGAGTTGAGGCTTCAAGGGCCCGACTGAGGGGCTCTAGGACCTGCTTCGGCTCTAGCAGTTTCTCACTTTTCCTGTTTTGCATATTGGGGTTCCAGTAAGATCTCCCGTAACAAAAGGGCCCTGCTGCTAATACAAAGTTTGACAGTGCCTGTTTTTTTTTGTTTTTTTTTTTAATAATTTTTTAAAAAGTTTATTTTAGGGGCGCCTGGGTGGCTTGTTGGTTAAGCGTCCGACTTCAGCTCAGGTCATGATCTCACGGTCCGTGAGTTCGAGCCCCGCGTCGGGCTCTGTGCTGACAGCTCAGAGCCTGGAGCCTGTTTCAGATTCTGTGTCTCCCTCTCTCTCTGACCCTCCCCTGTTCATGCTCTGTCTCTGTCTCAAAAATAAATAAACGTTAAAAAAAAAAAAAAAAAAAAAAAAAAGTTTATTTTACTATTTTGAGAGAGAACGAGCACAGGAGGGGCAGAGAGAATCCGAAGCAGGCTCCGCAGTGACAGTGCAGAGCCCAAGGTGGGGCTCTAACTCACCGACCGTGAGATCATGACTTGAGCCAAAATCAAGTGCTGGTCCTTAACCAAACGAGCCACCCAGGCGCCCCGACAGTGCCCGGTTTTGAAGCTAGTTGGGCTCTCGGTGAATCTTGTAGGTGAGGGGGGGGGGGGGGGGGGGTGGGAAACAGACACAGGTGTGAACAACTTCAGCAACCAGAAGCAGGTTGGAGCAGGGCTAAAAGCCCTGTTTTCGCTGCTTTATAGTCACAGTGCCTTTGGACGCTGCAGGGAGAGGGGCAAAGGCCAGATCTCAGGAAAGAAGGGGCTCTCTGCAGCGTTTGCTGGGCCCAGCCACTTCCCTCATCAGATTCAAAGTTACGGGGGTGAGACTTCCAGGTGGTCAAGGGCAGGCAGGAGATGGGACAGTGAGGGGAGGAGGCATTCTTGAGATACAGAGTCTTTGATGGCAGCTTCCAAAGGCTCTGGGCCGACCACCAGGAAGCTGTGCATACCTACAGCCCGCGCCCCCTTATAATCACAGGGATAACTGTCCCCAATATGGGCTGCCATTGCCGGTTCCACCTGAGCAAGCCGCAAAGCCTCACGGAAAATTCGGGGGTCGGGCTTGGGCCAACCGGAAGCCTCAGAGGTCAGCACAAAGTCAAAGTATTCCCTCAGGCCAAGACCCATCAGGATGTCCTCTAGACGCCGGTCAAAGTTGGAGACCACTGCCAGCCTCAGACCTCGTTTTCGGCACTCCCTCAGGGTGGCCTCAGCCCCCTCCAACACCTGCCAGGTGAAGGGCTTGCTGAAGTCCTCGTACAGCTGGTCAGCGATGGGGGTCACAGCCTGGGCATCTCGAACACCTGCTAGGTAGAAGGTCTGTAAGACCACATCCACCCACCACCGGCGGGAGGTGAGGCCTTGGCTCAGGCCATAGTTGGGGAAGCTGAGGCTCTGAGCCCTGTACGCCTGCCTGAAGGCTTGTCCCAGGGAGGCGGCCTCCACCTCCAGCCCGTGGGCCCGGGCCTTGGAGGCATATTCCTCTCCCACGGGGTGGCGGAGCCTGAGCAGCGTATCCTTCACGTCCCATGTCAGCAGTCGTAACTGTAGCCGATGCGCCATGTGTCTGCAGGAGGTGGGGGGGGGGCACGTCCACCCCAGGTCTGCCAGGGGTTAAAGGGAACCTGAGCTGGACAAGACCCCCTCCACAACCTAAAGGTCTTCTCTTTCCAGGCCTTGTGTGTCAAAGTTGCTGGCGCTTCCTCGCAGCAGAAGATCCTGGAATGAGACAGCAGTGATGTGGAAGTTCAGGCCTTGGAGTCAGAGACAGATTGGGTTCAAATTCTGATGCTGCCAACTGACTGTGTGGCCCTAGGAGTGCCACTCTCTGAATCTGTCTCCTAATGGAAGAGGAGCACCATGTCCCAGCCTCACCAGATTGTTGCATTAAATGAGATCGTCCGTTCATTCCACGACAAATTTCTGGGCACCTACTGTGCACTAGATACTAGGGAACAGGATAGATTTCCAGCCCTTATGGCATTTAGACAAAAAACTATGCAAACACTTAAGCATAACGAAGTCAGCATGTGCCACAAGGATGTAAACCCAGGGATCCCATCTAGTTTGTTGAGCTTCGTAAGAAAGTCAACTTTCAGTGGAGATCTGAAGAATGACTATGCAGGAAAAAGAGGTAGTTAAGTGTTCCTGGCACTGGAAACCGCAAGTGCAAAGGCCCCGAGGTAGGTCAACAGCAAGTCGGCTGCTTTGGGTAGATGGGGGCTGCTGAGGCAGGGCCTTGTAGGTCAAGGTAAGGAAACAGTTATGATTGCTATTACTATTGTTAACAATGCCAAAGACACAGACGCAGACCATGTGACCAACCCCTTGTTTTGGGAAGAATGAGCCAGAGAGGGGCAGATACTTGCTTAAGGTGAGTCTGTGACACAGCCAACACCAGAACCTAAACTTCCAGACTCTGGCCAGTGCGCCCTTCCACTGCATCATGCTTAGACAAATGTGGATTTTAAAACAATCTGGTTTTGGTGAATCTGCACAAAAGGCAGACAGAGAAGCCCAGTCCTGACTCTATGCCGGAGCCCCAGCTTCATCTTCACTGGAGGTAACAAGGTCGGCCTGCCTGGGTGCAGAGCCAATGAAAGGATCACGGACTCCATGCACAAGAAACGAATTCCTCAGCCTGTGGTCCAGAGGCTGGGTGGAGCTTCTTGCCCCAGACACTGGATTCCAGACGGTCCGAGGTTGTCTAGTCGCAAACTGAGGGGCCAGAGTTCAGAGCACAGCCAAAAGTTGCCGCTGAGGAAGGGAAGTGGCTGGTGAATCTGGGGACAAGCCTTAGGGGAAGTCTGTCAAGGAAATGAATTTAAATGAATCTGGAAATTATGGAGACCCATCCAAAGACCCTCTCTCACTTTACTGGTGGGTAGATGGAGGCCCGGCGAGGGGCGGGAACTCGCCCAAAGCCACGCAGGAAGTCAGTGGCACAGCGAAGACTAGAACAACGAGCTCTGGCTCCCGACCCACAGCATTTCCCATTTCTGGAAGCCGGGGCTGAGGGCTCTGGCCTACAAGCCTGAATTGCTCGGCCTTCCTTCTCACCTCCAGGGCTCGATGGCGACAAAGTCCAGGTAACCCGCTGTTAGAGCGAAATCTCTACAGCTGCCGTTTGCAGCATGACCTGGGGCGTGACGTGGCTGCGGCCGCGCTCCTGGGGCCCATTCTCAGCTCCAGCGCGCCCCGAAGCCTCGGCGCCCGCCCCCGGCCCCCGGCCCCCGGCTCCCGGCCCCGGGGCATCAGGACCCACTTACTCCGCAGTGAAGCCGGTGCAGGGAAAGCCGCAGCAGTCCGGCGGCTCGGAAGAGGCGCGCAGGCGCCCGACCGCTTGGCGGAGCCAGAGGCCCGCCCCCTCCTCGCCCCGCCCCCGGCCCTGGGCCTTCACCGCTCCTCCTCCGGCCGCTTCCTTACAGCCTCTCCCGGCTCCCGTCCTCCCGGCTCCCGTCCTCTCCGCCTCCCGCCGCACCTTCACCTGCCTCAGTGCGGCGCCCTCGGTCACCCGCCCACACTGCACTTCTCTGCCTTTCTTCTCCTTTCCGTCTCCCTCTCTACCCGTGCGTGAGACCCCACACCTTCTCATTCCCCGTCCGCCCCGCCCCCACCCCGCCTCTCCCGGTCACCTTGCACACTCTCCTTCCTCTTTCCCTGCCCCGCCTTCGTCGTCTGTCCCTTATCCCCCTTTGTGCGATTTCTCCCTTCTCCTCCCCAAACCCCTCCGCCTTTCTCGGATCCGGACGCCCCCGGGAGGTTCCCAGGATGACTTGGGAAGAGGGGGATTTGGGTCCCCTTCTGGATTGCTGAGTGCTGTGTGGACTTGGACAGGGCGCTGTCCCTCTCTGGTTTGAGTCTCCAGTCGGTACTAGGAAGGAATTGCTTTCACGTGGAAACTTGTCTAACCCAAGGCAGTTTGCTGAGGTTAGGGTCCTCTGCAGTAATCTAGCTGCTTTTTTTTTCATTTGATATAAAATAATCATCCTCAAAAATGTTTAAAAGTATGAACTGTGCAAACTAAAAAGCCCAATCTCGCTCACTAACGACTCATTGAGCATTTCTCTGCCCTCTGTCCTTCACTGAGGACGCGGTAGGGGAGAAAAGACGGGATTCCTGCCTTCATGGAACATGAGAGGGGCAGACACAGATCAAGTAAATGAGATTTCAGATAGTGATGAGTGCTATACAGGCAATAAAAGAGAATGGCGTCAGGAACAGTGTGGGGGCCTCTCTGGGTGAGATGGTTAGGGGAGGGGCAAAGATCTGAATGGCTGCCTGGTGAAGATTAAGGGACAAGTACTGCAGGTGAGAAAACTGGGAGAGCAAAGGTGCTGGGGCCCCAGCCTGTTTACTGAGCTAGGGCAATGGCTCATGGGGGCAGGGAGAAAAGGAGGGTCTCTGCCACCCGACCCTCCACCCCCTTATTCCCCAGGGGTTGCTGCAGTAGCAGATTTGGTTATTATGCTATCATTTTTCTAGGAGCACACAAACCTGCATATATTTTTTCTTCCTTCTTCTCCGCACCCCACCCCCTCTTTTTAAAACAAAACTTCCTCCTATATTCTGAGGCTGGTCTGTTCGCTTCATTCAGAACCACCTGACCCTCACTGGGCTCAGGCCTGGGAGGAAATACAAAGTGCAGAGTCACAGACCCTAGTGCTGTCACAGACAGCAAGGGGGAGCTTGACTTCCAAGCTCATTATGTGTTACAACCGTGATTCCTACGAAATAGGGTGAGTAGGAGGCCAGAGGCCCATCTGCATTTCACAGAAGGGAGTTCAGGTTCCAGGGTCACCTAGAGCGCATTTCCTTAGGTTCTGGTCCCAACTCTGCCACCTGATTCTTGGTGAGCCCTTCACTGAATTCTTTTCCTCTCTGGGCCCCAGTCTCCAATATGCAAAATTGGGAGATTGGACAAAATAACTTCCAACTGAAGTCCAGGCCAGCCTCTCAGTTAATTTCCAAGGTAATTAACTTTGTCCACAGAACCTCAGTTTTTCCATACGTCAGGATTAAATGAGATCACATGAAAAGATGATTCTTTTTTTTTTCTTTCAATTTTTTAGGGGCCTCGGGCTGACTGAGTAGGTAGGGCATGCGACTCTTGATCTCATGGTTGTGAATTCAAGCCCCACGTTGGGGCTTACTTTAGAGATTCCTTAAAATATAACAATACAACAAAATTAAAAACAAATCTGAGTATAGTTGACACACAATGTTACATAGTTTCAGGTGCACAACATAGTGATTCAACTTCTTTATATACAGCATAACCTGTGCTCACAAGTGTAACTACCACCTGTCACCATGCAACACTATTACAACATCACTGACTGTATTCCCTATGCTGTACTTTTTATTACCATAACTTATTCATTCCATAACTGGAAGCCTGTCTCTCCCACTCTGCTTCACCTGTTTTGTCCGTCTGTCCACCCCCTAGAAGATGATTCTTTTCAGATAATTGAGTCTCCTGAGAGGTTCAGGATTTTGTTCGGTCATGTAACTATTTCAACCCCGGGCACTTGTTGCACAAGGCAGGTGTGTCCCTTGTGATCCATGTGAACGTGGCCCTCATTTTACTGTTTGTCCTTTACATTCTGCCTTTTTCTTTCTCTGAGTAACATTTCAACAGAGATAAAGGAGACTTGAGTGTCACAGAAAAGCCAAGGGCAGGTCCCTGCTGTTCTGAAACAAGAAACAAGCTTTAAAAAATTTTTTTAATGTTTATTCATTTTTGAGAGAAAGAGAGAGAGAGAGAGAGAGAGAGAGAGAGAGAGAGAGCATGAGCGGGGGAGGTGCAAAGAGGGAGGGAGACACAGAATCCAAAGCAAGCTCCAGGCTCTGAGCTGCCAGCACAGATCCTGACGTGGGGCTCAAATCTGTGAACCGTGAGATCATGACCTGAGCCAAAAAAAAAACACACTTAACCCTGTGCCACCCAGGCTCCCCAGAAACAAGCTTCTTTCTGGTTTGCCAGTTCAAAAATGGGTACACGTGGGGCACCCGGCTGGCTCAGTTGGTAGAGTGGGCGACTCTTGATCTCAGGGTCATGAGTTCAAGCCCCACATTGGGTGTAGAGCTTAGTGGTTATAGTTTCCTAAGTCAGCTGGCAGAAATCCTCCTTGGAGGGTTTCATCCCTTGACCTATCCTGTGTGGGCTGTGGCCTCACGATTGCCCCTGGAGTCACCTGGGGTGTGATTAGACCAAACACTGCCATAGATCCACTGCTCGTGGAGGAAGCCAAGTTTTTTACAGGAGGCTTTCGCCCTCGAGAATCTCATGTTCTCATACATAAGTAAACCCAGCCTGGGGCCGCCAGACAGCTCTCCCTTTACCTAAACATTTTCGTGTACTTATATAACTTATATTAAAATATATCATAGAGGAAAGTGCAAACAAGTGCCCATGTCCTTGAATTTTTACAAAGTAAACACTCCCATGCAGCCAGTACTCAGACCAAGAAAAAACATTTCCAGAACTCTAGAGACCTAGTCCACTTCCGCTTGCTTACCCCCGCCTGGTTCAACTGGCTTTTGATCTGTAATATAAACGGGATAATACAGCATACACTCTTTTGTCTTGCCTCTTTTGCTCAAGTTTTGTTTGTAAGATTTATCCATGTTGCTGTGTTCTTGCAGGTCATTCATTCTCCTATCTGTAATATTCCATGATACGAATATGCCACATTTTATTGTTTTTTTAAAAATGTTATTATTTTTCAAGATTTTATTTTTAAGTAGTCTCTACACCCAATGTGGGGCTCAGACTCACAATCCCGAGATCAAGAGTTGTGTGTTCTACCAACTGAGCCAGCCAGGCACCTGTTTTTTTTTTTTTTTCTTTTTTAATACGAAAATTTATTGTCAAATTGGTTTCCATACAACACCCAGTGCTCGTCCCAACAGGTGCCCTTCTCAATGCCCATCACCCACTTTCCCCTCCCTCCCACCCCCCATCAACCCTCAGTTTAGTCTCAGTTTGTTTTTTTTTTAAGTGAACTTTTTCAAAAGTACTTGGGGCTTGAACTCATGACCCTGAAATCAAAGGGTCACGTGCTGTACCAACTGAGCCAGCCAGGCACCCCACCACAATGTACTGTTGATGGGCACTTGGGTTATCTCCAGTTTTTGGTTATTACAAACATTAGAAAATGTTGATATGAACATTCTTGAATATGTAGGTCTTTGGGTGAACATATGCACACATTTCTGTTAGGTAAATACCTAGATGTGGAATCATGGAGTCAGGAACTATCTATGTGTTCAGCTTTAGTGGATAGGGCCAGTTTTCTGAAGTGGTTGTACCAGTAATGTCTCAGAGTTCCAATAGCTGCACATTCTCAACCATTGGCTTATCTCTTTTTAAAACTAGGCACTTTGATGGAAGTATGGTGGTATCTCATTGTGTTTAAAAAAATTTTTTTTTTTTAATGTTTGTTTATTTTTGACAGAGAGAGAGAGACAGAGACAGAGCATGAGTGAGGGAGGGGCAGAGAGAGAGGGGGAGACACAGAATTGGAAGCAGGCTCCAGGCTCTGAGCTGTCAGCACAGAGCCTGACGTGGGACTCGAACCCACAGACCGTGAGATCATGACCTGAGCCGAAGTCGGATGCTTAACCGACTGAGCCACCCAGGCGCCCCATCATTGTGTTTTTAATTTGAATTTCTTTTTTTTTTTTTAATTTTTTTTTCAACGTTTTTTATTTATTTTGGGGACAGAGAGAGACAGAGCATGAACGGGGGAGGGGCAGAGAGAGAGGGAGACACAGAATCGGAAACAGGCTCCAGGCTCCGAGCCATCAGCCCAGAGCCTGACGTGGGACTCGAACCCACAGACCGTGAGATCATGACCTGAGCCGAAGTCGGATGCTTAACCGACTGAGCCACCCAGGCGCCCCATCATTGTGTTTTTAATTTGAATTTCTTTTTTTTTTTTTTAATTTTTTTTTCAACGTTTTTTATTTATTTTTGGGACAGAGAGAGACAGAGCATGAACGGGGGAGGGGCAGAGAGAGAGGGAGACACAGAATCGGAAACAGGCTCCAGGCTCCGAGCCATCAGCCCAGAGCCCGAGGCGGGGCTCGAACTCACGGACCGCGAGATCGTGACCTGGCTGAAGTCGGACGCTTAACCGACTGCGCCACCCAGGCGCCCCATTTAATTTGAATTTCTATGTTTACTAATGGAGATAACACCTTTTCATATATGCATTGGCCATGTTTTCATTTATTTTTATTTACACAAATAACACACAAATATAACTTTCTTAGATAAAACACATGAATATAAAAATGCATCTGAAGCTAGGATAACACCTAAAAAGCTAAGGTTCCCCTGAAACCAATCCCTTCTCCAGTTTTGAGCACTGGACTTGGTGTTTGGAGACCTGAAGCCCAGCCCTGGTCTGCCAATGGCTTGTGTGGATTTGAACAATTTCCCTTTCTGGGTTTGTCTCCCATCTATACAATTAGAGTGTGTAACTAGATGGTCTCTAAAGACCTCTTTGCTGTCCTGACCACTGTTTGAGTGATTACAAGACACTTCATATGATGAGGATGGCCATTTGCCCCTGTATCCATTCTCTCCTTTTTCCTTAGTAACTTAATCCAAGTTTCAGCTGAGCCACCTGGCTGCCCCACTAGAGTCTGTTTTCCAGCCTACCTTACACAACTAGCTGTGACCGTGACTAAGTTCAGACAAGAGCATACGGACAGAAGTGATATGTGCAACTTTTGGGGTGTGCCCTTATAAAGAAGCATCTTGCCCTCCATTCATCTTTCTCCTCTTTCTGCTGACTGGAGAGGAGCTAATGGTGGGAACTGAACTCGCCATCTTTGACCATGAGATGGAAGCCGAGAAGTGTTTAGGAGGACGGAACAAGGAGGGCGCCTGGACCCACCACACCATGTAGCTGACATGGTCTGGACTGCTCAGAGAGAAATGTTTTCTTCTTAGCTATCATTACCTTGGCTTTTGTTATGACCACTGAACTTGAGTCCTGACTAATACAGAGTAACTGGGGAATGACTTTAAATTGGGTGTTAGGGCAGGGTTTCCGAGGAAGTGACGTGTCAGCCAAGATCTTAACAATAAAAAGGAGACAGCCACACAGATTCTGGGGAAAAGCATTCCAGGCATGGGGGACCACTGCTGCAAAGCTCTGAGACTCCACTAGACTTCTGTGTAATGAGGCAGACCTGGTCAGTCATGGTGCCACATCTCCCATGCCATTGTTGATGGTGACTGAATGAAGAGGCTGGTTCATATGACCTGAGTGGGGCCAGTCAGAGAGCTCCAGAGATTTGTCGTGAATGACGGGAGAGGGTCTTTCTTTGGGATTGTAAGTCATAAGGACCATTTAAGGATCCTGTGGCTGTCAAGTGGCAAAAACCTATCTTAGAATAAAGCCAAGCTGAGGCAACCATATAAGAACTATGAAGAGACATAGCCTCTATGACAGCCTTTAACCCTAGACCCAAGCACACCTGACCTTATTGAAATCCAGTTATAAAAACCAATCATTTACTTTTTTGCTACTGAATTGGATTCTGTCACTTGCAACCATAAGTATCTGGAATATGGGACGCTGGAAGTCACAGGCCCTTATATGTGGAATTGGCACAGTCCATGTAGGCTATGGGGTATGGGGCAGGTCAGGAGTCCTCCTTTCCTAGCTGGGGAATTGTTAGTAAAGTGGTTGGTTGAAATACCTGTTGTTTTTGGGGACCCTCAACCATTTGCCCACTGAAGGTGTAGTTTTAGGGATCGTAGTAGAAAATAGAAAAGTGAGATTGGGGAGCGCCTTGGGTGGCTCAGTCGGTTGAGCGTCCGACTTCAGCTCAGGTCATGATCTCACGGTTTGTGAGTTCGAGCCCCGTGTCGGGCTCTGTGCTGACAGCTCAGAGCCTGGAGCCTGCTTTGGATTCTGTGTCTCCTCCACTCTCTGCCCTTCCCATGCTCATGCTGTCTCTCAATAATAAACAAAAAAAAAGAAGTGAGATTGGTGGAATGTATTGGCTATTTGTTGTGGCCTTTAGGAAGGACCTACAAGAAACAGACAAGCTACCATCTAAGCAGGCACATCAGAGGGAAATAAAGTCAAGTCTCATTAAGAGAGGCCCTGAATGCTCACCAACTGCCTGTGATGCTTAGAAGTCTGAGAATATGCCTTGCCAATTGTGAAAGCTGAGTTCTCTCTGCACAAGGATAAAATTACGACTAGCAAGAGCAGGGCACGTAGCAGGAAGACTGGGACTGTGGAGGAACTAGATCCTTCAGGATCACCTAAACCCCTTCAGCTTGCCTGCCTGGCCATTGCCTCTGGAAACAAAACAGTGGGGCTGGAGCAGATACTAGGTGGCTTCTGACGACAAATCCTGACTTCAGAGGGCACCACTGCACATAGACCATGATGCCTGAAGGCAGCTCAGCCCTTGGTGTACCCCCTTGAATAGCATCATGTTAGATCCCTAATTTATCTGTTCACTAGGAGATGGTGTGCACAGTGGTTAAAGGTAGAGGCCTTGGAGTTGAGCTATGTGGGTTCAAATTCTACTTCTAACCAGAAGTGTTTTCAGTGATGGGGTTCTAGATCCAGTTCTGCTACAACTTGAGTGGCCCTGGGTGAGTCATCAACTCTCTAGGTATAGCTCCCTCACTGCAAACCCAAGCTAAATTTAGGACTCCCCCTCTACCCTCTCTCCCAAGCTTTCCCATCTTAGTAAATGGCCCATCAGCCGCCAGGAGCTCAAACCAAGTTTATCCTTCCCAAGAAATCGACCTCCTAAATCCATTCCCCTCTTCACCCCCTCTGTCACCACTCCAGTCCAGGCTACAAAATCTCTCCTCTGCGCTTTGCCAGTGCTGTCAAATGTTTTCATCAAATGCAAAATCAGAGTGCATCGTTCGCCTGCTTAAAATCCTTCAGATGGCTTTCCTTTCTCTTGGAATAGGGTCTGGAAAGGCTTCCATCTTCCTTACACATGGCTTTTGACCCCCGCATGGCTTGGCCCTGGTCTTTTTGCCCTTCACTGTGCTCCAGCCACACCTGCTTTGTGTTCTAGCTCATTCTAGACATGGAGTTCCTTCTGCCCGGAGTGCTCTTAGCTTGGCTGCTTATCCTTCAGGTCAAGGGTTAAATGTCAGCCTCTCAGGGAAGCATTTTCTGACCCTTCAAACCCAGTTAGGTCCTGGTGACCTTCACAGCGCCCATCACATCACCGGTGACACATCGACCTCCTGGTTCTCCTCACGGAGACTCACCATCATTCCGCTTAACGTTTACTTCTGGGGGAGTCTGGGACATATGCAGAGTGGTTTGCCTCCTGTGGAGTTTGTACCTAAAGAGCAAGGTCTGTCTCCTGCCTCTCTGTGCTGACAAGAACCAGGCCTCATATTGGCCTGGCAATGATGAGTCTGGGATGGTGCTGAAGAACATTCCCTTTCATACTAATCAGAAATGAGCTCAGGGGTCAGGGGCCAAGGGGCCAGGAGATAAGAAGCTAAGAGGCTAACACAGCCAAAGGTTCTGGTCTGGTCAGAACCTTGAGGCCCATCAGTGGCTCATCTCTAATTAGAGCTCCAGGCTCTGGCTCCTTGAAAGGTGAAGCTTTAGGACTCTTCAAGCCCTGGTTTTGGCTGGCCACCTCCCCAAAGGACAGGGTGAGATCGGGTCCTTATTTAGGTCAGCCGCAGCTCTGACTCAACCAGGAGTCAGAGGAGACTGGTCTGTCTACAGGAGCTGCCGGGAGTTCGTAATTGTACTACTTAAAATGGATTGTACTGCTTTAAGGTCTGAATTGAACCTGCTTTGGCCCGAGATTTGGGATTTCTTGTCACTTTGCAGATGGGCAGGGAGACTTGCAAAATGGCCCCTCTATAGCCAGGCCTTAACCTTTCCTAAGAGGAACATTATGCCGTGAGTCTCGGAAGAATGAAAGCATGCATCCAGGCACTCAAGCCAGAAACCCATGAGGGCACCCTTGTTTCCTCTCGTTCCCTAGACTTAAAAAGCTCAGGCAAAATCTGCTAATTCTGCCTGAATTAATGTATCCTGAATACTTCTACTCCTTCCTGCCTCTGCTGCCACCACCCTGGTCCAGGCCAGTGTCAGTGCTCTCTGGGGTCTACGAGAGCCTCCCAACCAGCCTCTTTCTCACGCTTCCTTTTTTTCATGGCAACAGAATGTGGGAAAGTGGAACACACATAACTCCTGGTTAAGATCCTTCAGATGGCTTTCTATCAAATGCAAAATAAGACCAAGCTTCTTACAAGGCACAGGGCCTACCTTTCCAGCCTCCGGTCCGGTCAATCACCCTCCTCTTCCTCACCCTGCTCCCAGGAGCCCTGCCAAGCTCCTCCCACTGCAGGACCTTTGCACACTTTGTGTCATTCTTGCAGCTTCTGGTGCACTTGCCTCTGTTCTCTGGGAGGATCCCTTCTTGTCCCTTGGCCTCAGGGAGGGCTTCTCGACCACACTCTCGAGACACACCCATGGTCTGTTATTTTTGGTGTCAGACCCTTTCTTTCCTTCAAAGCGCTTATTACAACTTGTAACTGCTTTGTTTTCTCATTGTTGTCTGTCTCCCTATTATCCCTGCATAGATTTCATATACAGAGACAGGCTGAGGTCTGTCCTGCTATATCCCCAGTACCCAGCATTGTGTCTGGGCACCGGGCAGATGTTCTCAAAAATTTTCTCGACAGAAAAGCCTTTTTGGTGGTGGCATCTTGAACAGCCAGGGACTCTCTCTTTGCTTCTGAACTTTGATCTTCAGAAGGCAGCGTTTCTGCTCATGAACAAGTAACTCTTCTCTGGGTATATGGCTCAAAGCAGACGATCTCAGGCAGCCTGGCAACATGAACCCAGGTGGGAAGCACCTTCTGGAGGAATCGTGGCAAATCTCAAGTCTAAACCCGAAGATGTCAATCTAGGCCTCTGTCCCAGGGCCCAGCTATGCTGCCAGAGGCCTCGGGCTTTCCAGAGCTTCTCATGATTCAAGATGCAACCGCCCTCCTCTTTCCCTAATGCTCCAAGCCCCTCTCCCGGGCCCTGCCAAGCCTGTGCCCTTGGCTCCCGGTAGCTTTCAAGATGAAGCCACGCCAGAAGAAGGAGCTGGGGTGGTGGAAGAGGGCCTCAGGGATGACTCAGGGGAGGGGCAGGGAAGCCCGGGATGGCCGGTGAGACTCGAGTGGTGGGATCTGGCATGCTGGCAGAAAGCACCTACCAGCATGTGAATAGGAAGAGCGCGCGGGCACAGTTCTAAAGCAGCATTTACTTTGGTTTTCACTTCTCCAAGGCCCCGGGACCTTTTAGAAGTTATGGGGTCTTGTAGGCCGTCTCCATCACTCCTCCTTCAGCCACTGCAATAGCTGAGGCGTGTAGTAGGTGATGATGATGTCGGCACCTGTCGGGGGACAGAGGCAGGAAGTGGGGAGAGGCCAGGCATCAGCTCTGGGCACACCTTCCGGGAGATGAGGGCCAAGGGTGGGGGAGGCGACTACCATGAAGAGGCACAGCCTGTGGGCGTCACAACAGGAGACTGAGCCCAGCTCCGGTCAGTTAAGGCTCTGCACACTGTGTAACCCTGGGCAAGTCATTTTCTCTTACTGGGCCTCAGTTTGCCAACGGATAAAATGCACGACGGGAGAAATAAGTAAGTTATAAGTGCCCTTCTGATGCTGTGCACACCAACAAAACCAGTTCCCGTTTACGGAGTGGTGAGCATTTGCTGATTATACATATCATCTCATTTAATCCTCCTGACAGCCATGCATCAGGTACTTTTTATCCCCAGTTTATAGACAAGGACACTGAGGTTCACAGAAGTGGCTTGGCTGAGGTCTCAAAACCAAAATGTAAATAGCCAGCTCTGCTGTCTTCACTGTTCCATGTTCTGTTCTGCAATTCCATATCCCCTCCTCACCCTGTGTTTCTTTACATCGCTGGTATTTCCAGGCATAAGGCTCTAGGCTGTCTCGTGACTTTATTTCCCTTTCTAGGCAAAGTGCCCATCAGCCCCGTGGCACAGGTCAAAAACCCCCAGCCCGGCCTGTTTACCTGCGCGGCGAAAGGCGGTCATGGCCTCCAGCACAGCGGCCTTGAGATCAAATGCCCCGGCCCGGGCTCCGTGCCACAGCATGGCGAACTCTCCAGAAACATGGTACACAGCAAGCGGGAGCTCAGGGTGCTGAAGAAAAGCAGCGGTGGGTACATGAATTGAAGTGGAATGGTGGCGTGCCTCCAGGAATGTCCCTCCCTGCTCGACCTGTGAGCATCTGGAGCCCCATCCCCTGTGTCACTGCTGCTGGCAGCCTGGCCCATTCTTCTTCTTCTTCTTTTTTTTTTTAAATAATGTTTATATTTTTGTTTGAGAGAGAGAGGAAGAGGGAGGGAGGGAGGGGCAGAGAGAGAGGGAGAGAATCCCAAGCAGGCTCCGTGCTCAGGGCAGAGCCCGACAAGGGGCTCGATCCCATGACCGCGAGATCATGACCTGAGCCCAAATCAAGAGTCAGACGTTTAACCAACTGAGCCACACAGGTGCCCCTAGCCTGGTCCCTTCTCGAACTGTGAAAGCATAGCTGCTCAAAGGCCCCTGTGAGCCCCGGGGCCGATGCCCGTGGGGGTTCCGAGGCATGGATGTGGTGGAAGGATTCCTATTCAGGGGCCGACTGCTCTGAACTCAGAGTCTGCAGTCTCCCAGTCTGAGGTCCCAGAGTCTGTGGACAAACTCGCTCATTTCCCTGAGCCTCTTCTCTCTGCTGGTCTCTGCTCCGTCTGCTCACCTTGTCCTTCACCTCTCGCACGATGTCCAGGTAGGGCATTCCTGGCTTGACCATGAGCATGTCGGCTCCTTCCCGCACATCCCGCGCCTGAGGGATGAAGTACTGTGTGGGTAGTGCCCGGGAGGCGAGCTGGGAGGGGGACGGGCCAGGTGGGGCTCGAGGTCTGGTCACTCACCACTGCTCGGAGGGCCAGGCCCCGTGCTCCTGGCGGCAGCTGGTAGCAGCGGCGATCTCCAAAAGCTGGGCTTGACTGGGCCGCGTCCCTGGGAAGCAGAGGCATCAGGGTGGGCGCCAGCTCTACGCTGATGGGTCAGGGGTTTGAGAGCAGGCCCCTGCCAATCCCCACTTACCGGAAAGGTCCATAGAAACAGGATGCAAATTTGGCGCTATAGCTCATCACTGATACCTACAGGGAGAAAGTGGGGGTCAGGGTTCAGGCAGCTCTTTCCAGATGTGTCAGGGTGAAGTGACAGGGAGAGAAAGGATGTAGGCTGGGAAGCAGAGTGCCCGCGGTCTAGTCCCATTAAAGCTCTGGGCCTTGGTTTCCCCATGTGAGGTGCAGAGGTTGAGATGGATCCCAAAGGCCTCGTCCAGTGCTGTTTTCACTTCTGTGATTCTTTTTTTTTAAGTTTTTAAACTTATTTTATTTTTGAGAGAGAGAGAGAGAGAGAGTGTGTGTGTGCGCAAGGGGCAGAGAGAAAGAGAGAAAGAGAGAGAGAGAGAGAGAGAGAGAGAGAGAATTCCAAGCAGGCTCCACGGTGTCAGCACAAGGCCTGACACGGGGCTTGAACCCACGAACTGTGAGATCACGACCTGAGCCGAAATCAAGAGTCGGATGCCTGACTGAGCCACCCAGGTGCCTTTCACTTCTGTGATTCTTAGCACATGTGGGGACAGGGCTGGTCCAGGCTGTCTCCTTGCCCTCCCCACACCCGTTGCCACACTCCCCACCCTACCCTGTTGCCAAGTCCATGTGCCATCAGGGCCTCCTTGATGGCTTCCACACGTCCGTCCATCATGTCCGATGGGGCTACCACCTGACATCCTGAGGGGCAGAGGGTGGCCTTGAGAACTCCGGGACCCCCGTATCCACTCTGCCACCTCCCTGACCCGGGGCTGCTCATCTCTGCCGGAGGCTCACTCACCTGCCTTGGCATAGGCGAGTGCTACTTCTGCCAGCCGCTGGCGGCTCTCCTCGGCCTGGAATGTGCCGTTCTTGCCCAGGAGCCCTGCAGGACAGACGGCCGGGTTTGGGGGAGCGTCTAGGTCCCTGGCCTATCCCACCTGCAGGAGGTCTCGGGCAGCAGGGCTTGGGGAGGCGGGGGAAGCTCACCACAGTGACCGTGAGAGGTGTAGGGACACAAGCAGACATCACAGGCCACCAGGAGGCTGGGGAACGTCTTGCGCAACAAGCGGATCGCCTCGACGGCTGGGGAGTCCTCAGAGTCGGCTGCAGAGCCCCGTTCGTCCTAGTGGCCGGGGAATGACAAAGCGGTAAGTCTGTGACCTGAAGCCCTCCGGAGGCAGGACGGCCAGACCTCACGGACCACCCGGCTCCCTGCGTGGGGACGCAGTAAGGACTGTCTCCATTTTGCACAGGGCACTTGACCTACCCGGTCAGGGTGTCACAGCCCTACTAGGCTTCCTGTCCCTCCATGGGTGCAGTCATTAGACAGGGGCAGTGTCCACTCACCCAGGCCCCAGGGCCAGCACGTGGCGGTAATGAGAGTGTGGTCAGCATGGAACCTCAGCTCACCCTCATGCCTCCCTCCCTTCCCCTCCCCTCCAACTCTGCTTCTGGTTCTCTCCACCTTAGGGACTCTGCTGGGGACTCCAAAGACCAGGACGCAGCGCAGGCCCTCTTCCACCAGGGGCTTCAGCATCTCTTCCAGCCGGTTCACACCATATCTGCATGGGGGTGGGGCGGAGGGCCCGAAATGAGGTAGGTCCCAGGCAAGGGGTCCCCTCACCTGTCTGTTAAGAGCCAAGTTGCACATGGCACCAGGATGGCTCAAGCCCCACAATACAGGGAGGGGTAGGAATGCACCCACCAAACAGATGGGAAAACAGAGGCCTGCAGAAGCAGAGCTATGGAATTTAGCTCTGGAAGGCCCCTCCAAGGTTCTCGCTGAACTCCCATTTGCAGTCCAGCTCCCCCTGCAATAGACTCTGCTATGACATCTCTGGTGATGAATGGATCGCTCGTCCCTTTATGAGGCTGCCTCTTGTGTTGTGGAGCAACTCTGTCCCTGAGAAAACCCTTCTCTCTACTGGGCTGGGGAGCTTCTCCAGATCTATCTCTTGGGTCTGCTTCCTGGCACCTCCACCTGGGAAATCTCTCCCTCCATCCTCCCCTGGCCCTCCCCACCACGTCCCCTACCTGGCCACTCCCGGGAGGCTGTCGATGGGCTGTACGTCATCAGGAATGTCCCTGCAAGAGCGGGGAGGGGTGGGCTATGGACTGGTGGCTGTGGGAAGGGCCAGTGGCGAGGGAGTGACCAGGAGGGATGGCTGGGGAGATGGGAAGGAGTAGAGAAGTGGGGACGGTGGGAGGAGGCTGGGGTCCAGTGTCTGGTTCCCTGCCTGGCCAAGCCCAGGGCCTGAAATAGTAACAGGAACGACAAAAGAGTGACAGTGACAACAGAAGCGACTGGACTAAAAGAACAGTAATCACAGGAAGGAGTCAAATAGCTAAGAACTTGGACTCTAAAGTCAGCAGGCCCTCGCTGCCCTCCCAGCCACTTACTGGCTGGGTGACCTTGGCCAACTTGTACCATGTCTCTTTGAGGCCAGGCCCTTCATCTGTATTTGGGTGGATTCGTTCATTGATTCAACAAATATCGAGCATTTATTATGTGCCAGGTACTGTTTACTCTCTGGAGATACAAACTGAACAAAACAGACACAAATCCCTGCCCTCGTGGAGATGACACTCTAGGGAATAATAGCCATACCTTCCTCACACAAATACTGTCAGGACTGAATGAGAGAATACATGTAGGTGCTTAGCATAGTACCCGGTACACAGTAAGCACTCAATAAATGTCAGCCATTGCTATTATTTTTTTTTTTTTTCAACGTTTTTTATTTATTTTTGGGACAGAGAGGGACAGAGCATGAACGGGGGAGGGGCAGAGAGAGAGGGAGACACAGAATCGGAAACAGGCTCCAGGCTCCGAGCCATCAGCCCAGAGCCTGACGCGGGGCTCGAACTCACGGACTGCGAGATCGTGACCTGGCTGAAGTCGGACGCTTAACCGACTGCGCCACCCAGGCGCCCCGAGCCATTGCTATTATTAATAATCACGGCTGCCACCTCTTACATGTACATAGCTCTTTACAAATCTACAGAATGCCTTCTCAGCTTCTGTCTTGTTGCAAAAGCTCAGGATGGCAGGCTGGGGTTATTATTCTTATTTTCCAAATGGGGAAGACTGAGTTCTTTCAAGGTTTGTTTGGTTCCTAAAACTTGTCCTTAACCCACTCTCAATCTCTCTCTCTTTTTCACACACACACATACACACACACACACACTCTCTCTCTCTCTCTCTCTCAAACACACACACACACACACACACACACACACACACACACAGATCAGAGACCTGGACCATTCCTGGGACTCACGTGACAAAGATGGGGTAGATGAGGTTGGAGGCGCTGAGGGTGGCGGTGGCCGTCTGCCAGGCGCGAAGCAGCGGGTGGAAGTAGCCGCTGTGCAGAACCGACTGGGGCTGCATGGTGGGCAGAGCAATAGGCAGCCAGCTGGTTGAAACCGAGGGCTCCCGAGGTGTCTGCTGTGCCCTCAGCTCTGTGTACAGCTCTGGGGGACAAGAGGAGGCACATGAGACATGGTCCCTGTCTCCAGGAGATGGCCAACCCCCCCTCCCCCCCCCCCCCCCCCCGCCAAGCTCTTCCAGATTTCTGCTTCCGCTGCTTTCTGGCCAGCGCACCTCCGATGTGGTTCACCAAGGCCTGCCGGTCTACGACGAGGTAAGTAGAGAAAAAGAAGTAGGTCCTTCGGACACTCTCCTGGCTACTGGAACCTAATAACATAGGGTTTGGACTTGTGTTTTATATGGTCTCTCTCTTTTTCTCAAATAACATTTCTCCAGCAATTCAATTTTATTTTATTGTATGTTATTCAAGGAAATCAATCTGTGATGGATTAGAAATTAGGATGAGAAGCACTGATATAGCCAACATTTAAACTTTGTTTATTCCATGAAAAATGTTCATGTGCTTGGCAGAAATTTTAGATAAGCAAAAAGAGAAAAATCTCCTGTAATTCTACCTCTAGAGAAAAGCACCATTAACACCTCGGTACGGAGACTTCTGGCCAGGCGACTTCTGGCCTGGCGCAACACACACTAAGAGGATTAAATAGCACCTGACAGACAGACTGGCAGACAGAACTCCTGTAGAGTGGCCACGGAAGCTGTCTTTTCCAGCCTCACAGCCTCCTGCTGCTCCCCAAGCACAAGCCGCATTTGGCCTTGGCCACTTTCTGGAAGGTTTCTGTCCCCTTTACCTAGAAGGTTTGTGCTCTCTCCACAACCTCCTCGCCCCCAAATCCTACCAGGTGCCCCTTCTTCCCTCTCCCACTAAGCCTCTCTTGCCCAGATCCTAATCTCTCTTATGTAACAGCTCTTTGTGGATCTAACTTATGTCATTCCAGTAGACAGTGCTTCTGCAGGGCATGGTCCACAGTGAGTTCACTTCTGCCCTCCTCCCCACCCCCCAGCACTCTGCCACACAGTAAATGTTTAACGACATGAAGTATAAGACAATATGCCCTAATGCCAAGTAAGTGGTGTAAGACAGAAGGAAGCTGGGGCATTACCACACCTACGACATGCCAGGCCACGCTGGGCACTTGTACACATGATTTCTCATTAAGGTGGCACTATAGTCCAGGCGGTAGGGTGGATGGAGTACCTCTCAGAGAGGAACCACCACAAGCGTACCAGGAGTTCCAATGTGAGTTTAGAGGTTGGAAGAAGCTCGTTGGAGGAAGACAGGGGCTTAAATTTGGATGTTTCGGGATGAGTGGGTTCAGCTTGGCAGAGGGAAAGGGGCGAATGTTCCCTCAGAAAGGGAAGTGAGGGGCAAAGGTGGGGAAGGAGGAAAGGCTGTTCTGAGGGCTGAGAAGACAATTGAAGATGTGTGTCCTAGGGAGGGGACAAAGGGAGGCCAGAATGAGGACAGGGAAGATGGGGTAGGGGAGGGAGGTGGAGGTGGGGAGGTGGGAGTAGCCTAGTCAGAGCCTGGCTTTAGGAAGATAACTCTTGCAGGCTGAGAAGAGGAGCACAGAGACTGTGGGGGTAGATGGGAGGAAAAGGAAGGGCCACTGTAAGGCAGCCAAGAGTCAGTCTCTTGGGACGGATGCTCTGAGCTTCCGTGACCCAGATGGCAATGGAGACAGGGACAAGGCAGGAAGAGGGTGGTGGGGAGCTGAGTTTTTGGAGGTGCCTGGGACAATACTCAGTAGCCAAGTAGGGGGGAAAAAAAGAGCCACCAGTCTCTCCTTGTATGAATGGACCTCAAGGCCCAGGGAAGGGCAAGGACTTACCCAAGGTTACACTTAGCAAGTTAAGAGGCTAAAACAGTAGGGCTAGAAATCTAGTGTGTCAATTCCTAGGCGGAGAATGGGGGATGGGGGTCCTTGAGTACGCTGATAATGCCTTTCTCTTAGGTCCTTTTAGCCCCCCTCCCAACCAGCTCAGGGACCCATTTTATCCAATTCTCCTCCTTGGCAGGGCTGGGGTTATCAGGAGCCACACAAGGACCCACCCTACTACCACACCCCTCGGCCAACCACATCATTGGACACAGAGGCGAGTCAGGTCTCCCCAGTGATGTCCTAGCCCCTAAATGAGCAATCAGTCATTCAGCAGATGCAAAGTCCTAAGTGCCCATTTTGTGCAAGACTTTGCTGTCAGGTCTGCTAGGGGTTAGCTCAGCTCAGAAAGGTTAAGTCCTCTGCCTAAGACCACGCAGCTGGTTAGTAATGGGCCAGAATTTGAATCTGTTTTAGACAATGAGTATAGGGTTTTATCTACCGTACCCATAAACACTTGATAAACACTTGATTCAACAGGCATCTCTCTGTCTGTACTACCTTTGCCTTGTGCGTGGGAGAGATGGATAGGCAAGAGAAAAGATACTGAGCGTACGTTATGTGCTGGGCACTGGACCAGGTACCTTTACATGTATCTCATCTAACCGCAGTGGTCCTTCCAACTTTTAGTGATAAGGAAACGGAGGCTCGGAGAGGTTAAGTGACTTGTTTGGAGCCCAGTCAGATTTTGAACGTGCCTCTGATTCACCTCCTAGAGAACAAATTTGTAGCAGGACCCTGGCTTCTGGAATCCAAAGCTGCATTCCACTGACCTCAACTCCCCATCTACTTTAGAAGGCGGGGCCAGCAAATGCCTTCTGCTTATCAGAAGCAGCACAGCAGGGCAGCCAAGGTGCTTTGCAGCCCAAATTTTACAAGGAGGCTGGGAGGTTGGGGGCGGGGGCAAGGGTGAGAGGGTTGAGGGGGAGGCCTCACTAGGGCACAACCATTTGTGTCTGTTTCTTCTTCCTTTTTTTTTTTTTTTTTTAAATGTTTATTCATTTTGAGAGAGAGAGCCAGAGAGAGCAAGAGAGAGTGAGAGTGCACACGAGCGTGAGCTGGGGAGGGGCAGAGAGAGAGAATCCTACGCAGGCTCCGTGCTGACAGCACAGAGCCCAACACGGGGCTCGATCTCACGAACTGTGAGATCATGACCTGAGCCAAAATCAGGAGTCGGCCGCTTAACCATCTGAGCCACCAAGGTACCCCTGCATCTGTTTCTTTAATTTTAGGATTAGGGAGAGATTTGATTTGGGAAACGGGTGTCAGTGCTGAGAAAATTAGAAAGTTGAGAATCACCAATCCTGTCCATTTCTTACATTCTGATGTGGAAAACGAGGTGCAGAGAGGTGACAGGACTTGTTTGACATCACACAAGGTACAGAGCCGGGCTTGACCATGAGTCTCCAGCCTTCTAGTCCAATGCCCTGTCACCTACACCACACACTGTCATTCTGTTACAACAGGCACTTAATAACTAAATATTTGTGGAATAGAAAAACAGCCTCTAAGCCAGAGTTGCCTGTTTGCAGAGCCAAATCCATGCCAAGGTTTTGCTTTGCAAAAAGTCTCTCAAGACTGGGAGATTTCCACACATTTGGGAGGGCACTTCTTCCAAATCAAGGGACCTGCAAGCCACAGCTTAAATCCTGTGACACCTCAAAGACAATGGCAAGTCACCGTGGGATTCACCACGGGACCACCTATGCTCACCCACATTAGAGCAGGTTAGCTTAGCTGGAAGGCAGCAGCACAGGGTGGTGTAGAGAGAACCTTGTTTCAGGGTCATAGAGGCCCAGGTCTGATCTGTGCTGTGTGGGTGACTTCAGGGAAGGTTGCTGGCCTTTCAGGGCCTTCATTTCATAATCTATAAAATGGGAATGATACTACCAAACCTGCAAAGCTGTGGAAATTAGATTAGAGATAGTTAGGAGGTACGTGCCTGGCACCAGGTAGCAGCACAGTAAACGTGTAGCTACTTTTATCATCATTCGGAGCAGAACTGAACTGGAAGGAGATCTGGAGTGAGCCCAGCAGTGTCTTCCCCACCACACCCAGAAGGGAGAACTTGCACTCAAACCTGTGTGGCTGCAGGGTCTTCTGAGATACCACACAGACGCTACCGTAGAGGGTGGACTAGATGTTAATCTATGGGAGGCGCCTGTGTCTCCAGGAGCCAAGGATGGCTTCGTGCAAGAGGTAGTTCTGCAGACTGATTATGAAGGTACTTCCTTCCTTTAACTAAGTTGGGACCTGAGAGCTGCCAGAATGGGGGTGAGGGGGTGGGTCAGAAGGAGCTGCAAGGCCTGAACTTCCCATGTTATGCTCTGCTGAGGATTTCAGAGGCTGTGCTCTTGGCGCAGAGGGTGGGGAACTGCTGCCAGCTCTGGCAGGCTCTGCCACTAGTTGGGGAGGAGGCAGTCAGGAGGGCCAACTAAGTAGAAGGTGGCCAGGGCTGAGAAATCCAAAGCCCCAGAAGGGCCCAGGACAGCAGCTGTCAGGCAGTTCTGAAAAGGGACCAACTAACCAGCATTTCCTGAATATCTACCCTGAGCCACCCCAGTGCTGGATACAGGGATTAAAGAGAAGCAGGAGACCTAGGCCTTGACCTAGGGCTTTGAAGAGCCCAGCCTCTTCTGGGCTTAGCCATTTGGAGCTACAACGAGAATCAGCCAGTTCCACAGACTCCTAGAATATCTTGTCTAAGCGGCTCCTTAAAGCTTGTTGATTACATCATCGAAATAATGGTGAACTGGGCTCAGAGAAAGGCAGACACTGGCTCAAGATCTCGCAAGGGGTCAGTGGCAGATCTGGGCCTAGAATCCAGGTCTCTAGCAGCCCAGTTCTCAGTGCCCCCCATTAGCCCTTGCTACTTTAAGTATAGATCTCAAAGCTGCTTACCAGCAGAGTTGGGCTTGTGGAGAACTCTGAATGAAATAGGGGGGTATGAGGAAGGAGGCAGAACGTTGACTCTGGACTTGGCTACAGCTGACAGCCTGATGGTTAAGCGCGTGGGATTTGGAGACGGTAGACATGGGTTCAAATCCTGGTTCTGTCACTTTTCAGCTGTGCGATCTCAGTTTCGTATCTGGCAAATGGGGACTTGAACCGACCTCAACGGGCTTTTGTAGCCTTAATGGGCCAATGGATGTGACTTATGTATAAATCTAGCACAAAGCGACTGTTACTGTCTCCACTTCCCTCCTCCTCCCCGCCCCCCCCCCCCCCCATCCTTCAAGGCACCTCAGGCTCTGCACTGATAGAGAACGCACCAAGGGTCTCCAAGGGAGTGGACCCCAGAGAGGAGATGCAGAGCCCGGAGCCGGGCCCCCAATGGCTACATCCCCGCGGAGACCCCAATCCTGGGTGCAGCAAGGCAATCTAAACAAGGGCCCCACAAGGACTCTGCCCCCGGCTGCACCGCCAGCGCTTTAGGCGCACGGCACATTTGGGTCTGGGGACAAGGGACTCTTGGTGCCACAGCCTCCACCTCCAAGTCCGCCGTCTCCCCGAGTCCGGCCCCCACTCACCTGGCTCCTCAAGGGCCGCTCCCGCCACCGCCGTAGCTCGTTTTAGTCTCCCGGGGCCCACGTGGGGGCGGGGCAGCTCACCCGGAAGCATCTCCCCCCCTTGCAGCCCGCCCCAATCAGCGTTAAGGCCACGCCCCCTACGGGCAATGGGCTGGCGGGCTGGTCAGCTCCGGCCTCGGCCCCGCCCACACTCATCGAGGCCTGGCCAATCAGGTGTGCGAAAGGGCAGGAGGGCCCTCGTTTCCCTCCCCCCTCCTCCTTGCTCCTTACTTGGGGCCGGAGCTTGGGTAGCGGAAGGACAGTGGGGTCCTATGTGGGGGCGTAGAGGAGGTGCAGTAGGGGTCCCTGAGAGTCGGGCTCCGATGCGGTTACAGCCCTGAGGTTCTCTTTACAGTTTTCCTTTAACCAGGCTAGTGCATACTTGGCGCTGGTTAATCGTTGAAAGAATAATTGGATGTCAAGGACATTAAAACAACACCTTAATACCGAAAACAATAGCTACGTCCATTTTTGCAGACTGAGTGTTTTAAAGCTGTTGAGTTCAGCACCAGGCGGCCTTCCAGGTTTTCAGAGGAAAATTTATTCCAGTGTAATTACTCAGAGCCTGCTCTGTGCCATGGATTGAGAGAGGTGATGTGAAAAGACATGGGCATTCCGGAAAAGCTCTAAGTCTGATAGGGGCATCGGGCCAGTCTAGGATGGGTACAATGCGACATTTGACCAAAGGTCTGTGCGCGGTTTGGGCAGAATATGTGCAGGGGCAGGAGGGAACCAATGAGGCTTATGGGGCTTGGGTGAACTGGTAGGATTTGGGTGAATGAAGTAGGGGGTGGAGATCAATACTCTAGCAAAGGAATGCCCTTATCAGGGTGCACTAGGGATTATAGAAAAGCTGACTTTGACTTGTAGAGGAGGCCAGTGAGTTGGTTGTATTACACTTACTCTCACTCTCAGATTTTATTTCTCAAAATTGGTACCCGGAACCCGTTTTATACCTCTTTACATTCCAAGTTAAATAGGCAGAGAGGCTTAATGCTAGGGAAATATGAGACCTGTGTAGCTTCCAGCTACTAGAGTTCTGATCTGTGGTCAAATAAGGGAGGTGGGACAATGAGGTCATATTTTTTGTGCATTTAAGAGTCAGGGACACGGGGCGCCTGGGTGGCTCAGTCGGTTGAGTGGCCGGCTTCGGCTCAGGTCATGATTTCACAGTCGGTGAGTTTGAGCCCCGAGTCGGGCTCTGTGCTGACAGCTCAGAGCCTGGAGCCTGTTTCAGATTCTGTGTCTTCCTCTCTCTGACCCTCCCCCATTCATGCTGTCTCTGTCTCAAAAATAAATAAACGCTAAAAAAAAATTAAAAAAAAAAGAGGCGCAGTATCATGCATTCACTTACCTAATTTTGATGACAATTATGTTACTATCCTTGTTTTACAGACTGGGAAGACAATCTCTGGGGAGATTAAATAATTTGCCCTGCGTCACACTGGGTTTTCTCTGCAATGCCTACTAGTCATGCTCCTTCAACTCATATGGGTAATTAGCGCCCCCCCACTCCCGTGTAGATCCCCTGCTCATTTCTTTCATGACACCAGTTCCATCTCAGAGTTTATTGATAACTAGGTATAATTAGGACTATTTACCTCAAAGAGCTCAGTAGGAGTGGAAAATTTAAGAATGCTGCTGTTTGGTGTGATCTATTTCTCACATTTTGTTCTTGGCGAGAAAACCTGTTCCCATTCTCTACCCTACCCCCAAAATTTGAAAATACTTTTAATCTTTCCATCTTATCCATAAAAAGTATTGTGAATGCAACAATGTGATTAGATCTTAAACATAATGTTGAGCAAAAGAAGTCAGGCACAAGAATACATATTGTATGATTTCATTTATATAAAATACAAACCAGGCAAAATTCACTTGTGCTGTTAGAAGTTAGGATAATGATTACAGTTGAGGAGGAGAGTGACTGGAAGGGAGACCAAAGGGGTTTATTAGGGTGCCGGTCATGTTGTTTACTGATCTGAGTGCAAGTTACATGGATGTGTTTGTGCAAATTCATCCAACTTTACATTTACATTTATCTGCACCATTTAGTAGGCATATTATACTTCAATAAAAAATAATAAAAAAAACCCCACAAACCCCTCAAAACCTACTATTGTGAGTACTTCCCAGGGAGGTACAAGGCATGGTGCTAAATGCTGTTAAGTGCTAGCAAGAGATTAGTGGTTGCTGGGGACTGGAGGGAGGGAAGCATGAGCGAATAACTGCTTAATAGGTGCAGGGTTTTATTTTGGGGTGATGAAAACGTTTTGGAGCTAGACAGAAGTGGTGGTTGCACAACACAGTGAGTGTGCTAAATGCCAGTGAATTGGTCATTTAAAAATGATTCATGTTATGTTCCGTGAGTCTCATCTCAACTGAAAGGTAAAATTGGTTCATTGAATGCAATGTAGTATTCTGGAATGGATCCTGGATCAAAAAAGGCCTTTAGTGGAAAAAGTGGTGAAATATGAATAGTTTGGTATTTGGTATTTTTCTGTTTTGACAAAGGTACCATGGTTATGTAAGATGTCAACATGAGGCAAAGTTGGGTGATGATCATATGGGAACTCTGCACTCTGCAACTTTTCTGAAAACTAAAATTGTTCTAAAATAAAAAGTTAATTAAAGAAAAAAAGAGAAATAGAAGGCCATGGACCACTAGAACAGGATCCTGGCTTTCATAAATTAGTGGTAAGATCTTAAGCAAGTCACTTCTCTCTGATGAGCCTCCATTTCCCATCAGCAAAAATAGAATTAGGTTGCAAAAGTAATTTTTAAACGATTTTTAAGTTTATTTTTGAGAGAGAGTGAGAACGAGCTGGGGATGGGGACAGAGAGGAAGAGAGAGGGTCCCAAGCAGTCTCCACACTCAGCAGGTGCTCCACCTGGGGCCAGATAGGAACCTGAGTCAATATCAAGAGTCAGAGGCTTAACTGACCCAGTCACACAGGTACCCTGATTTTATTTTATTTTTTAAGTAATCTCTACACCCAATATGGGGCTTGAACTTACAACCCCAAGATCAAGAGTCACATGTGCCACTGACTGAGCCCGCTAGATGTCCCTGCAAATGCGATTTTACCTAGGTAAGGATGAAAACCTTCTCACCCTCCAAATCCAGATCAGAATCTCTAGGCATGAAGGGAGGTGGCTTACAAAAGATGAGATTTTTGCCTTAACCTAGTAAGCAACCTTCAAAATCCGGATACCCCTACAGGAATGATTAGGGTGTGCTTGGAAAAAACTGGTTGATAACCTCAGATTCCTCCCAGTCCTTTTAAGTAATCTCTACACCCAGCACGGGGCTTGAACTCACTACCCTGAGGTCAAGACTCACATATTCTACCCACTGAGTCCGCTAGGCCCCACTTCTGTAGTTTCAAGTCATAGTTCCCGCTCTCAGGAAACATGGCTTAGGTAGTCAAAATGTGCTAACTAAAACCATGTGCAAGGAGAGTTCTTTTGGGGATTCAATGACTGGAGACTTACACAATAAAGTAGAAATGGATTGGAATAGATGGTAAGGCAATCCCTCCTTAAGCAGGTTTTGTGTTCCAGGTTTAAGTATGGATTTAACGGGACGCAGTGAGGGGCTGGAATACAGCTATGTTCCAGGAAGATCCACTTGGCAAGCAGTACACAGAAGCTAGGGCAAGCAGAGATGAGGCAAAAAACTGAGCTCAAAGGAAGCCACAGGAGTCCAGATGGGACTTGAGAGTTTAGCTCAGTGGTGCTCATGGGAGTTAAGAAAGGATGTTTCTTTTGTGGAAAAGGAAAAACCACCAGATCTAGTGACTACCGGGGTTGTACCTTTATGAAATGTTATTTATAAATTCATGATTTAAAAAGTTCTGTACATTAGAGAATATAGCATTGTGGCTGAGATCACAAAGGTAACAGTTCTCCTTGATAGAGTTTCAGAGTTTATACTTGAAAGCATTTAGAACGGTGCCAGCCTCATAGTAGGGACTCCATAAATGTTGAGTCATTGAGCAACAAATGTTGAGTCATTGAGCAACTAATACCCATAGGTTGCCCAGCAGAGCCATGAAAACCTCTTGTTGTGGTCGAAGAGCAGCATCTGCTGGCCATCCAAGGTAACGCAGGATCCCGTGTTTACAAAGATCTGGGCGGGTCCACATGTCAAGAACTCTTTGAGGCAGGATCAGTGGGTCCTCCCCAAAAGCATACTATAAACAAGCAGGATGAAAGGGAGTCACCACTTTTAACAAGAATGTTCTTTATTTATACAAAGCATTATAATTTTCCTCAATAGTCTTCACTCAGTTGTCAACAAACTTTTGGCTGTATTCGTTTAACAAATTAACAGTGTCAAACTACATACACCTCACTACCTGTCAACCTCCAAGCGCTCAACTTAGAGACAAACAAAAAAGTGCTTGGGGCACCACATGTCAAGGGAAAAAAAAATAAGATCAACAGAGTTACTTTAGAAGCAGTTAAAGGGGTTGGCTTTTGGGGGTGGGGATTAGATTCCTGAGCACCATCAAATTTCTGCCCTTTAAGCAGGTTATCAAAGTTTCTGGGTTGGCAGATGTGAGAAAAGGAGGGAGAGAGAAAGTGGAATGGGGAACAGAAGAGAGGCAGAAGAGAGACAGGAAGGGAGAAGCACAGAGGGACCAAATGTGCATAGAAGAAAGTTTGGGACTTGTCAGGAATTGGAAGAATGAAAAAACTAAAGCCACAAGCTTGGGAAATGGACTACAAGAAGAGAAAGCCTGGAATTTTATACCTTCCAGGAGGTGACGATAAAGCGATACAGTGGCAGGCAGTGAGGTGCAACTAAGACTAAACCATCTGTGTTTTTTTCCCATTTTGTTTTTGGGGGGTTTTTCTGTTTGTTTTGGTAAGAGTAAGATATTGGCACACTTGCTTGACTAACTCCACTCTACACTGCTGTTTTAAAAGCTTATGAGGCCAGAGAGCAGCCACCCCGGCAGGCCAAATGCCTACCAGGCAATATAGAGGGGCTGCAAGCCAGTGGGTCTGGGGAAATCAAAATTCAATGTTACCTTGAAGTGAAGAGACAACAGATTTCATTATTCTCCTATAGTCTTTTAGTACTTTCCTAAAGCTAAACCATTCTAACCACTTGTAATAAGCTAGTATTGCCATATCCTGTACAGTCACAACCGGCTGACCATGCTCAAAGCCCCAATTTTTCCTGAGCTTTGACTGCCTCTGTGATCTGGAACACAGCAGGCAGCATGGAAGTTATTATTACTTTTTTGGGGGGGGGGGGGGTCAGAACGGAACTGGGGATCAAAAACTGCCTAACCACGTATGTAAGGAAACAGGAGAGATCAGATCGACTAATTACATTAGCCGCCCAGAATCCCTCTCGCCTAAAAGTCATTACCTTCAGACTGATTTAGCAACACAGGACCCTGCTACTCAGATGCTCTGACGGAAGCGCTGGTTTTGATGATGATTCAATCGTCAGTTTTTATTTTGATCTTCTCAGGCTCTTCTGGCTAAGACTACTCTGCCCAGCAGGGAAGAGCTTCTCACAAACGTACCACACGTCAGGGTGGTACTTTCCAGCGTGCCACAGTCTTCCCATCCCGTTAGTTGTCCACTTCCTCCTCCTCATTCGGCTCTTCTTCTTCCAGCCTGTCCTCGTCTTCATCGTTGTCCTCATCCCTGCTCTTGTCTTGCTCTTCCGAATCTGTTTTTTTGTCTTTGTCCTTCTTCTTTTGCTCTGAAGCTTCCTTCTTGCCTTTCTGCTCTCGCCTGTAGGCTGTAAGGAGGAAGGTGGGGGGTTAGGAGGCAGGGCTGAACCAGCAGACTGCAGCAGCTAACTCCACTGTATAACTGGAAAAGCTGGGGCAGAGAAGGAAAAATACAAATCAGATCTGAGGTGGTGCCAACGGAATGGATTCTGAGTCACGTCCAATACTTGTTTCCTGTTCTTACAGGGACCCAAGCAGAGAAGACTCAGGGCCAGGTGAGCAGGTGACACAGGATGAACATCTACTTGGCTGAACAAAGAAGAGGGTCATTACCTTCCAGAGCTTCTTTCAATGGGGTAACGAACCGCTGGAACTCCATCTCTTCCATGGCTGAGAGCACGTCACTGGCATTCAGTGTCTTGCGTTTCCCTTTCATCGCAAAGTTGTTGGCGCTGAAAAAAAAAAAAGACAAAAGGGTTTCAGGGGCTGTCAGACCCCCTCTTGCCGCCTATGGGGTGGGTGGAAAAGGGGCACCAGAGGTGGTACGGAAAAGCCTAGATCTCAGATGCAGGCATTTTTTTGTGACGTGGTTAAGTCCCTCCCTTCCCCGTACAAAAGGGTTAAAGCAAAGCAATTTTGTTGCTTTAGTTTGCTTCAGACCTTGCAACAACTGGATGAGGGCTGAACTTCCCCGCACGGGGGTAGGACACGATTACTGGGGTCTGGGCCCCAGGCCGCGAACTCCGGGGGCCAGGTCTCTGCGACCCCCTTACGCCTCAGCCCAGCTAGGTTCTGGCTAGCTCAGCCTGCCTCACCAGGAAGTGGCGTACAGCACGAAGACGCTGGCGGCGCGGGAGATGGCGCTGCGGGCCTCCTTGGAGATGTTGACACCGTCCGGGAGCTGGAAAAAGAACGTGGGTGAATAAAGCTGCCGGCCCAGGACCTGCTTCCTCTGCTGCCCGCTCGTCCGGGCCCTGGCCCATCCGCCCGCCGAAGCTGCTCACCGCCTCCTTGATGATCCTGGTGATGACGGCATTGGGCAGGTTTAGGTCCTCGGGCCTCTCCGCCATTGCCGCCACCGGCGCCCGCACCTCGGTCTCAAGCGTCTTCTTCAGGCCGCTACGGCGTCCGGACTTCCCGCGTCCCCGCTGTCTGACCCAAAGAGGCTTCCGTCCCGCCCCACGTTGCCCACACGGTGTCCCACAGTGCCCCGCGCGCCATAGCCTCCCTCCTCACCCAGCCCCGCCTCCGCCTCCGCCTCGAGTCGTCCAAGGATCCGAACTTTCCACGCCGCTACGGTTTTGGCCCGCCCGGGCTTCCGTCCGACCCCACGGGGACTCCGTGTCCCTTCCCATGCTCGTTTCTCTGCTTCACACCGCCACCACGTCTGGAGCCTTCTCATCGGATCAAGTATGGCTCACTGGAGCTTCCGTCCCTTTCCCACAGTGCTCTGTGCCGCTGCCTGGCAACGGCGCTGCCTGGCGGCAAGAGTGGGAGACCGAGGCTAGGACCGAGCGGACGGGGCGGGGCTCCTCTTCCAACGGAAGGCGGGGCCTGGAGGGCGGGGCCCCGCCTCTTCCGCCCGGTCTCTTGAGGGGACCGGTTTTCGGAGTGCGGTACGGCGTCCCGACAGTTTGGCGTGGCTTTTGGTAGCGCGGCCTTCCGAGGCCAGACTTTCCCACTTACCTTTTGCGGAACGAAGCGGGTATCTTTTTTCGATTCTACGGGACCTGATGTCCATCTTTAATCTTTTCACCCCTCCCAACTTTGTAATCGCATTAAGGATGTTTGTCGCCTAGAATTGTTGAACGCAGACTTCTTTGCCAGTACAGCCCTAACGCTGGCGACATAGAAATGGGCATTAGACCTCGGACCTCAGTTCGGGCTTGTCAGGTAACGAAAGGGCAGTAAGCAGCCGGTGTAAGAATAACGCGACAGTGCCTTCCATTCAAAACCAAGCCCTGTTAAAATTGTATTTATTTTTTAGTTCATTGAATTGAGGATCATACATCTTTCCCGGTCAAACACATTACCATGGTTTTGCAGTGGTTTCTAAGTTGTATCATTTTCATGTACGTAGAAACTGTCCTCGTTCCCACTGAGCACCAATGTTTTTTTTTTCCCTTGAAACATGTTCTCACGTCACCCTTAATGTTCCTGCTTTAAAAAAAAAAAAAAATATATATATATATAAATATATATATTAATTAATTTATTTATTTATTTAGAGTAATCGCTACAGGCAACAACCTAGGGCTCAGGCTTAGGATGGGAGATCGAGAGTCGCATGTTCTACCGACTGAGCCAGCCAGGCATCCCAATTTTCCAGCTTTTGACAGAGACATGAGTGTGGAGATCTACTTCCTTATCATGAGAAAAACAAGAGCAACTGCAATGATAAAGGGCAACGGAAGTAGCATTGGTTAGAGATTATAGGGTTTGGTGGCTGACCTCTCCATCTGGATAGAACAATAGGTTTGGTTTAAAGCTACCAGGAGACGCTTAGCTCCATCCAATTGCTATCTAGTCAGAATTGGGACCACCGTGTTGTCAAGTATTTTGATCTTTAAGAGGAACCAGAAATCTGAACATTGTGGACTATTTCCATTTTAAAAAAATGGCTCAAAGTGCAGACCAGACAAAACAAGTCATGGGACAGGTGTGATCCCATGCCAATAGGTCACTATCTTTGGTCTAATTTATAGGCTCTTCAGAACAGGGACTTATTTTGAAATGCTATTTTTTTTTAATGTTTATTTTATTTTATTTTTTTATTAAAAAAAATTTTTTTTTAACATTTATTTATTTTTGAGACAGAGAGAGACAGAGCATGAACGGGGGAGGAGCAGAGAGAGAGAGGGAGACACAGAATCCGAAACAGGCTCCAGGCTCTGAGCTGTCAGCACAGAGCCCGACGCGGGGCTCAGACTCACAGACCATGAGATCGTGACCTGAGCCGAAGTCGGAAGCTTAACCCACTGAGCTACCCAGGCGCCCCAGAACAGAGACTTATTTTGTTCATTACTGTTCTCTATGCCTGTAACAGGTCCCGTCACATATTTGGCAGTCAATAAATGCGTTGAATAAAAAGAAGAAGAAATTGATACTGTCTTTGAAAAGTTATCAGGGATCACGTGGTAGTGATTGCCTAAAATATTTCCGGAGAGAGAAAGATGATACTACTCATCGAGCCCCTATTGTATATGATACATAAAAGTACATTTCCTATAATGCTCTTCAATTCTACTTTGAGATTTCCCATCCCCTCTTTATATGAGGAAGCAAGCTGAGGGAGGTGAAGTCACTTGCCTAGGACCATACAACCAGTAAATGGAAAGCCAGAGGCCTCTGATGTGACTGCAAGCCTACTGTCTTGATGTTTGAGTAAACCCACTCATTTCTGGTGGGTATTTTCGTTGCCTGTTTGAGAATTGGAGCATCTTGAAAAATGAAGCATGTTTTCCAAAGGTTCAAGCCATCTAAAGGCATGTCAAGCACTTCTGTGACTGCCTTAGTTCTAATTTGATAAGGCTTTTTGGAGATGGTGGTATCTTCTCCCTAATGATTAATGAAGGGGAAAAGGAAAGGATGCTAATATTTAATTTTGAACTCTATGCTTTTTTCAAATTTATTTTTCTTAAATACAAAACAGCTCTAAATAAGGTGAGTTTAGTCAGCCTCGCTTCTTCCTTATAAGACCTTTTATTTTTTTATTTTTTAATATTTTTTTATTTTTGAGAGAAAGAGAGTGAGCAGGGTGGGGGCAGAGAGAGAGAGAGAGAGAGAGAGAGAGACAGGATCCGAAGCAGGCTCTTTGCTGACAGCAGAGAGCCCGATGTGGGGCTCGAACTCACAAACCGTGAGATCATGACCTGACCTCAAGCTGGTTGCTAAACCTACTGAGCTACCCAGGTGCCCCACCAGATCTTTTCATATCCATTAACTAATTTTTATAATGACTCTGTGAAATAGGCTTATCCTCATTTTACAGATAAAGAACCTGAAGCTCAGATTGCTTAAGTGCCAAGTCACTCAGCTACTAAATGGCCAAGTAGGAAACGTGAAGTCAGTTGGCTCCAAAAACTCTAGCCCCCTCCATTTCATGCTGAGCCGTTTTCATACTTGCTTGTTAGCCAGGCTTCTTTTTATTTTTTTTTTATTATTTTTTTTATTTTTTATTTATTTTTTTTAACGTTTATTTATTTTTGAGACTGAGAGAGAGACAGAGCATGAACAGGGGAGGGGCAGAGAGAGAGGGAGACACAGAATCGGAAGCAGGCTCCAGGCTCTGAGCCATCAGCCCAGAGCCTGATGCGGGGCTCGAACTCACGGACCGCAAGATCGTGACCTGAGCCGAAGTCGGACGCCTAACCGACCGAGCCACCCAGGTGCCCCGCCAGGCTTCTTTTTAAAAAATGTTAATTCTAAAATACTTAACATGCAGAGTTATATTAGTTTCAGGTGTATAATATGGTGATTCAACAATTGTATACATTTCTCAGTGCTCATCACAATATACTCTTAGTCCCTTTTACCTATCTCACCCTTCCCCCACCCCCCACCTCCCTTCTGATAACCATCAGTTTGTTGTCTACAGTGAAGAGTCTCTTTTTTGGTTTGTGTCTTTTTTTCTTTGTCCGTTTGTTTTGTTTCTTAAATTGCATATATAAGTGAAATTAGATGGTATTTATCTTTGACTTTTTCAGCTCTCTTATCATTATAGTCTCTAGATCCATCCATGTTGTTACAAATGGCAAGATTTCATTCATTTTTAAAAAATGTGGGGAGCAAGTGGGGGAAGGGCAGAGAGAGAAGGAGCAAGAGAATCCTAAGCAGGCTTTGTGTTGTCAGTGCAGAGCCTGATGCAGGGCTCGAACTCAGGAACCGTGAGATCATGACTTGAGCTGAAATCAAGAGTTGGATGTGTAACTGACTGAGCCACCCAGGTGCCCCTTATTCTTTTTAATGGCTGAGTTGCTTGTTACCTAATTTTTTAAAAATATTTATTCATTTTTGAGAGAGAGAGAGAGAGACAGAGTGCAAGCAGGGGAGGGGCAGAGAGAGAGAGGGAGACACAGAATCTAAAGCAGGCTCCAGGCTTTGAGCTGTCAGCACAGAGCCTGATGTGGGGCTTGAACTCATAAGCTGTGAGATCATGACCTGAGCCCAAGTTGGATGCTTGACCAACTGAGCCACCTAGATGCCCCACTTGTTACCCAATTCTTAATTATCCTATGACCATCACTTATGTATATGGGTTCAATAGAAATATTTTATGCTTTGAGTCCAAATTAAGATCTGGATGTCACGGCTAATGTATAATATGCTCTAATTATGTGGTTGTTGTTACTCTAGAGGGCTGGAAAGCTGTGCGATTGGCTTTTGTCCTAAACCAGTTGTAGCTATGGACTTGCCAGATGAGAGCCAGTGGGATGAAACCACCTGCAAGTTGGCTGTTTGTCAGCATCCACAGTGCTGGGCAACGATCCGCCGGGTTGAGAGGGGCCACCCTCGAATCCTGGGCCCTCCCTGCAAAACAGCTCTGAATAATGAAGGTGAATTTAGTCAGCCCTGCTTCTTCCTTGTAAGATCTTTGAACTATTTTCGCTTGGCTCCCTTTTGACATTTTACATGTTTTCTTGTCTTTTTTCTTAGACGAATCCCCAGTGCTCACCATTGTAAACATCTCAGATTCCTGCTTCCGGGCCAAGAGACTTGCTCATGGTCATTTCTCAGGATTTACCTTCACCAAAGCTCCCTCTTTATTGTGTCAAGGTTCAAAGTTTGACTCCAAATTTCAAGGCAGGTAAATTATCATGGAGTCTTCCCTTATGGGCCTCCTATCTCAAAATTCTGAGTGACTTCCTTGATCCATAGACTCTGAGAAAGCTAAATTAAAAATAAAACACCAGTTCAGGGCATCTGGGTGGCTCCAGGCTCATAGCCTGGAGCTTGCTGCGTATTCTGTGTCTCCCTCTCTCTCTCTCTCTGCCCCTCTCCAGCTCGGGTGGTCTCTCTCTCTCTCTCTCTCTCTCAAAAATAAATAAATTAACTTAAAAATAAAAAGGCCACTAGTTCAGTTAGAGAAATGGTGAATAGGCAGTGGGAAACAAAAGGAAAGCTTTATTTTTATTGTAGGACTTGGTTAAAATAGGGTTATATTAGTTTGCTAGGGTCACTGTAACAAAATACCCTAGGCTATGTGGCTTAAACAACACAAATATATTTTTTCACAGTCGAGAGGCTAGAAGTCCGAGAATAAGGTGTTGGTAGAGTTGTTTTCTTCTGAACCCTTTCTCCTTGGCTTGTAGGTGGCCTATGTCTTTTTTTTTTTTATTAAAAAAAATTTTTTTTAATATTTATTTTTGAGAGAGAGACAGAGCATGAGGGGGAGAGGGGAAGAGAGAGAGAGGGAGACAGAGAATCTGAAGCAGGCTTCAGGCTCTGAGCTGTCAGCACAGAGCCCGACGCAGGGCTCAAACTCACAAACTGCGAGACCATGACCTGAGCTGAAGTCAGACACCTAACCGGCTGAGCCACCCAGGTGCCCCTAGGTAGCCTATGTCTTAACATGATCTTTCTTCTGTGTGTCTTTGTCCCAATATCTTTTTCTTCTTTGTTAATTAAGTGCTTAATTTTAACTCCAATATAGTTAATATTATTATTATGTTAGTTTCAGGTGTACAATATACTGATTCAACAATTCTGTGCATTACTCAGTGCTTATCATGATAAGTGTACTCTTAATCCCCTACCTCCTTTTCTTAATAAGAGCACCAGTCATTGGATTAGGGCCTGTAGACAGGCCTAATATGACCTCACTTTGCCTTAATTACTTCCTTAAAGACCCTCTCTCCAAATACTGAGGGACTTAAATTCTGGGGTACTGAGGGTCAGGATTCAACATAAGAATTTGTGGGCACAATTCAGGCCACCACGGGGAGCACCTCGTCAGCCTCTGCAGGTCATCAGAAAACTGTGTCCACACATACTCTCTCTCTTGTCTTTTATTTTTAGGTATGAAACTATTTGTAAGCTCTTGAAGGCAGAAACAATGGTTTCCTTTTGAATCGCCCACAGAATCTAGGCTCCCAGTTAGTGCTTGCTGATAGGGGAAGCGAAGGGACAGACGTCTGTGGAGAGCTTAAGACTTGTTAAATTCGAAACCTTATGGCCTGGAGTCAAGGCACTCCTGGCAGTCTTTGTACCGGTTCATTTTCTCCTGTTTGATGTAAGCAACCTTTGGTGGCTTCTGGTGGGCCAAATGCCGTATGGGAAAGGGTAGGACTACTTTCTGGTTCTCTAGGACTTGAACCTCGGGAAGAAGATGGCTTCTCCCAGCCAGGGCCTATGGAGGCAAAGGCCTCGATGTCACTCATGTCGTCACTCATTGAATTCACAGATGTATCTTAGTGGGGGCCACTTTGCTGGGCTCTGGGGATTCAGTGGTAAACAAGATTCAGTATTTTTTTAAGTCTTTTATTTTTGAAAGGGGGAGGAGGGGCAGAGAGAGAGGGACAGAGGATCTGAAGCAGGCTCTGTGCTGACACCAGTGAGCTGATGCAGGGCTGGAATTCATGAACCGCGAGATCATGACCGGAGCCGAAGCTGGACGCTCAACTGACGGAGCCACCCAAGCCCCCCAGCAAGATACAGTCTTTACCCCCAAAGGGCTTTCAGCCCAGCCGGGGAGGCGGAGAACCGTTCCGTGTGCCGAGAGTGCCGAGAGCAGCACCCCTGGGTGCGTGGAAGCACACAGGAAGGGTTCCTCAGGGCACCGTCTTCTGTGCAGGTGGTACCTGTGCCTACCCCTGAAATGTGGACAGTCTGGTGAAATGGGGCGTTGCAGGTGGGAGGTTGACGTGAAGAGTGTTCTGGACTACAGAAATAGCATATCCAAAGGCCAGGAGGCAAGAGGAAGTTCTTTAGGTATGAGGAAAAGGGTCCGTCGTGTATGCAACATAGAGCAGGAATGGGAGGGTGGGCAGAGGTGAGGCTAGGGAGCTGGAGAACAAACAGCGGCCAACATCACATAGATTAGGCTCAGGAGTTGGGTCTTTATCTTATACTTCCTTGGAATATTTATTCGTTCGTACACTTAATGTGTTTTAACAAATAAATATAGTGCAAGTGATATGAAAACGTAAGGGGACAGTATGTTTTTGTGGTAAATATGCATTACATTAAATTTACCATTTTAATTGTTTTTAAGTGTACAGTTCAGCAGCATTAAGTTCATTCACAGTGTTGTGCAACCATCACTACAATCCATTTCTAGAACTTTTTTTTTTTTTTTAATTTATATCCAAATTAGCATATAGTGCAACAATGATTTCAGGAGTAGATTCCTTAGTGCCCCTTACCCATTTATCCCATCCCCCCTCCACAAACCCTCCAGTAACCCTCAGTTTGTTCTCCATATTTAAGAGTCTCATATTTTGTCCCCCTCCCTGTTTCTATATTATTTTTGTTTCCCTTCCCTTATGTTCATCTGTTTTGTCTTTTTTTTTAATCTTTTAAAAAAAAATTTTTTTTAACGTTTATTTTTGAGACAGAGAGAGACAGAGCATGAATGGGGGAGGGTCAGAGAGAGAGAGAGACACAGAATCCGAAACAGGCTCCAGGCTCTGAGCTGTCAGCACAGAGCCCGATGCGGGGCTCGAACTCATGGACCGCAAGATCATGATCTGAGCCGAAGTCGGACACTCAACCGACTAAGCCACCCAGGCGCCCCTGTGCTGTCTCTTAAAGTCCTCACATGAGTGAAGTCATATGATTTTTGTCTTTCTCTGACTAATTTCACTTAGCATAATACCCTCCAGTTCTGTCCACGTAGTTGCAAATGGCAAGATTTCATTCTTTTTGGTTGCCAGAATACTCTATTATATATGTACATACCACATCTTCTTTATCCATTCATCCATCGATGGACATTTGGGCTCTTTCCCTACTCTGGCTATTGTTGCTAGTGCTGCTATAAACATGGGGGTGCATGTGTCCCTTTGAAACAGCACACCTCTATCCCGTGGATAAATGCCTAGTAGTGCAAATGCTGGGTCGTAGGGTAGTTCTGTTTTTAGTTTTTTGAGGAACCTCCATACTGTTTTCCAGAGTGGCTGCTCCAGTTTGCATTTCCACCAGCAATGCAAAAGAGATTCTCTTTCTCCACATCCTCGCCAACATCTGTTGTTGCCTGAGTTGTTAATGTGAGCCATTCTGACAGGTGTAAGGTGGTATCTCATTGTGGTTTTGATTTGTATTTCCCTGATGCTGTGTAGAATTTTTTTTATCATCTCAAACGTGAACTCCGTACCCATTAAACAGCAACTCCCCACTCCCTCCTCCCTCTAGCTCCTGTTAATGTCTATTCTACTTTCTGTCTGTATGAATTTGCCTACTCTAGCTACCTTATATAAGTGGAATCATACGATATTTGTCCTTTTGCATCTAATTTATTTCACTTAGCATAATGGCTTCAAGATTCATCTGTGTTGGAGCGTGTGTCAGAATTGCATTCCTTATTGAGGCTGAAAAACATTCCATCGTACAGAAATACCACATTTTGCTTATTTAATATGCTTTGAACGTTTACATCAAAGGTACTCAGTCAACTGTTATTGATGGCGACATAGCTCTCTGTGGCTGGAAAGAGGGAGGCATAGGCTCTGAATTCAGTTTGATGCAACAAACAGTTGTGAAGTGTTTGCGGTGTGCAGTGTCTGGGAGCTGTTCTAGAACAAAGAAGCAAGCACAACTTAAGGGAATGGGGAGACCATACATTCACTCAGTGAGTACTAAGCCCCGAGATGTTCTGTGGATGAGCACAAGGCTTTTCCTCATAGCACCGACTGTCGTCCCAGTAAGTTGTTCGTGTCTCTGTGTCATGTTTGGAAACTCTTATTTTTTAGGCCTCGGAAGGATCTACCTGACAAAGATTTCACCCACTATACTGACAGGTCTCCTAAGGTAAATCATAGAATTAAAAAGGTACTCCCTCAGCATTTTCTGTTTACTAGTGGGGATAAAATACTTGTCGTTATTTAACATTGAGGATGACTAGAATCTGAATGATGACAGCGATAACTAACTAATATTGGGCCCTTAGTATATGCTAGGCTCTGTGCTAATGCCTTTCTTTACATACTATACTGTTTCCAGAAATCCCAGACACAAGTGGGATTGATCTGTGGCCGTTTGGCATAGGTAAGACTTTCCTGTCTGTGTCCTACACAGAGCATGTTCAGCTACAAAGTAAACCCTGGCATCTCATAGTGCGGGGAAATTAAAATGCTGGAATGTCACACCCAAAATGGCCTTTAGGTCATCTACTCTGATAACTGTCAAACTTTTTTAACTATGACCTCCAGTAAGAAATACGTTTTGCAACAGAATAGCATAAAACGACCCTTACCCTAAGTATGAGTGATGTTCTTTGATAGTTTCTGTCCTATTCTATTTTATTCTCTTTTTAAAATTTATTTATTTTGAGAGAGAGGGAGAGCACAAGCACATGCACCTGAGTGTGAGGAGAGGAGAGGCAGAGAGAGAGGGAGAGAGAGAATCCCAAGCAGGTTCTGCGCTGTCAGTGCTCAGGGAATGCTACCCTAATGTCACAGGGAGGCAGGGGGACTCTTCGCTTAAACATGCTCACTTGTGTAGAGTACCCATTCCGGTGTCTGGTTTCGTGAGGCAGCATTATAAAGACGATTTAGGGGTGAGAAATGTCTTTTTGTCATCTGCACCACCATCCCCTTTAGGTTAGCCTGATAATTCGGTTCTTAAGCCAGTTCCGAATGCGTCAGGAGCTGCTACCTTCAAGCCATATGTAGGCTTCACGTGTTTCTCTTAGCTTTCAGTGCTGAATCTGAATGAGACACGAGTTCCCAACTCTCAAGATGTTAGAAATATGGTTGTCGTCTGGATCCCAGAACAACCAGAGAAGCGTGCAAGGTGAGTGTTGTGTCTAGAACGTGGGGGCCTTCAACTCTTGTGTTCTGCAAGTCCCCCCCGCCACCCCTCACTGCCCTGTGCGGGCCTCATTTACGTGATCTCCTTTTTAGCCACCTCAGTGCAAGTATCAGGAGGCCACGTAGAGAAGAAGGTCATGGTCTCTTGTATTTGCTTCTTGCTCCACTGGGGTTCTATTTAATGCACTTTGTGTTTCATGTGGGGGGGGCTTCTCTACATCAAATCATGGCCGTAAATAGCATGCAACATAGAGCCCAGTGTGTTTGTGGGGTCTAAGAAACAGATGCTTCCTGACTATCAGTTTTTTTTATTAGTCGTCCCCAGCTAGTGGAAACGTTTTCAGTGAAGCATGTGAATGTTTGGTCTCAGCCCCAAGTCCCGGCTCCGTGGCACAAAGTGGATATTGGGTAGAACCTATGTGCAAAGCAGAAGGATCATTTGGTGAAGGCCCAAAGGCTTGGCAATGCCGATAACATTGAAAGGCAGTGTTTGGGTTTTCTTTCATGAGTGCTGAGGCTTTCAGATCCTTGTTAAGTGACTGTTTAGATGTGGTGTGACTTAAGAATCTTATTTCATTTTATTACTTTTCTTTTTTTTTTTTAACATCAGATGGGTACTATGCTGAGGTTGTAACAAATTTTGAGGGAAGCACCTGAACTACAAAAGGATCTTATTCTCTTTCCTTTTTTTTAAAGTTTATTTATTAATTTTTTTAATGTTTATTTTATTATCTTTGAGAGAGAGAGAGAGAGAGAGACAGAGCGTGAACAGAGAGAGAGAGAGAGAGAATCCTAAGTAGGCTCTGTACTCACAGTGCAGACGCGGGGCTGGAACTGACAGACTGACGCGAGGCTGGAATTCATGAACTGTGAGATCATGACTGAGCTGAAATCAAGAGTCAGATGCTTAATCAACTGAGCTACCCAAGAGCCCTCATTGTTTTTTTTTTTTTTTTTTTTTTTTTTTAATGATCCTATCAGAGGGGTGCTTGGGTGGCTCAGTCGGTTAAGCGGCCGACTTTGGCTCAGGTCATGATCTCACAGTCCGTGAGTTCGAGCCCTGCGTCGGGCTCTGTGCTGACAGCTCAGAGCCTGGAGCCTGCTTTGGATTCTGTGTCTCCCCCTCTCCCTGCCCCTCCCCTGCTCATGCTCTGTCTCTCTGTCTCAAAAATAAATAAAAACATTAAAAAAAATTTAGAAAAAAGTTCCTGTCAGTGATTCTGCATATATGCATTTGTGTGTGTGGGTATGTGAGTGTGTGTGTGTGTGTGTGTGTGTGTGTGTGTGATGTAAACAAAAAGCCCCTAAGGGTTTATTTCCTTTAATGTAAAAAAAAAAAAAAAAGGCCCAGTTGTGGGTGGGCCAGGGCTGGTATGTCAACTCCATGAGGTAATCAGAAACCAGAGCTCCTTTTGGCTCTCTGGTCATCATCCTTAGCCCATGGGTTTCATTTTCTCAAGGTGTTTCATGGGGGCTTTTAAGGTCTAAGTTGACTGCTAGAGCTCCAGCCATCATATCCATGTTCCAGGCAAGGAGGAGGAAGATGACAGTATAAAAAAATACTTGAGTATCTCCTCTATGGTGAGCAGTGAGAATTCAGTGAAAAACCAAATTGACTTTGGTCCTTGACCTCCTACAGTCTTAGGGTGGTGGTGGGGGATTCAGACCTTACATGCATCACCACACCTAAGTGTATAATTACTCATTTAGATTAATGCTATGAAATCAAATAACGGGACCATATGAGAGAATGGTAGGGAACCTAATTTAGATGTAAGGTTAGGTCTTGATTTTAGCAGCTTCTGGGTAGTTGATCCCTTTGGACTTCTAGCCAGCCATCTTTGAGTACTGAATAGAGGATGGAAATCTTCATGGTCACCATTCACAAATACCCGTGGTGCCTCTGTTTAAGACTTCTGGGAATAAGTTGTGGTTTTTCTTGTTTCAAGACCAGCTGAGAAGAAGTGCATTGTCTCCAGCCAGGATGGCAGAATGAACTGTGTAGCTGTAAGTTTGAGGTTTTGGTCAAACCTTTATGATATTACTCTGTACAGAGTTTTGGTTATTTTATTTCATTTTTCCTTTCATCTACATTCCCCCTTTCTCCGTTCTTTTTAAATGAACAGAATCTGCAAAAGAAAACCCCTCTTAAGGAATAATTACCAAAGCATTTTCTATTCTGAGACTCTCTTCTCTACCTCCTCCCTGTAGGAGGGTGAAGAGTATCTTGAAGAGAAATTAGGAGGAAGTGTTGGGTATTCAGGGGGAATTTTTGGCCGATTAAAGACAAATCCCCAGTGTGACAAAAAGAGAACTTCAGTGGACTAGGGGTTATAATGGACTTGAGTTTCTCATTCTCATGCCACCCCTTATGATTAATTGTAACCCTAAGTAAGTCACAGAGCGGGAAGATTCCTCTATCTGGGAGAGTATCTCTTGCTCCCTGTTGTTCACTGCTGAATCCCCAGCCCCAGCCCCGTGCCTGGCACATCACTGGCCAACAAATACTTGTTCAGTTTTCTCAGTGAATGAATTAATAACCTTTTGGGAAAACGAAACAACTAGTCCCTGTATGATCTGAATTCAGCAATAGGATGGGGAGCCAGGGAGCGAAAATGTGGTGGCCCTCACAGTGCAGAGGAGGGTGCTGCTGGAGTGGGTCTGGAGACCAGGGGTTTGGCTTGCCAGGGTTGTGTCTGGGAGGCTGGGATGTTCATGGGAAGGAGTGGCTCTGAAAGGAGCGCTTTGTCTTCGCTGTTGCTTTTCTAGAAAGACCATTTTCTCTATAGAAAGCAGAAAACAGAAACGCAGCTGGGACCTCCAGGGATGAATGTGCCTCCCCCCTTGCCAGTACACAGTTTTGAGCAACTAACTTCAGAGTCCATACCTTTCTGGAACCAATTTGACTTGGAACCATTACCTCAGGATCTGTTGAAGAAGTGAGTGTCCTGTGAGCCTGTGGTAGAGCCAGAGCACCTGCTCTTCTCTGAAGCAGAGAAGGGGCTAGTAGCCTGCTTATTCTGAGTAGGGACAAAACTGTCCTCTTACTTGTGCAGTGAGTTCTTAGACTTACCGGTGTGCCACCATTTACCAAGTACTTACACTTGCCAGGCCCTGTGCTAAATAAATAAGCACATTATGTATATTCTCTCACTTGAACCTCCACGAGAACTGTTACTCTCTTCTGACTTAAAAAAACTTTTTTTAATGTTTATTTACTTTTGAGAGAGACAGAGTGTGAGTGGGGGAGGGGCAGAGAAAGAGGGGGAGACAAAAACTGAATCAAGCTCCAGGCCCTGAGCTGTCAGCACAGAGCCCGATGTGGGGCTTGAACTCACAAACCGTGAGATCGTGACCTGAGCCGAAGTCGGACGCTTAACCGATTGAGCCCCCCAGACGCCCCCCCCTTTTTGTGTTTAAAGTAAGCTCTATGCCCAATGTGGGGCTTGAACTCATGACCCGTAGATCAAGAGTTGCCTGCTCTGTGGACTGAGCCAGCCAGTCGCCCCCCACTCTCTTCTTTCTGTAGATGAGTTATGGGTAAGTGGGAGGCAGAAGGGAAATGTGGTTTGGAGTGAGACAACCTTTGGATTTTGCCTTGAAACTTCCTGGTTTTGTGCATTGTGGTAATTTAACTCGCATCTTACATTTCATTCCCTTGTTTGCAAAATGGGGGTAAGAATGCCTGTCCTCAGGGAGCTGAAAACACCTGTTGGTACAGGTCTTTTCAGGCCCAAAGTGGAAAATGTATTCAGATTGGTAGCCCTTTTCATCTCTTTTTCCTCAGCCACACTCTCCAGGAAGAACTGTCGCTGACTGTCTGGCTGTCTCTGTCCCCTTCAGCCTTTTGCCTGATGAAGGGAAAACCAGGCCTTCTCTGGAGATGAAGACGCAATTGGCCATGATGAAGAAGAAACTTGCCCTGGAGAAGAGCCGACCTGACAGTGCCATTTCTGCAAAGATGTTTTTATCTGTGCACCGCCTCGCCCTGCAGGTAAGAGCCAGGGGGCCTCAGAGAGGGATGTCTAGATGCAAATCCCAACTCATTACTTTCCAAGGCTGGAGGAGGCGACTTTCTATTCTTTCTCTCTATCCTTTCATGCTGGACCCAAGCCCCATAGAAGGGCTGGGCTGTATGTAGTGAAAGCAAATGTATGGAGAGGGGCTTGAGGACAGCAACATTCTCTGTGTCTTCTGCACTTCCGCACCGTTTCCTCTCTCCATAGCTCCTGGTATGATGTTGCCTGCACTGGGTTCTCCAAAAGTGCTCGTTGGCTAGATGGGTACCTGCATTTGAGGGATACATTTTGAGAAAAGGAAAGAACTTCAGTAGAGCTTCTCTTCTTCTTCCTTTTCCCCTTCCCCTTCCTCTCCTCCCGCCCCTCCTCCTTCCCCTCTTCCTTCTGCTCCTCCTTCCCCCTTCTCCTCCTTCTCCATCTCCTCCTTCCCCTCCTCTTTCCCCTCCTCCTCCTCCCCTTTTCCTTCTCTTTCTCCTCCTCCCTCTTCTCCTTCTCCTCCTCCCCCTTCTCCTCCTCCTCCTCCCCCTTCTCCTCCTCCTCCTCCCCCTTCTCCTCCTCCTCCTCCTCCTCCCCCTTCTTCTCCTCCTCCTCCCCTCCTCCTTCCCCCTTCTCTTTCTTCTCCCCCTTCTCCTCCCCCTTCTCCTCCTCCTTCTCCTCCTTCTTCTCCTTTTCCTCCTTCTCCTTCTTCTCCTTCTCTTCCTCCCCCTTCTTCTCTTTCTCCTCCTTCTCCTCCTTCTCCTCCTCCTCCTCCTCCTTCTCCTCCTCCTCCTCCTCCTCCTCCTTCTCCTCCTCCTCCTCCTCCTTCTCCTCCTCCTCCTTCTCCTCCTCCTTCTCCTCCTCCTTCTCCTCCTCCTTCTCCTCCTTCTCCTCCTTCTCCTCCTTCTCCTCCTTCTCCTCCTTCTCCTCCTTCTCCTCCTCCTTCTCCCCCTCCTTCTCCCCCTTCTCCCCCTTCTCCTCCTCCCTCTCCTCCTCCTCCCTCTCCTCCTTCTCCTCCTCCTTCTCCTTTTCCTCCTTCTCCTTCTCCCCTCTCTCCCTCTCCTCCTCCCCCTTCTCCTTCTCCTATGACTCCTTCTTCTCCTCCTCTTCCTTCTCTTTCTCCTCCTTCTCCTCCTCCTCTACTTCCTCCTCCTCCTCCTCCTCTCTTCCTTTTCTTCTTTTTCGTCTTTTCCTTCTTTTTCTCTCCAGAGACCAGCATTGAGATATCCTGAACATTTGAAGAAATTGTGTTCTAACCTGAACACAGAAGGTAGATTTTCTGGTGCTGTCAGATCCTCAGGTACTGTTCCCCCTCAGCCCACAGTGCTTATACTTGATCTTGGTCCCAATTTTGTTATGTTTGTGGCCAGAGTCATACAGGATCACATGTAGAACTCAGGAAACTGCAGTTTCAGAAAGCAGCCCTCTTCCCCGCACCCCCCCGCCCAATGGCTTGGTTCTGACAAAGGGGTTGTTGCCATTGTGGAGCAGGGCAGAGCAAGCAGCCCAGGGGCGGGTGGGAGCTGTCAGGGAGAAGAGGACTGAGCCGGTGCTCTGGTCACCAGGTCACAAGCAGCAGCAGCAGCAGCAGAAGCAGCAGCAGCAGCAGAGGCTGGTGAAAACACCACCTAAGAGACAGGTAGAGGGGCAGTGAGGGGCACCCTAGGACTGGCTGGGTCTGGGGCAGGGGCGCAGCCTGGAACAGGAAGGGATGTATGAGGTGTCCACCTCCCTGTTCTCTGTCTGGTTGCAGATATTGACTTCCTTCTTTTAGACTCTTTCTGAAATGTTTTCTTCACTTCCGAAGGTCCTAATTCAGTTCCTCCTCATGTGGGTTTCAGGAGGCTAAAAAGAAACCCAAGAGCGATCCAGGGAGCCCGAACATTTTGCATAAACGTTCAGGTGCCATGGTTTATGGCCCACGCCATGGTAAGGAGAATGTGGGTTTGGGAGGGACAGAATCTCAGGACGTAGCCGAGGGCAGGAAGAACTGAACTTGTCCGTCATCTTGGGACCTGCCTTTGTCAGGCATTCGGAATTCTTCTTGGAACGTTTTGGCCGGGCTACCATACATCATCCTTCCATCAAACGTTTACTAAGGAAGCAAGCTGGGCCAGGTGTCTTTTTCATGTGGGCATTTGAGAGATGACCATGAGCATGAGTCAGAGGCATCTTTCCTCATGTCTTTAGAAAAGACAGAGTGATTTGAGGATGAAGAGCAAGCAAGGAGGCAGGAAAGAGCCAGGGCCCCTGATTAGCCCCCAGAGAGTTCTAAAGAAGCAGAATCCAGGGCCACTTCCCAGCTACACGTTAGTTCCTGGAGGCTTGGGTTGAGATCATACTATCTAGTCCCCTGTAGGAGGCAAGTAGCCGATCTTGATAGGAGATTCTTTCCCTCTGGTGTTCATGCTGGATGCGAGAAGAGATATTTCCCCCCCTTTTGGAGTCCTTATCACGTGTCTGAGCTGAAGGATATACTTACCCGGTCTCTCTGACATTGCTCAGTTTGAGTGCAGAAAAAAGAAAGAAAGAACAGAAGGGAGAAAGAATGCCCTGAAACCTTAGAAGATTCTTGGTGCCCTATTAAGACTGGACATTGCTGATCGTTTCAGCATCAGAATTTGCTCTCCAGCCCTGGGGCAGTGGGAGGGTCAGGAGAGCTGTTTCCTGAGAAGAATGCTTCTCTCTCTCGGTTTATTTCCCATCCCATTGAGCTCTCAGATGCCAACAGTGGCCTGTGACCTGAATTTCTAGGAAGCTTCCTGACCTTCATGTGGGATGTAGACAGAGCTAGGGCTGTTGCCCAGGGTGGGGCTGACTGGTCCAAGGTTAGCTCCTCATCTGGGGTGATCAGCACTGCCCTGAATTCATTTAAGTGCTTTTCGTTCCTCTTCCTGATGCCTCCAATAGGTGATTGGGTGCCCCCCCCCCCTTTTTTTTTTAAGTAGGCTTCACACCCAGCATGGAGCCCAGTGTGGGGCTTGAACTCACAACCCTGAAATCAAGACCTGAGCCACCCAGGTGCTCCTGTTTTTAGAGCAGTGGCCTGTCCTCACCGGGTTGAGAAAGGTTTATGGAAGAGTTGATTTTTGCGTTGGATCTTGAATGTGTGAGCGTTTTACTGACATGAAAGAGAATTCCCAGAAGTGGGAATAGCTTTAGCAGAGGCATCTTGGAGGAGTGTGGCTACTCAGGGAACACAGCAGTCCATTGTAGCTGTCGGTTATTTGAGAGAGAGTGATGAAATGTTGGGCTGAAGAGGTAGGTGGGAGCTTGTGTAGCCTGCTGAGGTGTTTGACCTTTGCTCCAGGTCGTGGTGCTCCCCCTTGACTGCTCGCTGAAATCAGCTGAGGGGCTTTTAAATCTCAAATACCCAGGATGCACCACAGACCTATTAAATCAGAAGTTCTGGTGTTGGAACCTGGGCCTCAGTAAATGGAACCCCCAGTACTCCCAGTGTGCAGCTAGGGTGAGAACCAGTGCTGGTAGGGAGCCAACAGAAGTGTTAAGCAAGGGAGTCTCTTGTTTGGCTTTGCCTTTTAGCATAACATCTCTGGTGGCAGTTTGGAAGATGTTCATTTGGAGGAAGGGAATTGAGAAAGGAAAGGGCGGATGCATTCAGGGACTAGATGGGGAAACGACTGACGCAGAAGAATCCTAGAACTAGAGCTTTTGGAAGGGAGGGGTTCCATTTTTGGAAGTGAATACGGAGACATTAGGGTTGGTACCACAAGGTAAGAGGAGTATTCGTAAACTGAAAACCTAGGGTGAGGGCTTCTTTCGCTGCTAAGATGTGCAGATACCTGCCCCTTAGGTTTCTTGGAGGAACTCTAAGTCATTGAGCATACACTTGAACTTAATCTCTAGTTCTTTTTAAAAAATTTTTTCTTTTAACATTCATTTATTTTTGAGAGACAGAGTGTGATTGGGGGATGGGCAAAGAGAGATAGGGAGACACAGAATCTGAAGCAGGCTCCAGGCTCTGTGCCATCAACCCAGAGCCTGGTGCGGGCCTCAAACTCACAGACCAAACCGTGACATCATGACCTGATCTGGAGTCGGACGCTTAACCGATTGAGCCACCCAGGCTCCCCGATCTCTAATTCTGTAGTAGATGTGGTCACAGTCCCAGGTGAACGGATTCACAGGTAGAACCCGGAGGCCGAACTCCCTTCCACCTCCTCTAACCTGTCTTACCCTAGACGGGGTAGGGACTTATAGACTAGGGGTCACCTAGAAGCCCAACAATGGGATATGAAATACCAATAAGCAGAGAACTGAATTGGCTTTGTGATCACTAGGTCACAGAACTCTGTTGGGTTGGAAAAGTGACCAAAAGCAGCCACAGTGGATGAAGTTAGAAGGACTCACCTTGAAGCAGGTAAGAGTACGGGAGCCGTTCTGCCAGGGCCCTGTTTCTGTTATCTATTATTGTAGAACACACCACCTCAAAGCCGGAACTGCAGTGGTTGATCATTTCTCGTGATTTTGAGGGTTGACTGGATGATTTTTCTGGTGTTGCTTCATGTCATTCAACACAGTTGCTTTCAGCCAGTGGCTGGGGTGGGGCTGTTGGCCAAATTGCCTTGGCTCTCTTCTATGAGGCCTCTCCGTGGCTTGTTTGGGTTTCTTTTAAAAAATTTTTTCTTAATGTTTATTTTTGAGAGAAAGAGAGAGAGAGAGAGGAAGAGACAGAGTGTGAGCGGGGAAAGGGGCAGAGAAAGCAGGAGACGTGGAATCCAAAGCAAACTCTAGGCTCCAAGCTAATAGCACAGAGCCCGATGTGAGTCTCAAACCTACAAACCGTGAGATCATGACCTGAGCTCAGATGCTTAACCGACTGAGCCGCCCAGGCGCCCCTCACGAAAGCACGTTCTTAAGAGATGGGGCTGAAACTGGAGCAATGTCACTTCTTCCATATTTTATTAGTCACAAAATCACAAGCCCAGCCCAGATTCAAGGGGAGAGAAAACGTACTCCGTCTCTTGGTGGGAGGGGCAGCATGTGCATGGAGGAATTGGAGGAATTGTTGGGAGCCACCTTTGGAGGCAGTGCACCCTAAGCTGACAGGTGGGAATGGAGAAAAGTGGGTTCTGGCTTCATCTGGTCAGTCTAGAGGGCAAAGAGCGTGTGATACACGCTTCTCTCTTTAGTCTCAGGAGGTGGCATTTTGTCCTGTCTTAGATGCTAATTTTTCGAAGAAAAGCATCTTTTAGAAAAACCCTTACTTTCCTAAAGTCTTGATTCAAGTTTCCTTACACTTACTCTAATGAATTTCAGGATTCCACAGAGAGACCACAGATGAAGAATTCTCTGGATTCCTTCCCCAGTAAGGATGGTAAGTTCCTAGGGTGGAGGAAGCTTAGTAAGTCATTTAGGCCCGGGAGAGCTGAACTCCTGTTGACAAGGATGGTTCACCTCCCTGGAAGCCATAGTCCTCATCCCTCAGAAGGGTCCTAATGACACGCAGCCCTTCCTTTTCTGTCCTGCATTTGGCACAGTTGGGAGAGGGCTGCGGGTGCAGCTAATGGCTGGGTCTTCTTTCAGATCCTGAATTATCTAAGACCAAACCCTCTAACAAGGACATCAGCACTCAGGAGGACGCTGTGCTGGAATCCCAAGAGAGGAGCCCAGAGGACCTTTCAGATGGTACATCTAGAACAAGGTGGAACCCTGAGCTCAAACTACTGAGGATTCTTCAGGCCACTGACGACGAGGATGAGGAGAACTAGCTCTCCAGGTCAGAGAGTGGAGAGTATTTCAAGACTCTGCAGGGCAGTCTTACTCCAGAGCAGAATGCTTGGAATCCTGAGGACAGTGACCTTGGACATAAGGGCAGAAAGCAGAGGGGACTTCTGCTCCCTGGAGGCTTTACCGGGGCCTGACCATAGAGATTCTGCTTTTTTCGTTCACTTCTCCTTGCCTCTAAAATAATTGAGGAGAAAAAGCCTCATCCTTTTTAAACTTAGATTGTTTCTCTTTCATTAGGAACAGAATAATTTTAGTGATTAAACACAACTGCTGCTTAAGCAAAAGACTCATTCTGTTTCTGGGAGGAGGGGAGACATGTTTCTGCTCATCTGTTTTCTGGGTCACTTTTATCTCCCCTCTGAAGCTCTGAAAGGTTTCCAGTTAAAGGAAGATGAATTTTGGGACTCCTGGCTAGCTCAGTCGGCGGAGCGTGTGACTCTTGATCTTGGGATCGTGAGTTCGAGCCTCACGTTGGGCATAGAGATTACTTTAAAAAAAGAAAAAAAGGGAAGATGAATTTGGCCCGTGAGACACCCTACTGTGTTCCCAGCTTTTCCTCTCATTCTCTGGAAATGGTTTCTTTTAGAGATGGCACCCAATAATCATTTTCATATTAACCTGAAAGAGTCTATAAAGGTCTAGTTTCTAAATTATTGAGTCTGTAGGAATGTTTCAGTGATACTTGTAAAGACTCAGAATTTCAGAGTCTCAGGGGACCTTGAATTTGGTCTTTGGAAGGATTTTTTTTTTTTCACGTTTTTGTCCTTCAAGTTTTTTTTTTTTTTTTTAATTTTTTTTTAACGTTTATTTATTTTTGAGACAGAGAGAGAGAGAGAGCATGAATGGGGGAGGGTCAGAGAGAGAGAGACACAGAATCTGAAACCGGCTCCAGACTCTGAGCTGTCAGCACAGAGCCCGACGTGGGACTCGAACTCACAGACTGCGAGATCATGACCTGAGCTGAAGTCGGACGCTTAACCGACTGAGCCACCCAGGTGCCCCTCAAGTTTTTAATATAGGAAAATTTCAAGATTACCTAGAAGCAAAGAGAATGATATAATGGAACTCTCATGTACCCAGTGTGTTAGATATGGGCAGTGAAGGCCTTTACCCTGGGCCATGAGCTGGGGCAAGGGTAGCTGGAATCCATTATTCTCACCAGCTCTGCACCCAGGGTCAAGTCTCCTTCCCATAAGGGGGAGCTAGGTGGAAGAAGAGAGCCCCCACTATTGTTGGTACTCGCTAGCACTTAACTTCAGCCACCAGTAGCCGGGGGCAGGATGAGAAACAATGACATTTTGTTCCTCTTGGGGAGAGAGCCCTCTGTCTTGGGGCCGGGGGAGGGAGGCCTGTGTCCATGGGCTGCAGCAGTCTGGAGTGGTTTCTGTCTCACTGAAGTTGGGGTGGGGCATGGCTCTAGGGTCACACAGCATAGACTCTGTTCTTACTGAGATTTTGTGGATTTTCTTGAACAAATGTTTCTTCATGTGCTGTATGCTGCTAAGGCCATTTTCAGAGACATAATCATTTAAAAAAAAATTTTTTTTTGACGTTTATTTATTTTTGAGACAGAGAGAGACAGAGCATGAACAGGGGAGGGTCAGAGAGAGAGGGAGACACAGAATCCGAAACAGGCTCCAGGCTCTGAGCGGTCAGCACAGAGCCCGAAGCGGGGCTCGAACTCACGGACCGTGAGATCGTGACCTGAGCTGAAGTCGGACGCTCAACCAACTGAGCCACCCTGGCGCCCCAACATAATCATTTTTTTAAAAAAATTATTTTCACCAGTTTCACTGGACAGCACTCTGCGGAGCATCTCATGCTGTGATGCCAGAAGGGGGAATTCAGGACTGGGTCTGACATCTTTCTGCAAGAGAAACTTATCCCTCATCAATTATTTGGTTCCCCTAAGTACAGTTTGTACAAAGAAAGGCAGATTAAGTGTTCAACTCTTTTTTAACATTTGTCTCAAAACAGACCAAATTAGACAGCTAAAACTGCTGCCTACCCATTCCTCTCTTCTAAGCCAAATCAAAATTCTATGACACCATTTGTGTTACTAGACTGATCTATACTTAGCTGAATCTTCATAGTGAGAGGAATCCAAGAGGCGTTATGTGGGCTGTTTTCTGAAGATAATTATTTCCCAAACATACGTTACATTGCAGAATGACTTCTGTGGGCTAACTTAAAAATGTACACATTTTTTCAATTCCTTAGTCTCCCCTCAGACCTGTCCACACGAGCAAACCTGACTCCCAGTGGCCAGTAGTATGGCTGAGGATGGGGCAGGGCTTTGCTCTCATTTGCTCATTTTATCTGAAGACTCAGAAGAGAAATTCTAGTTACTTTATTACCAGTTCAACTACTTAGTAAAGCAACTCACTGCAGTTGGCACATTCTTTTCAGATTTGTTGATGGGTACAGAGTTCCCTCTCGAATCATGACATTTTGAGTGAGAAAATGTTTGCTATTTGAACACCGGCTTTTGCTTCTATTTTCAAAGGGAAGAAAACCATTTGCAGGCTGAAAACTGTTTCTCCTTTGTTCTACCTATCCCTCAAATCACAAACAGAATTTAGGGCTTTTCAAGACAGTGTATACCCACCGTTTTTGTTGGTTCTCTGGCCAACTCTATAGATAGATGTGGATTGTGTCCATTTTACAGACTAGAAAACAGGCTCAGAATCCAGGGCTGATGATAACCCATTTGGGGCCTTAGTGAATTAGGAAAAAAAAAAATGCACCCTTTATGACACTTTACTACCATCTGTTGAAAAGTTATCTCAACGAGTGTACAAATCTACAATGATTACAGTATGATCGGCACCCCGAGAGTTGGTCCACAACCCTCGTCACAGTACCTGGGGGCCTTGCAGGAGAGGGTAAGTAATTTGCCAGAAATCAAAGGCCACCAGGTGATGGGGGCTGGGCTTAGAACCTGGGTCCTCGCTCCTCTCATCCACTGGACTCTGATGCGTCTCTGATTCCCTCTCTTTAACACACAGCAGAGCCTGGGGCTTTGATCAGAAGCCGTCTTTAATCAGAAAGGAAGAATGAGACCATGTATAAAAGAATTGACTGAGGGGAAGAAGCTCTCATCAACGCTTTGCATCAACCTCTCAATGTTCTGAGGGAAGAGGATCCAGGTAACTGTTGCCAACTGCCATTTCCCCACCATCTGGGCCATAAGAATCAGGAGAATTACGACCTAACAGCCAGGAGGCTCTAGCTAGGATTACTTTATGCACTTAAACAGACAAGAGGTCTTAAGACTTAGCTAGTTGGAATATTGTCCTAGTAGCCTTAAATTCCTAAGGAAGTAGTCTCTGGCCTCTTTTCTTCTTTTTTATGTTCTTTGTGATCCCTACTAGCTGTAGGCCGCTTTGTTTGGGTCACCATGTTTTCTGAGCACACTTTCCAATGACACCTGGCCCGGTTTGACCTGTGCATAGAAGCAGAGTCAGTGAAACAGTCTTCAGATGGTCTGTGTCCACACTCCCCTCCTTATAGCACCAGCTAGTCTTTTGTTTTGGTGTTGGTCTTGGTATCTGGGGTAACAGACTCTGTTCTTCGTTGTTTTTGGATTACAGTAAGCTCCCTTTGATGGGAGTGGGTCAAGGTTTCATCCATGGTAGCAGTGACCCTTTAAAAAAGTCTGTTTATTCAAATGTGCCTAAAGGAATTGTTTGCTAAATTAAAGACAGAAATACCCCTGGCTGTTAGATAAGCATGATTAGAGGCCCTTTGGAATCCAGAGGAATCTGGGAAAGACTTAAATTGTCTCTTTTCAGTTGCCATAATGTACCAGGGTAGGAAATTATTTTGCCCTTCTGTTTATACATTTATTTAACAATTATTGAATACCTACTGTATGTTAGACAATCGACCACAGATTATCCTTTTTTTTTTCTTTTTAAAAATATGTTTGTTTAGGGGCGCCTGGGTGGCTCAGTTGGTTAAAGCATCCAACTTCGGCTCAGGTCATGATCTCACGGTCCGTGAGTTCGAGCCCCGCGTCAGGCTCTGTGCTGTCAGTTCAGAGCCTGGAGCTTGCTTCAGATTCTGGGTCTCCCTCTCTCTCTGCCCCTCTCCTACTCATGCTCTGTCTCTATCAAAAAATGAATAAACGTTAAAACAATTTTTTTGTTTATTTTTGGGGCACCTGGGTGGCTCAGTCAGTTAAGTGTCTGCTTCGGCTCAGGTCATGATCTCATGGTTTGTGAGTTTGAGCCCCACATCGGGCTCTCTGCTGTGCACACAGAGCCCACTTTAGATCCTCTGTCCCCTTCTCTCTCTACCCCTTCCCTGCTTATGCACATGCTCTCTCTCTCTGTCTCTCTCTCTCTCTCTCAAAAAAAAAAATTATTTTTGACAGAGAGAGAAAGAGAGTGAGGGAGCGCATGAGCACGAGCAGGGGAGGGACAGGGAGAGGGAGACAGGATTCAAAGCAGGCTCTGTGCTGACGGGAGAGAGCCCATGGGGCTCGAACTCATGAACGATGAGATCATGACCTGAGCTGAAGTCAGATGCTTAACCTACTGAGCCACCCATGTGCCCTGACCACAGATTATCTTGATAGAGAAACAAAAAATTCTGGGGAGATGAAGTTATTCCCAGGAGTGTAGCTAGAAATTTTCCTGGATTATTTGGTGAAGTTGTTTGGAACCACTAGGTGGTGATATTACATTAAGGAAATGATATTCTTCCAAGACTGGAGGCCTCTGGTTCTTTCTGAAGCCAGGGTCTACACAGTCAAAGACATTTCCTTGTGAGTAAATGGAGAAAAAAACCCACATTTACCAATGAAATATATGATCCAATTTAAATGCCCTCACAAATGAATTTGTCTTTGAATAATTTAGAATGCCATTGTTAGAACTATTTCAAGAGTGTGACAAATTCTGGAACATGCCCAGAGGCCTAGGATTTGGGGGAAATGGGGGAGCTATTGAGGATCCTGACAGTTCTCAGTTGGGCAAAGACTCAGGGAGGCAGCATTTGATAAGTAGAAATACCACAAATTATCTGAGGCTCTTCTAAAATTTTCTTGACCAGATTTTGCCTTCAGAGGTGAAACCAATAAATTCAGTTTTGTTCGTTTGTTTGTTTTTGAGCCTATATTACTTCTAAGGATGGCCCTGTTTTGGAAGGGATCTCCAAAAATAATTAAAATTCTCCCTTGGCCTCGGGATCAAACCCAACCCCTTTTGCTTGTCTTACAAACCTTACAAAGTAGGCTTATGGCCCAGGTGCGCCCTGCTTGTCTCCTCAGGCCCAGTTCCCTCCTACTCCCCCTGAAGCTCTGTGATTTTTTCCTTTTGGTTGTAGTGAGTCTTGTCTTCTCTTGCCTTCAGGCTTTAAAAAATTTTGTTTTTTTCTGTACTTTTCCTTCAACGTCGACAATTCTTTTCTTCCCTTCTCTGCCTAGTTTCTACTCATCCTTTAGATCTCAGCTTGCATGTTATTATTTTGGGAAGCTTTTTCTGACCGCTGTCGGGGTGACGTCCTCCTCTTTCACTTTCCCTCTCCCGGCCTCTGTGGAGTTCGTGGCTTGTCTCTTGCCACCGTCCACAGCCAGACTATGAGTTCTGCGAGTCGTATCTGTCTTCACTGCATAGCATCAGTACCTAGATGAGTGCCTGGCACATCATAACTGCTCAGTAATATATGCTGAATGGGCGAATGAATAAGAAGCAGATATGACATATCTCCTTTTTTTAGGGTACATGTAATGTAGCAGTGTGAGCTGAGTGATACAGAGTGTGAAGAAAGAGGGGCCCTTTGGATGCTCCTATCTGAAGCTATTAGGTTTTGGCAGGTGGAGATGTTTGTGGAGGTGGCCTTTTGGTGGAGGGAAGCAATGCAGGTGAAAGAAGTTTGGGACATAAGCAAGTACTGCCATATTCCCAACTGGAAAGGGTGGAAAGTGGGGTCAGAGACAGCTTGTGTCCCCATTGTTCAGGGCCTTGGATGGCGGGCTGGAGGCAGTGGGTTCTATTTGATAGCCAATGGGGAGCCATCGATGGCTTTTGACTAAGGGAGAGATAGGACTAAGGAAGTGCTTTAGAAATTGTTAATCTGATGGCAGGAAAACATGAATTGGAGGGAGACCAGCAAGCCCAGAAAGATCAGTTAGGAGGCTGTCATAGGAGTCAAGATGGGAGGTGATCAGGGCCTGGATTATGTGGGCGGCAACAGAATGGAGACAGAGGGGCATGGTGCAAAGGAAAAATTAACAAGAACCTGGAAATTGGACAGAAAGAGTAAGGGGAGAGGCAGGAGCCAAAGAGTTTTCAGCCTGATTCAGTGAGATGCTGTCATGATCGGAAACTGGGAGGCCAGAAGGAGAAACCAGTTGAAGGAGAGAGAAGGAGATTCCTCCCTCAAGCCTTTACAGTGGAGTTATGGTTTTGTGTGGCTTCTCACTTATGGAAGTTCAATCAATGTACAGAGCCAAAAAATGAAGCACAAGTGGGCAGGAATGACAGGGGAGTACAATGCAGCTGGCGGGGGCTGTTCCAGCTCTGTCACTCCATGAAAATACAGCTCAGAGGGAGTGCAAGATGGGAGAAGCAAATTTGCTGTTCCCCTTTTAATTTACAATGCCATGGGTATTTTCTGGGGGACTAAGGGCTTATTTGAAGGTAATTTGGCTATTCACAATTTATGCCTTGTATGCTGATTTTAGATCTGAATTTCCTGGCAAGACTTGACTTTTTCAAATGTGTGCCAGATGCTAAGGTGGGAAGTAGGCAGCTACTAAGAAGACACACCTCTGTCACTGCATTAGAGGTGCTCACAGTCTAGTTTGGTAGAAAGATATGGAAGCAGACAGTTAGGGCTGGTCTAGGTGAGCAGCCAGGGAGAGAGCCAGTGCAGAGAGAAAGATTGTTGGTAAGTGTGTCAAAGCAGAGGTGGCCCTGAGCTTGGGGTTGGAGAGAGATCTGGGCCTTCATCAGAACAACACAGAGCAGCAGCCAGAGTGGAGATCTTGGAGGGACAGGGTATTGGGGCAGGAAGGGGACAGAAGGGTATGGCTGGGGAACATACCTTACGAGAAGGCAGGAAGAGCCACAAAATAGAGGAATTATCAGAGAAACAAGAGGAAAACTATGGCAAGGTGGATGAGGGCTGAGAATGGACACCTGATTTTCATAATTAGGAAGTCACTGGTGACCTCTGAGTTAACAGTTTCAGTAGAGCAGTGGGGGCAGTCAAAGGGGCCCAGGAGTGATTGGTGAGGGTCTGGAAGCAACGGGAATACATGCCACCTCTCTCAGTTACAGCTCCAGTCAAACCAACCTAGGTGTATTCCCTAGCTCCCAGTGAAATTTCCCTGGTGGACCTTTGGGAGCTCTGGATGCCATGACCCCTGTCCCTATATTACTTCCCCTGACAGTACGCTGATCCAGAGGTAGGCTTTGTCCTCCATAAGCCTCATAGTCCGGCTTGAGTGCATGTGAGCCAAGCCACATCTTTCAGCTGTGCCTGCTGTACTTTATACTAAACACATCTAAATTATCCTCTTCCATAAGTAGGATCCACACTCCCACAGGACTGCCAGCGCTAACTTGCTAATTGCTTCCCTGGAGTTTGCTTCTTGCAATTACTTTGTCAGAATCTAGACAAGGCAACATAGAACAATTTATTCCAGGGTGATGTTTTTAAGTCAGTGGTTCCTTATCCTAGTTATATTGTTCTTTTCTTTTTTATTTTATTAAAAAATTTTTTTAAATGTTTATTATTTTTTGAGAGAGAGAGCGAGCACAAGTGGGGAAGGGGCAGAGAGAGAGGGAGGTACAGAATCTGAAGCAGGCTCCAGGCTCTGAGCTGTCAGCACAGGGCCCAATGCGGGGCTCAAACCTGTGAACCATGAGATCATGACCTGAGCCGAAGTCAGATGCTTAACCGACTGAGCCACCTTGTTGTTCTATTAAAGAGATTAAAATAGTAAGAAATGTATATACCCACGTAGTTTACCGTGTCTAGTGTTCCCTCTATTCCTTTGTGTGGATCAAGACTTCGAGAGTATCATTTTCCTGCTGCCCAGAGATTTGAACATGTCTTGTGGTGCAGGTGGTGTCCACGATGAATTCATTCAGCTTTTGGAAGTCCAAAAAGATCTCTATTTTTACCTTCCTTTTGGGAAGGTATTTTTGCTGGATAAAGAATTTTAGGTTGGCAATTTTTTTTTTCTTCAATGAAGATGTTTCACTGTCTTATGGTACACGTCTCTGATGAGAAGGCTAATGTCATCTTTGTTCTTCTGTATGGAATCTGGTTTTTTTCTGGCTGCTTTTAAGATGTTTACTTTATTTCTGGTTTTAGGCAATTTGGTCATGATGCGCGTTGGTACAGGTTTCTTCATATTTCTTTCACTTGGGATTCATTGAGCTTCGTGGATTTGTGGGTTTATAGTTTTCATCAACATTGGGAGAATTTTACCCATGATTTCCTCAAATATATTTCTGGATCCTACCTCCTTCAGGGATCCAACTATACATGTAGTCGTCCTGCTCACTGATGCTCTTTTTGTTTATTTTTTGGAGGGGTCCTTTTTCTCTGTATGTTTTATTTTGAATGGTTTCTATCTTCAGGTTCGTTAATCTTTCTTCTTATAGTGTCTAATCTGCTGTTAACCCCATCCTGTGTATTTTTGCATCTCAGACATTATATTTTTCACCTTTAGATGTTCAATTTGGTCTTTTTTATTTTTTCCACATATCAACATGCTTTTAAAGTGCTCCTTGAACATAAGAATACAGCTGTAATAACCATTATAATGTGCTTGTCTACATCTGTGTCATTCCTGGATTGGTTTCTGTTGCTTGATTTTTCTCCTTATTATGGGTCACATTTTCCTGCTTCTTTGCACTCCTTGTAACTTTTTATTGGATGCCAGACATTGTGAATTTTACCTTGTTGATTGTTGTGTATTTTTTGCATTCCTCTAAATATTCTTGAGCTTGTTAAGTTGCTCAAGCTTTCAATCCTTTGGAGTCTGACTTTTGGATAGGACCAGAGTGTCATTTAGTCCAGGGCTGATCACTCCCCACAACTGAGGCAAACCCTTCTGAGTCCCTACCCCTTACCCCAGTGCCCCCAGGAATTAGGAGGTCTTCCCTACCAGTCTGGCTGATGAGAATAAGAACTATTCCTGGCCCTGTATAAGATTCAAAACTGTTTCCTCTAATCTTTTGAGGGGTTCTTTCCCTTGGGGTACTTTACCCTTTTCCCTTAGCTTTGGGTACTTTCCTCATACCTGTGAGCTTATAGGCGCTTATATGAAGGTTTGGAGAGAGATGCTGTACAGATCCCTAGGGGTCTCTCCTGTGCAGCTCTTCCCTCTCTGACACTCTGTCCGATGAACTCTAGCTGCCCTGGCCTCCTGAATTCTTCAACTCATGGATATGGAATTGGCCTATATGCCCTGTCCCTTTTAGAAAATCTTTCTGGGCAATAAGCTGGGGCAATCGTAGGGCTCATCTTGTTGGTTTTCTGTTTCTCAGAGATCACTGTCCTTGTTGCTTGAGGTCTAATATCTTTTTTATTTTATTTTTTTTATTTCGCACAGAGGGAGAAAGTGTGAGTGGGGAGAGGGACAGAGGGAGAGAGAGAATTTTTTAAAAATGTTTATTTATTTATTTTGGGCGGGGTAGGGAGAGGCAGAGAGACAGGGAGACAGAATCACAAGCTGGCCCTGCGCTGACAATGTAGAGCTGGATGTGGGGCTTGATCTCACAAATCATGAGATCATGACCTGAACTGAAATGAAGAGTTGGACACTCAACCGACTGAGCCACCCAGGATCCCCACTAATATGTTGAACATCATTGTTACATTTTTTTTTGTCCAGTCTTTTATTTGTTTCAGTCCCAAGATGTCCTCCAATCCCTCCACCTTCGCTGGAGGCAGAAGCGTATATTTAAGTGCAGAAGACTTTTTGAGGGCTTCTGGAACCCTTGACTGTGCCACGCCAAGTTGCTCATTGTCAGGCTAGGAAAAGGGCTTCCAACATAACTATAAGGACACTGAGCCATTCTAGGAGAGACTGGGGACTCTGCTTTTCCCCTCTGGCTTTTGTCAAGTCTCTGGCTTTTGGACTTGGTCTGCTATTTCACAATCCTCTGGTGGTGAGGGCTTTGGTCTCTTGTATTTTCAAAGCTTGTTCGGAGGTTCTAGCAGGGGAGCACTCATATACCCTTGACCGAATAACAGTCCTCCTCTATTGGGGAAGGTCATCCACTTTGACCAAGCCTGCAACTTTGGGAGGAATGCACATGGCACATGGAGCAGTTAGGGAGGAGGAGGATACTCACCTAGCCAGACAGATCAACTGAATCAACGCTGGTCATCAGTGGGGCGACAGATGCCACAGCCAGATTGCTTTCATATCCTGGTCTCTTCTACTTTGGAATAATACCTCTTGGCTCACTTGGAATCTTGTGTTTTTTACTTGGTTCCCAGTTAGACCCTGTTTGTATATTTAGATCACCAAAGGCTTTTCCATCCGAGGCAAGTTTAAGTTTCTTGGTGGTACTTCCAGCCACCAGCATCTGCTCCTGTAGAAAACCACTAACCCAAAGATACTGGGTTCTACCCTGAAGAAGAATTACAGACATACTTTAAAAAAGCAAATCCTGTATTTCAAGGGTGAATAAAATACCAGTTTACAAAGAATTCCAGCTGGTTAAATTTATGACAAGAAAAAAACCTGACCCAAGAATATTCTCTGGCTTCGAGCCCAGGGTATTTTTCCTTTTAGAGTGAACTTGGTACGTTTTCATTCATGTGGAGCTGTTGCCTCCCGGCATTTTATTCTGGGATGGAAGGTCAACAATGACTGCCTTGTTGCTAAATCCAATGGACACTTCTCAGTTATTAACCTACTTGACTTCTCAGCAGTATTTGACATTGTTCACAAGTATTTCCTTCTTAATATGCTCCCTGGCTTCTCTTCTCTCTCTCTTGCCTTTCTTCCTCTGCCTGTATTTTCAGTTGCTACTCTCCTTGGTTCTTTCCTGAGCCTTCCTCTCACATTTAACATGCTCCTTGGGATCTCTTATCCATGTCCATGGCTTTACTGGGAATTTCTACATCTGTATTTCTGGCCTAAATATTTTTCCTGAGCTTATTGTCCGGTATCTTCAGCTGTTCACTTGACATCTCCACTTGGATAGCACATGGGTTACTCAGTCTCAGTTCGGCCCTTCCTCTCATGTTCTCCATCTCTGTAAAGGGCACTTATTCTTCTTTTTAAAGTTTATTTATTTATTTATTTATTTATTTATTTATTTATTTATTTATTTTTAGTAATCTCTACACCCAACATGGGGCCCGAACTCATGAGTTCAAGATCAAGAGTCGCATGCTCTGCTGACTGAGCCAGCCAGGCGCCCCTGTAAAGGGCACATCTAAACATCAAATTGCCTATGTCAGGATTCTTTTTTTGCATTTTATCTTCCAATCAATCACCAAGTCCTATTGATTTTACTTGTTTCCATCCCTTCTAGCTACTATCATCTTCTGTCTGGGCTCCTAGAAAAGACTTCACCTAACACTACTTTCTGTTCGCAACCCTCGTGCCAGTCCTCTCCCCCATCCATTTTTTTTTCCAACTCTGGCCAGAGTGATCTTTTTAAAATAAGAACTAAAGTCTTTTTTTTTTTTTTAATTTTGCTTAAAATCTTTTGATGACTGGCCTGTGCTCTTAGGACAAAGCCCCAGCTCCATTTTTTTTCTTTTTTTCTTTTTTTCTTTTTTTTTGGTTAACATATACAAAGATTCTTTATTGTGAATCCCATATAGTGAATTGATTCTCGCAGGATGTGTCCATTGATTTTTTCCTAACTCTTATATCCATAGTCAACCTACAGTTTCAATTAAATGGTGTTTTGACAAATAGAGTTACATCCTAATCTGCATAATCAACAAACCAAATAAAGCCCTTATTTGTGGGGCACCTGGGTGGCTCAGTGGGTTAAGCATCCAACTTTGGCTCAGGTCATGATCTCATGGTTTGTGAGTTCGAGCCCTGCATTGGGCTCTGCACTGCCAGTGCTTGGGATTCTCTGTCTCTCTATCTTTTTCTGTTCCTCCCCCACTCACTCTCTCTCTTAAAATAAATAAACTTAAAAGAATTTAAAAAAATTTTTTAAAGCCCTTATTGAAATACAAATCAGAACCACACTGAGATACCAACTCACACGAGTCAGAGTGGCTAAAATGAACAAATCAGGACACTATAGATGCTGGCGAGGATGTGGAGAAATGGGAACCCTCTTGCACTGTTGGTGGGAATGCAAACTGGTGCAGCCACTCTGGAAAACAATGTGGAGGTTCCTCATAAAATTAAAAATAGAATTACCCTACGACCCAGCAATAGCACTGCTAGGAATTTATCCGAAGGATACAGGAGTGTTGATTTATAGGGGCGCATGTACCCCAATGTTTATAGCAGCGCTATCAACAATAGCCTAATTATGGAAAGAGCCTAAATGTCCATCAACTGATGAATGGATAAAGAAGATGTGGTTTGTATATACAAGGAATACTACTCAAAGATGAAAAAGAATGAAAGCTTGCCATTTGTAACAATGTGGATGGAACTGGAGCTGATTATACTGAGTGAAGTAAGTCAGTCAGAGAAAGACAGACATCATATGTTTTCACTCATGTGGAATTTGAGAAACTTAGCAGAAGACCATGGGGAAAGGGAAGGAAAAAAATTAGTTACAAACAGAGAGGGAGGCAATCCATAAGAGACTCTTAAATACTCAGAACAAACTGAGGGTTGATGGTGGGGCGGGGTGGGGAGTGCGGGGGAGAGGGGAAAATGGGTGATGGGCATTGAGGAGGGCACTTGTTGGGATGAGCACTGGGTGCTGTATGCAATTGATGAATCATGGGAATCTATCCCTGAAACCAAGAGTACACTGTATACATTGTATGTTAGCTAACTTGACAATAAATTATGTATTTAAAAATTGGAGCGCCTAGGTGGCTCAGCTGAGTGTCCGACTTCCGCTCAAGTCATGATCTCGCGGTTTGTGAGTTTGAGCCCCGTGTCGGGCTCTGTGCTGACAGCTCAGAGCCTGGAGTCCGCTTCGGATTCTGTGTCTCCCTCTCTCTCTCTGCTCCTACTCTGATCACGCTCTGTGTGTCTCTCTCAAGTATAAATAAACATTTAAAAAAATTTTTTTTTTAAATTAAAAATTAAAAAACCCCCTTATTTGTAACACTTGTTAATCTCTTTAGTGCAAATACTCCCACTGTGTTTGGGTTCAAGGTACCAGTGTGATGTCACTGCACATAGAGTTGGGGAGAGTTGCACAGTAGCATATACATAACAATAAAATATGGTAAAATAACTAGGAATGAGTTTTGAGAATTTTCTTTAATGTTTATTTTTGAGAGAAAGAGAGCACGAGTGGAGGAGGGGTTCCGAAGAGGGCTCTGTGCTGACAGCATTGAACCTGTGTGGGGCCTGAACTCATGAGCTGTGAGATCATGATCTCAGCTGAAATCAAGAGTCGGTGCCTAACCGACTGAGCCACCCAGGTGCCCGTACATAATGCAATTTTAGTAATGGCTCTGTTTAACAATCAGCTTGCAAAATCCTGAAAATTGAATCTTCCCTCACAGGCCTGTATGAATTGGCTCCAGCACGTCATTGGATTCACATTATAAATATGCATTTCCTAATATGGGTTGAAGTTTAAAAGAAAAAGATGAAAACTGTCTAGAGACCTATAATTTTTTCAGGCTGGGTTTAACCCAGTCTTCACAATCTCCAGGGATGAAGCTGCCTACTCTTACGCGGAACGAACCCATTTCCTTTCCACAGAAATACAAATGCTAAAACTTTGCGGAGGTGCATTTTTGATAGTTCCTCTGGGTGGTGTCTATGTAGAGTTTCTGCTCACCCAGCACTTTTTCTGCTTTTCTTGGGGTGGGGGATCAGGCTCTGATTTTCATCTGGAGAACCACCTATGAAGATCCTTTTTAATAACACACGAAGCCCTGTGTGTTTACCTTCTTGCATATTACTCCTATGCCCACACTCTGACGTTCTCCTCCACGCTTCCCATCCTTGTGCTCCTCAAAGAACGATGATTTGCTCTCCTTTTCAGGCCTTTGCTTGTTTTGTTCCTTCTGCCTGTAACCCTACCTTCACTTCCTTTGCTTGGCTAAATCATCCTTCAGATCGCTTTCTTTGAAAAGTCCTCTCTGACTTCCTTTACTGTCTCAGTCCGCCCAGCTCCCCAGACCGAATGAGCCGTTAGTCTGTTTGCCACAGGTTGACAGGACGGTTCCTCTATTGTCACACCCATCCAACCTCCCACTAGATCATATGCTCCACCTCGTTCACTTCTAGAACCCCAGAGCTCAGTGTAAGGCTCAGCATGAAGTAGTGTTTAGCTACTGAATTGAATTTTTTAATTATTTTTTAAGTTTAATTAGTTAATATATTTTTAAACGTCTTTCTTTCTTTCTTTCTTTCTTTCTTTCTTTCTTTCTTTCTTTCTTTCCTTCCTTCTTTCTTAATTTCGAGAAAAGGTGTAAGTGAGCAAGGGGGAGAGAGAGAGAGAGAAGTGGGACTTGTGTTCACCCAAAGCGGGGCTCAAGCTCACCTGATGTGGGACTCAAACTCATGAACAGTGAGATCATGACTTGAGCTGAAGTCGGATGCTTAATGCCTGAGCCATCCAAGCGCCTGGTTGAACTGAATTTTAATGTGTCAGTAGCCATAGGAGTCTTGGCCCCCTTGTTTGTAACCTAGCCTTTCTGAGCAGGAGGACTGGTATGAAAGATGACATTCTATAGTGATTCTTTGGCTGGATTCGGATTTCTCCACTGTTTATTTACTGCTTTGGCAACCTGATACAGTTAACAACGCTGAACCTTAGTTGCCTCATCAGTAGAAATGCTTGGACTTCCTGGAGGCGGATGATATTTTTCTGTCTCTGGTTACCAGTATTTTATCCATTAGTCAATTACACTGCCTCTCTGGTGCAATGATTATTCATGTTTCTTGGTACATTTATATATTTTTCTTACTGATTTGTAAGACTTCTTGATTCATATATACATATTTGCCATATATTTTATAAATATTTTAAATTCATTAAAAAAAATTTTTTTTAACGTTTATTTATTTTTGAGACAGAGACAGAGCATGAACAGGGGAGGGGCAGAGAGAGAGGGAGACACAGAATCCGAAACAGGCTCCAGGCTCTGAGCTGTCAGCACAGAGCCCGACGCGGGGCTTGAACCCACGGACCGTGAGATCATGACCTGAGCCAAAGTCAGACGCTTAACCGACCAAACCACCCAGGCGCCCCTAAATTCATTTTTTAACTAAAAAATTTTAAATTGTTTATGGCCACAGACAAGCTTCTAATTTTTTCCAACCATTTTAAAGTGTAAAATCCATTCTTAGTCCACTTATAGGCATAGTTTGCCAACCTCTGAACTAACATGCTCATTAAATTTGAACGATCTTTGCATTCCCTAGAATAAATACCATTTGATCATGAATATACTGGCAGCTTTGATTTGCTAATATTTTAGTTAGGAATTTTGTGTCTATATTCATAAATCAGATTGGTCTAGTAGAGATTTCAAACTAGTTATAGGACAGAGACATATTGTATTTGGCCTACAAAATATTTTACAATTTTTCTTTTTAAAAAATATTTATTTATTTTGAAAGAGAATGAGAAAGTGCACACGCGCCCATGAGGCAGGGTAAGAGGCAGAGAGAGAGAGAGAGGGAGGGAGAGAGAGAATCCCAAGTAGGCTCCTCCCTGTCAGCTCAGAGCCCAATGCGGGACTCAAGCTCACAAACTGTGAGATCATCACCTGAGCTGAAATCAAGAGTAGGTCAGTTAACCTACTGAGCCACCCAGGCACCCCATATTTTACAGTTTTTTGAATGAATTGCCCATGTTAAAAAATTGGTAGATACTAAATTAAAAATTTGAGATGTCTCGCTTTTCTTTAAAAAACAGAATGTGGCAAAACTGGGAGAATATGGGCTCAGTTTTGTCACATTTTTAATAGAGCACCTCTATGTATGTTTTGTATTTCACCAATTTCTACTCTTATTTTTTAAAAAATATTTTATTTTTAAGTAATCTCTACACTCAATGTGGGGCTCGAAGTCACAACCCTGAGATCAAGAATCGCACGCTCCACCGACTGAATCAGCCAGGTGCCCCTACTCTTATTTTTCTCTTTGACCTTTGGTCTGTAGTTTTCTGTTGCTAAATTTAGCTGGTTTTTGTCTTTGTCTAACTTTGTACCTGGCACTGACAAATCTTCCAGTTTTTTTTCTAGTTCTGAAACAGGTTAAATTACATAGGTACTAACTGTTTTTCAAAGGTCTTAGAGAATTGACCTCTAAAACTCTCTGGGTCTTCTATAATTTTTTCAGGTAGAGTTTTGATTTCCTTTTGTATTTTATATATGGTTAGTTATCTACTAAAAATTTGAAATTCTTATATCAATTTCAGTAATTAATAATTTCTAGAAAATCACCCATTTTCCTCCTAGATTTTCAAATTATGGAATGAGGTTGCATTGGTTTTCTCTTATAATTTAAAGAATTACCTTGATCCTTTATCTTGTATCATGGCTGTCTCTCTCTTTCCTACACTTGTTGATTTGTAGTTTTTTCCTGTTTTGCCTGAGTTCTAATTTTTTGGTCTTTTCAAAGAATCAGGCTCTGGTTCCCTTGTTGAATTCTATTTTTTTTTTTTAAATAAATTTCAACTTTAACTTAATTGCTCCTTTAAAAATTTTCCATCTGAGGGGTTCCTAGGTGGCTTAGTTGGTTCAGTAGGTTCAGTGTCTGATTATTGATTTCAGCTCAGGTCACGATCTCACAGTTCGTGGGTTTGAGCCCTGAGTAGGGCTCTGTGTTGAGAGTGCGGAGCCTGCCTGGGATTCTCTCTCTCCCTCTCCCTTCCCCTCCCCCACTCTCACCCATACTCTTTCTCTCTCTCTTTCTCAAAATAAATAAACATTAAATTTTTTTTTCACCCAAATTAGTTTCTTCCTCTTTTAACTTTTTGAAATGAATCTTCAGTTAAAAAAAAAGAAATCTTTCTTGTTTGGGGCGCCTGGGTGGCTCATTCAGTTGCACGTTGACTTAAGCTCAAGTCATGATCTCAGTGTTCGTGGGTTTAAGCCCTGTGTCAGGCTCTGTGCTGACAGCTCAGAGTCTGGAGCCTGCATTGGATTCTGTGTCTTCCTCTCTTTCTACCCCTCCCCCACTCATGCTCCTTCTCTCTCTCTCTCTGTCAAAAAGAAACATTAAAACAATTTTTTTTTAATTTAAAAAATCTTTCTTGTTTTCTAAATAAAATCATTGAACTTTTTATTCTTTTCTATTGATCTGCTTGTCTTCTGTCTGGTACTACATTATTATAATTTCATTTAACATCTGGTAGTTCTAGTCCCCTTTATTATAATTTTCAAAATGTTTTGGATATTGGGCTACATGATATCTCAAATGCACTACAATTCTTTGATAGCTAATGTAAAAATGTACCCAAATAAGTCCTTTTGGTCCCTTCCCTCTAACCCAAGTGATCTTTATTCTTCTCGATACAAAATCACTCTTTAAAAATGCCTATAATCAATCTAAGTTTGTGAATATGGTGTATTTAAGTATGGTGTGTGTGTGTGTGTGTGTGTGTGTGTGTGCACATACTTTGTGTTTGTGTTTGTGTATGTGCTAAGGATGCATCTGTAGTGTGTAGGGTGCGTTGTATCTATGTGTGAGGTATGCATGTAGTGTGTGTATTTGTGTGTGGTGTGTATGTGTACGTGCATTTGTGTATGTGGTGTATTTTTGTATGTGTGTGCATGGGAAGTGTTCTGGTATGTATATGTATGTGTGTAGAGTGTGTGCAATGTGTATACAGTGTCTGTAGTATGCTTGTGTATGTGTGGGGTGTGTGAGGTGTAAGAGAGATACTGAGGCCCACAGCCTGGGGTGCTAGAGGGCCCAGGGCATGCCAGAAAGACAAGCTTGATCTGAAAACTTCCCCTGCCTTCCTGGGGAGAGCAGGGCTACAACCACAACCCTTTATGTATGTCCCATGCTCCTTTTTTATTATTTGTTTATTTTTGAAAGAGAGAGAGAGAGAGAGAGAGAGAGAGAATATGACTGGGAGAGGGGCAGGCAGAGAGAGACACAGACTCTGAAGCAGGCTCCAGGCTCTGAGCCGTCAGCACAGAGCCTGACATGGGGCCCAAAACCATGGGCTGTGAGATCATGACCTGAGCCGAAGTCGGACGCTCAGCTGACTGAGCCACCCAGGTGCCCCCTTGATGTCCCCTTTGGACAGTAGTGTGGGTAAATAGGCCCAGTTTCTCCTGTGGTGCCACCGGCCAGGCTCCCACTCACTTCTGTTCTCCCTCTCCTGAGAAGAGTGACCTCCCCCTTTAAGAGAAGGACGCGTCCAGTGTTCTACTAAGGGGCCTTACTGTTGATGGTTAAGGTGGTGGAGAAGGTGCCACTCGAGGGGTCAGATCAGGATCAGAATGGCATTAGGTTTTCCCGACTGAACAGGTTAGCTGCTGAGTGCGCCTTTATCCGGAGTGGGGGTGAAGCGCCAGTGTGGGCTTCAGTCTTTACCCCCAGGCCACATTCAGATAGTGCAACTCTGTCCTGCTCTTCTGGGTCCCACCCTCCTGAGGGTGCATCTGCACTTTGCTCAGTGGTCCCTGGTAGAGCTGCGAAAGGGCCACTGTCACCTTGGGCACATCACTCTCCCCTTCCCTGTGGACCTTCCTTTGCCCTGGCTCTAGGACGCCATGCTTTCTAATTCCTACTGGGAAAGAGCATCCCTCTCAGGCGACATCTCAGGTTATGCCTAACTCATGCTCCCATCTTATTCCTGCAGGTCTATAACACCTGTAGCCTCGGTGTCCTTTCTGCGTCCTGTGGCCTGAGCCCGAGGTTGCCCATGTTCCCTGGCTGGAAGGAATGGCAGGGCCAGCATACCACTCTGCACAGAAAGGATGCCTGGACTCAGACTACCCCAGCCAGGAGGAGAATCAGGCATGCTCAAATCCAGGGTGCAGGTAAGTCCATCTGCCATTGGTTGGGGCCAGGGGAGTAGGCTTGCCCCTGTTACCGGCAGTGCTCGTGGCGTGGGGGTTGGGTCAAGGGCAGAGCAGGGCTTCACAAAATGCCATGTTTCAAACAATCCATTGGCCTTTATGTGACTCATTTGCACTTGACCACTAGTTTGCTGATTTCAGGGCTCCTTCTCTAGTTTCTGCTCCCTGCTGGTAGCCAGCTGGCCCTGTGGCCTCAAGTTTCCTTACCTGCCTCAAGAAGGCAAGTCTCCAGCCTACACTTGCTGTTGGCCATGGGGCAGGCATGGAGGCCAAAGAACAGATAAGAGGATGGCCTTTTGGGCAGGCAGGCCTGGGTTCAAATTTCAGCTCCGCCAACCTTGGACAAGTCACCTACCCTCTCTGCCTGAGGTTCAGATGTATCCCTGGCAGAGTGGAGCTGCTTCTTTCTAGGATCACTGTGAAGATGAAATGAGATGATTCGTGTAAATTGCCCAGCTCAGCCCCTCGCGCCTGGTACTCAGTACATATAACTCTTCTCCCTACTTTCTCTCCTGCATCCTCCAACCTTGTCTTGAGTAGATCCCCTAGCCACAGATATCCATCTGGCAGCTTCCAACACCTCCCATTTTTAGACCACCAGCAGCTTTCCCTCCTACAGCAGCAACAGTCAGAGATTTGCAGAGCAGATGTCTTGGTGTGAAACTATTCCCAGGAGGTGTTCCATGAATGTTTGCTGACAAAGCAGTGCAGGGACTGACCTTCCTTCCCCCTCTGCCTCCTGGTACCTGGCTCTGGATATTGAAAGCGCCTACCCTCTGTGCATACTGTGTGTTTCTGTCCCCTTAGCTACTGAGGGCCTGTGCTCCAGTTCCAGGGCACCAGGCTGCAGATGGGGGGTGGGGATGGGGGGGGGGGTGGCTGTGAGGCTGGCTGGAGCAAGCTGCTTTGGTCTGGACCTGTGCCAGGCTGCTCTCATCCAAGAGGAGGGTCAAGGGGCAGATAGGGCAGAGTTTGGGAAGGGGCGGCTTGAAGCATGAACACTTTTCCAAACCCCACTGCACTGGGCCGGGAGGATGCTCCTTTTGCCCTTGCTTGGGTCCGGTGATTACAGGTCTGAGCTTCAAAGCAGGTTACAAACCTGGCTAATTGCTGGCCTAGGGGAGCTGGGTGAGCAGGCCAAGCCCGCCTGCGTGGACACGCCAGCGGCCGCGGGCCTCACATGGGGCTGGCACTTCCAGCCTGGAGCGGTCCTGGAGCCAGGAGCCCCGGTGTGGCCGCCCAGTCCTGTTGGCTCCTCGGGGAGGGCTGCGGTGGGGAGCTGGGAGGACGGCCACCGGCTGCCGCTGTGGCCGCTGCCCTCGCTGTTGGGGCGCCAGCGCCTCCTCTCCTGGGGCCGGCGTCTGATCGGTCAGGTGGAAACCTCCCCATTCAAACCTGCGCGGGCCAATCAGGGCCCGGCGCGCCGGCCCATTCAAACGCGCGCTGCAGCCGGCCTCCCGCTCCCGCCTCCGGGACACTGGCGCGGGGCGGGGGCGGGTGAACCTGCTGCCTCGGTAACTGGGGAGCAACACAGACGCCTCGGGTTACGGGCGCTCCTGGCAGGCGGAAGCAGGACGCCATGGAGCGCTCCCTGCACCGCGTCTCCCTCGGGAGCCGGCGTGCCCACCCGGACTTGTCCTTCTACCTCACCACCTTTGGTAAGTGCCTGGGATGGCTGGCCGCCTGGGCTGCTTCTCCCTGCGCTCAGCGCCCGGAAAGGTCCCCACCCCCGGCCCCGTGATAGGTGAGGCTGGCAGCAGCGGGTACCTCCTCTGGCCCCTTCCTCCTTTGGGTGCCCAGGAGGAGCTCAGGGCACACGGACCCAGGCTGAGCGAGCCACGGGGCGCAGCACCTGCTGCCTGGCCAGTGGTGTTAAGTGTGGCTGGCTGTGCCTCACTTGGCTGGAATCATCACGCCTCAGTTCATCTTTCAGAGACCTGGTTTGCTCCACTGGGGTTTCCCTCTAGCCAACAGTTCAGGGTTAAATCAGGGTCTTGTTACTATATCTCAAGGCCTCCTCCATCCTCTTTCCTTTGTCTCAGGGACAGGACAGGTGCCAGGTCAGCCCGGGTGGCCTTGGTTCCTTGTGGGCTCGCGTTGGAAGCTCCAGTGGATGTCGGACTCACAGCACGTAGGGGAGAATTCTCTTCTTCAGGAGTGACCAGGCTCTCAGGAGGGTCCCGGGGCTGCCCTGGGGGCTTGAGGTAGAGAGCAATGGGCAGTGGGCCCCTGCCCCCAAACCCCTAGATAGCAGGATTGGGTTCCCCCAAATAACAGCGGGGCAGCAGTGCCCCAACAGCCTGGGCAAACCCAGCCTTTCAGGTAGCCATAATAGAGAAAACAGCCCTGTCCCAGGAACACAGCCCTTCACAGCTCTGCGTTTCCTCATTGGGTCTGCAGCTCCCTGTGGAGAGTGGGTGATATTTGGGTGATATTTCCTCTGTGGAGACTTGAGATCCAGAGAGAGGAAGGTCGCCCAGTGAGCCAGACTGGTTGGTACCTGAGTTCAAGCCTTCTGAGACAGCTTGTCCAGCATTTTTTCAGTTTTTTTCATAAAGGTTGGGGCAGTTACTGCAACATACTGGACTTTGCCCAGGTTTCATAGACAGAACACTCTGGGAGTCAGGCCCTTCCTGGGGCTCTCCTATTCTCAGGCTTACCTCTGCCAGCACACTGGGTTCCTTACAAACTGTCCTTTTCTCTAGGAGCAGAGGGAGTGAAAAAAAGCAGTGGCTTCACCCCTAGAACTGGCCTGTGGTCTGGCATCCTGGAATTTACGGGTCTGGTGGGTGGAAGGAACAATGCGGGTAATGAAATAGCCACCATCTGTCCAGCACTTACCATGTGCCGAGCCTTGTGTCAAGGGCTTTATCTCATTTAATCCCCCCAATTCCCATGAACCCTGCTGGGATGTGGGAGTCTACCAGACAAAGGAGGTGTCTGGGATGACCTGAATTCGTGGAGCTGGGGTCGTCAGGAAAGTGCCACAGAGCCGTGAAGCCCTATTATCTTAGCTGTGTGCTGATTTAAAAGTAAATATATATTTCATTGCTTTTTTCCCCCCCTCATTATTATTGCTGTAAGATGGCTTCATTGCTGAAAACTTAGTGAAAAGAACAAAGTGAAAAATCCCCTGTACTCTGATTCCTTAGAAAAGACCTTTGTGGCTTACCAATTTGTTTTATATCCTTCCAGACTTGTGTGTGAGTGTGTGTAGGGGTGTGTTTAATTTTAAAAGAATTGAGATCATATTGTATGTACAGTCTTAGAATCCTTCCTTACTGGATTAAGGAAGAGAATTTCTCTTCTTTACTGGTACAGCGTGACTATTCCCTACCATCAGTCTATAGTCTTCTATTGAATTAATCATCCTGACAGAGATCTGGGAAGTCGGGGAGTGTCCAGACCAGCAGGGAGTGGATCCCCTCCTCTCCCCGCCCAGCCGTGGCCTCAGGGCTGGGTCGGATGGTTATCTGGGAAGGTTTCTACTGGAACCAGTGACTGTGACCTGAGTGTACCCTTGTGGGGTGGAGAGCCTCCTGCTCTTAATGTACGCAGTCTCCTCTCCCATCTCCCCGAGGACACAGGTTGACACTGGAAAGTTCTTTCCTGTTTCCTGCTTAAATTCTGTTTCCCTGACAAACACTGCCCCTCTTTCAGGCGGCTGATTTTCTTCATGCACGGTGTGATCTGTGCCTGTCTGCTCATGAATGAAGATTCGTATCAGTGATTCCCAGACCTGGTCACTTATCAGAAGCACCTGGCGAGTCTGTTAAAAACACAGATTCCTAGGATCTTCATAGGTCTAGGGTGGAGCCTGAAAATCTGTAATTTTAAGAAGGCACACAAGTATTTTAATGATCAGCCAGGTTTGGAAGCTGTGGATTTAGTCAGTTTTGGTAGCCAGCATGAACTCTCTTAACGTGAAGGTCTTTGCTAAGTTTTCCTTGGTTCACTGGCCTTTTCCCAGCATGGCAGGTAGTCCTGGTCTTCATCAGCGGGCTTTGCCTTGGTAGAACCACATGAAGGTTCTGCCTACCCGATGGCTGGCTGAGCACAAATATTCAAAGGGAGCTAATTTTCCAGGATCTCTGGAATTATATATATATATATATATATATTTTTTAACGTTTATTTATTTTTGAGACAGAGAGAGACAGAACATGAACGGGGGAGGGTCAGAGAGAGGGAGACACAGAATCTGAAACAGGCTCCAGGCTCTGAGCTGTCAGCACAGAGCCCGACGCAGGGCTCGAACTCATGAACTGTGAGATTGTGACCTGAGCCGAAGTCGGACGCTTAACCGACTGAGCCACCCAGGCGCCCCTGGAATTATAATTTTTAAATGTTTATTGATTTATTTTGAGAGAGAGAGAGAGAGAGAGAGAGAGGGAGAGAAACAGGCTGGGGAGGGGTGGAGAGAGAGGGAGAGAGAAATCCCAAGCAGGCTCTGCACTGCCATTGCAGAGCCAGATGTGGGGCTCAACCTCACGAACTACGAGACCATGACCTCAGCTGAAACCAAGATTCAGATGCTTAACCGACTGAGCCACCCAGGCGCCCCCTGGGTGGTTTCACCAAATTGGTTTCACCAAAATTCCTTCCAGGGAGAGTACTATATTGTACATGGCGAAGTTTATGTATTGTGTGTGTGTGTGTGTGTGTGTGTGTGTGTGTGCCTGCACATGCGCATGGGTACAGCGCCTTGTTCCTCGATAAGAGGCATATTTGAGTAACATTAGTTGACCATACACTGTCTTCTAAGGAGGTGTTCTGGCTTCAGGAGAGGGGAGTGTGTATGTAAACTGGGCCTAGAACCCAACTCCTCCAGAGATGACAAATGCATTTTCTGTAGAACAGATGCCAGCTAGCTGCTCAGCGTGTTGGGCAGTGTGCGTGAGGCCCTGAACTGGAGGCTGCAACCTGGCCCTGCCAGCTGCCCCTGGCTTCCCATGCTGCTCTGAGCCAGGGACACACAGTTCCTGGACTTGGCTGGGAAGCTCCTCCAACTACTTCTCAGGACCCCATCCTTTGCTGGTCGGGGTCCTCAGCATTTACTGGCTGTTCTGTCATCTGGGGTCCTTTTGCTTGGGAGTGTTCAGAAATTCTCAGTTTCTGGCCCGTCCTCTTTTCCAATTCTGTTCTATTTTTTAAATTAAGAATTTATTTGAGAGAGAAAGAGAGAGAGAGAGAGAGAGAGAGAGAGAGATTGAGAATCCCAAGCAGGCTCCACGCTCAGCACTGAGCCTGACATGGGGCTTGATCCCATGACCCTGGGATCATGACCTGAGCTGAAATCAAGCGTCCAACTGTCAACCAACTGAGCCACCCCGGCACCCATCTGCTGTATTTTGTAATTTAATTTAATTTTTTAATTTTTTAAAATATGTATTTATTTTTGAGAGAGAGAGAGAGAGAGAGAGGGAGAGCATGAGGGGGGAGGGGCAGAGAGTGAGGGAGACACAGAATCGGAAGAGGTTCCAGGTTCCAGGCTGTCAGCACAGATCTTGACGGGGACCTCGGACTTGCAAACCATGAGATCATGACCTGAGCTGAAGTCGGGGGCTTAACCGACTGAGCCACCCAGGCGCCCCTATTTTTTTTTTTAATTGTATTATGAAATATAACAGACACACAGAAAAACATTCCTCCAAATAATGTGTAGTTCAGTGAATTATCACAAAGCAAATACCTGTGTAACTTTCATGAGGGTCAAGATTGCCGATATCCAGTTTGACATGTAGTTTTTTTCTTTGTCACTCAGTTCAAAATAGTTTCCAATTTTCATAGTCCTACTTTCTCAAGTCTTTAGATTATTTGGAAGCATATTTTTTAAATTTGCTGGGGATTTTCTGGTAATACTGGGGATTTTCTGGTAATATTTTTATTCTTTCTTTCTTTCTTTCTTTCTTTCTTTCTTTCTTTCTTTCTTTCTTTCTTTCTTTCAGAGAGAGATAGTAAGCGGGGGAGAGGAGCAGAAGGACAGAGAGAGAGAGAATCTCAAGCAGGCTCCATGCTCAGTGCAGAGCCGAATGCAGGGCTTGATCCCATGACCCTGGGATCATGAACTGAGCTGAAAGCAAGAGTCAGACGCTTAGCCAACTGAGCCACTCAGGCGCCTCTCTTGTTCTTTATTCTACATTTTGGTCTGAGAATATACTCTGCGTCTTTTTAGTTCTTTGATTGATCAGGATATAGTCAGTTTTTATAAATGTTCTGTGTGTACTTGTGCAGCACCTGAGTGGCTCAGTCAGTTAAGCGTCCAACTTCAGCTCAGGTCATGATCTTGTGATTCGTGAGTTTGAGCCCCACATCACGTTCTGTGCTTGGAACCTGCTTCGGATTCTGTGTGTCCCTCTCTCTCTGCCCCTCCCCTGCTCATGCTCTATCTCTGTCTCAAAAATAAATAAATATCAAAAAAGAAAAAGAAAAGCTCTGCAGTAGTTAGGCATAGTAGTTTTGTATGTGTCGGGTTTAGGTCAGGTTTGCTAATTATATTCTTCAAATATTCTTCTTTAATTTTTTTCAACATTTATTTATTTTTGAGAGATGGAAAGAGAGCAAAAGTGCGGGAGGGGAAGAGAGAGAGGGAGACACAGAATCTGAAGCAGGCTCCAGGCTCCTAGCTGTCAGCACAGAGCCTACTGTGGGGCTCGAACCCACGAACTGTGAGATCATGACCCAAGCTGAAGTCGGACGCTTAACTGACTCAGCCACCCAGGTGCCCTGTTGTTCAAATGTTCAACATCCTTGCTAATCTTTTCCCCCAATTTGTTCTATCAGTTACCAAGAGAGGTGTGTTAAAATTCCTGCTATGGTTATACATTTGTCTGTCGTTATAGTTGTCAGTTTTTTCTTTATATATTTTGAAACAATATTAAGAGCATACACATTTAGAATTATTATCTTAGTAATGAACTGAAACTTTAATTATTAAGAAGCCTACTCTTTATTTCTAGTGGAGATAAAGTCTACTTTTTCAGACATTAACATCACTACCCAGCTTTCTTCTGCTGAACAGTGAATTGCCTGGTGTATCTTTTTCCACCTTATTTCTGTTGGTCTTTATGTTTCTTTTTTTAAAATGTGTATTTATTTTTGAGAGCACGAGTTGGGGAGGGGCAGAGACAGAGTGAGACAGAGGATCCAAGGCAGGCTCTATGCTGACAGCAGCAAGCCAGATGTAGGGCTTGAACTCACCAACCATGAGAGCCAATGTCAGACGCTCAACTGACTGAGTCACCCAAGGGCGCTGGTCTTTCTGTTTCTTTACATTCTAAGTGTGCTATGTCTCTTGTAAATAGCAGGCACAGAGTTGTTATTTTGCTTTTTAGTGCAGACCTAGGGTGATATCTTCCTGCAAAAAGATCTCTATTTGCTTCTGCCAGGTGCTTGGGGTGACTAGAAATCTGGGATAGTCGTAATGTTAAGGGTTGGGATTATTTGAAGTTGAGCTTCAGTGCCCTGAGGAACTGTCTCATCATGGTTCATTTGTTCCTGGGGAGCCACCCTTTAGGGTTCTGACCCAAAAGGTCAGGGCTCAGAAGGACCCCACTTTCAACAGGCCCTAGTCTCCAACTTCTGTTCCTCTTGCCCTGTGAGGCAGACAGAAACTCTGCTCAGCCTCTTGGCCTTTCCGTCATCTCTCTGGAATTTGAAAACACCCCAAGGAGAGAATTAGTCCAGGCAAATATTAAACTTCATTCCATGGACCTCCATGCTCCCTGAGTCTGCTCTGTAGTTCCTCTCTGTCTTGTTGTGTCTCCAAGAAGCTGCTTTTAAATATTTTCTCCAGCTTTTCTAGATTTTTCCTCAGTGGGTGTGTCATTCCAGAAATAGAAGTCCCCTGCATGTATTTTCTAATTTTTCTGAGTCGTTTTTACTCTTTTCATCTCTTCCCCCTCCCTCCCTCATTTTCTTCCTTCCTCTCTCCCTTTCTTCTCTCCTTCCTTCCTTTCCTTCCTTCCTTCCTTCCTTCCTTCCTTCCTTCTTCCCTCCCTTCTTCCCTTCCTCTGTTCCTTGTTTCCTTCCTTCTTTCATCCCTCCCTCCTTCCTCCCTTCCACCCTCCCTCCCTTCCTCCCTTCCTTTTTTCCTTCCCTCCATCTTTCCTTTTGTCATATCAGTGAGAGTGCTTTCTGTTTGCCAAGTGCTTCTCATACATTAGTTCTCAGTTTTACAATAGCCCTCTCAGAGCTGAGTTATTATTATTCTTTGCATTGTACAGATGAGGAAACAGAAGATATAGTGATTCAGGATCATCAGTGGTGGAACCAGGATCCAAGCCGGGTCTTACTGACTCCAAAACCCGCGCTTTGCTCATGGTTCCTTCTGGGCTTCCTCTCTTGTGTTTTCAAAATGAGGCTTGTTCTGCTGGAAAACTTTGATAGTGAAAAAAAAGAATACAACTGTGGGGCACCTGAGTGGCACAGTCAATTGAGTGTCCGACTCTTGATTTTGGCTCAGGTCATGATCTCATAGTTCATGAGATCAAACTCTACATTGGGCTCTGCTCTGACAGTGTGGAGCCTGCTTAGGATTCTCTCTCTCCCTCTCTCTGCCCCTCCCCCCTCAAAATAAATTAATTAATTAAAGAAATGAACACAACTGTAAAACAGAATGAAAATAAATTATTGACTTCATCGTGTGGCTTAATGCCATCAGCAAGGATGTAACAGATGCTCGTCATTACAAAATAACATATTTAACTATAGAGAAAAAGTCTGTAATATGAAATAGATAAGGGTGGGGAGTAATTCATAAAATGTGGTGACACTGGAAATTTTGGAATTAAAATCATTATAATAAAATCTAAAGGAAAATCGTGAAAGGCAGAATAATGTGAATTTTCTATATATTATGTATGATATTGTACACGAATGTATATAAAAGAAAATCATTTGCTCTGCAGGTGAATCATTTTCATGAATAGGCTGGGCTTGGGTTAACATGGGACAATTCCAGATTTTGCAGTTTAATGGGTCATAAGTATGGCTTGAATCTATCAAAATTCTTTACTGAGAAAACCAAGGACCTCAGAAATGGAAGGACTTTTGTTTCCTCAGTCATAATATGCTGATTTATCTTAGAACTGTCGTTTCTTAACAATTTTAATTTTTTTAATTTTTTTAATGTTTATTTGTTTTTGAGAGAGAGAGAGAGAGTGACAGCTGGCGATGGGCAGAGAGTGAGGAGAACAGAGGCTCTGAAGTGGGCTCTGTGCTGACAGCAGTGAGCACGACACAGGGCTCGAACTCACAGATCACGTAAGATCATGCCCTGAGCCAAAATCAGATGCGCAACTGACTGGGCCACCCAGATGCCCCTCTTAACAATTTTTAAAATTGAAAAATGGCCTCAGAATTGAGATCAGGTTTGTTACCTAACTGAAGGCAATCTGGGTATATATTAATTACCTATTGCTTCACAACAAAGTACCCCAATATCTATTGCTTAAAAAACCCAAATATTTATTATCTCCCGTTTCTGTGAGTCAAGACTTTGGGAATGGCTTTGCTGGGTGGTTTTTGCTCAGGGGCCACTCAGAGGCGTTGCTGTGAAGATGTTAGCCGATGTGTGCTGGCCAGAGCCATTTATTCCTGGAAGGAAAAACAGCTGGGGAAACCAGGTTAATGTCGGGTCTCACAGGAAGTGGAGAGTCAGAGGAGAGGGGTTGGATTGGCCCACCATCATCTTTATGCCACCGCCGACCCCTGCCCCCTTTGCCCTGCAGGCCTCCTTCTGCCAGCAGGCACCAGACCATTTCTCTGAATGGAACTCAAGATTCTCCCTCTTCAAAAGAACAGACACTTGAAATGCTCCACAGGGCTGCATGCCCAGACTGGATGGCTCCCATTTCCCCGTCACCCCTGCAGCCTATCATTTCTCCTTTAGGGGGCAGAAAGTGAAATGCGTAAACGTGTGTAACCCTCTCTGAGCCTCCGTCAGGCTGCTGTGTGGGTCCCACAGCCCAGGATCACAGAGAGAGGGTTGACTGCCTCCCGCTCTCCTGTACACACAGCTTGGGGTGCAGCCTTGTCCCCAAAAATGGAGTGTTGGCGGCTGGCTAGGCTCCATGTAGACCGAACCTTCTTTGTGCGTTTTTTTCCCTGATGTCATCCCCTTTACTGTGGCTTTCGACACATGACAGCTCATAAATGGGGAATTGCTTTGGAGGTGAACTGGGGTTTGGATGACCGCTGCTTCACGTTAGCCGGCCAAGCCCCTCATCGATGTTCTCTGCAGACCCCAGGGTGCCATGAGCTCCCTCTAGCACACGTTCCTGCTGCTCCCTGAGTTCAGCAGTGGTTTGTCGCCCCATCTTCTTGCTTTGTGTTTTGAGTATGTCTCTCCCTGACTGTGTTCTGAGAGTCAGAGTTCATCTTCCTGTGGTCCTCGACAGAGTGAGGTTTGCCAGATTGAATTTCTGTAGCTGGGTTCCATACCCCTTTTTCCCCAGGGCCTGGTGAGTCCGAACTCCCCGGGTCCTGGGCCAGCAGAACCTGTACCTTCTCTGTGCCTTCCAAAGCTCACTGTTACCTAGTGTTTTTCCTGTCACGTGTGGCCTTGTCTGCTCTTCCTTTGTCTCTGGGCCCTGGCTCTGTGCTTTTCTGCAGCCTCTCAGCACCACCCTTTGCAGAGTTGGTCCCCAACACCAGCCCATGGAAATTGGGGGCGTGCCGTCTCCAGGGCCTCTGAACACCCCAATAAGGATGGTTTCAGGCCCTTTAGCCTGAACATTCCCGGGCACTGTCACAGGCCACTCCCTGATCCGGGGGGGAAAGTGGGGATATTGATAAGATCAGAGATTTGAGGGGCCGGTGAAAGGCTTGGTTACCTAGATAGGCAGATACCCAGGGATTCAGCCTGGGTTCCCCCCCTCCCTCACCCTTTATAAAAATGTTTATTTATTTATTTTGAGAGAGAGAGTGAGAAAACGTGAGCAGGGAAGGGGTAGAGAGAGAATCCCAAGAAGGCTCCATGCTGTCAGCGCAGAACTGGACATGGGGCTCAAACCCGTGAACTGTGAGATCATGCCCCGAGCCGAAACTAAGAGTTGGGCCAACTTTAGTTAACTAACTGAGCCACCCAGGAGCCCCTTGAATTCCCCTTTACCCAATGGTTTATTTATTTTTCCCCTCTTTTTATATTTTTTTAACGTTTATTTTTGAGAGAGAGAGAGGGAGAGAGATACAGGGCACAAATGGGGGAGGGGCAGAGAGAGAGGGAGACACAGAATCCAAAGCAGGCTCCAGGCTCTGAGCTGTCAGCACAGAGCCCGAAGTGGGGCTCAAACCCATGAACCATGAGATCTAGTTGGACGCTTAACTGACTGAGCCACCCAGGCACCCCACCCCCCACCTGCCCTCAGTGGTTTATTTCTTTAGACTTGGGGATGTTTCTTTGAGCCTGCCCTCCTTTTTGGCTTCCTCTTGGCTTCTCAAGCAAAGCTGTGGCACCTTGTCCTGTGTCTGATGTCTCTCTCTGCTCCTGAATCCCAGGGTTGCACTGCACAGATGCAGTGGGGCACACTGGTGGCTCCAGAAGACCCACTTGGTATACAGGCAAGAGTACTAGAGTTGGGGCAGGATTCTGGTCTCCCGTTCCGGCCCGCGTTACTCTGGGCCCAGGGCAAAGTCACCCTCCATATGTGGGCATGACTGTTCTGGCTTCCAATTGAGGAGGCTGGGTAAGATGACTTCAGGGCCCTTGAGGCACAATCATTTGATGGAATGGGAGAAGCAGAGGGGACAGGCATGGCCATGTGGCCGGGGGGGGGGGGGTCGTCTCGTTCTTGATTTTGCCCTTCTCTGTGAGCCCAAGGATAGGTTGGGGGAGGGTGTGTCCTGTGCTGGGGGTCTGAGCCTGGTCTGCTGGGCTTGGTTTCTGTGCTGTAACAGGGTACAGAGCATGCTGATCCTCCCCGAGGAGACCTGCACGGCAAGATCTGGAAGGGCAGCTGCATAGACTCCTCTGATGTCCGAGTCAGACTTTGCTCCAGGCCTGTCCTGTGCTCCAGCTCCACTTTCGGCCTTGCCCCTGCCCCTGCCCTAGCCACTGGGCTGTGAGTTCCCTGAGGGCGGGCACTGGGCCATTCAGATCTTCCTGACTCAGGGCCTCATGCAGGTGCCTGGCAAATGTTTGTCAAATGGACTCAGCGAGCCCTTGTGTTGGGAGGCTTCTCCATCCTGATTTCTGCGAGAGGGCTGTTGATAGGTGATGGTGTTGTGCAGCTCAGTGATTCTTACAACTTCGGAAAGCCAAATGTGTGTGGGCCAAAGCCGGCTTTGCACTGGTAATCATTTCAGAAAAAATGTTTGGTGTTAAACAGAGTTGCCTTTGGGTTAACGAAATCCGATCTGTGACCGCTGGCCATTTTTGTCTGTTTCAAAACCTTCCACCCCACACTGGATCCGGCCCAGTTTCTGTAGGAGATTTCTCAGCCCCAGAGAGCCCCAAAGTGATAATTGCTCAGATCTTGAGCTAATAACACCATGGGTTCTCTTGGCGCCTTTCACCTCCTCACCCTTCAGCATTATCTGATCCGCACACAGCTTGGCGAGTGCAGTAACCCCTGTTATTAGCTCCACCTCACAACTGGGGACAATGTGGCTCTCAGAGAGAGGAGGCTAAGTCGGGGCTGGAACTGGAGCAGGCCTCCGGGCTTCTGAGATCCGTGTCCTGGGCAGGAGAGCAGCGGGAATTTCTGATGCGCGAAGAGCTGATCAGGGGTTTCCTGGAGCCTGGATTGCTTGGGCTTGCAGTTTCAGCACCCCAAAGTACGAGGAGCAAGAGGTTTCCAGGTCACAGTGGTCGGGGGACTGCTGCACAATTTCCCTTCTTTCTGTTTTCCAAACCCTGCCTGGCCTTCCTCCAGCCGGCAGCAAAGCACAAGCCCCAGCCACAGTCCCAGTTTCACGGGGCGTGTCCGGAGATGAACGGTTGGGATGTTGAGGGGGCGTCACTATGGATGTCACTGAGGAGCGGTGAAAGGACTTTAGGCTTTAGATCTAGAAGAGAGAGCCCAGAGACTGACAGCAGAACCACAGCTGGGCAATGAAAGTTACTGAGAGGCCACTTCTGTCTGGCTCAACATAAGATGGAACGTTGAATCATCAGAGTTATCACAAAAGAAAAAGGGCTCCCATTGCAGGAAGTGAGCTCCCTATCACCAGAGGTGATCAAGCAGAGGCTGATGGCTGTGCGACAGGGTTGTCATGGATGCAAGGGCTTCCTGGTTGATGTGTGGGATTGCTGCAGGCTGGGAGGCCCTGCCACATCCTCCTTGCCTCCCCAGTGGTGTCCACTGGGTGGATTGAGTTCAGTGGCTTTTTTGAGGTTCTAAGAAGAGTCTACTGGACTGGGGAAATTTTTCAGCACGTCATTGAGGAAGAGGAGTATGGTCCTCCTCTCCTCAGTCCATGCTGAAGGACCACTGGGCATCTGTGAGGATGACTTAATGTTTTGTTTTGTTTTTATATTGTCTTTAAAAAAATTTAGAAAAGCTGGGGGAAAAACCAGCTCCTGATTCTTCCCCTGCTTTCCAGCCCTGGGCCTTCTGTTATGTTTACATTTCCCCCTCCCTCCCTCTCTTCCTCCCCTCTCCTCTTCCCTCCTTCCCTTCTCTCCGTGTTCCCTCTTCTTATTTTTAATTATAGAAGTGCGATAGTTCATATAATTTGCATTGTTGAAGCAACAATAGTGATAGATTTAAGTTCCTCTTGACTTCCCTCCCTCTAATTCTGTCCCTTCCCTAGAGGTGATCCCTGTTTTTCATTTCATACACACACACACACACACACACACACACACACACACACACACACACACACCCCTATGCCATCTGTACTGTTCTGCAATTTGCTTATTCCTCTTAAACACTTATCACAACAATGTTCCGATGCTGGGAAATACAGAGCCCCCCATTTTTTATAACAGCCCCCTTATTCTATAGCACAGCTAGACATAGCTTTTTTAACCATTTTCATATTGATGGACATTTCAGGTGTTTCCAGTTATTCCTTATTTTAAACAGTGTTGGAGAGCCAGCCTTGTGCTCATGTGTGCATTTTTGTCTATGACAGTTACCCGGAAGTAGAATTACTAGGCTGAAGGACATTTACAATTAAATTCTAGCAAATGCTGCCAGAAATTATCCTCCATTTACATTTCCAACAGGGTGTGATAGTACCTGTTTTCTTACATTTTTAACCAACGTTTGACATTATCTGTCTTTTATTTTTAATTTAATTTTTAAAAAAGATTGTATTTTTGGGGTGCCTGGATGGCTCAGTTGGTTGAGCATCTGGACTCTTGGTTTCACTCAGGTCATGATCCCAGGACTGTGGGATTGAGCTCTGTGTCAGGCTCTGCGCTGAGTGTGGAGCCTGCTTAAGATTCTCATTCTCTCTCTCTCTCTCTCTCTCTCTCTCTCTCTCTCATCTTCTGCCCTGTCCCCCTCTTGCGCATGCTCTCTCAGTCTCTAAAAAAAAAAGATTCAAAAATGTTTTTTTTTATTAAAAAAAAAGATTTTATTTTTAAATAATCTCTACACCCAAGATAGGGTTCGAACTCACAACCCCAAGATCAAGAGTTGCATGCTCCACCAGCTGAGCCAGCCGGGCGCCCCAACATTATCTATCTTTTAAATGACCTGCCGAGCAGATTGATGGGAAATGGTATTTTGTTAATTTGCGTGTCCCAGATCTCTGCGAGGTTGAGCATCTTCTTGTATGTTTATTGGCTGTTTTGTCTTTTCTGAATTTCCAGATCATGACCTTTGTCTATTTTTCTATGGTATTTTCTCATAACCTTGTTTATGATATCTTTAATTGTAATGGACATTGAAAATTTTTATGGAGTTAAGAGTTATCTCTTTCCCTGTTGCCTCTGCATTTTGTCTCTTGCTTAAGAGGGTCTTTTCCAGGCTTATAGACATGTTCAGAGGCTCTTTGGTGAGCTCTAGTCCAGGGCTCCTCAGCCTTTAATGTACCTGTGCCTCCCTGGGGATCTAGTTAAATTGCAGATCCTGATTCAGTATGCCTGGGGTGGGGCCTAAGATTCTGCATTTAAAAAAAATGTTTATTTATTTTTTGGGCAGAAGGGGCAGAGTGAAGGAGAGAGGGAGAGAGAGATTCTCAAGCAGGCTCCACTCTATCAGTACAGAGCTCAACACGGGACTCAATCCCATGAACCCTGAGATCATGACCTGAGCCCAAGTCAAGAGTCAGACACTTAACTGACTGAGCTACCCAGGTGCCCTGAGAGTCTGCATTTCTGACTCTCATCCAGATGCTTCTGATGCTGGTGGTTCTCAGACCACACTTTGAGTAGCGTAGCTCTATGTCAATGCCACAGAAAGCCTCCTTATTTTTTCTTTAGGGAGATCAGGGTTCTGTGGAATGACTGAAGGTGATAGCATCAACTTTGAAGGAATTCTCTGCCCACGCTTGATCTCATTTCTTTTGCTTTCCCCCCAAATCATTTGTTCCTTGTCCTTGTGTTGTTTTTGCCCTTCCAGAACACAGCTAACTGTCTGTCACGGTGCAGGGCTTTCCCTGACCTCCCCCTTCACCTTTTCACCCCCCCCCCCCCCATGGACTCTTGACCAAGGCCCAGGCTCCTTAACTCTCCAATCTAGGCTTGTGATGATGTGGATGCAATAACTTTTCCAACTGTCCCAGTGGTGAGAGCTCTCTAGCACTGGCCTGGACTTCCTTGTGAAGTAGTGAGCTCCCCATCACCAGAGGGGTGTAAGCCTGGGCTGGAGAACCACTGCTGGGTGTATTGCAGAAGGGACTTCTGATGTTCTGAGGAGGCTGAACTAAGAGGCTTCTGAGCTCCCTTCCAACCCAGGGACTGAATGGATCTTTGAATTGCTTCACATGAACAAAAGAACATTCCCATCTCTGTACCCCATTTCTCACCCAGCGAGGAGATGAGGTGAAGTTGTTTCTGTTGTTGTTTCTTAGGTCAGCTGAAGCTGTCGATCGATGCTCAGGACCGGGTTCTGCTGCTCCACAGTGAGTATGGGACCAGGCCATGAAGGTCCTAAATGCCACGCAGAGGACTTTACACTGTACCTGTCCATTTATCCATTTGTTTGTCCTTCCATCCAGCACTCAAGTTCTTACTGAGCTTCTGCCATGGCCTTTGCTGCCTGGACTCTTCTCTTTAGCCCAGCAAGCCCTGCCTGTCTCTCCAGCCTTTGTGGCTCTTGCTGTTAAAATCTCCCTCCACCTCCTGTTGTGTCCCCCTTGAGGGCATCATGCTTGCTCATGCCTCTGTGCCTTTGTACCCACTACTTCTTGTGTCTGAAATAGCCTGCCTTCTTTTTGAATGTCTTTTGAAAAACAGCTCTCCCTCCCTCTGAGTTTGCAAGATACATGCCTGCCTTCATCATCATTAAGACTCAGGAAGGAAGGCTCATTTTGCTTCATTTTTTTTCCCTCCGGGAATCACCCCCTGACCTACCTGAGTATGTTGTTTCCCCCTCTGTGTCCTTATCGCAGCTCTGACTGCGCTGTGTCACTCTGGGCTGTCCAAGAAGTGCAGTGGGGCAGCAGCCATGTCTGCCCCACCTGCTCTGGGGGCCAGGGAGACCCAAGAGTTCCTCAGGTGGGGAGCCTGCCCCCCAGGCCCACGCCCTCGAGGGGCAGGGTGCACACAGGAACAGTAGCTGGGACACCAGGCAGAGTAGACCAGCAGGCGCCTGGGGTCCTCCGGTCCTGGCCTTGGGGAGGGCCCAAGGTGAAGTTCCCAACGACCGGCAGAAGGGGGTTCTTTGGCAACCAGAGCCTGACAACAGCTGTGCAAACAGATTTTGCAAAATGCATCTTGGCCTCCGCCACTTCATTTGTCCTGCGCCGTTTGCTTTGGCTTCACCCCAGTCTTAGAGTTCTTCATCCCTTCCAGCCTGTTCCTCTCTCTCCTTTGACTTCATGTGCTTCATGCCTCAGACACTGGGAGCCCCGTTGGAACCAAACCCCAGGGCCCAGCCCAAAAGGAACAGAGAAGAAAACAGCAAAGAGGCTCTGCTTCTGTCGGACCTGCTGCCTGATTTCTGCAGACCTCAGGCAAATGGGCTGTGCTCGCTTTCGAGATCAGGCTTGCTCCTCACCTCCCACCTGCCCCTGGCTTTTATTTAGTACGATTTTTTCCTTTGGCAAACCTTCCTTGAGCAGTTCCTTGCTTGCCAGAGACTCTGCTAAGCACTTTAGATACATTCTCTCATGTAACCAGCACCACTACCACATGAAGCAGATGTTATAATCACTAATCATTATCTTATTATCACTCCACCTTTAAAAAATAGCAAATTCAGGGGCACCTGGGTGGCTCAGTCGGTTAAGCGTCTGACTCTTGGTTTCGGCTCAGGTCAGGATCTCACGATTCGTGAGCGTGAGCCCCACATCGGGCTCTGTGCTGACAGCGCAGAACCCTCTTGGGATTTTCTCTCTTCCCCTTTCCCTCTGCCCCTCCTCTGCTCCCTTGCTCTTTCTCTCTCAAAATAAGTAAGTAAACTTTAAAAAAAAAATTTTTTTTTAATCGCAAATTCAGTTGCAGAGAGACAAAGCAACTTGCTCAAGCTCTCCTGTCTCATAAGTGGTGAGTTGGCATTTGCGTTGGTCTGTGGACCCACAGGCTGTCTCTGGACCTAGGCTTTTGCCTGCTGTGTTACACTGTCCACCAGCCACAGCGCAGCTGACGGGGCAGAGTGAGCTCTCCAGCCTGGCCCCTCCATCCCGGGAGGCAGTCTCATGTGGAGGAAGGAGCACAGGACTGGGAGTCAGGAGATACAGATCTAAACCCAGCTGTGTGATTCCTATCTCTCTGATTACTCTGTGACTTTGGGCAAGTTTCTTACAGTCTCTGGGTCCCCTGGTAGTCTCATCTTTCCCATTGAATGAGGGGTTAAACTCAATAAATTTTATGTTCTCTTTCAACTGTAAGATTCAAGGAATTGAGTGCACCCTGAGGGTGCCGGCTGTGTGTGGGAGATGGTGGGAATGGACTAGACCAGAGAGGGGTTAATAGCCAGTGGTTGTTATACATGGTAGGGGCTAGTAATAATCCTTCCTACCCACTCACCCCAATATTTTCATTCTCTGTTTAGTTATAGAAGGCAAAGGCCTGATGAGCAAAGAGCCTGGCATCTGTGATCCCTACGTGAAGGTATGCTGAGTTGGAGGTGGGGGTGGGGGTTGGTGGCATGGGGGACGGTAAGGGACTATGTCACTAGTCTGAGTCCCAAGGTCTCAGCACATCTGTGGGCCCGGTTCCATTCAAAGTGGCAGCGACCGCCTCACTCTTTGGTCAGTAGGCATTTATTAGGGCCAGTGATGAGGCCCTGAGCTAGGATAGGCCCTTCCCTTCGCCCAGCTTGGTGCCTAAGCCTTCCTGCCAGAGCTGGAATCTATCTTATAGGTGATCTTGGTCATCCACGTGGGTGAGCACCGTGAATGTGTGGGTGATGGAAATCCACAGAAAATCCCAAGCCCTCTCATGACAAGCAATGTTTTCACACTTCTCCCTGGCAAAACCGGAGGCAAGGCAGCAGGTTTGGGTGGTGGAGGGGAGGGAGTGTCTCTGAGGCCTAGAAGATCCATCCGAGTGGGGCCCTTGTAGTGAAGACAGAGGCCCCGAAAGGTGGAGGGCCTACTTCCAGCCAGAACCAAAGGCCAGGCGCCTCCCAGAGTGTGCAGCTGGGATGCCAGGTGCCGGCCCTGATGCACCCTTCCATGTTCTCCCCAAAGCCTGGTCAGGGCCTCTGTGGGCAAGGACTTGGTCAGGAGCAGGGCAGGAGCAGAGGCAGGGCAAGGGCAGCCAGAGGGCGAGAGTGTGGATTTGGGGCCTTAGTGGAGGCCGACCTGGAGCCTCTGGTGAGGGAGCACCTAGCAGCTGCTGGGAACTTATAAGAGAGGCCCACACTTAGAGGGAGAGTAGAGCCAGTTGAGGTATACCCCATCTATGGCTGGGCCTGTGGCTGCCGGCTGCGGGGACCTGTCCCCGCATCTGACTCCAGTGCCTCAGCTGGGGTTTCTCTTTGTTCCCCAGCATCTGACTGAGGACTCCCCTCTGTCCTCTGCAGAGGCTGGTTTGAAGGACACCTGGGAAGCCTTTCACTTGGGAGATGTGCAGAGTCCGCTGCAGGACTTTTGTGATTCTGTGTCCCACAAGTAATCATCTCACGCTTACTTTTCCCCAATTCAAGATTTCTTTGATCCCTGAAGATAATCATCGACTCCGTCGCCAGAAGACGCAGACCATTCTAGACTGCAGAGAGCCGGTCTTCCACGAGCACTTCTTCTTGTAAGAGTCTGGGGCAAGCCAGGCCCTCGAGAGGAGAGGGAAGGAGTGTTTATCTGGAAACAGCTCTCTTTGCCAAATCTAGAAGTCTATCTAAGCAGAAAAACAGGGACTTCTAAAGGATGCCTTTGTTTTCTTGTTCACGTATGTCCTTGCATCCCTGGCACCCGGCCCAGCAGCGAGGTCCACGGTGATAAGGTGTCACTTGGCTGGTTCTCACAGCCAGAGTGCCCAGCCTGAGGCTGGCAGCCCCTGGAGAGGATGCATTTTCCCAGTATGCCTCGGGCCAAGCCTTCTCTTTCAGTAGAAGAAATTTTCCAAGATCCCTCCCCCTTTTGAAATTTGCTAACTTCCTTGAGCCTCAGCTTCCGTGTTTGTAAAATGGGCTTATGACACTACCTTCCTCAGAGAGCTCAGGTGTAAATGCGACAGTGTAACACAGTGTCCGCTCTTGCTGTTTAATATTATTACTACTACTACTGTTATTATTATTTCTTCCCCCATCCATGAGCTCTGGGGCCCTGGGAAGGAAATGGACGTTTCGTATTTTGTTGGTGAAAGTTAAGATTATTCTGTTTTTTTTCAAATTACACGAGGTAATTTTGCTTATGGTAGAAGAATAGGCCAGCATAAACAAAGAAACGAGAAGACGCCCCAAGCCCTACGACTCATGACACGCCTCGGCTTCTTTCTTTTCAGATCTTTGAGTCTGTGTGGGTGTGTATGTCTGGGCATGTGTAGGTGTTTACGAAAAAATGGAATTGTTCTGTAGTATTCCACGGTGACCTCCCTTTTGTCCCAAACCATATAATGTAAACTCTTCTGTGCATGTGAATACCGACCTCCCACGCTACTGGCATTTGAGCTTCCTTAACCAGCTCCTTATGGTTGTGTTTAGGTTATTGGTAAATTTTGCAACTTGACAGACTCCAGGGGTCTAGCCTGGAGCTCGGCCCTACTAACACGCTGGCCGTCTGGTTTGCTTTGCAGTCTTGTCCAAGAGGAAGATGAACAGAAGCGCCTTCTGGTCACTGTGTGGAACAGGGCAGGTGACTCCAGGTGAGGGGAGGTGCTGAGCCGGAAGGGAGAGCCCGCCCTGAGCCTGCGGGTGGCTGCCGGTGGCCGGGCGGCCAGCAGACGGCGGGGACTCGGTTAATACCTGTTGGATGAATGAGTAGTAGTGGCAACACTAAATCTGAGAGGCTGCCGGCCCCTGGGTCCCTGTCTCTCCAGGCGACGCTAAGGATCGCGTTGTCCGAAAGCATTTGCTGTGCCCTTGGCATCGACAAGACACTGGGTTGACCACCAGCCTCCATGTGGATTCTGCTCTCCAGGTGCCCACTTTCAGGAAGGGATGCCAGGTGCTTCACAGATACAAATTACAGTAACAATAGACACAGGCTCAGGTCCACAGGAGCAAAGCTCCTAGGAAAACAGGCCCATTTCTTTCTTAGTCATCGCTGTACCCAGTGCCTAGCACGCAGATGTTATGTAAATATTGTTTGAACGAATAAAAGAATGAATAAGTAATAAGGACAGTAAGTATGGGAAGAGGAAGAGGGAAGTTCATCGTGGGCTGAGGTGATCAAGGAAAGCTTCATGGAAAACATGGGATTTGGAACTTGGGGCAGAGATCAATAAGACGAGGAGAGAAGGTTTTGCATGAGCAAAGGTGAGGAGGCAGGGATATGCATGCTGGGCTCAGGCTGCCACGACGACGAGGCAGCGTAGGAGGTGCAGAGGTTTTATGTAGGAGAGTCCAAGCAGGCTGGTCTTGCTGCCCGGGGCACAGGAGGCCGGATGTTTTCACCAGCATGGGGTTTCCTACAGCACAGCAGAGGAGAGCTGGGTGACGGGGAGAGTCAGCTTCCAGACAAAGGCGGTGAGAGCAGGTGGACTGAGTGCCATGGCCCATTGTGAGCAGTAGGGGTTCATCCACCTGGTGCAGCCCAAGGAATCTGGGAGACCCTATGACCAGAGCATTTGTTGAGTAATCATAGAACCAACTGGTGACCGAAAAAGTAGCTTGGTGAATAAAAATCAGCTCCACTCACCAGCTTAGACTAGAAAATTATTTTGGGCTTGCATGCTTTAAAAACATTTTTTTTTTTAATGTTTATTGATTTTTGAGAGAGAGAGAGAGAGAGAGAGACACAGAGTGAGTGGGGGGAGGGGCCCCAGGCTCCAAGCTGACAGCACAGAACCCGAGGCAGGGCTTGAACTCATGAACTATAAGATCATGACCTGAGCTGAAGTCAGATGCTTACCCAACTGAGCCACCCAGGTGCCCTGAATGCCCTTTTTTTTTTTAAGCTTCTCCATTCTGAGAGAGAGAGGAAGGGGCAGAGAGAGAGGGAGAGAGAGAGAATCCCAGTCCCAAGCAGGCTCCATGCTGTCAGCACAGAGCCTGATGTGGGGCTCGATCCCACAAACTGTGAGATCAGGACCCAGGCTGAGATCAAGAGTTGGACGCTCAACCAACTGAGCTGCCCAAGCACCCCTGGGGTTGAATGCTTTTTAGTATCTTCTATTTTATAGCTGGTATGCTTTTCAAAATTGAGCCTTATTCAACCTTCATAATGAAGGATATTTCTTTTAATAGAGCATTTACTTTTTCTCATGGAATGGGGCTTATGGTGCTGTAGGACTCATTCCTTCAGCTGCCATTTCCTGGGTACCAATGTGGCAGCGTTGTTCTAGATGCCGGGGACACAGAGGGTCAGTCAGAGACTGTCCTGCTCTTGAGAGGATCACTGGTAGAGACTTGGAGATGTGGGTAAGGAGGAAGGCATCACATTGATTCACCAGAGCAACCAGTTACTGGGTGTCGACCACAAGCCAGGAGATGACAGTGCGTCATCTCATTTAATTCTTAACTCTTAAGAAGAGTATGTTTTTGCCTTACATCTTCAGAAGAGGAAACTGAAGGGAAGAAAGGGAGTCTCTTGCCCAAGGTCAGACAGCCAGTGAGGAGTAGAGCCAGGATGGGGACCCAGACAGTTAGACCCCAGAGTCCTCACTCTTAACACTATACTGCCTCCTGGGGTACGAACAAAAGGACAGAAGAAAACCAGCAGAGTAGAGAGGGCAGGGCAGGGCAAGAGTGGGGAGGGATCGCCAAACTCACTGGTGTTGTAGGAGGGTCAAGTACAAAGCAGGGACCAGCTAGAGATAAGACGAAGCGTTGATGTCAGCCAAATCACATGATTCTGTAGGTGTTCTTTGGTTCATGGGCTTCCTCCTAAGGGCCGGTGGTTCTTAATCCCAGGTATGCGTCAGCATCTCCTGGGATGCTTGCAAGGAACCCAGGTTCCCAAGTGCCACATCAGATGGACTCAGTCCAAATCTTCATGGGCAGGATGAGGGATGTGCATTTACACAAGTTCTTGAAGGAACCTCATGCCGCCAGCTTGGTGTTTGGGAAGCTGGTGGTGGAGAGATACTGAGGGGTGTTGAGCAGGGGGAATGACAGTTGTGTGTTCTAGATCTGTCATCCTGGTAGGGCTTTGGAAGGCTGGGGAGGAGCTAGCTGATCCTTGCAGTAATCTGTGAGAGAGATGCTTTAGGGATGGAGAGGAAGGAGACAGACCCAGGACAGATTTAGGAGATTAGGTGAACGGTACTTAGTGGCGGTTTGGCTGTGACATCAGCAGGGGAAGTCAGGGATCATTTTTGGGTATTGGGTGGTGTCCCCAACCAAACCAGTGTGCTCTGGAGGGGGAGGGAACCAGCTTCGGATACACAGAGATGTAGGGGCTGGAGAGCAGCCAGTTAGGAGCTGTAGGGGGGCAGCCTTGCTGACACAGAGCTCAGGGGATAGAGAGGTCTGTGCCAGGTACAGGTGTGGGAGCCATGGCCACCGAGGTGAAGGGCTGAGTAGGTGGGACCGCCTAGGATGACCGTGAGTGCCAAGGCTCAAGGGTCAGAAGCCCATGTTGACAGGAAAGCCTGAAGAAGACAGAGGAGGAGTGTCGGCGGGACGGAGCATGCCTGGGGAGCCCACCAGATGGAGGCAAGGAGGGGAGCAGGTGCGGGAGACAGGCACCACGCTGGGATCTGCCACTGAGGTCTGCCCTCCTGGGAGACCAGAGCGAGCCAGGCAGAGTGCAGCTCACGGTTTTTGGAAAAGAAAGCGAGGCCGGGGAAAGTGAGTCAGCGCCCAGCGGGGCAGTGTGACAGAGGCAGTGTCTCCACTTGTTGCCTATTTTGGGAAAGTGAGATTCCTTATTAAACCAAACACAGTTGAACTCGTGGTCACCATCCCAACCCAAAGCTCAAGAGGGGCAGGGCAGGCTCCGACAGGCCTGCCACGGAACAGATCGCCAGCCCCACGGAGGCCCGCTCAGCCGCAGGGAGGCGCAGTGTTGACCCGTCTCTGAGCGAGAAAGACCTCTGAGCTGGGGGAGGCAGGCAGAGCAATGGCAGGAAGCTTCTGCCCTGCGGAACGCTCTCAGATCACATTGTGCTTCCCCAAAGGACGAACACGCAACTTACCAACGCGAAAGACCATTACAGAAGAAAGGAAACAAACATCTATTGAACTCTTCTCTGTGGCCAAGCACTTTACATGCATTATCTCATTTAATCCTTGTAACAACCCCAAGAGGTAGGAATTATTATTGTCCCTCTCTTCATAGAAGAGGAAACCGAGGCTTACAAAGGTTAAGGAACTTCCCTGAGGTTATGTAACAGCTCACATCAATTAAGCACTTAATGTGCACTGTGTGTGGGCATTACATACCATATTCTAGGCATTGTCCAACTTAGTCTTCACAACACGGTATAAATAGGTATTCCTGTTGTCTCTCTCTTACATGTGAGGACACAGAGGCACAGAGAGGTTAAGTAACTTGCTCAAGCTAATGCAGCTAGGATGTGGTGGAAACAGGATTCAAGTCCAGGCAGCCTGGCGCCAAACCTGCGTGGTCGTAACCACATTATAGCACACTTGACTGTGTCGCACAGGCGATAAATGACTCCGAAGCTGTACCCTGTCGGCGTCAGGACAATTGTTTCTCGGAGGCTGGGCTGCTTCCCGTGGCATTTATAACGCGGTTGTACGTAAGTCATCCAGCTGGACATGTGGCAGTTACGTTTCGAAACGGGAGATAGAAGGGAAGCATCTGTTTCACGAATTCTCACGATCCTTTCAGTGATGGCCATAAACTTGTGTATGGGGAGCAAAATGGTCTACAGAGACGTTCTGGGGAAGGGCTGGTTGATGTCATGGGGACACAGTGGGAACCAGGGGAGGGGAACCAGGCCTTAGAGAGGAGATTTTGGCTCCAACTCACTATGAGACCTCGGGTAAGTTCCTTCCCCGCTCCCGGCCTCAGTTTCCTCAACTGTGAAATGCAGTGAAAAATGCTAAGATATTCAGTTTTCAGGCTTTGTGAGTTTTCAAGAAATTATAGACATTTTCAAACATAAGCAAAAATAAAAAATATCATATAATGAACCCTCATATGTTCATAGTCCAGCGTTAGCAATTATCAATGTATGGCCAATCTTACGCATTCTCCCCTCCTCCAGTGGATTATTTTAAAGCATATCCTAGACATCATCTCATCTCTATATATCTCTCTAAAAGATGGCTCAAAAAGACAACCACAATGCCACTATCATGCTTGACAATTAACAGTAACTCCTTAATATCACTGACTATGGAACTTGGCTATTTAAAAGTTTTGTTTGGGGGCACCTGGGTAGCTGAGTCGGTTAAGCATCCAACTCTTGGTTTCGGCTCAGTTCATGATCTCACAGTTCATGGGTTTGAGCCCTGCATGGGGCTTGTCGCTGGCAGCGCAGAACCTGCTTGGGATTCTCTGTCTCCCTCTGTCTCTTCCCCTGTTCTGCTTGTGCATACACGCGTGCATGCACACTCTCGCTCAAAATAAAAAAAAATATTTTAAAAAGTGTCCTTTAAAAAAAACTAAAAGTTTTGTTTGGTAATATGGCGAAGAACAGACTGAAGCTTCTAGTATCAATCATAGTGCTTTCAGGATCTGTGGCCAGAGAACAGTGTTAGGGTTGTAATGTCACGCACCAAGTTAAAAAAAGAACAAAACACACACACGTGTTTGAAACACATCATCTTTTATGCGAAGAGTATGCACATTTATGGGGAGTCTGCCTGCTGTGTGTCATGCCCTGTCCTGGGTATTCTAAGTGTTCTCTGTCCTTTAATCTACTTTCCAGACAGGACTCTAGTGCCAAGTACAGTGCCATAATGTTAGAGAGCTTGTGACCAGACATGGGGAAAGAAAAGGAAAGAAAAAAATGGATGGAAAAGTATGTGTTCAATTTAAGCCATCCAATTAAAAATAAAATTGCTATTAAATGCTGTAACCCTGTAATAGAAATAGTTTAAGGCCCCTGAGAAAGAGAATTAAAACGCATTCCCTCAAAATAATGCATTTTCATTTCATTGTTTTTTTTAAGTTTATTTTTTGAGAGGTGGGGGGAGGGGCAGAGAGAGAGCACGAGACAGAGACGATCCCAAGCAGGTTCCGCACCGTCAGCACAGAGTCCCATGTGGGGCTTGAACTCATGAACTGTGAGATCATGATCTGAGCCAAAATCAAGAGTCAGATGCTTAACCGACTGAGCCACCCAGGTGCCCCTGCATTTTCATCTTGGTAGTGGGTCTCTAATCCTCTGCTCAAAAGGCGACTGAGCCAAATACCATTCCCCATGAGTGTTCCATGAAGCTTTATCTCTGAGCCTTTGTGCTGGCTGTTCCCTCTGCCTGAGGTGCTTTTCTTCTTACTCTCTTTGGCTTAACTTTTCAGGCCTTCTTCCTGCATTTCAGCCCTAAACCAGCTCTTGCCTCCCCAAGCTTTCAGCATTTGTTGCCTGCGCTGTTCATCTGTCCATCTCACCCTGTCTAGTTATAGCCTTTGTATTGCTGTCTTGGGTTGCTATTTAAATTCCTGCATGTTTGTCTTCTTTCCTTAATGTTGCGGCTCCTTGCCCAGTGCCTGCCAACCAACCGTGGGCATGATGGATTCATCCATTTGTCAGGCCTTCACTGAGTGCACCCAGGCCTGAGCTCAGGGTTTAGCATTCAGAAGTAACCAAGGCTTGGCCCCTGAGACTTTGTGCTGGTGAAATTTTCAGGCAGTCTCCAGGGTGAGACCTAGTTCCCAAGTTTATAAGCTGACTGGTATATTGCTGTGTACTCAGATTACATGTAAAAGAAGTCTTTCTTCCTCCAAAGATTTCAGGCTTAAAGGAGTAGCTAATTGAAGAACACTTAGAGAGAGTTTCCTGCTTATGGACATTAATTGTGACAATTTACTTGGCCTGAATTAGCATGAAATCATTGGAGGCCCCTTAGCAGGAAGCAAAGCTCATGGGAGGCTATTAACCATTTAGCATTCTCTAAGCACCAGGGAATAAAAATTCCACTTATTGAAGAGCAAGAGGAGAGGCAGCCTGTATTACAGCTAAAGCATTGTGCCTGGAGATTCAGAGAGTTACAGCCATAGCCAGTGTGAAAGGAAAGTGTGTAGCAAGGCAGTGTGAGCACCTCGATACCAGCTGGGTTGCTCTTGAATGTGTTGACAAACAAAATTAAATTGGTGGTGAGGACGTTGGTAAAGTCTGGACAAGGCTTTTCTGGAATGGCAGCTCTGATCAGTGTCTGCCACGGTCACCGCCACTTAATGCTGACTTGGCCGATTCCCAGGAGGGAGGCATGTTTGTTTCCGATGGTGGGGGCTGGCGAGATGGGTGTGGAAGGGTTGCTTGACCCAGGGTGAGCACACTGGCCTCTTTGGGTAGATTATTAATATGGCCTTGTCTGATGGGAGGGGGCAAGGAAGAGGGGAAGCAGGTGGAGCCCAGGCCACAGGAAATGGGGCCGGGGGAGAGAGCAGGGGGAGTAGCAGAGTGACAGGAGCTGGTGAGGCACGGCCAGGTGTGGAGTATGCATCTGCAGGGCAGGTGTGACAGTTATGAGGATCAGTCCCTAGCAGTCTGCAGCCCCAGCCCCTCACTTGACTTGGCTGTCTGCAAGAAGCCAGTTTTGTTTTGCTTAGGACTGTCGGATGGTAAGCTGCCACCCTTTCCGGAGAATGCAAACAATATGTATTTATAGAGACCTAGTCCACTGGTCCTTGACTGGGGCAGGCACAGGCGGGTGCCCTGTAGGATTCCCAGGACGGCTTTTTTTTTTTTTTTTTTTTTAATTTTTCTTTAATGTTTATTTATTTTCGAGAGAAAGAGACAGTGTGAGTGGGGGAGGGGCAGAGAGAGAGAGAGAGAGGAAGACACAGAATCTAAAACAGGCTCCAGGCTCTGAGCTGTCAGCACAGAGCCTGACGCAGGGCTTGAACTTGGGAACGGTGAGATCATGACCTAGGCCGAAGTTGGACACTCAACCAACTGAGCCACCCAGGCGCCCCAGCTTTTTTTCTTTTTCTTTGTTTTTAATGTTTATTCATTTTTGAGAGATGGGGAAACAGCATTAGTCGGGGGGGCACAGAGAGAGAGAGGGAAGCACAAAATCCGAAGCAGGCTCCAGGCTCTGAGCTGTCAGCACAGAGCTCAAACTCATGAACTGTAAGATCATGACCTGAGCCAAAGTCGGATGCTTAACTGACTGAGCCACTCAGGTGCCCCAAGAGTACCCTATATTGATGAGCAGTGAGAAATGTATAGAGTTGTTGAATCATTATACTGTATACCTGAAACTAATATATGTATGTTAATTATATTTTAAAAAAAGGAGAAAAAAAAACCCAAAAAACGGACCCAAAGCTTATGGGTAGCTCTGAGCTTCTGTGGTTGGTGGAGGGAGTGCTGTTCTCTGATCCAGGATGCCTGGCTTTCCCACGGGACTTTACTACTAACTAGTTCTGTGACCTTGGGAAGAGGACTGGTTCTGAGCCTCAGCCTTTTCCTCAGTGAAGTGGAGAGAATAAACCCTTTCCAGCTTCACTCACAAAGTTGGAAAGCACAAATTGGGTGATGCTGGTAAAAGTGCTTTGTAAACCACAGTGTATCAGGCAAACCTACGTTGCACTTGATAATTGGCCTCCCGACAGAGCCCTCGAGAAGGTGCTGACTCCAGCCTCTGTTGTTCTCCCAGACAGAGTGGATTCATCGGCTGCATGAGCTTTGGGGTGAAGTCGCTCCTGACTCCGGACAAGGTGGGTCCCAGAGAAGCCTCTGGCAAGGTCGTCCCATGGAGGCCAGGACTAGTACGGGCAGAGGCCTTGGTCTGGAAGCCCTCGGGTGGGGCTTCTGTCTTGTGTGCTTCACGACCTGAATAACAACACTTTATCATCTGAGTGACCAAGGGTTCGGGTCCCCTTCTTGGTTCCTTCTTGTCAGAAATCAGTTGTCCAGGCAGCTCCAAGGCTTTCCAGGGGGCTCTGAGTCTGTTGTCTGCCATGAAGGATGCTGGCAGGTCCCTCCCTCGGAGTTCAGCACTGCTGGGCTTGCCCTGGAGGAGGAGGGCCGGGTGGTTCTCCCCCTCTGACGTGATCTACCAGGTCTCATGTTTTTGAGTCTAGCAAGTGCTCAGGGATGGAGTGAGCAGTGACATCCCCTGTGGAGCTTTCCTTTAGGCTGAGTGAAGACTCTCTGGAATCCTGAGACCCTCCCTCTGGGTAGTGGGTCCCTTATCCGCCTCTGCACCGTACCGCCTCCCCCTACCGCCAAACTGGAGGTTTTTGAGGAGGCGAGAGACATGCTCCTTTTGCACATGCCCAGAGATGTCCTGGTGGCCTCTGCATGGAGTTGCCAGGTGGCCCTGCCACTTGGTGTCCTGGAAGTGAAGTCTGGGGGTAGGTGGCTGAGGAACCTTTATCCTGCACGTGGGCACCAAGTATCTTCTCTTGATGCAGCTGTGGCTTCCTTCCCTCCTGGGGGAAGATGTTCCCTCCATGGGACCGCTCAGGGGCCTCAGGACACCTACTCTCTGGCCTCTCCGTCCCTCCCCCACTCCCTCCCTTCTGTTCCGTCAACATCCATTGGGCTCCTACTGTATACCAGGCACAGTGCAAGGCACATCAAAAAGCCTGTGCACAGCCTAGTGGGAAGACAGACATCCAAATAGACCACTGTTCTCCAGGGCTGACAGGCTGTGGGAATTCAGCAGAGGGGAGACCAACTCCGCCTGGAGCATCAGGGAAGGCTTCCTGGAGGTGCAGGCATGGCAGCTCCCTTTGGGGCAGGGCCCCCAGACTGTCTGTCTCTACAGAGACGCTGCTCCTGAGGGAGGCTCTCCAGCTGCTGCTTTTTGAGGGGGGTTGGTGGCTGCCTGACCTGTGCCTTCTGCCTCCTTTGTCTGAGCATGTCATGCCTTCTCTCACGACAGGAGATCAACGGCTGGTACTACCTTCTGGGGGAACACTTGGGCCGGACCAAGCACCTGAAGGTGGCCAGGCGGCGACTGCGGCCCCTGAGAGGTGCATGGACACCACCTTTGGCTTCTGCCCAGACACGCTGCTCCACTCACCCCCTTGGCTTCTCCCTTCCCTCCCTTCCTGCATAGTAGCATCGCCCCGGTGTTTTGTGGCATCTGTCACCCCTGGCTGCAGTCAAGTCAGGGGTCCGGGTCTCACAAACACCTGCTATGATGCAGGCTGCAGGCAGCCTCTTGCCTCCAACACCTTTATTTATATGGTTGGACCTTCCTGGGAGAGGATTATAGGCCTGACGCCATGTGGTTCAGCAACCTCCATTCTAGCTTGTGGAGGGCTGGGTTTCAGGAACTTTCTGCATGACTCCTTCTCAGGATTCTCCCATGGGCTGCCTTGCTGGCCTCAGTGTGTCTACCTTGATAGGCAGGGCAAGTGGGCCCTGCCACGAGTCCTGAGGCTCAGGACCGGGATTTCATGTTCCCTTCTCTTCTTTCCTTCTCACATGTCGTCCTGGCTCTTGATTCCCTGTTTAGCCTGAGCTCGGGCACCCCCACATCCTGGAGGCCAGCAGTGACTCGGATAGCCCTGTGGGCCTGACACTCTGGCTTGTCCTCTGGGTGGTCTCTGGAATGGGCCCTTATGTGCCAGGAGGAACTTTCCAACTCTTCTCTGTCATCTTCCAGGCCCGCTGCAGAGAATTCCAGGATATGGGGACACTGAGAGCGGGGAGAAACTCAAGGTAGGTGGGGACACGCCTGGGTAGGACTGACAGGGCCTGGGCATCACCCTGGGCTCTAACTTGCTCCTGGTCTGTCCCTTGGCCCAGGAGACCCCTATTAGGACCGCCTTTGGTGCCTGACACTCAGGTTCACTTGGAGCTTGGAAATTCACACGACATGCATTTTTATTTATTTATTTTTATTTTTATTTTTATTTTTATTTTTATTATTTTATTTTATTTTATTTTATTTTATTTTATTTTATTTTATTTTATTTATGAGACAGAGAGAGACAGAGCATGAATGGGGGAGGGTCAGAGAGAGGGAGACACAGAATCTGAAACAGGCTCCAGGCTCTGAGCTGTCAGCACAGAGCCCGACGGGGGGCTCGAACTCACGGACCTTGAGATCATGACCTGAGCCGAAGTCGGCCGCTTAACCGACTGAGCCACCCAGGCGCCCCAAGGCATGCATTTTTAAGTGATTATTTCTTGTGCTTTTCTCAGGTTACTCTTGCTTGGGGCAGTGGTGGGGGGAGAGCCAGGCCCGGGCCCCTGGAGATGGCAGAGTCTGGATCTTACCAGCTTTCAGTCTCTTAAATCCGAGCGTCCCCTTTCCCCCCAGAACCCTCAGACAGCTCGGTTCCCCTGGCACCGTGGCCAAATCACCCTCTGCTTAGGCCTGCTTGATGTCAGCGAGCAGCCATGAGTCTGAACCTGAGACCAGTGGGTCCTTACTCCATAAGGCTGTGAATCTAGAGAGAAACCTTCACATAGGGATTTTGGTGAATTCCTCCAAATTCATTCCATCTCTTGCAGAACATGGCAGGGGACCATGGTTTTCTCTAACAGCCGAGAGAGGGAGAAACAAACTCCCAGTGACTGAGAAGCTGCTCTGTGCCAGATGCTGTTGTTATCTAATTTAATCCTCACTGCCACCTCTGTGATGGTCGTCGCCTCCCCATCTCACAGATGGAAGGCTCAGAGATGTTAGGTCCCTCTCCACGGCCACACAGCCAGCTAGTGATGGAGGCAGGACCTGAAGCAAGGCCTGGCTCCCTCTAAATACACTGTGCCACACTGCTGCTTCATGTGGCCTACCGGGAAGATATGATGGTGCTGTTTTCCCCGATAACATGTTACATGTAGGTGCATGATATTCTACAAAACATCTTCCCTTTCATTTGCTCAATTCATTCCCCCATTCGTTCATTCATGCATTGTCTATTGAACATTCTCACGGGCTAGACCCTGTGCCGGGTGCTGGGGTACAGCTGTGAGCAAGTCAAGGGTGCTTGCCCTCATGGAACATATAATCTAGAACGGCACGGTCCAACATGGTAGCCACTAGCCTCTTGAAGAGTGGCTAAGGTGACCGAGGACCTGAATTTTTCATTTTATTTAACTTTAATTCAGATTTACCTGGCACATGTGTCCTGTCACTACCACATCGGACAGCACGGTATTAAAACCATTTGCTGGTTACTATATTCTGTGGCTTCGCTAGGAGTTTAAACCTTCTAGCTTCAGTGTAGGAGCTGCAAAGACCTCTCTCCCTTTCTCTGTACCTGCCCAGCACAGAGAAGGCAGTGACCAGAGAGCCTTCCTGGTGGTTTGTAGGAATGACACGGACACGGGCATCAACACTGCGCGTTTCTAGGTGGCTTCATTCTGGATCTGCACCCAGGCCCTGACCTGTGGGGACGTTATTCTGAGGCCCATTTGATTTTCCCGGGCTTGTACACTGGGAGATGTCCACAGGACTCAGCACAGTGGGGGCGGTCATCAGAAGCTTGGTTGGGCTGAGGGAGAGCCCCCCAGAGGTCATCTGCTCAACTCTCCCTTTGTACACATGGGGAGGAGATAGAGGTCCAGAAACCTGGGTGATCTGCCCACTGTCACGACAGCCAAAGCTGGGCTGTACCAATGGACACTCTCTGGCGTCAAGGACATGAGTGGCGGGGTGGGTTTCCCCAGAGATGGTGAGGTGGTGTAAGGGGCGCGGGGCTCACCAGGTACTGCTCTGCAAGGCAGGGAACAAGACTGGGGGCCAGCTCCACCGCACCCTGCTGCGTGACCTTAACCACCGCAGTCCTCAGCTTCTCGATGGGCAAAACGAGGAAGCCAGATCATCTAGTGATTGGAACTCCCTTCCTGATTTGCCTTTATGGTCTACATGTCGTCAGATCCTTAAAGCCGAGGAAACTGACTTTTAAGCAGCTTCTGAATGGCAGGCTGTTCCTCAGACTCCACATGTTTCGTGTTCTCTGTTTTGAGATGGGCTGTCTGTGAGTGCAACCCCCTAAGGCGTCCTTGGATTCTTTAGATTGTGTTAATCCTCTGGATTTGCTACCCGGGACCCTGGGATTTGCAGGGGGAGGTGGCGTTGTTATAGAGCGGGCCGTGTTTTCTGCCTGGGTTCTCGTCCAGCCAGGGGTGTTTGTGAGAACATTGGAATCACAAAGTGGCCCATGGCGGAGAATGCAGCCAGAACAAAGGCGCCCTCTCCCCGCCGGGGGCCGGGGGGAATACTAACTAGTTGACAGGAATTTTAATATAAAACTCTCCCTCTTCCTTGTCATTCTGAGGTTTCAGGAAGCCTTCGGGCTTATCGTGCAGAGGCACACAGCACAGACAGGGCTTGGGGAGGTGAGAGGTGATTTCCTGCCATTCTTCTGCGGGGCGGGCTTCCCAGGGCGGTCATGCCAGGCTGACTGGGCGCAGTGTGGACTCCCACTGCTGGGGGGAGAGCTGGGATTTCATGGGGCGGCAGCTGAGACAGGACCCGCAGCCATGAACCGGTTCAATGGGCTCTGCAAGGTGTGCTCGGAGCGTCGCTACCGCCAGGTGGGTTCTTAGCCCCTTGGGGGCGCATAGGGTGTCATTGGGGGTCGAGGATGGGGGCTCACCTGAGCAGGACTTCTCTCCCTGCAAGTCCTTCCTTGTTTCTTTCTGCTCATTGCAGGTTAATTTCAGTCTAGGGGGAGGATAGAGGTAGAAGCTGGCCCCAAGATCCACCCTTTACCCCCTCTCTAGGGGCAGATCAGGGCCAGCTCTGTATCGTCCTAACCACAGATGTGTGGTGTCCTTGGTGAGATTATCTAGTTGATTTTCTGTTATTTTTATCTGGGGGCAGTGTGGGTTAACAAAAAAAAAAAAAAAAAAAAAAAAAAAAAAGGCCTCCCAAGCTTGAGATTGGAAATGGCTGAGCAGTTGGGTTTTGTGTTTTTGCTAACTTTACACTTTCACCAACTTTCCCTACTTCTGATGGGACAAGAGTGCCGGTCCTGCATTGTCTGTGTGTGACTATGTGTTTTCACATGTGTTGGTGTGCACTTTTATGTGAGATGGGACGTTTCCGTGTATATGTGTGCACACATGATTTCCTCCCTGGTAGGTGTGATGCCTTGGGGTGGTTCCGGAGTCCTCAGACTCCAGCCCATCCTCACTGAGAAGGCTTGGCCTCTCAGCCTCCTGTCTTGGATGCGGGGCAGAGTGGGAGTGACGATCCCTTAGCTTCAAGGCTCTTCTGGAGCTGCGTGGGGCCCTTTTTCTTATAAACAAGGAATGGGGACAGGGAGGGTGAAGGCAAAGGATGTCCAGATTTTGGGAATGTCCAAACTGAGGGGAGTTCAGGAATGGTTCTGATTTTAAAGGTATAGAAAAATCCCTCTGTGTATTGTAATGACCAGACTGCAATGTGGGTCCTGAGTCCTGCAGACAGGCAGCCTCAGGTCCTAGGGAGATGCCCAGAGGGGCCTCCTGCACCTCGGCTTGGACCCTGGGACCCACCTGTTCTTCCTGCTGTGCTCTCCAGGCCTCAGGGCCTGGCCTGCCCTCCCAGAGTCCGGCAGAACAGCCCCTATGACACCAGCAGCTGGGTGCAGGGTGGTAGGGCAGAGGGCGCTGGATGGAAGGTTGAGAAGTTTTTGGTCACCTTGGGATATGGTGCAGAAGACTGAAGCCCGCTGGCTGTCAGAGTAGGGCCAGGCATGGATATGGGTGGGGCCTGGGGCTCTGGGACTGAAGTTCGAGACAGATCCTATACTAGGAGCCAGCACAGTATTTGGGCACCAGCTTTTTGCTAGACCTGGCTCAAACTCAGCCCTGTCCTCTTTTTTTTCTTTTTTTTTCTTTTTTAAGTTTTTAAAAAGTTTATTTATTTTGAGAGAGAGAGAGAGAGAGAGAGAGAGCGAGCGCACAGAGAGAGAGGGGGAGAGAATCCCAAGCAGGCTCTGCACCAATAGCACAGAGCCTGATGCAGGACTGAAACTCACAAACTGTGAGCTCATGACCTGAGCTGAAATGGAGAGTCAGATGCCTAATGGACTGAACCACCCAGGCGCCCCAGCTCTCTACAGTGCCCTTAGCTGTAGCTCTTGAGCCTCAGTTTCCTTATCAGTGGAGTTGGGATGGTAATATCCAGTGACGGTGCTATGAGGCGAATGGAAGGCTGTGTACAGAGTGCCTGTGCAGCGCCTGGGATGGACATCTAGGAAGTGTTCAGTCAACAGTGGCAGTTAGGGACTCGGGTGGAAGTCTGGGCGTGACAGGGGATCAGAAAGCAGGCAGGAGGGCAGAGGTGAGGTGCTAGCCTGGGTGAGAGCCGGGAGCAGTGACGGTCCCTGCCTTGGACAGGAAAGAGCAAGAACCACCTCCAGGAAGGATGGCCTCTGCCAGGAACTGCTCCCCTCACCTCCTGATCCTTAGGCCCCAGGTCACAGAGGAGGACTGAGAGCAGGGCTACTTGCAGCTTCAGCTTCCTTCTCTGTGCCATGGGCATGCTAAAACCAGCCCTGAGTACTCCTCGGGGCTGCAGTGATGATCAGGTTCCCTGGGCACTGTCCCCAGGGCTCATGATGGACAGAGCATAATTCTGCCTCCTTTGTGCGGTCCCCCTTGTCACACTGAGCCCGGAGGGGAGCTTGCTTCCTGGCACCCTTTCCCTTTCCCTTTCCTTCCCAGCCCCCAGCTGGCTTAGACTTTCCTGGGCTGGTTCTTCTTAGGCTGGTGCCTAGGAAGGCCCAGGGGGCTCAGCCCATAGTCCTGCCTGGAGGGGCCCAGGGTGTGGGAGGGGGAGGCTGTTTTGTGGGAGCACACGCCTTCTCTCCAGATTCAGCTCTGGGGCCAGTTCCCAAACTGTTCGCATTGAGCCCATGGGTGTTAGGACCTGTTTGCAGAGCTGTCATCCCAGGCAAGAGGACTGTGGTCCTTGCTGGGGTAGGACTGGGAAAGGTCTAGAAAGACTTTGTAATCCCAGCTTCTGCTTGGGCTGAGGATGGATTGAGAGGCCCCCTGAAGTCCTTGTGAGTCACATGGAGTGGATCAGGCTCCTGACATCTTCCCTCAGCCCAGCCTGGGCTTTTCACACTCACTCTACGGTTTGTTTTTCTTTCTTTCTTTCCATTTTTTTTTCTCTTCCTGTCTTAGCTGCGTGTTTTCCCAGAATTCTTATGGGAACAGGGTATTTTCCTGCCCCCTCCCCCTTCCCCTTGTCTGTCAGATTTCCTGTTTTACAAACTCGCTTTGAATCCAGGCCCAGGGCTGGTGGGAAGCCGAGCCTCAGGGGCCTCCCCGACAGCCTCCAAGGGCCTTGGTCACCCTGGGTCCCCCGGCCCTCCCCTTCCTCATGCCTGGCCTTTGGGACAGCTGGCAGGTGAATGCCAGGTGCCCAGCCTTGAAGAGACAACCCCTAAAGGAAGGAGACACGAGTGTCCTGACAAGGCCACTGGCCCTCGACCTTTTCCAGCTTGCTGAGCTGGCTTCTTTCTCGACCTGCCCCCCTTGTGCCTCACCAGGGCCCCCTCCATGTCCACTTCTCCCAGGGAGTCTCTTGGGGCCCCGCTCAACCCCTTTCTGACTTTGACCCTCTTAGGTCTGTAGCTTTCATAAACCTGCTCAGAGCAGCCTGGAGTTGCTCTTTGGGGAGGCAAAGTCTGGGCTGTCCGTACCCCACCCAAAGTCTAACTGGCAGTATGCAGGAGGGGAGCAAGGCTGAATTGAACCGGCTAGCAGACAGCACTGCACCCCGACAGTTTCCTGCTGCTGGTGGGACAGTGCTGGGCTGTCCTCACTAAGCACTTGCTGAGTTCCTACCGCGCACCGAGCCTGCCTTGCACCGAGCCTGCCGTCCAAAGTCAAGCACAAAGAACTGTTCCCAGCTCTGTCCTCATACTCGGCTCTGGTGCATGTTGTGTCCTTCATTTTGGAGAGATCTGCATATTCTTGTCACCCTCTAGGACCCAAAGACCGGCCCCCCCATGCCTTGATACCTCAGCAGAACCAGGCATGCATCAGGAGCTTGATAATTTTGTGTTGCTTTGGAAAGAGATCCGAGGGCTGCCTGGTTGGCAGCAGAGCGTCTGACCCTTGATCTCAGGGTCGTGAGTCCAAGCCCCATATTGGGTGTGGAGCCTACTTTTTAAAAAGGGGGTTGGGGAGCCTGGGTCACTCCATTGGTTAAATGTCCGACTCTTGGTTTCAGCTCAGGTCGTGATCTCATGGTCTGTGAGTTTGAGCCCTGCATCAGGCTCTGTGCTGACAGTGTGGAGGCTGCTTGGGCTTCTCTGTCCCTGTCTCTCTGCCCCTCTCCCCAACTAGTGTTCTCTGTCTCTCTCTAAATAAATAAACTTGAAAAAAATAAAATAAAAGATCCAGGTGGTAGGGCCCCTTCCTGGGAGTTCTGAAAGTAGGGTTGTGGATCTGCCATGCAGCAGGCACAGTGAGGTCAGTGGCTAGTTCAGGTTCACTCAGGAGGCCCGTCTGTGCCCTTGCCTGCCCCCTCACCTGGGAGCCCTCACTGGATGCCTTGAGGCCCCGGCAATGGACTTCCCTGAGAACCCTTGCACTTGTCCCCTGACCCTTGGCCAGAGGTTGTGAGTACACGTGTCCTTCTCTTCCCTCCCCTGTGCCGTGGGAGAGTAGCAACCAGGTGGGCTTTGTTTCTGGGCCTTCTGCACAGGGCCAGCCCTGAACAGATGCTCTGTGAATCCCCGGGGGGAGGGGGGGCAGGTGGTGGGGAGGAAGAAGGAAGGGACCGAGGTGGAGATGTACAGGTCCAGTGGGCTCTTTGGTAAAGGACTGGACCGTGTGTCTGTGGGGTCTGAGGAAGGTGAGGTTTGCACTTCCAAGGCTCTGTCCATCCTAGGCCCTGCTGGCTCAGCCTGGCTTTACCTCCTGAGTTCCCAGCCTTCCTGCTTGGCCCACAAACCAGTGCTCAAGCCGCCTGGGCCAAGATAGGAACGGCAAGAGCTGGCCAGCCTCCTTCTTGGCTCCAGCTCCCTTGGAGAGGAGGGTGGCTCTGGGGTAGGGCCTGTGGGCTTCTCGACCCTGGAGCAGAGGCAGCAGCCTTGTGGCTTCTGGGAGTAACTGGGCGGGGCTGTGTCCTAGATCACCATCCCGAGGGGGAAGGACGGCTTTGGCTTCACCATCTGCTGTGACTCTCCGGTTCGAGTCCAGGCTGTGGATTCTGGTAAGTGAGCATCTGGGTGATGCCGGTCCCGCTCCCCTCACCATGCACCTGGCTTTGCAAACAAGATGCTGGAGCTGAAAGGGGAGCCCCAACCTGGAGCAGTGTCCTCGTTTTTCAAAACCAAAGAATACTATTTTTAAATGTCCACACATGAAACTGAGGTCTATGAAAATAGATTCACAATTTTTTTTTTGTTTTTATCAAAATGAAAATAGGTTTTTTATATTTTGTTTCCCAGTCATGTTAAACAGGAACTAAACCTGCATTTTCAGTAAGGGCTGCATGGGAAAATGAGAGTCATTTATGGACTTTATTTGGAATCGGTACTTTATCCTATTCCAAGCCTGATTAGCACTAAAAATAGGCATGCTCTCCCTATTTTTCACAGAGGGGAAGCCAGGGCTTGGGGATCGGGGTGTGTCCCCCCCGTGCCTGCATGGGGACCGGCACAAGGCGGGCACTCAGGGAATGGTGTTAAAGAATGAATGAAGTGTCTGAGCCTGGCAACAAGGAAGGGTTCTCGGGGGAGGAGGGGGGGAACCCTTGGGGAGTGAGAGCGAGAGCGAGAGCGAGAGTGAGAGCGAGGTGGGGGCCTGGCTGGAAGGGTGGACGGGCCGAGGAGTGAGCAGGCAGAGAAGACGTGAGGGCGAACGGGTGCCTCCCTCCGAGGCCCCCGCGAGCCACTGAGGTTGGCCCTGCATTTCGCAGATGAGGAAACAGAGAGGGCCAGACTTGTTGAGGCCGCCGCGGGGGCCATGACTCTAGGTCATCTCATGGGTCGTGTCATTGGCGTGTCAGGGCTTCGGGAGCCCTCAGGCGGCTTTTCTTTGTCCGTGCAGGGGGTCCGGCAGAGCGGGCAGGGCTGCAGCAGCTGGACACCGTGCTACAGCTGAACGAGAGGCCTGTGGAGCACTGGAAATGCGTGGAGCTGGCGCATGAGATCCGGTGACAGGGGCGGTGGGCAGCTCTGGGCCTCGGGCTGATGGCACACCTCCCCAAACCCCCTGCCCTGGGCACAAGGCGGCTCCCGCCCCCTCCTCCTCGCAGCTGTGAGCAATTCACTTTGCTTCTCAGGGGATGGGTTTCTTGGCCCGAAAATGGAAGGTTCAGGCTCGGAGCAGTTTTGGATCCCGGAGCAAATAGTGGGGAAGAAGCTCTCAAACTGACCCTGTGGCTCACGGCGCGGCTCCAGGGCGTCACTTTCTACTTCAGCTCGTTATTTTCCCGTTGTTTCTAAAGGACGTGTAGATGTTGGGAATGTTTCACTTGCGCACTTGAGAAATTATTCTTTGGAGTGTTTGGGTCCCCTACATTTGGACCCGCTGGGGTAAAACTCTCATGACCCATTTTACGTTTGTTTCTAGAATGACTGGAGACGGGGTGGCACGTAGGTGGCTTGCTGGCTCCTCCCTTGCTTATACTTTGCCCATGACCCACATCACTGGTTGAGTTTGGTACTCTCGTTTCACCTGGCCGTGGCCTCAGGGTCCTTCTCAGCCACTGCCAGTCAACTAGAGTTGACCTAAGGGACCCCTTCGCTGTCTCGGCTTGAGGTGGCCTCTTACCTCCCTTCCTGCCTGACCGCTGGGGCTTCTCTCCCCCTCCCCCACCCATCTTCTCTGCCCTTTAGACCCTACCCTTAACTCAACTTCTCTGTGTGACCCCTCCCCCTGCCAACTCTAGGAGCTGCCCCAGTGAGATCATCCTGCTCGTGTGGCGCATGGTCCCCCAGGTCAAGCCGGGGCCAGACGGCGGGGTCCTGCGGCGGGCCTCCTGCAAGTCGACGCACGACCTCCAGTCGCCCCCCAATAAGCGGGAGAAGAACTGCACCCACGGGGCCCAGGCACGGCCTGAGCAGCGCCACAGCTGTCACCTGGTGTGCGACAGTTCAGACGGGCTACTACTCGGTGGCTGGGAACGCTACACAGAGGTGGCCAAGCGCGGGGGCCAGCACACCCTGCCTGCGCTGTCCCGTGCCACCGCCTCCACTGACCCCAACTACATCATCCTGGCCCCACTGAACCCTGGGAGCCAGGTATGGACAGCGGGTTCGGAGAAGGTGATGAGCATGCGCTGGCCTCGCACAAGAGCATGCAGGGAGGAGCCTGCAAGGGGCTGGGAGTGCCAGTGAGGAGGCAGGGTGTGTGTTAACTCTGGCTGCCCCAGGGCTGTTCCGGGGGAAAGAGAGCAATGGGTCTTTGTGGCCTCCGGGTACGGATCCAGGGCCAGGGGATGTCATAGGGTGGAAGATTTCACCTCAAAAGAAGGAAGAGCTTTCTGCCAGTCTGGGCTTTTTCTACAGGGGGATAGGCCTCTGTGATAGGGGTGAGCCCCTGTCAGGGGAGGTGTGAAAGCAGACACTGCCCGATGGCATGATGGGGTGCCGGAGTTCATGCCCCAAAACGTTAATCCCGTGAGATACTCTGGGAAAGAAGTGTCTGAGGTCAAATAAGTTTGAGGACTAACCCAAACTCTCCTCCTCTTCTGGACAAGATTCCCCATGTGGATGGAGTAGGTTACTCGAGGCTCTGAGGGTATCCTGCAGTAGAGGACGGTTTAAGCCAGCATTTTCAGAATTCCCCTGCTGGTACAGCCGTACGGCAGGCCTCTTAGGGTCCCGCAGTGCCGGTATTCTCTAGAAGACACTTCGGAACCAGCCGCCATCCAGAAAGTTGGGGACTCAGCCTAGGGGTTATACTGGATGAAAGCTAAAACCTTGTTCAACCCTAACATTCTAGAAGATTCTGGAATCTCTGATCCCTCCAAGCACCTCCCTGTGCTCCTTAGCCTGGCCGCTGTTTTTCCTCCTTTCCTATCCCCGGGCGGTGGGTGAGCAGCCCGCCTGGTTGGCCCTCCCCGTTCCTGGAGCCGAGCTGATGCAATTCTTCTGTCTTCCCTTGCAGCTGCTGCGGCCTCTGTACCAGGAGGATGCCATCCCCGAAGGTGGGTCTGTCCTCTGCTGCTGTGCCCTCCCAGCCCCAGGGAGATGTGAGGCCAGTTGTAAGATCCCCAGCATACTGACACAGACCGTCTTTCCTCCCCACACCCGCCGTCCCTCACTGAACCAGTGTCTTTCATCCTTGGAGCCTCAGCTGAGAACGAAGAAGGGATCTTCCCACAGCAGCCCAGGAGATAGTGCATCCAACTGGGATTCACTCACTTTTACTGAGCAACCAATATATGTTAGGTGCCACAGGCACCGTGGTCGGGCCTGCACGGAAGTGGGGCAGGGAGGGCTCAAATCAGAGCTGTGTGGCCGTGAGCAATTCATATTCCCTCAGTGAGCCTCGGATTCTTCATCTATAAAATGGGGCTGATGATTTCCACCTCAGAGGGTTGTCGGGAGGGGCAGTTGTCTGCCCACTGAGAGAGGCTATGCAGAAGATGGCTGTCTTGGAACTCGATAGGTTCTTCTCTTTTGGCCTTTGAATCTGACCCTATCTTTAAAAAAATTTTTTTTCAATGTTTTTATTTATTTTTGAGAGACAGAGAGAGACAGAGTGTGAGCAGGGGAGGGGCAGAGAGAGAGAGAAAGACACAGAATCTGAAGAGGCTCCAGGCTCTGAGCTGTCAGCACAGAGCCCGACACGGGGCTTGAACTCGTGAACCACGAGATCATGACCTGAGCCGAAGTCAGAGGCTTAACTGACTGAGCCACCCAGGCGCCCCTGACCCTATCTTTTTTTAAAGTTTATTTATTTTGAGAGAGGGAGAGAAAGCATGAGTTGGGGGAGAGGCGGAGAGAGAGGGAGAGAATCCCAAGCAGGCTCCGCACTGTCAGCACAAAGCTCGACGTGGGACTCGAACCCACAAACCACGAGATCATGACCTGAGTCGAAGTCGGATGCTCAACTGACTGAGCCACCCAGGCGCCGTCCCACCCCCGTCCCTATTTTTTAAGATCCAGGGAAAGAAGCTGAGCTCAAAACCAGGGTCTTCTCAGGGTGCCTGGTTGGCTCTGTTGGATACGTGACCGACTCTTGATTTTGGCTCAGGTCACCATCTCACAGTTTGTGAGTTCGAGCCCTGCATTGGGCTCTGCGCTGACTGCGAGGAACCTGCTTGGATTCTGTCTCCCCCTGTCACAGCCCCTCCCCCACCTCTCAAAATAAATAAATAAACTTAAAAAAACACAAAAAACCCAGGTCCTTCTCCCAGGAAGGGAGATACCAGTCTTGGTGCCGCAGCTGACTGGGCGCTCCTATAGGGAATGTGCCTACGTGCCTGCCAGGGTCCAGCTGACTGGAGTCCAGCTGGTGTCTGGAAAGCTGTGACCAGCATTGCCTGGTGGTCCTATGCTTGAGCCCTTTAGCACCTACGGAATACCTGTTGACTTCCTTCCTTGAGAGGGGCCTTTTCCCAGCCGCTTGCAAACTCGCTTCCTTGCCTCCCTCCCCAACAGCGGCGTGAAGTTGATGCTGGCTGGTAGCAGGTTCTTGGAAAAGTACCTGCGCCTTTCGGGAGGGAAAAGGGCTCCCATCAGGCCCAGAGCTGCTGATGGAAGGCATCTTCATTCTCTCCAGGGTAGGCCATTCGGGTGGGTAGGCCTGGTCTGTTGGAAATGAATCTGCGTTCCTTCTGGAGAGGAGTCTGATAGTTATTCAACACTGAGTTCTTAAAAAGCTTTTAGTCAGCGCATTAGGTTAGAGTGGAGATGTCACTGCTAAATGGTGACTTCATTAAGGGCAGGGCCTGGGCCGCCCCATCTCTGCGTCTCCAGTGCCGGACCCAGGGTGTGGCAGACAGCAGGTACTCAGTACAATTTCTGCTGAGTGACTGAGTAAAGGAGAATGACGCTGGCTGGTTGCTTCTAGGGCTGGAAGGCTGGTCACAGAGGAAGGGGGCTGGAGGGGTGTGTTGCCAGCAGTGGGCTGGTGGTGTGGGATTGATTCCTTCTTGGCCTCAGAGATGCCTCTTGGTGTCCTCCCAACCTGTATCCACAGATTTAGTGAACCAAGAAGGGCCCGGTCATCAAAGATGTGGAGAGAGAGAGGGACAAGTAAGGACATGATGACGGTGTTAATAACAACGGTGGCTTTTTGAACGCGTTGTATTAAGAATTGACCTTCCTTCGTTTATTCTCCATGACGATAGTTTTTTTGGGTATACAAGAACATCTTTTCTCTTTGTCAACCATCAAGTCTTCATGGCCCCAAGTCCTGGATTTCAGAGGAAGGGGTGAAACTGAACCTTTCCTTAAACACACTTGGGGTTCTCCAGAGGCTGGGGCTGTCACCGCGGTGCCGACTTGTGCTTCCTCCTCTGGTTGGGCTGCACAGGCTCCTTTCATGGGGCAGGATGGAGCCGTCCAGAGTTGAACGGGATCTGGTACCATTCCGAGGCCCAGGGCACTTGCTGCTTGTAGCTGGCATGTTCCCCAGGGCCGCTGGGGCCCTCAGCATTGTCCCCTGCCCTTCGAAGGGGCCCAGCCTCAGATTCTCCACTGCCAGAGTGGGATGGCTGCCAGGGCTCGCCTCGGAAGCCAGAGCAAAGCCGAGTACTTACTGTGTTTGGTCAGTGAAGCAGGTGTCCTAGCAAAAAGGGGCGATGTCGGGACTTGGACCAGAGGATGTTAAGAGGTAGCAGGTGGGAAGTCAAGGGGGTTGACTTTGCAGAGCTCAGCAGCTCCGTTGCAAACTGGATTGTTTTTTTAAAAAAGATAGTTTAGAGGATCCTTTTTGGAGAGCCATGCCCATTTATCACAGGTGATCCAGGGTGTGTGGAGATGGGGCTCCCAGGCATGACTGTTGCATAGTTGGATTGATCTTGCTTTGTACCATAAACTGGCCAGATGTCCCTGGAAAGTCACCCAACCACTCCAGGGCTCAGTTGCCTGGTCTATAAAATGGGGCTAAGCAGACTTTTCCTACCTGAAGGCAGAGGCATGTCACACGGCTTATTTTTGGCTCTGTAGGCCCAAGGTGAAGGTGCTGTGACGACCCTGTGTGTGCAGCTGGGCTAGGGAAGGGAAGACATAGATTCTTGTACAAGCCTGAGACTGGACCTTCAGGGCCCAGATTTTGGCATCAGCAAATGGTACCCTTTAATTTTGGTCTGTTTTGCCCCAGTCCCTCACTTGTCAGCCTTGTGTGGTTTTGCCATCTCTGGTCTAGGCTTGGTCATGTTCAGATAGACTGTCTAGTTTCAGATTGACCCTGTGACCTCATTCACAGTATGGTTTGAGGCCCAGCAGCCCTGTCCTAACACCAGCCCCGATGCGTCTATTATCTGTTGGCTTGGGTTTGTGATAATCCCCTGTGCACCCCACTCTGGTACCGTTCATGAAGCCCTTTCCCTTCAGGCCTGTCGTGAGAGCCCCCCACCAGCCCCACTTAACAGAGGAGAAAACTCTAGCTCAGAGGAGGAAGGAAACTGTTCAGGGTTGCACAGCCAGAGTCTGGGGGAGCCAGGGCTCAAGTTCAAGTTTCTTGACCAGCTCAAATCCAGTGCAGTTCTTGAGACCCAGGATGGGCTCTTTCAGCAAAGGGCACAGACCCCCCTGGGGCTGAGGTCCATGGCCAGATCAGAGTAGGAGCTAGCTAACTAGTTCCATGCATCTGTCCCCTTCCCCCACCCTTTCTACTCTTCTCTAAGCCACTCCTCAAAGAGGCAGGAAGTGGTTTAAGTTATTATGGTTTGAGTCCTGCCCCCAAGTTATGGCTGTGATGGGTGGTCACTTGTGATGGGGGAGCTGACTTGTTTTTCTCACCCTGCTCGGGGAGAAGGGGCATGCGGTGGGCGGAGGAAATAAGTGTGAAATCTTCCGAACTGAGTTTTTTCCTTTGAGGCCATGGACCTCGCGTTGGTGGGGAACTTCCCCCAGAGGTAGCTGGGGTCAGACCACCTGTTCGCCCCCTGGCTGCCAGGACAGGGGAGTGGTGGAAAGGGACCTGGGTCCTGGGACATGGGCCAGGCATCCAGGTCAGTTGCCCACCAGGCAGCAGGAGCCCCTCGGAGGGGGCCCAGGTGTATGCAGAGCAGGAGGATCTGAAGTTGGCTTCCTACCTGCTCACACCTAAGAATCCCTGACTTTTTAGCTACTCTGTGCTTTGCCCCTCCACCCGGTGGACAGGGCACGAGAAAGACCTGCTTGCTACTGCTTGCTCTGTTGGGGGTGTATGTCCAGCAGTGTCCCCTGCTGGGCAGCCTTCTGCTCTCTTCCCTGAAGGTGCTTCCTTCTCTCTCTCCTTTTCCTGATTAGAATAATGGTGAGTTGGTGGCCAGCCATAGTATCTTCTGGCTGCAGTGAAGCCTAGGATTTTTAGCCTGTGGGGCACCTGATTGACTTGCTTTTCCAAGTGGAGGAACCACAACAGCAAGAGCCACAATAAGTTAGCAGCTAACTTTTCTGGTGCACTTACCGGGTTCCAGGCAGCATTGTGGGGCTTTACTTGGAGCATCTCATTGAATGCTCACAGCAACCCATTGAACTTGGTAATATTATTGCAGCGGAGGAAAGCAAGTCTCTAAGGGTGGGGGAAGTGAGTGGCTAAAGGTCACCAAGCTAGTAAGCAGAGAGGAAAGGGGTCTGGGCACAGCCATGTGGCTTCAGAGCTGGCGCTCTTTCCCGAGACCTGGGGCAGCAGGTGCACAGCTCATTATAGACTGACTTACGTGAGCCAGGCCGTCCCCGCCCCCGTGGCTAATAGAGAGAAGGCTCCCATACAGCCTGGGGAAGCCCAGGTTACCACTGGACCTCCAGTCCCTTTGTCCGAGGGACCTGGGGGGCGATGTAACAGGTGAGCTGTGCTGGGCATGTCTAGGGAGCTGTGGGAATGGTGGCGGCAGGGAGAGCACGCATCTGACACACAGGGCAGTCCAACTGACGGATGCTTCTACGTGGGACCGTGGGCCTGGTGAGGTCAGCTCGTCTGATTTTTCAAATAGGAGAGGTTTCCCAATTTTGAAAAGTATGAGGCCAAACTGGTAAGTCTGATTCGGATTCTGGACACTGGACGGTGCCCCTAGCCTAGCTGGTGGTTGCCAGCTCCATCTGAGTCCTGGAGTTGCTTGTTTATGTGTAACTCCCATTAGAGTGTGAGGGAACTCCTTGAGGCCTGAGGCCCTTCTGAGGCCCCGCTCTGTTCCCAGTACCTTGCATAGGGCCCTGCATGTAGCATATGCTCAGTAAATGGTGATGGACTGGCTGAGTCTGTGTTCCCCATTTCTGCGGAAAGGATGTCTTTGCAGGTGATGCAGGGATGGCTTTGCGTGGAAATGGCTCATGGTCCCCCATTTCTGTTCCACAGAATCAGGTGGTCCCAGTAAAGGGAAGTCCTACACAGGCCTGGGGAAGAAGTCCCGGCTGATGAAGACAGTGCAGACCATGAAGGGCCATGGGAACTACCAGAACTGCCCGGTCATGAGGCCGCACACCCCACACTCAAGCTATGGCACCTATGTCACCCTGGCCCCCAAGGTCCTGGTGTTCCCGGTCTTTGTTCAGGTGAGCTAGTAGCTGGCCCCATGGGCTCCCTCAGGAGATGAGAAAGAGGAGGGTCCTTTGCCCCAGGGTTCGGGGATGGTGCCTCGTTCCAGGAGGGTCCCCTTTGGGGAAAGAAGAGTGTAGGTGCTCAGGATTCTAGGGGTTATACTGAGGGGGCAGAGGTCTCCAGGAGGGTGGGGGCAGGGAAGCTGAGCACCAGGAGGATTTTCTCCCTGCTCCCTTTCCTGACTTTCCCTTTCTCTGGGGCCAGGACAGGCACACTCCAGCTATTTGTTGCATTGTCACGGGGCCTGTTTGCTGAGGCTTCTGCTTTCTGGCTCATCCAGTGGTTCATTGTTTGGAAATGGCCAAGGGAGAGCCTTGAGGTCTGGCATCTTGTCTGGCCTCCTCGGTCTTCACAAGCGTGCCTGGCCAGGATTCCAGGATTCGCTGGTGGCCCAAGATTCATTTACATCTCCCCTCTCCTGCTTCTCCCTCTGCTTCTTCCTTCTCTTCCTTCCCATTTCCAAACCTTCGTGTCTTCCACCACCCAGACACCAGCAGTGTGAACATCTAGGTGTCTTTTGTGTGTGCATATACACGTTTCAGAAAGAAAGCTAAACCGATCTCATTGCACATTTTTCTATCCTTCTGCCTTTTTTAAATGAAAATTGTAGCACAGACATTTCCCACATCACTAAATTCTCTCTGAGCCTTTCTTTTGAGGTGATTGCACACTATTCTATTCTCTGGCCGTACCATCTGTCTTTAACTGGTTCTCTACTTGGATATTCTTCTGTTTACTTCCTTTGCTATTGTAAACAACTCTGTGATGAAAGTCCTTGCCTGTGACCTGCCCCTCGGATTATTTTCCGTGGAAGAGATCTTTAGAAGTGAAATGACAGGGTCATGGGTCATAAACATTTTAAAGACTCTTTATATATATTGACAAATTGCTTTCTAGAAAGATTGTGTTAGTTGGTCCTCTTCATCAGCAACATAGAGATGACATAGACCCAAGGGCTTCTTTTTCATTTTTGTTTTTGTTTTTTTGGAGAGAGAGAGAGAGAGAGAGAGAGAGAGTGAGAGCAGGGGAGCGGTAGAGGGAGATACAATCTCAAGCAGGCTCCAGGCTCAGCACGGACCCCAATGCGGGCTCGATCCCATGACCGTGGGATCATGACCTGAGCTGAAATCAAGAATCGGATGCCCAACTGACTGAACCACCCAGGCGCCCCAACCCTCCCACCCCAAGGGCCTCATTTCTGACCATGCCTTCCTTCTCTGGTCTCCCTGGCATCCCATTCCGGAACTGTCACTGTCCAGTGGACGTTAGAACTCACACTTTGTCAGGATGCACCACATCACTGGCAGGTGACCTACCTCTCCCCAGATGACTCCTGCCTTTTCTTTTCATTTTTTCTCTTTCTCAGGATGGAACCACCAAGGTCTTGGCATCCACAGGGATTCTTTTTCACTTTCATTTTAAGATCTTTGTTAAAAAATTTAAAATTCGTTTTCAAAACATTATAACAACTTTTAAATTGTAAAGTATACAAGCCAACGCGTGAACCAGTATAGTAACGAATAATTGCAAAGCAGGTGTCCACGAAGGGACAGCTACAGGCCGTTGCTGCCACTGCAGAGGCTGCACATGTCTCTTCCTCATCGTAGTGCCTGACTCCACACTAGTCATTTCCTGGCTTTCCCTTCCTTTTACCATCTACGTGTACTTTCCCAGGTCACATGTTTTGTTTGGCCTCTTCTGGGGCCTTGCTTCTTCTGCCTCACGTTCCTTGTGAGATCCATCCAGGTTGTTGTGTATAGATGACATTTGTCCCATTATCTTTCTTCCATCACCTTGCTTGGTTCAGGTAACCCGGAAGCCACGTTATAAATATACATTCACAGAGAATAAGTCCTGCTGGGTAATCCAGATCTTAGGGAGCTTTCTCTGGGCTGGGCAAAGGGCTCCTCAGTGGGTATGAGGCAGGATGCTGGGGTGGGTAGGAATTCTGGGTGGGAATTGGTCCCTGGGGACTGACGGCTGCAAAGGAGTCCGTTAACTCAAGCAGGGACTGGCCTGGCTCTGAAGGGACTTAAGTGACCAAATCTGGCATGAGGCTCTCAGGAAGGTGTCCTGAGAGCCTGGGCCTGGCAGCAGGGACTTTCCCATGAGGCCTGAACAGGACAGATGGAGGAGAGTGGGGCCTGGCAGGGCCCTGGAGCCCAGTGTAGTCAGGGAGCTGGGGGAAGGATTGCGAGGGCTTAAACATGTGGTCGGACTTCCTGCCACAGTGTGGCTCTTACAGTGAGGCTTGGTGGGGAGGGTGGCAGCACCAGTTCCGCTCAGGACAAGAGCATCTGTCTTTCTGTTTCCACCTGTGTGTGAGGGGGCGTCTGGGCTCCCAGGGTGGGGGGAGGCTGGAGGTTTCTCGTTGTCAGTTGAGAGGGTTCTCTGTGGCTGGCTCTGGCAAGCTGCCTCTCCCCACACCCCATCTCCGTTGGACTTCTCTGAACTGCCCACATTGTTTTCAGCCTTTAGATCTCTGTAACCCTGCCCGGACACTCCTGTTGTCTGAGGAGCTGCTGCTGTACGAGGGGAGGAACAAGGCTGTCGAGGTAAGCCTCACACACGTGTTTCCCAGGTGGGGTTTCACCGGCATCCTCCAGGCCCCTAACTTTTCTCTTCCTGGTGGTCTTAGAATTGTACAGTCTCAGGATAGAAAAATCCTGAAGTCTTCCACCCTCCTCCCCTTCCATCCCCCTCCTTACCGAATGGCTGCCCAGCTTTTGCTTGTACATCTCCAGCGATGGGGAACTCACTACCTCTCAAAGCTGTCTGGTTCATCTTTGATGGTTAGAAAGTTTTCCAGCCCCTCAAGACATCCCATTGTTTATGCCAACTTCCCCCAAGGAGCAGGAGAGATGGCAGTTCACCCCAGCTGTGATGAATGACTTTGTAGGTAAGAAGATTAGAGCTGTTAGCCAAAGAGGATTTTTGAAGGAACATCACTTACTCAGGTTTTCTGGGTCCGTACTAACCCGAATCCCAAATCCTCTGGGCTCCAGCTCTGCCAGCCGAGGCCTGGGTGTGGAGATCATGCCATTCTTCCTGGGAGCCGGCCTCTGCTTGTCTCTAACTGGGGGAATCTCCCTCCCCGACACAATCCCCAGAGCCGGCTCAGTCCTGTGAAGTCTGTGTGGCACAGAAGTTGGAGCCCTGGAATCTGACTGGACTACCTGGGGCTTGCTGTTCATCAGGCCGGCAGTGGGGCTTGGCTGAGCTGAGTGACAGCTTGGGGTGGTAGAATGATCAGGAAACTTGGAGGAGGCAGGAAGCATATAGCCAGCTCCTGTTCTGCTGCTGGCTGGCTCCTGACTTCTCCGTCCTCCCTCCGTGCCCTCATCTGAACAGTGAGGGTGTGTGTATTAGAGGCAGCTGTGGTTGGCTGGTCTCTAAGGGCCCGTTCAACCTCAGCATTCTGGCATTCTGGGACATTATGTGTAATTGTGGCTAAGCAGGAGGCTGCTTGTGTGTGTGTGTGTGTGTGTGTGTGTGTGTGTGTGTGTGTGTGTTCAACAAGAGGACCAGAACTCATATGTTCCAAATGAGTGTTTTCTTTTTCACGGGAACTCCCTGGGGAGACTGCATGCTTATTTCTCCCACACGGGCTTTGAGCTTCCTCATGGGGACCTTTCTTAGGAACCTTTGCATATCTTCTGAATTGCGTGTGAGAGAGTAAAACTTCGTCTTGGTGAGGGGGGATTTGAGTTTTAGGAACAAGAAGTCACTTGGAACTGTGCTTGGTGAGTAAGTGTGGTGGAGCTAAGTCAGGTGGCCAACGGTCCGAAAGTGAGGTGTGGCTGTAAATCCACAAGACCCAGAGGAAGGCAGAAATGACAGTCATCCTGAAATACACACGTATGTCTGGATTTGCTCTCTTGTTTGTCCTCTTGCCATTAGGTGCTCAAACACCGAGCACTTACTGTGTATTCTCACTGTGCACGCATTTTACATAGTAGATCTTAAATTAGCTCTTGCAGTATCCTCTTGAGAGGCGCAGTTGTCCCCATTCTACAGATGAGGAAGCTGAGGCTCTAGGGAGATTAACTGGAACTCAAGGGTCTCTGCTCTCTGGCTCAGCAGCACTTTCATGATCCCATGCTGCCTCCAGCACGTTTGTTTAAAAACAGACTGGGAAGCACATGGTTGGAGCCACAGTCTGATTATAGTCACAGTTTGTCCAGAAAATCTTTGTCTACTGAATCTTCGGTACCTTAGAGCTCAGAGATCCCTTTTGAAGATTGAAAGAAGCGATACAAAGACAAGTAAAATAAATATATGTCTTTTTCATGAAATATGCTAGGAAGCAAATACATGGATCTTGGTATCTTGAGGTCAAAAGTCTAAACCAATTCAAGAGGGGCTTGGATAAGTTTGTAGAATTGCAGCATTGATTGGGCCCTCAGGAGTTGCCCGTTCTGATGGCTTCCCTGTAACTTTCCAGCTGATGGCTTTCCAGCCAGTTTTGGATCTGTAGAGGCAGCCTCTCCAGGCATGGGTTATGTTCCTGGAAAGTGCTAGATTGTAGAGAGTTCTCCCTTGCCCTCACGTTTATTCCTGGCATGTTCCTCCTTGTTCTTCCCATCTCTTCTCCAAGCGTCCTCCTGCGTGCTAACGTCTGTGAGCTGATGCAGTATCGCACTGAGCTGCCCCCCATCATACCTCCTCCCAGAAGTCACACACTTGATTAATGGGCCCTGAGATCAAATCAGCCTTCTGGAGTAGCCTCGCTTACACGTTCAAACAAGAGCTGTTGAGCATCTACTGTGTAGTCAGGCCCCGTGCTAGAGGTCACAGGGGCACAGGATTGACACACCCTCACTTTATGCACTGACTCACTGAGTTTACCATTAACTAAGGCACTGAGGTCTTTTCGGCAAACCCTGCCTTTAGGCAAGATCTCCAGAGAAAACTTGATTAGGGCTGCTTGGGAGAAGTGACCCTCCAAGTCGCAAGGATTTCCTAACCAAGCAATCTCTCAACCCTTGACCCTTTGGGAAAACAGATGTGCCCTTGGAACCTGTGTGGGGAAGACGCCTGGCAGCCCCCCTGGCCTTTTGTGGAAGGCAGTGGGGTAATTGGGCCGTGGAGATGGGCATCACTCCACCGTGGGTTCTGTTGGAGGAAGGCCAGCACGGTGCTGGTGACCTGGGAGAGAGGCCCACCTGCCCTCCCCTGGCACGCTTGCCCCTCTGCCCTGCCTCCTGCTGTGTGCCAGCTCTGTCCTTTCCCTGACCCGACCTTTGGGGAAATTCTTCATTCATGCCTTAATCACTTCCTGTCTAGACCACATTCTCAGCTCTGGGAATCAGGGCCAGAGTAGTGGCCTAGAGCTTTCTCACCTTGCCTGTGGTTCTTCTCCCGTTGCCGTCCACCCAGCTCTCTCAGAGCCTGGGACATTTTTTGACTTATTAGGTTTCTGACAGCCCACCTCCTCCGACCCTTCCCCGACCAGCTTCCCCATGGGTCTGGAGGTGACTGCCAGGTTTCTTTGTAGTGGGAAAGCCTCTAGGTTTGCTCAGAGAATCAGCCCCTCAGATCCTTCTCAGCTCTTAGATCATCTTCTTCCCCTCCCTTGACTTCAGTTTTGGTCTCCTTTGCTTTTCTGTTTTGGTCTCTGTTTGGATTCTTTCACATTCAGGGGCAGGACAGCTGTAGGCATATTGCTACCTCTCCGTATAGTGAAAGCTTTGGGGTCAGCTAGACCTCGGCAATGGCCCTAGCTGTGTGGCCTTGGACAGGTCACTTAACCTCTCTGAGCTGCAGGGTCCTCATCTATAAATAAAGGCAGTCATGTTATTTACAAGTGAAAACGCACTGAGCAGAAAGAAAGAACTGAACAGATGGGAGCTTCTTTTCGGCTGTGGTGGGTCAGGACTATGGTCTGGAAGGGGGCTGGAAAGAGTCACTTCCAGGATCCCTCCCAGCCCAGGGTTCCTGAGCTCTTGTATTTGGTCCCCATTGGAGAAGCTGGAGCCACTGGGAGCCTCCTGTTCAAGGACACCCCTATTTGTCTCTGTGACCCAGATGCCTTCAAATGTCTGTTTGCACTGTGCTCAAGGAGCCAAGAGGTCCTTTGAAAAATATTTATATATTTTTAATGTTTATTTATTTTTGAGACAGAGGGAGACAGAGCACGAGTGGGGGAGGGGCATAGAGAGAGGGAGACACAGAATCTGAAACAGGCTCCGGGCTCTGAGCTGTCAGCACAGAGCCCGACGCAGGGCTCGAACTCACAGACTGTGAGATCATGACCTGAGCCGAAGTCGGATGCCCAACCGACTGAGCCACCCAGGCGCCCCTATATATTTTTAAATCTCGAAAGTAATAGACTCTCTTGCAATACAGTGCAAATTAAACAGAAATGTATGGAATTCTACTCCCCAGAGTGAAGAGTGTGGTGGTGAGTATTATAGACAAAAGTACAAATTGACAGTCCAAGATTGGACTAAACTGGAGGCATTCTTGCACGTTGCACTATTTGACTTACATAGTGCAGGGTGGGCACTCTGCCCACGCAATTTCTGCCCGGACAGCTTTCCTTTATTCTTTTCACAGTTGCATACAATTCTACCATGGGAAGGGGGGAATAACTTATTTTATCCACCCTCTCTTGATGGGCATCTGTGTTCTTTACTTTTTTATTGCAAAGATGCTGCTGAGAACATCCTTCTGGTTTCACATTAATATATCCTCGTAAGTATTTCTGTAGGAGAGGGCATCAGAAGTGGAGCTGTTAGGTCTGTTAACAGTCTGATAGCTAAATGTCAACATGTTGACTGTTTAAACTCCAGCAACCGTCCAGTACACGCTGGCTGTAGCCTTCGGGGATGCATGCGAAGCCCTCTGGCTGACTCTGCTTACCCCACGAGAAGTGACATGTCAGGTTTTGACACCTCCAAGGGAAGTTCACATAACTAATAATATTTTGGCCTCTTCGGAGAATGTAAAATTGGATCTTTATTGCTTTTAACTAAAGGCCACTGCAGGATTTACGAAACAGAGAGCAGTGTAATCTTCAGTGGCATTTGGGGATCAAGTGGGTTTTTTTTAGCATGAAACTATGCTGAGCATGCCTGTTGGTTTACCTATAATGTCTAAAAATAGCTTCCTCCTTTATTTTTGGAGCAGCTAGTGCATAAAAAAGAGATAAAAGTTCCATACATGTCTGTACTGGCGCGTAAGTAACTGGCTTTTTCTTGAACCGATTATGCATTAATGCAGTTAAAATTATCCGCGAGGAATGTGACAGCAAGGACTCACATTGCATGATGCTTCGATTCACAGTCTACACAGGGCTCGTGAAAGAAGCCTGTGAGGGACCTGGGCAGGGGCTGTCCTGTGTCTATATGGATGACAAAACCGAAGCTGAGGGTTCAGGGACCCTAACCAAGTTTCCACGGCTCCTGAGTCGGGTAGGAGCCTCAGGACTTCTGATTCCAAGTGCAGTGTGCTCTTTCAGCCAGACGTTTAGAGGAGAATCTGAGCAAATGTGCAAACATCCCTCAGCTCACGGGTGGCTCCAAGCCAGCAGTGAGCCAGTGGCACTGGGCTGGAGATTCCAGGGGCGGTTAGGCAGAAAGATGGCCTGGGGGTGGGGGGGGTGTTGGGCTGTGGAGACACCTGCAGGGGCCATCTGCCACCAAAGGTGAGGGTCTTGTGTTACGCTGTTTTCCCCACTATAAGGAGTGGGGGTGTAGAACACCGTAGAGAGAAGGGGAAGTCTGATTGCGGATCAGGTGTCTGCCTTTGGCCGACGCCACACTGAGAGTCTGATCTAGTCTACTTCTGCCCGAGATGACAAGGACCCCTTGCCCAGACATCCTGGGGAGGCTGTGGCTCCTGGCCTCTGGGACAGCAGAACAGCCGCTTGTGTTTGCTCCTTCATGATGCAGGTGACGCTATTTGCCTACTCGGATCTGCTGCTCTTCACCAAGGAAGATGAGCCGGGCCGCTGCAACGTCCTGAGGAACCCCCTCTACCTCCAGAGTGTGAAGCTGCAGGAAGGTAGGTGTGGACCCGAGATGCCCCGGACTCCCTCCCACTTGCCCCGAGCCCCACTACTCTGGGTGGCAGCTCCGATGCCCAGCTCGGATCAGTGCCTCCGACAGTGGGGCTGCCAGCCAGCCATGGGGCATCTGAGCATGTGTAGTCGAGTCAGGCCCTGCCCCCGGGCTGCCAGGCTCTCCGACACCTGCCTTCCATTCTAGGCTGTACCATACCCCCGGAGCTTTGCTGGGAGGTTTCTGTCCCGGGCACGTTTCAGGGAGGCCGTGGAGTGGAGTGGGAAGAGCTTTGGACTCAGACAGACCTGTGTTTAAACCTGGGCCCTGCCCCTCACCACCTGTGACCTTGGGCAAGTTTTACTCAACTTCTTTGAGCCTGTTGCCTCACATGCAAGTGGGGCCACCAGTAGGTTGCTGTGAAGATTAAGTTAGGTCAGGGGCGTCTGGGTGGCTCAGTGGATTAAGCATCCGACTTCGGCTCAGGTCACGATCTCATGGTTTGTGGGTTTGAGCCCCACGTCGGGCTCTGTGCTGACAGCTCAGAGCCTGGAGCCTGCTTCAGATTCCGTGTCTCCCTCTCTCTGCCCCTCCCCTGCTCATGCACATGCGCTCTCTCTTTCTCTCTCTCTCAAAAATAAATAAAACTTAAAAAAAAAGATTACATTAGGTCATATGCAGAATGCCCGGCCCACGCCAGGTGCCCAGGCCGTGCTAGCTGCCGCCCCCACTCCCCACACAGAACCCCGATGGGCGTGCCCCACTCCGTCGCCACCCAGCTGCGTCGCCCAGGCCAGAGCCCCAGGAGCAGGGAGCGCGTGGGAGCATGACGCGAACGTCTCCCGCAAACTTTCCACTCGGAGGAAGAGGGGAAGGGGAAGCCAGCTGGGAGTATCTGTTGAGCGATTTGGTTTGGCGCCTGAAGTCTCTGCCGAAAGGGGCTCGATTTCCTCTCGCAGATTATGAAAACAACAACAGACCTGTTTGAGTATGGGCAACAGGGGCAGGGAGGAAAATATTACCCAGCGAAAGAATTCTGTTTTGACGGGTTTTGCTCCAGGAAAACTTCCTGCCCGTTTGCAGACCTGTCCTGTGTTCCTGTGTTCGGCGCCCCTACTGTTCTTCCTCCTTAGAAACCCAGGGGGTGTGAGAACCTCCACTCGGGCTGCCCCGCTCAGGAAGTCGCTCACAACTTCTCCTTCTCTGTCTCGAGCTTTCTGCTGCCCACTGTCCAGGGCAGTCCCTGAGGGGGGACAATAAGCAAGTCGCCTCTCCCGGGGCAGCCCTTCCCTTGGGGTGGCTGGGCCTGACCAAGGAGGTGAGGAGCGACCCTCTGAGCAAGTTCTGCTGGGACGCTGGCTCCCCGGTGCCCACGGGAGGGGGCAGGTGAGAGCTACAGTGGACTCCGCCCTTGGCTTCCCTGCCCCTCCCCGTTTCCCTCATACCCAGCTTCCCCCCCACCCCCCCGCACACCGTTCTCCCTGCCACCCCCCTGCGCTCAGACTCACACAGGCACTCGCTGGGCAGTCCCTTCCTCTGTGGGCTCAGACCATCAGGGCCCAGTCAGGGGTGGGCTGCTCGGTAATATGGGCTGACTGGTTGTAAGAACTGAGCCTTCACTCAGTTGTGCTCATCCTGCTCCTCGCTCGGGTCTGGGCCCCTGCGTCTGTCTGCTCAGCTTCCTGAAGGAGGGAGGGGAAAGAAGAGGGGCTCAAACTGGCTGTGCTTTGGGTCGGGGGTGGGTGGGAGAGAGAAGGGGGCAGTGGAAGAGCCGAGGGTAGTAGCTGGGTGTTTGGAGTCTGGGCTCGGCTTTGCTGCTAACGTGCTTCAGTTGGCCCTTTGCCTCTTCTGGGCTCCGGCGTCTCTGTGAAAGAAGGGTTGGGCCAGCCCTTTATGTTCTTCCCCAGCCCTGACATCCCCACACGGACCCTGAGGTTGCCGTGAGATGCTGGACGGTGCCCATATGTCCTACCTCCACCCTTGGGTGGGTCGCCTCGTCTGGGAATTGGTGGGATCTTCCCCTCCTGGAGCCCTCAGACCAGGGTGAGCCCCATCTTCCACCGGGTGGCAGCTGGTCAGAGTGGGTGGGGTGGGGCCTGAGGCGCCGCAGAGAAACCTTCCAGATGCTGAGCTCATGTGAACAGCAGCCTTGGGCAGGCATGGCTTCCTGGAGCTGGAGACCACATCCTCTCCCTGAAAACGGTGGGCTGAAGGTGGCCAAGGCCAGGACTCCTCAGGAGAGATGACCGCGGTCATCAGAGCCTATCGGGTTGGCCTGGGTGTGGGGCATGTGCACGTGTGTGCCTGTCCTGGGCTTGCGGGGCAGATGGTTTGGTGCAGACACGTTGTCTCACCCTTCTGCAGCAGGTGCCAGCCAGCTAACAGCAAATGCGGCTCTCTGGGGACATGGCTCAGTGACACTGAGCACCCGGGTGCACATTCCATCGTTTACATTTCTCTCCAGGCATTGGTGGACTCCCCTGCCTCCTCCCCTGCCCCCATGCCCCGGAGACAGGCTGTGGGTCCTGGGGTTTGCAGAAGTTCAGTGTCCCCTTCTCCTGCAGTCGGAGTTGGAGCTGTGGGACCCGGGGTCCTGGCGCCTGACTCCCTGCCCATCTCCCTGGCGCCCAAAGAGACCTGCTGCTGTAGCAAGTGCCTGAGTGAGGCCCTTAAGAGATCCATTTAGGACCTCAGCTGGAGCTTCTGGTGGCAGAATGGTTTCTGATTCATGTTGCTTGTGCCTCGCAGGTGTGTCCCTTTCAAGTCAACATGTGTGGCAAGTTCACTTGGGGGCAAAGATGGTAACAAGGAGCACACTGGCCTTTCCTGCAGGCTGGGGCTGGCGAGGGCTTTTCCTGGGGGCGGGGGAGAATCTATCCCACCCAGGGACCAATGACTCCCGTGTGTGACTTGCCTGAATGGAGCTTAGCTCTGCTGGCCAAGCATCCTCCCAGGGTCTAGCACAAGGCACAGACATTGTGGGTGCCCAGTGAATGGTTATTAGGTGAACGAATGCATGAATGACTAGAAGGAGACTAGAAGTGCTGCCCAGCTTGGGGGCTGGGGACACACTTCTCCTCCAGGGCTCCCAGCTGGTGGTGGCCACTTAAACCTGCCCTCCTCCTGCCCAGCATCCCCCAAGCTTCAGCAGGTCCGAACGGCAGTGTAATGGGAACAGGCGGAGAGCTGGCGCTAACAATTGGGACATCTCCGGTCATCCGGGGCCCATTGTGGCCTCTTCCTGTCTCTGCCGCCCACTGGCTTTGCTGGTCTTTGTGTTTCTGCCTTCCAGGCGGCCAGCATCCCACCCACTGGGTGTCTTCCTGGCCTGCTGTGGTCTTTCAGGATGGCCTGGAAATGTCCAGCTGATTCTTGGGCTCTCCATCTACCCCGGGGGGCCAGGAGCCCAGTCTTGGGAACTCAGCTGCGTAGGTCCCAGCTGCTGGACTGCCTTGGGGTTAAATTTAGTCAGTTGACAATTGCCGAGCACATCCTCAGAGCTCACCTCAGTGCTGGCTGCCAGGGCGACGACAGGGGAAGAGATGCACCCCCATCTCTGGGGTGGCACCAGTGTGGGGAGCAGAAGTGTGATGCGGTGGTCAGAACATAGGCTTCGGAGGCAGCAGTCCTGGGTTCAAATCTCAGCTCTGCCCCTTACTTGCTGCATGCCTGGACATGTTGTTTTCTCTCCCTGGGTCTCAGTTTCTGCAACTGGAAAATGGAAACAACATGCCTCCAGGCTTGTCACACAGGGTGGAGAGGGCTTGGAGAATGGCTGAGTCTGGGATCTCAGACCAGGCTTGAGAGGGCTCTGGAAACATGACAGAGGGGTCAGACCTGGGTGGGGAAGCCATCTGTGCGCTTCTGGGACCCTTTCTGCATGGCCCACGATCCTCGGGGGCGGGGTGGGGGAAGCAGGGTTCACCCAGGAGCCGATGACTTCTTGTGGAATTTCCAAATGGTAAAGGCAGTTGGAACGTTGGGTGGAAAACCCACCTGTGTGCCTCTGTGTCCCTTGTCCTTTACACTCACCCCGTTTCCACACTCTGGAGAGCCCAGAGCCCAGTCTGATGTTGCAGAAGGGTTTCTGATGGCCGAGTTTGCTCTCCTGGGTCCTCCAGCTCGCGGCCTGCTTTTCTGCAGCTGAGGCTCCTTCCTGGCACCCTGGGCTCCCGAGTCTTGTTGTCCCTTTATGAGGCTGTGAAACATGCTGAGCACTGACCCCATTCCGTCCTTCTCTCAGAGCGCTGCTAGCACAAGGCCGTGATGTGCAGTGGATTTCAGTGAAGGTTTGGGGTAATGTAGGAGGGTGGTGGTAGGGCGTGTCACAGCACAGGAAAAGTTGTCAAGCAATCATCAACCACCCCCTAGCCATTAGGGGTATGTAGTAGGCTGAGTTTCCCCCAACCTCGGCCTACTGTCTCCCTGAGTCTCCCATTTCCTTGGCTTTCCCCTCCCTTCTAGAGCCTTCTTTCCTCTCACTACCAGCATCCAAAACCCAAATTTCTGTTATTTTCTTACATAGAGCTTTTTGTTTCCCCCTTGGCACTCAGATCTGCTTCCGGAAAGTCAAGGAGACATCCAAGTATGTTTTCTTAAACAAAAGAAACCACCTTCCCTTGTCTCCATCCTCAACAAGGCAAGGAGTTGGCAGAAGCTTTCAAATGGGAGGTTTCTTTTAAGTTTATTTATTTTGAGAGAGACAGAGACAGCATGAGTGGAGGAGGGGCAGAGAGAGAGAAAGAATCGCAAGCAGGCTCCACACTGTCAGCCCAGAGCCCGATGCGGGGCTCCAACTCATGAAACCATGAGATCTTGACCTGAGCCAAAACCAAGAGTCTGACACTTAGCCCAACTGAACCACCCAGGTGCCCCTCCTGGGTTCTGAAACATGATGGGGCCCTTTAGGTGGGGCCCTCTCTCTCCCAACCCTCTTTTATTTATTTTTTATTAAATGCTTATTTATTTTGAGAGAAAGAGAATGAATCCCAAGCAGAGCTTGGGGCTTTGATGTAGGGCTCAAACACATGAACCTACAAACTGTGAGATCGTGACCTGAGCTGAAACCAAGAGTTTCAGTAGAGGCTTAACCCACTGAGCTGCCCGGTACCCCTCTAAACCCTCCTTTAAATGTGGAGAAGTAGAAGGATTTCTTCTAAGTCCAGAGTGAACCCCCTACTTACTTACGGACTTTTTTTTTTTTTTTTTAAGTAGGCTCCACGCCCAACGTGGGGCTTGAACTCATGACTCTTGAGACTAAGAGTTGCACGCTCTACTGATTGAGCGAGCCAGGCGCCTCACTTATGAACTATTTTTATCTGGCTCTTGCTGGCACCCCTGGCCCTAGGGATAGTTTTGCCCAGGGAACCACCCATGTACGTGCTTCCGGAGGGGACCGGCCTTCACCCACACAAGGGCCTTTTCTTAGGAATTGGCTTGACTGACTGTCTCTGTTACCTTGTCACCTTAACTTTGCAGCACGTTTTGGTTCACTGGGCAATTTCTTTGATTCAAATATGTGTTGAGCCTCAGTTTCCTCACATGAATCATGGGTGACAATCACCCCTGCCCCGGAGGGGTGTTTACAAGGGTTGGGCTTATACACGGACAGCGTTTGGCACCGTGGGTGGTGCGTGGCACCGTACGTGTGTGTTGTTACACGTGTTGTACTGTTCCTTCTCTCAAAATGACAACCTGCCCAGTGAGGCCAATTGCTTGACATTCAGGAAATCAACCATGCCGGGCCTGTGCCCAGAAGAATGCCCTGATGGGGAGTAATGCCAGGGTCCGGGGAGCAGCCCACAACGGTCAGGGAGGGGCAGGCCTTCTTCACACTTGCTATACCTCGAACCACACCGTGTGCTTCTGTACCTACATGCCTTTGTTCATGCTGTTCCCACCTCCCAGAGTGTCCTTTCTTCCCATCTTGCATTCGAGTTCAAGAGGATCCTCCTCCAAGAAGCCGTCCCCAACAGGCTGGGGGCCTCTCTTGATCTTTGCATTTCTGAAGCACCCTGACTAAATACATCTGTAGGTGCTCTTCCTCCACTCTTCTGCTGCAGGAGCAGAGAGCCTGATGGTCCTTCCCAGCCGCCTCCCAGGTGGAGAGGTGGAGGATGGTTGAATCTGGGATTTGAGATTAGGACTCCAGGAAAACACCAGGGGGCTGGGCCTGGGCTGGGAAACCATCTATAGGTGACAGCCAGCCCATGATTGGGGAGCTCACTGCACAGCCCACACATTCCTAGGTCCATCCAGCAAATGTGTGGCTCCTTGTTGAATTTCAAAATGGTGAAGGCAGTTGGGAGCATTTGAAGGAAAACCCAAATGTGTGCTGCCTCCGTGTCTCTCATCACAGGGAGCGGGGAAAGACGGAGGCCTCCTAAGGTGGACGACGGGTCCCCGCATGTGGCTGTTTGATGCCCAGAGGGTGCTCCTGGCTGCCTCTCATGAGGGTGGGACCTCAGCATTCCTTGAGTGAGGCCCACTTGTGGACAGAGGCCTCACTGCTGTGCCTCAGTCTGCTTGGCCATTAAGTGGGCTTTCCTCCAGAGATTCCCCTGTCCCCTGTGCTTGCCTCTTTCCTCCTCTTTTTCCAGGAAGTACTGCATACAGGCTTCTGGGCAAGGCAGCTGGCATTACTGGAGCAAGCTGCTTAGACTCTGCAGCCAACTCTAATGCAAGTCTTACTTTTTGTTTCCCCCAAGGTTCTTCAGAAGACCTGAAATTCTGTGTGCTGTATCTAGCAGAGGTGAGTCCTTGCCCCTGGATCAGAGGAGAGAGCTCCGTGGGCCTGGTGCTAGTGAGACGACATTGGTCTGGGTCTAGTCCAGGGTTCTGGTGCCAGGCTCCACATCATCTTGTACAGTGGTCCTGGTCAGGTTTCTCCCCCTGTAGAATGGGGACAGCAGTCCCTACCTCAGTGCCTCTCACCTCTGCGTGGAAGAGCAGTGGGCACAGAAGTGCCTAGAGGGGACAGAAGGACATTGTGATCCCCTGCTCAGGAACCTCTGGTCACCAGTACCTGCGGGGTTCCCAGAGAGGGTGTGGCCTGACAGCTGTGCATCACCTTATTTACCTAGTTGGTAGCCCTCCTTCTGGAGATTTCCCCAATTCTTGTGCCTACCTCTTTCTTCCTCTCTTTCCCGGAAGTACCACCCATGACCCCTCCTACAAAATCTTGTCAGTGTTTTAAAAGGCCTGAAGGTAATTGCATCTTTACCTGGGCCAGATAATGCAGTCTAAAGAAAATATTAAGTGTCCGTGTTTGGGGCTGGAATAATGTGGTTGGTATTCTTGGTTATTGCAGTCTGCTCAGAAGCTCATACGAGCAGTGCTATCCCTTTGCTGAACAAAATCAGGCAAACGACTTACTGCTTTGGAAGACAAAAATATCTTCAGACCAGGGGTTTAATCACAGAAGTCCATGGCTGTGAAAAAGTTGAGAGCCACTGAGCCATACGATGACTGAAATTTTCTGCAAATTTTCTGTTCCCGACCTTGGGTGTCTGCTAATATGAGCAGGGGCAGTATCTGTTCCAAGCAAGGATTCATTAGACCCATTTCTGTCCTCTGCTTCTGCTTGAGTCGGTCCCACCTCACGGTCTGGGGAACGGGCCAGTCTTATGGGACAAGATGCTGGGGTAGGGCATGGTCTACGCTGGCCAAGAGGAGTACACCCTTTTGGGAAGGAATGTGTATGTGGCTTGTGATTGAAAAATCATTCCTTTGTTTCCTGGCTATGAAAAGAGGTGCAGGCCTTCAAGAGTGTCCCCTTGGGTGAACAGATGACTGGGGGAGATGACAGAGTTGATCAGTTAGCTTCAGGGGAGAGCAGAGAGTTCCAAAGGGCAGTGGACATTGTTGGAGCTGAGCTGGGGACCTCGATTGCCTACAGTGGCAACCTGAGGGCCAGAAAGGCATTAGATGTCCTCCCCTGGGTTGGCACATCTCCACCAGGCACGGGAAGTATCTGGCAAAGGCAGAAAACAGCCTAGGAGCTGTGGACCAGGCTGGGAAATGCCAGAGCCCTGGCCCCTCAGCCTCACCCCTCTGGATTCCAGTTCTCTCTGGTAGGGGCTGAAATCAAGCTCTGGGTTCTTTAATGCCAAGAGAGCTTCCTGCCAGTCTGGTTTGTTTTCGTAGAGAAAAGCACTTCTGCTTATTGGCTTCCAGGGAGTTGTGACCTCCTAGCTCTCCAAAGCTGATGAAGGGATATTGATCCAGGGGCCTTTTATTTCAGTAAAGCGCCAGGAGTTCTGACCCAGAGGGGCTGGGAGATTGGAGCTCACAGGCATCCAGAAGCCTCTCTTTTCTCATAACAGGGCTGCTGCTTATGAGGCATGTCTATAACAGGAAGACAAGATGCCTGCTTGCTCTGTAGCCCCAAACAGGCTCCACATGGTGGTCTTGGGTCCCCATGGGGAACCCCAAACTCACATCTTAATTGGAACTTCTGACAAGCGATTTATCTTCATTGTCTAACATGCATGGGGCACCCAAAAAGAAACCAGGGCAAGGGAGTCAGGATTTGGAGAGATTTTCCCACTTCATTAGAAAATCCCACTTGCCTGGGTGGCAGCATGCTGGGTTTTCCCAGCAGTAGGTCCCCGGTGGGATTGTCCTACGTAGTCCTTGGTCCTGGAGTCGCTATTCTCCCGGACAGGTATCCTTCAATCCCTGCAAATCCATGGGACAGATGTGGCCTCCCTACTGGCTTCAGAACACCGGGGGCATTGGGTCAAAGGGCATGTTGGTCAAGGACCAGTCTCTTCAAATCTGATCCTGCCTCTATTAATCGAAGAGCCTATGCTTTGGGGTTAGGAAGACCTAGACTTGAATCTTGGCTCTGCCATTTCCTAACTGAATGATCCGGGCAAGTCACATAGTCCTCTCTGAAGAAAGGCTGATGGGGCCTACCTGGCAGGGTTGTTGTAATGATTAAATGAGATTCAATAAGATACACTGTCCAAGGCACTTAGCACAGAGCCTGGCACACAGTGAGTACTCCATAAATGGTAGTTATTATTATTGTCATCTTCATAACAGGGGGAGAGCTTTTCATATTCATTTATTCTCCATTGGAGACATCACCAATGATTTATTGACCTTTTAAAAAGTAAGCTAAGAGGGATATCTCATGTTGCTTGTAATGTGCATTTAGAGTTATACAAATGTGGTAAGGTTGCAGGCTCTGGAGGAGGCAGAAGACAGAATTTGAATCTCCTTTCCGGAGGTCTCCTGCAGCATCTGACTTAACCTCTCCGAGCCTTAGTGTTCCCATCTGGAAAATGGTAACAGCTGTGCCTTTCCTTCCTACCTGTGTCATAAGGTTATTCGAATTAAATGGGAGGACTTTTGTCAAAGCAAATGAACAAATAGTAGCAGAAGAGGTTTTAGTTCATACAAAGATTATATTAATTCAGGAACAAGGAGGTAAGGCAAGATGTTGATTTTTTTTGATAATTTTTTTTAATGTTGGGGTGCCTGGGTGGTTCAGCCGGTTGAGCGTCTGACTTCAGCTCAGGTCATGATTTCGCAGCTCACAAGTTTGAGCCCCGTAATGTTTATTTATTTTTGAGAGAGAGAGAGAGAGCAAGGGAGGGGCAGGGAGAGAGTGACACAGAATCCAAAGCAGACTGCAGGCTCTGAGCTGTCAGCACAGAGCCCAACGTGGGGCTCGAACTCGTGAGCTGTGAGATCATGATCTGAGCCAAAGTCGGAGGCTTAACTGACAGAGCCACCCAGGTGCCCCAAGATGAGGGTTTTAAAGAGTCCAGGAGGACCTGGGTTTCTGGTTGGATTTGAGGATGCTCATGTTTGAATGCAGTTGTCCGGGCCCAGTGCTGTGCCATCAGGAGGTCCTGCCTCTGAGTGAGTCATGTGAGGATGCCTTCAGGGCTGTTTACAGCCTTGACCATGGGTCCTGGTATTAGAGGGCACAGTGTGCAACAGCATCGAAAGCAATGAGGTAGATCACATGGGGGATTAAGAGAGACTGTTCATATGCAGGCTGCCAGGCAGGCAATGAGGTCCCTGATATGGACGGATTTCCACAGCTGGGAATTTAGCTTCCCTGGAGGGAGCTGGTTCTGTGCTCTCTCTCTCATCCAGACCTTGAAAGGAACCTTGGGAGGAAAGGCCTTCCCAAAATGTTTGCCCATCTAAGACAGCCAACCCCTGGCCCCAGGCTAGGCCTGGCTTTAGGTCTTCCGTGCCTCAGAAGGCTTCTGGATTCTCTAGCATTATGGGGCTTTCAGCTTCAGGCTCTCAGAGCCAGACACCCAGCTTCCCTGAGCTCTACTGTTGGGACAGGTCATATGGTCACCATCCCAGGTAGAGAAACAGGACTTTCTAAAAGGAGATTATCCACAGGGGAGGGGAGAGGAAGTGGTTCTTGTGGATGTCAGGAAAATGGAGAGAGTCACAGCTTCTACCTTGCAAGTTGTTGGAAGAAGGACCAAGCCCCCACTGGTGAAGTGCTTCGCACTGTGCGAAGCATGGCGTGTGACGGGGATGTCTCAAGCTTAGGATGCTGGTAGCTCTGTCACTGTGAGGGGAGGCTTTCCTGCACTTTTGTGGGAAGGGACCGCCATCCTGGAGCTTAGGGCAGAGCAGGGTTATACAAAAAGCTACCAGTGAGCTCTGCAGCTGCTGTGAGACTCGTTGGCCGATAGAGCTCTTCTGAAAGCTTTGCAGGCTGGCTGCCTCTGGGCTCAGTCTGCAAGGGGGAGCATTTCTGCCAGCCTCCTAGCTGGGGATGGAGCTCTCAACAGGTGGTTCTCCAAGGCTTTGGGTCTTTGTTCTGCTGCTCACTGGCCGTAAGACCTCCCGAAGGCCTTAGCCACCCCGAGCCTTTGTTTTTCCCTTCCTTGAATTGGGAGTAACCGTCCAAGCCCTCTCTACCTCTTCATGGAATTGTCAAGATCAAAATGAGAGCATGGATGGGGAAAGTGCTCTTTAAAATTGATGATGAGGTAAAACGAATTGTTATTTAGGCAGAATTCCAGGTTCAGAACAGAAACCGAGGAGGAAGTTTGGCTCGGGGAGATGAAGGGATTTGCTGAAGCCCAAACAGCTAGGTAGAGGCAGGGCCAGCTTTGTGGAGATGCAGCGTTTCCAAGCTGGAAAGGACCATGGTCCCTGCCTCGCCGCTCACCCGACAGGGGAGCCTCACGAGACAGGTCGGCTCCCGCCACCAGCTGGCTTCCGTGCGGGGAATCTTGGGGTCTTTCTTTGCTGGGCGTGTCCTTCCCCTGCAGTGGGTTGGGGGTTCTGAGAAGTGGGAGGAATCTGTTGTTAAGTGGTAGGATTGCCTCACCGCATCCTCCCGGTTCCCCGAAGCCGAGGGGCGGCACTTTGTTCCCTTTCTCCTCTGATGCCTTTAGGAAGATCAGCTTCTGAGCACTTTGGGGCAGGAGAGGCAGGGCTGGCTCCCCCAGGAACACTTAGCACAGGAGCCGGCCCCGCCCTGAAGGGTGACATCCCTGAGGGTTGGGTGGGGTAGCAGAACAGAGAAGAACCCCCAGCGCTATTAGATGATGCTGGTAGCCACCCCAGCTCAGAGCCCTTGCATGTGCTGTTCCTTCTCTCTGGAACGATTTCTCCCGAGCACTTGCCTTGCTGGCCCTTCGGAGAGGCCTTCTCTGACCACCAGGCTCAAATAGGATCTCTCCCTTTTGGCCTTTTCACAACTGATAATGTTATTTAATTGTTTATTGGCTTATTATCTCTGCCACAACCTGAGGGCCAAAGCTCGTTCTCTCTTATTTGTTTCTTCACCCCCAGGACCTAGTATAGTCCCTGAAAATTAGCAGGTGCTCAACAAATATTTATTAGATAAATGAAGTACGGGTAATAACAACAGTAGCTGCTGTTTGTTGAGGTCTCCGACCGCTCTCATTACTTACCCGCTCACTATCTCTGAGAGGGAGGGATGTTACCACTCCCATTCTATAGACTTTCCTGGGGCAGACAGCCAGGAAGTGGCAAAGCTGGGATTCAACCAGGTCTGTCCAACTGCAAAACGGGGGAGGACCGCCTAGAAACACTGTTGTTTTCCTCTGTTCCAAGCCATCCAGCTCCTGCTCTTAGCTCCCTGTCTGAGCTCATATAATCGCAGCGCTGTGGGGTTATAATCAAATTCCAGTGGAGTCAGAAAGAGCCTGCCGTCCTCGGACCAGCATGTCCTAGAGTGGATGATGGCCCTGGGCTTGCTGGACCGCCCCACGTGCTGACTCCCCAGGGGCCGACTCCCTGGGTCTTAGCAGCGCCCTGGCGCTGGTGCCAAGGCTGGCCCGGGTTTGACCTCATCCCAGAAGTGCCTCCAGGAGCCAGAGCTCACCGAGGCCGTTACTTGCCAAGTTCTGCGCCGGGCCAAGGTGGAAAAGGCCCTCCCGGAAGGACTTTCTGGTCTAGTTGGGGAGACGAGCCTGCACTTAACAAGGTCAGATAGCAAAGCGAGATGTAAACGACAGCAGTGCCGGTGCCCAAGTCTGTTGGCGTGCTGCAGAGCTGAGTCGTCATCGATCACACCCAGCTCATGTGTCAGGCGCTGGTGGGGCTGTAGGAGGCCACATGACCGTGCCTGCAAAGACTTTCTAAAGGGACCCGAGTTTCTGTTTGCATTCTGTTGGTGTGTCTGTCCAACTGCCCATCTGATCTCGGCCTTGTGATCAGAGAGTGTGCTGAGGTGGGAGGAGGGGAGGTTCTGCGAGCTGGAGGAGGGGTCCTGGCTCCACAGAGCATCAGAGGGCTGGAGACCTTGGCCCTCTGGGTTCCCCACGTGCTCCCCCAGCTGCTGCCTTGTGCTGCCTGTCCCCGGGGGTGACCTCACCATTGCTGCCCTGTGGCTCTCCACAGGCCTCCACTGTGTTGGGAACCAGCGCCTCCCACCCTTCCCCCAACCCGCGGGCACACCGCTCGCTCGCCAGCTGGCCCCCAAACCGGCTTCCTTGCTCCTCTGGCTGCCTCGATGTCACTGGGGATTGGTGTGCATTTGTGGCTTTTAGCGGGCATTCCCCTCCCTGCTTCAGCCTCGCCCTCTGGGGCCCGGGGATGGGCTTGGGCCTGGGAGCCCCCTGAACCAGGGAGCAGCCCTGACCATCCTTTTCTCTATTTTCCCTGACGTCAGAAGGCAGAGTGCTTATTCACTTTGGAAGCGCACTCACAGGAGCAGAAGAAGCGAGTGTGCTGGTGCCTGTCGGAGAACATCGCTAAGCAGCAACAGCTGGCGGCCTCGCCCCCGGAGAGCAAGGTAAGGGCCTTGCCAGTGGCCACAGCCCTGGCTGCCCGGCTTCCCCTCCGCCAGCCTGGACCCTCAAGCCTCCGAATTGAGCTTGGGACCAGCTCCAGCTTAGGACTTGGATCTGAGCAACAAGCTGTTGGCAAGGAGGCCCGTGCTTGAAGGTCTCTCCCCTTTAGCGTTTCACTGGGTCTGTTGAGTGGATTTCGATTTCACTGGGTCTGTTGAGTGGGTTTCACACTGCTCAGGTAGAGTGACAGAGCCTAATGGAGCATGGCCATCACCTCTCAGCTCTGTCCGATTGTTTGCCTGTGGCAAGGTCTAATTTGGATTGGCCTGCGACTGCTGCCTGGCATGTGGCCCCCCTTTGCTATTGGATAGGTCGTGCCCAGGGGCAGCAAGCTGGTGCTTAACACTGGCCAAGGGGAGGCATTGCTGGGAGGAGATGTCTGCGACAGAAACTGTTCTAATTCGATGCAGGCCACAGCCAAGTGGAACCGAGTGGAGTTTGCTGGGGACTGGGGGCCGGCCAGCTGGAGCATCACAGAAGGTCAGAGCCTCCCAGCTGAGGCTGACCTGGGATAGGCACCCGTCAGCTGGTCCTGTGCCCCTATTAGAGGGGATGGGACGGGACCCGGACTATAGCTGTCCCCTTTGTCAGCCGGATGCCAGCCACAAGGCACGGTTGTATTTCCCATTTGAGGCCCACGGGTGGCTTCTCTTAGGTGGAAGTGTTGGAAATTTGGGGATTTGGTTTAGCTGGCTGTGAAAGGATCTGAGTTGTTGGTCTGTTGGCTCAGGGGGAGAGGGTGAATGACAGTGAGCGCCAGCTGGGAAACTCGCTGATCTCCTTTCTTCTCCCCGCTGCTTCCAGCAAGCATACGGCGGGGGCTGCGGGGACAGGCCTGCTGAGGGCAGAAGGTTCCTGGGCAGCCTCGTCTGGAACGGCAGTGGTGCACGGCCGCTCCCCAGCTCTTCCCTAAGGAAGGGAGTAAGAGTCTGAGAATTCTGTAATCCCAGACTTGAAAGTTATCTTGTTTTACGCTAGCCAGGGGCAGGAGTAACTCTGATGAGGGAGGATAGTGGGAAGAGCGGGGGCTTCGAGTCACACTCTACTGCTGGCTGGTGCTGTGACCTTGGGCAAGTCGCTCTACTACCCAGTGCTTTGGCGTCCCCGTCTGGGGACAACAGTTCCTCCTCCGAAGGGTTGCTGGGAGGATGAAATGAGATGGTGCATATGCAGTCCGTGGCACAGTGCCCGGTATGCAGTAGGTGCTCAATCAATCATAGTTGATGGGTTGCGCACTGCCCCCACCTCTGTCCCAGCTGCTTCCTGCTACCGTCCCGCTGTCAGGTTCTTCTACTAAACAGAGACCTGTCTCTGAGGCTGTAGGCTGCCGGCTTGGTCACGGTCAGAAACCAGGCCACTCTCTTCACCGGGGTGGTCCCTGGGATGTCCATGGCTGAACTCACGCCCCCAGCTTTCTTATATTTGGCGCTTAGCTCTTTATGGTCCGGGGGAAAGAGTGCTTTCCGCTTTAACTTCAGAGTTTGCAGGCTCTGGAGTATGTTGGCAATAATCTTCTCAGGGCCTTGGGAGGTCTCTCTGTCTTCGGTTGGGAGGAAAGTTTGAGCGACTGAAGATAGTCTGAGTTTCTTTTCTTTCTTTCCTTCCTTTTTTTTTTTTTTTTTTTGAAGTTTATTTATTTATTTTGAGAGAGAGAGAGAGAGAGTACCCAAGCGGGGGAAGAGGCAGAGAGAGAGAGGGAGAGAGAGAATCGCAATCACCGTCAGCGCAGGGCCCGATGAGAGGCCTGAACCCGCGAACCGTGAGAGCACGACCTGAGCTGAAGTCAGACGCTTAACCGACTGAGCCACCGAGGCACCCTAGTCTGAGTTTCTGAGACGGGCTCTGGTCCCTATAGGCTGCGGATTTGGCTAGCTGACGCTGGAAGGGCCTCAGGGTTTGGGGCCTGGCTTCAGGGCCATGCCAGGACATACAGGAACCCTGGGCTGGCAACAGTTAGACACTTCTTCAAATCAAAACTCTTGAAGTGTGTGTTTAATGGAGAAGCTGTGTGTTGGGTGGAGAAGCATAAAGGAGGGCTTGACCACCGAGACAACCTCAGAGTTGCCTCCTTGCTGAAAATGGGGCCCTGCCCCAGCCCTTGCACACCCCACTGGCTCACTCCTTAGAAGGGAGTTATGTAAACATCTTTTGTTAGGTGAGCCCCTTGGGGTCTCAAGCGCAAGCTCCCTCACCCCCCACCCCCGGCATATACACTTAAAGAGCCTTAGCAACTTATTTCTTCTCGTCTCTTACAAAAAGCTCCCTGAGAGAAGTTCCGGTAAATATGATTTTCTCATCCCGTAGAGTGGCCTGGTGGCCATCCAGCTGGCCCAGCAGCTATCCACCAGTGCTCAGCTCTACCAGGTCCTGGCAGCCTCAGAGGTGACCACGGATGTCTTTGCCAAGGGCTGGTCCACAGCCTTTCTGCTAAGGTTGCTGACCTCCAGGGAGACCGAAAAGGGAAGGCCAAGCAAGCAGCGCTCAGGCCCCAGCTTCTTGCTTTTCAGGCAGAAAGAGTCCCACTTGATCAATTTGTCCTGACTGAGTAGCATGCCTTTTTTTTTAAAAAAACACCTTTTCTTTGTTCTTTCTGGGAATGCTCCACCTTCTGCTGTACAAGGGAAACTGCTGGCCAGGCTGCTCCCTGCCCTAACTCAGATGCCTCTCCGGGGGAAGAGGGGTTTGCAAGACAGCTCCCCAAAGTCTCATGTTGTCCCTTCTCCACCCTGTTCAACAGTGTTTGCTGGCACTTTGGATTGAGGGACTCTTCAAACATCTCAAGGAACACAAAATTCTTCCCAGATTTGTGAAACATAAATGGGATGCCCTGAATGTAAAATGCTTGTTGGGAAAGGTAGAGGGACCGGGAAGAAGGTGGATGCAAAGGACAACATAGATGCAGGTACCGCCACCTGCTCTGTGACCTTTGGCAGCTTCTTCCTCAGTGGTCCCTCATGTATTGGTCAGATGGGTCTTTCTAGCTCTTGGAGCTTTGTGATTATCATGAAAGCTTACCATGGAAGATGATCCTGGAGGGCCTGGGGTCATCCAGTCTCCATTAGGGAACCAGACCCTGCGGATTTCCACATGACTTGACTGCCTGTCAACTCTGCTGCCTTTAGGGCCCAGAGCTTTTCTTTCCCCTCTTGGGGGTGCGGCGGTCACAGGCTTTCTGTGCTGTGTCTGAGGTGCCTGTGGGTTGCAGCTGGTGGGGAAGGGAGGATCCGGCTGTGGCAGCGTGGACACAATGAGGCAGTCAGTGTCCAGCCTCCACCCCTTCTCTGGGGGCCCCCTTGCCTTTCTCCGGCTCACTTTGAGCTGACTGTGGTGGGGAGGAGGCTCCGGGTCGGGTCGGCCTGTATGAGCTCTCCCTCTCTCTGTAGAAATGAATGACCCAGCTTCCTTCTGCTCACCACACCCTTCTTTCTTATCAGAACCTGCCACTTGCTTCTTTATCTGTTTCTGGAGGGAACCTACCTTTCTTCTGCCTGGGATACCTTTTACTAGACTCCCTGCCACAGGGAGTGCTATGATGCTTCTAATCTAGAATAACTCACAGGTGGTCCTGCCTGTGGCCACTGAGGTTCTGAGACAGTAGGGAGAGACCACTGCATATTATTTTGGTTATTCAATCAAATATACATGATAAATGCCAGCTCTGTGCCAGATGCTAGGTCAGGTCCTTTGGGGTCACAGAGATGGATGAGACCTGTCCTATGGAACTCTCCTTTAATGGGGCAGAGGTGACTGGGAGTGGCAGTCCACTTATTAAAGGTGGTGCCTGATGGGACCTAAGAGCGGTCCGGTGGGGTCACGGCTGCACATCGATTGTTTGCTCGGTGAACCTCCACTGAGCCCCCACCACATGCACAGCACTGGCCCCGGGCGACGGGAAGCCTCCGAGGAGAGTGGGCTCCCAACAGCCATCAGGTATGAGAGGAGTGCGATGCAGTACCCGCTCTGTTCTCAGGGTGCTCCCTGACTCGATGGTGCGAATGCGCGGACGGATCTGCCACACTCTTTCCCTGTGAGATCGCAGTCCGGTGGTGGAGACAGATATGCCAACGGATTGCTCAATAATAATATGGTAGGCGATATGGGAAACGTAAACTCTTACCACTCTGTGACCTCAGGGGAGGCACCGAGCCTTGCTGAGACTCAGTTTTTTCATCAGGAAAGTGGACGGATTAACAGGGTTCTCGTGAGGATTAACTCATGCAATGTGCACACAAGAAGAACTCTGTGAACTAGCTGCTATTATCATTATTTTAAAGCTCTGTCTGTATAGGAAGATTCATCTAGTGGCCTTGCTTATTGAAGCTGAATGCTGCTGCTCTGCGCTCATGCGATGATCGCTCCGTGCCACTTCCTGGTAACCACCTGCTGTATTCCAGGGCCCAGGCAGGGAAACTGAGGCCTCCTGGGTCTGCTCTGGCTGTGAGACTTCTCCCAGATGTGACGCCGAAGTGCATGCCACCTTGTCGTTTCCACTGGTCAGCTAGAGGCGGGGCCCCGGAGATGCCAGGGTCTGTCTGGGCACCTTAGAAAGGAACAGGGGCAGGTCCTGGAGTCAGGCAGCCCTGGCCAGAGTAGACAGCGAGCTAATTCCAGTTCTGTCTGGTTCCACAGAAACTCCACCCTTATGGCTCTCTCCAGCAGGAGATGGGGCCTGCCAACTCAACCAATGCTACCCAGGATAGAAGCTTTACCTCATCAGGACAGACTCTGATTGGCTGAGCAAACCCAAGGGCAGGACTCTGCTTCTGGCAACTTAACCCTTTCTTGGGCATCCCCTACCACACAGTAACCTCACCTCAACTGGACCCAAAACGGAGGACCAAGATGGTGGGCCTCGGGTTATCTGAAGGGAGTGGCCCCACAGGTGTGTGTGGACTGGCATCAGAAGGACCACAGTGGTATGAGAGGCCCTGTGGGTACATGTACACTGGCATCAGAAGGTCCCAAAAGGAGAAGACTCAAACCTTTTCCCTACAAGGAAGAAGGAGAAGAAATAGCATCTGGGCTTCCTGCGGTTCCAGTGCCTGCCGTGGGGGCAACAGGAGAGAGGTTGGCAGAGGTCAGCCCTGATGGAGAACAATCTCATCGTCCTCCACTGCCAGAAGATATCTCCACTCATTCATTTATTTTGCATCTGTACTCATTCATTCATTTCTTAATTCAGCGGATATTTTGGGGACATCTACTTTATGCCAAGCTCTGGGCTAGGAGCTGAGGGTTCTGTGGAGAATGAGGTGGACATAGTCTCTGCTTCTGTCAAGATTTCAGTCCTGGTAGGGGAGCGAGCATTAAATAGATCAACACCAACACATACACACATGCACACACGTGATTACAAACTGATCATCTACGAAGAAAAAGATTCCTTTAAGAGAAAATATTATTTAGGTTGCTGTGTGTGTGGGGTTGTTGGTGGGGGGCAGTGAATATATCATAACTTTTAGGTTGAGACCTACAGGCCAGAAAGGGGTTAGCCAGTCAGACTTTGGAAAGAGTGTTCCAGCAAATGGAAAAGCCTGTGGAGAGGAGAGATGGGAAGGAGGTTGGTGTGCTGGGGCCAACAGAAGCCAGGCCAGTGTGGCTAGAGCTGAGTGAAGAGGCGGACCAGATGAGTGAGGGCCAGATCGTGTAGGGCCATGGTGGTTAATGTTTTACGGATTTCATTCTAGATACAGTGGGAAGCCGCTGAAGGCTTTGAGAAAGGGAGTCAGTCTCAGGGACATTTCTAGAAGATCAGAGGGCCCAAGGAGGCATCCAAGTGGGTAGGAAGAGATGAGTTAGGGGGTCCCTTCAATCTTCCAGGGGCTTGGTGGCCTATCCTAGGTAGGACCTAGGACCCTTCTGAGGGGCAATGGTTGCCTGTCCTAGGTAGTGGTTGGGGAGGTAGGTATGTGAATTTCCAGACCCTTGGATATGGTGGAGGCTCTGGGATAAGAAGAGAGAATTCCCTGCCCCCCACCTCCCCTTGTTCTCCTCTACTGTGTCTTGCTCTCTCAGTGACCTACTAGGACCTACTAAGGGACAGTGATTAGAGCCCTGCCGGCTCACTGCCTGGAGCCCAGGGTTGGACAGCTCTCATACCATTCTCTAACTGTCAAGACCTAGAGGGAGGGAAGCCCAAGGTCACAGGTCTGAGTGACATAGCTCGTACACAAAAGGTGTGTGTAGGACCATAGTCACTTGCATAGAAAAAGGGGGTCAAAGAGGCTAGAGAGATGGCTCAGACCAGAGAAGCCCCTGGACCTTGGATGGTCTCTGCATTGTGTCCTAGAAGACCATCTCAGTGTCTTTAGAGAGGGCTCTTATGCCTGGTGAGGTTGCTCAGCTGCTGTGGCCACTTGAACTCCAAGAAGCATGGCCCAGAAGAGACTATGTCCATCACCTTCCATTTAGGCAAGATCAGACATCCCCTGAACAGGGGATGGGATGTATCTTCCAGCGACCAGGCTGATGCCCCCACCCCGCAGGGGAATAGGCTGGGGCTGCACTGGGGCAACTGATATACAGCATCTGTCAGCCAGGACTCAGCCCGCAGGGTTAATTCTGAGAGGCGGAGCGGCTGCGTCTGCACAGACAGCAAGCTGCACTTTGATTTCATTTGATTCCCTTATAAAATGACATTAAGGGGAATGTGAGGCCCAGGAGAATCGCCTGTCTGGGAAGGCAGCGACCTTGACTCTCCCAGACCTGGTGACCTACCTCTATCCACCAGACAGGTGCAGAGGACAGGAACTCTGGCCATTCTCTGAAATGGAGAACGAGAACATAACACCGAGCCCTGGGGACAGGGCTTTCCTCCCATCCGGTCCTGACAAGCTGCTGACTTGGGGTCCTAGGCCTAGCCACTTCCAGGGGGAGCAGACGTCAGCTCCGGGAGGGCCTGGGCCAGTCTTCCCGGTGACTGTGGTGAGCCCCAGCGCCACTGCTGCTCTGCCTCTCAAATCGATAAGACAATTCATTTGGCTTCATGGGCTGGAGAAGATGAAACATGACCGGGTGGCCACTGCTCTTCGGCATCCGGGTCCGTCCCAGCCATCCAGGATGATGAACATGCTATCGAAAGTGCATCTGAGAGTCATAATCACGGGAAGCATGGCTGGGCCCCGCCCTCCACATAAATCATGCTGAGAAGCCTACACAATGGCCTCTTTCCTGATGGTCCAATTGTCTTCGTTTGGTGTCTGGGGCTTGGGAGCCGGGAGGATGGGAGCACAACCATTTATTGTTGAAAAGGCCATCTGTGAGATTTGAATACAAAGTGATCCCTTAAGTTTCCTTCACACCCTCTGGTCCCGTTTTTGTGTTTGCTTATGTCTCAGGCACTGGGTCTTTTGAAACTCTGTCTCTCCTGTAAACAGCCATGCCCAGTCTCTGCTGGCCTGGCCTTTTGACCCTTTGGGAGCTGGAACCTATTGGAAATCATGATGACATTTATTTATGGACGTCTTGTAAAAAAAATTCTTTCTTTAAAATATTTTTCATAAATTTTGCCACCAAAGCCCTCATTTCTTACACACGGCACCTAGTGAAGGCAGAGGGAATTTGTGGGAGGGTTCCGTACAGGGACAGCAGGGGCTTCTGAGATAGCGACTGGGGTCCCCAGGCATTATCTCCCCAGGCCACCAGCAGCCTCGCTGTATAGATGAAAGGGACCAAGACTCGGAGAAGTTAAATGATATATCCAAGATCACACAGCTAGTAAGAGGCTGAGCTAGTCTTCAAACCAAAGCCTTTCAGCCCTAACCCATTGCTGTTCCCAGATGCAAAGTTCTACTTTTTAGGGATGGAAGTAGAGAAATCAATCATCTCCTTCTGGAAGAGGCAGGAGGGTGATAGCCTTCATGTAGAAGCCATGGCCCTTTAAGCTCTGGAGGAGATGCTTTAGGATGAATGAATGAGACGTCTCCTCCATATCGCAGAGAACAAGCTTCCAAAGTTTGTGTGTCTGAGGGGTGGCCCAGAAAAGATCAGGAGCTTCATGCCAGATTTGATATGAAAAGCGGGGTGGAGCTCCTTAAGACGGGATCACAGGGGCACCGGCACGGTCGGCTGATGCCCCTTCCCCTTTTGAATCTGGTGTTTAAGAGGATCAGCAGACACAGTATTGGGTACCCAGCAGTGAAGGAACTGTGGCCAAAGGCAGAAAGGGACAGCTTCAGGTTCAGGACCTGGTATGGTTGAACATGAGTCTTGGAGGCAGGCCTTTGACTCAAGCCTCGCTGAGGGTGGGAAGAGTCCGCTCTGGGTTGTGGGCCCAGATTTTGCTAATTGACTGGTTCCAAGTCTCAACCAAAAGTACCTGGGAATCAATTGGACTGGATTTCAGATATCCCCTCAGAAAGCACAGTCTTTTCCCTGAAAAGCTCAACCGTTTTCCCATCTCTCCAGCTTTCCTCTCTCTGCTGCTTGAGGCCCATTTGGCTACGGACAGACCACCTGCTTCACTGTCTTGCTTTTTGCCTTGGCTATGGCGCTATTCTTGTTTTCGCTCTTAATGAAGACAGCATGACCTTACCTTCCATCCTCTCTTGACCTTATCTTCCCTTAAGCCTTTCTCTGAGCAGAGCCACCATCCTGCAATTGTTTCCTTATCCTTGGTTTAAGGGTAGAATAATAACACTAGGTGATTCGGGGAGCAGTTATACGGTGATCTATGTTGTCCCTCTAATCCTCACTACGGCCTCATGAGGTTCATCGTCCCCGTTACACATCTACTCTCGTTACACCCAACTGGTAGATAAAGACGCCGAGTCTTAGAGAAGTTAAGAAACTTGCCCAAGGACACACAGCTAGGGTGGCCAGATCGGTACATGGCAGCCCAGCTCCAGAGCACCTGCTTTTGATTGTTCTGTGCTACTGCTTCCCGGCAATCACAGACCATCCAAGCTGCGTCCAGACCATTTGGGAAGCTGTCGTCAGAGTAAAGCCTAGGTCTCAGCGTGGACCTCAAGTCTCTTCCTGGGTGCACTGTACTCCTGCTTTGTGGTTGCAGCCCAGCCACGCTGCATTATTTCCCCTTCTAACTCCTGGTGTACATTCACATTTAGGCTGTTTCTTCCACCCAAGGTTGCCTGCCCTGCTCTGCTCTCCCTGTCGGACACAATCCTCAGCCTTTAAGGTTTGGCCACTCTCCTGAGACACCTTTCTCAGGCGTGCATCAGAAGTCATGGCTTCCTTCTCTGTGCTCCCATGGTATCTTGTTCCTCCTTAGCACAGTGTGTTAAGCAGATATGTCTCATCTGCAAGACTGAGCTCCTTGGGAGCCAGTGGAGGTCATAATCTTATTTATTTCTTCTTCTGTGACTGCCCCATCCTTAGTACATGCTCAGTAGATGTTGTAGAGTTGAATTGGGTCATATGATTCAAGCCTCTCATATTCTAGAATTTAAATGAGGAAACTGAGGCTCAAAAAAAAAGGAAGTGACCTGGCCACGGTCATGGGACAAGTTAGTGGCCAAGTCAGGGTTAGAAGTCAGGTCTCCTGACTCTCTTGTCTCAAAGCTTTCTCTGTTGTACCTCCAATTTGTGAGACCATAGCCTGGATCCCCACTTAGCTTATTAAGCAATCTGGCCAGGTTCATTTCAGGGTCATAGATACTACCATATTCCATGCTGACTCCTGGCATGCTTGGAGGCGAAGGAGAACTGACCAGAACTGCTTTCACAGTTCTCTTCCCCCGGTGTGTGGGGCTCTCTTCTCCCTGAGCCCCTTTCCCTCAGAGAAAACTGGAGCAGGATTCTGAAGGTCTTGGTTCGAATCCTGATTTTGCTGGTAACTCACTGTGTGGCTTTGTGCAAATTGCTTTATCTCTCTGATCATCTGTTTTCTTTACTAAGAAAAATGAGGGAGTTGAATGTAGGTGATCTTCAGGAGTCATCTTCAAAGCCTCAGGACTTTAATAGCACATTAAAGGAAGAAAGAAAAGACATTTTGGTCTTCACATTGAAACAAGGGTGTATGCGCATGGATATGTACAAATGCTGTACATGGCTGATATTCATCACGTACTCGTGACACATAGGTATACTTGTGGATTTTATGTGGGAAGGGTCCTCATCACCGGTACCCACATTATAAACACACCCCTGCCTCCTCCCCACCCAGAGATGCCTCCTTCAAGGCTGGCCCCTGGGAAGCCAGTTACAAGGAGCTCTCCAACCCAGAGTCTTCCCCTCTTCCTTCTTCCTTTCTATGCACTGCACTCTTTTGTTTGGACTTCACATATATATGTATGCACGTCTGTTGTTTAACTTTCCCAACTACTGAGTTTATGGCCTAAGCTAACTTTCAAGTGAAATTTGCAGTAATCAATATGCAGTGCCTTTCATTTCTCATGTGGTCAGATTCTCCTTTGGACTCTTCCCCAGAAGTCACCATTGACTTGTTTCGTTGACTTTACTGTGCATCTTCTTTTACTCAAACCCTGCTGCAGGTAAACTTTCTACGACAGTATCTTTGAAATGTCCGTGGTTTTCTGTTATGGTGTTCTGTTGGTCCTTGTGGAAGAACATTAAGGGTTCAGTGGGCTAGCCTAGGAAGCTGACCACCATTTATAACACTGATATCGGGGGAAAATGCATTCTGAGACCCTAATCAACTCTCAGATGGACTTTGGGAACACGACTCGGCACATATCCCAAAGCAGATGAATGTAGCGTTTATTTTATGAACCACTAGAATTTTGATAGAACCATAGACCCTGGGAACATGGAACTGAAAATCATCCCTCCTCTTACACCAAGATCAACTGATTAATAAGCTGATTTATAGAAACCAAGACCAAGTTGGGGCACCTGGGTGGCTCAGTCTGTTGAGCGTCTGACTTCAGTTCAGGTCATGATCTCACTGTTTGTGGGCTTGAGCCCTGCATTGGGCTCTGTGCTGACCATTCAGAGCCTAGAGCCTGCTTCAGATTCTGTGCTTCCCTCTCTCTGCCCATCCCCCACTCATGCTCTGTTTCTCTCTCTCAAAAATAAACATTAAAAAAAAAAAAGAAGAAGAAAAAGAAATCAAGACCAAGAGAGGGGTAAGAACTTGGCCAAGGGCCCAGCAGTTGGTCTAGAGTTCTAAGTAGGATGCAAACCCCTAGCTTCTAGCCCAGTGCTCCTCTTTAATGACTTTTGAAGACTCGGCCAGGTTGATGGCAGGGAGGGGCACAGATTGTCCTAGAGATGCTCCCCTTGTCTCACTCAGCTGTGTTGTCATTAGGAAAAGTAAGTCACCACTTCGGGCTGTATTGGAAATAGTGAGAAAGAAATGGTCCAGCTCATGGTCCAGGGGAAGAGGCTGTCTAGTCAGCTGGCGGGTCTATAAATTCCGGGTGTGTTCTTGCTGCAGTGGAATGAATGGGGCCACTGTTTTACCTGGAGCTCTGGGCATGGCAGGGCTGGTGGAGATGCTCCCTGTGGTCTGTTCTAAAAATAGTGGTGGGAATGTAGCTGAGGGGAAGAGGAGGGGGCTCCTTTGGGAGCTGGGTGGGGTGCCTCACCCCCTTCCTCTTCCTGCCGGGCCCTATGTGAGGCAGGGCCAGAGATTCAGAGGACTTAGATCTGGGAGGGTCCTGGAGCCGTCAGCCTTCACACCCCGTCCTGTAGGCCTAGAGAGGGGACAGGACTGGCCAGAATCGTCGAGCCCAGGGAGAAGGTCCCAGCCGGCAGACTCTTTTCCTCCTGCTGCTTTAGCAGGGCAGCTGCAGGCCTTGTGAGGTTTTCTCTTACTGCCTCTGGGCGTGCACAGGGCCTGGGAACTCCTGGGGCCGGATGTGGTTGGGCTTCCTGAAAGTCGCCCAGCAGGCGAGGAGTACCGGCTAGTCTGCCCCAAGCCCTGACCTCTGCCAGCTGGCCTTCCCTTTGCTGGTGTCCCCACCCTTGCTAACTTGTTCTTCTGTCGCCCCCTGGACTGTCTGCAGGGATGGTGGACAAGGGCCTATAGGACAGAGGGCCTACCAGCTCAGGACCTTTCTCTGCCATTCCTCAGGAGCAAGCAGACCTAGCCGAGGTAGAGGCAGGGACCTGCATTCCAACCCCAGCACTGCTTCTCATTCGCTGTGCAATTACTGGGGATCAACTCGCATCTGCCAGATGAGATGCTGATGGGATTCTTGTGAGGATTAGAGGGATGGTCCCTGCAAAGTGCCTGGCATGTAGTAGGTACTCAGTAATGGTAGCTGCCATTGCCAGATCAAGTGTGAACACACGCTTGACTTTCTGCAACCTCCTTTCTTGGGGCTTCTTCCGATGGAGGCATGGCAGATGGTTTTTTGTTTTTTTTTGTTGTTGTTGTTGTTATTGTTGTTGTTGTTTTTAAATGCAGTTGACTTTTTTTGTGTTGTTACAAAACTGATTCATGTTTATTATGAAGAAAACATTTAATACAGTCGAACCAGGAGAAGGAAATGAAGTTCACTCTTAATTCCAACACCCAGAGATAATCACTGTTAACATTTTGGGGTGTATCCTGTCAGGCATTTGTTTCTACACACATATATCTACTTTGCAAACTGGGGTTACTGATGCACACAACTTTCTAACTTGTTTTTTTTTTTTTTCCATTTGGCAACGTAGTGTATCCATGTTTCCATGTCAATAAATATTCTTCTACAACATCATCTTTAGTGCCTGGGGAGTATGTTATTGAGTAGGTGAAATATTTTTGTTTAAATAATCTCCAGTCATTCAACATTTAGGTTGTTTCCAATTTTTCATTGGTACAAAAACCTGAGATAAAAATCCTTATAGGTATTTCTTGGTATCCCCAGCATCATCTAGTATGTGCATGTTTGACCTTCCACGAATGTTTGTTGAATGAATGAATATTTTGTTCGAATAAATTCTAGGTAGCAGAATTTCTAAGCCAAAGGGTATGTATTTATAAAAAAAAGATTCTTGATACTTATTGCCAAAAGACTCCCTGGAATGGTTGTACTGATTTATGATCAGTATCTTATTTTTATTTTTTAAACTTTATTTATTTACTAGGAAGGAAGGGGCAGAGACAGAATCCCACGCAGGCTCCACACTCTGTGCAAAGCCCGATGCAGGGCTTGATCTCAAGACCATGAGACCATGAGTTGAAATCTAGAGTCAGATGCTTAACTGACTGAGCCACCCGGGTGCCCCTATGATCAGTACTTTTTTTTTTTTTTTTTTAGTGATCAGTACAATTTATTTTATTTTGAGAGAGAGGGAGAGAGAGAGAGAGAGAAAGAGAGAGAGGGAGAGGAAGGGAGGGGCAGAGAGAGGGAGAGAGAGAATCCCAGGCAGGCTCTTTCTGTCAGCAAAGAACTGACGGGGGTGGGCAGTGGTAGGGGCTTGATCCCAGGAACCGTGAGATCCTGACCTGAGCCGAAATCAAGAGTTGGTCACTTAACCAACTGAGCCACCCATGCTCCCTTTTGGTCAGAACTTTACATTGACTGGTGTATCCTGCTTTGCCCAAGACTTTCCCTTTTTAGCACAGAAAGTCCTGCTTGCTGAGAAACCCTTTAGTCCCAAGTAAACTGGGAGTCTGGGTGAGAGAATGCCCATTTCCCCACAGCCTCACCAACAATGCATTGTTACATTTTTAAGAAGGATAATTTCTTTGATTACTGGAGATGTTGAATATTTATTTATATGCCTTTTAGTCATTTATGTTGTCTCTTTTGTGAGTCGCTTGTTCAAGTATTTTTGCACATTTTTTTTAACTGGGCTGTTTATAGTTTATTAGTTGACAACAGCTCTTTATATAATAAGGATTTTTTTGTGTTTTTTTTATTCTTTAAAATAATATTTTAGATGGTTTTGGATTGATAGGTAGTCAGTCATGTCTATAAATTGTTTTCATAGCAGATTTTTGAGATCTTATCCCTATATCTTAGAATTCATTCATTTAAAGTGTATAATTCAATGTTTTTTTTTTTTCTGGTGTATTCACAGACATGTACAACGATCGCCACAATCAATATGAGAATATTTTCATTATCTCCAAAAGAAATCATACCCTTTAGCTGTCATCCCTCATCTACCCCAGCCCAAGGCAGCTACTAAGACACTTTCTGTGGGCTTGCCTATTGTGGACAGTTCATATAAATGGAATCCTATAATATTTGGTCTTTTGTGACCAGCTTCTTTCATTTAGCATCATGTTGTCAGGGTTCATCCATATTGGAGCAGGTGCTACTGCTTCATTTCTATGACTGAAGCCTATTTCATGGATGGATGGAGCCATGGATATACCACATTTTATTTGTCTGGTCATCCATTGATGAACACTGGAGCTGTTTCTACCTTTTTTGCTATTATGAATAATGCTGCCATAAACGCTTGTGTGCAAGTTTTTGTGTGGACACATGTATTCATTTCTCTTGAATATATATATATACCTAGCAGTGGGATCCCTGGATCACATGGCAACTTTAACTTTTTGAGGACTTGTTAGACTGTTTTCCAAAGGGGCTGAATGATTTTGTATCCCCACTGCTAGTGTGCGAGCGAGCGTTCCAATTTCTCTATAGCCTCTCTAGCAACACTTGCTATTTTCCCATTTTAAAAACTATAGCTATCCTGGTGGGTTTGAAGTAGTATCTCACTGTGGTTTTGAATTGCATTTTTCTGATGACTAATATATCTATAAATTTTTTAAAATATTTTTTTTTGGTGGGGGGGGCACCTGGGTGGCTCAGTTGGTTAAGCGTCTGACTTTGGCTCAGGTCATGATTTCGCGGTTCGTGAGTTCGAGACCTGCATCAGGCTCTGTGCTGATGCCTCAGAGCCTGGAGCCTGCCTTAGATTCTGTGTCTCCCTCTCTCTCTGGCCCTTCCCCTCTCAAGCTCTGTCTCTCTCTCTCTCTCTCTCTCTCTCTCTCTCTCTCAAAAATAAATAAACATTAAAAAATTAAAATATATATATATATATACATTTGCCTTTGATGTTGTGGTCTTCACCACAGGATTATATAATCTTCACTCCTTCCCCCCTTGAACGGTATGGTTTTATTTTTCAAGTTTTACCTCCCTCCTCATTTCCTCATTAATGTGTCTATTCCTACAGCAGGTTGAGACTTAATTACTATAGCTTCATGATAAGTGTCACTTGTGTTACAAGACTGCCCTCCCATTATTCTGCAGAATTTCCTCTGAAATTCTACACCCTGACTCTAGTCTGCCAGGGGTTTTACCCTTACCTTTTCCATAAATGTATTTCAATATCAGCCATGACACCAGATCTGGAATAGTTTGTCCTCACCTCCGACTGCCCATAGTGAATGTGTTAGATAGCACATACTTCTCTTTGCTTTCCTCTGTGCCTCCTAGGGATTGTTGAAATCGTCTGGAACTTTACTTTCTGTTACCCCTTTTTTTTTTTTTTTTCTGATTTTTACCATTTTGAAACATCAGTCCTGTTATTAAGAGTCATTTATTTAGGGGCACCTGGGTGGCTCAGTCACTTAAGCGTCTGACCTTGGCTCAGGTCATCATCTCAAGGCTTGTGAGTTCGAGCCCCACATCGGGCTCTGTGCTGACAGCTCGGAGCCTAGAGCCTGCTTTGGAGTCTATGTCTCCCTCTCTCTCTGCCCCTTCCCCACTCGCATTTTGTCTCTCTCTCTCAAAAATAAATAAACATAAAAAAAGAGTCATTTATTTAAATGCACTTAACTCCTCAATTATGTTATCAGCAGTTAAGTGTATACATGTTTCTGGTTTCACTCCTCCCCCATTTCTCAGGTACCCACCATCTCGTTGACTCCTTGATTCTGATTCTTTTTTTCTTTTTTTTTTTTCTAGAGGGCTCTCCCAAGTAATTTTTCCAGAAGGGGTCTGTGGGTGGCATTCTTTCTTAGTCTTTGTAAGTCTGAAAATATTTGCCTTCACATTTGAGTCATCCCTTTCCTAAGTAGAGAGAATCCGACTAGAGTCCTTCTTCTCCAGAAACCTGAGAGTGATGCTCTGTCATCCTAGCCTTTAGTGTTGTAAGAAGCGCAAGCACTCAGCTGACTCTCTAAGGTTTCTTCATGGAAACTAGCAGGATTTCTCTTTCCAATCTTGGGAATTTAGAAATGTCACCAGATTTTTTCTAGCTGTTTGCTGTCTATTGGTAGTTTTTCCTGGAAGGCTTTCAGCTGGTATTAGTTCAGGCAAACAGGTGAATGGTGGTGGCATTCTCCATACCAGGAGCGGTCGAGAGGGAACAGTTTGGGTGACAGGATCGTGCATCCCGACTGCAGGTGTGGGTACTGTGATGGAGGCCTAGTTCGTGGGTTCTCGTGGAAACAAGAACATTTAGAGCAAGGCTTCTTCAACCACCTGTGGGGACGAGCCTCATACTTTTATAAAACTCACACCACATGTGATTCTTCATGCCGGTTTGATAACACCTGGACCAGCCTTGTAGCCTATTCAGTAGGCCCAGTCCACTGGTCTTGCGTTTGGGTATCATGGCTGTGTGAAATTGCTACAGAAGTTTCCAAACGCTTGATTTTGCTGCTTACCGAATTGCAAACCAGTAACAAGAAGTTGCACATCAGTCCCATTCTGTGGACCACACTCTGAGTAGCACTGACCTAGTCAAACCCCAGTGCTCATTTTGGGAACAGGGAAGCTGAGGCCCAGAGAGGGGATTGGCCTTGCCCTGGAGCTCAGAGAAGACAGCAGCAAAGTCAGCATTTCAGTCTGGTATTTCCTCTGCCGACCCTCTTTTGCAGTGGCCTGGGCCTAAGCCCAGCAGTCCAAGCAGCGAGCAGACTCAGGAGGCACTGTGTCTAGCAGCCAAGGTCACGGGGCTGGCCTCCACATATCTGAGTTGGTGGCTCTGTGCTGAAGGCTTCCCAGGAATTTGGTAGTCCAGACCCGGCCTGACCCTGGAGCTCACACAGCGCAGTGGGTTAGGGATCGCTCCCCAAAGCCTGAAGTCTCCCACCAGCATGAGGCTGGTTGGACTGCAGTCAGGAAGGGAGATGGCCTAGGCCCTCAGCCACCTGTGTCTCTGCAGCTGCCTAAGGTCAGGCTGACACTGCTGAGGTGACAGAGATGTGTGCCCAGGTTGGAGGCAGAAGCCAGCCAGGGACAGTCTCGGGGACGGCTCTGCGGGTGGACATTTGGTCTCCTGGCTTTTACTGTGTGCGGGTTTCTCCTTGTGGTTGGGGCATCTAGCTCCTGTGAGCAGATTGGGAATTGGCCTTGCTGTCTGAAGTTGCTGAGGAAGAGGAGGATGGCAGGAGGAGGAAAGAGCCTGGGGAACGTGACTTGGGAGCAGAGCGCACAGGTTCAGAGCCCAGGCCGTGGGGCCATATGGCCTGTTTTGCCACTGTTTTTGCCATGTCACCTTTCTGTGCCTTAGTTTCCTCATGTGTAAGATGAACCTGTTGCTTAGTAGATGGTAATGACTATCACCTATTAGTCCATGCCAGGCACCATGTCAGGGCTTACTTGTCCATTAGACCCTCTGCAGATATTTTCACATTTAACTTTACTCTTAAAAAATTTTTTTTAATGTTTATTTATTTTTGAGACAGAGAGAGAGACAGAGTGTGCACAGGGGATGGGTAGAGAGAGTGGGAGACAGAATCCGAAGCAGGCTCCAGGCTTTGCGCTGTCAGCACAGAGCCCAACGTGGGGCTCGAACCCACGAACTATGAGATGGTGACCTGAGCTGAAGTTGGATGCTTAACCGACTGAGCCACCCAGGCGCCCCCATTTAACTTTACTCTTTACATCGGCCCTCTCAAGGTGAACTCGGTCATTTTCAGAACGTAGCCACAACAACGACAACACAACAACGACGTTGTTACTTCCTTGTTGTTACACACTTACTGTGTGCGGGCCACTCTGCGTGCACCAGCTCGTTTGGTCCTCCACAGGGCCCAGTGAGGCAGACTGTAATAGCCCCATTTTACAGACGAGGAAACAGAGACTCAGAGACATTAAAATGACTTGCCCAAGATAAGTCACACTCAGATATTTTTTCTGGACTCCAAAGCCTGTGCTCTTTCTAAAACCCACTGACCGAACTCATTCCTTTAGTGAGAGAGCCTGGAGGCACCTGGGATTGGCCACTGAAAGTGGGGGAGCAGAGCTGAGCCCACTGGATACCCCTCTCTAGCCTCATTTTAGAGATGGAAGGCTGAGGCCAGTAAGGGGGAGGGATCTCACCTAGGTTCTGCAGACTATAGGCCAGAAACCCCATGCATTTGAACTTGAGGATGCCTGCTCTGTCCTGTCCCACCTCACCGCTGGCAGTACGGACCCCAAGAACAAGGCTAGTGCCACCAGGAAGAGCCAGGTACATGCATGTAGCAAGTGGTAGGAGAGCGTGCCCCCTGGCATTAGGGTCACAGAGACCAGGACAAGGCAGGACAGTCCCTGCCTGCAGCGTCAGCACCAGCATCAGCGATGTTCATCCTCCAGGTCAGATCTCGGGAGCAGGCTGCTTCCCTGTCTGCCTGCGTCCACCATTCTGAGAACAGGCTCCAGCGCACGTAGGGATTCAGTGGTTACTGAAATAACAAATAAATGGGTCTTAGCTGACTCTTCTGTGGGGAGGGCCACTCCAAATGGAATCTGTAGACCTCTAAACTAGGGATGGGCCCTCTCTCTCTGACCCTCCCCCATTCATGCTCTGTCTCTCTCTGTCTGAAAAATAAATAAACGTTAAAAAAAAAATTAAAAAAAAAATAAAAATAAAAAAAAGGGCGCCTGGGTGGCTCAGTCGGTTAGGCCTCCTACTTCAGCTCAGGTCATGATCTCGCGGTCCGTGAGTTCAAGCCCTGCGTCGGGCTCTGTGCTGACCGCTCAGAGCCTGGAGCCTGTTTTGGATTCTGTGTCTCCCTCTCTCTCTGACCCTCCCCCATTCATGCTCTGCTTCTCTCTGTCTCAAAAATAAATAAACGTTAAAATAAATAAGTAAGTAAGTAAGTAAGTAAGTAAGTAAATAAATAAATAAACTAGGGATGGGAGACCCAATGAGTAAAAGCCCAGAAATTCCTGAGTTAGCAGATTTAAAGCTTGGGCTGGGGTGGGTGTGTACAGATAATTCTACAGTTTCCTAAGGCAGCTCAGGCTCATCATGCTCTTTTATAGTACACTGGGGCAGAGGCAGGGCTCTGTAGAAGGTGGGGCCAGCATACCCCAGCCCAGGCTTTCACTGCCCCGACACCCGAGCACAGGTCTGGCTCCTTCCTGTTCTGGGAAGAATGAACGCCCGAGCAGCTGCTGGTGGAGGCTGGGGTGGTCTTAGTCCGTCATATGCTCTGGAATTCCTGGGACCACACCTCTCCCCGGCTTGTGCCTGGTTTCTGCCATAGCCGCATCACCCTTCTTCCCAACCCGGAACAAAAATCTCAGTGGACTTTGGATCAGAAGCCAGGACAGGGAAGCTTATTAAATAGCCTTTGGCAAGTACCCTCCTTTCCTTGAGGAGGGCATTGCCAACACTTGGCCTCCTTAAGTAGAGTCTGCAGGAGAAACGAAGGGGGTGGGTTTCCATTTGTGCAGGGCTCATGATGAGGTCTTGGGGACACAACCCCACGCACGTTGCAGTGGAGGCAATAAGGGAAACCGGTGGATACCTGGCCGCGGTGCGGCCCCGGGGAATGGCCTGTCCAGGTTGCCTGGGCTGCTGAATCTCCCTGGGGGCCTCTCTGGAGCCTTGGGCTTTGGCTGGGGCTGCTGCTCCCCGCCCCCGAAATGGGAGGTGCATACACACAGGTTTCCTGCTGACCCTCCCTGGTCCTAGCCCTGGAAGCTCCTGCCAACTTGTCCGAACAGTGAGAAGTTTGCCTGCATGATTGGGCCGTATGGCCGGCCAGCTTCTCAGGATAGTTGGAGGGCTTGTCTGTTGCAAGGGCTGCCCTGCGCAGTGGACTGTGCTTGACCCCTGGCTCTGCACTTACTAGTATGTGACCTTGAGAATGTTTCATAATCTCTCTGCCTCTGTTTACTCAATTGTAAAATGGGGCCATTAGACATCATCTCTGATAGGGCTGTGAAGGTTTAATGAGTCAATAATTGGCAAGTGCTTTGAACAGTGCTGACACATAGTAAGTGTCAAATCAATGTTTGTTAAATAAAATATGTAGATCCATAAATGGGGCCCAGGCCCTGAGTGCCCAGATGCCGATCCTGGTGGAACTTTGGGCCACCTAGATCTTGCCGTTCCTTAGACCCCAGTTCCTCCTGTGCTGAACAGCACCATCATTTATGTAGATCTGAGAGGCATTGGGGTGCAGTGGAAGGAGCACTGGACTGAGAGTTAATTCCTGGTCCCAGCCCTGCCACTCACTTTCTCTGTTTCCTTGGAAAAGTCACTTTCCCTCTCTGGGCCTTAGTTTCACTGTCTGTAAATGGGGAATAACAGTGAGAAATCTGCGAGGGCCTTTCTGGCTTAGAGAGCCTGAGTGTCCATGACTCCTTCTCCTGCCCCAGACTCTACACCGGGAGGCCCACCTGCTTCTCTGATTTGTGTCTGGAGCTCTGGAGAGGCAGAGAGCAGTGGCTGTGTGGGCTCCCCTAGGCAAGAAGTGCTCTCCTCCCCTGCTCTGGCAGGCTCCTGGGTCTCAGGGCGCTGAACTGCTGGGTCTTTTCCTCATTATCCTTGTGGTCCAGAGCATCGATGAACGCATTCTGGATCTGTTCTGGACCCCGTTTCCTCGGCTGGCAGAGCTGTTCTGCCCATGATGGCACAGTGTCTAATTACAAACTCACTAGTCTGGCTGTGTGGCTGACGTCTGTCTCCCTCAGGAACTTTGTGAGTACAGGGCCCCGGTCTGTCCGTTCTCTACTGCATCCCGAGGGCCCAGCACAGAGCCCGGCAGGTAGTTGGTGCTCCAGAACAGTTTGTTGATTGAGAGGTGAAGACCCAGGTGAGACCTGGGGACTCCTCTCATGTTAGAGAACCCTGTATTCAGGCTCTCCACCCTAAGCAATCTTATCTCAGCACCAGAAATTCCACCCTGGGCACTAGTCAGCCCCACTGGAACTGCACTCTTTTGGACTCACCTTCTTAGTTTCCTAGAATGAGGTGGGCCCTACTCCCCAGGAGCCTACAGGATGATAGTCTTCCAATCTGGAAGGTTCTTGGGCCCTGCAAGGGCTGCCTTGGCTCTGCCCCCGGGGACAAGACAAAGTATTGGTTGGAGTCTGTAAGTGACTTGTTCAGATGAGGGCTGTTCCAAGTGGGTCCTGATATAGGATGTTTTCTTACACCCACATGCATGCGTATGTTCGTATGTGTGAGATAAGGCAGGAATGGAGTCAGAGACAGAGGCAAGGAGATGGGCATAGATAGACTTTCAGAGCCATTGAGACTAACACAGGAAGAGTAAGAGGGAGAGGATAGCACTTCAGCCCAGGGCCACCAAGGCGGGGTGAGGTGAGAAAGGAACACAGGGGCTCCTTCTGCCTGTCAGTTTTTCCGTGTGACGTCCCAGGGTGCCTGCCTGTCCGGCAGTAAAGCATTTTCAGGTTGGGGCTGCTGTGGGATGGGCACCCCCAGCCTTGGCCCCACGCGTAACCCAGAGCGCGATTGCTGACATCAGACAACCAACTGCAGTGGCCATTGCCACGACATCAGACAGCTCAGTGCTGGCAAAGCAGCCTCCTGCAGTGGTGAACTCTGCAAGGGCCATAGGAGCGGGTAGCCTGGACTTGGCCCGACTGGTGTTCAATCCTGGCTGGACAGCCAGCTAGCTGCTCTGACTCTATTCGGGCGCTGTCTGCTGTCATTCTGGACCTTAGATTCTTTGTCCATTGAGTAGGGCAGTAATAGCCCCTGCCTCACAAGGTGCTGTGAGAATTAAATGAGTTCACGTTTTGGGAATAATGCCTGGCATGGGATCATTGAATGCTCTCTGAATCCCACAGGTGGGCAGGTCAAGGGTTGTCAGCCCCATTTTACAGATGCGGAAAGCAAGGCTCAGAGGTGGACAGGGACTTGATCAGTGATACCCAGCCTCCTAGTCCAAGGCTCTTTCTTCTGCCTCCCACCCCCTCCTGCCACAGTCCCTCTGTTAAGGGATGTCTCTCCTTCACTTGTGGCCCTAACTCCCGAACTGTTGTAATGTGCCCCTCCCAGCCATGGTACCGTGGGGGGAGGAACCCCCACGCTCTCGGTCCATCTGATTCCCCAGAATTTGACATACAAGAGTGCTCAGCTCCAGCTACACTGGAGGGTGCTGCTGTGCGCTGAGTGAAGCAGTTGCTCCCCTATCCCAAGGCAGCGACATTCTCGGAATCAGCGGAGTGTTGGCTGCAGGACCCCCAAGTTAAATTGCAGCGGTGCGCCGATCTCCGAGCAGTGTGGGGGTGGGGGTGGGGGTGTGACGGGAAGCCCCGGCGATTTATTCCATCCTGCCAGAGCAGCAGCTGCTGGCTTTGCACTGCCCCAGCCGGGGGAGCCGTCAGCATGCGTGTGGGGTGCACCCGGCTCCGGATCCCAGTGCCCGGGGCTGCCGCCGCTGTCGTGAGTGATGGATGCCTCTCCCTCCAGGGAGGCACTTGGGGGCCCAGCCCAGGCCCTGGGGACAGGCGCAGGGGAGCCAGGGCCCGTGAGTGTGTGAGCACGTAACCCGGGAGCCGGGGCCCCTTGCAGGCTCAAGGACTGGCTGGCCGAGGATTAGAACGCTTCCTGAGACATCCCGCTCTCCTCCTCGGATGAAAGTGGCTTGGGAAATCAGAGTTTTCTACTTGATGGAAGAAAGAAACCCAGAGCGGCAGCCGCCGGCTGGACAGGGTGTGTGTCTGGAAAGGAGAAAGAGGAGGAGGAGGAAGAGGAGGAGGGCAAGCAGGAGGAGGAGGAAGAGGAGGAGGGGCGAGTGATGCAAGGGTTTTGAAAACGCTACCTAGATGTGGGAGGTGGAACCTGGTCATTTGGTTCAGCTTTTCCCAGCAGGTATCGCTCCCCTGGGGAACTTGGGTAAGTCCATAAATAGCTCTGCTGACACAAAGGAGCTCTGTCTGGGGAAGGCAGCTGCTTGACACGGGCCGCCGGGCGGCCAGGAGCTGCCACAGCCACGGCCGCCCGCCTGCCCGCCCGCCTGCGGGAGGAGCCCGGTGGAGACCGGGCTGGCGGGCTGGCCAGCAGGAGCGGCAGCTAAGAGCCTCCTGGGTCCCTGCCGGAGTGAATTGGGTAGGTGCCTTGGTGACAGGGTGTGTGTGTGGTGTGCGGGGGGCTCTTGTCCAGGCCACCCCATGCCCCTGTTTCTATTGTTTCCTCCCCAGGGCAGCCATTGATGGCATGTTGCAACTAAAACGTGTGTATTATGCTCTGAGATAGCTCTGTGTGTGTGTGTGTGTGTTTGTGTGTGTGTGTCTTTCTCAGGGTCGAGGACCTTCAGGGTTAGGGCTATGCTACCACTGTGTGCTGCTCCCCACTTCCAGGCTGGCCAGCCGGCTTTTCTTTCTGGGAGAAAGGAATGTTTGGTGACCACAAGTTGGGACACTGCCTGGAGAGGGCGCATTCAGCCAGCCATGCTGGTGATCCTGTCAGGGATGCTGACCGTACTCCAGGCACCAGGGATGGCTGCTTTTGCCTACTTCTGTGTCTGGGAAGGAGGTGGTCTGGGGGAGGGCAATCTCAATGGGGGGCTTGGCTGCGATTCGACAGACTTCTGCTGAAATGTACACAGGAAACATAAGCGGGGATGCTCTGCCTCCTGAGCCTCTTGGGAAAGGTCCTGCACCTGCTCCCTTGGCTCCAGTTGAGATCTGTAGGGAGGGGGTAATTGTTAGAGACCTGCTCACCCCGCAGAGCTAGCCACTATGAGGGGACAGAGGCCAATTCTTTTATCAACTTGGAAGCCCCACATCTCTACTCTTGTCCTGAGGTGTCCAGGAAGAACCTTTGTGCCCCGGGGCCTTAGAGCTGTGGAAGAGCCTATGGTCCAGATTGGGAAGGGGCCATGTCCACGCTGCAGGTCTTTGGCCGGGACCAGGATAGAGGACTTCTGTCTCCTGGAACAGTGAGGACAGGATACATGGGTGCCATTACCCTACCTGAGCTGCATACCTCCCTTCTGAATGTCGCGTTCCTGGCTTGAGATGCCTAATTAAGTACAGGGCCACCGGCCCCTTCACGGAAAAATTTCCACATCCTGCTGCCCTCAGGCCTATGGCGGGGGACTATCTGGCTCCTCTCTTGAGATGGCTGGAGTGGGTATATCTCTTGGAAGGAAGGAAGGAGCTTCAGTGCCTGCCCACCAGTGCCTGTGGATCCCAGCTGGGGCACTGCGGCCATAGTCAAACTTTCCACCAGGGCCCCTGGAGTCCTCTGCACCCAGCCAAGGGGCACCTCCCTTCTTCCCCAGCCCTAGCACGTGGCATGGCTTAGCCCGGGGCGGGCCCTTCAGGGAGCCAAGTTCCACAGCAGGGCTTGCTTCAGGCCCAGCCTGGCATCTGAAATAGCCAGGGGGACAGTGAAGACGGAGGCAGCTGAGGCGAGTGACCCCCTGTTGGGAAGCCTTCGGGGCCTCGAACCAGAAATCCTTTCGGGGGCTTCCGATGATAGTACTTGGTATCAGTGAAACCATCCTACCCTCCAGCTTTCTTGCCTTTGTGCATATCCCCGCCGCCTGGAAAGCCCATCTCTTCTGTCTAGGTCTTGATCCTGGAGAACTCAAATTTCTACAACTAGAGCAGATACTGCTGTTGGAACCTGTCTCTCCATTGGCGGTGGCACCCAGGGTGATTGCTTTCGTGTCCTATTAGGTCTTCTTCATCTCTGAGTCCCTGGGCCTGGGGCCCAGGACATGGTAGGAAAGGGCTAGGATGGGCTTTCCTTGAGGACAAGCACTGACGTCCGAGTCAGTTCCCTCTGCCCACCTTCTCGCTCTTTGTGGCAGATAGTGGGCCCTATCAACTTGAGGACCTGGTGCAGAGTCCCTTGGGAGGAGACCTAGCTTCTGTGTGAGGCCAAGGGGCTATTTTGATGCCACAGGGCCAAGGGGTTGGAAGGTGGGATTTGACAAGAGGTGGGACAGGGAGAATCTTGTTTTCAGCCTATCTGAGGCTGAGGTCGCTGTCTCGAGAGCCCACCCAGGAGTCATACTGGGCTGGGTGGTGTTTACATGGTCTGGGTCTGGGCCATGGAGGATGGAAGGGGAAGCCCCGGCTGCTTTTTTTTTTTTTTTTTTTTTAATTTTTTTAATCTTTATTTATTTTTGAGAGACAGAAGTGTGAGCAGGGGAGGGAGACACAGAATCAGAAGCAGGCTCCAGGCCCTGAGCTATCAGCACAGAGCCGGACGTGGGGCCCGAACTCACGAGCCGTGAGATCATGACCTGAGCCGAAGTCGGACGCCTAACCGACTGAGCCACCCGGGCGCCCCCCGGCGGCTTTGAATGCAATGTCCATGGTCCTTTGCACAGACTACAGCGGTTTGGATCCGAGCTTGGGCCCCCTTGGGATGGGGCCCCACCATGGACGTGGGTCTGGGGTTTTGTGTGAAGGTGGTTCTCAGCCAGTGGTCCGCCTGGCTTCCCCAGAAGAGGCAGAGTTGAGGAGGGAGTGCCCATGCCCAGTTGGGTTCCTGGAGGTTCTTAGAGCTTCTTCCCATTTAGTTTCCCAAGGCCCTGGAGATGACTGAGTCCATTTGCTTTCTGGACAGATAGGGGACTGAGGCAGGGGAGGAAGGACTTGCCTGAGGTTACGTTAAACTCCGCAGCCAAGTGGGCACGAGAACCCAGGTCTCTGGTTCCCCAGCTCAAATCTCTGTGTCACACCAACTGGATGACTCAGAGTACCTGGCTTTCATCTTGATGTCCCCCCTTTTTCAGACTCCCCAGTGACACATTCCTTTCTAGAACCCCTCTGGCTTACCAGCTAGAACCTGGCTTTCCTCTGAAAAACTATGTGCAGTAGAGAAAGCTCTTGCTTGGCCAACAGGCCAGAGACTGAGGCACATTCTAGCTCCTACTCACTGGATGATCTCAGGCAAAATTCCGCAACCCCCCCCACCCCGGCTCAGTTTCCCCTTTGGAGCAACCAGGAGCTGGACCTTGCAGCCACCCAGTTCTTTGAGTCTCTGTAGACCCTCTTCTCTTCTGAGCGTTACTGGTCAAGGCCAGGGTCTGGCTTAGCAGGAAAGCAGCCCCTAACCTGCTATTCAGGCAGTTTTGGTCAGAGGCCTTCTCATGCAGGCTGGAGCCCAGGCCAGGGCTGGGAGGTTTGTTGTTGTTTGTGGAGCCAGGCCGTTTCCAAGATGTCATTGCTCAGGGAAAACCGTCATTCCTCCCAGGGATAAACAAGGCTGCTTATGGCTCAGCCCGCTAAGCCCAGAGAGGCTGGAGCCACTCACAGCAGGCCAGCCAGGCTCAGCCCCAGGGAGCTGCCACCTTCTCCTGCACAGCCAGCTGCACCCAGGCGTCTGGGATTGGGGTGGGAGTGGGGCAGGACTGGGGAGAGGGGTGCTGGGGCCAGGAGGTGCTTGGCAGATCGGAGCCTCCAGGCACAGAGGAGGGGGGCGGGCTCCCAAGAGACCCTCTTACCCTCTTTCTCTGGCGGTGGGCCTTGACCATCACTCCAGATGTATGGATAGCTGCCAGGTGTGCTCTCTGTTCCAGATGGCCCGGGGCTTGTCCCCTTCCCTTGCCTGTGATGGGCCAGCCTGCTTGCACCTGGCACCATAGATCAGGCTGCTGCTGGAGAACTGTCAGCGGCTCCCAACTTAGAAAGGCAGGGGGTGTAGTAAGTTATTTGGAACCGGGCATGCCTTTCTCTGCGTGGCCAGGGCTCTCTGGTGTCCTCAGTTACCTCCTGGTGGGGTTAGCCTCAGGCCAATAGTGGAATCAGGCTCTCAGGGCACGGTGGCAGAAGGTGGGGGAACATGGGGGGAGGGGAGAAAGAGCAGGGCAGAGCCTCTGGGAGCCAGCTGGCTGGCCACAACCTTGGAGATAAGGTGGGGGCAGCCGGGGGTGGGAGGAGGGCCGTGGAACGGAAGGTCGTGTGGCCGTGCTTCTCCTTAAGTCAGGGGCTGCAACCAATGCCCATCCAGGACACTGAAACCATCACTGCTCGGACCTTGATTAATGGAGTTCCCAGCTGATCTCACTCAGTAACAGCTCTGAACTTGTCTGCTCTGCCTCCCTCCCTCCCTTCCACACTTGTTAAATACTTGCTAGGTACCATGCATCGGCCAGGTACTAGAGGTATAGACATAAAGGGCCCAATCTTCAATCCAGTGCCAACGATGGGCATGTGATGGATGGTAGCAACACAGCTCTGATGCGGAGACTTGGGGAGGGAGGAACCCTGAGGAAGCTTCCAACCCAGCCTGGGAGCCACAGCAAAACTTCCTGCAGGAGGTGAGGCTGAGTCTGGATGCATGGGTGCTTGTCCATCGAAGGAGCAGGTCTCTGTCCCGGTCTCTCCACCCTTCTGCAGTGTAGACGCGGTTCCCGCCTAGCCACAGAAATCACCTGTGTGTGTCCAGGCACTGTTCCTTCTAATCCCAGGGGGAGGCTGTGTAGTGTGCTTCGTACAGGTGCGTGGGCTCTGGACTGGAGAGAGAACAGGCTCTCCCACGCGTGGTACAGCTGTGTGCCCTTGGGCAAGACACTGAACCTCTCTCTCCTTGCCTGAGTCTCTTCAGGCAATGGCCCGGCCTCACTGGTTGAATGAGATGATGTGTGTGCATGAAGCGCTCCGTGTGCACTAACGCTGAGTCGTGGCAGTGGCTGAGTGCCACTCGCATGTCACCTCACAGTGGCTGTTCTTGAACAAGATGATGTGGGCGAAGTGAGGCGCTTGGCGTGGGGTCTGACACGGAGTTGGTGTTCTGGAAACAGGAGGTGGTGCAGCGGCTTTTGGGGGAGTCCGAATGTGCTATCAGAGATGTGCACCAAGGAGAGGGGCTCATGGAGGAAGGAGGGAACAGGGGGACACCAGGATGAGGGCTTTTGTTTGTCTTTAAATAAATTTCTCCGTTGAAATGCAACATAGTTTCAAAATGGTTGGAACTACACAGCTGATGAATTTTCACAAAGTGAACAAACTCTCCAGGTCAAGAAATAGAATATTCTAGTACCCAAGAAATACCCCTGCACCCTCCCCTTTCAGTCACTACCACCTCAAACATAACCTCTGTCCTGCCCTTCTCTCATTGATTAGTGTTGCCTGATTTTGAACTTTGTATACCTGGAATCACCAAGCATGCACTCTTTTTAAAACTTTTTAAAAAATGTTTATTTATTTTTTTAGAGAGAGAGAGACAGAGTGTGAGTGGGGGAGGGGCAGAGAGAGGGACGGAGACACAGAATCCGAAGCAGGCTCCAGGCTCTGAGCTGTCAGCACAGAGCCCGACTTGGGGCTCGAACTCACGAACTACAAGATCATGACCTGAGCGGAAGTTGTACACACTCAACCAACTGAGCCACCCATGCGCCCCAAGCATGCACTCTTTTATGCTGACTTCTTTGGGTCTGCATTTTGATGATGAGACTTGTCAACGTAACTGTATGCAGTTTTATTTTGTTCCTTCTCACTGTTGTAGGATATTTCGTTGTGTGACGATGTTGCAATTTGTTCATTTCTCCTGGTGATGAACATTTGGCTTGTTTCCAGCTTGAGTTTAAAATGAAGAGTACTGCTCTGAAGAATCTCATAGATGTCTTTTGATAGGCTGTATCTACTTTTCTGCTGGGTAAATACCTAAGGTTTACAACTGCTGAGTCATAAAGTGGTATATAATTAGCTTTAGTAGATACTATCATATAATTTCCCAGGCTTGACACCATTGCCCTCTTTGAGCTGTGTAGGAGAGAGCTTCTGTTACTCCACATCCTTACCACCACCACACCAACCAGTATTAGATATTGTGATAACTACATATGGTTTTTTAATTTGCATTTCCTTGGTGACTAATGAGGTTTGGGACCTTTCCATATGTTCATTGGCCACCTGTTAGTGAAGCACCTGTTCACGTGTAACCCTCCTCTCCCCCCCGCCCCCGCCACATTTTCTATTGGGTTGTCTGTCTTTTTCTTATTGGCTTGTGGAAGCTTAAAAAATATTCTGGGTATATTTTCATTGTGGGATATAGACATTGCAAACATCTCCTTTTGCTCTGCGTCTTACCTTTTCATTCTTTTGACGAGGGTATCCTCTGAAGTACAGAAGTTCTTAATGCAGTCCAACTTGTCAGTCTTTTTCTTTACCGAGAGGGCCGATCGAATCCCGTTTCTTTGCCTGTTACCAAGTTGTGGGTGTGTTCTATGTTATCTTCCAGATATTCTGTCGTTTTATGTTTCATATTTAGATCCAAAATCTACTTGAAATAGATTCTTATGTATGGTGGATGGTGAGGTCAAGACTCATTTTCTCAGGGTGGCTATCCAATTAATGAAAACACCATCCTCTCTCACTCTAGGGCATCATCATCTTTGTCGGCAATCAAGGGGACAATACACGTGTGGGTGAGCTCAATTTTGAAGGATCAGTAGGAGTTTGCCCGGTGGACAAGGGAGGGCAGGGTGTTCTAGGTAGGAAGTACAGTGAGGAGAGGTTTCGAGGTGCCTGAGAGTGGAGTGTGTTTGGGGAACTACAACTAGTTTAGACTGGCTGGGGGAAGAGAAATGGCGTGGCCGGAGGTCAGGTGGCAGGGGCCGAACACACAGGGTAAGGAGCTGGGACTATCCTAGAGGGATAGAAGGGTTTGCAGCAGGAGAGGAATATAATCAGGTCCGTGTGAGGGAGATGAGAGAGAGAGTCCCAGGCCAGGAGGAGGCCAGAAGGATGGTTTTGGAACTGCAACCCCAGATAAACCCAGCGTCAATGTCATCCCTTAACAGAAAGCGTGTCTGCTTCAGAGAGGCAGGGGTGGAGGTCACAGCGTGCTGGGGAGGGCCTTGGAGGTAACCACCGATGGATTGTGGCCAGATACCCATTCTGGCATCCTGGAATGGAAGAGCCTCCTCCCTCAACTCCCCCCACCCAGTGCCCCCGGCACTGAAGGCCCTGAAAGAAGAATATTTTAGGAACTGGGGCGGACAGACAAGCGTTGGGGTCTCTGAAGAGGGGGTGCTTTCTTCTCCTCCTGCCCTCCATGTGCCCACAAGGAGACCTGACCATACCTTGAGCCCTGATTCCTCCAGGCTGGCTGAGATTCAGTGCTGGACAGACCCCCTCCAGAAGATGTGGCCTGGAGAGGAGAGGGATTTGGCTTGGGCCACACAGGGAGCCAGACTGACCCAGCCTAGGGGAAACCGAGCACAGGCTCAGCTACCTCTCCAGCCTCCAGGGCCTTTGTTACGGGCCTCAGTTTCCTCCCCTGGAATGCACAGATAACAGTGCCCCCATCTTAGGGGGAAGAATGTGCCAAGTGTCCTCTCCCAGAGTGGGATGCAAGGAAGGAGACTGGTGATCTCTGTGATGACAGTAATAAGTCTGATTACAGGAATTGGAAATGTTCATTGAACACTTACTATGTGGATTACCTCCCAACAATGCCGTGATGTAGGTAGTCGTGACTTACAGCACCACTTACAGATAAGAAAACTGAACCTTGAATCGGTTAAGCAGCCTATCCAGAGGTTAAAAGCACCTAGCTAGGAAGTGGCAGAGGCAGGACATGAACCTGGGTTTGTCTGCCTCCAGACCTCAGTTCTTCACCAGCATTAGGCTTCCCCCACCCACGACCCCCAGCTCTGAAGGCACCTCTGTTCTCAGAGCTGTTGCTTGGAGTGAAGCCTGAGATTTCGGGTTGGTCCCTGTACCTGCTAGGAGGGAGAGCCAAGCGGTGGAGAGGGAGGGCCCCCCAGTGGGCTGAGCACTGCTGTGCCCCCTGACTCAGCCACAGGGTTAGGAAGTGAGATTGGACCCCAGGCATGCCTGATTCCCAATCCTGGTCTCATGACCACAGTGCTATTTGTGCCCTTCCCTGGGGTCCTCCCAGCTTGGCAGAGTTTTTTTGTTTGATCAGCCCAGCATAGAATATCACAGAGAAGCCACACGCTTCTGGCTCACCCTGCGCATGAAGTGGTCTCTGGAGGGAGACGGTTTGGGAAGGTCACCAGATGTGCGGAATTCTACCCCACTCTGCCCCCCGCCAGGCGAGTCAGACATCTGTCCCTCGGTCTCCAGCAGTTTGCGGTATGAGCAGGGCCCCTGAGTCTGGTATCGCTCACTGTGCCTAGCACAGTGCCTGGCCCAGATGGGTGCTTGGGAGGGAGGGGGTGAGGAAGGGCGGTGAAGGGGCAAGAAAGGAGGAAAGGAGGCCATGGGGTAGTAGAAAGAGAAAGGGCTTTGGAGCCAGGCTGACCATGGTTTCAGTTCGACTCCTCTGCTCACTTGCTTTGTGATCTTGCACATTACCTTAACCTCTCTGAGTCTCATTTTCCTCATTTGCGAAATCGGGCCAATGATCCCTACCACACAGGGTTGCTGGGGTGCAAGAGTGTATGGAAAGCAACCGTCACGGTGTCAGCATTTGGTAGACACTCAATTTATGGTTTCTTTCTTCCTCTCTCCCCCATATCTTTTTCTTTGTTTTCTGTTTCCATCATCTCCGGCTCCACCTCCCCTATCTCTACAGCAGCACGGTAAACACTGCTCTCAGGGTCCAAGTCCAAGTCCAAATTCTTTACCATATCCATGCTTCTGTTCCATGGAACCACCTGCACTTCCTCGAATGTTCCATGCTATCTCTGTTTCTGGCCCGGACATCCTCTCCCATCCCTGTCCCCATTACCTCCTCCAAGAGCCATCCCCATCTTTCCTGCTGCCTCTGTGCTTCCACAGCCCCCTGGGGGAGCAATGGGCATGTGGGGGGTTGACGCGGGTCCTTCACCTGGCTCTCTGCCCCATAGATCAGCACCTTCCGGGAAGGGAAGGTGTCTTGTCACTTTGCCCCGCACAGGCCCTGGCACATGGCTGGAGATCTGTAGGTATTCGCTGAGTAACTCTGGGGGTGGGGGTGGGAGGGAGTGAGCCGGGGACATAATCTTGATGAGCCTAAACAGGGCATGCCCAGGACCCCGAGAGCAGGGCAGGCCGGGCACTGGCAGGAATACAGAGAGCCCCCTAGCCAGGGCATCCCAAGGAGCATTTCACTGGGCTCCAGAGGATGGGAAGGAGATGCACTTGAGGAGGGGGACGCAATAGGAAAGTGAGTCCGTGCGGACACACATGTGGACCGGGCAGAGAAAGGGGTGCCAGGTGGGAAGGGGAATGGTGGCAGGGCCCTCAGGGGGCTGGTTCTGAGCAGAGAGCCCCGGGGGCAGGAGAGGCCCCCGGGGCTTGGCACTCTCCTTCTGACAGAGGCACGGGTCCCTGTGGGGACAGGAAGCAGCTGGGACAGCCCTGCTCTCCACTCTTACAGCTTTCAGGAGAGAAGAGGGCTGAGGTGTGTGGCAGGGGTCTTTGGGCTGTGGGGGGCCACCAATCCAGGCCACCCCCACACACTGAAGCAGTGGCATCTGGGACCCAAGGGAAGGAGCTTGGCAAGGTGCGGACAGGGGAGCTTTGTCCTGGAAACTCATACCTCGGGAACTGCTTTCCCTGCCCAGTGAGAAGCTGGGCATGCAGGATGGTGCCGGGCATCCCATCGAAGCGCCAAAGGCCAGGCCTGAAGACATGTCCTTCAGGCTTACCCAGGTAGCAGTACCAAGAGTAGGGAAGCTTCTAAGAGGGTTCGCCTCAGTTCTCATTCCTCAGTGTTCTTCTTCCCTGTGTGTTGGCTTCGTCCCGAGTTTCTGGACTGGAAGAGCTGCTTCTCCTCTGTGCCTCACTATTGCTTTGAGTCAACAGGTATGCTCCCTGTTGTGATGTGTTGCCGTCCTGAGTCCCCAACAGACCCATGAGTGTAGTCGTGGGATCCTTTAGGGATGGAGAATTTTCCATCTGTATTCAAATTCCTCCTTCCTTTCTCTCCTGGATTTGGGCCTCTGTTAATAGGAAACATGAATGGGTAGCTTGCGAGGGAGCTTGCCAGCTCCTTATCTGGGGACGAGGGGCTGCTGAGGTCATGCCTCTTCTGCGTGGGCCTCCGTTATGGCGGGAGCGGTGTTTGTTGGGACTGGTCCTGCACTAAGTTCTGGTCTGCACATTCTCGTCCTGATTCTGTTGTATGGCCTCGGGCACATCGCCTCCCTTCTCTCGGTCCCACTCACCTTATCTGTTAACTGGGGCTGCTCCCCAGAATTATCTGTGGAGTTAGAAAGAAGTCAAGATACCAGCTCTACTCTCAGGGAATCTTATCCAGTAAGTCTGGAATTGAGCCCAGATACAGATATTTTTAAAATGCTCCACCGGTGATTCTAAAGTGTACCTCTCTTTTGAGAACCAATAGTCTGGATCAGTGCTATTTTTAACGTGCAGATTAATCTCTCGGAATCTTGGTAAAAGGCAGATTCTGAACCAGGAGCTGTCGGTTGAGGCCTTAAGATTCTCTATTTCAGGTGAGGTTCCAGCTGCTGTTGCTACTGCTGGTTCAGGGGCCACACTTAAGGTCCTAAGAGTCTAGATGGTCCTGTGACATTCACTGGATTGCCCATTCCTTCCTTCCTTCATCCATTCATCCATCCATTCATTCTCATCAAACACTTAAGATGGGTAGTGGTAGGAGGTGAAGTCAGAGGAAGACAGACTCCAGGCTCTCTCAGGGCTACAGAATTGGGACTTACCTGGGGGGCATTGGGGAGCCTTGACAGGGCTTTAAGCAGGGCAGTGACAGGGTCAGATTTGCATAAAAGGCTCCCTGGCATGGCCGCTAAAGGGGTCTGGGCTGCCGCCGGGAGGTCCTCCTCCATTCCGGTGGGAGATGACAGTGTCCTGGGGGGAGGTGGTGGTGGTGAAGGTGGAGGGAGTGGAGAGATTATTTTTTTTCTAAGCTAATACACCTTGTTTTTAGAACAGTTTTAGGGATTGAGAAGAAAGTATAGAGAGTTCCCGTATACTCCCTGACCCCATACATGCATAACCTACCCCGGGGGAGTGATTCTGAAGATATTCCCGGGGACAATCAGGAGGTGTTGGTGGCTGGCCAGAGTAGTGGGGGTGGTAGTGAAGGGAAAGGGAGAAAGGGTGGAACCCAGGTCCCTGGTTTCGGCAGCTGGCGGTGTCATCATTGATCGAGTGGACTTGCATTCAGCGTGAGGCATGTTGAGCTGGGGGCACCAGCGGGATGTGCAGAGGGAGGTCTCTATCTCTGTGCCTGGGCCCTAGCCACACAGGCCTCCTCTGTTCCCTCACTGCGCATGCGTCCCTGGTGAACGCTCTCCTGCCCATCGAGCAGATCTGGGGCTCAGTGTCATTGCGGAGTGGCCTTTCCCACGTGGCACTGCATTCTCTCCTGTGGCACTCTATGGTTTTCCTGCCCATCAGCGATCACACTTTGCATCTATTACATGTTTCTGTGGGCGACCGACCGACGATGTGGCTCATGTCAGTCCTTCCTCTCTGGCCTGGAAGCTCCCCCAGGACAGGGATTGTGTCTCTCTCATTTCCCATTGTGCCCACAACGCCTAGGACAGTGTTCTGGAGCAGTGCTGTTTCATGAGTACCTGGTGAACACTCACCTCTGGAATCTAGACTCAGGAGACAGGTCGGAGCCGGCAGTGTGGGCTCGGGGGTGGCAAGATGGCACGGATGGTGACTGAACCCCAGGGGAGCGGATGGGTGCACAAGGGAGTAGGCAGGACTGAGAGGGGCAGGAGCCTGGGACAGGTTCCCACGGACAGGCCAAGAGGCTCATGACCTCATGGGGTTGTCAGATGGGTGGGAGCAAATCCAAGGAGAGAGATGTCGATGATGGGCGGTCCTGCGGTGGTCGTGGCTGCCATTCCAGCGCTTCGTGTGGCCACGCGGTGCCACGCTGTGGGTGCACACCAGCTCAGCACGCCTCCTGCAGCACCGGGGAGCTGTTATGAATCCCATGTTACAGCTGAGGAAACTGAGGCTCAGAGAGGCTATACCTGAGGTCACCCAGCCAGTGAGTGCGGTAGGGCTCAGTCTCCAGAGCTCTCTCCACTGTACGGTGTCATCTGTCTCCGCCTTGTTCGGTGCCAAAACTGCCAGGTTGGGGACAGGGGAGGAGGACAGCTGCCGGGAGGCCCTGAGCTGGCAGGCAGAGGCAGGGCCAGGGGTGGCTCCAGCCTCTCCGTGTCAAGAAATCAGGCTGAGGAGCTGCACCGAGGCTGGGCTGGGGGAGCTAAGCGTTGGCCAGGCAGCTGAGGTTCCTGGAAGCCAGCACCATGCCAGGGACCCAGAAGCCAGGGAGCTGCTCAGGAGCCCAGAACATGCCAAACTTGAAGGAGCAACCCCGTCTCAAAAGTCAAGTCTGGAGGTCTGAGGCGCTGGGCAGGAATTTGAATAACCTCTCCCTTTCTCTGGCGACTTTCCAGTTGACAGAGCACTTTCCTGTCCTTTCTGAGACTTGGTCCCCTCAGCCCTCTGGGAGGAGGATGGGGCGTGTGGCAGGAAGTGTCCTCACTTCATGGCCCATTTCATGGCTGAGAAAACCAGACGCCATAGCCTGGTCGCACAGCTAGCAAAGGATGGAGGGAGGATTCCAGCCCAGGTCTTCTGGCTTTATGTCCAGCGCTCTATCTGTAAAATCCTAGCTGTGTAAGCGTGACCCGGAGACAAAGGCAAACCCCAATTCTCAACCCCCACCTCCCGAGCCAGTGCAGGAAGTGGTTTTTGAGGGCAGATACAGAGCCCGGCATCTGTGGTGGATGTGATGAGTCATCTCAGAGTGAGAGCTGCAGGTTGACTCTGGGGTCAGCAGACCTGGCTCCACATTTAGTGGCTGTGTGACATTGGGCAAGTCACTTCCAGGAGCTCGCTGCCACCCTCCTACCCCAGTAGCAGGTATAGGGGTGGGAGGGCTCTGGGGCCCAGGAGATGCTCTGGGAGTCCTACCTGCCACCCTTCCCAGCCTGTTCTGAGTCCTGGATTGGACTGGGGGCAGGGTTTGATTAGATCCTAAACAGCAGCTTCATTTGGAGGGCCTGGCTCATTTCCTGTGTGCTTCTAGCAGGCAAGACAAGGACAGAATTCACACTGGTCCAGCCAAGCCAAAGAAGTGATGGATGGGAGAGATACAGACTCCCCACAGCAAGGGGACAGCTAGCTGCACAGGGCACTGTGGACCCAAAGCCCTGGGCCAGCAGGCCGATCTCTCTGGGGCACCGTGGCCAGATTCTTATCACCCCAACCTGTTGCAAAGCTGCCTAACTGGGTTTTGCCAGCTGCTGCTGCCTCCCCTGTCAGAGCACTCACCAGACGCGCCAGGACCAGTTGTCCAGTCTCTGTTTTTTCTGCTCAACTGAGGGCAGGGATTGTGTCTGACTTGTCCCCGTCTGTCCTCTCAGGGCCTTACTCAGTGCCTGGAGAATGAACGAACACTTGTGTGTTTGTATGCATGCGTGTCCCCGTGGCCCTTCCCCCACCCCCATACCCTGCTCACACTGCTGCTCGGAGCATTTCTGACGTAGCAGGGCTCTGCAGGTGTCACTCTGTTCCTCATAGGACAGTCCCGCATCTGGCATCCGTTGTGACGTGCTCTCACCTTTATCTCTTTTTCTGTCCTAATTCCTTCACTTGCCACCCCTCCCCCCTGCCGAAATTTCTGAGATTTCCTATATTTGCTCCAGAACCTGCCTTCCCCAAGGCACTCCCAACCCCAGCTCTCCCAGGAACACTGGCCTGACCAAACCTATCTGGGCATTCACATGAGCCTGGTCCTGGAGCACAGGAAGGAACCAGAGAGCTCAGGCCCTTCTTTGCGAGTATCTGCCCTGTGTGTGTGTGTGGGGGGGGGGGGGGGGTGCCAGGTTAGGGGCCTCAGGTAGTGTTCACTTGTGTAGACTCCTGGGTCCACCATACTTGTGTATAAGGGCCCAACGAAGCCAGGAGACATGAGTGCTAATACTAAATCAGCCTCCAATTTCTTAGGTCATTCCCTTAGCTTCTGAGACCTCGGTTTCCCCATCTGTAAAATAAGATTGGACTGACGATAGCCACCATGTTATCAAATGCCTCTTCTGGGCCAGTGTGACTCTTCTGAGTCCAGTGTGATGTCGTGGCCCTGCTCCAGGTGAGGAGACGGGGCCAAGAGGGCAAGAGGCTTGCCAGAGGTGCCCAGCCGGAGGGTGACACCACTGACACGGGAACGTGGCTCCCTGGGCACCCTGGGAGCCCTGAGAGCTCGTGGGGTGGTTTCTCTGCTGCCTGGGGCGAGGGTGGGGAGATGGGGACAGGGGCACTTCCCCTTCTGGCTTTGTTTGGTTTGGCCTCCGTTTGGGGCAGGATTGGCAGAGGCTGGCTGACTTGCATTTCTGGTTTTGGGTCTGTGGCTGCGCGCTTGCGCTTTCGGAGGGGTAGGAGGGGTAGGCGGGCTCAGGCTCTGTCACCGCTGGGACGGGCCGGCCCTACCCCCACCCCTAGGAAAGGGGAAATGCCCCCTGCTCCCCTCCACCCCCCACCCCGTCAGGGCCACTCCGTGCCAGGCCCTGAGGAGCACGGGTTGCTGCTTCCTTCTGTGGGTCCTTCCAGGTGGCGGGGGGGGGGGGGGGGGGGGGGGGGGGGGCGGGGTCTGGCCCAGGGGGAGGGGGACTGAATGTGGGTGAATGGGGGGGCTGGCTGTTTGTTTTTCTGGAGGAGAATGCTTCCCTGCGGGTGGGGTGAGGGGCGGAGGACTGGGCTGCTCTGGAATGAGCTGGAAAGAAGGAGCCAGAGGCCTTGCTCCAACCCCAGCCTAGCAGGAGCAGCCGATTGGTGCGGGTGTTTGGGGACTTGTCTCTAGGTCACTGTTCCGGGCTGGGCTGTCAGTCAGCAGGGGGGCCTTCTCTCTCCCTGGGAACAGTCTGATGAGGCTAAAGCACAGACCTTAGTTTCCAGATGAGATTTCTGGACTGAGAGGCCTGTCATCACAATCACCAACTTTGATTCTGGGTATTTGGCCAAGTTTGCTTCCAGGAGTCCATGGGCAAGATGTGCCACTATTTGAGGTTCGTGACTTGAGCGTTTCCCTTTAGATCCGCTGTTTAGTCACCACTGATACCACCACCAGTATCCCGTTGAAGAGTTTTATACTTTTGGGGAGCCTGGCTGGCTCAGTGGGTAGAACATTCAGCTCTTGATCTTGGGGTTTTGAGTTCAAGTCCCACATTGGGCGTGGAGCCTACTTTAAAAAAAAAAAAAAAGAACTTTATACTCTCTATGGTATGTTCTCCTGGTTTGTCACTTGGGCATGTTGGTTATCTCAGTTAATGGGTGGAGACCTTGAGACCCAGAGGGTTTAGTGACTGGCTTTCCCTAGTCCCACTGTGTGATTCGCCCTCTCTGGGCCTCAGCCTCCCCCTCTGTGTGCTGCAGACTTGGGATCACTGCCGTTTTGGGGTCTGAGGGGTCCCTGGGTGGAGGGTACAATCCTCTCCCAAGAGGGTCTTTGGGTGTGTCTGAGAACCAAACCCTGACCAGATCATCCCAGAGTCCTCTGAGGTCCTCCCTGCTACCTTGCTCAGTTCCCTCTCCACTGGGGTGGGGTGGTGGGGGGACACCTTTCACTTTCCTGCTCCCAGGCAGTGGCTCTTACCCACACTGCTCTCACATCCCTGGTGCTCCCAGATGTCAGTGGGACCCCTGACACATGTGGGGAGCACCCTACCACTGGGGTCACGGACTCCCAGATACGAGCCTGGCTGAGGCTTCACCGTCACACACTCCCCAGAGCTTAAAAGATTTCTCTGCTTTGGGCATAACTTTTTGGTCCCGGGCAGCTTGTGCAATAGTGGGAAAGTCACTGCTGTTTGCGCTCAGCATTGTCATCCGTCAAATGGACATTAACGATCTCTACAATGAGAGCTCCTAACCTATGTTCTGGGAGTACTTACCTCTCAGATTCTCAGCCAGTGTCCACGCGCGCGTGCACGTGTGGGCACACACATGTGCACGTGTGGCCAGGAACGCGTGGCCACTTTCTCCTTCATGAGACAGCTGTGGCCTCTTGATGGGTGAAACCTGGATTCCAGATAGTTCTCATTCCAACATTCCAAATCCTCGAGTGTGATGAGGGGCCCAGCCCGGCCTCGAGACCTGCTTCCCCTGTGTGGCCTTAGCGCGCCTGGCCTTCTCCGAGCCCCAGTGTTCCTGTGAGCAAGCTGCTTTTCAGACTTCATCAGGGGCCCTATTTTTCCCTTTGCAAATGAAGTCTGTAGGAGTCCAGCAAAAACTTCAAGGGTTCTGAGGGTTGTATGTCAGACAGGAAATGCTTTCTTTGCTGTGCAGAACTCCTGAGGTTCCTCCAAACACAGTTTGAAAATCGCTGGGTGGAGGATCCCTCAGCGAGGTCCCATGTGCCTGGGACATCTGTTTAGTCCAAATAGGGCAATATTTTCAAGTTCTGATTTCATTCCAGTTTACTGGTTTCAAAGAGATACTTAAAGGGGCGCCTGGGTGGCTCAGTCGGTTAAGCGTCCGACTTCGACTAAGGTCACGATCTCGTGGCTTGTAGGTTCGAGCCCCGCGTCGGGCTCTGTGCTGCCACCTCAGAGCCCGGACCCTGCCTCAGATTCCGTGTCCCCCTCTCTCTCTGCCCCTTCCCCCACTCACACTCTGTCTCTCTCTCCCGCAAGAATAAACATTAAAAAAAGAAGAGAGAGAGAGATACCTCAATATTCAGAGCGAGTCTGGTTTGAATAGGATTTTTTAGAACTTTAGCTCAGGTAGAAGATACCCTTTGGCCAGGTCTAAGCTTCTATCACTTTGTGATTGCTCTGACTTGGGACTTGAGTTGGTGGAGACGAAGGCAGAGACTGCCTGGCTCCTCCTTTACTAACAGGGACACCATGACACTTCCTTTAGGGGGCTGCTGGGAAGACAGTACAAGAGGAGTGTTTAATCTGGCGTGACCCTGGCACACCATAGGAGCCAGAAAATCATGGTTACCTCTCCTCCTTCTCCCGCTAAATGACCAACCACGTTTTTGATAGAGCAGACAGAAGATTCAAGCAAGGAGAGAAGGGTGGGAACCCGTGTACAGCTAACCCAAAGGGGGGGGCACTTTAGCTTTTAGACTGTGGAGTGTCAGGTGTGGGGTTCAGGCCTTTGCCTGATTTATTTCGGCCTCTGTGATGCTGGCTCGTGCACGGTGCCTGGCATCTCATAGCCTCTCATTCTGAGCTTTTCTTGTTTGCTTCTTGTTTCCCAGATGTTTGAGCCAGAGGCGGATGAGAAGAGAGAGATGCCCTTGGAGGAAGGGAAGGAGCTGGGTGCCGAGGACCCCCCACCCAACAAGGACCCCTCTTCTGGCCAGGAGCCTCCTTCAGGACAAGACTTTCCACCCAATAAGGAGTCCTCTTCTGTCCAGGAACCTTCTCCTGGCCAAGAACCGCTGTCCAGCAAAGACTCACCTTCCTGCAAGGAACCTCCTCCAGGCCAGGAGCCCTGGCCAAGCAAGGACTCCCCACCATGCCAGGAACCCCCTGCCGTCCCTCCCTGCCAGGACCTTCCTACTAGCCAAGAACCCCCTCCAAGCCAAGACCCTCAAGTCAGCCAAGACCTCCCTGTCATCCGGGACCCCCCTGCTCAGGAGCTTGAGCCCTGTCAAGATCAGGTCCCCCTGCCAGCTAAGGAGACCACAAGCTCTGGGGACCCGCCAGCAGCCCCTGGAGATCTGCCTGTGGCCTCCAGGCCAGCCTTTGTGATCCCCGAGGTCCGGCTGGATAGCGCCTACAGCCAGAAGGCCGGGGCGGAAGGGGGCGGCCTGGGCTTTGAGGAGGATGCAGAAGAGGCTGAGGAGGGGGACGAGGGGGACGAGGAGGAAGAAGAGGAGGACACAAGTGATGACAACTACGGAGAGCACCATGAGGCCAAGCGCAGCAGCATGATCGAGGCGGGCCAGGCTGCCGAGGGGGGCCTCTCCCTGAGGGTGCAGAACTCCCTGCGTCGCCGGACACACAGCGAGGGCAGCCTGCTGCAGGAAGCCCGCGGGCCCTGCTTCGCCTCCGACACTACCTTGCACTGCTCGGACGGGGAGGGCACCGCGTCCACCTGGGCCATGCCCTCGCCCCGCACCCTCAAGAAGGAACTGGGCCGCAACGGTGGCTCCATGCACCACCTTTCCCTCTTTTTCACAGGACACAGGAAGGTGAGAAGGCCGTGGGTGGGTGGGAGTGGGTAATAAATGAGGCGGTAGGGAGGAGGGAGGTGGATTCCAGAGCTGCAGGGTATGAGCATTCACTGTCCCACCCCTGCGCCCCTCTAAGCCTTCCAGGGAGCCTTCTACCCATTTGACAGAAAATAAAGCTGAGGCATGGAGAGACCAAGAAGGCAGCACCTAGACTTAAGCCCGTGACTCTGTGACTCCAGATGCTGTGTTTTTACAGCTCCTCTGGATTGGGGGTCCTCGCCGAAAGTAGAGCAGGTGTGGCCTCGCCCAGGACATTGTGCATTTGGATCAAAAAGGTCTGAGACGTTAGCTGGAGAGCTGTCTCCTGTAGTAGAATAATTTAGACTAGGTCCAGGCCTCGTCCTACTGGAAATCCATCAGCCAACGACAGCACAGATTCCCCCTGCACTGGCATTGTTCTAAGCGATTTTATGCGACCTCACTAATGCTCACAACAGCCTAGGAAGTAGATACCATTGGTGTTCCCCACAGATGGGGAAACCGAGGCACCGAGAGGTTATCTCCCTTGGCACCAGGCCACACGGTTTATAACTGTCTGAACCAGAATTAGAGTCTGGCTCCGGGGCTGGAGCTCTTAAGCACCATGCTATTCACCTCTTGCAAATATTTATAAATAGATGAATAAGTGTTTATTGATTTCCTGCTGTGTGCCAGGCCCTGTGCTCTGTGCCACTGCAGGGCCCCAGTTATCTGCGAGGCTGATCTCAACTTGTGAGGAATGAGTTATCTGTGTGGGTCGGGAAGGTGGCCCAGCAGTGAAAAGATTGCACCATGGCCTCGAAACCCACCAGCCAGCTTGCGCCTGGGCTCTGTCTCTTATTTACTGTGCGGCCTTGGGTGAGTCATTGGGCTCATCTGAGCCTTAGTGTCATTCTGTGAAAAGCAGAGACTAATTGCACTCATGTCCCAGGATGGTTGAGGATGGAACGGAAGAACCTGGTGCCTGATGGTGACATTAGCACAGGAGCTCGTAGATGATGGTGAGGTGTTAGCAGCCAGCACAGTGCAAGGTGTTGTTATGACAGTGTTGTGAGCTGGGTGGGTGGGGGTGGCCAGGGCCCACGGAGGGCAGCTGACCCCCAGCGACGTGGGAGTTCAGGGAGGAAAGACCTCAGGGTCTAGGGGCATCATGGAAAGCTTCCAGAGAAATATGCCCCTCGGCTCGGCCTTGATGGTTGAGCAGCTGTAGAATAAAGAGAAGATGAGACGGGCATTCTCTGTAAGTGGACGTGGCCTGGACAAACTGTCTGTAGAAGCCAGTTTGGCTAGAGCAGAGGATTCCTAAAGTGCAGGGTTGACAGATACATGGCACTTGGACTGCCATTCCTGCCTCCACACCCGTAGCAGGCATGACTAATGGATTCCAGCACATTTCCCCACCGAGCTGGGACATTCCCAGAGGTCTTCTTAGCCTCAGCCACTAGCAATAAGGCCAACTTGGCACTTAGGAGGACACCTTCTGCAAGGCAGCTGGACTGGAAAGGCAGGCTGGAACCCCCAGAAAAGGGCCTTAAACTTTGGGCCCAGGAATTAGAACTAAATCCCAAAGGGACTGGGGCTGGATCTGTTTCCTCATCAGCAAACATATGTGATTCTCACTTTGATGTGCCCTGTAATCACCAGGAAGAGGTTAATAATACATAGATTTTGAAGTCTCCAACCCTAGACTTCTGGAATCAGAATTTCCAGCAGGTAGTGCCCAGGCCCTGCATTTGAAACAAGCTCCCCCAGAGACTGTGATGTTCCCCATAGTTTGAGTATCACCATCTTAGGCCATTTCTTGATGCAGCTACTATAAGAGAGGGTTCAGAACTGTGCCCTACCCAGATGAGGCCTCAGGCTCACTCAGACCAGGCCTGGCCATTCCCATCTTGAGGGCGCCGAGGTCCCAGGCCTCACTGCCTGCTGGGCCCCCTGATCCTGACTCCGCACCCTCTCTCCAAGACCCCTCCAAGTTCTGTTCTGTATGTAAATACAAATATTTATATACAGACAAATTCACACACATTCATGCACACACTTCTAGTTCCCCAAACCAGCTGAACTCAGGTCCTATTTGGGGGCAGATGACTTGTGTGTGGGGTGTCCAGCATCCCAGACCAGCTCTGTCCTGTTTCAGCATCCTCCTTTGGGAGCCCAAGGTTTTCACTAGCATCCTTTCTTCCCCACCCGCTTTTGGCCTCTTGTTTCCTTTCTTGGGCTTGAGTGACTGAGCTGGCGGGGGCCTCAGAGACTGCCCTATGGTGGCTGCCGTTTTGTGGCTTCCACTTACCCTGCTTTGAGTCCGTCTTCGTGTACATCCTGCTTACGCCAGCCAGTCGGCCTCAGGAAGAACGCTGCCCTTGAGGTCTAAGCTGGGCAAGCCCCTGGTCTCGCTCTATCCCTCACTGGCAGTTGGCCTTGGGCAAATCCCTGCTCTTCTCTGAACCTCAGTTTCTTCATCAGCGAAATGGGTATGGCAATAATACCTCCTTTGTAGGGTTGTTGGCAAGATTAAATAGCCTGACTTGGGTAAAGTGTTTAGGGCAGTGCCTGCTACTTAGAGCTTGCTGGATGTCTCATAAATGGGAATCATTGCTGATGATGAGGACGAGAGAGCAGGAGCGAGAGTGGTGACAGTTATGGCAACATTCACAAAGTGCCTCCAGCTCCCTTTTCTGGCCTTCATAACATTGCTGTAAGGTGGGACCCCCCGTACTTGTCCTCCAGCGGGGAGGCTGAGGCTGAGGGAGAGGTGTTCTGTCCCAGGCCACAGAGCACATAGTGCTGGAGCTGGACAGTGGCCTCACCCTGTCCAGTCCTCCCTGGCTGTACCCCGGACCCTGCACACCTTAGACTGGTGAGGGACAGGGCGTGGTGACTGGCGGCGGGGAGAAGGCAGTGGGTTCCGCCATGACTTCCGTCCTCCTGGCTGGGGCCTGGCTTTTTTGGGAGGGTCAGCTGATGCCTACAGGCCACTGTTTCCAGGCTGCTCCAGGCAGGAGCTAAAGAAGGAGGGAAGTCTTCAGGCTGTGGAGTCAAACAGCCCCAGGTTCAAATCTCAGCTCTGTCTCCTCTTCCTGGTCCTGAGACCTCAGCCAAGTGATATCTTTCTTTGAGCTTTCATTTTCTCTTGGAAAATGGGAGTGCTAAGCGTTCATGGAGTTGTCCCAGAGATTTAAGGAGTTGCTCTATGTAGAAAGCTGTGTCCATGGCGGTGATCCTGTCATGAAGTGAAACCCAGGAGGGCCAGACAGCTGGTGTGGCCCTCAGCTGGTCATTGTGCTGCCGTGTGGCTAAGCTGAGGCTGCCTGGAGCACATGTGGCCTGTCACAGGAGAGACAGTCCCTGTGTTACTCCTCCCCCTACCTGTCACCCTTGTGCACTGATTTCTGCTGTGAGTAGGAATATCCGAACCACACAGATCTGAGAGATGGTCCATTCGCCGGGGCCATTTTACAAATGGGCTGCCTAAGGTTCCGAGAGGAGACCTCCCCACCAATGTCATCCCTTGGGCCTTCCCGCACCCCCCCCCACCAACGCCTGGCTCCCTGTGCTGAGTTGAGTTGCCTCACAGTGCCCTCTGCTGCCCACTTCTGCCTTGCTGGCTGCTCCCTGGTGACCCTGCAGGCAGACCCACAGGCCCAAGCCTGGCCTTTTCCTGGGAGGCAGAGAAGCCCTGGGTGTATCTGTGTCGGTGCCCAGAATGCTTCCAGTGAATTCTGCCTCAGCCTGGCCTGGCTTGGCCCAGGGTCATAGGTCATTCTTTGACAGTTGGGAGACAGAGGCTGCAGGCCCTCCCTGGCCATGCTTCCTTCCCCCGCTCCTCCTACAGGGACTGGCTTGGGCAGAGGCTGTCAGCGGAGGGTGCTAACCTTGTCACGCCAAGCTTCTCGCCTAGGCCAGAGGTCAGACAAGAGGGCCCCTAACATGCCTTCCAGATCCAAGATGTGATTACACCTTCTAGTCTCCTATTTTAAAAAAGCTTAAAGAAGTTATTTCCTATGTCTAAACAAATACGTGTAGCGTTTAGATCCAGTGTTTCCACAAGGTTCTACGGGGTCTGCCAGGCAGAGCCAGGTCAGAGAGAGAGCAGCCAGGCCTGGCCAGGTGGCCCCAGAAGTTGGGTCAGGACCAGTAAGAGAAACCAGACGACGCCCTGCTCATGAGAGCCCTCAATCATGGGTGGGGTCTGGAGCCAGACCTGAAATTCTGCTACTTGCCAGCTTGTGGACCCCGGGCAAGCTGCTGAGCAGTCCTGGGCCTCAGGTTCCTCAGCTGTCAACTGGGGCAAAGGACAACAAATAGCTCTTAGAATTGTTGTAAAGAAGAGTGAGATAAAGTGTGTTAAAGCACTTCAGCTCAGTGCCTGGCGCATAGTGAGTGCTCAATAAATAATAGCAATAACCACAATAGCTGATCGTCACCGAGCACCAGGCACTGTGCTCAGCACTTCATATGTATTAACTTAATTAATTCCCACAATACCCCTAGGAGGTAGGTCCAGCTATTATCCCCCATTTTACAGATAAAGAAACCGAGGCACACAGAGGGGTTGTAACTTGGCTAAGGTCAATTAGCTAATAAGTCACTGAGGTAGGATTCAAATCCAGACAGTTTAGAACAATTGACACTCTTAACCACAACTGTTATTATAGTCATAATTACACTAAGAATTATAGTTCTTATTCCAAGAGGCAGGGAGCCGCCAGTCCCTGGAGAGGCCCAGTGGGGGCTGGGCAGGCCCCAGAGATTCCTGCCTGGAGTGAAGGGAGGGCTGGTGGTTCTGGACTCTCCTCCACTTCTTCAGCAGGGAGGGCCCTGTGGAGGGGCAAGGCAGTGGGGAGATGGGAGGGAGAGGCCTCTTGTGTGCTGGGTACTGGGCAGGCCTTACTGCAGCTCCTGAAGGGGGAGCCTTGGGGCCCACTGTAGGGCTAGAAATCCGAACCCTGACTTTCTGGCTCAGTTTCTTCTCTGTCTGGCCTGCAGGTCCCCCTCAGCGCCTGGGTTTCCCTAGCTGCTCTGGGGGCCGACTCCCAGGGCCTGAGCTACCAGGCCGATCGGTGTAGGCTGGTCCCTGCCGAAGATGACCCCCTCCCAGCAGTGGAAGGAAGAGCCCATTTCCCAGCAGTGCAGAGGCTGGGGGTGCAGCGGGGCGGGAGTGGTCCCCAGGCCCATTGTGTGGGCTCGATAAAGTACGGAAGCTGAGGTTAGAATGGCAGGAAGCCCAGCGCCCGTGGCCCTTTCCCACGGGTGGGGGCTTCGGGCACAGGCGTGACTACAGCCTGTGTGCGCAACGGGGCGACAGAAGTAAGACTCACTGAGCAGTGAACGCTGGCAGCCCTGGTTACAGAGGCCACCAAGATTGGGCCACAAGGGCCTAGACTTTATCCTGGCGAATCTTCCAGCAGCCAGGGCTGTGGCTGTCACCACACCTAGGCTATGGCTAAAGAAGTCAGAGCTGAGAGGCTAAGAAACTCCTCCACAGTCAGTGGAAATAGGATCAATACTTACTTCCTGTAAACCCAAGCTCTGGGATCACACACCAGAGGTGGGTGTGTGCCTGCGTGTGCACGTACACACACGTGTTTACAACCCTGGCTGGGCAGCCACCTCAGGAAGGATGTGGCATTTCCTCTGAGTCTTTTACTGAGAGTATTCAAAATGTGCCCTGTCCTTACATTTGAGTAGCAGCATCCTCTGGTGGAGAAACACGGGTCTTAAATGCATACAGGCCCAGATTCCAGCTGTCATTTACACTCTGAGTGTCTTTGGGCAAGTGACTGAACTTCTCTGAGCCTCCGTTTGTGGACTTACCTTGAGTATTAACGAGATGGTATCTGGATAATGCGCATTCTGGGGTTTGGTCTGCAGTATGAGTTCCATAAACGAAGCTCTAATCCCATCCATCCATCCATCCATCCATCCATCCATCCATCCATGGGTGGGTACTCTGCTGAGGCTAGTAGCCCCCCCTGCTGGCCATATCTGGAATAAGGCCACTTTTCTTACTTGAATTAAGAGCACTTTAAGAATTAGCCCGTCTGTATTTTACAAATGAGGGAACTGAGGCCCAGGGTGGGGCTCCTGAGGAGTCAGAGCTGAAGTCCACACCTGGTAGCATGCTGTCTTGTCTTGGGACATAGTGTCCATGCCCAGCCCGCTCTGAGTTCTAGCGCCTCTCCCATCCCAGAACATTTCCTGGGCTCCTGCCCTAGGGTGGCACTGTTGGGGCCCTGGGTTTCCCCTGGAGGAAGATGGACAAGCACCAGCAGGGCAAAGGGAACAGAGGACAGCCCTGGTAGCGATGGTGGAAATCTGGAGGGGTCGGGAGAAGAGGAATGACAGACCGGAAGGAGATGAGAATTGGCGGGGCAGGAGGGAGAGGAGAGAGGGCATTCCAGGACGGGGGGGGGGGGGGGGGGGGGGGGGGACACAGCACAGGCAAAGGGGAGGGAAAGGGTGGGGGGTGCGAAGTGTGGGCCCCAGTGGAGCAGTGGGGGATAAAGTTGCAAGCCGTGATTTAGGCAGTGAGGGCCTCAAGACTCATTGTTCTCAGTCTGCTTTCCTTCTCTTGATTCATTCATTCACCTGACAAATACTTGTTGTGCTTCAAATGTGTGCCAGGCCCGTGAAGGTGATCCAGATGGACAGAGGGCTTGCTTTTGAGAACTCACAGTCAAGCAGAGGGGACAGATTTAGAAAAAGCCATTTCAAATATGATGGGGACCCCAAAAGGTGTGCAGGGGGCACACCCTTGGTCTAAGGGTGCTCCCCGGGTGAGGAGGCATTTAAGGGGCCTACCCAAGGTCTAAGTCTTTCCTGAGGCTGGGTCTTGGGAGTAAAGGGAGATGGGAGGGTCACAAAAACGTCTCCCATGGAAGGTATAGCACATGCAACGCCTGAGGTGACAGGGCAGGTCAGGTGAAGACATTCCATTTGCCTGGAGGGCAGGGTCAAGGAGGTTGCCGGAGCAGGGGTCAGGCTGGAGAGATAACTGAAGGAATTGTAACTGATGTTAAAATGCAACTTTCTACCCAGACCCTGTGCATCATGTTACGGAGTCTGAATGTTACCCTGGGGGCACCGGGGAGTCATGGAAAACTTTAAGGCAAAAGTGGTTCTCTCAGGCTTGTGCAACAATTCACTTTACACACTGCCAACCAATCTCAGGTCTCTGTCAGACCTCAGAATCCTGAGTTAGTCATTATGATCTCAATTTTGAAATTAAGAAGCAGAGGCTCACAGAGGGACAGCGAGTGGCTGAGTCACACTGCAGAACGCCTGCTGTAGCCCTGCTCTCCAGTCTGCCCTACTGCCTGCCGTGATTAAGCGCCACGTCTCTGGCTCTGCCATTCGGGCTGTGTCTTTGGCTTCTCCCCTGCAGCCTGGGTTCTTAGTTGCACCAGGGGGAGACGCCTTTGGCTGGGGGATCTGCCAAGCCAACCGTACTTCATGGACAGGCCGTTCCCAGTAATGGGTCTCCCTGTCCCTCACCTGAGGGGTGGGGGCTTTGCAGGAGAGGGGTGGCATGGCTGGCAGGAGCTCTTGGATCCCTGAGCCTGTCTTTGCTCAGGCAGCAGCCTTCGGATGCCCAGACTGTAACGTGTCTATCTTTCTTCCACAGATGAGTGGGGCTGACGCAGTTGGGGATGACGATGAAGCCTCTCGGAAGAGAAAGAGCAAAAACCTGTACGTTGCAAAGATCATGATCCTCAACCTTGCAATCAGGGAGGCTCCCCAACCCCCTTTTCCTCCTCTATCCTCAAACTTGCCTCTCCTCCACGGGTCCAGGTGGGGAGAAGGGGCTGTGTCCAGTCCTTCCCTAGACAGACACCAGTGAACAAGAGGATCTTAGGACTTAGCAGTGGCCCCAGGGTAGGGTCACGAGGGTCCTGAGCATCCGGCACTGCCCTCAGCATTCATGCGAGTGATGCAGTGTGCTGATTCAGTACCTGGAAGCCCCAAGGAGCCAAGCAGAGGCAACCAGCCAGGTTGTCCTGGCCCTGGCCCAGCCTCTGAGTCAAGCAGTGGCTGAGTGCCCTTGACAAGTTCTTTGCTGCCTCTGAGAAAGGACTGAACCGACAGTTTACTGGGATTCCCCCCTTTTCCTCCTAAGCCCTTGAATGCTAGCTGTCTTGGGAATTACCAGGAGGTGGCGCTGCTGGTCTAGGTAGCAAAGCCCACACTCCCCAGCCTTTCTGGTCACACTCGCCTTACACTTCCGTTTTGGAGGTTTGTTAGAGGTGCCAAATAAATGAACAGGGTGTATGTGCGTTCTCCTTGGGCCTCCTTGTACACCTGGGTCCAAAGCCCTGGAGACTAGGGGGAGGGATGGAGAGAAGGCAGTGGGTCACATGGAGGCCCCCAGAAGGAGCCCCCCCTCCCCTCTAGGTCTGGTAGTACCCACCATTATTTACCAGTGGGGTCTGGGGGAGGAGACAGGAGTCTTCCCAGATGCCTCTGGCAGCCTTTTCCCCGGCCTCCACTTTGGCTCGTGTCCACTACCCGAGAAACTCTTTCTTTTCAGCTCCTTTGCCCTCTCCAGGTTCCTGTGCAACTGTAGGCTTCTCTCACTCTGCAGCCAGGAACAGTCACGCCTTCTCGGGAAGGCAAAATGCACAAAAAATAGCCCTTTGCACCCACCATTGGGTCCAGGTATCACCAAAGCCACTGTGGGTGTTGCTCCTGGGGGGGATGCAGTAGGGGGCAGTAGGGGTGGCCACCTGGGGGTGCTGGAGCCATCTTGGTCCACCAACACTAGCCTTGCTTTGGGGTGGGCGCTCTCTGCCTTTGAATGCCTGAAGCTCACATAATCGAGGACTCTTAGAATCTGAGATAGCAACAAAAATAACTAATATTTATTGTGCCAGGCACTGTTCTGTGTGTATTCCATATATTATCTAATTTAATCTTTACCAGTATTTTAAAAAAATTTCTTAATGTTTTATTTTATTTTTGAGAGAGAGAGAGAGAGAGAGAGAGAGAGAGTGCAAGCAGAGGAGGGGTAGAGAGAGAGGGAAACACAGCATGTGAAGCAGGCTCCAGGCTCTGACCCTGTTAGCACAGAGCCCGGACACGGAGCTCGAACTCGTGAACCGCAAGATAATGACCTGAGCCGAAGTCTGACTGAGCCACCCAGGCGCCCCTCTTTACCATTGTTTTTATTTTACGTTTCCTTTTTTTCTTACCCTATCTTACAAATGAGTAAATTGAAGCAGAAAGAAGCTAAGTTATTTGTCCTAGGTCACGCAGCAAGTAAGTGGTAGAGCGGGGATCTGAAACCTGGCGTGCTGGGGCTAACAATAGAAATAGAAATACATAGGTATTTTTTCTTCAGAACCTCCTCTATTGAAGCTCCGAAGGAGGTTCACGGCAGCCCTGCAAGGTAGTCTTTGAGCCCCTAGAGATGAGAGCCCAGGCCCCAGAGCCCACCCCTTCCATGTCTTCATGGCTCCGATTGGAGGAAAGCGTTCTTTTAGATTCCTCTTATGGGTCCCTATTCTGCCTTCTGGACCCACGTGGGGACACGTGGCGCCTCTCTGAGCCCTGCCATCCTGTCAGACAGAGCACTATGCCCCAGGAAGTCACGTGCTGGCACCCAGTCTCCCGGGTTTGCTGAGGGCCCCAGTCCTCGCCCAGACGCTGCCAATCCCTGGACTCCTTGGCCTTAGCTCACGGCTGAGACCTGCCAGAGCAGCGTCCCCAGCCCTGGGCAGCTGCCCAGGACCCTCAGGACACTGTGGGCCTCAGCTCTAGTCTGAGCATTTTTGCCCTAGGCAATGTGCTTAAAACTCTATGTGCAGTTACAACCCTAAGCAGCTGGTAGGTACTACAATCATTGCTTTTTGATGGATGAGAAAATTCGACATTCTGAGAGGTCAGGTAACTTGACAAAGAGCACACGGTTGGTAACCTCGGTTGGTAACCTCTGGAGCCGGGATTTGAACCTGAGGCTGTGTGGCTCCAGAATCTCACACTTAACCTCCACAGGGTACCACCTCCCTTAACGCCTTACACAGAGTGTCCCGTAGGCCTTAATGCTACTTTAAGCTGGAATAACTGCAGAAATGTAATTACTACAAACTTACAAACACCAGTCTGAAAGTTGAATTATTTTTTTTTTTTTTTTTACTGTTTACTTATTTTTGAGAGAGAAAGAGAGGAAGGGTCAGAGAGGGAGACACACACACACACACACACACACACACACAGCATGTGAAGCAGGCTCCAGGCTCTGAGCTGTCAGCACAGAGCCCGACGCGGGGCTTGAACCGCAGACTGTGAGATCATGACCTGAGCCCAAGTCGGACGCTTAACCGACTGAGCCACAAAAGTTGAATGATTTAAATTCCTTTTACGCTTAGGTAGCATTGTGATTTTGCCAATGCATTCTTCATTTTAACTTTTGGTTTCAAGTCAGGATTTTTTATATTTAGAAGGACAGAGACCAAAAATGAAAAATGTTAAAGTTTATCATTCAAAATTCACAAAACTGAATGTGTGTTAAACAAGTTACATTAATTAAAATCCCAAATGACATTTTTGAAAGTTTATAGGATTTGTACGTCTGAAGTTATTTGAGCTTAAGTTTGTACTAAGACTTTTGGGGCATCGTGCATATTGGTGGCGGCTTGTATCCAAAGCCCACGACTGAGGCTGAGGCCAGCTGCCAGGAGCTCTTCTCCTGGAGGTGCCCGATGGCACCGATGGTGCCTGGGGGTCTAGGGACAAGGGGGGCACACTGGAGCATGGGACATTTAACCCCTTTCTTGCCAGCAGCTTTGCCCAGCTGCCTCCTGGGGGAGTGGCCAGACTAAAAATGATTCCTGGCTAAAAATAGCCAGTCCAGCCACCCCGGTGGGCAGAGCCTCCCGTCCCTCCCTCCCGGCAATTTGCTGACTTGTTTTCTCCTCCTTCCCCTGGCGCTGCCATGGCAACGGGGAGGCCGGTCACAAATAACTGGGTCTGGCTCTCCGCCGGGCGGGCCCCAGAGGCCGCCCCTTGCAGACACATGCCCCTTTCACGGGCTCCCTCTCAGGGTTGGCCGGGAGGGATATTTTTTTTTCCGCTCCCCGTCCTGGGCCCTCCCATTTCCTGGCTCCTCCCGTCTGAGTCCCAGCCCGGCCTGCGCCCGGGAGCCCAGTCCTCCGGCCGAGATCGCGGCGAACGAGCGCTCGCTCGGCTGGCGGCAGCCCGCGGCACCGTCGCTGCCCGGCGCCCAGGACGCAGGCCTGGGGGCAGGAGCCTGGGGGGCGCTCCCCGCGGACGACCCCGGGCCCCAAGGTGGGGGGCCCCGCGGAGATGCTCCGAGGCATGTACCTCACGCGCAACGGGAACCTCCAGAGGCGGCACACGATGAAGGAGTAGGTGCCTCTCACCCCAGCGCATGCCTTTCCTGCCCTGCATTTGCCGGGGCTGAGTGTGCCAGGCTGACCGACCCCCTTCTCTGCTTCTGCCCCCAGAGCCAAGGACATGAAGAACAAGCTGGGCATCTTCCGGAGGAGGAACGAGTCCCCTGGGGCCCAACCTGCGGGCAAGGCGGACAAAATGGTGAAGTCATTCAAGTAGGTCCCCCCCCCCCCCCCCCCGACCCCCGTGACCCCTCAGGCACTCGCTGGTCCCTGCTGGTCCCCGGGGAAGCAGGGCTGGTGGCCGGCTTAAATGCACAGGGCTTTTTGGCTGGACCCAGCTCTGGGGTGGATGGAGGCTCTCTCAGAGAGCCTGGCACCTGGCAAGCAGCAGCCCTCACCCGGAGCAGCTGCTCTGGGAAGAACAGCCAGGCAGGGACAGAGGTGGGAGCTGGAAGTGGTGCCGGCCCACGGAAGCGGGGTGGGCCCCCCTTCTGGGCTCCTCAGCTGGGCTGGCCACTGCCCGGCCCGAGGGCAGCCGACAGAGTGCCCCCAGCCCCAGCCACCCCACTTCCCCAAAACCTCCCGGTGCCTCACTGTGTCCCTTCCCTCCCCCCCTCAGGCCCACCTCAGAGGAAGCCCTCAAGTGGGGTGAGTCCTTGGAGAAGCTGCTGCTTCACAAATGTAAGTGGGGGCCGGCCGGCCTGCTCCCCTCCCCGTGTTACCTCCCTCCCTCTTCTCTTTGCTCCTCTCCCAGACCCAGAGACTGAGGCTGGTCCCAGAGAGGTCGCCTTTCCCTCTCTGCTGGGTCCCCCTAGGGGCCTCTGCTGTCGGGAGAGGCCCTTGGGCTGGCCTCGGCGCCGGCTTCTGCCAGCGCTGCCCTGGCCACGGGAGCTGGCATTGCCTGCCAGAGGCCACTGGGACCTGTGTGTTCAGACCCGGAGTCCCAGAGTAACAATAAACATTTCCACGTACCCAGGGCTTACGCTGGGCCAAATGTGCCCCGCGTCTCGTGGGCAGGATCCCCTCTGATCCTCGCAGGGCTCCAGGAAATAGACTCGTGACCCCCACTCTACAGATGAGGGAGCTGAGGCACTAGACAGGGGAGACATCTGGCCAAAGCTCCCAGAGAGGCAGAGTGGCAGGGGTGGGTCCATGGCCCTGGGCCCCTGGCTCTTGGAAGCGGTTATCTTACTAAGCTCTGCACCCTAAAGGCCCCTGGAGGGGAAGCTGGGTGGCCAGAGGGCAGAAGTAGCTGGTTCTGCTTCTCACAAAGGGCCTGGGCTTCTCCTCACAGATGGGTTAGCAGTGTTCCAGGCCTTCCTTCGCACCGAGTTTAGTGAGGAGAACCTGGAATTCTGGCTGGCATGTGAGGACTTCAAGAAGGTCAAGTCACAGTCCAAGATGACAGCCAAGGCCAAGAAGATCTTTGCTGAGTACATTGCGATCCAGGCGTGCAAGGAGGTAAGGCCTCAGGCCGGGCCCTCAGGATCCCCATCCCCATCCCCATCCCCAGTGGCCTCTCAGTGATCGTAGGTACCTGGCAGCCTCAAGGAGCTCAGGAAGAAGAGGCCAGAGTGACCTTCGGGGACCATGTGTCCAGGGTGCAGAGGAAGCAGACAGGGGCCCTGGGAAGAACAGAAATGGTCACTGCCCAGGCACCGGTGTGGCAGGCACCTGCTAAGCCCTTTATGTGTGTGCTCTTTTATTTAACCTGACGACAACCTGTAATGGGTTTAATATTCTCTTCATTTTAAAAATGAGGAGACAGTCTCAGAGAACCTAGTCAGAGTAACCCACACCTACGGAGTGCTGACTGAGTGCTAGACGCTGCGTGCAGAGTCACAGTGGACGATCTATCGATTTAATCCGTATCTATTCAGCATGGATGACCTTGCTTAGTCTTCAATGCTCTTTGAGGGACAGACTGTTCTTCCTAGCCTGCAGACGAGTCAACGGGACTCAGAGCACTTAGATGACTCGCTCAGGGTCACACACCTAGGTGTGGCGCTGCCGGGATTCGAACCAGGCAGTCGGACCTTAGAGGGGGTGTCCGCAGGCCCTATACACTACCAGCCCTACAATGAGTGACCGAGCCACGACTTGAATCGCTGACCTGAGGGCCTCCACTCTGAGCCTTAAGACGTGGAGCAGAGGGGCTCGGAGGTGAGAGGCTGGGTAGGTCACGTTCCTGGCCCTCCGCCCCCAGGATCGCCCCCCTGCAGGTAGACCTGAGCGCACTGCCCTTCGCCTCCGCAGGTAAACCTGGACTCCTACACACGGGAGCACACCAAGGACAACCTCCAGAGCGTGACCCGGGGCTGCTTCGATCTGGCGCAGAAGCGGATCTTCGGGCTCATGGAAAAGGACTCGTATCCGCGCTTCCTCCGCTCCGACCTCTACCTGGACCTCATTAACCAGAAGAAGATGAGTCCCCCACTTTAGGGGCTGCCAGAGTAGAGCTCGGTGTTCACATCAGGCGGGCTGGGCCCCCTTCCCACCTGCCTCTCTCCCCCTGCGACGGAGGGGGCAAGCAAGCCCCCGGAGGCTGTGTCTCCGGACGGACAGACGGACATTCAGACGAGAGGCCTGGACCGAGAGAGGCCCGGGCCACTGGAGGAGAAGAAGGACCGGCCCCGTTGGGTCCTCACTGCCCCGGTACGAGGGGGCCCAAGGGCCCTGGCAGGTCAGGGGCCCTGGCTGAGCCAGATCCGGAGCTGCTGCTCTGTGCTGCAAAGACTCAGCATTGACCAAGTTCCTTAAAGAACTGGCTGATGGGGCAGGGGGCCTGGCTGTGGGCTCCAGCGCTCTCCTTAGGGGCCACTGGGGCTGCAGCTCAGACCCTCACCTTGAGTTTTATTTATTTAAACAGTAGTCGGATGCTTGGCACGTTGTCCTGTAATAGGAAATTTTTGCCTCATCAGTGTTCCTAATTTACAAGTGCAATATTTTAACCAATGCCTTGTGAAAAGCCACCTTGCAGAGAGGGTGGACCCCACTTTCCAGTTTCGGGCACCAGTGGTGGCAGCTGGGTCTTCCGGACTGATGAGGCCTGGAGGGGTGGGTGCCGCCGTGTGACCTCGCACAGAAATCCAGCACCTGCTGCGTGAGGTGTCCCTCAGGGGCTCTGGGAAGGCGTGGCACCCTCAGACCACACAGCAGCCAAGTTCTGGAGCAAATAAAAGGCCTGTGTTATTTCTCGTTCTTGACCCTTTCTGGGTGTTCCCGGGTTTGAGCTTTCCCAGGGTCACTGGGGCTGGGAGGGTCAGAACGGCTTCTGTCTCGCCATCACCCGCCTCCCATCCCAGAGCCACACGATACACCGGTGATTGCCCCTCCCTGACAGGGTGCCTCCCTGGGCCGGACACTCGGCCATGCTTGTCCTGTTTACCATCTCATCTTCTCCACAAGCCTGGGAGGTGAGGGTTATGCCCATTTCACAGATGAGGAGACTGAAGCACAGGCAGGTGGGGTGACTTGTCCAAGGTCACACAGCTGGCAAGTGGCAGACGTTTCTGCGTGGGCCCAGCTGGCTATAAAACCTGTACTCTGGATTGCTGTCCTCTACTCGCCACAGAGTGGAGTCCCAGCCTGGCCACCAACTGGCGAAAGCCCTTCATTTTTCTGCCCCCCGCCCCTTACCCTGAGGTTCTAGTGGGACTTTCGGGTGGCACAGGGCTTGTTGGTGGAGGTGGATGAGGCCGGGCGTGGGCAGGCCGATGCATGCCTTTAGGATAGAAGGCAGAGCTGGGCAGGTGACGAGGAACAGGGATTACAGAGAGTCCCTCTGTGTCCCTGGGGAAGGCTTCCCACTCTGTGCCTAATGGGAGATGCAAATTTAGGAAAGGCCCTGTCCAAAGCTGCACTTCACCGGAGGCCCTGGACCGCTTGCCTGGGGGAGGTAGAAGGGAGCCTGGAACCCAGGCCAAGCTGATGCCAAAGCCGCCCCCACATGCCACCTGCCAGGGTCTGGGGCGCAGGGGCCTGGACATGGCCTGGAGTGGGGACTGGCCCAGCTGGGCTGGCTTTGATGAAGCCGGACGGAATTGGTGCAGGAGGGGCTGGGCCCCATCTCCCTGGATCTGTTCCCTGCCCGGGGTCCTGGGTTCACATCTGCCCGCCGTAAGTTGGAGACACAGAGGACACAGGGCTGTGTGGTCAGTCTCCTCCCTGCCTCCCCTCGCTGTTTTTCCCTGGAGGCCTAACCTGGGGCCAGGCATACAGTAGGTGCTCAGCACACGTTGTACAGCCTTCTTTTCTAGTACTGGAGTGTGAGCTCTTCCAGGAGTGGAGCTGGGTCTTCTTCAGGCACCAGGGCCTGGCATTGGACCTGGCCTGAGCCCTGTTTGGCCTCGTAATCAGTGAAGAGCTTTCCCACCACGGAGCCACCTCAAGGTTTCTAAAAGGACGGTGAGGGGCAGAGATGTGCCTCTAACTCAGAGCAAGGGCACCTCGCAGATGGCATCCGGGTCTGAGATTGGGGGTCTGACAGCTGGGAAAACAGGCCCAGAGAGGACCACAATACCGCTCCTGTTCCTCCCACGATGGCCAGCAGGCAGAGCTGGCAGCCGACGGAGCCCTGGACTTGAGTCTCAGCCTGGCCCGACTTCTCTGGTGCCCTCCACTTGGAGGAGACCCTGTGCCCCTGAAGAGCCTCACCTTCCCCTTTCTTCGGGTTCCAGGGGTTTAGCCTTGGGCCAAGCCCTCCACCTTCCCACCCCCGAGTTGCCATGGAAACCGAAGTCCCGGAGAGCAAAGTCAGGCAGATGGAATTCTCATTTCGGAAGGCCCCATTGCCTGGTTCCATTACTCACACTGGGTCCCTTGGCCCAGAGAGGCTTTGACTCCGCTGAGCAGCTGGATGGCCCACTGGAAAGGTGCCTGGATCCCCCTGCCCTGGGCCCTGACTGGGCTCCCTGGGGACCTTGGGCACAGCCCTCTCCACTGAGGCCTCAGTCCCCTCACGATATAGTGGGCTGTCCCCCACTTTTTTTTTTTTTTTTTAACATGCAAGGAAGGATCAGGCCCCTTGCTTTCTGTCTGGCAGTCCCAGGCTGCTCAATGTGGGACATGAAGGCTGTGAGGTCATTAGGTCCAGGTCTCTTCCCATTCTACAGATGGGAAGACTGAGGCAGAGGGAGGCGCAGTGCTGCATAGAGGCGAAAGGCCCAGGCCCTGGCTCCATTGCTTACTACTAGATGTAAATCTTGGAAAAAATCACGCAGCCTCTCTTCGCCTCAGTTTTCTCATCTCTAAACTGTGCGTATTGGCAGCTTTCCCAGAGCTTCGGTGACTAAGGGAGGTCATGCCTGCAGCAAGTTTAGCCCACAAGCACGGGGATGTGTTCCTTCAACGCAAGCTGCTGTTAGTGACATCATTATTCAGGGTTCCAGGGGGGTGGCAACGCTCATGCTAAAGTTGTCCAGGCCGGGACTCTACCCTGATCGGTGCGGACAGGGAGCCTTTAGCCTCAGGCCCCAGATCTCTGTCCTTCCAGGAACATTTAGCTAGAGGACAAAGCCAGCCAGTTCCAGGGAGTGTCAGAAACAGCCTGTCCTCACACCACTGCCCAGCCGGCCTGACTGGGAGCACTTGGGGTCAGCCTGCAGATGGGGTTTGAAGGGTGGAAAGGGGAGAGGGCACGGTAGGGCAGTGGCTCTCCACTGGATGCCGGTGGGACGACACTCAGCATTGGCCTGCCTATGGCCCGGTCCCTCCAGCTCTTGGCCTCTTGGCCTCTTGGCCTCGCTTGGGGCAGATGTGGCCTCCCCGGCTCTCCAGCTGGGAAGAGACCATCTGGTCTAAACGGCTGACTCATGCTTGAGTCCCTTCTTGGGTCTCTGCTTGCATCTCCCCTGTGACAGGGAGCTCATTATCTTCCAGAGCAGCTCAGGAGGGCCTGGGAGCCCCTGGCGGTTCTAAAGTTCTTTCTCTGTGAAGCCAGGATCCTGGGGCTTGGTGGGGTAATGGGGGCAGGTCAGTCAGTAGTAGCCCCCGTGGGTCGTCCGCCCCGGGAGCCCCCTACTCGCTCCCCGATTCTCCGGCTTCATTTTTCTCTGCTCCCCACACCCTCACTAAACTCCTCTGCACTCCCCACCCCCATGTCTCTGCCTTGGTCCTCTAGTTCCTCCTGTCCCCTCCCTAGGTCCCCTTCACTGATATCCTACTCTAGAAAGTCTCCGCAAGTCACCCCTCTGCTCCCCTCCTCTCCCTCAGTGCTCTCGTGCCCTCAGGCAACAGACCCTGGGCCTCAGACAAGTGCTCTCTGAGCTGTTCTTTGGCTTATAATCGGCACCATCTGTGAAACATCTGACTCTGCCTATCCTCTCCCTGGCAGGGCCCAACAGGAGGAAAGGGGGTGCCCTGGGCCCCCTGCCGCCAGGGTGCCCGTTTCTTGGGTTGGAGGAAACGGTGGGGGGGGGGGGGAGGGGGTGGTGAGGAAGAGCTTCAGGGCTAGTCCGGGCCTGCTCGGCACGGATGAGAGTGAGGGTAGCTAGGGTTGGGGGAGAGGGCAATGCCAGTTGCAGATAAAAAGTAGTAGCTACTGGGGCGCCTGGGTGGCTCAGCTGGTTACACCTCTGACTTTGGGTCAGGTCATGATCTCACTGTTCGTGAATTCGAACCCGGAGTCGGGCTCTGTGCCGACAGCTCAGAGCCTGGAGGCTGGTTCGGATTCTGTGTCTCCCTCTCTCTCTGCCCCTCCCCCGCTCACGTTCTGTCTCTCTCTCTCAAAAATAAATAAACACGAAAAAAATTAAAAAAAAAAAAAGTAGCTGCTGGCCACCCAGGGGCACACACCAAGGGCATTCTATGCCTTATCTCCATCAGTCCTCACAGCAGGCCTGGAGGAGTTCAGAGTGTTGTTTTCCTTTCACAGATGAGAAAGTTAATGTTCAGGGAAAGTGGAAAGGTATGTTGTGGCTGAGCAGAGACTGGAACCCCAGTCCCTCGTGGCGGGCAGCCTCGCCTCCGGCCGGTCAGAGGGAATTCATGGACAGCACAGGTTCTCCTGGTCTTGAGGGTGAAGCTTTCCTAAGGAAGGACAGGAGCTTAAATGTGTGGGGATGTCTGGTCCTGAGCCGAATCCCAGTCTTCAGTAGAGCTTTTGATAAATTGCCTTACCTCTCCGAGCCTCCGTCATCTCATCTATAAAATGGGAATAGTAAATCCCACCTAATGGGTCTCAGGGGGACTCAGTGAGATAAGGAATACGTGTAAACCCTTAGCACGGGGCCAGCCGCAGAGGGGGTGCCTCACGTAGGCAGATGGAGGGGGGCCCTGGGCTGCCACTGAACATCAAGAGGTGAGGTCAGGCTAAGGAAGCAGCTGTGCGGGAGGAAGCCGCCCCCCATCGGCTCGACAGGCAGTTTTTAAGACAAGGCCACCAGTGACTCAAAGACAAGGGCAGGGCCACAAAAGGGTGGGATTGGGCCCCAGGGTCAGTGGGCTCAGCAGAGTCCTGCTTGCCGTTTGAGGAGCAACCTGAGTAGCACCCATATAGGCGGGCAGCTGGCCTGTCCCAAACCCGTGTGTGACCTTGTATGAGGCCCCTCCTCTCTCCTGGTGGTTTCTTCCGGGAAACAAGGAGAACCAACTTTCCTCCTGCCTGAGGACCTTCTGAAGGGGCAGATGGCGCTTTGTGCGATGCGAGGGGCTAGAATCCAGGCCAGGTGTGTCTGCGTATGGTGGGGGGTGTGGGGAGGGTTGTCAGGACTACAAACAGAGTCTAGCCACTTCCGCCCTAGAGGGGGAACTAGAAGGACTGACTGGGATGGAGCGGTCTATTTGCCACCTGCCCTGGAGTCCCTACGGGTTCATGCCGCTCGGGACGCGGCCGCCCATGACCTCTAGCCGGGCTGAGTGGAGGAAGCTTGTGCCAGCTATTCGCACGTTCGTTCCCTTGAGGTAAAGTCCACACCTACCCCACCTCTGTCTCACACACGCACCCCAAGCCCAGGCCAGAGCAGCCCCGTCCAGGGGCCGAGCTCAGTTTGCAAAGGCAAAGCTCACAGTCCCCGGAATTGCGGGAAGGAAACCAGCAACCCAGGGTCTACTTCTGCGGCCAGTTTATGGTAGGTCCCTTCCTTCACTGGGCCATGACCTTCCCCATCTGAAAAATGGGTGGGGGACATTCCAAGTTCCCTCAAGGAGCCATCTGCCTCTGACACCTTAGGTCGTATTTGCCTCTCCCTCTGAGGTGCTCTTGCAGCAAAGAACTGGCCCGATCCCCGGAATCTGTCCCATCACAAGGCAGCAGAGGACGGTGATGAGGAACATGGGCTTCAGAGGCCAACAGACCTGGGCTCGAAGAATGCTTTCAGTTAGACGAACCAAAAAATTGCGTAATTACATCATTTGGGTAACGGATATATAAGGAAGTTATTGTAAAACAGGTCATATCACGAAAAGTGGTTTATTTACAATATTAAATATTTTGTGAAATTACCTATCATGTCAAAAAGAATTTCTGACAGTTTTAATTTCAATCTTATTTATTTATAAATCACATTAACAATCATCATGGTTTTATTTAGTTTGAACATTAAAATGTAAAAACTATTTGGAAAACAAACAGAACCGGAGAATTCTGTGCTTTGCATAAGGCACAAGATTTCAGCTTCTTCATCGGTCAGATGGGACTACTATGCACTTGATTGGGATTGTGTGAAGGTTAATGAAATCGGTATATGTAAAGCACACGGTGGGCATACAGATACAGTTCTCTCTTCTCTCCGAGTCCAGGCTCAGATGCTCACTTACTGTGTGACTGTGGGCAAGTCACTTAACCTTTCTGAGCCACTGTGTCCTCATCTATAAAGAGGGGATACTAATAGTTCCCACTAATGGGGTTCTTGTGAAGAATGAAAGCAGGCTGTGAGCTGTATGCATGCAGCCGTTCCAGCCTGTGTTCAGGTCCTCGAAGGTGCCACCCTCCCTTCCTGGGCTCAGATCTGCTCTGTGCACAGAAGGCTCAGCCTCTACCCAGGGGCTCACTGAAATGAAAGTGGTTTGGGTTTTCTTTTCTTTTTTTATTTTTTTTAATGTGTATTTATTTTTGAGAGAGACAGAGACAGAGACAGAGACAGAATCCAAAGCAGGCTCCAGGTTCTGAGCTGTCAGCACAGAGCCAGACGCGGGGCTTGAACCCACGAACGTGAGATCATGACCTGAGCCGAAGTCGGACGCTCAACCAACTGAGCCACCCAGGCGCCTTGGGTTTTCTTTTCAGTGTTTAACTTTGAAATAATTATATATCCCCAGGAAACTGCCGAGAAATGTCCCATGTACCCTTCACCCAGTTTCCCCCAGTAGCTACCTCTTACATAGTTATGGTACAATCTGGAAACCAGAATCTGACATCGGTACAACGTGTGTGTGTGTATAGTTCTATGTTATTTTGTCACATGTGTAGATTATGGAACCGCTGTGGAAGTGGCAACACAGAACTATGTCCCCACAAAGATATCCCTGGATACTCTTATAGTCACACCCATCCCCCACCTTCCATCCCTAACCCTTAGCAACCACTAATCTGCTCTCCATCTCTATAATTTTGTCATTTTGAGAATGTCATAAAAATGGAATCGTGCACTATGTGACCTTTCGAGATGGTCTTTCTTCACTCATCATAATGGCCTTGAGATCCATCCAAGTGGCTGCGTGTGCCAAGAGTTCGATCCTGTTTATTGCTGAGTGGTGTTCTGTGGTGTGGATGTACCACAGCTGGTTTACCCATTCACTTATTGGCGGACATTTTGGTTCTTTCCAGTTTCCATATAAAGCTGCTACCAGCAGTCATGTCGAGGGTTTTGGACACAAGTTTTCATTTCTCTGGGGTAAATGTCCAGAAGTGCAATTGCTGGGTCATGCAGTAAGTATAGGTTGGTAAGAAATTGCCACACAGTCTTCCCGAGTAGCTGTACCGTGAGAGTTCCAGTGTCTCAGCCTCTTTGCCAGCATTTCAATGTTGCCTCAGTGTTTTTTTATTGTAGCTGTTCCAATAGGTATACGGTGCCATCTCATCAGATTTTCATGTATGTTTCCCTGATGACTAGTGAACGTGAAGGTATCGGGCATCTTCTCCTGTATTTATTCTCCGTATTTCCTCGTTGGTGCACTGTCTCTTCACGCCTTTTGCTCATTTCCTAGTTAGTGTTTGCTTTTTTACTGTTTTGAGTTAGAGAGTACTTTACATATTCTGTGGATGAATCCTTCGTCGTGTGTGTGATTTGCAAATAATTTCTCTCAGTCTGCAGCTTGCCTTTTCATGCTGCTAATGCACCTTTTGCTAAGCAATAGCTTTTTAATGTCGATCAAGTTATCACTTTTTTTTTTCTTTTAGATCCTGCTTTGGGTGTTATGTCTCAGAACTTTTCACCGATTGATCCCTGGGTCTGAAGATTTTCTCCTACATTTTCTTCTACATGTTTTATAGTTTTATACTTTATAGTCCCCGTTAATTCTTGCAGAAGATGTGAGGTTAGATTGAGGTTCTTGGTGTTTTGTTTTGTGGTGTTTTAGCATAAGGATGTCCATTTGCTTTAGCACCATTTGTTGAAAAGACTATCCTTCTATTGAATTGTTTTTAAAAATTAAAAAAAAAGCTTTTTAAAAGCTTTTTTGAGATGTAACCACAAATCCTATAATCTACCTATTTAAAGTGTATAACTCAATGGTTTTTGGTATTTTCACAGAGTTGTACAACCATCACCACAATCAATTTTAGAACATTTTCGTCACCCCCTAAAAAATCTCTATGCCTATTAGCCGTCACTCCCATCTCCATAGCCCCACCTTCCTGGCTTTGAGCAACCACTAATCTACGTTCTGCCTCTACAATTTGCCTCTTCTGGACATTGCATGTAAATGAAATCATACGATATGTGGTCTTTTCTGTCTGGCTTCTTTCACTTTGCATAACGTTTTCGAGGTTCATCACGTTGTAGCATGGATCAGCTCCTCCTTTCTTTCTACTGCTTGGTCATATTCCGTTGTGTTGATCCCACGTACCGTGTAACAGATCACATTTTATTTATTTATCCATTCGTCAGTTGATGGGCACATGAGTTGTTTCTGCTCTTTGGCCGTTATGAATAGTGTTGCTGTGAACGTTCGTGTGCAAGTTTTTGTGCGGACGTATGTTCTCCGTCCTCTTGGGTGTAGACCTGGGCAGAGTCGTAAACTAATTGCTGAGTCACCAGCTCTACGCTTCACCTTTTTGAGGACCCGTGTTTCAAGCCGCACCGTTTTACCTTCCCACCAGCAGTTCGTGAGCGCTCCGACCTCTTCACAATTTTTCGGAATGCTTGTTACAGTGACTTTTTAAAAAATTTTTTTTATTTTAGGCATCTGAGTGGGTGTAACACGTTATCATGGAATTGCTTTTGCACTTTTGTCAGAAATCAGTTGGCTAGCCTTTGTCCGGGTCTATTTTTCAATTCTCTGTTCAGTTCCGCTGATCTATGTTTCTGTCCCTCCACCAATGGCATACAGTCCTGATTACTGTAGCTATATAATAAGTCTCGAAATATGTAGAGTGATCTCCCCGTTTGTTCTTTTCTTTTTTTCTTTCCAAAACTACTTTGCCTATTCTAGTTCCTTTGTGTTTCTATACACATTTTATGATAACCTTGCCTCTATCTACCAGAAGTCTTCCTGGGATCTTGATAGTAATTGTGTTAAACCTGCATTTCAGTTTGTGGAGAACTGGCATCTTTACTATGTTGAATATTGCAATTCCTGAGCCTCCTATGTCTCTCCATTTATTTAGATCTGCTTTGATTTCATTCCTCAGCACAGAGTAGTTTTCAGCACACGAGTCCCATCTGGTGAGATTTAAACCTAAGTATTTTATTCTTTTTTTTAGTGATTGTAAATGATCTTGTAAGTTGCAGTTTCCGGGTGCCTGGGTGGCTCAGTCAACTGAGCGTCTGACTCTTCATTTCTACTCAGGTAACGATCTCACAGGTCGTGTGTTTGAGCCCCACATTGGGCTTTTTGCTGACAGCATGAGGAGCCCGCTTGGGATTCTTTCTCTCCTCTTTCTCTGCTCTTCCCCTGCTCACGCTCATGCGTGCATTTTCTCTCTCTCTCTCCTCAAAATAAGCTTAAAAAATTTTTTTTAAAGTAGCAGCACATTGGAATACAGTGGATTTTTGTATGTTGACCTTGTAGCTTGTGACTTTGCTGAATTCAATAGTTCTGGGAGGTCTTTGGTAGATGCCTTGGGCTTTTCTGCATAAACAATCATGTCATCTGCAAATAGGGACAGTTTTATTTTTTCCTTTCTGATCTCTATGTCATTTATTTACCTTTCTTGTCTTATTGGGTTTTGGTCTTTCATCAGTAAGTATGATATGAGCAGTCAGTATTTTGTAAATGCTATTTGCTAAGCTATTTTATTCATGTAGCATGTTTATAAATATTTATATTTACATATATTCACAGAAGAAATTTACTTATTTATATATGAATTGCTCTTTACCCCTAATCTGCTGAAAATTTTTTTCATGAGTGGGTATTGAGTTTTGTTAAAAATTTTTTTGCATCGGGGTGCTTGGATGGCTCAGTTGGTTAAGTGTCTGACTCTCGATTTCTCCTCAGGTCATGATCTCATGGTTCACGTGCTTGAGCCCACATCAAGCCTGATGATAGCTTGGAGCCTGCTTGGGATTCTCTTTCCCTCTCTCTCTCCTCCTCCCCTGCTCACACTTTGTCTCTCTTTCAAAATAAATAAACATTTAAAACAAAACAATTTTTTTGCATCTAACAAACACAAAAACTTTTTGTTTTAATTTTTTAATGTTTATTTATTTTCGAGACAGAGACAGAGAGAGACAGAGCACGAGCAGGGGAGGGTCAGAGAGAGAGGGAGACATAGAATCCAAAGCAGGCTCCAGGCTCTGAGCTGTCAGCATAGAGCCCGATGCGGGCTCAAACCCACGAGCTGTGAGAACATGACCTGAGCTGAAGTCAGATGCTTAACCGACTGAGCCACCCAGGCGCCCCACAAACACTTTTTTTGATTCAATTGGTATGATCATCTGACATTTCTTGTCTACCTGTGAATATGGGAGATTACACTGGCTGATTTCCAAGTACAGAGCCAGTTTTGCATCCCTAAGATAAACTTCATTTGGTAGTGGTGTATAATGTTTTAATATGTAGCTGAATTGTTTGCTAATATTTTGTTAAGGATTTGTGCTTTGCATCCATGAGAACTACTGGTCTGTTTTCCTTTTCTGTGCTGTCTCTGGTTTGGGGGTCAAGGTAATACTGACTTCCCAAAATGAATTGGGGAGTGCTCCCTTCTCTGTTTCTAGGACAGATTGTATAGAACTGGTGTTTTTCTTTCAGATTCAAGTGTATTTTAAGCCGCTGTTTGCAACTTGTCTGCTATTGTCCCATTGGCCAAAACAAGTCCCGTGGCTGTGGCCCATGGAGACAACAGGAGGGACTGTCTACCTCCAGTGGGCGGAGATGCAAACTCACAGGGCAGAGGGAGTGGGTACTGGGAAGGGAGAAGACATTTCACCCCACTAAGCTCTTTACTCCAGGCTGTAAGCACCCACTGGCCAGTGCATGCTGGGCCTTCCTGGAACCCGCGTCTGCCTGACTGGACCCTCCCAGCAGGGGCTTTTGGATGCTGTCTGTGCATATAGGTACACTGGATTTAAGCACAGTGTATAAATCAAATCCCCAGTGTGGAAATGACAAAAGACCTTCCTTACAGAATAATCAGTGATCAAATAACAAGACTGTGTAAATGAGTTCCCCGAACAGGATTTAATCTACTCAGTGTGGTTTATTCCCATTTTTCCGATTGTTTCATTCGCCAGCCTTTCTGTCGGTGACTACTGTGTTTGCGCCCATGGGGAGTTCAGAGAAGGATGAAATCTGGTCCCCAAAGATCTTTGAATCCTCGTTACCCCCACACCCATCTCTGCCTTATGCCTGCACCCCCCTCCCCCCGACACACACACTTGCACCCCGGGACCTTTGCACATGTTGTTCTCACATCTTTCCTGCCACCTCCTTACCTGGCATCTCCTTCTCAACTGTCAAGACTCAGCTCAGAGTGTCCGGGGACACTTTGCTGATGTCCCGACTCAGGAGGAGGACGCTTCTCTGAGCTGTCCCAGCAGCATGCTCAGGTGACTCAGCCCTGGGGGTGCCACTTGTCTTTTTCTCTTCTGGACTGTGACACCCTCAAAGGCTGGAACCGAGTGGCTGTCTGGGTCCCCGGCACCCAGCCCAGGGTCCAGTGCAGCACAGGAGTTTGACGGCTGACAGTCGAAGGCCTGAGTGTCTGTAGGCTGACTGTGGTGATCACAGCCCACAGACAGAGACTCTGGGGTCCACCTGATGTGTCTGTGGGGGGCAGCCCTTCTCAGGCCTGGAGGGGTGCGCTAAAGGCGGCTTTCCGTCCTCAGCCCTCAGCTCCTCCCTTAGGGCTGCCGACTACACCTTAGGGAGGAGAGGTCGGAGGCAGCCTGGAAGTGAGGGTGACCTCAGACCCTACCTCAGCGAGGCGTGGCCTCGAAGGTCAGGAAAGCCTGGCATTCTGGACCCTGCTCAAGGGAGCCCGAGCTTCCCTCAGAGACTCGTTCCCAACAGACCGGATTTCCCACAGCCTCTCCTCTTCCCGTTCGGCCTTCTTCCTCATTTCTCCGCTTCTGTTGTTCCTACCACCCGGAACACCTTTCCCTGTTTCTCTTCGCTTTGCCCATCACGGCCTGTTCTTCCAGGCCTTTCCTCCCAAGCAGCCACAGGCTGAGGCTTAAAGTTTGCGCCAAGGGTCGGCCCTCAGGGAATTCTAACCAGCTTCGGATTTTCCACTAAATATTTTCCGGGTGTGAGTTTGGACTCTCCCCTGAGGGTGACCTGGGAGCTGGCCAAGCTGGACTTGGCCCAGAGTAGTGGCCAGGAAGAGTGGGCAGCTCCTGCCCCCTGGAGTGAGATAAGCAGCTGGACCCCAACACTCCAGTGGGACTATTTTCAGCTGCTCGTTCCCGGCAGGCCGGGCCTGCTTTGGGCCTGGAGGGAGAACAATGGGCCATTGAACCTTATCCAGCCCTGTGCCCTGCGAGGCCCGTGGAGGGCAAGTGACAGTGTATGTGCTGGGGACTGGGGGCTGTGCTTGGAGGCCGGGGGAGGGCAGGGAACAGAAGCACAGAAGTGCCCCCCCCCCCCCCCGCCACCCTCACCCCCATGCTGACCAACCGACAGGCAGGAAGAGTTTCTATTGAGAACTCTTTGTCAGACTTCCTGTGAGGCCAGGTGCTGGGCCAGCTGAGCCCCTCCAGAAGGCCGTTCTCAGCAGCCGCCTCACGAACACTTCTTAAGCCAGACACCGTGTTAAGCGCCACACGGGCTGTCTCCCGTCTATCAGCCTCATTGTACAGATGTGGAAACTGAGGCCCAGCTCAGACACGTCAGTTACTTGCTCACGCAGCAAGCAAGAGGAGCAGTCGGGACTCAGACCCAGGTCCTCTCTCTCTCCTTCCAGTGGGCGGGACACTGCGGAGTTTTCCTACCCCGGCCTGTCCCTCTCAGGCCCTCGCTGGGACTTGTGGACTTTGGTCTCTCCTTCCTAATGGCTCTGACTTCATGAACCACCTGGGGCACATCGCTTGCTTTCTCTGGGCCTCAGTTTACTCATCTGTACAACGCAGGGGCGAGGAGTTGTTGAGGGTAGAACCAGAGGCCGATCGGGGGGGAGGGGTGGTGCGTGGTCAGGCCTCCTTCCTTTCCAGCATTTGAGGATTTAAAGAGCCTGAACCGAAGTTCTGTTCATCCTGGAAGCCGTTCACAGGAAATGCTCTCCGAACCTCTCCGGGGTGTGGTGGGTTTGCGGCTCCGAAGGACGGGAAGTCAGCTCTGTCCAGCGCCTTCGGGAAACTCAGTCCGAAAGGGGAGGCAGGCCCATAAATCGGTGATGGCGGGGGCACAAGAGAGATGCGTGGAAACGGCCGTGCTAGCTTCCACAGACCCGCTGGCCCAGACAACAGAAATGACTTCCTCACCGCTCCAGAAGCTGCAAGCCCTAGCTTAGGTGTTAGAGGGTTGTTTCTCTTGAGCCCTCTCGCCTTGCCTTGCAGATGGCCACCTTCTCCTTGTGTCTCCGCATCATCCTCCGTGGATGTCTGTCTACATCTCCCCTTCATATAAGGACACCAATCCCACTGGATTAGGACCCCCCCCAATGACTTCATTTGAACGTACCTCTGCAAAGGCCCTATCTCAAACGCAGTCACATTCTGGGAACCTGGGGGTTAAGACTTCAGTATATGAATTTGGGAGTGGGGACACGATTCAGCCCAGAACAATGGCTCTTGAAAATAACGGACAGGGGCGCCTGGGTGGTTCAGTCAGTCGAGCGTCCAACTCTTGATTTTGGCTCCAGTCACGATCTCACGGTTCGTGGGATCAAACCCCGAGTTGAGCTCTGCACCGATGGCTTGGAGCATTCTTGGGATTCTCTCTCTCTTTTCTCTCTCTCTCTCTCTCTCTCCCCCCTCACCCCCCGCCTACACACTTGTGCTCTCTCTCAAAATAAATAAATTTTAAAAATAAATAAAATGGCTGACAGCAGCTGCTTTGCATAATGGCGCAGAGTGAATGTGTCTCAGGTGGGGCTCCTCTGGGGGTCTCCCAGGAGCTAGCCAGACAAAGCTCTCCCTCATAACGGGAGAAGGGGGAGGGGCTCGGAGAGGGAGGAGTTTCCAGAACACTCTCAGTGTTCTCACTCCTCCCCCATCCCCGCTGGCAGGAGATCCTCCAGGGTCAGGGATGATTGACAAGTCCCCAGGAGTTGTGCCGCCTCTGATGGCGGCTTGTTGGTGCCCTGGGGTAGCTCCCTGCCTGCCCCGCACCGCGAGCAAGCTCTGCTCTCCGGATTAACTCTGCACTGAGAGGCCTTTGGGATAAGGTGGGCGGTGGGGTGTTTCCAGACTGGAGCCCAGTGGGCCGCTAGGGCAGAGGGCAGCCGTAAGGGCAGAAAGCAAGGAGGACTGATGAGGACATCAACCCTGCTGAAATCCACATGAACTTGGGGTGGACATGCCAGGCTGGAGCTAAATCTCATCACATAGCATAGCACTAGCAGGAGGATATGGGGACACTACCCAGTTCTACCTGGGAAGAAGGCACCTACGCTGGTCTGGAGAGGTGGACATCAAGGAAGCCTTCCTGTGGGAGGTGAAGACTAAGGAGCGTTTTATTTATTTTTTTAAAATGTTTATTTTTGAGAGAGAGAGAGCATGAGCAGGAGAAGGGCAGAGAGAGGGGGGACAGAGGATCCAAAGCAGGCCCTGTGCCGACAACAGAGAGCTTGATGCGGGGCTTGAACCCATGAACCGCGAGATCATGACCTGAGCGGAAGTCGGATGCTTAACCTACTGGGCCACCCAGGTGCCCCAGAGGTGGGTCTTTGAGTGTGCATGAGAGATTGCCAGAGGAGGGCAAAGGCGTTCCAGGCAAAGGACCCTGTGAGGACCTAAGCCTGGTGTCTGCGACTCTAAATCACATCTTGCCGGGCAGTTTCACCCATGCAGGGCCCCAAACTAAGCTCTTCCCATAGGTAGTAAAAGCAGGTGGCCACGAGCGACTGGCTGGTGGGAAGGGTTCAAGGTGAAAAGGCACAGGAGAGAACAGAGGGGATGCTGGCCAGACCAAAGGGGGCCTGGAATGTTCAGAAGTGACTAAGGACTTTACTCATGCGGGGAGGCAGGAGAGGCTTTGAGCAGGTGGGGGTCAAGTGACATGACCTCAGGGAGGGAAATGCCTGATGGCCTTTGACTCGCCCCCAGTGACTGGTGTGGGGGTAGACGTGGAGCGGTGAACAGGACCCGGGAGCTCAGCGTGAGGCAGCCGAGAGGTCACGGAGGGCCGCCCCGGGCTCGGCAGTTGGTGTGGCTGCTGGCTGGCATCTTGATGAATGGCCTGCCTATTCCGAGGAGAGCTTGATGGTGGCTTTCCAAGAACGGCTGTTTCTTTCTCCCCTGCAGCTTCTGCTGGGGCCAGGAGGGGAGGGGCCTTTGAACCAGTCAAACCCCGCCTGGAACTCATGCTGACCAGGGCAGCTGAGGACGGACGGGAGCGGGACAGGCGTCAATCAAGCGCCTCCCCCTGTGCCTGGCCTGCACCGAGTACCTCGTACACCTGCACGTGGTCCCCCGACCATCCCAGGAGGCAGCTCTTGTTATTCCCATTTTACACACGGGGAAACCAGGGCTCAGGGAGGCAGGAGGATTTGTCCAAGGCCCCCGGGCTAGAAAAGGCCATAAATCCGGGACTTGCTGTCCAAAACTCCCATCTCCCGGGAAGCTCCCCTTGACCCCAGCTGGGCTGCCTCAGGTTCAAGAAATAGGGATGAGCCTCTAGCAACCTGGCCTGGCTGAGTCTCCTGGTCAGACAGGATGAATGGAGAGGTGGGTGGGGAGGAGGCCCACACCTCTGCTGTGTCCAGCTTCAGCCACTGCCCCCTCTCCCGGCTCCCATTTGGGCGGGGCCTGTGTCTCCGAAGACAGGAAAGGGGGGAGCCAGTGCCCCTCGTGGAGCTAAACCCTACACGGCTCCAGAGACTTCTTTCCTTGTGGCTGCGGGGGGCCTGCCTTCACCTCTGTCTCCCCTATGAGCCTGTTTTCTCCTCTGATAAAATGGGGCAATGATGCTCCCTTGCTGGGTGGGTATGAGAGACAAGTGAGGCCATGTTTGTAGAGAGCCCAGGCGCCTGGGCACCGGCTCGGGGCACCTTTGCTGGGATTGCTGTGTCTTTGCTTGCTGACTCTTTGGCGCTGAAGGCGTGTGTTGTCGTTGGAAGGGGCAGGGGGGCTGGGCTTTGGCTCCTGCTCCCCGGGGGACACTGGGCCACATGCTTCTCTGAACTTCGGATTTGTTGCCTGTGGCCCTTTGGGCTGGGGAGCTCAGGACGGGGTGTCACCAGAGGCAACGTCTGGTTTTGACACTAAGGGCGGGGTCTCATGGTGTACAAATACATCAAATGGCCTCTTTCCCTTCAACTGCCTTCTCTACCTTCTGTGACTTCCCCCCAACAAACTGCCCTGGAAATGTCTTGAAAAGGTGCCACTTGGGATCGTGTGCCAGGGGAGGAGCAGGGAACCTTTCCCCAACATAGTCCCTCTTCCAGATATGCTTCTGGCCTGATTACAACATCCACGTACCGCATACATCAAATACACACGATACACACAAAATGTATCAGGCACACATAACACACACATTATGCACGCTGCACCTTATTCAGAGCACGCATCAGACACGTCACACGTCCACAACACAAACCGTGCCACAAAAACACGCAACACACACGAACATACAAACACACACAAACACACCGTATATGCACATACTCCACCGTGCACGTCACACAACCCAGGCCATATTCAGACGCATCACACGCAGGTTTATACACACACGCCTGCCCGCAGAACTCTGGTACATTTAGCATCTTTCGATCGAAAAAATACATTTCAACAAAAGCTCTGTGGGTTCGGTGATGCCCAAAAATGATTTGGTATTTCATTCAACCTGACAGTGTCTTCAGGCCGCTGAAAACCGGCCGTTTGAAGAGACATCAAACACATTCTTTATTCTGGTCCCAGACAGAGCCTAGGTCGTATGGATGGATCCAGGCCCCCCCCAGTGGGAATGCTGCACGTCCCAGAGCTCAGGGGTGGAAAAGTGGAGATCCCTGGTTCGAATACCACTCAGTCTCCCCCTTCCAGGGGGACTTTGGGCTCCAAGTCTCTTGCTCCTCGTCCCATGCATGGCTCCCCTCTCTCCAATCACAGGCCCGACGTTGTGTGCACGCGTGGGGGTGTACTTGTGATTGTGGGTATGTGTCGGGGGAGGGAGGCGGGCATCGCGCCGGGCAGCCCTCGCCCTGCCATATCTATGAGCTCATGAACCGCTGTCCTGAGGATCCTCCTGCAGAGAAACTTCCCGGTCAGCTCCACCCAGAAGGGAGAGCGGATGGAAAATTGGAGCAAGCCCTCCTCTTGGGTCAGGGAAGAAAATATTCTTTTTCCCCCTTGTCTCTAAAAATATGCTCAAGCCTTTTTTGAGCCTTGATGCAATAAAAACCAGCTGTGGCTTAGAATGGCCCCCGCAGCTTTTGCCCAGGGAGAAGGCAAACAAAAACAGCCGTTGGAGGAGGGGTCAGTGCCTGTGTCTGGGCGCTGGGCCCAGCCTCCAGCTACCTCCGCCCTGGAATTGTATCCCAAATGGGTACGGAATAGTCCCCTGTGTGGGCTCAGGGCACCAGGGGTCACTTGGCCCTTCTTTTAATTCTTGGTGCGAGGATGACAAGATGACAGGAGGTGGATGACAGGACTCGGATTCCGCCCTCAAGCTACCCCTCATCTCCTGGGGGACACAGATGGGCACTCAAGGTACCCAGAACCAAGCTAAAGGAGTCCCTTGGTGACCTGGAGGAGGGAGAGACCACGTCTGACATGGGGAACAGGAAAGCTTCCTGGAAAAGGTGACATTTGGATGGCTTCGAAGGAAGGGGACAGGGAAGGGGGTTCTAGGAGGAGGGACCAGCTTCAGCAGTGGCCTGGGGATGGGGACAGTGGTTACCGTGTGATGACCAGAATGTAAGGCAAAGGTGGGAGAACACAGGGAGATGAGCTTGGGGAGGTAGATTGGGATCCTGGATGCTGGGTGAGATGTTCTGTGTGATAGGGAACCATGGAAGGTGCTTGAGCAGAGGAGGGACTTGTCTAGAAGTGGGCTGCTTGGAGGGTATTGGAGAGGAAATCTACTTGTCTAGTTGGAGCCAAGGTTTTATAGGAGAGGCCCTTAAAGAGGAAGTGCATCTTCTACCGGGACCTCCTGGCATCCTGACCCATCCATCCCCATGGCACAAGCCCGTCTGGAGCACGGAGAGGAGCTAGGAATTTGGAGTCCAAAGATCTGGCTTCTAGTTCTGATCCTGCTGTGGACCCTGTGTCCTTGAATAGATCACTGTCCTTCCTAGGCCTCTACTTTCCCACTTGCAAAATGGGATCATGAGGTCTTGCCCTTTCTCTGGAAGATCAGTCCTGGGCCATGATGCCCTGATGACATGTGGGGAAGAAGAAAGACCCCAGAGAGGGGAAGGGACATTCTGCCACCAAGCACACCAGGGTGGGCACCCAGGTTCTGGAGGAGGGCTTCCTGGTATGGATTTGTGGGTTGGAGAGTCCCCTGGGGCTGGCCTCTGGCCATGACTTTGTCTCAGCCTCTCTGCAGGTGAGAAGCAGGTCAGAGCAGGTGAGGCCTGTTCCTCTGTCCTGGCGAAGGAACTTCAAGCGAGGCCTAACAGGGATACTCATGTCATCCTGTCTCATTCCGCCATGGAACCCTGTGAGGGTGGGCTTGTCATCCTTCCACAGAAGACAAAACGGAGGCCCGAGAGGTGAATTGACTCTCCCCAAGACTTTCGGTGGATACAGACGAGAGCTGGGATCTGAGCCTTGTCTGTCTGCCTGGGGCCGCTGTGCCCTGGGAGCCTCTCCTTCCAGCCACCTCTTGCTCCCTCCCACCACCGTTGGATCTCAGGCCCTCCTGGCCACACAGCGAGGGTCTAGGAAATATTTGTAGGATGGCTGGATGGCCTGGGGAGAAAACCCAGCCTGGGCCAGAGTCTCCTCAGCCAAAGTCCTTCCCTGGCCAGGGGAGATGCCCCCTCTTCAGGCCACCCCAGTGCGATGGCCCTTCGACATCCGCCAGTGTCCACACAGCCACCGAGGGAGGCCTGGCTGCCTGAAGGCCTGCTCCCCCGTCCTCCACCATGTCCAGCCCAGCAAGGTGAGTGGACACCAGGGCACGTTTAGGTAAATGCAGGTGACGGTCAATAGCTACCTGGAGTCTGCTGGGGTTGCCAAGAGCGGTCGAGGACTCCTAAAAAATTAGAAGGGGTCCCACAGTGGCAGATGAGCTAAAAGTCCTTATGGTGTGTGTGTGTGTGTGTGTGTGTGTGCGCGCAGCAGGTCATGCCGTCTTCCTGCACCCACTCTCGAATTGGCCCTGGGTGCCTGTCGGTGTTTTCTGGAGCTTCGGAGTGGTGCCAGCTGCCTGGCAGCAACAGCCCTTCGAGGCAGGTGCCTCCTGGCGTCGTGGCAAGTCCGGTCTTCCGGACCCTGGGGTCCTCGGTCTTGCCCCCAAACTTCCGGGCGGCCCTGGATTCCCCGCTTCTCCATGCCTCAGCCTGGACCTCTGCTACCTGCCAAGACTGCTTTCCTGTCTTTAGATCTTGTCCTGACCCCCCTCTCACCTTCTCTGGAGCTTCTCAGAGATCCACAGCAATCAGAGGAACGACGATGATGGGGCTCCGGGTGGCTCAGCTGGTGGAGCTTCTGATTCTTGATTTTGGCTCAGGTCATGATGGTTCGGGTCCGTGGGTTCCATCCCCGTGTCAGGCCCCATGCTGTCGGCACAGAATCTGCTCGGAATTCTCTCTGCCCCTCTCTGCGCCTCCCCTGCTTGTGTGCGCTCTCAAAATAAACTTAAAAAAAAAAAAAAAACCCAACAAGGAAATAATGATAATGATACACTAATAATAAAGCCAGTGATGTTTTTGGTGCATTTTATCAGGCAGTTGTACCAGGTAGCTGTGCTAAATGCATTGCATTCATTCTTGCTTCCAATCCTTGCAATAAACCTAACAAGTAGTTAATTGTGTGGAGTCCTGACAAGAAACACATGGCCCCATCAAAGGACTGATTCACAGGGTGTCACAGTTGAGAGCACTTTAGAATCACTGGGAGCATCACAATGCTGGTGCTTGTGTCCTGCCCCCCGGGGGTGGTGATTTAATTGATCTGGGGTGTTGGCCTGGGCTTTGGAATTTTTTTTAAGTTTATTTATTTATGAGAGAGAGAGAGAGGGAATGAGAGAGCAGGGGAGGGGCAGAGACCGAAGGGGAGAGAAGATCCCAAGCAGGCTCCCGGCTGTCCCAGCAGGGCTCGAACCCACCAACGGTGAGATCGTGACCTGAGCTGAAATCTGGAGTCAGACTCTTAACCGACTGAGCCACCCACGCGCCCCTGGGCTTTGGAATTCTTAAAAGGCCCCAGAAGATTCTAGGGTGCTGACGAGTTGGGGAACTACAGGTTTTTGTGAAAAGTTTAATGAAGGGATTTTTAAAAAGAGCTCTCTGGGGGTATTGTTAACGTCCGGTAAACGGCACTGACTTAAGCTCTGTAATTTGATGAGGCTTTTTCTCCCACACGATTTGTCTTCTTGGGGCTGGTTTATTTCACTCGGCAGAGGGTCCTCAAGGCGCAGCCACGTTGTAGCGCGGGTCGGAATTTCCTTCCTTCCGAAGACTGAAGAGCGTCCCGTTGTACGTGTCTGCCACTCGGTGCTTATTCGTTCACCCGTTGGGGGCTGCGTGGGCTGCTTCCGTTTCTCGCTATTGTGAATAACGTTGTCGTGAACATGGGCGTACCAGCGTCGCTTTGATGCCCTGCCCGCAGGCTTTTGGACGTGGACCCGGAAGTGGGATTGCTGGATCATACGGCCATTCTGTTCTTCTTTTTTTTTCCCCAAGGAACTTCCACACTGTTTTCCATAGCGGCTGCACCATCTTGTATGCCCCCCACCAGGGCACAAGACTTCCAGTTTCTCCACATCCTTCCCAGCCCTTGTTATGTCTGGGGGTGGGGGGTGTTGGGTGATGGCCATCCCTAGTGGGTGTGAGGTGCCTTCTGACTGGTTTTGGCTTGCATTTCTCAAATGAGGAGTGATGTGGAACGTCCTTCTGCGCGCTTGCTGGGCGTTTCTGGATCATCTTAGGAGATTCATGAAAGGATTTTTTACTGAAGTGTGGAGAGGGGTTAAGTAGGGGATTATGATGACCCAGAGATAGTGACCGCAGGGGGCCTGAAGGGGCAAGAGGTCAGGAGGCATGGAATAGGGGCCGCCTGACAGGAGTGGTGACCCCAGGACAGGGGCAGTGCCACCGACAGAACTGTGCCCCAGCAGAGGGCGTGTGGAAGCTCCCTGACCTCTCTCTCCGCCTGGTACCCTCTGACGTCCAGCCTGGGTGAGGTCAGTCCCCTGGGGAGCAGGGCAGGGCGAGGTGGATCGAGAGGCAGGGCAAACAGAATTATCCCTGAAAGCGGTATCTGTCACTAACTCCATTTTATTTTATTTTAAATTAATTAATTTTATTATTATTTTCTAATGTTTATTTTTGAGAGAGAGAGAGAGAGACGGAGTTCAAGCAGGGGAGGAGCAGAGAGAGTGGGAGACACAGAATCCGAAGCAGGCTGTTGGCACAGAACCCGACACGGGGCTCAAACTCAACAACCACGAGATTGTGACTTAAGTCAGACACAACCAGGCACCCCTATTTTACTTTTTAAATGTTTATTTATTTATTTTGAGAGAGGGAGAGAGAGAGAAGCAGAAAGAGAGGGAGGCCCAGAATCCCAAGCAGGCTCTTTGTCGTCAGTGTAGATAGAACACAACGTGGGGCTTGAACTCGTGAACCAGGAGATCATGACCTGGGCCGAAATCAAGAGTTGGAGGATTAACTGAACGAGCCACCCAGACACCCCACTAACCCCATTTATAGTTGAGGAAACTGAGTCAAGTTTGGCATGACCTTGGAGGTCATCAGACCAAGATTTGAACACTGGTCTAGGAGATGCCAGCCTGAATATTCTAGCTGTGGGCTCTACTGTCTCCTGGCCATGGGCAGTGCTCTTGGATCACGGGAAGGGGCTCCTTCAGGCACTGTGCCAGCCCCTCCCTTGAACTTGGCCAGGCTGATCTGCCTCCTTCTCCCTCCTTCCTTTTGCACCATTCAGCCAGGTTGAGTGGTGATTCTGTTCTTGATGGTGCCGGGGGCTGGGGAAGGAACTGTCACCCACTGAAGGCATCCAACCCTGTTGACCTTTGCCTGCATGCGGGGCTCCAACCTTGGCTTATTCTTATCTGCTCCTGGAGCCACCACATCCGAGAGCCGAGAGAGACTCACAGACTCTCTGGACCAAGCTTCTGCTTGTTCAGAAGGAGAAATGGAGGCCCGTCTCTCAGCGGGGACTAGCCCCCTGGCCTCCCGACCGTCACCCTAGGGCTCCTCCGGTGTAGTCAGACCTGCTCACCAGAGGTGGTCATACTGTGCCCTCACCTCCCCGGGGCCCACAGGCCCAAAGATGCTGGGTTGTGGGTCACTCTCAAGCGTCCATTAAAGCAGGCCCCCTGGGCTGCCATTTGCCAGCACTGTACTGGTTCAGGATGCTCTTCCACACTCCAGGCTAAGAAAAAAACCGGGTTGGTCCGTGAGACGCGGGAACAGCCCTTTGGGAGGAGAGTCTGTTTTCGAGTACTTTGATGGCATCAGTGGCCTCTGTGTGGCTCAGTTGGGCAGGAGGGCCACTTTCCTCTCCCTCCAGCCCCCAGCCCTGCACCCCCTGTGCCTGGAGGGCCTCCCTTTGTGCACCTGCAGCCCAGAGGCCGTCCAAGACTCGGCCTGGAAGAGTCACAGGGTCTTGGGCTCTCCCCCCGGGGAAAGCTAGCAATCCCCAGGTCTAGTGCCTCACGGCTGTAGCACAGGGAAGTTGAGTGACTTCTCCTGGGCTGTCCCGAGATGCACACAGGTGCCGGTGCCGGCTCTGTCCGGCATCGGTGCGCTCCGAGCCCTTTCTTCCCGCCCCTTCCCTGGAATCCTGCACAGCAACCACCCGCTTGCATTTTTGCAAAGTGATGTCATCAGATAATGGTTTTTCCGTTCCTGGCGGAGCAGGAGTTCCAAATATTGCGCCGCTGAGGAGGGGCTCACGAGTGCTGATTGTCCACCCCTGAGGCGCAGAGAGCTGGGTAGACACTCCTCCCCTCCCCCCCCCCCCACCAAACACTCTGACAGACACACGCACACGTAAGGTGCAGAAGGCAGGGCTTCCGGAGCCATGAATGACCAAACCACAAGCGCCCCGAGAGAGAGAAGCCTCTCCATCTCTTCCTTGGGCAGATGGGAGTCTGAGGCCCAGAGAGGGCAGGGCCTTGCCTCAGCTCACACAGTATTTAGAGGCAAGACTTGGACTCATACCCCGGCTCCTGACATGCTGGACCCATAGCCCATCGTTCAGAGTCTCCCAGCCTCAGCACTACTGACACTTTGAGTCAGGGGGGCTTTGTGGTGGGGACTGTCCTATGCAACGCAGAACGTGTAGGAGCATCTCTGGCCTCTACCCTTAGATGACAGTAGCACCTCCCCCAAGTTATGACAGCCAGATACCGTATCCAGCTCTTGTCAAATGTCCCCTCGCACCCCCAGGAGAGAGGCAGATCTTCCTCCCAGAGAACCAGTGCCGTAGCTGGGGAGCCTGGCAGCAATGGCGTATCCTATCACCCTCCATTTTTAGGGTTTCTTTGGGGTGGGGGCAGTAGGAGAGGCTGGAAAAAATTCCTTTTGTCCCCAGGAAGAAAGCATCCCTCCACCTCCCGAGCCCTTTAGCCACTGCGGTAGGCGGGAGTGGGTGGGTTCTCGGATCCGAAGCCCCAAGGTGCTTTGTCTGAGGACCCGACTCCATGTCAGACACCTTCAGGATGTCGAGGTGGCCCCGGAGGGGCCTGCGAGGGGCCGGCAAGAGTCCAGGGCCTCCTCCTGGCTAGGAACACTGCTTCCTCTGACCACTTTTCTTGGAGCAAAACTGCCGATTTATTTTCTTGGGGAAATAAAAGTAAATGCTGGGTTTTGTAATCCCATCCCCAGTCCCATCTGGAAAAACCAGGCTCACGGAGCTTGGCTGCCCGAGCTCTGAGGGCTGTGTCTGGCGGAACCCAGAGTCACGATGGGCGCCTGAACATCGGAACAGGCACGGCTGACATTTCCTTTCCTGTTACAAGGTTCCTTGGAATGTTAGCAGCCCCGGGAGGCAGCCCGTGGGCAGGAGGAATTTGGCGGAAAGAAGCCCTGGACAGGCCAGAGGCCAGCTCAGCCTCTGACTTGCTGCGTGACTTCGAGCCATTGCTCTAATCCTTTCTGGGCCTCAGTGTCCCCATCTGCAAAGTGGGAGGAGTAGTGTTTCTCAACATGTGGTCCACGGACCACATGCATCAGAATCACTTAAGGAGTGTGGTTAAAATGCATATTCCTGATTCCTCCCCCAGATGTCCTGACGTTTTGAATGAGCTTTCAAGTGATTTTAATGTGCTAAACTTTTGGAACCTGCTGCCTTAAGAACCCTACGTTTTCCCTCCAGGTCTCGAGTCTGAACACACTAGAATTCCACAGGGTCTCCTTTCCCGCCTCTCATAACCAAGTGTGAGGGTCTCAGCTGAGGGGAGGGGTAAAATTATGTGGTGGGTCGGGACTGGGCATGGCTCCTGAAAATTATCTGCTTTTAAGTTCTTGGCAGGGTCCCCGAAGTCCTCAATCCAACTGAAGTCACTATTAAGGCACTTTATTCCTACAACGATGGAACTCTAGCTGCTCGTTATAGAGTTCAGTTTCAAAATTGTACCATTTAGTATTTTTGTTGGACTGGCTTGTAAACCCTTTTATAGTCATACATCATTTATAACTACATTATTCCACAAGAATGCATTTTCCAGAGGAGGCCTATTCCTTGTGTAAAAAACTTAAAAAAAACCCCAACAACTTTCTTTTTATATTAAATGGAAGCCTTTCACTGTGTGTTACCTATTTATCCATCTTGAATGGGGATCAGGGAGCATAATTTTACTCATTCTGGATGCGTAAGGGCTATCATTGTGAGCTTCAACTATCGTATGCACGACGCTTTTAGGGACTCCTAAGCTGTGTGGTCACTGTGCCTGGGCACTAAATGTCCCCCAAGATGCTAAATCCTTGTGTTTGCTTTTAAAAGTTTTGTATTGCTTGTATTATTATACTTTGAAATATTTCTGCCTCACAGCCCGTCCGGTTACTTCTTATCATTATCGTGATGACGCCCCCTAGTGGAAAACCAGTGTGTTAGAATTACTTGCATCCTAAGAGTTCGTACACAACAAATGAGAAGATTCTCTGATGAGTTAAGGGCATAGACTTTTTACTTTTATTTTGGCAGCTGGGAGTAGAGGGCAGCATTTTTTTCTTTTTAATTTTATGCCCAGTTCCAAGGGCTTCTGATAGTTTTCTGTATACATGAGAAATTAGTACAGATAAAATTTTCCACGTAACTAATTTACATACCAGGTGGATTCGTTTTGCTTCTGAGTTAGAGATGCTTTCATTTCTTCCGCATCCACACCCTGTTCTTGGAGAAAATGCTCCACCCCTAGCCCATGACACAGGACCCAACTCATTGGCCTCCTGATCTCACTTGGGCCAGTTTCTGGTTGGAAATTTGCACCTGGGACTCAGAACTGGAAAAAGTCACCCATGGGGAGCGGAACTTGCAGGCCGTGTGACTCAAGGGCCGAGACCGCCACGGGGGAGCTGCCCTCATGGGTCATGGGCAAGCCTGGAGGGAGCCCGGAAGCTAGGCCCTGGAGCCCGTTGAGCAGAGATGCTGAGCACGGGGTGTGGTGGTGATGGTGGGGCTGGGGGAAGACACAAGTGTCCCAAGCCCCTGCAGGAGGGGGTGCCCTAGTCAATTCACAGAAAATCGGGCAGTGAAAGCCCTGAAAGAGAGCCCTGGCCTCTCTCTACGTTTGGGAGACTGAGACCCTGGGAGGGGCAGAGACTGACCCAAGGTCACCCGGAGGGGATGTGGCTGAGCTGAACCCGAACTCTGCCATGCTTGTTCTGCTTCCCATATGGGTAATTGGCTGAGAGGCTGGCAGGCCATGATTCCTCTCTCTTCTGCCGCATTCGCATCAGCTGGGAATCTGAGGACTCGGCAGATGCCAGCACGGCATGATTCGCTCCGAATGTCTCCCCGAGAGCTGGTCCTGGTGTCTGCAATTCCACCATCTTCTATTTCTAGAAGTAGCCCTGGGAAGGTGAACACAATGTGTCTTGTTCGTAGGAAAGATTAGTTAATGGTTTGAAAAGCCCAAGATAAGGAAGTCCACCTTTATAGACTCCCCAGGCAATTTATACTCACCACACAGTCGTATGCAGATATCCCAATCATTCCTCTTTTATGGGACGAAACTGAGGCTCAGAGAGGTGAGGTGACTTGCCCCAAAGTCACAGAGCAAGTCAGGAGCAGGGCTCAAATCTGCTTCCAGAGCCCAGACTCTTTGCTCTAAAGAGCATAAGTCCTGTGTTCTGGAGCCAGGGATAGGTTGAGGAGTTTGGCGGTCACAAGATGAACGTGTCCCGCGGCATCGTTCAGAAGGGAGTCCTGGTCTGAGAGTTGCAGCCAACTGGCTCCATAACCTTGAACTTTTTTCTGGGCCTCCATGTCTGCACTTCCAAAAGAAGTTCACTGCGATCCCAGAAAACTCTGGGGGCTGAGAGTGGGGCCAGGCTCCGGAGCCTGAAGCAGGAGGGACCATCCACCCATGGTCCGGATTCCAAGTGACCACACAGTAAGAGCATAGACTCTGGAGTTGATTGCCTGGCTTCAGGTCCCCCTGCCCCACCTGCTACTACCCTGTGGGCTCAAGCATGGTACGTTAATGGCTCCAGCCTTGATTTCCTCCTCTATAAAATGGGGATAATAATAATAATAATAATAATATCATCTGTCCCCTTGTAAGGGTTAAATCGGTTAATACATGTGAAGCCAGAACAGCGCCTGACACTGGTAAATAAATACTCAGCGTTGTCGGTTACTGCTACAATCCTCCACGCCCTGTGGTACCCTTTGGGGGTGAGGAGTTTTCAGCTTCCAGTCCTGCTGACCATCTACCTCTTCCCAGATGCGGCGGCGGCCTTGGGATCCAGGAGCCGGTCCCGTGGGCTGGTTTCCTGGGCAGAGTGAGTCCATGATCACTCAGACATGACACATGGCCCGGCCACCCCCACTGGGACCGCAGGCGGCCAGTTCTGGGCTAAAAATACCACTTTCATGAATGGAGCCAGGGAGGGCCATTCAGGGACCCACAATTAGTGTTTGTGTTAAAACCGAGCCTCTGGCTCTCCACCCCTGCACCTCAGCACCGCCCCTCCTGTGTTGCTGCTTCAGGGGAGACTCACTCAGGGTTGGGGGGATTGTGCGCCATGAAGGGGGGAGGGGTGGAGTGCACTGATGGGTCCTTTAACAAGCAAGGAGCCCAATTCCCCTGGAACTTTGCCGGGGAGATTGGAAATCTCCCTTTATGTGGAGGAAATGGAAGTTTCCAGAGTTCACAGACAGGGGGTATATCAATCGAATTTGGGCTCTGGATCTGGTCTGCTTCCCGAGTCTCTTCCCTTCACCTGCTGTTGCCGTGCGACAGCGTCTTGGGGAGGGGGCCTGACTGGGGCGAGGGGCTGGCCTGAACAGCTTTTCCTCTCTTCCTGAGACCTGAGGTGTGGTCATGTCATGAGGATCAGGGACAGAAACGAGGGTCCAGCTCAGGGAGCAGTAGAGCCAGTGCTGAAGTTGAGGTGGAGGATGGGCTTGGGGTGGACGGATGGAGAAACAGCCAGAAGTCCAAATGGGCAAACGATCTTGGGGTGCCCGCCAGCGTGCTGCTGACCAGAGCCTCCAAGATTCTTCCTCCCGAGGCAGGAGCTAAGGACTGACATCCTTGAGATGTGACCTGGCCGCAGCTGGCAGGGTGAGAGGTAGTCAGCAGGACGCTGGGACCTTAGACCCCCAAAAGGGAGTCAGACCGGGCCCTGTCACTGCCCTGCTAAAATCCCTCCCTAGGTTCCTTACTGCTTGAGCATCTGAGGGCAGAACACTTTGGAATAAATGAGGAAGTGGAACTTTGGGACCCCGGGGCCCCAGTCAAAAGTGTCCTTTCCTAGAGAAGGATGAAGGGCCTTGAGGGGCATGACGAACAGTGAGGGCTCACAAGGACGTGGAGAAGGACCAAGGTCCGACTTACTCTGCTCAGGAGTCATGGAGACCACTCTGAACTCAGGAAACACTGCCCCGTCTCCCCATCCTAAGGGATAGGCATGCCCGGAGGCCGTAGCCCCAGGTCGGAGAAAGGGCAGGAGATAAAGATGGCTGGCCTACTCCTTTCAGAGTCCTCAAGCTAGATCCCAAGTGGGCCCAAAGTAGGTGTTGGGAGGCTTTTAGGATTTGGGGAGTTGAGGCCTTTGGAACTTTGAGATTCTTGGAAATGTTAGAGCTTTGGGGATCTTTAGAAGTCTTGAAAGCTTGGAAATTTTCTAACCTTTGGAATGTTAACATCTGGAACACTTTTGGAATCTTGGACCCTTCTGACATTCTGAGATGTTGAAGGATTTAAACTGAGGGCTCTTTCGATCTCAGAGTGGAAGATGTCCTTTTGATATAAAAATGGACACTCACCAGCAGACATGGCCCCTCTCCTCCCACCAGCACTTGGAGCCAGTATTTCAAATATCCTGACCTTAGGCAGTTTTTCATTTCAGATTTTGAAAATAAAATTAAAACTAAAATTGTGCCTGGGTGGCTCAGTCGGTGAGGCGTCTGACTCTTGATTTCGGCTTTGGTCATGATCTCACGGTTGTGGGATCCACACTCAGCACAAAGCCTGCTTAGGATTCTGTCTCTCTCCCTCTGCCCCTCTCCCCTGTTTGCATTCTCTCTCTCTCTCAAAAAATAAAAATAAAAATAAACTTGCAGAGATCGTCTTAAATTTTTTGATGCTGTGTTTCTTAAACAATTGATGACAGTATTTGTTGGCTTATTGGATTTTTAAGATTCCACATTTTTATTTTTTTAAGATGATTTTTGCCTCTCATGTCTTGGATTCACCAAATATTCCCAACTGGGATGGGACTTAGAAATCAGTTACTCTCAGAAACGGGGAAACCGTACAGAGAGGGCGCGGGATTTGTTCAAGGTCCTACAGTGATTTGGAGTCAGATCTGGGCTTTCTGGTTCCTGGATCTGAGCAGCACCCACGCTTCCCCCCTCCCCCCCACCTCTGCCGCAGCACCCCTGTTCTCAGCGGTAGCTGCTCCATCCCTCAGGCTGAGGCTTTTCCGTGCCTTTCCACAGAACTTTCCCCCGCTTCCAAGTTCCCCTTCTGCAAAAATGGGGTTGAGGATTCTTGCGCCAGGCCCAGGCCCATGTGCCTGGAACGTGAGACACATGTAAGGAGCAGAGATACTGACAGGTGACTTCCAGCAAGCAGGATGCACAGGGAGATGAGGAAAACACTCGCTGCAGCTGGGCCAGGGCCCTCCGGGTCTGGCAAGCTTGTTGGAGAACTAGAGAGCCATTCGGATCCCGGTACTTTGTCTTCTCCAGTATTCTTCTCTAGTGCCCGTCCTTTAAGCCTTCTCGGTCCTTCTCTGCCGTGTCCTCCACCTGCCCCTGTGGGCTCTCCTTCCCCCTGGGTGCTTCTGCCCAAGGCGCCTGTGAGCTCATGCCTTCTACAGTCCTGTGGCTTCGCTTTGCCTGCCTTCCTGTATCTCTCAGCTTCGGCTCTCACTCCCAACTTACATGCAGAGAGGACTTAGTTGGCTTGGAAGTCCCCAACCAGGACAGGCCATGGATTAAAGGAACTCCTATACACGGTCTCTGATCCTTTGACACCAGTGGGGAATCCAACATTTCGGTTGTGATGCTAATTCCCGGAGTCATTGCACACCCCACGGGTTTAGGGCTCTGTCTCACAAGACTCTCCTCACTTCAGATGCCAGTCACAAGCCCCAGGGACCTCCCGTACTTCCTGACCAAATGGCTAGGAATTCAGGGGTCCCCACAACCCCTCTTCAGGTTCCATAATTTGCTGGGACAACTCACAAAACTCAGGAACATGCTTTACCTCTTATCACTGGTTCATTAGAGAGGATCCAAGTCAGAAGCAGCCAGGGCAAAGAGACGCATAGGATGAAATATGGCGGTTGGTGGGTGGGACGGCACAGAGTTTCTTGCCCTTTCCAGGCAAGCCACTCTCCCAGCAACTCCATATTCACCAGCCCAGAAGCTCTCCAAACTCTGTTTAGGGGTTGTTCTAGAAATTTCATTATGTAGTCATGATACATTTAATCCTTGGCCATTGGTGATTGAATTCCATCTCCAGGCTCTCTCCCCTCCTAGGGGGTTGGAGGCCGTGGGAACAGCCAGCCCCCATCCCGAACCTATCCAGGGCCCCACTGCAAGCCATCTCATTAGCATACAAAGGACAATAAACTCCAAGGGATTAGGACCTCAGTGCCAGGAACCAGGAACAAAGACCAAATGTTTATTTTCTTATTAAATCTACTGAGCCGCTTCTCAGGCCACCAGCCAACTTCAAGATTGGCTGGCTGCTCTAAGGTCAAACACCCACTTAAGTCCAGGCAGCTCTGGTCAGGCTGGGAGGGTCATGCAACGTAGTGTTCGGTGGCCATGTGTAAACTGCTCGGATTGGGCACGGACACGGCAGGTGACGGAAGTGTCTGGGCAGCTGGTAGTTACTCAGCCTGGCTCGTACAGGACACAGAGGGCAAGAATCTCTGCGTTTCAGTGTGCCATCTTCAGAGGGCTTCTCTCCCCCACTCCCTTCTTGTCACCTCTCCCTTGCTATTTTATCTTATTTTAAAAGATATTTTATTTTGGGGGTGCCTGGCTGGCTCAGTTGGTTAAGTCTCCAACTCTTGATTTCAGCTCAGGTCATGACCTCACGACCCTGAGATCGAGCCCCCAGATCCTGCTTGGGATTCTCTCTCTCCCTCTCTCTCTGCCCCTCTCCTGCTCGTGCGCTCATGCTCGCCCTCACTCTCACTCTCGCTGTTTTTTTCTCTCTCTCTCTCAAAATAAATAAACTTTAAAAAGAAGCTTTTATCTTTAAATAACCTCTACACCCAGCATGGGACTTGAATTTATAACCCCAAGATCAAGAGTTACATGCTGTATCAACTGCGCCAGCCAGAGGCCCCTCTCCTTTGTTATTTTAAATGACACATTGGAAAGAAAACAATTGTCTACAGACTTAGCCATCCTGCAGATCAGTGCCCATTCTCCCTCCACTTCCAAGCTCCGCCTCACCCCCAGTCCCCTCTTTCCTCACGTCCACCCAGTCATTCGGGTCTTTTGTTCATTCCTGAAATAAGCCAAGCCTTTTCTGTCTAGAATGTTCTTCTCTGCCTCCACCCTACCGCTGGCGAACTCCCCCTCCTCAGGCCCTGTGTGGCCTCTGAGTGACACATTCCTCGTGTATGCACCCTTGTGCTTCTCCTTAATAATACTTCTCAGGCTGGGGCACCTGGGTGGTTCAGTCGGTTGAGCGTCCGACTTCAGCTCAGGTCATGATCTCATGGTTCCTGAGTTCGAGCCCCGCGTCGGGCTCTGTGCCGACAACTCAGAGCCTGGAGCCTGCTTCGGATTCTGTGTCTCCCTCTCTCTCTGCCCCTCCCCGTCTCGTGCTCTGTCTCTGTCTCACTCAAAAATAAATAAACATTTAAAAAAATAATATTCCTCAGGCTCTCAAATGGTATAGCACCATGCTCTAACACCTAGAATAGGCCTGGCTTAGTAACAGCTATTGAATGAATGAGTGAATGAATGAATGAATGAGGTTGAATCAGAGATAATTACAATATACAAAGGCTTATATGTGTGAGTGAATTAGGAAAATGAAACAACTGGAATATTCAATAATAGCCTATTAAAAATACATTTAGTAGTCTACCATGGAATTTACATGGTCACTAAAATCACTATTTAAAAGCATACTCATACCCAACATCATTAGTCATTAGGGGAAATACAAATCAAAACCATAATGAGATACTTCTTCACGCTCACTAGAATGGCTATAATTAAAACAAAAAAGGGGGGTGAGGCAAAATAAGCAGTGTTGGTGAGGATGTGGAGAAATTGGAATTCTCAAACATCGCTGATGGGAACGTAAAATGGTGTGGCCACTGTGGAAAGCAGTCTGGCAGCTTCTCAAAAGGCTAAACATAGAATTACCAGATGACCCAGCCCTTCAACTCCTAGGTATATATCCAAGAGAAATGAAAACATTTGCCCACACAAAAACTTGTATGTGGTTCATAGCAGCATCCTTCATAATATCCCAAAGGGGGAAGCATCCCAAATGGCGACCAGCTAATGAAGGGATAAACACAGGACAATCATACTCAGCCACAGAAGAGACGTGCTGTTGCATGCTACAACATGGATGAGCCTTGAAAACGAAAACATGCTAAGAGAAAGAAACCAGACACAACTCCATGTATGTGACCTATCCAGAGTGGCGTATCCATAGATAGAAAGCAGATTAGTGGTTGTCAGGATGTAGGGAGAGGGAAGAATGGGGACTGGTTGCTAACAGGTACCAGTTTCTTTTGGGCATGATAGAAAGGTTCTGGAATTAGATAGTGGTGATAGCTGTACCACCTGATGAGTATGCCAAAAGCCAGTGACTTGTACATTTTGTTATTTGAAAAAAAAAAATTTTTTTTAAGGGGGGCCTGGGTGGTTCAGTCGGTTAAGCGTCCGACTTTGGCTCAGGTCATGATCTCACTATTCGTGGGTTCAAGCCCCACACCGGGCTCTGTGCTGACAGCTCAGAGCCTGGAGCCTGCTTCGGATTCTGTGTCTCCCTCTCTTCTGCCCCTCCCCTGCTTGTGCTCTCTCTCTCTCTCTCTCTCTCTCAAAAATAAACATTAAAAAAATTGAAAAAGAAATTTTTAAAGTAATCTCTACCCCCAGCGTGGTGCTCAAACCCACAACCCCTAGATTAAGAGTCATAAGCTCTACCGACTGAGCCTGTCAGGTGTCCCTTGATTTGCATATTTTAAATGGTGAATTTTACGTTATGTAAATTATATCTAAGGAAATTAATTAAAAGCGTCTTCAATGATAGAAGAGAGCACTTGTGAATTATTAAAGGGATAACACTGGACACATAATCTAGCTACAGTATGTACTGTAATCTATACAGACCACAATTTCTAAAAATTATTAGAGACAGAGACAGACAGAGACAGAGACAGAGAGTAGGAGGTACAGATATGCAACCACAAACTCAGACATGTTAAGAAATGTCATGTCCGTCTCAATTTTAAAAATTACTTTAGATCTGACTCAGACCCTGGTCCACTGGACCAGTGGGAAATTCTCATTCATCCTGGGGCTCGTTCTTCTCTCCATCCGCACCTCCACACTGACAGGAGTGGTGGGCCTTTCAATCTGGCCTTTTGAGGCTTCCTTGCAGGGGTTGGGGGAGTCGAGTGTGTTTGGGGTTCAGACTCCCTGGCACCTCCTCACCGCCACCCACTGTGTCTGACCCCACCCCTGATTAGGAAGCCCCCCCTTGCCCTCCTCACCCCTCCCTCTCTTCCTTTCTCTCTGGTCTTAAAGCCCCAGCCCTCCACCCTCCTCCCTCCAGGGTGCTTAGCACAGCACTTGACATTTTTCTAGCATTGGTCTCTGCAGGTGGACTTACAGGTGGTTTTCATTATTTGTTTTTAAGCTTGTTCGAATTTTCTGCAATGAATGGATATTCCTTTATTGGTTTAAAATAAGATTTAAAAATCCTACCACCTGCTACCTAAGAAAAAGAAATACTCTCCTGCCCGCAGTGCCAGGCTCTCTTCAGCCCCGCCCCTTCCCTGGCCAGTGCCACTCGGAGTGGGAGGGGATGGCGCTCCAATGGCATTCCTCATGTGCCTCTTTCCGCTCAGGTGGGCTGGGCTAGGCCACTCAATATAGAATTTGCAAGAAAATGGCAAGAGAGTGCCCTGGCCCTTGAATACAAAACACGGAGAAAAGGGAAATGGAGAGAAGATTCGTGAGAAATTTCTTTGAAGAAAGGCTTTGTTGCGGGGACTGAGGCATGAGGGGGGGAGGGGTGCGAGGGGGCAGGGGTGTGAGGGGACTGCCACCTTCTGCACCTTAATGAACCACCTAAAGAGAGCGTGACATGCATTTCCTGAAGTTGAGGGTCACTGGGGACTGTAGAAAGTTCAAGTAGCCTCTGTCAGGGAGGATGGGGGGCAAGGACAAGCATGAGTGACCCTCCTCCCAGAAGGTGTTTCCTGAAACCTATGTGGGGCCAGGAGAGCTGACCTGCAGCCCTTCCAAAACCTTCTGGAGAGAATCTTCCAGAAAGGGGAGGGGTCTTCACGGGGCAGTGTTCATGGGGCGGAGCCTTCATGGGATGGGGGTCTCTGTGTGGGAAGGAAGAGGGAGAACCCTGGCCAAAGCGGGAGCCTCAGAAACCCGCATGAAAGTGCCCGGAAGAAAAGCAGCTGTGGGCTCGGAGAGCCTCACACGGAAGCAGCCAGCCGGGTACAAAGTTCCCCGTTCCTTTCTCTTGCTCTCTTCCTTTGCTGCTGAAACCCTGGCTGGGTTGAAACTGCAGCCTGGGCTATGGGATGTGGCAATGAGGAGAGAAGACGCTGACCACGGCCTCTATTTCTGGACCAGAAAATTCCACGTGGGTCTGGGCACTCTCGATGTCGTGATGCTCTCAGAAGGACGGTCCTTACTTGGGGCCAAGCAGAAAAGTTGCCCTTCCCCAGAGTCGCCTCACCGACGGCGTTTTAAAGATAGTGAGACGCAAAAACTCAAGGTGGGGTTTTGAGGACATGATCGGTGCCGCCTGCTCCAAGAGCTGGTTCTAAGAGCTTTATTTTCGGCAGCCACTGTGAGCTGGCCCTTGGCCTAGTGCCACAAACGTATGCCTTGGTTAGCCTCATGACGCCGCTCCCAGAGGCAGGTGACCCTCCTGATGATCCAGGAGGAGAAACAAAGGCCCGGAGCCATCAGTGCCTATCCTTGGTCACACAGCTAGTAAGTGGCAGATCTGAGGGCTTCCGCGATGGCCAGGTCTGCCCCGGGTCTCTGTCTCCCCCTCTGGGGAATGGGGATGTGGTGGGTTACCTTGCGGGGTCACCAGAATGAATCATTCAGAGCGTGACTAGAGGTGCCCAGTTAGGAGGGCGCAATCTTCTTGGCCCGCCCTCCCCCCACCGCCCAGGCACTGTCTCTGGCAGGGCCCGGAGCTGTATGTTTGGCCTGGTGGGTCCTCATGTCTGGAAAGCATGGCTTGCTGGCACGTTTGGCTTTTGGATTCTGGAAATCCCCCCTCGTGTCCCCCACCCTCCATCTCTGGGCAGCTGACAGCGGGAAACCCGGTGCCAGGCCGGAGGGGGCCAGGCTCTGGAAAAAGGATTGCCGTCCTCCGGAGGCACGCCAGGGTGAGGTCTGGCCGGCTCAGCCTTTCTCAGGCACAGCTCCACGCTAACCTCACTTGACGTCGATGTTTCTGGTTTACTGGGAACCAGGCAGAATCTGTGAGTCCTCAAAATATGAGAAGCTGAGGTTTTTTTCTGCTGGTGTCTGCCTGGCACCCTCCAGGCCCTTCCAGGGAGGGCCAAGGAGTTAGGTTTGCAGAGACCTGGAGCAGGATGAAATGAGGGATAGCGAGGGGGCACTTCTGCTGGGCCGGGCCCTCCACTGTGGCCAGGAGTCCGGCGTCCCTGCCTCACTTGCCCTGTGATCTCAGGCAGAGCCAGCTGCCTATCATGGCCTCCTGAGCCCACGTGGATGTAGGAAGGACAAACAATTTTCCATCTACCCTTCTGAGCTCTTGTGATAAAAGACAGATGAGCAAGAGAAAACCAAACAGCAGTTTATTAACACATATGGATACGTGAGAGATTTCCAGGAAGAGTAACCCCATCTTAGAATTCCGGTTTGGGTGCCTGGGTGGCTCAGTTGGTTAAGCGTCCAACTTCAGCTCATGTCATAATCTCATGGTTTGTGAGTTCGAGCCCCACGTCAGGCTCTGTGCTGACAGCCCAGAGCCTGGAACCTACTTCAGATTCTGTGTCTCATTCTCTCTCTGCCCCTTCCCTGCTTATGCTCTGTCTCTCTCTGTCTCTCAAAAATAAATAAATGTAAAAAAAAAATTTAAAAAAAAATCAGGTTTAAATAGTATCTTTGTGTGTGTGTGTGCGTGTTTATTTATTTATTTTGAAAGAGAGAGAGGGCGGGGCAGAGAGAGAAGAAGAGAGAGAATCCCAAGCAGGCTCCACTCTGTCAGCACAGAGCTTGACGCGGGGCTCGACCTCACGAACCGTGAGATCATGACCTACAAGACTGAGCCACCCAAGCACCCCTTAAATAGTATCTTGCTAGGGAAAGGGGGGGAAGGGGGCTGGAGGCCTCTAAGGGAGAGGGAAGTGCTTTTGGGGAAAGATGAATGGGGAAAAAATAGATGGGCGGTGTGACAGTTTGTGACACGACGTGTCAGGGTGGGGGATCCACTTTCTAGGGTCCTCTCCTGAGTCTACAGTCAACCCCCTCAGGGAGAGGCTGTGGCGGTTGAGTTTCTTGAGGCAGATAGGGGGGTTCAGAGAAAGCCTCCTTCTTCATTTGCTGCTTTTCAAAGTGCCTACAGCTCAAAATAATTGATTGACCCGAGTGGCATACCGTGGGGTGGCCTTTCTGCTACTCGTCACGTGAAATGGCAGCAACAGTTCTCCACTGCCTGTGTGTGTGTGTGTGTGTGTGCGTGTGTGTGCGTGTGTGTGCAGATGTGAAGGGGAGATGGGGGCTTGGGAAATGGGGGCTGAGCACTTTGGATGTCACAGGGGTGGAGGTGGGGTGCTGTTGGCAGACCGTGGGGCAAAGCCAGGGATTCTAAACGTCCTGCAATGCACAGGATGGTCCCACACAGTGAGGGCTGGTCACACCTCATTGCAAAATTCTGGATAAGGTCGTTTTCAAGGTTCGAGCCTTTTGATGTTTTAGGATCAGTAATGGGAAGAATAAAAGCGTGCTGCTGCTGCTGAAGCTGAGGAAGAATTTTCTTGGGCCATTATCGTTATCATCACTGAGCTCACCAAACATCAGGCACGGTGCCAGGGAATGAAGAAGCCCCTCAAAGGCCCCACTGCCCTGTAAGTTAACCAGAAGGCCACTTGGTGGGTGTCACTGCGGGAAGTTTGGGGATTAAGGGCTGGAGGCGGCAGAATTCCTGTTTCTAATGTTGGAGTTGGGGGCAGGTGCGGAGGGGTGGGCTGAGGGTGAGGAGGGTGGAGACCCTGCGGTGGGGGGGCGGGGTGGAAAGCTGGGTCCTTGGGAGGCAGGGGCAGGGAAAAACTCCTGGAGGCGTGGTGTTGGGGAGAAAAGGATGCTTTGACGCAGGGATGTCAAATGTTCAGTATAAAGTTGTGTCGGGCAGCATAAACATGTTTCCACATTCCTTCTTCAGCTAAATCTGGAGCACACCCGCCGATGCCCTGGGGGATGGGTTCTTCCCGCTAATGGAGGAAGGGGCTGAGTGTTGCTTCTGAGCAGACGCACCAAGGAACTGAGGCGGCGCTCCCGGGGCTACTGAATCACCCACGCTGAGTTAACTCTGAGAGGCTCGGAGATGAGAAGCAGAGAAACCACGAGAAACAACCCCCTCGTGTCGAAATCTCGGGAAGGGCTTCAGACTGGGAGGGAGGGGCTCGTGGCGATCCCGTCATGCTGATCTCAGGGAGGACTGCATTTATTGAACGCTCACCCCCCGCGGACTTGAGGAGCCGCGCGCGCGCGTAACAGGGGTTAGTTAACCGGCCGGGCTCTCAGTTCGGGTTGGCCAGTCTGAATCCCAGCCCTGCCCTTTCTACCTGTGTGGCCTTGGCAAGTTGCACCCTCTGAGCGTCGGCCTCTCATCTGTAAAATGGGGGCAATGTCAGTGCTCCCCCTAGAGGCTGCTGTGAAGATGGGCTCGCATAAGCCACCTAAGGCCTTGAGCACAGCGCACGACCTACATTTCTCAGTAGGTATCAGTGGTTATCACGATGACAGTCACTAGGCCCAGTATCTTCAGGGACAGGGAGACTGCAGCTGCCAAGTGGGTTTCCATATGTTCTCTCATTTCATCCTCACACAGGTTCCAGAAGGCATGTACTTAGCTCCCTGCTGTACAGATGAGCAGCGCAGGCTCAGAGACGTAAAGCAACTCCACCTGAGGCCACACAGGCAGCAAGCTCTGGAGTCCGCGTTTTGACTCAGGTCTCTCTGACCCCATGGCCCAGCTCTAGCCGCTCCTGCAGGCAGCCTCCAGGGGAGTCTGACAGTGGGGCGAGGTGCCTTGTCAGGTAGTGAGTTCCCCGTCCCTAATCCTCAGGCAAACTGGTGGGGGACCGATGCCCCAGGCAGGAACACAGGTGGTTCCTGGCTCTAGGATCCAATTCTGTGGCTCGTTTCAGGCCTTGGGAAGGGTTGTGGGAATTTACCGGGGAGCTTCCAGGCCCGGGTCATGAGGTTTCAGGGCCAGGGTGTGCTAAGAAAGCCTGTAGACACAAGCAGCCACCGTGACCCTTAACACACACAGAAGGGGAGCGTGTGTGCACGTGTGTGTGTGTGTGCATCTGTGCACGCTGAATCAGCACTGCTTTAGTTTCCTCCCCAAGACCCGCAGCCTTACTGGTGAGGTCACCCCACAAGGAATAGTCTGCACTCAAGGTCACAGGTGCTGACACAGGATATGGGCACAAAATTCTAAGGAAGTTGTCCGGGGAGGGCTGGAGGCTTGGCGACCCCGACATTCTTTATGCGGCAAGCCTGAGTTCTGTCGTCTGGGGCTGGCCAGAGGGTACCAGGCCTCAGGAGACAGGGGCAGTGAGAGCCCCACAGGTGGGTCCAGTGGCCTGGGAGCAGGAGACAGTGAGTCAGGAACCTGCTGGCCCACCAACTCATTCTCCTGTCCCTTCTTTCCTTTCCATCGGACGGGACCCAGGCTAGGCTCCCATGAGGTGGACAGGGTCCTGGATGCCTGACTGGAATTCCTTGGAATTCCCCAAGCTGGGAAAGCACAGGAGTATTCCCCTAAAAGGCCTGGCGGGTGAATGACTAGCCCCAAAAGACATTATTGCATCAAAGAAGAGGAAAGCAATTCGGTGCAGAAATTTCCGGTAGGAAAGGTACCCGGGACATTCTTGGGCTGGGGGTGGGAGTCGGGGGCGCTTTCTTCCTGCTTAGGGCAGTGACCTCTCCGAGGAAGAAGGACAGCTGCTCCTATCACCGCGGGGCGGAATGTGAGAAAACGGACTGGGATTACAGCAAGAGGGATTCAGGTTAGATACTCAGATCCACCGGTAAAGCAGGAACTAAAATCTCTTACTCCATATGGGATTCAGCCTGAAGCTGTAAACAGGCTCAGCATGGCTGACAGACATCCACAGAAACGGAGCAAAAATGGAGGGGAACAGGGAAGACAATCTTTCCAACTGGCGACGGAGTTCTTAGTGTCCACCATATTCCTGGTACTGTGCTGGGTGTCTTGGCAATAGGTCCGTGGTCTGTTTCTCAGAAACTTGTAGCACATTACTGGAAGAAAGAGCCTGAACACCAGTCAAAAGTAAAAAAAAAATAAATAAATAAATTAAAAAATCAAAGTTCAAATCCAGGATGTAATATTTACAGAGACCAGGGAACACAGGAAGAAAATAGTACTGAATGTGCCCATTTTGTGGAGGGGGGTGGGCTCAGAGAGGATGCGTCCCACGTTCAGGGCCACGCAGCTGTCGGGGGCAGACCTGGCTTTCCCCAGTGTGCCACGTATGCCCGTGCTGGATGCCCGAAACTCGGTGTTGCAAACTCAGCACCTGCCGACCCATTCCAGGGGCATTCGAGGCAGCAGGAAGCCTAGTTAGGGATTCAGGTGCTTGAGAAAGGTGGGATCAGAGAGGGCACCGAGAGGCGGGAAGGTGGTCAGGCTAGGTGAGGACAGATGTCCCCGGCTCCAGGATCAGTCACAGACAGGAAGCTCGCAATAGATGGAGATCTTCTCGGAGCCCCTGGCTGGAGTGCCTGGGTTTTCGGCGTGGCACTTGTGTAGTGAATGCCTCTTGGACGCAAAAGGGCGGGGTGCGTAGGGAGCGCTGGCTTCGAAATTGGGCATATCTGGGCTCCAACCCAGCTCCAACTCTGTGTGGCCCTGGGCAGGTTACTTGCCCTCTCTGAGACTCCATTTCCCCCAACGATTAAACCAGAATACTTTCCTCGCAGGGATGTAACACGTAGAGCATTTAGCCCAGTGCTTGGTGCATCGTGAGGACCCCACAAACGGGGGCTGCTTTCACTCAGTCTGTGATCGGGCCAGTCCCGTCTCTGCTTGCTTTCCGGTCTCACTTTCTCCAGATAACAGGACATCTTCTTCTGAGCTGCTCGGAGAGGCCAGGGCTCCGCCAGCGACTCTGGGCAGGGGCTGACCAGGCACAGTCCCCATGGAGATCAAATTTCCAGCCCCTCAATGAAGCCAAGTAAACACAGGGGAGACAGCATGGCTCCCTCAGCTGCCCGCTAACGACCAGATTCCCAAGGCCACCGCAGCCGCGGCTGCTCGCTCTGAGTGCGTCTGGCTCCAGTGTCCCAGGGCCCTGCTGTTGTCACTCTCATGAGACCCTGGGGTTTGGGGTGGGGGTGTGGAAGAGGCTGTGCAAGCGGTTTGGAGGCTGCTGCAGCTGGGCCATCAGCTGCTTCCAGGAGCAGATGGCTTTTCTCTTGGAGTTTCCCTTTCCAGCTCCCTCCTCCCGCTGTTGATGACTTCACCGGCCCCATAAAGCTGCTGACAGAGAAGATAGAGCCGGAGGTGCTAAGGAAACCCCCGCCTCCAGCCCTGAGCCCGCCGCACCCCGTTTCTCTGTGGCTCCAGTTTTATGACCTCTAAATTCTTCCTCTCCTCTCCGACTTTTGACTTTCCGAGAGAGATCGTGTATTTAACACAAGAGCAACTATGGACTAGGCATAGGTGAGCAAGACATAAAATCCCAGTCTGTAAGGATTTTACAATTTCTGCCTGATGAACTCCTATCCGACCTGCAAAGCCCAGGTCAAATATCCTCTCCGGGCTACTCCCCTCCTGCGGCTTCCTCACTGGTTCTCTGCACATGGCCGCATGAGCTTTTCAGGGTCAGTTTGCCTCTTGAGAACCTTTACTCGTGCTGCTCGCCTCCAAATTCTCTCACCTGTCATCCCTGAGCAACCCATACTCACCCTTCAGATCTCAGCTCAGATGGCACCTCACACAGAGTAAGGGCCCCTGGACTTCTCCCGCGAGGTCATTACCTTGGTGTGTAATTTTTTTAAATGTTTATTTATTTTTGAGAGAGAGAGAGACAGAGCGTGAGCAAGAGAGGGGCAGAGAGAGAGAGAGGGAGACACAGAAGCTGAAGCAGTTTCCAGGCTCTGGCTGTCAGCACAGAGCCTGATGCGGGGCTCGAACTCACAAACTGCGAGATCGTGACCTGAGCCAAAGTCAGACGGTTAACTGAGCCACTCAGGTGCCCGACCTTGGCGTGTAATTTAAGCATTTGTTTGTTTGATTCCTATCTGCCTCCCTCCCTGGAATGTAAATTCTACAAGGGCAGAGAGCCTGTGTGTTTGATTACTTTTGAAATCTCAGGGTCTCAGTCTGCATCTGCTGAGTGGACACCCTCTTCCATGAAGTCTCCCTGATTTTCTCAGGTTTCTCTCTCATCTGCACATCTCATTGCTTTCTTTCTTGCTCTGACTTTGTGAACGTTTATTCTGGAATATTTTACATGCATAGAAAAGCTCATAAAGTCTGTGTATAGTTCAACAAAGAATTTTCGAGCAAACTAACTTAACTACCACTTAACTGTGGCCCAGGTCAAGATAAAGAGCGTAATCAGCGACTAGAACCCCAGTGTCTTTCCCTCCCCACGACAGTTAGCTATGACCTTGCTTTTTGATCGTTTTCTTGCTTTATTTTATAGTTTTGCTATCTACATAGGCATTCCCAAACCACAGAGTTTAACGTTGCCCATTTTTGGAGATTTATGCGCACAGAATGATACTGCACATATTTTTAAATATGTTTTTGGCTTCTTTGGCTCAATATTAGGTTTATGAGGCTCATGCATGTGGGGTGTGTAATTGTAGTTCATCCACTTTCTTTGCTGTAGAGTGTTCTGTGTGACATCATTTATGTAGCGTTCATTCTGCCGCTGGTAGAGTTTAACTGTGCTGCTATAAACTTTCTCTTTTGTTTCTTAAAGGACATGTGCCCTCAGATTTCAGGGTCTATCCTTAGGAGTAGAAATGTTGGGTCTTAGGATACACACTGCATCAGTTTCATTAAATAATGCCAAACTATGCTCTAAAGTGTTTGTAGTGGGGCTCCTGGGTGGCTCAGTCGGTTGAGCATCTGACTTCAGCTCAGGTCATGATCTTGTGGTTGGTGAGTTTGAGCCCCGCGTCGGGCTCTGTGCTGATGGCTCAGAGCCTGGAGTCTGCTTCGGATTCTGTATCTCCTCCTCTCTCTGCCCCTCCCCTGCTTATGCTCTGTCTCTGTCTCTCAGTAATAAATAAACTTTAAAGCAAAACAAAAAAAAGTAATTGTAGCAATTCACACTCCCTTAGCTGTGAATCCATTTCTCCACATCCTTGCCAACACTTGGTATTGCCAGATTTAAAAATGTTTGCCCATCTGGTGGGCACATTATTGCATCTCACGATCTTAACTTGCACTTCCCTCATGACCAGTAAGTTTGAGCATCATTTCATATTGTTATTAGCCATTTGGAGTTCCCTTTTTTGGGAAGCATCCTTCCAAGATTTTGTCGTTTCTTTTTCTTATCGATTATAGGCATTTATTCTGGACATGGGTTCTTTGTCAGATGTGTTGTGAACGTCCTCTCCCATCCTGAGTTTTGTCTTTTCACTCCCTTAATTGCATGCCTTGGTGGCCAGGCATTTAAATTTTTAATGTAATAAAATGTATCAGACTTTCATGTTTATGCTTTAAAAAAGTATTTTACAAGGGCGCCTGGGTGGCTCAGTCGGTTGAGCGCCAGACTTCGGCTCAGGTCATGATCTCACGGTTCGTGGGTTCGAGTTCCACATCAGGCTCTGTGCTGACAGCTCAGAGCCTGGAGCCTGCTTCAGATTCTGTGTCTCCCTCTCTCTGTGCCCCTTCTCGGCTCACACACACACACACACACACACACTCTCTCTCTCTCTCTCAAAAATAAATAAATGTCAAAAAAATTTTTTTAATGTTTTACTTATTTAAGTAATCTCCACACCCAACATGGGGCTCAAACTCACGACCCCTGAGATCAAGAGTTGCATGCTCTTCTGACTGAGCCAGCCAGGTTCAGGTCAAAGTTCATTTTTTTCTTCCACATGAATATCCTTTGTCCTTTCCTGGTCCTTAGGAAAGGACCTTTCCTAAGGCCTTAGGTCCTTTCCTAACCAATGTCCTTTCCTGACTACCTCACCTTTGTCATAAATCAGGTATTCACCTGTGCCTGGGTCTGTTTCTAGATTCTGCTCCATTGGACCAAGTGTCCATTCTTGTATCAATATCACACCTTCCTGCAGCTGTACTTTACTGTGCAGTAGCTTTATACTAAGACTTGACAGGTGGTAGAGCAAGGCTTCCATTTTGTTACTCTTCTGCAAGAGTGTTTTGTTCCTTTGAATTTCCATATGCATTTTAGAATCAACCTTTCAAGTTCTGCTAACACACACACACACACACACACACACACCCCTGAACTTCTGCATCTATCCTTTATAGCACTTAGCACTGGATTATAGATGTTTATGTGTCTGCCCCCACCCCACCCCCACCCTCAGGTCTCCCTGAAGGTATGAGTTCCCATAAAGCCACTGCTTGAGCATCTTTCCAGGCTGGGGGTGAGTCTAGTGCTTAAAAACGTGTGTGCAGCGGGGCATCTGGGTGGCTCAGTCGGCTAAGCATCTGACTCTCGATTTCGGCTCAGGTCATGATCTCACGGTTCATGAGTTCGAGCCCCGCGTCAGACTCTGTGCTGATAATGCAGAGCCTGCTTGGGATTCTGTCTCCCTCTCTCTCTCTGTCCCTCTCCTGTTTGCTCTTTGTCTCTGTCAAAATAAATAAAAATACACATAAAAAAATAAAAATGTGTGTGCAACAAAACCCCAGCAAACCCGTTATCACATCTTGCACTCAATCAATGAAACTGCAGTCAAATCCATGCTGGAGGGAAGCTGGCTATGTTGGATGTACTGAGAAATATTCTAGAATGCTGTTCTCCAACATGGCACCTCTGTAAAACATTTTCAGGCATGATTTTAACAATGCCCAGTGTTTTTACACATTGACCGGAGAACCAACCTCTGTATATGACACGATTCAACGTAACCTCTATGACACCAACCTCCCTCGTCACAATAATTTGGCAAGCTCCTCGAAAGCATGGTCTGTCTGCCTTATCCCTGACGTGCTTCCCACAGGACCTTGGCACGTTGTAGGTCCTCGGTAAACGCTGTAGTTGTGATTACCGAAGGCTGCTGCTTCTTGCATTCTACTTACCTTTCGCAAATGTTTTGTTTAAGGAATGCTTTTAAAAAGCAAACTATTGAGATATAGCTTGCATGGCAATAGAATGCATCCATTTAGATGTATGTTTTGACAAACGTGTATGTAAATGGCCCCTCTACTTCCATGAATGCTCCTTCCAATTCATTTCCCCAGGACGGCCAAGGGGAGTTTTTATAGAAAATGCATCAGTATTTACCATACTGCCTTGCACTTGCTCCCAAATGTTCTTAAAACTTTCCACTGGCTCCCACTCTGCTTAGAAACACACACAAGCACCTACCACAGCCTTCAAAGCCCTACCTGACGCTGCCCACCCCCCGGATCTCATTTTCTCTCTCCCTCCTGGCTTCTCACTGCATTCCAGCCATGCTGACCTTTTCTGTATCTCTCAACCCCCAAAGCTCTCTCTTGCCTCTGTGAGCCTTTGGAAATGCTCTCCCCACCTCCAGGAATGCTCTCCTCTGTATCAGTTAACTATCGCTGGGTAACAAACCACTCCCAAACCCAGTGTCTTAAAACAACAACCATTCATGATTTCTTAGGAGTCAGCGGGTCTGCCAAGTGGTTCTGCTGGCCTGGGCAGGGCTTGGGCGGTCTTGGTGGGACCCACTCATGCATCTTGGGTGAGCAGGGGCTCTGGTGAGCTGTGGGTCTGCAGGTGGCTCCGGCTGGCTTTGGCTGGGATGGCGGAGACATCTTGGCTGCCTCCGTGTGTCTCTCCCACCTCTCCAGCAGGCTTGCTGGGGGTGAAGGCAGAAACCTAAGGGAAGGTAGATTACTGCACACAAGTTTGCAAGCCTCTGTTCTGGTCAAGACTCCTAATGGCAAGTTCCATGGCCAAGCCCAGATTCAGGGGTGAGGAAATCGACTCTGTCTCTGCAGTGAGAAGAGCTTCAAGGCCTCAGGGAAAAGTGTGGGCACAGGGAAAGGAGAAAATGGGGGCACGTTCATCCCTGCCCCTTCTTTTTGCCTGGTACCTTTGTATCTTCCTTGGATACCCTCCCCTGACCATCCTGGGGGCAACGGTCCTGCCCCCATTCTTTTCGAGGACAGCCCTGGTCCGCTTCCTTCACAGCTCCCCAGCACAACCTGTAATCCTCTTGTGTGTGTGTGTGTGTGTGTGTGTGTGTGTGTGTGTGTGTGTGTTCCTATGGCCTGGCGGGAGGAAGGGACTACCAGGCTTTGTGTCCAGGCTCAGCCCAGGGCTTGGCACATAGTAACTGCTCAAGAAATATTTGTGCACCAACTAATGACCCATCAGGGCTGTGTTCTTGGAAAAAAGAGAACGAGGCTGTGCCTCTGGGGGTCAGTACCCTTCCCTGAACTGCCACATCCCACAAAGGGGGGGAGTCTCACAGAAAGCAGCTCCCACACTCAGCCGGATCCCCAAGGCTGCCCTTGTCATTAGGAATGAGGTTCACACGACAGGCTAAAAGCTTGCGGTCCTGGTGGCCACACCCCCACTGGAAGTCACACTGCCCTGCACAGAGGGTCAGGCCATTCTGCCCCAGGGGACGTGCAAGCCTCATTCCACTGTCCTTCACTCTTAAAATAGATTTAAGGCCACCCTGCAGGGGAGGACCGCTGCAGTTTCAGAACTGGAAGGTCAGAGCCTGAGGGTCCTGAATCCCTGTGGGGTCGAAGGGGGCTGAGGCCGCTTGGTGGGGCATCAGCGGAACAGGCAGGCCTCTGGCTCCCAGGTCTGATTCTATCCACCGTGTCCCCATGGGACCTCCTGCTCCACCCCTCTGTGTTGTGAGAATGGGAGCCCGCCCAGCTCACCATTTGAGGCCATGTATTCGGAGCGAGGTGTTAAACTGGGACTTCCTGGGGGCGCCTGGGTGGCTCAGTTGGTTGAGCATCCCACTTGGGCTCAGGTCATGATCTCCCGGTTCCAGAGTTCGAGCCCCGCGTGGGGCTCTGCACTGACCGTGTGGAGCCTGCTTCGAATTCTCTCTCCCTTTCTCTCTGCCCCTCCCCCCACACTCACTCTCTCTCAAAATAATTAAACAAACATTTAAAAACACCAAACTGGGACTCTCTTCTTTCTCTCCAGCATCAACGTCAATAATAGTACAAGCAGTAACAACAGCCACTATAATTGACCTGCACCGTGTGTAAGACACTCAGTGTAACTTGACTTATTCTCACAATGGCCGTATGACTTGGTAACAGTATCATCTCAGTTCACAGATCAGGAGCCAGAGCGGGTGAGGGGTGTGCCTGCGGTCTGAGTAGAGATCTGAACTCAGGTCCGTGGAACACTAAAGCCAATGCCCTCACCCACCACCAGGCTCGGGCCGCCCCTCCGTCCTCCCGCCGGCACCGGGGCCTGGACCAGACCTCTGGGTCTGTCCTCCTTCCCTGCCCCTTGGCCCCGCAGGGTCAGTGCCTGAGCAAACCACTCAAGGCTTCTCTCAACATCCCCTGGTCCCGACGAGCCGCCCCGTCACTCAGCGACTGCCCCGGCTGGCTGCCTGGGTCTGAGCCGAGGTGCAGGGAGGGGAGAGCCGCGTGAGCGTTACAAGCGCTGCCCTGTCAGGGGCCTTTGTCTCTCCCATAATTGGGACCCAGCCGTCTCTCCAGGCCCCTGAGACCCGGCGAGGCTGTGGGCCAAGTCCCTGGCAGAGCAGCCGGCTGAGGACGCTGAGTGGAAGCAGATGTGCCCGGGGCCACGTCTGGCCTGGTGCCCGGGGAGCCCTCGGAGCTCCGGAGCTCCGGAGCTGGGAGGATGATCAGTTTTTAGAGCCGAGGGGGGCTGAACACAGGACAAAGCAGCCTCAGAGCCAAATATTTTCATCTGTCTGGTTAAAGAAAGAAATCAAATCTTCATTTTTGTTGTCTATACCAGAGCCGGTGCTGAGCCAAAGGCCAATTAGAGATTGACCTTACGGACGGGGAGCCTGGGCCCATGGCAGGGACTTGCCCAAGGTCACCCCACACCTTGTGGACTATGACACATGATACAAATTAGGGTGACGACCGGGGTCCCCGACCTTCCTCTGGCAAGGTACTCATGAAGATCTTTCTTGTCTGGCCTGAATGTGGGCCTCAGAGCCATGAGGTTTTCCAGAAGAGACACCTGCCATTCTAGGAAGGGGGAAGATAGCCAGTGTCCCCCTGTTTAGTCAGGTTAACTCCTGCTCCAAGGCCACAGGGGCTCCTTAACCAGCTCTGCACTGTGACCGGGAACCCTGGGTTCAAGTCCTGAGTCTGTCTCTGACATGCTGTGTGACCTTGGCAAGCTGCTTCTTTTCTCTGGGCCTTAGTTTTTTCATCTGAAAAATCGGGTAATGGTATACTAAGGTCTTCTAGACAGCAGAGGGTATATTTTGAAAATCTGGTCCCTTGTCCATTTCTAGAGAGCTTCCAAAGCCAACCCTCTGAGATAGCAGGAGCAGTATCAACCACTCTCTGGAAGGGAACTGACAGCTCAGAGAGGTGAAGTGACTTGCTCAATGACACACAGCATCCACAAAGCTGTGGGACTGGATGGAGGTTTCTTGATTTCTAGCTCTGTGGTCATCTGCTCTCCAGGAGACCACTGCTCTCCCTGCCAGATCACACAGGGACAGTAGGGATGGCCTTTAGCTCTGAGGTCCTCCACCAGCCCTCATGGGGGAGCTGAAAATGACAGGAAGGGTCAAAGCACTGAGGATTTCTCCACCTTCCTAATAAAAGCAGCTTCAGAGGTTCAACACGGTGCTTGGCCTTCTACCCTCGTCAGCACCCCTGTTGGAGAGTGAGGTCAGCTGGCCTCTGCTTGGACCGCTTCCGGACAGGGAGCTCACCGCTTCCTGGGGCAGGTTAGCTAGGGTTGTGAGAAAGCACTCCTTGTCAAGGCCTCTCCCGGAAAGAGGCCCGTCTGCCGCTGCCTTGCTCCGAGAGCTGAGGAGTCTCCAGCAGCCCCCTCACCGGGCTCCCACTGCTGGAGAGCCCCCTCCCCCGAGGCTGGGGCCGCCCTGCAGCAGGCAGGAGGGAGCCGGCCTCTCTCTGCCCCTGGCAGCACGAGAGGAACCTGGGAGCCCTTTGGCAGGACCTCGCGGGGGAAGGGACGAGACTGGTAGGACGGGCCAGCAGAAGACTCGTTGGTCTGGAAATGAGAACACCTGAGTCTGTGCAATGCTGAATCTGCCAGTAACTTGCTAGGTAATCTGTTTTCCTTTTTTTTTTTTTTTTTTTTTTTTTTTTTTTTTAATTTTTTTTCCAACGTTTTTTATTTATTTTTGGGACAGAGAGAGACAGAGCATGAACGGGGGAGGGGCAGAGAGAGAGGGAGACACAGAATCGGAAACAGGCTCCAGGCTCCGAGCCATCAGCCCGGAGCCTGACGCGGGGCTCGAACTCACGGACCGCGAGATCGTGACCTGGCTGAAGTCGGACGCTTAACCGACTGCGCCACCCAGGCGCCCCACTTGCTAGGTAATCTGGGATGAGTTGTTTTGCTTCTCCTGGCCTTCGTTTTCTCATCTGTAGAATGGGGGACGTTCATAACCCCTGACCAGCAGGGCCCATGGGGCTGGTATAAAACCTGATGGGAGGGGTGGTTGGAGGTGAGGCCTTTGCACACACAAGCACTTGGCACAGGTGAGGATTGTGCAGAAAGAAATCATCTCCAGTGTGACTCTGGACAAATCTGAGCCTCTTCGGAGGCTGTGGGCGGGTCCTCAGGCAGGTGTAACCGTGACCTTAGGACGCCTGCTTCACAAACTTCACAGACCACTGGGTCCTGGGGCTGCGCCATGGGACAAGGGACATGGGGCCGATAGGGCAGGAAGCTTATTCCCTTCTGTTGGCAATTCAAAACAGTTTTTAACATATCGAAGCAACCATGGATACGTTATGAAGCAGAAGGAGGACGTGGTGGACAGACGGAAGCTAAAACCTGAGGCTGAAGACCCTTCAAGACAATGGTAGGCTTTGCCCCGCCTGGCTCTGCCCTGCTCCCTCCCCACCCCAACTGCCATCCACCCCCCCCCCCCGCCCCCCACTGGTGCCTGTCCCATTTTTTTTCTTTAGGAGGGGGACCGTCAGGGAGAAAGTTTGTGTGGCCCCAGGACCGCACAGTCAACCCAACAAAATCAAATTTCTGATTAACACACACCCCTCCAGAGCCCTCCTTTGTCAACTCCAGTCTTCTTGTTCATTACCGACGTGCCATTGAGAGGTCTTGGCTAAATGTCCGAGCTCATTTCCCTTCCTTAGAAATGATAGTTGCTGTCATCATCATCATCGCCTTCTGGCGCAGGCAGGTATCAGAATCCGCTTTTCCGAAAAAGCCAGACCTAAGCAATGAGTCTGTCTGACCCTGGTCTCACCTGGGAAGGCTGGGGCTCAGAGAAGCTCGGGGTGTTCCCCAGGTCATTCCTCAGACAGTCACAGGGACACAGATCCCCTGGGACCTTGCTGGATGCAGGTTCCGACCGCAAACCAACATGCATTTCCAGTACTTTCCCCGGGGTGAGTCAGTGCTGCTGGTTCAAGGCCACCCTTGGGCCCCGCAGCCATTCAGTGACTGAGCTGGGGCTGGTGCCTGCCCACCCTCCTTGCACCTGCCTGCGGTGTGACCTGAAAAGCACTGAGCCTGAGGGCAGGCTTAGGCGGTGCTGCATCCCAAAGAAGCCAGGTCTTCTCTGTCTGTCTGAACAATTAGAAGATTTGTAACAAGACTGTAACAAGAGGCTAACATACTGTAGCCTCCAGTGTGATCAGTGACGCAGGCAAGAATCATCAATGCGTGCTAGGACCACAGGGTAAGAGGCATCGGGTGGCAGGATACCCTCCGTCTTGAAGTGTCCCCCCACCAAAGATTACTTGTTAACTACAAAGGGGAGTGTGCTTTGGTGCTGGGAGACCTGGCAGTCCCCACCCTCACGGGCCATCAGGCTGGACCTTGGCCATGGTGAGATACCACCCTTGCCAGAGATGTTTGGCCTGAGGCTAACACGGGAATCTCGTGGCACCTTCTGCAGGACATCTGGCCTGGGTTCTCCAAAGGATCTAGGACCGTGAGGAACAAAGTAGGGGAGACATCACAGCCCGATGCCATACGCCATGTTTGATTGGATCCTGGACTGGGAAAAAATAGAAGCCACACAAAGAACGTTTGGGAGGCCACCAGGGAAACGTGATGTTAGGTGTTAGGTGTTCGTGTTGTTCGTGTTAGGTGATGTTGCCCAGTTAATGCTGGTTATCTCCGATGTGGAGCTGGTGTGGGATTGTGGAGGGGAATGTCCTGCTCTGGGGACACACACCCTGCGGTGTTTGGGGATGGGCTATCATGAATGCCCACCTTCCTTTTGGATGGTTGGCAAAAGTGAAGTGTGTGCGTGTGTGTGTGTGTGGAGAGGGAGAGGGAGGGGGACATCCAGAGCCAGCCGGCCACACACACACACACACAGAGGTGGAGAGGCCGTGGCGAGATGTTCACAGTCGGTCATCTCAGCCATTCCATGCGTTTAGACACGTCTCCAGATAAGAACGCGGGAATCGATGGAAAAGAACAAAACAGGCACCGAAAAGCCATAAATCCTGACTGAAATCTCTCAGAGAGAACTACAGACAAGACTTAAGACTTCTCTCCTGTGACAGATAAGTGTCTTAAATATCCTCTCCACCCATCTTCTCTGCAGAGTCTCACTTATTATGGAAACGGTTTCCTATAAAATACCCCCTGCCTCTCTTTTCGAATCCTTCTTTTTGAAGGTTAGATGCTGCGTGTGATGTTTCACTCTGGTATCTACATACTTGGCCAAGTTGCTTAAAAAAAAAAAAAAGAAAAATCCTTCTGTGCCTCCGTTTCCTCATTTGTAACACGGGAGAGAATGTTAGTACTTACCTACAGTGTTGTCGTGGGGATTAAATATAACACTCCTGGAGCACTGGGCTGACAGTCAGTGCTTGATAAATGACATGACTGCCCACGGCAGGTTGTCTGGCCCCAGCCCCAGGCTTCGGGAATGCTCGCTGGAGCGAGGGCTGGCCCCGACTGTGGCTTCCCCGGCGTCTCTGTCTGTCTATCTCACTGCCGGTAGCCGGACATCGGCACTGTTCTTCCTTGGTCTCCTCTTCTGGCACGTGGGACAGTCGCCCGGAACCCCCGCTTCAGGGCTGGGCATTGCCACGTGCCTTGCTGTGGCCACCAGGTGGAGGCATTTAACGACAGATGTTCTGCTTCCCTAGCTCTCTTCCCAGGCTGACACGCAGGGGCCCCCCGCTGAGCCAAGAGGAGGTCCTGTTTGCCCCCGGGGCAGGTGGGGGGGAACTTTGTATGAGTGAGATGTACATGTTTGTGGCTTTAAGCCTCTTGGATTTAGAGACTGTTTTGTTTCCAGTACAACCTTATCTCTACCGCAGGGCTGCCCTGTCCTGGGCCGAGGCTCCCTGGAATGCTCGTCTAGAGGAAGGCCAGTCTTAACGGTCACTTCCCAAACGTCTCTGACTCCCAGCTGATGCCCTCACCCTGCCAGGAGCCTCTGAGCTCAGCTCTGCCAGCCTCCAGTAGTCCCCTTGCCCTGGCCGAGGGCCCCTGACACGGGATCCCAGAGAGGGCCTCCCCTTGCCCCAAATAGAGGCTCTTACCAGCCAGTCTGCTGCAGGACGTTTGGTCGTTGTCTTAGTCTAGACATCAGAATTAAAAATCTCTTATCAGCTCAGATACTTGGGAAGTTGGGTCAAACAGCATCGGGGCCAAAATTCCTTTGCTTCCAGCACAGCTGCTACTGCTGCTACATCAGAGACGACGCTTGCTGGAAATGAAACCAGGACTCTTGGACTGGAGGTCAGAGAACCTGGGCTCCAGCCCTGGCTCTGCTTCTCACTGTGCGACTTCAGGGACGCTCTTCCTTTCTCAGGGCCAAAGCTTAAAGAGTTCTGCTTTTTCCTGCCTCAGGGCCTTTGCACAGGTTATCCCTGCCTAAAAGCAGCGCTCACCATCTTCCCTCTTCACCTACTTACCTCTTGATTCACCGTCACATCTCGGCCTGAAACACAGCGTCATTGTGTTCAAAGCATCCTGCAGGCCGCCTTCAGAGAACACATCTATTTGCTTTAATTACTTAAAGTCATTGCATTAATTACTGCTTGTTCAGAGACCGTCTCTTCTCTAGGCTGTGAGCAACGTGAAAGCAACAATCTGTCCACCTTTCTGTGAAGGAATGAGTGATGCGTGTGAACAGACCTGGGGAGGGCCCCCTGACAGCCTGGGCGTGGAGGGTGGAGTTGAAAGGCGCCCAGCCCCACCCCCCACCTTCTCCCAGAAGTCCCTCTTCCCGCTCCCCTCGGCAAGACACAGGTGTGGCCTGCGTGACTTGGTCCTATGCTGCCCCCTGGTGTCCACTTCGAAGCTAACAGTCCCGGGCTCTCCTGCTCCAAACAGGAAACCGTGTAGGTGCTTTCCGTGTTGTCTTGTTCGTTGCCGACAGCAGCCCTGTGAGACAGCGGTTACTATTGCCGCTTTTTCAGTGAAGAAAGCCCACCTCTGTTCATCTATTTGGAAAATATTTACCGAGCCTCTATTATTTGCCAAGCACTTTGCTCGGAGCTGGTGCTTCACTAGCGAACTTTCTGCCCCAGCGGAGGGGTCGTTCGGGTCTGCCAGGAGGAGGAAGACAGTGACTGCATGGACACACAGAACGTGTGTGTGTGTGTGGCCAGGACGTTGATGGCCCAGATGGTAAATGACTTGTCCAAGGTCACACAGATGCCGCTAGATTTGAGTCCAGTTGTCAAGATCACAGCTAAGAGCTGTATGAGCCCCAGCTCCGTGCCAGGTGCTCAACTCAGTGTTCCTTTCATGTGTGTCCACTTGTTTTATCCTGACCACAACCTACTGTTATCCCACTTTGCAGATGGGGAAACAGAACATCAAGAGGCTAGCTAACTTGCCCAAGGTCACTTAGCTGCAAAAGGGTGGAGCCAGGACTTGACCCCAGGTGGTTTGGCTCCAGAACCTGTCTTCTTCTCACCGTGCCACAGAACCCTAGGGGTTTTGACATCCAAGGTTTCAGTGATGGTGGCCGCAAATCCAGGGCCACCTCCTCTCCCTCCCCAGCCAAGAAGGATCAGAAGAGCCCACCCATCCTGTTCAGTCCCAAACCATCCCAACCCAGTCTGTCTCCAAACCATCCAAGATGGCGGAGTAGCATCCTGTCCCACAGCTTGGCGAGACTGAGGAGGAGAGGGCACTTCCGATGGCTCCTGCCCTCAGAGAACCTGAGGGATCCATCCATGGGAGGGAACCAGCCCTGCTAAGCTGGGAGGTGAGGGGCTCGGGGTGCAGACAGTCAGGGAGGGCTTCTAAGAGGAGGTGAGGGGTGGGCTGGGTCTAGAGAAATGAGTGGGATTCAGATGCACAATTCTGTGGGAGGGGCAGAAGCAGAGGGAACGGGCTGGGCTGCTACTGGAGGGCGGAAAAGTAAAGGTTTCCGAGGTTCAGGGCTGGCCAGCCAGGCTGAGGAGCTGGGCTGCCTGGGGGCCTTTCAGGGGAAGGACATGGTCAGGTCACGGCTTTGGAAGAGCCTCTGGCTGCAGAGTGGAGCGGTGGGGGGTGGGGTGGGGGGGCTGTGAGACCTGAAAGAGGGAGCTGAGTTGCGTGCTGTTGCAGGAATCCAGGTAAGAGAGGCAGGGACAGCCAGGGGACAGAGAGGGAGACTCGGGAGGCCGAAGCTAAAGGTGAGTTTTGGAATCACATAGTCTGCCCCCCTCCACCTGCCACTTCCCTTCCTCCAGGATCCCCTCACTCATTCCGCTCTGCACTCTGCTCTTGCTTTGTTAAAGAACAGTTTTTCGGACACTTGCTAAAATAGTAAAGGGTTTATTTAAGACTATTGTTAATAGGGGAGAGAGACTGAGTTGAACTCTGAATACAGCAAAGACAGCAGGGGATTTACAGCAAGGAGCAGGGGGAGGGGTTCAGAGGATGAAATGACTAGGAGGAGAAAGGGTAGGGAAGTGCCTGCTAAACTGGCCTCACAGGATCCTTGCTAAAGGCAGGCCAAGAGCTTAGTAGATATCAAGGGTAGGGGGATTCTTGCTAAACTGAGCAGAGTTCTTTGCTAAAACATAGGCACACGTGCGTGATCCTGTGTGGGTACGCGTGTATGTGCACACATAGACACACACACGCCTACATATACGCACGAACTCATATAGACACCCCCACACGCACCCATGCACATATGTACGTGCATGTGCATAGATGCATACACGTGTGCATACAATACATATACCCACGTCCACACATGTGCACACATACACGATGTACATACAGACGTCCATACATATATGCGTGTGTGCGTGCACACACGCCCTTCTCACACCCTGACTCAGACCGCCTCTTCCTGCTGGAGCCGGGACTGCATTGCCCCAGGGCCGGGCACAGGTGCAACACGGCTTGATCACCAGGGCTCTTGCCTCTGCTGACCGCGGGCCTGAACGCAGGACCCCCACTGGTCCTCTGCTGCCACCTTGTGGCCACTTCCCAGATGGCACGTGGGACCCTGAGATCTTTCCCTGGTTCCAGTTCCGGGAAACTCTTGGGCCCCCTGGAGCCTTGCCCACCCCCGGAGTGTGCTTCGTGTGGCCAAATACTGTGGGTGATTATCGGGGCCTGGAACCAGGTGAGAGTCCCACTCTCTCGACTACCCCCTAATCCTTTCCCTCCCCTCTCACCTCCAGACCTTCACAGTGCTCTTTCCTTTGCTGGGAGCAACCCCCACCCCCACCCCCCACCCCCCCCCCCACCCCCCACCCCCACCCCCCCCCCCCCCACCCCGCCAACACGGGGGAGTGTTCTCTGTGAGTCCTTTGCAGCCGACTTTATCGTGCTCAGCGCAGCATCTAGGGACTTTATGTGGCCTCTGGCACAGACAGGTGTTCAATTTGTGGAGGAGTGAGGGGGAAGGAAGGGAGGACGAAACAGAGGACGAAACAGAGGACGGAGAGCCTGGGGACGAGAAGGGGGGGGAGGAAAAAGGAGGGGAGGAGGGGAGACGGGAGAGGAGAGGAGGGGAAGGGAGAAAAGGGGAGGGGGGAAAGGAGGGGAGGGGAAGAGGAGGGGAGAGGAAAGGAGGGAAAGGGAGGGGAAAGGAGGGGAGGGGAGGGAGGCAGCAGGCGGAAAAGATGGCTTGATAAGCTGTCGCCAGGGGGGACTCGGGGCCCTGCCCATTCCAAGAGATCAAAGTTTTAACATGAGAGAGAACAAAAGCATGAGATTTTTCCACAATCTTTTAATCTAGCTCTATTAGCTTGCTTGTTAATATTTTTATTAGGAGACAGAGGGAGTCCTCCTTTCCAAATGCCCCAAAAGGCAAGAAGGTTGAGTGGGTGTGTTGTCACCGCCATGTAAGAAGAGGCAGGTTCCCTTATTCCCCAGGAAGTGGGGGGCTGGGCCAGGGTTGAGCCCCCTTTCCCTATGTGGGGAGGGGCCTGCTCCGCAGCTGAAACTTTTAAAGGGAGAAGAGAAACCTCAGTAGTGGGGGACTGAAAACCTGGGAAGACAGATGATTTGATACTGTTTTGAGTGGACTATAGAAGGCACTTTGTGAAAAAACCCTTTCAACTGGTGTCTACCTCTTGGAGTTCTGGATTTTTCTCTCAGTGCTTTATAAAAAGAAGCATTTAGGCTTTTAAAAAACCTGGCAAGGAGCCGAGCATCTTCTCTGATATCTAAGCAGGAATTAATTTTTATTTTTTATTAAAAATTTTTAATGTTTATTTTATTTTTGAGAGGGAGAGAGAGACAGAGACAGAGACAGAGACAGAGCACTGGGGGAGGGGCAGAGAGAGAGGGAGACAGAATCCGAAGCAGGCTCCAGGCTCTGAGCTGTCAGCACAAAGCTGGAGGCGGGGCTCGAACTCACCAACCGTGAGATGGTGACCTGAGTGGAAGTTGGACACTTAACTGACTGAGCCACCCAGGCGCCCCGGGAATTAATTTTTAAGATGTTATTTGAACATGTGTGCCAGTTACGGTACCAAGGCGCTGAGATAGAGCCGCGATTGGTAACAGACGGAAATGCTGCCTTTGTGGGGCCCCCGTTGTAGACCGGGAGGCGGAGAGTAAGCAGCTTCACAGGACTGTGTAGAATCATGCCGGTGGTGATGAGGGTGTGAAGAAAAACGAAGCAGGGTGAGGGGACAGAGAGGGATAAGGACACGGCATTAGGTGGCATGGCCAAGAAGGCCCCCTCGGAGGAGGGGACGCTTGTGAATCTCCCTACAACAAGTGGACAAGAAGGCAGGACTCTATAATCTGTACCCTGAACAAGATCTTTTAATTGGTTTAATTCTTTTTTTTTTTTTTTTAAGATTCTATTCTAAGTCATCTCTACACTCAACATGGGGCTCGAGTTTATAATCCCAAGATCAGAAGTTGCATGTTCTACCCACTGAGCCAGCCAGGCACTCCTAATTAGTTTAATTCTTTTAAATTCTTTTTTTTTTAATTTTTTAATGTTTATTTTTGAGAGAAAGAGAGAGACAGAGTGTGAGCAGGGGTGGAGCAGAGAAAGAGGGAGACACAGAATCCGAAGCAGGCTCCAGGCTCCGAGCCGTCAGCACAGAGCCTGACACGGGGCTTGAACTCACGAGCCGTGAGATCATGACCTGAGCTGAAGTCAGATGCTTAACCAACTGAGCCACCCAGGCGCTCCCGTTTAATTCTTAAAAGTTACAAAAGTGATGTAGATTTAGTATAGACTATTTCAAAAGTACAAGCAAACAAAAAATTTTGCTGTCGGTATACACATGGCCGGGGTGGAGTATGGGCTCCTCATGGTGTCTGTCTACACTTGATGTAATTGAAGACTGAATCACCTTGACTTTGGGAAACGTACTTTGGAACTACTGCATAATTATCTGCTTTGAGCCAAAGGCCCGCCATACCGTGGGTGTTCCTGTCTCCCACGGTCATGTTACCTGGCCCCTTGAGATCCGAGTGTGTCCCTGGTGTTGAGTGCTGGCCTTTCCACAAGAGGGGGTCATGAAGGAAACAGCAGGCGCCCCGGCCAGCTGTAAACGGCGCTTCGTCTCTTTACCTGAAGAGATGACCAGGCAACTCCCCCATAGAGAAACTGGATCGCTTGCAAATAAGTGTAATGAGAAGTGTTCAGGCTCAAGTGACATTCAAGAAGTACACATTAAGGGGCGCCTGGGGAGCTCAGTGGGTTAAGCCTCCGACCTCGGCTCAGGTCATGATCTCACGGTTCGAGAGTTCGAGCTCCCCATCGGGCTCTGGGCTGACGGCTCAGAGCCTGGAGCCTGCTGCGGATTCTGTGTCTCCCTCTCTCTCTGCCCCTCCCCTGCTCGCGCTCTGTCTCTCCCTCTGTCTCTCTCTCAAAAATAAATAAACATGTAAAAAATTTAAAAAAAAAGAGAAGTGCACATTAAAACACCACTACCTAGCAGATGAGCAAAGTCGCAAGTTGGATGGTATTAAGCGTAGGAGTGAATGTGGGAAACAGCCATTGTGCGCTGCACCACCAGGGTTTTGGTGGGGGAGCTAGCTGTCGATACGAACACAAATAGTATGGCTCTTCTGGAGAACAATCTGGAACCAGCAAACCCAACTCCTCCTCTTACAACCTGGGGAAACTCGGGTCCAGAGCAGCACCCTTTGGGATAAATGCGAAATAGGAAGCACCCCGGGTATCTGCCAGCAGATCGGTAGAGCCCAGAGGACGGTAAGTGAATCGGTAGCCCCGAGGACGTCCGTCATGGATGCCATTTGGCAAATGGCTGCTACTGCATAGATGTACTGCCAGCACCCCGGAACAGATCTCAAAAGCAGGGTTAAGTCTGCAGTGCAGCATCATCTGCATAAACATCCTATCTTTCTGGCATTTACAGTTGCATAGACAAATCTGTTCGTTCCCTGTCTCCCTACCCCCGGTCCCCTGTATGTAGCTGCCTTTTCCACCTGGATACTTCTTTTTATTTTATTTCATTCTATTTTTTATGTTTACTTATGTTTGAGAGAGAGAGAGACAGAGTGCGAGTGGGGAAGGGGCAGAGAGAGACACACACGCGCACCGAATCCGAAGCAAGATCCAGGCTCCGAGCTGTCAGCACAGAGCCCGATGCGGGGCTCGATCTCACAACCTGTGAGATCATGACCTGAGCCAAAATCAAGAGTCAGATGCTCAACCGACCGAGCCCCCCCGGGCGCCCCCACTCTGGGTACTTTTGATCTGCCCACACAGTTGTTTTGTGTGCTTTGTGCTGCCTCTTAACTACAGAGTGTGTTTCATCAGTGGGTTCCCGTTCACGAGCATCGTTTTATCATTCATGGCTGTCTCTTCTTCCCCGTTCTTCTGAAGCGATCATATTATCAATCGTGACTTTTATTTGTTTGTCTCTTTCTTCTGCGTTCTTCCTCCAGACCTCCAATTTGATTATCTGTGGCGTCGGTGCTGCTGTTTACTGCCACCAAGGTGGCCTGGGTCCTGCCATCCTTGCTTTTGGCCTCCGTGCCCCGCCCAGCACACCTCACGCACCCTCCTTCAGCATCTCATCGTGTCGCTTTTCGGGGCTCTCTGCCTTCTTGGGCTCCATGAGGATGCCTGAAGTGACCTTCGGCGGGTCATTTCTGAAGGTTTGCTCACCTCCTGGACACGGACCCATTTCTCATGTAGTATAGTTCCGTGTTGTTTTTTCCCTCCTTCCGCATCCTCGAGTGAGGCTGGACGACAGATTTGCTCTCTCTCTGCTGGGCTGGAGATCTGCACCTGCGGTCCTTCCGCAGGAGGGCAAGCTGATGGCAGTCCAGTTTCCCGTTTCTAGCAAATTTTCATGTAGTTTCTTTGTGGCTTGCCTGTCACCTCCATCGTCTGCTTGTCCGTGGCTGTGACTCTGAGTGATGTTGGATGGCAGAACCGTCCCCCCGAGGGCCCTGCCATGGGCACTCTCTCCCACACAGGACTCGATGTCTCAGGAGAGCCTCCCTGCTGACATTCTCCTCTTCTTCAACTTTTATTTCCCTGGGGCAGGGGACAGAGTGGGGGGGAAATGTGAAGCGTCGTCCCGTTTTTTCTCATCTAGATGGCTCTTCACACTGGGAACGTATGAAGTGTTCTTTTAAAACCCCACGCTGGAGGGGCGCCTGGGTGGCTCAGTCGGTTGAGCGCCGACTTCGGCTCAGGTCACGATCTCGCGGTCCGTGAGTTCGAGCCCCGCATCGGGCCCCTGTGCTGACAGCTCAGAGCCCGGAGCCTGTTTCAGATTCTGTGTCTCCCTCTCTCTCTGACCCTCCCCCGTTCATGCTCCGTCTCTCTCTGTCTCTCTCTGTCTCAAAAATAAATAAACGTTAAAAAAAAAAAAATTTAAAACCCCACGCTGGATCATGTGACTCCCTTCTCAAAACAATTTATCCACTCCCCACTTAACCCTCAAGTTAGGGTTAATATGCTTCGCAAAGTTCTCTCCGATCCTGTCACTGCCTCCCCTCCAGCCTTAGTTCCCCAGGACTTGATGCCCTTGGTCGAGCCTCAGTGCCCTTGGACTTGATGTGTCTTCCAGAATGTGCCTCGCTCTCCACAGACCTCCGTATCTTCACACAAACTGCTCCCTTGGGCTCAATGGCCTTGCCCTTCCCACCCCATCCCTGCCTGGAGGAGACTAAGGTGCCTCTGTTCCAGGAACCCATGTCTGATGTCCCTGCTGGATGAGGTCCCCGCTCCAACCCCATGTTGTATTCTTGCATCCGTTCGTTCCCTACACGCCTCCTGAATCCGATTTAGATGCAGACGCACTGGTGCCCCTTTTTATACTGAACTGTGAGGAGTAGGTCTTATTCGCCGTCTCCAGAGTCCAGTAGGAGGGACTCAATCGGTGCTGGCGAGACTGAACCAAGGGGTCCGCACCCCCTCCCAACACCCGAGCCAACTTCCACTGGAAGGCGGCACTATACAAATGTCCCTTGGAGGCCCAATCCCGACCGCTGCGGTGGGGGGAGGGGGCTGGACTTCTGGGAAGGGCGGTCAGAAGGGCCCTCTGCCCCAGGACTACACATCCCATGTCGTTCAATTATATTAAGAACATTTCAAAATCCAGGAAAGCATTTGAGGGCAAAGGAAAAAGAGGTGACTTCTCCTGGTCGAGCTCAATGCGAACAATGGTAACAGGTAGAAGGTTTAGCCCAAAGCCTCCAAGTCTGTGTTTAGAGAATGCAAGGGCAGAATAAACATCGTATAACTGGACATTTACTAAACTATCTTTTTTTGTTTAGCATTAAAAAAAAAAAAAACAAACACGTTGCCTAAATTGCTTTAGAATTCTGAAAAGATTTATGTATAATCCGTCTTTCCAAAGACAGAAACTCAATCCTCCTTTGCTTGTGGGAACAGAATGTAAAAATAATCACCAGCTCTAAGGTCTGAATGCTACCTCAACGGGAAGGAGGTGGGGTGCAGGGGGCAGTGCCGGCCTCGCAAGTGAAGGTGGGCAGAAATTAGCATCCCCAACTGCCCGCTGCAGAATTGTCATTTAACCAGGTTAAAAAAAGCTATTCCCAAACAGGCTCCCTCTGACGGCCTCGGAGCTGATGTGGAAGCCGCCAAATGTGTGTATTTGTGGAGTTGTAAGTAGGTCAGATATTTCTGTCACTAATTATTACTTGTGAAAAAATATGTCGTGAGCTTGCCGCAGGGAGAGAGTATCGGAAGCAGCATTGATCTTTGGAAACTCCAGCCAGGTTTATCCCTCCGGGCCTGGAATCCTGAGGACAGTCAGACGAGGAAAAAATGTTCCAAATGCAGGTGCACGTGGGGCAGTTGTGGGAACTCCAGCAAACCTGGGTTCCAGCCCCTGAATTTCACTTCCCTGTTCTGGACTTCAGTTTTCTCACCGGGTTAGATTTGACTTTTAGTACAAAGGTTCTGATGCCATGACCTTGTCAAGTGGAAGATCATTTTCCGGGGATCTGGGATTTCCCTTCTGTTCTAGGGATATGTTTTTGTACTCTGGGAGGGATAAAGGAATCAGTTCAGAAGTGAGACCGACATTTTTTTTTTTGTTTGTTTTTGGTTTATTTATTTTGAGAGAGAGAGAGAGAGAAAGCATGCACGCACAAGTGATTGGGGAGGGAGAGAGAGAAGGAGAGAGAGAATCCCAAGCAGGCTCCATTACACTGACAGCACAGAGCCCAACTTGGGGCTCGAGCTTACGAACCGTGAGACCATGACCTGAGCCGAAACCAAGAGTCAGACGCTGAACTGACTGAGCCACCCAGGCCCCCCCCCCCCCACGATCAACATTTTTTTTGGCAGTGAATATTAGTGGAAATTTTTGTGGCATCGGATCAGACCCACATGGTTGAATATCTGCTAAGTGTTGAGTATGTGTTGGACATTGTGGCAGGCATGTTGGACACACGCATACGACTGCCCACTCCTTCGTATGTTTAGGACTGGTTACCAAATTTCGGAGGGTGAGATGATTTGCCCAAGGTTGCCCAGACAGTAAAAGGAGCAGAGTTAGGATTTGAACCAGCTTCTCATTCCAGGAGCCTACACCAGCCACTGCAGCTATGCTTGAGTGAGCTTTTAGGAGGACAAAGATGCCCCCTCTTCTTCCCCTAGATGTGAAGTCTGGATACCAGGGCAAGATGCTGCTCTAATTAGTTTTATTTTACAGGCTGGGACACTTGTCAGTGTTTTATGCAAAGTTATGCAGAATATGCAAATCAGGGGTGGCTCCGGTTGTGTTGTGACCAGTATAGCACCTGTGTTTCTCTGATCTAAAAAGTTCTACCAGAGCTTCCTGGTGGCTTGGGCAGTGGGAAGGGGACTGGACTGCTTTTCCACAAGGTCACACCTGCTTGCAAGTCCCCTTTAAGTGTGTCCAGGAACTGGAAGGTAAGTGACCCCTGCCATATGGACAGTTTTAGCACCAGATATCTGGGCATGGATGAATTTAGTTGATCTGAAAAGTTCTTGTTTTTGTTTGTAAACAGGTGGGCTTCAGGGGCAGCTGGCTGGCTCAGTCAGAAGAGCACATGACTCATGGGGCACCTGGGTGCCTGGGTCGGTTGAGTATCCGACTTTGGCTCAGGTCATGATCTCATGGTTCATGGGTTCGAGCCCTGCATCTGGCTCTGCACTGACAGCGTGGGGCTTGCTTACGATTCTCTCTCTCCCTCTCTCTCCCTCTCTCTCTGCCCCTCCTCCCTTCCCTCTCTCTCTTTCAATAAATAGACTTAAAAAAAAAAAGGACCCAGGACATTCTGGGTGATGTCATGACATTTTCAAAGCAGAAATAAAAGGAAAAGTTCTAAGAAGTATTTAGGTGGAGGGGTGCCTGGATGGCTTAGTCAGTTAAGTGTCTGACTTTGGCTCAGGTCATGATCTCATAGTTTGTGAGTTTGAGCCTCGTGTTGGGCTCTGTGCTGACAGCTCAGAGCCTGGAGCCTGCTTTGGATTCTGTCTCTCTCTCTCTTTCTCTCTCTCTGTCCCAGCTCGCACTCTCTCTCTCTCTCTCTCTCTCTCAAAAATAAACATAAAAAAAAAGAGCATGTAACTCTTGATCCCAAGGTTGTGAGTTCATGCTCCACACTGGGTGTAGAGATTACTAAAAAGTAACTAAACATTATAAATAGGTGGGCTTCAGTTTCCTCACCTTCAAAATTGGTGAATGAGGGGCGCCTGGTGGACTCAGTCAGTGGAGCATGTAACTCTTGATCCTGGGGTTGTGAGTTGGAGTTCCGCATTGGGCATAGAGCTTAGTTAAAAAAAAACAATAATAAAATAAATGAAAAAAGAAGGGTGAATGAGCTTAAGGTCCTGTGATGACCTGAGTCTTCAGAATCCTGTCTTAAGTCTTCTGGAAAGTACCATCCATCCTGTTTTTTGCCTGTACTCTGCTTATGATGACCCAGCCCTTACGCCTCCCCAGCACTCATTCCCACTACCCCTTGTTTCACCCCCCCCCCCCCCCCCCGCCCCAGGCCAGGGAACTATTTGGCATGCTTTTCTTGCTTCCCATACTTGGCACATGCTGTCTTTGCACCAAGGCATTCCTTTCTCTCTCTTTTCTATCGGTCTAACTCATTCTCTCCCTTCCTAGGCTAGCTTAGACATTACCTACTCCTGCCCCCAACCCCAGGCAAGCCCAGGCACCCTCAATCCCCGGCTCTCTTGATAACACTTATTGGCTGGTTTCTTGTCATGATTACTGGGGACAAAGTTCCCCAGGCATGCAGCCCAGGACTGCCAAAGTGGTCGTGAATCAACATTTAAGGAATTAAGTCAAAGAACAAATGCATCTACCCGTTGTAGGGTAGAATTGTCCAAAGGAAGCGGTTGCTATAAACTCCACTCAGCTTGTGACTTTAGACTAAAAATAGGTATAGGGACACCAGGCTTTTCTAATTCCCTAATATAAATTTTAATTTTTAATAACTTGAGAAATCAGTGAACTATACCTATGGGAAAATGATGAGGAATCAGCCACATAAATTAATGGAAAGTATGTGTTCACATTATCTAACTATATTAAGTGTGAATAATAATTAATTATAGATTCTGCATGCGGTCTTGTCTTAGAGAATTCAGTGTGAAGGAATTTAAAAAGTCATTCATCACCCCCCTGTGCTCCACCCCGGGCCATAACATAAAAAGCAATGGCCAGAGAATTTTCCATAATTTATGAAAATCATCATCTTAGAGGAAAAATAACTCTCATTAGGAGCATAATAACTAGGAAAAAGAAGCCGTGCCCAAGTGTGTTTGCTAATGCTGCTGTAATCATTTGGCACCCTTCTCTCTCTCCCCTGCATTCATTCATTCTTCCATTCATTCACCGTACTCTTGGTGGCCTAACCAGGGGATGAGAACACGGTGAACTCTAGAACCAGGTTGTTTGAGTTCAAAACCAAACTCCTCTATCTACGTTGCAGCTGTGTGGTCTAAGGCAAGTCGCTTAACCTCTCTGTGCCCCAGTTTCTATAAAATAGAGATTATAGGTACTATTGCATTGATGGGGAGGGGGTGAATAAGCAAATACAGGTGGAATGCTTAGCATAGAGCCTAAGTACTCAATAAATGAAAGCCCTAGTTGTGGGTCTGGTATACTGGGCACCGCTTAAGAAGGACCAAACTTCGGGGCACCTGGGTAGCTCAGTCAGTTAAGGGTCCGGCTTTGGCTCAGGTCATGATCTCATGGTTCATGGGCTCGAGCCCCCAGTTGGGTTCTGGGCTGACAGCTCAGAGCCTGGAGCCTATTTTCAATTCTGTGTCTCCCTTTCTGCCCCTCCCCGACTCATTCTCTGTCTCTGTCTCTGTCTCTCTCTCTCAAAAATAAATAAACATTAAAAAGAAGAAGAAGGAGGAGGAGGAGGATGAAGAGGAGGAGGAGGAGGAAGAGGAGGAGGAGGAGGAGGAGGAGGACCAGGCTTCTATGCTTGAAGAGTTTGATGACTGGTGAGGGAAACAGACTCTAAGTAAGCAAGCTCCCTTCGAATTACAAGTTGACGTGTTCCATATGGAAGTGAGTAAGGTACTGGGATAGGCAATGATAGTGCCTCTTGCCTAAGGGGTGCAGGGCCCCTTCTCTGAGGAGGTGATGTTTCCCTCAGGAGGTAAAGGGTAAGAAGGAGCTAATGAAATGAAGAGGGGGGGGGGCAGAATGTTCCAGGTGTTGTGTGTATAGCTTGTGTGCTCCACTCCACAGGGGCTGCCCCTTCCCCGTTTCTATTTTCTAAAGCTGCAGAGACAAACTGTGGAACCACGGTGATAAAACCAGGGCAGTAAGGGATATAGAGAAGTCGCTAGACATTGACACAGACTTGGTGGCAGTCGACGGCAGGAGGTGCACAAGACGGTGGTGGGGACCGATCTTTAGTGTTTGGAAAGCCGGCTGGCTAGAGGGAGAAACGAAAGCCATGCCCCCCGCCAACCGCAAACCGGCCAAAGACGTGACGTTAAAACCCTACAGAAAGAAAATCGGGGCTACTGGGTTTCTGATTGGGGCAGTCGTGTTGGAAAAGCCTTCCTAAACCAGACCAGAAAGGGCACAAGCCGTGGATGGATTCGGCACCATCAGAATGAGGGGTGTGTGTCCAGCACAGGAGAGCAGAGACAAAGGAGGAGGCGGATGCCAAAGGATGAGACCAGGCAGTTCCCAGAGGGAGCCGGTCAAACGGCCAGCAGCTCACGAAGAGATGCGCACATGCATTCCTGGTGCAAAGTCCAAGCTGTGCAAGTGAAAACTTCACACGGAAGCCTCCTCCTCCTCCTCCTCCTCCTCCTCCTCCTCCTCCTCCTGCGCCTCAGAAGGGTGGCGCGTAGAAAGGCAGGCTGCATCAAGGTGCAGGGGGAAGAGGGGGAGGCCTGCTGGCACTCTGCCGCTGGGAGCTGCTCCCGGGAACCCTGGGGACGCGGCACCATGGCCGTGAGTGGAGGGCCCAAGGGCATCCCGAGAGCCAGGCTGTCCCCCACGCCAAGTCCCTGGCCTAGGGCTGGTTGTGCCGGGAGGAAGGGGAGCTTCTCCCTCCTTCACACAAATCGCCACCACCTTCCTCCTACCCAGAGGTTGGTGGGGGAGCACCCCCCCCCCCCCCAGAGAGGGCGCCTTTTGCTAGTTCACGCAGAGGCGCCATTTGGGTTATAGGACCCTGGCCTTTGGAAAGCCATTTGCCCACAGTCAAGGACTGTGACCCAACAAGGCCACTCTATCTATCTCAGAGACATCTGAGGCCATCTATCTCAGAGACATCTATCTCAGAGACAACTGGCCTGGCCATCTATCTCAGAGACAACTCAGGACAAAAGGAACCCCCCCCCCCCAAAAAAAAAAAAAAGCTTGGAGGGTCAGGGACTTGGAGGCCACCCAGGTGTCCAGCCCTGGGGAAATGGACGAGAATATTGTGCACTGTTAAAAGCAACTATTACACATCACTGAAGGGGGGGAAAAAAAAAAAAGAACCAGACTGAGAGCTGTAGCACAGAATTAGTCATGTTAATTAAAAGCATATACAAACACAGAACAGCACGACATGTTTTATAAGGACTCATGCATATTTAAGAACATATATCAGCTACGTTAGCGAGGATGCTCATGGGGGCAGGGGACTGGGAAGCAGGGATGAAGGAAGAAAAACATGTTTAAAACACAAACAAGCCCGTGGAAAGAGTCCTCCACAGTGAGAACGCCCCGGGAGGTGAGGAGGTGGGTTCCTGTGCCTGCCCTGCCCCTGGGGCTGATAAGAGTGAAAAGGCACAGAACTGAAGCCACCGTAAAACCCTGCCTGTCCTCCGAGGCTGAGGACACGCTGCTCTCCTTCAGGGAAGCTGGGGCCTTCCTTTCTCCGAGTGCCCCTGGCCCCACATTGATAAGGATGTCAGTTGCAGCGAACGGCCAAGTGGTGTGAACTTAGTAGCGAGAGTTGGGGATTCCCATCTCCTTTCTATCACCAACCGGATGGGTGACCGTATGCAAATGAGGTTCCCTCTCTGGGCCTCAGTTTCCCAGGGGTGGTTCCTCAGTGGCAGATGCAGGCTGGATTTGCTGGCAACGATTTCCCCTTCCCCCTGGCTCACAGTTTGCTTGCCTTTCCTTCAAGTTAGGTGCCGCCAAACTCTTGGGTTCTGGCCAATAGAACGCGGATGGAAGTGATATATTCCACTCCCAGGCCTGATCATGAACACCTCCCCACGTGATTTTCTATGTTCTTTTTCTTTTTCTTTCTTTCTTTTTTTTAATGGTGAGGGAGTCCAAGTTTAGCTTCAGCACCACTGACTCCCCCTGCCCCAACCTTAAAAAATTTATTTTTTACATTTATTTATTGTTGAGAGACAGAGAGAGACAAAGCATGAGCAGGGGAGGGGCAGGGAGAGAGGGCAACACAGAATCCGAAGCAGGCTCCAGGCTCCGAGCTGTCAGCACACAGCCCGATGCGGGGCTTGAACTCAGAACCATGCGATCATGAACTGAGCCGAAGTGGGTCACTTAACCGCCTGAGACACCCGGGCGCCCCAGTCTATGTTCTTACACTGTCTGCTGGTAGGTTACAGGGATCCCCCAGAGCCATAGTTTAAAAGGAGATTGGGTCCCTGAGTCACCCCTTGGAGGAGAGACAGCCAGGAAAGTGCCTCGCTGATGGCACTCATGGGCAGATGTTGAGCGCAGGCATCAATCCATCAATGGACAAATACTGAGGGAACCAATGAGCGTGCATCATTGGAGAGGACGTCACGTCCTGGGTCATTCTGGGGGAGACGCGAGTCGTTTTTGGAAGGAAGGAATAATGTATCTCAAAGGAATGAAAAAGTCATCTTTTGATGCATTAGGTCCCCATGGGCAATGGCATTAGGTCTATGGTTTTCCACAGCCAATCTGCAAAGCCACGGCTCAGCGTCCACACAGAGAGAGATCGGATCATGGGTACCAGGGTCGGGCACCTAATTCTGGATTTTTTTTTTTTTAAGTAATTTCTACACCCAATGTGGGGCTTGCACTCACGACTCTGAGATCAAGAGTCGCTTGCTTTTCAGGCTGAGCCAGCCAGGTGCCCCTAATTCTGTATCTTGATCCGAATGCCAAGACCTTATTAAGATAAAAAATAAAGCCTGAGGTGCCAGGCTGGAAGGTGTGGTTAGTGTTTACGAGGCAGATGGGCGGGGAGGGGAGATCTTTCACCACAAGGCTCGCCTTGTCATATACACAAACTCATCTCCATGGCAATTGTTCTCTCTGCAATTTCCCTTGAAGCAGCCATTTGCGTTTCTTGATTTCCACACGACAATGACCTTGTTAGGTCCTGTTAGATAGAAACAAGACGGATGCTCCAACAACACAGGCTTCTGTGCCCAGTTTCCCTCTGGCTAATTACACCGTGTAGAAGCTGCCCAGGTGGACCAAACAGAGGCCTGATGGTTAATTTAAATAACAAATAGTGTCAGCTGGGCCATTAACTGTAGGTCCCCAACTGCTCAGCTGTTCCCCATCAGCAAAAGGATCTGTTCTCTCAGCCTAGCAAGGTTATAAAAGGCCAACCAAGAGCCCCCCCCCCCCCAGAAGTCCCCCAAATGCCAGTGTGTGCAGTGAGGACGGGCCTTTATGCAAACACCACAGTGCCTCAGCACCTAGGACCAAAGCCAGACCCTCTGGCACGACCTGAACTCTGCCAGTTTACTGGTCTCATCCCTTTCCCCCACTATTTTTTTTTTTGAGTTTATTTATCTATTTTTGAGAGACAGAGAGAGAGAGAGAACCCCAAGCAGGCTCCACACTGTCAGCACAGAGCCCGATGCAGGGCTCAAACCCTTAAGATCGTGTCCTGAGCCACAGTCAGATACCTAACTGACTGAGCCACCCAGGTGCCCCTCCCTTTCCCCAATTATTAAAGAAAACCTGTGTGCTCTGACCTATCTATCTTAGCTGTTCCGTTCATGATTGGCATAAATATTACTTTCCAATGACACTGAATTTTGAGTTTTTTTCCCCAAAGCATTTGCTAGGTTATTTTCCTCTTGTCCTTACAAATCGTCCCCATCCATTTGTCTGCGATTTCAGCTGGGTCACCATCTGGCTGTGGGAGGGAGACGCGAGCGTGTCCTTCTTCCAGGCACTGGGAGCAGGTCCCACCCGGGTGGGGCTGGGTCCGGCCAGTCAGAGCAGATGTCATAGGTGGTTGGTGCTGGGAGAGCCTTCGTGGTGGCAGGGAAACTGAGGCCAGGAGAGGGGCAGCATGGCAATGCATTGGGGTAGAGCTAGGTTTGGGCCTGTGGTTACTACCTATTCTTCCAGAGCTCCATGCTGCACCCCGGCCATCCCCCAGGGCCCGGAGAGAAGGCCAGGTGCCCTCCCTGCAGGATGGAATGTGTAGGCTGGCTCTCTCTCCACCATGAGCGGCCAGTCGTGTTGGGCTCCCTGGCTCTATTCCCACTGCTGTCTCCCCAGCCGGCCTCGTGGTGGGGGGCATCTGGTCGACCCAACCTTCATTTCCTGGTCCCTGCCGTCCTTGTCTACGGACAAGCTGTCCTTTCCTCACTTGATGTGTCCTGAAACATCCCTAGAGGTTAGGGTTTAGTAGGTCTGGGGAATGGCTTGAGCACTGAGATTTTTAAAGAATACTCCAGGTGGTTCTAGAAGGTATTCAAATTTGAAAACCACTGCCTCCTCCCCTGACCCAGGAAGGGACAGATGGGCCAAAGTGGGCTAATCAGCGTCCTTCCCTGGGATTGCACCGTAGATATAAGAAGGTCTCTCCTGAAAGGCTGTTAGCAGTGGGGCGCCTGGGTGGCTCAGTCAGTTAAGCATCCGACTCGTGGTTTCGGCTCAGGTCACGATCTCATGGGTCTGTGAGTTCGAGCCCTGTGTCAGGCTCTGTGCAGGCAGCGTGGAACCTGCTTGGGATACTCTCTCGCTCTCTGCTCCTCCCCCGACCTCTCAAACTAAGTAAATAAACTTAAAGAAAAATCAAAGCTGTTAGGAATGTCAGCCTGTCTGCTCACAGCTCCTAGCCACCCTCCGCGGCTGCCCCTCTCCTCACACTGGCTCTCCAGCCCCTCTGGACCCCAGGTAACCCCCAGAATCACTGAGCTGCTCCCTGGACATGCGTCTTTGCACATGGTATCTCTGTTTCTTGGAAGGGCCTCTTTCTCATGAAGTCCTACTTAACTCACAAGAACCAAGTACTCATGATTTATGCTGGGAAACCATCCCGTCTCCCCCGCGGACTGGCTCCGGGGCCAAGCTCTTGGACTGCCAGTCCTGTGTGCTCCGCTGAGGACCTCACTGCTGGGCTGTCATCGTCTGTCCACACCTGTGTTCCTGCCAGATGGGGGGGCCTCTCTGAGGAAGGGGCTGCGATGCGTCCTGCTCCAGTCCACATCCCCCCTCCCCTCGACTTAGGCTTCCCTTGCATCTGGGCACAGGGTGAGGTCTGATGAATCTTTATTTGATAAGTGAGTCATATTTAGCTCTGGGGTTATCACCTAGCTACACAGGGTTGGGGCTTATCCTGTTTCTCAGTGTGTCTGAGAGGGAGGGGGAAGATGAGAAGGGTAGAGAGAGCAGGTGTCACAAAACAGTGGGGAGAGAGAGGGAGGGGGAGGAAGAGAGAGTTGGAGGGAGAGGGGAGAGGGAGGGGGAGAGAGAGGGAGGAGGGGGCTGAATTGAGTCGAGGGAGCGGGAGGGTTAAGGGAGGGGAGGGACAGGGAAAGTGGGAGAGGGGGAGGGCACAGTCGTTCCTTCCTTCCTTCCTTCCTTCCTTCGCCTGACAGACGCTTTCTCAGCTCCTACTCTGGGGCGTACAGAGAAAATTTCCCAGGATGAACTAAAGAGCGGATGATTAAAATAAAACCATCAGTCACGCGGCCCGATTCGCAGAGCCCAGACCGTGTGGGGAGCGTTTTGCTTCTCCACTGGGCAGGGCAAGACACCGCCTCTCAGAACAGAGGCCCCACCTTAGACGCGAGAAATAGGGCACCAGGGCTGTCTCCTGACACTCCGATGGTCTCTGTGATGATCTGTGTCGCTTTTCCTCCCTGAGACTATTCCACTGCAGCCATCACACCACACACATCACAGTACTGTCTCCTCAGTTTTCTCTCCGTGGCCCCAAGTCAATGGGGTCCCTTTGTCTATGGCCCAAAGGGAAACCAGAGCGGCCGTGAAAAATTGCATTTTCTAAACCTGCCATTTTATAACTTTTTTTTTACATTTATTTATTTTTGAGAGACAGAGTGAGACAGAGCACAAGCGGGGGAGGGGCAGAGAAAAAAGGAGACAGAATCCGAAGGAGGCTCCAGGCTCCCAGCAAGCGTTCAGCACAGAGCCCGATGCGAGGCTCGAACCCGCGAACTGTGAGATCATGATCTGAGCTGAAGTCGCTCACTTAACTGACTGAGCCACCCAGGCGCCCCTACACCTGCCATTTTGTAAAAACTATGTTTATAAAGCTACAAAAACAAAAAAAAGAAGAATCAATGAACAATCAGGAACACAGAAGAGGGTTATTTTGGTTAAGATCGGAAATCCAACTCCATCTAGCTTAAGTGAGCAAGGTAATTCATTGATTCACTGTCTCAGGAATGCGCGTGGCTAACAAATAACAAAAACCGTCTCCAAGTGGAATAAGGAAAAGGTTCCGTTGTTTCATAGAATATTTGGAGGTGAGCAGTCCAGGGCAGGGGAGAATGCCCGGCACTGTCCTCCTCTGGGCCCCATCAGCCCCTGTGGTTGCAAGGAGGCTGATAATCCCTACCTCACACCTACAGGGGGCAATAAACCCAAAAAAGGAAGAGAAGGAAGGAAGGAAGGAGTGCCAGTCAAGTTCTGAGTGTATCTATCAATTATCTATTGCTGTGTGACAAATCACCCCAAAATGGAGTGGCTGAAAGTAACAACCACACATCCGCTCATGAATGTGTGGGGCAGCTCAGAAGTTCTGATCCGAGCCAGGAGCAGTAGATCTCAGACTCCAGTCGGTGTGGCCCAGGGATGTGGGGGCATGCTGAGAAGTAAAATAAGGTTCTGTGAACAAATACATTTGGGAAACGCTGGGTTAAAGAAAGTTCGCTTGTTCTTCGAGCCACAAACATTCATTGAGCATATATTATGTGCCAGTGTTCAAGGGCCTGAGAGCGCATCCAAAACCCAAACCCAAACAGACAAAAACCCTGCTTGGGGATATGGTCTGGTAAGAAGGTCGAAGAGTTTTCTTTTCTGCAGGATTTCTCAGGGCCTTTAATATGCTAACAGGCATTACCCAAAGAGGGTAACGCATCCTGTGTTTCCCAGAATTATTGGACCTTTGGAATAAGAACTGAAGTTCTTTGAAGTAGACTTTGAGAAACACTAACTCTGTTCAACCTCCTGTTGTACAGATGAGGAAGTTGAGGTCATATTCAAGATCACCCAGGCAGAGCTGGCACCTGAGCCATGGTCACCCAACTCCCTGCACTTCCACAGCCTTTCCCCTTGATCTTGTATTTCCTTCCTTCCTTGTCCTTCTTTTTCTTTCTTTTCTTTTCTTTTCTTTTCTTTTTTCTTTTCTTTCTTTTCTTTTCTTTTCTTTTCTTTCTTTTCTTTTCTTTTCTTTTCTTTTTTCTTCCTTTCCCCTTCCTTCCTTCCTTCTTTCCTTCCTTCCTTCCTTCCTCTCTTCCTTTCTTACCTGACTTCAGAGAGCCAAGATTTGGGAGGCTGTAATGAACTCAGATGCTTGAGATCAAGTGAGCTGAGAGCTCCCATGCCCTCCACTGGGCCTCCTGGGCTGGAGCCGTGCACAGACGTCACACCTCCGGCCACATCAGTCATGTTCTGTGACCTCTCCCTGAGCTCAGCCCTGCTGATGTGAGCAGCTGGGCCTGTCCCTTGGGAAAAGAGGCAAACTGGGACATGGGAAGACAAATGAGACTGTTCGGGGAAGGCCACCTTACAAAAGCATGGCTCACAGCTTGGGGTTTGGGGAAGCTGCCTGCTTTCTTGATCAGACTGTCCTCTGTGGATGTCCTCAGTCGCTCTCATGCCCCCCAACCTGCTCCCTGAAGTGTGGGGACCGTGTTTAGTGTCCAGAATCTGGTAAGATCTTTCAGTGTCTAGGGATGCCGCTTATGCGGTGGCCAGGCCGTGAGTGAGCACAGAGGGGCACCTGAGGCACGCAGATAGAAATCATATACAAGATGTCATCAAGTGGGGATGTCACTTGGTGGAGTTGGGACTGGGGCCCAGGTCTCCCTGTCCTTTCACAACACCTACACTTTTCCCTGAGAAATAACTGTCTTCAGAGTTGGGACTGGGGCCCAGGTCTCCCTGTCCTTTCACAACACCTGCACTTTTCCCTGAGAAATAACTGTCTTCAGAACTGAAGACTGAAAGTAGTAGGACAGAGGATTCCAATTCTGAGGACCTCAGAAGGTTTAGGAGGAGCAAGGAAGGCACGATTTGTCAGAGAATGTTGACAACAATAAAGTGAGGAGGGATAGCGTTAACTTATGTCTTGGGCCCTGTTCTAGGGGCTTCTCAAACATTACTGCAGTAATAAATGTCGCACTTTTCTGACAAGAAAACTGAGGCTCATGGGGGTGAAACCACCGGGTCACTTGCCAACAACGGCAGACCTGGAGAGAGACCTCGGTTTGAGCTGAAAGCTGAGTCTTTTCACGGCCTCACGTGGCCTTGCCCCAACCACACAGAGTGATCATGTTGGGGGCAATTATTCTTCTTGAAAATAGTCTGTCAACTAACCATTTAAGAATAGAAACTGCCTTATCGACCTAAAGTGGGTGCACCTGCCCTTACTAAGAGCCCAGCATCCTTCCCTTTCTGGAACTTTCCACCTCTCTCTTCCCTCTTGCACTGGCTTTGCGAAAACACTAAAACCTTATAATGAAATAAAACAACCAGCTTCAAGACAAACAACAGCCCCTTCAACTGGCTTCTTTCTTCTCCAAATATTTCTTTAATATTGTGTGTTTGATTTCAACCCCCCTAAATGATCTTAACTTTTCCCCTGAACTAGAAAAATAAGAAATAAAACACTCTACTGGGAAGAAAAGGAAAATTGTATGTTCTTTTGTTTACACGAGTGTACAGAAAATCATTACGGATCTCCATGTGGCCTTGGTGATTTTCCATTGTGATACAGGAGAGAAATGGATAAACTGGAATTTGCAACCAATCTCGGGGGGATTTCTTTTCTATTTGGGTGACCCCTGAAAGGCTTCTGGGCACATAGCTATTTTTGAAAGGAAGGAGGAAACGCCGAGGGGTGATCCCCATTAGCAGTGGTTCACCCAGACGCTAACTTGTTCTAATGTTCGCTTGTGTTTATTTTTACTTAATCTGATGTTTTGATGCAATCGTTGGCATTTTGTTTTTGACCTTAACCCGGCGTAATTTATCTTGGGCATGCCAAGACAGGCAGTGAATGGACTCTCCGTGACCAAGGTGCAGCCAATTTCTTAAATTATGATGTCAGGTGATGCCGTCTGCGGGTGGGGGTGGGGAGGTGGTACGGCTTTGATCTTAACTCTGTGATCATAACTGGCCCCTACACTGTCTGGAATAGGAGTTTGTTTCCTCCCACCCAAGGCTGCCGCCCAGAGGCCCTTACATTTGGGGAAGATTTTGAGCCAAATCCTGACCCATGAATTCTGAATGCAAGATGTGCACAGTCAGAATGAAAAACTGCTTTCCTAATATTCTGAGCTATGTAAATCCTAGGAGAAGTAGACTGAGCATCGGATCGGGAGTCCGTTAATATAGTTCTCCCACGGCCCTGGGATGAAGGTTATTGTTATGCCCATTTTACAGATGAAGGTGCTGAGGCACGGAGAGTTGGACTGATGTGCCCATGACAGCAAGCAGCAGAGCCCGGGATTCAAGCACAGTCTCCTCCCTACGGAGTCTGGGGCTATAAGGACCAAGCACAGTGCCTCTCCAGGTCTGCCGTGTTCTCCCTTCTCTGGGCCCTAGTGTCCTCTTCTCTGAAATAAGGGGGCTTAGCTGACTGATTTCTAGGATCCTTTCCAACACCGCCTACAGATAAAATGCTGTGATTTTCCCCAAAGTCATGTCCCACAGACATCCAGAGTTTACCAGGGATTGGGGTCAAGTTGCCTCACCACAGTGTAAAAAATGAGAACGGTATAGACGAAGAGAAGCAGCCTTTTGTAAGTGACTTCTCTGCATGCCACGTGTTTTATACATGTACTTTGTCTCTCTTCAGTCTGTGCCGTAATTTAATGTTTTGCTGGAATGCTTTCTCCGTGAACCCCTGGTGAACCAGGACTGTAACCTCATTCCTTTCTCCTGTTGGCTGTGTTGTAGTTAGAAGAGCTGGCTCCTGAGTTTTAACTTTTTTCTTTGTGCTTTTCGGTAGTTTCAAATTTTTATGTGATGATTTTGAAAAAAGCAAAAGGCATGTTTAATTTTAAAGGCAGGATCAGTCATGAGATTGGATCTTCCTTGTCCAGTGCTCGGAAAACAGCAAAGCGTTTGGTGGCAGGTAGCATATATACAAGAATTGTGGCACTGAATCAAAGAGTACTTTTAAAGTACTGGCTGAACACGTTGGAAAGCCTGCTGCTACCGCTGATGCCCACAAGAGGGCGTCTCAGGGTAATCAGGATGCAAAACTCCAGCCCAAGCTCTACCTCCTGGGCTGTAAATGGCCAAAGAGCAGGTTCTGGAATATCAGCAATGACCCTGCTTCTCCAGGACTAGACATGTGACATTAGGCTCTCTCTCTTCCCCTTGTCATTTGAGCCCTACAAGTTTAATTCTCCCGGGAGTTTCCACTCGTGGGGGCATTTGTGGTTCTTCTCTCTTTGCCTGGACATGAGTGAGTGAGTGAGGGAGTGAGTGTCTGGAGGGAGCAGAGATGTCATAAGCTTGTACATCTGGCTGTACATCCGGGAGTTTCCTTCAGGAAGATACAGCACTCCCAACCCCTTTTCAAAACTATGGGTCTGCAACAATCATACTTTATTTATTTATTTATTTATTTTACCAACCTTGTCAAAGTCAACCTGTTTTTTCAGTGTAGGGGAGGGAAAACCAATGAATGGACAGTTTTGCACCATTCTCCTGAAGAAGAGAGTCACAGCAAAGCCTGACGTGGGAAGCTGGGGAGCATGTCTTCTCTCTGACCCTGAGGAGGGACAGAAGGGAGTCAATGTGGCTGAAACCCACCCAAGAGGCACTTTGCATATGTCTCCTTTTTTATTTTTATTAAAAAAATTTTTTTAACGTTTATTTATTCGAGAGAGAGAGAGAGAGAGAGAGAGAGCGAGCATGAGTGGGGGAGGGGCAGAGAGAGAGGGAGACACAGAATCTGAAGCAGGCTCCAGGCTCTGAGCTGTCAGCACAGAGCCCGGTATAGGGCTTGAACTCACAAACCGTGAGATCATGACCTGAGCCGAAGTCAGATGCATAACCAATCGAGCCACCCAGGTGCCCTTTATATGTGTCTCTTTTAGAACCTACAACAATCCTGGGAGAAAGACATCACTCTCCCCATTTTACAGATGGAAACACTGAGGCTCAGAGAAGTTAACTCATCTGCCCAACATCACGCCCTCTCCCCAGCTCTTCGGGGACACACAGAAGCTAGATTTTAACCCCGGAAGGGCCCAGGCTCCACCAGCCCCACTACTATCTCTATTGAGGCACAGACAGCATGGGAGTGACTTTCCAGAGAAGGAGAGGAAAGCAAGGGCAGGTTAGGGATCAGGCTCCAGACTCAGGAGGCCAAATTACCCAAGCAAGAATTCTAATAGGCTGCAGGGAGGCTCGTCTCTGGTTCAAGTGTTCAGTGAGCCGGTGCACGAAATCTTTTATGTTTTCCCCCATTAATGCATTCTGTACTTACACTTCTTACTATAATTACTCTGCAGTAATTAACAAGGGAAAATAACACATCTGGGTCTACACTGCAACTCCAAACAGATGTACAAGATGCACAGGCACGTGCAGGTCCTTGGAGTTATTTGACAATTATGTACTGAGCACCTACTATGCCCCAGCCTGTTGAGATGCCGGGGGTCCAGCAGTGAGCTGACGGGGCAAGGTCCCTCGCGGAAGGGGGAGGGGCAGCGATAGACCGTGGGTACACGGACACACCCCAGATATCAGTAAATGATAAGTGCTGTGAAGACAAAAAAACCAGGGTGACATGTGACACGTGGCCAGATTAGCCTCTCCCTGGAGGTGACATTTGAGCCTGTGGAGGTCTGGGGAGAGCATGCCAGGCTAGGGGAAGGGCACGTGCCAAATAGTTTATCATGTTTTTTTTTTTTAATTTTTTTAATGTTTATTTATTTTTGAGAGAGTGTAAGCGGAGGAGGGGCAGAGAGAGAGGGAGACACCGAATCTGAAGCAGGTTCCAGGCTCTGAGCTGTCAGCACAGACCCCAACGTGGGGCCCAAACCCACGAACCATGAGATCACGACCTGAGCTGAAGTCGGACGCTTAACCGACTGAGCCACCCAGGCGCCCCAAGTAGTTTTTCATGTTTTAAGAAGGCCCGGAGGCTGGCATGGCTGAAGCAGAGCCGTGGGGCAGTGTGGGGTGGGCGAGGGGCAGAGAAGGGGTGGGTCAAGCCCCGTAGGGCTGGGGGAAGCCATCAGAAGGCAGTTGGATGTGACTTGAAGCATAATGGGAAGCCCATAGGGGAGCTTTAAGGTGGGGGTGGGGGGGGGGGTCACGGCAGAATCTGAATTACATATTTTAAAAGGCTCCCGGCTGCAGCTGCTCTTTTCATCTGTGCGGAGAATAATCGGGAATAATCTGTCCGGCGAAGGCCAAGAGAGGAAGAGGGGAGAGAAGTTGGAGGCTGTCACCGTGAGGAATGACAGGGGCTTTGGCCGGGATAGGACGTGGGATACAGAGAGGATGGATTTGGTGCATGTTGCAGAGTTCAAGTCTATGGGATTCGCCCACGGCCTGAAGGTGGAGGAGAGAAAAGAGCGGAAGGAAGGGACATTTCATCAAGGGTGTGACATGTAGGAATTCATACATTCGCGCAGGGGCCACCGGCCCGTTCATTTGTTCAGCAAAGACGTGGGGCCTGCTCTGCGCCAGGTCCCTGCCCGGCCTGGGGAAGAGCAGTGAGATGTGGTCCCCGCCCTCAGACGTGGCATAACGCAGGTGACAGACATGTCAGGTATGCGATCGATGACAGACCGGGGTGCGGGCAGGCCGGGAAGTTTGGAGGGGGGCACGGGGCTCCTCAGGTGAGGTAGCAGTGAGGGAGGCTTCCTTGAGAAAGAAGGATCTGAAGGATGAGGCGACTTGAACCGGGGCCAAGGGCAGAAAAGGGAAGAGTGTTTCAGGCAGAGAGAACGGCATGTGTGCGGGTGTTTGAAGGGAGGCTCTGTGGCCAGAGTGGAGGGGACGGGGCGGGCGAGCGGATGTGGAGGAGGCTGGGGCCATCCCACACGGGCGCGGGGCTTGAACTGAGGAGCGCCCAGGACCCCGGTCGCTGAGTGGGCCCGGCTGGATGTGGCTGTGGAGACACAGAGAAGGAAGCGTGGGGCTCCAGGTGACGTACCGCCTGGACTAAGCTTTCATTTTGACTCTAGAAAAACAAGGTGCTGTGGTATTTCGGGTGCCTGGAGCTTCTGGAGGAAAAGTCACACCCACCACACGCACATGAATGCATAAAAAAACCTCTGGAAGGCTCCACACCAAAACCTCAGTGGTCTTTATCTCTTGGTGCTGAGGGCGTGAGTCGTTGTGTTGCTCTTCCTTTCGGTGTTTTCGTGTTTTTGCATTCTGTCTTAAACATGGACTACTTGTGAAATGACACGTCCTCATAAATTAAAAAGAAAAAAGTCTTGCCCTGAAGACAATTGCTCAATGATGTGCAAGTTTTCTTACTCTCTCCCTCTCTGTCCCTGCACAGGAGCCCACAGAAAGCCCCAGCCCTTGAGGCCTGGGAACTGAGTTGCTTAAGAGAAAAAAGGCGACTCTGCCCCCCAGCAGTGACGGGGGTCCTCCAACATCTTTTAATTTGCAAGCACTGTGGGAGGCATTTCGGGTGCAAATGCAGCAGGTGCAAACGCGTGGGGTCTGGAGGCTACAAGGAAATTTAAGGGAGACCGGAAAGAGTGGTGTGTCTGGAGCTCGACAGTGAGGGAGGCGGTAGGAAAGGCCAGAGAGGTAGGACTAGATCTTGCAGACTCTTCTGGAAATGAAGTGTCTCCCGCAGGGCAGCAGGAGTTGAGGAGGGGGGAGGGAGTGTGGTGGTTGTCCCCTAAACAGGTGAGGGAGCTGAGAGTCGCTGGGGACCTGCAGGGCTGCTGCTGAGAGCCAGGTCTCCGTGTGCCTGGGGAGCACTCCTCACCCCAGGCTTACTCAGGCTCCTTCCTTCTCTTCCCCAACCTGTCCCACCGGTGGGGAGGTGGGGGGTGGGGCGTGTCGTAAGACACCCCCAGAAGCTTTCCAAGCCAACCATTCTTCTGGGGACTGAGGTACGATTTGAAAAGGATTGTTCTTGAGGGTTGGGGGAACACTGGGGCCTCCTAGTACAGAGATTGGGACCATCCCTCTTGGAGCCTCTGCAGATGCTGTGGGTGGGGAGGAGGGGAAAAGGGAGGGAAGGAGGGGATGGATGGGGAAGTGAAGGAGGAGGGAGAGGGGGCCTTGAGACTTGGCCCTATACCACCTTTTACAGGAAGGACTGACCCCCCACCCCCACCCCAGGCCAGGCCCTGTGGATCCCTGGGTCCCTCCTCCTGGGGTCACAGTCTCTCCTTCTGAGCAGGGAGGGATTGGACCCGGAGGCGTCTTGGAGCCCTTTCTGTTGGTTTTCTATCTCCTCCTTCCTCTGCTTCCTGGTCTGGGGGCTATCTTGCTCTTTTCATGTGTTGGGGGGGGGGGGAGGGGAGGTGGCTATGTAGCGTGAGAAACGTGGCTTATAGACACAGGTGGGGGTTCAGGGAATCATGCTGGGTGCTGGAGCCGCCCACACGTGGCGGGTCATCGTGCCTTCCAGTAATTCGGTGCCTGTCCTCCACTCTGCCCTCTCCCCCACTCCCCAAACCCACTTGTCTCTCCGCCCGAGGGACCCTCTACAATTATTCCTCCTGCCCCGGGCTCCCTTAGGAAGGCTCCCCGAGGGCCCTCGCCTTCCCCGCCGCGGGCAGGTGCCACTGGGGACGTCCCCAGGCTTCGCGGTGCCAGTGCTGCGCGGTCTCCGCTCCGGGGCACCCAGGCTCGCAGACTGCCGAGTCAGCGCTGCCTCACCGGGCCGGGTGGGGGCGGGTGGGTGCAAACGGGGTAGGCGGCTCGGAGCCCGAGCCCCGAGAGGGAGGCCCCTGAGGCACCCAGCCCCCTCTCCCAGCCGGATGTTCCTGTTGCCCTGTAGAGCACGGGCCACCACCCCCCTCCCCCACAACCAGAGAGCGCGCCACTGGGGGCACTGGCACTTGGCTTTACACTTGACTTACTCTTGACCTTGGCCCCTGTGGGATCTGTGTCCTCTTTAGAAAACTGTGAAGATCCTTAACCCCGAGAATGAGGAAGTGCTTGCCAAAGCCACTTTGTAAACACGGATGGCGGAATTCGTATTGGGGAAGGGGACTCACTGTGTGGTCTTTTTGTGCCCAGAGTGGGCAAAATGACAGATTTGGAATCAAGCCGCCTGGGTTCTAATCCCCCAGCCCAGTGACCTGGGGCCCGGCCCTCCCGTGCTTAGTTTGAGAATTCAGTGTGTTCACACGTTTGAAGTGTTTTGGAGACTGACAGGTGCTAGAAGTGCCCATTAACCATTTCCTGTTGTTACCATCACCTCATTTGCAAGTGGGTAACTGACTCCTGCGGCTCCTTCGTGGTGTCTAGAGTGCTGGGATTCCCCATTTTGCTCTCCCTTTGGTCTTGCCTCCCAACCCACTCCTGCTTCCTCTCCAGGCCGTTCCTCTGAGGATGAGGCAGAGGTGGTAGGGGAAGCCATAGAAGGCCAGGGGTGGGCTGGTTCTGAGCTCTTGAGGGCGGTTAAAACGGCCTCAGTTTGGGGGACACCTGGGTGGCTCAGTGGGTAGCTCATGATCTCCCTGTCAGTGAGTTCTGGCTCTGTGCTGACAGCTCAGAGCCTGGAGCCTGCTTCTGGTTCTGTCTCCCTGTCTCTCTGCCCCTCCCCCGCTCACACTCTTTCTTTTTCTCTCAAAAATAAATAAACATTAAAAAAAAAACAACACAGCCTCAGTTTGAGGCTCTTGACCCTGAGGGTACCCCTTGTGTTGACTGCCTTGGGGCAGTGGGCAGAGCTCTGGGCTCTGAACTGTCCCTGGAAACTGCTGCTGGCTGTGCAGAGTGGTGAAAAGATCCCAGGGGACAGAACTGGTTTTAAATTCTGGGTTTAAATTCTGTCTCTGCCACTTAATGCTTGGTGTCCTTGGGTAAATACTTCACTTTTCAGAGCCCAGGTTTTTTTTTTTTTTGAAAAATTTTTAGTGTTTATTTTATTTTTGAGAGAGAGAGCGCACGTGTGCACAAGTGGGGGGAGGAGCAGAGAGAGAGGGAGACACAGAATCGGAAGCAGGCTCCAGGCTCTGGGCTGACAGCTCAGAGCCCAACTTGGGGCTCAAACTCACAAGCTCTGAGGTCGGTCATGACCTGAGCTGAAGTCGGACGCTTAACTGACTGAGCCACCCAGGCGCCCCTCAGAGCCCAGTTTTCTTAACTGTAAAATGAAACGGTAACATCTACCATGTGGGATAATGACAAGCTTAGAGGTAAGTATGCAAAGCCCCTCCCATTGTACCTGGCACTCAAGACATGGTGATTGTTAGGGTTTTACCATTGCTATTGGCTTGCTGTTTGAACTTGTGTGTCTCCTACCTTCTCTGAACTTTGTTTCCCCCGATCTGTAATGAGAGGGCTGACCGGACAATCTTTACGTGCTACAGCTGATCTAAACTTTTGTGATTCTTATGGAGGCATACCCTTCCCACGGCCTCTTGGCACTCACCAGAACTTCGCACACACCCAAGCCTTTCTAACTCAACACCTGCAACTCTGCCCCGCCGCTTTCTCTGGCTACAGGAGCAAACTTGGCCTGCATATGGGGAAGGCCAGAAAAGTCAGGGAGTTAATGCCCCAGGAGGAGCCCTCAACCACCGATGGATGGGAGCCGGTGGCCAAATACCCTAACTTCCTCACTCTGGGGTGGGGCAACTTGGAGGCCTTTCTATATTATGCTTCGTGTTGGAGCCCAGCTGGAGGGAGCCCCACTCACTCACAGTGGTAACGCGCTCAGGAATGCTCCCTGAACTGGCCTCCTTCGCTTCCCCGAGTCATGTCCCCACCTGTTGGCAGTGTTTCCTGGGATCACCTACCAAATAAACCATGAACTCAGCTCTGGGGCTTGGCATCTTCCCTCAGTGGTCCTGGCAAGGTAGCCATCAACCAGCACCAGAGGCTCTGAGGGGCCACAAGCCTGGGTGGGAACCAAATCTTGTTCCTTTCCCAAAGATCAAGTCCAAAGGTCAAGTGTTCTGGGAGCTCTGAGGAGTCAGACATCTGGATGGTCTTGGTGCCAGGACCCTTCGAAATGTGTCCTGGATGAGTGAATGGAGGTGCTGGGTGCAGGCATGAATGGGTGCGTGAATGAATGAATGAATGAATGAATGAAATATGCCTCTGGGTCTCCTTCCTCATCACTGCTACTCTAGGCTTATTAAGGCCTGGCAATGGTCTAGCGCAAAGGATAGAGTAGCATGAACAGGGAAATGGTGATTCACAGTCAAAGTATTAATGAGTCCAGATATCATGAGACCATCTGTCCAGGTCGCAAAGCACCTTCCCATCCATAGTCTTACTTGATATTCCCAGTGACCTGATCAGGAAAGTTTCACTGTTATTCCTCGGATTATGATTTGTAGCATCATTATTATTTATCTCCTTTGACTGTGGGATGTGGCCACGCCCCACTCTGGGGCCCCAGCAGACACGAGTAATCAATCAGGCTGTTCTTGCCCACTGAGCCTCTCGGTGTCCTCAGAACCCTTCTTGAGCTAGTACTGTAGGCAGTAACTACCAATCAATCACAGTTGGCATGAAAGCTGAAACCCATCGTGCTTCCCTGGCCAGCAACTTTGCTCACAACAATAAATTCTTATTAAATTGAAATGAAAGGCTCAAGGAGCAAGAGGCAAAGTAGGCTCAGGACCTGGGTACCCTGATGCCCCACCTGGACCAGTGCTTTTCGTGCAGATATGGGTTAGAAGGCTGCTTCATTGAACACTTCCCTCATTTTTCTGACCTAACGAGACAGCCCCAGACGCTGTGACAGGGACACACGCACACACACAGTTTGGGGATCGGCCAGTTACTCCCGCCAGGTACACCAGCTTCTGAAACCATGCGGTGGGACTAGAGACTGCGAGGAGACTCTGCATTGTAATGAATTAATCACTCATAACAAAGACTCAAGTTTACTCTTATCTCTAAACAGGGACATGCTTTTGAGTAGCAAATTGGAAATTTTCATTTGCATCACTGCAAAAGCATGAATTTTCGCTTGTTTCCTCATTTCCCAGGCAGAAAGTGGCCCTCCGGAGAACCCAGGACCTGCATGGGAAGGCACCTACCTCAGGGGTCCCTGCTGGCTGGGGTGGGGAGAGGCCTCGCTGGGTCACTGCGGGGCCCGGAGACCTGGCGCACCCCCTGTCACCCCCTGAGCCCCCCGTCTCTGCATCTGGAGAATACAAGTGCCCAGCTCTGTCTGGCCACCCCTGTGCCAGATGAATAACTTGGGTAAATGACTTTGCTTCTCAGGCCAATTTTCTCATTTAGAAGAGGGAAACAAGGACATTTTCTTTGACAAGATGGAGAGGGAATTACACTCGATGTGTATGAGAAAGCGCCATCTGGGAAGCAGAGTAGAATAGAACTGAGTCAACTCCTCAGGACCATTGTTGGCCCCTGTGGCCACTGAGCACTTGAAATGTTGCTAATGTGCTGACATACTGTATTTTAAGTTGTATTTAACTGAAATGAATTTAAATTTAGAAAGCCAAACGTGGCTAGTGGCAACTAGGGCGGTGGATGTGGCAGATCTAAACACACAGAACTGATCTCAGGAAGTAAATCTCTCCTCCATCCCTCTCCAAAGTCACCCTATAACACTGACCGGTCACTGTGCATGAGTTCTGAAGCCAGCTTAGTTACCAGGAGCCTTAGAGAGGGACCAAGCCAAATCTTCTATTTTTATTTTTTATTTTGAGAGGGAGAGAGAGGACGAGCAGGGGAGCAGCAGAGAGAGAGAGGGAGAGAGAGACTCCCAAGCAGGCTCTATGCTGTCAGTGCAGAGCCTGATGCAGGGCTTGAACTTACAAACTGTGAGAGCATGACCTGAGCTGAAATCGAGAGTGGAATGCTTAACTGACTGAACCACTCAGATGCCCCTCTGCAATTAAAAAAAAATTTTTTTTAATGTTTATTTTTATTTTTGAGAGAGAGACAGAGCACAAGCAGGGGAGGGGTGGAGGGAGACACAGAATCCAAAGCAGACTCCAGGATCTGAGCCGGCAACACAGAGCCTGACGCGGGGCTCGAACCCACGAACCTGTGAGATCATCACCTGAGCTGAAGTCAGAAGATTAACCAACTAGGCCATCCTGGCACCCCTCTGCAATTTTTTATATAGAAAAACCAAGAAGAGCGCCTGGGTGGTTCAGTGGGTTGAGTGTCTGATTCTTAATTTCAGCTCAGGTCATGATCACAGGGTTGTGGGACTGAGCCCTGAGTCAGGCTTTATTCTCAGTGTGGAACCTGCTTAAGATTCTCTCCTCTCTCTCCCTCTTTCTCTCTCTCTCTCTCTCCCTGTGCCCCTCTCTCCCATTCATGTTCTCTCTCTTTTTCTCTAAAATTAAAACAAAAACAAAAGCAAAACCAAAAAATAAACCAAGACCCAGAGAAGGTGTCATGACTTATCCAGTGACACATGACCCAGGTCTCCTGATTCCTGGTAGAGTGCTTTTTCCGTCAGCAGGGAGGGTCCCCCCAGTCATGGTAGGCTGATTCTCCCTCTCCTTGGGGACAGGCTCAGAGGTGATCTGCAAGATGGTCTCGAATGGACACCACTCTAATTACTGTTAAAATTCTGAAATGCTGATTTCTGGCACAAGAGCCCCTGTGGCAGACTAGTATTTGGATTTTTGTTCTTTCCCATTGCCAAGAGAGTCCCACAAAGTAGCCACAGATCCACCTCACCCCAAAGGGAAAATACGTCAGGCTAAGGCATTTTTCTATGGCCTGGGAACCTGAGAGTCCAGCTGATGAAAATTCAGCCAACCTGGCCCCAGACAGGCAAAGCCCTGACTTTTATCTCCTTTCCTTACAACTTCGTGGAGGCCCTTGGGGTGAATCTGGTCCCCTAACGTCCCAACCAAAGCACATGGTAGGAGATCATGAAGATTAAGGGAGATGTTTCAGCAGAGCCCAAAAGAGAAATGGATTAATTGCGATACTATCTTATCAAAACTGGAGGCCGAGTAGCCCGTCTTAAAGCAGAACCATTCCCAGGGAGGGGATTGCCCCTAAAAATCACATGTGGATTATCTAATCCAAGAGGGGTTAAGTACTTAATGCAAGACACTGCTCAGGTACTATCAGAGCATTTCCTGCTACTTTCTGGAAACACAAACCCGGCGCTGTAGAAAGAAAATGCACTGTGTTCCTCCGGGGACAGCCTCACTCTCAACCCCAGGGAGTTGGTGGGAGAAGTGGACCCTATGAATCAGAAGGTTTGCTTGAATGCATCACCACGCAGTGCTGGACACCTTGCCTCACCTCCCTGGCCCTCAGTCTGCTGTTCGTAAATACAGTAAGATCTAGGAAGCCCTCTTAGCACCATGACCTCACCTCCCACCGAGGCCCTTAGCACCTGCTCCAGGGCTCCTGGCTCCTGGAGCTGCCCACTTTCCTGACTATGCCATGTGGTTCCATTCCTCAGGGCTCAATACCAGCTCAAAGTCTCTCGTTGGTTTTCTTGGTTCTTATCTGTTTCCTCTCCTGGAGGCCGGCTCTTCAAAGTTGTGCGCTTTGCTCACTGATGTATTGAGGTGTCCCCAGCCATAGATCAGTGGCTGGCACATAGTAACTGCTCAACATTTGTTGAGTGCTCATCTGTTGAATGCTCAGAACGGATCGCTGACCTAAATGTAAGAGCTAACACGATAAACCTTTTAGAAGAAAACATAGGAGTAAATTTTCGTGACTGTGGGCTAGGTAGTGGTTTTCCTAGAAACGAGACCAGGGGCACAAGCGACAAAAGGAAAAGAGGTAAATTGGATAATATTAAGATTAAAAATTTTTGAGCTTCAAGGGCCATCACCAAGAAAGTGGAAAGAGTAGGGGCGCCTGGGTGGGTCCGTTGGTTAAGTGTCTGACTTCAGCTCAGGTCGAGATCTCATGGTTTGTGAGTTCAAATCCCACATCGGGCTCTCTGCTGTCCACACAGAGCCTGCTTTGGATCCTCTGTCTCCCTCTTTCTCTGTCCCTCCCCTGCTCACACTCTCTCCATCTCAAAACTAAGTAAACTTAAAAAAAAAAGAAAGAGAAAGAGTAGGGACGCCTGGTGGCTCAGGAATTTAAGTGTCCAACTTTCGATTTCAGCTCAGGTCATGATCCCAGGGTCATGAGATAGAGCTCTGTGTCTGGTTCCATGCTGTGAGTGGAGCCTGCTTGAGATTCTCTCTTTCTCTCTCTCTCTCTCTCAAAAATAAACATTTTTTTACAAAGTAAGAAAACAAAAACAAAACCATGGGACAGCCAGGGCTTCCAGGAAGAGGTGATGTGTAAGCTGAGGCCAGTGGGATGAGGAGAAGGGAGGGAGGTGAAGGTTGGGTGGAGGGTGGGGGTCACGGAGAAGGAGGCATAGAGAATGAGTGCTTTAGAATCAGAGAGCACCTGACAAAGGTCCTGAAGAGGGAAGAATGAATCGTGGAACAGCCAGCAGCCGAAGGAAGGGCAGCGTGGCTGGAACGAAGCAGGGGAGGCAGGAATCGGGTGTGGCCAGGAATCACCACCAGGGAAGACAAGGGAAGGAAATACGTTTCCATTCTGCCGGCAGAAAATGGAACCCTACCCTTCACTCCTGCTCCTAAACTCTTTATGTCCTTGGGGACTCGGACTGTGAGCGCTCAGGGCGAGGATCCAAGTTTTTAGGCTTGACTTAAAATATTAGCACCTGCTGGGGCGCCTGGGTGGCTCAGTCGGTTAAGCGTCCGACTTCGGCTCAGGTCATGATCTCACGGTTCACGGTTCGAGCCCCGCGTCGGGCTCTGTGCCGACAGCTCAGAGCCTGGAGACTGCTTCAGATTCTGTGTCTCCCTCTCTCTCTGCCCCTCCCCTGCTCATGCTCTGTCTCAAAAAAACCAAAAAAACAAAAAACATTAAAAAATATTAGCACCTGCTAAGTGCCAGACTAGCCCAGATTCCAAGATTAGGAGATCTACGCCCTGCCTCTGAACACCGATTTGCCACTTGCATTGGCAGAGGGAAGGGGAAAACAACCTCCCCTAAAATGCACAAGCCTGTGAGAAAGCACATGTGCTCAGGAGCATATACGCGTGCTCGGGGACATGAACACACGCAAGTGCACACACACACATGGACGTGTGCATACACTCCCACGCACACATGCACACATCACAGACTGTATTAGTGCAAACACACACATATGTAACCAGACATACATAGGTGTGGTAACACACACTTTCACCCTCCCCACGTATACACGCAGACATGTGTCAGTGGACATGTGCACGCACACGTATGTATACACTCAGACGTCCAGAGCGGGGCAAGGATCCCTTTTGCTGCCTCTGGGAGCTCGGTAGCAGAGTCTGGGTTTCCCAGCGGCGAACCCACCCCTCATCCCCCTGGCCTCCCCTTCTATCACTCTTCCCAGCTCTGATTTACTCACGTCAGCAAAATGTCTCTTTTAATAACAGTGTTGGCGTTCCGCATTTTCTTCTAGGTGTTGCTGCAGACAGTCGGATGATTCATGAGCAGACACTGAGAGCACGACATTCCTTTCCAACAGTTTGTCCCTTGCTTCCGTTCTCCCAACTTGGTGTCTGATCTATAAACTGTGGCGACACAAACATTCAGGAATTTGGAAACGCTGGGGCACATTTCGCCCCCCTCCTTCACCTCCAGTCCATCAGATGGCAAGGCCTCCTCTCCAGGGGTTCCCGCTCTCATAGGATCACTTTTCCGTACTTGACCACAGGACCTTTTATAAGTCTGGACTCCTTAATCCAGAGTACTGTGTTAGGACAAACTTCTAACCTCTCGCAGCCTGCATTTTTAGCTCTGGGTAATGGAGGTGACACCTTCCTTCCTGCCAGGTGATGGAGAGAATTGAGTGGGGCCTTGCTCAGTGCACATGCCCAGTGCAGGGCCTGTGCGTGCTTAAAGGGACCGTGGCTCTCTTCCTCCTCAGTCCCCCTCTGGCAGGGTCAGTCCCAAGTGGAGACTCAAGACATAAACAGAATGGCCATCCTTTCAAACAACAGTCTCTCGTAATTGACATTTGTTCGGAGGAAGGATGGGGCCACCGGGGTGAGGGGCAAAGGAGACCCTTTGTTGGAAGCCCTTGGACTGTTGTGTCCAGGAATTCAGCTCTGACCCAAACTTGCATATCTGAATCTTCAATACCATTACCACCCACTGGGAGGTGGTGATTGACCTTGCTCTTACTTAAGAATGTCCCTGGGGGGCGTCATCCCCTACCCGCCTGGTTTATCAGAGGATTCCTTGTAAGCTGTCCCTAGAGTTTGTGTCTTTAGGAAACCTCCTGGCTGGCCCATCTTTCCGGGCTGTGGAGTGAGCTTGGCAGGAACAGAGTCAGCTGCTTCTGGGAACAGGTAGGGATGGGGCAGACCCCACCGGCCTCAATGATTTTGTCATTTCTTATCTACAGTAAGGCTCTGCATCACTTCCCTCCTCAAACGCCTCAAGGGGCTGTCTGCTGCCCTCAGAATGGAGTCCCAATTCCTTACCTGGCATTCAAGGCCTCCCCTGTCCTGGGATCAGCTTGACATGAGATCTCCCTCTGCTCTTCTTCAGCCCCTGGTGGTTAACGACCTGGCCTGACTGTGTCTCTACTCATGCTGCACCCCCCTCCCCCACTGGGCTCTTTTGGAGCCCCTCCACATCTCCTCCTCATCCGGACCACTGCAGTGCATATGTCCCGACTTCGGAAGCCACTACTGTTTCTCTGAGGCTTTTCTGAGGCTGCCAGGGCCTACTCTGCATGCCAGGACGGGCAACAGCCTTGCTGAAAACTCACGCTCTCTCCCCTCACCCTACCACTCCTGGTACCACCCCCATAGCCCTCTATCAGTGAGGAAGAGCTGGTGTATAAATACCCCAGCTCCCTTGCCCTTACGTGGGATAAATTTAAGGCTGTGGGCTTCACTGCCTCTGTAGTTCCCCAGGGCGACTAAGCCCCAGTTATCCCCAGTGCACACAGGCATGTGTCACGCCTTCCCTGGCTGCCTTCCTTGTTCACTTCCCCCTTTCCTACCGGTATCCCCCTCACCTCCCCAATAAGCTACCTGCGTGCAAATCCTTGCCTCAGGATGTGCTTCTGGGGGACCCCAGACTAAGACAGTTCCCCACCTGGCACCCCTTCCCCTTGGCCAGCTCTGCACCAAAGACCCCAAGGCCAGTGACAGCCCCATCCAAGGGTGTGGGGGGGTAACAATAGCTATGACCAAGCAGCAGACGCTGTCGTAAGCACTTTCTGTGAACTCAATCTTCTAATCCCCACAACCACCCTTCCAGGGGGTCCTATTATTACCGTCGTTGGTCGTCGTACAGCTGAGGAAACTGAGGCTCAGAAGGGCTAAGCAACGTGTCTCAGGCCCTAGAATGTAGTGGAATTAGAACCTTGTGCAGATAACATGAATTTGTGGGGATAAAGCCCGGGTGAGCGTACAGACTGGTTAATGCCTATGTCTGGTTCCTTATGTTACTTCTCCCTTTGTGATCTTGGACCAGCCCTAAGCCTTAAGGCTTAGCCCAGGGCCCAACGTGTCTTAGGGCTCAAAATCGTTCCTGAAATGACACCCACAAATCAAATCGCTTTTCGCCGTGCATGCCTCTCACAGTGCCCAGCTGGTCCCTTCATGGCTCTTACCACATGCTGTATTTATTTTTATTTTGCTTTGCTGATTTGTTTCCTTTACAGTTTATCTGCTCCACGTGACCAGAAGGCACAGGAGAGCAGAATCCTTGTCTATGGTGATCTTCCTGTATCCTTAGCACCTACTGTGACACCTGGCAACTAGTAGGTGTTCAAAATCTCTGTTAATGAACGAGTCACGTGGCTATGTGAGGGTCTGGGCTGGGATATCTTGTACGTGACCTGATTCATCTTCCTAGAATATGGCTCACGTTCAGCAGCCACCTTGCCCGGGTCACACGTGAATTAGTGGCAGAGGGCAGTTTCTGAATGGGGGCTTTATGTCCAGAATTTGCTTTCTGGAAGATACCCCCGGATTTCAGTTTTGTCAATCCAGGGGCCAGACTCCCAGGTTCTCAGCTGAAAAATAACAGCTGTGAAGACAAATGAGATGCACGCACGGGAGAGAGTCTTCGATTGGTAGACCGTGTATAAATTTCAATAATAATGGGCATGCATTCATCAGACCTATCAATCATTACCCCCTATGCTGCTAAGACGTTTCTCCATGTCAGACACACGCCTTGCAGACACAGCCTCTGGAATCCAGTTGCATGGCCAAAGGCCCGTGGTCCCCGCCGTGGGCAGACCCCTTCCCCTCATAAGCCTCAGTCTCCCTCTCTGCGGGGAGGGGGCTTTGCAGGGGACAGCCTTGCTCTGACTGTCCAGGTTTCAGAACTCCGAATGCCAACATGGTGCACAATGTACCCCATCTTTTTGCCCTCTGTTCATCTGGTGCCACACACATTCCTGTGTGTCTAGTTGTGTCTCTCCTCTTCTAAAAATGCCCGCAATGGTTCCCTTTTTCCTGGAGAATGACACTCCAGTTCTTTATGGGGCATTTAAGACCCTGCTTGGCCTGGTCACCAAATCCCCTCTCAATCTCGCTCTTGCTCAGTGCCTGGCAAAGAGCCCACGCCTCGGCCGGTGCTCAGACATAGGTGTGCTTTGTCTTCCTGCGCAGGAGTCTGGGGAGTCTTTGGGCACAAGGTGACATGTAAGTTGTTTCCTGGCGGCAAACGTGGAACATCTGGATGGGAAGACATTGCGATGACAAGAGACAAGGAGGACGTGTCAGGTCGAGGACGTAGCAGACCAGAGGGACCGGCGGGCAAAAGGGCGGGGTGAAGTCAGGGAAGGGGAATCTCATGACTTGGCATTTTAGGAATCTACCCCATGAGTCCCTACAGGACTGGATACATGCTGGTCTTATGCCACCTCTGAGATTTCATAGAAACATTCACTATTCTGTGCCAGGCTCTTAGCCAGGCACTGGGGATGGAATGGAAAAGGCCGTATCTAAACGATGAGCGATAGTTAAAGGCAGAAGAACTGTGTGCTAAGAAAAAGTGTAACAAACATTTGGTGGGCACCTGCTATGTGCTGGGCCCTCTGCATTCACCCCTCTCACCGTGGATCGTGTGTCCAAAGATCCTGCCACAATATCCCATCCCACGTGCTCTGTTGCAGGGTGACGATACCACTTTTTCGTCAAGAATCGGTGTGTGTTTCTCCTCCCCTTGAATCTGGGTTGACCGTATGAGCTTTGATACTAGGCTTTAGGAAATTGGGAGCACCTCCGCGTTCCTGTTTTACGCTCTCCTTGAGGGCCATCTATATCCGCCCACCAGAGACCACGCTGTGGGGAAGCCCTAGCTAGTCACAAGGGGAAGGGCCATGGAGGAGGGCCCCGATGAGACAGTCATGTCAGGGGAGCTGTCTTGGACCTTCTTGGACCTTCTAGTCCAGCCCAGCTACCAGCCAGGAGAATGACCCCAGAGGACATCTTGACCCCCAGGCCTGAATTCCTGACCCACAGAATCATGAGCAAAGAAGGTGCTTGTTTCAGAGGCCTCTTAAGTACTGGGATCATTTGCTAAGCTGCAACAGAGAACCCAAACGCCTCCTTACCGCTCCTGACCGTCTCCAAGAGGCAGGCATTATTGCCTCCCATTTACGGACAGGAAACAGGATGGGAGAGCGGAAATGACCAATCCAAGGCCATCTAGGAAGTCAATGGCAGAAGCAGGACTCAAACCCAGGCCTCTGGGACCCAAAGACTCTGCCAGTTAGTTCCCTCCGTCATGGTGCCCTCAGAGAGCAGAGGACGGGGACCTTTCCCTCTGGGGAGGGGAGCTGGTGGGAGGACGCCTTTTTCCCGTACTCTTTTGTATTTTTTCACTGTTGACTATTAACCTCCTCCGAAATGAACAAACAGAGGTAACATTTTCATTTAAAAGAAAAATAATTGTGGGGTGTGTGTACGTTAGGGTGGGAGCAGGTGAAATTAGAAATCGTGGTGGGGACCAGAAGCATTAGGGCTGGTTTAGAATGGGGTGTCTCCCACTGGTTGTACATTGGGGTCCCCTGCAGAGCTTCAGAACCCCAGATGCCTGGGCCCCGCCCCCAGAGCGCTGATTTAATTGGTCCGGAACTCTGCTTAGGCCTCAGGAGTTTGAAAACGCTGCCTGGGTGGCTTGCACATGCAGCCCAGGGGACACCAGGATTCTGCTAGCAATGAAAGGCTAGGGTGGGGAGGGGTGGGCCTTGCGGGGCTGAAGTGGATCATTTGTGTAGCAAAAAAAAAAAAAAAAAAAAAAAAAAAAAAAAAAAAAAAAAAAAAAAGAAAGAAAGAAAAGAGTTGCTCTGGAGGTGTGGATGCTTACACAAAACAGAACACAACAAAACGGAGTGGCCCCGCCCTCCGCGCCCTGGTGTGTGCGAGATCTTGGCGTCCTTTTACAGAAGCCCTCGAACTTCATGGCCAAATTGTTCAATCTCAGAGGGAATTAATTTGAAGGATGGTACCAGTTAGGTTGGACTATGGGGAGAGATGATAAGCCGCGCAAAATCCATCACTGCACGGGGCGCCTTCCCCGGGCTCAGGGTTGTAGGAGTCCCCAACCCGCAGCCCTCCAAGGCCCGGGGGCTCCCCAGGCGGTGGCTGGGGAGGGTGTGCACACATGTTGATAAAGAAGCAGTCCCGAGACAAGAGGGGTAATAAAAAGCTGTGACTACGCATGGTGGTTTGGGGCAGCCACGGTGGGGGGCGGGGGGCGGGATTAGTCAGTGATGGGTACGTCTTCTACCATGATCCACTTCTGGCAACACAACCATTTGAGTTTCCAGAATAACAGAGGTCGCTTTTGGAAGTCTTTTTGAAGGCATCACACATTGAGACTCATGAGGTCCTAAAGCTTATGGCTCTAGGCTTTGAAGTAATAATTAACAGTAATCGTCGCCGTCGTCATGGATATCGCTTCCTGAGTGCTCAGCACGGCTCCAAGTCCTGATAACGCATCACTCGGAGCTCAAATGCCAGCTTTGCCGCTCGCCAGCTCTGTGCCCCGATATCCCAGCTGTCTTGTTGGCCAATAAGGACAGTGCTGCAGGTGAGGTGACCTTGGTGAGGGGTCTGCTTCACGCACACACCGACCCTCCACAATTCACTGCGGGCCTAAGGGGCACTGCCTTTCACTGACCCTCATAACGTGGATTCAAAGTTTAAATTCAGCCTATTTACCAGCTTCCTTTCTTTAAAGCTCTGCTTTCAGCTTTCCTAAGATTTATTCGTGGTTTAGTTTCAGATTTTCTATTCCCGACCTCTTAGGCAACTCTCAGGGTCTTGAAGTCATTCACGTCAATTTTATTACTGCCCGGCATAAATTGTCCAGCCCTCCATGACCCACGGAGGCTGCCGACTGCATGTGACATTTTAAATACTAACTTTGGGGTTCTTTTCTTAAAAGGATGAGGAATTAGGTTCAAATTGTGGCTCTTTAGAAATACATAAAACATAAGCTGGGCTTTTAATGCAAAAGTCACCTTCTCATAACCTCTGCCAGGCACGGCTGGGATAGGCCAATTGGATACCCTCCCTTTTTCAAAATCAACGGCTAATATTGGTCTACCCTTACCCAAGATGACCTCAGGCCCATTCTCGTTCCAGAAAAACTGTAGTAAGTGCTCAAACGCAAAACGGAGCCGTGGCTGAGCCTGTGATTCGGGGTCATCTTGCCGAAGCTACTTAGGCAGGTACACACTCTCCAATTACAGTGGACTTTTCTCAGCAGAGTCCTTTGAGCAAAGGAAGGAACGTGGAGGTGTGGAATGTCAGGAATCTGGGGAGTCCTTGAAAGCAGGTACCTCCCTCACATGTTTATGTGTTCAGACTGGGCTGATCACATCAGGAAATGGACGGCTGGATGAACGTGGATGGTCACAAATTCACCATTCACCCAATCTGGTTCAGAAGGTCCCCCCCCACAGAGTGGATCCTCTGGAGGATACAGGTCATCTGACTGTTTAGAAACACACACTGAAACTCTGGGTAGACAGAACCAGGAGAGGCACTGGTCTGGTGTTTTGGAGCATAGACCCTGAGGCCCGGCTGCCAGGCTATGGGAACTTGGGCAGATTATTGAACCCTTCAGTGTCTTATCTATAAAAAAAATAAAAGGAATAGAAATTATAATCCCTCCTTTGGAGAATTGTTGTGAGGATGAAATGAATTAATTTTTTTTAAATGATTGAAAGAAGCTGGCAATCTTGGGGAGCCTGGGTGGCTCAGTCTGTTGAGCGTCTGACTTCAGCTCAGGTCATGACCTCGTGGTCTGTGAGTTCGAGCCCCACATCAGGCTCTGTGCTGACAGCTCAGAGCCTGGAGCCTGCTTCCGATTCTGTGTCTCCCTCTCTCTCTGCCCCTCCCCCGCTCATGCTCTGTCTCTCTCTGTCAAAAATAAATAAACATTAAAATTTTTTTAAAAAAAGAAGCTGGCAATCGAAAAAAATAATAAAGCCAAGGACAAGCAAAACCCTACTCTCAGGACCCTTCCTCGAGGCAACTTATTGCCGTTGAATCTTGGTAACCCTCTCACAGATGGGCCACAGTAAGTAAATTTTGCCTCCCTGTAAGAATTTTGATTTCAGTGGACAATCTTGATATCACCGGCTTCCCCTCCAAGCATCCTGGAGAGCATAATGGCCGCGATCATCACTGCATAATTCATGGGCTGAAAGTTCTCCAGCTCCAAAAATGCCCCCTTCACCTGCTCATGGGTGCTGGAAACCCCACTGAGTGTCTCTGTTCTCCTTCCATCTTTTGAGTATTTGCACACCAGCCACCCTCACTGTGAGTCCTCACAGAACCTGATTCTTCTGCTCTCTGATTCTCATTCCACTGATATTTACTCCTTCAGTTTCTCTCTTCCTTGTTAGGCTATGTGGTGGGGTTCATTTTATGTGTCAGCTGGACTGACACACAGGGAGCCCAGATATTTGGTCAAACATTATTCTGCTGTATCTTTGAGGGTGTTTCTGGATGAGTATAACCTCTGAATTGGTAGACTGAATAGAGCAGATTGCTCTCCCTAATGTGGGTGGGCCTCATCCAATCAGTTGAAGGAATGAATAGAACAAGAAGGCTAAGCCCCCTTGAATAAAAGAGAGCTCCTCCTACCTGACTGATTGAGTTGAGGCATGGGATTTTTTTTTCCCTCTGCTTTTGGTCTCAAACTAAAACACTGATTTTTCTTAAGTCTTGAGCCTACTGGCTTGGCAATGGCCCTTATACCATTGGCTCTTCTGGGTCTCCAGCCTGTTGACTATACATCTTGGGACTTCTCAGTTTCCATATAATCACTTGAACCAATTCCTTATAATAAATTTCTCTCTCTGTCTCTCCATATTTAGATCTCCTACTGGTTCTGTTTCTCCGGAGAGCCCTGATAATATAATACACACTGTAAATTTAGTAAGAACAGGGAAATGGTTCTGTGCCTCAGTTTTCCCATCCTTAGAGCCTAGTGAAGGGCTGGCATTCAATCAATATTTGTTGAAGGAAGGAGGGTGAGTGAGAGTGAGAGTGAGAGTGAGAGTGAGAAGAAACCCCTATGGCAATGCTACACCTTTGAGCCCTTAGCCCTTCCAAACCCCATAGGGCAGCATTCACAAGATCTATGAAGTTAGTGACTTTGACCTTCAGATCTTTACTTACTTTCCTTTCAGCAAACTTCCCTCTGTTCTGGTAGATCCTTGGGCTCCCAGGTCCCAAATCTATTCTCCAGTTGAGATCCACTGCACACACGAATCCACACAAATGTGTGAGTGATGAGGAGAAGGGTGCCTTGAAAGGGTCCAGAGCTAATGATGCATACAGAGCATTTCCTCTGGTGGTTGACACGTGGTAGGAACTCAACTGTTATTTGTGATTATTGAGACACATGGGAATTCTGACAGAAAGTGTTCACCCCATTCTACAGAAGTGGCTGCTGAGGCCCAGAGGGGTAGAGAGGCTTGGTCAGGGTAGAGCTGGGATTTGAACCACCATCTGTGGGAGTCTAAGCCATATAGTTTTCCCAAAAGAGCTCTCACGCTGATTGGGTCATTGTTCCCAATTCGTTGCTTTTCCCCTTAAGAGAATTACACATCCTCCTGCTGGCCATGGTTTAATGGTGGGCACCTCCTCATCCCTGACTTTGGGTCTGGCCATATGACTTGGCTTGGCCAATGGGCTCTTAGCAGATGTGATGTGTGCAGAGGTCTTAAACGTGCTGGCCTGGTTTGGCCTCTTGTGCTCCTCTGATCCACCAAGGTAAGAACACACCCAGAACAGCTGCTGGTCCAAGGAACAGATTGAACCCAACTCAATGCCTGCAGCCAAGCCAGGCCAGCCTGAAACCTGGAGCACAGCCGTACCAGTCATTCTACAGACTTGTGAACAAGAAAAGTAAATGCTTATTGTCATAAACCCCTGAGTTTTGGAATGGTTTGTTACGCAGCATTAGCGTAGCAGATGCTGACTGAGACATGTTCCCAAATGAGTATCTTTAAGAATGGAGGGGAAGGGGTGCCTGGGTGGCTCAGTCAGTTAAGCGTCCAACTCTTGATTTTGGCTCAGGTCATGGTCCCAGGGTCGTTGGGCTCTGCACTGAGCATGGAGCCTGCTTGAGATTCACTCTCTCTCTCTTTCTTTCCCTTCCCACGTGCACGCACATGCGTGAGCTCTCTCTCTCAAAATAAAAAAAAAGAAGAAGGAGAAGAATGGAGGGGAAGTGGAAAGAAACACAATGTTTGGGTCCCTGGAAAGAGTATAATGGACATTACTAATGTTCAGATGCCTTTTCCCCTTGGCACGCAGGAAAGTCCCCAGCCCTCTGGCAGTTGTCAGGGCCATGTAACTATTTCTGGCTTATGCGACATGGGTGCAAGTGCCACCTGGAAGTTTCGGGCCACAGCAGTGTAATTCCGGTGCAATTCCCTGGTCTCTCTCCTCTGCCGCAGTGACCAGGGAGGGGACCTCACACTGGGAGCCATGAGATCGAAGTAGCGTCCCTTCACTGGGACCACAGTGGATTTTCATGAGCCAGAAATAAACTTTTGTAGTGTTAAGGGACAGGGCTTTAGGGATTGCTACTGTGTGACCCACAATCCTGGCTAATTCACAGAGAGAGCAAAAGACTATGGGAGGGGTACGGTTGCAACTTTCCCAGAACTCCAATTCCAGGTCTCCCCAGCGAGGGAGAAAGGCCTTGCCACAAGCTCACTCCAAGACCTGGCAGCGTCCCTCACCCCTCTTCCCCAGCTGGCTTAGCGGTCACATGGCGGAGGGGGGGGGGGGTCCAGCTGGCCCCTGCCTAGGAACAGGAACTGTTGGTGCCTGGCCTGCTGCAAGTTGATATATTCAGCGGGAACTCAACCCGGGAGGGGCCGCTCTGGTGCCACAGGCAGGGACTCTGGGTGCGGGAGGTGTGACTTCATTGGCGTTCATGAGGCCTCTTTATGCAGGGAGCCAGGGAGCTGTGCTCATTGCAACACTTGACAAACCTGTAAATATTTATTTGGAGTCACTCACTGCCCGGCGTTTGCATGAAATCTGCATTGCCAAGATGCGTCCAGGAAACAGAACTCTTTAACAAGGCCGGTGTGGCCTGGGCCTGGCTGGCACCACCCTTCCTGCAGGCTCACTTCCCTCCTTTGTGAAGTGGGATGGTGTCTCTGCCCTGCTCGTTCTTGGGCAGTGTTGCAGATAGAAAGACAATACCGTGTAAACTGCCAAGCTCCAGGTGCTGGGCTCTCAGACGCGAATACGGCCCAGGTCCTGTCCTGTTGTTGCAAGGGGGCCAAAGAAAGAGATGACCCACCACCCAGGGTAGGGGAGGGAGCTGTGGGGTGAGGAGGGAGACAGAACTGTCTGTAGGGAGATCGGGGAGGACCTCCTGGAAGAGGGGTAGCTGTAATGGGTTCTGAGGGGCAGGTAGAATGTCAACAGGAAAAACGGGAGAATGCAGGCTTGCATTGATGTGTGCAGGGAGCAGCAAGGTCCACCGTGTCACAGGTGGCCAATAAATGAGCAGGCCCTCTTTGGGCCAAGTGACTCCCTGGACCAATCAGAGGTGACTCTGCACAAAGGAGCACTCAGGTCGATTCCCCAGTAGGGGTCGTGGGAGGAGAGGCTTGGCTGTTGGGTAGGGCAGCCCCAAAGCAAGGCATGTTAATTTTCCCCTCACAAAGTGGTCTTGAGGATCTAGAGACCAGCCCGGATCCTGACCGTGAGAAGTGTTGGGAGAGCCTGGGCAATTCAGACTCCAAGGACAGAGACGTGACCAAACTCAGCAACCGAAGGGGCAAGATCAGCACTCCTGGCAGAGAGAAGACCTGGAAGGTGTCCTTAGCAGAGTCTGGGGGTCCCTGAGGGCATGTGAAAACAAGTGGCTGGAAGGAGTGCGGATCAGAAGGGGTGTCGTCAGTCCCAGTGTTGAGTGGTCTGGGTTTTATTTTATTTTTAAATTATTTTCAATTTTATTGATTGAGAGAGAGAAAGAAAACACGGGCACACGCATGAATGGAGGAGGGCCGGTGGGAGAGGGAGAGAATCTTAAGCAGGTTCCCCGCCCAGTGTGAACCCCATGCAATCTCACAACAGTGAGCCGAAATCCAGAATCGGATGCTTAACCTACTGAGCCACCCAGGTGCCCCTAGAGAGTTGGATTTTAATCCCTGCTCTGCCAGAGACCTGCTGTGTGGACTTGCCTGGTCACTTAACTCTCTGTACGTCACCGCCCCTCCAGTTACAAAGTGGATATAATATTACCTGCCTAACTTTCTCCTATGGCTGTTACTCACAATGTGCATTTAGCTTTTATGTCACTGATGAGATGTAGGGGTATGAAAGCAGAGGCCCAAATCACCGTTTTATAGAGATGGAAACTCTGGGCAGAAGATAATGCTGTTTGAAGTATGCTACCTGAATCCACGCCACGTACAGAGTCCTGGGCCAGGCATGATGGCGGGCAAGGTGATCCATCTACCCTCTTGACTGTAGCCAAGAGGATCTTTCTATCGCGCACCTTGGATCCCGCCATTCCCCTGCCCGAAACCAGCAGGCTGGTAGAAACTTCCAGATGGACAAGTTAGAAATAACTTATCAAGAGCCTTGAAAAGGCAGGTGTGCAGGGTAAGAACCCAGGTTTTGGAGTCAGTCACCTCTATTCGCAAAGCCCCCACAGATACTTCCCTGTGGCCCCATCGGGTCAGGTGGGCTCCCTGAGCCCCAATCACATTCTCCCATAACATTCCTGCCCCATGGTTGCCTTGTAAAATTGTGAAATGTAAAAGATGTAAGGCAGAGCCTGTGTCTGGCTTACAGTGAGCTTGGGTAACTGGATACTCTCCTAATTATTAGCAGCAGCAGTGATAATATAACAAGGGGAAGACTGCTACATCTTAGCAGCTGGCACCAAATCCCTCTCAGGGAAGGCACTGTCTTGTTGGGGAACATGCCGTGTGAAGTCCACCCGAGGAGGAAGAGAGCCCGTGGGTGTGGACTGGGCAGGAGCCGGGGTGCGGGAGATGGGGGTGCTGCTCTGTTGGAGACTTGAGAGGCATCTGTGATTTTCATTCTGGGGGTTGGGAAAGGAGTAGGGGAGGGGGGAGAGCGTGAGAGGGGAGGGTGCGCAGAGAGGGCAGCGGAGGAAGGCGCGGGGCCACCCACAGTGGGAGCCTGACCGGAGTCCCAGTGGGGAGGCCCCGGCTCCACTTTATATGCCCAGCTTTATGAGTGCTCCCCTGTCCCTCCCCCACCCTCCACTTCCTGCACTTCGGAAAGTCTACTGTGGTCATCTGTCCCGTGGGGGGGAAATCTAATGGGGCGGGGGGTGGAACTTTAAACAGGGACAGACTTTCACAACTGGGGTGGGTGGTGAGGATCAGCAGAGGCCGCAGGGACGTCCTGGAATGTGCCGGAATCTTGAGCGGGCTCTGGTTATGCGCAGCTCCCTTCTCCCACCCCCTTTGCGGAATGAAGCCAAGTTTACCTTGAGGGGCAAGGGGATACTAGGCTGACATCTGGGCTCCACTGGTATGTTTGCATCAAAGGCAATAATGTCTACATTACTGAATCCTGGAATGTGCCATGTGCCAAGCCAGGAACTCTGTATGCATCCTCCTACTTAATCCTCACCATCACCCTTGAGGAAGGCAAAGTTTAGAGTGAGTGTGTAAGGGGGACAGGCTCAAATGTCAGCAGAATGAGTCCAGAGCCACCCTTTCTGTCACTACAGTGAACTGCACCTGGTTCTGTGAACAAGGGGACAATGTTGCAGAAATCAAGAGCCAGGAACAGATGGAAGGGTGTGATTTTGTGCGTATCTGTGTAGATTTTTTATATGATAACATTTCCACCAGGAAAGGATAGGGCAGGACTGGGACCAACAGGCTACTGGGAAGAAATGAAATCGGCTTATATCGCACACTAAAAAAAATCCCACATGCTTATAGCATTTGAATGTAAACGCATAAATCATAACAGATGAATAATATGTGATCTTCACTGTGTAAGATCTTTCTAAACAGGTGCAAAGATGAAAATCATGAAAGGAAAAAGGTTGATATATATCTTTACGTTTATTTATTTATTTAGAGAGAGAGCACAAGCAGGGTGGGGGAGAGAGAGAGGGAGAGAGAATCCCAAGTGACGAACTCAATGCAGAGCTCAAGCCCATGAACTTTGAGATCATGACCTGAGCTGAAATCAAGGGTCGGCTGCTTAACCAACTGAGCCATCCAGGCACCCCAAAAGGTTGATATATTTAACTGAACAGAACTTCTAAAATTCCATAAGGCAGGAATACCTAAATGAATTTGAACGTGTAACAATACAGTGGCCAAAATATTTGCAATATACAACCAAGAGCAAAACGCCTTTGCAGATTAATAAGAATAAAAAAGTGGCATCTGGGTGGCTCAGTCAGTTAAGCACCTGACTCTGCATTTCAGCTCAAATCATGATCTCACAGTTCACTCGATCAAGTCCCCCATCGGGCTCTGTGCTGACAGCACAGAGCCTGCTTGGGATTCTCTCTCTCTCTCTCTCTCTCTCTCTGTGCCCTTCCCCACCTCAAAACAAATAAAATTTTTTAAATTTTTTTTAAAAAGAAGAAAGGGCCAGGGATATAAAAAGGCAGTCCAAAAAAGACAAGTGGCCAGTAAATGAATAAAAATACTTACCTTTGCTAATAATAAAATAAATTCAGATTAAAATAACCATTTCTTCCCCCACCAATAGTCCAAAATGAAACAGACAGCTGTTCTGGGGAAAAATGAAAGATGAAGTGTCAAAAAGTTTAAGCCATGCTTGCCTTCAGCCAGTGAGGCTGTTACTACACCTTTATGCAATGGAAATAATCATGGAGGTCTGCAACTATGCAGCCACAAAAATATACAGGGCAGCGTGTGTGTTTTATGACAAAATACGTGAAAACAAGCTGTCTAATAATAGATCATTGGCAACGTAACTTATAGAATATCCACACAATGGGATAAATCCTTGACTGCTCTTAAAATTGATAGTGTGAATCTAGTATAACAACAAAGAAAGTTGTTCTAATTTTATTACCTAGATAAATAAAGCATATTACAAAATGCTGTTAAGTGTGACGCCATTTTGTAAAGATTTAAAAATCTACATGTAGAAATTTACAAAGGGAAAAAATATGGAAAATGTGTCCTGAGATACCAATATATTTCCCCAGGAAATGAGATTTCTGGTGATTTTGAGTTTTTCCTTTTTGTTTGATTGTTTTGTTGCTTATCATGATTTTTTCCTCTAAAATATTTCATGTGCCTAAAAAAAACCATATCTAGGCCAATCAACATAATAAACAGATGATTTTGCAGGATGCAGGCACAGTGGTATTTATAGGGAAATTCACAACTTTGAACAATGCTATTATCAAAAAAGAGAAAAGCAGCCAACTTTACATGCTAGAAAAAGAACCAAAACAACCCAAAGGAAAATAGTAAGAATAATGGAATAATAAAGATTAAAGTTGAATAAGAGAACAAAAAAGGCATTGGAATTGATAAACAAAACCGAGAGCTCGCTCTTTAAAAAGATTAATCAAGTATACAAACTTCTGGCAAATCTAATCAAAGGAAGACCGGACACACAAACAAAATGAGAAAGGGGCGTAACCACTCAGATAAAAGAGATTAACACAGACAAAAAAATGCCGCGCAGCTTCATGGTCATACAATAGAAGCATCTTAATGAAAATGGCTCATTTCTGCAATACATAAATTACCACGGGACTCCAAAGACATACCTCGGTCACAGGACACACATCAGCCACAGGAAAGCCCAGGCGGAATAAACCAGCTTTCGGGTCAAATTGTTCTGAGAGCCAGCTTTCCTTTTCTCTTGACAAAATAAAAATTAATCAAATAAATAAATAGAAAGGGAAACTTCTGCCAGAAGCTGATTAAGCGCGTCAAGATTAGCCTCAAAATATTATTAGAATGCATCAGAGTTGCTGGGCGAAATGACATCATTTGACACAGGCTGCAATTTTCTTCCAAGCCACAAGCCAGCTCAGCCATTTCTGGGGCGCTGACTCCCCCAGGGGCTCTTAGTTCATGCCTGGCCTCTTTTTTGCTTGGGGAGGTGTAAGACGTTGAACTGTGCTCCCAGGCGAGGTTCGTGTGTCCAGGCACCCCTAAGATCTGGTGACGTTCCAGCCTTCAAAAGTAAGCCTTCTCCTCCTGAAAAGACCCTGTGTTGAGGACTGCTGATATAATTGGGCACCTTTGGTGTGAGGGTTTCATGCTTTCATGATCACGAACGCCCCGTACAAGGAGTGCTGTGCTCTGAGAATCCCGACACATTTGTGGATGAGAGCAAAACTGAAGGGTATGGGTGTTTTCTTGTACATTCTTTGCCCTGACATTCTCTAACTTAATCAGGGTCTACTATAAACATTAACAGATGTTCATAATCGTAACTGCAGAGTAAGTCTTAGGATATGTCTTTTTTTAAACATCTATTTATGGGAAACTATTGTAGACATCAAAACCCAATGATGGTGATCAGATGTTACCTAAGTGTGTTGACTGCTGCCCACTGCACTGTCCTTGCTGGAGAAAAAAAAATTAAGCTGTCATCAACCATTCTTATTTAACAAAGACTAATGTCAAAATATAGTACCAGAAAGGAAATCAAAGGGAAAACATGGTTAGAGTCTTCAGATATAAAATCCTCTCCCAGAGTTCATCTCATTCTAGGCGCCCCAAGTTAAGGACCTTGGAACTTACTCTAGCCTTCCATTTCAGCTTCATCAGGAGCACCTGCATGGATCCACAGGGTGTGGGAGCTAATAGAGACTGTGAAGAGGGGGCCCCACTTGCAGAGGAGAAGACAGAGTCTCATGGAGGTACAGAGACCCCCTCAACTCTTTGGTGAATTAACATAAATAACCATCTGGGGAACCCTTCCCACAGGCACTTTGTAAGTCTTAAGGTGTTTTAGTCAGGGTTCTCCGGGGAAACAGAACCAATAAGTGGTGTGTGTGTGTGTGTGTGTGTGTGTGTGTGTGTGATAGATATAGATATAGATATAGATGATATAGGTATAGATGATATAGATATAGACATAGACATAGACATAGACATAGGTATAGATATAGATACAGATATAGATATAGATAGATTTATTTTAAGGAATTGGCTCATGAGGTTATGGAGGCTGGCGTGTCCAAAATCTACAGAGCACGTCACAGGTTAAAGCTGCAAGGAAGAGTTAATACTGAAGCTTGAGTCTGAAGACAGCCTGGAGGCAGAATTCTGTCTTCCTGGAATCTCAGTCTGTTTTTTCTTAAGGCCTTCAACTGATTTTATGAGGCCCACCCACATTATGGAGGGTAATTTGCTTTACTCAAAGTCTACTAATTTAAATGTTAATAATCTAGAGATGCCCAAGTGGTTCAGTCGGTTAAGTGTCCCAACTCTTGATTTCGGCTCAGGTCATGATCCCATGGTTCATGAGATCAGGCCCCACGTCAGGCTCTACACTCACAGAGCAGAGCCTGCTTGGGATTCTCTCTCTCCCTCTCTTTGCCCCTCCCCCTGCTCGCACTCTCTCTCTCAAAATAAATAAATAAGCATTTTTTAAAAATGTTAATCTCATCTAAAAAATACCATTACATACTCTAAGGATTCCACCAAAAAACTGCTAGAACTGATCCATGAATTCAGCAAAGTCACAGGATATAAAATCAACGCACAGAAATCAGTTGCATTCCTATACACCAATAATGAAGCAACAGAAAGAGAAATCAAGGAATCTATCCCATTTACAATTGCACCAAAAACCATGAAATACCTAGGAATAAATCTAACCAAAGAAGTGAAAAATGTATACACTGAAAACTATTGAAAGCTTATGAAAGAAATTGAAGACACAAAAAAATAGAAAAAATATTCCATGCTTCTGGTTAGGAAGAACAAATATTGTTAAATGTTAATACTACCCAAAGCAATCTACATATTTAACGCAACATCTATCAAAGTAACAGGAGCATTCTTCACAGAGCTAGAGCAAACAATCCTAAATTTGTATGGAACCAGAAAAGAGCCCGAATAGTCAAAGCAATCTTGAAAAAGAAAACCAAAGCAGGAGGCATCACAATCCCGGCTTCAAGCTGTATTACAAAGCTGTAATCACCAAGACAGTATGGTACTGGCACAGAAACAGACACTCAGATCAATGGAACAGAATAGAGAGCCCAGAAATGGACCCACAAACGTATGGCCAACTAATCTTTGACAAAGCAGGAAAGAACATCCAATGGAATAAAGACAGTCTCTTCAGCAAGTGGTGCTGGGAAAACTAGACAGCGATATGCAGAAGAATGAACCTGGACCACTTTCTTACACCATACACAAGAAGAAACTCAAAATGGATGAAAGACCTCAATGTAAGACAGGAAGCCATCAAAATCCTAGAGGAGAAAGCAGGCAAAAACCTCTTTGACCTCGGCCGCAGCACCTTCTTACTCAACACGTCTCCAGAGGCAAGGGAAACAAAAGCAAAAATGAACTATTGGGACCTCATCAAAATAAAAAGCTTCTGCACAGCAAAGGAAACAATCAGCAAAACTAAAAGGTAACCAATGGAATGGGAGAAGATATTTGCAAACAACATATCAGATAAAGGGTTAGTATCCAAAATCTATAGAGAACTTATCAAACTCAACACCCCCAAAATAAATAATCCAGTGAAGAAATGGGCAAAAGTCATGAATAGACACTTCTCCAAAGAAGACATCCAGATGGCCAACCGACACATGAAAAAATGCTCAACATCACTCATCATTAAGGAACTACAAATCAAAACCACAACGAGATACCTGTCAGAATGGCTAACATTAACAACTCAGGCAACAACAGATGTTGGCAAGGATGTGGAGAAAGAGGATCTCTTTTGCACTACTGGTGGGAATGCAAGCTGGTGCAGCCTCTCTGGAAAACAGTATGGAGGTTCCTCAAAAAATTAAAAATAGAACTACCCTATGACCCAGCAATTGCACTACTAGGCATTTATTCAAGGGATACAGGTGTGCTGTTCCTAAGGGACACTTAGACCCCAATGTTTATAGCAGCATTATCACCAATAGCCAAAGTATGGAAAGAGCCCAACTGTCCATCGATGGATGAATGGATAAAGAAGATGTGGTATATACGTATATACCACACACACACACACACACACATATATGTGTGTATATATATATATATATATATATATATATACACACACACACACACATACACACATATATACCATCACATATGATGAAGTATTACTTGGCAATCAAAAAGAATGAAATCTTGCCATTTGCAACTATGTGGATGGAACTGGAGGGTATTATCCTAAGCGAAATTAGTCAGAGAAAGACAAATATCATATGACTTCACTCATATTAGGACTTTAAGACACAGAACAGATGAACACAAGGGAAAGGAAGCAAAAATTATATAAAAACAGGGAGGGAGACAAAACATAAGAGACTCTTAAATATAAAGAACAAACAGAGGGTTACTGGAGGGGGTGTGGGAGGGGCTTAAGGAACGGGTAAGGGGCTTAAGGAATCTACTCCTGAAATCGTTGCACCATGTGCTAACTAACTTGGATGTAAATTATAAAAAAAAAATAAATTATTAGATTAAAAATTAATTAATTAAAAAAAAAAGAAATGAAGACCTGAAAAAAAAATGCTATCACAACAATGTTCAGGCTAGTGTTTGACCAACCATCTGGGTGCCATGGCCAAGTTGACACGTGAGATTAACCATCCCACTGGAGAACAGATTCTGAGTGGAAGAGGCTGATGCAGATGGTTTATAGGGGAGTGCTCTTGGAGACAAAGCGTTGGGGAATGAGGAAAATAGCACAAAGCAGAGAGAAAAGCTGAGCTGCCATGCAGTTGCAGCAGTGGCCTCAGCCCAAACCCCTGGATGGTCTGAAGCTGAGATGACTCTTGTTCCAGTTGAGTCAAGGCAAGGATGCTGGGCCTTCATCCCCGTGCAGAGACCCATCACTGGCTATGGGCTGTCCCTAGGGAGGGACATGTTCCCAGAGAGTCTATGTTGAGAACCATCCTCCACCAATTCTCCCTGTGCCCGGGGACAGGAGTGTCCCCAACCAGAAGGAGGAGGTTGAGTGGTGCAGCACAGTCCACTCTGTGGACAGTATCTCATTTTATCCCTCACAGAACCTTGTAAAGTGGGATCCATTATCCCCATTTTACAGATGAAGAAACTAAGGCCCAGACCAGTGGGATAACTTGTTAAAGCTCACAGGGCTGGCAGGTAGATTCAAATCCAAGCCTTTCAGGCTCTCAATGAGCCCAAGGTCTCCAGCACTCAGCCCCACGAGTTTCCCTATAACAGAGATTGTCATGTGTGGGGTTTATACACTCTCACTTGCAGGGTGAAGGGCTAAGGGACATATACAGCTTCTAAGAAAGAGGAAGCCAAAAGGGGATTGGAAATGAGGGGACAGACCCTATAGCCTCATGTCAATACTTTTTGCCTTTCCTCTGTCCCTGGTGGGGAAAATCTGATCTCTCTCCGCAGACTACCTGGCTGGGGTCCACAGTACGGCAGTGGCTTTGTCCCATTGGGTCCACATGTAAGATCTCTGCAGTGAGTCCTCCCTCCGGGCAGTTGGTATCCTATAGGAATTCCCCTACAGGCCCAAGATGGCTTCCAAAGGAGCACCTTCTAAAGAGTTTTTCAAATAACTTGCTTTTAAGAGCTGCACAACTATTAGGATGGGGCAATAGGCGGGTCGAAGAGAATTGCTGGAGGCCGCCGCACACACCTACTGCGTGCCCAGCACTGCCCCGGTGGTTTTCACAGCTTTGGTTTGGGGACCCCATCCCGCCCACCCTGGCGCCATGATCTTAGGCTGGTTGTTTAACCTCCAGAGCCTCAGATTGCTCATCTCTCAAGTGGAGGGAATAATACCATTTCAGGAGACCCCTGTGAGCATTAGAGAGCATGTACATAAGATGCTTAGGATGGCCCCCGGCACGTGGTAAGTTCCTAACAAGGGCCAGCTTTCTTCCAGTCCCTGCCCTTTGGGAGCTTAAGCCCACATGCTGATTAATTTGACTAAAGTGGCACAGAGGGATAAGAACACCCTCAGAGATGAGCTGGTAAGCGGGTCCCGAGTTTCCCTGGCTTGGGTATATGGGGCACATGGTAGGGGGGCCGAGCGGTCTGCAAGCCCAGCTCTCTCTCAGGCCAGGTGGGTAATGAGCCCCTCTGGGCGTCTTATCTGATTGTTGGCATTTGACCTTCATAAAAGGCAACACAAAGGATTATTTTATTTATAAGCTGCATGGGAAGCAGAGCATGTGCGTCTCCCCAAGGAACCTGCTCTTCTCGGAAACAGAAATTTGCGCGCGCGCGCACGCCCACACACGCACGCGCGCACGCCCACACACGCGCATGCACACGCGCGCACGCCCACGCACGCACGCGCGCATGCCCACACACGCATGCGCGCGCGGACACCCGCGCGTGCGCACAAGGACGCACACGCATCAGAGAAAAGTCCAGGAAATGTGGCCTAAGCCTTCCGTTTGCCAGGCGCTGTGCTGACACCTCACAGGCATTGGCTGCTTACTCCCCCAGCAGCTCCGTGGGGCAGAAACTGCTGTGAACCCCGGTTAATAGACGGGAAAACCGAGCACAGAGAGGGTAAGTAATTTGCTCTGCCTCTCGCTGCTATTAAGTGGTGGAACCAAAGTGTAAACCCAGAATCTGGCTTTTCAGTCTCTAAACACTGTTGGCTGCCTCAGATCAATGATTACAGGTGCCCACAGGAGGGTAGGTGGGGAGAGGCAGGGAGGGCTTCCCGGAGGAAGTGGCCCTGAAACAAAGCAAGCTACAGCTAAGGATGAGCATCTGTTCGACTCAGACTGTGTGTGTGGAGTCGGTTGTGGGTGGGCAGAGAGAACCCACAGGGGAAGCATCTCGGTGCTAGTTCTGCAGGAGCAAAGCCCGGGATGTGGGACTTAAGTCCAAAGTGCACTGGGCGCCATGGGGAAAGTGAGCCAACCCGCCCAGGAGGCCTGAGAAGCTAGCGGGGCATCTGAGCTGCCATTCCTGCACCCCCCCCCCCTCCTCCCCCATCATGACTTGCTCCTGAGCCCTGAGAGCGGGGATGCCTTGTTCTTCCTTCTTGGCTCCCTCCCTGCTTCTGCGACTGACACGCTGACCCACATCACAAGCAGTTGCATGGTCTGTTCCAGCCGCCTTGGCAGGGCCTGTTGGCTTTGTGACCGCCATCACTGAGTCTTACGCTTGGGCGGGCAGACAGGAAAGTCTCCCGGCCAGAGGGCTCTGTGCTCCCCGATCAAGTGAGCGTGTCTGGCCTTTTCCACAGAGGTTTCCTTGCAGCGTGGGCCTGGCTCTGGAGGCCTTCCATCATTGTTGCGGCTAGGCCAAGGGAGTGAATAAATCAGTTCTGGATCCTGACGATTGTCTCCTGATGAAGCAGCTGCATGGGCGTCACACGCACCCACCCCCCAGGGCTCTTCCTGGTTCCTGCCCCGCCGTCTGCAGACTGTCCACGAAGGTGGTGGCTTTTGAAGGAATGGGCAAGGTAACAGGTAAATGAAAGAAAGAAAGAAAGAAAGAAAGAAAGAAAGAAAGAGCACAAGCAAAGCAAACAAGGCCAGCTGTCGGTAGCTCGTTTATTCAATCCACAAATATTTCTTGCATCCTTGCTGAGGTCAAGCCATTTACAAGGAGGAAAGCCCACCAGCCTGGCTCTAAGGGGTGGCAAAATAAGGCTGGAGCTGTCCTGTGGGGACCTCCCTCCTCTTGGATGCTCCCCGGCTTCCTCCACTTCAGCTTGTCCAGAACTGACCTCGTCATGTTTTTCTTCTCTGGATTCCCTGTACTCAACTGATGACGCCCCTGGAAACCCTACTGCCAAAGCCAAAAACAGTGGGTGATATGCGTGACTTCCTGTCCCTCGCTCCCTACGTGTAGTCCATCAGCCTCTCCTGTGGAGCCGCTCCTCTGAACAGCGATCAAATCTGGCTTGATTTCTTCTGCCTCCGTCATCGTAAGGACCCGTTAGCTCTGGCTTGGACCTCTACAGCAGCCTCCGAACTGCAACCTCTGCTTCACTTTTGCCTCCCTGCTGTCCTTTCTCTGTGCCTTGACCAGAGACATCTGTCTAAAGCTTCAAGCCGATCACTTCCAGGATAAAAATCCCTCATCCGTGGCTCCCCCACTGCTCTCAGAACAAAATGTCCGAAGCCCTGCGTGATCTCCCCTGCCTGCTCCATCCCGCTAATTTCTGTCCGTTTTCTGGATGCCATCATAGCTTTCCTTCTGGAAACAGAAGCTTTCCCGACTCCCTACAGGAGAAGCCATTAGTCTTCCTGCCACCTCGCCCCCACCCTCTCCCCCACCATCGCCCCCTGCAGCTGTGACCCCGGGTGGGTATTCCCCAAGGACATTACACCACGGCCAGGCTTCCACTTCGAGGGCCTGCTGGGGCCCTCTGACTTTTTGGCCTCACTCTCCCATCCTTTGGAAGGACAATTCTGAGCCATTTTCTGAAGTTTCTTGGAGAGTCCCCTTGAATTGAGCCCTGGTTACCCCCACATGTACCCACGCCAATTCCACACCCTCAATGGCTTTCCCTCGTTCCTTGTCTGATGCCTTCGCTCCTGTGTCCTGGGATGATCACCCAAATAAGTTCCCTGCTCCCAAGTCCTAGCTTTAGGCTCTGCCTTCAAGGGACCCAAACCAAGACACCCCTGCTCTCACTCAGACAGGGGTAGATACCTTTCCATTCTTCTGTTGTTCAGGTACCTTCCATTTTGTATTATAATTGTGTCTACAAGCCCATCTCCCCCACGTCAGTGTGAGCTGGGAAAGAAGAGGTGCCAGGCTGTCACTTCCCAGCACAAAACACAGGCTATCTCAGCAGGTAGGAGGTGTTGTGGAACGAATGAACAAGAACTAGGGTGTTCGTGATAAAAACACGCAATAGCCTGGGAAAGAAGGGAACTTCCTCAACATGACAAAGGGCAGTTGTGAAGAACCCACAACTGACCTCACACATAATGGGGAAGGACAGAAAGCTTTTCCCCTCCCATCAGGAGCAGGATGAGAATACCCACGCTTGCTACTTAATATTCAACAGGTCTGGCTGGGGCCATCGGGGCAATTTCTTAAATGAATTAAGAGGCATCCAGATAGGAAAGGAAGAAGGACAAGTATTTCTGTTCACAGATGACATGATCTTAGAGAGAAATTTTTAAAAATCAACAAAAAATTACTAGTGCGAAGAAATGCATTCGACAGCATTACTGGATAGAAGATTAACATGCCAAAATCAGTTGTATTTCTATATGCCAGCAGTGAATAACCCAAAAAGAAAATTAAGAAAAAAATTCCACTTAAAATATCATCAAAAGGAATAAAATATTTAGAAGTGAATTTAACCAAAGGGGTGCAAAACTTGTACATTGGAAACTATAAAACATTGCTGAAAGAAAATTTAAAAGATAGGAATAAATGGAAAGACACCCCTGGGAATGCAAGCTGGTGCAGCCACTCTGGAAAACAGTATGGAGGTTCCTCAAAAAACTAAAAATAAAACTGCCCTACGACCCAGCAATTGCACTACTAGGTATTTATCCAAGGGATACCGGTGTGCTGTTTTGAAGGGACACCTGCACCCCCATGTTTATAGAAGCACTATCAACTATAGCCAAAGTATGGAAAGAGCCCAAATGTCCCCTGATGGTTGGATGGACAAAGAATATGTGGTATATCTATACAATGGAGTATTACTCGGCAATCAGAAAGAATGAAATCTTGCCATTTGCAACTATGTGGATGGAACTGGAGGGTATTATGCTAAGTGAAATTAGTCAGAGAAGGACAAAAATCATATGACCTTACTCATATGAGGACTTTAAGAGACAAAACAGATGAACATAAGGGAAGGGAAACAAAAATAATATAAAAACAGGGAGGGGGACAAAACAGAAGAGACTCATAAATATGGAGAACAAACTGAGGGTTTCTGGAGGGGTTGTGGGAGGCGGGATGGGCTAAATGGGTAAGGGGCACTAAGCAATCTACTCCTGAAATCATTGTTGCACTATATGCTAATTGGGATGTAAATTTTAAAAAATAAAAAATAAAATTAAAAAAATAAAAGAAGCTATTACATTGGGGAAAAATAAAATGAAAAAAATGGAAAGACACCCCTTGTTCATGGATTGGAAGATTTAATAGTGTTAAGGTGTCAATATTTCTTTTTTTTAAGTATTTTTTTAGTTTATTTTGAGAGAGAGAGAGAGCACTCTTGCATGCGCAAGTCAGGGAGGAGCAGAGAGAGGGAGAGAGAGGTGTCCAAGCAGGCTCCGTGCTGCTAGTACAGAGCCCTACATGGGACTCAAACCCATGAACTGTGAGATCATTACCTGAGCTGAAATCAAGAGTCGGACGATTAACTGTCTGAGCCACTCAGGCGCCCCTGTGTCAGTATTTCTTAAAATGATTTATTGATTCAGTGCAATCCCTATCAAATTCCCAATGGCCCTTTTTGCAAAAATGGAAAAGCTGATCCTCAAATTCATACAAAATTCCAAGGGATCCTGAATAGCCGAAACAATTTTGCCAAAGAACAAAATCATAGAACTCTCATTTCCCAGTTTCAAAACTTATTCAAAGCTTCATAAATCTAAACAGTGTGTTGCCAGCAAAAGGATGTATATATAAACCAATGGAATAGAAGTGAGAGTCCAGAAATAAATGAATACAACTGTGGTCAGTTGATTTTGACAAGGATGCCAAGACCATGCAAAGAGGGAAAGAGGAGTCTTTTCAAAAAAAGATGCTGGGACAATTATTTGCAAAATGTACAAGAATCAAGTTAGATCCATTTTCATACCATATACAAAAATTAACTTAAAATGGGCCAAAGACCTAAATGTAAAAGCTAAAACTATAACTCATACAAGAAAAACATAGATGTAAATCTCCATGACCTTGGATTTGGTAATGAATCTTAACTATGACGTCAAAAGCAGAAACAACAAAAGGAGAAAATAGGTAAGTTGGACCTTTGTCAAAATTAAAAGCTTTTGTGCATCAGAGGACACTCTCAAGAAGGTGAAAAAACAAGTGGATTGGGAGAAAATATTTACAAATCATATATCTGATGAGGACATTTTATCTAGAATATATCAGGAACTCTAAAAAGTCTAACCACAAAGAGACCCAATTAAAAAATGGGCAAAGGACATGAAGAGACATTTCTCCAGAGAAGATCTACAGATGGCCAACAAGTACGTGAAAAATGCTCAACATCATTAGTTATTAAGGAAATGCAAAACCACAAGGACAGACGACTTTACACTTGACCGAACGAGAACAATAATGATGATGGAACACGACAAGTGTTGGTGGTCATGTAGAGAAATCAGAGCCCTTGCACAGAATCAGTAAGATTTGCACAGGAAATGTAAGATGGTGCAGCCTCTGTGAAAAATAGTTGAGCAGTTCCTCAGCAAGTTGAACACAGAACTCCACATGACTCAGCAAGTCCCCTCCAAGGAATCTATCCAACAGAGTTGGAAAATGATAGTAAAACAAAAATGCGTACATGTGTTTGCTTCCAGCGGCACTGTGCACAATAGACACAAGGTGGAAACAGCCCAGATGTCTATCAACTGGTGAATGGATAAATAAAATGTGGTAGAGCCACACGATGGACTATTACTCAGCCACGGAGGGAGTGATGTACTGGCACCTGCTATGACATGGATGAACCTTGAAGACATGATGCTAAGTGAATGAAGCCAGACACAAAAGGTCACATATTGTATGATTTCATGAGTGTGAAATGTTGAGCACAGGCACGTCTGTAGAGACAGGAAGCAGACTAGTGGATGCCAAGGGCGAGGAAAGGGGAGTTGAGGCGATTGGGGGTGACTGTTTCATGGCTACACGGTTTCCCTCTGAGTGGTGAAAATATTTTGGAAGTACACAGTGGTAATGGTTGCACACCATGATGAATGTACTAAATGTTATTGAACAATACACTTTAAAATGGCGAATTTTATCTCAACCCAAACAAAACAGAAGTGGGGTGGATCCAGCTGTGGTGTCGGGCTGCGTGTCTTCTCATCCTGCCCCGCTCCCGTGCACCCCTCTGTCCGGGCCTTTCATGTTTCCCACAGAGCAGTCACCCAGTCAGTGGGGGGTGGATGGGGAGCCACCGCGATCTTTGTCCCCTTGTGTCCTTTCCCGTGGGGGAACGGGCACTGCCTCTCCCTCTCCCCGAGAGTGCCCATCGGAATTTGGCCAGAACTGTTGCTTCAGGTAACAATCGCTTCTGCCAAAGGTGTGTGAATATTTATGACTGCTCAGATGCTTTATGTTTACCATGTCAGCAGCACTGTTTGCATTCGTGCTGATAATAAAAACTCAATTTATAATAAAAACAAGCATTTAGTTGCAGAATCGGGTTTTAAGGCTCCTATAAAGGCTTTGCAGAGATTTATTTTAGTCTAGTAAATGTCTTGCCCCAGGGTGAGACTTCAGAGCCTTCAAACAGTTCATTTTGAAGGATTTGGTTATTAGAAAACTTTTATAGTCTCTTTAATTTAATGGGAGAAGAATAACAAACAGAATGGCCTCCAACAACAGTGGAGGCTCCGTATCTGGAATGTCTTGCCATCCTAACTGGCAGAGTGGGACAAAACCATGGGAGTTGGAAGACTTGGGTCCTGGGCTACTCAAAGGTTAAAAAATTTTTTAAGTTTTTATTTATTTCTTTTTCTTTTTTTAAAAACTTTTTTTTTACGTTTATTTTTTTATTTTTGAGAGACAGAGAGAGACAGAGTGCGAGCAGGGGAGGGGCAGAGAGAGAGAGGGAGACACAGAATCTGAAGCAGGCTCCAGTCTCCGAGCTGTCAGCACAGAGCCCGATGTGGGGCTCGATCATGATCTGAGCCATAGTTGGACGCTCAACTGACCGAGCCCCCAAGGCACCCCAATTTCTTCTTTAAAAAAATTTTTTTTTAATGTTTATTTATTTTTGAGAGAGAGAGTCAGAGCATTAGTAGGGGAGGACAGAGAGAAAGGGAGACATAGAATCTGAAGCAGGCCCTAGGCTCCATTCTGTCAGCACAGAGCCTGATGCAGGGAACCCGTGAACCCCAAGATCATGACCTGAGCCAAAGTTGGACGCTCAACCGACTGAGCCACCCAGGTGCCCCTATTTATTTATTTTGAGAGAAAGAAAGCATGAACAGGGGAGAGGCAGAGAGAGGAGAGAACAAGAATCCTAAGCAGACTCCTCACTGTCAGCACAGAGCCTGATGCGAGGCTTGAATTCACAAGCTGTGAGATCATGACCTGAGCTGAAGTGGGACACTTAACTGATGAGCCACCGAGGCAAGGTAAATAACTTTAGACCAGTCCTTTCTCCTCAGTCTTCTCTTTTGAGCAATCCGGGGGTTGAAATTTTACATAATAAGAAACTTTGATCCCATAATCCCTCACTTAGGAATTTTTCTCAAAGGGAAAAAAAATTCAACGAAAGCAAGGGCGCCTGGGTGGCTCAGTCCGTTGAGCATCTGACTTTTCTGCTCAGGTCATGATCTCACGATTCATGAGTTCCAAGCCCCTTGTAGGACTGTGTTCTGACAGCTTAGAGCCTGGAGCCTCTTCAGATTCCGTGTCTCCCTCTCTCTCTGCCCCTCCCCCGCTCATGCTCTATCTGTCCCTTTCTCTCAAAAATAAACATTAAAAAAATTAAAAAATAATTCAACCAAAGCAGAAAGTTATATGTCTGAAACTGTTCAACATGGTGTTATCTATAGAAACAAAAGGCAGAAGTGAAAAAAACAAAACCCCACAAATTGGAAGTAGCTGAAAAAATTACAGAACAGTTTATGACAGAAAACTGACATTGAAAATGGCGATCGCATGCATATAGCCCCTCCCAACACCACGACGACCAGGATGATGCTCATTAAAACAAGACATGGTTATTTCCTGATGATGGGATCATACTTGATTTTTGTTTTCTCCTTTATGCTCTTGTGTATTTTTCGACTTGTATAATGAACACATCTTACCTTTTATACTCAGAAAAAACCACATGTCATTGAAATAGCAATTAATTTTATAAAGAATGGCAACAAAGGAGAAAATGCTTTAGTTGCGATATGAAATGAGAAGGATATAGAACGTGAAATGAATATTCAGGTTGCAACTAGGTTGAAAACAGGAGCAGACCAAATCCCTGAAAACCACTTTGCCTCATTATCAGTATTTCTAATAGCCAGTTCCCTGAAAATTCACCCCTCTGCCTTTAGGTTCAATTATCATTGTCTTCTTCATTTTTTCACTTTTTGACATGGTATGTATTTGTTATCCAGTTGTCTGAGGGTCCTTCTGATAGTTTCATACTTTAAAGAAGTATTTTAAACATTTGTACCCTCCCTTGATTATGGGATTATTTCTATTCTTGTATGTATAATTCGTTCCTCTTTAATCTACTTTTGAATCATTTAAAGACTTGTTAGGCTGTTTGTTAAAAGTCCTTTCTTTAAAATTTAATATTTCTAACCCGCTTTTCAGTGGTACCCAAGGGGGCACCTGGGTGGCTCAGTCGATTAAGCGTCCAACTTCAGCTCAGGTCATGATCTCACGGTTTGTGAGTTTGAGCCCCGCATCAGACTCTGCTGACAGCTCAGAGCCTGGAGCCTGCTTCGGATTCTGTGTCTCCTTCTCTCTCTGCCCCTCCCCGACTTGTGCTCTGTCTCTGTCTCTCAAAAATAAATAAATGTAAAAGAAAAAAATAAAAAATAAATCAGTGGTACCCAAGACAGTAAGTACGATCAATTGTCAAATCTCCTCTGTCTTGATCCTTCACTAGAATTCCGTCACCAAAGTTATGGGGTCATGCACGACATGGATAAGTGTCCTGAAAGGTAAAAATATCATTTATGAAATGCTGATGATTTATTTAATCAGTATAAAATGCTGCAAAGATAGTAAGAAAGAATAAGATACTCAATGGATTTAACCCAGGGTCACATTGTAGATGAATTCATCTTAGGGAACTGACTGTAGGTGAATTGATTTAAAACCTGTGGAAATGTAAGGGAAATTGCAAAATAATAATAATAATATAATTAATAATAATAACAATGAACAATAATGCTGTACTAGGGTGGGGTTTTTGGGGGGTGTTTTTATTCAAAATTCTTTCTTTTTTAAAAGATTTTATTTTTAAGTAATCTCTACACCCAATGTGGGGCTCAAACTCACAACCCAAGATCATGAGTCACATGCTCTTCGTACTGAGCCAGCCGGGTGCCCCCCCAAATTCCCTTTAACGTTACTGTTTTCCCTCTCTGTTTGTCTGAAAGAAAACATGTAAGCATCTTGTTTGAATTTTTCTTTCAGCAATATGTTTCCATTGAAAACGCCAAACATGAACTTTTAAGTTTTATGTTCACTTAAGCCATTTCTTATGTAGAAGGAGAGAGGTCAATTGTTACTCATCGTCCTTGCTACTTTCTTATTTATTTATTTATTGAAGTAGGCTCCACGCCCAGCATGGAGCCCAACGTGGGACTTGAACTCACGACCCTGAGATCAAGCGTCCATGCTCCTTTTGATTTTGGCTCAGGCCATGATCTCACGGTCATGAGATTGAGCCCCTCATTGGGCTCAGCACAGAGCCTGCTTGGGATTCTCTCTCTCCCTCTCTCTCTTCCCTTGTCTGCTCATGTCTCTCCTTCCCCCACCCCCAAAATAAATAAATAACCTTAAAAAAAAAGTTAGATGCTCAACTGACTGAGCTACCTACGTGCCCCAGTCTTTGCTACTTTCTAGTGAGAAGGCATCCTGGTCCCTGGAGAGTCGTTGGTAACTTGGCTGAGTGGGATGACGGGTATGGGTAATAGGAGGGGCTGCAACAAAGCTCGACTGCCCTGCATGAGAAAGGGAAAGAGGCTTAAGAATACAGGAGTTGGGGGGCGCCTGGGTGGCTCAGTCAGTTGAGCGCCAGACTACTGCTCGGGTCATGATCTCACGATCTCCGAGTTCCTGAGTTTGAGAGCCACATCGGGCTGTCTGCTGTCAGCCTGTCAGCACAGAGCCCACTTCAGATCCTCTGTCCCCCTCTCTCTGCCCCATCCCTGCTTGCATTCTCTCTCTCAAAAACTAAAAACATTAAAAAAAAAAAAAAAAAAGAAAGAGAGGGGCACCTGGGTGGCTCGGTTGGTTGGGCATCCGACTTCGGCTCAGGTCATGATCTCACGGTTTGTGAGTTTGAGCCCCGCGTCGGACTCTGTGCTGACAGGTCAGAGCCTGGAGCCTGCTTCGGATTCTGTCTCCTGCTCTCTCTGCCCCTCCCCACTTGTGCTCTGTCTCTCTCTGTCTCTCAAGAATAAATAAATGTAAAAAAAAATTTTTTTTAAATAATAAAAAAAAAAAAAGAAGGAGCGAAGGAGTCAGGGAACTAGTGTCAGATGCTGAGAAAATTTAGTGGGAGGGAAAGCATCCAGGGAAATAACGCTCCTTCCTGGTTTACCATGGTGCCAAAGACGAAACTGGCTGGGGGTGTCTAATGGGGATTTGTTAAATTGTTTGTGCTATGCGTGCAGTGAGTGCTGTCTCTGTTTCTCCTACTGAATCACCAGCAACGTCTACTTGGCTCACAAATCCTTTGGAATGAGTGGAATTCTTAATGATAGACCCGGGTCTTACTTGAGATTGGCTCTGTGCAAACATCATAGCTTCCCATAAGAGCAGGCAACATATGGTTACATCTGACCATTTCAGCCTCTGCCTGTGAATATGCCCAGAAAGAAAGACAGAGGGAAGACAGGGGGGAGAAAGAGAGAAAAGGAAGAAAGAAAGAATTGTATGAGAACTTAATAGTGTTCATGCTAGTTTAAAACTGAAACCATTACATTTAATTATGCTAACATTTAACAACGGAGAAAGAAACAGAATTGGACTTCAAATAAACATTTCTGCAAAAAAGCAATATTGGTTGCGGAAGATTTGTCTCAAGTTAAGGGATGAAAGGTAGGAAAAACTTTAATCGGTCAGGATCATCGTTAGTTTCTTTTAATGAAATCTGATAATCTCTGATGTTAATGTCAATTAACTCTGCTTATACTTATCTGATCCCCAGTTTTTGGACTTATTTACATCTTTAAAATTTTTTATTATTTTTCTTGGTTTCTTCCTTTTTTGTCCTGCCTTCTGTGCATCTGGTAAAGTTTTCTGTATAGCTTCTTCCTTTTTATCCCGGTTAATGAGGAAGCTTAGATTCTATTTATATTCCTGTAGCGGCTATCTTTAAATTAATGTGTAAATTTAATGAACTAATTACTCTAATACGATCTAAAGTTGCCCAGTGTGTCTGCTCATCTGTGGAACAGGTTGAGGATGTTGGCACACTTTTTCCACATTCATTAACCAATCTTCCTTGTTGCCATAAGGAACAAGGATGCCAACATCTTGCAATTGGTTGATGAAGTCTGGGGTGTTAGTTTCACTTCTGTCGAAATACAGGAAATGGCATGATGATTATTATGCAGTCAATAATTAAATTTTCTAGCATACTTTATCATTTCCTATGTTCATCATTTTCTTTGCATTCTCCTCTTCAATTTCACTTCTTGATGCACAGGTCCGTGGGTAGCAAATGGTACATCTGGGAAAAGCATCTGTGTTTTGCCCTCCCTCTGGGATGATGGCTCAGCCCAGGAGAGAAATCTAGGTTGGTGGCTATCATCAGTGCTGTGTGAGCGATGAGTCAGGGCAAATAAAGACAGCCTTTTAAGTGGGGTTTTCCAGGCCACATTAAAACAAGTGAAATAATGACACATTTCTGGAATTTGAAGGAGCTTCCACTCTGTTAGGCTCCTCTGGTAGCCATCAGGGTGTTGGGTTTTCCTGCGATCATAGGCTGTTGACTTTCAGGTTTACTTACCATGGAGCTGGGTAGCATGAGACAGGAATAGGGCAAATTAAAATGCCACAAATTACTTTCCTTACCAAAATTTAGCTGTCTTTCTTTCTTTCTTTCTTTCTTTCTTTCTTTCTTTCTTTCTTTCTTTCTTTCTTTCTTTTCTTTCTTTCTTTCTTTCAAGAGTTGGGGAGGGACAGAGAGAGAGAGGGAGAGAGAGAATCCCAAGCAGGCTCTGTGCTGTCAGAGCAGAGCTCAACCTGGGGCTCAGTCCCATGAACCACGAGATCGTGTCCTGAGCTGAAATCGAGTTGGACACTTAACTGACTGAGCCATCGAGGTGCCCCTAGCCTTTTTTCTTAAAGAGATGTTCCTGAGATTGCTACAGACCTTTGATTAACTTCCAGAATTCTGAAAATTTGATTCTGACATTTCTTTCAGTTTTCTTGTTTTTATGAAACGCAAGAGAGTTTTTGGAAGTCCTTCCTTTGCCATTTTCACTGATACCACTTGTTCATCTGTTTTTTGAATTTTGGTTTACAGGCTCATCTTAAGCAGGCGATCTCTTTTCTTTCCCTGCATTCTTCCCCCTCTGGCAGTTATGTGACTATCTCTACCCAACCCCTGGGGGCCTTTAGTTCAGAGTGAACTCTTACATTAGCAGCCTGGGGCTCTAGCCCAGACATGACATTGGGCATATTGCAGATTTCACTTGAGTCAGCAGCTTGACTGAGGTCCTGTTGGAAGGCCCTGGTCTTCCTCTGTCTCCCTAAGCTTACAGTTTCATGCAACATGTAACCCCTGAGAGCTGTCAACAGGCTTTGTCAGCTTCCTGTTAAGAGGGGTGGGTACCCCTTCAGACCCCTCATGCGGAGCTGTGAGCCTGGATCTCTGCCCTACCTCCTGCTGGAGGCCGTGACTCCTGCCGTATCCTGGGATCCACATTCCCACCCGCTGTGCCTGCTTCCCAGCCTGGAGCCCTGGAGGTTCACCAATACTGCCCCCTCTCCCACTTCTCATTTCTTGTCTTCTTGTTTGAGCTGGCCTTTGTCTTTTTAATTTTCTCTCTTCATATTTATTATTGCTGTGTTTTGGAGCAAGAGGGCTGAGGGTGTAGGGGGGAGACGAGGCATAATGAACAATGTCATCTTAACTATACATTGTGCAAGGTCTGCCATCATTTAAAATTTTAAACAATTTTTCAACCCGAGACAGTATCTATTGACTCTCCGCCCTGACAGATGAGGAAATTAGCCTAAAAGGATTAAAAATGACAATACATATCTCTGGCATGCCAGCGCACTGGGGGCAGTACTCCTGAGTCTGTTTCTCTGACAAAACAAGGTTGCTGTTTCAAAATTGTATAAATACATCAAGCATCTATCTTGATTTCGCTTTCTAGGAAAACACAGAAATAAGGCACCAATCACCATAACAAGGAATTTTTTCCTTTCCTTTTGTCAAGCGTGTTTTATGAGGGTGAAGAAGTGGCTCTGTGGAGGATAGAAATAATTCCCAGAAAAACCATGATTCCATCCAATTATAATATTTGTAGGCAAATATATGAACCCAGATGAAAAATTTTAATGCCCAGTTGGATAAGACTTCACTAACTAGGGGTGCCTGGGTGGCTCGGTCGGTTAAGCGTCTGACTTCAGCTCAGGTCATGATCTCGCAGTTCGTGGGTTCGAGCCCTGTGTCTGGCTCTGTGCTGACAGCTCAGAGCCTGGAGCCTGCTTCGGATTCTGTGTCTCCCTCTCTCTCTGCCCCTCCCCTGCTTGTCCTCTGTCTCTCTCTCTCTCTCTCAAAAATAAATAAAAACATTAAAAGAAAAAACCCACTTCACTAACTAGGAGTTTAAGGTTTAGGTCAGCTTGATCCAATTTGACCAAGTTGTATTCAATTTCTGTGGGCTTTGAGGGGATTCTGGAAGTGAAGGAATTACCATTCCAGCTCTTGGAGAGGGGGAGAGGAATTAAATACACTGTGGTCCACGCTGGCTTGACGAGCTTTAGAAAAGTTGTTTCTGGGTGATGCCTCCAATGACAGCTGAAGGTTTAAGAACAAACTTCTCCATCTTGTTGAAGGCCCAACAATGAGGAAACAATGAATGGCTTTATATGAAAATTTCCCATTGGCTTTTTATGGATCAACCTAGTGTTCTAGAAATGGAAATAATAATCATCAATTGGCCAGGGATATATCTCCGAAGGGTATAGAAATTCAGTTTTTTCAATGTTGAGGTCTAGAAGGGTGACAGACATAGTTCTAGAGAAACCTCTTTATAACCAGCAGATGAAATCAGATTTCCTCTTTGGTCTGTAGGTTCTCTCTCATTAAGGAGTGGATCTTGGAGAAGACTGTGGGATGTGTCTCCAGCAGTAGGTGGGCAATTCTGTCCTGGGGGTAAGGATACCCCTAATGGAGGCTCTCTCATCTAACTCCCTGCATATTGGGACAAGCATTGTCTTTATACTTTGCTTACAGGAGTGCCTGGGTGGCCCAGTTGGTTAAGCATCCGACTGTTGATTTCAGCTCAGGTCATGATCTCACAGTTCATGAGATCAAGCCCCACATTGGGCTCTGTTTTGACATTGTGGATCCTGCTTGGGATTCTCTCTCCCCCTCTCTCTCTGCTCCCTCACCCCCCCCCCCCCAATCTGTCTGTCTGTCCCTCTCTCCCTCTCTCTCTCTCTCTCTCTCTCTCAAAATAAATAAATAAACTTTTAAAATAAGAACTATTATAGTTCACTTATAAGGTGAACTCACTTATCCAAACCCTTCCATGACTTCAGCACAAAGTCCAAATCTCTCCGTAAAAGACTGCTTGCTCTGGACCCTGCCAGCCTCTTTTGCCTTACCCCTGTCCACTCTTCTTCTACCCTGAACTTGACCCCAGACATACCCAGCTATTTGCAGGTCTGTGAATTCAGCTTCCATGCCTGTGTCTATGCTGTGCCCTCTACCTGGAGATGCATCCCTGCCCTTCCCCCCTCCAGGAGGCCTTCCCTCATCTACCAGTGATAGGCAGCTAGTAATGGAGAGGATAATTTTGGCAGTGTATGGCCAGACCAAATAACGGTGGCTCACATAAGATGATACTTAATGGCTTTTTCACCTGAAAGTCCTGGTTGGTATGGAGCCTCTGCTTTACAAAGTTGTCTGTGGTGCAGTTTCCTTCTAGATTTTTCTATATCTGGAAGACACGTCCTTTGTCCTCAAGCTGGCTTGCTGTGAGGGGAGCAGGAGGAGGAGCAGGAGGAAGAGCAGGGACAAACCCTCCAACGTGGACAGGAGCAGAAAGGGCAGGTCTCTTCGCTTCAAGGGCATGACCAAGAAGTCACACATCACTTTCACTCATATCCCATTACCCGGACCGACTCGCATGGTCACACCCGGCTGCAAGGGAGGCAGGGACATGTAGCTTCTGGGAAACCTCTATCGTTATGGGGGGAATGGGGAGGATGGAGATTGGGGGAATGGCTGGCTGTGGATGATGGCTATGAGAACAGAAAGACCAGCCAGAGTGGATGAAGGTGAATTTGACCATAAGGAAGTCCAATAGGAAATCAGGTGACATCAAAGATGGACACATGGGGGGGGGGAGGGGCGCCCGGGTGGCTCCGTCAGTTAAGCTTCTGACTTTGGCTCAGGTCATGATCTCACGGCTTGTGAGTTCGAGCACGTGAGGCTCTGTGCTGACAGCTCGGATTCTGTGGCACCTGTCTCTCTGCCCCCTCCCCTGCTGTCACTCTGTCTCTCTCCCTCCCAAAAATAAACATGAAAATTTTTTAAAAAATGGACACATGGGGGTGCCCGAGTGGCTCAGGTGGTTGGGCATTCGCCTTTGGCTCAGGTCGTGATCTTGCGATTTGTGAGTTCGAGCCCCACATTGGGCTTTCGGCTGTCAGCACAGAGCCTGCTTCAGATCTTCTGTCCCCCCTCTCTCTGTCCCTCCTTCATTCATTCTCTCTCTCTCTCTCTCTCTCAAAAAAAAAAAAAAGATGGACACATGGCAAGGCATGAGGAAACAAGATAGGAGCCAGGTTACAATGAACTGGAGAATATTCCCGCGTCCATAGCTTTACTCCTGTAAGTCTTCCTGTCTAAATGCCCTGTCAGCTCTCATCTCTCCAGGCTCAATTGATATGCGTGATCTCCTCATGGAATCCCCTACTGGTAATTTTAATCTTTCTCAGGTGTAAATAAAAAGCCTCCTCTCTGGGCTACTAACTGGACCACAATGACTGCAGTAATCTTTTACTGATGCCTATTAGAAGCAGGTACTTTATACAGCTCTCATTTTCTTCCCACAATGTCCTAAGTGGGCTTTTAGGGGTTCAATAAAAAACACTTCTCTCTTTCTCTTCCAAAATGAGGACCCAATGGAAAGAAGATCCAGGAGACTGGCGAATGGAGACCAGTGTGAGCTTTTTATCGATAAACTGGACAGCATGGCCTCCTATCTGTGGTCAAAGGTTTTACTGCGCTCCACTTTCCCGCCGTGGACCTGGGACAGCCCACCAGGGGTAAGTTTGGACTTCAGAGTCACCCACTTACTCAGCATTTCTGCCTTGCACTAGTGTGGTGCAGGGGGACAAAACCGGAAAACATCCCCCGGTTTCATAGCCTTTTAGTGAATGAGCTCCACCCACTGGGAACTGTGGTCCAAAGTCTGTTGCTCCTCCCCAGTAGCTCGGTCTTCCTCTGTGTGTGTGTGGGGGGGGGGGGGGGGGCGGGGAGGGGGGTGTAGGGGGAGGCATGGGGGCAAGAGGTCAGAGCATTGCTCCCGTGGTGTCTGATCCCCATGTCTGATGCAAGGTAAGAGGAATGAAGCTTTCACCATAGCAATCCCTAAGGAGAGGAACTGTTTTGCCACATTAGAGACTCAGAAGCCAGCGCTGAGATAAGTACCATGACTTGCTAGCCCCACCTAGATATTAGGTGGCAGACAGTTTTGGAACCAAGTCTGTCCAGGTCCAAAATCTGGAGTTGAGTCACTAGCTCCAGTAGCTTGTAAGCTCTTCAAGGGAAACATTACAATAAAATATCTCCATATTCCCTGCAGTGCTAACAAAGTATTTATTGAAAGACGCACGCACGGCAATTTGGTCTGAAGGCCTGGGTGTTTGGGCTCATGTTTATTGCTTCTTTGTCCTTGTCTGGTGTTCAATCAAGTTTCTTTACTGGGACAGTTCATGGGGGAGCAGCGACCAGTGATGCTGCCCCGGGATGTTCTCGCCTCTTCTGCAGGATGTTTCTGTGCTGGATTTGATGGTGTGAGGCTCTTTGCTTATGGTTTTGGAATCTACATTTTCCCTTGAGCCCCCTACTACCTACGAGGAGGGAAGGACAGGGTGGGGAAGAGACTCATCTAGCGGCACAGAGGGATTAAGGGCCATGAGCAGTTCAGGCTGGTGGTTGAGTTGGTAACCCTTCCAACTAATGTCCTTAAATAGTTGTCTAGCATCTATTTCACGAGGGCAAGGAGAGACTGGCTTTATATTAATAGAAATCGTACAGAAAGGGAAATTCAGTTACTAATTTGCCTCCTTAGGCAGAAGTGATATCCACATTCTGAGAACTGTCTGCCAAGTGTTCCCTGCTATCCTGTGGTTCTTCCACGCTTCAGTTTTCTTTTGCAATTTGCTGAACCGTACAACTTTTTGGCAGGTGGATTGAAGGGTTTTATATTTGCATAATGAAATAAGCCACTAGTTTCCAGTAAAACAGCCCCAACTCCATGGAACAGACCTTTGCAGAATTTCAGGCCACCATGACCTGTTCCCTGCAGACGACGGTGCTTGGGAGGAACGCTTTATTTTTATTTTCCACTGGAGGGCGCTGTGTACCTTGGTGGAAGTAAAACCCTCTTCTAGCTCACCAATTTATCTAGTGATCTTTTAGCTTCCCTCATGGATTTGTGCCCTGAGCACTCATCCAGCTGTCCATTCCTTAATCTGGCTTTTTCCAAAGTTTTACAGGGCAGCAGCGTCAGGGTTCAGATGAGACCCGCACTCAAGTCTGATCCCTACCGGGTTACTGCACTGAGACTTATCTCCCCAATAAAAACACCAGGGCTTACCCCCAGCCTCCCCCCATATGTATGTATCTACTACATGTCTCCACACTATCTGTGGTTTAATTTCCATGACTTTATGTCCTTTGCCTTTGAGAAAACACAAACGAGTCATCTCTCAAGCAGAACCTGCTTCCTGGGTCACAATTTCTACCTCTGGACCGGCAGCATGATCCCCCTGTCCCCCCAAGTTGTCTGCACGAGGCTTTAGAAGATGTCCTCTCCAGCTGTCGCATGCAAAGGACTCACCTGGGTATCTCGTGAAAATGTAGATTCTGACGGAGTAGACCTTGGGACTGGGGCCTTGAGAGTCTGCACCAGCCCTGAGTGATGTCACTGTTGGTTGGCCTAGCACATTTGGAATAGCAAGATTTACTGGCTTTTGCCTCCAGAAGTTTTCCCACTCGGTTTTGCATATGCGGATGTAGGCAGACAAACTCGAGAACGGAGGCTGGTCAGTATCTGTATAGAGCTTTGACTCTTACTTTCGTAAACCGTTCCTGCAGGGCTGCTCTCCCCCGGACTTTGCTCCTTCTTGTCCATGTCCCTTTCCCTAGCTGGACAACCAGGAAGCGATGTGTCGATGCTTGTGTGTGCCACACTTGTGCCTCAGGTTGTCTTCCACTGTCATACAAAGTAATTTCTTTTCATTTTCTTTGATGTCCCTTTTTCACTGAGAACCTGATTCAGGATACCGTGGATGGTAGCTAATGGTAACAGCAGGCCTCACATGTGCACAAAGCACCTTAATACCCACAAGACAGTAGGGGTAGAGGCTATGGGCCAGGGCTCCAGAGTCTGCCCACCTACATTCAAATCCTGCCTCGGCCACTTTCTAGCTGGTCGGCCTTGGGCAAGTTACTTAACCTCTCTGTGCTTCCATTTCATCATTTGCACAATGTGGCTAACGATGCTTCATGAGTCGTTGAGAAGATCAAATGAGATCATGTGTGTGAGGCACTCAGAACGGACCTGACATATAGGAGGCCCTCGATCACAATCGGTGATGTTATAATTCCTCAATCCCATGAGGAAGCCGAGGGAACCCGAGGCTCAATGAGGAGAAGTGAGTCGCACTCAGGATTCCACATCAAGAATGGTAGCACAATTGGGACCAGATCTGACTCCAACTCCAGTGCTCACTGCACCCCCACCATACTTCCAAATGCCAAGTTTTATTACCCTAAGATTTTAGCACAGAGTGTGGCTGCTTTCCCAGCATTCGACTGATCTTTTGTTTCCTTTCCTTCTAATGGAGCATTTCCAGCTGGGGTGATTCATGGATCTGGGACCGCATGGCTCCCATTAACTTCGAGGAAAGTCATAAGGCAAAACCCACATCAATCAAGCTTCCAAATTATTCATCCATCTGTACAGGTGACACGTGGATTAAGACGAACAGGGAGTGAAGTGGGTATCGTACAATAACTATTTAGATTTATGAAAATTGCCTAAGAGCTTATGCCAAGTCCCCACACTGAACTTTGTTTTGTTTTCACAAGGTTGAACTTTAGGGATGAGAGAGAGGATGTCACAAGAGAATGGCCTTGAAGCTTGAAGTCCGAGGGGCTGGGACTCCCAGCTTCACTACTAGTTAGACTTGTGATTTTTGAGAAAGGCTTTTAACCTCTTAGAATCTGTTTTCTCGTTCTGTTATTCATCCTTACGATAAACCAAGGAGTTAGTTACTATCCCCATTTTACAGATGTTGAAACTGAGGTACTGAGAAGTTAAGTGACTTGATGGTGACCAAAAAATAAAGCAGCCTTCGAACCCCCTATATTTGAGTCCAGAAACCTATGTCCTTTTACCACTCTAGCCCATAAATGAAATGACAAGTCTAAAAACAGCAGGCGCTGTGTAGGAGCTTAAGAAACCTTTACTCAATCTGAATCTTGAGGACAAAACTCATGTCATATTAATCCCTTCTTCTCTATTGTACCTTTGTACTTAGTAGGTTCTCAATTAATAAGAGTTGAGCTGCCTTATTACCCCTCTGGAAATGGTTCTGTTTTTATTTAATAATTTTCTTAGATGAATTTTAATAGGCAGACCACAATGCTTCTTGTACAATATCTTCTGGACTGCGAGGCGCGGGCATTCATTATTTTATGAGACGCATATGTCATGCATAACACAGCCCTTTTCTTAAACCAACACAACATGCAAATAGAAATTTCATGTAAAATCACATTCAGACAGTCTCAAAGTAGAAACAGATGTCTGAAAAATATGAACGCCAGGCTTATTAAATATTTTATCATCAAATATTTCATACATTTCAAAAATGTCATCTGTGAAAACACAGAAATACCGCCTCAGGAGAACCAAAATATTTAATCACTTTCAAGAAATTCTTAAAAATAAGTCTTCACCTCAGAACTATTCCAGGCAGAGAACAAATTTCCAGGTGCTGCAAGCTATATTTATTATATTTTCATCAAAATCAGTAACCTAGTTGAAGGAGATACAGTAATCAGTAAGGTCATTATTAGGTAAGATAATGACTTCTGAATGAATTCTCTCATTAATCTCATTACAAAATGGTAATGGTACCTGACTAATCATGCCGGAGGGGAGAGCTGTGTTGAATCAGAGCAAAATTAAGGCTGTAATCACAGAGCTGCTCTCTCCATTTCTTCATGAAAGCTTCGCTTGGGGTTTAGGGGCCGGTTTGAGGTTCCTCTGACCCGCTGGACTGCTAGTAGGGGGGTGCCTGGTGTAGCTAGGGGCAGGGTGAAGGGTCTTGGACAGCAGCAGTAAGGAGAACTGTCCTCTCCCTGCTTCTGTCCTCTACTTTCTGTGTGACCTTGGACAGCTCATGCCTGTCTCTGGGCTCCATTTCCTGTTTCCCTGACTTAGTCTCCTCTTCCACCCTTGCCTCTTAAACACATATGGCAGATCACATCACTCCCACAATGGCTGCCCGTCTCACCCCAGGAAGAAACCAGATCCTCACATGGACCACGCACCCTGCATGATCTGCCCCCATTGCCTTCCGGACCTTATCTATCAGCCTCCTCTGTGACTTGCTTCGCTTCAGCCACACTGACCTTGCTGTTTCCTCTGCCTCTCACTTCATGTATCTGCAGGATTCACCCCCTCACATCTTTTCACGTCTTTGCTCCAATGTCCAATGTCACCTTCTCAATAATGCCCACCTGACCGCCATATTGAACACTGCAGTCCATTCATTGGTATGCCAATTTCCAACTACATTTTCTTTCTCCACATCCTTGTCACCTCCCAACACGCTATATACTTTACTAAGTTTCTTGGCTGTCTCCTCCCACCCCCACCCCCACCGGAATGTAAGCTCCACAAGGCTAGGATCGTCATACACTCACACATATGCCTGGCACACAACCGATGAGCAATAGCTCTTTGATGAATGTGGAATGTATCACATGCTTGTGGGTTCCCAACTTTGCTGGACACTGATGGAGGAACCCAGTGTGTGAGACGATTGGCCAGGGATGACGAAGCATACGTGCTGCAGTGAGGCCCAGTCTGGCGGTAGGGCTGGCTTTGCTTTTCCATCTTGGTAGAAACCGGAGCCACGTCAAGCCCCTTTATTTCCATGAGGACTGGCTGAGAACACACGTGGTGAGTTGCCAATGTTGAGTCAGAGAAACCCCAACAGACAGGAGAGTTGAGTCAAACCGAGTCTGATAGAATTAACAGAGACGAAAGGGATGCCCTTTCCTGAGTCTTAACCCCAGGATAGAGGTCCAGCGTCAGGATGATGGGGCTCCGCAGTAGGAGGCATGCAGAGACCCCAGGGGGTTCAGCAGATGGTGACTCCAGATGTTTGCACAGACTGCTCGTGACCAATGTAGGACAGGTAGCAATCTCCTGCAACCCTCCCCAGTCACAGCACACAGAAACCGGTCAGGCAGTGGTCTTTGTTCACACTGCGCCGATGAGAGAATCTGGAACGTGACTGGTACTCATAGATGCTCAATGAGTGTGTGAAGAGCCTCTGGATTGAGGCTTGAATATGTTTGTTTCTGCGTGTCCCATTTTACAGGAGGGCAAAAATAAACCGTCCAGTGGTAACAAGGAGTCTAGAAACCGTATCACTGAAGGGAGCAGGGAAAATCCAAGGATGTTTAACCTGGTCAGCAGAAGGCAGGATGACAGTAAGCCTGGGCTTCCATAACTGCAGGAACAGCATGTAAAAGCTACGTCATTTATATGTTATGTGGGCTTTAGAGCATGGACTGCAGGTAACTGGCCCCAGTGCCACCACACCACTGTCAAGTCTGGGGCAAACATCACTAGCTGATCATGAATATTTTCCTATTAAGCCAGACCAAACCTCAGAATCCTTTTCAACACAGTGCCTCAAATTCTCTCCACCAATTGAATGGAGCTGACATATAAGAGAAACCCTATTTGTGAAACTTTATCTAGAACACAAGGCTAGACCAAAGATGGAAATTCCATTAACATTAAGCAAGAACATTTTGTGGGGTTTTTTTGTTTTTCTTTCCTTCTTCCCTCCCTTTCTTCTTCCTTCCTTCCCTCCCTCCCTCCCTCCCTCCTTCCTTCCCTCCCTCCTTCCTTCCTTCCTTCCTTCCCTCCCTCCCTCCCTCCTTCCTTCCCTCCCTCCTTCCTTCCCTCCTTCGTTCCTTCCCTCCTTCCTTCCTTCCCTCCTTCCTTCCCTCCTTCCTTCCTTCCCTCCCTCCCTCCCTCCCCTTCCTTCCTTCCTTCCTTCCTTCCTTCCTTCCTTCCTTCCTTCCTTCCTTCCTGAAAGAGAGAGAGAATGAGAGTGCATGCAAGTAGGGGAGGAACAGAGGGAGAAGGAGAGAGAGAATCTTCAGCAGACTCCATGCTCCGCATGGAGCCTGACGCAGGCTCAGTCTCGAGACCGTGAGATCATGACCTGAACCAAAATCAAGAGTTGGATGCTTAACAAACTGAGCCACCCAGGTGCCCCAGGAACATTTTGTTATAAGCAAAGATGAAGTAAGTTTCCCTGGGGGCAATGGTTTCTCATCACCGCTCAAGAAAAGGCTGCTTCTCTCCCTTCTTTCCCACAGTGTTGTCTAGTGGCAAGGAAGGCATCCAAGTCCTCACTGGTATGTGGTGAACACATTTCAGTGTGGAGAGTTCAGACCACGAGTTACATCCAACAGGGCACTTTAACAGCTAAGGACTAAAAAATAACGATAATTATGTGATTCACCATAGAGGCATTAGCTAACACTACAGTGGCCATCATGTTGCGATATAAATGTATTGAGTCAATATGTGTATACCTTAAGTGTACACAATGTCATATGTCATTTAAATCCCAAAAAGAAAAGAGCTAAGGACAGTGACTTCAAGAACAAGAAGGACAAGGCACTCCAATACAGAGGACAGTGTCCTGGAAATGCTGCATGGCTGTTCCCAGGAAGTTCTGCCACTTTCTCCTGTTAACCAGGTCTCCATTTCAATGGCTCTAGCTGGCACTACATCCCTTGCATCTTGGCCCAGTATCTTGTCTCCAGATTCTTGCATCTAGTCTTGCATCTAGTCTCCAGATTCTATAGTTCATCCTGTAGCTCCCTTGCTTAGGGTGCCTTTGGCCCTCACTATGGGCACTGGTGGTGAGCTTACACCCTGGTATCCTCAGCTGTGTTCCCTGCAAGGGCATAGGAACTTTTGAATCCCCTATGGGATACACCCAGGGAACTGGGCTCTCTCTCTCTCTCTCTTTGCCTAATTATAGCACACCAGAATTCCTTGAGGCTGTCCATGCTGGTGGAGAGGTGCCCTATAAAGCTGTTGCCCCCCAAAGTAACAAAAGGTAAAACAGGCCTAAGTGCACTTTGTTTCAGCCCTCAACCTGTAATATATATGGGACCTTTCTACCACCTAGTCCTTCCCTGCCCCGATCCTGGGGATTTCTTTTGGAGGAGGAGCCAGGACACTTGAGTCTCTTGTCCATATAATTCTCTCTCCACTTCTTTCCTCACCTTCCCCTCTCTCTCTGATGGGAACTCAATAGTCTGACACCTCTAGACTCTGTTCTTGATAATAAAGAAATATTTAGAATGTGAAGACTTTAATCTTTCTCAACAAAGCCTATCTTTCAAGGCTATTATCTTGCCTCAGAACTCTAGTTTGATTTGAAGTTGGGCAATGATATCCTTGGTCTAGACTGTGGGTGGTACCTAGGCCTCTGCCTTGAAGCCACAAGGCTATTGATTTAATAGATGGGGAGTTACAGAACACCGTGACTCACAGAGAAGGAAAAACATGGGCTTTTCCATTCTAAAAAGTTATTTTTCTATGGATTAACCAGAATGCACAAAAAGATTTGTGTTTAAGGGTGTCATAGCATTATGTATACAGTTTGGCCTTTCAACAACATGGGTTTGAACCATGTGGGTCCACTTGTATGCGAATTTTGTTGGCTAAACACAGTACAGTAGTGTGAAGGTATTTTCTCTTCCTTATAGTTTTATTAATAATATTTCCTTTTATCTAGCTTACTTTATTATAAGAATACAGATATTATTAGAACATACAAAATATGTTTTAATTGACTACTGATATCGGTAAGGCTTCTGGTCAACAGTAGGCTATCAGTAGTTACATCTTGGGGGAATCACAAATTATACTTGGATTTTCAACTGTATGGTGAGTAGGTGCCTCTAATCCCTGCATTGTTCAAAGGACATCTGTAATTTTTTTTTTTTTTTAAGAATTTGGAAACAAATGGCCAACAAAAAGGGATTCCTAAATTTGTGATATTAAGTGATATCATAGATTATTTATTTACATGAGTAAAATTTTATAATATATTATTAGGTGAAGAAAGCACATCACAAAATGGCATTTTCAAATAGCATAACATTTTGTTAAAAGTATCTAGCTATCTGTCTCTGAATGGTAGAATGGTAAGTGACTTTTATTTTCTTCTTTGTACATTTTCATATTTTCCAAATTACCAGTGAACGTGTGTTAGTTTTGGGGTCAGAAATAAGTGCTTTGTTTGTTTGCTTGTTTGTTTGAGGAGAAAATGCAGGTAATCCCTTGATGGGGATGATGAGGGTGGATTCAAGAACCAGATGGAGGATGCTGGGACCGTTTTAGCTTTTCCAAGTCTGAAAGACTCTGGTTCTGGTATTTCCCCAACCTTGGCCTCTGGCCCAGTGGTGTGGTGAGAGAGTGGAAGGTCCTTCCCAGGCTTGGTAGCTCCCCAAGTCCTGGGACAATGTCCAGAGGGCCCCAACCAGCACAGAAAATGTCTACTCCCCATGAAGCCTTCCCATCCTAGAAACACTCCATTTATTTAAGAGCCATGGTGCCACGAGAGCTTTCTGCCTGCACTTAAACCTTGAGTACTCTGGAGTTTCAATCTTTTATGAAATAGCTTTTCATTTTTCCCTCTCTACGAAGGGCTATTACAAGCCACTGAGTGGTTCTTTGTACATCAATTTTTAATCTTGTTAAGGTGTTTTTTTTTTTCACTTGACCAGTGCTCAGTTCATAAATAAAACATCAAAAATTTGTTCCAATTCCTTCTTAGGTGTTGTTTGTGTTTGTTTTAGTATGGTCTCCCACTGGGGAGGAAGAGAGCAGTGAACACATCACTATTTGCCCGTGTCCTTTGCCTGTGTACAAACCTTCCGTGGCTTCCAATTGCCAACCAAAGAAAGCCCATGATTTTCAGCATGGCATTTAAGACCTGCCATGACTTGGCCCAAATATCCCTTCCAGCTCAGCTTCTCTCTTCCAACACACCTCCCAAGGCCAAAACCAACCTCTGTTCCAGATCATACTCCATTTCCAGTCTTCTTCCCTCTGCTCACTCTGTGCCCTCTACTGGGAATACTTGGAAGACTTGGAATGATTTCAGTTCAACATTTTGTACGTGATTCTCTTGAGTTGTATTTAAGTTTCTGCCTTACAGATTCTGCCTGGTTCCTTTGTAGATAAGACTGCGGCTTAACAAACGTCAGACTTGACGTCAGAACGATCTGGGTATGAGTTACACTTTGTGACACTAGTCAAGAGTTGGCAGTTCTGCTTATTTATTTGTAAAATAGAGAGGGATGCCTGCCTAATGGGGCAGTTATGAGGATTAAGTGCAAATGTATATGTAAGAGTGCTGAGCAGTGGGCATGGCATATATAGGACTTCAGTAACCATGAAATCCAAGTTTTAGACAATATTTATGCATCCAACTGCACACTTGTGCAGTGTAATAAACACCTGTGTATTCATGCCTTCGATCCAATAGTTGTTAACATCTGTCTCTTGATGCTTTATCTATCAACCTAGCTGTATCTATCCAACCATCCATGTATTATCTGCCTATCTGTTTATCCATCCAGATCTGTATAAACTCTGTCACTGTTTTTATTTTTGTTTTTGTTTTTTTTTGGCTGTAGCACTTGGAGGAGGTAGGAGACATAATGATTCTTTATGCCTCATATACCTAAAAATAAGAAATCTATAACAGAATGCTATTTTGCACCCAATAACATTAACACTAATTTTATATTGTAATCCAGTATCAAGTCCTCATTGAAATTCCTCAGTTGTCCCCCAAATATCTTTTATAGTTTCCCCTCAACCAAGAACCAATCAAAATTCATATATTGCATTTGATTGTTATAGCTCTTCTGTCTCTTCATCTAAAACATCTCTCACACATGGGTCTTCATTGATTTTTGGAAAAACTTGGCCTCTGTCTTATAGAATGTGCTACAGTTTGAAGTTTTCTTTTCTGTTTTTTTTTTATTATTATTTGAGAGAGAGAGAGAGAGCGCGCGCATGAGTGGGGGAGAGAGGAAGAGAGAGAGAATCTTAAGCAGACTTCATCCTCAGCACTGAGCCCAACGAGGAGCTCAATCCCAAGACCTTGGGATCATGACCTGAGCCAAAATCAAGAGGCAGTCAACTCAACAGAATGAGCCACCTAGGCAACCCTGAAGTTTTCTTATTGTTTCCTTCCAGTATAATTTAACTTTTTCCTTTACCCCTTTTATCTTCCACAAATGGCATAGACTATAGATCTTCCTGAGTGGTCAAGCAGGGCTTAATTCTTTCCTTTTCATCACCAAGTTTCAAAGTAAGGAATTGGAGTAACTGTCACTTTTAGTGTTGGCATCTGAGTCTCTCTCCCTCTCTCCATAATCACTAAGGATTCATGGATTTTTAAATTAACGCATCCTGTTATTATCCGTTACTTTCATTGTTGGTTTTGATGCTTGGATTGTTCTAATTTGGCGAATGGGAACCCCTTCAAGCCAACTCCTGTGCCTTTTCTTAAAACCTCCTCCATTTCCCCCTAACATATATTGTGAAAATTTTAAGCCTCTGGAAAATTGGAAAGATTCTTCCAGTGAATACCCATTGCACTGCATCTAGATTCTACCACTCATATTTTACTATATGTGCTTGATCACATATCTGTGCTTCCATTCATTTCCCCATCCATCCATGAATTTATCTAGGTATGATGTGAGAGCCCAATTTTATGTTTTTTCAAGTGACTGTCCAGTTGGCTTATATCATTTATCTTCAATGTCCCTATTTCTCTGAGGATAATATTCTTTCTTTAATAGCATCAACTCTTCATTTCTGGTATTCTAATTCTGTTCCTTTGATGTATCTGTCAAATTATGTGGCAATGCCATATTATTTCAATTTTAGAGACCTTACATGTTTTAACATCCAAGAGAACTAGTTCCCCTTGCCATCGCTCTAAGGTTTTGTGTTTTCCTTTTGCTTGTTTCCATATGAACTTTAAAGTCAAGTTGTCTTTTTCCTGAAAAACAGAAAAATGCTAGTCTTTTTACTGCTATTAGACTGTTTACATTATCTTTGGATATAGCAAGTTTGCCTTACCTAAGAAGAACATCTGTGGGGATGATCAGATTATTTTTATTATTAGAATTATTAATATTTTGAACTGTATTTATTTCCTGATATTGAACCATCCATGCATTACTGTAATAAAATGTGGTCATATGTATTGTTTTCAGTGTGCTGTTGCATCTGTTGATAACATTCTATTTAGGATTTTTGTGTAGTCTTCGATAAGGTTGAGGTTGGCCTGTAGATTTCTTTTTTGCACAATATTCATCAGGTTTATGTATCAGTGTTATTTTCACTTTATGCAAAAAATTCAGAAGTTTGCATTCTTTTTTCTGTTATTTGGAGCAGTTTAAATGGCATCGGGATTATCTGATTTGCAAAGCAATGGTTGACAACATCCGGGCCTGGAAATTTTATGGAATTAGCTCTTTCATAACTTTCTTCCTATTGTGAAAATTGATCTACTCAAGCTATCTTCCTTTGTGTCAATTTTGGTAAATGGCATTTTCCCTAGAAAATTGCCTTTTTCTTCTAGACTTTAAAATGTCTTTGCATGCAATTCTGCAAAGAGAGCTTGAGAAATTCTCGTTTCAATAGTTATTTCTTCCCCAACATTCCTTATTTTGTGTATTTGTTCTTTCTGCATAATTTCTCATGGGTTTAGTTGTCTATCTGTAGAGCCTGTGGGCTAATTTTTATGGAACTTACTAAAGTCTCCACAGTGACCTAATGTATTGTGAATTTTTGTGAATATTTCATGTGAACTTGAGAAAAAGTACATTCTCTATGTCAGTTGGGTTATACATTTTGATAGGCATACATGAGATCTACTTTACTGATTATGTTGCTTAGGGATTCTGTCCATCTTTACCTTTTGTCTACTTCATCTTTCCTGGAGTAAGAGTGATGTGCTAAAATCTCTTTTCATTAGTAGTTTCTGTACATTTCACTTTGCATCTCCTACAGTGCCTGCTTTATGTAGATTGCTGTGCGTTATTTGTACAGTGATATTCACAACCATTACATCTTCATTTTGAATCGCAGCCTGTAACATTATCAAGTGTTCTGCTTCGTTTCACTGAACTTCTTTGGCCCAAATTTTATTTAGCTTGTTTTAGAACAAAGTACCACTTTTCTTTCTGTTTGGCACCCTTTGGCCCAATCCTTTATGTTTACCCTTCCTGGATCACTTACTTTCAAGTCTGTTTCTTTGGAAGTCAATCTGAACATCTCTTTCTTCTAAGAGGTAAGTGCTATAGACTGAATGCTTGTGTCCCCTCAAAATTCACATGTTGAAACTTAATCCCCAATGTGATGGTGTTAAGAGGTAGGGCCCTTGGGGGGCGATTAGGCCATGAGGGTGGAGCTCGTGTGAATGGCATCAGTGCCTTTATAAAGGAGACCCCAGAGAGCTCCCTCACCTTTTCTGCCATGTGAGGATACAATGAGAAGATGGCCATCTAGAAACCAGGAAGCCCTTAGCAGACACTGAGTCTGCTGGCACCTTGATTTTGGACTTCCCAGAACTGTGAGAAACAATTTCTTTTACTTAAAAGCTACCCAGCCTCTGGTATTCAGGTTATAGCAACCTGAACAGATGAGGACAGAAATACTTATGATCATTAATTTTACTTGTCAACTTAACTGAGCTAAAGGATGCCCAGAGAGCTGATAAAACATTATTTCTAGGTGTGTCTGTGAGGCTGTTTCCAGAAGAGATTCGTATTGAGATCAGTAGACTGAGTAAAGGAGATGTCCTCACTAATGCAGGTGGGCACCATCCCATCTGTTAAGGGCCCGAGTAGAGCAAAAAGGTGGATGAAGCATAAATTATCTCTTGGCTTGAACTGAGACATCCATCTTCTCCTGCCCTCAGACATCAAAGCCCCAGTTATTGGGCCTCTGGACTCAGGCTGGACTTAAAACATTGGCTCCCTTGGTTCTCAGGATTTGGAGTTTGGACTGGGACACCATCAACTTTCCTGGGCCTCCAGCCTGCAGATGGCAGATCGTCATGGGACTTCTCAGCCTCCGTGACCACATGAGCCAATCCCTTGTAATAATCTCTTTCTATACATCTACATTTTTCCTATCAAGTCTATTTCTCTAGAGAACACTGACTAATACAATGAATTAAGTCTATCTACATTTACTGATAGGATTTAAGTTTAGATTCAGTTCTGTCCTATTTTATGTTTTATTTATTGTGTATCTTTTGCTATGGGCTCTATTTTCTTAAACTTTTATGTTTTGTTTTGTGTTTGCATTTCTTTTGTTGTTTAGAAAGGATTGTGTTTTTGTCTTAATGGTTATGTCCATACTACTGCCTTTATTTAGTGCCCTTAGTCCCCCTCTCTTTACTTGTGTTTCTACTGTTTGGTTTGTTAACTTTATTTTTTTTTAATTTTTTAATGTTTATTTTTGAAAGAGAGAGACCGAGTGTGAGTGGGGGAGGGGCAGAGAGAGAAACACACACACAGGATCCGAAGCAGGTTCCAGGCTCTGATCTGTCAGCACAGAGCCTGATGTGGGGCTCTAACCCACAGACTGTAAGATCATGACCTGAGCCGAAGTCGGACACTTAACTGAGCCACCCAGATGTCCCTGGTATGTTAACTTTAAATGGTATTCATTTGTTCTCAACTTTTTTTTTTAATGTTTATTTATTTTTGAGACAGAGAGAGACAGAGTGCAAGTGGGGGAGGGGCAGAGAGAGAGGGAGGGAGACACAGAATCCGAAACAGGCTCCAGGCTCTGAGCTGTCAGCACAGAGCCCGACGCGGGGCTCGAACCCACGAACCATGAGATCATGACCTGAGCTGAAGTGGGACGTTCAACTGACTGAGCCACCCAGGCGCCCCTGTTCTCAACTTTTAGCTATGCAGCAATAATGAACTTACTCCACTTGGTTTTTTCTCTTTCCTTTCCCCTTTTTAGTTATATAATTTCGACATTCTCAAAGTAGATGATGTTTGCATACTTTCACATTTGTGAAAATCTAAGTTTTAGTCCTAGTTCTGTCATTGAATAATCCAATGATCAAAATCAGTGTTTTGACCAATGTTTCTCCAATCATTTCCAGGTTGGATAAAGTTCTCCCTCTGGTAGATTCCTCAGGAAGGACTCATGAATACAATATTGTGTGAATCTTTGCATATGTGGAACTATTTCCCTTAGTCTTAATAGTGAAGAACAGATGACTGGTTAGAAAATTCCTTCCTTCCATGGTTTTATATACTTGGGTTTCTTTTTTTTTTTTAATTTAATTTTTTAAATGTTTATTTATTTTTGAGAGAGAGAGAGAGACACAGAGCATGTGCAGGGGAGGGGCAGAGAGAGAAGGAGACACAGACTTTGAAGCAGGCTCCAGCCTCTGAGCTGTCAGCACAGAGCCTGACGCAGAGTTCAAACTCACGAACCATGAGATCACGACCTGAGCCGAAGTCAGACACTCAACCAACTGAGCCACCCAGGCGCCCCCATATACTTGAGTTTCTTGAATGCATTACTCTATTGATGGCTAATTTTATATGTTCCTATTGAGATATATAGTGCCTGGATTATTGTTAACCCCTTGGTTTCTGTGTCTAAAGGCTCAGAAGATATTTTCTGGTTTCTGAACATCTAATATTTTCATTAAGATAGAACTTGGTGTTCACTGTTCCGGGTCAGTTTCCCCAGGCATATAGGGAGGCTTTTTTAAAAAATATTTTTCTTCTTCTTAAATTTATTTTTATATTTTGAGAGCGAGCGCGTGCGTGCATGGGTTGCGAGAGCCATGTGAGAGGAAGCGAGGGTGGGGCAGAGGGAGAGGGAGGGAGAGAATCTTAAGTAGGTTCCACGCCCAGCACAGAGCCTGATGCAGGGCTCAGTCTCACCACTGTGAGATCATGACCTGAGCTGAAATCAAGGAAATCAAGAGTTGGTCCCTTAACTGACTGAACCCCCCACGTGCCCCCAAGGGAGGCTTTTTGATATGTAAATTTATGTCTTATTTGATTTCAGGAAGTTTTCTTGAATTATAGTTTTAATGGAGAGTTCTGGTCCATTGTTTTCTTTTCCTAGTTCAAAACCCCTGATTATATTCATATTGGTCTTTGCCTATGTTCTATATGTCTCACTTTCTCTCTAATCCTTAAAACTCTTTCTTTTGGTTTTATTTTCTTGACTCTCTTCATTTCCATCCGCTTGGTTGTATCTGTTTTCCCTTGGGTACCTCATACTTTAATCCTTATTCCTCATATGATTTTATCTTTTTTTTCCACTTATTTCCTGAGTTTAGCCAGCTTCTATTTTATGTCTTCCTGTTATTTATACCATTCCTTTTCCTAGTTTTGAACTTGTTAAAAAAAATGTTGAGCTTTAATAGCTAAAATTTCTGGTTTAATTATATTTAGCTCATGCTGGAGTTTTGTGTTACAGCTTTCCTCTCTGTCACATATCTATTGTGTGTGTGTGTGTGTGTTTTTATCGGCTAAAAAGTTCTGATTCTCATTTTCTAATTTCTTTTTTTATTTTTTATTTTAGAGAGAGAGAGTGTGTGTATGCACACGTGTGCACTGGTGCGTGAGTGGGAGAGGGGCAGAGGGCCAGAGAGAGAGAATCGCAAGCAGGCTCTGTGTTCAGAGCAGACCTCGGCTTGGCAGGGCCTGATGCGTGACTTGATCCCACGCCCCTGGGATCACAACCTGAACCAAAATCAAGAGCCAGATACTCAACTGACTGAGCCATCCAGGTGCCCCTAATTCCTTCTTAAACTTAGTGTGGATTCTGTGAGTTTTTAGAAATGTTTATTGTTATTTATTTAGGTGGGACCTTCCTACCACGTGAGCATAAAGAGAAGGTGGAGGAGTTTGAGTGGCTTGTTTGATTCTGGGTTCGAAGGTTCCTTCCTTTGTTGCCACAGATAAAGGCAGATTCTTTAATACATCAGGTCTTTTCATCTAACTCAGTCTGATTCTTTGATAGTGTCTTATTTGAGTATTATTGGGGGTTACTTTCTCTTTCTTTTCACTACCATGAAGCCATGTATACTGTCCTTTCCAAGAATCTTTCCTCTTCCTGGAAGCAGTACAGTCTCCAGGCTGCTACTTCTAGAACACCATGCTTCGTGGGTCTCTCTTTTTGACTTTCCATAACCAATATTTAATCGGCCAGGTCTCAGACCCATTCTCCGTGGCGCTTTCTCACTCAGGATGAAGAAATACGTGTGTTTTGGGAATGAGGTCTGGTTGGTGTCATCTGGGCTCTCTTGCTCTAGGACCTTGCTTGCACAGGTCTCTATTCCATGAAGACTCTGCCTGGAATTACGCTCTGCTGTGGACTCGGAATCAACTTTACTGGATGCAGATGTTTATTTTCCCCCCTTACAAGTAAGCTGAGGCTTCCACTATTTTCTGACTCATCATTATGGCATAGACATGGGCAAAGAGTAATTTTACCTGCTCTCTTTTTTTTGCTCAGTGAGGTTTTTAGGAGAAATGTATAGACAAATTTGAACTCAAGCAGCTGCTCTTATCCTTGAGAATCCCAAAGGCAAAATATAACCTTTGAAAATTATTGATGAATTGGCCAATAATTGCCAATTCAAATATGCGCATCCTTGTAAAGGAAGCACCAGATCATTCATTTATTCATTCAGTTAGTTTTTATTGAGCAACTATTATGTGCTTGGAGCTGTGAAAAATCTGATCTACCACTTGCCACCTGTTAAGGCCCTGAGAGGTAGCTAGTGCAAACATCAGCACACCCATTTCACACATGAGGAGATTTCCCCCTTACCCATTATTCTGTAGGCCCCTCAAACTCTTTTTTTTAAAATTACTTTTAATTAAAAAAAATTTTTAATGTTTATTTTTGAGAGACAGAGAAAGAGCACGAGCAGGGGAGGAGCAGAGAGAGAGGGAGACACAGAATCCGAAACAGGCTCCAGGCTCCAGGCTCCAGGCTCCAAGCTGTCAGCACAGAGCCTGATGTGGGGCTCAAACCCACAGATTGTGAGATCATGACCTGAGCCAAAGTCGGACGTCCAATCAACTGAGCCACTCAGGCACTCCAATCTCCTCTCTTTTTAAAAAAAATTTTTTTCTTAGCATTTATTCATTTTTTTGAGAGACAGAGAGAGAGATCAGGGAAGGGACAGAAAGAACGAGAGGCACACACAGAATCCAAAGCAGGCTCCAGGCTCTGAGCTGTCAGTTCAGTGCCCAACGCGGGACTTGAACTCACAAACAGTGAGATCATGACCTGAGCCAAAGTCGGCCGCTTAACCGACTCAGCCACCCAGGTGCCCCATCTCTTTTTAAATTATGTATGCATCAGGACCATTGCACCTGCCATCACCCTGAAACTGTCTGGAACATTCCATCATTGGCTTTTTTGTATCCTTCAGACTTAAATATCATTTCTTCAGTATCTAAGTAGGTTTCCTCCACACTCGCCTCCATTATTCTGTTACTCTACATTATTCAGTTCCTTTGTAACTCTTATCACAATTTATATTTAGATATTTATTTTTTTGGTCGTTTACTGATCTATTGTTTGTCTCTCCACTAGATTGTAAATCCCGAGAGGGCAAGGATTGTGAATGTGTTCAATTACTTCCCTCTACCTAGTACCTTTCAATGTTGAATGAATGTTGAATGAATGTTGCACACCTCTGGTGATGGGCAGCTCCTCTCTCCATGACCGCCTACATAGATAGCTTTGACCAGAAGGGAACTCTTCCTTTCAGGTGCTGGGAACATGGCAGGACTGCAATAAATATATTTTGAATGAATGATGCCCAGAGAGAGTAGGCAGTTAGCCCAAGGTCACACAGCAGGTTAATGGAGAAGCCAGCATTAGAATCCTGGTCTCTCAAAGCTAAGTGCTCTGTTCATTAGCAACTCTGCCTCTGTGGAGGGGTTGCTGTCTTCTCACTGGGAGTAAAAGACAGATGTTCTCTATTTTTGCCTCAATTAACCTTCTAAAAAATCTTCCTACCTATATAGGTTGGATATGGAGGAATTTTTTTTTTAATTTTTAAAAATTAAAAAAAATTTTAATTAAACTTCAGGCCCCAGCGTTCCAAAGTCAGTCATGAAAACCAAATCGCTACACTTTACCAGGCAGCCTACGGTCTGACCGGAAGGGTTGGGGGGACGGTGATCGCAGACCTTCAGCCACTTCGCAAGCCGTAGGCTTGCAGTGAGCACTCACCAGGTGCCAGGCACTGGGGAGGCAAAGATGGACAGGCAGGCATTTCCCTGCCCGCTGGTTGCTCCACTGTTTCAGTCCCTTACAGAGCAGCATGTGAAGTGCTATGAAATGGGAAAGACAGGAGCTGTGGAAGCCTGGAGGAGACGCCTAATCCATTCTCAGGGCTGAGGGAAGGGGGCTTCCGGGAGGAGGGGACTTGAAAGGTGAGTAGGAGTTAACCAGGTGAAAGGCAGAGGAAGGTGAGTGGAACAGGGAAAGGACTCATGGCCTGATGCAGAGGGAACAGAGCACTTGAGATGATTCCCGGGGCTTCAAGATAGAACCCGGAGAGCTGGCAGGGTGGTGGAATGACAAGAGGAGGCGGGGCCCAGGTCACAGAGAGACTTGCAGGCGGTGGCAGGACCAGGGTGTGACCTTGAGTGCCATAGTGGGGGGGATGGCTATGGAAGAGTGTTCCGCAAGGGTGTGGCCTGGACCAACACCCTTCAGGTGCCATCAGTGGCACCTGATGCAGAAAGGACCTCTCTGGTGATCTTGCCCAAACCCCGCTCCACACAAGGAGCCCCACTGGAGGTTGCACACCTCTGGTGATGGGCAGCTCCTCTCTCCATGACCACCTGCATAGCTTTGACCAGAAGGGAATTCTTCCTTCTCCCGTGCTGAAAGCCGCCTCCCGCAGTCTCCACTCAACACAGACCTGCCTTTTCTTCTCATCTCATCCTTCTCTGAGCCAGTGTCCCCCAAAGTCCCTTGACCGTGATGACCCTTGAGACGCCCATGATACTGGAAGGCATTGGTCCTGTTACACATCCTGAACTGGTTTCTTTTGGGAGCCAGAGACCACCATGCGACGCCACTCACGCCCCCCAGGGTTGCCATGGAGATAGCCTCAGGTTGCTCTCCAGCAAGGACTCTGACAGAGACGCGCGTCTGGCTCGGAATGTCGTGGCCCTTGTTGGAAGTTGCTGCTTCCACCCACGGGGCGGAATGAAGCTGCCCTGGTGTCAGTCCCACTCCTGGGTTCTGCTCACCTGTATCCCTCTCCCCACTTTGCTGACCTTGACCCTAAGTGTGTGCTTTGCACACCTTCAATCACCTCTAGGTCATCCCAGTTCCTGGCTCTTGGTTGACGTGGGCGACCCAGATTCTAGCTCCCTGTATCTTGGTCCAGACACTGTTCCCGAGGGCCCTCTCTGGGTCCCAGCCCCAGGGTCCTTGCCTCATTTCACAGGTCTGCTCAGCTGAGCCCTGCATGACACTGCGTTATTAAGCAAATTCCACCAAATGGGAGTATGAGCTGCCAAGCATATTTCACAAGGGAAAAGGGAATTTTCATCTATCAAAAGCGCATTTATTTCAAGGGGGCCTATCACTCACTGAAATTCACAAGAGAAAGAGAGTCCCAAGAAAATCAAGGGCATTTGCATTACAATCCACCTCGATGCCCAAAAATATCCCGCTGAACATGCAGAATTTCAAGGAAAAGACTGTGTTTTGCTTATTTGCAGGAAAGAAATGAATGTTCCAGAGAAGGGGGGAGCTGAGGTTTAACATTTCAGACATTCAAAGGAAAGTGTTTGGTACATTTTGACCAAAGAACCACCTTCGACCTTACAAATTTTGGGACAGACCCTGGCAGGGGTGGCCAAGAATCCCCACACAATACAGATGGAAATGTGTTGCACGAAGGGAAGTTCCCTGGGATGGACCAAAAGGGTTTGAAGCTGCATGATTTTGACCTCTCAGTGCCTCTGGTTCTTTGTCTTTGAATGGAGGCGATGGTAATAGATCATCCTAAGAATTCGATGTGTGCCCTGCAGACTCGTCTCTCAGACCTCCCTCATCATGGCTGAGGAAAGTGAGCAAGCACTTGACCCACACCGCTGTCTCCCCACCCTCCCCCCCCCCAGGAGGAGGGGCAGTGCCCACAGTGGCTATGGCGAAGTGGAAATGCCTCTCAAGTTTTGTGCTTGAGGTTAAAGGTGAATGTAATTTGCATCCTGTTTCATAATATTTTGTGTTTATAACATGGATGTGCTTAAATGATTCCCAACTAGAGGGAAAACCGAAACTCAACCACAAAAGACTTCCTACCTGGCTTGTAGGCTAATAGGGGGAGTCACTTTCCATAATAACAGTAACTGATGCTTACTGGACACTTCCTCTATGCTAGTTATGCTGAGAGCTTGCCAAAGATCCTTCTGTTCAGAGAGATTAAGTAACCCGCTCAGAGTCATATGGGTAGAAGGTGGCAAAGCAGGACTCAGAATCAAGCCTGCGTGACTCTAAAACCCAGGCATGAGAACAGTGCACCTGATAGTGTGAGTCTGGCCCCGCCAGGGAAAAGGCTGCCCTGAAGTGTTATGACATCCCACCAGGTGAGACTCCAGGCCAGTTTTCTGCTCTGTCACAGTATTTTAAGAATTCAGACTTAGGTGACTATATGGATTCAAGGGTTCCCTTTTTAACTTCGCTTTTATAAGCCCCATCAGTGATCTGCAAGGGAAGAGCCTCGGAAAGTGGTAGAAGGGTGCATGGTACAGCCCGTGTTCTCAGGATGACCTTAGAAAATTCTCCATGACAGCCTCACCCTGTTGAGAGGTCCCATCACTCGCCTCATTGGTCGTTTTCTTCTCCTGTCTCAAGGCAAGTCTCAGCAGAGGACATTTCCAGTGAAGAAATCTGACTGGTGCTGAGGGTCTCTTACTTTCTGTTAAGGCTGTAATTTTCCCCGTACATTCTTCTTCCCCACCATCAACTTTTCCACCAAGTTCTCAGACTTGTCTTGGGCAGTAAGTAATTGCATTTGCATTACAGTTGTCTGAGATTGACCAGACTGAAAAAAAAAAAAAAACAAAAAAAAAAAACTCTGCTGGATGCCTTTAGAAATTAAATATCTGTGAATCACATTTCCAAAGGTTTTATCCCCTCTCCTTTAATTCTGAAGTCTGTCCATGGAGAAAACTATTCAAGACTGTAGGGGGCAGTTTTTATTCATTTTGCCTTCCAGCATCTGAAGCCCTTCTGGTCTGTAACTGGAGTATGGAGCAGTGTGACTGCATAGGGCTACAGATTGGCAGCAGTTTCATTTTCCCCCATTACAGCCCCCCTGTAGCGGATCCCTTACTGGCGTCTCAGCGCCCCTGGCTTTCGGGATTCCTATGGCCGTTGGAAGTCAGTCGGGTCCAAGCCCATGTCTGCGTCAGCACTTTCCCCCACCTGCCAGCAGCCAGACCTGTGATGTGTAGACCTGAAATGGGCATGTGCCATCTGCTTCCTCCTTTTGCTCCAGCATCAGAGCTCGGGGCGGGGGTGGGGGGGGGTGGGGGGAAGGGTGGAGCCTTCTTCCTACTCTCCTTCTTGGACCTGATGCCTCTGGTGCTGTGGGCTGAGAGGAGAACAGGAGATGGGAGGGCACTCTCTCTACTTAATTATTTTGGCTATGGGCCTGTTCAGCTGGCCGTTCTAGCTTCTCCAGCCAGCCCTGATGAAGGTCAGTGCCTTCTGGGCAGCAGCCACACACAACGCATGTCTTTCTGTGGGTGCACCCAGGATGCTTCAGATCCAGCTCCAGCATGATCCCTCTGGCTCCCTCAGCTCCCCCTGCCCCGTCACCTCCTGTCTCTGCTGGGGTCCCTTGCCTGGTGAGCAGATCTCTTGAGTGGGGTCCTGGCAAGATGGCAAGACCCTGGCCACCATGCACCTGGTCTAGTGGACATTTTGTTCTTTCTCTCCACCCTACCTTCTCTTCTCTTCTTCCTGCTCAAATAGGACCAAAGGGCAGATGAACAAGTCTTTTGCTGAACAAATACCAACTGGGGTCATGAGGTACCTGTCTGTTTGCATGTGCCCTCAATCTCTATGAGTGAATTCCTTGGAGTCCTTCTGCATCACTTGCCTTGGGGACAGAAGAATAGCACCCTGTTCTCCCCCGAAGATGGACAGAGATGGAGGGAACACACTGTCCTTCCTGTATGTATTTCACCAGTTCCCTCTCCTTCCAGCTTCTGTGTCTGCTTAGATGTGGGTGGGGGAGAGCCTGTTAAGCTTGCCTCTCAAATAGACCCTGACTGGGGTGCCTTGCCCCAATTATTCCTGGCTGTTTAGAATTCAGAGTGCTTACTGCTAACTCTTCTTCCTCAGTTTGAGACCCTAATTGCATTCCACATCCTGTTATCCATAGTTGGAGGGTTTTCATCTTCATGAGACAGAGTCTACCTCTTGCTAAAAAAGATGAGTGGCAAAAACTCACTTTCCCAGCCTCCCTTGCAGCTAGAGTACAGCTATGTTACCCAGCTTTTGGTGTTCACATACATAACCCCAGACTTTGAGTTAGAAAGCAGCAATAGAAAGCATTAGGGACTTTGCAGAAATTCAATATGGCAGCAGTTGGCAGCCGCCATAGCTATATCCAGTTTCTAGAGGCAGCAGCACAAGGGTCCCATGTCACTGGGGTCAGCGGTGCAAACCACAGAGTCTGTGCAGCAGCTGGGTTGGAAATGCCTTCGTGGACCTCTTCTGACCCGGGGCTCTGCTCTGGGCTGCACACACTCTGAACCCTATTCTCAGGCCCTCCTGAAAGTCCGTGGGGTGTACCCAATATTCTTTGAGCATATCTCAAATCTAGAGCCCTCCCCATCACAGCTTAAACAAATGTGTATCAGTGTCGTTTAAACAAATGTGTATCAGTGTCGTTAAGAGGGCTTTCAGAGTGACTTCCTGTTTCATTACATATTTGTCAAAAAAAAAAAAAAAGATGATGAATCAAACGATGCTATTTTTGGCAAAAGTTGCTTTAAAAAAAAAAAGAAAAGCCTCACCACCAACACACTGAAAAACTTGAGTGGAAAACACTTCCAGGCAAAATATCATCAGTGGCTGATGCACTAGTTACAGCTGCCCTTGTATTTTGTGGCGGCTTTGATTAGAGCTCTCCCACTTAAGCTTTGACTGCTGTACGATTGATCCCACCTTCACCAATATCTTCGGTTTTCTTTTCTAGTCGACATTGACCTTGATTACAAAATAATTTAAAGTAATATTGAAAAAATTTCACGAATTTTTTTTTTTTTTTTTACCATCCAGAAAATTTATTCTGGCCGAATTATTAACAGCCAAGATTATACCCAAATATAAGGTAAATAAGTATTGATAATTCCTAAAGTTTTTACTGAGCACCTATGCTGGGCCAGATGCCAGGCTAAGTATTCATTATTTCCTCTAATACAACAGCCCTCTGAGACCAGAATTATCATCCCCATTTTATAGCTAAGGAAACCAAGGCTGGCCAGACTAATAGCCTCAGTCTTTCAGCCAGTTGTTCAAGTAGATTAGCTATATTGAGGATGACATTCAGTAAGAGCACCTTCTCCAGGTTCTCTTTGACCTAAAAAGATTGGACTTTATCTACAGCGAAGGGTGTACCATCTGCTTTCCATGCTTCCCAAAGTGTGTCTGTTGTGGCTCCTCTGCAGAGAATAAAATCCTTTCCAGCCAGTTGTAAACGCAAAGAGCTTTGCTACACAGTCCATGGGGAATCAAAGCCTAGCGCAGGTGTGGCGAAACATCCGCCGGAGCCACATGGCAGAACTGGGCCACCAAGGGAGCTGCTGCTCCTTTCCTACAAGAAGTGCATTTGATTCAGAAACACGTTTGATTTGGGAAGCCACCTTTGCAACGTCATGACGCTGCTCTAGACCCATCTCACCTCCGCTCACATCTGCACCGGCAAATGGATGCCCCCACACCTGCTCTTTCTACATTTAACTTGGTTCCTAAATCACGTCTAGTACAGTACAATAAAGACAAGATCAGTATTCACTCACGTTCAGCTTCATACGGATAGAGATGGTTACCTACTGAAAACTTATGGATGTGTGTGTTTATGTGGGTTAGTAAACACCCATATATTTCCTTTATCTGTCAATTGAGAAGACCTAGAGGCAGTGGCATGTGGTACCAAGGAGCACACCTCACACCCAGACCTGCTCCTACCCCTCGGGCTGGGGAGTCATGGGCGTAGAGACATGAGGGGACCACTGAGGCAGTGACAGGGAAATAATCCAGGGAACCACAGCTCTTTAGATTGGGTGAGGGGAGAAGAGCTTAAAAGGAGCCTAAGGAGAGGTAAGCAGAGAAAGGGGGTGGGGGTGGGGCAAGAGGGAACAGAGTCACAGACCTAGGGAAAGAGTTTCTAGAAGGATCAAGTGGCCTCCAGATCAAATACAGCTCAGAAGGGCTGAAGAGTGGACATGGCAGGTGACCTTGATAAGAATAGTCTCAGGTAAGCAGTGGGATCTTAGTGAGATTTTGGTGGGCCGAGAATGAAAAAACACTCCAGGCTAAGGAGACTCAATCAGAAATAAAAGGGGGGGGGGGTGGCAATGAAGAATGAGCCATGTTTAAGGAATGAGGAAGAGAGAACCAGAGTCCTTGGAATTTCAAGTTCTAGGAATTCCCGGTAGACTCTATAGCCATTAGGCAACCAAGGCAGGGTGTTGAGTAGAGGAGTGTAATTAAGACAAGACAAACATTTTTTTTTTTTTTATGGCTCCTTTCTGGGAATACTACTGAGATTCAGTGAATTTCTCTAAAGTGTAGTGTTTCAAGAATTAGGACCCAGTGTCTCTGTATCAGTCCCTGTTAAAACCGAGCAGGGGAAGAATTCATTTCATGTGATTACACGGAACCAAACCATTTCCTGATGCACCTACACTTGAGACTTGGGGAGATGGGATGTGGAAGATACGGGGACTAGTAATTCTGATGAGGATTTAATTAAGAACTCAATTTTCCCAGACTTCCAATACTGACTGCCTGATGTTTCTTTAATAGGAACTGTTGATATATTCTAATTACGGTGGGTTATTTATGGGATCAGGTCTCATCTCTCTGCTCAATTATGTTTTGTTTGGGAGATTTGCGTACTTTTATGACTCTGGTTCTTAATTGAGTCTATTGTCTTCCCCAAAGATGCACTTAGTCTGGGGACCTATTCGTTTGTGGCTTTTCCTCTACCAGAGATCCCGCCACCTCTTACCTTTCTTTCCCTTTCATTGATAAACTCTGAAGCCGTCGGGAAGGAGACTCCCTCCTCCCTGATTCTCAGCACAAACTGTGATTGTGCTCCTGACCTATGGCTTTGCTTTGCAGATTCACTGTATAGCCTGCCTTTATATTTTGGAGACAGGATTCTGTAAAACTGTGCCTGGGTATTAGATATGTTTGAAATTCTGAGAAAACTGAAAATTTCAGGTGCTTGGCGTCAAGAGGCACATTTGATATTCTGAACTGGAACATATTTATAGGTGTTTCTTTATGGAGGAAAGACTTTTGATTTACTGTCCTGGAGATGTTCTCAGCTGTGGGTAAATCACAATTAGGTGTTGGAAAACTGTGATATTGTTGTATTATTTTGTAGACAAGATTCCTTCCAGCATTACAAGATGACTCTGTTTCCATAACAATAGACATGGATCAACATCATTTTGAATGGCCACATAGATATTCCACGTTATGGATACATGATAATTTGTGTAACCAATTATTTTCTATTGGTGGGTATCCAGGTAGTTTTCAACCTGGGATGAATAACTTTAGACGTGCATCATTGTGCACATCCATAGTTATGTCTAAAGGATCAATTTCCAGAAGGCAAATTGCAGAGTCCAAGGGCGAGTACAATGTTGAGACTTTTAAAGACTATAGACTAGCAGTCCCAACAGATCAACGAGGGCTGGCGGTCTGAGCAGGGAAATGCAAGCCTGAGGACAGAAACAGCACATGTGAATGTATGAATGCTAAGAAGTACAGTTCTGCTTCGATCTTTGCTGATTTAAGACAAAAGTGGTCATGATGAGATCAGGTCAGTGACAGAACTGCTCCCCTTCAGGTACAAAACTTCAGCTCCACCATGATTTTCTAAATGCCCTATCCTACCTCCTTATTCCTTGCAGAGCGTGGAGCACATAGTAGGTGTGAAATAAATGCTTGTTAGCCTGAACTGAGCCAGCATAGAAGTCTGTAGCCCCCCTGTTCCTTCAAAGCCCTTTCAGCCTAGGCTTCATGGTATAAAAATGCAACAAAGGGAGAGTTGGCAGTGGGGCCTGATTTGTCATAATTTTGTGATCATGGGGAAGAATTTCATCCTACAAGCATCCTCTGTTTCTGGTCATTTACATTTCCGATTTTGACTCTGTAGCCTTTCAGACATAAAGGAAATATGTAATAGAGGGAAAATGAGAAATATTAGTGCAATCATTTATCATGTTCATTGAAGAGGGTATTGATTCCCTGGAATGCTCGCAAACCCAGAGATGCTTCCAGCATCTAAAGATCTTGCTCTCCCGTGACACACCCCTCTCTGTCTTCTCAGCAGGGTCATTCAAGCCCCCAGATGCTCTCCTTGGCATTGAACATGGGTGTGCTTGTGGGGACTGGGAAAAAGCCCCCCCATAGAGGGCACTGTCCTTGCTCTTTCGTCTTCCCATCTGACCACCGCTTTAGTTAAGCCAGTAACCGTTGCTGTCCTTTTCTGAGCCTACTTCCCGACCCACATAGAAGCTCATGAGGCCATATGCTGCATTTTCTCTCTCAGTGGTCTCAACCTGAGACTGAGAGGTCTGTAGCTATTTTCTAGTGCTGCCATAACAAATTTCCACACAATGAGCATCCTAAAAGCACACCCATTTATTATCTCACAGTTCTGTGGGCCAGAAGTCTGGGCTCCATACCCAGCTGGCTCTTCGGCTGAAGGTCTCACCTGGTGGGGACTGGGCTGGGCTCTCATCTGGAAACTCCAGGGCAGATTATGCTGCTAAGCCCATTCAGGTTGTTGGCAGAATTTAGTTCCTTGTGGCTGTAGGACTGAGTCCCCATTTCCTTGCTGCCTGTCAGCCAGGGCTGGGTCTTTGCTGCCAGAGGCTGCCTGCATTCTCTGCAGCTGCTTTCCATATGGTTCCATCCAGCAATGGCAGGCCGAGTCCCTCTCATGCTGCCGGTATCTCTTTCTTCTTCACTGCGTCTCTCTAATTCCAGCCAGAGAGAGTGCTCAGCTCTTAAGGGCTCATGTGGCTAGATTAGGCCACTTGAGTAATCCGGGAAAACCTCACTACTTTAAAAAGTCCCTTTTGGGGTACCCGGGTGGCTCAGTTGGTTAAGCATCTGACTTGATATAGGTCCAGGTCATGATCCCAGGTTCATGGGATCAAGCCCTGAGTCAGGCTCTGTGCTGGGCGTGGGGCCTGCTTAAGATTCTCTCTCTCCCTCTCCCTCTGCCCCTCCTCTGCTCTCTCTCTCTCTCTCTTTCCCTGTCTTTAAAAAAAATAGTCCCTTTCCCATTATAACCTGATATATTCATTCACAGGTGGTAGGGAGTAGAGCATGGATATCCTGGGGCTCTTGGTCACTTTGCCAGCTTCCAGGGGAAGGTGACAGGAATCTGGCCTCTCTCACTGCAGTCTCTCCCGCAAGGTCTAGCAGGGGGCTCGGCGCTCCATCTGCCTATGTTACCCTTCCTCACTCTGTGGAATTCTCTCTGTAGTCCACGGTCCAGTCAGTTTAAGGGGAAATTGGCTTCTGTGCAAGTAATGTCAATTATCTCTTCTTCTTGTATAGCACTTTGAAAGTCCCAAAGCAAGGTAGGTGAGGAAACTGAGGCTCAACGAGGGCAAGTCACATGGGGAAAGAGGGCACTGACAGGTCATGAGGTCACTTTACAAGGGCCAGAAGTAGGTTTTAGGTCTCCAGGCTGCCAGGCCATCACTCTTTCAGAATCTGGAAAATTCCCTGCAACCAGAAGCCAAGTAGCTAAGGAACATATCTTCCAGCTTTCCAAGAGAATCCCCTGGGAGAAGTTGGCAAGCCGGTTGGAAGTTTGGCACACACTGTCCCTGGGCTCCAGCTGCTAAGAATTTGCAATGGCAGGACTCCCCCGTAGTGAATGGCACACTGGTTGCTGGCACAGCCTAAATGGAGACACCGGCTTGGACGAAGCGCCCCTGCCTTTTCCAAGCTGACACATGGCTCTGACTTGGCCACCGTTCATCTCTGGGTAACAGTTTGAAAGAGAGGAGAGAAAGAGAATCACAGAGCAGTCGAGCCAGGAGACTATTTAGAGATGAGTTTAATCCAAACCCTTTACCTGCTCATAGAGATGGAAAACATGAGGCTCACCCTGTTGGAGCGATGGCTCAAACAGGCAGTAGAGTCATGACTAAGATCCAGCCATTCTGCTTTCCAGAGCAGAAATCCGTTCTCAACCTCATGGTATTGTGGTTCTTCCTGTGCAGACGTCCTGTGGGCCTGCCCTTGCCACCCACAGCATGATGACTTATACTTGTGTATACGTGCAAGAACACACCATCTGTGTTCAGCCACACACATACGTGCACCAGCAATCTTTTTTTAAATCTTTTTTTTTTTTAACGTTTATTTATTTTTGAGACAGAGAGAGAGAGAGAGCATGAACAGGGGACAGGCAGAGAGAGAGGGAGACACAGAATCTGAAGCAGGCTCCAGGCTCTGAGTGGTCATCACAGAGCCTGACGCGGGGCTCGAACTCACGGACCGCGAGATCATGACCTGAGCCGAAGTCAGACGCTTAACCGACCGAGCCACCCAGGCGCCCCCCAGCAATCTTAATAGAATTTCTGGTTGAGAGCCTGGACTCTGGGGTCAGGTGATCTGAGTTCAGATCCCTACAATGCTAACCTTGGGCAAGTTACTGAACCTCTCTGTGCCTCAGTTTCCTCCTCCTTTATAAATGAGAATGATGATAGCACCCAGTTTATAGGGTTGTTTTGAGGGTTCACTGAAATACTGTATGTAAAGGGCTTAAAATGGTGTCTGGCATATAAGTGCTGAGAAATTGCTTGCTATTGTTATTTCTAGAAAGGCTACTACCATGCCCCCCTATTGTTCTCTTGGTTGGGAAGTAATAATCTAATATAAATAATAATCCCACACAGCAGTATTCACAAACTGAAATGCCTAGGGTGGTCAGGGGTGGAAGTGGGCTGGATGTAAGAAAAATTGTATGACCCCCCCCCCCCCATTCCATTTGACTTTCCTTTTTTTTTTGAGAGAGAGAGAGTGCAAGCAGGGGAGAGGGGCAGAGGAAGAGAACCTCAAGTAGGCTCTGCGCTCAGCACAGAGCCTGACGCAGGCTCGATCCCACGACCCTGGGATCATGACCTGAGTTGAAATCAGAGTTGGACACTCAGCCGAACTGAGCCACTCAGGTGCCCCTGATCTTCCATTTTGAAAGAGAAACGAGCAGAGAGATCTGTTTCTCTACTACAGCAAAAGCAACAGTGCAAGCACAGTGAGAAATGGTGACTGTGTCTGGGCCGCAGTATTAGGGACAGTAGAGAGTGGTGGGGACTGAGGTGAACTGAAGCATGGGAGGGCACATGCCCTGTGTAAGGGACAGTTGCTACTCCGTCTCGGCTGGTTACTGCCATGTGGAAATTTAGATCTGGTGCTGTCAGATCTCCTGACTTTTTTTCAAGAGAAGCCAGAAATCTGCATTTTTAATGTAAAATCTTCCAATTATTAAATGTTGGCTCAACTCTTTGCAAACATTGGATGAGCCAAACAAAACATCTGTGGACCAGACTCAGCTGCAGCTGCCAGTGTTCCGTTTCTGCCCTATATTTGTGAGCTGCAGTCATCCTCTTACTTAATCCTGTGATGTCTATGTGCGTATCACCATCACCGGGTGGCCAGCAGTGGCCCCACCTGGGCATGAGTTACAGACACCGTGGGAGGCAGCTCTCTGCAGGTAGCTCAGCTGGTTAAAGAGGAAAACCCATGATTACAAACTGGGTTTCCCTTTTTTTCCTAATGTTTATTTTTATTTATGTATTTTGAGAGAGAGAGAGCGAGCAGGGAAGGGGCAGAGGGAGAGAGAGAATCCCAAGCAGGCTCCATGTGGAATTTGACATGGGGCTCGATCTCACGAACATGAGATCATGACCTGAACCAAAATCAAGAGCCACATGCTTCACTGACTGAGCCACCCAGGCGCCCCACAAACTGGATTTTCCGAAGAAGATTACATCCCCATTTCTAAGATAGGTCCTCTCCTTCTCTGGGCTTCAGTTTCCCATTATCGAAACAGGTAAAGACAACCTGGGTCTTCTCCCACTGCTTACTAAGGACTGTCACCACTTCCAGCTACCCCTTATCACATTTACTCTCGGTGATGCTCTTCATGGTAGGACATCTGCTATTTTTGTCTCCTTGCTTCCCTTCCATTGGAGAACATTCCTTTCCTCCCCATGTGTTTCTGGTGGAGCCATTGATTGCACAGAACAAACCTCAGCCACTGGCTGTATGATCCAAGCCTGGCCAATCGTGCTTCTCCATCCTTCTGGCAATAATAACTAATTAGTTCATGAAGTGGGAAGGTGACCCAAGCAGCATCTAGAGGGACCTTCTCTGGGATTGCCATTCAGATGCTGGGAGAAGGAGGCACCTTCCTTTTTGGGCTTGTGAACCTGGGGCTGCTGGTGGTCATGTCTCCACCACACTGGGAAAACTTCTCTGTCGTACGAGAGAAAGGAGCCAATGTGTAGAGAGGCAGAGACGAGACTCAGATGCAGAGGGAGAGTAGATGGTTCAGAATTTAGTCCTTGGTTCCAGATGCCAAAACCCTGGTCCCTAGAGCTCTTCCTCGGCCTCATTGGGCTACCTCATTATGCACTGAACCGTGGGAACCAGTCAATGCCTTAAGCAAGTTGGGTTTCTGTTAATTGCAAACCAAAAACTCAGACCGTTACCTTAGGACCTAAGGTGCACGAGAACATCACGGTGCAAGGGCAGGGCCAAGTCAATCTTGTTCACTACTGCATCCTCAGTGCTGTGAACAGTACCCGGCCCCTGGTAGATTCTCGGGAAATATTTGTTGAATGAATAAGCAAAACATGAATATTACCTCCTAGAATCCTCATACAAACCTTGTATCTAAAGCACCAAATGATAAGGTAAAGACCAAGTTTACCAGCTAGGAAGTGACAGTGGCCAGGTTCTGCCATTACTCTTAAACCCAAAACTGTATTGGGGCGCCTGGGTGGCTCAGTCGGTCGAGTGTCTGACCAGCTCAGGTCATGATCTCACGGTCTGTGAGTTCAAGCCCTGCTTCGGGCTCGCTGCTATCAGTGAAGAGCCCACCTTGGATCCTATGTCCCTCTCTCTCTTGGCCCCTCGCCCCCCTCATGCTCTCTCTTAAAAAAAAAAAAAAGTTAAAAAAAACCCAAACCTGAAACTGTATCACCTCCCAGCCTGACAACCTCCTTCTAACTGGTCTCCTTGCCTCCCCTCATGCAGGGAATAGAGTGATCTTTCAAAGGCACAGACTTAATTTAATTGTCCCCTGCTTAAACTCTTTGCTGGTATCTATTGATCTGCCTGTCAGTTGCAGGGGCTGGACCCATTTCCCATCCGTGCCTTTCCCACGCCTCCTGCCGCGTGGCCTTGTCCTTCAACAGGCACCCAGTTTCCAGATGGAGTTTTCCTGCCTGGTGGGCTCCCCCTCTCCCCATCCAATTCTGTGAATCTGTTCCAAGTTTCTGGTGAGTTAGTTATTGGAGCCTCAGTTTTAAATCTTTTTCATATGCAAGTAGTTTATTCTCATTAAGAGAAATCCTATCTTCTGCTTGTTTAACTCTGTCAGTTAAATCCGTTAAGTTTATTTGTGTTTGCCCAGTGGTAATTTTTATTGAGAGAACATCCGAAACCATCTGCAGGGAGGAGGCTGAAGAAGCCCGCGGAGTGCCCCGGTCCCGGTGCTGATTTTCCTGAGTCTCCACCACCCAGAACGGCTCCTTCCGTCCACGGGAGGCTGACCGCAGGGTTGCTGCTCTCTGGGTCCTTTTGAGTTTTGAATTTGTGTAGGAGCAGCCTTGACTTTCGAGATTTCACATTGTGTGTGTTTTCGTTGTTGGAGGGGCTTTCAGAGAAGGGTGGCCCTCAACGGCCAGGCTTAATAATCTCATGCGGGGTGTAATGAGCAGTTTCCTGCCTTCAGATGGAGGGGAAAGACCCAGACTGGATCCCCCTGGATGTAATCACATCCTCCTCAGAGCCCTTGCTGCACTTTGTTCCTTTAACAAGCCCCTGGCACCTTTTTCCTTAGGTCAGATTCATCTGCCTTATTCCCCTTCTTGGCTCTAGAAAGTCTTGAGTCAGGGCTGCATATAATTCATATACTCCCTACTTTATCCAGTAGAGTGTCTTGAATATAGTAACCTCTTTTCATGATTGATGAATGAATGAATGAATGAATGAATGAATGATTCCACGCACATCATCCCCTGCACACAGCCCCTGCCTTCCCAGAATGCATACTTCAGAGAAAACCTCAAGTAAATTTGCCCCAGGAGTTCCAGGGAGGTGATTATTGTTGTTCCTGTTTTATAAATAAGCCTTTTTAAACATTTGTTTTCTTATCTTTCTTTCCTTTAAGGAAAAAAAAATCCTTACCTAGCTAATCAAAAGTTTCCTGTGTTGGTTCTTTCAATGCAAATTGCATTTTCCAAATAACGCAGAACAAAGATAACCACAATTACAAAACCAGACAGCTGACAAAGATAAACTGTAGATTTCAGAGCAGAAAAGAAAACTTAAACAAAACTTTGTCAACTCTCCTCAAACACCTAGGTTTTTTAGCATCTCATTTTGATTTTAAAGAAGCTTGTAATAGATTGAGCTTTCAACTCTAAGTAGGTTGTCAAGATAGAGAGTGAGCTCCCCGTCACTGGAGGTAAGCAGGTGAAGATTGGATGATGAACACTGGAGAAAACAGAACAGAAACTAACTGACTAAAATATAGTGAAGGGTTGAATAATGTGCTCTAAGAACCCAAAAACGATCAACTCCACAACCGGTAGAAAGAAATGAATAGTATAAGATTTAGGTTCCAGTGGTCCTGAGACTGCATCTTGGCTCCAGTGATGACTAGCTGTGTGATCTTAAGGAATTACATAACTTCTCTGGTTAAATGAGGTATAAATTATAAAGACCCTTGCTGGCACAGAAGATGTTACAATATGCTGGTCTCCTTTATTTTTACAAGGAGGAGAAAGAGTATGGTAGATTGCAAGCTTGGTCCAAACTTCTTCCATCCCTGTAAGCGTACCCACCTGCAAAGTGACATTACCTGTCCTCCCATCTAGAGGCAAAATCTCTCTTTCCACATGGAAATTGGGTGTGGTTATGTGATTTGCTTTGGCTAATGGGGCATTAGGGGATATGGCACAAGCAGAGGCTTGCAAAATATATTTTAGAGCCCTGAAACTATGGCCACCTGAGCGAGCCTGGCCCAGCCTATTGGATGGGTAGAGACACATGACTAGTTTCCACTGCTCACTCTAGCCCCTCAACCAACCTACTAGCTAACTATAGAATTGCCTGGTTGACCCACAGACTCACGAGCAATAATAAAATGGTTGTTGTTATAAGTCACTAAGTCTTGGGGTGGTTTGTTACACAGCAGGGGCTAACTATTACAAGTAAATTAGAAAGTTATTTACCACTTGCAGGAATCAATGATGAAATGGGATTTTCTTTTCAGAAACTCACATGATAGGTGACTTTGCCATAATGCAGATATATCTCCTAATACAAGGGTCATCTAAGTGAATAGAACTGTCAAAACATAGCTGAATTATTTGTCAGGCTTTTAGCCAATGTAATCTACAGAAATGCATGTTATGCCTAGAACAGTGAATTTTAATGCTTGGGCTGCTAAATGTGATTTCAGCTACATTTTCACAAGGGTTGTATTCCAGGGAAACCTACTGGTCTTCTGGAGAGGAGGCTGGCTTGGGGCATCACTGGTGTTTTTCCTCTAGGATAGATTGTCTATGATCCCTGGGGAAAAGCAGAGAAATATTCAAACATTATTTAGAGCCCACTTTAATATTACCTAAAAAGCGCTATTCACAGGCTTTGATGTCTTAGCTTGGTAGAAATAACACTTCCCTCATCAAAAAAGTTGTTTGATCCCTGAATTTCATTTTTTTTTCTTTCAGATATTAACTCAGAGCATTTCAGTCTTCCCTGGGGAATGAAGCGATGAAAGCGGGCAGTTGATTTAGTGAATACAGTTATTTAACGTCATTATTATTGCAGCCCTAAAAGGGGGCACTATCCCTTTCCTGTTGACCATCTCATGGTTTCTGCCCCACCCCACCCCCACAGTCCCCACATAGCCCCTGGCCGGTTCTCACACCATCTCACACATGATAGTGGTGGCTCTTCTCCTGCCTCCCCAATTTCCACCCTTCCAGACCTTGGGTCTGCATACCACTGGAGTGATCTTTTGAAAACGCCAGTTGCAGATGCCTGGGTGGCTCAGTAGGGTAAGCGTCTGACTGGCTCAGGTCACGATCTTGTGGTTTGTGAGTTCGAACCCCGCGTCTGGCTGTGTGCTGATGGCTGCTTTGGATTCTGTGTCTCCCTCTCTCTCTGCCCCTCCCTCACTTGTGTGTGTTCTCTCTCTCTCTCTCAAAAGTAAATAAACATTTTTTTTTTAATTTTTCTTTCACGTTTATTTATTTTTGAGACAGGGAGAGACAGCATGAATGGGGGAGGGTCAGAGAGAGAGGGAGACACAGAATCTGAAACAGGCTCCAGGCTCTGAGCTGTCAGCACAGAGCCTGACGCGGGGCTCGAACTCACGGACCGCGAGATCATGACCTGAGCCGAAGTCAGATGCTTAAGTCGGAGCCACCCAGGCGCCCCTCAAAAGTAAATAAACGTTAAAAAAAATCCCAAAAATGCCAATTGCATGTGATTCCCTTGCTCAGAATTCTGCAATAGCTCCCTATTGCCCAAGTCCCCAGGACTCATCTCCTTCTCCTGTTGTGTTCGTCTCCTGGGGCTGCTGTTGGGAAGTACCCCAAACTGGGCAGCGTGAACAACGGTAATTTATCGTCTCATGGTCCCAGAGGCTGGAAGTCTGTCCGAGATCATGGTGCTGACAGAGTTGGTTCCTTCTGAGGTTTAGGAAGGAGCACGTCACGCCCTTTCTCCTAGCTTCCAGGAGCCTTGGGCGATCCTCAGCTGGTACATGGCATTCTTCCTGTCTTCACATCACCCTCTGTGTGTGTCAGTTTCTGGGGCCAAATTTCCCCTTTTCACAAGGACACCAGTCACATTGAATTAGGGCCCCATCCCTCATGGCTTTACCTTAACCAAAGGTCATCAAATACCTTATTTCCAAAGAAGGTCATGGGCACATGTTCTGGGGTTAGGACTTCAACATCTTTTTGGTGGGAACACTCAGCCCATAACACCGGACTTTGAAAGCCTTTCATGGGCTGTGCCATATTCCTCTGTTCTGGGGACTCCCAGTTCTGGCCACAACAGTGTCTAGAGTTATGTCTACGTTCCTATTTCTGTTCTGCCCCTCCCGGGTCACTTATGTGCTCTGTGTGCCTCAATTTTCTTCATCTTTAAAATGGGGATAATAATAGTACCAACCTCTGGGGGAATTGTTGGGGGTTTAAATGAATTCGTACAAATAAACCCTTTGAATATTGCCTGGCTCATAAGAAATGTTAGTGACTGTTAATTACTATTATTTTTCTGGTTTTTTAAAATTTTATTTATTTATTTTGAGAGAGAGAGAGAGAGAGAGAGAGGCAGAGAGGGAGAATCCCAAAGAGGCTCTGCACCCGAAGCATGGAGCCCAGTGCAGGGCTCAATGCGGGGCTTGAACTCATGAACCATGAGATCATGACCTGAGCCAAAACCAAGAATCAGGCAAACGCTTAACTGACTGAGCCACCCAGGTGCCCCTATTTCTCTGTTTTTTGAAGTCTTCCCTGTTTCTTCCCTCCAGTGAGGCTCTTTCACTGTCCCCAAATAGAAGGTTGTGGTACCCCAAGGTCATACTGCAAGTCCATAGGATTAAAACCCAGACCTCTCCCCCAAATCCAGTGCTGGCTCCAGGGCCTTGAGGCTCCCGTGCCTCCCCTCATCCCTGGTCTATACACTGCTCACTCTCTTCTGGCTCCTTTCTGCGATCCCAAATTGCTCTAAGGTTGAGCCATGAAACTCTTCATTTTCTAAAAATCCTAGCTTCCAATCTGAGCTAAATGTGCTCTAAGTGTTAGCAGCCGTTGTTCTGTTTCATGTTAATTTGTCACTCGGGGATACGGAGGGGACAGGAGAAGCCTTGAGCGCCGGGTAATGGATTTCTCCTGAGTTTGCCCCCAGTCTTCATCAGCACCCTAATTATTCCACACCTTTTTAATAGAGGAAGCATTAGCAGTCCTAAACTGCGCAGGGGTCTGATTGAAATAATGTCTCCTGAATTATCTTTTCATAAACTGAAAAAATAAGTAAATAAGTGTGACGCTTCACAGACACAGCCCCCTTCTGGGTTGGTGGCTGGCCAGGGTCTCAGGGGGCGTGTGAGGGGACAGTGCACAGGATGTGACTGCGTTTGACCCACTGAGGGTTAAAGATGTTGCCTGTTTCCTTCACCCCTCCTCCTCCTCCCCATCCTCCCTCACTGTGCTCATCCCTCATGGCCCAGTTTACACTACCCCCCCTCCTTCAGGAAGCCTTCCCTGACTTCCTGTCCTGGTTATGTGTGGAATATATGCCACCAGACCCGGTTCTTAATTCTCTCAAGTACCACTGCTGTTCTTGCCAGCTTGAGTGGGAACTTCTCAAGGACAAAGCCCTGTTGGAATCTCCTTTTGTCCTCCCTTGTGGCTGCCAGCACAAGCCCAGACCCTAGTAAGGCTTAGTTTATAGCTATTGACTTAACAGAAAGGAAGACAGTGTACATCTCAGTGTATCCTGGCCCCCTCCAACTGTCTTCCATTCCAACCGCCTCTCTAGGTAGGACTATTCCAGAAGACTCAGCTAGTGTCAGTGAAATGCAGAAAGGAGCTTAATGAGCAAGGAAGATCATCCCAACAGCCAGTGGTCTTGGCAGGGAATGGGCTGTCTTGTAAGATACAAAGCTCACCATCTCTAGGAGCATCCGAGCCGCAGATGGGAGACCTTCCATGGTTCCAACCGCCTCTCTAGGTAGGACTATTCCAGAAGACTCAGCTAGTGTCAGTGAAATGCAGAAAGGAGCTTAATGAGCAAGGAAGATCATCTCCACAGCCAGTGGTCTTGGCAGGGAATGGGCTGTCTTGTAAGATACAAAGTTCACCATCTCTAGGAGCATCCGAGCCGCAGATGGGAGACCTTCCATGGTTCAAAGACTCTAAGGTTCCATGGCTCCAACGTCCCATGGTTCCAGGGTCCTGTGCCATTAGGGTTCCTTTCTGTTTCATGTCATTCTTTGCAGGGGGAAGACCAGCCCCTTTTATGAGCTCCCAGGCCACGTGTTAAGAAGGAAATGTGTAGCCAAAACCTGCCACTTTGTTAAAATTGGTACAAACAGAACATCTCACATTTCGGAGCTGTCACTCCACTGAGAGTCATTCACATAAACAACAAGGTCCTCGTGGGTTTGATGGCAACACAAACACCACTTGTGACTCAATTAAGGAAGCAGTAATTAAAAAGGGGGAACAGCATGCAGTCTCTCCAATCATACCTTCCCGCTGGGGCCTGGCCCACTGGCTGTAGTGGGATCCAGGGTACTTAGGGGGTCTGCCCTGGGGCCTGTGCTCCTGGCCCAGGCAGAGCTCACAGGGTGAGGCGCAGAGGGAGGGAAGATTCGGGGATGTGCCTCAGGGAGCGACCCATGTCTCACACCAGCAAGTGGCGGAAGGTAATAAAAATTATTGTAAATTAACAAAGTGCATCCAAAGGGAAGCAGTGTTGCCCCCTAGAGATCAGTCACGATTCCTTGGTTCTCAGATCATCACAGCCAATAGTTTTTATTTTTACTGTCTGAAGAACTTGGAGGTATTAAGTCATACCATTCTCATGAGATACACTGCTGTTATTGGCTTCGTATTTCCAGATGAGGAAACAGAGGCACGGGCCCCAGGTCATTCAACGCGAAGAGGCAAAGCTAGGATTTAAATTCTGGAAGTCTGGCTCTAGAGTTCACTCCCTTAATCACTATACTCAGATGCCTCTCACCTTTACGAAATGTTCTTTCCTAGGCATGGGCCCCCCTCATAATAGTCGGCTTTGCCATTTGTTAAATGCCTACTCTGTTCTAGAAGCTATGCTGTGCAGTTGACATAAAGGATCTCATCTTATGAAATAGGTGTCATAATTAGCCCCGTTTTACAGATGGAGAAACTAAGGTGCAGAGAGATTAAATGCTGTCTTTTATCCAGCTGAATGACAGAGCTTGGAATTAAATCCGTATCTGCTTGCCTCCAAATATTCCATCCTGCTCTTCTTACTTCCCATTGTATTTGGGATAGAATTGGCCAAGGCCAAATAGTAGGTGAGCAGATGTTTTTTTCATTTGTATCCTGCTAGGCTATGAGCATGGGAAGAGAGGACTTAACAAGATATTCCTTGAGGGTTGCTATGGTCTGAATTGTGTTCCCCCCAAATTTGTGTTGAAGCCCCAATCCCCAATGTGACTGAACTTGGAGATAGGATTTTAGGAGGCAATTAAGGTTAGATGAGGTGATAAGGGTAAGGTCCTGACCTGATAGGATTGGTGGCCTTATAATTATGAAGGGGAAGAGAAAGAGATCTCTCTCTCCTCATGCACATGTACTGAGGAAAGGCTGTGTGACCAGGAAGAGAGGAAGCCAGGAAGAGGGAACAGAACTCAACTATGCTGGCACCCTGATCTCAGACTTCCAGTCCCCGGAACCGTGAGAAAATACATTGCTTAAACCACTGAATCTGTGGTATTTTGTTATGGCAGCCCAACCTGACTAATACAAGGGTCTCATAATCCTTTTGAAGCATTCAGGCCAATGAATTGCAAACAGGAACTGCAGCTGACCCATCATCCATCTTGTGAGTGGCTGAATGGCTGGATAAGTGGTTAGATGGGTGAATGAGTAGATGCGTGGATGGGTAGATGGGTGGATGGGTGGGTGGGTGGATGAGTGAGTGGATGTATATATGAATGGGTGGAAAGTTGGGTATACATGTTATTCACCCAGAGTTAGAAGCAATGCCCATGGACTAACACTGTTCTGACAGTTGTTCCGTGTTCATTTTGGTAGCTTTTCCACCATTTCTTCTCACCTTTCATGGATGACTGAAATCATGGAAAGAAGCCACCACAGGCTTTAAATAATCTGGATGCCTCTCAGTGAGCTGCGGCCCTGACTGCATGACCAGTGGATTAACATTGAGTTCTACCTCATGAGGCAGCTCTCAGTAGTATTCGTCACTAACACAAATACACTGAAAGACCACATTCTGAAATTACTCCAGTATATGCTTCTAATTCTATAAATCACATCCCCTGTGTCCAGGGCAAGATGTTGTTTGGCAAGATTAACTGCTGGGGGAACCACACTGGGGGCCCTGGGTCCAGGCTTAGCTGGGGGCTTGGCAAACATTTTCTGGACACCTACTGTGTGCTGAGCCCCTGAAGGGCTGCCAGAAACAGCGAGGTGAACCCTGTGCCTGTCTTGGAGGAGCACTTGGTCTGGGGGAGGCTTATGAAGCGTCCAGCCTCTATCCTCAGAAGCTCACAGGTTCATAGAGCGTCTGTTGACCTCCACCCCCACCCCTGCTCCACCCAGGCAAAGCAAAGGAAGACACATCTGTTCTCTGCCAGGGAACAGAGCACCAAACACAGTGGGACGGAAGGCAGTGTCCCTGAGTACGGCAGGCTGCACACCAAAGGGCGGTCTCCACGGTCACATCCAAAGGGCTGAAGAAGCAGAAGAAAAGTAAAAGGCAACACTAGAGTAGAAAATGAGAAGGAGTTTTATTGGGGGAGGGGGATGGGATGGGGAGGTTAAGCGGGAGCAGAAGTGGGGAGGAGGGGTGCAGAACCCCCAGAAGCAAGGAGGCAGAGGGAGGGAGCTTTTGGGATGGCGGACTTGGGGTGGCCAGGAGGGCAGTTCAGCGGGGAAGGTGGCAGCCGCCATCTGCTGAGTACCACGTCCCAGGCACAGCGTGACCTCCACACGCACAAGGTCAAGTCTGAAAATGCCTGTGCAGTGTTTAGTCCAGTGCCAGGTCCACGGAAGGAATAACTTTATGATATAGGTGGTATTTCCCCCCCCTCCCCCCCCCATTTTTTCCCTGAAGAGAAATCAAAGGTCAGACAGCCAGAGCTTCGGTCCCCTGCTTTTGCCACAGAATGGCCAGAGCCGTGACTCCTGTTCAGGTCTCTGCGCCCCAATGACTGCACCCCTCATCTTCACTTCTGCTGCCTCCCCAAGGGGTGCTCTGAAACCGCCAGACCCTCCGCCACACCTCTCTGACACTCCTTTTTCCTTGTCTGTAAAATGGGTTGTTTGGGAATTAAGGACTGGATGAATCTATGTGACAGAGAAGCATGTGTCAAGTTTGTGGGGGGTGTGGCTGCTAAGCCAAAGTCGCACAGGGAACACAGTGGTACTAAAACAGTGCTCAGCTCTGACTCTGTGCCAGGAACTGCTCTGAGCATCCTTCATGGTATGAACTCATTCAGTCCTCAGCCCAACCCTATGAGGTAGGGACACTGGTCATCTTCATTTCCCAGGTACGGGGCACCGGGAAACCTTTGCAGCACCACACAGCTGCACGTGGAGAACACGCTCTCCCCCTCGGTCATCTGCCTCCAAGGCCCACGCTCTTTTCCTGTCCTGTCTGCGTGGCGGAGCCCAAGGAGTATGGGCCTGGTGCCCAGAGAGGCGGTGAGAAGCCTGGCTCTCCCTGATGGTTCTGTGCCCTTTGGCAACTCACTGAACCTCTCCGGGACGATTTATCTCTTAAATGGAGATTTAAATGCAAGTGCCCAGCTCACCGGGGCTGTTGGGAGGATTTCAGGACGTGATGTGCATAAAACGCTCAGCCCCATGCTTGGCACATGCACTTGGAGGTGAACGGCAGCCACGATTACAGCCGGGAGGAGGAATAGGAGGAGAAGGGGAGCCGGATAAGGGGAAGAAGAGGAAGGAGAGAGGAGAATGAGAACAGAGCTTACCTGTTACCTGTTCCAACTCGCCTCTATTTCGGGCCTCCCCACTTGACTCAGGTGAGCCAACCCGCGGTAGCAGCTGTGGGCAAGAAGGGCAAGAAGTCTCAGTCACCAACGCAGGGGCTTCTCCCAATGCTGTCCTGTCTCCCCGAAAGTCCCTTCCTTGATTTCAACAGCCCCAGAGCCTGCAGCGCAAGGAGCCCCATAAACAAATATGTTTCAGGCAAGGCCATCATTTGGGCCTGTAAATCAATAGGCTTTCCTTGGCCATTTGCAGAATCAAAGGCACAGTCAGCTCTAGATAATGCATCATGCCAGAGGGGCCAGGGGGCGGAGCCGTCATCTCCAGGCAGCGAGAAGGAAAATCTATGTCCTCTCCAGGGGCCCAGAGCTGGCATTACTGGGGGCTGCCCGTCCTGTTTCCTGCGTGAGCCAACATGGGGCAAGTGACATGGGACAGGTGACAGTAGCTGCTGCATGTGCATGTATGTGTGTGTGTGCGCGTATGGAGAGAAATCCGTTGGGTTTCTGTTTGTGTGTATGTGTGTGTGTGTGTGTGTGTGTGTGTGTGTGTGTGTGTGTGTGTGTTTTCCAAGAGGCCATCAGCATTCCGGCAGCGTCCTGAGAAATTCATCAAATTATTTAACCTTTGCTGGAATAAATAATACATGTGCTTTCTCAGGATTTATTCTGATTAAGCCGTTCTGGAGTGGTGCCAGGCCTGAGCCCGCCCCAGGAAAGGCAGGAAGGAGGCTGGTGGCACAGGATGGGAAATCAGGAGGCCAGCTGAGGGCTGGATGGGAGGGGGCCAATGAGGCCCGAGGGCTCGTGTGGCAGAGATGGACCCCTGTGGGCCCCTCTGGGATGGTGGGACAGGGAAGAAGAGGATGAAAATTCTGCCAGCCCTGTCTCTCAACCTGCAGGCTGTCTGCCTCCATCTGGGCACGAGGAGGGAGGTACAGTGGAGAAGGAGCTGGACTGGGGGCTCAGAGATGTGGCTCAGGCTGCCAGGGACGTCTGCGTGTCCAGGAGGCTGAGAACCAGGAAGCCTGGGTTTGAATCCCTGCACTGTTCTCTCTCTCTGCCAGGTGTGGCCTGGCCCTCTCTGGGCGTCTCCGTCCGTATGCACTTACCCTAGTGGCGTCTGTGACATGCAGCATCTAATATCTATTGAGTGTTCAACAGATATTCGGTTGGAACGTATGTAGCTGCAGCTTAAACCTGCAGAAGGACTGTGTCATACAGCTCAGCCCAAGCATTTGTGCAGTGACAATGACCATGCTTCCATAGAGGGTTTACTCTGTCCTCTAGTCTATGTGCTTTCAGTGAGTAACCTGATTTAACTTCAATCCCGTGAGGTCTGTACAATTATTACCATCCCCATTTTACGGATGGGGAAACTGAGGCCCAGAGAGTTACAGATGGGGAAACTGAGGCCCAGAGAGGTCAGTGAAGTTACTCAAGGCCACCCACCTGACCAGGGGGCTGAACTGGGATTTCAACCCAATGTACCCCCAGAGTTCCTCTTGGTGATATGTGCCCCCGTCACTTCTGCTTTGCCGTCCCCTGGAGAATGCTGCCACGATGCATGGAGTAAGAAAGAGAGAAGGCTCTAGGTTTCCAGATTTGATTGCCTGCGTGGAGGATAAATGGGAGATAAAGATACACTGAAAAATCTGAGTGCATCAGTGACATGGAATTTGCAGAAACTCCATTTCAGTGAGAAACTCTAGATAAACTGCAGAGGCACGGAAGGGGGGAAGTTGTAATGTGTGGGATTTTTGTGCTCACAGTGGTGTTGGAGGGTCTGGAAAGGTTTTAAAGACGATCCAGCCATAGCAGACACATCTGTAGGAAAAGCCTGTGGATTCCAGGAAAAGGAGTCCGGCTGCCATACAAAATGCCACAGACTGGGGGCTTCCACAACAGAAACTCATTTTCTTGCATGTCTGAAGGCCAGACGTCCAAGATCAAAGTGCCAGCTGGTTTCTGGTATGACCTCTTGTCCTGGCTTGTAGATGACCACCTTCTCACTCTGTCCTCACGTGGCCTTTTCTCTGTATGCACACACGTCTGGTGTCCCCTCTTCTTATAAGGACACCAGTCCTGTTGGATTAGGGCCCCACCCTCATGACCTCATTTAACCTTAATCTCTTCCTTGAAGACCCCCATTTCCAAATACGGTCATATTAGGGCTTATGGCTTCAACATCTGAACTGGTGGGGGTGGGACAAAATTCAGTTCATACCGGTCAGTACAGAGGAAGGCTGGACAGAGCTGGTCTGACCCCAAGTAGAGGGGCTGGGGAGCCAGGCCTACCTCAGACTGGAGGCTCTGTGGCCCCAGACACTTTCCTCTGCTGCTTCAGTTTCCACTGCTGCTGAGTGGGATGGTCACCCCTCTCCACAGTCCCTCTGAGATGTAACACTGTGATTCTCGGGCGTCTGAACAGCCAGGGGGAGTAAGCTGGGGCTCTGGAGCCACACGCATGGGTTCAAATACAGATCCACCACTGAGTGCTGTGTGGCCCTGGATAAGTGACCTGAGCTCTTAAAGCTCATTTCATTATCTGCCACCACGAAGGTAATAGCAAATCCTACCTCTGGGCTGGTAGGTCTGGTTAGTCTAGAGGATTCTGTGGAGCTCCTGGCTGGCAGTGGGGACTCTGAAGTAGCAGCTGCTACCCTGGTGGTCTGGAAGGTCTGGGCAGGGCTGGTAGGAAGCTGGCCTCAGAACTGGGGAAACAGAGGCACCTGGGCGGCTCTGTTGGTTGAGCATCCGACTTCGGCTCAGGTCATGATCTCACAGTTCGTGAGTTCAAGCCCCACACTGGGCTCTGTGCTGGCAGCTCAGAGCCTGGAGCCTGCTTCGGATTCTGTGTCTCCCTCTCTCTTTGCTCCTCCCCCATTCATGCTCTGTCTCTCTCTCTCAAAAATAAATAAACATTAAAAAAAAAAAAAAGAGTCAGGGAACAGAAGAGAGTGTGAGTCCTGGGAGCCCAGAGGAGTGTCCCAGGGGAGGTGGTGGCTGAGCCCCAAACCCACCTGGGATTCCAATCTCAAAGCTCATCAGGCAGAAAGCCCAGCATTTCCATAACCTCCCAGTCCACTCCAGTCCCTTGCCCAGGAGCAGAAACCTGAGATTGGAAGGATTCACAATTGCCCACCGATAACCCCAAATAATCTCTCTTGAAACCACATATCATTTTCCTCTTAAAGAACCGAAATCTCTAATTAGAGTTTTCTCTGAACGTTTTCTCTTTGAAAAAAAAATTAAAAATGTATAAGCCCTCCTGTATCACGTATGTATATTTCATTGCTGCATAATTGGGATCTTTGTCAGTAACCGGGGTAGCGGGCGACAGCCTTTTAACGGGCTACAGATGCTAATGTGGAGAGAGACGTTTTCCTCTTCTTTGCTCAACTGTCCCAGCCACAGCCTAGAGTCCTCCCTAATAAGTATTTATGTCAAAATCCTTTTTGGGGAGTGGGGGAGAGAAAGAGCAGCTGTACCACAGTTGAAAGACGGGGCTCTGATTACAGTATGCCAGCAAAGGGAGGGGGGATCATTTTTAGAGTGAAACACTGTTAATCAAGTTAATCACAAAACCCGCGCTATAATTGCTTCTGCTCTCAGACAAAATTTTACTTTTATCTAAATTACGAAAGTGAGGAGAGTGCAATCCACTCTAATTTAGCTTTTGAGCTAAGGAGAAAGCGTGTGTGGAAGGCTGGAGAGGTTTTTAAACATCAGGAGAACTCATGCTATGGAATTCAACTCTCCTCCTCTCCCTGCCTCCCCCTCCCACTCCCTGCCTCCCTCTTCCCACCCTCCCTTCCCTCCTTCAAGATAGCTCAGCCCTGGAGTTGAAAGCTCACAGGTAGTCCTGGATCTACTACTTAAGCTTTGTTAGCAAGTTGCTTAGCTTTTCAGAGTCTTCAGTTTCCTCATCTGTGAAATGGGGCTGATAATGGTACCTACTTCAGAATTATGGGGCAGATTAAATGAATTAACAAGGATGAGGTACTTAGAACAGTGCTTGGTGTGTGAACACACACACACACACACACACACACACACACACACACACACCACAAAAAAGTATAAGTTGCTATTCTTACTCCTGTTTTTCTTCCTCTGCCACCTCTCCTCCTCCTCCCCCTCCTCCTGTTTCCCTCCTCCTCCTCCTGTCTCCCCCTCTGTCCTGATTCCTGCCTTCTGTTGCTAAGCACTCTCTCTGGAGGAGGCATGACCTGTCTTCAGGGAACTCATATTTTGGTTCTCAGTTCAAATACAAGAAAGAATGTGGGCATGAACTCAGGAGTATACAGAGAAGTTTTGGGGGTTTAGACCAGAGAGGACCTTTTCTTCCAACTGGGAAATCAAGAAAGTCTTCGTGGAAAAGGTGGCATTAAATGACACTGCAGACGTGGAGTTAGAGGGTGGAGGGTGCCAAGGACTGGGACCCTTACTCCAGACAGAAGGACCAGCCTCAGCAGAGGTCTGGAGGGAAACCTGCAGGCACAGCCAGTGAGGGATGCAGTCAGGAGGGACTCAGCATCCTGAGTCCTGCCCTTTGGAGCCCTCCCTGGAGTCTCCTCCAGGTCGTCTTCCTTTCCTCAACTTCCAGGAGACCCGGGCTGGCTCCTGTGAACCACACAACAGTCCCGTTGTCTTTGGCCGCCCTTCCCCACCCGCCCTCCACCAGCCTCACTTTTCCCCCGCAGCGGCCTCTGCGGGTCTTCCAAATTCATGCTTAGTCCAACGAGGAGCTGATGTCATCCAACTTGCCCGGAAACACAGATTAGAGAAAACACACACAGTCAATTTAACTGGCAATTAAACAGGCTCCCCTATGTAATTAGCGTCAAGACAACTCACAATTACTACAGGGCGCGCGTTCGCTGCCGAGGCTCCACATTTATATAGAGCGACAATTACTGGGCGCTAATATCTTAACAGGAAGCGGAGGGAATTTGTGAAACTGTTTTGAGGAGGCAGGCCATCCTGTCCCTCTGCACTGTAAATAACTCTTTTGTAAGTGCGACTGTAAAATTAAGGCGAGAATGCTTGAAACGAAGCAGCGGAAGAAAAGTATTTACTCTGTTGAAGGTAACCGACTGCTCTCTTGAGATGACTGATTACAGGAGACTAACCGGTTGTACCATGTTAACACACGCCACTGATGGAGGGCCTCACTGTGGCAGGCCCATTATGTACCTTACCGCATCCAGGTTTCACAGTGACTCCCTTACAGAGAGGAGAACTGAGATCAGAGAGGTGAAGCAGCTTGCCCGAGGTCACACAGCTCACAAAGCCAGCAGCAGGACAGAAAACCTGGTCTGTCACCAACGCCTTTGTGCAAAACCACCTTACACATGGCTGCTCTATGCCAGCCGTCAGAGCTCACGTCCAGTCCCAAATGCTAGCTAGCCGTGGGGAGGCGGAAGCCTAGAGAGGGAGGAGCTAGCCCAGGGCCAGCAACAAGTCCATGTAACTTGACCAAAGCAAGAAACGCCTAAAAGCACTGACTGAACTGGGCACACAGAAAGCACCCTTCTCCCTCTTCCCTTCTAACCCTCTAGAAACACCCCTGAAAGGAATAGCAACCATCCCCTAAATTAAAATCCCAGCAATCAGGAACACTTAGGCAGATGTAATGCATAAGCTTAGCTCATCAGACAACTTTAGCAGCAAATCTGCGCATCCACACCATGATGGCCAGTTGGTGGATGTATCAGTCAGCCAGGGCTGTGTAACAAACCTCAAATCTCAGGCACTTAAAAATAATTATCTATTAGCACAATTATTTATGAACACATACCCACCTGCGGGTCAGCAGGCCTTTGGCTGATGGAAGCTGGTCTTGTCTGGGCACCTCTTCTTCTCATTGCAGGGGTGTGACTCAGCTAGGCAGTTCTGCCCTGTGCTTCTCCCAGGCTCCTTGGACCAGCAGGTTGGCCAGGGCATGCTCTTCTCAAGGGGATGGGAGAGGCTCAAGAGGATGAACAGAAACATGCAAGGAAGGCCTGAGATTGGTTCTGGTATGGACACTTCTGTCCACGTGTTATTGCCCAAAGCAAGTCACATGGCAAGGGTGTGGCTGCAGAGAGGAGTGAAGAATCTGGAGGAAGCCAAGCATTCAACTTACTGCAGTGCAGCAAACAACAACTAAGCCATCTCTTTGTTTAGAAATCAGTATTCTAAGGGGACAGAGCTGGCGTCCAAAGGGATAGGACAAAGCTCTCATTTCTGCCTCTGTAAAATGAGATAATGACAACTAGCTCACAGGGCCGCTGTGAGATTTAAGCGAGATAATCCACATAAATTGCCCGGCACCGTTCCTGTCAAGTCGTCCACACTCGGGTATCACCACCATCTCAAGGGTGACCAGCTTGTCCAGGTTCGCCCAGACCTGTCCATCTGGGAACCCTGCAGTCCCTGGCAAACCAAGGTGGCTGGTCACCCTAACTGTCCCCATCACTAAACTAATACAAGCTAACCTTCCTTTGCCAGGTTTACAGGCAGGGGTGGGGATAGACTTGCTCATCTAATCCCTGCAACCATTCTTCTCAGCAAGTAGCACCAGCTTGCCGCGGCTGTTGGACGCAAGACTCAGGGAACCCTAGGAAACAGGAGGGGTGAAAGATGAGTGGTTTAATGGACTCTTCCCTCAAGGGGCTGACAATCTAGAAAGAAAGAGAAGGAGCACATGTACAGTAACAATCGTAACACAAGGGAAAAAGTGGTTCTGGCAAATCCAACTTCCCCAAGGATGGTGAGGTTGAGATTTTTCAAAATTAACATTCGTGTTTTTTATAGCGACTCTGTCTTAATAGCCAAGGTTAAGAGCCTGGCTTTGGAAACTCAAGGAAAAATATGTCTGACAACAGTTTCCTTGACAAAAGGAATTTGACTTAGTTCTCCCACTGGGGGTCTTTTTCTAAATATATTTGTTTACAAATTGGAAAACCTTTAAATCAACCAAGGGTTGGTAGGGGCTGTTCAACCTTCTGTTCCCTGAAATCTTGGGAAAGAAGAGGAATCTGTATTCAGGGTGCTCTGGGTAATGTCAACACTCCCTCATTTTCTTAGAAATGGGTACTAAATCAAACTTATCAGTCCTGATCATTCATCTTTCTCCTTGTAGCTGGGCCCTTTAATTTTACATTTTCATTGTTTTAAAAAGTCATGGGTGAAGCACTATATTACTGGGAGCACAGCAAGCAAATGGAGTGTTATTGGAGGAAGCCAGTTTTGGCCTCAGTTTTGGTATCTTCTGGAAGAGCCAAGCCCAAAAGGTATGACCAGGCACCATGTTGTGATTCTTGAGAATATCTTAAGGTGAGCTTGGGGGCTCAGTGCCCCATGGTCTTGCTCTTGTCTGCCAGATTTCAATTCACTTTCACTTAAGTTAGGTAGTGAGTGCTCACTTCCTGCCCCCCACAGACCAGAGCTCCAGTCCATTCCTTGGATCTCCAGGTTCATCCACCATCTACCAAACTTTCACCAAGGACTCAGTGGCAGAGATAAACCGATCGGTCTTGGAGAGACTAAACCAGACATGTGCATAAACAATGGCAAGGCAGTGTCAGCCTTATCGAGGTCCAAAGAGGGGGTCATGACATGTGTGATCAGGGCAAGGGGGTTGGGGGCAGGAGTCTAGAAAGACTTCTCAGAGGAGCTGGTATTTGGGCTAAGCCCAGCACACCCACAGCACCTTCTTGAAAGCAGGCATGGCACAGAGGAAAATTAGGCTCTGAATCCCAGGCCTGCTTCTCACAGCTGGGGGGGGCTCTGGGCAAGTCGGCTCGACTTTCTGCGTTCAGTTTCTTCGCCGACAAAATGGGGGGATGATGATCGTACCTAATTCACGGAGTTATCATGAGAATTAACTAAGATAGCGTGTATCACACACTCAAAAAATTCAATTGTGTATGTAACCCTGACGTATCCAACACTAAATTGATGCTGGGCACTGTGCTGGGCAGGGGAATTCTCTGATAGGCAGAGGCAGACCCCAGCCCCACGGTGACTACAAAGTACCTTGGACATAGTTATGGGTCCATTAAATGGTAGTTGCTGTCTCTATCATTGCACGCATCTTGACCCACGGAGTTGAAACAGGGCACAGAAGGAATACCATCAGATGGCCAGTTCCACAACGCCCGCTGCCCTCAGCTAGGAGGCACTGACTCAGAGTTTTAGCCCCGTCATCTCTAAATGGCAGTGAGGAAAGTGAGCTTTCTGAGGCCGGAAGTTAACCCAGTGTTCCGATGGCAAAACCCAAACACACGTCAAGTTCTCGGTTTCAAAGAAGTTTGGGGGCCTGAGGACCCAACTCATCACATTCCTCCCCCACCTCAGTGGTTCCACCACCTCCCTCGTGATGACAGGGGTGATGGCCACAGGCCACTGAGGGCTCACAGAATGCCAGGTGCTCACCTGGTCTGATGTGGCCTCCTGCACCCTGCGGGTACTTTATATCAGTGACTCTTAAATTTAGCAGGCATTACACTCCCCGGAAGGGTTTGTAAAACAGCTCCAGAGTTTCCGATTCCGTTGGTCTGGTGTAGGATGGCAGAATTTGCATTTCCGGCAAGTGCCCAGTCAGTACTAATGCTGTGGGCTCCAGGGCCACTGGTGTATAACATTATCTTCATTGTACAATTGAGGAAACAGGTCTGAGAGGTAAGGTGACCCTCCCACTCGTGCAGTCAGAAAGGAGCAGGACTCCCAGTATGGTGCGTTGGCCCGATTTGCTTGGGAGTGAGGAGTTTTCAGAGACCTGAGACTTTCAGTGTTAAACCAGGACAATGCCAGGCAAACCAGGGAACTGGTCACCCTGATTTCAACCCAGACCTGAAAGATTCCATGGTCATGTCCTAGGAGCACTGTCCCATGTGCAGTTTACAAAGGGCCTTTATACCCATTAACACTATTGTGTAATTATTAATAACCACTATTTGTTGGAAACTAATTATATATTGTCAGGGACTATCTTGAGTGCTTTGTATCAAAATAACTCTGGATTCTCAGAACAGCTCTGAGAAGCTGGAATTATTCCACGTTGCGGTGGTAAATTGGGGCATGAAGAAGAGGTGATTTGTTCAGGTCATATGGCTATTAAATGGCAGAGAGGAGACCCCATGCTATGCCCCAGGCCTCCCCTGGTGGAAGGGTGAGTCTGAGAGGCTAGGTGTAGAATGGAGTGTGGTGGTTCCCAGCCCATGTTCTAGAACCAGAGTGCCCAGGTTCAAGTCCCAGCACTGGTGTTTGTTGGTGATGTGACCTTGGGTAAGTCACTTAACCTCCCTGGGCCTCCATTTCCCCCTCATTTTGTTTTAAAGTTTATTTATTTTGTAGCATAAGAGACTGTTAAAAACTGAGAACAAACTGAGGGTTGATGGGGGGTGGGAGGGAGGGGAGGGTGGGTGATGGGTAGTGAGGAGGGCACCTTTTGGGATGAGCACTGGGTGTTGTATGGAAACCAATTTGACAATAAATTTCGTATATAAAAAAAAATAAAAAAAATAAAGTTTATTTATTTTGAGAGAGAGAAAAGAACACAAGTAGGGAAGAGCAGAGAGAGAGAGAGAGAGAGAGACAGAATCTCAAGCAGGATCCCCACTATCAGCGCAGAGCCCAATGTGGGGCTCGAACTCACGAACTGTGAGATCATGACCTGAGCTGAAGTTGGATGCTTAACTGACTGGGCCACCCAGGTGCCCCCTTCCCCCGATTTAAAATGGATATCATAGCATCATAATGGGGTGTTGTTGGAGAATTGCATGGCTAAATCTAGATGAAGTCTGCAGACCAGGGCTTGGCACTGAAGGTATTATCATCAGTTATTATCATCTCCCTACCTTTACTGAGGGCAGAGGAGGGACTAGGGTCTGTCTTCCAGGGAAAGAGAAGCCCGCTCCCTGGACACAACCATTCTAGGGCCCTTGAACACAAAGCAATGAACACTCTGGTGGCTATATATCTATATCTATATCTATATCTATATCTATATCTATATCTATATCTATATCTCATCTGTATGTATCTATATCTATATCTACATCTATCTCTATCTCTATATCTAGATCTAGATCTTAACAATAATTTCTATCACTGACTTTAATTCCTTCCTGAGCCCCTGTCAGTTTCCTACACCCTCTTTTTCTGAGGCTGGTTCTGAGTCCCAAGGCCCTTATGGAGTGCTGAGGTTATTAGGGGTACCTGCCGGGGCAGCCATCCGTTCACCCCACCCTCAGCCACGCCCCACACCAGGGGCCACTGAGTCAGCTCCATTACCCCTCTATGAGAAAACCCCTCAGGGGCCTCTTCTTCTGTGCCACCTCTGCAGCACACCTTGCTGGGTGCAGGGGCCTCAGGGAGAAAGTTGAGGCCCTGCCTGAATCTCTGGGGATCCAACAGCCCTCCGAGGGTCCCCTTGGGATGTGAAGCCCAGGACCCATTGGTTCATGTCCCACACGTTTTGGGGTTTACCACCCACCACGCTTTTTATTTTTCAATTCAAGTTGTCACCTATTACGTTGACTTCATTGCTTGCTGATGGGTCACACCCCACAGAATACTAGCCAAGTTGACTGAAATGAGGAAAAGGTCGAGTGGTTAATGGAAATACTCTTCTAAAATATTCATTTCTGAGGCAACTGGGTGGCCCAGTCGGTTAAGCATCTGACTTTGGCTCAGGTCATGATCTCACTGTTTGTGAGTTCAAGCCCTGTATCAGGCTCTGTGCTGACAGCTCAGAGCCTGGAGCCTGCTTCGGATTCTGTGTCTCCCTTTCTTTCTGCCTCCCCTGCTCACACTCTGTGTGTCTCAAAAATAAATAAGCATTAAAAATAAATAAAATAAAATAAAGTAAAATATAATATAATATTCATTTCTGGGGGTACCTGCGTGGCTCAGATGGTTAAGCATCTGACTCTTGATTTTAGCTCAGGACATCATCTCACGGTGACTGAGATCGAGCCCCGTATCGGGCTCTGCACTGTCAGCACAGAGCCTGCTTGGGATTCTCTCTCTCCCTTGCTCTCTGCCCCTCCCCCCTCTAAAAAGTAAATAAATAAACTTAAAAAAATATTCATTTCTGTTTCAGAATATTGTCCCACCTGAAACAAAATAAGCTCTTCGTGACCACAGGCCCGTTTCGCGGCCACGGCACCGTGAGGCCAGGAGTGGAGGAGCACCTGTTCTCACGGTTGTCCACAAGTTCATAGCACTAACAAATTAGGATGGGCCTGACGTGATGCATCTGCGCTCTTAATAAAATTCCTATTTGAGAAGACTTGGTGCTCAAGCCACAGCTGACTTGATAAGATGAATAGGCCTTGATCTAGAGCAGGTTGGAGAGAAACATGGCCCATTCCTGTGTCCCCGTCACTCTGCCTCTCCCTTCTAGGGGGACCAACTGAGGCCTGACAAAGGAGGGGGAATTAGCCAGCCCAGAAGTGAGAGGAATGGGATGGAGGGAACAGCATGTTCAAGAGCTCTGAATCAGGGAGGAGTTGAGAGAGAAAAGATAGTCCAGAGTAGTAGGAAGGGAAGAGAAAGAGGCCAGAGGGGTAGGCTGGCACTGAACCACACAGTCTGTGGTTCTCTGTCAGGACTTGAGATTTTATCCTAAGGGCGATGGGAGCCATCAAAGGTTTGCAAGCAGGGGATGATAGGGTCTGCCTGAGAGCTGCTTTTTGTCTCCAAGGTACCTGGATGTTACTGGGGTGGAGGATGGGGTCCCTAGAAAAGGGTCCCTGGGTCCTTGCTTTACTTTTAGCCAGCTCTCCCAGGCGCTCAGGGTGGGGAGACTGAGGCAGCCCCCAGCAGGGGGATGATGTGCAGCAGCAGAAGGGCATTCAGGTGGGGGGAGAGCTGGAGAACCTGGAGCCATCAGATTCTCCACCACCTCCCTCCCCAGCCCCTCTGTCATCGGGCCTGGCCCAGGGATTGAGTTGTGGCATCTGCCTGTGCATGGCCAGTTATTGTAATTAAAGGTCTGTCAGTGTTTCCTCTGGAAAGGCAATTTTCCGAGGCATCTGGGTTTTTTTTCTTGCTTTCCTGGGTATAAAGGAGCCTGGGCAAGGCATACTGATTGTGCATGCGAGACAGGTCTTGAGGTCGTTATGCGAGTGTTAATGTTCCGTTACAATATACAGTAATGAATTGGGACTTTCAGAGTAATAGCAGTTTGTGCTATTGGCCAAAATGAGTGTATTCATCTTAATTTTTAACATCTATTGCCTTGGAGAAGCTTTTATAATTAAATGTTTGGTTGCACCAGCAAATAAAAGGAAAGAAGTTTCCTTCACTGGATAGGAAAGACTTTCCCACTCTGATCCAGCAACAATGCTGGCCCTATTGCCTTCCCCACGGATGTAGGGAGAGTGAGATTTCAGCCCATGATAAAGAGGAGCTTGATTATGACAATCGTCTGGCAATGGACTGAACTACTTTTTGAGATAGTGAGTCCCCCATTACTGGTGGTATTCAAGCATTGCTTGTAAACTGCTGAGCTGTAAAGGGGATTCCAACGTTAGGGAAGGGATTCACGTTTTCAAGGTGCAGGGATTTGTGTATGGGACCTGCAGAGGGACACGTTTTAACAAGGGCAGCAAGGAAGGTTATGTGGGGAATTTATCACTAATTTACAGGATTTTAATGGCACCTTCCTGCTAACAGAATATGTCTCCTCTTAGATGACTCATCCACTCTGCTCTTTTCCGGTCGCTCATTCCTGCAGGCCTGGCGATGTGAAGGGGTTTTCTGAGTCAATGAATATGGCTTCAGAGTAAGAGAGTTAAATCTTTTTTTTTTTTTTTTTTATGTTTATTTCATTTTTGAGAGAAAGTGTGAGCAGGGGAAGGGCAGAGAGAGAGGACAGAGGAAGTGGGCTCCGTGCTGACAGCAGCGAGCCCGACGTGGGGCTCGAACTCACAAACTACGAGATCATGACCTGAGCCGAAATCAAGAGTCCCAACGCTTAACTGACTGAGCCACCCAGACACCGCAAAGCTGAATCTTCTTCAATGTAATTCTAAACTTCAGACTTGTTGCTTCTCTGATTTGCCTTCTCAAAGAAAGTGGTCAGGAGAGCTAAGAAGGACTCGGTGGAGTAAGCCCCTTCTGTGTCTACTACAAGCAGTGACCTGACCTTGTCACAGGATTGGCATCTCTGCCTCCTTCTATACACCAGGAATCAGAATTGAACAAACATCCCGGAGCGGGAGGGGGGGGGGGGGGGGAGCGGGGGGGGGGGGGGGGGGGGGGGAGGGTGGTTTGGAGCTACTTCAGGGATTTCTGGAATTCCTTGTAGAAAGTTTGGGACTCTCGGTGGCTCCCTGGCTGAGTGTAGAAACTAAAAGGCAAAGTATGGCTCATTTGGGGAAAAGTCTCCATGATCCTATGCTGACCTTTGCTCAGGGGGCCCCAGTGCCCTCATCCAGTATATCCTCACTGAGCGCTGCTTCTGGCAGACCCTATCCTTGAGTGTCCTGCCTATTTCTTTCCTGTCTTTCTCCCACCAGACTGTGACTTCTCCACTCTCTGTGCCTCCACTCTCTAAGCTGCCTGGCTCAGTGCCCGGCACATGGTGCACATCCGCGAAACGTTGGTGGGATGAACCAATGAATGAATGTCAACAGAGGCCGGAGATCCCTGTCTCCTGAAGTCAGTCAAGACAGAGTTTTCCAGCTCCTTCTCCTCTTCCCCTTTAAAGGGCATCCAGCTGCCCCAAAGCCATAATGTTTGGTGTGTGTGCCACACTTTGTAGCTGACAAAACTCTTTCATATTCATCATTTCATCTGGCGTGCCCATTTTCAGGTGAGGAAACTGAGGCACAGAGTCTCCAGAGCAATAGATGTCAGAGGGAGGACTCTAAACCTGGTCCTCTGATTCCAAGACCCAGGCTCTGGCCACGAGGCATCTGCAGGTCCTGCCATTTCCAGGACGTGTCCTCAGAAAGTATCTGCCTCAGAGAGGTCCACCCCTCATTTCCGGCTCACTCAGACCACGCAGGCTTTGGCCCTGGCCTTCCCCTTCTGATGTCCTCATAACTGCTCCACGACTCGTTCATAAGGGCTTTTTCTCGGTAGGCAATTACCTGAGTTCATATGGTTAATTGAAATATTCCTTTTCCTAGAGTTTTAATTCATCCAGCGTGGTTTCAGGAGCCACAGATAATAAGACCTAATTTATAATTAGGGCTTATCAAGAATCAGCTAATTTCTAGACCCCTCATTCCCAAGGAGGGAGCTGGCAGGGTGGGGGCTTCTCTTCTCTTTCCAGGGAGTTGCTACCCACAAAGCTCAGAGAGGCACCAGGGAGACAGGAGGACTAATTGGGAGCTGGCCCTCCATCTTGGACAATTTATTAATTGGATTATGGGAAATCTCAGGCCCCAGGCAAATCCCAGGGAGGCGCCACTGCCTCCCCTGGTTTACTGTGAGAATATTCGGCACAAAGACATGAGCCCTAGGCTTCGCTCAGTCTTTCAGGAGATGAGAGTCTTTAAATAAGTCATTGAACCCTGTCTCACCTCAGTTTCCCTGTCTATACAATGGCCAGGATCATCTGCCCTCCTGGCCTCTCAGAGCGCTCTCCTGGGAATTTCATAAGGTGATGGGCAGGTGCATTTCAGGAGCTGTCATGATTTCTTCTGCGGCCTTTGTGCCTGAAAAACAATCAGACAAAGGTGTCCCATCCCAGGAAACTGTACCTCAGAGAGCCTGAGATGGGCCCAGACCCAACAGGCAGGAAGATTTGGGGCCTGCCTTTGACCCCAGCTATCCTTGTGCCCGGTTTCCTGGGCCTTTGCTGATGCTTGTATGTCTCAGGGGACTCGAACTCCAGTCTCCTTGTTGCTTATATACTGCAACATTCATTTCCCCTGGAAGCCACTCAGACATCCACTCAACCAGTTTCAGTGTCAGGAAGGGGCATCGCAGGCAGTGGAGTGAGTGCAACTTTGGAATCATATAGGCCTGGCGTCAAAGCCATATGCTGCCCTCTACTAGCAAGTAAGTTAGGATTCTTTTCACTAAAAGAATGTGACATGAGACAGAAACCCAATTCAAATGATCTTTTTAAAAAATTTTACTTGAGAGAGAGAAAGAGACAGAGAGACAGAGAGAGAGAATCCCAATAAGGCTCCATGCTCAGCTCAGTGCCCAACCCGGGGCTCAATCTCACAACCCTGGGCTCATGACCTGAGTCGAAACCAGGAGTCGGACACTCAACCAACTGAATCGCCCAGGCACCCCCCAATACAAATGATCTTAAGCTAAAAAAATAAGTAGCTAATGAATCTAAAAACTGTAGAGGTCTGACTTTAGGTATGGCTGGATCCAGGTGCTCAATGATGATGACAGAACTCTCTTTCTCTCCCTAACTCTTAGCTGTGATTTCCTCCATAGACTTCATTCTTCAGCATGGTTTAACCAGTGGTGGGAACAGATGGACATAGCCCATCCCTGGAGTGAGCGAGAGGAGGTAGAACGAACCTGATACACAGAATGAGTAGGATTTTCACCAAGCAGGGAAAAGTGGCTTTGCAAAGAGAGAGATTGGGAAGACAAAAAACCATGTAATCTTAAGTCATTCACTCACCCCATCTGGTCTTCTGTTTTCTCATCTGTAAAATAGTGCCAATAGCAATGTTGCAGGGTTAATGTACAAGATTAATATACAAAAAATCAATTGTATTGCTGTATGTTAGCAATAAACAATCCAAAAAGAAAATTAGGAAAACAATTTCATTTATAATAGCTTTAAAAAAGTGTAAAATTCTTAGGAATACATCTAACAAAACAAGTGTAAGACTCATACACCAAAAACTACAAAAAATGTTTTTAAAAGAAATTAAAGAAGACGTAAATAAATGTAGACATTCTATGTTCGTGGAAGACTTCATATTGATAAGATGGTAATCCTCACCAGTTGAGCTACATCTTTAAGGCAATGTCTGCAAAATCCCACCTGCCTTTTCTTCAGAAATTGAGAAGCCAACCCGAAAATTTATATGGAAATGCAAGGAACTGAGAATAGCCGAAACATCTGGAAAAAGAAAAAAGTCAGAGAGCTCACAACTTCAACTACAGATTCCCAATGGCAAAACTTTCTACAAAGCTACAGTAATCAAGACAGTGTGGTCCTGGCATAAGGAGAAACATATAAATCAATAGCATAGAATTGCGAGTGCAGAAAGAAATCCATACATCTATGGCCAACAGATTTTTTAACAAAGGTGCCAAGACAACGAAATGGGGCAAGAATAGTCGTTTGAACTTAGGGCACTGGGACAGCTGGCTATCTGCATGTAAAAAAAATGAAGTTGGGGGGGTGCCTGTGTGGCTCCATCAGTTAAGTGTCTGACTCTTGATTTCAGCTCAGGTCATGATCTCCCGGTTTGTGAGTTTGAGCCCCATGTTGGGCTCTGCACTGGCAGCATGGAGCCTGCTTGGGATTCTCTGTCTCTCTCTCTCTCTCTGTCCCTCCCCCACTCACATGCTCTGTCTCTCTCAAAATAAATAAATACACTTTAAAAAAAATGAAATTTGACCCCCTACCTCACACAGTATTCAAAAATTAACTGAAAATAGATCACAGATCTAAATGCAAGAGCTAAAACTATAAAGCTCTTAGAAGAAAACAGAAATGTAAATTGTCATGACCTTGGATTAAGCTATGATTTCTTACATAGGGCACCAAAAACAAAAACAGGAGTGACAAAAGGAAAAGAATTTGGACTTCATCCCAATTAAAAACTTGTGCTTCAATGGACATCACCAAGAAAGTTACGGAGAGAATAGGAGAAAGTATTTGCAAATCACGTATCTGATAAGGGACTGTGTTAAAAAAAATCTCACAGTTCAACAATAAAAAGATAAATAACCCAATTAAAATTGGATTTTTAATCAGATATCAAAAGGTTTGCAATATACATTTCTCAAACGCGCACATCCTCAAAAGAAGGCATAGCAATGGCCAATGAGCGCATAGAAAGATGTTCAACATCGGTAGTCATCAGAGAAGTGCAAATCCCAGCACAATGAGATACAATTTCACATCTGCTAGGGTTGCAGCCATCAAAAAGATAGGCGGGGCATTTGGGTGGCTCAGTGGGTTGTGTCTGACTTCGGATCAAGTCATGATCTTGTGGTTCGTGAGTTTGAGCCCCATGTTCGGCTCTGTGCTGACAGCTCGGGGCCTGGAGCCTGCTTCAGATTCTGTGTCTGCCTCTCCCCCGTTCACACCCTATCTCTTTCTCCCTTTCAAAAATAAACATTTAAAAAAATCTAAAAGATAGGCAATAACCAGCACCGTTGAAGACGTGAAGAAAACGGAGCCTTCCAGTGTTGCTGGTGGGGAAAACAATGCCGCCATTTTGGAAAGCGATGTGGCAGTTCTCCAGAAGTGAAAGAGAGTTACCATCTGACCCAGCACTTCTGCCCCCAGAGATTCTACTCCCAATTTGAAGAGAATTGAAAGCACATATCCACACCAAAACGTGTGTGTGAATGTTCACCACAGCATTATTGGTAATAGGCAACAAGTGGAAACTGCCTGACTGTCCACTGACCGAAAGTCAGAGAAACAAGATATGTTAGATCCACACAATGGAATATTATTCAGCCATAAAAAGGAACAAAGTGCTAACGCATGCTATAACGTGGGTGAACTTGGGAAACATCATGCTAAGTGAAGGAAATCAGTCACTGAAGGCCACATACGATCTTCCATTTACAAGCGATGTCTAGATTTGATAGAGGCAAATGGACAGAGGGTAGATCAGTGGCCACCAGGCGCGGGGGGAAGGGGGAATGCTACGTCTGCACAGCTTGGTAAATATGCGAAAGCCACTGACCTATATACTTCAAAAATGTGACTTGATGGTGTGGTGGCTAATTGCGTGTGTCAGCGTGACCAGGACAAGGTGCCCGGATAATAATAAACAGTATTCTAGCGTATCCGTGAAGGTGTCTCTGGCAGAGATTAGCATTCAAATTGGCGGACTGAGTGAGGCAGAGTGCCCTCCCCAGTGTGGGTGGGGATCATCTAACCCACTGAGGGTTTGACTAGAACGAAAAGGAGGAAGAAGGTTGAATTCTCTCTCTCTCTCTCTCTCTCTCTGCCTGACCTCTTGAGCTGACACGTCCATCGTCTCCTGCCCTTGGACCAGAACATAAACCATTGGTGCTCCTGGTTCTCAGGCCTTTGGAATGGGATTGCAGTTGCATCACTGGCCCTCCTGGCTCTGTAGCTGACAAATAACAGATTGTGGGACTCAGCCTCCATAATCATGGGAGCCAATTCCTTATAATAAATCTCTTTTTTTATATTTCTCTTAGATATATATATATCCTAATATATATATACATATATGTATATGTGTATATATATATCCTAATATATATATACATATATGTATATGTGTATATATATATCCTAATATATATATACATATATGTATATGTGTATATATATATATACGTATATATATATATATACGTATATACATATATATATATATATCCTATTGGTTCTGTTTCTCCAGAGACCCCTGACTAGTACAGATGGTTTGTGAATGATCCCTCAATAAAGCTGTTATTTTAAAAACTGGTATCAGAACGTCCACCAAAGAGGGTAATTGTGGAGAAGAGATGAATTGTCACATCTAAAGCTCCCAGCACAGGGCTAGGCTCAACACTAAGTGCTAAGTGTTCCTTTTCTTTCATTTTCAAATAAATCCTCCCTACTCTTCCCCCCACCCCGCCCCTACCCCTCTAAGCAATTCCACTCCCCACCCCCCCACCCCCGCTCCTAAGGTAGAACTTTGAGGCATTCCACAAAGAAGCCTGGGCTATGCTCGGCTACTCACAGAGCAGCCAGGGTGGTTATTAAGACAGCTGGGCTGGTCTTCCTGATATTAATGAATAAGATATTCATTTCCCTAAGAGTGCATCAAGCTGTCTAGCAATCCCGGGAACACAGGGGGAAGCTGATGCGGCTCTATTAATCCAAGCAGGCCTCACATCCACTTTGATTCAGAGGTTTCATTCCGGTTGGTTTCCATGAGGGGGATGGTTTATTAGTTGGCGATGACAGGCTAAGTGAACTCAGGTACGGGGTGTTTGGCTAAGGATGACGACGAGGCTATTTTAAGTCACTGGAGTTCAAGGGTACCTGCCTCAGCGCTTTTGTTTAAATTGATTTGTAGTCCTGCTCACTTGACCTTGCTGCATAAAATAGTTCCACGGGGGAAAAATAGAAGAGCGTAATTCTAGCCAAGGGAGCAGATGTGTCCCAGCCCGCCCACCCCTCCTACATACCAGCGAACCCACCGCCAAGCTGACCTTGAGTGTGGGCTTCGACTGGGATGTGGTCACCACACGGCAGTCATGGGAGTCAGAGAATGGCCCGGCAGGGTGGTCCAGGTGGAGAAGACCCAGAAAGAGGGGAGGGCTGTACAATGTTGCAAAATGAGTGAGAAAGTGGGATTTTAATCCAAGTCAGGGTAACTCAAACTCATCCTCTCAACTCTTATAAAAATATTTAATATTTATTAAGTGCCTACCACAGTCCAGTTACTCTCTAATGCTTTATCTACATTAACTCCTTTAGTTCATACAACAGCCAGTGAGCTAAAGTACTATTGGTATCCCCATTTTACAGATAAAGAAACTGAGTAATTTGACCAAGGTCACATGGCAAGTGAAATGGCAGAGACAGGATTTGAACCCACGGACTATGACACTAGGACCCGCCCCTTAACCATCACACCACGTCGCCTCTATTTGCTTATTACATTGTGAAAAAAATGAAATCAGACTCTGCCAGGGTCTAAGCTGGACAGTTCACCTGTCTGCATGGACCAAATTAACCTGACATTGTCACATTCCCAAAACACCTCAAACAGAATGAAGCTAGATGACATTGCTTTGGAATCACGCCTCTGTCTAGGTTTTTGGAGAGCACAAAGAAAGACTGGCCAACCAGGATGAAATGTGCCGCACCTGACAGTATTTCCTGGCACTTCCCAAATAAGCTGTCTTGTTCCCCCTCCCCCCTTCTGATCAGTCAGAAACCTGCACCTCTACTCCTCTCGTTAGCCTTTAGCTAACCACCATGCTGGGGTTTGTTACTCTGTATGAGCTGAAGGTGCACTGAACTGGGAATCAGCGCATCCGTGTGGAAATCCTGTGTGTCCTTGAGTGAGTCACTTAACCTCTCTGACCCCCAAATTCTTCAAATGTAAGATAAATACAAGGATATCAGCTTTTCTCAGAGAGTTGCTCTGAGGATTCAGAGAACTTTCGTGACGGGTGGGTTTTGGAAGGGACCAAGCATTTCGAGGTAGAGCCCTCAAGAAGTGATGGGGTGTAATGAGAGGGAGTGACCAGTAGGTGGCAGTGCTTCAAAGCAGCCTTGGGATGCCTGAAGGAACTTCTATTAACCCTTCCTCATCAAGTATATGGACTCCCCCCCACCCCCAACCCCATACACACATCCAGAAAAGGAAAAGCAAACCCCAGAGAGCAGAAGTGCCAGCTCCAAGGACCCATCATAAGACAGTAGTAGAACCAGAATCATACCCCAGGCAGAGGTGGTCTGTGAATGTCTTCTGTCCCTCAGCCCTATTTACTAGATTCTTGGCAGATACGATTCCTAGATTCCTAGCTTCCTAGCAGATACAAATGCTCTGTGCTCTGCCGTGAAATGCATTGCCCCAGCCCGGGCGATTCCCAGCCCTGTCCCAGCTTTCATGTCTGTCCCGTCCCGCTGCTTCCTGGGCCGTGCACACTGGGATGGGCACTCACCCAGCCTAAGCTGGATACTGGCCAGGAGATCTGGTTCTAGCCTGTTTCACCTCAAACTTGCTATGTGACCTTGGCCAACACCCTCATTAGTAGGTCATGACATCCATTCAGTGGGTGTTTAATTGGAAAAGAAAAACTTTTTTAAAATACTAGCAAATATCTGCCATGGTACAGCTAAACATTTTATTAATTGTTCCAATTCTATATACACAGACACACACGTGGATATCCTGTGGTTCCTGGTGTATGTCCCTGTGTGTGTGTGTGTGTGTGTGTCTACTGCCCAAAATGCCTGATGTCAAAGGCGTTTTGTCTTCTGCATCATAGTCTCACAGTTCTGAGAACCCCATCTGAGGGGGATTCCGATTCCATATTCTGCCGTCCAGTATCCCCTGCCCTTTGCCACCTGCACGTCTGCAAGCTGACCCCCACACCGCCCAGGCATCGCTACCCAGGTAGATTTGAAATTGTGGCAATCTGCCCCCCCAGCCGCATGAAAGGTCTACTAAACCCATACCTTCCATTAAGTGATATGCTGATAGCACGCACGACGCCATTTTATGTCGATGGTACCCCACCTACAGATGAGAAGGTGGAGGCCCAGAGGGAATGTGACTTGCCTGCCCCCCCCAGGCCTCACAGCTCGCAAATGCTGGAGGTGAGACTTGAACCAGCCTCACCCTGACACTTCCCTGACTCCGCTGCCTGGAGCACAGGGCCGTGGACCCCTTCTCCAAACAAAAGTAACAACCGCTTACCAGTGCCTCCATTTCTCTTCTTCTGAGTCACTTTTATTTTCTCTCTCACTCTCAAGTTTGATTGAATTTACACTTAATGAATCCAACTTTGTCATTTAGGGGATGTCGGAGCAATAAGATCTGACAAGGGGTGAGTGATGATGCAATCAGCCGCTCTGGGAGCCTTGGCAGGCGCAGCCCGGAGCTGGGAGCCATCCCCGCTCCCTCCCTGGAGTGCTGGCCTCCCGCTCAGGCTCCGGGGTGGCAACCTGACGCCCTGCAAGAAGCAAGACTGGGTGTGGGGGTGTGTCCTTTTATTTAGGCGGAAAGAAGGGGAACCTTGTGGATTCGGATGGGTAAATGGCGTGGAAGAGGCGGCCAGCAAGGTGGGAGAAGGCGGTGCCAGCCCTGCCACTGACCTGCTGGCTCCGTGCCCTCGGGCAAGTCGCTTCACTCTCTATCCTCTACCCCTCCCTCTGTAAAATGGGACAGCAGCCCAAGGTTGTTGCTTTGTAAGTTGCATGGTGGGGGCTCAGGCTCTCCTCCGAATCTCAGAGGTGCTTGTTTGACAGTAAGTTAAGCTACTTGGAAGTCCATCTCAGTGCCCTTTCACTCGCCTGATGAAGGGCAGCCCACCATCCAGGGCCCGCCCAGGTGCTAGGCTGGCGGGAGGGCCCCTGGGAGAAGGGCACGTAACAATCTTTGATGAGGGAACAAAATGAAACATCAGAATTTTATTATGGTGTGATCTCCTTTTTGCTAGGAAAAACAATATATGCACAGAAAAAAGTGACTGGAAGAATATACCCAAAGTGTTCACAGTCAGGGGTAGAATCTTGTGGATTTTCCCCTTTGTTGTTATTGTTGTTGGCCTTTATTTTATTTTATCTTTCCCCCTTCTTCTTATCTGAAATTTTAAACCTTTTTTTTTTTTTTTTTTTTTTTGGTGAAAGGGCACACACATACAGAAGACTGCATAAATCATAAATGTGTAGTTGGAAGAAATAATTCTAAAGTGAACACTTTCATTGCCACCCCTTAGACCTCACAAGTGCCCTGCTCCACAAACCATTCCTGCTTCTGGACAGGCAGCTGATTGCCAATCGTCTCTCCATTTTTATTTTTCATAGTTTTACTCCCGGAGCAGACATCCCAAAATAAGAGCCCTTTTTTTTTTTTTTTTTTTTTTTTTACTATTTTTGAAATTTATAAAAATGGAATTCTACGGTCTGTACTTCGTGCGTATGCGTCTCTCTCCTTTAAAGCAAGATTATGTCTTTAAAATGTATCCTTGTTTTGCATGTGGCTGTGCTTCGTGCATTTTTATGTTAGGCGGTAGTAAATTTTGTGTCTCTATTACAATTCACCTACCCATTCCAGTTCTGGTGGACATCTGGGCTGTCTTCTTTCTACACTTTTCTACAATGGACGTGTCTTTACAGGTGGAGGGCCTGGCACATAGTAGGTGTTCAATTAAAATGTTTTGAACAAATGCATGAAGTGTGACAAGTTTTTTTTTCTTTCAATTGAAGAAAAGTTTCAGTGGTACTACAAGGATTGAGAGTGAGCGAAGATAGATCAAAGGGAGAATTTTCCAGATTTGTAGATTTTCCCTGGAGCTCAGAAGAGACATATTGGGTTAAAGCAGAAGATTGGTGGGTGTTGTCTCCATTACCTAGAAAAGCCTCAAGCATATTTGGGCGTCCCATTTAAACTACGAATGGAGTAATATTGAAAATGAAGAAAAATTCCCACAATCACCGCGTTACTTGTACGAGTAGAGAAAATTAAAATTTACAGGAAGCATTGCAGCAAAGCAGGCAAAGCACCTCACTGGGAATCAGAGGAGCTGAGTTTAATTCCCAACACCTTCATCAATGAGCAATGTGGCCTTGAATAGTCCTAATATCTCAGAGCCTCAGTTCTCCCATCTGTAAAATGGGACTAATTCCTCAGAGGGTTGGTCAAGTGAGATGGCGTTTTGTAAAGTGATTGCGTTTTGTAAAGGTTTCATGTGAAACCAGAGGACAGAGAGCAAACCTTTTAGAAGGTCCGTTTCCTGACGCAGAGCATCCACTTCCTCACTGCCTCCTCCACACCACCCCTACTCGGGATACAGAAGATACAGAAGTGTCTCGAGGAGACACAGCCTGCCTGTAAAACTGGAAGAAGAGACCAAGTTGAAATAAAAGTCACTGCCATGATTATTAGAAATCTGGGAACGCCAGGGCCAGGGGCAGGCGCAGGTGACTCCCTGGGAATCCCTACTATCCTGTTCACACTAGCAGGGACGGGACTCGAGCTCTGCCACGCACATAGCAGACACTGCATTTTGAAAGAAAGAATAAAAGTGGCAGTATTTTTAAATCACATTTTGGAAGAACTCCCCTCCCCTTGTGGGTGGTATATGTCTTCAAAGAATTGGCAAAGTTCTCTAAATCCGTCCTGAAAGCCCACCGAGGTCCAGGAAGGCCCTGTTCCAACCATGCATCAGAGCAGAGTACCTGACCATTTTTGTTTTTTTGTTTTTGTTTTTTTTTTTTAGAAAGAGAGAAAAAGAGACAGACAGTGTGGGGGTTGGGGAGGAGGCAGAAGGAGACAGAGAGAGAAAAATCTCAAGCAGACTCCATGCTCAGCATGGAGTCTGACTTGGGCCTGATCCCACTACCCCAGGATCATGAGCTGAGCCGAAATCAAGTCCTATGCTCAACTGACAGAGCCACTCAGGTGCCCCCTTGACCATTTTTTTTGAGGCATTGACGTCTTTGACAGTCTGGGGGAGCCCACAGATCCCTTGTCAGAATAATGTTTAAAACATTTTTTTAAAACGTTTATTTTTGAGAGAGAGAGAGGGAGAGGGAGAGAGAGAATGAGTAGGGTAGGGGCAGAGAGAGAGGAAGACATAGAATCTGAATTAGGCTCCAGGCTCCAAGCTGTCAGCACAAAGCCTGACGCGGGGCTCGATCATGACACGAGCCTAAGTCAGACGCTTAACTGACAGAGCCCCCCAGGCACCCCAGAATAATGTTTTTAAGTGGAAATAGTGTGTGTGTGTGTATTTAAGTGCATATGCATTTTTGATGAAAATATTTTGTAAGATAGCAAAGAAAATCAATTACATTGAAATACAGTTTTCAACATATTAAAAGAACAAATATGGAAAATAGTAATAGATAGGTTGCCTTATTAGCGCATTAGATAACCAGCTGTAGCAACGGGTCTAACAACTAACATGATTCTGAAATAATGATGGCTCTAAATGATATTTCAAGATGTGTGCAGCAACTGTATTGTGCTAGAAAGACTTCTGTGATTTTTATTGGTGGCATATCCTGGCACTGCTGATGTGACTGTGGTTTGTTGCCTATTTTCCGAGGGGAAGAAAATGCTATATTTCAGTTATAAAATTAGTGAAAGTAAAGAAAAATAAACATGTTTTTTTTTTTTTCTTATCCAAGTTTAGGGACCTCCTGAAAAATTTTAAAATGTTTTATTTATTTTTTGAGAGAGACAAAATGTGAGCAGGGGAGGGGCAGAGAGGGAGGAGACACAGAATCTGAAGCAGGCTCCAGGCTCTGAGCTGTCAGCACAGAGCCCGACGTGGGGCTCAAACCCACAAACAAGGAGATCATGACCTGAGCTGAAGTCAGATGCTCAACCGACTGAGCCGCCCAGGTGCCCCGGAAGCTGTTTTTATTAGTAACAAAGTGTCCCATACTGCATCACTCTGACTTTTTAGGAAAGATTTCTCTTTTTACAAACACATGAACACAAAGAGCCAGCACCTATGGAGCCCAAGATGATGAAGGGGACACAGGGTAGGCATAAAAGAGTCCCTACAAGGGTACCTGTTTCAGTCAGATACCCTTACCACTCTGGTTGTGACACCACAGCCTACCGCAAGTCCCTACCATATTATACACTGGACCAACAGACTGGGTCCAAAACATGGCATTTTAAGATCATGAGAAGCAACTAGTTAGTACAAGGGATAAATTCTGTTTTAAATGCTTTTTAGATTAAAAATAAATAAATAAAAAGACCAAAGCTTACTGCTTTAGATCTTGGAAAACAGATTTCCTTGCCCCACCCCCACCATACGCACAAACTTGAAGGACAACAGTAGGCAGGAAAGAAAGATAATAGCAGGAATAAACAAATCGGGAAACACAAAAATAGTAGAATCAGTAAATAAAACCAAAAGCTGATTCTTTGAGAGAGTTAATAGAAAAGGCCAACCTCTGGCAAATACAATCAAGAAAAAAGGCCCAAATGAAATCAGAAATGAGGAAGTGATTATAATGACAGGTCCAAAAGATTAATAATAGTGAGGGGGGACGTGGTACGTAATTCTTTAGCAAATTTATTTTGTTATCAATTAAACAGACAGGAGGTGACAAAAATATAAAATAATCCAGTTGCTACAAGAAATGTTAAGTTAGGTCAGCAAACAAGGAAGACTCAGAGAATGTGCATTTTATTTAAGAATGACCCTCCCCACCCCTGCCCAGGACATTTGTACCAACGCTGAAGTCTGTAGAGAAATCTATCCAAATTTTACAGGAGAGTGCATTTCCATGTTACATAAATTATTCTTTACCATAGGAAAAATAGGTTAAAAAAAACCTGCTAATTCATTTTGCAAGGCAAATGCAGTCTTGATTTTAAGCCCTGATACAAAATTTGTTTTAAAGGAAACAGGATCCAATATCATTTGAGAGTACAGGCCCAGCAAATAGCGTTCAGCAGCACATTAAGGGACTAAAACACCATAACCACAAAGGGTTTCTCCAGCAATGCAAAGAAAGTTCAGCACAAGGGTATCTATTAATACAACACATCAGATCAATAGATTAAATAATATGAACCATATGCTCATCCTAATGGTTGCCAAAAAATGCATTTCAATAGATGTCCAAACATTTTTAAAAATAGGAAGAGAGTGACACTTCCTTAACATAATAAGGATCTATTTAAAACCAAGCCAGCATCCTTTTTAATGGAAAAACATTACAGATTTTCCCATTAGAAAAGGGAACAAAATAAATAAGCTCTCTATCACCATTATTATTTAATATCGTATTGATAAATCTGGCTGATGTAATAAGACATGAAAAAGAAACCATGAGAGTAGTTATTAGAAAGATAGAAAGCTTCACTCGCAGATGATATAATTATAGCCTTTAAAAATCTGATGTTCTCATCTAAACTACCATTAGCAGTAATCCAAAAGTTCAATAACTGGCTCGCTATGGATACATGATAAGTATTTTAAAAATCAATAACTTTCATAAATAAGATAGGAAACAAATTACAGAATGAGATCCAATTCATAATCAAATGTAACTGGGGTGCCTGGGTGTCTCAGTTAGTTAAGCATCTGACTCTTAATCTCAGCACAGGTCTAGATCTCAGGGTCATGAGTTCGAGCTCTACCCTGGGCTCCATGCTGGGTGTGAACCCTACTTTAAAAAAAAATGAAGCATAATCAAATATAACCAATTACATACACAGCCATAATCATGGGATAAAAAAAAAAAAAAATTCAAAAATTTCCTGGAAAGCACAGTAGAGAATATGAGTAATAGAAAAACATCATGTTTCTCAAACAGAAAATCTAAATATTCTGATTTTCTGATTTAGTGATTCAGGATAATATCAAAATGATGCAAAAGGATTTCTTATGGAATTTGACAACATGCACTTAAAAACAATTTTGAATACTACAGGCAAAATGGCAAAGGATATTCTGAAAAAAGAGCAATGATGATAGATGACATTTAAATAAGTCACTGAAGGGGTGCCTGGGTGGCTCAGTTGGTTAAGCGTCCAACTCTTGATTTTGGCTCAGGTCGTGATCTCACGGGTCATGGGACCAAGCCCTGCGTTGGGCTCTGCACTGACAGCATGGAGTCTGCTCAGGATTCTCTCTCTCTCTCTCTCTCTCTCTCTCTCTCTCTCTCTCTCTCTCTCCCTCTCTCTGTCCCTCCCCTGTTCACACACACACACACTCTCTCTCAAATGATAAATAAAATAAACTTTAAAAATAAATACATAAGTCACTGAAGAACAATAACCAAAATAAAGATGCACTAGAGCAAAATTAGATCTAGAACTTGAAATGAAAGGTCCAAAAGCAGACAATGACAAAAGGAGAATTTAATGTGTAAAAAGGATGTCCCAAAATGATAGGGAAAGGAAACACCATGGAATAAAAGGGTTGGACAGTAGACAAGCAGAGAAATTAGTTTAGGCATATACTTAGAAGTAAATTCCAGATTTAGAAGGGATCAACTAAGAAATAGAGAAGACCCTGTGAAATACACAATGGTGTATTTATCCTATCTAAGAAATAATAATGATAGGCCAAGGATAGAAGAAATAGAGATTCAAAGAGGAAAAATTGATAAAGTAAGCTGTATCGCAATGCTAAATGTATGCAAACACAAACTAAAAGAAAAAGAAAAGGAATACACTAGGGAAAAGATTACAATCAAATGAGCTCTGAACCATTATTAAAAATTTGATGTTTTTTTTTTTTTTTTTTTTTTTTTTCAACGTTTATTTATTTTTGGGACAGAGAGAGACAGAGCATGAACGGGGAAGGGACAGAGAGAGAGGGAGACACAGAATCGGAAACAGGCTCCAGGCTCTGAGCCATCAGCCCAGAGCCTGACGCGGGGCTCGAACTCACGGACCGTGAGATCGTGACCTGGCTGAAGTCGGACGCTTAACCGACTGCGCCACCCAGGCGCCCCAAAAATTTGATGTTTTTGAGTATCTAAGGAAAGTTAGGACCCTTTCATGTATATATACAGACATGTGTACATACACATACATACAAAGACACAGGAATACACACATTCACTGACACTTGCAGACCTACACACACACAGATACGCACACACACAAATGGTAGGTATGCTTGTACAAGGCTGATGGACTTCCTAAGACTCCCTGTAGCCCCAAGATTAAGAATACCTCATCTAGGGGCACCTGGGTGGCTCAGTCCATTAAACAACAAACTCAGGTCGTGATCTCGCAGTTTTGTGAGTTTCCATGGATAGCGCAGAGCCTCCTTGGGATTCTCTCCCTCTCTCTCTCTCTCCCTCTGCCCTTCCCCTGCTCGCGCACATGGACACACACACTTCCTATCTTTCAAAATAAATAAACTTTTTTTAAAAAGACAATACCTCATCTGGACAGAATAGAGTACATTAAAATATGTAAGAACACCCCTAAGCCAAATAAATGGGCAGATGACAGGACCAAACAATTCACTTAAAGGGAGATGGAAATAGTAAACTCAAGGACAAATGATCAATAGGCATAAAATATGCTCCAATTTTTGTCTACTAAATTATCAGATTGGTACGAACTGATTTTTAAAAGCAAACTAATGTTGATGAGGTTTCAGGAAAATTGCCACATTGCTGGTCCCTTTTGAAAAGTAATTTAAAATATCTAACAAGAGCCCCACAACATCAATAGTTTTTGACCTAATTGTCCTTTTTCTGGGAATTCATGAAATAAATTTCAGGAATAAATCTCCTCAAAGACTTTCATCGCACCATTTATGAATTGTGGGAGTGCAAAAGTAGAACTCTCTGAATAGTAAAAGAAAGGACAGAGGACAGCTAAACAATTTGGGAGGCAACACAATGGAATAATATATGGCCATTAAAATAAAAGTGATGAAAATCTAAAAAGGATTATGATATGTTGAATTAAAAAGTAAAATAAAGTTGTATAGCTTTTATTACAAAAATGATGGTGGATGATACATTTATTTTTTTAATTGCCCTTAATGTTATACATGAAAAGTTTTATTTATGCTAACTATGGAGAGGGCATCATACTACAGTAGAATATGAGAAAGGGAGGGATTATAGAGACGAATGGGGCTGCCATGCAAATCCAGGACCTCCAACATTGTCTAGTTGTACACATGAGCTATCTGGGAAAGTAGGGTCCTAGGAACTTCTATGATGAACTTTTGGTTCCTTATCCTCCTTTCTCTTTTCCCCCTTTTTCTTCTTTCCTTCAACTGGGTGATTCTTTTACTTCATAATCATGGTTTGAGCTTTCTGCCTCCCCGAATCCTGTCAAACTCATAAAGCATTCAAAACATCTGTGTCAGCACTAGATACAAAGATATTTTAAAGTAATGTGATGTACATGAGCTCAAGTTGAGGGAGATAAAAGTCTCCACATCATATAATGCAACCCTTCTCCAGAATGCAAGCTCCATATCTGTCTTCTTCCACCTCTGAATCTTAAGTAAGCATCCAGAACATATTTGGCACATCATAACTGCTCAAAAAAAAACAGATGGTTGGATGGATGGATGGATGGATGGATGGATGGATGGATGATGGATAGATGGATGGGACAAAAAAAAATACCCACCTAAGAAGCAAAGACAAACAAGCTTGAAAACCCTAAAACTGAGCAAACCATTGTTATGGAGGACCACATGGTGATCAAGAGGGGCAAGTCAAAAGATGTTTGGAATTGCTGCAGGCCCACACTTGGGGCGCTTGGCTGCAGCCTTTCCTCCATCTTTCCCATAGGCCACACTAAAAGGTGGTGCACTAAGTCAAGATGGATAGTCAGACTGGTTAGAGAAGAAGCCTGTATCCCCCACTAACTCAAATGGTAAAAGCAAAATATGCTTAAGTGAACCCTGAATGTCCCTGATCTATAGGGCTCTTTAGTAGAGACCTTTTCCAATCCTCACTGGCATCTGGACCTAAGACTTCACCCAGATGCATAGAATTAGGGCCTGGCATTGAGAGTGAGCCAAGAGGCAGTGAGAGGAGAGTTAATTTCAATACCAAGAATGACTTGGGCTACTGTGTCTGCCCGTGCCCACACTCAGAGAGGAGGAAAGGACATGCTCCACAGAGAAATGAGCTTCATTTAGTAGGGAAGCTATTTGTCTTACAAACAGTTACAACCTACACTGTGTGGTAAATTGAATGCCCTGACCAGCCAACCAAACCTTCAGAAACATAAAATTTTTCTTTCTCCTTGTCTGAGATCAAAAGAACTGAACTTGCTCCTCTGACATACTTTCTCTGCAAACCCAGACCCTTCTCCGAAGGGTAAGTAAAACAAGGGCAAGCATCAAATTGTTACTTTCACCCAGAATTAAATCAGATATATAAGCTGAACAAATGTTTCCCTATGAAACAAACTTACTCCAAGGAACAGAAGGGGAAATTTTTTAAATAAAATTTATATTTTCCATGAGAGTAGAATATATTATATTTATGAAAAGATAATCATCTGAGATAAGACAATTTTACTTTAAGATGAAAACCATGATTACAGAATTTTTAAATGTAGTAGGGGCAGTGAAGAGCATATTAAACATTGAAGAAAACGGAATTAATAATTTAAATTGTCTGTTAAAAAAAGAAAATCTCCTAGATTTCTGAGAGAAGCATAGCGAAATGAAGGAAGATGAGAAAAAAACATCAGAGCAAATCTCTAAGTGGTGATAAAGGTTTGAGAAAAAAGCACCCACCAGGAGCAGGTAAAATTAATTAAGAGTATACATCTAGACACATCCTGGGGAAATTTCCAAATGTCAAACAAACAAGAAAGGAGTCGAAGATGAATAGAATTTGAATTTTAAAAATAGGATCAGCCAAAATAAAAATAAGAGAATACCCAATAAAAAAATTTAAAAAAAATGAGAAAATACACAAAACTCCTGAAGGAGTAGAAACCGAGAAAGTGAAAAATGTGAACACTATAAGCAAAGATTGGGGAAGAAAATAAGAAACACCATAAAAAACCAATGACAGAATTAAGAATATATTAGTCATCACAATAAATAGATCAACAGACCCAACCTCTCTATCAAAAGACTAAGATCATATTGAGTCTAAAAACAAACTCAGAATGATAATGTTTCAAATAAAAGAATGAGTAAAAAGATATAAGGCAACTGTTGGTCTGCAAAAGAACTACAGGGACAATATTAATATAAACAGTTAAATTCAAACCAAAATTTTAAATAAGATAGGGCTAAATTGCTTTGATAAAGGTAAAATTCTCATTTATGATGTCATGAACTTTAGGCACTAAAAATAACATGACATTACAGTAGACGAAGCGAATATTCACAATGAGAGGCTTTACAAACACTACCGACACTTTCATTTCTGACCATGATGGAGTAACTGGAATCAGACCAGCCCTCCTTCCATCAATATCTAGAAAAGTGAACAGAATACATGAGGCAACTGAGTTCAGGCAAGTCTGAGGTCAAAAAAAAAGAAAATCACCAATCATGAGGGCACCTGGCTGACTCAGTCGGAAGAGCCTGTAACTCTTGATCTTGGAGTCGTGAGTTCAAACCCCACATTGGGTGCAGAGATTACTTAAAAATAATAAGGGGCACCTGGGTGGTGGTTAAGCGTCTGACTTCAGCTCAGGTCATGATCTCAGTCTGTGAGTTTGAGCCCCACGTCGGGCTCTGTGCTGACAGCTAAGAGCCTGGAGCCTGCTTCAGATTCTGTGTCTCCCTCTCTCTCTGCCCCTCCCCTGCTCATGCTTTGTCTCTCTCTGTCTCAAAAATAAATAAAAACATTAAAAATAAAATAAAATAAATAAAACTTTAAAATATTACCAATAATGTAAAAAAACAGAAAAATACAAGCAATTAAAGAAGAGAAAAATCAATCAATTGAAACTGACCCAGAAATGATATACATGTATGTACAAGAACATTAAAACAGTACTATAGCTGTTATTTCATATGTTCAAGAAGCTAGAAAAGGTAGAGCAAGTTAAGTGCAGACACAGTAGATACAAAAAAATGACCCAAATAGACCTTCTTAGAGATGATAATTACAATATCTGGGATGAAACGTACTACAGTGGTTGGGGTTAACAGCAGATTTGACATTGTATAGGAAAAGATTAATGGAGTTGAAGACGTGACAATAGAAACTATCAAGAAGGAAACACAAAGAGTAAGTAGAAGGTGGGGAAGATGGAATAGATGTAGTTTTCCTTATTTCTTCCATTAAATGTAACTAAAAACCCTAGACATTATATCTATATCTATAAACTATATATATGATAAATACACTATTGTGTATTTCACTGGGTCCCCTAATGTCTTAAATCAATTTAAATCAATTAAATCTTCTAAATCTGGAATTTATTTTTTAGGTTTAGTTTCTCTGCTTGTCTCCTGCCCAAACCCTTTATTCCATGGTGTTTCCTTTTCCTATTTTGTGATATCCTTTTCATATATTAAATTCTCTTATGCCATCATGTTTTTGGACCTTTGGTTTCATCAAGTTCTAGATCGTATTTCCTCTAGTACCCCTATTTTTTTAGTTATTGTCCTTTAATGACTTGCTTAAATGTCATCTATTATTATTGCCCTGTTTTTCAAGAATATCCTTTGTGGGGCACCTGGGCATCTGACTTGCTGCTTTCAGCATGGAGCCCACTTCACATCTTCTGTCCCTCTTTCTCTCTGTTCTTCCCTCACTCATGAACTCTCTCTCTCTCAAAAATAAATTTAAAAAAATTTTTTAAATTATAAATAAATAAATACAAATGCTTTCCTGGTGAAAATATTTTTAAAAAGAATATCCTTTATTATTTTGCCTGTAGTGTTCAAAATTATTATAATCATGTTTAATTTTTAATTAAAAAACTTTAAAATATTTATTTACTTTTGAGAGAGAGAAAGACAGAGCATGAGGAGGGGAGGGGCAGAGAGAGAGGGAGACACAGAATCCGAAGCAGGCTCCAGGCTCCGGGCTGTCAACACAGAGCCTGATGCAGGGCTTAAACCAATGAACCATGAGACCATGACCTGAGCTGAAGTTGGACGCTTAAATGACTGAGCCACCCAGATGCCCCTAATTTTTGATGTTTTTAATGTTTATTTATTTTTAAAAGAGAGAGAGAGGCAGAGAGAGAGGGAGACAGAGGATCCAAAGTGGGCACTGTGCTGACAGCATAGAGCCCAACGTGGGGCTTGAGCTCACAAACCCAATCATGAGATCATGATCTGAGCCAAAGTTAGACACTTAACCAATTGAACCACCCAGGCACCCCTCAAAATTATTTTTAAGTGCATGTTGTCAAATTCCATAAGAAATCATTTTGTATTATTTTGAGATTATCTTAAATCATTAAATCAGAAAATTAGTTTTGTTTTCTTTAGTCAGAAGACTCTGAAAGGCTCTAGAGCAAGAGATCTCAGATTCAAAGAACAAGAGAGCAGTGAGTTCCCTCAGTTTTCTTTTTGCCACATCTACACCAGACTGGGTGCTGGAGTAGGTGGCAATGTGGAAACATGAATGGAAGCAGGCAAAAAAAGGCCACAACAAAAACTTTCTTCCTCTAGCCAAAGGACCAGGAAAAGGGCAGCCTAGGCTGATAGAAAACTTTTAGAAAATTACTACTTGACTATATTGCAACATCAAAGAAAAATCTGAAGCCCCACTGTAACACAGTCTAGGGAAGGACAAGTGGAAAGCTTAGACTTCCATCCTTGTCAAGCTGTCATGAGGAACCTCAATACTTCCACCAGGGTGGTGTCAGAAAAGGCTCAGATGGATTTTCATCCCTGTCAGGTGGTAAAGAGGCACCCCTCCATTGCATCAGTGGATAGGAAGCCTGGACTCCCACCCCTACCTGGAGGTAATGAGGTGCCCTCTCATAGTAGGATAGTGTCAGAGGAAGCTGAGTGGGAAGCAAGGACTTTTGCCACTACTCAGCAATAACAGGGCCATCCCTTCCTGTAGTGCCAGCAGAGGTCATGTGGGGAGCAGGGAGAAGGCATTCCTAACTCTTCCAGCTAGGAAGGTATTAGTGGAGGCCTAGCGGGAATGTGGAATTCCCTTGTAGCCCAACAGTAATGAAAAGTGCCCCACCTTGGGTGTCAAAAGAGGATGAGTAGGAAATTTGGATTACTACTATTACCTGGCAATATCAAGGCAGTATCAGAGTAAATCAGGTAAAACATAAAGTTTAGGTAAAATAAAAGTCTCATAATATGCCTAAAATGTCCAGCTTTTAATAAAAATCACTCATCATTCCAGGAGCCAGGAAACTCTCCAACTGAAAGAAAAATCACAATCAGTATATCCCTACACTGAGATGCCAAAGATGCTAGAACTCTCTGACAAAAATTTTAAAGCAGTCAAAAGAAAAATGCTCCAATGAGCAATTACAAACATGTTTGAAACAAATGAAAAACTGGGGATTTCCAAGAAACAGAGTCTCAGAAAGAAACGGAAGATATAGGGGCACCTGGGTGGCTCAGTTGGTTAAGCGTCCAACTTTGGTTCAGGTCATGATCTCATGAATCATGAGTTTGAGCCCTGCCTCAGGCTCTATGCTGATAGCTCAGGGCCTGGAACCTGCTTCAGATTCTGTGTCTCCTTTCTCTTCCCCTCATCTACTCATGCTCTGCTCTCTCTCAAAAGTAAATAAATAAAAAAAAAAAAAGAAATAGAAGATATAAAGAAGACCAAATGAAACATTCGAACTGAAAAATACAATAACCAAAATAAAGGACTCAATGGGTGGGCTCAGGAGTGGAATGGAGAGGATATGGGAAAGAAATCCGTAAATTGGAAGTCACATCAATTGAAATTATCCAACCTGAATAACAGAGAGAAAATATACTGAAAAAAAAAATGAACAAAGCCTAAGGAACCTGTGAGGCTTTAACAAAAAATATAATATTTTTGTCATCAAAGTGACAGAAGGGGAAGAGAAAGAGGTCAGAGATGAAAAAGTACTAAAAAAAATAGCTGGACAGTTTGGCAAAAGATATAAACTTTCAGATTCAAAAAGCTTTAATGAACCCTTAACAAAACACCAAGAGTTTCATCGTCAACTTTCTGAAAACTAAAGACAAAACAAACAAACAAAAAACAACTTGAAAGCAGTAAAAGAGAAATAACACCTATCTAGGGGCAATACAATTAGGGTGACAAAGGAGTTATTATTGGAAACCATAGAGGCCAGAGGGAAGTGACACAATATTTTTCAACTGTTCAAAGAAAAGAAATATCAACTCAGAATCCTGTATCCAGAGAAAATATCCTTCAGGAATGAAGAATAAATCAAGACATTCTCAGATGAAGGAAAACTAAGAAAATGTGCTGCCAGAAAACCTACACAAAAGAAAGACTAAAGAAATTTCTCTAAACAGAAAGGAAACAATAAAAAAAGAAATCTTGGAACATCTGGAAGGAATAAAGAACACAGTAGGCAAAACTATGGGTAAATACAAGAGACTCTCCTTCTGTTGAATCTTCTAAATTGTATTTGATGGTTGAAGAAAAAGTATAGCACTGTTTGAAATGCTTTGAATTTTCTGTAGAGGAAATATATCTGACAATGATACATAAAGAGGGGAGAATAAAGGGACATAAAGGCAAGTAAGATTTTGAACTGGTAAAATGAGAATACCAGTACACTGTGATAAGTTATATATACAAAATACCTATAGATAGCTAAGTAATGCTTAGAGCAGCCACTAAAAATCTATACAAAGATATACACTACAGACAATACGAAAGATAAGTCAAGATGGAATTCCAAAAATGTTCAAGTAACCCATAGATGATAGGAAATAGAAAACAGAGATATGAAAAACAGAACAAACAGCAAGCAAAAAAGTAAAATGGGAAACTTAAGCCCTAATATATCCATAATTCCATTACATGTAAATGGTCTAAATATATCAATTAAGGGACAGATATTGACAAAATTGATTAAAAGACCTGACCAAACTACAAGAAACCCATTTTAAATACAGTGATATAGACAAGTTGAAAGTAAAAATATATGAAAAGATATATCATGCAAACAAACATTAATCAAAATAGACCAGAAATGGCTATATTAATATCAAGTAAAGTAGACTTTATTTATTTTTTTTTTTAATTTTTTTTCAACGTTTTTTATTTATTTTTGGGACAGAGAGAGACAGAGCATGAACAGGGGAGGGGCAGAGAGAGAGGGAGACACAGAATGGGAAAAAGGCTCCAGGCCCCGAGCCATCAGCCCAGAGCCTGACGCGGGGCTCGAACTCACGGACCGCGAGATCGTGACCTGGCTGAAGTCGGACGCTTAACCGACTGCGCCACCCAGGCGCCCCAAGTAAAGTAGACTTTAGAGGAATGAAAGTTATTAGAGACAGAGAGAGACATTATATTATGATAAAAAATTAATCCACAAAGACAATACAGCAATCCTTAATCTGTATGCACTAAAATATGGGTGCCTAGGTGGCTCAGTTGGTTGTGTCTAACTCTTGATCTCAGCTCAGGACTTGATCTCAGAGTTGTGAGTTCCAGCCCTGTGTTCCGCTCCCCACTGGGCATGGACACTACTTACAAAAAAAAAAAAAAAAAAAAAAAGCTGCAAAATGTGAAGCAAAAACTGGTAGAACTTAAAGATGAAATAAGAAAAGTCTCACAATTGGAGTGCCTGGGTGGCTCAGTTGATTAAGCCTCCGACGCTCGGTTTTGGCTCAGGTCATGGTCTCACAGTTCATGAGTTTGAGCCCCACATCAGGCTCTGCATTGACAGTGTGGAACCTGCTTGGGATTCTCTCTCTCCCTCTCTCTCTACCCCACCCCACTTTTTCTCTCTCTCAAAATAAAGAAATAAACTTAAAAAAAGGTTATCTTTGAAAAAAAAAGAAAAGAAAAACCCACAATTCTGCTTGGAGACTTCCACACTCCTCTCTTAACAATTGGTAGAACAGCTGGACAGAAAATCACAAATATGTAGAAGAACTCAACACCACCAACAACCAAAAGTATTTAATCAACATTTATAGAAAATTCTATCCAAAAAGAAAAGAACATACATTCTCTTCAAGTGCCTACAGGAAATATGCCAAGATAGACCACATTTTGGGCCATAAAAGAAATATCAACAAATTTAAAAGAATTGGAATAATAGTGTGGTCTTCAAGCACTTGGAATCAAACTAGAAGTCTATAACAGAGAGGTAATAGGAAAATCTCCAAAATCTTGGAAACTAAACAACACTAAATGACTTCTGAATAATCCATGAATCAGAGAGAAAATCTCAAGGAAAAATTTTTAAAAAATACAATTGAAGTGAATGAAAGTGAAAATACAACATATCAGAATTTGAAAGACACAACTAGAGAAGGGCTAAGAGGAAAATGTATAACAGTAAATGCATACAGAAAAGAGGAAAGGTCCTAAATTAATAATATAAGCTCCCATATCAAGAATCTAGAAAAAGAGAGAAATAAAGTCAAAGCAAGGAGCAAGGAGATAAATATAAGGACAGAAATCAATGAAATTTTAAATTGAAAAACAATAGAGATAATAAATGAAGCAAAGGTCTCACTCTTTGAAAAGATCAATTTGGTTGAGAAATATCTAGCAATATTAGCGAGAGAGAGAGAGAGAGAGAGAGAGAGAAAGCATCTTTACCAATATCAGCAATAAAACAAGAAGAATCACTACAGACTGCAGACATCAAAAGTTTTAGGGAGTATTAAAACAACTCTACACACATAAATTTGAAAATATAGATGAAATGGACTAAATTCCTTAAAAAACACAACCTACCACAACCCAATATTAAATAGATTATTTGAAAATGCCTATAACATAAGAAATTTAATTTGAAACTTAAAAATTCATCCCAAAGAAATCATTGGGCCCAGAGAGCTTCACTGGAAAATTCTACCAAACGTATAAAGATTTCACACAAATTTAGTACAATCTCATCTCAAAAAGAGAAAAGAAGGGGACACTTCAAATGCATTTTATGAAGATAGTTTTACTCTTCTACCAAAACCAGACAAAGAAGTACAAAAAATAAAATAAAAAAAGAAAGAAAACTACAGACTGATATCAGTCATCATACAGAATTATAAAATCCCTTAACATATATTAACAAATAGAATTGGGGCGCCTGGGTGGCTCAGTTGGTTGGGCGTCCAACTTCGGCTCAGGTCATGATCTCGCGGTCCTTGAGTTCGAGCCCCGCGTCGGGCTCTGTGCTGACAGCTCAGACCCTGGAGCCTGTTTCGGATTCTGTGTCTCCCTCTCTCTCTGACCCTCTCCTGTTCATGCTCTGTCTCTCTCTGTCTCAAAAATAAATAAACGTTAAAAAAAATAAAAAAAAAAACAAATAGAATTTAGCAATATATTAAAAGAATTATTCACCATGATTAGGAGGAGTTTGTTTTTAAAATGAAGACTGATGCACCAAATGTCCATTGATGGATGAATGGATAAAGATGTGCTATATATGTACAGTGGAGTATTATTCAGCAATCAAAAAGAATGAAATCTTGCCATTTGCAACTACATGGATGGAACTAGAGGGTATCATGCTAAGCAAAATTAGTCAGAGAAAGACAAATATCATATGACTTCACTCATATGAGGACTTTAAGATACAAAACACATGAACATAAGGGAAGGGAAGCAAAAATAATATAAAAACAGGGAGGGGGACAAAATATAACAGACTCTTAAAAATGGAAAACAGAGGTTTATTGGAGGGGTTGTGGGAGTGGGGGATGGGCTAAATGGGTAAGGGGCATTAAGGAATCTACTCCTGAAATCATTGTTGCACTATATGCTAACTAACTTGGGTGTAAATTAAAAAAATAAATAAACATGGTTAAAATTAAAAAAACAAAAAGGTGGTGCAATATTTAAAAGTCAATCAAGGGGCACCTGGGTGGCTTAGTCAGTTAAGCCTCTGACTTAAGCACAGGTCATGATCTCACAGTTCCTGGGTTCAAGCCCCATGTCAGGCTCTGTGCTGACAGCTCTGAGCCTGGAGCCTGCTTCGGATTCTGTGTCTCCCTCTCTTTGCCCCTCCCCCACTCATTCTCTCCCTCTCTCTCTCTCTCTCCCCCCCCCCCAAATAAATATTAAAAAATAAAAAATAAATAAAAGTCAATCAATGTGATCTACCATATTTATGGGCTAAAGAAAAAATCACATGATCATATCAAGTGATGCAGAAAAAGTATTTGACAAAATCCAACACCAATCCATGATTAAAACTTTAAGAAAAATAGGAATACAGGGAACTTCCTCAGGTTGATGTAGCACATATACAAAAAATCTGCTGCTAACATTATACTTGATGATAAAAGAATGAATGCTTTTTGCCTAAGTCTGGGGAAAAGAGAAGGATGTCTGCTATGTCACTCTTTTTCAGCTTAGTGCTGGAAGGCCCAGCCAGTGCAATAAGACAAGAAAAAATACAAAGGATATCACTCAGAAAGAAAGAAATAAAACTGTCCCTCATTACAGATGACATAATTGTTTATGTAGAAAATCCCAAGGAATCTACAAAAACATCCTATAACTAATAAGTGAGTTCAGCAAGGTCACAGGTTCTAAGATAAAAAAAAAATTGTTAATCAGTTGCATTTCTAAATATATAACAATAAACATGGCACAAAAATTGTAAATGCAATACCACTTACAATTGCCCAAAATAAAATAAAAAACTTAGGTGTAAATCTAAAAAACATATACAAGACTTGTATTCTGGAAACTATAAAATGCTAATGAAAGAAATCAAAGAAGTTCTAAATAAATAGAGAGACCTATTATGCTCATGTTTTGGAAGAGTCAATATAGTAAAATATCAGTTGTCCCCAAAATTGATAAGCAGGTTTAATGCAATTTCTATCAAAATCTCAACAAGATTTTTTGTAGATATATACAAGAGTTTTTAAAAATCATATGAAGAGGCAAAAAAACTACAATAGCTGAAACAATTTTGAAAAAAAGGAAGTGGAAGGAATCAATCTATTGAATTTTAAGATACACAGTAATCAAGACCTAAATCAGACAAGAAACCTGTATCAAGAATATATAAAGTGGAGTGCCTAGCTGGCTCAATCAGTGGAGAATGTGACTCTTAATCTCAGGGCCATGAGTTCAAGTCCCATGTTGAATGTGAAGCCTACTTAAAAAAAAAAGAAAAAAGAATATATAAAGAATTCTAACAGCTCAAATATAAGAAGGAAAACAACCCAACTGTTAAAATTGGCAAAAATTGAAACAGATAATTTCACAAAAGATGATATAAAGTGACAATACACAAGTATCATCAATCATCTGGGAAATGGAAATCAAAACCTCAATGAGATATCATTACACATTCACTTTAATGGCCAAATTTTTTCTTTTTCTTTTTTTTGCCTTTAGAAGAATGTGCCTTCTTTATTAGCTTATTTCCTGGTTATGTTATAGATTTTGTTACTATTGTGATAGTTTTACTATGTAAAGAATCATGTCTTTTTTTTCTCTTTTTTTTGGATTTATTATTTATCTATTTATTTATTTATTTTAATATAATTTATTGTCAAATTGCCCAACATACAGTGTGTACAGTGAGCTCTTGGTTTTGGGGGTAGATTCCCACGGTTCATCACTTACATACAACACCCAGTGCTCATCTCAACAAATGCCCTCCTCAATGCCCATCTCCCATTTTCCCCTCTTCCCCAACCCCCAACAACCCTCAGTTTGTTCTCTGCAGCTAAAAGTCTCTTATGATTTGCTTCTCTCCCTCTCTGTTTGTAACTATTTTTTCCCCTTGCATTCCCCACAGTCTTCTGTTAAGTTTCTAAAGTTCCATATATGAGTGAAAACATATGATATCTGCCTCTCTCTGACTGACTTATTTCGCTTAGCATAATACCTTCCAGTTCCATCCACGTTGCTGCAAATGGCATGATTTCATTCTTTCTCATTGCCAAGTAGTATTCTAGTGGCCAGAATTTAAAACACTGATATCAGTGACAATGTGGAACCACTGAAACTCCTATGTTGCTGATGAGAATGTAAATTGCATGGCCACCACAGAAAAAAAGTTTAGTAGTTTCTTATAAAGTTACATGTACACTTAGAATACAACCCAGAGAAATGAAACTATAGGTCACATGAAGACTTGTACACAAATATTTATAGCAGCTTTAATGGTTGTAGCCCAAACTGGAAAAAATCCCAATGCCCACTAACTGGTGAGTGGATAAACAAATTGTGGTATATCCATACAATGAAGCACAACTCAGTAACAAAGAGGAATGAACTAGTGACACTAACAACTACTTGGATGAATCTCAAAATATTATGCAAACCAAGAAATCAGACACAAAAGAGTATAATATCTATTAGTCCCTTTATATGAAATTCTAAAGAGGCAAACCCAATTCCTGGTAACAGGAAACAGAAGAGTTGCTGTTTTGGATCAACATTGAGGGGAGAGGGAAGAGGTTGGATTGGGAAGGCCACAAGGGAACTTTTTGGAATGATGGAGATGTTCTCTATCATGGATCATGGGTCACACTAAACAAAATGCACACTTAAAATGAGTACATTTTAATGTATGTTTTTATTTTATACACAATTAGGTTTTGTTTAAATCAATAAAATTGACTTAAAAGAAACAATTCTCAGCCTTTGATAGATCCAAGAAGGAAATAGAGGAAGTGAATAATATATTTAATTATGATAGATGAGAGAAAAATGAATAGAATATTCTATGCATATATTATTCTCAGAACAGCTTTTAAATTGATGATCTCATAGGTTACCAAGAAAAAAATTAATCCAAAGAAGGAGGATTTCATTGATATGTTCACATACTGAAATGCAATAAAATAAGAAATGGATTGCAAAATAATAAATAAGCATCACTTGGAAAATTAAAAATGCCCTCATAAATAAAGCTTAAGTCAAAAACAAAATAAGATTGCAACTATAGGCTGGAAAATAATTATGATAACACTGTATCAAACTTATGAGATGCTAAGGTAATGCTCAGAGGATAATTCATAATTTTTAATGTTATTTACTGTGAAACAAAGAAGACTAGAAATAAATGAACTAAACATTCATTTCAAGAAGTAAAAAAGGAAATTTTACTAGACCTTCCTAAAGAAAGAGAAAATAATGAATAAGGCTAAAGTTGATGAATTGAAAAAAAAGGAAACCAAGAATTAAGCCTACATTTTGTTTTAAAAAATAGTAACAATAAGACAGAATTCTGGCAAAATTAATAAATAGAGAGGGATAAGAAAGAAAAACTAAATTAACATATTTGGGTTACATCAGTGAAAATGGCAAGGCAAGGCCATTCAGAAATTCGCTCCTTCATAAAAACAATGAGAAAACTGGCAAAAGTGGTCAAAATCAACGTTTTCAGAACTCTGGAAATTTACCAGAGGCTTGAAGTTATGTGGGAAGTGTTTGTTCAAGGAAAACAGCTGAATCTCAGTAAGAACATAAAACTTTGTGATATTTTAATTGATTTAATCCAATCTACATTCTCCAGATCTTCAGTATACTTGAAAACTAAGAGTCTGCCTTTGGGGTGAAAAACAGTAGCCTGGTGGCTAATAGACTGAGCAGAACAGTACTGTACCTCCTTCAAAGTTTTATTTCCCATCACTTTTCATGATCTGACCTATCTTGTGCATCCTTGGAAGACTCCATGTTCAATGCTATCTTCATTTGACCTGGTTGAGTGCTTGCCCAGTGCAAGAAACCTCTTCCCTAGAGGTGTTTGTCTAAAACTATTACCAGCAATTGTTTAACTTCCTGACTCCCTGAGATGGTAGAAAATAGTTGGACCAAGCAATAGACAAAACAAAAAAGCTTAATGAAAGAATCTGGGGGAACACCTGGGTGGCTTGGTTGGTTGAGTGTCCAACTCACCGTTGTGGGATTGAGCCCCACATTGGGCTCTGTGCTCACAGCATGGAGCCTGCTTGGGATTCTCTCTCTCCGTCTCTCTTTGCCCCTGCCCTGTTTGTGTGCTCTCTCTCGCTCTCTCTCAAAAATAAATAAATAAATAAACTTAAAAAAAAAATCTGGGGAATGAGATATGCATTGGGCTTTGCAAAATCTCTGAAATTACATTAAAATTTCAGCTTTTTTTTTCTTCAGAAATCCACAAGCTTATCCTAAAACTCACATGAAAGTACAAGGGACTAAGAATAGCCAAAACAACCTTGAAAAAGAAAAAGTTAGAACACTCCAATGTCCCAATTTAAAAAAGTTTTTTAATGTTTATTTATCTTTGAGAGAAAGAGCATGAGTGGGTGAGGGACAGAGAAAGAGAGAGAGAGAGGGAGACACAGAATCTGAAGCAGGCTCCAGGCTCTGAGCTGTCAGTACAGAACCCAATGTGGGCTAGAATTCACGAGCTGTGAGATCATGACCTGAGCAGAAGTTGGACACTTAACTGACTGAGCCACCCAGGCACCCACCAACTTCCCAATTTTAAAACTTAGTACAAAGCTGCAGTAATCAAGACAGTGTGGTAAAGGCATAAGAAGAGACATGTAGGTCAATGGTATAGAATTGAGAGTCCAGAAGTAAGTAAAGCCATGTATCTATGGTCAGTCAATTAATTTCCAATAAGGGTGCCAAGAAACTTCAATAAGGAAAGAATAGTCTTCTCAATAAATGGTGCAGGAATAACTGACTATCCACATGCATAAGAATAAAGTTGGACTCTTACTTCACACCATATAGGAAAATTAACTCAAAGTGGATCAAAGGTAAAACACAGACTAAACTTATAAAACCCTTAGAAGAAAACTAAATTTTAATTTGGATTTTTAATTACACATTATTTTCTTTGATATAACATCTAAAGCTCAAGCAACCAAAAGGGGGAAAGAGATAAATTGAATTTTCCCAAAACCTAAAACTTCCTCTTTTGCTCAGACACATGGTGCCGGCAGCATGGGCAAGTGGCCAGGTATTCATACTGCCAGGAAGTTCTGTAGCCACTGACGAGACTAGAAGTGGCATGATGAATAGTACGAGAAAGCCCAGTTGGGTGCAGCCCTGGAAGCCAACCCTCTTGGAGGCACTTTTCATACCAAGGGAATTGTGCTGGGCAAGTAGAGATGGAAGCCATACAGCCAAATTCTGCCATCAGCAAGTGTGTTAAGGTCCAGCTGATCAAGAATGGGGAAAAAAGTCACAGCCTTTGTACCCAATTATGTTGTTTGAATTTTATTGAGGAGAATCATGAAGTTCTGTTTGCTGGATTTGATCACAGAGGCCATGCTGTTGGTGATGTTCCTGGAGTTCACTTTAAGGTTGTCAAAGTAGCCAGTGTCTCTCTTGGCCTTATACAAAGGCAAGAAGGAAAGACAAAGATCATGAGTTTTGATGGTGAAAACATGATAGCAATAAATTTCATGTTCCAAAAATTTTTTTTTAAACTTGAATGCTTTAAAAGAGACTATCAGGGCCCCTGCGTGTCTCAGTTGGTTGAGCGTCTGACTTTGGCTCAGGTCATGATCTCGAGGTTCATGAGTTCAAGCCCTGCATCAGGCTCTGTGCTGACAGCTCAGAGCCTGGAACCTGCTTCAGATTCTGTGTGTGTGTCTCTCTTTCTGCCCCTCCCCTGCCGACACTCTGTCTCTTGCTCTCAAAAATAAACATTAAAAAAATAATAAAAATAAAAGAGACTATCAAGAAATCGAAGCACTGTCAACAATAACCAAACCACGGAAAGAACCCAAGTGTCCTTCAACTGATGAATGGATAAATATACATATCATATATATATGATATGTATATATACGTGTATATTATATACATATATATACATATATATACATATATACATACATATACACACACAATGGAATATAATAATAAATACATACACATAATTGACTATTACTCAGCCATCAAAAAGAATGAAACCTTGCCATTTGCAATGATGTGGATGGAGCTAGAGTGCATTATGCTAAGCAAAATAAGTCAGTTAGAGAAAGACAAATATCATATGATTGCACTCCTATGTGGAATTTAAGAAACAAAACAGATGAACATATGGGACGTGGGAAGGAAAGAGAGGGAAACAAATCATAAGAGACTCTTGATGATAGAGGACAAACTGAGGGTTGATGGAGGGAGGTGGGTGGGGGATGGGCTAGATGGGTGATGGGTATTAAGGAGGGCACTTGTGATGAGCACTGGGTGTTGTATATAAGTGATGAATCACTGAATTCTACTCCTGAAACCACTATTACAGTATATGTTAACTAACTAGAATTTAAATAAAAATGTTTTAAAAAGACATTTAAAAAGCTGAAAAGGCAGTCCATAAGATGGAAGAACATATTTCAAATTATATGAGAATCATGTATCTGATAACTGACTTGTATCCAGAATATATAAAGACCTTCTACAACTTAACAATAAAAAGACAAATAATTTAAGATAACCCAATAGGCAAAGGATATATATGCCTTATGGAAATGTAAATAAAAACCACAATGAGATACCACTCCACACCCCCTAGGATGACCATAATTTAGAAGATAGACAATAAAAGCTGTTAGCAAGGATGTGGAGAAGTTGGAACTCTCTCACACACACTGCTAGAAGTAATGTATAATAGTAAAGCCGTTTTGAAAACCTGTTCAGTAGTTCCTCAGAAAGATAAACATAGAGTTACCCTATGACCCAGCAATTCCACCTCTAGGTATATGCCCAAGAGAATTGAAAATACGTGTTCATACAAAAACCTGTACCTGAATATTCAGCATTATTCATAATAGCCAGAAAATGGAAACAACCCAAACACTCATCAAGGGTGAATATTATTCAGCCATGAAAAGAAATGAAATACTGATACATTTTATAGTGTGGATGAATCTTGAAAATATTGTGCTAAATGAAAGAAGCCAGACATGAAAGGCTGCATATTGTGTGATCCCATTTATATGAAATGTCCAGATGAGACAAATTCATAGAGACAGAAAATATATCAGTGTTGCCAGGGGCTGAGAGGGAGGGGACGGAGTGACAGCTTAATGGGTGCCAGATCTCTTCTTGGAGTGATGAAAATATTTTGGAATTAGACAGTGGTGATGGTTGTAAAACCTGTAAATATATTAAAAATCAGTGAATGGTTCACTTTAAAAGAGTGAATTTTATGATATGTGAATTATATCTCAATACAAAAATTTATAACGTTGGGAATAATGAAGGAGTTTTAACCAAAGATCTAGACAGAAAAATGTTATTTGTAAGCACATATTACATAGAAATTACAAAAATGCTCTATACTCCAAAAACTTAAAAAAAAATTTTTTTTAAGGGGTGGGGGGGAATCCCAAGCAGGCCCCATGCTCAGCATGGAGCCTGATGTGGGGCTCAATCACAACCGTGAAATCATGACCTGAGCCAAAATCAAGAGTCAGTTGCTTAAGTGATGGAGACATCCAGGTACCCTCCAAAATTAAAAATTTGAATGAACTAGATTATTTTATGAGCATATATATTCCCACAATGGACTCAAAAAGAAATAGAGAATGTGTATAGACTATAAATCATCGCTGAATTCAAGATGGTTGTCAGAGAATTGTACCAAAAGGCATTAAATCTATATTATTTCATCAGTAGATCTCTCAAACTCAGGTCTGATAACACTTATATACACACACAGAAAAGAAAACTAATAACGAGTCATGCTTTGGGTTATGGATATAAAATTTCTTTAAAAAAATAAAAGAATGATTGGATCCAGATGTACATTAAAAAATCATACACCACCACCAAATAGGGCTCATTATGAGAATAGAAGGTCAATTCAATATTAAAAGTCCACTATTATAACTAATCATATTAATGTCAAAAATGGGAAACCATATTAAGCTCTTTACATACCAAAGATAATAGTTACACAATTTTATGTGTTTTAACCTACATCAAATCAAATGTCTAGAAACATTGTAATTAAAATCAGAAAGAAGACAAGACCCTCAACCATCAATGTTACTTAACTTCATTATATAAGTGCTTGCCAACACGATTAGATAAGAAACTTTACCAAACCCATGGGCAACATTTAAAATATTTAACAAGGAGATAGTGATATAAACTAATACATTCATTAGTTAGAATTTAGTCTCTTTTGCTTTCTAAGAAACTAAGATATATCATAAAATTGCCAATTAATAAAGGTTATAGTTAATTTTTTTTTCAACATTTTTTATTTATTTTTGGGACAGAGAGAGACAGAGCATGAACGGGGGAGGGGCAGAGAGAGAGGGAGACACAGAATCGGAAACAGGCTCCAGGCTCCGAGCCATCAGCCCAGAGCCTGACACGGGGCTCGAACTCACGGACCGCGAGATCGTGACCTGGCTGAAGTCGGATGCTTAACCGACTGCGCCACCCAGGCGCCCCAATATAGTTAATTTTTTTAATCAGATCATTCTAAAATTTTTTTAATGTTTCTTTATTTTTGAGAGAGACAGAGCACAAATAGGGGAGGGGCAGAGAGGGAGGGAGACACAGAATCTGAAGCAGGCTCCAGGCTCCGAGCTGTCAGTACAGAGCCCGATGTGGGGCTCAAACCCACAAACCACGAGATCATGACGTGAGCCAGAGTCGGATGCTCAACTGACTGAGCCACCCAGGCATCCCTTAGATAGATCATTCTAATAACTTCCAAACCATTTGTTGATTTTTAGAAATTGTCGGTACAGTTTTGTAAAACATAGACATCCTAATTAAATGATGCTGTCTCTGAACTATAATGTAACACCTGAATTGTACCAGATTCTTTAAAAGATTTACCATTCCTTGGTGGTCAGTGAGTGGTTTGGTTAAATGCATGTCTCTTAATGTCCAAAACACTGTTCACAGTGCTGACTCACCTCTCAGCTTCTGCTGGAATTTTTTGGCCTTTAAAATATTTGGGATTTTATATATTTAATTTCTATTAAATAAGACATAAAATTATTTACTATAATGTATTTAATTTTAAAAGTCATTTATTAATCTTCATTTACTTTCAATCCATGGGGCTTCATAAACACTATTTTTGGTCAAATAATGGCCAAAGCAACATTAATTATTTAATAAATTAAAGAACACAATTTATTAAAGAAAAATAAAAGAAATTTAAGAATTATTACTTTTTACTTTTGTCATTAAATAACAAATATATTTCTGATAATTTACCAATTGAATATATTTTCCTTTTGAATCAGTACTTTATCTTATTTAAAAGGGTATACTCGTGGGGCGCCCGGGTGGCTCAATTGGTTAAGCGTCTGAATTGAGCTCAGGTCATGATCTCACAGTTCGTGGGTTTGAGCCCTGCATCGGGCTCTATGCTGACGGCTCAGAGCCTGGAGCCTGCTTTGGATTCTGTGTCCCTCTCTCTCTCTATCTCTCCCTCACTTGTACTCTGTCTCTCTCTCTCAAAGATAAGTAAACATTAAAAAATTTTTTTTAAATAATAAAAGGGTATACTCTTTATTTCTATAAAATTTCAATTTTTCTTTCGTTTTATATATTTAAACATTTTTAATTTGGGAGCATTTAGTTTTTAATTTGGGAACATTAATTGTCCCATATACTTAGTAAAGCTTTCTATTAAGCTAAATATATCATTGATATATTTATTATATATTATATTATATATGTTATATTTAGCAGAGAGAGAGAGAGAGAGAGAGAAAATCTTAAGCAGGCTCCTCGCATGGAGCCTGTTGGGGGGCTCGATCTCATGACCCTGGGATCATGACCTGAACCGAAATCAAAAGTCATACACTTAACCGACTGAGCCACAGAGGCATCCCTATCATCGATATTTAAATTAATGGATAGTTTAAAGTAAAATCTCTTTTTAAAAAAGAGTAATTTTTAACCTTTTGCTTCTATGACACAATTTTTGTTCAATTGATAAACTTGAAATGAATTTCAAACTGCTTTTGTAATTCTGACATTACAGCCAAGCATCCTAATTTTCATGGTCTCAATTCCCAAATCTTCAGATATATTATAAATTTTTCCTGATCTTACATGATGTATGGTAATAAATTAAGAAAACCTTTATAATTACTTACTTGGTTTATATATTTTATTGCATCATTCAAGGGTAATTGAATTCAGTGACTTGGACAGTGCCAAATTAAAACATTCAAAAATTTCCCTAAATTTTGGCTGAAACTGCAGACTCTCTCCCTTGCTAATCACAGGCACTGTGTGTATAAAATCAAATAAGGTTTTCATGAAAATATTTCTCATTGAAACCATTTTTCTCATGTGTCAACAATAAATTTTGATAAATTATTTCAGATGTTGTTCCTTCCTGCTTCATGAGATCAACAAAAACCACTAAATTATCTTCAAAGTCTTGAATTTCACATTTTAAGTAAATTATTAAAAACTAGTTTATATGAAACAGTTGAAGCTTCATCAATAATGATTGAAATTTTACTGCCTTGATTTATACATTTTCCAAAAAGTTGTTTTCTCATATGAGCAGATAAATATTTTGCACAAACAACTCCATAAATTTAGATTGCTACAGTAAGCCCATATTGATATTGCTCTTTTTTAAAGTTCTATTAAATATTTTATGTTTGACAATGTTCAATTATTTTTTAACCATACAGATGGTGTTTTCATTTGCTGTATCAATACTGTGATGCATTTTTTCAGAGGTTTTTACTATTGCCAGTGGTTTTTATATGAACCTGATTTATAACCTTTTTTATAATCTTTATATATGGTTTTTATATGAACCTGATTTATAACCTTTTTTATAATCTTCCTCATTGATGAGGGAAATTTTTCTTTATTTAAACCATGAATTTTGGGGTGCCTGGGTGGCTCAGTCGGTTAAGCGTCTGACTCTTGATTTCAGCTCAGATCATGATCTCACAGTTGTGAGGTTGAGCCCTGTGTCGGGCTCCTCGTTGGGTGTGAAGCCTGCTTAAGAGTCTCTCTCCCTCCTATAGATGCTGGAGAGGATGTGGAGAAACAGGCAGCCTCTTGCACTGTTGGTGGGAATGCAAACTGGTGTAGCCGCTCTGGAAAACAGTGTGGCGGTTCCTGAAAAAATTACAAATAGATCTACCCTATGGCCCAGCAATGGCACTGCTAGGAATTTACCCAAGGGATACAGGAGTGCTGATGCATAGGGGCACTTGTGCCCCAATGTTTATAGCAGCATTTTCAACAATAGCCAAATTATGGAAAGAGCCTACATGTCCATCAACTGACGAATGGATAAAGAAGATGTGGTTTATATATACAATGGAATACTACTTGGCAATGAGAAAGAATGAAATCTGACCATTTGTAGCAACGTGGATGGAACTGGAGAGTGTTATGCTAAGTGAAATAAGTCATACAGAGAAAGACAGATACCATATGTATTCACTCCTATGTGGATCCTGAGAAACTTAACAGAAGGCCATGGGGGAGGGGAAGGAAAAAAAAAGTTAGAGAGGGAGGGAGCCAAACCATAAGAGACTCTTAAAAATGAAACTAAACTGAGGGTTGATGGCAGGTGGGAGGGAGGGAAAAATGGGTGATGGGCATTGAGGAGGGCACCTGTTGGGATGAGCTCTGGGTGTTGTATGGAAACCAATTTGACAATAAATTTCATGTAAAAAAAAAAAGAGTCTCTCCCTCTACTCCTGCCCCTCCCCTGCTCTCACTCTCTCTCTCTCAAATAAACAAACAAACAAACAAACAAACCATGAGTTCTAACCGAACATAAAACATTTGATGAAAGTATAGCACTTTCAAGGTTTAATTGTAAACAAGTTTTGTACCGTGATCATCTGAGTAATATATACACGCTAACTATAGAGAGTCACTCATGTTACTTTTGTTGGAATAACTGAGTTGTTTTCATTCCATGTGTACAACTTCTTTATTTTATTTTGCTCTGTTTCTTACGCAGCATCAAAAGATGTCCTGGGTATTGGTTTCCACTTGGTATCAGAAGCTATCCCAGAGACGGCTCGTTATTAACATTAACATATTAACATATTCTTCCTTGTTCTTCCACAGCCAGAAGATTCATGTTTATAATATTTGTTTGTTTGTTTGTTTATCTTTTAGAGAGAGAGAGAGAACGCAGGTAACGCACTCGTGTGAGTGAGGGAGAGGCAGAGGGAGACAGAGTATCTTAAGCAGCAAGGATTCGCACTCAGCACACAGTCGGACTTGGGGCACGATCTCACAACCCTGGCTGGGATCAGGCACTGGAAGCAAGAGTCAGATGCTCAACCGACCGAGCTACCCAGGTACCCCTTTGTTTATAATATTTTAAAAGAACATGAAGAAACTTACCCAAGCTCTACTGTGTCTTCACTCTGGGTTTCATTTTTAATATTTTATTATTAGGTTTATAAACCTCGGAACACTGCACTATGACACAAAGAATTATAGTATATAATTATAGTATACTATAGTATACTAACTGTATACTAACTGTATATATATACTAGTATAGTATACTATACTAACTGAAATATTTAGAGGCAGGGCCAATTACATAATTTGGGTGTAATAATAAATTTTGAATTCTCCCCACACAGTGGTTCTCAAACTTTTTGGTCTCAGAATTCTTTTACAGAGTAAAAAATTAGCTAGGGCAGCCTTAAATCTTTTGTTTATGTGGGTTACATTTATCAATACTTACGGTATTAGAAGTTACAATTGAGAACTTTTCATTTGTGTATTTATTCAGTAAAAAAAAATAACAATAATAGCCTGGGGAATGCTAACAAAGAATTTTTTATGAAAATAATTGTTTTCCCAAATAGTGAGAAGAGCACCATTGTTATACATTTTTGCAAATCTCTTTAATGTCTGGCTTAATAGAATTCAGCTGGATGCTGAGGGCCGCTTCTGCCTTCAATCTGTTGTGATATCGCTCATCACGTGGCCTCTGGAAAACTCCGCTTACACTCACGGAACAAGAGTGAAAGAGGCAAATGATGTGGTGGTGTCATTAGATGTTTTCTCCTCAGAGATTCCTGAAGGGGTCTCAGAGAACCTCAGAGGTCACTAACCCACAGGCTGGGAAGCACTGTCCTCAAGTACAGAGTGCTTCTGAGAGCGTGTGCCGTGAAGTCATGCTGCCTTCCACGAAACAGGCCAAGCTGGCAGGGAATGCTCCAAAATTGCTCAGATGTCACTGTGACGGGAGACCCGCCCACTGGCAGTTATCGCGTGCTACAGCCATCAGCGTGAACTAATGGGTTTACATTGGAATCTATATCATTAACTGATTTTGCTGTACCTTGCTGTTACTGATACACTATTTACCAACTGGTAGGCATGTTTTTCAAAATTTGAAAATGAGTAGATCATACCGGTACCTACCACGGAATATTGGCTCTGCTAAGAATTATACATTAAAAAAAATTTTTTTTCTTAATGTTTATTTATTTTTGAGACACAGAGAGAGAGAGAGGGAGCACGCACGTGCGCGCGAGCGTGGGGGAGGGACAGAGAGAGAGAGAGGAAGACACAGAATCTGAAGCAGGCTCCAGGCTCTGAGCTGTCAGCACAGAACCCGATGCTGGCCTCGAACTCACGGAGTGCAAGATCAGGACCTGAGCTGAAGTCAGACGCTTAACCGACTGAGCCACCCAGGTGCCCCATGAATTATACATATTTTAGATGGAGAGTTATAATTGTCACTCTTGGTTGGAGATGTATTTTATTTTTTTAATGTTTTATTTATTTTTTAAGAGAGAGCATGAGCAGGGGAGGGGCAGAGAGAGAGCGGGGACAGAGGATCCAAAGCCGGCTCCATGCTGACAGGGTGACAGCCGCAAGCCCGATGTGGGGCTCAAACCCATGAGCCTCAAGATCATGACCTGAGCCAAACACATAACATGACCTGAGTCGGACACATAACTGACTGAGCCACCTTGGCGCCCAGTCGGTGATGTATTGACATCTGAAAGCCAAGAAAATAAAAAAAAAAACATTGACAGTAATTAGGGCATTCTGTAAGAAAACCTATTGCAAAGTAAAAATGTATACATATCTGTGTGTGTATCAACATTTATATCGATTTACATCTATATCTACTTTTCCTATACAGCAAGGACCATTCAAACTTACCAAATATATGTAGAACATATATGAAGAACAGAATTTGACTGGGGACATAAGAGAAGCTGTATTATTACCCTAAATGAGAGGGTTCAATATTGTAACTCTTCCCAAATTAATGTATATATTTAACATACCTCTATCAAAACAATGCTATTAACACTGAACTTGATAGAATTATTTTGAAAGTGTTTATATAGGCTTAAATTTGATAAAAACAATTTAAATGTGCAGGGGGAGCAAAACAAAATCCGGAGGAAAAGAGCAGGGTGGGAGTATTGGGTCTGTTTGACTGAACGTTAATAATGCATTAAAAATGTGCAGTATGGGGCTCCTGGCTGGTTCAGTTGGTAGAACGTGTGACTCTTGATCTTAGAGTTGTGACTCCAAGCCCCATGTTGGCTGTTGTAGACCTTACTTAAAAAAATTTGCAGTGAAATTTGAAATATGAACATATGAAAATAATATCGTTTTGAGGCTAGAATAAGCATATTATTGAAACAGTAGAAAGTCACCCAAACACCCAAGGTGTATACCAGCTTAGTGTGTAATAAGGGGGACATCTCAAATTCATAGGAAAAAAAGGGTTAGTCAATAAGTAAATGGTGGTACAATTGGCTAGTCATTTCGGGGGGGGGAAGTTAGATGCCTAACTCACATCACACACCGAGATAAGTCCCAGTAGCATTGAAGATTTAAATATCAAGGAGATATATTTAGAGCGGTTAGAAAAAAAATGCAAAGAAATATTTATATAATCTTGAAACAGAAAAAGCTCTTCTAAGCATAGAAAAAATTTGACCACACCGTAATTTAAAAATTGCATTAAAATAATGAGTAAAAAATAAATACCAAAAAAGTCAGAAAATGTTGAATATTCTGCTAGAAACATGGACAGCTATAGCAGATTGATGAATACACAGGAGTGGCCAGGAGGCACAAGAAAAGATGCTCAACTTGCTTGTAATCAAAGATGGAACCTAAGAACAAGGTATCAGTTTCACCTCTCCCATTGGTCAAGAGTTTAAATGAATCACGAAATCTACTGGTTAATGTGTGAAGCTGGGGCAATGGTTTGGGACGGAGTGGAGGTGGATTTGGAAGTATTTAGGTAAATTCTTCAAATGATCATAATTTTGATGCAGCAATTCCATTAAAATTTTTTTTCAGGGTGCGCCTGGGTGGCTCAGTCAGTTAAGGGCCCGACTTCGGCTCAGGTTATGATCTCAGGGTTCCTGAGTTTGAGCCCCGCGTCGGGCTCTGTGCTGACGTTTCAGAGCCTGGAGCCTGCTTTCGGACTCTGAGTCTCCCTCTCTCTGCCGCTCCCCCATTCGTGCTCTGTCTCTCTCCCTCTCAAAAATAAATAAACATTAAAAAAATTATTCAGGAAGGTTCATAACAAGGAATGTTCAAGAAGCTCTTCACAACACTGTCTCTATCGATGAAAATATCAGAAACAACCTAAATGGTCAATAATCAAGGTCTGGAATATTTGTATATACAATATAATAAGGGCTTGGCATATTCTGGTATACCATGCATTGTATCATATGTACCATATAATAAGGGTACAGCGTATTCATGTGATGAAATTTTATGCTACCATTAAAATGGTATAAATATTGGCTTGGAAACCAAGCCAATGATTGGTTCATGATACAATTGTAAAAGTACCATCCCAGGCAGCACGTAGAATCTGATTTCATTGTTCTTAAAAGCTTACTATTTACATACTCGTATTATATATGAATGTAGAAAGTATGTGTCAGGCTCTATGGGGAAATACTAACACTCATTAGCTTTAGTGGGAGGCTTAAAAATGATTTTACTTTTTTTCCGTTTTTGCTGATTTTTCAACACCAGACATGGACGACTTTCACCAATAGTGTTTCTTTTTTTTTAATTTTTTTTTTAACGTTTATTTATTTTTGAGACAGAGAGAGACAGAGCATGAATGGGGGAGGGGCAGAGAGAGAGGGAGACACAGAATCCGAAGCAGGCCAGGCTCTGAGCCATCAGCCCAGAGCCCGACGCGGGGCTCGGACTCACAGACCGCGAGATCGTGACCTGAGCTGAAGTCGGAAGTTTAACCGACTGAGCCACCCAGGCGCCCCGCCAGTAGTGTTTCTTTTAAAGCATGCTTCGGCTGGCGCCCAAATAGGTTTGGTCCTTAAATACTTTAGAGACCACACTCTGTCAGCTCCACGTGGAGGGAAATCCAGGGGACTGGTCGTGAAGGACTGGCGAAGACTCTGAACGTCTGTTGTTGGCCAATACAAATAGTATAAACGTACGAGGAGAGAAGAGGCTGCCAAGCTGTGTGGGTGTCTGGAGAGCTGGAGCCCGTGTGCGTCTTCCTCAGGCTGGAGGAAAAGCTCCCTGGAAAGCCCCAGACTCTCGGACAGTGAGGAGCGATCTGCGTGTTGCCTTGCCCCATGTCACAAATCTGCAGCTTCTGTCCCCTCGGCCAGGGGGTCAGACGCCAGTTCCGAGTGCATGGTGCTCCACACTGCCCACTCAGCTCTCTGGTTCCATTCTCTGTCTCCCGGACGACCGACCACCCCTCTTCCTTAGGTCTCACCGTGCCACTGAGAAGGGCAAACACGGCCACGCCTGGTTTACCGGTCACATCTTCCACGTTCACCAACCCCCGTTGCTCAGAACACCGCCACGGGATTGGTCGCTCACGTAATTGCGTGCTGAGGGACCTGTGTCTTCCATCGGACTCTGGCTTCCACCAGCCCAAACACCTACCTGGTTTGTAGCTGAGGCCCCGGCACTTGGCCAGATGCAGTAAACCCCTTACTGACCTGTGAAAATTTGGGATGAAATCTCATTTTGCCTGCTGTTCCTAATACCATTCACTCATTCAACAAGTGCTCATCGAGGAACATCTCTGTGCCTGGCACACACCTGCTTTTCTGCCTAAGCAGTACCCACCGGCAGCTAGCAAAAACCTTTTCAGTGACTGGTGAGAAGCCAGAGTGACTGAGGTCTTGGCACGGGCTGAGAAAGAGCTGGCTGCCTTCCTCCTACTCCTTCCACCTGGCTCCCTCGCCCAGAGGGACGAGCCAAGGATTTGGACAGAGTATTCCGAGAGGCACGATTTGGGGATCAGATAACAATTCAACCACTTAGAGACTGTGTAACCTTGGCCAACTGACTTTACCTCTCTGAAGCTGTTTACTCACCTGTAAACGTGGGGCTAATAATCGTGCATACCTCACAGAATGGTTTTGATTTTATGTGAAATAATGTCTATAAAGGTCATAGACTTGGGCTTCATAGTGGAGTCCTCATTGTTGCTGTTATTTTCCTCCTGGGTACTGTATTTATTAGATGGGTCGGCTCTGGTCAGACTGAAGAACTTCCTGAGACCCTACCACTACCTGCCATTCCCACAGACTTGCGTCATGGTGGGGCCTGAGACCTTCCATATGCCAGGCAAGGCTACTGAGGTGCAGAGGACGTGGGACTTGTGTAACACCACCCAGTGAGCCTGCTGTGGCCATCAAGACTCCCAGGCCCCTCCTTCCACTGAGCCACATGTTTTCTCTGAAGAAGAGTTGAGCCTTTAAAAAAATTAAGTTCCCAGCAGAAGGGATGCCCCCCATTCTCTTGCCTGAAGTTTCCCTGGCACAGCTGTCTTTGCACCATTAGTGGGTGGCGAGGCCCGGCTGGTCTTCGCTGATGCGTGTTTTACATTTGCTAACTTCGGCTCAGCCACCGCACACGGGCGCACCCCGGATAGGCTCGCTGTAGAGCTGGCAGAGGCGGGCTCCCCTTCTCTGCAGGAAACAGATGCATCTCGGCTGGAAGCCTGCCATCACCTTCGCGTGGCTTATGAACCCAGAGCACAGCATGCTGGGGTGTCAGAATACCAGCGTCTGCTTCCAGCAAAACCACAGCAGCAGCTGGTAAGGATCATTGCTTCCCATCCTCTGAGGTTCCCGGTCCAGCATTTCCCTGCCCGGTGGAAAGGTGGTTCCGCAAGAGACTCTGGGATAGAGACGGCCGTGGGCGGGAACCTTGGGAAGTGCAAACCGTATTCCCCTCACAGAGATGTTCGTGGCAAACGGACACAATAAAACCCCTGAGAAATGCTTGGGAAGGAACCTGTCAACTCACATTGACCTTGCATTTTCCAAATTTATTTGATCATGGAATACAACCTTATAAAAATGAATGAAAAGAACCGTTAAGGTGGTTGGTTCCCTTCCTTCTGTGTGGTCTGTGATGAAATGTTGGCTCCTCAGAGGACTTTCCTGGTTCCCCTGGCTAAAATAGCACCCCATATCTCTCTGTGTCTTCACCCTGCCTTGTGTTCCTTCATAACACTTACCACAAACACATTTGTTTTTGTGTTTACATATTTTTAGAACGATATTTTAATATGTATTTGTTTATCATTTGTCCCCCTTTCTAAACTGTAAGCTCCTTGGTGGAAAATGTCTTTTTTACAGCTATACTTTCAGTCTTTGGCACTTAGTAGGTGCTCAATAGATGCTGCTGAATAAATGAACATTCCTGCAAGAGAATTCAGTGCCCGGGGCACCTGGGTGGCTCGGTTGGTTAAGCATGTGACTTTGTCTCAGGTCATGATCTCGCATTTGTGAGTTCAAGCCTCACGTTGGGCTCTGTGCTGACAGCTCAGAGCCTGGGGCCTGCTTCAGAATTTGTGACTGCCTCTCTCTCTGCCCCTGTCCTGCTCATGCTCTGTCTCTGTCTCTCAAAAAATAAATAAATGTTTAAAAAATTAGAAAGAGAAGAGAGAATTCAGTGCGCATCCTCTCAGTAGAAAAGTTTCCTGGATGTCAACCAAAAAGTGGTCTGAGATAATATCTTTCAATAAGACGTGAATTTCTTAGCCAATCGATGTACCTTCAACTTGGTTGTACAGATTACGATGGGCTCTGTGAAATGGGAAATGAAAATCATCTGATAAAGTTTAGCAAAAGCAAAAGTTGTGATAAAAATTGAAACAGAAATGCAGACAACTCCTTAAAATAGCTCAGACCTCCATCAGAAGTACCATCTGGATATCCCTGTCTTTCTCCTCCCATTTAATTGAGCTCCTATTCTATGCCAGATACTATGCTAATCACCTGACATACATTATCTCATTTAATACGCATGACTACTTTGTGAAGAAGCGATTATTGTGTCCATTTTGCAGATGAGGAAAGAGGCTCAAAGGGCTTAGGCAAGTTCCTCAAAAAGAGAATGGATTTACAGATCAATTTGGGGAGAATTGATGACAATGTTGAGTTTCCCAATCCATGAACATTGGATATTTCCCAATTTTAGCCCTTTTTTGAATTCCTCTCAGAAATGTTTTTTTTTTAATGTTTATTTTCTTACTTTGAGAGAGAGAGTAAGCAGGGGAGGGACAAAGAGAGAGGGAGAGAGAATTCCAAATAGGTTCTGCGCTGTCAGCATGGAGTCTGACACAGGATTTGATCCCATGAACCATGAGATCATGACCTGAACCAAAATCAAGAGTCAGATGCTTAAGCAACTGAGCCACCCAAGTACCCAGCTCAGAAATGTTTTGTAGTTTGTAGTCTCCATGTCTAACACGTCTTCTGTTAAATTTATCACTAAGCATTTTATTCTTTTTCACCGTGAATGGAATCACTTAATTGGATGGTTCATTTCTAGTATATGGAAATATAATTGTTTACACACTGGACTTGTATCCTGTGACTTCTCTCAACTTGTTTCTTAGCTGTTGTAGCTCTTTTGCAGATTCCTTGGGATTGTATACATAAAGGATTGTGTCATCTGTGATTTTATTTTTTCCTGTTCAATTTGTATGTTGTGTTGTTGTTGGTTTTGTTTGTTGTTGTTTTTGCCTTATTGCACTTGGTGGAAACGTCCTGTACAACGCTGAAGAGTTGTGAGGAAGTAGATATCCTTCCCTTGTTCCCGATTTTAAGGATAAAGCATTCAGTCTTTCACCATTATGTAAGATGTTAGCAGTGGGTTTTTTGTAGATGCCTCCCTCTTCCTAGTTTGTTGGGTTTTTATCATGAACAGTTGTTAGATTTTTGTCAAGTGATTTTTCTCCGTCTATGGAGATGGTTGTGTGTTTGTTTTCTTTTTATTCTATTAATAAGATGCTTCACATTGATTGACCTCTGTGTGTTGAACCAACCTTACATTTTTTTTAAGTTTATTTGTTTATTTTGAGAAAGAGAGAGAGAGAGAGAGAGAGAGAGAGAGTGTGTGTGTGTGTGTGTGTGTGTGTGTGTGTGTGCATGAGTGGGGGAAGGGCAGAATCCCAAGCAGGCTCTGTGCCATCAATGCAGAGTCTGATATGGGGCTCAAACTCACAAACCATGAGATCCTGACCTGAGAGCTGAGATCAAGTGTTGGACGCTTAACCGACTATGCCACCCAGGCGCCCCACCAACCTTGCATTTCTGAAATAAGACCCACTTAGTCATGGTATTTAATACTTTGACAGTGCTGCTGAATTCACTTTGCTCATATTTCATTGAGGATTTTTGCATTTGAATCTGATGATGCCACACATGCACCAGCAAGGGTAGGAAAAGGTTTATTGCTCACATAATGAAGCTTTCTGGAGAAATTGAGGGAGGTTCCCAAGTGGTATATAAAATGACTTGAGGGGGCAATGGAAGGAGACTGGTTTGGGGGGGTCATGGTGGTTAGGAGATGGGGCTGGGGTAAAGGTTTCCAAGTGAATGGATTGGGCCTTGCATGGTATTGAATTCTCCCACTATTGTTGCTGAACTGTCTGTTTTTCCTTTCAATTCAGTCAGTTTTGTGCCATGTATTATGAGGCTGTGTTACAAGGTACATATAAAACCGTTGCATTTTCCTAATGTATTTGCCCTTATATTATTATGAAATGTCCCTCTTTGTCTCTAGTACTTCTTGTTATCTTGAAGTCTACTTTTATAATATTAATATAACCACTCCAGCTCTCTTTTGGTTACTGTGTGCATGTCATATTTTTGTATGTCTCTTTTAGAAACCATGTAGTTGGATCATGATCTGACAATCTCTTCCTTTAACTGAAGTGACTGTACCATTTACATTTATGTTTGCCATTCTGCTTTCTATGGATCTCTTATCTTTTTTGTTCTTCTGTTTCTCCTTTAGTTCATATCTTTTATTAAATATTTCCGTGCGCTATTTGAACTCTTATTTTTATAGTTATTTTCTTTTGGTTGCTTTAAGAATATAATATACATGTTAACTTATCAAAGTGTACTTAAAATTAATATGAACTTGGGGCGCCTGGGTGGCTTGGTCGGTTAAGCGTCCGACTTCGGCTCAGGTCATGATCTCACGGTCTGTGAGTTCGAGCCCCGCATCGGGCTCTGTGCTGACAGCTCAGAGCCTGGGGCCTGTTTCAGATTCTGTGTCTCCCTCTCTCTCTGCCCCTCCCCTGTTCATGCTCTGTCTCTCTCTGTCTCAAAAATAAATAAACGTTAAAAAAAATTAATATGAACTTAATTTTGATGAAATACAGAAACTTTGCTCCATTCCTACTTTTTCCTTTATGCTGTTATTGTCATATATATATTATATACTTAACAATACAGTGTTTGTATTGTTTTATACAATTTTGTGTCTTTTTAAAACATTAAGAGAATAAGAAAAAATGGATTCTTATATTATCTCTCTTATTTCAACTCTTATTACATATTTATCTTTTCTGGTAGTTTTCATTTCTTCCTGTAGATTCAGATTGCCCTCTGGTATGAAGTCCTTTGGGCCCAAAGAACTTTTTATAGTATCTGGTAAGGCAATCTGATAGTCATGAATTCTTTTGGCCATGTTTTTTTTTTTTTTTTTTTTTTTAATCTGGGAATGTCTTTGTTTAGCTTTCATTTTTGAAAGATCGTTTTGTTTAACATAGCATTCTTGGTTGACAGTTTTGTTTTTGTTTTTTTTTTCAGTGCTTTTCATATGTCCTTCTAGTCTCCATTATTTCACATGGAAAGTCAGTAATTGAAGGTATTGATGCTTTCCTGTCTGTGCCAATTCATTTTTCTCACTACTTTCAAGATGTTTCTTTTGTCTTCGTCTTTCTGCAGTTTGACTATGACGTGTCCAGGTATGGATCTTTTGTATTTATTCTACTGGGGGTTCATTTAGTCTCTAGGATGTCTAGGTTAATATTTTCCTCAAATTTGGAGTTTACTGCTATCATTTCTTCCAATATATGTATTTCTTCATCTCTTTATGTAGTTGTAGCAAAAACCCTAAATTTGTAGCCATAGTTTTAAACCTGTTAACTGATCCAGGGGTGCCTGGGTGGCTCAGGTGGTTAAGCCTCCGACTTTGGCTCAGGTCATGATCTCATGGGGCTCAAACCCCCTAACAGTGAGATCATGACCTGAGCCGAAGTGGGTGTTTAACCAACTGATCCACCCAGGTGCTCCAACATGCCCTCTTTAAAAAAAAAAAAAAAATGTTTATTTATTTTGAGACAGAGAGAGAGAGAGAGAGAGAGAGAGAGAGCGCGCACGCATGCGTGTGTGAGCAGGGGAGGGGCAGAGAGAGGAGAGAAACCCAAGCAGGTTCCACACTGTCAGTGCAGACCTCCATGTGGGGCTCAATCTCATGAACTGACTGTGAGATCATGACTTGAGCATAACCTGAGCCCGACCTGAGCCAAAATCAAGAGTCAGACAGACGCTGAGCCACCCAGGCGCCCCTCCACTACACCTCCTTTGATGGCCTTACTTGAAAACGGGGAAAAGCACAGGTCAAAGGGCATTAGGTCATTGAAGCTCCTTGCCCCTAGATGGCGCTGCTCTTTCTACAGGTTGCCTGTGAAAGGTGATTTAAATTTATAGCATTTTGGATTATGGCAATTGCATGCATTCTTTCAATCTGATTATAGCGGGATTATTCTGTCTTTAATAGACGACTGTTAATAATTTACATTGTTATCTTTAATGATATAATTCTATTTAAAATGTCCACTTGCATTACTTTTCTCAGGGACTTTCCCTCAACTCCCAGGTTTTAGTTGGAGCTAATGGCAGTCTATGAAAGCATCCACGAATGGGGATTTAACAAGGCAATTGTTAGAGAAATAAAGATCAGTTTCCAATGAAGAGAGATGCCAAAAAAATTATTTTACTAAAATAAGTAGATATCTGTTGTGTATCATATTTACAAAATGAAAAATACAAATTCTTCTAAACGTCCCTGAAATTCCTCCTGCCTCATAAATATAGGCTTTTGGAATCTTCTGGGGACAGATCTCTTTATTTTGCTGCGGCTTACCTTGACTGGAAAGCCTAATCTTTTTGTTCAAATACAAATGTCAAGTTCAAAATGGAAAGCATGGTGAATGTTTTCTGGTTGCCCCTCCAGACCCACACTCTGCCCTCCTCTGTTTTGCTCTGTGCCTAGGAGGTTGACCTCTAAGAAATGTGTCAACCAGTTCCTTTGCCCTCTGGTTTCTGATAGATTCGACCAACGAGAGGATCCAGCAGGAAAGCCATGCAGGAGAAGAGAGATCGTTGCATTTGTTCCCCCAGCTCTCTCCCTGCTAGCTGTGGTGTGCCCGAGATCCCGTTCTGCTTAAGACATGCTCCTCCCCTTGGTAGCCTTCTCCTCCAGCTACAGGCCTCACAGGGTCCAGGTAAGGTCTCTTTCTCTTTGCTCCCCCAGTCCAGGGGTGGAAATGGCTTTGCACCTTTGCTAGTCCTTGGTCCTTCGCCAGCCCCTGTGGCTTTCCCTTGGCCCTGCCCTCACCTCTGTAAATAGACACCTGATCAACTTTTCCTGCCTTTCATTGCTTTCATGTTCTGGGACCTGCTGGGGCTCTGAATGGCACAGTAAGTCAGCATGGATAAGGAAAAGGGGAGGTATTGGGGGTCCTGAGGCTTTACTTTTGGTCCTAGCTCAGGTGCTGTTCTTCTGTGGGAACTTGGGTAAATCCTTGTTACTCTCTGGATTACAAATGCCTCATCTTGGGCAAGATCAGAGGACTTTGCTTCTCCTTCCTTCCTTCCTTCCGTCCTTCCTTTTTTCCTTCTTCTTTCTTTCTTTCTTTCTTTCTTTCTTTCTTTCTTTCTTTCTTTCTTCCTCATATACTTCCAGAAGAATTCTGAAAATTCACATAATCATATAAATAAAAAATTTGTTCTCACGGTTTTAAATAGTTGTAAAGGATGTAATGTCCTGCATATTGTAAATATTAGTGTTTAAAGTAGTGATTTTATACCCACTGTCATCCATTAAAAAAAATAGAAGAACAGACTCCTCACAGCTAGAAATATTGCAATGTTCCTTTTTCTCCTTTAAATCACTTTTTCCATTCCACTTCCCCACAGAATTTTACAGGAATGTGATATATTTTTCTGCTTGTCTCATACAGATCATCTCAGAATAGTCTCTAAATCGAAAATATCATTATAGGTGGAAATTTAAAAATACTTCTATTTCCAGTGATCATAAGGCACTATGAGTTAATAAGCATGTTTCTGGATTAATTTTAGGATACTGTCGATCAAAATTTCTATAATTGTTAAACATAAAAGGTAAAAGTAATAGAAGTTTGTCTCTGTTTTAAAAAAATTTTTTTTTAAGTTTATTTATTTATTTTGAGAGAGACAGAGACAGTGTGAGTGGGAGAGGGACAGAGAAAGAGGGAGAGAGAGGATCCCAAGCAGGCTCCGTGCTGTCAGTGCAGAGCCCAGTGCGGGGCTTGAACTCATGAAACCGTGAGATCATGACCTGAGCTGAAACCAAGAGTCAGACGCGTGATCGACTGAGCTACCCGGGTGCCCCTAGAGTTTGTCTCTTAATGAGATGGATGGGAGAAGGGTTGTGGTGTCCTATTCAAGGGAACTTCCGTTCCCCAATATTTGGAAACTTCCCTCCGTTCGGTGCCCTCTCCTCCCTGCCCCCGACCCAAAGTTGTCCATGCAAGGAAGTAATGCATATGGCAGTTAAGAACCTAGAAGTGGATTTTCATAAAACTCTGCATCAACTACTTGGAAATTGTATCCCTCTTAATTTGAAGGCACAGGCTTGATGGTGTCTGAATGGTACTGAATGACAGCTTTCGTAGGGTCATGTCTACGAGGGCTGGTTCTCAAGTCACAGCGCCTCAACACTAACATTCTGTGTGACTTGGGCGACGTACTGAAGCTTTGTGCCTCTGTTTCCTCATCTGCAAAATAGGGATGTGTACCGCTCTTTAAGAATCACTTGAGGTGATGTGTGAAAAACACCCGGCCTATGGCAAACAGTATATCCAGAACAGATTCATAGGGTTGCAGTCTGGGAAGGGGGACCTGCTGGGTACGATCTGCTTTCCACCATTAAACCCATCTTAAGGCCATTGCAAAAGTCCTGATGTCTCTGTAACGGAACATGGAATGCGCCAGGCTCTTTAGGTCTGTTCTTTTTGGTAAGCTTTACTGTCCGTTGAGTCTCCTCGGATGTTTCCAAAACAGCATCAGTTGATATTTGTCCACAGACCTTGACCTTTGCCACCTCAGGGAGGTTGATATTTCCGGGGCACTCTTACAGTAGAAGAAAGGGGCCATGGAATGGTAGGTTTGGAGACCAGTGCGGCTGTCTAACAAGAGTTCCTCCGTGTCTCAGAGAAATAATTATAACCAGGCTCTGTGCAGGCTGTGTGAGCCCAGAAAATGACAGCTTCTGCTTTCCAGGAATGGGAATCAAGTATACATTCATTTATACTCCCTTGGAAAAAACTGGGGTGGCCTACGGGCCAATTTTGAATCAGGCAAGCCAATATTTGAGCTTTCTGCCTGAGAAACAAAATAAGACATTGATATGCTAAGAAGCTGCTAACTGAGTCAATTTTGCTGTAGGCCTGCTCTGATGTGACTTTTGTGCTCACATTAGTGCTCAGACACCAGGCCCGCACAATGCCTACCCTGCCGACTGCCACTTTGCCACTAGAATGTGGGCCCCCCTGGCTGAGTTCTGAATTCTCGGTTTCATTTCCTATTGATGCAGAGGAACGCCGCTGTTTTCCCTTCATAAAGAAACCATTTGTGCACGTTGCCCCTGGTTTGGATCCCTTCTTCACCGCCTCTCAGAGCACAAGTTTAATTTATGGAGTCTTGGGCAGCTTCATCGAAATGGTTTTTTAGTTTGAAATTTAATTCTGTTCTGACGTTTTTGGAGAAGAAAGAAAATCGGTGCCGAGGGTGGTACACTGATTGCCTTAATGACCAGTTCTTTATCCTTCCCTGTCCCCAGGCCTTGTGCCACACATCGGTGCCGTATTCTCCTGCTTGGACTCGGGGCAGGACTTACTTCGACCAACGGGATGTTCAGCGTGGGATTTAAACAGAAGCTGGAAATGTGCTTGCACCCTTGGGCTTATCTGCTCTTCTACCCTGGTGTTGCCAAATGAACGTGCCCCAGGCTGGCCTGCTGGAGGATGAGAAATGGGTAGACCGGCGTCGTGTGGCCCGGGTTGTCCCAGCCGTGGCCAACACAGATCAGATAAGAGGCAGCCAACACCAGCCATATGAACAAGCCCAGCCAAGATCAGAACCGTCCTGCTGACCGTCAGACTTGTGTACTAAATTCATGCTTATTATTTGAAGTCGTGGGCCATCTGTGATGTAGTGTCGTGGTAACTGATAGCTGAGAGGTTAAGCTAGTGGCAGACTGGCCCTCCTGGGACAGGATCCAAAGGAACACTGAGCCCACTTGCACCACCTCCCAAGGCCTCTGGAAACTGACAGAGGAAGGAAGGAACCTTACTGTGGAGTTTCAAATGCTTCCGCCATGCAGGTGGGGGATCAGACTCAGGGAGGTTCAGGATAGCAAAGTAAATACAAGTACAGGCTCCGCAGTCAGATTCCTGAGCCCGAAGCCCAGATGCGCTTAGAAGCTCTATGTTCCTCGGCAAGTTACTTTACCTCTTCGTGCCTCAGTTTCCTCATGTGTAAAACAGAGAGGATAATAAATAGCATCTACCTTATCAAGTTGTCACGGAGGCCCGATGGTTTCAATGCACTTAGAATAGCTCATTACGAGCCCTAGGAAAAGTATTTGTTAAATAAATAAATAAAGTGTGACCTCATGTATCCCCACAGGCTAGTGAGTCCTGGGGGACTTCAGGGATTACCTTTGTCTTTTGGTAGAAGGATACATTTGGATCATAGCTGGCTGTTTCTCGTTTCATACAGTCAGATAATGACTTCTAAAGAACCGAATGCACACTCAACAGGTGTCCAAAATCTGGAAAAAAAACTGATTTCCTTTGGAAAACTCTATTGTGCAAATATATGTTCGGCTCAGTTAGTTGCTCTTACTAGGCTTGGGGCAGTGCTTGATGTGAGATTTCAGGAGAGGACGCAGGAATGACGCTATCCGCTGTTTAAGAGGCTGGGAAGGATTTCCACTTCAAATTATTGGAATTAAAACTTTGCCGCACGGGGAGGCAATTCTCAACATGCATTTATCATCTCATAATTGTTGTGGGTCAGGGATTTGCTTTGGCGTCTCTCGTGAGGCTGCGAGCGAGGGCTGGCGTCTCAGTGAAGGCTCAACTGGGGAAGGATCCACTTTCAAGTTCACTCGCAAGGCTGTTGGCAGGACTCCATTCTTTCTGGGTTGTTGGACTGAGGGCTAAGGTTCCTAAGTGGCTGTTGGCTGAAGGCTGTTGGCTGAAGGCTGCCCTCAGTTTTTTGCCACATGAAATTCCCTAACGCGGCAACGTGCCTCATGGAAGCCAGCAAGGTGGAGAGTCCTCCAGACAGACAGAAGCTACAGTCTTCTGTAACAAAACCATTTCTGGAGCCCATCCCCTAATCGGTATTCCGATTAGAAGCAAGTCTCCCCCTTACTCCAGGGGGAGGGATTATGCAAGGGTGCGAACACCAAGGGGCGGGTGCCATCTTCGAGTCTGTCTGCCAGGCCGCCTACTAGAGTGGCTATGCGTGGCCTCTCAGTGTGGCTTAGTTTCTTCGCAACGTGGCAGTCCCAAGGAAGCTGGACTACTTACGCGATGGCTCAGGGCTCCAAGTAGAAGCGATCTCATGAAGAAGACGGAAGCTACTCTGTCTTCTGTGCTTCAGTCTAAGCAGCGACTCGACATCACTTCTACCGTGATCTACTAGATGAAGCAGTCACAAGCCCAAATCCAACGGGAGGAGAATTAGGATTGCAGCTCGTGAAGGGGAGAGGCGAGGTCACATTGTAGAAGAGCACCGGGATGGCAGATATTGTAGCCATCTTTGGATTCTGCCACACCTCCTGTGCTATTATTTCAAGCTTTGGGTAAAGTCTGAAACTACTGTTCAGCTTTATGTGGGGGGCAGTGGAGAATAAAGGCACGGCACAATAAAAAAGGAGTGTGACCTGCTAAAGGGAACCCTATAATTTATTATCCAAACGATGACACTATCAACAGCAAGGGAGTGCTATTAGTAATCATGCTGGGGCAACAGGCATAAATCAGAGCTGTTCAGGGCAAAGGAGGATGCCAGGTCAGCCCAGACCTGCCTTAATTCTCCCTGCTCCTGGAGCCTGTTTGGAAGAAATATCACTCTACTGGGTAGACTTTTCCTGGAGTCTCAGGTGGTGACCAGCAGTGATAAGCCCAGTGGCTCTTCACAGCAGTGGGGCTAAGAGCACCGTGGAGGAGCCCATGGTGATCGGGATCAATGAAGTCAGGGAGGTGATCCAGGAGAAATGCAAGAAAAATCTTTTTTTTTTTTTTTTTTCAGTGACAAGGGACAGAGTCCATTCTCAAATTAACAAAACAAAACAAGAATATTATTGACTCATGTAACCAAAAATTCAAAGGAAGACAGCTTCAGGCATGGCTGGATCTAGGGGTTCTAACTGTGTCATCAGGCTCTGTTTTTTTCCCATCTCTGGATTTTGCTTTTCTCTGTGTTAGCTATATTTAGGCAAGCTTTTTCCGCATGCTATTCGTCAGTTCCTCTAGACTTAACCTATACCCTCTCAGTAATCTCAGTGGAAAAGGAAACTTTGCTTTGACATTCTTGCGACTGAATCTCATTGGCTTGGTCTACCGTGTGACCATCCCCGAATCAATGCGGGGCCAAGGGGATGGCATACATTGATTGGCCAGGCCTGGGTCATTTGTTGATGGTACTCAGAGCTGAATAAAGCAACTCTACCCAGAATACATAGATTAAGCAGGGCAGAAATCTTGTTCTCCAAGGAACATTGAGATCCCATCACTAGAATGAGGGGCAATGGAGAAGAGATGTTCTCTATGGCTTTCTTTCCCATTAAACTAGAGGAGAGTAATCTTCAAGAGCGAAGAGAAATTAGCCTTTAGATTGTAACTGTCACATGCTAGACCTTCCAATTCTGGCATTTACCTCTCATGTTAGTTCTGTGAAGTCAGGGAACGCAGTCATTTCATCACCCTTTGACGATGCAGAACCTGCAGCAGGTTGACAGAGGAGGAGGGGAGATGTATCAGTTACCTGTTGCCACAATACTGCCGTGTAACAAAATGCCCCAAAACTCCATGATATAAAACCATATGCATCTATTGAGCTCATGAGCCTGTGGGCTGGTGGGGGTTCACTCTGGATGACTCTGCTAATCTCCTCTGAGCTCTCTCACATTCTGGGAGGTGGTGGTGGCTAGTGGTAGGCTTGGAACTCATACATCTCGGTGGTCAGATGGGGTGACCGTTCTCTCCTATTCTTCCAGCAGGCTACCTTGGGCATATTCTCACGGGGAAGGCAAAAGTGTAAGAACAAGTGCAAACTCAGTTCTTAAACACTTTTCAGGCCTCCACGTATGTGAAATCTGCTAACATCCCATTGTCCAGAGCAAGTCACGTAATCAGATCCAGACTCAAGGGATCAGAAAATAGACCTCAGGTTTTGGGTGAGAACTGCAAAGTCACATGACAGAGAGGGATAGGCGCAGAGAGGTGTGCAGAGTTGAGGCTTTTCCTGGAATCAGTCTACCACAGAACGAAAGGGGAAATATAGCATCCCATGATCCTTTGCAGTTGCTAAAGCTAGATATATGGATTTTGTTTCTCAATAGACTTGGAATAAACATCAGAAAGGATTAATCATTGTTCTACCTTTAATAAAGCAGCTTTAAAAATGTTTCTTGTTAGCTGCTGTAGAAACTATTATGATGGTTCCTCAAAAAATTCATGTAGAGTGGCAATATAATGATTCCTCTTCTGGATGTACATCCAGAAGACATGAAAGCAAGGACTTGAACAGATATATGATATACCCACGTTCATAGCAGCATTATTCACAACAGCACAAAGGTAGAAACCACCCAAATGTCCACTAAACTGTGAACAGATAAAAGAGAATGGTACATCCATACAATGGAATATTATCCAGCCTGAAAAAGAAATGCAGTTCTGACACCTGCTACATAAGTCAGACACAAAAGGACAAATACAGTATGATGCCACTTATATGCGGTAACTAGAATTGTGAAGTTACAGAGACCAAAAGTTGAGTGATGGTTCATCTGCGGCTGGGGGAAAGTCAAGGGGTGGGGAGAGAGTGTTTAATGGGTACCGAATTGCAGTTTGGGAAGATGAGAAATTCTGGAGATGAACAGCGGTGAGTGATGGTTACACAACAATGAGAATGCACTTAATGTCACTGAACTGCACACTTAAAAATGGTTGAAATGGTAAATTTTATGTTATATACATTTACTACAGTAAGAAAAAGAGTTCCTTTTCTTGTTGCTGATATTCAAGGTTTGGGTTGAGGCAGCAATAATTCAGTTAATGTTTTTGCTGCCTAACCTGACAAGTAATGGGCTGGGCGGGCCATTCAGAAACCGTCAGCCTGTTCCCTCTCCTCAAGAACCTCACAGTCAAGTTAGGGTAATGGGATTATGAAATGAGGTTAGCCAGGCCCAGAGAGTTTAATTATTGGACTACCGATAATACAAGGTAAGCGGGGCCCCGCGATAAAGCGATGGGCCACTGACTGCTAAAAACGTGGGAGGTGGGGGCCAGTTAAAAATACAGATATCTGGGTCCCATCCCAGACCTATTGATTCAGAATCTTGGGGTTGCTGGAGTTAGAGGCTGGGAAACCTGTCTTGTTCACGAGCCCCGCAGGTGATCAGATGCCTAGCCAAGGTTGAGAATCCCACTAAACCACACAGAGTAAAACTAATATTCGGAGGAAAAAAACCTGTTTGCAGAATTAAATCTTTTCGATAACACTGAAAATCGCAAACGTTGGAAAAATTTTCACTTAGTAGAAATAAGCAACGGGAAAAAAACTGACCAAGATTGATGCTGCACGTGGTAAAAGTTGCTATTGACTAACAACTGATGGAAGATCCTATGTCTGGCTGACAAAATTTAGGTCACAAAATTTGCCTGGGAAAATTGGACCTGTAGGAATAATGGTCACAAGAGAAAACTCATGTTGTTAGAAAAAAAGTAATCGGCAGATTTTGATGTGGACAAACCAGTGATCAATGAGCGAAATTTTGTTGTCAAATATACAATGAAAAAAGAGTTCATTCTGGTGAAAGTAATTTCGGTGTAGGCTTCTGGCTTTTTCAAACATTTCAGATATATGACTTTTCTTTCTTTCTTTTTTTTTTAAATGTTTATTTTTGAGAGAGAGAGCGAGTGGGGGAGGGGCAGAGAGATAGGGAGACAGAGGATCCGAAGCAGTCTCTGAGCTGATAGCAGAGAGCCCGATGCAGCCTCGAACCCACGAACCGTGAGATCATGACCGGAGACGAAGTTGGACGCTCAACCGACTGAGCCACCCAGGTGCCCCGCTGTATGACTTTTCTTAGTTTTTTATTTTGAAATAGCCTCAAAGTTATATGGAATAGTTGCAAGAATTGTACAAAGAACTCTTACATTGTCTTTACCCAGATTCACTAATTGTGAATGTGTGGTCCTATGTTAGTGCTTTATCTCATAGGCATATGACATACTTGCATGTAGGTATAGATAGATCGATAGACACATAGATGGTAGATAGATAGATCGATAGACAGACACATGGATGGTAGATAGATAGATCGATAGACACATGGATGGTAGATAGATAGACAGATCGATAGACACATGGATGGTAGATAGATCGATAGACAGACACATAGATGGTAGATAGATCGATAGACACATAGATGGTAGCTAGATCGATAGACAGACACATAGATGGTAGATAGATCGATAGACACATAGATGGTAGATAGATTGATAGACAGACACATGGATGGTAGATAGATCGATAGACGGACACATGGATGGTAGATAGATCGATAGACGGACACATGGATGGTAGATAGATCGATAGACAGACACATAGATGGTAGATAGATCGATAGACACATGGATGGTAGATAGATCGATAGACACATAGATGGTAGATAGATCGATAGACAGACACATAGATGGTAGATAGATCGATAGACACATAGATGGTAGATAGATCGATAGACAGACACATGGATGGTAGATAGATAGACAGATCGATAGACAGACACATGGATGGTAGATAGATCGATAGACGGACACATGGATGGTAGATAGATCGATAGACACATAGATGGTAGATAGATCGATAGACACATGGATGGTAGATAGATCGATAGACACATAGATGGTAGATAGATCGATAGACAGACACATGGATGGTAGATAGACAGATCGATAGACAGACACATAGATGGTATATAGATCGATAGACAGACACATGGATGGTAGATAGATAGACAGATCGATAGACAGACACATGGATGGTAGATAGATCGATAGACGGACACATAGATGGTAGATAGATAGACAGACACATGGATGGTAGATAGATCGATAGACGGACACATAGATGGTAGATCGATAGACAGACACATGGATGGTAGATAGGTAGATCAATAGACAGACACATGGATGGTAGATAGATCGATAGACACATAGATGGTAGATAGATCAATAGACAGACACATAGATGGTAGATAGATCGATAGACAGACACATAGATGGTATATAGATCGATAGACAGACACATAGATGGTAGATAGATCGATAGACACATAGATGGTAGATAGATCGATAGACAGACACATGGATGGTAGATAGATCGATAGACAGACACATGGATGGTAGATAGATAGACAGATCGATAGACAGACACATGGATGGTAGATAGATCGATAGACGGACACATAGATGGTAGACAGATCCATAGACAGACACATGGATGGTAGATAGATAGACAGATCGATAGACACATGGATGGTAGATAGATCGATAGACACATAGATGGTAGATAGATCGATAGACAGACACATGGATGGTAGATAGATCGATAGATGGACACATAGATGGTAGACAGATCGATAGACAGACACATGGATGGTAGATAGATCGATAGACACATAGATGGTAGATAGATTGATAGACAGACACATGGATGGTAGATAGATCAATAGACACATAGATGGTAGATAGATAGATCGATAGACAGAGACATATATGGTAGATAGATCGATAGACACATAGATGGTAGATAGATCGATAGACGGACACATAGATGGTAGATAGATAGACAGATCGATAGACACATAGATGGTAGACAGATCGATAGACAGACACATAGATGGTAGATAGATCGATAGACACATAGTAGATAGATCGATAGACACATAGATGGTAGATAGATAAGGTAGATAGATGATAGATACAAAGATACATAGATACATAGATATAAAATTTGTTTTCTTGAACCATGAGAGTTGTGGACATCATGTCCCTTACAACAAAACTGTGTACTTCCCAAGGGCAAGAACATCCTCTTATGCAACCATAGAACATTTACCAACCCAGAAATTTAACACAAATATTACTCTCTAATATCCTACCATATTCAGATTTCACCAGTTGTCCCCACAATGTCCTTTGTAGCAATGTTTTTCAGTCTGCCCTGGGGTCCAATTCCAGATCACTCTTTGCATTTAGTTGTCATATTTCCGTAGGCTCCCTTAATTTGAAACAGTCTCTCAGCCTTTCTTTGTCTTTCAGAACATTGACATTATTGAAAAACACAGGCCAGTTGTTCTGCAGAATGTCCCTTGATCTGGGTTTGTCCGACGTTTCCTCATGATTAGGTTTGGGTTATGCATTTTTGGCAGGAATTCGATGTAAGCACTGTTGGTTCTTCCCGGTGTCTCACATCAGGAGGTACATCACGTCCGTTTGTCCACTTACTGGTAAAAGTACATTCCACTTACCTTCCGTGCCTCACTCTCCTCGTCTGTTAACGGAGCTGAGGAGCAGAACTGAATGGTGTCGTGCTGAGCTGTCACTTCAGACGCGTCCCACCCACTGGACATTTGTGCAGATCCAAGCCATTGAGGTCTTGTCGTGATGAGTCATCACCGCTAACATCTAGGACACCTACCGTGTGCCGGCATTCATTGTTTTCTCCTAATCTTCATAGCGTGTGTGTATCTCTTGTTATTCCCATTTGCCAGAAAGGGAAACGGAGGCTCAGAGATAGTCGTGTGAGGCACCAAGGCTCACACGGCTGGAAAGGAACTGAGCTGGGATTTGAGCCCGCTGTGATCTGAGTCCAGAGCCTGACTGTCACTGTCCGCTAATCCCCTAATGGCAGAAAGGACAGATTAAAGCCTCCTTCGGGGGGCCCCAACTGGCATTAGGAGAAAACAAGGTGAACCGCCTTCTGCCGTCTTCATTCCTCCCCCTTCCTTCCCTCCGGCTGGGTCTTTCTCCATTCTGAGATCCAGCAAACTGAAATCAGGATTGATACCATATTCGGGGGCATAGCCTGTTGGCCTTGGGACAGCTGCCTCCAAAACGGACTTTGTTCTCTTCTCGGCTGGATAACCAATAAGCTCACGTAGGGTGACTCTGCCCTCCCTCCCACCTTGTGCCTGCATTTCCTTATATATGTTAGAGTGGAAATGGGCTAGGACAAGTAACAAGAAAACGACCATGCGGTTAGTGCATAACGTGAGTTAATCCTTTAAATAATCCTCCATGTGAGGTACCTTATTTTACCCACTTTGCAGATGAAGAAACTGAAGCTTTTATGGTGGCGAAGGTCACAATCTGGTGAGTGTAGGGCAGGGATTCCTACAGGTCTAACTGCAGGGATGAGGCTAGATCTTCCCTAGGATGCTAGACTACCTCTAGGCTTTGTGGAAGGGCAGGCTCGTGGAACAGGTGTATGAAACATGCCGGGACATGGTAGATACATAATAAACATTTGGTATTGAATCCAGGGTCAGAACACTCATATTTGGCCCCGATTCTGATTCTTGGTCTGAGCCATCAGCATGATCTCTCTTTCTTTTGATTCACTGGTCTCCTGTCCCGGGTCCTCCTTCTTTCTGACTTTCCCTCCTGGACTCACCACCCTGGGAGATGTTGAAGGCCTCAAATACCCACCTCTCCGGAGGCTTCACCATGGTTTGCAAGGACCTCTCTTGAGAAAGTAGATCGTTGCCACAGCTTCTCAACTTGAGGGATGGGTGAGAGAGGTATGAAAGGAAGGAAGAGAGGAAAATTCCAGAGCCGAGGCAAGATGACTTAAAGAATCCATTGATTTTTGGGGCGCCTGGGTGGCTCAGTCGGTTGGGCAGCCGACTTCGGCTCAGGTCATGATCTCACGGTCCGTGAGTTCAAGCCCCGCGTCGGGCTCTGTGCTGACAGCTCAGAGCCTGGAGCCTGCTTCGGATTCTGTGTCTCCATCTCTCTCTGACCCTCCCCTGTTCATGCTATCTCTCCCTGTCTCAAAAATAAATAAATGTTAAAAAAAAAAATTAAAAAAAAAAAAAAAAGAATCCATTGATTTTGATCCCATTCACCAGAAACTTCCAAAGAGGGCAGCGGGAGCACAATGGGGAGAGCACTGCATGAGAATCAGACCGGTCTGCCACTGGCTGATTTGGCCAAGGACTTGAGACTCAAATTTCTCATCTTTAAAATGGGGGTGGGGCCCTGGGTGGCTCAGTTGGTTAAGTATCTGACTGGTTTTTTTTTTGTTGTTGGTTTTTTTTTTTTTTTTTAGTGTTTATTTATTTTTGAGAGAGACAGACAAACACACAGAGGGCGAGTGGGGGAGAGCAGAGAGAGAGGGAGACACAGAATCCGAAGCAAGCTCCAGGCTCTGAGCTGTCAACACAGAGCCCAATGTGGGGTTCGAACTCACAAACCATGATATCATGACCTGAGCCAAAGTTGGACACTTAACCGACTGAGCCACCCAGGTGCCCCAAGTGTCCGACTCTTGATCTCCGCTCAGGTCTTGATCTCAGGGTCTTGAATTCAAGCCCTGCAATGGGCTCCGAGCTGAGCATGAAGCATACTTAAAAAATAAATAAAATTTAAGAAAATAAAATGGGGTTGATTGTACCTTCCTTGCCCGTTCCAGAGAAGTAGCGGTTCAAGTAAGATAAGGCTACCATCTGGTTTGATACATTGCTAAGAGATTTTATACGACTGGATTGTGTGGTTCTCTCCCACTGAGTAGAGTAGAGACTCAGGGAGCCCGGGTCTCCCTGGCTGGGCTGTTACAAAAGAGCACTTCCTTCATTGTTTAGGCTTTGGGGAAGAAGACACCATTTTGTGAAGTCCCTGCCTTCCTTCTGTTCTACGCACTTGAGAACCTACTGTTTCACTCTAAAATCATCTTTTCCACCAAAATCTATCCACAAAATTTTAGTCAAGCATCAGGTTCTGTTTGGGACCCAAAGGTCATGTCTGGGAAAATTCCCGTTTCCTTGTTCCCCTCAGCTGCTCATAACAAAAACTTGACACCTGACAAAATCTCACTATCCTCAACCCCTGGTTTTCCCAAATGTCTCCAGACTCCAGCAGGAGGAAGCGTACTTTCTGAGTGTCTCTGCCTGTTGGACCCTGAGCTGGGCACCGTTACACTCCCGATCTCAGCAAATCCTCACAGCCCTCTGAGAAGATCAACATTCGAGGGGTCTGCCCACCCTCCACACACTCTTCCCTCAGGGATGGGTCCCAGAAGTTTATGGGCATTATGTGAGCCTGCTCCTTTTGGGCATAGATGCTTGGTTCCTGGTCGTGTCTGAGCCAATCGCATTCTCTGTCCTGAGAATTTGGGCTGGAGCAGAGATACCAGTCAGCACCTATTGGCACCTAGTTGACTGTGGGGTGGCCATTTTGACTGTGGGCTCCGAGAAGCCACAAGTACCCACCTGGAGAGAGGAGGGGAGGGAGAGAGAGAGACAGAGGGAAAGGATTAGGGATGAGAGATCTGTGGCCCAGAGTGGGGGAGAAAGCAAGCCCAGTCCCTGATGACTTTTGAGTTAATTCCTGGCTCCAATCCTTTTCGGGCTTTATTTCATTTCCTGCCCTTGGGTACCATGATCTATCTCCTAACTTATTAAGATAATCCCCCCACCCCCTTGTTAAGTTTAGCATTATTTCATTACTACTGGTTGCAACTAAAAGAGTGTTGATAAGACTGGTTTAAGTTTGGGGACCCCCATTTTATAGAGCCGGAAACTAAGATTTAGAGATGAAGCCACGAGCCCAGGACCACAGAGCTGGTTGGTGGCACAAGTGGGAAGCATGTCTGTGTGATTCTAATGTCAGAAGCGTATGGGGTGCTGTCTTTATACCAGGCACTTTCTAAAGACTTTACATGTCTCATCTCATTTCATCCTCAGAGCGCCCCCATGAGGCAGGTACTGTTGTCAACACCATTTGAAGGATGGGGAATTGGAAGCCAGGAGAGGCTGAGTTGTCTGCTCAAGATCATGTAGCATGTGAGGGCCAGAGCCTGGCTCAGAATTCAGGCAGTTGACTCCACAGCCTGGGCTTTTAATAATTATGCTGTATAGGTGTTGGTGTGGCAATGCTGATTCTGGAGGAAGTGGGCTGGGCATGGATGGGGTCAGAAGTGTTCAGAAATTGAGGAACACATGATTTTAATTGAATGACGGACCCTTAAGGATGGGTAAGCCTTTGGAGATCCCACTGGACTGTTGCCAACTAATGTATGTGTCTGTTTTTCAGCAGCTATGACCAATGTTCATGCCATTCCTTCTCTGTGATATCATGGCACCTGTTCCATCACTGCTTGTGTGTGGTGAGTCTACCCTTAATTAACCTTCAGAGCAAGGAGAAATCAGAGCTCTTGGTGACCATGTAGTTTCCACTAAGGTTTGGGAAAACTGTGTGTTCATTTAGAAACTGGGTTTTGTCAGGAAGGCATCAGGCTCAATCTTCGCGTTCTTAGTATACCCTTCATGGCCCAGCAGAGACAGAGTGAAGAAGGGGCAGCCCCTCCAGACCTGGTACCCCGGTTGAGGATATGCCTCTCTAGGTGGTGTTCAGTGCACTATGGGCTCTCTGTCTGGATGTGCTAATGGGAGAGGAAGCCCAGTTCCTGTGGTCTGGGGGTAGTAGAGAAACAGAAAGGGCTTGCACTGATTCCAGAAGGAGAAGGCTGAGAAAGACCCATGAGGATTTTCCAGGCATTTCTACCTGGAAATCATTCTAGGTTTGCAGATCATTCAAGGTTGGGGTCACTCACACTTTTGAGAAATTGGTGAAGAACAGAGATTTTGTCCCCCCCAAAGCACATAAAGACATAAATGTGCTTAATACATAAAATTGCTTAGTTATGGATCCCCAAAGCTATCCAAGGATTTAAGAATCCTTGACCTAAAGAGACAATGCCATCTGATTAAGATCCGGAGAGGAAGGATGCTTCTACCCACCCTTCCAGCAGGGTGTTAATTTCTCCTGGAATCTTTGCTGACCCCCTCCATCCTCCCCGCCAGCCTGGCTGGTTTGAGCCCTTCTTTCTCCTGCACTTGTGCATTTCTCTGTTGGTACCACTTTGCCAGAGTTTAAAAAACGCAGTCCTTAGACCAACAGCATTGGCATCCTCTAGGAACTTGTTAGAAATGCAAATTCTTGGTTCCCACTCCCGACTGATTGAATCAGAAACTTGAGTGGGGCCCAATATATCTGTTTCGACAGGCCCTCCCGGCGATTTGCTTGTCTGAGTTTGAGAAGACCAGCTGCAAGCCATCCTCTTCCCGATGGTGCGTCTGCCTTATTAGGCGCAACGTGACTGGCACATAGTAGGTGCTCAGTGAATGCTTATTGCATCATGTTTTCCTGATTGAGAGGGCAGAATTTGTTTTTTCCTTTGGCACCCTAGAGCTTTGAGCCGTGGTGACTGACACTTCATGTTCTTTGGGTCCCATTCCTTTCTACTCGAGGGCCTAAAGTTTGGCCTGGTTCTGCTAGGCAGAGGAGGCAGTTTAGGCTTGAGGCAGGTGCCCAGAGATCTTCACACGGGGATGGAGCCAGAGACACATCAAACCTGGAGCATCTGTCTGGGTAGCAAGGCCTCAACCACATGGCGAATGAGGGGCAGGCGGGCAGGGGGCTGCCTGGCCATCACATATGTCCAGGGCTCATGGGAGCCCAGTTCTGCCAAACTTCACAGGCTGCCCTGCCCCCCTCAGTGTCTGCCCTACAGCAGCCTTGGCAGAGGATGGCAAATCTCTGCCAGGAAGATACTTGCCAGGCTGGCTGGGAGGGAAATGGCCACTTTTTATTTTTAATGACTCCAACTTTTCATGGAGGAGAGGACGGTTGGAAGATCCCTTTTAACTTCATCTGTGTATTTGGTCTGGGGAAGGGTTGCGTCTCTTAATTCTCTGCCTCCTCTGTAGGGTTACATTTCCATATTTTCCTTCTTCAGGGAGAGAAAGCGTCTTCCTATATAGTTCCTTAGTTTCCTGACATTCAAAAAATAATAGCTTTGGGGGTGCAGGGAAAAAAAATTCTGTAACTCCTCCTATTTCCTATCGATTCAAGTCTTTAAACATTAGAAAAACTTTTTTGATCTTTTAAGGTAGGGACAGAGAAAAGACACCTGTTTTCTCTTAATTTCCAGTGCTTGTATGTTTTAAAAAGTATCCTTATATATTTTTCTCTTAAGAGGCATAAAGAAAGATTTCTCTTATCTCATATATGTAAAATCTTCAATTTTTATTGTAAAAAATCAATCATCTGTGGAAGATGTAGGGTGGATCCAGTAATCCTTGTCTTGTTATGGGCTAGGTCCTTCATACTTTTAATGAAAAAAAAATCAGATTTTTTTGGGGGGAGGGTGAGAAAAAAATCCCCTTTAGACCTTCCCAAGTCATAAGGAGGCAGTTCCTCAAATTAAAAAAAAAAAAAATCTGGTATTTTAGAGTGTTGAACAGAAACATTCTTGTTCACCATCGATTTCATATAGAGTTTCTCCAATTTTTCTTCTTAAAATCAACTTGAGTAGGGTATATGGGAGGGGGGCTAGCCCCCCTTAACCTTTAACCCTAGTGTCTCACCCAGGGCCAGTTCCCTCAAACTTTTATTTTTAAAATAAATCTGTTCTTTAAAAAGATGTTGACAAAGGTAGACAGAAATAATTCTCTTCATCCCGCATTTCACATAAAAGCAGCTCCTCAAATATTTATTTTTAAAATCCATCTGATTGGGGGGCTAGAAAGAGTCCCCTTAACCTCTCTTGTCTGACCCAGGGCCAGTTCTTCAAACTTTTATTTTTAAATGACATTAGAGGGTTTTGGGGGGGGGGGGCAGGCAGGGGCAAGAAGAGCATCCCCGCCGAGCCTCGCGATTCTTCCATAAGGCCAGCTCTTCAAACTTTATTTAAAAAATCAATCTGATTTTTGGGGGGTGGGTGGGGGGAGCAGAAGAGTTCCCATTAACCCCTTGTGTTCCGTCAAGAGGCGGCTCCCCAAACTTTTTTTCAACCGCGAACATGACCTTTGCGAGGGGCTGGCGAGCCGGGGGCGGGCAGAGGGGCGCCGGGGGGCGGACGCGGGGGGCGCGGGGAGGGCAGGGCGCGGCGCGGGAAAGTTTGGGGGGCGGCGGCGCCGCGGCCGGGAGGCTGGCGGGCGGGCCGGAGCGGCGCGCCCGGGGGCCGGCCGGCTTTGTGTACGGCGCGGAGGCCGGCGGCGCGGAGGCCGAGGCCGAGGCCCGGAGCTCGCGGGCCGCGCGGCGAGGCCGGCCCGGGGGCGGGCAGGGCGGCGGGGGGCGGCGGCGGCCCCGCGAGGGGCGGCTCGGTTGCGGCGGCGGCGGCGGCGGCCGGTGCGGGTCGGGGGTGGGGGCTCGGGCCGGGCGCCCCCCCCCGCGCGCCCCCAGCGCCCCCGCCCCCCCGGCCTGAGCGGGGCGGGCGGAGGAGGGAGCGGCGGCGGCGGCGGCGGCGGCGGCGGCGGCGGCGGCGGCATTGTGCGCGCACCAGCAGCCCGGCCCGGGAGGAGCAGGACGCGCCGGGGCCGCCTCCTCCCGCACGGACCCATGAACCAGCCGGGCGGCGCGGCGGCTCCGCAGGTACGACGGGGGGCCGGGGGCATGCACCGCGCGGGGGACCCCGGGGGGCCGGGGCCCGGGGCGCTGCGCCACTTCATTGCAAGATTTGCAAAATGCAAAGTGCCTGGGCACGTTTGCGGGCTTTTTGTGGGCGCAAACCAGGGGGTCGGGGTCTGGGGAGGCCCCCCCCGGACGCCGCGGGGCGTGAGGAGGCTGGGGGTGACGCGGGGGTCTCTTCGGGCCCCCACCCAGCGCCCCCTCCAGCCCCGGGCTCGGACCGGAGCCCAGAAAACAAAGCGGCGAGAGAACAGAGCAGCCATTTCAGTTTGGACAATTCACATTTTGCAAAAATGCAACCCCTTCCAGCTCTCCCCCCTCCCCCCCAAATTTGCAATTTCCCCCTGACCCCCTCTGCGTTCGGGGTCCCTGATGACCCCCCCGGGAGGTCTTTCCCCTCTGGCACCCCATCTTTGCAACAGTCTTTTTTTTTTAGGCCATATTTCCCTTTCTCAATTTTTTTTTCTAATTTTTCTTCAAACGGTAGTTTTTTCCCATTAAAACGACGCCACCTAGAGGATACTATTTTGTAAATAAAAAAAAGAAATTAAAATTGAAAAGAAATATTTTTTATTTCTTATTTTTTCAAAAGTTTGCACTCTAAGGCAGCGGAGGGGGAAAGGATTCTTTTTTTTTCTTTTTTGGGGTGAAAATTTTCACTTTGATCTTTCTGGGAGCATGGAGACAATTTTTATTTCTGAAGCCAAATCCAGATAATATGTAAATGAAAATTAAGCTGGAATTTGAATGAATTCAGTTTTTGAGGGGGAGAAAGGAGAAAGCCTCCTAAAACTGAAGTCATTTTGGCTTTCCAACTCCTTTTAGTTTGAGAAAAAAACTAATTGGAATGAGGAAAGGAGGGAAATTGTTGAGTTTAGAGAAAACTGGGAGAATTGGCTTTATGAAGCAATTAGAAATTGTACTTCATTGTAATTTGGAACTTGTTTAGCCCAGCGGGCAGAAAAGACTAATTTCACCATTTGGTAATATGTAAAGTTTTTCTGTTTTCGAGGGGGAAGGATTTCAAAGAGAAAATAGACCCTAAAATGTTGGCTTTGGACACACCCAAAAATTGTAGTTTTTTTTTTTTTTTTTTTTTTAATTTCGCATTTACGTTTTACTGCATTTAAATCCCAAGGTTCTAAAGAAAAACAGAAACTGGAAAAGTTAGTGAAATCCTGTCTTTTTTCCCTGATTTGTTGGGTTTTGTGTTGTTGTTGTTGTTTTTTTTTTTGGTTGTTTTTTGTTTTGATGGAATAATTAAGACTATTTTCTGATTTTGTTTCCTGAAAGGTCTAGGCATTTCGTTTTTTGTTGTTGTTTTATCCAGAAAATGTCAGGAACCTTTTTCAGCAATATTCAGTGGGGAAAAAAAATGTAAATTCATCACATTATACAAATTGAGTAGCCCACAGATTTGTAGGAGAGACCGCCATTAAAATAAGATATGCATAATTAACATTATTATGAAAAAACTAACAGTGGATTCACAGAAGCTCATTTTTTATGACATGCAACTGAATCAATTGATAAAGACAAGGGTTGAAGAATCCTTGGTAGGAGAGAATTTTCCCTTCTCTGTGCTTGCTTACTCTTCCAATTTGAAAAATTTATTATTTAAAAAAAAAATCCAGATTGGTTTTAGGCCTCTTTGATTGTGATGTGGGGTTGGTAGTTTATTAGCATTTGGTATTTTTCACAAATTTGATTACTTTCAAAGGGGAAAAGAAAATCCATTAGCTTTGATCATTTTTTTGGGGGGGGGGGTTGTGATTTTAAAAACACAAATTTTACTGACTTAAGAAGGGAAGGACAGAGAGGAGATCAAAATTCTGATTCTTATCCATCTTTTCTAGTGGAACACTTAAGTTTGCTGAAAAAAATGGAGTAAAACACCAATTCAGCTGATTCTAGCTGCAAAATTTAATTTTTTTTAAAGGCAAAAAAAAATAAAAAATACACACAAAAGCTAAACCCAAACGTACTTGCCTTTGGAACATGTTGGAACATGGGAACGCAAATGCAAACAGTATTTGATGTAGTTTTGTGGCCTTAAAATGAAATCACACGAAGGGGAAAACAAAAACAAAAAAAATTTTTTTTTAGAAGACAAATATTGACTGAATTAAAATTTAACAGATGGAAATAAGGTACCCACCCAAAGTTGAAGGGTTATTTGTGATGGTTTAGTATCTGGTTGAACTTGCTGGGGATTTTGAATAAAAAAAAAAAAGTTTTAATTTTTCTCTCCAAAGTGGGGGGGGGGGAATCTTGGTGGGACCTTGCTTGGGGGCTGATGGTGGGTCACACAGGGCTAGGACAGGAAACCCTGTGTCCCTTTCGCCAGCCACCAGCTGGTCTTGGAAAAAATGGTGGCCCCAGTTCATGCATTCCTACCCCGTTTTGTGGAGATTCAAATTTCTGAGGGGATGTGAATTCTGTGAAATAGATTTGACAGCGGCAGAGGTTCGACACTTCCCATCATCGCCATTGCATTTAGGAGATTTTATTTTTTTAGTAACGAAATCCTTCAGGGCTGACTGGCCACATTCTGACATATTTGGAATGAGCTTTTTTTTTTTTTTTTTTTTTTTTTAAGTAGCATAATTAAAAAAATTTTTTTTTCCTGTTGAATTATTTAGGCCGATGCCTAGGACGGTCAAAGAATTTATAATTTCCGAGGGCTTTGGAGGCCTCATGAGACAGTAGGCCTGAGTTCAGCAAGTGTTGGAGGGGAGCTATACCCCAGGCTGGGAGGGGTAGGTGGGCACCCCTACTGGGCATCTGAGAAAAAGTCAGGGTTGTAGATAACAGGTTCTTTCTGGTGCAAGGAATAAAAATATTGCAGCACGTCCTTTGTGTGTTCTGGGTCTCCTGACACACAACTCAGATTTTCAATTCCATTCTGCTGAAATTTCGACGTGTTGTCTATGGCTTAAGGGGAACCCCTGGTGAGGACTTGAAAATCATTTCTGTTTTGTAGACTTGTTTTTTCCTTTTTTAAAAAAATTGGTTATTCTGATCATGTTTGTTGTAAAGGAAATAGAGGTGCATGATGGTACTGTTGGGGGCGGGGTCAGTTCTCTTTTGTTTCTATTGGCGTCTCCCAGGACTGAGATCTGACCTAGGCCTTGCCTCTCTCACCTCCTATTTTAGATGGAAGTGTGACCAGAATGGATATATGAGTTAATTTTTATTAGCCTATGTCTGTTCACCAAACTCTCTTGTAATATTGGGCAAAAAATCTGGCAAATTGGACTTGAGGGGTGGTAATTTGATGATGGGCTGAGTTATTTTGGTGAAAGATCATTTATACTGTTTCACAGTAGAGACTCTTATTACTTAATGTTTTGCTTTTCTGCCTAAGGAGGTTTTTTTTTTTTTTTTTTTTTTTTCCTTCTAATAAGGTTTGAAATTTCAAGGGCCTGCTTTATAGCTTGACTTTGGACCAAGCTAGGAAAAAGGGTTTGCTTATACTTTCAGCCCTGCACAGAGGTGAACTTGAACAAGGGCTCTTGCTTTTGCAGAAGAAAAGCAACAAAGATGGCTGGTCAGTGGAAGGCTGACCTCTCTCTGGTTCTAGAAAATAAACAGCCAATGGTTTGTTTCATTTGAGAAACAGAGTTTCAAAACTCTTCCATTGTCACATACAGATTTTCCCCCAACCTTTGACTCAGCTCTTGGCACGTTGCTTCCTCTGACCTCAGAATCCTCATGTCTTCTTCTTGGTGGGGTGATAAGAACTTCCCTGCCGTGTTTTAGTGGATGTATAAGCTGACTTTTCACGGTCATGGTGAAAATTTAAATTTTTTCCACGTTCTCGTAATGTTTTGTGTCAGTTGTGTCTCCTCCCTGGTGATGTAAAGTGAAGTGGCTTTGTGGGTCCACAGGTGCCATGGCTCACCCAAGGTCTCGCCATATGACCTTGGACAAATCACTTTTTCCTCCTGAGCCTCAGTTTTTGAGAGTTTTGGATCAGAACAAGAATAATCAAAAATAGATTTCATCTCTGATTCTGACTTCAGTGATTGGCTGTAGCTGCCTGGATCACTGTGTTGAGAAGGATCCTGAGGGTCACATCTGGATGCACGTATTCTGGAGAGAGGGGTGCAGCGTCCATCACAGAGTGAAGAGTACGCTTGTTATCCACCACACCCAGGCTAGGTTGTAAAGCATGACCGTGAAATTAGTGGCTCGCGATTGGCATAAACCTAGAGAAAAGAATGGAAGCGAGTACAGGAGGACACAAAATAGCAGAGGCAGAGTGCGATGTGGAAGGTAAGCGTGGTCTCGCGAAACTTGGTTTGATTTGTATTTGCCGATAGGCGTGTGCACCTGTGTGTGTAATTTCCCAACTGTGAGTCACAGTTAAAGGAGTCAGCAAGGTACTGGACCAGTGTTGCAGATCTGTCTGGATACGCTGCACACAGCCCGCACTTCCCCACTTAACGCTTTCCTAACTTACCATCCCAGTTGACTTAACCTGAACCCTGTGGAGTAGATCTATGGAGTAGGTGTGTGGTTTGTCCCCTGGCTGAGCCTGCCTTACGCTCCCCCTGCCCCGTGAAGAAGTCTCAGCTGCCTGGTGGTCGGGCACACACTCCAGCCTGTTGGCCCTGGAGAAGCCTGGAAAGACGGGTGCCAGGGTGAAGGCAGCATCTCTGGCACGTTCTCTTGCCGGAAAGGAGACTTTCTTTTTTTTTTTTTTTTTTAATTTTTTTTTAATGTTTTATTTTTTTATTTAAAAAAAAATTTTTTTTTTCAACGTTTTTTTATTTATTTTTGGGACAGAGAGAGACAGAGCATGAACGGGGGAGGGGCAGAGAGAGAGGGAGACACAGAATCGGAAACAGGCTGCAGGCTCCGAGCCATCAGCCCAGAGCCTGACGCGGGGCTCGAACTCACGGACCGCGAGATTGTGACCTGGCTGAAGTCGGACGCTTAACCGACTGCGCCACCCAGGCGCCCCTAATGTTTTATTTTTGAGACAGAGAGAGACAGAGCATGAACAGGGGAGGGCCAGAGAGAGAGGGAGACACAGAATCTGAAGCAGGCTCCAGGCTCCGAGCTGCCATCACAGAGCCCGACGCGGGGCTCGAACTCACAAGCTATAAGATCATGACCTGAGCCGAAGTCGGCTGCTTAACCAACTGAGCCACCCAGGCGCCCCCGGAAAGGAGACTTTCAAGAAGTGCGGCATACCTGGCTTGGTGCGGGGGAGAGCAGCCACACTTACTTTTATTCCGCACGTTTACTTCAGATTGCCAGAAGAATGTTTCTGGAACTACAGACTTTGTGTTGGTGCCGTACTTAAATTTTAATCGGACTCTGGGAGTATCTTTCTGTGTATGCGCTTCCTAGAAACTCCAGAATTTGCTGTCTTTGTCTTCTCATCTTTTAACATGTGTCAGACTAGCACTGTCCAGTAGAAATACAATTTGAGCCACAAATGTGGGCCACACACATAATTTTAAGCTTTCTAGTGATACCCCTCCCAAAGTAAAAGGAAACAGGTGGAATTCATTTTAATAATATAGTTTATTTAAGCCAGTGTATCCACCAAACCATCATTCCAGCATCTCATTCATATAAAGAATTGCTAATGTGATATTTTATATTCTTTCTTTGGGAGGTATTAAGTCTTTATTGACTAGCCGCATTTCAGGTGCTCACTAGCCACTTGTGGCTAGTGGCTTCCGTCTTGGACAGCACAGGGCCAGACCAGTGTTCCGTCTAGTTGTTGTTACAGGGTGGCCTCAGAAGGTTAGTGACACATCTTTCAAAGCTCTTGGTTTTTTTTGGTGGGACTTCCTTCCTGAGCCCTAGATGCTCTGCGGTGTTTCAGCCTATAGTGGTGATGAGTTCCACCATTTAGCCTCTTCTGGCTGAAGTGGTCCACACCTCTCTTTTATTTGTCCCCAAGCAGTCTTCTGCCAGGATTAGGCCAGAATGCTTTAGTTAAAAATGACAAATGACGGCTAGAAACCCCAGGATGATGTGTCTCAGCATGTGTGCCCTTGAAGTTGAGAAGTACAAGTGCAGGAGGCAGTTGTAGGAGATGGGTTTTAAATAAAGTATTGCCTGAAAGAAAGATGAAGGTATAGGAAGACAGCAGGTGCATAGGACCAGGGTTGGGATCTGACAGGAGGGGGATTAGGGGGAAGGATGGTCTGTCAGTGGGGTCCGTTTCCGAGCGGAGCATGGGACTGCCAGAGAACTGCCCCGGATAGACCTCAGGGCCTTAGGTCAGAAGCTAGACGTTTTCTGACATCCTCCCAGTTGGTGAAATGGAAAGCGGGATTTGAAATCAACCAGACCAGAGTTTGGAATCCAGCCTTATGGCATGGTTAGCTTTGTGTCACTTTGGGAAAGTCACTTCTGGTTGTGGAACCACAACTTCTACATCTGGAAAGAGGGGGGTAATATTCTCGACCTTGAAGGGCCATTTTACGATGATGTGAAAGCAGCACATGTGAATACACCCACCAGTCCTAGGAAGGTGGTCCTTAGAAGGTGGTCAATACATGTCAGTTACCTGTTGACCCAGTGGCCAGTGGGTCTCCATTTGGGGAGACTGAGTTGCAGTGACAACAGTTTTTCTGGTTCTGGAAACCTGGGGCCTTATCTTCACTGGGCAGAGTTAGGTAACATTAGAAAAGGTCCACTTTTTGGTTGTTGCTCTAAAACACGGGGATGAGACATTTCTTAGACCTTGCGTGTCTTTCTTGTCAAAAGTGTTCTTAATGCGTTCATTCCAGGGATGCTCTAGCTCCTCTGAATATTTCTGGATTCGTTTCAAAGCCTGTGGCACAGTCTTTAAAAGGGATGAATCTTAATCCCGGGTGAACTGTGTACCTTCGAGCTTCTGTTCTGCTGGGCCTCCTGTCTCTAGTGCCCTTCCCCTCATTCATCTCCGCTCTGAGGAACCAAACCCCCCCACCCCCAAGACCACTGGCATGTTCTCCTTCTGTGGAGTCCCTACACGACCCCAGGTGGAGTTTATCTGTGCCCACCCCGCAGTACTCCCCAAATACCGTAGGCCCACAGATGAGACTTAATTGTTTGCCTTTCTGTTTCTCTAGCCAGCTTGTGAGTTCCTTGAGGGCAGAGAGCATGGGTTATTCATTTTAGGGTCTGGCACAGAGCAGCAGCTCAATAAAGATTTGATGACTTAATTTGACTTTTTGGAAATAGCTCAGATCTGTTGGATTTGAGTCTAGTGAAGAGTAGGTGACCAGTTTGGGTTTGGCTATTTGGTCAAAGAGTAGGTGACCAGTTTGGGTTTGGCTATTTAGTAAAAGCACTCTTTTACTAGGAAATGCACTAAGCACATGTTCCTAGAGCTGGCGCTGAAGCCCGTGCCTTCTTTGGAGTCATACGGAGTAATACATCAGAGGGACTCTTCGGAAAGTGATAACACTCCTTTGACCTTACACGTTTTGGGTAGTTTTGAAAGAGTTTTCCACCCTCTTCACTCCTCCCATAGAAACTATTTCTTTAAAATGGATGGGGGGCCAGGTAGGGCTATCATCCAGATGGCTGATGGGCAGGTATGGCGAATGGACTCAGTTCTGAGGTGGTGGGAATGGGGAGAGCCTTGAGGCAGAAGGGCTGGGTAGTACCCTGGTACCCTGTGTGTTTGCTCTAGGGGCTGGTTGTCTTGGTCATGGGCCCAGGAACGGGGCACCGGGGGGCTGTTTGTAGCACACCTGGAACACCTTAAATGAGTGGCAGCTAAATGTGTGATTTGATGTTCAGTCAGATCTTACCGTGGTGGGATGATGGTTTGCAGATGCCAAAGATTCAAGGAAAACCTAACGGGAGAAATATGAGGACATTCTGTATATTTGCTTGTTTTTTTTTTCTTAAGCTTTATAAAACACTGTCGTTTAAAAAAATATTTATTTTTTTGGGAGAGTGCAAGTGGGGGAGTGGCAGAGAGAGGGGGACAGAGAATCCGAAGCAGGCTGCGTGCTGATTGGGTGACAGCAGCAAGCCCGATGCGGGGTTTGAACTCACGAACTGTGAGATCATGACTTGAGCCAAAGTCGGACACTTAACCGACTGAGCCACCCAGGTGCCCCTAAAACAGTCACTTTTAATGCTGGTGTCCAGCAAGGGAGCACAGGGTCCCAGGTTGAAGGACACCATATTTCCTCGATGTTATGTTTGCACATGTTCAAATTTTCTGAAATTGGGGTGGTTTTAACAATACATGTTTTCTGTCAGTGCGTTCCCTTTCATTTTCTTCGTCACTGAAAGCTGTTGTCGATGCAATGGTGTATTTAATAGTAGAAGGCATCTTAGAATTGAGATAGGGTGTCATATTCTTGCTGGGGTGGACTGTGACATTAGGGACTTCCGATTCTCTTGCTTGCCTCACTTAGCTCTGAGCTTGGCTTCTCCACTTGTGCAGTGAGGGTGGGACTTGGCCTTGGGAAGAAGCATCTGGAACTTTGAATTAGCACCCCTTCCCTTCCATGTCTTTGGATGGGTTTCGTAACTTTGCTGTGCCCCTTGTCTAAAAGCTGAAAGTAGTGTGTGGGAGGGAGGCTTAGTATCTTCCACCTGTGGTGGGGCACCAGTTTGACATTTCCAAGGGTGGAGCAAACAGGTCGAAATTGAAGGGATAAGGCTTGGCTCCCTTGCCTGCTCTGCTGCTTAACGGTTTATCTTTGCCAAAGTTCTTCATTTACCTGTGCTGTTTCCTTATATGTAAAGTGGGGATGATGGTGACGATGCCTGCAGTACTGGGTCCTTACAAAAAGTTGTGAGGGGTTGTGAGAAGAAAGAGTTGTAAAGGGCAGAGTTGTTTTTCACTTGCAACATGTTACTTGTTCATTATCTAGTCCAGGGCCGTTAAGTGAGTAATCTACATACCGCTGCCCGCCATTTGCAAGCCTGTGGCAGACATTGCTAATCGATCTTGGCACTCTTTTCCATGGAGTCTGGCCAGTGACCTCAGAGTCCTTCTTTCTTAGTATGATGCAACCAGCCCTTGAGTTTAGTATGGGACATGAAGCCAATTTGTCATTTGTCATTGCTGATCTAGTTCCTCAGACACACACATAAACACACACACACACACACACACACGCACGCATGCACACGCACACACACAGGAAGGGAGGTGGAGTTACTTGCCCAGAACCTCAGTGAATAGGCAGAGATGAAACTTCAGGCCTTAGATTTCCTAACTCCTCAACCATCGCCTTTCCTACTAGCACATACACTGTGTCAAATGAAATTAAAGTTAATTTGGTCTTGAGAAATAGAGGATTCTGACTCCTCCCTTCCCTCCTTGTTATAATTAGATACCCTTGGGGTTTTCATCAAAGCAGGGCTGGGTGACCTGCTTCTCTGCCTGATCCCGGAGTGATCAGATTTCAAAGGGGGAGATGCTGGTGGTTGGGCCACTGGGTTGGGCAGTGTCCCCCACTCGAGTAGTATAGATGACATGGCAGAGGGGCAAGGCAGGCCCCCGGGTTCCTGGATGAAGACCTAGGTATGTAACACGTTTGCTGTTGCACATACTTAAGACCACAGGCAAGTTTCTCAGCCCTGAGGAATCTTAATTTCTACATCTGGGGAATGGGATGGAAATAATCCTCCACAAGAATCAAATGAAAGGACATTCTTGAATATACTGTCTCTATTTTTTTTTTGAAAATACTTTTTATTTATTATTTATTTTTAAAATATCTTCTTAAAAGTTTATTGCTTTATTTTTGAGATGGGGGTGGGGAGGGGGCGGGGAAGGGGCAGAGAGAGAAGGAAAGACAGAATTCCAAGCAGGCTCCGCACTGTCTGCACAGAGTCCCTTGCGGGGCTTGAACTCATGAACCGTGAGATCATGACCTGAGCTGAAGTCAGATGCTTAACCGACTGAGCCACTCAGGCCTCCTTGAAAATGCTTTTGAGACTGAAGCCCTACATATGTGTTATTTTTTTTACACATGGATTTTTATAACTAGCACCAGTCATTATTTGTAGGTGCCCTGTTGGGAAATTGTGGAACCCCAGAGTCATAGATGGGTGCCCACAAAGGCACCTTATCTTGTTTCATTTTATATGCCAGCTGCAGGTTTAAAAAGTTTGGAATTTGTAGGCCTTGGACAGGGTATGTACTCTGCCTTTCCAGACAGTTCCCACGAATGTGACCTGCCCAGCCCCGGAAGGCACTGGGCGCTGAGCCTCTGTTTGTTTATCTGTTAAGTGGGAGAACAGTTCACTTGTATATTCCCTGATAGGCTTCCTGCAAGCATCATGTGAGTTAATGGATTTAAAAGTGCTTTATAAACAATGAAGAACTGGAGAAACATGTTAGCGACAACTCCTTTCTTTTCTTAAAAAGGAAAAGAGGGAGAAAGAAAAAGGAAAGGAGGGAGGCCAAGGTGAGGACGGTATTGAGTCGACAGAAAAATGATATAAATATTTTGGCTGACAAAGCAGAAGGAGGCTTCATCTATGAGCTAAAGAGAATAGATGGAGTCAGGTGATGCTTGGTTCCCCTAGTCTGCTATAGAAAACCCAGAAAAACCTGCTTTCTAGTGAAGTGAGCTCTGTGTCAGGGATGGAATCTTGAATTCCCTGGGGCCAGCCCTCGTTTTGGGGGAGTCGGGGGATCCAGGGAGGAAGAAGTCTGCCATCTCCACCCCATGGGTAGGAATGACTTCTGCAGAGCGGAGGAGGCTGGAGTGTCCCTGGGCAAAGCCCCTGGCTTGGGATTTACTGGTAACATTCAGAGTCAGAAGCTTAGTGGATGTGTTACTGTCCAAGACAGCATGCCCGAGGGGCTAGCCATTCTGTCACTCAGGTTTGACCCTCTGCTGGACTAATTCTCGCCAGTCCCAGCATTTTTGTGGAGAACTAAGGATGGGGATTTTTATCAGGTGAAATTTTGTGGAGAGTTTGCATTTCTTTTATTTTGGGCTCAGGGTTTTGTTAGCTAAGTGGACATAGCCGGGGTACTTGGAATAGATCACATCTTTGGATGCCGGAGATTTAAAAAAAAATTTTTTTTAATTTCATCAACAGGGAAAAATAACTAAAAATTTAAGTGTGTTTATGTGGGCGTTTCTTATAATGTATACTGGAAAAAAAGCAGAAAGTGAAACTGATCTGAAATAAAACTGAAACTGGCCTGGAACGAGGCCCCAGGGAGGGGTCACTTCCCTGGGGGTCTACTGGCTGGAAGTGGAATTTGTTGTAAGGCTAGTCGTCTTTTTGGATCTGGGGAGTCTAGGGCTTAAAAGGTTTGTAGAGATGATCTACATCTGTGCCATCCAGTGTGTATTGTAACCATTGGCCACCTGTGGCTGTTGAGCAGTTGAAATGTGGCTGTAAGTGTAGAGTCCACATCGCATTTTGAAATGTTCAGAGGGAAAAAAAGATTGTAAAAGATTTCAGTCATAATTTTTTTGTAAGTTTATTTATTTTGAGAGAGAGAGAGAGAGAGAGAGCGCGTGCTAGCAGGAGAGGGGCAGAGAGAGAGAGGGAGAGACAGAATCCGAAGCAGGCTCCAGGTTCTGAGCTGTCAGCACAGCGCCTGATGCGGGGCTTGGACCCATGAACGTGAGATCATGACCTGAGCCGAAGTCAAGAGTCAGATAGATGCCTAACTGACTGAGCCACCCAGGCGCCCCTCAGTAATAATTTTTAAAATATTGATTCCAAGGTAAAATGATAGCCCTTTATATACTAGGTTAAAGAATATATATTAATAAAGTTAATTGCACTTTTTCAAAAATAATGTTGCTTCTAGATTTGAAATTGCCTATGTGGTTTGTATTACAGTTCTAATGGACAGTGCTGATCTAAAAGTCTGCCCCCACCGCACCCGGCTTCATCAGGTAACTGGTGAAGAATGCAGAGTTTGGAATTGGGAAGAAGGATGATGTAATGGTGTAGGCATCAGTGTAACTAGGTGGTTAAATGGAGGGAACTTAGGACAGAGAGAGAAAGAGATTGGTAATTTAGGAAGGAAAACTTAAACTGTTTTCCACTTTGCTTATCCATTCCCCTAAACATTAATTAAACACTTTGGAAGAAAGTATATCTAACAAGACAAGCAAAAACAAATCTAAAAGATTACCCCTGGCGATCTCGCCACTTGCCAGAAAATTCCGGTCTATTTAGAATTTGGGGTTGAACCAGGGTTTATGAATCAGAGCATAGTTGTGGGCTGGTTTGGGCATAGAAACCCAGGTCACATTAGGGGCTATGGATTTAGGGACCCGAGTGGCCACAAGTCATTCTCTTGCTAAGTCATGTGTGCTCTGTGTAGAGATTTGGGAAGCAAGGCTTCTGGAAGACCAGAGGGCACACTGTAGTAGTGGATGGAGCTGGCAGGATGAGGAGGTCATCCGGCTCTCCTGATTTCCAACCTGGTACAGGCAGGGGGGCGGGACAGGACAGCAGATTTGGCTAGACTCGAACACAAGTCTCCACCTTTGTAACTTAGTTCTCTGGCTGTCAGTGTTTTGAAAGGAGTTTGAGCCATGTGTTGGAAATTCAACCTTACAAATTTTTGATTTTTACTCAGGATCTGTTTCTGTCAAAAGGCTGACGTTGAGCATTCTTCATCTCACCTGATTTTTGCAAAATAGAATTTTTCTGCCTCAAAATATAGTAATCATGGCACATTTGCCAGGTGCCTCTTACATACCAGGCACCGGGCTCATCATTTAACATCTATTAATACGTCGGTGAATACAGTCACCCTGGAAAGGAAGGCTTTTTTTTTTTTTTTTTAAACATTGGGGAATTGAGAATCAGAGGTGAAAGGGTACACAGCTGGTAGTGGTGATCGGCTCCAACTTCAGATGGTGGCCACAGACGAGGCTCACAGCAGCCCTTTGAGGTGCTGAGTCTTAAACATTCTCGCTTCCGGTCAAAGAAGGTGAAGTTGCTTGTCCAAGTTGTGGCATCGGTGATTGGCTAGGACTTGAAACCAGTTCCCTTGGATGCCCTCCCCTTCGCAGTGGGGCTGAACTGGACCCTGGGGTCTCGGGAACTTGCCCTCCCCACTCCATGGGGCCTGGGTCTGGGACTCCCAGTCCCCCATTCCCCAGCTCCCCGTGCTCCTCAGCCGGCCGGTGGCTTGTGTGTTTCATGCTCACAGAGCCTTTAATACTGCGTTTGAAAACAGTTGCAGAAGGTTTGCTGTAATTAATTACATTTGACATACTTGGAACCGGGGCCTCCTGGATTCAGAATGCAAATTTATGCCCAGACAGATGTAAGGTATGCTTGGAGCCAGGAGCTCTGGCACGTCCCAGCCAGGGCCTGCAGCGATGCTGGCTGGCCGATGGGACTACCATCACTGGCAATAAGCAGTGGAAGCACAGCTCAAACTTGGGGATACCTGGAGCCCACGGGCTGTTGGAGGAGAAATAACTCTGGGCTTCACGGTAGGAACCATAGTCTCAAGTCTGAGCCCTGCTTCCAACTCAGCCAGAGCCTGGGGTAATCTCTTTTCCCTGTTCTGGGCCTCCATTTGCCCTATTATACAGTCAGGGCTTGGACTAGTTGCTCAGAAAGCATGTTCTGTTAGTTTGTTCAGGGGCAGGAGGGCAGTTGGTCCAAGTCAGAGCTTGGAGGAGGGCTGACTTTTGGAAGTATAAATAGTGTAGGTGAGAAAGGCTTGGAATAGAAAGGTAAGCGGGAGGCTTTTGGAACAGACAGCAGAAGTGTACAAGACCTGGTATTTAGTACAAGATGTGGCTGATTTCCGGGGCTCCGCATAGAGAGGTCATGCATTCAGCCTCAGACTCCTTTCACCATCTGTCTCAGATACCAATTTCCATGTAACACATCACCCCAAAACTTAGTGGCTTAACACAACGCTGTTTATTGTCTCTCACGGTTTCTGTGGGTCGGGAATTTGGGAGTAGGTCCATCGGTTGGTCTGGTTTAGGGTTTCTCTGTGACTGTGGTCATATGGTGGCCAGGGTCATCTTCAGACCTTCTTTACTCTCATATCTGGTGCCAGGATTTGGAAGACTTAAGAAGTTAGAACTCCTTGGGCATCCGTTTGTCCATCCATCCATCCATCCATCCATCCATCCATCCATCCATGTCATGGGGTCTTTCCAGCATGGAGGCTTCATACATGGCCTGACTTTATATGGCACCTTGAGTCTCCCAAGGCACATGTCCCAACAGAGATAGAGTCAAGCAGACCCAGTGTCTCCTTTTATTATTTAGTGTCAGAAGTCATATAGCATAACTTCTACCGCAATCTATGGGTTGAGGCAGTTACAAAGACATGTCCCATTTCGAGAGGAGAGCCGTAAGCCCCATTGTGTCAGTGTGACATCAAACGTGTTGGAGGGTGTGTATATTAGTGTGGTCATCTTTGAAAATATAAGCTGCCATTCCATCTGTCTGCTCATCATTCCATCTGTGTAGCTATTCACCTATCCATCCATCTCACCCATTCTACCCACTCACCCATTTCCCCTTATCATCTTTCTGTCCTTCAGATGTCTTTCTTAGGATTATCTGTTCATCCATCCATCTACCCCATTCAATCTCCTGACACATTTTGAGTACCTAATATGGGTTAGATACAGCTAGGGTGCTTTTAGTAATGAGCTCAAAGGGAAGAATGAAACTAACAATTATTTAAAAAAATTTTTTTAATATTTTATTTATTTTTGAGAGAGACAGAGACAGAGTATAAGTGGGGGAGGGGCAGAGAGAGAGGGAGACACAGAATCTGAAGCAGGCTCCAGGCTCAGAACTGACAGCACAGAGCCCGACGCGGGGCTCGAACTCACGGACCGCGAGATCGTGACCTGAGCTGAAGTTGGATGCTGAACCAACTGAGCCACCCAGGCACCCTGAAACTAATTATTATTGAGAACCTACCCAGTGTTAGTTTCTTTATCCCCCCCAAATAACTCCATGACATAGAATTTTCATCATATTTATTTTACAGGTGAGGAAACCAGGGTGCAGAGAAGCTAACCTGCCCAGGGGTCATTCAGCTAATTGGTGTCAGAGTCCTCACTCAGACTCCATTCTTTAGACTGTCTCCATTCTGGTTTCTGAGTGTGAGATGGCTGTCCAAGAGTTGGTTCTCCACTTTTATTTTTCTTCCAAGTGAAAACAGGTTCTTCCCCCTCCCCCACCCCCAGTTATAAAATAATACATTCATTACATAAAACATTAAAGCAGTATAGAAGAAATATGATTGTTATTTGAGAAAACCACCCCAAATCCTACCACCCAGAGACAACCACTGTTCACATTTGATGAGCATTATTTAAGTCATCCCTCGGCATATTTAAATATATACGATTACAGTTTTATACAAATGGGATTATATTCTGCATGCTGTTCCGAGTCAGCTTTCTTTTTAAACTCCTGGATATCTTCCTGCATCAGTTAATAGAGATCTTTGTTATTACTTTATTGACTACATTGTATTTCTATTGTATATGTGTCCCTATTAACTTTATTGACTACGTTGTATTTCTATTGTGTATATATGTCCCTAAACTCAGTGCCCTATTGGATTTTGGTTATGTCTAAACCTTTTACATGCAGGGTTTCTAGCTTATGTGGTCATCTCTTTATCATTACTCTCTAAAAGGCGGATTGCTGAATCATAACATATTTGCATTCTATAGGTGGTATTAGTTTTCCTTCCTACTAGGAGATTGTGAGTGCTCATCTTATACATTGTGGCCATCATGTTGTATTGCCACTTTTTAATCATTGATGTCCTGATGGGCAAACTAATGAGGTTGAACATTTCTTAGTATACTTTTATTAACTACTTGCATTTCTTCTTATGTGAATTGTCTCTTCAAGCATTTGGCTGATTTTTCGCTTGGGGTGGTCTGTTTTTTCTTTTATTATTTTTTTTATTCTTTATTTTATTCTTTATTAAAAAAAATTTAATGTTTATTTAATGTTTATTTTTGAGAGAGAGAGAGAGAGCGAGTGCGCGCGTGCATGTGAGTTGGGGAGGGGCAGAGAGAGAGGGAGACAGAATCTGAAGCAGGCTCCGGGCTCTGAGCTGTCAGCACAGAGCCTGACACGGGGCTTGAACTCAGGAGTCGTGAGATCACGACCTGAGTCAAAGTTGGATGCTTACTGACTGAGCCACCCAGAAGCTCCTTTATTTATTTATTTTTTAGAATGTTTGTTCATTTTTGAGAGAGGGAAGGGCAGAGAGAGAGGGGAACAGAGGATCTGAAGTGGGTTCTGCGCTGACAACAGAGAGCTCAATGAGAGGCTCAAACTCACGAACCGTGAGATCATGACCTGAGCCAAAGTCACATGCTTAACTGAGTGAGCTGCCAAGGCACACTTCCTTTATTTTTTCAATAAATTTTGGATTTTAGAGATATTGGCTCTTTGTTTGCTGTTTAGATTTCAAGTATTTCTTTTCCTGGACTTTTTTTTTTTTTTTTTTAAAGCACTGTTTAGTGGTGGTTCAATAAAATGTTTACTTTTAAAATGCTTACATTTTTGTGTTTTGGATTCTGACTATATTGTTTTGGTGTCACACTTAAAAAGACTTCCCCACGTTAAGAATTTATAGTGAAAGGCAGCCTACAGAATGGAAGAAAATATTTGCAAATCATATATCTGAATGAGGGTTAGTTTCCAGAATATATAAAGAACCCCCTACAGTGCAACAACAAAAACCAAATAACCTGATTTTTAAAAAATGGGCAGAGGACTTGGACAGACATTTTTCCAGAGAAGGTACACAGATGGCCAACAAGCATATGAAAATACACGCAATGTCACTGATCATTTGAGAAATGTAATTTAAAACCACAATGAGAAATCACTCATACCTATTAGGATAGTCACTATAAAAAAAAAAAAAAATCCCAGAAAGTAAGTGTTGGCATGGAAAATTTGGAACCCTGTGTACTGTTGGTGCAGCTGCTATGGAAAACAGTATGGCAGTTTCTCAAAAAATTAAAAATAGAATTCTCATATGATCTGGCAATCCTACTTTTGGGTGTATATCCAGAAGAATTCAAAGCAGGATTTCAAAGAGATGATTATACACCCATGTTCATTGCAGTGTTATTTACAGTGGTCGAGAGGTGGAAGTAACTCAGGTTCATTGACGGATGAGGGTGTAAACAAAATATGGTCTGTGCATAAAATGGAATATTATTCAGCCTTAAAAAAAGGAAATCCTGTCACATGCTACCATATGGATAAACCTCGAGGACACTATGCTGAGTGAAACCAGCCAGTCACAAGAAGGCGAATACTGTCTGATTCTACTCCTCATGAGACATCGAAAGTAGCCGAACTGGCAGAAACAGAAAGTAGAAGGGTATAGACTTTCAGTTTTGCAAGATGAAAAAGTTCTGGAGATCTGTTGCACAACACCGTGAATGTACTTAGCACTTTTGAACTGTACACTTAAAAAATGGTTGTGATGGGGAAAAGACAAAGTTGAACATTGATGTTATTGAACAAATCAACAATTTGTCTTCCAGGAACATTCACAGAAGGAATAGGTCTGTCTGTATACCATGTGAAACACGCATGAGTGCTCACAATTATTTGTAAGATCAAATACCTGGAAACAAAAAAAGAATTAAAAAAAATTCATCCTGGGGCGCCTGGGTGGCTCAGTCGGTTAAGCGGCCGACTTCAGCTCAGGTCACGATCTCGCGGTCCGTGAGTTCGAGCCCCGCGTCGGGCTCTGGGCTGACCGCTCAGAGCCTGGAGCCTGTTTCAGATTCTGTGTCTCCCTCTCTCTCTGCCCCTCCCCTGTTCATGCTCTGTCTCCCTCTGTCTCAAAAATAAATAAACGTTAAAAAAAACTCATCCTTCTTTTATTTTGTATATGCTTTGTTTTCTTACATTTGAATTGATTATCTATTTGGAATATATTTGCTTTGGAGGAGGGGCATAGAGATTAGGCTCTGTTTTTTTCCAAATGTCTAGCTTCTTGCTGTAACGCCAAGAATTGAATAATCCACCTTTTCCTTCTGGATTTGAAATGCTGTCTTTCTCTGATATTAAATTTCCATGTACTTAGGTCTCTTTCTGGATTCTGATGTTCTCTGAGTGTACAGGTATAATACTGTTTTTAACTTGATCACTTGCAGATAAACCTGAGCACTGGAATCATGTCTTCAGAACTGACCTGTAGAATAGCATGTATGTTGTTCACCAGGTTGGGCTGCTTTCTAGTGTGTTTGTTCACTGGGCAGACGCTCTTTATTATCCAGACTGACCTCAATGCCACTACAGTGGCAGAAACTGAAATTCAGTGACATTAGAGAACTTACTGTGGGTGTCTAATTGATGTTCTCATTCACCACATCTGGGAGGTGACAGAGCCTGAGTCCAACTGTTAGGTCTGTGGAGTACTTTTCACAATGCGCTGTATCTCAGGGATGCTCAGGTATCTTTCCCTAGGGACCATGGGTACCTTGGCACAGAGCGGCGCTAATAGGTGCTTGTTGAATGGGATGGGAAGCAGTAGTCATGGCTTATTCAAAACCGATATTCCTAAACAGATTATTCCCTGGTCGCAGTTAGATGTTTGCTGATATTTGTTTTAATAAGTTAATTTTTAAATAATTAAAGTAACCTAATGATATTACAGAGAAATCAGAAAGTAAGGAAATAAAAAGACCATGGTAAATAAATGCCAGCCCTCTTATATTCCCTATTAAAACTTCGGTGTATTTCCTTCTAGTTATTTTACAAGCATATTTTTATTATTTGAATCATAATGTATTAGTTTCGCCTCCTGCCTTTTCCTTCCCCCATCTTTTGTCTTCCTCATTGTCATTTTTAAAGACTGCATAATAGTCACAGAAAAGAATGTAGTTTGTTTAACCCATACTCTATTGTTGCACATTTAGGTTGGTTCTAATTTCTCTTTAATATGGTTACACTGTAACAAATATTTTCATAAATAGAGTATTCTGATATTTTAAAGCCATCTCCTTTGGATATATTCCCAAAGAGAGATTACTGGATCAAGGGTAGATATTAGTTTTAATACATTTCCATATATCCTGCTCCTTTTGGGACAATTATTGGTACCAGGCTTTGGGAATCTCTGTTGATTTGGAAAAGAAATGTAGCAGATTCTTTAAAAAAAATTTCATTGACTTTATTATTATGAAAAGGGTTCATGTTTAATGAGGAAACCTAGAACATATATGTAAAAAAGACTTCATAGTTGCATACCTCTCTGAGATAGCTGTGTTAATTTCACGTCTGTTCTTACATATTTTACTTATTACACACGTATTAATTTTTCAGGAAATTATTTTTAATCTCATTTTATTAGCCAGAATTCTCTAATAACTTGGTTTTCTGCATTTATGCTGATAAAACATTTTTGGGTGATGATCCTTCCTCTTGCAAGATCCTAAACACCTTCTGAATTTATTTATCCATTAAATAATTGTCCTAATTATGGCTGATGACTCCTGATAGGCACCAAGGTGATGAAACAATATGGATTCTGTTCATAGTCACATACAACGTGCTGTAGAAAATGTTCAGTGTTCTAAGACCGGTTGCTGAGGGTATTTAGTGGAGGGAAAGTTGAATCCTGGTAAAGAGAATCCAGGGCAACTTCCTGGAGGAAGTGGTATTTGAGTGTGAGTTTGAAGGACAGATAGGATTTGAGGGTCTAAAGATGGGTCTGTGGGAGGAAATGGTTGGAATAGAGCATTCTGGGCTGATGAAATTAGATGAATCATCAAAGAAAGATGAACTTCAGTGAATTTTTAGCATTGAGTACTTATTATTATAAATCTAATTCCTTGAAAGCTGATGACTCACAAAATTCTGCCCAAATGTCGTTATCCTTCATGGGAGCCCACCAGAATATTCAGTGTATCGGAACTCTTGTCTCTGAGGGGGTGCACGTAGGTGGGGAGTTAGAGGGGAATAAAGGCAAATGAGAGGAAGAAAGCGAGTCTTTGGTGATCTGGTCTGAAGTCAGAACAGTGTTTAATGCTGTAAAGTGCTTTTGTAGATGCGATCTCACTCCTGCCTCCTGGTGTCCTGACAGAACTGACCTCTGCAGGGCCTGTGCCCTGCTGGGCAGCAGCAAATGTTCATGACTGACCCACTGGAAGAAATAACATTTTATATCACCGTCTCATATGCACGTACTCATAAAGGTAAAGCAAAAGCAGAGAACAATATTTACACTTAACCACCAGTGATGCTTTCTGATACGGTTTTTTAATTTTTAAATTTTATTTTTTTTATTTTAGAGTGCGCATGCAAGCAGGGGAGAGGGGGAGAGAGAGAGAGAGAGAGAGAGAGAGAGAGAGAGAGAGAGAGAGAATCTTAAGCAGGCTCCATGCTCATTGAGGAGCCCAACATGGGGCTTGGTCCCACGACCCTGGGATCATGACCTGAGCTGAAACCAAGAGTTGGACGCTCAACTGACTGAGCTACTCAGGCACCCCTGCATTCTGCTGCTTTTTAATTCTTTTTTTTTTTTTTTTATTAAAAAAAAATTGCTGGCTATGATTCATTAAATTGTCTCCTGGATTTTCCTGCCAGGACCTCCCAGCTGTCCTGAGCAGGTGGAACCCAGAGCCCCTTTACCTAAACCTCCTGTCTAGCAGGTAAGGAACAGATCAGAAATGTCCTGCCTGCTTGGCTCCCTCATCCTCGTGATAAATAGTGATCTTTGTTACTTCCCATTGAAGATACGAGTGCACAAAGCAGGCAGCCGTGGAGCTCCTGAGTTGGTGAACTGAACTTGGAGATGGGCTTGGAGCAACTCCCCACAGACGACTGACTGGGGGTCTCAGGGGTTCCAGTGACACCCAGGGAGCAAAACTGTTAATGGAGATGAACTTGGAGAGGCCTACGATTATGGGTCTTTTTTTTTTTTCTTTCTCTTTTGCATATAATAAGTTTTCTTCATGGAACACGAACCTCTTTCATAATAACAAAGTGAGTCAACAAAACGCTTTTTAAAAGAGTTTACTCTATTTCCTTTCCAAATCAACAGAGGTTCTCAAAGCTTAGTACCGGCAATCCCTCTTTGGGAATACATCTAAAGGGGAGGATTTTAAAATATAAAGATACTTATATATGAAGATGTTCTTTATGGTGTAATTTTACCAAAGTCCAGCGTGAGTTGGCGGGAGCGTGCAGGGTGGGTCTAGGTGCTGTGGCACACGTGATGCCCCCAGGAAAAACAGTCATTACACGGCTGCTCTGAAAAATGGGATAGCAAAGTGGCTAAGGATGTCCACTTTGTAGCCAGACTTCCGGGATGCAAAACCCACATCTGCCTCCTTCAGACCACATGACCTTGGGCAAATTACTTAGCATCGATTTCCTTATCTGCAAAATGGGCAGAGTGAGCATTAGAGGGGTTAATATTAAAAACACTAGCACAGTGCTTGACACATAGCAAGTCCTATGTAAGGGTTAGCTGGCCAGTTGCATCTGGATGCTTTTTTTTTTCTTGCACAGAAAATGGCAGCTACCTGTAGGCTCACTAGGCCTGTGTCGGAGCCCATTTGGATTATAGGACATGGAGGATGGAAGGACCGTAGGGCTGGATGCAAGAGACCTGGCGTTGTGTGGTCTGCCCCTTATCAGGCCTGGGCTGAGTTTGCCGTGTCATTTTCCCTCTTGGAAGCACTGTTGTCTAGAATATGAGATAATGAGCTTTTTCTGGTCTGCTTTGCAAAATTGTCATGAGGATGGAAACTCATTTACCCATAAAATGAAGAGATTGGACTTCACAGATGTCCATGTTTTCTTATGAATTCCAGCTGTGGTTGGTTATTGGGTCCATGGATAGGCCACGGTGGGCAAGGTGCTGAGATTGATTAGTGATGTCTGCCACTGGGAAGGCAATGTGGTGGTAGCCTAGTTCACATTTGCTGCTCCTGGGCTGGATGGCTTCGTGGGCCCTACTTAGTCTATGGCTGGGTGGTTTGAAGGGTTATAAAGGATTGAGAAGTTGGCTGTCTAGTACTGCCACCAAGAGCTGGGTGGATTTGAGTCCATATTTTCTAAATGCATGTATTAAAATATCTTAAAGCTATAGTAACTGAACGAGGGTTGACCTGGCATAGGCATATACAGGCAGATAGATTTAATAGATTACAGTGCAGAAACAGACCCAACACATCCAACTATGTATGTTAACTTTAGTTCCCGTACCACCCTGTTTTGGTTATTTTTGCTTTAAAAATATTGTAATATTTAGTAAATGTCTTTCCATATTATTCTGTTTTCAAAATTTTCATTAGTCTCACTTCCACATATTCTAGCGGATGAATGCTGGAATCATTTTTAAAGGTAAAAATTGCCTTGTGATGGTAATTGTGTTAAATGTATGCATTTAATTGAATAGAAGGGTGTTCTTAACAGTATAATGTTTTTTTGTCCATTAAGGTTGTGGTCTGTCTCTTTCTTTGTTCATGTTCCCTTAAATGACCCACGTTAAAGTTTTTCACCTAAGTTTTGGACTCTTATTTTACTTTATTTTATTTTAGAGCATGCGAGCTGGGGAGAGGGGCAGAGGGAGAGATAGAGAATGAGAATCCCAAGCAGGCTCTGTGCCCAGTGTGGTCCCCTGTGCAGGGCTTGATCCCATGACCCTGGGATCATGACCTGAGCCAAAATCAAGAGTCAGACACTCAATTGATGGAGCCATCCAGGGACCCCTTGGACATGTATTTTTAAGTATATTCCTGGGTATTTGGTATTTTTGACTGTAAGGGGGATAATTTCCCTCATTGTGTTACTTTGCCTAATTAATTCAAGTACATTGAAAAGCTACTGGATTTTATGTGGCTGTTTTGTTAGTGGATAACTTACCATATTGTTTTTTTAATATTAATTTTTTTATTTTTAGAGAGAGATCACGAGCGAGCACCAGTGGGGGATGGGAGCGGGGTGCGGGTGGAGAGAGAGAGAGAGAGAGAGCGAGAGCATCTTAAGTGGTCTCCATGGAGCTGGCCGGATGCTCGGCTTGATCCCGTGACCCTGGGATCATGACCTGAGCCCAAATCAAGAGTCAGACACTCAACCAACTGAGCCACCCGGGCACACCCCAGCCGCATATTGTCGTCTTAATTCCAGTGGTTTCTTGTGATTTTTAGATAGATTGTAATAGATGCAGATAATATTCATTTCCCTTCTTTTACAACATTGTCCTTTTTTTTTCTTATAGGTTGACTAGACCTTCTAGGCAGTTTGAATAATAGCAGGGATAACATGTATTCTTGTACTGTCTTATTTCTTCTTTTAGTAGGAAGGATTTTAGCATTTTCTAATTAAGTCTGAAGTTTTATTTTGGTTTCTGATACATACTCTTATTTTTTTTTTATTAAAAATTTTTTTAATGTTTATTTTTGAGAGAGAGAGAGGGAGAGACAGCACAAGCAGGGAAGGGGCAGAGAGAGAGAGGGAAACACAGAATCAGAGGCAGGCTCCAGGCTCTAGGCTCTGAGCTGTCAGCAGAGCCTTTTGTGGGGCTCAGACTCACAGACTGTGAGATCATGACCTGAGCCGAAGTCGGACGCTTAACCGACTGAGCCACCCAGGCGCCCCCCGTTACATATTCTTTATTATTAAGTAAGCATCTTCTGAGTTGCTAAGTTTATTTTTATTTTTCTTAATTTTATCAAGATGGAGGTGAGTGGTATGATTTAGGGGTGCTTTTAGCTCTTCTGCATTTGAATTTTTCTTTTGCAATGGAGCGTGAATCATCCCCTCCCCCACTGTAAGACTGGTTAGTAATAAGAGGGGAGAAAAGGATGATGAATTTTAAACAAATACCTTTCATTATATACCCAGATGACCGTATGGTTTTCTTAACTTTGACCTGCTGATGCGGTGAATTATATTAATAGATTTCCTAACATTAACCATCCTGGAAGGAACCCATTTGTTCATGGTGTTCCATTGTTTTAATACACCGTGGATCCATCTTGCAGCATTTTGTGTCCATCTCTGTTAGTGAAATTGTCTTGTGGTTTTATTTTTGGTGTGCTCTTTTTGTCATTTTTAAAATGGGGATTATGCTAGTACAGTGGGCTATAAATTGGGAAGTTTTCCATCAGTTTCAATGATCTGGAACAAGGTGGATAAATATACTGCAAATTGTGTACCTGTTGGTAGCTGCTGAGATGGCTGTGTTGAGAAGGATTCTGAGGTCCTGTCATGTGTAAACAATTTAGTGTTTTGTACGAGTGTAGGAAATGAGAGTTTAAGCATGCATGCCAGATGTTTATTTGTAGTCTCTGCCAGGAATGATTTATATTGCATGGGAATTATCTATCTTTTGGAAGTTTAAAAGGACTAGCCTTTAAAACTCTATCTTGTTATACTTTTGGAGAGGATTCTTTTCCACTGTAACCCTTTCTTCAGTAATTTTTTTGCTCTTGCTCTGGTTGAAAATAGTTTTAGTCATTTATATTTTATTAGAAATTTATTCATTTCATCAAGAATTTGAACCATATTTGCATAGAAAGAATACAACTTAAAAAAAATGTCCTCTGGTTATATTTTCTAATCTGATTTTTCTCCCTTATGTTTTTTGGTTGAAAACTAATATCCAGGCCTATTTTACCCACCTCTTAAAACTTTGAAGTAATTTGTCACCTCTGACTACTTAAAACATTTACAAATTATTATGTTTATGTTAAACCCCCTCCTTTCGCTTTCTTGAGATGGTTAAAAAAATTGAGTCCTTAAGCTCTTTCTTTTTCTCTGGTTAGTAATAAAAGTGCTTAGTCAATGAATTTTCCTCTGAGTACATTTTTGGTCACATTCTATAAACCTACTCTGACGCGTCGTAACTATTTTCTCTTCTAAATATTCCATACCATAGTTTTAGTTTTGATGTTCTCTTTTAAAAAAATTTTTTAGTGTTTATTTTTGAGAGAGAGAGAGAAAGAGCATGAGCAGGGAAGGGGCAGAGAGAGAGGGAGACGCAGAGTCTGAAGCAGGCTTCAGGCTCTGAGCTGTCAGCACAGAGCCCAACGCGGGGCTGGAACCCACGGACCGTGAGATCATGACCTGAGCCAAAGTCGGACACTTAACTGACTGAGCCACCCAGGCGCCCCGATGTTCTCTTTAAAGATGATTTAAAAGTATTAAATTTTTGTGATTCCTTTTTTTACATTAGTATTTATGTTTATTCATTTTTAGTTAATTGTGAGAGACTGTTGCCAACGATGGTTTTGCTTTTGTTAATTTATTTTTTTTTTAAATTTTTTTAACGTTTATTTATTTTTGAGACAGAGAGAGACAGAGCATGAACAGGGGAGGGGCAGAGAGAGAGGGAGACACAGAATCTGAAACAGGCTCCAGGCTCTGAGCTGTCAGCACAGAGCCTGACGCGGGGCTCGAACTCACGGACCGTGAGATCATGACCTGAGCCGAAGTCGGACGCTTAACCGACCAAGCCACCCAGGCGCCCCGCTTTTGTTAATTTATAGAAAGTTTTGGATTCCTTTTTTCAAATATCAGTTTGTGTAAATATTTCATTTCCGTTTTGGGGCTTACTGTTTGCTACATATACGTCTGTTTCTCCATTTCAGATATCATGGACATTAATCACATTTTTCAGATTCCCTCATGAGCCCTAATAATTTTGCTTTTCCGTTTATTATTTCAAGAATTTGAGAATCTGTTAATGTCTTCCAATAGTATAATGTTTCTTTTGGTGTTAGCTTTTGCTTTTTTGATTTTACTTTATATATTTCATTGCTGGGTTATTTAACAGAAATATATGTCTGCCCGCTCACATTTTATTATGGGTTGTACTCCTAATCTGTAAAAATAGGTCCTCCTTGACCTGTTCTATGTTTTCTGCTTTCAGTTGTAGTTTTTCTCATTTTTGTAAAGCATTTCCTGGTTTCACCTTTAATTCCAGTGATTTTTATAAAGGACTTTCTGCTTTCTGTTGTTGGAGTTTACCTGGTATAATTTTACATTTAACTTCTTATTTTACTTTTTCTTTTAACTTTTCTGTGCCCTTTAGAAAAATAGCTGTATTTCTTTCAGATAGCGTGTAGGTTTTTTATATTTAAAAATTCAGAGTCTGAGTGCCTGTGTCTTTTAATATGGAGCTTACCCTAAGTTATATTTATTATAATACCTAATGTGTTTTTTTTTAAACTTCTTTCATCTAATTATAGTGTTCTCTTTTCTAAGTACTTATATAACTGAGAAGGTATTTTTGATTCCTTCTCATGTGAATGGCAGCTTGGATGAATAGAGCATTTTGGGTTACGTATTTTATCACTCAGTACTCCGTAGATGCTCTATAGTCTTATGTTGTTAATATTGGATAATTCAGAGGCCACATGGTTTTTTATTTTGATGGTTGACTCCCCCACCCTCTCACCCTCATCCTTCCTGAATGCCTGTGGTATTCTTTTCCCCCTTGAAATTCAAGGGATGTTCCAAGCAATATCCACGTTTTGGTGTCTTTTCATTAGTTTGCGAGGTACATGGAATGTACTTTGTCTACAGATTTAGCTCTTAATAATAGGAACATTTTTGTTCCATTGTGTCCCACTGGGCTCATTTCTTCTTGGAATGGCAGTTATCCACATATATATCCATATATCCCTATTGTTTGTTTTCTGCATTATCTCTTGTTTTGATTATTTGAGCCTCTATTTCTCTCTTTGGAGGTTTGTAAGTGCTTCTCAAGTGTATCCTTTGGATGCCTTAACTCTGTTTTCTGTGCTGACGACTCTGCTGGTCCCTGCTCCTGATGCTCGTTATAATTCCGCTGTGCCATTATTTGATTCCTTGTATTCTCTTCTGAATTCCTTGAGCTAACCCTTCGTTTTACTCTGTTCTTGTTTTCTTTAATTTTGTTGGGGATGCAAAGGAGAGTTTGTCTAAAATTTATTTTAGCTTCCTGGAGTAAAACTTACACATGCTCCTTCCCTGAATCTTGAGTAGAACGCTTTTCTCCTTTTTTTATTACGCAATTTTGTTGCATTTGCCCTCTCCCCTGCTCGCTTCCTTTAATCCTTCTAAACAGAGGCAGGTATGATTTAGTGTGGTGTAGACCCTACAGTGATATCAGCAGCAGCTTCCTCGGGTCTTGGGTTGAAAGCGGAGGGCCACGTGTTGTCCGTGTACAGGATGGGTGGGCGACACGGCGGCCAGAGTTTGAGGGGGCCGGGCCGGGGCTATAGGTTTTCTCAGTCTGGGTTCCATCATTGTGAGGCTCCACTGTGAAGTGCCCAGTGGTTCTGCCCAGATTCTTTCCTGATGGGGTCAGGGTTGAGTTGGAAAGTAGAAGGTAAGCCACCACTGTGACGTCTGGGATTCCCTATTGCTCCTATCACCACCCCCAGGGGTGACATACTTGATTTTCATCTTACCAGTTCTGTGTCAGAATCTCAAGGATGACGGCTATGAGATGGGTCATCGCGACGCCCTTCCATGTATCCTTACCTCCCTAACATCTAACAGAAATTCCTTGGCGGGTGGGTTTGTATGTGAAATCCCCTTCTAGATTTCAGGACCTTTTTTTTTTTTTTTTTTTTTTTAACTTTTTAATTGTGTTAAAATACAGTGTATAACAAACTTGATTGTCTTTACCATTTTTGTGTGTACAGTTCGGTCGTGTTAAGTACGCATACATTGCTGTGCTGCCCATCTTCAGAACTTCATCTCGTGGAATGGAAACTCTCTGTAAAGAACTCCCCCCCCTCCCCGGCCCTTGGCAACCACCATTCTACTTTCTGTCTCTGAACTTGACTTCTCTAAGTACCTCCTACAAGTGGAATCGTACAATATTTGTCTCTTTGTGACCGGCCTCGTGTCCTCGGGGCTCTTCCATGTTGTAGCCCGTGTCGGAGTCTCCTTCCTTCTCAGGGCTGTATAAAATTCCACTGTATGTGCAGATGTCATTTTGTTTATCCCCTCCTCTGTCGGCGGACACTTGGGCCGCTGCTACATGTTGGTTATCACGAATACTCCCGTGAGCGTGAGTGTACTAACGTCTCTTCGAGATCCTGCTTTCCATTCTTTTGGGTCTATACCGAGAAGTAGAATTACTGGATCGTACAGTAATTACATGTTTGATTTTTTGATAAGCCGCCATAACTGTTTTCCTCCTATTTAAAAAAAAAACATGGGGGCACCTGGGTGGTGGTTACACGTCCAATTCTTGACTTCGGCTCAGGTCATGGTCTCACGGTTTGTGAGATCGGGCCCCACGTTGGGCTCTGCGCTGACAGCACAGAGCCTGCGTGGGATTCTGTCTCCCTCTCTCTCCGTGCCTCCCCCGCTTGCTCTCTATCTCTCTGTCTCAGAGTAGGTAAAAATAAACTTCAAAGTTTCAGAAGTATGCTGAACGAACAGAGTTGTGTTGCGCCCCACCACGTCCCATGGTCCAGCTTCAGCCACCAATGACATGTTGCTCTTCCTTTATTACCTGTACCTCCACCGACTTCCCACTCCGCGAGGATGCTGGTTATTATGTTATGACAGCTGTTTCAGGAAAACTCACATAAGGAAAATGGACAGGGACAGTCATAGCTGAGGTTTGGGTAAATGCATATGCCCACGGGATTCCTACCCCTGTTGCCACGTGGAACATTTCCAGCTCCCAGAATGTTTCCTTGGGTCCTTTGTCGGTCGCCACCTCTTCCCCCAAGAGGCAGTGGCTGTTCTGATCACCTTCACGTTAGACTGGTTTACCTGGTCCAGACCTTTGTATAAATAGTGCCTCCTATTTTTATATTCCTGTGGTCAGTCTCTCAGGGTGGGGAGGAGAGGAGGCATTGGTGGTCCCTACGCCCTCTGCCACACAGGACTCTCCCCTTTCACCCCTTTGCGGCTCTGGAGTTCACTGTCAGGTTGGCTGGCCACTGCCTTTGGTCTTTGTTTTCATTTGCCCAGCCAGTGTTCTACATTAGGAGCCCCCTGAAAAAGCCCCAACATTGAAAGCTCAGTGTGTTTAAAAAGAACTAAAACTCAGTGTGTCCAACCCTTCCTTTTTGTTACAAAAGCGGTTATCCATATATGAAAATTTTGAAATATGGAGAATTAGAGGACAGTAAATCCCTTGTTCTATCGCTTTGTAATCACGATTAGCAGTTCTCTGTTAACTTTGTCTTTTCTCTAGGTGGCCTTTTATCCTTTGTGTAATATAGCTACCATCATAGTGCATACAGTTTTATGCCCAGCCTTTTCCCTTTAACACTGAAACGTCAGTATTTTCCTGGCCAGCTGCAGGAATGTCTGGTGGTCATTTTTCATTGGCTCCATGGTGGTAGGGGGGAGTCATAGGAGCATTTACACTGTGCCTTCTACTGTTCTAAGTCTTTCTGTTTTTAAGTCCTCACACCGTACCTGTGAGGTATGCACTGTTACTCCCATTTTATAGATGGAGACATTGAGGCTGAGTGAAACAAGTCACACATTTGATGGGGAGGGAAGCCAGAAACCGAACCCAGGCATCCTGACTCCCATCCTCAACACCCGTGCCCAGTGCTTATTAACTCCGTCATTTCTGAGTGGGCTGTACAGGGATCTTTTCCTCCATTTTGCAGATGAGTAAACTGAGCCTGAGAGAGGAAAAGTGACTTACCTAAGAGGAGGCAGCAAGGAAGGGGCAGGGTTGAGGCTGGAATCCAGGCTGGAACCCTCTCCTCTGTTTCTGGAGGTCCTTTGTTCTGCTTGGGGGAGGGGGGGGGTCCTACCTTGTGTGCAGTTCTGCCTCAGGGTAGAAACACTCCTTCTTTTCAGTCTTCTGGTTTTCCTCTCCTTGTTGCCTGCCGTTCTTCCAGCAGCCCCAAGTCCCCTGACCTCTCTGGGCCTCAGTTTCTTCATCTTTAAAATGGGCCTCCCCTCTCTCCCACTCGTATCGGGGCTGTCGCTTCAGCCCCTGTCTCCCCGCCGTGGCCGGCCCGGTGCTTCGCAGACACTTGCAGGGAAGTGTACTCGCGGCTGAGTGAGCATCTGCTTCCCCATCTGGTCCCAACTTTTTCCTTAATTACCCGCTGAATTGGCTCTAACAAAATGCTGACAACTTGAGTGAGACATTAGCTGATACATCAGCGCCTGTGCCAGGGCTTCGCGGGCTTTCCTGGGATGTGACAAACTCCGGCGCGGCGAGGTCCCTTCTTCCCTGGCCGGAGTCCCCGTCCCGTCCGAGTGGCGGGCCCCGCCGGAGCACGGGGTTCTCGTGGGGTCTCGTGGCTCATAAATGCCACCTCGTGTGGTGCTGCACCCAGGGTGTCCTCAGGGCTGGGTCACAGACCTGGAAGTGAGTTTTGTCTTCTCTCCTGCCCCTCCCTTGATCTCTAACCTTTCAGGTCTTTTGTTCCAAGCTGATATTCTACAGATAAAGTTTGTTTTGTTTCATTTCTTCACTTTCCCGGCAGATCTAGAAGCAGTGGGACTAAGGAAGTGTGCCCCAGCAGGAAGAAACTGGCCTGGGTTTTCTTGGCTTCCGGGGAGCTCCTGCAATGCCTTTTTGGGGCCTTGTTTTGCATCTGCATAAAGGGGTCTGATAAGGTGTGATACAGGCTCTAATTCTGATATCCTGGATTCTAAGAAAAGGCCGGGCTTCTGTTTTCTCATCGTAAGTCGGGTCGGGAGCGGCTGTGGCTGCCCGGTGGGGGGAAGACCGTAGGCTCAGGAGCCAGCCATTCTAGATTCTAGTCTTACCTCTGCTGTTTCCTCCCTGTGTGACCTTGGGCAAGTTGTTGAACCTCTCTGTGTCTCAGTTTCTTCTTTATAAATTGGAGCTCGGATTGGGGCGCCTGGGTGGCTCGGTCGGTTGAGCGTCCGACTTCCGCTCAGGTCACGATCTCACAGCTTGTGAGTTCGAGCCCCGCGTCGGGATCTGCTGACGGCCTGGAGCCTGTTCCAAATTCTGTGTCTCCCTCTCTCTCTGCCCCTAACCCACTCTCATTTTGTCTCTGTCTCTCTCAAAAATAAATAAACATTAAAACTTTTTAAAAAAATAAATTGGAGCTCAGAGAACCTTATGAGAGAGTTAATAATGACGCGTTAATACATGTAAAGCAACTGGCACGCGGTCACTCAAATGTCACCTGCCCTGCCCCTTATCTTTTATGTGTAGCACGTTAAGTTAATATACTCAGTTTAGGGCGCATGATCGTTTTTGGCTCATTACAATCCTTCCCCTGCTTTATTTAGTTCTTTCTTTCTATCCTTATCCATTCTCCTGGCTCTGCTCCTCTGCTCTGTCCAATATTCTATATATTTAACATGCATTTTTTTTTTTGTTTATGTGTTCTTGCAAAATGTGTGCTGTCGTTTGTGTGCATGTTTAAAAAGTGTCCCATCCGTGCTCTAGTGTCCAGATCTCATTCTGTTTCTCACTTTTGCCTCTCAGCTCTAAGTGTTTGAGCTGCACCATGTTACTTTGAGCCGCTGGGTGGATTTTACCCATCCTCCGCTCAGTGACGGATGCCCCCACCCCAAATAAAGCTGCGATGAGCATCCTTGTCCGTGCTTCCATGTGGACTTCAGTGAGACCTTCGTTACGATGTGTACCCAGGTGTGGAATTTGGGATAGAATGAAAAAGAGGATATTTGAAAGAAGCAAAAGGAATAGATGTTGTCATACCCCAAATTGAGTAAATCATGAATAGTACTTAGCCAATCAAGAAGTTGACTGTCTCTTGGGCTTGCCTTGAATACCCAGCTGAGGACCACTTTTGTTTTTTATATTTGAACTTGAAATCACACGGATACACATGCTCTTTGAAAGCAATTCAGATGATGCAGAAGTAAGCAGTATAAAGAACGAAATGGAAAGAGCCCCTTCGCGTTGACCCCACATCCTCCTCGGCCCCATTTCTGGTAGGTAAGCACTGGTGACTGTGGAGTGTCTCATACTGGTCTTTTTTTATACGTTTACAGGCACAGATGTGAACCTTTCATATTGTCGTACGTAGCTCTGCTCACCTAGTAGGATGTCATGACGCCGTTTCATGTTAGCCCTAATAGGTCTGCTGCAGTTTTTATCAGTGTTCACTATTCTCTTTTAAGGGTCTGCCATAGTTTATGTCACTAGCCCCTTTCTGATGGGTATTTTGGGTGTTGCCAGTTTTCTGGCCCTTATAATCCCCAAATCAGCCCTTCTTGTGGTGTTGGTCTGCTGGTGATACAGTCCTTTATTTTTGACAGATATTTTTGCTACCTATCGAATTCTGGGTTGACGGGTGTTTTTTTTCTTTCAGTACTTAAAAGATGTTACTCCACTGTCGTATGTTTTATTTTATTTTTTGTCTTTTTTTAATGTTCATTTATTTCTTAAAGAGAGAGAGATAGAGTGTGAGCAAGGGAGAGGCAGAAAGAGAGGGAGACATAGAATCTGAAGCAGCCTCCAGGCTCCAGGCTCTGAGCTGTCAGCACAGAGCCCAACGCAGGGCTCGAACTCAGGAATTGTGAGATCACGATTGGAGCTGAAGTCAGAAACTTAACTGTGACTGAGCCACCCAGATGCCCTTATTTTTATTTTTATTTTTGTACATTTTTAAAATTTATTTATTTTGAGAGAGGGGGTGGGGAGAGAGAGAGCAAGAGCGAGAGAGCGAGAGAGAGAGAAGAATAAGCTGGAGAGGAGCAGAGAGAGAGGGAGAGAGAATCCCAAGCAGGCTCCATGCTGTCAGTGCAGATCCCGATGCCAGGCTCAGACTCACAAACCTGTGAGATCACGATCTGAGCCAAAATCCAGAGTCGGATGCTAAACCGACTGAACCACCCAGGCACCCCCACTGTCTTATGTTTTAATGTTTTTGGTGAGGAGGTGACTAATTCTTATTTTGTTCCACTGTATGTTATGTCTTCTTAAACTTCCTGACCACTTTTTAGATGTTCTTTTTATCCCCGGTTTGAAGCAGTTTGATTGTGATGTGCCTCAGAGTGGTTTTCTTTGTGTTTGTTCTGCTTGGGATTCGCTGAGCGTCTGGGTTCTGTGGGTTTGTACTTTGCACCGGATTAAAAACTCTGGGCCCTTATTTCTTCAAATAACCTTTTCTCTCCTCTCCCTCTTTTTGCCTCTTTTTTCGGGACTCCAGTTGCATATGTCTTAGGTCTTTTGACATTGTCCCACAGCTCATGATGCCCTGTTTATTTTCGTCCCTATTTTTTCTCTGTTTCATTGTTAGCAGTTTCTGTTGTTGTGTCTTCAAGTTCATCGGGTCTTTCCTTCTTCAGGGTCTGATCTGTTCTTCATCCAGGCATTGTATTTTTCATCTCTGGAAGTTTGATTGGAGTCTTCTTTAAATCTCCTGTGTCTCTTTCTGACACGCTCATGTTTTTCCTCCCTTCTGGAATTTATGGGGTATGTTTATGATAGCTCTTTTAATGTCCTTTGAGTCTGTCGTCTAGGTCGTTTCTGGGTCTCTTCCTATTAATGAGTTCTTCTGCTTCTTTCATGCCCAGTGATTTTTGACTGACAGACCTTGTGAATTTTGCATTGCTCAGTGCTGGATGTTTTAGTCTCCCTTTAAGTATTTTTGTGGTTTATTCCGTTAATGCTGTCGTACTTGTCTCCTGATTGCTGCCGTAACTACCACACGCTTAGTGGCCGACAGGCACGCAGACTTATTACCTTATAGTTCTGGAGATTGGAAGTCCAAGTTGGAGTTCACTGGGCTAAAGTTAAGATGTTGGCGGGACCGTGTTCCTTCTGGAAGTTCTAGGGGAGGATCTGTTTCCTTTTCTAGCTTCTAGAGGCTGCCTGTTTTCCTTGGACTGTGGCTCCGTTTCTCCGTCTTCAAAGCCAGCAGTGTTGGGCGCAGTCCTCGTGCTGCCTTTTTCTCTGGTTCTGTCTTCTACTTAGCAGGACCCTTGCACCCACTCACATAATCCACAGTAATCTCCCCACCTCAAGGTCCTCTGATTAGCAAGCTTAATTCCATTTGCCTATATCCTAACATATTATGTCCACTGCTGGGACATAATATGCTGGTGCTGGGGATTCGGATGTGGAGACCTTGAGGGGGACGCATTGTTCTGGCTATAGCTGTTAACACTGTGTAGGACCACCAGAGCAGTCTTTACCATAGAACAGGGTTTGGCATACTCTATCCATGGGACCAATCTGGCCTGCCACCTGTTTTTGTAAATAAAATTTCATTGGAACACAGCTATGCTCATTCATTTTTGTGTTGTCAATGGCTAGTTTCATTCCACAGTGACCCACAAAGCCCAAAATATTGACTGGCCTTTAAGGTGTACCGACCCCTGGTCTGGGGCTAATTTTTCCCTGCTTTTAAGGTCATCATACCTTTCTGAGTACTCAACCCAGTGCCATTAGTTGTTATATTTTCCCTACTTTGGCTGTTGGGAATGGGAACTATTCTTAGCTCTATGTGAGCCCCGAGACTTTTTCTACTTGGTTCTTTCTGGTGGTTCTTGGCCTGGCCTCAGGTGGTTTCCGTGTGTGCATGTGCTGATTTGTACGAAAGCAACTGAAGAATTTGAGTGTACTCGCTGGGCACCTCTCTCTTCTGTGACTCTACCCTGCATATCACAGCTTCGTTGCCCTCCCCACTTCTAAACGGTCCCCTCAACTTGGGGAAATCCCCTGAACTCTGTGTGCTTCGGTTCTCCATCCCTACACTGCAGCCTAGAAATTCTCCGGCCTAAAATCCTCCAGAAATGGCTTTTCCTCTCCTAGGGATTACTGTCCCGTGCTGCCTTTTGTCCAGTGCTTAGAGATCATTGTTTTGTATGTTTTGTCCAGTTACTTGGTTGTTTAAGGTGGGCGGTAAATCTGGTCCCTCTTGCTCGGTCAGGAGTAGAAGCCACTTACGTTGTATTATTTTGCATTGATGAGAGTACTTTTGGAAGATAGCATATTGGAAGAGGCTTCATGAAGAGAGTCTGCGTTTTTAAAAACAATTTTTTAATGTTTATTTTTGAGAGAGAGAGACAGAGTGTGAGTGGGAAAGGAGCAAAGAGAGAGAGGGAGACACAGAATCCGAAGCAGGCTCCAGGCTCTGAGCTGTCAGCACAGAGCCCGACGTGGGGCTTGAACTCACCAACCGCGAGATCGTGACCTGAGCTGAAGTCGGACGCTTAACCGACTGAGCCACCCAGGCGCCCCAGAGATTCAGCATTTTAATGATACTGCAAATTGGCCTTCGTAAGGGCTGTGCCACTGTGCTTTTGAGAGTCTCGTTCTAGTAGCAGGGGTTGTGGGGGTAGATGGTGACAGGGAATCACTTTGAGCCCTGTAAAGGGTTGGTAGCATGCCAAGGGTTATGGCTCTTAAAAAAGGGCTTCCCCTAGCTGTTCCTCTTGTGACTTGGGTGTCTGATGGCCATTTTGCTCTGCCAAGCTAGCCTCAGGGGTGCCGGGGGAGGGGGGGATCTTCTGCTAGGCTGCTACTTTCTTTCCTGACGTCTGTGGAGCACCTACAGACGCTAAATAACATTTCGAGTGCTGCGTGCAGTCACTGTGATACTGTTTCATTCTCTCCCACAACCGTGGGAGCAGGGGACGAAATGGAAACAGAGAGGTGGCATGGTTGGCCCAGTGTCGTACAGCTAATTCCCGGCAAAGCATGGATTCTTTCTGCCTTTAAACCAAGTCTGCCAGTTCATAAAACAGACCACCCATTTTATCAAGACCCCTTAGGCTGCAGGGGACAGAAACGCATCTCAAATTTGTTTAAGCCCAAAGGGACATTCATTGGTGTGCCTACAGAAGAGTCCAGGGCTGGATCCAGACGCATTAGAAATGCACTGCTCTCCATGTCTCAGCTCTTCCTTCCCGGGGTTAACCTACCCTTCATGCAAGCCCCTCCCCAGGTGGTGGCGGTGGTGGTGGTAGCATCTTCAGGCTGATTTCTAAGCCCGGCGGAAAGAGAGTACCTGTTTCCCAAGGATTTCAACCAAAAAGGCCCAAGAAAGGCTCCCACTGGCCCAGCTTGGGTCACAGGCTCCTCCCTGAGCCAGTCGCGGTGCCAAGAGGATTGTTTTTTTTGGATTGGACAGATGTGGGTCTTGGAGTTGGGGTCTGGGGACAGCCCGTTGAAGCCACTCCGATTATGGGTTCTGGAAAGGGTAAGATAGTTCTGTTTTGGAAGAAGGGATGCTGAATAGATAGAGACAGAAGTGTCGGTTTCTCCCGTTTGACCTTCGTTTGAGAAGTGGCGTTGTGCCGTCCTAGGTTCTGACCATCAGCTCTTCTGTTAGCATGTCGGGCAGGTGAGGACAAGGATGGGGATGAGCCATCGGGGGTGTGGTTGAGGCTGGGAGAACAGAGGAATTGTGTGTGGGGTGGGGTGGGGGGAGGGTAGGTTGTGTTGCATGTAAAAGAGGGAAGCCCACCACGATGGGCACATTCTACTTCTGAGGCTGCTGCACAAGACGCCCTGTGAGGTTACACCTTACCAGGCATTGGTACCCAGAAACAAAGGCCCAGCAGTCTGGGGACACCCCCGAACCCCATCTGTCACCAGTAGTAGGTGAGCACTTTTCCGAGGGTGGTCCAGGACCTCTGGCACTAGAGCAGCTAACAGGTGCAACCCCCATCAGCAGACGTGCTGGTTCCGAGTCCTGGGGGAGGGGGAGGTTGGAAGTCCGAGGTTCCAACTGTCTCCCTGTCCGAGGTTCCAACTGTCTCCCTGAGTGCTGCTGACACATGCCACATGCCGAGAGCCTCACTTAGGTGACTGACTGTCCCTGAACTTGCTGTTTTCCTTGAATGGATTTTCTTTAAAGGATTCTCCTTTCTCCTGATGGGACTGGTTAATAAGCTTATCCAGTTTTCAGGATTTCCCTCCTTCAGATTCGATCTGCTCCTTTCGGGATAAAGGAAGAGTCACCATTTGAGCTTGGGGTTGAATCTGATGTGTGGGATCCCTTTCTAAAGAGCTCAGCAGTATTATTTTCCATCTGGCACTTTCCACATCTCGAGACGTCCACTGGAGATAGCATGCAAAGGAAGGATAACACACAATGTGCCTACGTTACTTTTTGCTTAAAGTGCTTATTTTGAGAAAGTGTGCGTGTGCAAGGGGGGGAGGGGCAGAGAGAGAGGGAGAGAGAGAATCTCAAGCAGGCTCCGAGCTGTCAGCGCAGAGCCCGACGTAGGGCTTGATCTCATGAACTGCGAGATGATGACCCGAGCCGAAACCAAGAGTTGGATGCTCAACCAATGGAGCCACCCAGGCGTCCCCCTACATTTCTTTACCAGGAGGTGGTGACTGTGCCAGTGACCTGTCAGGATTGGTCATGAGAGCAGAGAGGTGCAGATGTGTCAGAGAAATGGAGCCTTTGGCTTGGAAAAGCTCAGTTGACTACTCTGACTCCACATTTCATCTGTTCCTAAGTCAAGACCCTGAAACTCTGGAGGATAAAGCATGATTTCCACCTGCTACAAGATTTCAAAACTCTTTCTAGGCCAAGAACCTTTTCATAAATGAAATCTTATATAGGAGCTCAGTATATTGAAGAGAGAAAGGCAGTTTTTTTAATTGGGGAAGGAGGGCCACTTTATGACTTTGTTGAGCCCTAGGCACTTTTGCCTTTGTGGGCACCTTCCTCCATAAGAAATATTAAAAATTATATTTTATGGCTGCATTGGTATGAAGATGAGTGTATTAATAATATATGTTCAGCATTTTCTCCATCCCGAGAGTTCAGTTTTCTTTAGTCTGATTTTATTTATTTAAAAAAAATTTTTTTTTTAACATTTATTTATTTTTGAGACAGAGAGAGAGCATGAACAGGGGAGGGTCAGAGAAAGAGGGAGACACAGAATCTGAAACAGGCTCCAGGCTCTGAGCTGTCAGCACAGAGCCCGACGTGGGGCTCGAACCCACGGACCGCGAGATCGTGACCTGAGCCGAAGTCGGACGCTTAACCTACTGAGCCACCCAGGTGCCCCCTTTTTAGTCTGATTTTAAAAGAAATGAAAGTATTGGGGCGCCTGGATGGCTCAGTTGGTTGAGCATCTGACTTCAGCTCACATCATGATCTCACAGTGCATGAGTTTGAGCCCCGTGTCGTGCTCTGTACTGAACCCTCAGAGCCTGGAGCCTGCTTTGGAGTCTGTGTCTCCCTCTCTCTCTGCCCCTCCCCTGCTTGCACTCTGTCTCTCTCTCAGAAATAAATACCCATTAAAAATAAATGAAAATATTTTTGTGGGCCCTTAAAGGTATGTGGGGCCTGGGCGCCATGACTCCTCTGCCTGATGGGGAGGTCAGCCCTGAGCAAATAGGCCCCACCTGCGTGGCCACTCCTGGGGGGCCCCCTGAGGCAGGCTGGAAGAGGGGAACCCAGTTTGAAGACTTTGTTTAGACTCATCACCTGTATCTTACCAGACACTGTCCAGCCTCCCCGGGGAAGAAGAATCGTAAGGTATCCCAATTTAAGGGTGGAATGTCAAAGTCATTTCTGTCTGTCCCCATCCTCCCTCCCTGCAACCCAGGCCTTGTTCTTCAATATCTCTCCTTTTTTTTTTTTTTTTTTTTTTTTTTAAGAGAGAGAGCTTGAGCAGGGAAGAGGGGCAGAGGAAGAGAGAATCTCAAGCAGGCTCCACACTTAGCAACACGGGGCTTGATCCCATAACCCTGGGGTCATGACCTGAGCTGAAATCAAGGGTCAGGCACTCACCCGACTGAGCCACCCAGGTGCCCCTTGTCCTAAAGTTTCGTAAGCGTCATTCCTGCCAAGTGATCGTCTGGCCTCTGCTCGAATCCCTCTAGGGACAGGGAACTCATTACCCTGTGTTCGTTCTCCATTCTGGTCCACTTCTGTAGGAGTTTGTGGTACCTAGTGAGCTCCTGGATTGATCGCCATTTGTCCTTTAAGCCAGTGAGTCCTGAAGGGCCTGAGCCATGGTAAGCTGGGAAGGGAGTCCAGGAGCTTGGGGTTTGAGGTACAGTGCTGCCCCTCTGTTGCTGTGTGGCTGCATGAGGACACTCTCCTCTCTGACCTTGAGGTACCTTGTTTTGGGAAAGGAGTGGGTTGGATGTGATGGTGCTGTCATGCATGCAGTGTGTGATGTGAAAGGGAAACTGAGGCATGTCCTTGGCAGGTGGTGTCTACAGCTTGGGGTAGAGAGTTTGTCGGCTCTTGCTTGGAGGCCAGGGGCCAGAGGCTGCTTGTCCCCCTACCGAGACCCTGTCACACCTTGACAACAGACGTGGAGAAAGTGTGGGGTGAGGAAGGGGACCGCTCAGGTGGCTTAGGATGATCGCTCGGTCCTTGTCCCCCACTTGACTGCTCATTGTTCCTGAGATTAGGCGAACTTGGCTGTCCCAGAGCTCAGCGGCCAGCTGTCTAAGTGCCCTCACGGTGCTGTGTGCTAGCAAGTTCAGCTTGGTGACCTGCTTTTTCCCTGGGGCTTGCTGTCCCCAAGGCCTGGGCACAGCAAAATGGGACTGTTTCTTCCCTTTTCCCCTCTGGTCCAGCCTCCCTAGGCCCTGGTACTTGGTCGAGGGGTGCTTTCATCCCATACCCTGCCCCCATGGTGCTCAGGGCCCAGCCTGGCTGCTCTATGACTTAAGACTGCTCCATGTCACCTCTTGTCCTTGCCATACTAAGTGGCAGTCCTAAGCACACCGTGATTTCCGCCCCCTGCACTTGGTACGTGTTGTCTCTCCTGCGGGGTTCTGGTGTGATGGCTTCCCAGGCCACAGAAAGAGAGGGTGTAGGGTGAGTCCCTGTCACGGCCTCTAAATGGGGGAGCGTCCTGCCCAACTGGCTTCGGGCCCACGCCTGCCGTTTGCTCACCTGGCCTCTGCTCTCTGCTTTGTAATTACTGATTCCTGCCGCGTCCACTTACTATGAGCCAGCTGGAGTGGACTTGCCACCCGAATGCCAGCTTCAGGGATTTAGAAGTTTCTGGAAACAGTCACTTCTTGCTGGCCTAATGAGCGTGTCTCTGCCAGGGGTGTGCAGGAGAAAGCGGGAGCGTGTGGGGGGCTGGACAGGACATCTTTGTGGGCACAGATGAATTTTCCTTTCTCTTGGGTCTGGCTCTTCAGGGTTGTTTTCTCTGTCACCATTACATTTAAAAAAAAATTTTTTTTTTAATGTAATATATCTTGAAGGAGAGAGAGAGTGTGAGCAGGGGAGGGACAGAGAGAGAGAGGGAGACAGAGAATCTGAAGCAGGCTCCAGGCTCTGAGCTGTCAGCACAGAGCCTGACGCGGGGCTCGAACTCATGAGCAGTGAGATCATGACCTGAGCTGAAGTTGGACGCTCAAATGACTGAGCCACCCGGGCGCCCCTGTCACCATTACATTTTCACTTAAATACCTCATCCAGTTATATGCCAGGGGAAAAGTCCGTTTCATAGAGTGTTTTATGGGAAACCACTTCCCTCCATCCATCTGTCCGTTCTCCCCCTCCCTTCACACCTACCGAGAGCAGGACCACTCCTGTCCCAGCCATTGAGAGTCTGGCGTGAGGGATAAGCCCAAATGCTGAGTGAATTCCAAGTCAGTGTGCAACCTTCTGCCTTCCAAGCAGTGTTTTCTCATAGAATCTTTGCTTTTTTTAAATTTTTTTAAAGCAGTTTGTCTTACTTCATTGTAAAAAGTAGCAAATGCTCTTTATAGAAAAAGTTGGAAAATGCAGGAAAGTACGAGGGAAGAAAGGAAGTCACCTGTAGACCCCTAGCAGATGCTTACACCTTTGACATTTTGATCCTTTTCCTTCTAATTGGTGTGTGTGTGTGTGTGTGTGTAATTTATTTTGAAGAGAGAGTGTGAGCATGAGTAGGGGAGGGGCAGAGAGAGGGGGAGGGAGAGAGGGAGAGAGGGAGAATCCCAAGTAGGCTCTGTCAGTGCAGAGCCAGACTTGGGGCTCGAAGTCACAAACTGCGAGATCATGACCTGAGCCGATATCCAGAGTCGGATGCTTAACCGACTGAGCCACCCAGGTGTCCTGTGTGTGTGTGCATGCGTGTGCTTTAATTTTTTTTTACTGTTTGTTTATTTTTGAGAGAGGAGAGACAGAGCATGAGTGAGGGAGAGGCAGAGAGAGAGGGAGAGGGAGAGGGAGAGAGGGAGACACAGAATCCAAAGCAGGCTCCAGGCTCTGAGCTGTCAGCACAGAGCCTGATGTGGGGCTTGAACTCACAAACTGTGATACCATGACCTGAGTCAAAAGTTGGACGCTTCACTGACTGAGCTACCTAGGTGCCCTCATAAATACAGTTCTCTCCTGCTTAAAAGGGAAAAAAAGGCTCAACGTTGCAAGATTAGCATTTCCCAACTTTCTTGTAAACCCTGTGGTTTGGGCCGTACGGTGTTCCATGACGTGGCGGTATCCTGGTTTTCCCAGCAGTGCCCTGTTTGGGGATCTTTTGCTATTTCTGTTTCTCCCCTATTATAAATAATGCCATGAAGAATATCTTGTAAGTGAATTGATTTTCCTGTTTTGGATTGTTTCCCAGACTGTTTCTTCCAGAATCTCAGTGATCACCCAGAGCGCTTCTCTCCTTCAGCATGTGCTAAGCGTCACCTGGAGGGCGTTTTAGCACAGCCCTCGGGCTTTGCCCCCCAAGCCCTGATTCGGGGGGTGAGGCGGTGCCCTGGAATCTGCATTCTGACAAGCCCCGGGGCGGGCTGCTGCTGGTGTTCGGGGAACAGAGTGCCATCAACCAGCCTCTCCTTTGTGGTGGGGGAAGTTGAGGCTAAGGAGAGGGGGGCGGGCTGGCCGTGGCCTGGGCCAGGCCGGGGATGGGGCACCCCCCACCCGTGCCGCCGCTGTTGCCTGGGAACCCTGCGGGGGAAGGCAGCACTCGCCCACCTGAGGGAACCTGGCCCATCGGAGTGTTCCGGCCACACAGGCGGACAGAATGCCCAGCCTCGGCATGCACGCGGGCCCAGGGTGAGGGCTGCTGGAAGAACGATACTGGTGAAGTCCACAGTGAGTTGTGTAAGCGAGAGCGAGTGACAGCCACCCTAGGATGCAAGGGGTTAAGCAGGCGGCTGGCACAGCCTCCCCGGAGCCAAAGGGGGAACTCAGGAGTAAGTCGTGACTGCCTAATTAATTCAATTAAACTCCTTCATAAGCTCCGCTGGTGTCAGTAAATTGTTAAAGTCTATTAAAAACCCAGTGGAACGTGATGAGGGTTTGGGGATGCTGCATCACCTTCCTCGAGTTTTCCCCTCGTCCCCACCCCCCCTCCCGGAGCAGGTGCGCCAGAGGAGAGGAGGGAAGCATGGGTGTTGGAGCCCCGTCTGGTGCCCCCACCGACCTGCTGTGCGTGCTGTGGCAGATCCCACTGCCCTTGGGCCTCAGTTTCCCCATCTGTACCGTTAAGTGATGGACTGTATCTCGAACACCCCTTTGGCACCAGAGTTACGAGGATTTTGCAGCCCCTTCTGGTCAAGGGCAGCTGTTCCCGCAGACGCGCTGCCTGGTCTCTACCCTCCCTCCACATCAAGTTCATTGGGGCAGTTTCTTGGGGCCGCTGTGTGGACAGGTGAGCCCAAGGGGAGGTGCAAGCTCTGGAGATGGGAGTGAGCAGAGCCGATTTCACCCAGCAGCCGTGTACTTTCTCATGCAACAACCCCATCCAGGCTGGGTGTTGCGTCCCCAGCTTTTACTGGTGAGGATACCGCGGCTCCCAGGATCGGGGCGATCTACCCACAAGTAACTGGTGGAGTTGAGATTTGAATTCAGAGCTGCTGTGCCTCAGAGTCCCTGTGGGTGACCGCTTTCTTCTGCAGATGTCTTTAAAATGAAGCCGCCCTCCTCCCCCCGCCCCCGGCCAAACTCTGCAGTGTGCAACATTGCAGTCTTGGGAAAGAAAACACCAGGCATGTTCTTTTTCTCTAGCCAGTATCCAGACGTGAGGAACCCAAAAGACAGGGTGACGTCCTTGTCGCTGGAGGTATGTAAGCATCAGTTTGTGATGAGAGCAGGCAGGGAAATGGGCAGGAATGCTCCTTGGTGCGTGGACACTGGGGTTACGGTCTTGTGCCAGATCAGATCCCCTTCAGCTAAGCCAGCCTGGGTTCCAGAGCAGCCTCAGTCATTAATCAGCTGTGGCTCCTACTTTCCTAATTCTAGAAGTTAGGCTCGATCCCCGCATCTTTGAAAGGTGGCTGAGGCAGTGCCCCGTGGGTGCTCTGCAGGGCGAGGGGCAGAAGGGAGGGGGAGAGCATGAGTTTAGCACCAGATACACCTGTGAGTGGAGCATACTCTGTCTTCGAGATCCAGAGCAGCCGCTGGACCTTTACAGGCTCTGAAAAGTCCCTCAGTAAGGCAGAGAGATTAATTTTGTTTACCCAGCCTCCCCCAACTCGGCCATTCTTTCGCTCTCCAAGCACATCTTTTGTTTAATGACCTGCTGGCTAAGGTGAAGAGATGGAAATGCTTAAATGTTACCCTCGGGGAGACCTGCCTTTTAAGGTGGTCGCTTTGCTGGTGCTTTCTGTCGCGGGAACACCTTCTCTGTAACTTGGATAAGCCAGCCCTTAGCAAAGCGGTGTCTGAATCCCCAAAGTTGGGTTTTCTTGAGCTAAAAAGTCCCATGTTTATTCTAGGCTCCTGGAGGCCTGGCCAAGTGCCAGGAGCCTCTCTTGCTTCCAGAAGCCCTCAGTAGCGAGGTCCTCAAGGTCTGTAATACACCCTGCTTGGGGTTCCCTGGTGAGCACTTTGCAAATCCTGGGGGAAACCATCCTCACTTCAGACCACGCTGCAGAGGAACCCACGGTACAGCTTGCAAGTTGTCTAAACGAGTAGGACAAAATCCCAGTAATTCGGAGCTGCCACTTTAAGAATTCGTGAACTGCGGCTGACCTTTGCAAAAGAAGGTTTGCGAAGGAAAAATGCTCAAAGGAAAAATGCTCGTGTAGACAAGATCTCTGGTGGGGAGAGGAACTCTAAGGTGTGTAGGGAATCAGTCTATTTTTAATTCTTTCGAAAACTCCTCTTGGAATATAAACATGATGCTAATTATGAAAACACCTTTTCTGTTCAAAACTTGTGTAAACACGATGGGCTCGGTGGAGGAGGGGAAGGAGTGTTTGAGCAGAGGCTAAACCTGGGATGAAACACCGGCCACAACACTGTAAAAATTCAGATTTTTCGCACTTCCCGTTTTGACAGGCAGGACACGCAGGTGGTGGCGGGCGTGTGTTCCCCTTGGTGACAGTCTGCAGGAACCGGTGAGAGCGACCTTCTCATGGCCCCTGACCTGTTGCAGAGCACGCCCCTGCCTTTCTAAGAATAATTCTCCCCAATATTTTAAGAGCACAGTTAGCATATAATCACTCATTTCCTCTCCATTGGCCTTAGAGGAAGTGCTCTGCCTTGTTCAGCAAAACTTTCAGAGGTTAGCAGTTTCAATACCAGCCAGCCATTATTTTATGCATCGGGCTCTGTGCAAAGTGCTGGAAGTTGGTTGGTGCTGAGGAAAACCGCATCCCTACCCCTCCAGAGCTGGCTGCCTGCCACGGTGCCATCGTGGGGTGCTTTGCAGCCCCCTCCAGGTGTCACCCAGGGCTTCTGCCATGCCTGTCCTGTGCTGAACTGGGGCAGAGGATTCGGAATGGTGAATGTGGTCCTCGCCCTTGACCTACTGTTGTCCGAGAGACGAGATGAAGGGCGAGGCGAGCTCCTGAGAAGTCCTTTGTGCTTTGAGGATGCCGAGGTGTGTGTCTGGGGCAAGGGTAGGGGGACTGGTGGGGCTCGGGGAGGGTCAGGGACACCTGCTGGAGGAGGAGTGTGACCTTGTGATGTGCTTAATATTGAGAAAGGCGGAGGGGAAAGGAGAGGCTATCCCAGGCGCTAATAAAGAGGTAGAAAGATTATAATTAGCACAGGTTTTATATGCAAATGCTATTTCACAGTGCTTAAAAATATCTTTTGAGGAAGGCTGAAAATAGCAGGTGGTCTACTTGAACAGAGAGTATTTGGGAGTGGTGGGATGGAAGGGGTGTGTGGGGGGGAACAGGGAGAGAGAGATGCAGACGGATGGATGGACGGATGGGCAGGCAGATATTGGGTGTCTTTGTGGAGGACCCTAAAAACCAGGTGGAGAATTTTGCTAACCATGGAAGTGAATACGACCAGGGCAGAGTCCGTATCTCTTGTGATCGCTGTTTCCTCAGCTCCCAGCAAGGGCCTGACATAGTAAATGCTTATTAAATATGTGTTGAGTGAGTGAATGAAGGCACTTAGTCGGTATTTATCACATTTATCTTTATGACAGCCTTATGAGGAGGTAGTATTGTCCTCTTGTGCCAATGACGATGGGCCATTCTTGGACGCGCGTGCGTGTGTGTGTGTGTGTGTGTGTGTGTGTATTGTGTTAGGGGGAGGCACAGGGATGCCAGAAAGCTTTTTTTGTAACAGCGCCATGAAATATTGATCAATTTGATTCCATTGTATGACCCAGGGACAATTTTACTAGCAGAAAATATGACCATGTTATATGGCTGCAATAAAAAATCACAGCCACGAGCCAGCCCAGAAAACGAAGAAGGCTGACAGTGGAGGCAGGACTGGTCGGTTCTCTGTCCTTCTGCTAGCGTTCCTTGCTATTTGTTCCTTCGTGGTACCAGTGAGAAGCTCAGCTGCAGGTAGGAGGTAGCAGGTCCCAGCAGAAAATTTATAGAAGAGAAGCCTAACGGTAAATCCAATTTGCAGTTCTCTTGCCATTAGGACATGCCCACAGGTGTTTAGTTGTTGATGTAAAGTGTACCAGTCTAGCCTGGAAACTGTCCCATGGGGAGGTTTTGAAGCAGGGACATGATTTGAGGAAAGAGAATCAACAATATCTAACCAGATGTGCATTTAACTGTGGAGAATAGGAATTGTGCAGGTAGCAGGTGCCCTGGGGGGTGATGACCAGGAGGTGAGAACTACCTTTCTCTGGTCACTCACAACGAGAGCACCTTGCCTGGCTGACTGTGATTGTCATGATGCAAGGCTGTGTGTCTTTTGTACAACATGATCCCGTGATACAAGCCAACATCTTCGTTTAGTGCTCCATCAGAGAAGCATTGCTCTGTTCCAGCTCTGGAGGACAAACTGGCCATTGGGATTCTAGGAAAATGGGAGGACAGACTCTCCAGCATGGTGCCTTCCAAAGGAGTAGTTGATTGGTACTTTAAACTGTAAGATTTCAGGTTTACGTACTGCGTTAGGACTTAATCTTGTCGCAGATGTGACTGTGCCTTACTTTCAGGTAGCGCATCTGGCAGCTTGTTCAGGAGGAACTTGGGGCATGGAGAGGTTAGAATGAGGTGGCTGGCTTCCCTGGAAGCAGGGATGGAGCTGAGAGATTGTTCCGGTTTACTCTGGCCTTGTTTTTCGTGTGCCGCACCAGGGGCTGTGACCTCGGGGCCTTTGCACTGACTGTTCCTCTGCACATAATTCATTCCCCAGTTGTTCTCTTCGCTCATTCCCTCACTTTGATATGTCCTCCTCAGCAAGTCTTCTCTGACCATACTGTTGAAAATTACACCCTTTGTGGGTTGCCTGGGTGGCTCCATTGCTTAAGCGTCTAGCTCTTGGTTTAGCTCAGGTCGTGATCTCATGATTTATGGGATCGAGCCCCATGTCAGGCTCCACACTAACAGTGCAGAGCCTGCTTGGCATTTTCTCTCTCCCTCTCTCTCTGCCACCCCCTGTCCTGCCCTCCGGCTCTCAAAATAAATAAAGTTAAAAAAAAATTACACCCTTTGCCATCCCATCCCCCTTTTTGTTCTGTTTTTCTCCATACTATTTTGCCATCTAACAGTATATATTTTACCTTTTTTAAAAAATTGTACTTCCTTTCCCTCCCCCACCCTCCTTTCCAAGAATTTAAACTTTGTGAAGACAGGGCTTAAAAAGTTGTTTTTCCACTTTTCATTTGGAAAGACTTTCAGACATAAAAATTTGGAAAAATAATAGAGAGTTCCCATCTACCCTTCACCCATCTTTTTCAAGTGTTAACACCTTATATAGCCATAGTATCATGACCAAATGGTACTAGGAAATTGATATTAATACAGGAAATTAACGGTAATGCAATAGTATGAACTAATCTACAGACCTTATTCAAATTTCACCACTGGTCCCACTAATGGCCTTTTTCTGGCCCAGGATCCCACATTGCATTTGGTTGTCTTGTCTGCTTAGTCTCTGCTCATCTGGGACAGATCCTTGGCCTTTGTTTGGACTCCATGCCCTTGACCCCTTTACGGAATCCTGACTAGTTATTTTTTAGAATGCCCCTTGGGGCGTGTCGGATGTTTACTGGATCACTGATTGAGGCTCTGCATTTCTGGCAGTAGGAGCCTGGAGGTGAAGCTTTCCCCAGAGCATCTCAGCGGGGGCTACTGGGTGTTGCTGGGACTTCCTCACTGGGGATGTTAATTTTGAACACTTGGTGAAGGTGGTACCTGTCCGGTTTCTATTCTCTTACTTTTTGCACCAATATGTATTTTGTGGGGAGGCACTTTGCAACTGTGCAGATCTCTTGCTTCTCATCATACTAATTTTAGCATCCACGGATGGTTCTTGCCTGCAACAGTTACCACTGTGGTATTTGCCAGATATTGATTTCCTATTTCCATCATTCCGTCTATGTTTATTAATTTGAATTCTACTGTAGAAACAACTCTCCTTTCTCCCCCATTTATTCATTTATTCACTTATTTGTTTACATCTGTTTAGACCCCTGGCTACTTATTTTACGGGCTGTAATCCATCACTATCATTCTGTTGCTCAAATTATTCCGGAGTTGGCCAGTGGCAGCCCCTTCGTGCAGGGTCCTCTGTCCTTTTGATAGGTCCCCATCGTTCTTCGAGCACTTTCTTATGCTCTATAAGATACTCCACGTTCATCTTGCACTGCCCCTGCCCCGGCTCTGGAATCAACCCTTACTCCATGAAGGAGGGCAAGGGTTTTTGTCTGTATCCATCACGAGGTTGGATTCATAGTGCTCACTGTGTCTGGCACATAGTAAGGTCACAGCAGGTAATTTTTGGTTGAATGAATGAGTGAATGAACCCTGGAAAGGAAGATTCCTTAGGCCAGCTTACAGATGCTGAAGTTCATGCTGGTACTAGCCTCCCCCCGGTGAGCCTGAATTAGTGATAGGAGGGGAGCCTCTCTTCCCTGTTTCCTCTCCTCGTGCACCTTGAAGATTTGATAGTCGCATTTTGTCCCATTCAGCCTATTCTCAGCATGGCACAGTCTGAAAAGGAGCCCAGGGCATCCCCGATCTCATAGAGTAGAAAGAGCCAGGAGCGTGGAGAGCATCCAAGGAGAGCAGGCTGGCGGGAGAGTTAGCTGGAGCTGGAAGGGCCCGGACTCACTCGCTCACTGCTAATGACTTGGTTGGATACCAGCCGTGGCCGGCAAGGTGCTCTCCAGTGGTTGATGGCGGAGGTCCTGGGGCCCCCGTTGGCATGTCTGTGGCCGGGGGCTGCTGAGAGCCTCTTCTCGTCTCCTGAGACACGCAGGCTTCGCTTGAATATTTTATGAGTTTTTCTTTATGAAAGATTAAAACTCAGTCACATTGGCTTTGGAAAAGCCTGTGATAATCAGATTTTTATTTATGAGTTGAATTGTGTGTGTGCGCCCCTGAAGAGGAAAACTGGCTGCCAGGCTTTCTTGCCATCCATTCCAGCAGACTGGTATGCCAGGCGCGCTTGGCGAGGGGCAGCCTTTTCATAGTCCAGAGGGGCCTGGCTGGCTCCTGGCTTGCTGATGCTGGTGTCCTCTGAGAATGGCACTGGCCCCTTCTCAAGGTGGAACCTTCTCTGTGAGGAGTTACGGATACGGATACAGATACCTTCTTGATTCAGCAGTTCAGATTCGCAGAGCACCTTGACATCTTGACATTCTTGCTGATTCTGTGTGGTGGTCCATGGGAGCAGGCCAGGCAAGCATGCTTGTCCCAGGCTGCAAAGAAGAAATTGAGGCCCAGAAAAAGGGGAGAGTGTCTTTCCATTATTGCTGAGGGGTCTAGAAATTGTGAACTTAAGTCACAGTACTTGGAGCCACAGGGGACACCTGAACACCAGCTGCCCACCCCTCAGCGGGCAGCAGTGAAGGTGTATGTGGCTGGTGGAGAAGAGGGAGGAGCAGGAAGAGGAACCACATTTACTTGGGACAGGTCACCAGGTCACCTGGGAGGGAGAGAGCAGTGTGAGCTTACCCTGAACCTGTGTTTGGTGAGCACTTACTGTGTGATACTTACTGGGGCAAGGGCGTGGAGAGATTCCGACAGGTGTTGGGAGACCACCTGCCAAGGACAAGGAACCTTCTGTAGTCTCTGGTGAGGCCTGTTCGCTCAGCCTGGGGATGTAGCCGTCAGCCGAGCCAAGCATTTCGCCCGGCCTGGGATGCCCCAGCTTAGCACTCTGCATGTCCAACCTCTCCAGGGTCTCCAGCCCAGAATAGGGTCCCATTCTGCATTCTTGCCCATCATTCCTCTGCCTGTCTGAGAAGTGTTCACAGAGTGCTGTCTGTATGCCAGGTGCTGTTCTAGGCACTGGGCTGAACTAGACAGCTGGTCCCTTGCCCTGTGGGGTTTGCAGGTAAACAAACAGGTGCTTGTACATTATGTAGGATACGTGCTGTCATATTGGAAGCCTAGGGATGTGTAGGAGGTGCCCCTTGTCCCTACCGTATATGTATTTCTTAGGACAACTCCATGAAGTCGCTGCTATCATTATTTCCATTTTACTGATGAGAAAACTGAGGCTCCGAAGTTGCTCTGCTGACGGGTAGCAGAGCCAGTTTGGAGTTTATGTGCCCGATGTCACAGTGAGGGACAGCACAGCCAAGTGTTTATGGTCAGTTCGTGGCAGAGCTGGGCCAAAACCTTACCATCACCCCCGCCATCCAGTCTTACTGAGATCTGAGTCAACGAGGGTGCTAAGGGCCTGTGGCCAGGGTCTTGTCTCATCCTCACTAGGTAGGGTCCTGATACCTGGTTGGAGTTGGGGAGCCAGTGGGGCCCTGGGCTGGGCCTGGGGGCCTCTCTGCAGCTCCTGGGTCCAGAATGGAGAATCTCTGCCGGAAGAGCTCCCAGGCCTGGGGTTCTCCTCCTTGAGCCCCTTGTATCACCATGTTCCTGACAGGCCTTGGTCAGCCAGTTGCCATGATGATGCAGAACTAACCTCATGGTTATTGGGGAATTTTGCCTCAAGAGAAGACATTAGCGTGGAGCTCCTTGGAGGCTAGGAGGCCCTTTGGCTGTGTTGTGTGTGTGTGGGCGGGGGGGGGGGGGGGGGGGGGGAGGGGGGTGGTGCTCGTGCAGGGCGCAGCCACTGCTGGGGCAGTTCTCTCTTTGCTGGGAGAAGGTACTTTAAGAACATACTGTAAGAGAAGTAGCTCTTGACTTTTCCCTGATTTTCAGACTCTCAGTTTACCTGCCTATAAAATGGGGATAAGCGAGCTAACATCACAGGGTGGTCATGAGGATTAAGTGAAATACTGGATATGAAGTGCAGTGCCGGGTACCTGGGATGAGCCACAACGGTGACAGTGTGGTAGTATTAGTAAGATTTAGCAGTGGAGATTTCTGCCGTTTGCCACATGGCTGGTTGTAGTTTTGTTCAGTCAACACGTTCGCATTCCAGCTGGCTGAGGGCACAGGCTCTACCTGGGTAGCCCGTTTTCACAGGCAGAAGTCAGTTGTGTGGTTGTTAGGCATTGTATGTTGGGTTTCCCTTGTTAGCATACAAACTCCACTGGGGGCAGGGACAGTGGCTTTCTCCGTGGCGGCCTTGGCTCAGAGCCTGGCACGGATCAGGCACTCAATTCCTTTGCCATTTAAATAAGTTGCTTGAGTCTTGATTTTTCCAGTTAACAGCTGGGTGACCGTAGGGAAATTACTTCACCTCTCTGGTCTGTTTCCTCCTCTGTCAGATCGGGTTAGTGTTACACACGTGGGTTCTGCTCTGAGGCCAGAGGTGCAGAGAAGTACTCTGGCCTTTCACTTGTCAGGCTGAGGGTGTTCGGTTTCCCTCCAGTTGGTTGAAGGCCCCTTCCTGGTTATAGCAGCTGAGAATCCAGTCTCTTTCTGGAGTTTCAAAACACCCGCACTCTGAAGGAGAAACCCCCAGAGGCTGATGGTGCCAGGAGTCGCCGAGCTCAGAACTGAAGAACTGGGAAAATGCCCTGACCTCCCTTGATGAGAAGAGGCTAGAAAGAAGGAAGAAGGAAGAGCTTCTTCATTCTTCTCAGGGGAAAGGGGACTTTCTGAACTTCACACAATCCTGAAAAGTTTCCTGCAAATCAAATCCTTTTTTTGGACTACTCCTCACATAAAAGACTTTTTATGACAAAGCTTTTTACAAAGCCCAAAGTGACTTCCATATAGTGAATCATCACTCCTGGTGTTTCCCGTGTATAAACCTGACCTTTCTTATGTTGTGTTTTCTTGCTTTTTTTTTTTTTTTTTGCTTCTATTATTATTTTTTATTATCAAACGCAGTTCATGTTCACTCTTGAACAGTTAGGAAGTCCCGATGAGCAAAAAAGGAATAAAAAACCCCAATCGCCCATAACCTTCCCACCCAGAGATAATCACTCTGGGTGTTGATAATTGATACATTGTTATTTTGATGTATGTACTCAATAGACATGTGACATGCACATAACTTAAAAGCTTATTCACGTAGGAAGTGTTTTTTGAGTGCCTACTATGTGCACAATGCTAGAGAGGAATCGGGGACCAAAAAACAGATACTCAGTTCCTCCAGAATGGAATTTATGTAGACCAAAGGAAGGGAAGATACTGGAGTAGTACTAGGGCTGAGGAAAGGCCTGGAATTGATACTGAAAGTTGCCATAGACTCTGGGAATTCTGACCACACTCAGGAGTGAAACGCACTAGATGGGGCAAGAGGGAAGGTTAAGTCGGAAGCTGCCGGGAGAGCAGACACATCTTGCCCAAGGAAAGGGGTAATGATTGGCATCTGTATGCTGGGTCCAGAGAGGTTTTTGCAGGCTGGCTGTCCAGCTCTAGCACCATTTGTTGAAAAGACCGTCTTTCTTCACAGAATTGCCTTTTTTCCCCTTTAAAGATTGTATTGTGTGGATCTTTTGTTGATTGTATTTGTGTGGATCTTCTTCCGAGCTCTCTGCTCTGTTCTGTTGATCTCTTTGTCTTCTCTTTTGAAAACATCATAGTCTTGATTATTGTAGCTTCAAAGTACGTCTCAAAGTCAGTAGTATAAGTTGTCCGACTTTGTTCTTCAATATTGTGTTAGCTACTCTAGCTCTTTTTTCTTTCCATATATACTCTAGCACCGGTTTGTTAATATCCACAAAATAACTTGCTGCAATTTTCATTGGGATTGTGTTGATTCTATAGGTCAAGTTGGCAAGAATTGACATTTTAACAATATCGAGTCTTCTGTCCATGAACATGGAATATTTCTTCATTTATTTAGATCTTTAATTTCTTTCAACAGTTTTGTAGTTTTCTTCATCTAGCCTGTACATATTTTGTCAGATTTGTACTGAAATAATTCTTTCTTTCTTGCTTGCTTGCTTGCTTGCTTTTTTTGGTGCTGATATAAGTGGTATTGTGTTTTTAATTTAAAATTCCAGGGGCGCCTGGGTGGCTCAGTCGGTTGAGCGGCCGACTTCGGCTCAGGTCATGATCTCACGGTCCGTGAGTTCGAGCCCCGTGTCGGGCTCTGTGCTGACAGCTCAGAGCCTGGAGCCTGTTTCAGATTCTGTGTCTCCCTCTCTCTCTGACCCTTCCCCGTTCATGCTCTGTCTCTCTCTGTCTCAAAAATAAATAAACATTAAAAAAAAATTTTAAAAAAAATAAAATTCCAGTTATTCATTGTTATATATGAACGCAGTTCACTTTTTTGTATTAACCTTGTCTCCTGCAACGTTCCTAATATCACTTTATTAGTTTCGGTTTTTCTTTTCTGTCGATTCTTTGGGATTTTCTGCATAGATGGTCATATTTATTACCATTATTTATTTCTTCCTTCCTAATCTGTCTACCCCTTAGTTTCTTGTCTTATTGCATTAGCTAGGACTTCGATATAATGTTGAATAGGGGTAGTGAGAAGGGGACATTGCTTTGTTTCTGATATTAGGGGGAAGGCATCTAACTTCTCATCATTAAGTGTGATGTTAGCTGTAGGGTTTTTTTGTACACTTTTTAAATAAAGTGGGGGAAGTTCCCCTTTATTCCTAGTTTTCTGAGTTTCTATTGTGAATGGGTATTGGATCTTGTCAAATGTGTATTTCTTGATATGGTAATGTGATTTTTCTTCTTCATTTTTCTTCTTCAGCCTCTTGATATGATGGATTATTATAAATTGATTTTCAAATGTTGAGCCAGCCTTAACATGCCTGGAATAAATCCTGTTTGGTTGTGGTGTACGTGGCTCTTTATACATTGTCGGATTCGGTTTGCTAATATTTTGCTAACGTATCAGTGTTCAGGAGAGATATTAGTTTGTGGTTTTCCTTTTTTGTTAGGTCTTTATCTGGTTTTTGTATTAGAGTAATGCTGGCTTCATATAACAAGTTAGAAAATATCTTCTCTGCTTCTATTTTACCTGGAGGAGATTGTAGAGAAATGGTATCATTTTATCCTTAAGTGTTTGTTAGGATTCACTGGAACCACCTTTACTTGGTGCTTTCTTTTTTGAAAGGTTTTAAATTATTGATTCAATTTCTTTTAGATATGCAGGCATGTTTAGATGATCTGTTTCTCTTTGTGTGAGTTTTAGTAGATTGTATCTTTCAAGGAATTGGCTCATTTTCTCTAAGTTCTTAAATTTGTAGACAAAGAGCTGTTCATAATATTCCTTTGTTGTCCTTTTTTTTTGTTTGTTTTTGTGTTGTTTTTTCTTTATTATCCTTTTAATCTCCATGGGATCAGTCATGATGGCTTCTTTTCCACTTCTGATATTATTAGTAATTTGTGTTTTCTGTTTTTTTTGTCTTGGTTAGCCTGGCTAGAGCTTTATCAATTCTACTGGTCTTTTCAAACAACCAGCCCTTGGTTTCATTTATTTCCTCTGTTGATTTCTAGTTTGCAATTTCTAATTTCTATTATTTCTTTTCTTCTGGTTGCTTTAAGTTTATATTGCTTTTCTTTTTCTTCCTTAGGTGGCTGTATAGATTATTGATTTTAGATATTTGTTTTTTCTAATATATATATTCAGTGTTAAAAATTCCCTTTAAGCACTGCCTTCACTGCTTTCCACAAATTTTAATAATTGTATTTTCATTTTCTTTCAGTTCAAAATATCTTTAGTTTCTCATGAGACTTCTGCTTTGATCATTGTGTTATTTAGAAGTGTGTTGTTTAATTTTGAAATACTTTAGAGTTCTCCAGCAATACGCCCTGCAAATAGTTTGAAATGTAGCCACAATTTTCTGTTATTTATTTCTAGTTAAAATCATTGTGATCTGAAAATATATTTTGTATGGTTTCTCTTTTTTAAAGCTTCTTAAGGTGTGTTTTATGGCCTAGAATGTGATCTATCTTGGTGAATGTTCCATGTGAGCTTGAGAAGAATGTGTATTCTGCCATTGTTTGATGAAGGACTCTATAAATGTCAGTTTGATTCAGTTGATGGATGAGGCAGTTCAGTTTAACTATATCCTTACTGATTTTCTGCTTGCTGGATCTGTCAGTTATTGGTAAGAGGATATTGCTGGTGGATTGGTCTATTTTTCCTTGCAGTTCTGTCAGTTTTTGCCTTACATATTTTGATGCTATGTTGTTAGGTGCATACACATTAAAGATTGTTACGTGTTGGAGAATTGACCCCTTTGACATTATGTAATGCCACTTTATCTCTGACAATTTTTCTTGGTTCGAGTTCTACTTTGAAATTAATATAGTTACTCTAGATTTCTTATAATTAGCATTAGCATGGTATATCTTTCTCCATATGTTTACTTTTAATCCAGATATATCTGTCTTTATATTTAAAGTGGATTTTTTTTTGTATATAATATATAGTTGGATCTTGCTCTTTTTTTTTTTTTAATCCACGCTGATAGTCTTTTTCCTTAGTTGGTATATTGAGACCATTCACATTTAAAGTGATAATTGATATACTTGTGTTACTATCTACCATATTTGAAACTGTTTTCTATTTGCTGTTCTTATTCTTTCTTTTTTTGTCTTCTACTTTTTTTTTTCTGCCTTCCCTGGTCTTAAGTAAGTGTTTTATATGATTCCATTTTCTCCCCTTTCATAGCATCTCAGTTCTTTAAAAAAAAACTTTTTTAGTGATTGCCCTAGGCTTTGCAGTATACATGAACAATTAATCTAAGTCCATTTTCAGATGAGATCGGGTGCATTCAGGGTGGCATGGCCATAGACAGTTTTCAGAGAACACTATACTGCTTCACAGGTAGTGCAGGAAACTTGTAATAGAGTATTCTCAATTGTTCCCTCTTACTACTTATAACATTGCTGTCATTCATTTCACTTAACCTATAAGCTATGATCATCCAGTATATTTCTGTTACTGTTTTCAATAGACTTTTATTAAGCAAATTAAGAATAAAGATAGAAGATTGCATTTCACTTTCATTTATTCCATCTCTAACACTATTCATTTCTTTATGTATATTGAGTTTCTGACCTATGTAATTTTCCTTCTTTCTGAAGAACTTTTTAACACTTCTTGCAGGACAGGTCAACTGGTGACAGATTTCCTCAAATTTTGTCTTTATTTCTCCTTCACTTTTGAAGAATAATTTGGATATGGATTTCTAGGTTGATGGTTTTTTTTTTCTTTGAACACTTTAAATATTTTGCTCCACTATCTTCTTGCTTGCATGGTTTTTGGAGAGAAATCTAATGTAATTCTTGTTCCTTTATAGGTATACTTTTTTTTTCCCTTCTGGTTTTTTCAAGATTCCCTCTTTGTCTTTGATTTTTTTTTCTGCATCTCGAACATGATGTGTGTATATTTTTTTGGTATTCTGCTTGGTGCTCTCTGAGCTTCCTGGATCTGTGGTTTGGTGTCTGTCATTAATTTTGAAAAATTCTCAGCCATTACTACTTCAAACATCTCTCTGTTCCTTTTTTTCTCCCTCCTCCTCTTTCTGGTATTTCCAGAATTTGCCCCTTTTATAATTTATAGTCACACCTTCGTAACTGTAGAGTTTCCATCCCTCTGCTTACATTTACCATCTGTTTTTGCGTGTTGTCCCCCTTTTCCATTAAAGCGTTAGCCTATCAAGCCCAGTTATTTTAAATTTCTGGTTTGGAACTTCCACACCCTGTGTTTTATACCTGAGTTTGGTTGTGATGCCACTGTATCTCTCCCGGCCGTGTGGTTTTTTTGCCTTTTAGCATGCCTTCTAACTTTTTTGAAATTTGAAAGCCAGACCTGATACATCTAGAAATAGGAACTGAGGTAATCGGCAGTTTTGTTCAAGGTTTGATGTTTATCTGGCTAGGAGTTAAGCTGTGTTAACATTCTGCTGTAGCCATTTGTGTCACAGGCTAAAATTTCTTCTGCTGTCCTGTCTTTTCTGTGGTCTTTGGGGTTTCTTACAAGAAGTCTTTTTTTTTTTTTTTAATTTTTTTTAACATTTATTTATTTTTGAGCCAGAGAGAGACAGAGCATGAACGGGGGAGGGTCAGAGAGAGAGGGAGACACAGAATCCGAAACAGGCTCCAGGCTCTGAGCAGCCAGCACAGAGCCCGATGTGGGGCTCGAACCCACGGACAGTGAGATCGTGACCTGAGCCGAAGTCGGACGCCCAACCGACTGAGCCACCCAGGCGCCCCTCCTACAAGAAGTCTTAAATAGAGTCAGAGCCCTTACAGGTCTTTCTGCTCCAGTCCTCTGTCATTACCCAGGAGCCCTATTGATGTGATGGTATGGTGTCAGGGGAGGAGAAGCATTTTAGAGTCTGATGATTAGTTCGGAGTCTTTTAGTGGACTTGTGCCTCTGGGCTGTGTCTGACCCCCCTTTCGGTTAGATTCTGGCACATAGTTTCCGTTGAGGGTTGGTCTTTGTAGAACAGAACAGGACACTCTGGGTGCATTTCAACATTTTTACTTTCCTTTCCCCCCACTGGAACCAGGGGGAGATTTTTCTTCCATCATAGAACCTTGAGAAGCTACGGAGGCTCCCAGAAGTAAAACTTCTGAAAGACTTAGACACCCAGGGGTTTTTATTCTCTCTCCAGCACTTACCCTAAGTGTTCCTACCAGTTGCTCTGTTGGCATTCCGCTCATGGTGATTTTCTTTATTCACCTGTCTTTTCAGTTCTGGGGGCAGTGCTTTGCCCTGTGACCTCAATTCTCCGATGGGCCTAACACAGATTGTTGATTTTTGGCCTGTCCTGTGTGTTTCTTGCTGTGAGAATGGGAGCGATGACCTCCAAACTCTTTGCATGTCAAAGTGGAAACTAGTTCATATCACGTCATTCTTTAATCCCTTTGTATTTCTGGGTGGTTTCTGTTGATCCGTTCTTCCAACTCAGTGAGTCTGTCCTCAGCTGTGGTCATTGTGCTGAGAAGTCCATCAAGAACATTCTGCATTTCTGTTGCTGCATATTTGACATTTCCTTCTGGTTTTTTCCGTTAGAGTTTCTCTCTCATGTATGCTGCCCACCTTCATGTTGTCTGATTTTTCTGCTAGGGCCCTTAATATATCAGTCATAGTTATTCTAAGTTATATTGCAAAGCCTGTGTCATATCTGAGTCTGGTCATATCTGCTTGCTTCGTCTCTCCAGCCTGTGTGGTGTTTGTTTTTGTTTCTGTTTTGTTTTGTTTTGTTTTGTTTTTTGCTTTTTAGCATGCCTTGTAATTTTTTGTTGGAAGTCAGACATGATGTTAGCAATGGAAGCGAGGCTGTGAGGGTTTTACTGTGAAGCGCTGTGTTCCTGTGTCTGTTATGTTTCCGGGCCACGTTTAAGAGCCATTAAATAGCTATGGCTGTAGGTGCCGGGTCTTCAGCTTCCTCCTTTGTGTTCCCTCCATCTCCCTGTTGTTGTCTTTGGGTTTCCCTAAGAACTCCTTCTTAAACAGAATCCGTGTCCTGCAGCTAGCTCTGGGTCGGAATCCACTGTTGTTACACTCTAGCCTTTTTCATGCGGTGGGAGGATATTAGGGAGAGGAATTGGTCTGTGCTCTTATGATTAAATCCCAGGGTTTTTCAGTGGGTCTGAGTCCCTGGGATGTGACCCATGGAAGCATTTCTGAGCCTTTTCCTTTTTTTTTTTCTTTTTGTCCCCCCTTATGTGAGACAGGGGAGGCTCGAGGGGCTGGCTTCCAGTTACTTCTCCCCCAGGTCAGATTAGCCTATGATAAGATGTTTGCCCTTGAGCACAGGCTTCTGTTCTGGAGAACAGAATGCCCTGCACTGTTTTGGACTGGTCACTTTCCCCTCTCCCCCTCCGCCCCTCCACACTGAAGCCCAGACCTGCTGAGGTTCCCACAAAGTGTGGTGGTGGCTCCCCCAAGACTGGGTCCCCAGGAGTGGTGAGTTCTCAAGCTGGTCCACTCTGTGCTTCTCACACCCCGGCAGTTAGGGTTTAAGTGTTCCTACCTGTCATTAGCTTGCTGGCTGCAGCTTCTCTGCCCTAGTCCCCAGTAGGCTCTGCTCTCTGCACTGGCCTCACCAGTTTTCAGACTGTGACCTCCATTCTCCCATGAGAGAGAAGTTGATAATCAGTTTATTCAGCTCTCTTTTGTCATGAGGACTGGAGTGATGATTTCTGTGTTCTTTGCGTGTGAGACGGGAACCTGGGAGTCCTCACCCTGGTGCGTTTTGGTGTTCTCCTTCTTGGTTGTGCCGGGGGGCTTGGCGCCCTTCGCTTTTCCAGGAGGTGGGGACACAGCCAGGGTGTGGGCCTATCCTAATGTCTGCTGCCTTCCCCCTCCCCGCTTGGCTGGCCAGACTGGTCCCTGTCTGTGGTTTGTGGTACTCCTGCCTCTCATCTGGGGGATGGAATGAGTGAACCAAGCTGGGCTGGGCATCTTGCATTCAGGTCAACGCTGTGCTCTCTGGGCCTCAGTTTTTCCATCTGTGCGTAGGGGAGGGGGAGTGGAAGCGTTTCCAGCACTCTGTGCTCTTTGGAGAATACCACCACACTAAGTGGATGCTTCATCAGAGATGAGGGAGGGATTCTGTAATGAGTTTGTGTTTTATGAGAGTATTTCCAGATGCCAGCTCTGTCTTTGTTGATGTGGTTAAATAATAAAATGGCTTCCTAGTAGGAACAGTGGGAATGGCAGTCACGTGAGGGTAAATGAATAGTCAGTGACCCAGAGTGTGTTTATCTTGGACTTTCCTTCCCAGGATGAGTGCGTCTTAAAAAAAGCATTTCCTTTGATATCAGGCTTGGGTTACGGGACTTCCACGTGTTGTGAGAAGAGTAGAGTGTTCCCAGGGTGGGGTAAACCAGCGGCCTTCATTCATTCAACCTCGTTTGCAGAGGAGACCCAGAAACCCGTCCTCTGTAGGTTCTGAAGCCAAAACTTTGTGGAACTGCCTTCCTTCTGGAAACCAAAATGTGTGTGTGTCGGGGGGGGGGGGGAGGGGAGTGAGGGGGGGAGCTGAAATATACGTTGGGGTTATCTTTTGTTTATTTTCCTGAATAGGATGTCACTTCAGTTATTTAGGGGCAGGAAAAGCATTGCACATGTTTTGTTTGCTCATAAAAAGGCTCATACATTTAAAACTACAGTTTAAATCATTATCACAGATATATTCGCGAATTCCTTCAAAAATGTTTATAATTTTGGGCATGTCTTGAATTTCATGGTGCTGGTCTCTGTGGGTTCAGGGATATCCATCCTTCCTTCCTTTCTCTCTCTCTCTCTCTCTGTCTCTATCTCTCCTCTCTCTCCTTCCTTCCTTCTTTGAATCCTGTTCAAAAGAAGCAGATTGGTCTTTAAATGGAAAAGAAATTACTGCCATTTTAAAAACAAACTCAGGTGTAATTTTCACCGTTTCCCAGCACCTGGCATTGTGCCTGAGAAGAAGTGCTCATTAGTATCTGTTGAGTGAACTAGTGAGTGGAGGAACAGGTCTACATGTCTGTCCATCAAAGCTTGACAAGAAGGTGCCCACAAGCAAAGAAGGCTCTGAGTCCTTGCCTTCCTCGCTCAGACCTCTCATCTTTCTCTTGTGACAGTCACGGTGCCCCTTGTGGGCAACAGTGGTGGCCGCCTTGCCTCTGATGTCGGTATTGAACCGGCGCCTTCCTGGGTTCAGGACTGATAATGACCCGGCAGGATCAGTTTTCCCATAAAATTATTTCTCTTGCCTGGACTTGACTTTACACGTGCGAAGGATGAGATGCCTCTAAGTTAAGTGGGAAGCTGGATATCAGAGTCTGGAGCCCAGGCCAGCCGTGGCCAGGCTTGAATGTATTATATCAGTGAATCATTAGCACATAGAAGGCATTCAGCTCTGTGGGACTTGCTGAGGTCACCTAGGATGTGAGTGTGGGTAGAGAGGAGTGCCATCACGAGCCCCTGACCCAGGAAGAGACGGGAGGCCCCACCAAGAGATGGGGCCGAGGTGGGAGGAGATCAGGAGGTGAGGGGGTCCCCAAAGCCAGGAAGAGAGAGTCTTGGGAAGGAAGGAGAGATCAAGGGAAGGAAAAGCCAGATAAGCCCATGCATATATTTTACATTAAAATGCGTGTTCATCATTTCCCCCAAATCAGAATCCTGGGGGAAGTATATGGAAGTTTGCTTTCTGAGGATAAGACTCAAGGAAAATGATTGAGTTTAGAAGAAATAGGGAGAGGTTGCAGACTTGGGAACAGGACTGTGGCTCTATTTTTACTTGGTGAGTAAGGGCAGAGAGACAGCGAGAGATGGGGTGCAGAAGTGGGAATGGGTTATGACCTGATGGGGAGGGAGCCTTCTTCAGTCTTTAATTCAACAAGTAGTCACAGAGCACCTGCTATGCGCTCAGCGCGGATGAACAAGATAGCCCCAGCCCTTGGGGAACACCCATTCTGGGCGGATGGGCGGTTTGGGAGCACAGAGGAGGGCAGTGCTCCCAAGCTTACGTTGCCAGTGAAGGCATGCTGACTGAAGGGGTGTTGAAGATAGAATGGGAGGTCTTCAGGTGAATAGGAAAGGAGCCTTTGAGGCAGAAGGGCCACCGTGGGTCAAGGCTCAGAGGCAAGCGAGCAGCTGGCACATTCAGAGATCTGAGGGTGTTCTCGGTCCGGGGGGTTGTTGAGAGCTCGGCAGGGCCGGTCACTGGGGGCCTTTCATGCCTGGCGGAGGAGTTGGGACTTTATCCTGAGAGCGGGGAAGTGTCAGGGCAGCGTTCTGGTTCGGGAGAGACCTGGACGGGTTCACGTTTGACATCTGTGCTCTCTGGTTCTACAGCCACTCACCACGTGTGGCTTTTGAGCCCTTGACTGGTGGCTAGTCCAAATTGAGACATGCTCTAAGTGTGAAATACACACCAGATTTCAAAGACTTGGTAAGAAAGAGAGGTAGAGTATATCATTAATACTTTTTTCAATATGGATATGTTGAACTAACATTTTGGATATGTTAGGTTAAATAAAAAATATATTAACAAAATTAGATTTGCTTTTTAAAATGAGGCTACTAGAAGATTTAAAATCACATATGGGATTCACAATACATTTCTGTTCGACTGTGCTGTTTTCCACTCTGTGGCAGATGGAAAGCTAGTTAGTATAGTGACTGATTCGTTCATTTGTGAATTTGTTTCTTCAGCACATAACTATAGGTGGCCTGCTGTGGGCCAGGAACTGTTGTGGGCATTGGGAATACAGGAGTGAGTTAGACAAGGCCCCTGTCCTCGCAGAGACTGAACAACTAAATAAGTAATGGAATTTAAGTAATGTTAAGTGCCATGAAGATAAAGGAAGCATAGTTGGGGTATAGTGGTAAAATATAGGGAATGGGGTGGAGGGCTGTTTGAGATGGGGAGTCAGGAAAGGCCACTGGCAAACAGAGGCCTGAGTGAAATGAGGAAACATACCTCGTGCTTGGTGGGGAAACGGAAAGGCATTTTAGGTGGAGGGAATAGTAGAGCAAAGGCCCTGAGGTAGGAGTGGAGTTGGTGTGTTAAGGGGATGGTAAGAGGCCAGGGTGGCTGGATGAAGGGAGGGGCACAGTGAGATGAGGCAGAGCCGGGTCCTGGAGGGTCTTGCAGGCCACTGTGAAGCGGGGGAGGATTTTAGAAGGTTTTGAGTAGGGGTGTTGACAGAAGCCGATTGATGTTTTAAAAGGATTCCGGCTGCTGTTAGGAGAAAAAAAAGGAAAGAAATGCTTGGGAAACTTAGGGATAGTCCAGGGGAGAGGTGACACCGGCTGGGAGGAAGGGACAGCAAGGAGGGATCAAATGTGGGCTCAGTGTCACAGCCAACGGGACCTACCACCAGGTTGGCCGTATAGTGTGGGGAAGGCGGAATGAGTCACGGCTTCTGTAGCCTAGGTGCTGGCCAGAGCCCTGGGGATCGATTGATAACACTTTTGCCAGATAGGGGAAGGCTCAGGGAGGAGTGGGAGCTGGTGGGAAACTTTACACGTGCGAGGTGCAAGATGCCTCTAAGATAAGTGGGATGTTGGGTATCGAGAGTCTGGAGCCCAGGCCAGCCGTGGCCAGGCTTGAATATATTACATCAGTGAATCATTAGCACATAGAAGGCATTCAGCTCTGTGGGACTTGCTGAGGTCACCCAGGATGTGAGTGTGGGTAGAGAGGAGTCCTGTCATGAGCCCCTGACCCAGGAAGAGACAGGAGACCCCACCAAGAGATGGGGCCGAGGTGGGAGGAGCTCAGGAGGTGAGGGGTCCTCAAAGCCAGGAAGAGGGAGTCTCGGGAAGGAAGGAGAGATCAGGCATGCTCATCAACCAAGATGAGGACTGAGGGTTGTCCACTGGGTATGGCAGCAAGAGGGTGGGTCGCTGGTGACCTTGTGTGCTGTGCGGGGGACAGGGTTGGCCAGCTGGAGTGGAGTGGAATCCGATGTGCATGGACAGGTGTGGACAGGGCCCTGGCCCTGGTGCTGGAACAGCCACCTGTTCTTGCCATGGGAAGGATCCAGTGGAGGAGGGAAAATGATGCTGGCGGGGGGAGGGGGGTACTCACCAGAGCAATAACCTCGGGCTGGAAAGAGGGGATGGGGCCCAGCGCCCAAGAGAGGCATTGGCTTGGGTGGGGGTTACATTCGGGCAGTGTGACCTGCAGGAAGAGGGACTCCTTGGTACAGCCAGAGTTGGCTTTTGGATTTGGGGTGGGGGGGTGCAGGGGATGGTGAATTGCTTTCTTCTGTTCACTTTTATTTTCTCACGGAAAGTAGCCGTCAGCGGAGAGCAGGTTGTTTGAGGTTTGAGGGGAAAGGGGAAAGTCTCAAATACTCACCTAGGAGAGCGAATGGAGGAGGGAAATGGTTGGGCTGTACTAAGGGCCCACTTGAGGTTTGTGGTCGTAAATTTAAAGTGAGACCATCCGCGTGGTTGCGTATGTCCCTCCAGCACGACGTAGGCAAGGAGTTGACTTGGGGTCTTGCCAGGGAGTAAAAGGATCGCGGAGCTGGAGAGTTGGCAGAGGGCGCCAAGGGGAGTGGTGGTGAAGGGGAGGGGGGAGGGGGAGGGGGAGAGGGCTGGGGACGGGGTGCTCAAGGTGGAGGTCATGGGGGAGCTGTGTCACTGGCGAGGGCGGGGTCCAGGTGTGAATATGACAGTGGCTGGTCGAGCAGGTGGCGTGGAGGAGACAGGAAGAAAGGAGATTCAAGAGCTGAGTGGCCAGAGTCACGGGAGCTGTTCCTGTCTCTGGAAGTGAAGACAGAGTGATGGTGGAGGGAAAGACGAGGGAAGGACGGTGAACGGGGGGTGAACTCTTCAGCGGGTGGCGTCTGTAGGTGGTGCCCCAGGGAGGCTGCTGGAATGGGTTGCTCGTTCCACTGCTCTCATTTTCCAAGTGCTCGGAGCTGGCAGAGTAGTGAGGGGGACACCCACTTGATGCACGGAACACGCATAAGCCCAGAGCATGGCTTATGGTAAGCACCCAGAGCTCCTCACCAGAGCCGAACCATCCTTAAATAAGGATTTGCAGATGTCTTCCCCCAAATGGGATTGCTGGAATGAGCACACAGCCTCCCCAGGGGCACTCCGAAGGGGACCCATCCTCTGGGTCATACGCATTCTGGCCTGTTGGTTAAGCACCGGTCTTGGGGCACAGAGTGAAGAGACAGATAAATGGTACAAGCCGGATTACGTTAATTCCCGAGCTGTGTGTGTTCCGGGCAGATGTGAGGAGTCGGGGAGACCTTGGGCATGAGGACATGCTTGGCCTTGGCCGGAGCGTGGAGAGGCCGGGGGCTGCTGGAGGATCCTATTTGTACGGCCCTTTATGCTGTCTAAGCTCATTTGCCGCGGCAACTCCGTGCAGCTGTGGCAGGCGGTGGAGGAGAATGGGGCTCCAAGCGGTTGAGTTATGCTCAAAAGCCCTCCCCAAGTGCAGGCGCGATTGGCCCGAGACCCAGGGCCCGATTTTATGAATGGCCACCAGGCTGGTCGACTGGTCAGGGATGACGGGGTGTACGGGTGGCCCATCTGGAGCCCCTGTGGCTGGTGTGGGGCTGTGGCCAGGCTCCCCTGCTGGGTGGGAAGCTGCTTGGTGGCCCAGGCCCTGGGATGGAGAGACTCGCCGTGGCTGCTCTGACCTTTCAGGCTCGTGACCCCATGGAAACAGACGGACCCTTCCTCTCAGACTACACTGTGGCCAAATGCAGCAGGTTCACTAAATGGAGCACCGGCTCAAGGTTAATTGTGCCATTTGGGGAGCTAAAGTGGGAGCTTCCCAGTCGAGGGGCAGGTCCAGGAGAGGGCACAGCCAGTGCCCTCTGGCCAGCTTCCCATGAGGCTGCGTTGGGATGAGTTATTCACAGGGACAGAAGCACCACTACTCTCTGCCTGGCCCTGGAAACACACAGCACTGTGCCCTGAGTGTCTTTGTGTTACTTCACCCCAGAGGAGGAGCATTGCCCCAGAACTGGAGTTGGAAACTTTGAATTTGAGTCTCTCCTTCCTGGCTGTGTGACCTCTGAACAAATAATTTTTTTCTGGGTCTTCGTTAGAAGGAGTATGGGGGCCTCTGTGAAGCCTCCTTCCCCCTTCTGCCCTACCCCCAGCCTCTCCTGATTGGTTTCATCCTTAGCTGTGGCGGTTGGATATTCCGTTCTCTGGACTGCAAGCTCTTTGATGATGGGGTGAAGTCTCTCTTACTCCCCACGGTGTGCCCAGGACCTGGCACATAATAGCTGCTCAACAGATGTTTGCTTACTTGCAGCTCCGTGCACGTCGTCACCTGGAGGCTGGGCTGCTGCAGCAGAAACAGACTGGCCCTGTTCTTTCCAGCATCCCAGGGGCGGGGGTTGTTGGCTTGAAACCACAGGGTAGGCTCTTTCTCCTTCTCCAGAGGAAGCTTCTTGCAGAGCCTGGCATATTGAGCATGCAGTAGAAAAAGGGACGCAGCTTAATGGTCAGAGACCAGGCTCTGGGTTCAAATCCCAGCTCTTCCTGACTCAACTGTTGCCTTGAGTAACCTGGGTTCTCTAAGCTTCTGTTCTCTCAGCTTGAAAATAAGTATAGGGAAAGTTACCTCATGATGGTGTGAGGAATAGATAAAACCAGGGAAGTGCCGACTATGGTGCCAAAAAAGGGAGATTTTTAAAAAATGAGTGGTAAATATTTATTGAAAGAGCAAATGGGAATCTTCTAGAATCTGGCTGCTCCTGGGTAATTTTCTCAGTTTACTCTGCGGGAATTTCGAAGAACTGGGGACCTTCTGCCATGAGCTGCAAAGAAGGATGGGAATTGGTGCAGAACTTGGAGTCTGGAAGGTGTCTTGGGCCTGTGACAAAGTTCTTTTTGAACCTCATCTATGTACTAGGAGTAATAGAACCTGTATCACTGGGTTGTTGTAAGGATCAGTTGAGATAATATGTATATAAAATGCTTGGAACTGGCATATTGGTAACTATTATTTTTTGTCGTTATTTTACTTGCTGTTTTCTGAAGACGCATAGAAATACCTCTTCATCCTAATATTTTTTTAAAAAATTCTTTTATATTTATTTAGTATTTTTTAGTGTTTTTCTTTCCTATTTTGCTATTTAATCCATCTGGCATTTATTTTTGTGTATTTTTCCAGGTGTCTCACTCATATTTATAAATTTTCTTTATTTGGTTTTGCCACATGTGATTTTATTTAATAAAACTTTACAGAGAGTTGAAACCCCCTTCCCCAGGCTCAGTCTCCTCCCTCTCCAGAGGTAACGACAATCTAGAATTTGGTGTTTATAATTCTAAGACGTGTTTTCTAATAATGCTATATATGGATGAAACCACAACTATCCCAAGGGATCTTGCAACTCACATTTTCCTTTTTAAAAACTTATTTTGACATAATTTCAGGTTTGCAGAAAACTTGTAAGAATAGTGCAAAAAATTCCTGTATTGCTTTCACCCTGATTCCCCAAACAATAACATTTTCCACATTCCCTGTCTCTTTTCTGCCCCTGCAACACTCTTAGTTGTATATGTAGACAATTCTTTCTATGTAATTCCTTTTCTAAGCCGTTTGGGACAAAATTGCAGGTATGCTGTTCCTTTACCCCTAAATACTTCAGAATGTACCTCCTAAAAAGGACGTTTACTTTTGTAATCACAGTACTGCGATCAAAATCAGGAACTTCACATGGATGGAATGCTGTTAGCAAATCTACAGACCTTATTCCTGTTTCACCATCTGTTCCAGTAATGTTCTTTTTTTTTTTTTTTAATGTTTTCTTTTTTATTATTTCAGAGAGGGAGAGAGAGTGTGTGCATGAGTGGGGGAGAGGGGCAGAGGGAGAGAGAGAGAATCTCAGGCAGGCTCCATGCTCAGCAAGGAGTCTGACTTGGGACTTGATCCCACGGCCCTGGGATTACGACCTGAGCCGAAATTAAGAGTTGGATGTTGAGCCACCCAGGCCTCCTGCCAGTAGTGTGTTTTTTTTTTTTTTTTTTGTTAATGTTTATTTATTTTTGACACAGAGAGAGACAGAGCGAGGAAGGGGCAGAAAGAGAGGAGACACAGAATCGGAAGCAGGCTCCAGGCTCCGAGCTCTCAGCACAGAGCCCAACACAGGGCTCAAACTCACAAACCGTGAGATCATGACCTGAGCCGAAGTCGGACGCTCAACCGACTGAGCCACCCAGGCGCCCTGTAATGTTCTTGATAAGAAGAGAAAACCCCGGATCACAAGCTGCGTTCATTTGTTCTTTCTCTTTAGTCTCTGCATCTTAATCACTTCTCCAGTCTTCCTTTGTCTTCTGTGACCTTGACATTTTTTTTGAGTGTGGGTCAGTTATTTTATAGAATGACCCTCAATTTGAGTCTATCTGATGTTTCCTTATTGCTAGGTTCAGGTTAAGTATATTTTGCAGAAATACTTAGAAGTGACGCTCAACCTTCCCAGTACATCAAATCATAAGGCCCTGTTCCTTTTTGAATAGTCTGTCCTTTTCCCACTGATCCAAAATGACACAGTCACCATTTTCTAAATGCTCACGTATATGTGGGTCTGCTTCCAGACACCTTATTGTTTTACACTGGTCAATCTACTTAATTCTGTGCCATTTTTCCAGCTGTTTTAACTACTATACCTTCAAACCATATTAGGTTTGCTTCTCGTTGTTTTATGACTTGCGTTGCTCGTGGGTATGGGACTCTTCTTCCCCTTATATTTTCGTTTTTTTTTTTTTTTTAATTTTTTTTACGTTTATTTTTGAGAGACAGACCGAGCACAAGTGGGGGAGGGGCAGAGAGAGAAGGAGACAGAATCCGAAGCAGGCTCCAGGCTCTGAGCTGTCAGCACAGAGCCTGACGCGGGGCTCAAACTCACAAACCATGAGATCATGACCTGAGCCGAAGTTGTACTCTCAACAACTGAGCCGCCCAGGCGCCCCTTCCCCTTATGTTTTCTAACTGATTATTGTTGGTGTGTAGGAAAGCCATTGATGTGAATATTTATCCTATGTCTGGTTACTTTGCTAAATTTGCTTTTGTTTTAATAGTTTTTCAGTTGATTTTCTTGGAGTTTTTATGTAGACCATCACATCTGCAAAGAATAGGTTTGTCTGTTCCTTTCCAGTAATTCTACTTCTTGGTTGTTTTTTCCATTCTTTCTACATTGACTAGGATCTCCAGAATAATTTTGAATGATATGGTAGTGACACTGAGCATTCTTGATGATTCTTAACTGTAATTGGGGTAGTGCTAGCATTATATTAAGGTTGAGGAGGGGTTTTGAGAGAGAGAGAACCCTTTGCAGAGGTTTTAAAAATTCCTAGTGACCTATATATTTTTTCTTTTATCGCACACTACCTAGGTTGATGTTTATTTTTGGAAGTTGATTACTTTTGTAATTTAGTGCCCTCTCTTATTTGCTAACATTTACATAGGAATTTTGCGTCTAGTTATTTAAGATTTATCTACAATTTTCTTTTTTAAAATAAAGAATGATCTTTTCAAAGTTTATTTATTTTGAGAGAGAGAGAGAGAGAGAGAGAGAGAGAGAGATCGAGATCGAGTGGTGGGGGTGAGGCAGAGAGAGAGAGGGAGAGAAAGAATCCCAAGCAGGCTCTGTGCTATCAGCACAGAACCCAGTGCAGGGCTTGATCCCACAAACCGTGAGATCTTGACCTGACCAGCAATCAAGGGTTGGAGCCTTAACCAATTGAGCCACCCAGGCGCCCCAGGCGCCCCACTTACAAATTTCTATCTTTTAAAATACCCTTACCCAGTTTTAATAGGACAAGTATGTTGCCTTTGTAGTAAGAATTGAAATGCTCCTGTCCCCCCAACAATTTAGAAAATGTAGATGTGATCTATTTTTTGAGGATTTGCCAGTAAAATTACTTGAATACACCCAGTAACTTTATACTTCAAATTCCTTCCACTGATTATTGATCTATTCAGGTTTTCTATTTCCTCTTGAGTCAATTTTGGGTAATTTTCATTATTTAGAAACTGATCTCTTTTGTATGCATTAAAAGATATAATTGTAAAATTTAAAAATATGTAACGTATTCCTTTCTCTCCCCTTTCCTCTGTCCCTTCTTCTTATTCCGTAGTTACAGCCACCTTCTCATTTCTTAATACTTTATTTTTAATTTTCTTGGATGGACGCATGGGTGTGTGGGGTGGGGTAGTGTTAGCTATTTTATTAGTAATTTCAAAGGACTTGGTTCTTGCTTTTATTATCAGGTCTTTTGTTTTCTTGTTTCTTTAGCTTCTAATTATTTTTGTTCATTTTCTACTTTCTTTTGGTTTATTTTGAGTTTTTCTTCTTTTATTTTGAGTGACTGCTTTGGAAGTGTACCCATGGGTTTTGCTATATAGTGCTCTCATTGTTCATTTTTTAAACAGTCTGCAGTTTGTTTTAATTCCTTAAAAAAAAAAAAAGAAACTCCTCTAAATAACCTTTGGGTTACATTTCCAAGTGGTTAAACTTTTTGTGGCTCTTTTTGTTTAATTTTTAGTTTTATTGCTTCGTGGTCAGAGAATATGGCCTGTGTAATTTCTAATTTAAAAAAATTATTGAGGTTTTCTTTGTGGCCAATCATGTGATCAGTTTGTAATTGTTTCATGGATTTTTGAAAAGACGCACATTGTCTTGTAACTACACATAAAAATATATCAAACTGGCCTATTGTGTCTTTCAAGTCCTTTATTGCCTCTCTTTTTTTTTTTTTTTTCTTAAATCCTTATGATCTCTTCATTTTGGGGAAGTATGCTGCAATCTCCTGTTATAACCAATTGTTTTTTCCATTTCTCTTTGTATTTTCAGCAATTTTTGCTCTGTGTACTTTATGGCTATGTGAAAGGTCATTACCGCACATCCTTTTGGTGGTGGAATTTTATATCCATTAAAAAACTTTCTGTCTTTTGTAATTCTTTGTCTTTTTTTTTTCTTGGAGTTTGGTGCCATTTCTGCTTTTTATTGACATGTGCCTGGTGTCATTTTGTGAATCCCTTATTTTTTGAAAACTTCCTGTTTTGCAACCATTTAAGACATCCCAAGGAGTTAAAGATCAATATGGATTGCTCCCGTGTGCCCGCTGCCGGGCTTCCTCATTGGTAACATCTTACGTTCGCTTCCCTTTTGTCTTTAGCCTTTCTGGGTCTTTTTGTTTCCATCCTGACCTATCCTGCATCCTCCCTCCCCCATTTGTGATACCTTGGTTTTTAGTGAGGGGATTTATATACCATCCATATTTATTGTGATTGCTTGTTTAAGTTTCAATTTCTTTCTGCCACCTTATTTTGCTTTTGGTTTTCCATGTTTTTTCCTTCTTATTATTGGATTGCCCGAGTTTTCTTTAGTTTTCTCTTTTCCTTTTTTCTATTTTTAAATTCCTACTTCTGCTGCTTGTCATTCCCCCTTATTGATTTAGAAGTCATGATCCTATTTCTCGTTTCTTACTTATACTTAAATTTGAACAAACATTTAAACGGGCAAGAATTAACTCATATCTTTACCCTCAAAGAATCCCTCTCTCTGCTCCTTGCTCCCCCCCCCCCCCCGGCCAATATTTGGTCCCTAAATGCACTTATACATTCCTTAACCTCTCTCCATAATCTGTTCTTGGCTAATATGATATGGAATTTTATTTCCAGATTAAGAAAATATGCATTCTGTTTTGGGGTATTTCATAAGAGCTGCCTGGAGCATCACAGCTCTGTGTTCGTTGTTCAGATGTAACCCTGTTTTGTTGTATTTCTTTCTCTTTTTCAAATTCTCTCCAACGTCATGTTCTTTGGATTAATTTTCCATTATGTTTTTCAGGAAAGGTGCTGGGGTGGCAGCCAAATCTTTGTATATTGAAAGAGGTCATCGCTTTTCCTCGCCCTTGAATGATGGGTTTGTGGTTTGCAGTTGAGTTCTAGATTCAGGGTCCTTTTACCCAGAACCTTGCAGCTTCTGCCTCCTTCTGGCCCTTGCGGATGAGCAGTGTAGTGCTAGACCGCCTTGTCGCACTATCCCCACTGTGGAAGCATTTAGGATTCCTCTTTGTTCCTGGGGCTGGGAAATTGGATCAGGGTGTATCTAGGGGTCTCATTTCATTTCTCCTCCTCAGCCCTTGGATCGTATGCTCTGAAAACTCCAGTTTTTATTTCTGTTCTGTTCTTGGCTCTGGAGAGATGAGTGAATATCGAGCCAGTGTTGGGTGTCCACCGAGGCCACAGCGACCAGATTGCTTGGGATGCAGATGCATCCGGACAGCCGGTCGACCCTCTTCAAGCCATCTGGAAGAAGCAGAGGAGAACAGCTCCTCTGTGGTAGGAACCGTTTGGGAAATGAAGTAGACAGCTAGTAGAACACATAGCACAGTGTCCGACATGGGGTAAGTAGTCAGTAATGGGAGCTTCTGTTTCTAGAACCCTTGGAGGTATCGGAGATGGAGGAATGAGTGGTCTCTTGAGTGAGACTTTGAGGACAGACAGTATAGGACTTTCTCTGAGCCTCATTCTCCTACCCAAGCTGTTGGATCTTGATAAGTTTTTAGGTACAGTTAACTTTTCTTGTGTATTTTCTTTTTTTAAATTCACACAAAGGAATGGCTTGGGAGATCATTTCTCACATCTGAATCTTAAGTCTCTTCTTTTTTCCATTGTATTTTGTCTTCCTGATTGATGTCACTTTGTTGCAGGCAGGATCTAGGGGCTCAGAAAGCCTTTAATTTGCTAATGAGAATGGACTGCATACTTGCCTACCTGTGTCTGTGTTGATGGAGTAAATGAAAAGTTAGATGTCCTTGTGCATGATCTGGCATGTCCTCTGATGTCTCCTTTGTGTCTGTTGCCACTCTGTTGGGTTATAAACTCACCATGCATCCCCAGGTCTCGCATACAGTAGTTGCTTGGGAAATGCTTATGGAGTAGCAGATGGACCAGTGCTCCATTCTTCCTGTGTGGAGAAAGGATTGCTTCTCTCTTCACTGGGCAGGTCCCTTGCGTTTGCTGTTTTACAAAAGATTTTATTTGTGGCTGAATGACAGTTCATTCTTTCAGGAAAACGAGAAGAACTGGTTTAGGACCATTGTGAAACTTCATTTTAATAGCAACAAGACAGGGCTCTGGCAACTTCAAAAAGGGCAATCAAGAAATTCTTGTTTGCTCAACAGAAGGAACTATTTAGGGTGGTTACATGGGTTCAAAGTCACTCCAGACTCCATATAATTTTCAACTTCTAATGAATTTTTTGGCCTCTAAGGTAATTGGTGAAAGTATAATTTATTTAGAGGGGCGTTGTAGGTTGGTTTCACCAGGTTGACGACTCTCCCACATGTATCTGGAAACGTCACCAGAAGAAATGTGGCTGGGGAGGAGACAGGGGTAGGGTGTGATTTGCAGTGTGTTTCCTCTCCTCTTGGCATGGTTCACAAAGCGAACGTTTTTGAGCATCTTTTCTGCCTGGCGCTGATGAGACAGGATGCGATCCTTGCCCTCATATGGCGCAGCCCCCAGTGGAAGAAGCAGGATGGGCATGCGTTATTGCAGTAGCGTATGGGAAGTGTGAACTCCGTGCCCAACACAGGAGACCCGGAGGCGTCAGGAGACGCTGAGGTTGGGAGAACAGTGTTGGACAAGGGGCTGGCTGTGGATGGGAGAAGGAAGGGTGTTCTGAACAACAGACGTCGCATGTACAGAGGTTCCCAGGCATGTGTGATGTGCTCAGCAGCTTGATTGTCGCGAGAATGCAGGTGCATCTGGACGGGGCGCAGACCAGCATGCTGCAGGACTGGGAGCCCCTCTCCTCCATCTCACGGGAGCTGTTGCCACTCAGCTCAGCTGATCGTGGCAGCTGATCGTGGCCGTGTCAGAACATGGGCCTGGTGTGGCCAGATCTTCAGATTTTTTTTTCTTTCTTTTTTTCAAGAGACATTCTGAATCTGGAGTTTTGTGGAAGATTTCTTAAATTTCAAATTATGGCCACTAATTAGAAAACAATTTTAAATAATGTGAACCCCCTCCTCCCCCCAACAGCCATTCCAGGTCACTAGTTTGTGAAACTTAGAGGATGGAGAGAAGCGAGGATGAAGAGTGGCCTAGGTCCCCCGACCCGGCCTTGATTGTCCTGTCCCTTGCCAGTGTCAGGAAAGAGAGCTTGGTCCTGAATTCTGAGAGTCCAGGTGGTGACCCTGGAGAACCTTGATCTTCTCCTGACCTTATTTTACTGTGACTTGGGGAGTGGGGAGTCCTACGAGTTTTGGGTTTTTAGATTTTTTTTTTTAACTCCTTTTTTTTAATCTAAAACTGAATCTGGATGGGGAATGTGATGGTGATAGTTGGGGCTGGTTGGCCTCTTAGAATTTAGCCTCCTCTTGCCCTCTGCTCCCACCCTGCACAGTTCTGATCCCATGTGGAATCCCTGCCCTTTCCACTCCTCCTTTTCTAGTTTGTTGGAGAATGGAGCGAGGACCAGATAAGTACACTCTTGGGCCCACACTAACCATAGTAGCCATGATTGCTCATCCGCGCCCCCCACCGCCCCAAGGTAGATGAATATTTTATTTAAAATCCTTTGTTCTTAAATACATAACATGGAGATGTCCAACAGAAATAGAACGCAAGCCACGTATATAACTTTAAACTTTTTTTTACTGTGGGTACTAGAAAATGGTAGCCACAGTAAAAAAAGGAAAAAGAGGGGCGCCTGGGTGGCTCAGTCGGTTAAGCGTCCGACTTCAGCTCAGGTCACGATCTCGCGGTCCGTGAGTTCGAGCCCCGCATCGGGCTCTGGGCTGATGGCTCAGAGCCTGGAGCCTGCTTCCGATTCTGTGTCTCCCTCTCTCTCTGCCCCTCCCCCGTTCATGCTCTGTCTCTCTCTGTCTCAAAAATAAATAAAACGTTTAAAAAAAAAAATTAAAAAAAAAAAAAAGGAAAAAGAAACAGATGAAATAAATGTTAATTTTTTATTAAACCTAGTATCTCCAAAGTGTTATTTCAGCACGTAGCCAATATAAAAATTCCTGTTAATCTGCCATACAGTGTTTAAATTTCATACGGAGTGTTCAAAATCGGTGTGTATTTTCCATGCGTAGCACATCTCTTTTTGGGTTAGCCATGTCTCAAATGCTCAGCAGTCATATGTGGGTGGTGGTAAGCCTATTGGACGGTGTAGATACAACCAGTGCACATAAAAAGGTGGTATTCTTCAGACAAGAGAGGATACAGGTCAGCTGTGACCCAGTTATTTAAAAGGACATATTTGGTCATGTGTCTCCTCTGCTTGAACCTTGGTCAGCTCTCCGTCCTTCTCAGGATGGGGTCCTACCAGCCGTATCATCTCTCCAACCCCACCTCGCACCCTCCTTCCCTCTGCCTCGTCAGGCTGGCCTCGTTTTCCTTCCTTACGCATGCCAACACCTTCCAGCCTCTGAGCCCTCACAACGTCCCGTGTCCATTGCCTGGATTGTGCCCCCCTCCCTTATCCCCACGTTTTTGCCTAGCTCACGCCAAGTCATTTTTTCAGGTTCAGCATCATTTGTTCAGGGAGGTCTTTCCTGATCCTCATGCCCCCAGCTCCAGGCTAGATTACGTTTCCCTGTTTGATGTCGTCAGGGAGGAAGAGCAGGGTCTCTTTCTGCTTAGCACCTGGCACAGTTACAGTTATCTAGTTATCAGTGAGATGTTGTTTCATGTCTCTCTACCCTGTTAGGTTGTGTGCCCCAAGAATGCATGGACCAGAGTGCTTTGTGTGCTTGATTTATGCATGGCAGCTCCTATAGTGGCTGCAGAAAATAGATGATCAATAAATACACGATGAATGATGCAGGGCTGAGATTCAGTCGTGTAGAGTCACTGGGGCCTGCACTGGCCCCCCTCCCCCGAGGACCCAGACCCCTAACGGCGAGGCCAAGGGGTCAGCTCCAGTGGCCCGTGCTAGATCTCTCCTGCTTTCTCGCTGGCAGAATCAGCCACTCCCTGTCTCTCTCTTGACTGGCTTTAGGTTGGCTGTAAATTATATTTTTGGTGGCTGTTAATAAAAATATAGGGCTGGGGGAAAAAAAAAAGACTTCTCCTAATAGAATTTTATTAAATGGCACTAGTTTAAAAATGTCTCGTAAAAAGTTAATTAATTTGGGATTTGGGGATGAAAGGCGTGATATAAATGTCAGTTATTATTATTACAATTTCAGCCTCACGCTTCTGCTCTTGATCCAGCCCCTGATCTGGAGTTTCTCCTACACCCAGGGACTCGCAGCTCTGCTGAAATGCTAGAGGCAAATTTGAGCTCTGGGGGTCCATCGGGGACAGAGAGGGGACGTTGCCAAGTTAGGCCGTCCTATCTTTTCATCTCGGATAATGCAAGGCCTTGAGAGCTAGCGCCACTGACTCAGGGCCAGGCGAAGTTTAGAGCAGGATGGTCCAGGCGCTCTGGGAAGCTCCAGGCCAAAGCAGCCAGGAGCATCAAGGTCACGTGCTTAGCCCGAGCCAGGTCACAGCATCCTGGATGGTTGCACTGTCAGGGCTCCGAGAGGTTCCCACTCTTATTTCACAGAGCAGGAAACTGAGTTTGAAGAGGGGTGGTAGCCTGCCTAACCCAAGGTCACATAGCAGGTTAATTAAATTTATGGAGCAAAAGGCAGTGAAAGCAATTAGTGAAGTAGGGGAAACCTTCTAAAAAGAAAAAAAAAAAAAGAAAGATTCAGGCAATTTATAGGTGACAAGTGCAGAAACTGTTTTCCAAGGAAACAGGGAGTCCTGGGATTTCACGCGAGTTCACGGAGACAGACAGCCCTTCACTCCTTCAAGACGCCCCACCTTCATTCCCCTGATTGCAGACACGGTACCTACCGGGAGGGAGTGCAGACCTGACCCAGTGTGTAATTACTTACGCGAGGTGGGGGCAGGCTGGGATGTTAATCATCGCCAGAGCCCCTTCCATCTCTACCGATGGTGGGCCAAGGAGGGAGCGTGTGCGAGCTTCAGGCCCTCCTCTCTGGAGTGGGGTGTGAAGATACCCCTTGCAGGGGCATGTTGGGGACCAGGCGCATGGCACAAGGTGTTCGTATGTGCCGTGTTAGTGACAGTGTGCGGGCTGGGGGGGTGGGTCTCGCGCCTTTACGCTCTTCTGGACTCACAGAACCGAAGGTGTGACCAGTGGTGGTTATCCGGGGGAACCTCCCCAGGCACCTGTTGGTGCCCCAGGCTTCCTGACCAGGAGCTGCCGGTTTCCGGCGATGGGCCATCTCCACTTCTTCCCTACAGCCCGTTCATTCTGTTGCTCATGGCTCTGGAAAGGCCTGCCTCCTCCTGGCCGGCTTGGTTCTCCCGTCTTTGTTCTGTGTTGAGGATTACATCAGTGGCTTTGCTCCTCTCCTCTTCCAAGTGGAGGCCTGCTGGTTCCCACACCTCTCTTCCCTCAGGTCATGTGGGTAGGGTACCTGGTTCAGAGGAGGGGCTCAGGGCACCTTTGTGGAAGGAAGGAAGCAGGCAAGTTCATGCCCATTTGGCTCTCCTGACAAAGAATCTGTCCTGGAACTTTTTAGTGAATCCTCCAGTGGTTGGTTGGGATCATTCAGGGAATTTGGGAATCACACAGAGCTGAATTTGAACCTGGGCTCCTCTGCTTGAACAAGTGGCTCAATCCCCGTCATCTCTGTTTCTTCATCCGGACAGTTGAGGTATAGAATACCTACCCCGCAGCATTATCGTAAGGATTAAAAGAGGTGATGCGTGTAAAATACTTACTACATCAGCTGCACACCCACCGAACACTCAGGTGGTACAAATGATTACAGTATTCTCACGACATTGATGAGTTCCATGCGACACGATCTTGGCCCTCCCAGATGGCAAGTTCCTTGAGGTATCCATCAAGTCCAGAGCAGGGCTTGACACACAAACTCCTTCTGGAACCTTCGGATTCCCGTGACCACATGCCAGACTGAACTGAGAATTCTGGCCTGTGTTACAAAGCTCAGGGTCAGGCCCTTGGCAATCCCCATTTGGGACCAGGCCTTCCACACCTCCCTGGCTGCTGTCTGCGGCTGGAAGCAGCCCTGACGTGGAGGCTTCTGAGCAGGTACGAGGTCTGTCAGCCTTTTAGAATGTGAAGACAGCCAGCGATTGTCTCTGCTAGAAAAAAAGTTCCACGGCTCTATTTTTATGTTTATTGTAAATAAACTTTTACTCCCCCTACTCCCTCCCAAGAAAACCACAGCCGCCTCAGACTTTTGAAGACCTTCAAATCGAAGGCCTGGAAGAATGTGGGGGAGAAGGGCGAGTCCAGGAAGTCCCCTTAGTTGCCATCTTGTTGCTGTTGACACAGAGCGTCAGAATGGCAGCTTGTTTTTCCCTCAGTCAATGGCGGAGCCAGGCGGATTGTGTGGAAGGAGATGCTGTGGGCCTCTCTAGGAACGGAGGAGCCGCCCCCGCCCCTCATCTTTATTGGATTTCAATGAGTCTTTCTGCTCTGGGTCATATGTGCAGTGCAGGCTCATAAATGGCACAGTGGAATTTTCACTTCCTTTGTACTGAGGGCCTCAAGCACACTCCATGGCCATTGTCAACCCTGAATGAGGAAAATGCGGAAAACCTGGTAGAACTCATTTCTCCCAGGCAGCCCTGAGATTCGGAATATGACAGTTCTGCTTATGGGAACAAGCCAGTCAGAAGGTGCGGCATGGGAGGCAAGCAGAGGCCGCCTCGCCCAACTCCGCGGCACCCGAGTGTCCATCTTCACCTGGAAACCCAAATCCTGACACTTTACTCTTAAAGAGAATTGCCGAGGGCACCCAGGGCTTACAGCTGTGCCGTTGTCAGTTCAGAGGAGGGGCGTGTGGCCATGGGAAGTGGAAGGTTCTGGAAGGAATCTGGAGGCCCTGTTCTCTGAACCTGAAGCTGAGATATTTCAGACCAACACTTACTGGATTAAAAGGACACGAGGTCCTCAAGCCGACCTCGGAGCAGCCAGTTAAGTGTCCCCTCTGTGGCATTATCCATCCACATAATTTTGGTGCCCATGATGTGCCAGGCATCGTGCCAGGAGCCAGCCGGGTTGGGGTGAGCGCATGGGAGTCTCTGGCATTGTGGTGGCTACAGGGGCAACACCTTTAGAAGGGCAGTGCCCTCTTACTGATGAGACATGTGCACGAGGTCAGACCCGTCTGGTGAAGTTATCTCTGTAGTTCCCAGCTTGGTAGGGAAGCATCTCTGCCTGTTTGCTCAACTTCACAGTGGCAGAGATGAGGTTTGGATACAGGCTGGGGATCCTCGGTCCCCAGGCTGGATGTTGTGTATGTATTAAACAGGATGGCGAGGAGAAGGCCCTGGAAGTGTAAGGCCATCGTGGTGGCCATAATTGCCCTCGAGATTGCCTTGCTCTTGACTTAGGCATTGGAGCTTCCCTTTCCTCGTGTGGAGGTAGCTTCTGGTTCCTGCAAATGGCTGCCTGTATTTGGAAAAAAGCAGTTAGAGAAGGAGCATATCCATCACCACCCAGCTATAAGGGCTGGGTCTTCAGAGTAGAAGTCCCATAACTCAAGGGGTCGTGCTGGAAGGCGGGAAGTTCCTCTGACACGGAGAGGACTTTTCTTCCCTCCGCGCTTCCTCCAGACCCCCTTTCTCTCTGTGGTCTGGAGGACAGGAGCCGTTTGTACAGTCCCTCAGAGGCATTTGGTTTCTCCTCATAGCTGGTTCCTCTGCCTCCTCACCCCAAGATCGTCCCGCTTGGATGCCTCTGCTGTCAAGGTGCTCACTACCTCTCAGTCGTCCTCATTCCCTAGAGGAGAATGTTCCTCTTCATCCCGAGCTCAGAGCTGCCTCCCCCTGCGTTCTGTCCCCAGGACCCAGAGGCGTGTGCTCCGCCTGCACAGGGCCGCTCTTCCCTAGGGAAGGGCAGGTTCCTGGCTCCGAACGGCCCCGCCCTGTCAGCTGCCACCACGCTCCTTCCACCTGGGAAAATACTGCCCGGCGACGTGTAAGTGTGTCAGTGACAATAATAGTGCAAAGGCTCCACATCCGAGGGCCTTTCTAGGATCGTTTCCTGATTAATTAGGTCAGCGTCTCCAAAATCAATTTCCAGTCGAGTCGCGCCGCCTGGTAGTGCCGTTGCCCGCCCAGCCGTGCGAGGGAGTTGGCGCAGGAGGCAATTCCCCGGCCTCTGACGCAGTTCAGGCCTCGTCTCTACCTGGGAAGAAAGTCACATGACGCATCTCTTCTGTGATTATCCCGACTTTTTATTTTATCTGCCCTCCCCCTCAAATCTTCCATTAAACCCCCGTAGATCCTGCTTCAAACAGGCAATTAGACTAACAACGTAATTATATCCCTCAATGCTAATTGTAACTGGTTTAGGGGAAAAACAAAGAGAAAGAGGCTTCAAAAATCTCTGGAAACGCAAAGCGGCTTTTACAGTTTCCAGGTATTTCTCGTCCCCGAGGGCCCGGGTGGCTGGCGGGCTGGCGTCAGCATCCGCGTGGCTTTGCCGTTGACCGAGACCGCCCGTCGGACAGACGCGGGCCCGTCTCCACTCCCCTGAGCACGTGCTTGTGGCCCTCGCGTTCCTGTGCCGTGGCTCCTTGTCCCTCTGTGCTGCTTCTGGGCCTCATTTCTCTGACTCCGTGTCTCAACCACGTTTATCCTGGTAGAGCCGCTGAGAGAAGAGGGAACAGGCGAGGTGGTCGAAAGCGTTAGAGGAAGTGACGTGGCTTCTGGTCCGTGTGATTCTCCCTCGGGGGTGGGGGGTGCTGGGGAGGGCTGGGCAGAGCCGGACCTGGTCCCGGGGTTCGAGGGTGTTTTGCGACAAGGGTGCTGCAGGGAGACATCTCCTGCCACCCTGCCTGTTCTCAGTGTTTTCTAAGTCTCTTCTCTGGGCCAGGCCCTGTGCTTGGTGAACAGGTCTCCGTCCCTGCCTCGGGGCCACCCACGGCCTGGGGAAGGAGACAGGCAGGTAATTGAACAGTGGGGCCATTGGGCAGCAGGGGACCTCAGAGGGGATCCGACTTTGCCTTGGGTAGCTGGGTAGAGCTGGGAGGTGGAGGAGGGCGGCTGGGGATGTCAGGACGTTTCCTGGGTGCAAGTGATTCTAAGATGGGCCCCAGCAGATGGGGAGGAGAGTGAACAGGCGGTGAGCAAGGGAGCCCTGGTGTGGCCGGAGCAGTAGGTAACGGGAGCTGAGAAGGAGCATGGTTTTTACCTTTGCAGGAGGAGGGGAGTCAGTGAAGGGTCACAAGAGGGGAATGATAGGGTCAGACTTACATCCTAGAAAGACCAAATAGGCTATGGCTGGGGGTTCTTTGGTCCAAGGGCCTTGAATAGAGGCTGGATGGAGGTCTGTTTGGAGGCTTTTCAGGAGTGCTGACTGCTTGAGGATCTGCCTGTCAAGATACAGATGGACTAGCTGTGTGACTTCAAGGTGGTCACTTGACTTCTCTGAGCCCCCTTTCCTTACCAGAGTAAAGTGTGGATGGTCATAGTTATATTCCATGTTGTAGGGAGCATATCAGAAACAAAATGTGTAAAGGTCTGGCCCAGTGCCCGACGTAGAACAGACATCAAAACAGTACTTTTGAATAGGGAGCATGAACCTGGATGGCCGGGCACCCTTTTTCCAAAACAGACAGTACCTTCTCCTGTCAACTGTAGCAAGTCACCGAGGAGGGGACCTCGGGCAGTCCTGCGTTGATGGACTTCTCTTGGGAATCCCAGCAATAGGAGGTGGCTTTTCAGTTACATGACTTTTTCCATCTTCGGAGTTGAGTCCCAGGCTCCGGCTTCACGCCTCAGAACAAGCGTGGATCTGTGCCATTTTCTTTTTCTCAGAAACAGGGTTTCCCAGTTTGCTGATCGAATCTGCTGACGACGTTTCCTTTAGGGTAATTGTAACTCACGATGCCACTTCGAAGCCTGGAGGCTTTCTCATCTTTTAGACATCCAGGAGCTTGGAACCTGACTTCCTTCTTAATTTTTTTTTTTCGTTTCTTTTCCCCAATTTTATTGGGAAACCGTTGACACACATCACTGTATAGTTTATGGCGTACAGCGTGATGGTGTGATTTACATACGTTGTGAAATGATTACCACAATAGGTTCAAGCCAACATCCATCTTCTCACATAGATACAATAAAGAGAAAAAGAAAAAAAGGAAAATAACTTTTTTTCTTGTGATGAGAACTCTTAGGATTTATTGTCTTCATTTTCCTATATACCATATTGCAGTGTCAGCCATAGTCCTCATGTTGTATATTACATCCCTAGTATTTATTTGTCTTACTAGTGCAAGTTTGTACCTTTTGACCCTCTTCCTCCAATTCTTTCTCCCCCTCCCCTCCAGAGCTCTGGTGACCAAAAGTCTGATCTCTTTTTCTGAGTTTGGTTGGTTCTTCCTCCCTCCCTTCCTTCCCTTCCTTCCCTCCCTTCCTCCCTTCCTTCCCTTCGTCCCTTCCTTCCCTTCCTCTCTCCCTTCCCTTCCTCTCTTCCTTCCCTTCCTCCCTCTCTCCTTCCTTCTTTCCCTCCTTCCTTCCTTTTCTTTCTTTCAGATTCTACATATAAATGAAACCATACAGTATTTGTCTTTCTCTAACTTATTTTGCTTAGCTTAATACCCTCAAGGTCTATCTGTGTTGTCATGAATGGTAGGATTTCTTTTTTTTTTTTTTAAATGGCCAAATAATATTCGCTTGTATGTATATGCTGCAGCTTCTTTATCCATTCGTCCATCAATGGACACTTGGGTTGTTTCCATGTCTTGGCTGTTGTAAATAATGCTACAATGAACATGGGGTGCCGATAACTTTTCGAGTTAGAGTTTTCATTTCCTTTGGATATATTGCCCAAAGTGGAATTGCTGGTCATATGGTGGTTCTATTTTTAATTTTTTGAGTAACTTCCATATTGCTTTCCTTAGGGGTTGTACCAATTTACATCCCCACCGACAGTGCACAGGGGTTCCATTTTCTCTACACCCTTGCCAGCATGTGTTATCTCTTGTCTTTTTCGATGGTGGACATTTGGACAGATAGGAGGTGATATCCCATTGTGGTTTTAATGTGCATTTCCCTGATGACTAGTGATGTTGAGCATCTTTTCATGGACCTGTTGGCCTTTTGTGTATCTAGAGAAATGTCTCTTAGGTCCTTTGCCCATTTTTAAATTGGATTATTATTTATTATTATTATTATTTTTTGCTGTTGAATTATAGGAGTTCTTTATATATCTTGGATATTAACCCCTTATCAGATGTATGTTTTGCAGATATTTTTTTCCCATTCTGTAGGTTGTCTTTTCACTTTGTTGGTGTTTTTTTTTTTTTTTTCTGTTTTGAAGGTTTTTAGTTTGATGTCATCCCACTTGTTTGTTTTTGATTTTGTTGCTTGTGCTTTATGTATCCTCACTGAAAAATCATTACCAACACCCGTGTCAAGGAGCTTTATTCCTATCCTATGTATGTTTTCTCCTAGAAGATTCATGGTTTTAAGTCTTGCTTTTAAGTCTAATCCATTTTGAGTCAATTTTTGTGGGTGGTATAAGATACAGGTCTGGTTTCATTGTTTTATGTATGAATATCCACTTTTCTTAGCACCATTTATTGAAAATACTGTCTTTTTTTCTATTCTTCAGTATTCTTGGTTCTCTGGTCAAATACTAGTTGACTGTACATCCTTGGGTTTATTTCTAGGCTCTTGATTCTGTTCCATTGGCCTATTCGTCTGTTTTTATGCTGGTGCCACACTGTTTTGATGACTATAGCTTTATAATACGGCTCGAAAACAGGAAGTTGATGGCTCCTGCTTTGTTCTTGTTTCTCAGGATTTCTTTGGCTATTTGGGGTCTTTTGTGGTTCCGTGGAAAATTTGGGAGTGTTTTTACTACTTCTTTTAAAAATGTCATTAGAATCTTGATAGGGATTGTGTTGAATCTGTGGAATGTTTTTGGTAGTAAAGTGGGTGTTTTAACATCAATTCTGTCACATCAATGAACACAGGATACGTTTCCATTTATTTGTGTCTCCTTGGATTTCTTTCATCAATGTCTTGTCATTTTCAGAATGGAGGTTTTTCACTGCCTTAGTTCAATTTATTCCTTAGTATAAATTTTATTTTATGCCATAGTTAACACTTACTCCTAAGTGCTTTATTGTTTTTGATGCTATTATAAATGGGATTGATTTCTTCCTTTTTTAGAAAATTTGTTGTGAGTTTACCGAAATGCTTCTGAGTTCTGTCTGTTAATTTTGTATCCTGGAACTTTACTGAATTCAGATCTAGTAGTGTTTCGGTGGAGTCTTTAGCTTTTCTATATGTAAATTCATGTCATGTGCAAATGGAGACTGATTTTCTCCTATCCAGTGCTGATAGACTTTCTTCCAGTAAATGTTTTCAAGCTTTTGTGGCACTGGGTTTGGGCCATGCAGTGCCAGGTGTTCTGGGCCTGGGTTTGCCATCAGTTATGCGGATGGGGCGTTTTCATTAAAATTTCCATTAACTGTTTTTTTTTTGTTTTTTTTTTTTTTCATTTTAAGCCAGTGAGCAATTTATAGATTCATTAACTTTTTACTACACTTGTGAAGCCAGGAAGAGGGGAATAAAGGAAATGAAATATTTGGTCCTCAGCGTTTCACTAAAAGATGGTGGCCCTTAAATACGGAGGACAAAAAAAGCTAGGTAATTAAGGCCAGTCTGAAGAAGTGTTAGGAAGTGCTGTATCTTCCAGAAGGATCCAGAACTGGAATCTCCTGGTGGGGAGGAACACCTCTTTCAGCCCTCCCACCCCCACCCAGTAGCTCATCCATCTTTTCCTTATAACTGCTGATTATTTTTTCACCAGGTGGCTGTTCCCCCTCTTATGGCATGCCTCCCCATGGGAGCCCACCACTTCTGGGCAAACTCTGGCTGTGAACATACTTCTTATATGGTGGTGTAGTTTGACTCCTTACAGCTCTCTCATTTTATTTCCTTTTGGCAGAGTTAGGTGCGGCAGGATGGCTGAGTGTGTGGGCTTTGGGGCTACAAAAGCTTGATTTCAAATACCGGCCCTGTTGCTTAAACTAGCTGTGTGATTTTGGTCAAGTCACTTCCCCTCTCTGAGCCTCAGTGTCTTGATGTATAAAATCACAATAGTATCAGGAACTCTGGGAAGACCCAGAGAAATGGCAACAGTATTCTTCACTGCACAGTTAAGTGGTGAGGAGAAAACAGGTTGGTTTACTAATGATCTGTGGCCTACATGCACATTTCAGACCGTGCCATGCGGTGGGACTGCTCCTGTGAACATTCTCACTTGGATCCCTTCCCTAGCCTAGCAAATCACTGCCCTTCTCAGGGCTTCAGTTTCCCCAGCTGTAAAGTAGATGAATAATTCCCAGTTAATGAGGATGTTGGAGGAGTTCAAACATACTTAACAAGCCTTTTAGAGTTGCTGGCACATAATAGTATCTCAGTACACAGCAGCAGTCGTGGGGGTGTTGTGGTTGCAGCTCTGTACAGTGTAAAAACCTCAGTCTCGGGGTCTGCTCTACGAACGAGGCAGTAGGCTGAGCACCTTCGGGGGGAGCTTGGACTTCCCAGGGGATGGGTGTGTACCTGGGTTTAGCCACCGTGTCTATGCAAGTGATCTCATCCTCGAGGACAGACTGTAAACGATGTCTTCGCAGAGTCGCACGTCTTCATTCTGGGGAAAGGTAGCATCCCACCTTTTCCCAGTACCTTCCTTCATAGATGTGCGGCATGTGTCAAGTACGATGAGTTTTTCCTCAAAAGCAGCGACGATAGAAAGCTAGGCAGAAAGGAGGAAACCTTTTGGAGCCACGCAGAGCAAGTGCCTTGGGAAGTACCACATATGTATGTCATGTTAGCATATGTGAAGTTATACAGAGAGTTTTGGTTCTATTCTTGGCATTTCGCTTCGGTACCTAAGTATCTTTCTTACAGCTCTCCATCGTTCATGAACATCTGTTCTGATGGCTTTGTAAATAGTTACCTTTTCACGTTGTATGTATAGAGCGTTTCCCGGGTTTTATTATAAATAGTGCAGTGGACCTCTTTGGGCATGAATTCGCGTCCTTCTTTTGTATGATATTCATAGAATCTGTTCCCCAAAGCAGATTACTGGGTCAAAGGATATGAGAGTTGGCAACACAGTTAGACAAAGGCAGCAGCGGACGTGACAGCTAAGGGCACACGGCTGCTTTGGAGATTCTTGTAGAAGAACCCCATTTGGGAGAGTTGACATGCACAGTGCTGCCTTCGCATCTTCTGTCTTAGCCGAGGCTTGTAGCTGCTTCTTGTTTCGTTTGCCCAAAGACTCTGGGCCGAGTCATGAGCTGGAAGCTGGAATACTGATCTGTGTGTGCCTCGCCTAAAATACACATTCAGCCCCATGATTGCGAAACCCCACGCTGGACCCAACAAAGGAGCGATAAGACCAACACTCATGAAAGGGGCTTGTTGATTGTAGTCAGACACACGTGACCTTGCACCTGTTCCTTCCACCCCGACCTTTCTTTTCCCTCTGTATATCAGGACTTCTGGCTCAAAAGACTGTGCAGTGATGAGAAAGTACTGTGTGTTATGTACTGAAGATGTTCTCTATGAAGTCAGGAAGGGAGAGTCTAGCCTAATTCTGAATAAAATGGTGGTGGTTGTCTGGTATAGGGAGGTCAGTGCTTTGGGTAGACTTCTGAGAATTGTGCGATATCTTTACATGTCTCCACTTAACTGATAAGTCATTTGACTTTCTAGAATTTCTCTGTTTTAACTAAATATAGGCATTTTCCATATTCCATTTTCCATTTTCCATATTCCATATATCCATATTTGGCTGTGAGGTTTGCTAACTGTTGGTACTCTGGTGCATTGACTTTTTGAGATGACTTTTGTGGTGATGGAGAAATGACAGTGACCATGAAGGCAGTGGCAGCCGTTACTTACAGAGCATTTACTGTGCCAGGCACTGTTCTAAGTGCCTTACATTTATTACCTCTTTTTACCACTTCATGATTTCATTAAATCAATTCATTTCAGGAAAGAGAAGCCAGACATGGAATCTTGGAAAGGGAGATGAGAGCCAGGAGGGGGAAGAAACTTACTATTTGTCTTAGAAGAAGTCACGGGGTTGACTTCTGACCCTGCCAGCAACTACTGACTTTGGGCAAAGTCCCTTCACCTCTGCCCCTCTCCTCTGAAATGGAAATCATGACTCCTGCATTGTAAAGAATTAAATGAAGTAATGGATGTAAAAATCCTGTTGATCACTAGACAGATGTGAGGCATTGAAGGATATGTTATTCCTACCTTACCCCAGACTCAGGCTTCTGGGAACCTGAGCCATTTTCCCCGTTAAGGATGCTGCGTAGATGTTTTCTCTGTGCTGGGCCGTGTGCTGGGCGCTAGGGAATCTAGAGGCATGGCTCCTACCCAAAGAAGATGTATGCTCCAGCCTGGAAGACAGGTCATAAAAAGATGACTGAGTGTACCAGCTGGTTGATCAATACCATTTGAATGGCCCAGGCAATAAGTGCTTTAAGAAAACAGGGGAGGGAGATTGGTCCTGTGGCTTGGGGGAGGTGGGAATGGAGCCATCAATGAAAGGGAAGGGCCCTTTCTTCCTTTGCAGAATGTACTTTGAAAGCAAGCCTTTGGCCACAGCCAGGACAAAGAGGTTCGTAAGGCTGAGTCTGTGCCCTGTGGAACAGGAGCACTCTTGTCTTTCATGATATGGTTAAGAAAGCAACACCATGAAGTTCCAGTGTGGATTTCGAATAGAGGCCCTGAAGGTGGAAAGTTCTGGTGCCCTAGGAGCATTTCCATCTCAGCCCTCCAGCTGGCCTCAGACTTCGGTACCACAGAGCCTCCACTCCTGACCCCCGTGAGCATTGTTCCAGATCTGGTCAGGACATGCTTCTGGAGTGTCTCCTGGTTGCTTGGGTCTTCTGAGTGATGGGTTGGGAAAAACTAGCCTTCACATCATAAATTTGCTGTCCATTGTAGATTCTGAGCAAAGACTGGAAGTAAAAATATGCCGGAAGGCCACCCAAACATCCCACGAGTTGGGAGTCTGGGACTGGGTGGCTGGACGTCCATTTCTCAGACTTTCAGGGTCCCTTCAGGTCTGAGTTGTGACTCTGCTGGCTAGTGCAGAAGATGACACAACTCAAGGGAAGACAGTCCTTGCCCTGAGGAAGTTACAGTCCATATGGGAAGCTAGACTCAGGGACAGACCCCTTGCTGAGCTGTGTGTCCTCCACGAGCATCCTGATCTGAGCTGCTCAGCCGTTGGGTTGACCCGGACTCCATCCTTTCCTTGCCCCTGCTGTGCTCTGAATTATAAGGAGCCGCATTTCCCAGGTGCCCTCGCCCTCCGGACCTCAAGTAGTTGGGCCAGAAGGATGCCCAGCAAGGAGATTGGAAGGTGGGAAGAAGGGCCAAGCCCAGGCTGTTTCTCCCCACTCGCTCTTGCCTCTTGCCTCTTGCAGTGTCTTCTGTGTAGCTACCTCTGGGATCCACTCCCATTGGGCGGCCCTTGCTGAACAGCCCCGACTTCTGTAACACCATCTCTTCCCTTTCTCTCTCCATGCTACTCCTTGGTTGCCTTCCTGTCCCCTGTTTGACTTCTCAGCCCATTCATCACCTGTGTCAGATCTCTATATTAAATTGCCTCCATTTTAAATACCTAGATGGCCTTCTCTTTTTCTGGGTCAGACCCTGTAGGACCTACCTTACCACCCAGATCAGGTCCCTTAGAGTATTTGACTGTTTCCACTCTGAATAATCCCATGGAAGCCATTGTAAGATCATGGCTGTGCTGATGAATTTAGGGTACCAGATTTCTTTTCCCCTTGCAAAGAAAACAGAATTATAGAATAATTTCAGAATAATCTGGCTGTGTAGATTTCTCAGTAGGCACCCACTGGGATGTGAGGAATTACAATCTTTCTTTTCTTTATGGGCCTTTCATCTGGTCGGAAAATGCATGAGCTCCTTCCTTTCCAACTATGTGAGGGACTATTTTGATTTTTGAAAAATTCATGCAGTCATTCTCCCCCTCCCCCTATTTGCCTGGGCTGTTGATCTTGTGATATATTTATAGAGATTGTGGTTGGCTGACCAGGAGTTATTTTGCAATAGGAATTTGTAAGATTTCTACTTCGAGCATGTGTTCCAGACTTCTCTTTCTTTAAAAAGAGAAAAGTCTTTCTTGGAGCATCCACTTTGCCCTCCTATAATTATTTTTGTTTCACAACCAAAGTAAGTTCAGTGTTTTATGCAGTTTTTTCTTTTTCTTTCTCTTTCTTTCTTTCTTTCTTTCTTTCTTTCTTTCTTTTTCCTTCCTTCCTTCCTTCCTTCCTTCCTTCCTTCCTTCCTTCCTTCCTTCTTAGTTTCTTGTGTGTATTTCTTTTGTTTCTGGTCTTCTGTCTTCTTTGGTATCCCTTTACGCTGAATTTTAAGAGGCCACAGCTCCTCCTTCATATAGGGATTGTTTTGCAAATGGGAACGTGGTACCCGATAAAGGGTGCTTTGGGGGCCAGGAGACCCCAGCTTCTGTCTAAAGGGAGGGTGTTGGAATAGTTTGGGGGGGCAAGCCAGCTACCATCCCCAGATTTACCATGCTCACTGCAGACATCCGTAATCAGTCACAGCACTCTCTTCAGCTGAGCTCTGATGTGGCCCCAGAATCCACCTCAACGCGTTGCCCCCCAGGGGCCACTACTAACCGAATAGAATTGGCACTGAAAATACAACCTGTTTGCCATTCTTGGACTAGATGATTCCCTAGACCCCATTCATCACCATGGTTCTCTGATTATTGGCAATAAGGTTCCTTTATGTTTTAAACCAACTGCTTGACCTTTATTAAGCCCCTTCTGTATGCAGCATAGCCCCGGGAGCTGTGGAGCCACAGAGGAGCCTTGAAAAGCTAGCCTTGTGGAAATTTTGCCTTGTGGAAATTTTGGTTGGGAACAAAGCTGCAGAGAGTGGTGATGTTTCCCCGGTGCTCAGGCAGGTTGTCCCTATGGCCAAGGATGGCTTCGTGGGGCAGGGCCTGCGACCCAGCTGGTCAGTGGACTGCAGTCTGTGTGGTGAGACAGCATGAGCAAAGAGAGAAACACCAGAATCAGCAAGTTTCAGAAGTAGGAGCGTCCTCAGAACCCATCTGGCCAAAGTTCTCCAACTTATAGGTAGGGAAACTAAGGCTCAGAGGAAAACAGGACTTGCCCACATTTTAATAAATGATAATTTGATACCTAAAGTTCAATAAATGCTACGTCATTTTAATTGTAAACATTTATATATCGTTTACTATCTACCAGGCATTGTTTTGGGAGCTTTGTAAATGTTAGCTGATTTAGTCCAAAGTATCCTTGTGTGGTGAGCAGTATCATGATCCCCATTTGGCTGATGAAGAAACTGAGTCTCACTCAGAGGGTTAAGTGACTTCCTCCCTGTCACATGGTTTGTAAGTGGTGGAGTCGGGACTTGAACCCAGGCCATCCAGCTCCAGATTCTATGCAGGGAGGCACTGTGCCAAGTAAATTCTGCTGAAGGGATCAGAATATGTTTGGGTTTCTTTGTTTCTTGAATGTATTAATTTTACTCACCACCATCAGGGTAATCATAATGACATCATCCAGATCTGTGGCTCAGGTAGCCTTGTTAACACTAGCTAAGAATTTTACAGACTTTATACCTTTTTATCCACCCAGCAGTTGTGTTTCATGGGGATTTTTTTCCTCTGTTTTACATTGGGGGAAACTGAGGCTGTGAGGTGATGTTTCTTGAGCCTGGTCACGGAGCTACATCCTGGCAGGATTTGAACATAGGCTGCCTGCCTCCAGATGTGAGAGCTGGAAGGCTTCTGAGAGGCCGTCAGTCCAGCAGCCTCCCTGGACAGGTGGACAGAGGGAGGAGGGCAGAATTCGCCCATGCCAGCATTCAGGGGGAGGGGTCTTCTGGTGTGGGGATGCTGCTATTCTGGGCATGTCAGTGTCACCGTGGCCCTGTCACAGAAGGCCCAAGCCCTTTACTTTGGTCCTCCTTGAAGAGGTTTGAGGATAGCCTTTTCCTTTACTGACTTACTTAAAAATACCTAAGGAGGTGACTTTGAAAAACCCTGTCCCCCAATTCTGGGTTCAATAATTGGAGCTTGCAGTTCTCTCTAGTTATAATAGTTTTTTTTCCTCTCTTGAAGCAAAAAAGTCTTTTTTTTTTTTTTTTAACTGCCCCCCCCCCCCCCGCACCACTTCCTGCTGATCTGAAGCGAATATTTATCACATATTTAATGAGTAATCTGAGTCTTGGCTTGGTGAGGCTGTACCAGGACATGGTTTATGGCTGATCTGGTTTTAACTCGCTCCAGGCGGTTTTCCCTGGAGTTTTCTGTAAAATCATAAACCTGGAGAGAGAATTTTTGTGGAATCCAGTCACATGACTCACTCTTTTGTAAATTGAGAGATTAACTGTGTGACTGTAAAGAACTGAGACGCATTTCTTTTTTGAAAAGAAAACAAACAGGGCAGCATTTATGCACCCAGAGGAGCGTGTCCACTCTTAAAGACGGGGAAGTCACTCGCCAAGGTCACCCCGCCGGGCCTTGGAGGCAGCATGGCATAGGGTTTGAGAACACGGACTCGGAATCAGAGCATCTGGGTTGGGGCCTGGCCGAGCGTCTTTCAACTGGTCCCTGCACCCTGCAAGCCTCTGGGACCTGACCTGGCCCACAGGATTGGGGACTGTCCCTACCACCCGGGGTGGTTGTGGAAATTACTCAAGACGGTATACCCCGTGCCTGAGCCCAGGGCTGGAATACAGGAGGTGCTCAATAGATGCTGGCTGCTCCGGGATCACTAGTATTGTCCCTGTTGGAGCCCCTTTATGCTGGATTAATAGTACAAGCTGGCACTATGTGGCTGTGAAGGCCCTCCCCTAAGCATGTGACTGATTAGCTCACTTAGTCCTTAGAATGGCCCATGAGCTGGGCACCAGCATCACACCCATTTTACGGAGGGGGGAACTGAGGCACTGAGAGGTCAAGTCACTGAGAGGCGAGGGTCCCGCTAGCAAGTGGCAGGGCTCGTGTCCCACCTGACTCCCAGTGACCGCCACCACCGCTGCTGGTGTTTTGCTTCACAATTTAGTCTTGGAGCCTGAAGGCTTTTTTTGACCGCTGGTCCTGGGGGGAGAGACCAGGCCTCATCTGGCCTTGGCTGAGGCCTCAGCTGACCCTCCCTCGATGCTGGCATCAGCCCCCTGTCGGGTCTTAATGCCTCCATGTTGCCTGCTCCAGCTGCCTTGTGCAGACACAACTCTGACCATGTTTCTCCCTGCCTAAAGCTCTTTGTGTTGGGTGAGAGGTGGAAGGGAACTCCCCATAGTTTCTCTGTAACTTTCCTATAAATGCAGGGTTATTTAAAAATTTTTTTAAATGTTTATTTGGTTTTGAGAGAGAGAGAGACAGAGAGAGAGACAGACAGAGTGTGAGCGGGGGAGGGGCAGAGAGAGAGGGAGACACAAAATCGGAAGCAGGCTCCAGGCTCTGAGCTGTCAGCACAGAGCCCGACGCGGGGCTCGAACTCACAAACTGCGAGGTCATGACCTGAGCCGTAGTCGGACACAACCGACTGAACCACCCAGGCACCCCTACAGGGTTATTTTAATATAAAAAATTACAAAAATATAAAAAATATAAAAATATATAAAAATTATTTTTAAAAATCCCATAACCTTGCTGGACCTGACCCCAGGAACAGCTTCACCTTTTTTGATGTGGCCTTAGAACTTGTGATCTGCCCCTGCTGGACGAATAGAATTTGCATACATTAAACAACCAGGAATTCTCACGGATCCTTTAGATCCATGTGTGGATTGTGGGCTCCAGCTGTGCTGGCACCAGTGCCCTGGGATGAGACTGAGTCTTGGGGTCCATCATAAGTCCCGCATGGCCGCCTGGGGGAGCCTGCAGCCTCTCCTGTCTGACGTCAGGATGCCGCCCTCCTTCTAAGGTCCTTGGGTCAGGCCCCACTTCTGTCTCTCCCGGGTGCCCAGATCTGTGCACAGAGATCAGGTCCTCTGCACACAGTCGAAGACAGACCAGCGTTCCTCAATAGCTGCCTTTATTTGTATGTTTTTAAACCTGTCATTTATTGAGTGACTGCTGTGTGCTAGCTCTGCCCCACATGCTCTCCACACACTGTGTTAGGTGATCCTTGGCACTCCCAGCAATCCTTTGACCCAGAGTTTTCTCTCCTCCACTGCTGTCCCCAACTGTTGCCATCTCTTCCCTGGAAGATGACAGTGGCCTCCATGCTGGGCTCCCTGCTTCCATCCTGCAGCCAGTGGTTGCTTTTGGAGGTGCATGAACTTCAGGAAAGCCCACGAGCCTTGGAGTGAAGCCCAAACCCCTGTGCCTGGTCTGCATGTGCTCAGTAATCACGAGCTGTTGATGGTATGACGGGGACAGTAATGACGAGGTGGTGGCAGTGATGATGACGATGTCAGCATTAGGGTCCTCTGGTCCATCTGGCTGTCCACCAGAGGGAGAAGAACCTGCCTACACCTGGCAATGGCTGTGAAAGGAACAAAACTGTACTGGTTCCATTCCTAGGAAATCTGATTTATTTCTTGACCACATGACTTCAGACAACAAGGGCTTGGGGAGGGGCAGAAGGGCATTGTAACGAAGAGGAATAAAGACATTGGTCATTTCTCTTTGTTCTCCCTGGTGGTTGGAAACTTGGCCAGTTGATGACATGTCTGGACCTCCCTTGGCCTCTGGGCTCCGGACCGGGGTCTAATCAGGAGTTCCCTGTGTGAACCTGGGCATGTCAGTGGGCTGGTCCCTTTGTCCAGGGGTAAGGCCTTCAGAGAAGGCTGTGGCCCTGCAGGCTTCAGTGACCCAGGCTTCCCTGCTGGGCAACATGGGGCCCTTCTCTTTGCCCTCTGGCACTCAGCTTCTGTTAGCTTCATTTGCATCTAGACTGTACATTCTCCCTATTGAGCCAGAGCTCTGTGTGCCCTGTTCCAGCCTCCCTCCCTCGGGGAAGCTCTTTCGACCCTGCAGTCTCCTTGGATCCTGTTGTCAAAGATGCTTGGGGAACCTAGGCCTTTCTCTTGAGAGCACATATCTCGGTTGGGAATTGTAAGTTGATAGTGTGAAATAATTAAGCACAATCACTGCCCATCTCCCTGACCGTTCTTGTGGCTGTTGTGTCCCCAGTAACAACCCTGGTGTCCTGAACACACAGGCACTTAATAGCTTGTATCGGGGTGAATGATGAGGAATGAGGTCTGATTCGGCATCAGTTTCCCATGGCCTTTCTCAGAATCACATGTTTGCTGTGCATTCTATGAATACCCATTGAAAGATGCACTTCTTTGAACTCAGAGCCTTCTCCGGCAGCCAACTCCCACCCCTCCAGCTCGGATCCCTGAGTGGTCTGTGGCTTTGAGTGACCACGTTCAGGTAGAAAGCAAATACAGAATTAAAAACCAGGCATCACGTGCTAGAAGCGTATCACTGAACGTGATGTCAGAAACGGGGTCTAATTAGGGAATTTAGAATATATTTCGTTTCCTGGGAGCGCTATCCTCTTTGTAACATGCAACGCTGTTGTTTGGTGTTGGCACAGTCACCCTTCATAGATGTTTTTCAAGAATGAAAAAGCAGGAGTGGCCTTTGCTTGAGTTGGGGCCTGGTGGTTCAGGAGGTGAATAGTTGATCTACATTGTTTTGGGCCAGGTTTGCCTTGTTGCTTCTAGACCTGAAGGGCCAAGTGTGTAGAGGCAATGGCCATTGACTGGGGTGAGAAGATGTGCGAGCCCTGGCCAAGTCAGGGACCTGCTGTGTGGCCTTGGGCAAGTCACTTGGCCCCTCTGGGTCGTTGGCTAATTCTTGGGCCAAGGGGGATAGTTAAACTGCAGTGTCTCCTGAGCAGGGTTTGGGGGAGGATTTGGTGTCGCGTGACGATCCGTGTCAGGCGTGTGACTCATCTTTTCATGTACCGGAGAGACGATTCCTGTTTTCTTGGTGTGGAGGCCCAAGATTTTTGGTGTCTTCCCTGACTCATTCTGTCACAGCCTAGATCCAGTTCGTCAGGAGGTCCTGCTGGTTCTACCTTCCAGTATATTCAGAACCCACTTCCTTACCCCCTTGCTGCCACTCCCCTGGTCCCAGCCACACCATCTTTTACCTGGCCTCCTGCCTCCTTCGACCTTTGCCCCTGGTCCATTCTCAGCTTAGCAGCCAGAAGGATCTTGTAAAAATGGAAGTCAAATGATGTCACTTTGCCAAAACCTTCCGGTGGCACTCTAGGGTAAAAGCCAGAGGTCTTCGGTGGCCGCCAAGACCCCACGTGGGCCAGCCTCCCGTACCTCTCCTCCTCTCGTCCTTGCTCATGGCACCCTTGCTGTTCCTGGAGCACACCAGGCACACTCCTGCCCTTGGGTCTTTGCACTGGTCATTCCCTTTGCCCCAGATACCAACTCCCTTACCTTCCATTGTTTGCCTAATGACACCTGCTCTTCTCACCTTACTTAAAACTGCAGCCTGTGGCCCCTCCCTTGGCCCAGCATTCTGACTGCCCTTCCCCTTCTCTGTTTTCCCCTCACGGAACTGATTCCTTTCGAGCATATGATACATTTTACTAATTGATTACGCCTAATGCTTCTGTCTCCTCCGAGTTGAATGTAATCCCCGTGAGGGCAGGGATATACCCCAACTGCCTAGAACAATGTCTGGTGTATATAGAAGGAGCTCACTAAATACTCACAGGATGAACAAATGACTTTCTCCTGATTTGAGTCTTGTGCCTCAGTGGGACAGACAGGAAATTCCAAGTTAAATTTTGGGGATCCACGGCTGCTGGAAAGGAAAGAGGTGTGTAAGTGAGGCTCAAGTTGTTTGGAACCCACTTGTCCTCCTGTCCTCCGGAATAGTAGGAGACGTAGAATGATCCTCTAGGCAGGGTCTGCTTCTCACTCATGAGTGCAGTGCCTCCTCCAGGCTTCCAGGTCAAGTGCACTTGGCTTCCCTCAGTGCTGAGGCTGAACGTCTTCCTACAGGGTCAGTTGTACCTGTTAGTAATATAAAACAGTATTTTTATATTCAAACATATGCACGTGTGAAGTACACAGGCTTATTTTGGAGTATTGTGCACTTGATACTTGTGAATATAACATTCATGTGAATTAAGAGAGACGAGGAGACTTGAAAGGCATTTGGGCATGTGGGGAACTTCTTTTCTCTCCTGAGTTCACATTCACTTTTCCCTTCCAAGGGAGGAGAAAGCCAAGAAGTAGTAAATGTTGGGTATTTGGAATTGTCCATCAGTGGATTTGAGTTTGTCCACCCAAAGCTGAGCACAGTAGGCTTTCAAGGAATATCTGTTGAATGAATAAAGGAGTGAGTGATTATTTAAGATCAGTTGTTGTACTTCATCCTAGTTGCCAATGCAGATCATTTATTCATCTAAGCAACTTCATTGTCATTGTTTCCCGAGAAATAACCTAATGGATTCAACCATATTTGCTGAATGTTTGCCGTGTGTCAGGCCCCAAGCTGGGTGCTGGAGTCATGGCCACGTGTGGGATGTGGTCTTTGTCCAGTAGGAGCGCCCGGCCTGGGAGACATTGGTGCTCCAGGAACTGTGGATCCCATCCCATAGAGTTGGTAAGAAGTGCTGGTGATGGCGTGTTAGGAGTGTTGGGGGAACAGTGAATAGGGACACGTCAGATCTGGCGGGGGAGATGGGGGGAGTCATTGATGTCTCCCAAGAGGAAGCAGTTTTTGCATTGCAGTAGGGGAGGGAGAAGGCAAGATCCTAATTATACCACCATGGGAATGTGCTGTATCGGGTCTGTCTTGGGCTTAACTGGCTGAGGCACCATTTTGGAGATGCCCTCTCCAAGATGGCGGCCCTCCTCCATCCTCTCAGGGCTCAGGGGACCATGAGCACCCACATTCGCAGTGGTACCTCAGCCTTGCTGAGCCTCTGGCTTGGTTCTCTTATCGCAGAAAGGCATTTCATTCTTCGAGATCAGGCAGCCAGGACCCAAGGAGCTGTTTTCCTCCATTGTGCAAGCATGACAAATCATTAATTTTTGATTGATTTGCTTAGAATTATGGGCGCCCCAGCATTCTTTCCGCCGCTGAACAGCTGTATAACAAATGAATATATCAGTGTGCACAAAAGATTGGAGATCTAAGAGAAGCAATTACGTTGGCCACCCTCCCCCACCCTCACCCCTTCCCGGGCAATGAAGGGAGGAAATTTTTACCAGAAATTCCTCAAGTGGCTTTAAAAAAAAAAAAAAAATGCCTTTTTATAATTGAATTAAATCTTTATCTCTTTATCTTTTGCAGCAGATTTCCAAACACATACCAGTTCCCCATGTGCTTGGGTTCTATCCATCCAGGAGGAATCTTTAATAATGAAATTTCAACTCGTGAATTAAAACCAAAATGAAAAAAAGAAAAAGAAAAAAAAAAGGAGCAAATTCTACCCCTCCTTTTTGCCTTTTTTTTTTTTTTTTTTTTTTTTGGGTTGCTGCTATTCCTTTAAGATTTTGGAACCGTACCAGTGCACTAAATGTGACCTCCATAACTTTTAAATTAAGAATTTATGCTGGCTTGAAATTTATGAAATATTTCAGCATGAAAGAAAGCCTTTTTCCCTCAGGAAAATTGAGCAATAAATCACAGCACTGTGGATTTACTGCCCTAGAGCCAGCGAGAGATAGGATTTTTTTTTTTTTTTTTTGCTTCATTCTGAAAAAAAAAATGTAATCATATAAGACAGCTTAGCTGCTATCCTCCTACTCTCTAGAATTTTTAATTTCAGCTGTTTCTGCTTGGATTTATTTCCAATATTCCTGCTCGGCTTTTCAATTTCCTCAGTTATTAAATTTTAATTCAGTGCATTAGCATTTAAATTAAAAAAGGGTTTATTTTATCGAAATCGTTGGCCAGCCCCCATCCCGTAGCACACGAATTGCCTGTTTCTGCCATTTGCACAAAATGTGAAATGCAGCTAATGTCCTACAACTTACATTTGCACAAATTCAGAAATAAAATTTCTGGGTTTGGAATAATATTTTCTTTCCAAGAAAATCCTTAATAAGAGAATGGAAAAGAACAACTTAACATTCATTTGGGAGGGAAGAGGAGGGTCGAATGAAACCGAAAATAGCTTTGCCCGGGTCCTAAGGAGAAACTGGTGTAAAAGGAATGGATGGGGTGGGCAAAGGGGGCCAGGTGCCCTTGTGGAAAGCTGGGGTGTGTGTGGATGCCTGTACCCCCACCTTGTAAACGTGAGGAGGAGGGTCTCTCATGCGCCCACTGTGCCCCGCCCCATTTCACTTGCCATAGAGAGGGGCTTGGTTAAGATTGGATCAGCTCTATACAGAGAAACAGAGATGAAGGGTGGCAGGAGACCTGATTTAACTCTCATGCCTCCCGTCCCGTTTCTACCAATGAGAACCTCAGGTCCATGGAAAAGGAAGGAGCCTGCCCAAGGTGAGACCCAGACAGAGCCAGACAGAAGCTGCATCTGTAGGAGCACATGGTCCATTTGCTGCTGGATTTCCATTGCTCAAGTGGGTACTACAGATACCTGGCCTGTGTTTAGTACCTAGTACTTAACAAGTACTAAGTACTTACTTCTCAGTGTATTTGGTATCGTTTTGACCAGCCCTTCAGAGGAAGCCTCAGAGCTGTGGGGTCTGGTGGATGCTAATGAGATGCTGGCTTGTAGCATGGGATTTGGATCACTCCCTGAGACAGGCCGGGTAGACCCCTGGAGCAGAGCAGGTCGGCCCTGCCCCTCGCTCATCTGCCGTGCAATCAGTACTTAGTCCGTGCTAGGTACTTTTACACGCGTTACCTTATTTATCAGAAGTCTCGCCAGTCCTAGGAGATAGTCCTGGGGTTGGCATATTGCCATTTTGCACCTGAGGAAACTGAGGCCTTGAGGGTGCAGGTGGCTTACCAAGAATCATACAGCCCGGAAATGGCAAAAGCAGGGCTCCAAACTCAAGAGCATCTATTGACGCCAGACCCCGTGCCATTCATCTTCAATGCAAATTGAGAAGCAGGTCAGATGACCCTGGGTAAAAGTGAGTTAGTTGGTGGTTTAGGTTGAATCTTAGGAAATGGCTGGTATTAGACCACTTGGAAAATGACTGTCAGAGGTTCAGAGGTTCAGCTTAATTCAAGCAGTAAGTAGTTGTGAGGATGCAGGCAGAGCTCGCCTGGCATCTCACAGATCTCTCCACCTGAAGGTCGGCGCCCTCAGCGCTGTGGGCTTCCGCTGGGGCTGGGAGGGCCCCTCGCGCCTGGTCTGGACTCAGCCAGGCCCAAGTGCCATGATTGACGGGAGCTGTGATATGAACACGTGCTTTCTCGGACGTCTCTGCCTTGCGCCTGTCGTCCACCAATGCGCCCACCCGCATCAGCTCCGGTAAGCGGCCACGTCACATCTGCCCAGGTGGCCCTCGGCCCTCCAGCGGCTGCGTTTCCTCTGCCGCACCGTCTGAGTTTCTGTGCAAGGATTTGTTTGGGCAACTGAACATTTTTAGCATTTTGTCTTTGTTTTATAAAAATTGGTGGAAAACAAAACTGAGAGTTGCTATTGGTGGCAAAAGCACAAGTATCACAAACATTAAAAGGGAAACGTAGGTGGAGATGATAAGGTGTGCCAGAGACAGAATCTTTTCTCCTACCTGGTGTCATGTTCACTGTCCTCATGTGATCAACCCTGGGTGAAACGGGGAAGGAAAAGGACCCAAAAAAAAAAAAAGACAACATGAAAATATGTATGAAATGCTAGAAATACATGGCCCAGAGTTGAGTCTGAAAGATGAGAGATCATTTGGGATTTTATAATGTTTTAAAGCTCTCTGGGGCAGAATTTCCACCCTTTACCACTTCTGCCTCTTAGGATATGAAGATTAAAACAAGTTCTTCCCATTCACTTTCCATAGAAGTTTTGGGGAATGCAAGATGTCGGAAAGAGGCTGTAATTGATCCCATTCTTTTGCTCCCAGTGAAATAATATGCAAACCATTTTCCGCTTTCTTGTTTCTTCCACTGAAGTAATACACCAGCATCCCATTAATTTCTCCCTCCCAGGCCTCACGTTTCTACCTCCTTACTTGTCCTTCATCTTTGCATTTCCCCGGTCGGGGCAGTGGGGGCTGTGTGGGTTTCCTTCATTTCCCGATTGGCTCCTCTTCTGAATGTTGGCGGGAGATAAAATATCCCAGAGCTGAGCGAAGAGGGCACCGGAGTGACCCAGACCTAGGCTTGTAGCTGTGGGATGTTGGATAAATGACTTACATTCTTGGACTCTTGTTGCCTCACTTGTAAAATGGGGATATTGTGTATGTATGTTGGGGGACCGACCCATCAGGAGGACTGAATAAGAAGCATTAAATGTGCGGACACTGGCGCCTGATGGGAAGTTAGCTGGGGGAGGGAGTCTGGACACCCCTGGAGGCCAGGCGGGAGGGCCGAGCGTAAGGCAAGACGGAGCAGCGGGCACTGTGGAGAACAAGGTATGGCGGCTCTAGCTGGCTGTGGTCATGTGGGCCTGAGTGCTGCTTTCACAGGCTGAAATCCTGCCTTCTTTGGGTGAAATCCTTGGTGTTTTTACACATTGACCGCATCGAAGTCCACCATCTGGTTTTGCCGGTTTGCAACTTCTTGTAAGCGCGCTCATCCAAAGGTGGCTGCTGTTGTCTTTCTTTTAGGTCCACAATCCTGAAATTCAAAAACCTTGAAAGCAGAAAGATGTTTTGTAATTGGTGAGGTGGCACAAGTTGGCCTGGAGGGAGAAGAGACTCATTCCGTCTTCACTGAGCCTCTGTAGGGCTGACCGCATACGTTTCACTCTGGAAGTATCACTGTGTGCTTGAGTCGGGGTCGGGGGGTGGGGTGTCTCCCCAGACCCTGCCAGGGTGTTTCAAAATACAGAACACATGCGCTACATTACCTTTCTAAACTTGGAAGGATTCTGAATTTGGAAACACATGTGTGCCAGAGTTTTGAACCTGCATTATTCTAAGTGTGATTACTATTATTGTAAATGCTTTGACAAAGCCAGGAAAACGCATCTTCGACCAGTGCGTCCTTCCCATATCTGCAGCCTACTTCAGCTTCTGCATAGAGGTCCCTCCAGTACCAGCCTAGTGGTCAGGAACCCCAGGTATTGGTCATTCAGTCCTCATGAGACTTCAGGCAGCTCCCTCCTGGCTCAGGCTCTGGGTCTCTCCATCTGAACCAGAACTTTATGATTTCTGAAATTTTCATTTGGTCAGCCTTATCTCCCTGTCCACCCCTACCCCACCCCCACCCCCAAATAAAAAGAGATTAAGAACCAGTACTCTCTTGTCTCTCCCTGCTAGGAGGGTTGGGGGACAGAATATTTTAACATAATAGGATTTTCCCCCTCCGGTTGGTAGGAATAAATCTGCGGCTACTGTTTTATTGGAAATCCCAGATGAAAATAAAAATGGTGCAATTCAATCTCAGATTTAGCTGGTTACTTACTTTTCACTGAGTCCCCAGGGCCCTGTGGTTGCTGGGTTTGTGTTGGCAATGGGTGCTCCTCTGGATTTAAAGGGCCAAGCAAATTCCGGGGGTGGGGGCGGGGGGTGGGGTGGGTGGTCTGACTCCCTCTTACCACTAGGGGCAGATTTTCCCCACCTGGAAGAATGGAGCAGGGGTTTGTGCTAGCTCTCCCTTCTGTCTGGAGGCGGGTGTCGAGGGGGAGCTTGGTGGGGCATCAGTGGGTAGAGTCTGTGGTTTTCCCCCATGGTTGATGGAGGTGTTTTGGGTTTCTTTTGCAGGCTGACGGAGCCAGTGCAGCTGGAAGGAAAAGCACGGCAAGCAGGTACGCTCCCCGTGCCCATGGCTGTCCCCTTCCCTGCCCCCCCCCCCATTTCATAGCTGACAGCCACCTCTCTCTGGTCCTTCCCTTCCCCTGAAAGGGGGTGGGTGGTCCAGGCCAGCTCCCTTGGCTGCGAAGTATCCATACTTCCCCGGAGGATGTGCGGTCGTGGTCAGCACTTCCGAGCCCCACCGCTCCAGCCCCCGGTACCCTCTCTGAGCAGCCACGAATGGACCAAGGATGACTGGGTTCTGAACTGGCCTTTGGGCGCTCGAGCTGGGGGGAATTATGGTGAAGCACGAGACTGGGCAGAGGACCGGGCTCGAATCCCATCTTGGCTGCCGTGCAGTGACCTCCAGAGCAGCCTGCCCATCCCATCCCATCCTAGTCTGGAACTCGTGGCCCAGCTTGAGTCCTGTGCTCGTCTCCCTGAACCAGCCCCCCCCCCCCCACAACAGCAGGGGGAGGGGATACTCTGCGTAGCCAGACCAGGGCTGTGTCCTCACCCTGGGAGCTGGCAGGAGTTTGGACGGGGGGGGGGGGGGGGGGTCCCTCAAGGAAAGCTGGGCGGTCGTTCCCGAAGAAGGCGGGAAGAGATGCTGGATAGGCCCATGCTGCAGATGTCTGCCTCTGGTGGTGGCACAGGCAGGCACTTGGTACATGTCAGTGCTGTTTCTGCTGTCGCCGTGTTCCCTCAGGGAGGGCGGAGCTGGAGTGGCCAAATGACCTTTACGGGGGCCACTGGAGATAGGAGGAAGGCAAGGGACAGACGAGAGTTGGCTCTCCAAGCCACACACACCAGATGTGGACCGGGCTCTAGGATTACCTACTGGAGTTGGGGTCAGAGTATGAACGCCAGGCAGAGGAACTTTCCCTTTAGTCCACAACTGGTTCTTTAGAACGTTAAGAGATTTTTGTAGAAAAGAGAGGGTCTGTGGCCAAGTGAGTGTGAAGGACAGTGGGTTCAACAGAGGCAACAGATTTCTTTGCTGTGGGTCCTTTTCAGTCTCTCACCTGCTCACGCGTGCGCCTGACAACATCTGGGATGAGAATTCCGTATTACTTCCAAGTTGTTTAACTGTGGAACCCTTTTATTGAAAGTTTGGATTGGAGCAAGTGTTCCTTGGAACGTGTTTCGGGAAACGACGGGGAGCCATTGCTCTTTGAGAAAGAGTCACATGTTTGGCTCTGTGGTTTGGGAAGATCACCCCAGCAACCGTGTGCAGGGTGGATTGGAGGCGGCTAGAATGGAGGCAGAGATACCGGGCCAGAGGTCATTGTGACCCACACCACCCAGCAGCACGGCCCGGCTCCCAGTCGCTTCCCCGGTCTCCTCATGTGTCCGGCTCCCCCTTGCTCCCCCTGACCTCCTCTCAGTTTATCTACCCCCCTAAACCAGGGGTCGACCAGCTTTACCTGTAAAGGGTCAGATAGTAAATATTTTTACAGTTTGAAGGCCATAGGTCTCTCTGGCAACTTCTCTGCCCCATCAGTGCCTGTGAAAGCACCATAGGTGATCCATAAATACCCAGTCTGTGGTTTGCCAACCCCTGGCCTCACCTGACTCTTGCCTGAGAGCCTTTCCAGCTGCTGTTCCCTTTGGCTGGAATGTGCTTTTCTCTGATCTTCCTTCACGTCTTGACTCCATCCTCCCCTGGGAGAAACCTTCCCTGCACCTCTCCTTCAAGGGCCTGTGGCATGTGGCCTGTGTCCCTCATAGGCTGTTCATGCTCTGTATTTATCCCACGTATTTGTGTAATTTTCTCTGCCTCTCCCCTTAGGGTACCAGATCCATAGGCAGAAACCCCTAGCAGGCGCTCAGTGTTTGGGGGACGGATATCCTGAATGAGATGGGAGATGTGGGGATGATGTGGGGGTGGGGGGTAGACCACCAGGCTCAGGCCTGTGAACGCTGGCAGTGACACCTGTGGCCGGCAGCTGCCCAGCGCCTTGTGTTCGGCTGCTGGGCCCCTGGTCGTGGGATTTCGTGTAAGAGCAGTACATGGGGCGGCGGCAGTCCCTAGACTGGGGGTGCCTGGAAGTGCTTCCTGGATCGGATTGTCATGACTGGAAGGGGCCTCGGAGCTTGTCCAGTCCCACCCTCTCCCTGGACACTTGGGGAGGGACGGCCCTGCTCGGGGTCTTGTGATGAATAAGTGATGTCAGGCCTCGAACCTGCTAAAGCAGGGTGCTTTCCCTACTCAACAGTGCTGTGCTGGAGTGAGGGTCTGGCCAGCCTCTCCCACTGACCCCCATGTTTATTGAGCAGCTGTTCTGCTAGGCCCAGTGCCGTGTGTTAGAACTCAGACGGATTCGATGCTAAAGTAGTCATCCAGCAGACTCTTGAGTGTGGACAGAGGACGAGCCTCCGTCTGTTTCTCAGGACTTTCATGCAGGTGTAGTTCTTACCCTCACTTTCCGATGCGTGAGTTTCTCCCACACCAGGTCAGAAGGCCGCAAGCAGGTTTCCCCATAGCAGCAGTGGCTGCTTGAAGTTCTGAATTGAGTCTTCCCAGCCTCAGGCTGCCGTCAGAGGGAGAAGAGGTGCCTGGCCTGGTCAGGGGAGGGGGGGATGGCACGTGTACCATCAGTTTGCCCGGCCTCAGTAGCCTGGGCTTGCACATACTCTGTGACAGAGCGCCGTGGTCTCCCCACAGTGCCAGAATGTGCACCTGGAAGGGCCAGCTCAAGTCTTAGGGTCATGTGTGACTTAAAGAAGAAATTTCTAGTGGTAACAACTAGCATTCATTCAGCTCTTCTGTGTCAGGCTCTGAGCTAAGTGATTCACATATATTAGTTTATTGTTAACTGATGTAATCTTTATAATAGCCCTATGAAGGAGGTACTCTTATTATTTCCACTTTACAGAAGAGGAAACTGAGGCATGGAGCGCTTAACGGGCCTCAGGCTGCCCAGTTGGAAGCGAGCAGTAGAGCCGGGATGCCCACCCAGGTCTTACTTCTCTGATGGGTACACTTAACCACTGTTCCCTCCCACTTCTGAGGATGAAGTGGTCAGTTAACAGATGTTAGAGGAGCCTGTTAGGGGCTGGGGGCTGTGCCATCGGCTAGGTGCTTGTCAAGAAGCCAGGGACTTTGAAGGAGCTCAACCAGTGAGTTTATATTGATTTTATAATTAAAGCTAACAGAGCATCTTTGAGAGACCCAAACAGTGTTGTTGTATAGTGACCCAGCATTCGGTCTGAGAAGTGAATTATGCGTTAAATATCAGGAGAATATTAATGCAGGCCTTAGCTGAGGCCACTTGCGAATTTGACCCTGGCCTTGGGTTAGATCGGCCAGGTGAGGTTTAGACACGTCGGCACTTTGCAGAGCATTAGACACATTTAGTCCCTGTTTCAGATGGAGAAACAAAGGCCCGAGGCTCCCCGAAGTCAGAGTTAGGCTATGCCACCCTGGCCAGGAATGACCTAGAAGGAGCCCCAGGCCTCTGACACGGACCTCCTCCCCCAGCTCCCGGCCGGGTCCCGGCGCACTCGGTTATTATGCCAAGGCCTGCTTTCTTCCCAGCGCCTGTCTTTTGGCCCAGAACGCCTCATTTTGTTACTTCTCCAGAGGGCCTCTGGCTAAACCCCAAAACCAACAGCACGGACTGCTAAGGAATTAGTGTTAAATTGAGGGGGACAAGGAGAGGTGGTGTTTCTGATCCTAAGAAACAGCCGAATGTGGTTTGGTTTACTTCTCTGTAACCCAACCTGGGTCGATTTTACAGGACCGGTGATCCCTGCACTTGAGGTCAGTGCTGACTTGGTGTACAGGTTACAAACCACATAGCACAACTGTAGCCAGACTTCACTTATTTTGAGAGGCGTGGGGGCTGTGGGGCCTTAACTGTGGAAAATTCTAAAGGAAATGCAGTTTTTGTAACCAAGTAAACGTAGCTACAGGGTTGCTGTAATGAAGAATTATGCCTTTTTTGTCAGTTGAAGGTTTTTAGAGCTGATAGGGCTCTATAGATAATCTGGAGTAACTGTCTCATTTTCAGATAAGGAAACCAGGGATAGAAGAGGTTAAGGGACTCATTGCCTTGCTGTGTAGACCGGTTGCCTAACAAGCAATCAGGATCTTGTAAACAGAGAGATTTGGTCGGGAGTGGGGGGTTGGTGATAAGACCAAATCTCATGCATTCATTCCACAAATACTTAGCGCCTACAAAGGGCCAGGATCTGATCTGGGTGCTGGAAATACAGTGGTGAACAAAACAGAAATCCCTGGCCTTGTGGAGCTCATTTTACTAGTGAGAGTGGAGGCGATGTAATCAATACATACAATGTGTGGTATGTCATAGGCTAAACAGTGATGGGAGTGAGAGAGAAGCAGAGTGGGGATTGGGAGAGCCAGAAGGAGTATTGCATCACCAGAAGGTGACATTTGAAAGGATCTGAAGAAAATGAGGGACTGAACCAAGCAGTCACTGGGGAGAAACACATTCAGGCAGAGAGAACAACAGGTGCAAAGGCCCTGGGGCAGTGGTGTGTAGATTGTGTTGGAGCAGGAGCAAGGAAGCTGATACGGCAGATAGCGCTTTGGAGGCTATCATCAGGACTTTGGCCATTACCCTACGTGAGGTGTGGGGAGCCACTGGAGAGTTTGAGCAGAGGGATGGTATGATATGATTCGGTTTTAAAAGGATCATTCTGGCTGCCAGAAGGTGAATAAACAGCAAGAGGCAGGATTAAAGAGGTGTCGCCAAGAGTTCAGGACAGGCAGGACCTTAAAAGGTAGCCTTGGAAGTGAGTTTCCAAAGGCTGTATCTTCTCAGGCCCGAGGAATCCAGTTCAGCAAAGCATTGTGTGAGTTCTGAATCCAAATAATGCACACTTCTCCATGGCTGTTCTGCCAGGTCACTTCCTCACCTTCTCTCTAGCCCCGCTGAGGGCCAAGCAGCTCATTAGCACCGTGTTGAGGAGCCCAGACTGCCTGGGTCCAGGTCCCGGGGCTACCCACTGCCTGGTTGTGTGACCTTGGGCTAGTTACACAATCTCCGGTTTCCTCATCTGGAAAATGGGAATTATATTAGACCTTCCCTCATAGTGTTGTCAGTGAAATAATAATATGCATATGCCTAGCACAATGCCTGGCCCATAGTAGGTGTTCAGGAAACGTTTATTTTTATCACCACCGTGCTGGATTCCCTTCCTAGGAGGAGATGACAGTGGGATGGCGATTGATTTCTTGTTGAGTCTGGACCCTGGAGAGAGGACTGGCGTCAGGGACGAGGGTGGGGGTGGAGCTCATATTTGTCAAGGGCTGACCCCCATCCAGTCACGCACAGATCTCCTTTGGTCCTCCCCTCTGAGGTAGTGATACTGTCCCTCCTCCTCAGAGGGAGTTGAGGAATAGGCTTGTCCAGGGTCACACGCGTTGTAAAATAGCTTTGGACGTAGCTGAGTCTCGGTCCTTCAGGCCAGGCTTTCTCACTGGTGGACCATTACTTAATCGGATCACCACGTGTGTGCAGCCGCATAATTATTATTATTATTATTATTACTTTTTAAAGAATACCTTCTTGTTGTTTCGCATTTTGGTTTTCAGCAATAAAATCAAAGTATCCCTGAACAAATTAACTTCATTTGTACAAAAAACTCACAGTAGCAGTTGGCCCCGATGGTGGTCCCTGACCAGTACGATATTAGCAGAATGGATTATTGGAGCATGCTGGGTATATTTTAGCCAGGGCACATCTTTATCTTGATTCTAGGCTTATGGTGCAGTTACTGGAGCTCGGATTTGGTTTCCAGAAATGTGTATGCTCACCATACCAAACTTGGGGCGAAGTCGGGCCACAAAATGCCATAAAATTGCAGGCTGACTCTGGGGACCCTGTACCCATTCCACGAGGCCAGTGCTTTTTTGGCGGGCAGGGCTTCCTGTCTGCCTGATCAGTTACTGTTAAACCTAGGCTCTGCAGATAGGGCAGATTCTGGAAAATTCAGGCATGTCCTTAGGTTGCCCTCTGGAGACAGCCACAGAAATGCAAACTAATGCACATCGAAAGCGGTGAATCATTTTTGCTAAATGGCTTGCGGTGGTCGAGCAGAGGGAGGTGACTGGGGTCCCTAGGGAGCCCTGTGCTCAGTGCATGCACCCAGGAGTTTTCAGTGCACGCACCCAGAAGGAGTCTGAACAGATTCAGCAAGTGGCACCCCTGCACCGACCCGACCCGTTCAGGGCATTCAGAAGTCTCGCCTCGTCCTGAAGAGGCGCCATCTTGAGAAGGGTAACTTGGATCGTCCAACCCGGTTGCTTCTTGAGCCCCTTGATGTCAAAGGCCCTCAATCTGAGAAAACAGCTCAGGAAATTTCCACAGCCTCACTGTTTGTCTGGCTCTGCTAAGGGAACAGAAAGATTCTCACCCTCAGCTTGTGCTTCCTCCAGCTTTCCATGCAAAGCGTGATGCTTAAGAATGCCCTTATGCTCCAAACCTACCTTCCTGCTCACTGCCGCCTTCGCATCCTGCAGTGAACTTGGCTGCAGTGTGTCCTCCTCCCCCTCCTCATCGCTGCTGCCTGGGGAGGGGGGTGGCCATGCCCACCACTTCTTCTGTTTTCTGGGGCTGAAAAATCTCCCCTCTGCATTCAGTTAGGAGTACTCCATCATTGGCCTATGAGCTGATATTTTTCATAGTTTGGCCAAACTTTCCACGTTTTTGTCTGGCAAGTACTTGGTAAGGATGGGAGAAAAGAACTAACATTTATGGAGCCCCACTATGTGTGAGGTGTTGTGCTGGGTGCCTCGCGTACATCTCTGTCCTTGAATCTGCTAAACAACTCTTAGTGGTTCGCATTAACTTCACCAGCTTCCATGCGAGGAGAGCGGGGCGTAAGTAGGTTAGAAAGCTTGGCAACGGCTCAGCGTCTAGTTTATTACCCCCGAACACCTTGGGAAGACGTGGACCACGTTAGGGGCACATTGGCAGCCGAAGGGCAGCTCCGGGCATCAGCTGTCAGTGTGGGCAGGATGTTGGAGCAGAGGGGTCCTGCTGGGAAGCTTCTTTACCTTTCATTCCAAGGAGAAAGTGGCCGGAGGAGCTGGACGTCAGAGAGAAAGAGAGATAGTAGCTAAGTCTCAGCCTCAGTAGGGAATCATATTGGTGGCAGAGGGAGCGTAATTTTTCTGTTCTCACATCAGCCAGCGTGACGACCAACTTAGGAGTCGTCTCGGTCTTCGCTGGTTGAGTCGGCTGCTCTCTGGGGTCTGCATGGGACCCCGCAGGTGCCCCAGAGGGTCTCTGCAGGACTGCGGGCAGGGACTCTGCTGTGACCCCCCCTCCCTTCCCCACCTGCCAGCGGAGGGAATGCTGTCCGAGTAAGAAATCCTGAGTCTGCAGTGTCCCCAACAGTTGGGTGAAGAGAAACTCAGAAAGGTGAGTCTTGGGAGAGCAGTGCACCTTGCTCACGGTTCCGAATTGTACCATCGCTACACCCATTGGACGAGGAATGCAGCGTGTCTCTTTAAAATGCTGTTAGCAATAATTCTTTTTAATGACCTGGGCCAACCTTCCCTGTGCCATGACACCCGTAAAAGAAGTTCCCAGCTGTCCCCGGAGGGCCCCATCCTGCTAAATGTCGGAGTTGGTGACTTGACAGCATTGCTCAAGACTCCTGCTTTTCTCTATTTTAGGTTTAAATTAACCAGGGAATTAACTCTTAATATTTAAATCTTCATGCTGTCTTTCGGAACTGCAGTATTACCCAGCGTCGTGGCTGACTGACAACATACATTGAAGAAAATTAAGTGCCTACGAATTATCTCAAACTAATGATGTATTTATGCATTGTAGGTTATTTTGAATTTCTAGACTGTTAAGAGTTGTTTAATAGGTTAATAGTTTTAATCTATTAATCTAATCTTTTCTGCTTGACTATTTATTAAAATATATCAGTGATACATGACAAATGGAAGCGCAGATAATTCTGAGGGTTATTAAGGCATGGGCGATGTGAAGATTTGAAACACGGGTGGAATAGTAAACACACGGGCCTCGTTATCCGGGTTTGTGGAAACTGGGGTTTTGCTCTAGGGGTCTCTCTCTTGGTCCTTCCTGGCTGGTGGAAGCCGCAGTCTCTAACCTGGTTACAATTCCTGTCCTCGTCACTGAAAGCAGGAGACCCTGTGTCCAAAGGCCGTATCTGAACAGCAGCCATTTTGGAAGACTTCAAGGAGAGTTAGAGGTCAACAGTGAACAAAAGCCCAAGCACATTTCTCTGTGGCAGACGTGGAACTCCTCGTTCCTTAATTTTATCGCGTTTCTATGTTGCTGTTTGAAGCATCTTAGCATGTGCCCCTGTCTGTCCGGATGCTGAGGATACAGTAGGAGATGAGGGGATGTACTCGTCTCTTGGAATTTCTGGTCCATCAGTCGTTAATTTGTTCATTCATTCAACAGGTGTTTTGTTGTCGTTGTTTTTAGTCCTCTCTTCTTTTTTTTTTAATTTTTTTTTTTTTTTAACGTTTATTTATTTTTGAGACAGAGAGAGACAGAGCATGAACAGGGGAGGGTCAGAGAGAGGGAGACACAGAATCGGAAACAGGCTCCAGGCTCTGAGCTGTCAGCACAGAGCCCAACGCGGGGCTCAAACTCACGGACCGCGAGATCATGACCTGAGCCGAAGTCGGCCGCTCAACCGACTGAGCCACCCAGGCACCCCAGTCGTCTCTTCTTTTGAGAAGAGAAACAGAAGTCCTCCAAGTGATTCAAAGCCCAGGCGTTAGAGTTGGGCAGATCTGATTGAATCCCATTCTGTCACTAGGAAGCTGTGTGGCCATGAAAAAGTCACTCTGTTTCTCTGATTCTCAGTTTTCTTATCTTAAAGCAAAACTACCCAGCCTGTCAGGCGTTGTGATATGCCTGGCATCAGTGGGACGGTGCATGGATCCGGTGTGAAGCACCATGCCTGGCATGTCACAGCCACCCAGTACGCCACAGGGGCCCTTGTCCTCACTCCCTCATTATGGTACCGTTGCCGTTCTCACCTCCACCTTCACGCTGGCGTATCTATCTCCGGTGATTGTCTGCTTGTGTCGTTCAGCAGACATTAGCTGTCATCTGCTGGGAGCCGGGCACGGGGATACAAAATGGCAGTGGGGTAGAGCCTTTACCCCTGGAGGTCTCTCCCAAGCACGTGGAATCAGAGAGCACATTCAGAGCAGGAGCCGTTTAGAAGCAGAGGGGGCACTCTCAGAAACCACAGGGCTGAGGCTGCAGGCTCCCTGATGGATGTCAGAGAGAGCCGCCACTGGGGAGCCCAGCGCCCCATCTTGGGCCCTGCAGCCTCAAGAGCAGGTGTCATTTTGCAGTACAGATCATCACTTGGTGCACCTTAGACTTTCATGTCTTCTATGTTAGCAATATCTCAACAAAACTGGAGGCCCCACGTGCTCAGAGAAGAGCAGGGAGTCCGGTGTGGCCAGCAAGGGGGTTGTGTTAGCAGATGAGGCCAGCGGGTGCTTGGAGCATGTCGCAGGGAGCCCTGAGGGTTGGGACGAGGGCTCTGGCTGTTATTCTGGCTGAGATGTGGAACCACAGTGGGTTTTGGGCCTAGAGGTGACATCACCTGGCTTGTTTGGACGGGGTCGCCTTGGCAGCTATGTTGAACGTCGACATCGGGGCGTTGGGCAGGGGTAGGAGCAGGAGACCGGCTGTGAGGTATGGGGGTGTGGTTGTGTGTGGTTATGGCAACAAGACAGGAGGCAGGGGACGGCAGCTGGGACCAGGGGGTGGTCAGGTGCTGGGAAAGAGTAGCCAGGTTCTGGACATACCTTAAAGGGGGAGTTGACAGGATCTGCCAGTAGATTCATTAGTACGCAGTGAGAGAGAGGGAACAGAGGTTAGTTCCAGAGCCGGGGCCCGAGAAGCTGGAGGGATGTAACTGAAATAGAGAAGTCTGCAGTTATTTGACGGTGGCATCGTGGACTGCAAGCTGTAGTGGGATGGGAGTCAGAAGGATAGTTGTCTTGACTTGGGGGGAGGTATGTTACAACAGCTCAGTTGGGGCCTGTTAAATATGGGTCCCTGTGGGGCATCCAGGAGGAGGTGTCCAGCAGGCAGTTTTGTGTGTGCAGGTCTGGAGTTTGGGGGGAAGTCCAAGCTGGAGACAGAATTCGGGATTCATCGTTGCATTGTTAATATTTAAAAACATGAGTCTGGATGAGATCACTTTAGGGAGTGCGTGTGGATAAAGATGGAAGAGGTTCTAGAACTGATCCTTGGGGCATGTCAGTATATAAGGGTTGGGCTGGTGAAGAGGAATTAGCAGAAGATAGAGGAGGGGCCCACCAGGCGAGCACAGAGCCAAAGGGAACAAAGAGCTGGACAGAGGAGAGGGGGAGGAGCTCGTCCAGGGCTACTGACAGAGGACGAGGTCGCTGAGGACGGGAAGGGACCATAGGCTCTAGGAGCATGGAGGTCACCAGGGGCCTTGGGAAGAACAGCCCTGGTGGAATGGGGGAGGCGGAAGCCTCATTGGACTTGGAAGCATTGCCAAGGAGGGCCCTGCTGACTCCCGAATAGGAAGAATCCTTTGCTCTTAGATCATCGGTAGGTGGGCACTTGGGTAGCGCAGGAGGACTTGGTCAGCGGTCAGCCCGTGCATCAGGGTAAATGCTGACCCTGAAGTCATGGCTGGATGTGCATTAATTCTTTTAACACCCTGTGCATTTGTGGAGAGTGTGTTTAAGCTCAGCTTGAGGCTACTTAACCCTCATTCCTAATGAGTGGAGTCTTTTAATGAAGTTTTATTCTAGAGGGAGTTAACTAAGTCATTATTTACACACTGATTAGAGATCCGCCCCCCTCCCCCACCACCCTTAACATTGTTTCCGGTGGCTAAAGTGCCAGAGTGAAGAGGCAGTAGCCTTTGCAGGAGGTGGGTGGTCCTCAGGCAGAGCCTCAGGGCACACGGATTCACTGCTCCCCGCCCTGTGCCCCTGTGCGAGGAGACCCTTACCCTGCTGGGTGGAGGTCCAGCCTCTACCGCTGCCTTAGATTCCAAGTCCCTTGTCATGCAGGTGGAAAAACCGAGTCAGGCAGGGGTAGGACTGATCTCCGGTGTGCTGAGGATCCCTCGTAAGTACCGTGACCTGGCAGAGCTTCAGGCATTAGCATTTTTGGTGGAATGATGAAGAAATTATACCCGCAAGCAAAGTTGTCTGACTCCTGGGCACATGACGTCATCTGAAACTCCTCCTCCCACATGGCCAGAGATGGCATGGCCTTTGGGTCCCCGGTCCACTGATACAGGGTTTAGTGGGAACAGCACCCGGATAGGAGTCGGGAAAATTGTTTCTGGTCACTGAAAGGTGCGTGACCTCGCGCATGCCCTTCGTTCACAGTGTTGATTGAGTTGCTGCCGCGCACGGGGCGGCGGTGCCGGGGCTGGGCCTCGTTCTGTGCTTCAGTGTCTGCATCTGGCTGCAGGGCTCTTGTGGATGCCAGATGGGGTGGGGCGGGCCCAAGCACTTGAAGAGCCATCTGGCAAAACCCAGAGGAAGAGATTTGTTTCTGAAACTTTCCCAGGCAGGCTCTGCGGGCACATAGGACCGGCCGCACGCGGCGCTGGGGATGAGTAAGAACGAAGCAGAAGGCGGCTGAGGGTGGTGGAGGGCGGTGGTTTGCAGACTTAATTGCAGTGGAGCGGGTTCTTCAGAGTCTAACACAGGGAGGGTATTAGTCTCCTGCGGCTGCTGTAACAAATTACCACAAGCTGGGGAGCTTAAAACAGAAGCTTGTTCTCTCACACTTTTGGAGGCTCCAGGGGACAATCTGTTCTTTGCCTCTTGCAGCTCTCGTGTCTGTAGCCTTCCTCGACCTGTGGCTGCATTTCTCTAATCTCTGCCTTGGTGGTCATGTTGCCTTCTCTTGTCTGCACTGTCCCTTCTTCTGTCTGTCTTACAAGGACATTGGTCCTTGCATTTAGGGTCCACCGAAGGTAATTCACAATGATCCCGTCTTAAAGTCCTAAAATTAAATACATCCATCTGCAAAGAGGCTTTTTCCAAGTCAGGTCACATTCATAGGTTCTGGAGATTAAGATGTGGGCATATCTTAGGTGGGGGGCGGGGGGGGGGGGAGGGCACCATTTACCCCACTACAGAGAGAAAGAAGCACATATATGTAGGCTAAAATCAGGCTAAAATCAAAGAGAGAGTAGGGGTCTTGGAGCCCACTCAACACCACTCTTTTCATTCAGGCCTCATTCAGTCCTCTGGACCATTGCTATGGAACCCTTAAGCCTCCAAGGAACACACTTTGGGAACCATTGCTCTAATGAGGGGTCACCGTTCTTAGGGGGCAAGGAGGCCACTTGCTCTGGCTTCTCTCTTGGCCTTCTGGCATGAGCGGTGTATACTTACCGAGAAATATCCTTACGTGCCTGATTTTAGATTTTATGTTGAAGTGTGACTCAGGTTAAATATAAAATTCATAGCATATCTTGAGCAACTATTTTGTAGTTATCTATATATAAATCTATTTTACAGCGACACAAATAGAATAGATTATGGAGTGTCAGCATGTAGATAGATTCCGAGTGCTTTTTCACTAATATACCTAATGATTCGTGCTGAGAATATCCAAGGGCTCCACTGTACATTTAAATGGATATAATTAAAATAATGAGCTCTATTTTAAAAAATGATATATGAAAAAAATTTTTTTAAAGAAGTTAGAAGATGCTACACCACTAATTCAAAGTGATATAAGTACTTCGGTGATTCCATTGTTATTAGGACACCTAATTAAATGCAAAGCACCCGAGAAAAGCAACATTTGGGCTTGTAAATCTACAGCATGGAGCCGGGAGAAGTTGCCAGTGTCCTTGGTACCTCCAGGGCTCGGGGATATCCCATTTAAGGGAGTGCCTTTCGGGGGACAGGATAGCTCGTGTAGCTCGCAGAGTAAGAGTCTCCTGTGTGGGGGCGGATGGGCGTTCAGAAAGGGGGTCTGAGTCCACTCCCAGCTGATAAGAAAGGCCTCCCAGAGGTGAGGATGTCCTCATGAATCAGTGATGTCATCATCATGGCAGGTGCCATCTGTGGAAATCTACTTGGCCCCAGCTCCCCGGCTCATCTCTCACCCCCACATTGGCAAGGATCATGGTCCCTCTTTAACAGACAAGGAAACTGAGGTTCAGAGGGGGAGCCCAGCCCAAGGTCACAGGGCGTGTGAATGCCTAGCCTGTCTGATTCCAGCAACTCCTCCCTCCCACCAGGACGTCCTGATGCTGGCAGGGGTCCCTGAGAGCAGAAAAGGACACTGAGTCTGTTTGGGTGGGTGGACAAGCATTCGTAGACCTCAGGCTGAGCTTCCAGGTGTCGGCAGTGAGGAAGGGGGGTTGAGGGTATTTCAGGGGGAGGGTCTGTTCTGTTCCCTCTCTGTGACCTCAGTTGTGGGGAGCACAAGCAGGTTGGACCCTTCATCTCCACTGGGCCTCTTTGCTGTCCTGGGGAACACATCTGCCCTGTGCTTGGGGCTTAACCCTTTGTGCAGGCAGGTTCAGGACCAGCCAGGGCCAAGCCAGAGGGAGTCCTCAGCTACCAGCCTGCCTAGCAGCCCCCCTGAGACCCGCGGGCTTTGTTCTTGCCGGGCTGGCATTCGGGTTCAGACAGGGTCCCCGAGCTCCACCCCCGTGCCCAGTAAGCCAGCAGGATTGGTGGTTAGCATCCCCGTGGTCCGTCTCTGTCAGGGAGCAGCGACTTCAGCAGCTGTCACCGGTTCCCATGGGCATGATCACCTCTGCTGTATGAGTCACTCTAGATGAGGTCCTGGATTTACATTTTTGTGGTTGATCTTCACAATACCTTCTGAGCAGATATGGGGCTCCCCACATCACTTATGTGGAAACAGGCTCAGAGAGGGTCAGGAGCTCACTCAGGGTCACCAGCTGGGATGTAATGGTGATGGGATTTAAACCCCTGTTGATTTACCTCCATAGCCCCTGCACGTCTGTGCCGTGTAAGACCCTTCCCCTGTGTCCTCTGCATGCTTCCCTCCCCTGCACCCCTACATAAGACCATAGATATGTGTAGGACATCTCCACTGGGGCCACCTTGCAGACTTTGCCTTGTCTCTGCCTCACAGCGCTGAGAGGTTGGTGCTGTGTTTATGCCCATCGTACGGGTATGAAGACTGAGGCTTAGGGGATTGGAGTCACTTGCGCAGGAACCCACAGCTTGGTGGTGGCGGTTCCAAAATTGGCCTTGGGACCATCCAACTTCAGAACCTCCCATCTTAGTTCATCACATGGGGTTCCTGCCAGGCTCTCTGCCCGCCTCTGCTCTGGTGCCCCAGCACCAGGGAGACCTCGCTCCCAGGACATCCCCTTCTGTTGTGGCTGGCTGCAGACTGTCCTCCCTTCCTGAAGCCATAGCTGTTCCCTGGTCACTTCTTAGACCTGCGACTCCCGTGGCTCCTGGGGCCTCACTGAACTAAGAGGCTTTTTTGTCCTGTGATGACTTTTTTTTTTTTTTAACATTTATTTATTTTTGAAAGACCGAGATCGAGTACAAACGGGGGAGGGGCAGAGAGAGAGGGAGACACAGAATCCGAACCAGGCTCCAGGCTCTGAGATATCAGCAAAGAGCCCGACCCAGGGCTCAGACCCACAAACTGAAATCATGATCTCATGATCTGAGCTGAAGTTGGATGCTTAACTGACGGAGCCACCCAGGTGCCCTTGTCCTGTGATGACTCTTAAACTCAGCAGGGAGTGGGTAGGCTTATCCCTTCCCAGGGGCACTGGTCCTCAGCAAGGTGGCTCTGGTTCAAGATACCCCCTTGGAGGAAGCAGCAGCCAGAAAAGTCAGGTAGTCTGCCTTCCTCTGGCTTACCCACTAGCACCACGGTTTGGACTGTTCTAGATGCAGAAGGTCAAAGAGTGGGTGGTGTGGGAGCTGCCAGAGGCAGATGGGCAGGCTTCCCTCTGTAGGTTTCTCCCCGAGTCTCAGCGCACCGTGGCTAAGACCCAAGATGCCTACGTCTGATTTTGGTTTCATGTCTTACTACCCGCGTAACTTGGATCAAGTCACTTTTCTCAGTGCCTCTGTTTCCTCATCTGTAAAGCAGAGATAATCCCAGGACTTCCTCACCATTTGTTAACGGAGATGAAAGAGATGAAAAGAGTCCGTATATTAGAACAGTCCCGGCACATAAAAAGCAACTTCAGTGTTTCTTCAGTAAGTAAAAGAAATGAACACTGAGGCGATCGAACCATCCCGATCTATGTTTCCTGATGCAGAGAAGGGTAAGAGCCCAAAGAGTGTATGGTGGCCCTGATGTGGCACACGCCGGGAGGAGGTGTCACTGGGCCCACTGAGTGCTAAGGATGCCATAACAGTTCGTCATTATTAAGAATAGTAATGATGACCATGTCTTGATAGCTGTTACAGGCCAGCCACTGTGCTGAGTGTTTTGTTAGTTGATTGAAATCTGCCTGCCAATCCTGTTAGCTCCATTTTGCAGATGGGAAAACTGGGGCATGGAGGTTGGGCAGCTGGTGGCTCAAGTCACACAGCAAGGAGGTGCCTGACGGGACAGCCCTGGCTCCTGGCTGGTTCCCCACAAGCCTGCCTTTTTTTAAGACATTTTTTTCTAACATTTATTTTTGAGAGAGACAGAGAGCGAGCAGAGAGAGGCAGAGAATCCCAAGCAGGCTCTGTGCCATCAGCGCGGAGCCCGATGCGGGGCTTGAACACAAACCATGAGATCATGATTTGAACTGAAATCAAGACTGAGATGCCCAACTGACTGAGTCACCCGGGTCACTCCCAGCCTACCTTTTCACTCTGGCTTGGTCCATCTGAGTCCTGAACAGTAGTCAGCTCGAGCTGCCATTACAGAAGACCACAGACCGGGTGGCTTGGACAACAGAAATATATTGTCACACGGTCATGAAGAGTGGAAGTCTGAGATCACAGTGCCAGCACAGTTGGGTTCTGGTGAGAACCCTCTTCCTGGCTTACAGACAGCCACCTTCTCTCTGTCCTCACGTGGTGGGGAGACAGAGATTTGTCTTCCTGTCCTGTCAGATTAGGTCCCTGTGACTTTATTTATTAACCTTAATTATCTCTTGAAGACCCTGTGTCCAGCTGTAGTTGTGTTGGGGATTAAGAGTTCACCATACAGGGGCACCTGGGTGGCTCAGTCAGTTAAGTGTCCGACTTTGGCTCAGGTCATGATCTCGCAGTTCGTGGGTTCAAGCCCCACGTTGGGCTCTGTGCTGACAGCTCGGAGCCTGGAGCCCGCTTCAGATTCTGTCTCTCTCTCTCTCTTTCTCTCTCTCTCTCTGCCCCCTCCCCTGCTCTCTCTTTCTCTCTCTGTCTTTCTCAAGAATAAACATTAAAAAAAAAAAAAAAAAGATTTCACCATACAAATTGGGCAGGTCAGGGACACAGTTCAGTCCATACTAGGACCTCCCCAGTGGCCTTTTGCTGTCCCCTCCTCATTAGCTGGTACCCTCTTCCTCTCTTTGCTCAGTCACCAACCTGAGAGAAAGTTCAGAGCTGGGAGGGACAATGAATGTGATAAAAACTCATGCTCCTGTCACAGATGGAGCTGCTGAAGCCCAGAGAAGAGAAAAGTCTTGTCCAAAGTCCTACAACAAGCCTGCTTCAGATCCAGGGTCAGAACCCGGGTCCCTGCCTCCCAGCCTGGCACCTCCACGAAGCTCGGTTGGCATGCTAGTGGGCTTGCCTGAGTGTGCTTCAAGTGTGGGCCTTCAAGTTCAGTCCAGAAGCTTCTATGAAGCAGTGGAGAGGGCCAGATGTGACAGGGTGGCATCCCTGGGCTGGCACATGATGTGATCTCCCAGTGTGGCACACCTTGGCCTCAGTACCTCAGAGGTGGGAGTGACAGTGATGATCCCCTTGCCAGAAGGCTCCCCCTTATGATAACACAGAGAGTCACGTTGAACCACTCTGTTCAAGAGGTGTCAAGGCTTCATGCCTTGGCCTGCCACCTGTCTTGTGTGTGGCCCTGGGCAAGTCCCAGTTGTGCTCTGGGCCACAGTGTGCCCCCCCATAAAGGAGGTTCGGTGGTCTGTGCCCTCCCTGCCCACCTCAGTATTGAGCTCATTACCTTGAGAATGTTTTCTGGTATTTGCAGAGCCATGTGGAAGCCAGAATGGTAAGGTCTGAGTGAGGCTTTTGGCTTGTAGTCTCCCGTCAGTGAGATGGAACAGGGAGGGGCTTGGATGAATCTTCAGCCCTTCCGCCAAGGAGGGAAGGGAACAGCACTGGGCACTTTGTACCCATCAAGCCACTTAAACCCTTGCTGTCCAAAGTGCAGGTCGAAGACCAGCAGCATCGGCCTTGCTGCACGCTTGGTAGAAAAGCAGAATCTCAGGACGCCTGGCTCACGGTTTGTGAGATTGAGCCCCGTGTCAGGTTCTTTGCTGTCAGCTCGGAGCCTGCTTGGGTTTCTCTCTCTCTCTCTCTCTCTCTCTCTCTCTCTCTCTCTCTCTCCGTCCCTCCCCTGCTCATGCTCTTCTCTCCCTCTCAACAATAAATAAACATGAAAGAAAGAAAGAAAGAAAGAAAGAAAGAAAGAAAGAAAGAAAGAAAAGAAAAGAAGAAAGAGAGAAAGAAAGAAAGCAAGAAAAGCAGAGTTTTAGGTTAAACCCCAGATCTGCTGAACCAGAATTTGCATTTTACCAAGATTCTCAGCTGATTGATGTGCATATCAAACCTGGAGAAGAACTGATTTCAACCACCCGTAGCTGCCCTCGTAGGTCTTTTCTAACCCCAGTTACAGGAGTTACTGGGCACATTTAGACCTCTTTAGATCTGTAAAATGAGTGGCGTTGGAGCCATACTAGCCCAATGATTTTCAAACGGTGTTCCTCGGAGCCCTGGGGTTCCCTGGAGGACCCATAGGGGCCGCCATGGGTGCCGGTGCTTCAGGGTGAGATTCACGGAGAAATGGGTCTGTCACTAAACATTTCGCAACCCCCTGGGCTGGTGGGCTCCCAGATAGGTCTGGGGGCCGGCACGGGTTCCACGCTGAACAGACTCTCTTCTTTCCCAGGGAGCGCTTGAAGCGCAGCCAGAAGAGCACCAAGGTGGAGGGGCCCGAGCCCGTGCCGGCCGAGGCCTCCCTGAGTGCCGAGCAGGGAACGATGACGGAGGTGAAGGTGAAGACAGAGCTACCTGATGACTACATCCAGGAGGTGATCTGGCAGGGGGAGGCCAAGGAGGAGAAGAAGGTGGTCAGCAAGGACGGGCCAGGCGACGTGCCCGCCGAGATCTGCGTGGTGATCGGTGGCGTTCGTAACCAGCAGACCCTCGGTGAGTGCCTCTCCGTGAGGGTCAGGGCCAGGACCCGGGCGTGGGGTCAGAGTCCTGGAGAGAAGAGTCCTGCCTGTCCGTGGCTGAGAGAACCATAGGTGGCCCCGCTTTGCCCTTGGGGAAGGACGTAGGTTCCTTAGACCTGCCTCTGCTTGGACAGTTGTAGTCTGGACCTCTTCTTTCCTTCCCTGACATGCCAGAGCCCTATCCGTGCTTTAAGACTTGCTCGGGTCAGGTGCCCGGAACTTTCTGTAGGTGTGGCAAATCCCTCATGGCGTGGGGCTCCCGTGCCCCAGGTAGGTCTAGCACCGCCACGTCGCTCGTTGTCCTAAATGCCTGTCTGCATTTATTTTCTCCTTGGCTTCACCGCGGGCTCCTGCAAGCAGCTCCCAGTGCACGTCCTGCTTGGAACAGGCCCCCTCGGGACCGGACTCGTGACAGACTGGCACCTTCCCCTGCCTCTTCTGGTCTGGGTCCGGTTCGGAGGAGCTCTGTGGAAATGAGTTTCTTAGAAATTCTCTCTCCCCCCTCACTTTCCAGCGGGAGCCAGGGGATTCCCCTCAGGGCCACCTGCACCCGGCGGGGCTCACAGACCCAGATGCCCGCAAGGCCTCCCCCAAAACACACACAGAGGGGCTCGGTCCTCAGCTGCCGCCGGAACTGGGTGGGAGACGGGCTCAGTGTAGACGTGCCACACGCCAGAAGTGAGAAATCTGATGTGAATTCTTTTGGCTTTAAATGTTGGCAACTAATCTGACTTTTGAAATCTGCCAAGCAAAACAAACCTGTCTGTGGGTCGGAGTCACTCCGAGGCCACAGCTTTGCAAACCCTGGTCTGTGAAGTCCGCGTGCCTCGCCTGCCATGGAGGACTTGTCTCGCCTGTTCCCAGACTTCCCTTCTCATCCGCGCTGCTCCACGTTTCCCGTGCTCAGTGTGTTCTTAGACGCTGCTGCCCCCCTCCCCTCTGCCTGTCCTTCCTGGTCCAGCTCTGGCTCACTTCCTCCTGACTTCTGGCTCACGTCCCATGTCTGGCACACAGGGCCTTGTGCGGAGATTCCCCTGTTGCGTGTCCCCAAGTTTATGCTCAAGTCCTGTTGCCTTTTCTTCCCAGCTGCTGAGGCTCAACCTCGTGTTCCCTTTCCCGGCTGTTCTCTGCGGTTCCTTGTGACCCTGTCAGCCCCATCTGGGTCGTTGCGGCATCCCGCTGACAGCCATGCCTGTGTGTCTTTCTGCCCTCACCTGCCCTCTACTCTGGCTGCCAGGGGCCTTGGCAAAGACAAATCAGTGACCATGTCACTCCCTGCTAATAAACTTGGGGTTTCCCACTCCGCTGTGTCAGGTCAAGGCCATAGTATCGAGATCCTCTGTAACCTGATCCCTCTTTCCTGTTTATGATCTTTTTGGACCTTTCGTTCTAGCACACTCTGCCTTTATGCAGCATTTCTTGCCCTTTGCTCATACTGTTCCCTCTCCCTGGAAAGCCTTTGTCCGTTTCCACATGCCCAAATCCAGCCCATCTTTGAAGGCCGGCTCCTGTGCCGCCACCTTCCAGAAGCTTTCTTTAATCTCTTCTGGTCAGAGTTCCGTTTATACCCTACCCCTCACGTGAGTACTTCCCGTTACTTATTTAAAAAAAATTTTTTTTAAGTTTATTTACTTATTTTGAGAGAGAGAGAGAGAGAGGTGGAGAGAGAATGCCAAGCAGGCTCTGCGCTGTCAGTGAAGAGCCTGACGCGGAGCTCGAATCCACAAACCTAAGACATCATGACCTGAGCCGAGATCACGTCGGATGCTTAACCGACTGAGCCACCCAGGCGGCTTTCCCATTATCTATTTTAAATTAGAGGGGCCTTGCCTGTGCCTACCTCTGCCCTGAGACTAGGAGCCCCTGGACTTTTCTGACCCGTGCCTCTAGGCTCCCTGCTCCCACCCCGCAATGCCTAGTAGGGACTGGCTTCTAGGGAGCAGTATTGACATTGGGGCCATAACTGTCAGGATGGGGCTAAGTTATGCCTCCGTAACAAACGAGCCTGAGAGTGATGAGATCTTAGTAGCTCAAAACCACAAAGGTTTATTTCTTAAGTCATATTACGTGCCCATTGTGGGTCATCTGGGGGCTCTGCTCTGGACCCAGGCTAAAAGCAGCTATTGTATGAAATGCTGCCAGCCAAGGGACAGAGGGAGAGAAAGCTCTGGAGAGATTCACACTAGCTATTACCTGCTACAGCCCAGAAAGGAGAAAAGTTAAGTTCTCTCCCTGTCATTGGCCTCATTAGTCACATGGCCCCTCCCCATCTCAGGTGGCCGGGAAATGCCATCATCCCTCATGACAGAATTGGAATGAACCAGAAGTATTTGGTGAAGAGCAGGAGTAACTTAGCTCAGTGCCCAGTGGAAGAAGGGGCTTATCAGGAGCCCATGTCTGTCCTTCTTCCCTCAGTATTCACTCTCCCAGAGCCAAGGCCAGTGTTAGCTACCCCAAGAGAGGGTGTGCCCTTCCTCACTTTGGGTTGTGTGTTTTGAGACTCATGGGGCCCAGTAGATATATGTATGTGTCTTCACCCGGAGATGGCCAGTGAAGGGTAGTTGAATCTGAATCTTGGGCTGGAGCCAGCAGCCAGGATTTGGTGGGGAAGGCCTATAGCAGCCATGCTAGGCAAGTGTTGGGAGGAGTCCTCCCTGGGCCAGCTGCCTGCACAGCAAGAGGCCCCACGGCCTCGTGCCAGCCTCTGATGGTGATTTCCAACTCAGCGGTCGCTCAGCAGCAGGGTCCTTGGCCTTGCTGTGCCTTAGTGTCCTCTGCTATCCAGTGAGGCATGCTCCCTGTCCTGCCCACCTCATGGGTGTGCAAATGAAAAGAGGCAGTGGAGGAGGACAGCATTGTGCAGAGAGAATGAGCTTGGGTCTTCAGTCTGGAAGTGAATCCGGGCTCTCTGATGTCATAGCTGTTGGACCTCAGGCAGGCTACGTGACCTCTCTGTGCCTCAGTTCTCACAATTGCAAATTCCTGGGGTTCCGTGAAGATTCAATAAGATGATGTACATAAAGCACTCCGCATTGTACTTCGTAAATGATTTGCTATTATTATCAGTAGTATTAGCGTGACTCTTCAAGGGGGAAGAGTACCTCTTTGAAGAACCACTTCAAGGGGGAAGAGTGGTAATAGTTTCTGCTTTTTTCTAAAGCCTAAGAAATAAGCCAGTGTGGTGTAGAGGAAAAAACATGGGGTGGGGAAAAAGGCTGGAACTGGATGAGGTGTCAGAAGACATGGGCTCTAACTGAGCGTCTAATTTGAGTCTCCATTTTCTCATCTGAGGACTGGACAGGGCAATCTGTCCTATCCCTGGGGCCCCTTCTAGTCCTCCCTCCCTAGAATCCAGGGACATTTCTAAGTAACCTGCTTTTGGCAAACTCTTCACGAAAAAGGAGTAAAGCCACAAGTCAGAGGAGTAAAAAAGAGAAAAAGGAATAAAGCCACTCCCGCAAGTCGGGAGTGGAGCCGCCATTTTGGAGCCTGTACTGTCGCAGGGCCTGGGAGCACTTCCTGCTCGTTATGGAGGCTCATCTCGCATCCATCAAGGCAGACCTTCCTCCTCGAGGGTGTAGTTTCTACCGACGGTCAGGCTCAGAGAAATCTGGTTTGGCCTCAGTGCCAGGAAAGAAAAGCATTAAAAAAAAAATCAAATAGTTAGAATTGAGCTTTTTGAATTCATCTCATCTCAAGACAACAACTAGATTTTGTCTTGTGGGCCAAGTAATTGCTGCTGTTTATAAGGAGTCCTGTGTTCACGATTCTAAAGGGTGGCATGATTGATTATTGATGTCTGCCATGGACGTGGAGATGGTCAGTGGGGCTATATGTGCCATAGATTTGACCCCCCTTATCCCCTCATTTTATAGAGGGGCAAACAATTCTACGGAAAGGAAGAGTTGCCCTGGGCCACACAGCAAGTCAGTGATATTTCCTTCCACTTCCTGAAGGGTCCATCCCCCTCACAGCAAATCCCTCCCGCCTGGAAGGAAAACGAGGAGGGAAAGCCCTCTCAGGGATGTAGCCAGGAGCAGAATCCCGGTTAGAGCCATCCCTTTAAATGTGCACCTGCCACGGTGTGCATTCCGTGCCCCGGTGGCCGGGTGTCGTGGAGTTAACGTGTTCCCCCGGCACTTGGCAGAGAAGCATGAGGTTCTGCAGAGCCAAGGGCCTCCGGAGCGCCCTGCTCACCCAGCCGCGCTCGGGGCTCAGAGCCGGCCTCTGTAGCTGAATAGAATAGTGTCCCTGTTTGGTCACTCCGTGCTGTGCCATGCGGGAACCTCCCGTTTGCCTTTCCTCTGAGCTCCATCCCCCCTTGTCCCCACCCCCGGGTCCTCACTGGTCCTGTAACTGCCATCAAACAAACAGTGTTCCCAATGACACAAACATCATCTGAGGCACTTCCCATGGAGGAGCTGGGGCTTGGACACGTGCGTGGCACTTGGCAGCTTCCCAGGCTGGGAGAGTCAGGAGGGGCATCCGTGCCCAGGAGGCTGGCTGCCAAGCTTGCAGTGTCGGCTGCCGTTTCCCAGCTGCCCAGAAGTTCCCCGTGCTGAGAAAGATATCTCTCACTCTTAGAAAGAACGTCACTGCCACTGGAGCCAGTGTGGGGAAACTCAGGGGTTTTCAGCAAGAAGAGCAGAGATCGTAATATTGAACTTGATGACTTTATTGGATAAGACCAGAAGTGAAAGGAAGTGAGGCAACAGATTCCCGTTTCCACCTGTCAAGCTGCATGCGGACCTCTGCACAGCAGCCCGAGGAATGGTAGAGCCACACTTGAGGTTTCAAGAACACGATGGAGAATTCTGAACACAAGGTATTCCCATTGTTACACCTCGGTCCACAGTCATGGCAGGCATTGCTAATTGATCCCTGCACACTGTAACAGTGCACTTCAGAATCCTTCTCAACACAGTGCTCACCAAGACGTCACTGCCAGTCAGCCAGAGTTGAAAAATACGAAGTGGAAACCTGCTTGCCCTTCTTGTCCTAGATGGTAAAGAGGAGGCAAGCGGAGTTTACAACAGTCAGGACATTCAGTCCCCAGAACATTTCCTGAGAGATAAGGATGCTCAGATGCCATGATCTGCGTGGTCAGAACGTACTACCAAGCAGTGGGTGCTCTTCTCTGTGGGGTGGGAGCATCAGCCCTTAATCCTGGGGAAGTTGCACATGAGGGAGCCCAGGAGGAGCAGCAGGTGCAGGAGCCCATGAAGGGAACAAGCACCCCGCTGGGCTCTCCTCAGATACGGGGTGTGGGCCAACCAGGTTATATCCAGAGAGTTCATTCTTGGCGTGGGGAGGAGCCCCAAAGAAGAGCTAAGGGCTTTTTGTCCTGGGGAGGAAGAGACTGGGAGCAGGGCCAGTGGGGGTGTGGGGGAGATGATGGGGGGTAAGTATTCACAACCTGAAGCATTTGAGGGGGAGGGGAAGGAGCGGACACATTCTTTAGAATGTTGAGCTCCAACCGATACAGGGCCGTCACCAGGAGGTGATTTCAACTCTGTAAAAGGAAGGCGTCTGTGACTGTGGGAACTGTTTAGAACTGGATGTAGGCCTGTGAGGGAGAGAGTTCTGTCTTGGAAATCTCTGGACGGGATGCAGGAGGCACAGTGAAGGCTCAGATGGGGGACTACATGGATGTTTCTAGGCAGTGAGCTTTGAGCATCAAGGGGTAGAGGTGTTTGCACACGTGCAGGGTTGCCCGGGGAGGAGGCGCAGGGAAAGGAGGCGGCGGCTCAGCCACGGCTCTGGAAGGAGCAGGCCATCATTCAGACACGGCCATACGGGTTTTGGTCTGTGACAAACCCAGGCAGGGGTGCCAGGTCCCGCTCCGTGGCTCCAGCTGATAGTTTCCTGTTTCAGTAGGTTGTTGGCAGGGCTTTGTACCTGAGCCTGCCAGAACTAACACTCAGCTCTTTGCCACAGCCACCAGGGAAGCGGGGCAGAGAGTAGGGGAGTTCTGGCTGCCCTCCCGGGCACGTCTTCTCTCTGCAACTGGCTCTTCATCTGCTGGTTCAAGGTGGGCAGGGGTCCTAGTTAGAGCATCCCCATGGGAAAGGGCCCCCGGACTATAATCCAGGAGACCCAGGACCTGCCCCGCTGTGGAGTCTTGGACAGGATCCTTAACCTCTCTGAGCCACACTGTCTTCATCGATCCGTGGGTGTAGTAACATCCGCCTGTCTTTCCAGTAGACTTGCTGGGGGCAGAGTGAAGTAATAGGTATGAAAGCGTTTTTACGCGGGAGACCCAAAATGCAAAGCAGATACCAGCAGTGTATTAGCTGAAGCCTCAGGACATTGACATACCTGGGGTTACATCTGGAGAGACAGGAACCAAAAAGGCCAACGGCTTTCCAGCTTCTTTTTGTTCATTACCTCCCAGAAGAATTTTGAGAAATCGTACATTCTTTCATATTTTTGAGTTGACGTCTCACATTTTTATCCAGAGTTTAGATAATTTCAAAGGATATAATTTCTGGAGTATTGTGTAAAAAAAAAAAGTGTCATTTTGGAAATATAACCGTGAAACCATTGTTTTAAATGTATCCGAGAGAATCCAAACCCACTGCGGTTTGATATCTGCCATCATCCATTTTAAAAACATACGAACAAGCTCGTCTTTAACAGTCAGAAATTTTACATCTTTCCTTTCTCTCCTTGAACTCATATTTCCAGTCCACTTCCCTCGCAGGATTTTATCCTAATGTAATATATTTTTTATGCTTGAGAGTCTTTTATTGATCGCTGTTTTACAGTCATCTCCCACAACAAGATGTACATAAATTGAAATAGAAATTTCTTAAAAATTTTGTTGGGATCATAAAACTGTACTTTTTAAAATGTCCCCCCCCCCTCCCCGATCGAGTCATTATTAGTATACAGTTTGTCAAAAACAAATTCAGATAAACAGTAAATGTAAAAATAAACAATTAATTGAAAATGCACCTCTTGATGAAATGGATGGGGCTTCATTTCTTTTTCAATTGGCTCCTGTTTCAGTGAATTAGTATTTCTTCTTGTTGCACGAGACAACATTCAGCTTTCATTGAACTCCTGTGTTTTGGTTTCCATACGCGGAAGTACTTAGAAAGCTTAATCACATACATAAGGCACCAGGGATGGATGGAGTTTTGAGCGTCACTCAATTTTTGGAACTCTTTCCAAATTGTGTACTGAAAATTGCACGGGGTCTGTCATCAGACGCTGTTGTTAATGGTTTCTCTGCTGACAGCTCCATTAGATGCTTTTTCAGTTTTGTTAAGAGCAAAGAATTGGGAATCACCTGATTCACCGAAGGCATTGCTCTCTAGATTTCACCCACTTTCTAGGTCTGCTCTTAAACTTGGGATTCCCTCTTTGCTTGGAGCCTTGAGGTGGGCAGCCCCCATGGGGGGGCACCATGGTGGGATGGGGGACGAAGGAACCACCTTGTTTGTAGTGCATAAGGGTGGGGTCAGGAGGGAAGTAGGAAGGAGGGCCAGCTGCGTGGGGCCTCCCCAGCCACTGCCACGTCTCCAGCACATTGAATTTAGGGAAGAATACATTTGAAAGTTGATGATTGGGGTATTGACTCTCTTAAAACTGACTGCTCATGTATCCCCAGGTGATTTGTACTCTGCTTGGAAGACCCTGGACCCAAGGACATTTGGTCTGAGTCCAAGCCCTGAGAGGCTCAGGAAACCCACTTGTCCATGATTTACTACCTCTCCAGGTCCCTCGTCCCCAGTAGGCTGTGGGCCCAACTCGTGCTGGGTCCCGGAACCAAGAAGGCTGGGTGTTCCTTGGCACTCCCACCCCCTTGAGACCCCTCTGGTCTCAGCTGGCCTCACCTGATCTGTCCCATCCTCTTGGGAAAGGAGCCAGGCTTTCTGCCAGGTGCTTCTGGAAAATGCTGGAAAGGTGCTATTATTCAGCATCTGTGGCTTCTTGTGTCAGTAGCAACAGCAGGGTTGGGGAGAGGTAGAGGCTTGGCTCCCATGTGCTGGCATGCTCTGTCAGCTGCTCCTGGCAGCCGTGATAGGGGATAGGGGACGCCAGGGGTCCTGTGGTAGGACCAGACATGGTGCCGGGGTGGGGGTGGGGGTGGGATCTGCTGCCCGGCAGCACTTGGGGGGAGCCCCGGGACTGAAGGGGAATCACCTTGGCGTCTGGAGGTGACCTGGTGTCGTGCCAGTAGGATGGTTCTGGAGGCCTGAAGGCTGGCCAGCCGTTAGCTGTGGGTAGCCCCAACCGTGGGCCATCTGGTCCCTAGAATTTTCATGTGCATCACCGAAATGGGTATTGAGTTGTCCCAACCACACGAGGACTTCTGGAAGGATGCAGGATGGGCATGAGACCTGACTGCAGTCGGCAAATGGTACATGTTAACAGGCATCATCTCTTTTTGGTGCTTACCCAGAGGTGTGGCGGTCACACACATAGGTTCTGGATCAAGGTCGATCTGGGCAGCCTTTGGCCGTATGTGTCCCTCCAGCCCTCGCTTCCTTCATCTGAACAGTGGGGATGATAATCACCTGTCTTTCTGGGTGTGTGACGGGGAGCTGAGCTGACGTGTGCCGAGGCACGGAGTCCATACCCTGCCCTCTTTGGCTCTGTGAGCTGGGCATGTCGCCGCACACCCGGCCAGCTTCTGCTTCCTCACCTGTGCGTTGGGCTCAGCGGCCAAGCCTGTGCAGAGACGTAAGAGAGGCTCGAACGAAAAGTGTTAGAGCACCTGGCATTTAGTAGACCATGATGGTGACGACAGAAGGGTAGCTGGGGAACCCGCAGAGTGAGGAAGCTTACCTGGCAGGGAGTCAGGCCTCCGGCCAGGACGGTCTGAGCTGAGAATCCCCCGGAAGGCTGGTCAGCGCCCCATGCGCCACACTGGGGTATGCAGTGGCTGTGGGCTGGGGGACATAAGACCACGGCATACGCGGGGCATGGCCTCCCTGTAGGCTCATTTTGCTGGAAGGCTTCTGGGGAGAAGCATTATAACCATACTACGAATAATGTTATGTTATAAGTCGGGAGAATAGAGAAAACAAAACTTTGGGGGGATTTGGGCCTGTAGCCGCTGCTTTCTGCCATAGGCCAGCCTCCCAGCAGAATGTGTGGATGTCCCCTGCCAGGACAAGTTCTTTAGTGAAAACGTAGACAGCACGATCTTGGTCACCCTTCCGTGTTCAGATGGAGAAGCCAAGGCCCCGGGAGCTCAGGTGACTGGCTGACCTGAGACTTGGAGCCCCTCCTCACCTGGCTCCTTCCCCACCCTTCCAGGCACCCCCAACTTTAAGGGCTCTTTCTGATTTCTTACGTAATTCAGATGGAAAAGCGCCCGAAGGCAGCCCCCACGGTGGATCTGTGCGAAGCCGCTATTCAGGGACCTGGATTTTTGACCAAGCGTTGAGATATGCATCTGGTACGTGAGGGCTGAGGGGCAGGAGGACCTGACTGGGGCCGGCATGAGGGTGGGGGCACGGCTGGACATAGCCGCCACCTGCACACCCCTGATAAGTTGAACCTGCTAGCATCTGCAGGGCCGTGAGGGGCCGCCCTCCTCCACCCTGTCGCTGCCACAGGGCAGCAAATCTGAGCCCGCCAGGGGCCCTGGAAGACTTGGCCGTTAGAGGGACGACAGAGCACGTGGAAATCGGGAAATCGGGAACATTCTGGCTGCACTTGCTATGGGCTGCAACTTTGAAACAGGCCAGGGGTATAAAGGAGTTCTGTGGCCAAATGTGTTAGAAGAGCTTGGGTTAAACCGTTAGGTTAGTGCAGGACCTCCCCAAGTTCCCGTGCACTGCACCTCCCCAAGACGGCCATGCCTCCCACCAGCTTGACTGTGGGTCTCTCTTTCCCGGGGTGCGTTCAGGAAGTTGGGTTGTAAAGAACTTTGGAAAATGCTGATCGTCACAGCAGTTTCTCTGTACTGAATGCTGGCTTTGTACTGGGTACTGTGCTCTAAGTAGCCACAGTATTATCGCTCATAGCCGCCCCCCAAGGTGGGTGCCATTTTCCTGTGTTCAGAGAGGAAGCCCGAGGCGTGAGTGTTTCCATGACTTGTCCGGGGCCTCTTGCTGCTTACGTGGTCAGCCAGGATTTGAGCCCAGGTTTGCTGGCACCACTGCTCTGTGGGGCTGCCACTCTGGTGCCCTTGCCTCATGCCTCACCCTCCAGCTGTCTGCACACCCAGCCCCTCTGCAGACAGAGCACCTGAAGCCTGAGGTCTTAGGGTGAGTGGCAGTGAGGAGGCAGGCAGGACCTTGAACTCAGTCCTAGGAGTGCACTGGGCGAGGGCCCCGCTCTACCCTGGGGAGCCAGGCGAGGATGTAAGACTGATGACCGTACCCGCTGTGACTCTGTGTGGGTTGAGATCCATGAGCAAGACTGCACAGATCCTCAGCTCCCTCTGTGGGTTGAGGGAAAACCCCACGAAGCCGGTTGGGACCTGGCCTGCTTGTGAACAGAATCAAGGGGGTTGGCAAGTGGGGGGACCCGTTGCAGCCTGCAGTTATTACACAGCTTGAAAAAGTCTTTAGGTCATTGACTGCAGTTGGAGAAACTGAGGCCCAGGGCTGTGGCAGGGCTGGGGCATAGAGACCTCACCTGGAAGCGGGTTAAGTCTGAACCAAGTCTTTCCTTGTCAGAGGCTGTGACCTCAGTTCTCTGGGGAGAGACTCCACCTTCCCTGGGGCATCTTTCGTCCATCTCCCCCTTTCCTTCCGCCTCTTCTGTTCACTCCCCTGACCCAGGGTCCTGCACTGGGCCCACCACGTCCTGCACTTGACTGTGGTAACCCCATCACCCTGCCCGTCCCCTTGCCTAGTGGCCTGTCTGCTTCTTGGCAGACAGAGGGCGGCGATCACTCACACTCTCGCTCACGGCTGGGGCTCCGGTGCCGGGCATGTTTAAGATGCTCCATAAATTCTCAGTTGGTTGAAGGGAAACTGGCAGAAACTGTTGAAGAGTGGGTCATAGCCAGCCATAGGAGGGGAGTCAGGGTCATTATTACTCGGGGACAGATGAGAACAGCAGGACACTGTGAATTTATTGAGCCTCCCCATTGTGTGCCAATCACGGGGCTAAAAACGAAGAAATACACAACTGGATCTTTGCTCCACATATGTGTATTTTTCCCTGTGAGACCAGGGTAACACATAGAAAACCACTGGATGACAGACTGCTAAGTTCCATGCTGGTGTTGGGATGACAGCGTCCCCTTTAGTGACCCACAGGAGTGCGGTGGCGCGGCTGTCTGTGTGGCAGCCGGCTCACATGTAGTGTCTTACTAATCCTGACCTCAGTCATGAGGTGTAGGAATCTTCGTCTTGTGTTACAGGTGAGGCAGCTGAGGCTCGGACCAGAAGGGGGATGTGCCTGAGATCAGCTGGGGGGGGGGGGGGTGGCGGAACAGAGCTGACAGTCTCCAAGCTCAGTGCTCTTATGACTTAATACCTGGAGTTTACACGTAAACAGGCCTCTGCCCCCGGGAGGGGCTGAAGACAATAGGAACTGGTGATGCCTGCACTCACCGAACATCTGGGCTCACGGCAGGAACACTTGAGGTTTCTTCAGTCTTCACTCGATGCTGTTGCATTGTCCACACCTTACCCAGGAGGACACTAAGGCTCAGCCAGTAGATGGTAGAGTGGAGATTCCTTCCCAGGCCTGCCTTACTCTAAAACCAGTGCTTCCCGTACCTCGTTGCTGGGAGTCAGAATCCCCTGAGGACCCTTTTGAAAAAGGCGGGTTCCTAGGCCCTTAGCCCCAGCCATTCCAGTGCACTTACCCCGGAGTGGGGCCAGGGCCTCTACTGGCGCGAGCTTCCTGGCCATTCTGTTGGGGAGGATGCGGCCTGAGCCCAGGTGCTAGCGGGCCTATGTGAGGGATTGGGCAGGGCCTCTGCTCGTGGGGCCCCTGCCAGGCTAGGTCTGAGGGGCTCTGCTTGGCTTCCTGCCATGGGCCTTTCCCGCGTGCTCCGTGTGGGTGGGCTCCACCTTGACCTGTATGAAATGCCTGCTGGCAACTCGGCCGTTTCAGTCTACCCACTCCCGGGAAAAGGGCCCTGCGGAGGGCTGGAGTCAGGCAATCACGCCGTGTGGGTCTCCGCATGCCCGAGAGAACAAGAAAGCTGCTCCGCCTCCCGGTGTTCTGTGCTCTCCCCGGAGGGCACATCCGTGGGAGGGCTGGGCGCTTCCTAGGGGGATCGTGGGGCCACCCCTGTGAGGTGGGTACTTACAGCCCCTTGACACATGAGCAGACTGAGGCTTAGTGTGTCTAAGGGAATTACCAAGGTCGTGGTGTGGGTAGATGGCAGAAGAGGGACAGAGACCAGATCCATGTGATTCGAAGACTGTCCTCTTAACCTCTGTCCCATCCCGGTAGGCAGCGGAGGTAGAAGTTACTTGAATGCGTGTTGATTTCCTCCCGTGGATGCCATTTATTCCTTATTCTGAAAGAACACTTTTATGTTCATTTCCTTTTTCCTCTCAAGGAGTAAGTATGAGAGTTGCCTTCTCCGCCTTACAGATTTGGAAACTGAGGCCCAGAGATGGAAGTGATTTGCCCAAGTTCACTTAGAGAGTTGGGGCAAAAACTTGTGAATGAGACCCTGGCCTCCCAACCTCCGGCTCAATGCTGTTTCTGCTGGTCCTTGTTGCCCCTTTGCCTGCCGGGGACGAGACAGCCCGTTGGATGACCCCTGACCCCTTGTCACAGAGTTCCTGCTGCTTGGGGACATCACTGCGGGTCCTGGGACCTCATGGTTGCACATGTTGGGTACCGACTGACCTGTCCCTTCCTTTTCTGTTGTCCAGGATCCTATGAGTGTGGAATCTGTGGCAAGAAGTACAAATATTATAACTGTTTCCAGACCCACGTACGGGCACACCGAGGTGAGTGGGGCAGGGCTGAGGGCCGCACCTCCCCGTTCTCTGTCTGGTGTTCTCCCTGGGCCCCCTTGGGGATGACCTCGGACCCCCCCTCCCCCAGAGCTGCAGTCCTTTCCCTCTTTCTGCAGCAGGCGGGAGACCCAGGCGGACAGGAGAGGCCTCCTTAACTTGGGAGAGCACACAGGGCTGGCGGGGGGAGAGGGGACGGGAGGTCATGCCACCAGACTTCTGTCACCAGTGCCCCTGCCTGCCCCACGCGGGCCCGCTTCCTCCCAGGATGCTTCAGTGCCGCCTGGTGTGGCGGCCCCTGCAGGGAAGGTGCTCGCGGGTCCATCTGGTGTGCTCTTCGAGGCGGCCCCGGGGACGGGGCGCTGTGGCCTTTACGAAGATGAGAGGGCTGAGGGGACGGGAGAGATGGTCCAGGAGGAAGGGCGCTGGGTCAGGGGGCACGGAGAAGGGCTGTGAGGCTGTGTGCGCTGCATCCTCAATGCGCAGAGAGCATCCTGGGCACACGGTGGTGGGTGGACCACCTGCCCTTGCTCTTCTCGCTCTTTTGGCATGGCCCGGCCACGGGTCCAGTCCGCTCACTTCCCTCTCATTTTCTCTCTCTTATAGACACTGAAGCCACCTCAGGGGAGGGAGCCTCCCAAGGCAGTGAGTATTTCCCCTCGCTCTTGTCCCTCAGGACTGCCCTCTGGGAGTCCTGAACCACGTTGCTGTGGTTCAGGCTGTGGGGCCGGCCACAGGGTCTTTATGGAATTGTAGCAGCCTCAGAACAACCTTTCCCAAGGTGTGTCCCACGGCCCACATCCTAGGGCGGCAGATAGGTGTTCGATCAGCAAAGGGTTCTCTGGCCAGATAACCCGGGGCAGCCTTGGGTTCTGCTCAGATGAACACGTTTCTTTGCTGTGGACTTCTCGGGGCCCTTCACGGGCAGGCACTCACTTGCGGAACCCAGTGTATGCATCATCTCCTCCTCTGTTCTTTTGACTCCCAATTCCTGGATGGGCCTGGGGCTTCATGGCTGATGTTTGGGAAATGCTACTTCGGAGAGTTATCTCGCGAACACCCACGGGCACTCGTCTCTGGGGTGTGCCATCCCAGCAGCGCCTGGGGAGCCACAGGGCCTCGCCAGCTGAGGACAGTGTTCTGCTTTGCTGTTCGTGGGCCCTGCTCGCCCTGCCCCCAGGTCTAAACCCACGGGCCTGGTAAGAAGCCAGATGAGTGTAGGCTGGGGCGGAACCTCTCCCCAGCCAACAAACCTGAGCTCCAGAACCCAGCAGTTCCCCTCCCAGGTGTATCCCAACCGAACTGTGTGCACGTGGCCACCAAAGGACGGCGACTCGGGTGTTCTTAGCAGCCGTGTTTGCAACAGTCCCACACTGGAAACCACCCCGAGTGCCCAGTGCTCGGAGTGGACAGATAAGTCGTGGCGTGTTCACGTGAAGCAACGAGGGAGAAAGACGTAGAGCCACACGGATTACCCACAAACACCGTCAGCAAAAGAAGCCCGACACAGAGTTCCTCCTCTAACGTCTGTCCACGGGCAGTACAAGATCGGGAAAGTAATTCGTCCTGGAAGAAATCGTGGGCAGGGGTTTCTGGGTGCTCATGGCGCAGGTGATTTTGGTTTATGAAAATTGGAGGAGCTGAACAGGTTTCTGCATTGGGGTCAGCGGACCCTTCCATGGGGACCAGATAGTAAATATTTTAGACTTTGCAGGCCATGCATCTCTGTCGCCACCACGCAGGTATGCCACGCCGCATGAACATAGCCAGAGACAGACGGAAATGAATTTTTCACCAGAGCAGAGGGTGGGCAGCCCATAGTTCGTCAGCCTGTTCCTCCTGCCATAAAAGGTTTTTAAAAATAATAAACATGCCCAGGGGCGCCCGGGTGGCTCAGTCTGTTAAGCCTCTGAGTCGTGGCTTAGGTTCAGATCATGGTTCTCGCAGTTCGTGAGTTTGAGCCCCGCATCAGGCTCCACGATGACAGTGCGGAGCCTGCTTGGGATTCTTTCTCTCCCCCTCTCTCTCTGCCCCTCCCCTGCTCGCTCTCTCTGTGTCTCAAAATAAGTCAGCTTAAAAAAGTTATTTTTTTAAATTATAGACATGACCAAAAAAAGTCTAAAACAAAGCAGTTTGAGGAGGTGTATGAGCTAAAGCAGGGCCTTAATTGCACTGGGTCCAAAAAGCATTTCCCATCCATTCTCTCTTTGGATTCCCACAGCACGTGAGAGGCAGGCAGTGCTGAGGCTAAGCTTCCATTTTCCAGACATTCGAGGCTCAGGTACGTCAGACACCTGCCTGAGGGCCACGGCTAGGAGGTAGTGAATGCTTGTCCCTCCTCTCCGAGCCCTGCCCCAGCCTGGCCCCTGGCTCCCTTCCTCTTCAAAAGCTTCCTTCTCTTCCGGCTCCCATGGTCTGCCTGTGGTCAGCCACACATTTAAAGATCTTCTCTATTTGTCTTTCCTTCCTTAGCTATTCTGGGCCCCTGGCCTCTCCGGCAGCCCCTCAATGATCCATTGTGTTCCATCTGGCTTCCGTGGTTCCCGGAGGCCCCCTGGCTGTTGAGGACTCTATAGCCAAGGGTATTTTTAGTCCTTCCATTACTTTTGCCTTCCTCCCGAGGGAGTTTTCTCCCCATGGCCACTGTGCTTTATTTTATTCTCAGTCCTGCACCCCTATCCTGACCCAAGCCAGCAGTGCCTGCTTAGAAAGCCTGGCATCCTCACAACACCAGCCTCGTGACAGGAGCCTGACTGTGGAGTCCTGGAGCCAAAAGCATCATGTTGAGAATACCAAGTGCAGCCTACCCATTTTGCAGATGGGGACAGTGAGTCCCAGAGAGAACTCATGCAGCTTGTTAGTAATGGAGGTGGGCATAGAAACCAGGCCTCATGCCTTCTAGTCCAGGGGTCTTTCATTTAGCTGTTAGAAAAATTATATCATCATAAATGGAGGCATATATGCGCTCACCTGTATCCTAACTAAGAAAAGAAAAGCTTAACTCCATGTCTACTTCTGTCGCGGCCGTTACGTTGATTCCCTTTCCAAAACGATATTAGGCAACATTTACCAAGTATTTGTTGTCGGTTGGGCATTGTGCTCTGTTCATTTTTCATTACAACTCGGAGATGAAGGAACCGTCTCATTCCCATTTTGCAGATGAGAAGACCAAGGCGCTCAGGTTAGGGAGTGTGTCCAGCGTTAGTTGTGCTGATTGGCATCCGAGATGGGTTGGAGTCATGCAGCCCCACTGCAGAGTCTGTCTCTCCAGATGGATTCGTGGTGCCCTTCCGGGAGACATTTCTGAGCTCCCTTGGAGGCTCTGAAAGTGTCGTTTCATTGACAGAAAATTATTTTGCCTTTCTTCCTGTGGGGATAACTCTTTGGTTCTCATCTACTCCTGTCTTAGGTAGGCCTGGCACTGTGGTCCCCACCCGCATTGAGAAGAGGTCGCGGTATGGGATTCGACAGAGCAGGGCGAAGGCGCGTCTCAGTGGCAGAAAGCTGGGGGTTCACCGTTTATTGGAGGTGGTAGGAGGGGCCATGTGAGCAGTTGTGAGACGAGTGTGGCCGGCAGCTGCGGAGTGCGACTGGCACTGGCCCGTATGGGAGAGGAATTTCTGGGGCGGGGCCCCATCTGGAACCAGCAGATCCTGGATGCCCTTGACTTCTCCACCTGCTCCCCAGTATCCAGCACTCAGAGAGGATTGTGGTCCAGATGGGACATGAAGAGGGGAGGTTATTGTCTAGGCTGGATGGGAACTTGAGCCAGGCTTGGAATCCTAGAATGGCCGGCCTGGGAGAGGCCCTGGGAATCAGCTCATTACTACCTTCCTGTCCCTTCACATTAGGGGGGAAAGAGCAGAAGGTGAATCCCGAGGTGGGGTCAGCCCTTGCTGGCAGTCTGGATGAGGCAGAGCAGGACCAGGCCTCTCCTCCTCTGCTCTCCACCTGTTCTCCCCCCACACCCCTCCACCGCCTGGCTGGTTCAGGTGTGGGCACAGAAATGGTAGGGCCTGGTGGGATGGTGGAATGCTGGGTCCCCAGACCCTCAGAGTGACTGTGTGTGCTGACGCTGTGTGCATCTCACTTGGGGGCCAGTTAGGCTCTGTGGCAGATGCCAGGGCACTTTGGGAGATGACAGGTGCAGTCTAAGAGGTGGGGGCAGAGGCAGGGAGATGGCCGATGTCATCTGTGCCCCTAAGTTCAGCTAAGCAGGGACCAGAACCTTCCCATAGAATTTCCTGGCATTGCAACGTCGGGATGGAGGGAGCCTCCTCAATCCTGTATTTGAGTGCTGGGGAGCAGAAGGAGGGCCAGAAGGCTGGTGCCTCAGTCAGGAGCGGAAGGTGGGCTTATCCAGGCAGAGAGAGGCCATGTGCCCTGATTCAGCTATGGCATGGAACTGAGTGACTATTTGAATCTTGGCTATGCCTCGCCCCGCTGTGCAGCCTTGAGTAAGCCACTCTGTCTCCCTGTGCTGGACATAGTCCGGAAGGTGAGGTGGGCGGGTCATCCCGAGATCTGCCCAAGGAAGACACACAGGACGTCTGTGCTAGTGCGTGGGGAGAGCAATGTCCTAAGGGAGTCCCGCCCCAGAATTTGGATAGACCTAGGTAGGGATCATCCGAACTCTGGCCCTGTGTGCATTATCTATTGCTGTGGAACACACCGCCCCACAGCTGCATGACTTAAACAAACATTGATTTATGGTCTCATGAGGCACATGAGGCATTGGCCAGGACTGTGGCCTGGCCACAACCTCTCCTCTCAAGGCCCAACCGGGGAAAGGCCCAACGTCCACACTCACGCACATGGCTGTTGGCAGGATCCTTCCCAAGTTGTTGGACCGAGGGTGTCACTTCCCCCCTGGCTGTTTACCAGAGGCTCCTGTGTGGCTCTCTCTCTGTGGCAGCTTACAACATGGCAGCTAGCAAGAGGCAGGCAGTGTGAGAGAGACAGAAGTCACGGGCTTTTGTAACCTAATCTCAGAAGTGACATCTTATCACTTCATTCCCTTCTCTTTATTAGAAGCAAGTCAACTAGATCTGGTTCAGACTCAAGGGGAAGAGATTGTACAGGGGGTAAATGCCAGGAGGCCAGGGTCTTTGGGAAGCTGCCTACCACAGGCCCTCCTAACTGTGGGGCTTGGGACAGACAGGTCCCTTCTGAACCTCAGCCTACCTGTGTGTTAAATGGCTTACTTCTTGGGGCGCTTGGGTGGCTCAGCCGATTGA